>NC_088383.1:90537500-95337500 GCF_037993035.2 Macaca fascicularis | reverse complement strand
CTTAATAGGTGATTGAGATAAATTAGGGAAATTTGAGAAATCTTCTTATACCTTTAAGGGAGACTAGTGAGAAAGATTTTGCCATCTAACAAAACATTTTCTTGATGTTAGTATTCAATTCCACAATAAGCAGTACCGTTTATTCTAGAGTTACCTGTGGGTAGTAGGTATGAATTTGCCCTATGACTCTCAGATGTCTTGTTACATTCTTCTTATGAATCAGATTATTTTCTCTAGAGTCTGGAAATCTTACATCTTCCTGAAAATTTAGGGAAGGGTCTCTTTAGTTTATCAGAGTTAGAATTGAGATGCATATTTTCCAAATTCATATGGACCATTTCAAGTTGGGGGCCTGTTTAGTGTCCAATCTGACCTTGGAACACTGCCCCACTGTGTGACTTTAAATAAGCTTTTTAACTTCTCAGGGCCATGGTGCTAAGGTCAGTCTTTCTGAATTCATCAAAGGTTTCCGAAGATCCTCTTGCCTTTTGAGATTCTGCATGGTAGTAAAACCCACTTCCTCACTATGGAACCCACCAGGGTTTCTGTGTCAGACAATTTTCTTCTGCTTATGGTTGGGGCCACTCCTCAGCTTTAACTAACAAATCCCCTTTCCACTTTGTGATGAGCTGGTCTTTTCTGCCAAAATTGCACTAAAAGACAGAAGCTGCTGCTTCTTTGTAAGGAGAGTTCAACCTGTTCATAAAGATATCTACTTCCCTATAACTTTTTTTTAGAACAAATATTGCTTGAATACATTTAGGACAAAAATAAAACAATAAAAATCAGTCTTAGTTTTGATAGCCAGGTTGAGATTGAACCTTTAGGTTTTCTTACCAAACAGGATTTATCTCTGCTTCATTAATACATAGCATTAATTTGGCATTTTTATTCTCCACATTAAATAGAACACAGGAAGACAAAATAATTTTATTTCAGCAACAAGAAAGTAAAACAGTAGCAGGAAATCTAGAAAAAAAATTCCTTCTAAACAGGAATTAATCTTTTTCATCCTTTTTGGTAATGTTTTTCCTCAATTAGAGTCCTAACCAATAAACATTCAAGTCAACCAAAAGTATTATTTCTGAATGGAAAATAAAAAAATAAAAATATTTCACCAAAAACAAAACAACACAGTATAATAACTTATGATTTTTGCCAAATTGATTATCAAATATATTGGACACACTATTTTTTCTCATAATTTATAGGCTGTGAATAGACACATTTTACCTAAAAGTATATACTATCTGTAAGTAGCTTGAAATAAAATCATTAATGTTTTTGATGTTCTTTTTCCAAAGAACCAAAATATGACCCGGTCATGGACATTCAAGCCAGTGCTTTCCCTAATACCTAACTATGGCAAGAGCGTTAGAGAGCAACATATTCTTCGTAAGAACATTATTCCATGCAGGAAGCCAGAGTTACCTTCCATAGAAACACAGTTGCTCAAAGAAGAAAAGTTTTCAACTCCCTGGCCAAGCCTTCTTTGAAATGATTCTGATTTTCTGTTACTTATTGTGGTATCTGGGAAAGGCAGATATTTGCTTACTTGTTTCTCAATTTTAAGATTAAGTATTACTATTTTGTTCCTCTTTGGAGACAATGGCAGATTTTCTTTCACCAAATATTTATAGAGCCCCGTTATGTTTAAGTCACTGTCAGGCAATTTGTTCTAAATCACGTTGCATCTTGCAGGAAAAAAAAAATTACTTCTTTTCTTTGAAAATACTAATAATTGCCATTCTGCATATCATCTTGTATATTACCGTCTGCCTTTGCTGAAAGTTCTTTTGGTTTTCATCACTTAATGCCCAGGAGATGGATTTTGTAAAGCCCTACTGCTGAAGCCATTCCTCCACAAGGCCTCTTCTGAACTCTTATGACTGTTTAATTTATGATGAATTTTAAAATACAATTCTAGATGCTTACTTTTCTGTTTTTGTTACAAAATGCTAGAAAAACAGATATTTTCTGGTAGAACAAGTGCCAGGGAGAGATGAAAATGAAAAGGATAAAACCGTTTAAAAATTAAAAACTAAGCCGTCAAAATGGTGAAAATAGGTTAAATTATATACACATACACTAGCTTACCCCTAAGAAACCAGGAAAGTATGTAAAACAATTTAGAAAAAACTCCATCAGAAATGGTTAAAAATGAAAATATTTTTTAAAAAAAGAGAACCAATTAATATTTGTGAGGGAGGGAAATTTGCAAGATTTCTTTCTTCTCGAGGTCAATGGTTTTCAAATTTTGAATGTATCAGAATCACCTGGAGGGCTTGTTAAAACAGATTTGCTGGTCCTGCCCCTAGAGTTTCTGGTGTAGCGGCTTTGGGGTGGAACTGAGAATTTGCAGTCTAACAAGATCCCAGATGGTACTGATGCTCTTTGAGAACCACTGTTCTAAGAATAAGAACAGTTAATTTTAGTTCCAGAGTATGACTTTTCACAAGTCATTTGACCTCTTAGCCTCACTTTCTTTATCTGTACAATAGGAATAATACCTAGATGGCTACCTCATTGACAGGGGAGGGCCAATTAATCAATAAATTTGATAACCCTTAACTGCTACCCTTAACTCTGCAGTGATAACCTGTTATACTGATAATTCAAATGCCATTTTATGTTATTTTTATACACAGTGTAGAAATGTTTGTTATTTCCTGTGGTATCATGCGTCTTTGTTGTCAGTGTTTGTCAGCTTTCATGTGGTATTTTTCCCAACTCCCTCTGAACTCAGAAATGAGGAAAGTAATTTGCTCTCTGAATATGCATTTGGGCGATAGTACAGATGTTCATCTATCCAATAAACCAGGTTTTCCTTTTTTTTTTTTTTTTTTTTTGAGTCTTGCTCTATTGCCCAGGCTGGAGTGCAATGGCATGATCTTGGCTCATTGCAACCTCCACCTCCCAGGTTCAAGCGATTTTCCTGCCTCAGCCTCCTGAGCAGCTGGGACTACAGGCATGCACCACCATGCCCAGCTAATTTTTGTATTTTTGGTAGAGACGACGGGGTGTCACCATATTGGCCAAGCTGGTCTTGAACTCCTGACCTCATGATCCACCCACCTCAACCTCTCAAAGTGCTGAGATTACAGGCATGAGCCACCACGCTCAGCCATGAACCAGGTTCTTTCCAGTTCTGTGAGATGCCAGTATAACCCAGTTGAATTAACCTACATAAAGAAGCAACATAGGCAGTCATAAAGGGTCGTTAGACAGTCTTCATCCCAGTAGAATTCTGGTCACAAGGCTCTTCCCGATGTGAAGACAGATGTGGAACATTTTGGCTAAGGTAATCATACTTCCTGTTTTGCTCAGGACTGTTCTGGTTCATGCCTATTGGGGCAGAACTATCAACAGTGCCCTTCTTATTTTCAGGGCTGCACCTGCTCAGATAATAAATTTTATATACTTTCTAACTCTAGGCAGTGGACATTGAATATTTCCATTCTCATGAGCAAGTCATCCCTATAATTCAACTTTCTTTGCCTGATGACACTAAATAATGTTTTACCTTACTAAAGTCTCTTGTTCTGATTTCATTTTTACCAAATGATCTTCTGATCCCCACATTCATACTTTGGTATTCTCAGGGCGATGGTAGCTACTGGTGCCAAAGAGTTGCTCAAAAATATGTGTAGAATGAAAGCACAAGGCTCTAGGGACACACGCTCGGGGAACACACAGAGATTTGCTGGGAATATCATAGCAGTATATTTCCATGGGCCCCAGGGCACATTTGCATATCCAGTGGGATCTGTCATTTAGGAAAGATTAAAGAATTTAGTTATCTCTTAATGTTGGAACAGATAGACCAACTTCGGTGGTCTGAGAGAGTATGGAGCTCACTCCTTACTATGTGTTCCAGATGAGATACACAGCATTGACTGGCCCCATGCTCAGAGCAGGCTTCTCCTAAGATAAAGGACACGTCCAAATTGAAGTCCTTTGATCTTTGAGAATAATTAAATAACTAACTAAAGAAAATGTTTTGATAAAATGCTTGCCACAGTACCTCCCTAAATATCCATAAAGACAGAAGGTTCTGATTATAAAACACTTTGGACAAAGGGATAGTAAATATTCTCATATATTTCTGAAAAAAAAAGAAAGCACTGATATCCTTCTGTTGACTTCAGTGTTTCAGGCCCCTTGATCAACCCTGACTAGTTTAAGTCCCTGGGACTTCCAAGTAGATGGTTAGATGTAGCCTTAGACAGTATTATTGCTACAAATGAATTCTAGATTTATTTCACTTAATGATATCTATAGTATTATGTTTAGATATTGTCAAGTATTTTCTATGTGGAAATGGTGGTATTCTCACTGAAACTGTTCATTGTTAATCTGTAAGGTAGACAATTACATATTCTTCTATTAAAAAAATGGAATCTACTATTAATACTGGAAAATAAGAGTTGTTATAAAATAATTTTCCAAATCATGCTTCTTAAGTTAGGAGCATGATTTTTTTTCACTGTAGCCAGGAAAGCACTATTTCACTTATAAGTAGTAGTAGAATAAACAGAATCATAAAATGGTGGAGAGCATCAAACTTTTATTGTTGTACTTTATTGAGTTGCTATAGACAATTTTGTTCCTATTTAAAAGTATTGGCCTGGTGAGGTGGCTCACGCTTGTAATCCCAGTACTTTGAGAGGCTGAGGCAGGCAGATCATCTGAGGTGAGGAGTTTGAGACCAGCCTGGTCAACATGGTGAAACCCTGGCTCTACTAAAAATACAAAAAAAATTAGCTGGGCTTGGTGGCAGGCCTCTGTAATCCCAGCTACTCAGGAGGCTGAGGCAAGAGAATCTTTTTTTATTATTATACTTTAACTTCTAGGGTACATGTGCACAACGTGCAGGTTTGTTGCATATGTATACTATGCAACCATAAAAAATGATGAGTTCATGTCCTTTGTAGGGACATGGATGAAGCTGGAAACCATCATTCTCAGCGAACTATCACAAGGACAAAAAACCAGACACTGCATGTTCTCAGTCATAGGTGGGAATTGAACAAGGAGAATCTCTTTAACCTGGGAGAAGGAGGTTGCAGTGAACCAAGATCGTGCTACTGTACTCCAGCCTGGGTGAAGTTATTTCACTTAATGATATCTATAGTATTATGTTTAGATATTGTTAAGTATTTTCTATGTGGAAATGGTAGTATTCTCACTGAAACTGTTCATTGTTAATCTGTAAGGTAGACTCTGCCTTAAAAAAATAAAAATGATAAGTCAAAATTAGCCAAGTTTGGTGGCACACCTGTAATCTCAGCTACTCAGGAGACTGAGGCAGGAGGATCTCTTAAACCTGGGAGGAGGAGGCTGCAGTGAGTCAAGATCATGCCACTGCACTCCAGCCTGGGAGACAAACGGAGACTATCTCCAGAAAAAAAAAAAAAAAGTATTTTTCATACAGTTTTAACATAGGTCTTTCACATTTACAATATAAAGAGCTGCTGTGAAAATTCTAGAATATAGTCTTAAAGTTTAAATATTTACATTTGTAATTAGACAAATTGGTTTTTGTTATACAATAATTTTTGAATTTTTTTATTTTGCTATGTTTAGACCTAAAGTTAAATGGTAAAGTCAACAGGAATATAGTAAGCTTAAGATAACCAATGGATAAAAATCTAATTAAAGAATTTGAGGTTATAACAACTAAAAAATCTTTTTGGAAAATAACTATGATTTTGAAAACATGATAAACAATATTAGAACATTGGAGTTTGGCCAGCTGCTCTGTAGAAGTAAATTAAAGTAGAAGTTCTGTTCTTAGCTAAATATCAGTTCACACCCTTCTCTAACCTTGCAAAAAGAAACTGGTTCTTAAATAGCATCTGTAACCCAGAAACCAGAAGTAAATAATAGAAGGATTGGAACATATGAAAACAATGCAGGACCAAGCCAGATTTCATGATTTTATTTTCTAAAAAAGTAAAAAATAACTGGCAGAAGAACAATTTTAACACCTTCTGACCCTGAGTAGCACACTAACAAGTGTATACAAAAGTTCAAATTGGGGCTTCCCAGGTATTTCTTTTATAATGGAGCTTGCGTAAGGAGGTTATGAAAAACACAGTTAGCCAAACGGCTAAATAGAGGCATTAGGCATTTAGGGTTTTTTGCACATTTAAATAATGTGTGAAATTATTTCCAATTTTAAAAATGTCTTTACACTTTCCTTGTGCTGAGAGTGAGGATGAGGTCTCGGTGCACCCCCCTCAACGCTGGACAGATCTGCAGTGGAGAAACAAGGAGCTAAGGGTGAAATCCTTGCATCATTTCTATTTCTCTGTAATGAAGTGGTTTGAGTGCGTGGGCTGAGGAAGAGGTTACAAGAAAGCATGTAACATAGTGGTTGAAAGCTTGAACCAGATCGACCTGAGTTGGCATTCCAGCTCCAAGATTTTCTGGTGGTGTAACCTCAGGCAGGTTGTTTTACATGTGGGAGACTCAGCTGTCCAGTTGTAAAGTGGGGTAATAGTGCCCACCTTTATAGGGCCAATATGGGAGTAAATCCAATTATTCTTGCAAAACATGTAACAGAACTTCCTGCATATGGCAACTTCCAATAAATATTGGCTATCAGTAACTGAAGATCCAAGGAAGGTACAGAATGTGTTTCTAAGGCACATGGCCCACATGGCTCCTGGCCTTTCACATCTGAGCAGGTATTAATTTAGATGCGATCATAAACATTTCTAGTTATATATTAAAGATTCTCCCTTGCTAGGCGCATCATAGGTACCCAATATATTCTGCAGAATGAGTGGACTGTGGTTTAACTGTTAAAAGAAAAAATAGATATTACCTTTGCCCATCTCAGATAGTATCCTCCAGTGCTCAAGAACATTCATTGGCTCTCAGTTGCCTACTCTGATAGACCCAACATATCCAAATTGAATTACTACTTTCCTCTCAGCATTTCTATGATTTTTATAGACATACCTTTGTTTGTGAGATCCAGTCTTCTGAACTAGCTCTTTCTTATCAATTCTGCCTGAGAAAATATTACTAATTCTTCAAAATTAATTTCAGATGCCCCTTCCTACCCGGTAGCCTTGGTAGCCTCATAGCATTATGTATTTTAAATATGTCTTCTCTTACTGTCCTTGTACAAAGTCAGTTATTTTATATATTTTTGTCTCATCAGTAGTTCTGAAGGTCAGGAACTCTCTCTTTCAGATTATGCCTCTTTAATGTCTAGAAATGTTTTCACATGATAAATGTTTTGTATTTATGTATCTAATTGAAGAAATACCTCCAGATCAGACAAAATCCTGCAGGGACCTGTAAAATATCAAAAGGACTGTCACCTTGAACACCAAGAGGGGCCTCCTCTGTGTAGCCTGGATGGAAAATGCCTAAACATCCTTGGACAGTAAGAGAAGACATATTTAAAATACATAATGCTACGAGGCTACAAAGGAAGAAAACTCCCTACTTAAAGGAGTAAAAGGCTTGGACAATAAAAGTATTGACCTTTTAGGGATCTAAGGAGAAGATTCTGGACCAGAATGGACCTAGGCTTGAAGTGGATCTCTTCTAAAAGAATAATAAATGAAGAGTTTTTATCTTTTCTAAAAGATGGGTTGAATGGAATTCTTCCATTTGTAGTAGTTCTTGTAAGTTTCATTAATTTTGTGACATCTTTTGAGAATTTACCATATGCCACTCTTTGAGCTGGGTGCTTACTATGTATTTATTCTTTTAACCCTCATAACAACCTCATGAAGTAGGTCCTATTATGATCCCTGTTTTGAGGACAAAGAAACTGAGTCTCGTGTTTAGCCCAAGTTCACTGAGCTAGTCATTGGCAAAGTTAGAATCTGAAATGAAATCTGCCTGATGTCAGAACCATGTTGTTCATTCATAGGCTGATATTTTTAAGGCTCTACCCCAAGACAATAGTCATGGTGTCATGGCACAGGCAGCCTATGGAGCTAGCTCATTTGCTCCAATCAGGAAAAAAAAAAAAAAAGCCAAACCACCTCCTTGCTTCTTTCAGAGAATCATTGAATATCAGAGTTGGGAGAGAGTTAGCAAACATTTAGTCACGTAATTTGAAAAGGAAAGATAATCACACGATTTAAGATGAGGAAGCTCATCTTAATTTAAGCCAAGGGAGGTAAAGTAATACCCTGCTTTAAGTCAGTGAATTAGTAGCAGAATTGGAATCCGAACTCTGGTCTCCTTATATTACCCTAGTGCTAATTCCTCCTAAGGCAGGAATAAACAGCTTTACAGATTAGTCTTGCAAACCCAAACCTATAAAGTGACAGCACATGTCACAATTCACATAACAGATGTTGTTTTAGATTGCAATTGTTGTCAACTACCCTTTCTGCCAGATTCTCTCTCTGTTTTTTTTTTTTTTTTTTTTTTTTTTTTTTTTTTTTTTTTTTTTTTTTTAAGAACATCAGAGCCCATCTGACAACCTGTAGAACTTCAGAGGCAGAGAAAAGAATTATTTCTCTCTGTCCTGTGCTGTCCTTAAACCTGAGAAGGTCATGCCTGACCTAGTGAAAACACCCTTAAAAAAATCAACCATCCAGTAGTCCAAAGCCAATTTCAAAACTGCTTTATTTGCATAAGCAATATTCAGAATTCTGGATCCCAAAGATCCACTTCATTGCCAGTGGAGAATGGCTTTTTTGCCCTCTATGCTGGAACAATTAAAAAAAAAAAAAGATGGATAATACAGCAGTCTGACTTGAAACAAAAAGACTGCTGAATAAGGTGGGAGGCCCCCAGAACTGAAATTCAAATAGAATAATAGCATGGATTGTGATGAGGAAGGCAAGGGAAGTTGTCCTGTATATAAATGACTGGGTTGGAAATTCTCTAATGAGCACATACAGTATAAAATACAGGAGGCTGGGAGAAGAGCCCAATAACCAAGCACAAGTGTCAGAATCCTGTAGAATATGTCAAAGACTGAAAATGCCAAAGATGAGAAAAGTTTATAAGTATGTTCAGAACAAGAAGATAGAAGGTGATTGGATGAGTCAACCAAAAGTCCCTCTGGGATAAAAAGTCATACTTTGTCTTCCCCCAGCACATAACAGTTTCTCTATCAATGGAAATAAATATTAGATTGGATAGGGTATAATACTAGTGAGAAGAAGCTGAAGCCCAAAGATATGAGGAAATTTTAAACCACTACATTGGTGCAGTAAATTCAATTCAGCAAACAGTTACTGTGCATCTGTAGTACCCTGACATTTTCCTAGGTACCAGCAATGATGTCCATTTCGAGATAAGTAAGATACAATCCCTGCCCTCAAGGCTCGCAGTCTAGTAAATGGTAAAACAAACATTATACAAGTTAATTATGTAACACTGAGATAAATGCAATGCTATGTTGATCTTTGTTACTTTATAGAGCTATGAAGAATGGGAGAGGAGCAGGAAGATTGTAATTGACCAAAGGTCGATATAATTTTTGAAAAGAAGCTCAATCCCCCAATTTTTAGATTAATTAGATTGGTGGGATGATGCTAATCATGAAGAAAAATCTAGAATCAATTAGTGAAAATATAGTGAACACTAAGACAGGTTGCAGGTGATCACTAAGAATCATCCTGAGTTTACTAAGACAGATTATACCAAAGTGATTTAATTTCCCTCTTGGAAAAAGTAAATTAGATTTAGAGGGAGGCTGGAAACCCAGAATAGACATACTGGATTTCTGTGAATGTTTCACTAGTTCTTCAGTGGCATGCTTGTGAATAATAAGAATTGATATGGTGCTAATACATTGAGATGGACTTGGAAATGCCCCTTAATTGGTAGATACCAATTAGAAGGACGGCTTCTTGGTGGGGGATTGTAGGCCTCTTAGTCTTAGTATAAATGTGTTCACCCTTTCTTTTTTTTTTTTTTTTTTTTTTTTTTTTGAGACGGAGTCTCGCTCTGGAGTGCAGTGGCGCGATCTCGGCTCACTGCAAGCTCCGCCTCCCGGGTTCACGCCATTCTCCTGCCTCAGCCTCCCGAGTAGCTGGGACTACAGGCGCCCACAACCGCGCCCGGCTAATTTTTTGTATTTTTAGTAGAGACGGGGTTTCACCGTGGTCTCGATCTCCTGACCTTGTGATCCGCCCGCCTCGGCCTCCCAAAGTGCTGGGATTACAGGCGTGAGCCACCGCGCCCGGCATGTTCACCCTTTCTTTCCTGACTTGGATGATGTATCAGTGAGAGACCCCACAGGACATAGACAGCTGACTTAAGCAGGGAAATTTGAGGAGAGTTTATTAAAAGAACTATTTACATGTGGGCATGTTTTAAAGGAACTGATAAGGAATAATGCAGAGTCTCAGGTCTCTTTGTCACCACTGGCCTATTGAGAAAAGATCCGTCCCTGAAACAGCTATGAAGCCAGAGCAGTCAGCAGCAGACTCTTGCCCTGGCCAGGGTGTAGGATCACCATTTCCTGGCATTGCTCTGGTGGACCTCATGTTTTTCCCTGCTATGGTATATGTGCAGGTGCCTACCTACTTCTCCATGTCCTTCCTCCTCCCTGGACTCATCATCTGTACAGAGACCTAAAGAAATTGTTTTCTCTTCTGTGGACAGCAGTCATTTTACTGTGTTGCTTTGTTGCTTCTGAAGACCTTCATTAGATAGATCTTTCCTGATGTAATCCATCATTGCATGGGCAGTTTCATTCCCCGTAGTGCTGGTGAGCATTTGGCAAGGTCTCTTTTCATATACCTGTGAACAAGGAGTATGGGCCGGATGCCAAGACTTAAATGCACCTGGAAATGCTAATTAATTGGTAGATATCAATAGATATACTCCTAGAGAAGTAGGACTGGAAACAGAACAGTTGCATTTGCAGGAAGATATTATTTGACTTCTTATATTGCCTTCTACCATTTTCCTGGTTAATTTTTAAAAACTCTTCTTTCTGCTTTGGTAAATAAATTATTCTTAGACCAGTGATGCTCAGAGTGTGGAGTAATTATCCCTAACAAATGTAACAAATGAATTTTGAATTTTGTTCTATTTTGTTGATGTTGTCATGTTTTGTTTCTTTTGCAAGCAATAGCATCTTTCTTGGCCCAATGTTCAAATCACCTTTTTCTTATTTGAGGACGTATAAACACACAATCAATAAAATTTCCCAAGAAGAAACAACACAAATATTTTAAAAATATATCATAGATACTTTACAGAAAATGTAATTTAAGACTTACTAGTTATTTGATTAGATTTTCATTTATTTATGTGGTAAACTGAAATTAAGAAAACCAAGCATTTGAACTGAATGTAGGAATATTCCCTTTCTTCCTTTTTTTACCATTTATATTGTCAAGGTGAATCCAAGATAACGGTTTGTTGCAGGTAGCCTGAAATTTCAATATCATTTCTGAGTTCACCCTCATGTCTAGGGGGATATGCAGAATAGATCACATTTATTTATAGAACATTCAGTAGTTCTTTCTCGCACACACACACACACACTCTCCCTCCTTCTCCCAATTCCCACTGCTGTGGGGTCTCTATTTCAAAGAATCCAAAGTCCCCATTTTAATTGCTCTTTACCTCAAAATGCCTTAAGGGATCCTTAGTAAGGTTTTTGTTTTCTTTCCTAACTTTTAAACTCATATATTTTCAAATTACTGAAAAAAAAAGACTACATTTTAGCATGTTTGTAATGAAAACCTTCTTAACATAAAAAATTATCCTACTATCCTTTTAAAAGAGATTGATACCTTGTCATAACTTTCCATTTTGTAGCTGTTTTATAGTCACTTATTGGAAAATATGTCTGCGAGCTCATCAGCTGCTTGAGGTTACCTTATCATTTTTTTTTTTTTTCTACAACTGAGATTGTATCTTTTAACTGCAAACTTCACAGTGGAAACGTTTTCCTTTGTGAATACTGGGACTACATTCCTGAGCCTTTGGACATACCAATTCAGACTGCTGCTGCCTTTCCTCCTCTAGAAAGTCAGCCAAGCATAACACCAAGAGGTGATTAGAATTTTACTGCCCCTGATTCACAGGCCTTCACTTTTCGTCTTCTCCCTAGCTTTCCTTTGCTTAGCAACAGGAATGTGGCAAGCGCTGTATTGCCAACAGATTTCTCTTTTGCTCTCCTATTGGAAAGAACTTAAGGATATAAGACAGCCCATAAGACATCACACATTTTACTAAATTGGAATTTTTTTACTCTGAATATGAGAGGCTTCCTCTGGCCACAAGATTTTCACAATATTTCTGGTTGAAACAGACTTAATCATATAACAACATCTGGGTCCCTGTTATCTAGTGAATGTAGCAGAATGTCAGCAGCCAGCGAAGTGCCAATGCATCTTTCAACTACAACTCTGTCCCCTTTCCCCCAAATCCTGGTACTATTTTTACAAATTTAAGTAATCTAGATCAGGAATTAAGGCCCTCCTTGCAGTAGTTAAAAGGAATTTAGAGATGTGCACACTATCTTCCTTACTATGTTAATACTGAAGATTTTGTAAATTCAGTGTGTCAATTCAGTAATTCTCTTATTTGAGCAAGGTGTTGTGTTAGACACCAGGCATGTAGCAAGATGAATGAGATGCAGTCCCTACCTTTGAGGAGTGGAACAGACATGTATATAATTTATTGATATAATCTTAAGCAGAATATTATATATATATGTATACACACACACACGTATATATGTATATATATGTTTGCCAATATTTGACCTGAAAGTGTAACAACTTCATATGATACAACCTAGCCAAAAGTGCTCTCATTGTGTTAAGAAAACACTGAGACTGAGGACCTTAACTGTAACTGTTGGAATTCGAGAAGGCTTCGTGGGAAGCATATCATTTTAGTAAGGCTTCATAATATGGGTGGAACTGGATTCCCCTTAAACCAACCTCCTTCTGTACTAGACAGTAGGAAGCTTGATCAAAGAAATGAAGAGCAAAATCTAGGAGTTATACTTAGATAATAGCAAATAATCCATAATGGCTTGAGTAAATAATTCATGGGTGGGGCAAGGGAGGACAAATATGACTGAGACAGTACATAGGTATCAGACTGCATTGAATTATTAGGCTATAGAGAAGCCTCAAAGGTTTTGAGGAAAGGAGCAGCAAATTTGCAGCTATGCACCTACCATTCCACTGTCCTTGAGATTTGCACTTGCTGCTCTCCAAGATGGGATGACTTTCTCTGACCCAGAAAGTTAACAGACAAATTTGACATTATCTTATAACAGCCATTTTGAAACAAATATCAACATTTATAAAGGGGTCCAAAGTGAGGTGGAAAAGGAACTGATAAAAAGTTGTTTTGATAGAAAATGAAACTGAAAAGAAATGGGAGCAGAGGTTATAAACCCACATGCCTGCAGGATCCAGACATGTAGCATAGGTAGACAGATAGTGCTCTGCAAACTCTGGCCCAAATCCAGCCCACCTCCTGTTTTTGTAAATGAAGTTTTATTGGAACACAGGCCTATTTTTTTCGCATGTTGTCTGTGACTGCTTCCATGCTGCACTGCAATAGCAGAGTTGAGTAGTATAGACACTGACAGTATGGCCAGGTAAGCCCAAAGTGTTTACTTTCCAGCCCTTTGCAGAATATTTCTAACCCCTGGCATTAAACAGCAGCAGAAAAAAAAACAAAAAACAAAAAAACAATGGGGTGATTTATCTATCATTTTTCAACTTTTCTGACAGATGTTGATACAGGAAAACATTTCCAACAATGAAACAGTAGTAGAAAGAAACATGATGATAAATGTCAACTAGCAAACCCTTGGCCTCAGACCCAGGCATGAATAGGAGAATTGGGGATTGTGGCGAATTGGAGAGTTCTTGTTCACTGCTATTCAGCCCCTTATTGATGCCCTGTAGCCAAATCTTCCCAGTTTTCAGAAGAACATGTACCTTGGGAAAGGTATGTTACATCTTCCAGTCTGTAAACACTGGCAGCTAACAAAATGAAACATTTTTAAACCTTGGGGACCCAAAAGCAGCATTTCTATGCTCTGGATTTGTTTCATGACCATGCATTTGTGGATTCTGGATTTGGGACCAAGACATAATTTGAAAAGAGAAGGGAAAAGATGTGGGAAGGTAAATTGTACAAGAAGATGAATGGAGTATTAAATATATGGTTCTCACGTGGCTAATAATATTGTGAAGGAGATAAGAATAGTAGTCAAAAAGATGAAAAAAATCCTGCTTCTTCCTATAGGTCAACTTTGTGTGTTAGAGCTCAATTAGTTTTTGGTGCACTGGGAAAATGATTCAAGCATACTGACAATTTTTATTATTATGTTTACTGAACCAATTTTCCCTCCATACTCATCGTTACTCGAAAATGCAAGAGAAGAAAGGAATTAATTGTGCATCTGAAACTTAGATATCTATTTAAATAAGAAAATAAAGGAGATTAAAGAATTACACGAGCAAACCACATTTCTTGGTCCTTTTCATATACATTTGAGGAGAAGGAAATATTCAAGGAAAAAATTCAGAGTAAACATTACTTTCCATGAGATATTAAGTTTAAATAAATATCCAGCAAAATTTACACCCTTAACAATTGAATATATACAACAAAAATTGTTTGCCTTTTCAGCTAATTACCCTGAAGACAGGACCTTGTTGAACTTGTTTATTCCCAAATCCTCAGGGGCCAGTATAGTGCATCCCCATAGAAGGCACCTGCTAAATTTGTAGAATGAATGATACATGAATGAATGAGCAAATAGAGCTCCACCTATATCCCATATTGCTGCATCTTATCTTTCATTTCTGGCCTCTAAAATTTGCTCTGATGGCATTCTTTTCTCTCCCTTCTATTTCTCTTGTCTTCCTCTTCCATTCTTTTAAAAACTAAATTGATCTTTTCCTACTTTTGGCCAAGTCATTTACTGATTTCCATTTTCTACCTGTGCATGAAGTTCACTTCGGTTTGGACATTTTCTCAACTTTCTCATGTAATCTTCAGTTTGTGTCTGCCTGCTTACATTCCTATAACTTGAATTACCATGTCTGTTAACAACAACAATAAAGGTAACGGCAAAGTGGTAGGGGAAATGTTAAACAACAATCATAAAAGGGAGTAAATGAACCCTTAGGTAGAAAGTTAGAAGGAATGAATTTATCTATGGCTGTTGAAAAACTAAACTACTTACATGGTTAAGCTTTAAGGGTTGCTCCTGAAAATGTTCTCAGGCTGCCCAGGACAGTTATTGACCTATAGGGCACACTCAATAAACATTAATTATCTGCTCAATGTGGTATGAGAAAGTCAGGATCAAATATCCATACATCCAGATCTTCCAGAGATAAGATGGATTGTGATATCTATGTTTCTTCTAGGTCTTGTTTCAAGTACATATCAAAACATTGGTAATATTTGGGCTGGAAGAGAATAGTTTGCATATTATTATTAATGTTTTATTTAAAAATCACTTTTAGACCTGCAATTCAAAATGGTCTGTGCATTTGTAACCATGATATTATATCCAACTTCACATTTTCTCATCTAAGTACATTTGCAATTGTCAAAAGTGGTCAGCAGTAAAATCAGGTTTGTACAACGGGTTAAAATTAACAGATAGAATCCATTTAGTTCGTTCTCTTAATTTTTACGATGAGAAAACTCTGATAACAGAAATGGTCTCTATGGCAAACTTTATTGAACTGCATTTATGTATTTAGAGAAGTGCTAACTGAAATAGTGCAATTTAAAGTTTCATATAAAAGTGCAGGTAAAATTTTAAAGTTTATTCTCTATTGCAACTACAATATAACAAATTCTATGTCATGTAGATGGCTACATAGAAATGACAAAAAAAAAAAAAAAACCCACACAACTAATGATCATTACAACTAAGGTAAAATGCTTTAATTACATTATATCAAATAAAATGTATTCTTCTTATAAACAGCATCCCCCATATTCTAAAGATGTTATAAATGTTAATTGGCCTGAGAAGTTGGTAATTGAGTAGCCAAGACCATGGTCAGATTACAGACAAAATTAAATACAACCAAAGGTGAAATTTTATCTGGCTCATGGAGATTAAAAGCAATGTAAGATTTAATGCAAATTTATTATTTATAAATTTTTTAAAACATGATAAATTTTTTAAGAGGTGAGGAAGACAGTTAATGCTGTATTTTAAATAGCAGCCATGGTTAACTTACGTTTTAAAATCATTCTCTACAAAAAACTAGGGGCAAACAAATTTTAAAGAGTTGTAATATATGCTTTGGAAGAATAGCTTATAAGAAAATGTTAGTAATGGGCTCATCCCCATGGACCCAAATCAGTGGACATTAAGCAGTGCATATATTGTAGAATTATCAACATTAGAAAATGCGCTGAATATTAACTTGAAAAGTTTTTGACATACAGAACATGTGAGAACATGTAAATGTCATAGGAATTTTTAAAGTATGTAGAAAATATAAATCTGGAAACTGTTATTTCTTATATGCTGTTTATAAATAGCTATATATGTTGTTCCTACGCTCTTGACTATTTAAATAAATGAAATTTAATTGATATCTTTTAATCAGATATATTTTAGGTGATATTTTGAATTCTAATAGTGTTAGACTCAGGTTTTGTAATTTTATTTGTGAAACAATTCAACTTTGTCTAGAAAGGAGACAGAACATAAATGAAAAAATATGACCATTTATTAATACAATCGCAAGTAGCAGCATATTATAAATTGTTATCTTTAACAAAGGACTCTATACATTTTTTTCTTTCAACAGTAGTGATTGAGCATCTAGTATGTGTGAGGCACTGTTCCAGTGTTTTTGCAGACCAGTGAACATGACAAACACTGCTATCATTGTGAAGTGTACATTCTAATAGCCAGGCATATTTGTCATCTTTGTATTTCAGGTGACACATTTGTAATTCTGAACTCTAAAATGTCACATTGTGCTTAAGCGCATTTAAAAGCATAAGTAATATCTTATTTTAGATGGTGCTTCATAGCTTAGAACATATCCACATGCATTTATGTAATTCTTATTATCTAGAGTACTTTGTTTATTAGAGGAGAAAACTGAGACCCTGGAAGGCTTCCTGACATCCATGAGCCTACAGGTACTGAATGGAAAAGCGAGGCTTGTCCCTCTCATTCCAGGGCTGCTGTGGTTTAACTCCCCAACCTACCCTAAACAGCCTTTTGGCAAAAGATCAGTTTATTCAATATACCTTGGGAGAAGGCAGATATCTAAATTTATCTTGCTTTTGGCAAGAAAATGAATATTTGATGGCGTAAAAATGATCACAGTTTGAGAAATACTAGGAAACCCTCTATGAGAAACTAATGTTTAGCAGCATATCAATTTATGACATTTGAAAGAACTAAGAGTGAATGATTGCTTGAAACCTAAATTGGACTGCTGATCATAGAATAAGTTTAACCCATGGGAAAGTGGGAAGAATGTTTCAGAGTGATGGAATAACCTGTCATGCAAAGGCAAAGACCTTTCATGGAGACTGGTGAATTCCCTAAAGCAGTCTCAGACTTTGATGGATGATTTTTGTCAGCTGTTTTCTCTCTGAATGTGTTGTGTCTCCCAATTTACTACCAAAGCAAGGAGGTTCGCTGGAATTCACTTTTCCAAAAGCGGTCAGGGACACACCATCCTTTATCTCTAGAAGTTTGTACCTTTTTCAGCTTAGAAAAGCACTTGCCTTTCTATTTCTGACAAGTGACCGTGCAAAACTCCATCTACGACGAAATGGAATTGTGCAAGAGTAATGAAGGGATGGGAAATGCATCTCCTTTGACAGGCCATGCAAGCCCCTTTACTCACATTATTACAGTGATAGTTGTAAGAGAAGGAGGAAGTAGAAGAACTGGTATTGAGCTCCTAGTGTATGTAAAGCCGTCTCTATGCCTTCCAGTCCTACACCTTTGTTAGTAGTATTACTGTTATTCCTATTTTATAGATGAGAAAGTTGAGGTGCTGGGAGAATATAGAACTAGAGGTTTTAACTGCAATGTTTTCCCTTCCTTTTTATGTTATTGTGTATTGCTTCCTGCCCAGTTCTATGGACAGATTTTACTTCCTGAATGTTTATTGTGATAATATGTCTTAAATAAGGGTTAGTTTTTCTGACCGCTTCACTGATACACATGAACCCATGTGTTCCACCTTTTATAATAGATTTCCTATAGTAACACATGGTAGACAAATTGCATTACTTCCTTTTCCTATTTTAATATAGAGTCGTGTTATATTTTCCTTTAAGCCAGACCAGGCACCTGTTTCATAAATTGGCAAGGACATCTGCAAGTTTCGTCTTTACTCTGGCAGAATCAAAGCCTTGGCAGGAAGTTGTAAACTGCTCTTTCTCTACAAGGTGTCAATCCTCTTAAAAGCATTTTTTAGCCACTGACTCTTTGTAGTCATGGATTGACCTACAAGAGGAAATACCACTTGGAAGGATATGTGTAATTCATTTCCATTTGGAACAGCTAATTGTATCTGCCAGGCACCCAGCTGAATGTGCAGTGTTCCTTTATATCTGCTTATTTTAAATTAAATTATGATTAAAGTCATTAAAGACCTTCATATTAGAAGTGATCAAATGGTAATTGAATAAAATTCAACTTATATGCAGAAATCTTTAGGAACACAGAAAAAAAAATTACAATTTTCTACCATATAAGCTAAAAGGTTTTTGTTTGTTTGTTTGTTTGTTTGTTTTTACCTGTAAAGTTCTTAGGAACTCACTCTTTGGGAAGAGGTAACATAATAGCTAATTAGTATACTTCTGATACAGAATTCTGATAAGAATCAACCTCTGGCTCTTAAATACTTGGAATAAAAGACATAACTCTACTCAAAATATGTGTGGAAGTTTTGTGGTTCACAAATGCAACAGCTTCTCCTAGATCTTGAGTTTATCAGCTACCAAATGCTGAAAGTTCTTTCCAGTCCTGTTAGATATTGGCCATAAACATGAGACATTGATATAATCATAATTTACTGCTGCTATTAATAAATGAAGACTCAAGCAATAAGTAGCATATTATTTGCATATTTATGTTGCATATAATATGCAGTATATTGCATACTATTGAATATATATGTTATTAGTCTACTGTAATTCATGTGTCTGTGTGCGCACATGCATGGGCGTCTTCTCTTTTGAGGAAAACTCCAGGTATGTCAGATCAGACCATATACTGGCACAATGAGCCCCACAGATGACAGAAGCAAAACAAAAACAAAAGCAAAAAACAAAGTCTAGAATCTGAGTGCTCTGTTGTATGGTATTTATCATCTGTACCTTTTGAAGTAGGAATTGCAAGTCTTCAGGTGATGACACTTTTGTTATTTGGAATAAATGTCATTGATTTTTTAAATGTCTTTACTATAAATTAATACCAACTCATAGATAAATACTTATCAAACACTTGGTGCTTATTTTTAAGCCCAAATATAAAATACATGTTTATTATAATAGAGAGCACAAAGTTACGTTACTAGAAAATTATTTTATAAACTTTATCAAATTCTTCAGAAAACAGATAAACTCTATTTCATTTGAGCAGAGACTCCTTACTTTATTGCATTGATGATAATGTGAAAGAAAAAAATAATCCTTAGTAAGTTCTATTCTTTTTTGCATGAAGTAACGACAGTTTGGATTAGCATTCTCTCAACTCTCTACATAACAATTGCCCTTATTGACTTGAACATTTCTTATAGTAGTGTAGTGTTAGGAAAAACATGACATTTTGAACCAGACAGACCAGAGTTTAAATCTAAATCCAACCTCTTAGCTGCTTTATATTGAATAGTTCTGAATGACAGGTTCTTCATTCTTTAAACAGAAATAGAAATGTACTGTAATGTTATCTTCAAGGTTAAAAATAAAACATATTAAGCTCCTGGCGTAAGGTCTGGAATAAAGTAAAAGCTTGAAACTGGCAATCACTGTTGTTTGGATTGGAAGCAAGAAAAAACAGAGGAGGGGAATGATTTTGATAAAATGAAAGGCATTCTGGCAGGAGATGAGCCATGTGTGATTATCAAACCAACCCACCAGTGAGACCCATTCATAATTAAAATCATTGGCAGAGATTTTTACAGTCCCTCTACACCAGTTGAGTATATTTCACTTGCAAAATATTGCCCTTTTTAAGTTTTCAATTCATCAGAGAGTTACAGTTGTCAATATTAGTATGGCAAAGCAGGGAAACTATAGAAATCATGAAAGTATTCTCATTTAGATTTGTGCAGGAAACAGCACTGTATTGCTCATGAAGATAAAAAGGCAAATCAGTCATTTCAGAAATTAATTCACCTAATCAGTCCACCATTTTTTGGAAAGGAAGAACTACTTCACCAAATGTTACCAGAGGTAGAAAACTACAAGTCAAGATCAGTGTTATTCCTTGTAAACCTTCTGTGCTGATGAAGTTCAAATGTAGCTGTTTTATAAGGTTGATTTTATAAGATTACAAGTTTCCCTTCCCTGGCTTAATTTGGGAAAAGAACTCATCCTTTCCCCCAATAGACCTCTCCTTTTACCACAAAGTATCCAGTCTGATTTTGAGATTAAAGAGTTTTATTTAACCTCTGAGTTGGATGTTACATATTTCATTCATCTCCAAGCCAATTATATTCCAATTCTACTTTCTGAATCCAATCAGTGAGTCTCAGAGAAGTCAGGGTTGACCAGAGAAGGGGAAGAATTTTGACTTTCCTCTGCTGTATTGTACTTCATGTTCACTTTGAAGCCTTCAGAACCATTGCTTTGACTCGTTATTATCAGACAGGTGCAGAGGAGGCCAGAACATAGACGTGCCCATCAGGATGGAAAGACTTTAGAGTTTTGCATCCCTTTAATCTTTGTAAATGCAAAATGTGTTGTGTCAAAGAGACGTTAAGATCTTATACTATTATCATCAAAAGATTCGAAGTTATTTTTCTTCTCAAAAGGAATCTGTGATATCAACAGTCGCATATTGTTTTTGTGTTGTAAATCAAACAGCTTGGAAGAAAAAATTTGCCATGTTTTTTGAAAGAACAGCACAAACTATGATCATTATGGATAAATCTGATAGTTCATCCTCATGAACTTTTAATGTTTCAACTGAGTGGCAGTTGCAAATAAAAGCAATGTAAGATCAAAAGTGTTTAGTATTACACACACACACACACACACACACACGCACTATATTCAAGATTTTACCATTTGGATTGGAATAGATTGTTTAAAGAAATTTTATAGTTGAAGCATTGATTAACTTTTCCAAGTGTTTCTTTTGATTTACAAGCTTATAACTATTCTAACATAATTTTCCTAGAAAAATTTAGCTCTTTTTGTATTTTGTACACCTATAAAGTGCTCTAATTTTCATGTCCCACTCATAATGTTATCCAATGTATACATTTTTGCATGGTATTTTGAAAATATTAGATTTTTGCATTAGTCATAAGGGAAATTATTCTTCTTCAGGCTAAGTACTCTCAGTCTGATCCAAACCTTTCTATAGGGCTCCAAATTAGTCATTCTGTTCAACCTTTTCACCAGGCAATTCAGTAAGAGGAAACAAGTCAATCTAAGGAGTGAATTTTGTAATCACAGACTACTAAAACAATAACAACACATAGCAGCAAAGAAAGCTATGGAATGCAAAATTAATTAATTCTTTGCTTTTCCTTAGAGAATTTGGATTTATACTTAATTGAGCTTAAGTACCTGACTAGCCTGGGATGTGTTCATTTGTATTCATAATTATTTTAGATATTATATAAAGATGGAAAGCAACCAAGTCATTATTTATTTCTTTAGACTGAAATTATAATTTATAAAGGAATTTGGGAAGAAAAACTGAGATTTTCATTGAAACCAAATTTATGTTACCTGAGGGATAGGTAGTAGTCAAATATAGATCTATGGTATGCTCTTTGGCCCAGATTAATGATATGACAAACATTGGAATTCTGTTCCTTTTGATGAACTGAAGGAAATGTAATTCAGGACAGAATGCCCCAAATAATAACATCAATTTTGTTAGTCAGAATTAGAGTAATTTCTGTTTTCTCAACTGTGGATGTAAGTGATGATTTTAAAATAAGAACATGATAAAATAATTTGTTCAATAATGTAGTGGCCCTCCAGCATATATGAATGCCTTACATCGAATTAAATCAATATTAAGTGCCAAGTATAAACAGTGATAATAATTTATGTAAACATACAGAATTTTAAGAATATAAATAATTTGTGAAATTCAATTTTTACATATGTTTTGACTGTGAAGAGCTGGGAATTACCAAATTCATTCACCTCACTTGGCAAACAGATGTCTTAATTTCTAGGTTTAAGCGATTGATTTCATGGCCCATATCTTTGTAGTAAAAGAAATCATTTAAACATGTAGAAACACAGAACTTTAGAACTGCAAGGGCTCGTGTAGCCCAGGTTCTCTCAAGAATCATCCAGGATGCTTTTGGGAGCACGTAACAGAAAATTCTGCCTCAAACTGTCTCAAACTGGCTTAAACAAGGACATTTATTTATTATCTCACATAAGGATTTCTGAGGTAGGCTGGACTCTGAGTGTGGTATGACAGTTTCCCTGATGTTCTTGGGATTTGGATTTGGTCTCTACAAAGCATTGCTTTTTCTGCCGAGATTGTCAACAAGATGGATGTGGTAGCCACACCTTTGATGTTCAGAGAAAGCTCTGAGAGAGTCTTTCTTTCCTGCACTGCTTTTTCCAGAGGAAGTAACTTTTCAGGTGCTTCCCAGCAGAGGCACTCTTATTAAATGGTTAGGCCTTATGCCAGAGATGAGCAAATACCATGATTTATATAAAGAGATCCTGACCATCTTTGGAACTGGGAATAAGGGTCTACTTTCCTGAGTCACATGGTGGTGGAGGGTCAACTTACTAAAGCTGGGTTTTCATTTGAAAGGAAGAAAAGAAGACATAGATGTTGTGTAGATAATCATCAGTCATAGCCACCTCCTTTTGCAGACGAGGGAAATAAGGGCCCAGAGAAGACTTCTAACGGGTCCAGATCACAAACATAGATCCATTTAGTCCAGTATTATTTTTCACATTATTTACAAAATGTTCCCAGTGCTTTTTTTTTAAGTGTTGTTCTGCTCATACTTGTACTTGCAAGTGAAGATAAATTTTACTCAATAGAGTGTCTTCAGTTGAAAAACAGCTGGAACAAACCACTTTGATTTTCTCCTTTCTCAGGGAAGAGATCTCTGTCTTCCCAAGAGCCCCCACAGACCTCTCCTTCTTAGAGCTTTTCACAGAGGAGTTTTAAATTACTATGATTACTTGATTACAAGTTTTTCCTTTTAGTAAACATTATGAGATAGAGCCCACTTTTTGTCTAGTACTCAACAAAAGAATGAGCACATAAATCCTAAGATTTTTCAGTCGCATAGCTATAAAACACGTTTAAGCATTGTTGTGTGTTCCAAGATTAATGTATGTACTTCTAAGTTACATGTAGACATGGTCTTGTCCCGTGTACTGAGATAGTGTGGTAGAAAGGCTACATAAAGGATAGGCAAACAGAAGAATATGAGATAGTCTGTGTAAGATGCCAGATGAACACTACAAATAATAAATGCCCTCAGACTTCAGCAAAGTTCAGTGAAGAGGGCCATGGTGTTTGGAGACTACTTCATAGAGAAAGGAGAACTTGGACTGGGAATTGACGGAAGAGTAGAACATAGACAATAGAAAGACAAGGATCCAATCCAGGAAGATGAACTAAGAAAGAAAAGTTAGATTTACTTAAGGAGTGATAGATTAGTTTGATGAGGCTTTCTGTTAGTGGGAGTAGAAAAAATGAAATTGGGGAACTAGAAAGTAAGGGAGATGGTAGAGACTCTCCAATCTGGGATAAGACGTTGGACTATGGGGGAAGCTATTGAAACTCTCTGGGCAGAATTTTGACATAAAATAATCAACATTTATAAAGATTAATTTTCAAACCATGTGTAGAATGGGATGTAAGAGAGAAAAAGTAGTCAAACACTAAAGTAGCCTAAGTATAAATGAAAATTCAAAAATTAAAATTAAAAAAAAATTCACATGAAGGGAAGGAAGAGATAAATTTTGAAGAATTGACAGGACAAGACAACTCATTGGACACAGGGGCTTGGATAGATTAAAGCAAAATTCCTAGGTGTCAAGCTCTGAAAAAATGATGGCATCATTAACTGAAATAGCAAAGTTCAGAGAAGGGTCTTGTTTTTTTGAGAGAAGATGATTAGTTTTCTGTTTCATTGTTTGGGTTTGCAGCATCAGTGGGATGCTTAGAGATGCCCATCAGACAGCTGGAGACATGCAAATGAATTTTAAGTTTAGCAGAGCTAGTGTTACAGATTAGAGAGGATGGATGGCATGTGCGGGTGAGAGGCAAAATCATGTGTGGGTCAGAGATTTGCAGCTCTTAGCAAAATGCCTAGCACATGTTTATCTCAATACGTATTTAATGAATGAAAACTAAACTTTTTAACCAGAATACTTTGGGTTGGAAGTGACAGAAACGCATCAGAAACTGACTTAAAATTTGAATGTATTGGGTCATGTAACAGAGAAATTCAGGAACAGGGCTGGCTTTAGGCATGACTGGATCAATATATTCACAGGGTTAGGGATTTCTAATTCTCATCTCTGCTTTGTTGTGTGTTAGCTTTTGTTCTTGGTGAGCTCCCTGCTTTTCTGGCACGTTCTACCAGCTTAGCCAACTCTGCAGAAAGAAAGCTCATTTTTTTCCCAACAAGTTCTGAGTAACTACCAGGATTCAGTCTACCAGGAAAAACTTGAAACATTCCACCATTCCTGAACCATTCACTGTGATTCTGATGAACTAGGCTCTTCCCTAGAATCAGGGGCAGTGAGCATAGTGCTCACCAAAATACACTTACAAACAAAACCTAAAAGGGGATAAGGATGAGGTTAGATTCAAAGAAAATCAGGGTTCTTTTGCCAAAAGAGAGGAGTAGGGATGCTAGGCTGGTAAATTTAATATATGTCCTCTATTGGAATTAGAAGAAAAGAAAGCGAGCTAAAGCCTGGGCCTAGAGTATACTCATATTTCCAAGGCAGGAAGAAGGTGGGGACAGTGAAGGGGAAACAAATGAATCCACAGGGAAGGCTGATTGATGATCACGAAGCACAGACAGGGGTTGTTTGGGTCCATTTCTTGATATGTAACTTCTGTGTAAGGCTTCTCCAGACATGACAGGACCCCAAAATGGCATGTTCCCTTGGATAAAATGTAACAATGTCTCCATCCCTGCAGGGTAGTTTCTTTTCAGTAATTTAGAAATACAGCAAGACATTCAAAAGTCCAGATTGTAGTGAAATAATAGCTACTTTTACCATTCTTATTGTCTTTGGTTACCAAATTCAAAGCACATGACTTAGACATTTTAAGAAGAGAGAGCATCCTAAATAAATGATTTTCTTTCTGGCTTTTATAGCTCACGGTTTTCAAAAGAAGGAGAGGGAAGTGGACACATGTCAGTACTTAATGATTCAAAGCTTCTGTTTCTTTGTTTTCTTTATATATTTTAAGGCCTACCCAGTCATTGCTTAGCTTCAGCCCAGCAGAAGCTGGCCTTGCTCTATTGTCACTCTGCCCTTCAGCTTCCACTGTGCATTTTTCTTCCTCCTCTGTGAGGTATAAGTCCTGCCACATTTTAGTCAGTGGAGGATGGGCCAGTACTCCTGCTTCAGTGACTCGTGCGGCCACAGTTAGAAAATATTCTGTTTGCTCATCAGAGCTCTCAGGACCGTTACTGGCGTATAGTAAGTGCTCAACAAATATATGTGATTATTAATATTACTGTCATGATTCTTATTACAAATCGACCCACTTTTGTAAATGCCAGCCGTCAGTGCATCACTCCATGCAGAAACCCACTCCTTTGTGATCTTATTTTCCTCCAGGAAATGCATCGTGGATCTCAAGAAAGAGTGAGTCCCTTTAGTGCTAGCCAGATCTCTGTTCTTTGATCTGAAACTCATATTCAATAATTTACTTTTTGAATATTCCTTCTTGTTTCTGCTTTTAGTCATTTCGATGCATTTTGGTTTAGTCCCACATTTTATAGTTTTTAGGGCTATATAGTCCCCCCTGCCAAGTGCTTGTATGTTTGGCTTATTTCTTAAGACACATTTACTATATGAAAGCTGTAAAATTTAAAATACAGCATATTTATGTACATGGGTGCATTTCTATATATGTGTGTACCTATATATACACACACATACATATATACATATACTCACATATGTACAACCATCAGTTGTTACCTATAGCTTTCATGAGAACGAGATTTTATGCTTGCCATTGCTTGTCAAGAAAATCATTCAGCAGATATCTCAAGGATGTATTTTTCTTGAAAAATATACTCATAACAACAGCTGCAATTTTTCCCGTTTACTTCGTTTGTCCTTATCGTGTGCTGAGAACTGTGCTAAGTGATTTACTTACATTGTCTTATTTCATTTCACCTCTACAGTAACCCTATGGGGTGGTATCATCCCTTTTGGTTTTTTTGTTCTTGCTTTTGTTTTTTTGAGATGGAATTTCACTCTTGTTGCCCAGACTGGAGTGCAATGGGCACAATCTTGGCTCACTGCAATCTCAGCCTCCCGGGTTCAAGCAATTCTCCTGCCTCAGCCTCCTGAGTAGCTGGGATTACAGGCATGTGTCACCATGCCCATCTAATTTTTGTATTTTTTTTTTAGCAGTAACGGGGTTTCACCATGTTGGCCAGACTGGTCTCAAACTCCTGACCTCAGATGATCCATCCACTGTGGCCTCCCAAAGTGCGGGGATTACAGGCGTGAGCCACCACACCTGGCCCTCATCACTTTTTCATATGTATGGGAGCTGAGAAGCTGAGATGTGAATTACAGCCAGGCCCCATATGGAGGTGTATCTGTATAAACTATAAAAACATTTTATAGGTTTTAGAGCTATGTAGTCACCCCTCCTAAGTGCTTATATGCTTGACTTATTTATTATGACCCATTTACTTTATGCAAATTGTGAAATCTAAAATATAGTACATTTCTGTACATTGGTGTTTTTCTATATATGTATACATATATACACACACACATATACATACACTGACATGTGTGCAACCACCAATTCTTACCTAACATTTTAATGAGAGTGAGATTGTGATCGTTCTCTTACTGATTGTGTGAACTGCTGCCTGTCAATTCCATTGCTCTTCAGCTCCATTGGAAACAGCTCCATACTTCAGTTAAAGCATGATATGGGCCAGAAAACCACTTTTAATAAAAAGTATTCCATGGAATAGAAAACATTTATTAAATTGCTATTCTGATTTAGTTTCCTGATGCTTAGATATGAAATGAGATCAATAGCCATTTATATGAAAGGGGTTTGTAATACATTTTTTATTTTTTTCTGAAGATTTTTAGCATGTATGTTTTACTCTCTTGCATGATTATTTTTTCATGTTGTGCTACAATTTTTTTAAAAATTTTCTTATTCCTTTGGGTAATGCCAATGATCTCTCTAGGGAATTTGAAAAGAGTCTGCGTATATTGCATAAATGGTATATTTCTAGACTAGCACTAATGACTGGGAAATATAGTGACTTTGAGAGTATGCCCTGCAAAAATGCTTGTGCTGAAATGCAGATTGCCCCAATTTCCTGCTGAAATGTCCATCTCTGCAGGGAGTGCTGCTTTCCAGGGCTATACCATCAGAAATCAATTCTGCTCATGGAGATTATTAAAGACCTAGAGCAAATACCAAGTCCAAAATCAATGTGATGTGATTATACTTATCTGTATAAGTACCGACAATTTTTGGTCACCAAGAAATTATATGAATTTTAAAAAATGGTGTAGGTGAGACTTAGCCATCAGAAACTAATCTGATTTCTAAGAGAGAATATTTAGAATGTAGAGTTTAGCAAGCTCCGTAATATATAAGACAAGAACACTTTGTGTCTGTTTCTTATTTGATAAGAACTGTGCTGTTCTTTCTTTAAAACTGCAGTTTACAAAATATGTCATAACTTAAATTGGCATATATACGCGTGATGTGGCAAATATTCCTCAGCAACTTTTCAAGGGATTGAAACGTTTCCCAACCTTTTTGAAGCAAAGATACAAAGTATTTCCTTTTGGTATCCCAAAGGAAGATATTATTAAATACAAATGGAGAGAATTTTGAAATTGTTGAACAGGCTGTTATTTTGATATATTTCTTCCCTATCCAAAGTTTGAGTATTATTGTTTTCTATAGGTCATCAGATCTTACAGAGAAAGATTAATATTTTTAAAAAACTTTTGTTATATTTAGAAAATTTTGGATTGCAACACTTCTAGATTCTGAGATATTCCTAGAGCCTAAAATCAAGTATCTGTATTTCTCTGGATTAATTTTGTTTGGGGTATTACAAAATAGTTGCAAGGAAAAAAGTACTCGTCACATCCTTTCACTGTATTTTCTTTTCCAAAAATGAACCCAAATAGTTGAAATCTAAGACAGTGAATAGAATTTGAACCGTTTTAGTGATAAACAATATAACTGTTGAAACAAAGCTTGCATGTACATATCCAAGAAAAATTTCCAGGCACATGTCTGTTGTCAGTCTTGTCTAGGTTCATCCCATTTGTGCCAGGTAAAGATCAAGTTTTGTTTTTGTTGCTTTTGGTCCAATGCAAAGAATATTTTAAGAACACATTATTTGGCAGCTTATTATACACTGTATATTAGCCACAATATTTTATTTTATTCTCACCATTCTCTAAAGCAGAGGTTTAAAACAAATGTCTCCAGGGCTTTGCAGGGGAAGTATGTGACTGAAGGTGGGGGCGTTGCAAACTGATCCCCTATTTGAAGTGATCAGCAGCTACTCAGCTTCAGCGGAGTCTTGGCAGATGGAAATTTAAAGCCAGTGTGGTTAGGACTTTCTAATTTGTAAAAGGAAATATAAATTCCTTTATTATTATGATTAATGTGAAATACCCTGATTTCTATATGCTATGGACTAATTAATTTTTTAAAAATAATGCATAGACTGATAAAACATATCTGTGAGCCACATGTGACCTGAGGATCATCGATCATCAAATTCTTGACTAAAGCATGACACCATGTGACATCTTTATCAAATAAATATTTATTGAGATCTTGAGTGTGTTCTCGGGCGGGTCTTCTGATGTTTGTTAGTAGTGGCTTGCTCTGCCTGGTTCTTTGCTCCTGAATCTTCATTTCCCTTAATTAATTCCATTTTATCGCCTGTCTGTGGATGAAATGCTTGAACTAAAAAGAAATAGTTTGGCATAGTATAAAGCCCGTGTATTAGTCCATTCTCTCACTGCTATTAAAAACTACCTGAGGCTGGGTCGTTTATAAAGAAAAGAGGTTTAATTGACTCACAGTTCCACAGGCTTAGCAGGAAGCATGGCTGGGAGGCCTCCGGAAACTTAGATCATGGCAGAAGGGGAAGAGGAAGCAAAGCATGTCTTCTCATGGCAACAGAAAAGAGAGAGAAAGAAGGGGGAAGTGCCCACACTTTTATAAGCCATTAGATCTCATGAAAACTCACTCACAATCACTAAAAATAGCAAGGGGGAAATCTGGCCCTATGATCCCGTCACCTCACACCAAGCCCCTCTCTGACACATGGGGATTACAATTTGACAGGAGGTTTGGATGGGGACACAGAACTAAACTATATCAGCCCACATAAGGGTCCCCAATCTTATTACTAATCTAGTGCCATTATCAAGGATTCTTTCTTCTTCCTGAGAAAAGTCTTTATCTTATATTCCACTTTTAGAGATTTGTTCTGTCTTATTTACTGTTCCTAAAAATCACACCCAGAACCCAAGCTTCTATAGGATTGGGGCTTCCATTGATAAACTTGGTGTGGTTAGGGTTTAATGTTCAACCCTTTTTCTGCAAGCTTATAGTTTGAGCCCTTCAGTTATTTAACAGACCTCATTAATGCCAATTTCCTGACTTCCTTAATCTATCTAAAATTTCTCTTTCTAAAATTTCTTGATTTTCAAGGCTCTTTGTTTCATGTTGATATCACTGATATCTCAGTGACTTGCCTTTCCAGTTTTTTTTTTTTTTTCCTCTGGATTCTGGGTTCTACCTGCCTGGTTGGACTTTTAGTTACAGCTCTTTCTGCCTCAGTGGTAAAGCTGCTTCTTGGCTGTCTCAGCTTCCAGACATTGCTCTAATTAACCCATTCATGTCTGTGGTAGCATCAGGCAAAACTCCTTGGGACGGTAGTACTTATAGAACTGCTTTTATTATGGAAGCACTGAAAACAAAAACAAGGAGGAATAAAATCTTGCTCTCTGTATGTCCTCATGCAATTCAAATGAACTTAATTTTTCTTATACAAAAGTTACTGTGCATGTAACTTATATGATAAAGTAGATTGGTGGTTATTTCATTAGTATAGTCCATTGATACAAGAAAGGGAGTGATATTTTTTTAATTTCCTGCTGATTTATGGAAGAACAAATGCTAGTGCTACTTGAATGAGTAAGGTAACAATCTATTAAAATGCTCTTGTAGAGTTGAAAGAGAAGAGTTAGAGATTATTAGAATGATTAGGGTATTAACTGTTAAGATTCCCTTTTAGAGTGTCACATCACTTTGGGATTATTCTCAAATATGGTAATCTATAATATATTATTTGAGTCAGTGAACTTGAAGAACAGACCCAAAGAACTGAACATTGATATGGAAATTTTCTTTGAAAACCAGGTTTTAAATTCCAAATTCCAGAAAGCTTAAACTAATTTCCATGGAACTTCCATCACTCATGTCATGTTGATTCATTTTGTTTTTGAGGAAAGATGAATATTATCAATGAATTATTTCATCCTTCTTTTGTCTTTTCTTTGCTTGCCTGTATGAGATTGAGAAGAGTGAACAGTAAATTGCCAAAAAGCTTTGAACCTGGTGTATGTCAAGAGCATAAGTAAATTCTCCATTAAAGATATTTGAAGGTTGCATCCAAAATGTTGATTGAGTATGCTCCAGGAATTTTAACTACTATGATGTAGCAAACAAACTGCTTGAACTGTTGATTGTAAATTGAGCCTTGTCTGGCATCATTTATTGTGTACCATGTCCTGTAAAAGCCTGGTTCAGAAGATAGAGAAGTTCCTTTTTCAAAGTATTTAAATCTCAAAGAGGGGACATACATAAACATACAAATAATAATAATATGTGTTATGTATGGAAATACAATGTGATAAATATACGTGGAGATGTACTGGTATCCACATATGTATCACGATATTCTGTGGTAAATGGGCTACACATTAGTTGGTTTGACTGTGCGTCCTCTTTTTATTGCTTATCTCTGGAAATCTTTGGGAAGATCCCGTAGAACTTGGGCTTTGCTTTGTAAGAACTTAATGTTTGGTGACATGTGGATATGGCATGGGTGTATGTTTGGAATCTTCAAGTAATAGTGATTATAAGGAAATATGACTTTAAACAAAATCAAAGAGAACCAGACATGAGACGTGTCTTTGAATATTGTCTTCATAGCAATACCTTGGAAGCTATGTGTTTAATCGAGAGGCCTTTCATGAACAGTTTTGCATTTATTTGGGAATTATCCTTTTAAGTTGTAAGTATATCTTAAAATTATTTTCAATGGTGGCAATTATTCACCCTTTCAAGATAAATGTGATCTTCAAAAAGTGTCAAATGGTATTGGATGTCAATGCTGAAAAATAAGGTATAAAAACAGATAATATGGCTTGTGAAGTTTTTTAAACACACAGGTTTCAGATAATGAGTCTACTTTTCTTATATAACCAATAAGAGAGTTGTGCGTGCAATTTTTTTTTTTTTTAAAGAAATTCAAACATGTTCTGGGCAACATCAGTATCAATGAATAAGTACATTTTTTTCCAAATAGGTGCATGTTTTTCCAAAGTGATTTTTTAAAGGGAAAGCACTTATTTAGGTATATAAGTTAATTTATTTTTATTTGTTCTACTTCCTGGAGACAGTAGTAGTAGTAAGGACATAAATATGAATAATGACAATGTAACATACAAACAATACTACTAGGGTTGCCAGATAAAGGGTTGGATGTTCAGTTGAATTAGAATTTCAGAGAGACAACAAATACTTTTTAGTCTAATTTTATAAATATGTTCAATGCAATATTTGGACATACTTATGCTAAAAAACTTATTTGTTGAAATTCTAGTTTAATGGGGAGTCCCTTATTTTAAGTTGCTAAATATGACAACCCCCTTAATGTTTATCAGTAGTTACATTTATTTTATTTTATTTTATTATTTTATGTTTGGAGAAACACCTGTAGAATTTCTTCTGTGTAACAATATGACCCTATTTCTTGTGGAAGTTACAGAGTACTTGCCTTCCTCAGAGTCTACACTCTAGCAGAGAAAATAAGAAATGTGTGATTAACCATATTTTGAGAGAAACTGAAGTAAGTGCTCCAGAAGAAGTATATTGACCATTCAGAGACTAAAGAGTTTACTTCTGGTTGAGGAAACCATGGAAGCGACAATTGAGTTGATATTAACATTAGCCTGAAAAGATTAACAGGTTGTTTTTTGTTTTATTTTTATATTTTAAGTTCTAGGGTACATGTGCAATGTTGGTGTGCTGCACCCATTAACTCGTTATTTACGTTAGGTATATCTCCTAAGGCTATCCCTTCCTCCTCCCCCAACCCCATGACAGGCCCCGGTGTGTGATGTTCCCCTTCCTGTGTCCAAGTGTTCTCATTGTTCAATTCCCACCTATGAGTGAGAACATGCAGTGTTTGCTTTTTTGTCCTTGCAATAGTTTGCTGAGAATGAGGGTTTTCAGCTTCATCCATGTCCCTACAAAGGACATGAACTCATCCTTTTTTATGGCTGCATAGTATTCCATAGTGTATATGTACCACATTTTCTTAATCCAGTCTGTCATTGATGGACATTTGGGTTGATTCCAAGTCTTTGCTATTGTGAAGAGTGCCATAGTAAACATACGTGTGTGTGTGTCTTTATAGCAGCATGATTTATAATCCTTTGAGTATATTCCCAGTAATGGGATGGCTGGGTCAAATGGTATTTCTAGTTCTCGATCCTTGAGGAATCGCCACACTGTCTTTCACAATGCTTGAACTAGTTTACAGTCCCACCAACCATATAAAAGTGTTCCTATTTCTCCACATCCTCTCCAGCACCTGTTGTTTTCTGACTTTTTAATGATTGCCATTCTAACTGGTGTGAGATGGTATCTCATTGTGGTTTTGGTTTGCATTTTTCTGATGACCAGTGATGATGAGCATTTTTTCATGTGTGTGTTGGCTGCATAAATGTCTTCTTTTGAGAAGTGTCTGTTCATATTCTTTGCCCACTTTTTGATGGGGTTGTTTTTTTTCTTGTAAATTTGTTAGAGTTCTTTGTAGATTCTGGATATTAGCCCTTTGTCAGATGAGTAGATTGCAAAAATTTTCTCCCATTCCGTAGGTCGCATGTTCACTCTGATGGTAGTTTCTTTTGCTGTGCAGAAGCTCTTTAGTTTAATTAGATCATATTTGTCAATTTTGGCTTTTGTTGCCATTGCTTTTGATGTTTTAGACATGAAGTCCTTGTCCATGCCTTTGTCCTGAATGGTATTGCCTAGGTTTTCTTCTACGGTTTTCATGGTTTTAGGTCTAACATTTAAGTCTTTAATCCATCTTGAATTAATTTTTGTATAATATGTTTTTACCCACCTGGAGATAGAGAGAAAAGGGCACATCCAGGCAAGAGAACAGCACTGGAAAAAGCATTCATTTGGAAAATGATTGGGTGTATTTAAGGAATTACAGTTTGTTTAGAACAGTGGTTCTCAAACTTCAGCACACATCAGAGTCATCTAGAAGGCTTGTTAAAATATAGGTGTTTGGGACCCCTAGCTAGAGTTTCTGGCTCAGGAGTTCCCTATGGGGAAATAATTTGCATTTTTAACAGGTTCTCAGGTGATGCTGATGCTGTCAGTATGTGGACCACAATTAGGGAACCATGAAATAGAATGCAGCTCTGGAAACTAGTGGAAGATAAGGTTGGGAAGTTGGTTGGGATCCTGAGGGCCTTGTCTGTCTTGCTCAGGAGCTTGAGTTTTGTTTAATAGGCATTGGGGAGCCATTAAAGTCTGGTGATCGAAGTGACATAAAAGAGTTGTACTTTAGAAAGATTTATCTGGTGGTAGTGTATGGGATTGATTGAAGGGAGTACCAACAAACCAGAGAAGCAAGGCTAGTTAAATAGCTATTACATTAGACAGAACAGAAAGTCAAAAGCCCAAACTGGAGAGGTAATATCAGAAAGGACGGATGCTTCTAAGAACTACTTGTTATCTGTATAAGTGTAAGAGAATCAGGCAGTAGATTTTCTTTAGCGGACTCTTTCTTCCCAAGAAGCCAGTTTCAAAATTGATAAGAATTTGGTTTTCCAAGATTGCTTGAAGTTTTGAGAAAATAGTTATTGAAGTTTTCAAATTAAATAAGCAGCCTTTGCCTGTTTGGTTACAACAGAACTTTCTCATTAAACCGTAATCAGTTAAAGTACGGGCTAGTTTTTATTAAAATAGAATGGAATACTTGCAGCACAAAGGTCAGTGCATAAAGCTGAACAGAAAAATTGATAGACACGCAATGCGGTTTCACAGATTGTGTCATTGACATCTTATTTCAATTCACAAGGAATACATCCTATGTCTTTAAGATGTATTTCTGAGGGCAGCTCTATTTTCTATACTCAATTATTGATTTAACTCCTATTTAGATGTAACATTTCTTATAGGCCAATCTCTGCCAGAACCTGTCAGAGGATCTGATTTAGATGTATAAACAAAATAAAAGAGTCCTTTCTTAGGAGTGACATTCAAATGAGCTAAAAACTGATATGGAAGGGGCGTTGAAGAATCACAATCAATGCTTGTCACAAACTCCACTAACCATGATTAGCACTGCTGAAAATTAGCTCTGTTGCTGCCGACATGAAACTTACAAATTTTCACCCCTCTTTCTTAGTAAATTTTAATTACTTTTTCTCTATGAAAATTGTATGTGTATTTCTAGAAACAACATGGGAAAGATCTAAAGAATAACATAATGATCACACGTAATTACATAGTCTTACCAATCAGATAAACATTAAACACTTTGTTATATATGCCTCTCTATAGTATATATGATTTTGCGAACTGATTTTAGTTAACATCATATAAACTTTCTTTCTTTTTTTTTTTTTTTTTTGAGACAGAGTCTCGCCCTATTGCCCAGGTTGGAATGCAGTGGCACGATCTCGGCTCACTGCAAGCTCTGCCTCCCGGGTTCATGCCATTCTCCTGCCTCAACCTCCTGAGTAGCTGGGACTACAGGTGCTCACCACCACCCCCGACTAATTTTTTGTATTTTTAATAGAGATGAGGTTTCACCGTGTTAGCCAGGATGGTCTCGATCTACTGACCTCGTGATCCCCCCACCTCGGCCTCCCAAAGTGCTGAGAGCCACCGCACCCGGCCAACATATAAACTTTCTTATGCCAGTTATTATTCTTTGAAAACACAGTTTATATAGCTGTCATATACAATATAATAAGTTACTACATAAGTAAAAATATTAGATGTCTTTCAGTTTTTACTATGTTAAATATTTCTGAAAAAATATGTCTTTATATCTGAATCTTTCTGCTCTTCCTTGATGGTTTATTTCTATCAGGTAATTTCATATACTAAGCTGGTTTACTACAGAAACATAAAGTGGAAAAAGGACACCTTATTCAACAAATGGTGCTGGGATAACTGGCAAGCCACATGTGGAAGAATGAAACTGGATCCTCGTCTCTCATTTTATACAAAAATCAACTCAAGTTGGATCAAAGACTTAAATCTAATGTCTCAAACTATAAAAATTCTAGAAGATAACATTGGGAAAACTCTTCTAATTGGTTTAGTCAAAGAATTCATGACCAAGAACCCAAAAACAAATGCAAAGATAAATGAATGGGACCTAATTAAACTAAAAAGCTTCTGCTCAGCAAAAGAAATAATCATCAGACAACACACAGAGTGGAAGAAAATATTTGCAAACTAATGCATCCAGTCAGTAATATCACTGTCTGTATGTGGAGGACATGTTCCCATGGATCATATGTGAAGATATCAATAAGCTTGCATTAAACCACCTGCTTTGTAAGTGGATTGATTAATAAATAACTTATATTTCCATAAAAAAAGAAAATATTTGCAAACTATGCATCTGACAAAGGACTGACATCCAGAATCTGCAAGGAACTCAAACAAATCAGCGAGGAAAAAACAAATAATCCTATCAAAAAGTGGGCAAAGGGCATGAATAAACAGTTCTCAAAAGAAGATATACAAATAGCCAACAAACATGAAAAAATCCTCAACATCACTAATTATCAGGGAAATGCAAATTGAAACCACAATGAGATACCACCTTACTTCTGTAAGAATGTCAACAATTTAAAAAAATTAAAAATATTATTAAAGTTGGCATGGATATGGTAAAAAGGGAACACTTTTACACTGCTAGTTGTAATGTAAACTAGTATAATCACTGTGGAAAACAGTATGGAGATTCCTTAAATAACTAAAAATAGAATACCATTTAATCCACTACTGGGTGTCTACCCAAAGGAAACAAAGTCATTGTATAAAAAAGTCACCCGCACGCACATGTTTATAACAGCACAACTAGCAATTGCAGAAGTATGGAACCAACCTAAATGTCCATCAACCAACGAGTGGGTAAAGAAATATATTATATATACCCAATGGAATACTACTCAGCCATAAAATGGAATGAAATAATGACATTTGCAGCAACTTGGATGGAGTTGGAGACCATTATTCTAAGTGAAGTAACTCAGGGATGGAAAACTAAGTATCGTATATTCTCACTTACAAGTGGAAGCTAAACTATGAGTATACAAAGGCATAAGAATGATATAAGGGACTCTAGGTACTTGGGCAGAAGGGTGGGAGGGGGATGAGGACTAAAACACTGCATGTTGGGTACAGTACACACTACTAGGGTGACAGGTCCACCAAAATCTCAGAAATCACCACTCGTGAACTTATCCATGTAACCAAAAACCACCTCTTCCACAAAAACTATTGAAATAAAAAAGGAATCAAATGCTATCTTTAAAAAGATAAATAAATAATTTATTGTTAGATACAACATTTTAGCGCGCTTGGATCAGGGTTTTCCAACATGTTTCACTTCAGTACACGTAGAAAACCATAGAGACTGCTCACAGCTTGAGGTGAAGGAGGTCAGTATTTTGACTGTCTGCCACCAATAACTACATATTCAGGCTGAGGCCAGGTTATCAAGGTTTTTTATTCTCTCCTTGTTATTCATGTTTGTTGATAGCTTATGTTTGTAGAAGGGGAAACTAATTTCACAGTATTAACATATCATTACATCTAGATTTGTAAAATGTATTCATGCCTTATTTTGTATCAAATGGACATAGGTTATACTTGAAATATTTAGGGTGGCTAAAATATTGATTTGTTAACCTATTTAATGGTAAAATTAATGCCCTGACTTTTAAAAGGTAGATGTAGATTATCTTTGTGACAACAAGCTCTGATCATTCATTTTGGATTTTTTAAGCATAATTTGGTGGCGGATCATCTAAACTACTTACTTTTTTGGACATTTTATGCCTTCAAATACCTTTCCATAGTTAAAATAAATACCCCCTTTAAAGTTACTGTGTTTATAAAATTTCCAAGTCGTTCACTAAAATCAAGTTCATAACATAAATTGGAGGGATTTCATGGGTGGATCATATAATGAGTTACTCCTGGACCACTCAACAGATTGGAAACTGTGAGTAGATCATAAAGATTCGTGCGATCAGGATTTAAATCTTTCTGGTTTTCACTGTTGTGTGCTTTTCTCTCAGAAAAAATCAGTTTTGTAAAAATAACTGATAAAAATCAACCCTTTCCATGACCTATGAACTTCCCATTAGATCTGCACCAATTCCACTCCTTTGTCAATTTTGTTGGTGTCCAGAACCCTCCACTCCCTAGTTGTCATGAAACTTTGAGAAAACCAAGAGTTGTCTCTTTTGAGGAAAAATGTAAGGGAATCTAGACTAGGATGTTACAAGTAGCAGAAAAACATGGTAATTTATTGATTCAATTCTATCGAACATTACATAACAGGCAGAAAAAGGAGAGCACATTATAATAACTACGTAGAACTGAGAGTTATTGGCTTTGCAAAGATTTTAGAGATCCTCCTTCTTAACCTAATTGTTTTGTCAGTGAGAAACCTAAAACCTAGAGTCATTCACCTCATTCAGGATCATCCAATAGCTCCCGGTGTGACAGAGCTGAGGACCTACATCTCCTATGTGGCCATTCAGCTATGAAGAAAGGAATCTCTACACTTGTAATAAATGTCTATGGTATGAAGAGAAGCTATATATGACTAGATGGTTGTGGGGGGTAGTAAAAAAATGTGTTATTGGCTATTTTATTGAAGAAGAAATATGATTTTTTTTTTTTTTTTTTTTTTTTTACAATTCTTTTCAGCCTGGTCATCATCTAAATTCTTTCCTTGCCACAAGTGTTTATTTCCATCTGTTTGATCTAGTTTCCCATGGATACAGAGCTCTAATTGTATAACAAAATCCAAAGGGAGATTGGGTTTGCTTACGGAAAATCTCTTTATGACAAACTTTGTAAAAAGTTTTGTCCTATAAATTGAGATGTGCTTATATTAGTAATATTATGGATATAGGATATATCACTTAGGCACTGAGCCTTTAAAGTAATTTAAAGTGATTAAATGGAGTTTTTAGATCTAGATGGCTTTTACTCTCAAATAATATTTTCAAAATATTTAAAACTATGGCCTAATATGATTGGGAAAATCCAAATATTAATTTCATGTGTTCTTCTGCATACTTCTGTAAAGTAATCTGGGTTAGTTTGCTGACAATGATGGTTTCCAGCTTTATCCATGTCCCTGCAAAGGGCATGAACTCACCTTTTTTTTTTTTTTTTTTTGTGAGACAGAGTCTCGCTCTGTCCCCCAGCCTGGAGTGCAGTGGCTCAATCTTGGCTCACTGCAAGCTCCACCTCTGGGTTCATGCCATTCTCCTGCCTCAGCCTCCCAAGTAGCTGGGAATACAGGTGCCCACCAACCACGCCTGGCTAATATTTTTTTTTTTTTTTTTTGTATTTTTAGTAGAGATGAGGTTTCACCGTGTTAGCCAGGATGGTCTCAATCTCCTGATCTCATGATCCACCCTCCTCAGCCTCCCAAAGGGCTGGGATTACAGGCATGAGGCACCTCACCCAGCTGAACTCACCCTTTTTATGGCTGCATAGTATTCCATGGTGTATATGTACCACATTTTCTTTATCCAGTCTATCATTGATGGGCATTTGGGTTGGTTACAAGTCTTTGCTATTGTGTATAGTGCTACAGTAAACATACATGTGCATGTGTCTTTATAGTAGAATGATTTATAATCCTTCGGGTATATACTCAGTAATGGGATTGCTGAATCAAATGGTATTTCTGGTTCTAAATCCTTGAAGAATTGCCACACTGTCCTCCACAATGGTTGAACAAATTTACACTCTCACCAATAGTGTAAAAGGGTTCCTTTTTCTCCACATCCTCTCCAGTATGTGTTGTTTCCTGACTTTTTAATGATCTCCATTCTAAATGGTGTGAAATGCTATCTCGCTGTGGTTTTGATTTGCATTTCTCTGATGGCCAGTGATGATTAGCTTTTTTTCATATGTTTGTTGGCCACATAAATGTCTTCTTTTGAAAAGTGTCTGTTCATTTCCTTCACCCAGTTTTTGATGGGGTTGTTGAAAACCAAACACTGCATGTTCTCACTCATGTTGAACAATGAGAACACATGGACACAGGGAGGGGAGCATCACACACTGGGCCTGTTGGTGGGGCTCGGGGGATTAGGGGAGGGATAGCATTAGGAGAAATGCCTAATGTAGATGATGGGTTGACAGGTGCAGCAAACCACCATGGCATGTGTATACCTATGTAACAAATCTGCACATTCTGCACATGTATCCCAGAACTTAAAGTATTAAAAAAAAAAAAAAAGTAGTCTGACTTAGCCAAAGGCTCTTCTCTACTTTAAGGTTATAAAGAAATGTAGTTAGGGTCAAAAATTAGTAGAAAGGGAGGATGAGAAGTGAACAGGACAAATGGTTGCATGCCTTATGTTCTAGGGCTCCTTGGCCTTTTCCCAACTGGGTGAACATCTGCATTAGCATGGTCAGGAAATTTGCCTTGGTCTTGGCAGTCTCAAAGGATGCTGCCCAGCCTGTGTGCGGGTGATCCATATTTTAATTAGCTGGGATTGTTCCCAGTGTCTCCCTGGGGAATCTCCTCCCTTTTGATAAGGCTAGTTTAGCATAAATAGGATCCATCTGAGAATGAACCAGAAGTCTTGATTTTGCTCTGAGCCCAACCCTGCAATAATATAATAATACTGTTGTGGCTTGTATTAGAATCCTGAGTTCACGCTCTTCTGAGCTGAAAATAGCCATGTCAGAATTAGCCTGTAGTGTTAGAAGAGTCAGACAGGAAGTACACAACTGCTATTCACTTTTTTCATTGACAGACATAAAGTTGAATTTACATATATTTTTGACCTGTCAAAAAAGTGCCCTTACCTCTGCATCACTGGGCATGGAGTCTTCTTAAGCATTAAGAGTTCACATTTGGTGTTTGTAGAAGTGTGCATGAAATCCCTGCTGTCTTTCTTGCTGCAGAACAGCCAAATTTGATATGAATGATCATTAAAATCAGAAGGCTGGGCATCGTGGCTCAGGTCTGTAAACCCAGCCCTTTGGAAGGCTGAGGAAGGAGGATTCCTTGAGCCCAGGAATTTGAGACTAGCCTGGGCAACATGGCAAAACTCTATCTCTTCCCAAAAAAAAAAAAAGACAAAAATTAGCTTGGTGTGGTGGCACACACCTGTAGTCCCAGCTACTTGGGAGGCTGAGAAGTGGGGGGATTGCTGGAGTCCAGGAGGTCGAGACTACAGTGACCCATGATCGTGCCACTGCATTGCCACTTGGGTGACAGAGAGATACCCTGTCTCTAAATAAATAAATAATAAAATAAAATCAGAAGCAGTAATCTGGCAGTTTTTAAACCTAGTCCAGCTCAAAGATGGGCTCAGTGGCCAGCTCAGTCAAATGTAACTAGTTGCCAATATTTAAGCACTGGGACATCTCACATAAGAAGACAAATTTCTAACTTCCAAAATGTGGAGAGTGTGACAACCCTGGCCTCACATTTCTACATGACAATATCTGGCTGGGGAAGAGAAACTGGGACTCCCTCATCAGATGAATCCTGTGCACCGTCATATACCACAGTTCCCCATCTGGCTGCCTTGGATGTTTATACCACCCACCTTATGCTTTTGGCACTGGATCTCTGGAAATAAGTATTAGTTTCCTAAGTAGATGGCATGAGGCACATGCGCAGGTCAGATCTACGTTCAATCTCAGATCCTCTCTTTTCCAAAGATGGAATGTATACAAATCTCCAAGCCTCCATGAGCTTTGGCATTCACATCTATTAATAAGGCAGGTTTCTTCCCAGGTTTTTGTGTGTTTTAAATAAAATACCATTCATATAGAGCCCAAATTTATATCCTCCTCATATTAAATGCTTAGTGAATATTTATTATCCTTCCACCTTCCTGGTGTCATTTTTTTTTTTCTGGCTATTTATATTGAAGTGAGAGTATTTGCTACTGTTAACTTAGAAAATGTGCCTTGGAACTACTACCTCAAAGTAATCACCACTTTCAATGATAAAACACTATGGTCATCCTTGGAAACCATTGCTGCTCTTTCCTTTTCTAGATCCTGTAGACTTCTGAGAACTTGTTATATATCACCTTATAACTTTCATGTCCACTGAAATGCATTTTTGACTGTGATTTGGATTTCCACTGAAGTTTGATTAGTGCACACTAAAATGCAGTGGCTAATGTCATCTTAAAATACATCTTATAAAGCTAAAAATCTATTCCTAGTACCTAAAGGGAAAGAGACAATGGAGAAAAATTATGTGAGAAATTATTATGGTTCAAGTCTGGAAGAGTTGCACTTTATTTCACTCATACTTAACTGCAAAATAGTGGGAAGTATAATCCCTCTCTATGGACAGGGAGTACAAACACATGGAGGATGGATAGTTGTCTCTGCCACAACAAGCAATGCTGGGAGAGTTGAAACTCTACCATACCTGCTTCCTGGAGGCTTTCAGCAAGTGGTGGCTATTCTTGCTTTGCTGCTATTGCAATGGTGTTATTGTCATTATTAGGCCTTAAAGTGCCATGAATGACTCAGTCTTTCTAACAGGAAAATTGAAATTAAATTCTATAGCCAGTGGCCTGGAATTTGAGGTTCCCTGGGAGTGGAAAGTGGTAAAGTATTAGACATGACATCCCTGTTTATCTGAGGGCCACACTTGTCAAAATAAATTTCTATGTTTTTTCCCACGTTATAAAGTTGTCTTTATTGTCTTCCATCATCTTTCTCAGCTCTTATATTTTATAATTTTAATTTCGTATGCAGTTTAGAGTTCAAGATAAATGCCAGAATGTGAAAATGAACTTTATGTCCCTAATATACTAATAAATCAGACTTCTTTTGTTCATAAAACTTTTTTCTATTGAAAATGATTTCATGCAAATCAAAACCACAATGAGATACCATCTCACACCAGTTAGAATGGCAATCATTAAAAAGTCAGGAAACAACACGTGCTGGAGAGGATGTGGAGAAATAGGAACACCTTTACACTGTTGGTGGGATTGTAAACTAGTTCAACCATTATGGAAAACAGTATGGTGATTCCTCAAGGATCTAGAACTAGAAGTACCATATGACCCAGCCATCCCATTACTGGGTATATACCCAAAGGATTATAAATCATGCTGCTATAAAGACACATGCACACGTATGTTTATTGCGGCACTATTCACAATAGCAAAGACTTAGAATCAACCCAAATGTCCATCAGTGACAGACTGGATTAAGAAAATGTGGCACATATACACCATGGAATACTATGCAGCCATAAAAAAGGATGAGTTTGTGTCCTTTGTAGGGACATGGATGCAGCTGGAAACCATCATTCTTAGCAAACTATCACAAGAACAGAAAACCAAACACCGCATGTTCTCACTCATAGGTGGGAAGTGAACAATGAGATCACTTGGACTCGGGAAGGGGGACATCACACACCGGGGCCTATCAGATTGCATTGGGAGTTATACCTGATGTAAATGATGAGTTGATGGGTGCTGATGAGTTGATGGGTGCAGCACACCAACATGGCACAAGTATACATATGTAATAAACCTGCACGTTATGCACATGTACCCTAGAACTTAAAGCATAATAATAATAAAAACTAAATAAATAATAATAATAATAAAAAGAAAATGATTTCAACTGAAAGCAGTGAAATTGGGAAAATCCTAATTTTTCTTTGGAAAATGTCTTTCCACGTCATTTCATAATGTGTTTCCTCGTAGTGTGGTGAGTTGAATGCAAATGGAGTGAGTTTAAGGCTAGTGAGTCAAGTTTGAAAATGCTATAAATGTATTGACATGATACACATACCTTTATTTCTAAATTAAATTCAGTTTAAGAGTATAATTTTATTTTATATGTTCCTGTGAATTTCATTTAACAAGCACATATCAAGTTGCTGTGGCAGGAGCTGATGAGACAAGAAAAAGGTACATTCCCTGTGTATACAATCTCAGAGAAGTAAACTTTCAAAAACAACCAGAGTGACAAATGCCCCCCAAAAAAGAGACCTGTGACACTGTAGGCAAGACGTTACTCTATCTTGGGTTGACTGGGATATATCAGGAAAGGCTTCTTGTTGCTAAAGAAAAGGCAAATAAAAATGGTCCAGGAAGGAAAGAAAGAATATTTTAATCATAGTAAGCAGCATATACAAAGGTATTAAGGGAAGAAGAAAAAAGTCTAAAGCAGGGAAGATGAAATTTTCTTATGGCCTGTCATTTAGGGCCTCCATGGCAAGGGGTAGGGGCAGTGACAAGCAGGGATGCTGCAGAAATGTTATGGACCAGATCGTGAGGGGGTTTCTTAATTTGGAAACTAAACTTGGGCTTTCTCCTGAGGGAAGTGAGTAGCTTCTAAAGCAGGGATTCTCTGCTCATTAGAGTCACCTGTGAAACTTTATAAGCAGTCTCTATCACTGAGCCCATCTCAGACTAATGAAATCAGCATTTTTCAGAGTGGTGTTGGGGCATTAATATTTTTAACAATCTTCCCAGATAATTTCTAATGTATGACTAGTTGCAAACTACTCTTCTAAATGTTAGTAAGCAGAGTGTAAAGTGATACAACACCAACGCTTTGAACTGGAAGCTCATAAAAACTGAGGCAATATGAAGATGCCAACCCGACATGCTTTGATGTTGGAGGAGAAAGAGAGTAAAACAGGTAGGATATTCCTTACATTTCTAGTTTTTTGAGCTCGGAATAGATGTTGGTTAAATTCGACAGAGTAGAAAATATTATGGGCATATGGCTTAATGAGGAAGACAGAATTTTGTCCAGGTTGGGCCTGAAATTCTGTGAGACACATCTAGAAGGCTATTAGCTATACATGTCTGAAACTCAAGAAATATTTTGGTTATATATGTATATGGAGAGATGGGGAATCACCAGCATATAATGGGAACTGAAGTCTCAGGAGTAAGCAACAATGCTTAGGGAATCTGTGGTATGAGAATTGGAATAATTACTGAGTCCTGAAAACCATCAACATTCAAGGACCAAGGAGAGGAGTTCATGAAGGAAAGCAAGTAACTGAAGACAAAAGGTATTCACTGTCCGTTTAAATTCTGGGAATGTATAGTTTGTTCCATGGGAGACCTTTTAAATAATACGGAAGTTTTAAACAGCAAAATTTACTTGACACTGCAAATGTTAAAAACTAGTGTATATCCTTTTACTAAACATTTCCCAATGGAAACAGCATTACCACTTCACAAGTTTCACTTGATTACTTTCAGATTTTGTATGAGTATAAAGTGCATTAGTTTTACAAATAATACAAACAAACAAACAAACAAATACCCCGGGTACCCATCTTGCTGATTAAACTTTTGTGAGTTTTTATTTATTTATTTTTATAATTTCAACTTTTATTTTCGATTTGGGGGGTACATGTGCAGGTTTGTTACATGGGTATATTGTGTGATGGATGTTGAGGTTGGAGCTGACTAAATTTTTAAACCCAAGAATATCTACCTTTATTTTCTTTATGGCTGAATTACAAGGACAGATGCACCTTCTCTCTTAGCAAAGAGAAAAACCAAAGTCTTTTTACTTACAAATGACCCATATTATAAACAGCTTCTCATGCCCTGTTCAACATTTCTCTCTCTCTGTCCCCCAAAAGCAAACAAGAAGTTCCAATTGCCAGAACCATTGCTACTGCCACTTTAGGAGATGTTATTAAGAAACAAGGAAAATCATGGAGAAGCATAGAAACTATAAAAAAAAAAAAAAAAAAAAAAAAAAAAAAAAAAAAAAAAAAAAACTACCCTTAGGGAGAGAGATTCCTAGGCAAGGCTTACCTGCTGTGAGATAAAAAACAGCCTACTAGTTACTTGGAAATATTTTTCCCAATAAGGAAAAGAATCCCTTCTCTTTTGTTACATTGCCTGCAATTCTACCAACTAGATAATTACTAGAGCTGAGCAGGCATACTGTTTGAAAGCAGTAAAACCTGTGTCCTAGAGCTATTGGGCCGTTATATTTTTGTGTGTGTTTTTAATCAGTTTCACTGAGATCAATGGCAGTGAGGCAGTGAGTATGTGTGTGAGTAAATTAAAGATTGCTAGCTTGAGACTATTGAGCTTTTAGGGTGGTGGGACAAGATTGGAGGGGGTACCTCAGTTGAAGAGTAGTGGGGAAGTCACTGAGAGTACCTTACACTGAAGTACACTGTGTGTGAATCCTGAAAGATCTTGATGGTGTCCACAAATAAAGATAAAATTATGCAAAGAATAAACCAGCTACTTTAAAATTGTGTTATAGCTAAGTGAAATCAGAGTTGATAAAACTGATTTACCACACTTTGTTATGAACCACTCTTGCAGCATCCACTCAAGACCCCAACTTCAGACTAAAATCCAATTTTATCAGTAAATATTTATGCTATAAATGTGAATCTAACTGATTTTAAGTAGTCAATAAAGAAGTGAATTTTTGCATCTAATCAACCAATTTGCAAATATAGTTTAGAATGTAGTTTATTTGTAAACAGAACTGCCTGCTATATAGATATAAAAATGCTGAGACATGAAGAAAGAGATTTGACTGTCATGCTGGACTATAATATGATGAATTTGGAAATAAAATATTTATAAAGTTAATATTCCAGGTAGCAAGAAACCGGGAGAATTTTTCAAATTGCTCACATTAAATCAAGGGCTACAAAATAAAATCTGATGAAAAGTATATGAAATCACATTATTTTTTATAAAACAAGAAAAGCCTTAGAAGAAAAAAGATATATTTGTGACTCATAAAGGGAACTAGTATTTACTGCATGTCTAGAGGGGTTAGTCCTCCAACAGCCACATTGTAAAGACATTATTAGCCCCACGTTACGTACTAGGAAGCTGAGGCTCAGAATGGTTACATAACTAGTCCAAGGACACAAAACTAGTACCTGACATGGCCCAAGCTAAAACTCAGGCCCGATTTTCCTCTACGTTACACTGATTTGCAAATTATTAAAATAGGTTTGTTCTGTTTTGCAAATGTATTTCAAGAGAGTTCTTTCTAATACATGTATTATCAATGCTTTGTATTTTTTGTTATTAAAGGATGTGTTTGAAGACACTTCCTGCAAATAAAAAAGTCTATAGTGCTTATGCATTTTTAAAGGTGTTTTTTAAAGGTTCTTACTGTTAGCTTGGAAGCAAAAATACACATCAATATCTTACTTCTATCCCAACAATTTCCTTACTAAACTGCAGGCTTATTATGTTTTCTGTCCACAGAGCTCATGCTGCAGGACCATGTTTATATATATATATATATATATATATATTTTTTTTTTGTAACCATGCAGTTGAACATCTGAGATAGATAAAATAATGTCTTTTATTGTGTTCTAGGTGTGGCTCAAGTGTTGTGGGTATTTTTTTTTTAAATCTTATTTTATTAGACATTTCCTAAGTTTTCATTGGACTGAACAATGGATTTCTAGTTGAAGGATGTGTTCTTTCAATAAATGCTTTCCCTATACTATAAAACATTATTGTTTTTTAGTACAAGAAGCAGTAGAATTCATGTAGTATGTCTATATAGGATCACAACTTTTTTCTGTTTCTCTTCTTTTGAGTGAAAAACAAAGCCAAAAATTGGCTCAGCCCTCATTAATACAAATTTTATGATTTTGGCTTCAATATTTCATTCAGGACCTTTGCACAGATGCTTTATCTCTAAGAAGATAACACTCACAGGCAAAAGCAACATGATCTGTTAAAACAGTATGTTTTCCTTTAGACAAGAGAGGGTAATGTGTAGGTTGTATGAGATGACTTGATTCTGCCCTGCAATGAGTGAGACCAATAAGCTCTAGGAACTGAGGTTCTGAGAAGGGAAGACTAGGACAAAATTGTAGGAGACTAAGGGGACAAATGAGAGGATGGGGAGTGTTTTGGTTTACATGGTAGAAAAATTACCACTAGCAGTGCACATAGACGGAGATGAAGGGGCTGAGCAAAGTGATATGTACAGATGTGAAGAGTTCTGAAGCCCTCCCCAGCTTATGAAGCTGACAGTAACCTTTCATGAAACAGACACAGCAGATAAAGCAGGTGTAGCCGTAATTCTAGGAGGAACCTAAGGACCTAGACCCACTGGAAATGAGTTAAAGGGGCTTGTGAGGTAGGGACAGAAGGTGCCTTTATTTATTTATTTATTACTTATTTATTTATTTTGAGATGGAGTCTTGCTCTGTCATCCAGACTGGAGTGCAGTGGTGTAATCTTAGCTCACTGCAACCTCTGCCTCCCGGGTTCAAGCAATTCTTGGGTCTCAGCCACCTGAGTAGCTGGGATTACAGGCCTGTGCCACCACACCTGGTTAATTTTTGTATTTTTAGTAGTGATGGGGTTTTGTCATGTTGGCCAAGCTGGTCTTGAACTCCTGGCCTCAGGTAATCTGTCTGCCTCGGCCTCCCAAAGTGCTGGGATTACGGACCTAAGCCACTGAACCTGGCCCAGCAGGAATCTTTCAAAGGAATCCTTTCAAGTTTACAATAATGTGGTTTTGGCAAAGAAAGTGAACACAGCATGGACAATTATGTATGATTGACTTCCCATCACAACATCTCTGACTATGAATCATCCCTTTTTCTTTTCCATTTCCTACCTTTTTCCTACTTATAACATTTATTTCTCGTTCCATTTTTTGTTTTTGTTCCTTTGGAAAATATTATATATTCTAACTTGAATTTCCTCTCTTTATTGCTTTTCCTCTCTTAGCTGTATGTTCACTCTTTGACTTGTTTTTAAGTTTAATTTAACTTAAATTTTTAACTGACATGTACAGTTATTATAATTGTATCTATTTATGAGGTAAATGATCAGATAAGGGTAGTTAATATAGTCATCATTTCAAACATTTGTCATTTCTTTGTCCTGGGAACATTCAATATCCACCTTTAGCTGTTTGAAACTACATAATATATTATTGTTGACTATAGTCATCCTGCAGTGGTATAGAACACTGGAACTTATTCCTCTTATCTAGCTGAGAGCTAAGAATGTGGTTCAATTCAGTAAGATACAGAGAGAGGTTCAAAGTCATAGTGTGTTTTCTTTTGTTTGTATTGTTTTGTCTTGTTGAGACAGAGTCTCACTCTGTCGCCCAGGCTGGAGTTCAGTGGCATAATCATGATTCACTGGAGCCTTGACTTTTCGGGTTTAAGGTTATCCTCCCACCTCAGCCTCCCAAGTAAGTAGCTGGGTCTACAGACGTGTGCTTTGCTAACTTTAATATTTCTTGTAAAGATGAGATTTTGCCATGTTGCCCAGGCTGGTTTTGAACTCCTTGTCTCAAGTGGTCTTCCCACCTTGGACTCCCAAAGTGCTGGTATTTCAGGCATAAGCCACTGTGCCTGGCCCTATTTACATAGCCTTACACAGTCTTCACAAGGTCTGGATTCCACCATTCATTCATTTGTTCATTCATTTGCTTAGGTTTGTCAAGTATTTACTAAGGGCCAGGTGGTGTATAGATACTCAGTATCGTGGCCCTCAGCCTGAGATACTTGATTTGGCTTCAGAGAATATGGGAATTCCCTGAAATAATTTGAGGAGATACCTGTGTGTAGTAGGATTTTTGGCTCTCAGTAATTTCTTCCCACCATGTTGGTTAAGTGTCCACTGCTTGAACTCACATTAGCATCATGTCCTGGGGACAGAACTATGGGCAGTTCAGATGAGGGTCCCGTTCATATGGAGCTTAACTTCCAGTAGAGTCAAGAGAGGAAAGGAGATTATTAAGGTTAAAAAGAAACAAACCAACAATAAACAGGATAAGTTCAGATTTTAATAAATCTATAAAGGGAATGTCCTAGATAGGACTGCCTTAGAGAAGGTGGTCAGGGAAAGGTTTTCTGGGAAGACATTTAAGACAAGATTTAAATGGGGAGAACGAGGTGATTTTGTAGGTCTGGGCCAGGCTGAGATACGTATATATCTAAACAGTGATCCTCCACAGTTATTAGACTAAGAGAATTTATTATCCATTTTCTCATTTATTTGCTTTTTACTTTTGCAATTATTGTTAAGAGCTTTACAAAATTATATTGTTACTTTTTAAGATTTGTTCTTTACTCCTACAGCATAAGAGAATTGGGCCAGATGATGTCTATAATACTGAGCTTTTATAAAAGAAATGCAGTACGCCATAAGATAGAGTTCTGGATCCCATGTATTTTGTACCCACAGATAATTAAAATAGCATGTGTTGATTTGTTATTCTTCATCTGTTCTTTTTTATTTCAATCATAATTTAACAGTTCCAATTACACAGCTAGAGGATTTTTTTTTTCTTAGACCTGCATTTAATTAGATGAGTGTGCTTTTCAGGAGTAATATGGAGAGGGTAAAATGCTACTTTTTTGTGGGAATTTTAAACTTCTATTATTATACATTGAAAGAGAGTATAAATGTGTTATACTGAACAATGTATTTGCAAATATTAGGTGCTTCAGTAAAATGTTAAGAAATTTCCAACGCCTGATTTTATGCATTTAGATTAATTATTGATGTTTCTCCTAATTCTGCTACTTGAAAGTGGGTGTGAAGAACAAATTTGTTTTCAATGCAGTTTTAAAGGGACTGAGTCTTTGGTAGCTTTATGAACCTACAGTCATCAAATTTCTCATCATTTGAGGTTGTTAATCATTATGATAGTTCAAGGAGATTCTGAGTGAATAAGAAATGAAATTCTATTATTATCTTATCTTTGACTGTGAAAATATTTAACCACAGATATTTAACTGCTTATACATCTCAACATATTCCATGGACTAGCATAATAATGAATTTAATAAGCTGAAAAGTTAACAAAAATTAATAATACTGCTTAGTAACAGTACTTTCTGAAAGAAGGAATGACAGAGGGAAGCAAAAATGCATGTGTAGTTATTCTGTATCTTGTATGTGGTTGTATGGTTTAAATGCCTTTAGTTTTATTTAGAAGTAGATTTCTTTACTTCAGCACTAATTTCTGGGGTGTTTCTGTATTCATGTGTTGCATACATGATTACGTATGATATGTAAAATTATATATTAATAAAGTGCTTAGTGCATAAAATAGATTTACATGTTTAATAATATAAGAATCTTTTATTATCTAGACTGGAAAGGCTAGGAAAATGACAATCAGGGATATCATAAGTGTGAACAAGAAAGTTCCACTGGATAACTAACTTTAAAAAAATAATAAAAAGAAAGATGTAGTACACTTGCACAGTCCAAAGCAACCCATGAATGTGTCCTAACAAGTCCATGAGCAAGTCCAGGCAGCCAACTTTGCCACCATTTTGCTCCTTCTGGTTGTTCATGAACACTAATGGGCATCACTGGTTTTCTGCTTAGGACTGCCTCTCTTACTGGGCTCCACTGTCTGTTACCAGGAACACTGGTAGCCATCACCTCTGGGTAGCATTGCTATTGCTTCTCCTAAGGCTACTATTGCTACTAGTACTGTCATTTGCTATGACATCATCCAATCACTGCTGATGCTTCCCAGTGAAGCTTGAGAAGAGTGGACTAGAGCCTCCAAGTGCTATAACTTCCAATGGTCTGTGGCTGAATAGAAGCTACCACTTCTCTTCCCCTGAATGCACTTTAATACCATTAAGGAGTATCTCTGTCCAAATTAAGAGGTTGTATTAGATCTATCATTTTTAACCCTGTAGGCAGCAGAGTCACGTAGGATACTTGGGAAACAGTTTTTTGACTCTACCTAGACTTTCTGAGTACTAATCTCTGGTGGTAAATTCCGTGAGAAAGAGAGAGAGAGAGTATTTGTGGGGTGTGTGTCTGGGTGGTGGATGGGTGGGCGTGGTTGGTTAGGTGGGTTTGTGTGTGTGTAATATTTGTAACCAGGTACTCCAAGAAACATTCACACAGACAACCCAACATTGTTCTCAGACCAAATTTGAGAAACACAAGTCTAGATGGCGTTAAGGGTGCTTTAACTTTGAGACCGTGCATTTCACTCTGCAGCTTTTTTTTTTTTTTTTTTTTTTGAGACGGAGTCTTGCTCTGTTGCCCAGGCTGGAGTGCAATAGCATGATCTCGGCTTACTGCAATCTCCGCCTCCTGGATTCATGCCATTCTCCTGCGTCAGCCTCCTGAGTAGCTGGGACAACAGGCGTCCACCACCACGCCTGGCTAATTTTTTTGTATTTTTAGTAGAGACGAGGTTTCACCGTGTTAGCCAGGATGGTCTCGATCTCCTGACCTCGTGATCTGCCCGCCTTGGCCTCCCAAAGTGCTGGGATTACAGGCGTGAGCCACCGCGCCTGGCCACTCTGCAGCTTTAAAGTGAAGTTGTGGTGGTCTCCTTCCTCTTTGAATTTATGTGATGTTCATGCCTCCTTTTTGGATGGTATTCTCTTTTTCAGGTTCAGTTTTTGACTTAGACACCTTTAAAATTACTTGAATTGGGGATTATTCTTTGATAATTTGCTGTTGTCAAGAGAATTGAGATAAATATACATTCAGAGCATCACTATCAACTTTGAGGAAATGTAGACACTTTTGTGTTCATGTTGGACACAGGAGGCTGAGATGAGAAGATCATTTGAACCCACGAGTTCAAGGCTAAAGCGAACTGTGATTGTGCTACTGCACTGCAGCCTGGAACACAGAGCAAGATGCTGTCTCAAAAAGCAAAAACAGAAACAAAACAAGACAACTAACAAAGAATTATACAAAATTCATTTATAATATTTGATACCATTAAATTTACAGGCGCACCTACATAAATGATGCATTTTGTCCTCAGATTACCAGGGACATGGCAAAAGCTAATCAGCCTAAGAGGCAGGAGAATCACTTGAGCCCAGGATTTCCAAAAATATGTATCACTATGATATATCAATTTTTTATTTTATTTTACTTTTAGAGACTATTTTTGTAATAGTCTGACTTCTTACATCACAATATGTAGAGATCCATTTAGCTCTCAAATCTATGATAGTGTGATTCTTTTAAATAATTGTATGCTTCAGGATGTAGCAGAATTGGAGTTTCTCTTCTTCCTGAGTAAAGGAAAGAAAAATATTCATTTCAGTTAAAATAAATTAAGGTTGTATAATCTATGTCTCCTTAGGCTGCCCCACCCCAGTAAACGTGGGATTATATGGACAGTCTACCAAAGACATTTCCCTGGCCCGCATCTCTATCAACCACCTGTGGACTTTCTGATCCCTTTGGAGTCTCTCTGACTTATTTCTGGGAGGTTATAGGGTGTGTCTCCACTGTGTGCTCCTGAACAAGTCCCTGTGTTCTCTTAGTCACTGCCAGATGAAGAGGTGAAGAGTAAAATTCCATGTTTTTCCATTTACCTATTGCATTCTTGTTTTTATATATTTTACTTCAATATATACTATAAGTTATACTACATGTGGTTAATATTTTTGCTTTAAACAGTCAATAGTCTTTGTATACATAATAAAAACACAGTCCTCAGTGAAGTGAGCCTTTTCTGCTTTTTCTTTTACACTTATTTCTTCATAGAACACAGAAGACAGCTGAGTAATAGTTATCAAAATGACTCCTCTCTTCCAAAAACTGAAGCATTGTTATTGAAAGTTAATGCCCATGACCTTTTTCCAAGAGGGTTCCTTGGTCAGTTGGGATTCTATTGGAAACAGATGAAAGAAAACCCAGCCTGCATTGACTTAAGCCAAAAGTTAATTTAGTGGCTTTCTCACCTGTAGAATACGAAGACAAGCTGGTTTCAGACATAACTTAGTCTAGAGGCTTGACAGTCATCAAGAGGAAGTAGTTTCTCTGTCTCTGGGCCCCACTCGGATCTCCTTTTCTCATTTATCTCCTCGTGGTAACAAGATAAAGGTAACTGTAGACATAACCAGAGTCTGCTGCTTAGGTCCAGTAGAAAAGGAGTGTCTCTCTTCAGCGCCAAGCCGAAGTTCTGGTCTGAGTCTCGTTGCTCAAATTCGATCATGGGCCCGTATCTGAATCATTCACTGTAACCAATGAGAATGGCTACCTTGCAATCAATCAAGGCTGAACCCCTGAAAACTGACTCACCTAAGCCACAAAACTTAAGAGGAATGGTTTCCCCCCTGAAAAGAAAGAGTGTGCTTTAAAAAGAGGTGAATGGATGTTAGCTAAAACAGATGGTCATTAGAATGTTTATGCAAATATGGCTTCTTAGTAGCTCATAAGTACCTTAAAAATGTTCAGATGTGTTTACATTCTAGTATATTATCTCATTTATAGCTTAATCTTTCTTACTCTTATTTTTGCTTTACTCCCCCCGACTATAAAGTTGAGGTCCTTGAGACATTGAATCGCCTTTAAATGTTTTAAAATCACCCTTTAACATTCTTGGAGTACTTCTAAGTCTAAAACCTAAAACACCTTGATAATTTGTGGAAACTCTTCTTTTTGTGCAAAGTTTTTGTTTAACGTTGTTGGGGTCAATCTCTTTTTAGGAGGAGACTTAAAAAGACAGAGCTGCAACATGGCAGTTACTAAATTCTGTTTTGAATTATCTGCTATACTGTGAAACAGTGGGAAATGAACACAATCTAAAACCACAGCTAGCATTGCTACCAGACCTTCTTAGTTACTCTGACCCTAAAGTTGTTTATTTATCAAGCTTGAGGGAACACTTCTGAATTCTCGCTGGCATTACTCTGGGTTTAACATCTTCCATAAATTAGGAAAAACATTGTTCACAATCTCACTCTGCATAACCTCAAGCCTTCATTTTCTCAAACCTCACCCCTCTTTCTCCTTGCTTCACTGCAGCTCACAGAATGGGTAAGACTTGCCCGATTTTTTTAGGACAAGTGACATAGGCCTGCTATTTAAATGAACAAAGAAAGGACATATTTTCTACATGATAATTTGTTTAACAGAACTATTCACCTCAGTGCTCTTTTGGGGAATTAAGAGTACAAAATACCTTTGAGTCTTGTTCAATATTAAGTCATGTTTATTTTTAAAGTGAGAGTCATTACTCTAAGTGGAATAGGATTTGGTTTTTCTGCATTAGGCAATAGCTCAAAATGCTATTTTAAAATTATATTGGTTCCTTTCAACTGACCTTGTCTATAGATTTGCAAACACATATAGACATTTTATGTTTTTCAGCTATGGCAAAATATTTTCCTTTTCTAGGTCTGCCTGTGGGTGTTTATGCACCTTGTATATACCAACTTGTATATCTACAACCATATATGTTTTGGCACCTATACTATTCTATAGTTTTAAATTTTGTACTAAACTCTTCTGAGACTTATTATGGTTTACACTCAACGCCATTTTATCTACTTAATGATCGGAGCCACCTTTTTATTCTTATTTGTTTCTCCAATGAACTTTGGAGGATTGCAATGTGCTAAGTTCTAGGGTACAATTGTGCTCAAGACAGACCCAATCTCTGCCCTCACAGTATCTTAGTTGGTTACATATTTGCTCTTACTTCTTTCTTCCCCCCAGCTTTATTGAAGTATAGTTGAAAAATGAAAAAATTATATCTTTAAATTATACATCTTGAAGTTTTGATATACATATACATTGTGAAATAATCACCACAATCAAACTAATTAACATATCCCTATCACCTGACAGTTACCATTTTTTCTTTTCTTGTTGCAAGAACACTTAACATATATCATATATCAAGTACACAATACATTATTGTTAATTAAAGCACGTTATAACTAACTATAATTACATAAGCTATCCATATCATACACATCTTGCATAACTAAAATTTTGTATGCCCTGTCCAATATCACTTCATTTCCCCCTGTTAACCAACTCCTGGCAACCACCATTCTACTCTTGTCTCTGTGAGTTTGACTATTTAAGATTCCATTCTATTTAAGGTGAGATCATGCGATATTTGTCTTTCTATGTTTGGCTTATTTCACTTAACTTAAGATCCTCCAGGTTCATCTTTGTTGTCACAAATGACTGGATTTCTTTCTTTTTTAAGGCTGAATAGTATTCTATTGTGTACCTATACCACATTTTCTTTATCCATTCATCCATTGACAGACATTTAGATTACTTCCATGTCTTAGCTAATGTAAATAATGATGCCATGGACATGAGAGTGCAGATATCTCTTCAACATACTGATTTTTTTTTTGTTTTTTTGTTTGTTTGTTTGTTTTTGGTGGCAGGATATACACCTAGAAGTGGGATTGCTAAATGATAGTTCTGTTTTTACCTTTCTGAGGAAATTCCATGCTGTGTTTCACAGTGGTTATACCAAATTACATTCCCACCAATATAAGTTCCATTCTGTATAAAAGTTGTGTTTTCTTCACATCCTCACTAATATTTCGTCTTTTTGATACTAATTATTCCAAGAGGTGTGAGGTCATATCTCATTGTAGTTTTGATTTGGATTTTCCTGATGGTCAGTGATGTTGAGCATTTTTTCATATGGCTGTTGGACATTTGTATGTCTTCTGTTGAGAACTGTCTATTCATACCTTTTAGCTATGTTTTAATAGAGTGTCTATTTTTTACTTATTGAGTTGTATGAGTTCTTATGTATTTTGGATATTAATTCCTTATCAGGTATATGGTTTGCCAGTATTTTCTCCCATTATAGGTTGCCTTTTTATTCTGTTGATTGTTTTTGTTGCTCTTCATAAGCTTTTTAATTTGATGCAGTCTCACTTGTATATTATTACTTTTTGTTCTTGTGCTTTGGTATCATGTCCAAAAATATCATGATCCAAACTAATTTCAAGAAGATTTTTTCTTATGTTTTCTTCTACTCGTTTTATGGTTTCAGGCCTTATGCTGAAGTCTTTAGTTCATTTTGTGTTGATTTTTGTATGTGTTGTAAGTTGAGTTCAATTTCATTCTTCTGTGGGTGGACATATTGTTTTCCCAACATAATTTATTTAGGAGACCATCCTTTCCCCACTGTCAAAGATCAGTTGATGGTAATGGGTGGATTTATCATGTTGGTGCAATAGTAATTGTGGTTTTGCCATTACTTTTAATGCTAATTCATGTAATTAAAAGTAATGGGAAAACCACAATTACTTTGCACTAACCTGATACCTCTGGGCTCTTTCTGTTCCATTGGTCAATATAACTGTTTTTATGCCACTACCATGCTGTTTTGATTACTATAGCTTTGTAAGATATTTTTAAATCAGAAAGTACAATACCTTCCCCTTTGTTCTTCTTGTTCAACTTTGCTTTGAGAGGCCAGGCACAGTGTCTTACTCCAGTAATCCCATCACTTTGGAGGTTGGGACCGGAGGATCACTTGAGGTCAGGAGTTTGAGACCAGCTTGGGCAACAAAACATAACTCTGTCTCTTCAAAGAAATTTGAAACATAAAAAAATTTCCTGGGAACGGTGGCAATTTCCTGTAGTCCCAGCTATTTGGGAGGCTAAGGAGGGTGGATTGCTTGAGCCCGGGAGTTTGAGGCTGTAGTGAGCTATGATTGTGCCACTGCAGTCCAGCCTGGGCAGCAGTGCAACACCCTGTCTGTAAGAGAAAAAAAAAAAAAAGATTGCTTTGGCTATTGGAGGTCTTTCATGGTTCCATATGAATTTTAGTATTTTTTTCTACTTTTACAGAGAATGTCATTGGGATTTTAATAGCTATTACATAAAATCTGTAGATTATTGCAGGTAGTATGAACATTTTAATAATATTAATTCTTACAATCCATAACCATGTATGTCTTTCCATTTGTCTCTTTTTAAATTTTCTTCATCAATATTTTATAATTTTCAGTGTGTAAGTCTTTTGCCTCTTTAGTTAAGTTAATCCTAAGTATTTTATTTTTTTGTTGTTATTGTGAGTGTGATTGTTTTCTTAATTTTCCTTTTACATAGTTTGTTGTTTGTGTATAGAACATTACTTATTTTTGAATATTAATTTTATATCCTGAAACTTCACTGAATTATTTTATTAGTTCTAACATTTTTTTCTTTTTTTGTAGTCTTCAGAGTTTTCTACATATATGATCATGTCATCTGCAAACAGAGATAAGCTTATTTCTTCCCTTCCTAATTAGATACATTTGATTCATATTTTTCTTTTTTTAAAAATTTTTTGATTTTTTATTTATTTTTATTTTTTATTATACTTTAAGTTCTAGGGTACACGTACGTGCACAATGTGCAGGTTTGTTACATGTTGGTGTGCTGCACCCATCAACTCGTTAGCACCCATCAACTCGTCATTTACATCAGGTATAACTCCCAATGCCATCCCTCCCCCCTCCCCCCTCCCCATAATAGGCCCCGGTGTGTGATGTTCCCCTTCCGGAGTCCAAGTGATCTCATTGTTCAATTCCCACCCATGAGTGAGAACGTGCGGTGTTTGGTTTTCTGTTCTTGTGATAGTTTGCTGAGAATGATGGTTTCCAGCTGCATCCATGTCCCTACAAAGGATACGAACTCATCCTTTTTTTATGGCTGCATAGTATTCCATGGTGTGTATGTACCACATTTTCTTGATCCACTCTGTCACTGATGGACATTTGGGTTGATTCCAAGTCTTTGCTATTGTGAATAGTGCCGCAATAAACATACGTGTGCATGTGTCTTTATAGCAGCATGATTTATAAACCCTTGGGTAGATACCCAGTAATGGGATGGCTGGGTCATATGGTATTTCTAGTTCTAGATCCTTGAGGAATTGCCATACTGTTTTCCACAATGGTTGAACCAGTTTACAATCCCACCAAGAGTGCAAAAGTGTTCCTATTTCTCCACATCCTCTCCAGCACCTGTTGTTTCCTGACTTTTTAGTGATTGCCATTCTAACTGGTGTGAGATGGTATCTCATTGTGGTTTTGATTTGCATTTCTCTGATGGCCAGTGATGACGAGCATTTTTTCATGTGTCTGTTGGCTGTATACATTTCTTCTTTTGAGAAATGTCTATTCATATCCTTTGCCCACTTTTTGCTGGGGTTGTTTGTTTTTTTCTCATAAATTTGTTTGAGTTCTTTGTAGGTTCTGGATATTAGCCCTTTGTCAGATGAGTAGACTGCAAAAATTTTCTCCCATTCTGTAGGTTGCCTGTTCACTCTGATGGTAGTTTCTTTTGCTGTGCAGAAGCTCTTTAGTTTAATTAGATCCCACATGTCAATTATGGCTTTTGTTGCCATTGCTTTTGGTGTTTTAGACCTGAAGTCCTTGCCCATGCCTATGTCCTGAATGGTATTACCTAGGTTTTCTTCTAGGGTTTTTATGGTTTTAGGTCTAACATTTAAGTCTCTAATCCATCTTGAATTAATTTTCGTATAAGGAGTAAGGAAAGGATCCAGTTTCAGCTTTCTACTTATGGCTAGCCAATTTTCCCAGCACCATTTATTAAATAGGGAATCCTTTCCCCTTTTCTTGTTTTTCTCAGGTTTGTCAAAGATCAGGTGGCTGTAGATGTGTGGTATTATTTCTGAGGGCTCTGTTCTGTTCCATTGGTCTATATCTCTGTTTTGGTACCAGTACCATGCTGTTTTGGTTACTGTAGCCTTGTAGTACAGTATGAAGTCAGGTAGCATGATGCCTCCAGCTTTGTTCTTTTGACTTAGGATTGTCTTGGCAATGCAGGGTCTTTTTTGGTTCCATATGAACTTTAAAGCAGTTTTTTTCCAATTCTGTGAAGAAAGTCATTGGTAGCTTAATGGGGATGGCATTGAATCTATAGATTACCTTGGGCAGTATGGCTATTATCACGATATTGATTCTTCCTGTCCATGAGCATGGAATGTTCTTCCATTTGTTTTTGTCCTCTTTTATTTCACTGAGCAGTGGTTTATAGTTCTCCTTGAAGAGGTCTTTTCTTTCTTTCTTTTTTATTATTGTCTAATTGTCTAATTGTTCTGGCTAGGACTTCCAGTACTGTGTTGAATACATGTAGTGAGAATGGACATCCATATCTTATACAAGAACTTAAAGAAAAACTTTCAGTTTTTGCCCATTGATTATTATGTTAGCTGTGGGCTTTTCGTATATGGCCTGTATTGTGTTGAAATAATTTCCTTCTATACCTCTTTTGTTGAGAGTTTTTATCATGAAAGAATGATGAACTTTGTCAAATGCTTTTCCTGAATTTATTGAGATGATCATATTGTTTTTGGCCTTCATTCTGTTAGTGTGATGCATCATATTGATTGATTTCCTTATGTTGAGCCATCTTTGCATCCCAAGGATAAATCCCACTTGGTCATGGTGTATGATCCTTTTAATGTTCTGCTGAATGCTGTTTGCTAGTATTTTATTGAGGATTTTTGCATCTGCATTTATCAGGAATATTGGCTTTTAGTTTCCCTTTCTTGTTGTATCTTTGTGTGGTTTTGATCAGGATGGTCCTCACCTCATAAGATGAGTCTGGAAGTGATTCCTCCTATTTTACTTTTATTTTGGAAGGGTTAAGGAAGGATTATTATCAATTCTTCTTTGATTGTTTACTGGAATTCACCAGTGAAGTCATCTGATCCTGAGCTTTTCTTTTTTGAGACCCTTTTGATTACTGACTGAAATGTCTTCCTTGTGCACTTTTTCTACTTAGAATATTTCTTCTTGATTCAGCTTCAATAAGTTGCATATTTGTAGAAATTTATCTATTTCCTTTAGATTATCCAGTTTGTTAGCATATAATTGTTCACAATAGTTCCTAATGATACTTTTCATTTCTGAGGCATCCATTGTAATATCTTCTCTTTTATTTCTAATTTTATTTATTTGAATCTTCTCCAATTTTTCTTACTAGCCTAGCTGAGTTTGTTGATTTTGATGATGTTTTCAAAAAATCAACTCTTGTTTATGGATTTTTTATTGTTGTCTGTTTCTTATTTGATTTACTTCTCTTATCTTTATTAATTCCTTCCTTCTGATAATTTTAGGCTTAGTTTCTTCCTTCTTCCTCTTTTTCTAGTTCCTTGAGGTGTAAAGTCATGTTGCTTATTTGAGAATGTTCTTTTTTAGTGTAGGTGTTTATGTTGTATTTTTGTTTTCATTTGCTCTGAAATTAAACTTAGTTACATTGCCGCCTCTGCTTTTCCATGTTTTCTTTAGTCTGCTTTTTAGCTTTACCTTTATTCTTTCCCTCCTTGTTTAAGATCTCTTAACTTGGATAAATATAACAGAGTGAGCAATGAAGGGGTTATTTCATTCCTTTTAGGAGGATATTCCTCTGTGTTAACCTTCGATTCTAGGACTGGTCAAACAAGGAAACAATAAATACAAAGCATCGACTCCGAAAGCGAAGAAAAGCAACAGTTCATCTTCCCTGGCAATGATATTATAGTATTATTTTAAGATTCAGTGAATTCTTGACTTCTGTTCTGCAAGCTGTAAGATTGGTTGATTTGTAATAGGGGGAACAAGTGCATGTTGTGAGGAGGGTAGACATTTAGAGAAAGTAAATGACCTTGAGGGTATTGAACTCTGGGAATCAACTTGTTCTCCAAAGTTAGGGGACATGCCACTTCTAAATGGTGAACCTGTGGGTGTTCATTTAAACAGTAGAGTCATAGAAAAACTTTACTATCTGAAATATAATAAAAATGCTGCTTTAACTGCTAAGTCGCCATCTGTTACTAGCTCTTTGCTACTGATTTATCTTTTTTCCTTTTAAAACATGTGAATTCTTAGATTTTCATATTATAATTTTATAGTTACCTTAAATTAGGATTGAGGGGAAACTTTGACAACAACTCTTAAAAGAAAATTATTAACTTGTAAAAAATCATACTTTTAGGTTTGGGTAATACCTGGGGAGAAAGCAAAAGCAAGTCAGGAAGCATGTAGGTGACCCATGTGCATTTCTATGTATGAGCAACAGGAATGGTAGAACTTTTGTTGTACAATCTAATTATTCATTGATCAAGATACACATACTGCATTACTATGTAGGTTTGAAGATGGCATCTTTGCCGTATGTTTCTTTTTTAACCTTGATATCTTAAAAAGCTTCTCCTAAAAAACAATGCAAGCAGCTTTTAACCCTAACAATGAGGGATAGAGTAGATGTCCTTACCTATACTTGTTACTATGAGTGATATGTCTATATAAAGAGATGTATGTAAAGGAAATTCATTCGCTCATTCATTTACGTACCTAACCATTATTCCTTCATCAGTTCTTATTAAGCACTTACTATGTTAGGCCCTGTATATGTTTTACATGCATTATCTCCTAACCTTATAACAATGGTATATAAAGAAACTAATATTATCCATTTTATAGATGATAAATTCATGATTAGGGATATTAATTATTATGTCCAAGTTTGCACAGCTGGCAAATGACACATTTGAAATCTGAACCCACACAATCTAATTCAAGAGTTACATTGCCAGTACTACAAAAAATGGTTTATTTTATAGGTAAAGAAAAGGCACTGAATTAAATATTATGACTAAGCTTGTGCTCTTAAAAGATTTAGGTTCTGAGTTGGACCTGATTAAAAATTCTAGCTCCACCAGTTACTGATTACATGAACCTGGTGGGAGTTGTTCAGTCTCTCCATACTCCAGGTTCTTCCTTTTTCAACAGTGTTGCTGGGCCATTAAATGAAACAGCTTTACCTAAAAAGCACTCAGCGTAGTAAAACCGTTGTAGATATTAGCTGTTACACACTTACTTCTCTCCTTTACTGGAGGGAGGGAGAAGATGGATTTTTATTTTACAGTCTTATTTTATAAAACTATAAGCCTGGAGTCTAGGGGGTAATGTAGGAATTGAAATGTGAAATGGTTCTGATCTAAGGTGGAAACATTAGATGGATGAAAGAATATCATGCAGGTAGAATTAAAAATAGTTAAGTTGGAGTATTTTATGTGGGACTGAGAGTAAAATAAATCTACAGTTTGTGAGTGGTAGAATGTGAAGCGATTAAATAGGATGGGGAATTGGAAGGGAAGTGCTAGGACAATTCCTGGCACATAGTAGGCATGCAACAAAAGGTTGGAAGCTTGATTGCTATGATCTGTATGCAGAGATCATATGGTTGACATAAATGTGTTAATATTGTCCTTTGGTGAGTGTTTTCTTGGTATTTAAGTGCAATGGAGCACAAAGGTTTGTTGTGTAAAGTGTGATAATGAAAGGCATATGACCATTACTCCATCTGTCACTTTCACTCATGCCTTTAAATGAGCCCTTTGCTCCAATAAGATGGTTCAGTTAATGGTTCCTTAAAGCCCCACACACTTACCTGTCTTTTTGCCTTTGCTGAATTTACTGCTTAGGACTTTAGCCAGTATCTCTTTTTGCCCATTCTTTTAAATTTTATTTATTTTTAAGTATATTTTTTGAGATGGAGTCTCACTCTATTACCCAGGCTGGAGTGCAGCGGTACGATCTCGACTCACTGCAACCTCCGCCTCCTGGGTTCAAGAGATTCTCTTTCCTCAGCCTCCCGAATAGCTGGGATTACAGGCATTCCCCACCATGCCTGGCTAATTTTTTAATTTTAGTAGAGATGGGGTTTCACCATATTGGCCAGGCTGGTCTTGAACTCCTGATCTCAGGTGATCTGCCCACCTCGGCCTCCCAAAGTGCTGACATTACAGGTGTGAGCCACCGTGCCCAGCCTCTTTTTGGTCATTCTTCAAAGTAGAAACTTTGGTAGAACTTTCATAGTCAGCCTATAACATATGTCTGTAACCCTAGCTTGGTTCTAAATCCCACGGTGCCTTCTCCTTGGGAAAAACAGAGAAGGCACTGTGGGATTTAGAACCAAGTTAGGACTAAAGATTCAGATTACCTATGTTACAGGCTGACAGCCATAGGTATATTGTTCTCTGCACATTTGTTTTTTTCTGGCCTCTCAATGACATTATGTGCTTCTTTTATACCTCATGTGGTGTAAGTGCTGTGCAATAATAGCACAATTCAATAAAGGACTCTTAAAGTTACAATTAAAGTCAGGATTGAATTTTGTGGAAAATCTTGATGCAAATGTACAAAAGAACTTCAAGAAAATTAGAATGCCATGAGTCACGCATTTCCTGGTACTATTCATTCCTCTTTAGGTACTATCATTCTGCTCAACCTAACATTTCTACCACCTACACCTACCATCTGGAATTATAGGCAGAGGGTATGAAGGGTGTCAAATCTTGAAAGAAAATTGCCTTTTCTCCAAAGTTGATGAAACTACACCACAGTTGATTGGATTACTTGCTCAGCAAGAGAGTAGAACCTTGTCGTTATGAATTAAATGTCACTATTTTGTCTATTTGAAGATGACCTTATAGGGGATCATGGCTTATGACAAGTTATTTTGCTGAGGCTTGAATTTGAATTGTGTGTTGGTGAATGAGCCACTGCACATGCAGTCAGAGCAGCTGCTGTCCATGCAGCTTTTCTTCTCTTTCATTTTCTGTGTCATACACAGTAATCTTTGTGAGTTATTCACATCTACTTCTTGTGTAGTAATAGTATATTATAGTGGTATCATAAATTTGGGATTTATGAAAGTTGTGTGCCATACCTTCAGGTGAATCTCAGTGGATTACTGTATTTAATGATTTATTCTCTTTTGTTCTGATTAAGAAGATCTTTGTTGGGATGCTGAGTTCTTATTTAAATATTACACACCTTTCTTATTTCTCTCTGCAAATTTAGCCTTACTGATGAATTTTGCTTTACTCTAGAGTGTGGTTGACTTTTGAGACAAATACAGATTTGGCAAGGTAAATCTAAAAGTCACAGTTGAACACAGTTCTCTCTTAGAGGTAAGAACCATAACTGTTTCTGTGGACCCCAGCAAAGGTACCTTCTTTTACAAAACAATGTTCTTCTTGTTCCATAGTCAATTACATACTGAACCTCTGTGTTATCCAAGATCTAAGCAGCAGGGCTGCTGTCTCCAGAATTATATTCAGCAGCTGTCTCCCCCCTGTTAGCTTACCCATTCCTGATGTGTTGATTCCTTTCAGAAGGCTCCAATCCAAATAAGACTCAATTAGCAGCAGCCTGAAAATAGTGTGTATGCCTTTCTTTTCCTGTATAAACCTTGTGAGTGTTAAGCTTCTAACTTCACTTTCCTCTTAATACTAACTGAAGGTCCCATAACTTTCTGTGGAATGTTGACTTTTTTTGAGTGAGATAAGCTCTTGTCATGCCAGCTAACTCTCATGTCTTGGTGACAGCACAATGGAGAAATATTAGGAAATCTGACAAGAAGAAACATTCATGTCTGATAGAGTTCAGCAACAGATTAGTGAAAGAAACTGGCCGTCCAAAATCATCGTCATTCATTTCCTACACTAAGTCAAAGAAATCATTGTGCTCTGCTTAAGCCCCATGTTGAGTTCATTTCACTGACCCTTCCTTAATATTGGCTGAAAGGTATTTTTAATAACTTAGTATGTTTGGGAGTCAAAGGAGGCCAAGTTTCTGGCTAGGCTCAGAAGGGATAAAATAGTAATGAAATGTTTGGGGAATGAGAGGGGAAAAAAATGCCTAAAAGAAAGGTACCTTCTTTTAGACCTGTTTAATAAACTCACCTAATTATTTCTGAAGTAGCAGGGGGGAAATACACAAAACCCTCTGAGAAATATCAATTTTTAAACATTGCAGCCTTGAGTGAGCCACTTCAAAATGTGCAGAGAATTGGCTTATATTTTATTTGGAAACTAATGTTTAAGTCAAATGGAGCAACAGAAATCCATAGTAATCTATCCAAAAAAAGACCAAAGGATTGGGAATAGGTCAGGGTGCAGTCAGGAGAGCCAGGCGAGGGTTGGCAGACAATGGAAGGCAAGCTGGCCCAGTCAGTCTGTGGGCATGCTAGCTGAATTACCAGTGTGGGGACCACTTTCCCTTAAGAAGCCCTGTTCTAATTGATCTTGTCTCCTGAGACTCCCCTGCTGCCACCGGACATTGCAGGTTTGGCTTCTTGGCTATGGTTTTGCAGTCAGAGGAGTCCATTTCAGCTTAGTGTGATGAGTATGAGCAAAGCAGTATGAGCAGTGAGGTATCAGGATGAATGTGTCCCTGCCTTCTCTTCTCATGTGTCATCCATGTGAATTCTTCCCATCCATCAGCCTCTAGTCCAGTTCCTGGTGCTCTGACCTCTCTCAAGTTACTTTACTCAGAGTGCTGATCAAATGGTTTGGAACCACAGTGTTAGCTATATCTTGTTTCATCTAGTCTGTAAATCCACTGAGGATGTATCTTATACTTCTTTTGAAATACACTCTGCCATTAGCACAGGGAGGAGCACTACTAGAGGTTTAATTGACACTTGTTGATTAACTGGTACATACATTAATGTAGGGCCTTATGGTAAACATGCCTTCCAGAGACATTTAAAAACTTTTATTCAAATTGTATATAACGTCTCCTTGACACACATTTTTAGTAAATGCGATAATGTAGGAACAGAATTATTCCCTGTAAAATATTAGTCATTTTAGTAATTTGAATGAAGAGTTATTTGCTCACTAGATCTTATTCACTTGGCACCTGTTTATTAAGTGCCTATGGTGTGTCATAAGCACTGATGATGTAATTGAGGCCTAATGATAGCCTAAGAAAGTATGAAAAAATAGGAATATCTTCAGTGTTGGTTCTTTCAGGCCAATCTTTTAAAATGACTAATTGGTAGCAAAACCTGGAGTTCACTTTTTTTTTAATGAGCAGATATTTATAACTGCTACCAAAACCAGGAAAAGCTTACCAAATACGGGGGTTTGAAGATATTGTCTTTAACTGGGAAAAGCTTCCAGGCTACAAGAGAGGATAAAGACAGTGAGTCACATTTGAGATGTACTTTATTTCATTACTTAACAAACACTTATCCAGCACTCACAATAGACAGGCTGTCTTCCAAGCAGGAAATATGGAACATCTGCTGTAAATATGACCTCATTTAATCACTATAATAAGTCTATAAAGAAGGTACTATTATTACCCTCCTTTTAAAAATAGGAAACTTGAAACTCTATTTTACAGTTAAAGTTCAGAGAAGTTAAGTATTTCACCCAAGGTCACACAGCCTGTGTGGTGGAGCTTCTTGCAAAAGTATTTTGGCCCTTTATAGGATAGAGGGATTAATTCCATCCAGGGAAAGAAGGGAATAAAGTAAGCCCCAGGGAATGGATGGTATTTCAACCGGGTTAAGATTGGTTTGAAACCTGGTTAAGATTGGTTTGTTTGCGAATGTGGGGCAGTCAAGAATATACCCAGGGAAAGCTGTTCCACAAGGGACATAAATGTAAGATATTAACAAAATGCCATTTTCTGTCCAACATTAAAACTTTAGGAAGATACATCTTCCTCTATTCTTTTCTCTCAAAGACTTCCCAAGTTTCCGTGCAATGTTCACTTTAATTTTTTTAATATGAATAATACAATATCTTTTACATGGCACTCTCGCTTTATTTAATTCAAGATTTTCTAAGAGTTAAATGTTTACTGCTAGTCTTCACAGCAATCAGTGGCTATGAGATGAGTCACCAAGTAGAAGATCAAACAGGCCTATTTAGTTTAAGACGTCCCTCCTGTGTGAATGGTCGGTGACGTCTGCCAAAACCATGCCTTATTTGTGAGAAATGCCCCTGGTCTCGCTTGATGGAAAACTGATCAGTCTCTTTTACTCTTTCAACTCAATGATTAGCAATTACTGCTAACCTAGAAAAACTTCGCTGTAAATTTCTTTAAAAATTCTCATCTTACCGGTCATGGCGGATCTTATTTGCTTTTTAATATAAACAGTGAAAGTATAAATACATTCTTACTTTCTGGAGAAGATAATAATATGAAATTTGATTTTTGTCTCCAGTGTTATTGCATTTTTCTAACAGAAAAAGTAAATAAAACATATCTTTAGTATTTAATTCTCTCTAAGATATCACAAACTATTTTTCAATTTTAAAATAAAACTATATCCAAAATATTATATATATACATATTTGAGACAGAGTCTTGCTCTGTCGCCCAGGCTGGAGTGCAGTGCTGTGATCTCAGCTCACCGCAACCTCTGCCCCCCAGGTTCAAGCAATTCTTTCTCAGCCTCCCAAATAGCTGGGATTACAGGCACCTGCTACCATGCCCAGTTAATTTTGGTATTTTTAGTAGAGATGGGGTTTCGTCATGTTGGCCAGGCTGTTCTTGAACTCCTGATATCAGGTGATCTGCCCACCTCGGCCTCCCAAAGTGCCCGGATTACAGGCATGAACCACCGTGCCTAGCCAAAATATTTTAAGACATTGTAAATGATCATTAGGTTTCAGTGGTCCAAATCGGAATTTTCTTTGGAAGAAAAACCTTAAGAGGAATGTACTAATAAAAATAAATCAGTGTAAACACTTGAAAAATAAGTTAGAAAAGATACATATAGAACAAAAGGAAACCTTGATATAGTAAATATCATATAGTGATGTAATATTAAAAAATTAATTTGAAAACATTACGTAGAATCAAATATCTCTAAGGAAAAAAACATGTGAACAACTGATATAATAATTAAGTTGAATATCAAAGGATGATGTAAAATCTATTTTAATCATATACGAGGGATTGGACTTTCTGATAAGATCCAGAGACACTTTAAATATCTTACAGATGAAGAAATGGGGGACCAGAAGTTTGTCACTTCCTTACATCATATTACTTGTAAGGGGTAGAGAGATCAGAGCTAGTGCTTCAACCCAGGGCCAGAATCAGCAAGACCATTCTTTCTATGTGCTGCTAGAGAATGAAGACTTTGTCATGGTGCATTCAGCAGCTTTGATCAACTGGTCACTTGTCAGTTGGACAGATCCTATTTTCCAGAGCCTCCCTGAAGGTCTGGGGATGCATTGAATCACAGGACTGAGCTTGCATCTTATGGGAACACTCACCTCTAGAAAGGTAGCCCTTCAATTTTAGGGCAATAGCTATGAGACCCTAGTTCTTCCAAGAGTAGAGTTTCATTTTAGAAATAGAACAGTAACCTTAAAGGATAGGCCTCCTATCCTGCTTTATACATTTTCAGAAATGCCCTTGAATTATATGTCTACTTTTGTGGCTTGACTTACTAACTTTCCTTTATGTTGGCTTCCTGCACAGAAAAGCTGTTGGGGGTGACTGGTAGAGGCATTTGTTAAAGGGCTAATTTACAAGAGACTACTTTACTGGAAAGAGTGCCTCTCTCCAAATAATAAGTAAATAAATAACTTTTTCCAGAAAAATCCCCCAAATAAAAAACTTTCTAAGATCTGTTTACCTTGCAGAAGCCTTTCAATTAGCCTTAGGGCAGCATGAACAGAATGTGCTATACCTTGAGTGATCCATGCACTCAGGAGAATGTGCTGATTTCAGCATCTTCCTTATAACCATGTGAACACCAAAATAGCATTCCTTTTTTCTCTGCTCCAGCTTTCTGGAGCAATTGTTTTGACTGTGTGAAAGTATAACATTTTGCATTGTTTTATGTTTTTCTGGATAAAAATATCATTTTTCTTCCTAGAGAATTTGACTTGCTAAGCACATATATTGTGAATTAATATCACATTCCTGATATAGAGGGCTTTTGTAGTCAGAATAACTATCACACATCACAGAGGAATAAGAGGTTGAATATGTTCAATTTCTGTCTATTGGAAGCCTCGGGTCATCACTTCTTGGAGGCAGTCCTGAGTAGATGCAATAGACACTAAACCAAATATTATGTGTACCTTATGACGGTTAATTCTTGGAATAGCTCTGGAAAGTAGACATTATATGATCATTATTTTACTGAAGACAATGCTACAGCAAGGATGACTTCGTGACTTATTTAGGGCCTCACAGTAACAGAACCTGGATTGAAATTAAGTTTGGTCTGAGTCAAAGTCTACTTTCTTTTCATTCCATTACACTGGATAGGCTCAGAGAGTATATTGCAGAGAGAATATGGCATTTGTACCCAAATTTCATAGTTGACTTACATTTCGAGCTTCTTTTTGAAATTTTAGTTTCATAGGAGAGAATGGCAAGTTGCATATCAGAATTCAAGAGTGGGATTTGGGCTTGAAAATCACCTATTTGAAATTGATATGCATATTTCCCTCTTCAAATTTCCATATAAAGCCAGGCTTTTGCCCAATATGGCCTTGGTTGTACCCCTGTGTAGTTCTGGGAGTTTCCATAATTGATATGTGTATGTTGAAGGGGAGGCAGAGAAAAGAAACATGTCCATTCTGAATGCCTTTTCCTGTGAGAGATGCTAATCAGCTTTCTCTCACTCCGGAGTATGTGTTTTCAATGTTTGGATTAATTCAGCCATCCAGGAAAGAAATTTGTGCTTTGCTCTCCATATATAATATCTAGTAAAGAAGACTTAGTCTCATCATTCTTCTCTGAGGAGGCAGGATTCATGACCAACTGATCCCACTGAAGACAATATTAGCAGAAGTTATGAAAGGAGCTTACAGAGTATTTTGCAAAGTTCATTTACTTACATTGCCAAAAGTTATGTGATTTTACTAAATCCCTCAAAACTCCTCTAAGGAAGTTGAGAATATCTCCATTTATCCAATGAAGAAACTTCAACTTAGAAAGGTCAAAGGGATTTGTTTGAAGTCATGGAGTCTTCTGGCTCCCACTCAAGGATTCTTTTGTCTGCAGTACCATCTTCCACCTGTGCCTTACACATTTCAGAAGTGTGAAAATGGGGAGCAGACTGTTTCTCCTAGATTCTGAGTATCAGTTACTCCCTTCCTGAGTTAGAGAAATATCAACAAACTTGCAATTTGTGTAAGAATTTGATACTTAATGATAATGTATTATACCAATAATACATCATTGGATGTATTATCAATGGATTATCAATGGATAATGTATACAGTGTTAATATATTTATATATCATATTAATATAATGCATAACTACTACACAAATATATTTATGTACATGCATACACACAATCCCTTTATACTCCATGTTTCCCAGGTAAAATGAGAGTTAACATTTATCGAGTGCTTAGCATGTTCCAGATACTGCGCTTAGCTTTTTAACACAGGAAAGTATTATTAGCTTAATTTTGTAGAAAAAGAAGCTGAGAAGACTGTGGAGGTTAAGTAACTTGTCCAAGGTAATGCAATCAGTGGCGGCACCAGGATTTGACTCCAAGATGATCTTTTTGAGAGCATTTGCTACTAAACACTCTATTTTATTGACTCTCCTTTCCTTATTTCTGATAGTGTGGTGAAAAGTGGGGTTCTTTTTTTCTAGTAGAATGGTGCTTCAATATTTCACATGCATCTTGCATTTTCCTCAAGTTCATGTTTATTTTTGAACTCCTGGTCTCTATGTTTACTTAACTTTTATTTAAATATGTACAGTAGAGGCTGTCCTGAGTAGAGGCAATAGGCATTCTATGTACTTTATGACAGTTAATTTTTGGAATAGCTCTGATGAACATAAACCACCAGAGACTGAAATAGGTTCTATATTATTTATATCTGTCCATGTTTTATAAAGTTTTTTGCTATACTTTTGAGGTACTCTAAATAATTTTAAGAACTTAATTTTTCTGTGTATTAAGAGCAGATTAATATAGCCCCAAGGAAAGAAGAGATTCTCTGAGAAAGAAAGTCTATTTAATCTCACTTGGTTTCACTAGGTTTTTAGTTGTCAAAATTCAGACATTCAGTAAACACAAATGTAGATTATGTCTACTGAGCTCCACATTTTAGTTTATTTGCCTCTTAAATCAAAGAAAAGTAATTTGAAATCCAAATAAGAAAATGAAACAATTAACAACTGGGAATTCAAGTACCTAAGGTATATTAAATATTTATGTGCTACCTTATCCCATGGAGCTTTGCTACATCTCAGAACTTGTCAAAGTGAATTCCTTTCCCTTGTACTCCTGTACTATATTTTTGCTTTGTTATGTTACTTTGTATAGATTACTTGTAATTTCTGTGAGTAGTTGTGGTGTCAGGGAAACTGGGTAAGTACAGAGATGCTTAAAGTGTTGGCTTTTTGCTTAGATAGGAACAGGTCTCTGCCTATTTCACTATTTACTCTCTAGTGATCCTGCACAAGCCATTTAACTTCTTCATATTTCAATTTCCTTGTATGGTAGTAGGCCTATTGATACTAACTACATCATAGGGATTTTGCAATGATTAAATTACATGTTTCATACAAAGCATGTGGGCCTATTGCTCAGTAAGCATTAGCTGATGTTATTGTTAATATCTTTTCATTCTTATTCTCATCTTGTGATTTCAGGGGCGTATTGTCTTTTTCCTGAGCGAGGTAATAGCAAGGCTATTACATTAGTCTTCTCACTGGTCCCTAACAATCAGTAGTCGGTATGTGACCAGGAAACTAGATAATGTGAGATATTTTATCAGAAGTGATTTAATATAGAAATTGTTCAAGCAGGTTGAGGAGAGGTGCTAGAAAAATAATAGAATAACACAGAGTCAACTGCAAGAAGCAATTGCACATTTAGGGTAAATTAAAGGGAAAAAGTGGGGTTTTAGGACCTGCAAGCTCAGACGAGATCTCACTGAGCTGGAACCCAGTCTTCTGAGGAGGTGGTTTTATCAGACTTTGGCAAGGAGCTGAGACCTTTGAGGAGGGGGCACCATCAACTGGTGCTGGTGCTGAGAGTATGATGAGGCTGGTTCTGGGAGTGTACAGGAAGCTGGAAAGGGGGACCAACTGCTGCTGCCCAGGTGAAGTTCTAATCCTGGGGTAATGTAATGAAAAAGGACAGCCAAGCAGGAAGGGGTAAGTTCCTTCTCCCTCCTCTTGCTTTCTTGCCTTCCCCAGGGTTTCTTCTGGCAGATGTGAACAGTCTTCCAGTTGTTCAAGTGCAGCAAATGTAGTTTGCTGAACCATGGGATCTGCATCAGAAAACAAAGAACAGAAGGATGGGTTTAGAGCTAAGAGGCAATATCTTAGTAACCAACACAAATATCTTTCAAATCCCAGTGTCTTTTATAAACTCCTATTGGATTACATAATCAACAGAATGAACAGAGAGCCTACAGAATGGGAGAAAATACTTGCAAACTATTCATCCAACAGAATACTAATATCTGGAATTTACAAGGAACTCCTACAACCAAATGACAGCAACAACAAAAAAAAATCCCATTAAAAAGTGGGCAAAGGACATGAATATGTGTTTTTCAAAAGGAGATATACAAATGGCCAGCAAGCATATGAAAAATGCTTATCACTAATCATCAGAAAAGGGCAAATTAAAACCACAATGAGTTAGCATCTTATACCAGTCAGGATAGCTATTAGTAAAAATACAAAAAATAACAGATGTTGATGAGGATGCAGAGAAAATGGAACACTCATACACAATTGGTGAGAATATTAGTTAGTACAACCTCTTTGGAAAACAGTATTGAGATTTCTCAAATAACTACAAATAGAACTACCACTCAACCCAGCAATCCCACTACTGAGTATCTACCCAAAGGAAAAAAAAAATGTTATATCAAGAAGATACCTGCATTTGTATGTTTATTGCAACAGTATTCATAATAGTAAAAATATGGAATCAACCTAACTGTCCATCAACAGATGATTGAATAAAGAAAATGTGCTAAAAATGTGTACAGTGGAGTACTACTCAGTCATAGAAAAGAATGAAATCGTGTCTTTTTCTACTACATGAATGGAACCGGAGGTCATTGTCTTAAGGGAAACAACTCAGAAACAGAAAAGTACTGTGTGTTCTCACTTATTAGTGAGAAATAAATAATGTGTACACATGGACATAGAGTGTAGAATGATAGGCATTGGAAACTGAAAGGTGAGGGAGTAGAATGTGGAATGGATGTTGAGAAATTACCTAATGGGTATAATGTACATTATTCAGGTGATGGATACTCTAAAAGGCCGGACTTCACCACTACACGATATATCTATATAACAAAATTATGCTTGTAAAAAGAACCTATTATGAACATTGTGCTCTGGGCTATGGAGGGTATAAACATGAATAAGAAGTTTTTCTGTCCTCACACAGTTTAATGAAGAACAAGGTTAACAGAAATCATTCCATAGAAAATGCAGAAAGTACTTAGAAGCAGGAATGTGTCCTGGCTGGTGAGATTCAGGAAGAGTTCATGGAAGGATAAGTAAAAATTCACATTCGATAGTGTGGCCTCTTATACTTGGCTGACTTTTCACTATACCTATATTTTTATTTTTTGGCTACTATGTAACTATTTCCTGTTTAGCCTTCAGTGTTTCTTAACTGTATACTTTTTTCTCATGTCAGTCACTTAAACATATGGCCAATGTTACTGAGTGCCTTCTATGGGTGCTTGCGGCTAGTTGTAAGGATATAGCATTGAACAAATGAGACAAGGTGCCCTCCTTATGGAACTTGCTGTCCAGGTGGGTAGGCAGTTCTTAATATTAAAAGGTCACCCAAATGAATGCAAAATTGCACATTATAGTTGGTGCGGGAAAGACAGGTGCAAACTGCTATGCTAGCAGGGTGATCGGGTTTCATTTTTGAGTCACAAATGGCTTCCCTGAGGTATAGGTGTTAGGTTAGGTTGAGACAAGAAGGCTGTTTCCAGCCTGTGCAGATCTCGGACCAGAAGAAGCAGAGTGTGCATCTGAGAAAAGGTCATTATGGGTGCGGAAAAAGGGAATGAGGAGTGTGTACAGCACTTTTCACATAGTAAGCATTTCTCTGGGTCAAGTTCAAAAGGCACCTCCTCCATGAAATCTTTCTTAAAATACTTGAACAGTAAAAAGATCCTCCCTCTTTTTAGCTCTTAACCATTTTGTATCTCTCTTGAGGGTGTTTATTACATACTGCCTTGGTCTGTGATTATTTATGTGCAAGTTTGATTGTCTGTGCTCAACTGTAAGCTTCTGGAAACCAGAATTTGTCTCATACCCATCTTTGTATCCTTCAGTGTCATGAGTTCTCAAAAAATATTTGCTGAATAAGGTCACTTCCTCAGCAAGCCTGTTAGCACTTAGATGGTGTGTTCAGCTACATGGAACAGTTCAGTGTAACTGTTTCTTTCATTCAGTGTCTCATATTACTAACTAACTTGTCCCTGGAGAACATTGGCAGTTGCTTGACATTTGTGTATAACAGGTGAAGAAGTATTCACTGGCCCACTTTGGGAAAGACAGAAGTTTGGAATTTGAGCGCCGGTACCTTAGATCTCCATGAATCACAATGAATGGCTGCTTGACCAAAAGTGTTCATAAATTTGTAGCATTGCAAAATGTAGGTTCAACCAACCAAATTTGCTTTATCTTTTTATTTCACCATCTGTGTTGGCTTGTTCTGATTTCCATGTCATTAGACAAGGAGAAGATGATCATCTGCCTGTCACAAAACACTTGGATTTCATCAGAGGTTCTTCTGAAAAGTAAACATACTATGGAAAGGAGGGCCTGGGGGAAGGGTCACGTAGGCCTTCTTTCTGATATCTTCTTCTTTTTTTTTTTTTTTTTTTTTGAAATGGTGTTTCACTCTTGTTTCCCAGACTGGAGTGCAATGGCATGATCTCGGCTCACCGCAACCTCCGCCTCCCGGGTTCAAGTGATTTTCCTGCTCAGCCTCCCGAGTAGCTGTAATTACAGGCATGCACCACCACGCCTGATTAATTTTGTATTTTTAGTAGAGATGGGGTTTCTCCATGTTGCTCAGGCTGGTCTCCATCTCCTGACCTCAGGCGATCCACCCACCTCAGCCTCCAAAAGTGCTGGGATTGCAGGTGTGAGCCACTACTCCCAGCCCTTCCTGATATCTTTTAGGTCTCTTTGCAACAACCTGAGTGGACCCATTCCCCTGTGCTCATGACCAAGCTCTAGGTATTCCCTTATCTTTCCTAGAATATGGTCATTCATTGGCATCTATGATGGAATAGAAAAATAGCTGGAAAATGAAAACTACAAAACTCTCACTCAACATTCTTTTACAATAGTGTTAGAGTTAATAGTTATGGCAGAACTGCATCTTCTAAGGAAAACTGCACTATGACAAATAGCCCCAGAGTGAGAGGCAGCCAACTCACTATCAGGGTGACCCAGAAGTCCTAATGGGTGGGAATGATCATTATATGAAGACTGTAAATCTGATTAATGTGCACTCTGAGATGAGGTATAACATTTCATGTCAAATGAGGCAGGGGTAGGTGAGAAAGGATGATAGAAACAGCTGGTTCTGCACATGTGTGAAGGACCATATTAAAATTACAATGACATAGAGACATATATAAACAAACATAGGGAGTGTTCAGATGGATGTGTGTGTATGTGTATGTGTATTTCAGTGTTTATATAAACATATACCTAAACTTACTTATAGACTCATAGCTGATGAATGAACCTTCACAAATAGACTATTTCTAGCCCTCAAATAGTGGGGTACACAATTTTATTCTCACTGTAAAAGCTCACTCTTTGGTAGGACATACTGCCAAGTTTTTCACTATGGAACTAATCTGAAGGCCATATGGTGACATTTAATTTATGGGCAATATTATCTAACAGCATTCCTTTAGCAGTTGGTAATTGTAATGTTTCATTATCTCAGTTTAGTTTTGTCATAATCTTGTGACATGGGCTGATATCATTATTCCAGATTGATAAAGAAAGAGACAAACACACTTCCCATTAAGTTGCAGTGTGTGTGATTGTGTGTGTGTGTCTGTGTGTGTGTGTTAGTGTAGGGTATGTGTATGTGGGATTGTTTTTGAGTCATATAGAACATTCTTCCTCAGCTGATATTCTGGATTAAATTTTAATTTGTGGAGTCTTGGGCAAAGTCTAAACCTAAATAACGTTTGGGAAGAAGGGCCGTAACCTGAGAATCTGTGTCAGATTGACCCTGTAAGAGAGAGGCAAGCTTACTGAATTCTGGCTTCAATACATCTATTCCCTTTTCTAGATGAGTAAAGAGTAAGACACGGTTCTACCCTTCCTTTTCCCTCTCTCCCCTCCTATTCAGTCTATTCCATCTTATTTTACTTTGCTTTTATGGATGAATTTTACTACAAAGTCTAGCCTGCCCTATGTCAAGAAAGATTAGACCTCATTATCTGTCCTCATTTCTCAAAGGGATGAACCAGGAATAATCAGAGTAACTTCTTTGGACCTTCCAGCATGAGAAAGAAGTGTTCTCTTTCCTATAGGTTAAAGACTGAGATGGAAAAGAAATAAGACAAATGCTTCTTAATTCTGACTTCGGTAGTATGTAGCCTTATAGAGTTGTCTCTTGGTGTCCATGGGGGATTGGTTCCAGGACCCAGTGCAGATACCAAAATTTGCAGGTGCCCATTTCTCTAAACAAAATAGCATAATATTTGCATATAACCTGGACACATCCCCCTGTATACCTTAAATCATCTCTAGATTACTTATAATACCAAATAAAAGGCCTACATACCACTTCATTCTCATGGATTCACTGTAGTACTTGGCACGTGGCAAATTCAAGTTTTGCTTTTTGGAATTTCATGAAAACATTTTTCTGAATAGTTTTGATTTGCATTTGGATGAATCCATGGGTGTGGAACTCATGGATAAGAGCTGCCTACTGTATTCAGTCTGTGCAGCAACTGGTAAAGGACACAAACAAGAAGTATAATGAGGTCTAATCTTTCTTGACATGTGGCAGGCTGGTCCTCACCTTTTTACGAATGAGAAAACTTTGATTCAGAAACTTTAATACACAGATATATTTGTGTACATGTATGTACATGTTTATGTACTTAAGAATGTTGTGCAAGGTCACAGAGTAATGTCATGGTAGAGCCCGGGCTTTCCAGGTGGCAGAGGTTTTACATCTCCCTCAATATTTATTAAACCACAAACATCCCTCAGGGATGCTGAGAATCTCCGAGTCCCTCTGTAATATGATCACATGCTGTTTTTCCTCTAGCTGATCCCTGAAATGCTGGAGTTGGCAGGAAAAAAAAAAAGATAAAGGTGAAATTAATTAAATGGGATAATGCATGTGAACACAGTTTGTAAATTCTAAGGTCTTACAAAAGATTTCTATATTAGTAATAGTTGCAATATGCTCATTTACATGAACCACTTATCATTCACAGCTAATTACCAAGCAGTACAGTAACAATTATGTGGATGATGAAATACACATCAGATCAACTCTTTTGCAAGCTGTTTCAATTGCAATATTCAACTCTCTTCCCTTGGTTGCCATCTTCTAAGTACATTGCTTAGGAAACTTGGATAACTACTGACAACTAAAAAGAATTATGAACATTCATCATACAGGAAGTAAGCATTCATCCAAGAAAAACAAGTGATAGAAATAAAAGGTGAGATTCTATTTCTGAGCTGCCCATTGACTTTTCTTATGAGAACTGACTTTGTGGACTCTGTGAAATTTTCATATGATTACACTGTCTCGGAAATGGCCATTTAAGTTTTCAACATGTGACAGCTAGCAGGACCTCATCAAGTTCTGTAGTTCTAACTGTATGTCTCCATTGGTCTCACATCTATGCCCTTGGGTTGGTTTCTACTCATGCCATTTTTCCAAAACGACTGTAATTACTAGAAAAATTGAATGAGCAAATATTAACTTGGCTGGGGTATGATTTTCAAACTACATTACAGTAGAGAACAAAGTTTGTAATGAGATTCTGTACTACTATTCAAAGCAATTAGGAGAAATGAGTATTGAGCTCTTAACATTCTGACAAGTTATTTCAATATTATGTCCAAATAAAGGAACTTTTTGTAATCAAAAAAACTGATTGATTTCTTGAGATTTCATAACATGAGACGAAAAAGGAAACAGTCGTCACTATTCTTCCAGCAAGTCACAATTGTAATGTATTGAAAAATTTAATGACCTTGACTTTAGAAGTGTAATGAGTTTTCTAATTGCTCACGTGAGAGGTGATTGGTTATGCTGAATATATGGGTGCAAATAAGCAAATGTAACAGGTGACATTTGTTGTTCTAATAAATCCAGCTTTGAACAAATTTAGTGTAAAAGTTATAAATAATAAAGAAACTTTAAGAAAGAGAATATGTGACCACAGTATTTTTATAGTAAGGTAGGATGTCTTGAATACTAATCTGGAATTTTATTGGTAAGAGGGGCCATTTATTGAGTTCTTACTATATTTTGAATTTGGTCTAGGCATTGACTATCCCATTTAATCCTTACAAGCAATCCTGTGGGAAAATACAGCATGGATTATCTAAGTAACTTTCCTGAGACCACATAGCCAATAAATGGCAAAGATAATTCAGTTGTGGGTCAATTTCAATGATATTTCTACTGTCCTAGAGGTTTTGCATAAATATATGATATTAGAAAGAATTATATATCAGAATAGTTATGCACAGGGATTTGAGAGAAAGCTGCACAATTATATAGTGAGCATTTCAGTCAAGAGGGAGAAGTGATAAAATTTTGTGTAGAGATGAGCAGGTCCTATTTGGATAACTCATTTGTCTGCATCTAATCCGTATCTTCAGAGTTTTGTAGCCTGTTTATATCACACTTAATTTGATATTTGTTCTTCCAAAATCTCCTATAATTGGGTTTACCCTCCATGTCAGGGATAGATGAGGTTAATCACAAGAGGATCAATGAAAACACTAACCAGTAACATTCCCAGAGCCTTTACAATATGACTAACAGAAGGATGGAGTAGAAATAACCATTCTGTTTTCAATGAACTTTTGAGTTTATCTCATTTTGAATGGACACAAGAAAATCTAAGAGAGATTCTCTTTAAGAATTTTATTCAAATGTCTCTTTGGGTAAAGTTTGTATGGAGACTTTCAGAGCTAATACATGAGATACTACTTTGATGGTTGAACAAAAAAAGTAAAGAAATAATTATGATAAATCAAATGAAAGCTGTGTTTATATTATTAAAGCTGACAAATGTGTGACTTTATTACTTTATAGAATGAAGAGTTCTTAGATCATGTAAGCAATATTTTGTTCTTAAGACAAAGTTGGGGCCGGATGTGGTGGCTCACACCTGTAATCCCAGCACTTTGGGAGGCAGAGGCAGGCGCATTACAAGGTCAGGAGTTCGAGACCAGCCTGGCCAACATGGTAAAACACCATCTCTCCTAAAAATACAAAAATCAGCCAGACGTGGTGGCAGGCACCTGTAATCCCAGCTACTCAGGAGGCTGAGGCAGGACAGTCACTTGAACCCGGGAGGTGGAGTTGCAGTGAGCTGAGATCATGCCATTGCCCTCTAGCCTGGGCGACAAGAGCAAGACTCCAAATTTAGGACACTCTAGTTTCAAATATTAATACATTTCAAAGTTTCTTTTCAAGGACTATTACAGAAAACTTGACACAGCAGTCACCAACTCATGACATGGCTTTTTTTATTCTGAATGAGGCTTGAGATATTGTACAAAAGTGAGTGGATAGTTAAACTTTTTTTGAGCTGGGTGCATAAAATGAACTCTTGACTTTTTCTGATAGCCAAGAAATCTTCCCACACATAATCTGCAGCCCAGTTGCAAGTAGCTGGTGATCTCCATTGTCAGGTAAGTTGGTAGGTGTCTGCCTACAAGATATAATTTAATGGGTAAGAAAGGTCCTTTAATTTTTCCCCTTCACACCTGTCCTGCAGGTATCACAGGGACTGAAATTCTGCTAGCCAACAGCACTTTAGATTCAGATTCAATTTACACAATTTGCAAGCACCAACTATACACCGAACTATTGCTGAATTTTTTATATACATGGTGTTTATGTGTTTAATTTTTATGAGTGTTTTCCCCTCTTACGACCTACATACTACAGATATTTTACAAGTCAATCAAGAGTCACATGTGGGCAAAACTAACTTAGTATTCAAGAGAGAAAAATATAAAGTAGTCACAAATATTTGATTTGAAGATTAAAATTAGTAACCCGCAATTTTATTGAAATAACAGGAGCTATGTCTTATTCATCTTAGTTCATTCCTAACACACACAAACAGCCTTGGCTCTCCTTATGTGTAAATGACATTAAATACATATAATAAATCCTAAACAGAATAAACTGGTGACATCTCAAATTAGTTGAAAGGGAAAGAAGCAACTAACATAAAGAGTAAAATTGTAAAGAGCCCAGAGTAGTAGGGAGGCCAGGACAGGTAAGACTTCAAGGACAAGGAAGATGAACAATGGGAAACTCATAGAGAAAGTCAAGGATAGCCTGGTGTTGATTCTGAACATTGCAACTCCTGTCACCATGCTCCTCACCAGCAGTTCCCTGTTACTTAACAATCCATCAATGCCTTCTATTTCCTATAGAATAAAGTCTGGATTATTTAGCCAGGTTATGCCAGGGTCTCCAAAACCTGAACTATCTGTTCCTCTAGCATACCTGATCTAGCCTGTCTCACCACACTCTCTCCTGCAATCGGCATTTGTACCTGCCATTCTTTTTCTTCTTTCCTAACCATTCCACAAGCCAGCCCAAACATCTTCTGCAAAACCTCCTCTGATTTAATCCTTTCATCCTCTGTGCTGTGGTACCTCCTACACACTTTATAGTGTAGCTTATTTGATCCAATAATTGCAATTGTATGTTTCCCTAGCCAAATTATCCACTAGACTCGGAACTCTTTGGAAACAGAAATTATACTTGACTTACTTATGTGTCCTCAGCCTTTTGTTCAGAGACTGTGGCATGATAGGCATTCAGTAGATATCTGCCTGGTGTGTGAAAATATGGAAATTTATGTTTCTTAGCCTAGCATCCAAGGTCCTCTTCCAGTCTCACTTTCTAAAGATAAAATGTCATAAGGATTTGGTAAGCTTTTACTTTTCTAGGGATGTAAAATGAGGATGATGAATGTGCCTACCTCACTAGAGTATCATGAAGATTAAATAAAATGGTCCATGTAAAACAGTTAGCACATTTAGCATGGTGTCAAAGCATTGATAAGGACCCAAATGATACTGACTAGTATCATTATATGACACAGTTTTCAATATAGATAGGTTTTTAAGATTATGTAAGAATAAATAAGTAAAAGATTAGTATATGGTAAAGACTTTCAATGCTATGGAAATACTGAAGAGGATTGCATAAAGGGGCAGAGTCTGGTGAGGAGTTAACACTGTCAGGCATCTGAATGTAGAGTAGGGAAAGCAGAGGGAAATTCCAAGGACAAGGAATCATGACACCAGATTTAAAGATTACTTTTATCGCCAGATTTTTTTTTCATAAAAATCTTCAACAGAGGAGGAAAGCTAGAGTATATTATGTTTAAATAAGCTGAAATTCTTGAGTATTTTGTAAAAGTTTCTCTGTGATCAGTTTGACATATTTTAAATTAGAGGCTATCTTGATAAATTGCTTAGAATCTCAGCTTAAATTTCTTCTCTTCATTTTGTTGACGGAAGTCCTACACTGTCGATTTGCTTTCATTTTGTCTTAAGTCAGGACATTTCCCATGGAAGTTAAATAATTTCTGTAATAACACTTCATGCATAACTGCTGGCTAACTATAGTATTATCCTTGCCATTTCTTTTTATAAGCATATACCATGAAAATTTGTGACAATTTTGTTAAAATATACAGTCTCAAATTGGATTCTTACACATTCTTGTGAATTCTGAATTCTCTTCTTTGAAAGCTTCCTAGATAGCTCAGAATTCACTGGGTTTTCCACATACTCCCTTGAAGGAGATTTTGAGTGCTTTGAGCAGCTATTACAAACTAGTTAACGGACTTGGGCCAAGTCAGTGCTCTCTTTTCTGCTTCCATTTTATCTGTTGCTGAATGGTAATCTCTACCAATCTCTATTCCTCCAGGGAAGAAGTGTACAGATAAGTGAAACAACATATTTGAACTATTTTATAGATCCCTAGAAGAAAGGAACCAAGAACATTATTCTTTGACCTAGTTAACAATTTTGGGCCTGCTTTGTGCTATTGCTGGGTTTGTAGTGGTCTTTGTTTGCTGTTTTTCCTTCCTTTCTGATCTGTGGACTACTGTCAATTTATTGTCACTACTTTAGGCACATAAACTGGTGAACAGAAAGGAGATTCTTTACTCTCAGTTATTAGACAATGTCCGTCTTTTAGAAGTAGCATACAGATGAGGATACAGTTCCAGTTTCAGTCTGGAATTTATCTCCCAGGCATCTTTCTACCAAAACGTGTTGACCATCTCCCTAATCACTACCCTGTCATAAAATAAGTATTCAGATAACCATGGCTTTGTACATTTGGCCAAGTTCAAAAAGAAAGGTTGCTCTTCTAGCAAATAAATGTAAATAGCTTCAGAAGTACAATAAAAGTGCATCCTGCTGCAGTCTGTCATTCCATGCCCATGCTGTTAGGTGCTGCTCTTCGCGACCATGTCCAAGATTCTGAAAAAGTTTGTGGACAGCCAGGAAGTGGACATGGTGACTAGGTCATCTCCAACATGCTGTATGTCAATGGCACATTTTCCTTATCCCATACCATACAGCTGGTCCTCAGCCATAACATGCTTGCAGTGGTGCCACTAAACACAGCAGAACTGAAGAATTTGGAAGTGCTCAACTTCCTTAATAGCCAAATTGAGGAGTTGCCCACACAGATCAGCAGCCTTCAGAAACTCAAACACATGAACCTGGGCATGAATGGGCTAAATACTTTGCCTGAAAGATTTTGCTTTCTACCCAGCTCTTGACCTTCTGAACTTGATGTACACTTTGAATGAAAATTCTCTTCCTGGAAACTTCATCTACCTTACCACCTTCTGTGCACTCTTTGGTAAGTGACAATGATTTTGAAATCCTGCAACCAGATATTAGGAAGCTCACAAAGTTGCAGATACCCAGCTTTAGGGATAACAACCTGATCTTGCAGCCTAGGGAAACTGGGGAGCTTACCCAACTTAAAGAACTCCACATTCGGGGCAACTGCCTGACCCTTCCGCCCCCAGAACTAGGAAACTTATATTTAACTGGTCAGAAGAAGGTATTCAAAGTGGAGAACAGCCCCTGGGTTACCCCAGTTGCTGGCCAGTTCCAGCTTGGTGTGTCCTGTGTGTTTGAATGTGTCCGCTCCGAGACATATGAGTACTTCCATGGCAGCATATGCAGGCAAATCCAGAACAACCGAAAAAGAATAATCACAAATCAAAAAAGATTAGCTGGAAACACCTGACAGTCAGTAACAAATAAGGGGTGGACATTGGCTGGGCCTCTGGCTTCTTCTCTCACCAATACTTCTGTCCTTTCTTGCTCTGTCTCTCCAATAAATACAATGTGCCCGTGAAAAATAAAGACATACAATAAAAGGCAAAATGTATTTTATAAATCAACATTCTATCCTTAAATACTTGGGAATTACTCTTTTAACAAGTTCAGTTACTAGCATAAGTGATTTAACAAGGAATCAACTATAATTGGATTCTAAGTACCTTCAGGTACAATTTGACCCAAATTGTTTTATTCAGTAACAGAAAAAAACACTGTACCTTATTTGCAACTTGACTGCATTTTCTAGGAAGCAGATAAGGTCAGATACTTCAGAAGAACTATTTATCTGCAAGAGATATCCTTGTACCACACAGAGATTTAGAGGAATTATAAAAACATTTTGTTTAATTTTTTTGTATATATAATGCAATTCAGTGCTTTTTCCACAAATGATTCAATGGGAGACCATAGAAAAAAGTTAGTATTAGTGTGGTCTTTGAAGTCAAACCGACCTCTTTACATAACTAGGCTTCAGCTGTGTAATCTTAAGCATGTTAAATCCTCCAAGACTCAGTTAGCTCATCTATAAAATGGAGTTAAGCGTGTAACTTTTTAATAGAGCAAGATTAAATGAAATTATGAATGAAACATGCTTTGCACAGCACATGGCACATAGGAAGCATACAATAACTATTAACCATACTTATTCTTATCTATAAAGTAGATGAAATGACTTCCCTTTTTAGACTCTACAGAACCTAATTATAGTTAAAAATATGCAGTATAAATGCTAGCCTATGTTAAGTGAAATAAGCTAGGCACGGAAAGACAAACATCACATGTTCTCACTTATCTGTGAGAGCTAAAAATTAAAACCAGTTGAACTCATGGAGATAGACAGTAGAAGAATGGTTACCAGAGGTCGGGAAGGGTAGTAGCGGGGGGATGGTTAATGGGAACGAAAAACAGTTAGAAAGAATAAATAAGACCTAGTATTTGCTAGCACAACAGGGTGACTGTAGTAAAAATTAATGTAATTCTTCATTTAAAAATAACTAAGAGTATATTTGGATTGCTTGAAACACAAAAGATAAATGCTTGAGGTGATGGACACCCTATTTACCCTGATGTGATTATTATGCATTGCATGCCTGTATCAAAATATCTCATGTGACTTATAGATACATGCACTTATTATGTACCCTCAAAAATTAAAAATTAAAAAATAAATAAAATAAATGCTAGTAAGCCACAGATGGTGAGTCTTAGGAAATCTTGCATCACATTAAATTCTATTTTTCACACAAAGTCTTTGTCATTCGGTGTATATTTTGCATTTATAGCGTGTCTCAATTAGATTAACCTCATTTCAAGATCTCAGTTGCTATGTGAAGCCACCATATTCGACAGTTCAGGACTGTACAATTTCCACCTTCCCATTCCTGGTTGAGTAATTCTTTACCTGGAGATGATCTCAGCTGGAAAAAGGGAATCTCTGCATTTTGCTTGTCAGTCCTGAGGCCAGTGACAGCTGTGCTTTTCTACGTTACTAAAAGAAGGTTTGGCATCAATGTTTAAAAAAAAAAAAAAAAAAAAAAAGTGTATCTCTCATCCTGAGAGTCATCTTGAGCAAATGCAGTCAGTCAGTCTTTCTCTAACCCTTGTGTAAATCTGGAATGTGTTTCTTTCTGCAGTTTGACATGAGGCTGGTCTCTAGATTGTAAAAATCAAACAAAACTGTCTGACCCTGAAATTGATTCTGCAGCCTTTCCAGGTCCAAGAACTTGCTTCCCTGGGCAATTGTGAGGCTCTCATTTTAGTGCCTCAGAGAAGCAGAGAAAATACAGATACAGACAGAACGAGATAATAGTAATAGAATAAATAACTACACTTTCACTAGCATATGTTCTAGCATTTTCTGAGGCCTATGTGCCAAGAAGTGTGCTGTCTTAGATATCCATCATCTAATTTAATAGAATATAGTATTTTAAAACTTGGATCTCCTGAGGTTTTGCAGAAAGACCGTTATTTAGATGACCTATTTAAAAACTAAGGTCTATCAAATTAGATACAGTACTACTAGCTTGAATTAAATGTAATTTAACCACATTAAATGTAATTTTCTTAAAGGGTACCTTTCTTTCTACTCCTCAAAAGCTCATGCACACTAAGGTTGACTTTTCTTTATACTCTTCCTAACAACCAAATATTATTACTGTTATTTTAATGCTCAATGTTTAAATTATTTGAAAGCATTTATTGAGCAGTTACAATATGCTGAGCACTGACCTAAGTACTTTATATACATTATCTCATTTAATCCCTATGGAAACTAAATAGTAGACATTTTTATTGTCATTATATTCATTTGTTAGATTCACTTACATATGGAAAAGTAGATGCTCAGTGATGTTAACAACAAAACAAAACAAAAATCAATAAACCACTTCTATTTTCACAAAGACACTAATTGACAGAGGTGGAACTTAAACCTCAAACCTCAAAAAGATTTTGTGAGCATGCTATTACCAAATAAAATATTGCTAGGATATGATATATTTATGCATAACACAGTAATTTGTTTCCTCAAAAATTATATGAAATAATTACTTTTTCATCTCTTCATTGTGGAAAAATTAGCCTAGATTACAAAAATCAGGGCAAGAAGTTGTTTTTGCTTCAAATAGTCAGCATTAGACTTAGTTATTAAAGAGTTTAATACTGATTAAAAGTGTAAGCTCCAGAATTAGATGACCTATATTCAGACTCCAGTAATTTCCAGCTGAGTAATAAAGAACAAATTATTTAACTCCCCTAAACCTCATTTTTCTCATCTGCAAAATGGAAGTAATAACTGCAATAGATTAATGCAGTTAGCACGGTGTCATACACATAGTAAGACCTTCATGAATATTAGGTTGGTTGTTATAATAATAATAATAATAAAAATCTTATATATTTCTGCATTTTACAAGAAGTTCACAATGCCTGGAAAAGGATGATCTTTTTGTTTTTTCTAAATTGATATGTCAGGCTGGACGCAGTGACTTCCACCTGTAATCCCAGCACTTTGGGAGACCAAGGCTGGAGGGTCACTTGAAGCTAAGACGGGTCTAGAGACCTTGTCTTTACAAAGAAAAATTTTTTTAATTATCCGGGCATGGTGGCACGTGCCTGTAGTCCCAGCTACTCAGGAGGCTGAGGCAGGAGATTGCTTGAGCCCAGGAGTTTGAGGCTACAGTGAGTTATAATCACATAGCTGAACTCTGACAAAGCAAGTCCCTGTGTCTAAAAAATAAAATAAAATAATGTATATGCCATAGTTGTACATATCTTTGGGATGTGTGTGATATTTTGATACATATCTACAATGTGGAATGATCAAATCAGAGTAATTGGGATATCTATCCCCTCAAACATTTATTTTTTCTTTGTGTTGGGAATATAACAATTCTTCTAGCTATTTTGAAATACACAACAAATTATTGTTAACTGTGTAACTATAAAATACTCTATTATTGAACACTAGAACTGATAGCTTCTCTCTTTACTTTTGCACCCATTAACCAACTACTCTTTGTTCTCCAACTTTCCTTTCCTTCCAGGCTTCTAGTAACCACCATTCTACTTTCAACCAATATGAGATCTGCCTTTTTAGCTCCCACGTATGAGTGCAAACATGTGATGTTTGTCTTTTCTGTGCTGTGCTTATTTCACTTAACACAGTGACCTCCAGTTCCATCTACATTGCTGCAAATGACAAGATTTTATCCTTTGTTATGGCCCATTAAGATTCCATTGTGGGCCGGGCACAGTGGCTCACGCCTGTAATCCCAGCATTTTGGAAGGCCGAGGTGGGCGGATCACAAGGTCAGGAGATCGAGACCATCCTGGCTAACACGGTGAAACTCCGTCTCTACTAAAAATACAAAAACAAAAAAAATTAGCCGGGCGTGGTGGCGGGGGCCTGTAGTCCCAGCTACTCGAGAGGCTGAGGCAGGAGAATGGTGTGAACCCAGGAGTCGGAGCTTGCAGTGAGCCGAGATTATGCCACTGCACCACTCCAGCCTGGGCAACAGGGCGAGACTCCGTCTCAAAAAAGAAAAAAAAAAAAAAAAAGAAAAGAAGAGATTCCTTCCACTGTGTATTATCTCACATTTTCTTTATCCATGTATCCACTGATAGACACTTATGTTGCTTGAATATCTTGACTATTGTGAATAATGCTGTAGTAAACACCAGAGTGCAGATATCACGTTCATATACTGATTTCCTTTCAGCAGTGGGATAGCTAGATCATGTAGTAGTTCTCTTTTTAGGCTTTCGAGAAATCTCCATAATGTTTTCTATAATAATTGTACTAATTTACATTCCCACCAACAGTGTAAAAGAGAACCCCTTTCTTTACATCCTCTCCAGTACTTTGTCTTTTTATAGCCATTTGAACTGGGGTGAGACGATATCTGTTTCTGGTTTTAATTTGCATTTCCCTAATAATTGGTGATTTTGAGCATTTTTTGAAATATACCTGGTTGCCATTTGTAGATCTTTTTTCCAGAACTATCTATTCAGGTCTTTTACCCAGTTTTAAATTTGATGATAATGATGTTTTTTAAGTGATTGAATTGTTTGAGTTTGTTTTGTTTTGTTTTGAGACGGAGTCTTGCTCTGTCACCCAGGCTGGAGTGCACTGGCATGATCTCTGCTCACTGCAACCTCCGCCTCCTGGGTTCAAGCAATCTTTGTATTTTTAATAGAAACAGTTTCACCATGTTGGCCAGGCTGGTCTCGAACTCCTGACCTCAATTGATACACCTGCCTCATTCTCCCCAAGTGTTGAGATTACAGGCGTGAGCCACCATGCCTGGCTCGTCAAGTTTTTCAATGTATCTCTTGTCAGATGGATAGTTTGCAAATATTTTCTCTGATATTGTAGGTTGTCTCTTCCCTTTGTTAATTGTTTCCTTTGGTATGCAGAAGCTTTTTAGCTTATTGTAATTCCATTTTCCTATATTTGCTTTTGTCGCTTGTTCTTTGGAGGTCTTACCCAAAAAATCTTGACCCAGACCAATGTCCTGTAGTGTTTCTCCAATATTTTCTTCTAGTAGTTTTATAGTTTCTTTCCTGGCTGTGCAGGGACTTGCTGTGAGATGCAAGCCCCATCTGGGCCAACAAGACCTGTTTCTCCAGCGTTGGCCTGACAGCAGACTCCCTCAGGAACCCAGTCTCAGCTCCGACCATCCTACTGCAGTTAGAAAACCATCCCATCTGTGCTGAAACTTGCTGGGAGACATGCACCTGCCTAAGCCAAGGAGAAAAGGGTATTTTTGGTTTTAGAAAAGAGAGGGAGAGGATACTGTTTTCCGAGTACTGACTTTGATGAGGTGCCCAGCAACTTTAGAAAGCTGCTGGTCTGTCTCATCTTGTGTCACGTGTCAGGAGTTTCCCACTTTTGCACTAGGTATTTGTAGCATTAACCTAAGTCCCTAGGATTGCCTAATAACACTAGACCTGAAGCAGTTGAATAGGCTTATGATTATGTGTTTCTATTAAAGAACTCAGATTCATATCTGAAATGTAATAGTCTGCAAGTGCTCAATTTATTTTACTATTCATACTTTAAATTAGTTAGGAAGACTGGAAGAAGTTTAAATGCAACTACTGACCTCATTTTAATTTTCAAGTCAACTTGCATATTTTTGAAGTGACAGCACTTTTTAGATAACAGAGTTACAAGTTTATCAGCATGGGTCTGGATATAAGGTCTGGCATTCCTACGGCTATTTAAATTTCTCCAGACACATATTTCTGAAAATTATGACGACAGGAGTAAATAAGTTTCTGGGGCATAATGACATCAATTCTGTAGTAAATTTTTTTTCATTAATATCCTGCAAATTATCAAATTAATGGATAAAATACTCAAGTAATTACTCCAGAGAATATGCAAGATGCATTTTAAGTTTGCTAGCTTTGCCTTTAAAAAATAGCTAATTTTCTTTCTTGATGTATGGGCAAGAAATGATAGGCTAGAGTAAAACCAAAAGTTACTTTCAACATAATGATTTCTTTATCATAAATACAAGCCTCAGCTCACTGACTGTCATGTGAGTTAAAAATAATAGCTTTCCCAGTGCTTTATCTTTGGGACACAGATTATTTAAGTGCTAATACAGTTACTTAAATATCTTCTTCAACATAGAATAAAAATCTTAACTTTTTTCATTAGGTTAGAATTAGTGCATAGAAGCTAAGAAATAGTAAAACTTATGTAATCATACTATGCTTGGGAAACTTTGTTTTCTTGCAAACAAAGATACTTGTCTCTTATTTATTGTGTTGATCATGAAAATAGTATTACAAAAATACAAAAGTGTTACAAAAAATTAATCAAGTCAGCATGTATACTGCATATGTGTCTTGTGGAATATTTACCATTTAATCAAGAACCTAAAAAAATATTACCTAGCTCCCAAAAAGTAACAACAGTGGTTAACTGTCAGGTTAAAGAAAAGTAAAACAAGGCTGGGCATGGTGGCTCACGCCTGTAATCCCAGCACTTTGGGAGGCCGAGGTGAGTGGATCACTTGAGGTCAGGAGTTCATGAGCAGCCTGGCCAACATGATGAAACCCTGTCTGTACTAAAAATACAAAAAAAATTAGACAATCCTGGTGGTGTGCGCCTGTAATCCCAGCTACCCGGCAGCCTGAGGCAGGAGGATTGCTTGAACTCAGGAGGCGGAGGTCACAGTGAGCCAAGATCGCACCACTGTACTCCAGCCTGGGCTACAGAGTGAGACTCCATCTCAAAAAAAAAAAAAAAGTAATCTAAAACAAGATAGCAAAAAATGTGGTTTTCTTTTCTTTTTTAATTTTTTTTTTTTTAAATGAAAGAACTAACAGATAAAATTGCATGTACAGACATGTCACTTAAGGTCAGAGATATGTTCAGAGAAATGCATTGTTCGGTAATTTCATTGTGCAAACATCATAGAGTATACTTACAAAAGCCTGGATGTTATAGCCTACTGCACCCTTAAGGTATGCAATACAGCCTATTGCTTCGAGGTTACAAACCTGTACAGTGTGTTACTCTACTGAATATTTTAGGTCATTGTAACGCAATGATAAATATATGAGTATATAAATATGTCTAAACATAGAAAGACACAGTAGAAACACAGCATTACAATCTAATTGAGATCTCCGTCATATATATGATTCATCGCTGACCGAAATATCATTATGTGGCACATGACTGTATTTACCATGCACAAAATGATAGTTTGAAGTATATATACATTGTGGAATGACTAAGTCTAGCTAATTACCATATGCATTACCACATGTAGTTACCATTTTTGTGGTGAGAACACTTTACATCCATTCTATTAGCATTTTTCAAGAACACAGGAATATTATTAACCATAGTCACAATGTTATACAATAGATCTCTTGACTTTATTCCTCCTACATTACTGAAATTTTGTATCCTTTGATCAATATCATCTTAACCCCTTCCAAAATCCCTCCCCACTCCAGCCTCTTGTAGCCACCATTCTACTGTTTACTTTTGTGAGATAAACTTTTTTAGATTCCACATATGAGTGAGATCATGCAATAAATTTCTTTCTGTGCCTGGTTTATTTCACTTAACGTCGTGTCTTCCAGGTTCATCCATGTTGTCTCAAGTGACAAGATTTCCTTCTTTTTAGAAGGTTGAATAGTATTCCATTGTGCGTATTTGTGACATTTTCTGTATCCATTCATCCACTGATGGACACTTCAGTTGATTCCATAGCTTGGCTATTGTGAATAGTGCTGCAATGAACATGGAAGTGCAAATATCTCTTCAAGATACTAATTTCATTTCCTTTGGATATATACCTAGTGTTGGTGTATATTAGTATATAACTATATATACATTGGCTTTGATGGATTATATGGTACTTCTATTTTTAACTTTTGAAGAAACATTATACTGTTTTTCATACTGGCTGTATTAATTTACATTCACACCAAAAGTACACCAGGATTTCCTTTTCTTCACATCTTCGCTGATACTTGTTATATTTTGTCTTTTTGATCATAGCCAATCTAACAAGTGTGAAGTGATACAACATTGGAATTTTAATTTACATTTCTCTGATGATTAGTGATGTCAAGCATTTTTTAATATACCTGTTAGCCATTCGTTTGTCTTATTTTGAGAAATGTCTATTCAGGAACTTTGCCCATTTTGGGGGGATATTAGGTACATTTTATTTTTTTAATTTATTTTTTATTTCAAAAAAGGTTTTTGGGGAACAGACTTTGCTCATTTTTAATGGGGTTATTTGTATTCTTGCTGTTAAATTGTCTTAGTTTCTTACATATTTTAGGTATTAACCCCTTAACAGATATATAGTTTGCAAATGTTTTCTCCGATTCTACAGATTGTCTCTTCCACTGTTGATTATTTCTTTGCTATGTAGATGCTTTTTATTTTGATGTAATTTGTCTATTTTTGATTTTGTTGCCATTGCCTTTGGTGTCATATCCAAAAATTCATTGCCCAAGCCACTGTCATGGAACCTTTTCCCTAAGTTTTCTTCTAATAGTTGTATAGTTTTCGGCTTTCCATTTTACTCTTTAAATCATTTTTAGTTTTTTTTTGTATATGATGTGAGATAAGGGTCTAATTTCATTCTTCTACATGTGGATATTCAGTTTCCCCTACACCATCTATTGAACAGACTCTCCCTTCCCCCTTATATACTCTTGGTGCCTTTGTCATAAATCAGTTGGCTGTGAATGTGGAGATTTATTTCTGCCCTTTCTCTTCTGTTCCACTGGTCTATGTGTCTGTTTTCCTGCCAGGATCATTATAATTTGGTTACAATAACTTTGTGATATATTTTGAAGTCAGGTGCCTCCAGCTTTGTTCTTTACAGTCAAGATTATTTTCACTCATTAGGATCTTTTGTGGTTCCATATTAATTTTAGGATTTCTTTTCTATTTCTGTGCAGAATGTCACTGGTATTTTCATAGGGACTGAATTGAATCTGTACATCACTTTGGGCAGTATGGATATTTAAACAATATTCTTCCAATTCATGAATCTGAGATATCTTTTCATTTATTTGGATCTTCTTCAATGTCTTTCATTAGTGTCTAGTTTTCAGTGCAAATATGTTTCATTCCTTGGTTTAATTTATTCTTAGGTATTTTGGGGAGCTATTATAGATGGGATCAATTTCTTCAGTTTTTCCATATTGTTTGTTGTTAGCATATGAAATGCTAGAGTTTTTGTATGTTGATTTTGTATCCTGCAACTTTACTGAGTTTATTAGTTCTAACAGTTTTTTGGTTGAGTCTTTTGGGCTTCGTATGTATAAGATCATGCCATCTGCCAATGGGGACAGTTTAACTTCCTCCTTTTCAATTTGGAGCCTTTATTTCTTCTTCTTTATGTATTGCTCGAACTAGGACCTCAGTACTATATAGAATAGAAGTAGTGTAAGTGGGCATCCTTCTCTTGTTGCAGATCTTAAAGGAAAAGCTTTAATTTTCTCTGTTGAGTGTGATATAAGCTGTGGGTTTGACCTATAGTACTTTTATATTGCTGAGGTATATTCCCTCTATGTTTACTTAATTTGTTGAAAGTTTTTATCATGAAAGGATAGTGAATTTTGTCAAAGGTTTTTCTGCATGTACTGAAATGATTATATGTTTTTAGTCCTTTATTCTGTTAATGAGATGTAGCTATTTGTTGATTTACGTATGTGGAACTAATCTTGCCTCCCTGAGGTGAATCCCAGTTGATCATGGTGACTGATCATTTTAATGTGATGTTGAATTTGGCTGGTATTTTGTTGAAGATTTTTGTATCTATGTTCATCAGGGATGTTGGCCTGTAGTTTTCCTTTTTCATCTTGTTATTGTCTGGCTTTTGTGTCAGGATGATGTTGGCCTTATAAAATAAGTTTGTAAGTATTTCCTTCTCTGTAATTTTTTAATTTTCTTTTTCCTTTCTTTCTTTCTTTCTTTCTTTCTTTCTTTCTTTCTTTCTTTCTTTCTTTCTTTCTTTCTTTCCTTCCTTCCTTCCTTCCTTCCTTCCTTCCTTCCTTCCTTCCTTCCTTCCTTCCTTCCTTCCTTCCTTCCTTTCTTTCTTTCTTTCTTTCTTTCTTTTTTTTTTTTTTGAGACAATCTTGCTCTGTCACCCAGGCTGGGGTGCAGTGATGCAATCTCAGCTCACTGCAAGTTCCCTCTCCCAGGTTCATGCCATTCTCCTGCCTCAGCCCCCTGAGTATTTGGGAATACAGGTGCCCACCACCACGCCTGGCTAATTTTTTGTATATTTTTAGTAGAGACGGAGTTTCATCGTGTTAACCAGGATGGTCTCAATCTCCTGACTTCATGATCCACCCGCCTCAGCCTCCCAAAGTGCTGGGATTACAGGCGTGAGCCACCGCGCCTGGCTTTTAATTTTCTTGAATAGTTTGAGAATGGCATTAGTTATTTTTTAAGAGTTTGACAGAATTCAGCAGTAAAGCCATTGGGTCTTTTTTTATAGGAGACACTTTATTACTGATTAAATCTCCTTACTCATTATTGGTCTGTTATAGTTTTCAATTTCTTTATTACAGTCTTTGTAGGTTGTGTGTGTCTTTCTTCTAAGTTATCCAATTTGTTGGCATATAATTGTTCATAACAGTCTCTTATAATCCTTTGTATTTCTGATGTATGAGTTGTAATGTCCCCTTTTCATTTTTTATTTCATTGATTTTAGTCCCTATTTTTCTTAGTCTAGGTAAGGTTTTGTTGATTTTGTTTATCTCTTTAAAAAACAAACTCCTAATTTTGTTATCTTTTCTATTGTTCTAGTCCTTATTTCGTTAATTTCTGCTCTGGTCCTTATTATTTTCTTCCTTCTACTAACTTTTCACTTAGTCTTTTGTTTTTCTAGTTCCTTGAGGTGCAACACTAGGTTGTTTAGTTGAAATTTTTCTTTTTTATAAGATAGGCATTTATTGCTACAAACTTTTTTTGGTGTATTGCATAGGTTTTAGTATGGTGTATTTCCATATTGTTTGTCTTAGGAAGTTTTTAAATTTCCTTTTTAATTTCTTCATTGATCCATTGGTTGTTCAGGAGTATGTCATTTAATTTTCCTGTATTTGTGACTTTTTTGAAGTTCCTTCGCTTATTGATTTCTAGTTTTATACCTTTGTAGTCAGAAAATATACTTGATATGATTTCAGTCTTCTTAAATTTGTTAAGACCTGCTTTATGCCCTAACATATAATCTATCCTGGGAATGCTCCATGTACAATTCAAAAAAAAGTTGTATTCTGCAGCTGTTTGATGACATGCTCTGTATATGTCTGTTAGATCCATTTGATTTAAAGCGTTAAGATGTACCCTTATCAATGTTCTGTTTGGATGATCTGTCCATTGCTTAAAATGAGGTGGTAGAGTCCCCCCTATTCTTTTGTTTAGTTTCTGTGGGTACGTGGTAGTTGTATATATTTATGGGTACATGAGATGTTTTGATACAGGCATGCAGTGTGAAATAAGCACATCATGGGGAATAGGATATCTATTCCCTTGAGCATTTATCCTTTGAGTTATAAACAATCCAATTATACTCTTTAGGATATTTTATAATGTACAATTAAGTTGTTATTTATTATAGTCACCCTGTTGTGCTATCAAATAGATCTTATTCATTCTTTCTATTTTTTTGGTACCCATTAACCAACCCCACCTCTCCCAAGCCCCTCGCCTACTATTATTGTATTGCAGCTTATCTCCTGCTTTAGATCCATTAATTTTTTTTAGCTCTATATATTTAGGTACTCTGATGTTGTATACATATATGTTTGCTGGTGATGTATTCCATTGCTATAGTTGAGTATTGGTGTTTTATTCCTTTAGCTACTTTATTTCTTTTATTTGGAAAATTGAATTCATTTACATCAAGGTAAGTATTGATAAATAAGACCTTACAGCCACCATTTAATTAATTGTTTTCTAGTTGTTCTGTAGATCCTTTGTTCCTTTCTTTCTCTTTTTTGTCTCCCCTTGTGGCTAAGTGAATTTTTCTAGTAATGTTTTGATTTCTTAGGTTTTGTTTTCTTTTGTTGTAGTTGTTTTTTTGTTTTGTTTTGTTTTTGTTGTTTTTCTTTTTCTGTATCTACTATAGGTTTTTGCTTTGTGGTTACCATAAGGCTTATAAAAAATCTTTAGTTATAAAAGGTTATTTTAAGCTGATAACTTCTATGTTGATAAAAACAAATCTGTACACTTTTTCTCCACTCCCACCTTTCTTTTTGAATTTTGATGTCACCATTTCTGTCTTTTTATATTGCATATCTCTTAAAAATTATTTTAGCTATCTTTTTTAGTTTTGTCTTTTAACCTTCATACAAAAGACATAAGTAATTTACAAATATCATTACAGTATTAGAGTATTCTGAATTTAACTCTGTGCTTATTTTTACCAGTGGATTTTATATTTTCAGAGTTTTTGTGATACTCACTAGTATTTGTGCTTTCAGCTTAAAGAACTCTGTTTAGCATTTTTTGTAATGAAGTTGGTGGTAATAAACTCCCTCAACTTTTGTTTTTCTGAAAATGTCTATTTCTCCTTCATTTCTGAAGGACAGCTTTGCTGGCTACAGTATTCTTAGCTGGGTTCCTTTTTTTTCTTTTTTTTTCTCCAATTTAAATATGTCATCCCACTCTCTCGGGCCTGTAATATTTTTGCTGCAAAGTCTTCTGCTAGCTGTAATATAATTTTGTATAAGTTATTTGCTTCATTTCTCTTGCCGTTTTCAGGATCTTCTCTTTGGCTTTGATTTTTGAGTTTGATTGTAATACGTGTTAGGGAAGTCTTTTTTTTTTTTTTTTTTTTGATTAGATCTGGTTGGAGACTTTTGACCTTGTAGTTAGATACATCATTCTCCAGATTGAGAACGTTTTCTGCAACTGTTTTGTAAAAATAAATGTTCTAACCCCTTTGTCTTTCTCTTTTTTAAAAAGAAATGTTCTAACCCCTTTATCTTTCTCTTTTCCTTCTTTAACTCCCATGACTTGTACATTTGCTCCTCCTTTTTTTTTTTTTTTTTTTTTTTTTTCCTGAGATGGAGTCTTACTCTGTCGCCCAGGCTGGAGTGCAGCGTTACGATCTCAGCTCACTGCAACCTCCACTGCCCGGGTTCAAGCGATTCTCCTGCCTCAGCCTCCTGAGTAGCTGGGATTGCAGGCATGTGCCACCATGCCTGGCTAATTTTTATATTTTTACTAGAGATAGGGTTTCACCATGTTGGCCAGGCTGGTCTCAATCTCCTGACCTCAGGTGATTCACCCTCCTTGACCTCCCAAAGTGCTGGGATTACAGGCGTGAGCCACCACACCCGGCCACGTTCGCTCTTTTGTTGCTGTTCCATACATCTTGTAAGCTAGAAGTAGTACAAGAATTTCTTTACTTTTCATATTTTTTTCTCATCTGACTGTATATTTCCATATATTTCTGACTGTATGTTTTCAGTTTCACAGACTGTTTCTTCTGCATGATCTTCTCTACTGTCAATGACCTCTATTGCATTTTCTCATTTTGTATTGTTTTCTTCCAAGATTTCTGTTTGACTTTTTTCAAATCCTCTATTAAATTTCTCATTCTGGTCACTTATTGATTTCTTCATTTGGTGAATTGTTTCTTTATATTTTCTTGGAGTTTGTTGAGCTTTCTTAAAACAATTATTTTGAATCTTTTTCAGGCAATTATGTTTGTTTAGTGATATGATATTTCCCCAATAGTTATTGATCCTTGTGTCTGCACACTTGAGGAATTAGGTATTTATTCCAGTCTTTGAAGACTGGCTTTGTTAGGAAAAGCCCTGTGGCAGGTACTGCACTGAGGTTCATCAGAAGCCAGGGCACCTGTGGCTGGCACAGTGCTCCTCATAGTCTCGGGTGTGCCACAGCAGTTGCAGTCCTGGGGTAATTCAGAAGGCCAGGGCAGATGTGGCCAGCATGGTGCTTCATTCAATAAGCCTGTGGCTCGCTGTCATAGGCATGGTCCTGGGGTGGATCAGAAACCCTTGGCAGATGGTGCTTCCAGAATCCTCAGACCCACTACTGCCCGCCCAGTGGGGACAAGCTAGAAACATGGGTCAGAGGTACCTGGCATGGAATTAGGGCACACTAGAAGCCAGAGGCCACTAAGGCCAGGACTGCCTGTTGCTGAGGGATGTCCAGAGCCCAGGGCTGTTGATGTAAGCCCCATGGTGGTGCAAGCTGGAGACTGGGTTCACCAAGCAAGTGTGAAACCTGGAGCTGTGTGGTCTTACATGGTGCCAGAGTGTTCTAGAGGCTCAGTCTGTGAGTACCAGCCTGAAATACAGGTCTGGGGGCTTCTGTCCAGCTGTGTTTCACTGTGGGAGACCCAGTGTTGAGGTCCAAGGCAAAGTCCTGTGCTCACTTTCCTCTCTTTTCTCCAAGTAGATGGTATTTCTTTCCATGCTTAGCTGCGCAACCTGGGGTTGGGGGGAGGATGATGTGAGTAATGTAAAATTGCCCTTTCTATCATCATCAATGTGTCTTTTTTATTATTGTGCTGCAACTAGATACTGTGACCTCTTACCTGGGTTCCATAGCTTTTGTGAACATATTTTCATGCATGGATATATGTGCAAATCAATGTTTCTCCTGGAGCAAGGACAATCACTGGAGAGTTCCACTCCATCATCTTTCTCTGCTTTTCTAATCTATGGTTTTGTTAAAATGAATAAGAACTATTTCTTGTGTCAGCTGGTTTTAGTAGGCCTTTAGGTTCTCGTGTGGCTTAATGAGTGTTTTTGAAGTATAATCCTAAAGGGGAGCTACAAAAAGGTCATGGTTACCATTAATTGTGATTATAATCACCCACAAATATTTACTGAACCCCCATTCTGAACAAGGTACTCTCATAAACACTATCATGCCCTCAACTAAATATTCCTTTGGTAAACATTTTTTGACATGAAGTCTTAATGAAGGGAAAGACTTACCTCATCAAAATGGATAGATATCAATCAAATCCCTTAAAAAATATGGAGAAATGCCTGGTATGTTTTCGAAGATTTTTGAAATGATTTTTCTTTTCCTTAGACCAGTTTTGAAGTGCTTTGAAAATGTTTATTTTTATAGGGAAGGCACAACACTGAAAACATTATTTGTAGGTAGAATGAGGTCCTAACGAAATTCACAGCAGTTCCATGTCAGAAAGTTCATGCAGTGGTGTTCGTAATTTCAGGGAGGAAAATGGGCCATGCTATTCCTTATAGAACTTGGTACCGGACCTCATTTGTGACCAATTCAAATTTTCTACCCCGCCAATGAAAAAAAAAAAAATCACACTGAAGAAGGTGAAAAAAATCAGCTTTTTAGAACTTTTTAGTAAAATTTAGTTTAGCTGTGTTGAATATATTTCAAGGGCCAAAATTTAGGTAAAACTACGAGCTGTTGAATGGGCAGTTTGGATAGAGGGAAAATCTATGTATGTAAAGATAAAAAGTCACAGGTTGAAAAACTAAATGAGCTGCACCAAGATGGCCAAATAGGAACAGCTCCAACCTCTAGCTCCCAGCATGAGCAACACAGAAGACAGGTGATTTCTGCATTTCCAGCTGAGGTACAAGGTTCATCTCACTGGAGCATGTAGGACAGTGAGGGCAGGATAGTGGGTGCAGTCCAATGAGTGAGAGCCGCAGCAGGGCGAGGCATCCCCTCATCCAGGAAGCTCAAGGGGGAAGGGAATTCCCTTTCCTAGCCAAGGGAAACCATGACATACAACACCTGGAAAATTGGGTCACTCGCACCCTAATACTGCACTTTACCAAGGGTCTTAGCAAATGGCACACCAGGAGATTATATCTCATGCCTGGCTCGGAGGGTCCCACTCCCATGGAGCCTCCCTCATTGCTAGTACAGCAGTTTGAGATCTAACTGCAAGGCAGCAGCAAGGCTCGGGGAGGGGTGCCCGCCATTGCTGAGGCTTAAGTAGGTAAACAAAGCTGCCAGGAAGCTCGAACTGGGTAGAGCCCACCACGGCTCAAGGAGGCTTGCCTGCCTCTGTAGCCTCCACTTCTGGGGACAAGGCATAGCCATAAAAAAAGGCAGCAAAAACCTCTGCAGATTTAAATGTCCCTGTCTGACAGCTTTGAAGAGAGTAGCGGTTTTCCCAGCATGGAGTTTGCGATCTGAGAACGGACAGATTGTCTGCTCAACTGGGTCCCTGACCCCTGAGTAGCCTAACTGGGAGACATCCCCCACTAGGTGGAGACTGACACCTCACACCTCACCTGGCTGGGAACACCTCTAAGAGGAAGCTTCCAGAGGAACAATCAGACAGCAACACTTGATGTTCAGCAATGTTCACTATTCTGCAGCCTCTGCTGCTGATACCCAGGCAAACAGGATCTGGAGTGGACCTTGAGCAAACTCCAACAGACCTGCAGCTGAAGGTCTTGACTGTTAGAAGGAAAAATAACAAACAGAAAGGACATCCACACCAAAACTGCATCTGTATGTCACCATCATCAAAGACCAAAGGTAGATAAAACCACAAATATGGGGAAAAAGCAGTACAGAAAAGCTGGAAATTCTAAATATCAGAGCACCTCTCCCCCTCCAAAGGAAGGCAGCTCCTCACCAGCAAGGGAACAAAGCGGGATGGAGAATGACTTTGACGAGTTGAGAGGAGAACACTTCAGACTATCAAACTTCTCTGAGCTAAAGGAGGAATTATGAACCCAGAGCAAAGAAACTAAAAACCTTGAAAAAAGATTTGATGAATGACTAACTAGAATAACCAATGCAGAGAAGTCCATAAATGAACTGATAGAGATGAAAACCATGACATGAGAACTACGTGACAAATGCACAAGCTTCAGTAACCAACTCGATCAACTGGAAGAAAGGGTATCAGTGATTGAAGATCAAACGAATGAAATGAAGCAAGAAGCAAAGTTTAGAGAAAAAAAGAGTAAAAAGTAATGAACAAAGCCTCCAAGAAATATGGGACTATGTGAAAAGACCAAATCTACATCTGATTGGTGTACCTGAAAGTGACAGGGAGAACGGAACCAAATTTGAAAACACTGTGCAGGATATTATCCAGGAGAACTTCTCCAACCTAGCAATGCAGGCAAACATTCAAATTCAGAAAATGCAGAGAACTCCACAAAGATAGTCCTAGAGAAGAGCAACTCCAAGACACATAATTGTCAGATTCACCAAAGTTGAAATGAAGGCAAAAATGTTAAGGGCAGCCAGAGAGAAAGGTCGGGTTACCCACAAAGGGAAGCCCCATCAGACTAAAAGGGAAGCCCATCAGACTAACGCAGATCTCTTGGCAGAAACCCTACAAGCTAGAAGAGAGTGGGGACCAATATTCAACATTCTCAAAGAAAAGAATTTGCAACTAACAAGCAAAATAACCAGCTAACATCATAATGACAGGATCAGATTCACATACAACAATATTAACCTTTAATGTAAATGGGCTAAATGCTCCAATTAAAAGACACAGACTGGCAAATTGGATAAAGAGTCAGACCCATCAGTGTGCTTTATTCAGGAGACCCAACTCACGTGCAAAGACACACATAGGCTCAAAATAAAGGGATGAAGGAAGATCTACCAAGCAAATGGAAAACAAAAAAAGGCAAGGGTTGCAATCCTAGTCTCTGATAAAACAGACTTTAAACCAACAAAAATCAAAAGAGACAAAGAAGGCCATTACATAATGGTAAAGGGATCAATTCAACAAGAAGAACTAACTAGCCTAAATATATATGCACCCAATACAGGAGCACCTAGATTCATAAAACAAGTCCTTAGAGACCTACAAAGAGACTTAGACTACCACACAATAATAATGGGAGACTAACACCCCACTGTCAGTATGAGACAGATCGACGAGACAGAAAGTTAACAAGGATATCCAGGACTTGAACTCAGCTCTGCACCAAGCAGACCTAATAGACATCTACAGAACTCTCCACCCCAAATCGACAGAATATACATTCTTCTCAACATCACATTGCACTTATTCCAAAATTGACCACAGAGTTGTAAGTAAAGCACTCCTCGGCAAATGAAAAAGAACAGAAATTATAACAAACTGTCTCTGAGACCACAGTGAAATCAAACTAGAACTCAGGATTAGGAAACTCACTCAAAACCGCTCAACTACGTGGAAACTGAACAACCTGCTCCTGAATGACCACTGGGTACATAACGAAATCAAGGCAGAAATAAAGGTGTTCTTTGAAACCAATGAGAACAAAGATACAACATACCAGAATCTCTGGGACACATTTAAAGCAGTGTGTAGAGGGAAATTTATAGCACTAAATGCCCACAAAAGAAAGTAGGAAAGATCTAAAATTGACACCGTAACATCACAATTTAAAGAACTAGAGAAGCAAGAGCAAACACATTGAAAAGCTAGCAGAAGGCAAGAAATAACTAAGATCAGAGCAGAACTGAAGGAGACAGAGACACAAAAAAACCTTCAAAAAAATCAATGAATCCAGGAGCTGTTTTTCTGAAAAGATTAATGAAATTGATAGACTGCCAGCAAGACTAATAAAGAAGAAAAGAGAGAAGAATCAAATAGATACAATAAAAAATGATAAAGGTGATATCACCACTGACCCCACAGAAATACAAACTACCATCAGAGTGTACTATAAACACCTCTACACAAATAAACTAGAAAACCTAGAAGAAATGGATAACTTCCTGGACACTTACACTCTCCCAAGACTAAACCAGGAAGAAGTTGAATCCCTGAATAGACCAATACCAGGCTCTGAAGTTGATGTAATAATTAATAGCCTACCAACCAGAAAAAGTCCAGGACCAGATGGATTCACAGCCGAATTCAACCAGAGGTACAAGGAGGAGCTGGTACCATACCTTCTGAAATTATTCCAATCAATAGAAAAAGAGGAAATCCTCGCTAACCCATTTCATGAGGCCAACATCATCCTGATACCAAAGCCTTGCAGAGACACAACAAAAAAAGATAATTTTAGATCAATATCCCTGATGAACATCGATGCAAAAATCCTCAATAAAATACTGGCAAACCGAATCCAGCAGCACATCAAAAAGCTTATCCACCATGATCAAGTGGGCTTCATCCCTGGGATGCAAGGCTGGTTCAACATATGCAAATCAATAAACATAATCCAGCATATAAACAGAACCAAAGACAAAAATCACATGATTATCTGGATAGATGCAGAAAAGGCCTTTGACAAAATTCAACAGCCCTTCATGCTAAAAACTCTCAATAAATTCGGTATTGATGGAACATATCTCAAAATAATAAGAGCTGTTTATGACAAACCCACAGCCAATATCATACTGAATGGACAAAAACTGGAAGCATTCCCCTTCAAAACTGGCACAAGACAGGGATGCCCTCTCTCACCACTCCCATTCAACATAGTGTTGGAAGTTCTGGCCAGGGCAATCAGTCATGAGAAAGAAATAAAGGGTATTCAAGTAGGAAAAGAAGAAGTCAAATTGTCCCTGTTTGCAGATGACATGATTGTATATTTAGAAAACCCCATCATCTCAGCCCAAAATCTCCTTAAGCTGATAAGCAACTTCAGCAAAGTTTCAGGATACAAAATCAATGTGCAAAAATCGCAAGCGTTCTTATACACCAATAACAGACAAACAGAGAGCCAAATCATGACTGAACTCCAATTCACAATTGCTTCAAAGAGAATAAAATACCTAGGAATCCAACTTACAAGGGATGTGAAGGAACTCTTCAAGGAGAACTACAAACCACTGCTCAATGAAATAAAAGAGGACACAAACAAATAGAAGAACATTCTATGTTCATGGATAGGAAGAATCAATGTCTTGAAAATGGCCATACTACCCAAGGTAATTTATAGGTTCAATGCCAACCCCCTTAAGCTACCAATGACTTTCTTCATGGAATTGGAAAAAACTGCTTTAAAGTTCATATGGAACCAAAAAAGAGCCTACATTGCCAAGACAATCCTAAGCCAAAAGAACAAAGCTGGAGGCATCATGCTACCTGACTTCAAACTATACTACAAGGCTACAGTAATCAAAACAGCATGGTACTGGTACCAAAACAGAGATATAGACCAATGGAACAGAACAGAGCCCTCAGAAGTAATACCACACATCTACAACCATCTGATCTTTGACAAACCTGACAAAAACAAGAAATGGGGAATGAATTCCCTATTTAATAAATGGTGCTGGGAAAACTGGCTAGCCATAAGTAGAAAGCTGAAATTGGATCCCTTCCTTACTCCTTAGACAAAAATTAATTCAAGATGTATTAGAGACTTAAATGTTAGACCTATAACCATAAAAATCCTAGAAGAAAACCTAGGCAATACCATTCAGGACATAGTCATGGGCAAGGACTTCATGTCTAAAACACCAAAAGCAACGGCAACAAAAGCCAAAATTGACAAATGGGATCTAATTAAACTAAAGAGCTTCTGCACAGCAAAATAAACTACCATCAGAGTGAACAGGCAACCTACAGAATGGGAGAAAATTTTTGCAGTCTACTCATTTGACAAAGGGCTAATATCCAGAATCTGCAAAGAACTCAAACAAATTTACAAGAAAAAAACAAACAACCCCATCAAAAAGTGGGCAAAGGATATGAACAGACACTTCTCAGAAGAACACATTTATGCAGCCAGCAGACACATGAAAAAATGCTCATCATCACTAGCCATCAGAGAAATGCAAATCAAAACCACAATGAGATACCTTCTCACTCCAGTTAGAATGGCAATTATTAAAAAGTCAGGAAACAACAGGTGCTGGAGAGGATGTGGAGAAATAGTAACACTTTTTTACCATTGGTGGGACTGTAAACCAGTTCAACCATTGTGGAAGACAGTGTGGTGATTCCTCAAGGATCTAGAACTAGAAATACCATTTGACCCAGCTATCCCATTACTGGGTATATACCCAAATGATTATAAATCATGCTGATATAAAGACACATGCACACTTATGTTTATTGCGGCACTAGTCACAATAGCAAAGACTTGGAACCAACCCAAATGTCCATCAATGACAGACTGGATTAAGAAAATGTGGTACATATACACCATGGAATACTATGCAGCCATAAAAAACGATGAGTTCATGTCCCTTGTAGGGACATGGATGCGGTTGTAAACCATCATTCTCAGCAAACTATTGCAAGAACAGAAAACCAAGCACCACATGTTCTCACTCATAGGTGGGAATTGGACAGTGAGAACACCTGGACACAGGAAGGAAACATCACACACCGGGGCTTGTCATTGGGTGGGGGGGAGAGGGGAGAGATAGCATTAGGAGATATACCTAATGTAAATGACGAGTTGATGGGTGCTGCATACCAACATGGCACATGTATGCATGTCTATCAAACTGCACATTGTGAACATGTGCCCTAGAACTTAAAGTATAAATTAAAAAGGAAAAAAGAGTACAAAAATTAAAAAAAAAAAAAAGGCACAAGTTTCAGTAGTATTAAAAAAATGAAGATGAAGTTAACCCAGCGACTGTAGGGAAACTCTTATGGAGAGGGAGAGTGAGTTTCTGGCTTCTGTTGACCTACTGTTCATCCACTGAATCTATCAGAGTAGTTACTTTTTCATATCATCTTGGTGGCCTCAATCATTGGCATCTTTGCCTAGAAGGAACCACGATTTGGGAAAATATGAGAGACCACTCTACTTGTGCCCTGTGGAAACAGTCCTAAGTTCTGAGTGACCCAGGCAAGCCTCTGTTGGTCTCTCTGATGTCTCCATCACTGTAGAGTAGAACAGGGATCAGTGATAGTCAACATCATTCAGTGCTAACTAGAGCAGAGAGTTCTATCTCTTTTAACCTCCTAACAGCTGTATGAAGTAGGTACAATTATTATCTCATCTTAAAGATGAGGATACTGAGGTTCAGGCAGTTTACATAACTTGCCAAAAGCCACACAACGGTGGGTGGACATCGTGGTCTTAACTGAAGATATGACATTTTTAACTACTTTCTTAAAGTCATCTCTTAAAGAAGCTGGTATAAGTCTACTCAGTGTTCATGCCCATGACTGAAGTGGAAAAAGCTTGGGTTTTGCAGATAATGTAAACTCAAATCTCAGCCTAGTCATCTACTCAATGTGTGACACTAGCTACCTAATTCAACCTTCAGTATTGGTTTTCTTAATTGCTATGAAGATAGTAAACTTAGCTCATGTTAGTGCTTACTATGTGCCAGGCACTGTTTCAAGCAGTTTATGAATTAACTCAGTAGTCTCTACAATATAACTATGAGGAAGATACTGTTATCACCCTCAGTTTTACTAAGATACAAGTGGCTAAGTGAATTGCCTGAAGTCACCCAGCAGGAAAATGGTAAACCTGAGGTTTAAACCCGCATAATTTCTAACTGCTCTGGTCTTCTGACTGTGAAGAGAAAAAAGCTTAGCACATGTTGACTGTGTGGAACATAGCGAGGTGCTCACCCATCATGAATGCCCATCCGTTTTCCCTGTTTATCCAAAATGTTTGTATAAAATTATTTCAAATATTTTTTCTGGGTTTCTAAAAGTAATAGTACTGAAGTGCTAGGCAGCTTCCATGTTTCTCAAATACATCAGTGAACATGCTTTCCCATGCTTTCACTGACAGGTATTAGAGATGCTACAGATGGAAGACAGAAAATCCAAGCTAGTTCTATCAGTTTGTCCTTCAACAGACCTTTCTCTATTGATCCTTTGCTTTCACCTTAATCACCTTATTCTTGTTCTCATCACTTTGTGCCTACATCATAGTAACAGCTCTGTGACTAGTCTCTCAGCTTCATTCTTGCCCTGCTTAAATTCATTTTTAACAGATTGCACCCAGAGTTATTTTTCAAACAAACCAATTGTGTCTCTCTTCTTTTAATTGATTCAGACTGCATTTATGATAATGCCAAAACTCTTTAATAAGACCATTAATGTCTCATCTCTTGCCTCTGGTCTTCTTCCCATGCTGGTTTTATTGGCCTGTAATGGAGTCTGCTTCCCTTCCTTTCTCTCTCTCTCTCAATCTCTCTCTCTCTCTCTCTCTCTCTCTCTCTCTCTCTCTCTCTCTCTCTCTCTCTCCCCCTCTCCCTCCCCCTTTCCCCCTCTCTCCCCCCAACCACCATACACACACACAAACACACAGGCATTGAACATCTTTGCTTGGGTGTCCCTTTCTACTACTCTTCAGATCAGATCTCAACTAAAATGTAAATTCTCCAGGATGTATATCTTTTCTCCAAGTACAAATCAGATACCTTTCTAAGGTGTATGTTATCATATTATCTGAAATTAATTTTCTGCCTGCTCTAGAATGCAAGTTATATGAGGGAAGAAACTGTGGCCTGGAATATAATATACACTCAATAAACATTTATTGTTATAAATGAATGAATGAATGAATGAAAAGATTAGTAATTAATGAGGTCTGACATAGTAATGACTTCTTGCAGAACCTCTTCACTACTACTGTGTTTCAAGCAATCTAATCCCTTGTTCCTCTCTTCCATGGCCTCTTTTCAGCCAAGCCATACTTTCGCTTGCCCCAACTCCAACAAAAGTAATCCATTTCCAAGGATCAACTTTTATCTGACTAAATTGACTATGAACTCCTGCACATTTCTAAAATTTTCTGTAATGGCAAAGAGAGGGTAAAGGAGGGAACCAGAAGCAGTTATTGCTTTCACAGAAACAATAGAGGAGTAAAAGAAGCTTAAACAGGTGCATGGTGACTAAAGGAGCCCTAATTAGAGAAGAACAGAGGCAGAGGGAATCAGGGTGCCTAAAAGGTAATGTAGGAGAAGACTTTCACACAGATGTGATGTCGAGATGTTTGCCTTTTCTATTAAGGGAAAAACAGGAGGATATGTTTAAAACAAAATATGAGTGCTTTGATTAAGCAAAAAGGTTTTTCCTGGCAGCCTTCTTAATTCCCCAAAATTTTAAAACCTCTATCTAGATCTGTAATATTTTAGTTTATCAATGTTCTGTGATTGGTCAACTTCTTATTTTATTTACCATCTTCGCACATTTTAGTACTGTTGTTTTTGACACATTGTATGAAAGGAGGTTTTTCCCAGGCCTAGGAATCTGAGAATAAAACTGAGTTTTTTTTTTTCTTTCTTTCTTTCTTTTTTTTTTAAATTATACTTTAAGTTCTAGGGTACATGTGCATAACGTGCAGGTTTGTTACATATGTATACCTGTGCCATGTTGGCGTGCTGCACCCATTAACTCGTCAGCACTCATCAACTCGTCATTTACATCAGGTATAACTCCCAATGCAATCCCTCCCCCCTCCCACCTCCCCCCTCTTCGTGATAGGCCCCGGTGTGTGATGTTCCCCTTTCCAAGTCCAAGTGATCTCATTGTTCAGTTCCCACCTATGAGTGAGAACATGCGGTGTTTGGTTTTCTGTTCTTGCGATAGTTTGCTGAGAATGATGGTTTCCAGCTGCATCCATGTCCCTACAAAGGACACAAACTCATCCTTTTTTATGGCTGCATAGTATTCCTTGGTGTATATGTGCCACATTTTCTTCATCCAGTCTGTCACTGATGGACATTTGGGTTGATTCCAAGTCTTTGCTATTGTGAATAGTGCCGCAATAAACATACGTGTACATGTGTCTTTATAGCAGCATGATTTATAATCCTTTGGGTATATACCCAGTAATGGGATGGCTGGGTCATATGGTACTTCTAGTTCTAGATCCTTGAGGAATCGCCATACTGTTTTCCATAATGGTTGAACTAGTTTACAATCCCACCAACAGTGTAAAAGTGTTCCTATTTCTCCACATCCTCTCCAGCACCTGTTGTTTCCTGACTTTTTAATGATTGCCATTCTAACTGGTGTGAGATGGTATCTCATTGTGGTTTTGATTTGCATTTCTCTGATGGCCAGTGATGATGAGCATTTTTTCATGTGTCTGTTGGCTGTATGAATGTCTTCTTTTGAGAACTGTCTGTTCATATCCTTTGCCCACTTTTTGATGGGGTTGTTTGTTTTTTTCTTGTAAATTTGTTTGAGTTCTTTGTAGGTTCTGGATATTAGCCCTTTGTCAGATGAGTAGATTGCAAACATTTTCTCCCATTCTGTAGGTTGCCTGTTCACTCTGATGGTAGTTTCTTTTGCTGTGCAGAAGCTCTTTAGTTTAATTAGATCCCATTTGTCAATTTTGGCTTTTGTTGCCGTTGCTTTTGGTGTTTTAGACATGAAGTCCTTGCCTATGCCTATGTCCTGAATGGTATTACCTAGGTTTTCTTCTATACTACAAGGCTACAGTAACCAAAGCAGCATGGTACTGGTACCAAAACAGAGATATAGATCAATGGAACAGAACAGAGTCCTCAGAAATAATACCACACATCTACAGCCATCTGATCTTTGACAAACCTCAGAAAAACAAGAAATGGGGAAAGGATTCCCTATTTAATAAATGGTGCTGGGAAAATTGGCTAGCCATAAGTAGAAAGCTGAAACTGGATCCTTTCCTTACTCCTTATACCAAAATTAATTCAAGATGGATTAGAGACTTAAATGTTAGACCTAATACCATAAAATCCCTAGAAGAAAACTGAGTTTGTTGACTTTTCTAAAATATTACTTTCCAAAATATTTTCCTCTATCCCATTTCAAGCTAGTCATTCTCTTCTTCTATACCAGAATTTAATATAATTTAGACATACTTTTAAATTCAATTATGCTTTTTTTTTTTTTTTTGAGATGGAATCTTGCTCTATTGCCCAGGCTGGAGTGCAGTGGCATGATGTCGGCTCACTACAAAATCTGCCTCCCAGGTTCAAGTAATTCTCCAGGCCCAGCCTCCCGAGTAGCTGGGATTACAGGTGCATGCCACCACAGCCAGCTAGTTTTGTGTGATTTTTAGATATCTGTACTAAAATACTACAGAGATGACACCTTACTTTCAAGGAGCAGCCAACTTCTATATAATTCAATGTCATTCAACAAAGATAATTGAGTAGTTAATATATGCAGAGAACTATGACTGGTTATAAAAGGTGTGGGTGCAGGTCTCTGTTTATGAATGGATTAAGTTTCAAGAATTCCTTTGTGAAAGTCAATTATGTAGAATTTCAGATGCGTTTTCCTACAGAAATAATGGTTATAAATGGTGATTTTATTTCCCCATATTTAATTCATAAGTTAGCCAAGATATATTTGAAATAAAAAGTAGGAAAGAATGTTAGAATACCAAAAATCAATTAGAGAGCAATTTTAGCAGGCCGGGCATGGTGGCTCATAGCTGTAATCCCAACACTTTGGGAGGCTGAGGTGGGCAAATCACCTGAGCTCAAGAGTTTGACACCAGTCTAGCCAACATGGCAAAACCCCGTCTCTACTAAAAATAGAAAAGCTATCCGGGCATGATGGTGTGCACCTGTAATCCCAGCTAATCAGGAGGCTGAGGCAGGAGAATCACTTGAACCCAGGAGGCAGAGGTTGCAGTGAGTCGACGTCATGCCACTGCACTCCAGCCTGAGCAAGAGAGCAAGACTCCATCTCAAAAAATAAAGATATAAATAAAATATCATAATTGAATTTAAAAGTACATCAAAATTGTATTAAATTCTGGTATAGAAGAAGAGAATGACTAGCTTGTAATAAGATAGAGGAAACACAATAAGCTGCCACATCCTCTCCCCCTCTTATGTCACACTCTGCTAATTGATCATGGCCTCCTTTTTTGTTAAGTTCTCAACCTCAAAATCCTTCTTAAAACAGTGTTTTCTGCAACTGCTACCATCCCAGTTATATCTGGTTTAGAGAAATTGTTTGGCATTTCATTGATAGAGATGCCATTACTTCCAACATTGTAAAGCAAAGAAACTTATAGTAGTCACTTGGGGACAGGAGCAAGGTGGAGATGGGGGCAGACCAGTAATAAATGGACACGTCATGGAATTGGTTGACAGGATTTGGCCAAAACAAACGATTAACCTTAGATGAAAAACATGGTTTCTAATGGCCATAATGCCCAAAATAATCTATAGATACAATGCTATTCCCATTAAACTACCACTGACATTCTTCAAAGAATTAGAAGAAACTATTTTAAAATTCATATGGATCCGGAAAAAAGAGCTCATATGGCCAAGACAATTCCAATCCAAAGGAGCAAAGCTGGAAGTATTATACTACTGGACTCAAACTATATTATAAGGCTACAGTAACCAAAACAGCATGGTACTGGTACAAAAACAGACACATAGACCAATGGAACAGAACAGAGAACTTAGGAATAAGACCACTCCTCTACAACCATCCAATCTTTGACAAACCTGACACAAGCAATGGGGAAAGAATCCCCTATTTAATAGATGGTGCTTGGAGAACTGGCTAGTCATATGCAGAAAATTGAAACTGGATCCTTTCCTTACACCTTATACAAAAATTAGCTCAACATGAATTAAATACTTAAATGTAAAGCCAAAAACTATAAAAACCCCAGAAGAAAATCTAGGCAATACCATTCAGGACATAGGCAAAGACAAAAACTTCATGATGAAATTGCCAAAAGCAATTGCAAAAAAACCCAAAAATTGACAAATGGGATCTAATTAAACAAAAAGCTTCTGCACAGCAAAAGAAACTATCATCATTATGAACAGGCAATCTACAGAGTGGGAGAAAATTTTTGCAATTCATCAAGTTGACAAAGATCTAATATCCAGAATCTACAAGGAACTTAAACAAATTTACAAGAAAAAAAAATCAACCCCATTAAAAAGGACACGAAGGGACACTTCTCAAAAGAAGACATTCATGTGGCCAGCAAACATGAAAAGAAGCTCAACATTACTGATCATTAGAGAAATGTAAATCAAAATCACAATGAGATACCATCTCATGCCAGTCAGAACAATGATTAGAAAGTCAAGAAACAACAGATGCTGGTGAGGTTGTGGAGAAATAGGAATGCTTTTACACTGTTGGTGGGAATGTATTAGTTTAACCATTTGGAAGAGGGTGTAGGGATTCCTCAAAGATCTAGAACCAGAAATAACCGCTTGACCCGGCAATCCCATTGCTGGGTATATGCCCAAAGGAATATAAATCATTCTATTACAAAGATACATGCATGCACATGTTCATTACAGCACTATTCACAATAGCAAGACATAGAATCAACTCAAATGCCCAACAATGATAGCCTGGATAAAGAACATGGGGTACATATACACCAGGGAATACTGTGCAGCCATGTGGAGCTAGAAGCCATTATCCTCAGCCAACTGATGCAGAAACAGAAACCCACACACTGCATGTTCTTGCTTATAAGTGGGAGTTGAACAATAAAAACACATGGACACAGGGAGGGGAACAACACACACTGGGGCCTGTTAGTGAGTGGGGTAGTGGGAGGAAGAGCATTAGGAAAAATAACTAATGCATGCTGGGCTTAATACTTAGGTGATGGGTTGATGAAAATGAAATATGATTGCCTTAATACCTAGGTGATGGGTTGATATGTGCAGCAAACTACCATGGCACACATTTAACAATGTAACAAACCTGCACATCCTGCACATGTACCCTGGAACTTAAAATAAAAAATTAAAATTAAAGAAAAAAAAGGGTTTCTAGGCTAGGGGTTAGCCACACTGAAACAGTCTTGTAGGAGGGAGGACGTGGAAACATAGCCACGTAGCTAGCTATGAGATAGCTTTCCTGTAAATACATGGACCAGGGGCCATGGAACTTGTGTCAGAATTTTCAATGGGAAGCATCTCCCTGGATTGTGTATAATGAGATACTTACATGTAGCACTGCCATTAATTGGGTAGTCAAGGATATTGGTTCTTTTATTCTAAGGAAGTTATCATTAGTCTTCACTGAACTTCATCATTTCAGATAAATCTGGGGGATCTTTGGGATGCCTGATTAGTGATACTATGATTCAATTAGATTGTACAGTCAGAAATATTACCTGAGGTTGAAATATTTAATAGGATACAGCATTTTGTTCCTACTCCTTTTTTTGTAAAACAATTTTCACAGAATAGCTCACAAAAGATATCTAGGGCAATGCTAAGTTTGTCCTGGAGAATAATTGGAAAAAAATCAAAATGAAATATGATTGCCTTAAGAAATGACCAACTTAATAACAGGCCATGTTTTGAAAACCCTAGGTAGCATATATCCATTTCACTGTCACATGTAAGTATTCATCAAATCGGGGGACTAAATTGGGAGGAGGGAATTCCCATAAGTAGTCTTAAATTTTGCCAAAGCTTAATTTTCAGCTCTATTTTCTATGCAAAATCTTCAAAAGCCTTAATACTTGAAACATATAATAAATATAATTTCTTTGACCTTCTCCTTCACTTACCCTACTTACTTTACTTAAAGGCTCAAGTTGTTTGAGTTTATGAAGTACTTGCTATGAATGACCAAGTATGGTTGACTCATGGTTTTGGAAAATCACATAATCCATACCAGAGGAGAGCTGTGTCTTCAAATTATCTTCTAGAAAGGTCCATCAGAAAGTACAAAAATGTTTACATTTTAGAGAAAGGAAGGAGATATAAAGCATAATCTTCCTGAAATATTTATTTCAGAAAGCATGCAGTTTTCAAGATATCTTCCAAGTTTCCAGCTTTTTTCCTGACTTTAAATATTTTTAATAATTTTAATTTTATTAGAAAGACATATATATATACATTCACTGTAGACAATTTAGAAAACAAAAGAGAAATTAAACAAAAATTTCATAAGATACCATAACATTTTGTATACATTATTTCAATCTTTGTTCTATATTTATATATTTTTGTGTACATATTACTTTGCATATAAGTTCAGGTAGTATATGCTGTTTTTAACTATTTTCTCATGCAAAGTATGTAATTAACATCTTTCCATGTAATTAAACATTATTCTACAATATCATTCCAAAAGCCATATAGAAGAACTCCGTATGATGAAAGCACTATGATTTAAGTATTATTTTACTGTTGAACATTTGGCTTTATTACAGTTTTTTACTTTTTGAAAAAACTCTGTAAATAATATTTTTGCTACTTAATCTCTGGTCATCTGTGATTATTTCCTATGGACAAATTCCTAGAAGTCTTGCTGAGACAAGATATTATCACATTTTTAAGGCTTTTATCTTTCAAAAAGATTGCACCAACTTATACTTCCATCAGTAGTATGATGAACTGCTTTATTTACTTTCAGACGGAATAAAAGCCTCTGCTAGTGGATCTCAGCTTTATAACAATTTTATAGGAGAATCAGTCTTAGGACGATTATCCATTGGCTTTTTGAAATAGTTGCCACTTTGTTCTGTCTACTTTTGTAGCATTAGCCTTCATTTCATTATGTCAGGTAAAAGACATTTTTATATATCAAGAAATTCTAAAGAAAAGAAACCTATTGCTCTGATATTTTCCATTGATAGCTTGAACTGATATTCTAGCATGCTTATAACTCTAAGCCATTTGTTTTTTAAGAGGTTGTTTCTAAGAATGTATTGTACTTAACCGATGGCCAAGGTTTTGACTTTGGCAAACTCATTTCTAGTCATTTAATCCTTTTAAATCATCTTCCTCTTCTCAGTTTAATCTATGTTAAGATTGTATTTTTATTCACAGTGTGCATGTCTACAAGTTTCCAAATGTTTATTTCATTTCAAAGTACTTGCTACTATAATAATGCATGTTAAACATACATGAATATGCAAAGACTTAAAGCCATTTGGATTTAGAATTGCAAAGTCTCTTTTAGGTCATGAGCCAGGCATAATGCCCTACTAAGAGAAGAAATTACTACATCAAATAACTCCTGAGCCAAACCAATACATATCTTATCATTTCATTAAAGCTATCTAGCTTCAGAGAACACCTAACTTAATGCATTCAGTTGTCTGGAAAAACAGCTGAGGAGTTTTCTTTGAGAAAATTTCAGTGCCTGATAGTCAATAGAAAACTATAGCGAATATCCGGGCCGGGCGCAGTGGCTCACGTCTGTAATCCCAGCACTTTAGGAGGCCGAGGCGGGCGGATTACGAGGTCAGGAGATCGAGACCATCCTGGCTAACACAGTGAAACCTCGTCTCTACTAAAGAATACAAAAAATTAGCCCGGCATAGTGGCGAGCGCCTATAGTCCCAGCTACTCCGGAGGCTGAGGCAGGAGAATGGCGTGAACCCAGGAGACAGAGGTTGCTGTGAGCCGAGACTGCACCACTGCACTCCAGCCTGGGCGACAGAGCGAGACTCCGTCTCAAAAAACGAAACAAAACAAAAGAAAACCATAGAGAATATCCGATGTCTCATTAAAAACATATGTCTGGAATGTGGTGAATAAGACAATCTAATGGGGCAGATGGGGTAAGAGGGTCATTTTATCCATATTAAAAAGGTTAAAAACCAAAGTTCTCACTACTTGACTCTATGTCTCACATAGACCTACATGCAGCTTGTTGATAGAAAAAAATCCTCCTCAGAACCTTTCCCCATTAGCTAATTCAAAATATCCATTCATCCAAAGAGTCTCTACTCCATGCACTTGGTGGGAAACCAGACTGATTTCCATAAAATATCCATATTTTATCATCACAGCTCATAGCATCAAATACATATTCTAGTGTTTAAATGACCTTGAAGTCAACTAAGGGAGTAAAGGGATTTAACAAGAGGTGCCTGAGAAAGATGTATTTCAAAAGATTTTGTAAACTATTACTTTTTTAAAGGCAATTTGTATGAATAATTTTCTTAAATATCTATCTACATAGAATTGTATTAGAAAAAGGAAGCCAGGTTATTATTTTGAGGTTTTATATTGTAAAAGTCAACATGAAGTTATATTTATCATGATTCACACCCTGTGGTTGAGCAGAGGCTGAGCATGATAGAGGCAGAACAAACAGAAGTAAAACCTATTGCTGGGACTGTTGTTTAAATATCATTTTCTTCTGACCCCTACACAGTGCTCTGCTTACATTTGATACTTGAAGGATCCCTAACTTGTCTTGTCTTCCCTAAGGCAGGTGTTATGGCTGGAAACCTAAATGCCTATTCTTAAACCTCACGGTGTAAAGTGTGTCTCCAACTTGTTCCATATTGTTTTAGAGCCACTTGTGATTTGATGTGGTACATTTCTTCTCCTGGCACTTGATATTTGATAGAAAGTGGTGTATAGTGACTTAAAGGAACAATAGAGTTCCAAGGGTAAAGTATCTGTATTAGTCTGCTCTCATGCTGCTAATAAAGACATAATTGAGACTGGGTAATTTAAAAAGGAAAGAGGTTTAATGGACTCACAGTTCCACATGGCTGGGGAGGCCTCCCAATCATGGCGAAGGCAAAGGAGGAGCAAAGTCACGTCTTACATGGCAGCAGGCAAGAGAGCTTGTGCAGGGGAACTCCCACTTGTAAAACCATTAGATCTTATGAGACTTATTCACTACCTTGAGAACAGTATGGGGAAACCCACTCCCCATGAGGTTTCCTGGCCCTGCCCTTTACACATAGGGATTATTACAAATCAAGGTGAGATTTGGGTTGGGACACAGGCAAACCATATCAGTATCCGATATTAGGTACCAGAGAAAGCAGAGCTGAAGATGACACATATTTTAGCCAAGACGCCCTTGCAGTCGAATCTTAAATCCAGGCATAATGGTAACACCTCATTTTATTAAATATTCTGGAGTAAGGTGAAGACTCCTAATGGTTATTTGTAGGATAAGTAATAGGAGAAGGGGGAAGGAGTTTTTGTGGATGTGTACAACAGCGGGCAGTTGAGTCCAACCTTCCTTACAAGGGGATTCTCATTTTAAGATTAGAAAAAAAGTTATGCAGAGAAAAGTATTAAAGGATTAAGAGAAATAGCTCAATTTTTTTTTCACCTCTTTATACAGAGAAATATCACAGAAAGGACAAGATGTGATCAAACTTTCTGAGAGACACAGAATTAAAACATAGAGAAACAAGAACTATTTTTAAGTGAAATAAAACATCAGAGTCAAGATCAGGAACTTGTTTGTTTGCCAATTTAGAATTTCCTGGACAACTTCCTAAATCTGTATCAAAGTCCTGAGTCATCACATTTGATTTAATTTTTAGCTCTGTTTAACTTCTACTATATCATATGCAGACCTAATTTTCATCTGAGTCACTTCTATACTCTCCTATCACCAAAAATATAGTTTATATTATACAATAGACTTATAAATATTTCAGATACTATTATAGGTAATACAATCAGAGAATTCTAATAGCCTCATATATCCGAAAACATTAGTGGTTATACTTACTGTTTCTTGTCCTAAAGTAAGACCGCAATATGAAGAATAACAAACGTTCAGGGGTTCATTCTATGAATATTCATCTGTGTTAGATTATTTTCAGTTGCAATAACGTTCAGTCCTTGGATTAAAAGTTAGGAGGGGCTCATCCATGAGAAATGTGAAAGTCAAAAAGAAAACACACTTTACCCTATGTATTACCACATTAGACAGGAATTCAGGGGTGGGGTAAGGTAGACTTCATAGGAAAAGGAGAAACGGCTATACAGTTGGACCTCAAGTAGACTAAATTATTTTGCTAGTTGGATGTTTGCCCAAAATTCACTGCAACATGAGCTTCCATGCTACCACTTTACTTCTTGAACTTCAGAATCTCTTTCAACAACATGAATCAGTAACTCAACTCATGTTGTCTATACTTTTTCTTGCATATCTTTTTTTTTTTTTTTTTTTTTTTTTACCTTCCCTCCCCACTATTACCTGACTTGATTCTCTGTATCTCCAGTTCAAACTCTGGGAAGAGATAGTTACCCTATTGTCCACTAGTTAGCTTACAGATTGGCTATGGTTGGAACAGATTATCTTTCACTGCCCTCCCATCTGGGATGTTAACTGAATGTGGTTATTTCTGTTAGAATGGGGCTCTGGACACAGTTGGCATTCTGCAGTTATGACTGCCCAATGTGTATTTGATATCAGTAACCAAAGCAAAATATCTTTTAAAAACACAGTGATAGGATTTTCTACCATTTTTATTTAAAATAATTATTTGGTATAAAAAGCTGAGATCCGGCCACTGCACTCCAGCCCGGGCTACAGAGCAAGACTCCGTCTCAAAAAAAAAAAAAAAAAAAAAAAGCATACATAATTTGGTAGATATCTTACTGGTATATTTATTTAAATATTGACAATAATATGTTTTAATAAAATGAATAGTTTTATAAATTATTTTTCACTTAATTTTCACATATAATTACTTAACAAAAAGTCATGAAGCGTGCAGGCAATATATGTTTCTCTCACTTAGCACATTAGTTTAAGGTTGGCCCTCAATAAATAAATTGTAAAGCAGGATTATGCCTTTCCCCAGATCACTCAGCCAGGGAACATACAGCCAAATTGAAGCTCAGATCTTTGTATCACCAATAATGTGCCCCTCATATGTAGCTAAAATCTCCTTCTACAATACCTAGCAGCTCAATGGGAATCAACCGGTAGAGAGATTTGTTTTTTAAATACTAAAGGAAAAACCTAGATAATGTATGCTAGCAATACATTATTATGTTTGGAAGATAAACTGCTTTTACTTCTGAACATTTCTATGTTGTGAACTCTGTATTAGGTCATTCTTGCATTGCTACAAAGAAATACCTGAGACTGGGTAATTTATAAAGAAAAGAGATTTAACTGACTCATGGTTCTGCAGGCTGTACAGGAAGCATGAGGCTGACATCCTCTTGGCTTTTGGGGAGGCCTCAGGAAACTTACAATCATGACAGAAGGCAAAGGGGGAACAGGTGCGTCACATGGCCAGAGAAATAGGATCAGGAGAGAGAGCAGGGGGGTGCCAAATGCCTTTATACAACCAGATTTTGTGAGAACTCACTCACTATCACAACTACCACTATCACATCAAGAGGACGGTGCTAAACCATCCATGAGAATTCCGCTTCAATGATGCAAACGTTTCCCGCTAAGCCCCACCTCCAACACTGAGGATTACATTTCAACATGAGATTTGAGTAGAGCAAATAGTGAAACTATATGAGACACACTCAGGGCTTAAACGTTAGGATTGTGCTCATATGCAAGGTAAACCTCCTCAACTCTCAATTGCTCTGCTTAAGTAATCATTCTAGCATAATCAAGTGGGGTCAAAAGCTTGTGAATGGTATTTTACAAGATGACTCTAGAGATGATGTCTTACTCAGAAGAGAGAGATCTAGTGAGAGATGTGGGTACAAGCTGTCCTGTTTTTTTTTTCACCGTCTTATAAATGTAATATAAAATGGGAATTTGAAGAGAAGGTTCATGATGTTACTGCCCAGATTGTCTTTCTAAAACAAGGGAGTATTATTACCATTGGGAAAAATTCTCGATATGAACAATTTACGATAAAATGCTAAATTAACAAGTCAAGGTAATTGCATGCTCCTTTTGTCCCCGATGAATTAGTGCAAATTGCATTTCACACTAATTGGTCCACAAAATTCATGCACAATAGGAACACTGGGATTTCTTCAGTTTTGCTTGTAAATGTATATATACATACAAATAACAAGACTATTTCTTTATTTTAACAGTTTGTTACAGACTAATAGGTGCACTAATTAGTCTACCTCTCCAAGATGATTTTGAAAACAATAATAATTAGTAATTCTTGGTGAAATATAACCAGAGAACAACAACAAAAAAAATGGGTGCTGCATTTAAGTCCAAAAACTTTAAAATATGTGAAATCTTAGAATATAAAGTTTTCAAATAAAAGGGATATTAAATTACCCTATTTTATACATTGTTTCTAACATTGTTGCAAATTCTTTGCTGATGAGAATAATTAATCAAGTGCTTTCTAGTCTCTTTATTACTGCAAACTCTTTTAATCTTCCTCTACTTCATAGGCCCATTTTTAGAAATAGTAATGCCTTTAAAACTATATTTTCTAAATAATAACAATAATTTGTTGTCTTTTTTATTAACTGTAATAGGTAACTGTTAATCAGGGCTTCTGAGTTATAGTTTGAGTGTTACTATGCTTGATTGACATAATCCCAGACTAAAGCAAAACCACGGGATGTATAGTTAGTTATGGGATATTTCACTGAGAGTAAATATGTAACCTCTACTAGGCTGCTTGAAAATGTTGGGCAGACAGTAATCACTTTTGAAGCTACTCATTTGCTCTAAAATGCCAAATTTAAAATCCCAGGCTTAATCTCATTTGGAACAAGCAAACAATATAAAACAGGCAAAGAACGGAAATAGCCTTATCCTTGATAAGAGCTTTGGGGACTCTATCGAGTCCTGGATTTTTATTTAATCATTTTTCACTTATTTATTGAGCATGTGCTTTGTGCAAGACACCCTTAAGATTTTACAAAGCCAATGAGAGGAACAGGAAAGTAAGCAATTATGGTACAGTGTGACAAAGGCCATGCTACGGGATGATTCAAGTCTGGTGGACTGGCAACGATGAGTTCTGGATCTTGCTCTTGATTTCAGCAGGAAAGTTATTGATGTTTCTTATGGATATTATTGTCAGTACAGATAGCATTATTTGTATAATTTGAAGGCTTTTGATTCTCGTCTTTTTTAACATACCTGGTTCTATGGCAATCTAGCTGGTATTATAAATGATTACTTGATCATTTTATCACTGATAGCCTGCTCTGTGTGATGTTTCCAATAACTGTCACTTTAAGACATGCTTTTTGTTCAGTCTATATTAAACCCAACAAAGGGATACTGAATTCCACAAAAATTGTTGATGATCATTGTGGAATACTGTTCTCTGACAATTTATTTCAAATTTTAGATTAGCATACAACTGGATTCAGAAAAGAAGTGCAGGATATAGTCTGTAAAGTAACAACAGATATCTATGTTGTTTATTTTAAAAATGGATTTGTGGCTGTGTTTTATTTGAAGATAAACGTAAGCATGCCTTTTAGGACCAAAATGTGTATTATACACTTAATTATTTTTAATGCTTTCAACATTCTAGTGAGAGTTATAAAATACTGCCACTTCTGCATAAAGAAATTAAGGTTTTTATCTAGAATGCTAATAAATATTTCTTAAGTGAAAATTTGAGGAAATGCAGCAATATAAGTAGAATCAAGCAACTGTTTTATGTTACTTTTTATACTGAAATTACTGATTTGAGGGCCATATACACATATTTTGGGGTACTCAGAATTAAAGGCAGAGTTACTTGAGCTGTTAAGCTTAATGCCATTGCCTATTATGAATAGTTCAATAAAAGCAATCACTTTTCTTGTTATCCAACTGATATTTCCTGCGTGAGTATGACTTCACTGAATTTGACATCTGTAAAGCATATTTGATTTTAGATAATACTTTACAATTATAATGACATGGTAATTTGCTAGCATTGGCAGTATTATAGAATACTACCTCATAATACCTAACCTTCCTCTGTTTTATTTGTGGGGCTCCCTTAAATTGAATAAAGACTTTATAGCTCTCTTCTGTAAATCACTTCACTCAAACCTTACTCAGTAACAAATTTATTTTACAGACATAGAATGGGCTTCAAAGCTCAGTACAATCAGTAGCTTGATGATGTTGCCAAGGACCTGGGTTGCTTCCCTCTCAACTCATGGCCTCAGCATCCTGAGTCTGGTTATTTTCATGACCATAGATGAATGCCAATAGCCACTGAGGCCACGTGCTTCTCTGTTCATGAAAAAAAGATAGAAAAAAAAGGTTTCTTTCTACTACTGAGACAATTTAGAATACTTGCACATCCCTGGATCAATAAGAGTTAAGAGTCACTAGAAGAATGCCAACATACTGATTACCTAAGACTAATGAGTATATACCCTTGGAGTTAGGGTAAAGCACCTCGCCCTAGCTCATGTTGAAGAAGAGTGAATAGTGAAGAAGAGTGAATATTTGAATACAATTAGGGTTTTTTAACGACAGAAAAACTTGGAAGATGGAAGGCATTAGGGATCAATAGACTACGTACAATATTCTTCCTAATGAAGAATGGATACTTCAGTTCCTCACTTCCTGGAACTCTTGATACTTTTATAAAACTTGATCTTATGAATGAATTGCTTGGTAGGAAGATGGTTGCTGGAATACCAACCAGACAGTAGCCCCCTAAAAACTGGTAATGCCATTTTTAGTGAAAATGTGATAGTTTCTCATTGGTTTTCAAATAAACTTTTTTGGTCCTTTTATGGACATCCAGATGAACTTGTTTACCTATGTCTCTGGGTCTAAAATGAAAATAAGATTAACAGAAGGCTTTACAATCATTGTTCTTCTTGTGATCAGTACACATTCTCTTCTGGGATTCTCAGTGGTGTAACAGGCCAGATTTAGCACAGGTTATCAGAACATAAAAGTCAACAGAGTTTGGGGAGAAAACACGTAACTTAAGAGAAAGTAATGCAAATCTTAATTTAAAATATAATAAACCTACCACACTGGAATGAAAAATTTGCACCAAAGACCACTTAAGACCACATATCAAGTTTACTCTGTACCTTACCTCCCAAACACACTCTCCTGCCCTTAAGCCCAAAGAAGGGACAGATATCTACAATATGTGCAATCATCCTTTTCTCTGTTAGTCAGAGAAAGATTATACATTTGATCTCTGTTAGCCCATCAGTGGAATCTTGAGATGCACAACAAATTAAATGTATAATCTTTCGAACTAAAATTAACTTTTCAAAGAGGTTCAGTAATTTTTCTTACACCTTAAGGCAACCTGCTAGTAACCACAACCTCCAGGTGAGTGCCTTGGAGTTGTACTCTGACCTTCTGCATCAAGAATGGATCCTGCCTAGAAACATAAAACAAGCCCATTAGAGATCCCACACAATGATGTTTATTCACTGAAGAAATAAAGCTTTTTTAAAAAGACTTTTATTTTTTTATTATTTTATATTTTTTTTAACACCAGATTGTCTCTCTTAGCAGGTAATACCTCTCCTCTTAAGCTTCAGGTATCAACCTGTAGTGAGACTTTAAGGAAGTCTAGTGAGAACTCAACCTTGGTCTCATTTCTTGCACTAACGTGTATCTACTGCACTTACCTCTAACATTACCACTTATTCTGACATATCCCATCAATATAAAAAACCGAGTGAAGTGTACTGCACCCATTCTTCAGTGTGACTGGTGTGTCACAACATTTGAGTTTCCCTAATTTGTGTAGGGGTTTCTGAGCTCTTTTTCATTTTTTTTTTCCCCTATGTGATATCATGTTGGGCTAGGGAAAAATCTACTCATTGGTAGCAGGTGAAATCCAGAGCTAGGAAGATATAAAACAGCTCACTTGGTGGTATTCATACTTGAGACCGTAGTGAGATTATGCTAATTAATCCCTTACCATAAATCAGACCTGGCGTGCCCAAGTGTTATCACTATCTTCCATCAAAGCCAAGGTAAGCACTGTATTACCTCTCCTTCATCGATGAGGAGCCTCAGACTTAGAGGAGTAAAATAGCTGCCTGACGTAGCACATCTCATACCTGCTAATATTGGTGTCTCCTGCTGGTGCTGGAAGTGTGTGCATTTGTGGTTTTGTGTGGAAGACTATGGATTTCTGTTTCTTACATGCAGTGAAATATATGGTCAGTGACCTATTGTCAAGGTGAGAGTTTAGAACCATCCTTATATCATCTCTAACCTAATAGTAAAAGCATAGGATATTTTCTTAGACTAAAATTATATTTTCCAAAATCCTGAGTAAGAAATTTTAGTATGTATTTTGTTCAGAGAAGATAAAAAATTGCTTACTTTGAGTTCATATTGTTTCTGTATGTGTGTATGTGTGTGTGCACGTGTGTATGTGTATGTGTACCTTTTTTTTTTAAGATGAAGTCTTGCTCTGGCACCCAGGCTGGAGTGCAGTGGCATGATCTTGACTCATAGTAACCTCCACCTTCCAAGATTAAGCGATTCTCCTGCCTTAGCTTCCCGAATAGCTGAGACTACAGGCATGCACTACCATGCCCAGCTAATTGTTGTATTTTTAGTAGAGATGGGGTTTCACCATGTTGGCCAGGCTGGTCTTAAACTCCTGACTTCAAGTGATCTGGCTGCCTCAGTCTCCCAAACTGCTGGGATTACAGACGTGAGCCACCGTTGCCCCACCATGTATGTGTATCTTTAAGCTGAGTACACATTCTTTCTAGAGAGTCTCAGTGGAGTACCAAGAAATGAAGAGAATTGCTAAATTGGATGGATAATTATAAAGCACAGCTTCTGCCCTAAATGAGCTTACTCTCTATAGAAAAGGCAAGGGCAAGATGCAACCAGGTAAATTTAATTTTAAGGAACATAAATACCATGGAGTTAAGAGGAGGAAGGATAAAACTTAGGGTCATATAATAATAACCATAAATCATTTTGATCACTTCAGTGCTAATCACTGTGCTGAGTTCATTATTTGAATTCATAATATTTGCCGTATCATTCATATAGTAGAGTTATGGAAGTTTCCACAAGTGGAGCTGGACCAGTTATGTGAATTCATCCAGTCAGAATCACATGGCCTCAGCCAGTCCACAATGTACCCTCCCTAAGACAGACTGACTTAATGACAAGGCCATTAAAAGCTCAAACATCCCAATTCACTAACATAGATGATAAAGGAACCCTGAGTACAGGAGATCTCAGGTAAATATTGGTAATGGGGGATGGGGTAGATGGGTTCTACCTGTAAAAACTTGGATAGGATGCTAAATAACTCCCATTCTGTATGGAATGAACATACCTCAACGTAATAAAAGCCACACACTACAGACCCACAATTAGTATCATACTGAATGGGAAAAAACTGAAAGCTTCTTTTCAGTTTTTAGGAAGGAGACCCACTTTCACCACTGTTACTCAACATTGTACTGGAAGCCTTAGCAAGAGAAATCAGATGAGAAAGAAAGAAAGAAAGCGTCTAAATTGGAAAGGAAGAAGTTAAAATATCCTTGTTTGCAGATGATATGATCTTATATTTGGAAAAACCTAAAGACTCTACAAGAAAACTATTGGAACTGATAAGCAAATTCAGCAAGTTGCAGAAAAAGAAATCGACATACAAAAATCAGTAGCATTTCTTTTTTATATATACTTTAAATTCTGGAATACATGTGCAGAACGTGCAGGTTTGTTGCATAGGTATATACGTGCCATGGTGGTTTGGTGCACCCATCAACCCATCATCTACATTAGCTTTTTCTCCTAATGCTATCCCTCCCCTAGCTCCCCATCCCCTGATAGGCCCTGGTATGTGATGTTCCCCTCCCTGTGACAATGTGTTCTTATTGTTTGACTCCTACTTATGAGTGAGAATGTGTGGTGTTTTGTTTTCTGTTCCTGTGTTAGTTTGCTGAGAATGATGGTTTCCAGTTTCATTCATGTCTCTGCAAAGGACATTAACTCATCCTTTTTATGGCTACATAATATTCCATGGTGTATATGTGCCACATTTTCTTCATCCTGTCTATCATTGATGGCCATTTGGTTTGGTTCCAAGCCTTTGCTATTGTGAACAGTGCTGCAGTAAACATATGTGTGCATGTGTCTTTATAGTAGAATGATTTATAATCTTTTGGGTATATACCTAGTAAGGGGATTCCTGCGCCAAATGGTATTTCTGGTTCTAGACCTTTGAGGAATCTCCACACTGTCTTCCACAATGGTCGAACTAATTTACATTCCCACCAACAGTGTAGAAGTGTTCCTATTTCTCCACATCTTCTCCAGCATCTGTTGTTTCCTGACTTTTTAATGATCACCATTCTAACTGGTGTGACATGGTATCTCATTGTGGTTTTGATTTGCATTTCCCATCATCAGTGATGATGAGGTTTCTTTTCATATGTTTGTTGGCTGCATAAATGTCTTCTTTTGAGAAGTGTCTTCATATCCTTTGCTCACTTTTTTTTTTTTTTTTGGTCTTGTAATTTGTTTGAGTTCTTTGTAGATTCTGGATATTAGCCCTTTTTCAGATGGATAGATTGCAAAAATGTTCTCCCATTCTGCAGGTTGCCTATTCTTTCTGATGATAGTTTCTTTTGCTGTGCAGAAGCTCTTTAGTTTAATTAGATCCCATTTGTCAATTTTGGCTTTTATTGCCATGGCGTTTTGGTGTTTTAGTCATGAAGTCTTTGCCCATGCCTATGTCCTGAATGGTGTTGCCTAGGTTTTCTTCTAGGGTTTTTATGGTTTTAGGTTTTACATCTAAGTTTTTGATACATCTTAAGTTAATATTTCTATAAGATGTAAGGAAGGGGATCCAGTTTATGTTTTCTGCATATGGCTAGCAATTTCTCCCAACATCATTTATTAAATAGGGAATCCTTTCCCCATTGCTTGTTTGTGTCAGGTTTGTCAAAGATCAGATGGTTGTAGATGTTTGGTATTATTTTTGAGCCCTCGGTTCTGTTCCATTGGTCTGTAGATCTGTTTTGGTACCAGTACCATGCTGTTTTGATTACTGTAGCCTTGTAGTATAGTTTGAAATCAGGTAGCATGATGCCTCCAGCTTTGTTCTTTTAGCTTGGGATTGTCTTGGCTATGCAGGCCCTTTTTTGGTTCCATATGAAATTTAAAGTGGTTTTTTTTTTTTTTCTAATTCTGAGAAGAAAGTCAATGGTAGCTTGATGGGGATAGCATTTAATCTATAAATTATCTTGGGCAGTATGGCCATTTTCACGATATTGATTCTTCCTATCCATGAACATGGAATGTTTTTCCATTTGTTTGTGTCCTCTCTTATTTCCTTGAGCAGTGGTTCTATATGCCAACAGTGAACAATCTGAAAAGGAAATTTTAAAAATATTCCCAGTTATAATAGCCACAAATAAAATTAAGTACCTAGGAATTAACAAAGAAGGGACAGATATCTACAATGAAAACTATAAAACACTGAAGAAAGAAATTGAAGAGGACACAAACCAAAAAATGGAAAGCTATTCCATGTTCTTGACTTGGAAGAATAAATATTGTTAACATGTCTATACTACCCAAACCAATCTACAGATTCAATGCAATCCCTATGAAAATACCAATGCCATCCTTCACAGAAATAGAAAAAAAAAATCCTAAAATTTGCATGAAATCAGAAATACCTAAAATAGCCAAGGTTATCCTGAGGAAAAATAACACAACTGGAAGAATCATATTACCTGATTTCAAATTATACTACACAGGTTTAGTAACTAAAGCAGTGGTACTGGCAAAACAAACAAAGAAAACAAACAACAACAATAAAATAAAACAGACACAAAGACCTATGGAACAGATAGAGAATTCAGAAACAAATTCACACATCTACAATGAACTAATTTTCAACAAAGGTGCCAAGAACATTCACTGGGGAAAATATAGTCTCTTCAATAAATGCTGCAGGGAAAACTGGATATTCATATGCAGAAGAATGATCCTTAATCCCTCTCTCTCATCTTACACAAAAATAAAATAGATTAACAATTTAAAGCTAAGACCTCAAACCATGAAACTACTGCAAGAAAACATTGGGGAAACTCTCTAGGACATTGATCTGTGCAAAAAATTTCTTGAGTAATACCACACAAGCACAGGCAGCCAAAGCAAAAAATGAATAAATGGGATCACATCAAGTTAAAAAGCTGCTGCACAGCAATAGAAACAATCAACAAAGTCAAGATATGACCTATAGAATGGGAGAAAATATTTTCAAACTTTCCTTCTGAGAAGGGATTAATAACAAGAATATAGAATGAGTTCAAACAACTCTACAGGAAAAAAATATAATAATGTGATTAAAAACTGGGCAAAAGACCTGAATAGACATTTGTCAATAGAAGACATGCAATAATGGCAAACAGGCATATAAAAAAGTGGTCAACATCACTGATCATCAGAGAAATGCAAATGCTACAATGAGATATCATCTCACCTTAGTTAAAATGGCTTTTATCCAAAAGCCAGGCAATAACAAATGCTGACGAGGATGTGGAGAAAAGATAACCCTTGTACACTGTTGGTGGGAATGTAAATTAGTGCAACCAATATGGAGAACAGTTTGAAGTTTCCTCAAAAACCTGAAAATAGAGATACCATGTCATCTAGCAATCCCACTGCTTGGTATATACCCAAAAGAAAGGAAATCAGTAAATCAAAGAGATAGCAGGGATCCCATGTTTGTTGCAGCACTATTTACAATAGCCAAGATTTGGGAGCAACCTAAGTGTCCATCAATAGATGAATGGATAAAGACAATGTGGTATCTATATCCAATGGATATAAGTATCCAACTATTCTACCATAAAAAAGGATGAGGTCCAGTCATTTATAACAACATGGATGGAACTGAAGGTCATAATGTTAAGTGAAGTAAGCCAGACACAGAAAGATAAACAATATATGTTCTCGCTTATTTGTTGGTTCTAAATATCAAAATATCAAAATAATTAAACTCATTGAGATAGGAGAAAAATGGTTACAAAGCTAGGAAGGGTCGTGGTGGGGCAGGGAGGTGGGGACGGTTAATGGGCACAAAAACAATTAGAAAGACTGAATAAGACCTGATACTTGATAACACAACAGGGGGACTGTAGCCAATAATAATTTAATTGTACATTTAAATATAACTAAAAGATTATAATTGGATTGTTTGTACCCACAAAGGATAAATGCTTGAGGGGATGAATGCCCAACTTCCCATGATGTGATTATTACACTTTGCATGCCTATATCAAAAAATATCATGTACCTCAGAAATACATACAGCTACTATGTACCCAGAAAAATTATTAAAAAATAAAATCTCTTATTCTATTCTGTATTTTTATCGATAAATTGAGGTTTAAAATCTCATTTACCCATATATAACTTCCATATAAAATTATAACTGAACAATACAATACAACAAATGTGAAAATCAACTACACGCTCTACATCAGAATAGCCTAACATCCTGTTTCCAACTGGATGAATGTCCCAATTTATTCTCCATGTTGTGTAATTTTTCTGTCTCACACATATTGCTTTGAGATAGTTACTAATCAATGTAAGAATCTGATGAAAACTTCTTTGTTTCCAGGTCTTCATAATATTAACACTTTTAAAGGAGACAGGCTATGTCGTCTATGGGAAGGCTTCGGTGGGGGAGATAATCAAGCCAGTATTACTTGTCTGTTTTGATTAAAGATATCAAAAAACAGATTAAGGGTCTTTCATCTGTGCTGTGTAGGCTCAGATGCTGACAGTTATAGGGACCCTCCCTCTGAGCATGGTAGCAAATGTCTGGCATAGGAATGGCATAGCAGATTTCAGACTCAGATGCATAAATTAGAGTCTGATTTTTCCATTTATTAACGGTATGATTTTTCCAGATTTGTGACATGACTAAGCCTTAATTTTCTCACCTATAAATGGATTCATACATCATGGGATTGTTTAATCATGAAATCAAATAATACACATATAAAATGCTTAATATGGTACTTGGTGCATAGTAAGTCCTCAGTAAAGGATAGCTTTCATTATTACTATTATTATTTCCATCTATATTTTAGAGGCACTTAATACAAAATTCAAGAATCCCTTAATCTTTTAGCTTTGTTTACCTTCTTTGACAACACCCTGGAAATGTTAAGTAACTTACACTGTTTTTTTAAGTTCCTTTGAATATTTTTAAAGGATGATTTTTCAGACTTTGCAGAAGAGAAACTAGGATCACTTATACGGTGACTTGTTCAAGATTATTCTGTAGGTTCCTAATAGAAATATCCTTTGTATTCTGCCATTCTTTCTCCCCCATACTGTGCTTCTTTTCATGAATACCAAAATTAAATCAAAGTTGAAACATTAATCAGAGAAAAGCTTTTGTTGTTGCCTTTTCCCTTTCTGAAAAGAAAGCTAATAGCCACAGTGAAGATGTAACCATCCTGATAACAGCATGTTTGACACGCCCTCCCTACCTCTTTTCAGTTGTTAGAAAGGATACCCACCCAGATTTTTTTCATTCAAAGACTGTCTAGTGGAAGTTGGAAAAATAAAGTGGGGTCATGAATTTGTTTTTAAAGACTATTTAATTATAAGATAAATTAAAAATTGCCTAGAATTTTTAATGTGGGTGGCTGGTCTTTGATGAATGTTGTCTTTGCAAATATCCCCAATGACAGTAGTAGATGCCAGCGTGGATGCCACCATCACATTTATGTTGTGAATGGGATCTTCTTGACACCCGTGTTTTCACAGAGTATTGCAGATTATTTCTGCAGGAAATTTTTCTGTGGGAAAATTTTTCTGTGGGAAAAGCCCAAGCTACAGCACTGCTAATGTTAGCACGTCTTTATATAGACAGATCCTGCCAAACCTGCACATTTTTTTAGTCCTGTATTTGCTATGACAATAACATTTTTTCCTCCCATCATAGAATTCACCCTCTGCACAATTTAAGTTGTTTCCTTTAGTAGTAGGTGGCTGAGCCATCCACATACTCTTGCTTGGCCCTCTTATTTTAGAGCAAGCAACACATTTCATGATAAGCTATGGCCATAGAGGTGAGATTTGTCTCTGAACGAATCAATTTGCTATGTCATCAAACCATGCTCTAGCAAAATAACCAACCACTCAGGCATTTTTTGTTCTAAGACACTAGTGAAGAGCAGGTTATGGCTCACTTAAAATATTGAGTAAAGGAATTTAAGGAAAATGTGTCATTGGAGCTATAGTATATTTAAGGGCACTTATCAGCATTCTCAGCTCCAATAAAAAGGAATAGTCTTTTAAATAATATAATAAATAAATACAATTCTGGGGTGTCTTATTGCTGGAAATGTGTAGACAATTTTTTGGTATATGATATCAAAGACAAAAGACTCCCCAAGCAACAGGTGCACTGCCACCACTAACGTCACCGCCATCCTCATTAGCATTTATTTAGCCCATGCTACATGGCATGAACCGCTATAAAGACTTTCCCTATATTATCTCATTAAACCTTGTTTAACAGTATAGGTACCATGATTATACTTACTTGGCATTTGTAGTCATTGTTTTGCTCTACTTTATCTTTGTACTAAGTACAACTTAATTGACACCCACATAAGAGAAAACCCTACCCAACTTAAATTAGTAAAATAGTGACTGAGAATTGCTCCAGCCTCTGAGTCATGGTCTATGTAACTCATTAAATTACTAGTAAGATGTTTTTGAAATATTGTTCATGGAATTATTGAGAGCTCTCAGGTCCATGGTGAAAAATTTAAGAGGTTTTTTCTTCTTAGCATCTCTGAATTAGGAATAGTTAAGAGTTATCTATGTTAAACCTATCTCATGCATGATAATAATCATCCAGTTACTTCTGAAATGCCAAATTATTACCTATTAGCCACTGCTTGTTCTTATTAAGACAGAATCTCTGATGTAAGTCATTCTAGGAGCAAAAGTGCAAGCAGAAACATTGTGTATTATTCCTTACATTGGATTTTTAGTGGTAGCAATCACCTTCAAAACTTATTTTTGTTTGATTTCATTAACTCTAATCAATCTATTGAAACTACATTAATCAATTTCTAGTTTTGCCTCATAAATTTTCTTGTAAACTAGATATTTTTCTGGAAACATAGCATTATTTAGAAATCTTAGATCTGTTTTAACAAGTTCATAAGTTTACATGGTCACTTTTCTGTCTCTATAGCAAGAGTAAGTTATTTTAAAAAAACTGAAATAAAAATTAACTATAAGGGTTACAAAATTGTGAAGTGGATTCACATTTTGGACATCTAGTCCTTAACTGGCATGCAACTGAAAGGTAGACATTTTTGTTTGTTTGTTTGTCTGTTTTTGAGACAGGGTCTCACTCTGTTGCCCAGGCTGGAGTACAATGGCATGATCATAGCTCTTCCCAGCCTTGATCTCCTGGGCTCACAGGATCCTCCATTCTCAGCCTCCTAAGTTAGACTAGATATTTAAGACATGGAGCCATATAAAAATATTAAAGTTTTCTATGTGCTCGTAAAAGTGTATGACTCTTCCAGGAAAACCAAATTTTCTTTAATACCCATCATGGCTTCTTTTTAAACTTTTATGTGAGTCTCCTTTTTTTTGGATAGTAAACATGTAAATTTATATTCATTAAATTTTTAGAAAAATATAATGCCATAGTATCCTTTAATATATTATTAATTAAGGAACTTATAAAAAGGTCATTGATTTTGACAATACTGACCACTTATTCCATAATACTAACACCTAGCATTATGTAAAAATGGCTTTGATTTGAAATTATACTTTTAAGGAAAAACATTGAAACTGTATTTTATTTATTTATTTATTTATTATACTTTAAGTTCTGAGATACATGTGCAGAATGTGCAGGTTAGTTACATAGGTATACACGTGCCATGGTGGTGCTACAGCCATCAACCCATCATCTATGTTAGGTATTTCTCCTAATACTATCCCTCCCCTAGCCCCCCCCACCCCCTGACAGGCCCCAGTGTGTGATGATGCCCTCCCTGTGTCCATGTGTTCTCACTGTTCAACTCCCATTTATGAGGGAGAACATGTGATGTTTGGTTTTCTGTTCCTGTGTTAGTTTGCTGAGACTTATTTTAAGGCCAAGCTTTATGTAGTGTTACCATCAGCTTAGAACAAGGAATTCAGTTTGAAACAGCAAATGATTCTCTGTTTTAGTCACCTTCCAGAATTACCTGTAGTGCCTTTTCAAAGTACAGATGCCCTGCCCCAAACCCTTTAGAGTCCAATTCAAAAGATGCTACATGAATCTCAGATGTTCTTGTTTTTAAAATATACTTATATGAATCTAATGTATAATCAATAATGACAATCATTGCATGTTTTTAAGAGACTGCAAAATAAAGTCTTCCAGAGGGCAGTAAAATCCTAGTTTAAAAAAAAAATTATTGCACTCCATCAAAAGTAGATTGACTAAAAAAAATTTTTGGAGACTCTATATTGATAAGCATACCCCCTCCAGACTGACTGCCCAGTATATTACACTGCTTTAACAACTTTCTCTTCATCTCTGATGGAATCTACCTATGTATATAGTTTGATATTGAGAGCAGAAGATTGTGAATATCAGCTGATCCATTTCTTCACAGAACTAAATCAAATATAGTGAGAAGGAAAAATGCAAGTATGTGGATGTAAAAAGGAACAAGAAGGGGGAAGTGAAATAGGTAAAATTGAACAGAGGTGTCAAATAATACCAGGAAGCCTCCCAGGGGACCTAGTGACTTCAGTTTATGTATTATCTTGTTATTGGTTAACTATAGCTGCTATTTATTAATTCAGATCATCATTAGAGACACGTGTTGTTGTCCTACTGCTAGGTGGCTTAAGGTGATGGTGGTAGGAGTCATGAGTCTTTTCACCATGACTCTGCCCCCCTGCACTACTTTAGGAAAAGTCAAAGCATGTGAACCCTGTGGTACCCATTAGTCAGTCCATGTGGAGCTCTCTGCCCTTCTCTGCCCTGACTATGTCAATGTAAGGTTTTTTGCATGCACAAAGGCAAGGTACTTTTAATTGAAAAGTTCCTTATTCCTCTAGAGTATGTGCATACTAAATAAAAAAAAAATAATCAAAAGAAATCAAATAGCTGTGTTCTGTACAAATGGAAATTTAAGAAGAAGACCTCTTAGAAAATGCTAAACCAAAAAAGGTGCATTTGATTTGAATACTGACAGAGAAACACTGACCTTTCTTTTCTTGGGCTGAACTAAAAACTGGCAGGACATGCTCAGCCTTCTTACCACAAGAATTAGATTAAAGTCACTGAAGTTTTTTATTAGACGGCTAAGGGGAAAATATCATCCACGCTAAATCTCACTCTTAGCTGGTTCCTCTATATTTTAATCCATTTACTTGAAACTGGATCTTCACTCTATGGTTAGCTTTTTATAACTGACCATTCATTTAGCCTGTCTGCTCTCTTAGGATGGGCTCTTCAGTAATCAAGCAAATGGGAGGAACCATTTGATCACTGCTTGTCTTTTATATACAAATATCTGGTTTGGGCACACAATATCCTTCAGATATATGACATCATAAAAGGCTATTGACAATAACCTTCATGAAATGAGATCTTTGCTAAGTTGTGGTATGTGCTTGACCATTTCCAACATCCACTAAGATCCGTATGTTTAATGCCGTTGGCAATACATACTTTTCATCACATCCACTTTCAAGCTGTCTGTGTGAATTGGAGCTAGGACTCCAACAATTACTTTAGAAATTGTTAAGTTAAAAATAAGAGGGAAAAACCTAAATTCCCTTTATAAGGAAAATACCTAGCCAAGCTCAAATGGATGGATTTATATTTTTAAAAGTTTCAGAAAAAAACTATAGATAGAAAAAATAATAATTATTTGGTGTAAATATCTGAGAAATATTTCACTTGTCTGGGTTGAATTTTTTAAATAATTGCTCAGATAGACTCCCTGGAGTGGCTTTACCATAATTAGGAGTTTAGTCCTCAGCTTTACAGATTCAAGAAGTCAGTATTATCCAAGTTGATAAGGCTATGAAGTCTGACTCATGTGAACCAAATGCACAAGGGATTCAAATATAACCACACAGATAAACTCTATATAATAAGTTGAACAAATAATTACCATTTACTGAGTGCCTACTTTAGTAACAATTATAATAAAAGGTTCTTTTCCTGCTGGGATGTATATATTAGCACAGAAAATCAATTTGGAGCTGGAAAGTGATGAATTTAAGTCTCTACAGACCATTACTAGCTTTATAACTTTGGGTTTTCTTATCTGTCAGGGGTGACAATTAAGTCATAAGATTGATCTAATATGTGTAAATCACTAAGCACAGTATCTGGCACATGGTAGGCACACACAGTAAAATGCCTATTGTCACCATTGTCATCATCATCTTCATCTTGTTTTTACCACTCATCATCATTAACAACATATCTAACAGATCCTATTCTGTCCGATTCAAAACCCAATCTCTTTCTGTACTGTCATCCTCCTGCGGAGCTGGGTTGACTAACCAGCACAATTTGCTCAGAGGAAATCCTGCACAAGAAATCAAATTATAATCAGAAGGCAGTTAGTATAATGTCATGAGATAAGAGGAAATCAACTTAATAATCTTAATGTTTGTGGCTTCCAACTCTGGGTGCTTGATACATTTGCCTCTACAGTGGAGCAGTCCTGCCATTCAGGCCCAATAATTGGGTTAATTTTTTAGGGCTGACTATTCTAATAATTTTAATTGTTTCTGTTTATTTCTAACAACATGTGGTGAAAGGATGCTGAACATCAGGATCACCGAGGAGCAGTTTTAGAAATGCGGAATCTCAGCCCAATCCCAGAGCTGGTAAATTAGAATCTGCATTTTAACCAGATTCGTAGGGGATTCAAATGCACAATCAAGTTTGAGAAACATCATTTTTGGGGGATATTCCTTAGTATCTCTCTTAGGTTCCTAGTCTCATCCACTATATGCATATTCTTACTACTTTCCCTTCAATAGGATAAACTTATCCCCAAGTGATCTTATTTCCAAGCTGCATAGCTTTATACTAAATCTTTTTTTTTCCTCTCAATCACTATACGAAAAATAAATTGCTGTGTAAAAGAGACTAAATAAAAAAAAATTGTTTCTAAGTCTTTGTTTAAAAATGACTCTATCACTCAAATTCTATATCTTGGCAGATGGCCTCATTTATGTTTAAGGGAAAAGATCGTTTTATATTACTTGGTTCTACTTTTTAGAGTTTGCTTTTGCATGAGGTAATTTTTTTTATTTTTGGTCATCTCTTTGAAGTCTCTCATTTTTTTCTTATTTTGTTTCTCTGGTATGATTCCTCAATCACTGCTGCTGAAGGAAGTGCAGTGTCACCCTGACACCAACCAACTGGAAACCTGGCAGTGCTTTTGGAAATTCTTTGTCTTTCAGTTTTTCCTAGTAGAACATGGAGTTCATCTGTGTTTGCAACCACTTATAAGTGGATACTAAATAAGCCACCAGTTTCTTCTTAAATCAACTTAGATTTTAAAGAGCATTCTATAATCAATGAGTTTGGTCTCCAAGAAAACAATGTTCCTGTCAAGACAAACTTTAAAACTCTGGAAACGTCTGATCAGCCTGTACTTTATGGAGATAACTTCTCTATAACCTGTCAAGCTTCTACTTATCTACTCTTTTCCACAAATTAATAGACCTGATAACATCCCCATCTGCAAATACAGTTATCTTCAGATTCTATCTCTCTATTAAATTAACATGGGAATCTGTTTAAACAAACTGGAGGTTCTTCTTGGCCTTCAAATTCATAGAACTAAGACATATTATTTAAATGTTTGTGTGTATTTGTGTTATACATCCATATATGTCCTTACATATTTAGACAAGATTATAAAAAAACATTTCTCCAGCACATACATGAAAGCTTTCTTAAAATTTCTTCATTTTTTTCATGTTCTGAATCAAGTCTCTCATTTATTTTAACAGAAAATTGAAAGTAATTTTACCTCATTTTACTAAGCCTTGTTGTTGAGAGAGGTAAAAACACATGTCTAAGTCTACCCTTCCCAACCCCTAATCCCCTGCAAAAATTAATGACTAAACCAAGTGTTGTAATACAGTTGTCTTGTGTTCTGAGCCATCGTGCCATTAAATAAGTCACATCATAGCAATCGGATGGGGAATTTTAAATTCATTACTTTATCATTTAAGAAAACCAGTGAGAGATTACTGATTTGTTTTACTAGGTTTTTCCTCTCTTTGAGCAGTTTCATTTAGAAACTAAGACTGTTTTTTTTTTTTCCATGTTGTTAGAAGAGCTGAAAAGAAAGTATTTTCAGCTCCATGGATTTCAACAGGGAGGCTCTTAACAGTTATGCTGCACGCATTCAATTAGCTTGTGAAATCTTATCTCTTCTACCAGTAAAAAGGTCTCAAAAAGAAAACATTAAAATTCCAAAAAGAGCAAGAGGGTGTTTTTGGCAACAGGGTAACTCAACTGAAAGAGAGCTTACTAGTTAAAAATGGCAATTTGGGCATTTTGTTTTCCTTTAAAGAGGTGTGTCGATATGCAGAACTAGGAACCAAATGTGCGTATGTACAAATGCTGCTGAGGGAACATCTCTTATGATGCCCAGGAATTTACTCCTTTTTTCTTTCTTCACGCTTAACAACTAGCTCCATAAAAGGAAGTAGACAAGAGTCTTTCTAGTGATAGATACCATATTTTTCTTCTTGTTGTGTCTGTCCCCCTTAGTTCTATAACTTTTATCCTTTCTAATGTCCTTTGATTTGCTAATTTCTCTATTCCATCTAAAGCAAGCAAACACTACTTATTTTTGGAGTAGAAGAACTTCAAGTTCTCTACCAATTTTGAGATCTAAATTGCTCTTCTGTTACCTAATATTTGATTAATATAGCACAACTACTAACACAGCGTCTTTTGGTCCAGTGCTAAATTAGTATTCTCTTAATCAGAAAATGTATTCCCTACGTAATAAAATAGATCTTTTCTGTTGACATTCAGAGCACTCAAAAGATCCAGTCCTTAATTTATATTGCTTATTACACCTCAGCTTGACCCCTCTGCCCAGCCAAACCAGTGAACAAACTGTTTTACAAGGCTTCCCTCTACTTTCTGATTATTGTGTTTTGCTGATTTTATTTCCTTTTGTGGAAACATCCCAACTCCTCCTCTTCCTAAATCCTACCTGCTTTCCGGAAACCATCTCAGATACTAATTCTTAAGAACATCATAGAGCCAGAATATTTTCTTATGCAGTTTTATCTAATATTCCTAGCTACAAATAAACTCTCTTTTATTTTTGCAATGTGAATATTATCCAAGGCATTTCCTTACCTATTTCAAGCCTAGATTTTTTAGGATATTATGTTATTTGAAAAGCATGCAGTCTTCAGATCTGACTACTTCATGACTGAAACATATTACAGTTTTTTTCACCTTCCTTATAGAGGACTGTCAAGAATACAAGAAATTTTACAGCTTCTCTTGACCTTTTAATAGCGATTCATCTAGTAGGCAAGAACCTGCTATGGATGGAGCTTCATGGGATCAATATAAATTTCGTATTTCTGAAGTTTAGTGTAAAAATGAATTTTGTATTACCTCAGGTCATGGTCTAGAGTCTTGATCTTCTAGCATCTATACATTTCAGCACTTCTCACACATTGGCTTTATATTCTTACAAAATCTTACATAGAAAAGGTGTTCAGAAAATGCTAGCTGACCTAATTTAAAATTACAGAGTGACACGGGATGACAAAAGAGAGTGAAATGTTTAAAGGTTGAGTATTTACTATGAACAATAGACTTACTCTGTTCTTTCTAGTGGATCAAGACTAGAGTACTAGAATGTAGAACATCTTCAGGAAGAAAACTATGTATCAGAAAGCTACCCGATCAAAATCGTTTTGCCACACTGGAGAAACTGTGGACTAAATTGGCTTAACCAGGTTTGCTTCATGGGAGCATAGTGTCCTCAGTGATTTATTCAAATCAACAACCATCAGGAAGTAGTCTCCACGAGTGAGGTATATGGACTGGAGAAATGAGAGTAAGAAGAAATGGAGAAAAGGAATGTACTGTTATGAAATTCTAGTTGAAGGAATCTCAGAGATTTCCTTCATCTTCATAACACCAGAAAAAAAATCTTAGAAATGAGATAGTCTCTATGATTCTGAAAGTGAGATTATATACCTGGAGATTTCAAAGCCCAAGGCTCGTGTTTCTTCAGCTGAAAATCACTGCCGTAATGCTCAATAAGTGCCTGCCAATAGGAGGTGCTCATAATCTTTTTTTTCATTAGGAGCGACTATTCCTGAATGGAGTGTCTTATTTTGTTGGGCTTCTATAACAAGAATACCATAGACTAGGTGGCTTATAAACAATAGAAATTCATTTTTCACAGTTAGGGAGACTTAGAAGTCCAAGATCAAGGCATGGACAGATTCAGTGTCTGGTGACGGCCCACTTCCTTATTCATAGATGGCACCTTGTCACTGTGTCCTTATATGGCAGGAGGGGTGAGGGAGGTCTCTGGGGCCTCTGTTGTACCATCCCACTGGGAAATAGATTTCAACATATGAATTTGGAGGAGAAACAAACACTCAGCCTATAGTAGGGAGTATCTCATCTGTTTCATGCCTGGAAGGTAAACAAAGGTTGAACACCATCAATTTAGAAGATCTTCATCTGACAGAGGGGATGTAGAGTGGTGAAGAGCTGGTAATTCCCCAAGGCTGTACAGCTTCTTAGTTGGAATCCAGGTCTCTTGGTTGCCAGTCCAGTGCTGTTTGCTTAGCATCACACTATCCAGTTAATAGCTCCTCTCCATCCTTTGACTGGCCTTACAACTCTCACCACCTTTATTAAATAGAGGGATTTCCAAGTCAGTTTTTGCAAAAAGCTTTAGGACCATGTGTCCCCTATGCACCTTACTGCTCTACAACATCATCTCTGAGAGAAAAAGAAAACCCATGAAAAATGTCCATGTACACTGAAGACATTTATGTATATCAAAATGTCGAAGCCCAACTAAAATGGGAAAGCCTGAATAACAATCAAATATGAGTTTATTGCTTACTTTTTTTTTCATGTACTAACTCTAGCAAGCCAGCTCAAGCCACTCAGTTTTGGAGTGATTTCTGCCTTCTGGTGGTTGCCATTTTGATGATGAGATGAGAAATTTCTTGGTACCATATGAAATATCAAGGTCAGAGTGGCTGGAGCATCATAGGGCAAACAAGAGTGAGTCACTGAGTGACTGCTATGAGACTGCCTCCTCTGTGATTTTGGAAGCCAGAGCTCCCTGCTTAAATGCTCTTTCTGGAGAGGTAAAGGCTTTAGAAACCTATTTTTCTTACAAAACCATTGTTATTGCTTTGTTCCCCACAGGTACTTTTTTCTCTAAGATGTAAATGCTCTCTGGGTGCTAAATGGATCCATCCTTATTTCTTGCAAAAGAGTTTGGTTAAATTATTTTTATTTCAGAGTTTTTCCTAGCAGGATGAGAGTCTTGAGTGGCCTATTACTAAGGAGGCTGGAGGTTGAAAATAATAATAATAAAATAATAATATGGGGTAGAGAGAGAGAAAGAGTGTAAGGAAAAAGGTTAGTCCCAGCAGCAGCCAGTCCCAGCCTTACCCTTCCCATGCTTTATAACGCATCCCATCAGTGACCAACAGGAATAAAATGTGACCATAAATGTAATTTTAATATTTTAGAAGCCATATTAAAAAATAAATCTAAAAAAGGTAAAATTAATTTTAATAATATATTTTATCTAATCCAGCACATCCAAAATATTATGTCAATGTGAACTAATATAAAAATTACTAATCGGGTATTTTGCATGAGTTTTTCTTTTCACATTATGTCTTAGAAATCCAATGTCAATATTATGCCCAAAGCCCATGCCAGTTCAGACTACCTACATGGCCATGCATAGGGACTGTAATGGACAGTGTAGTTACAGAGTAAAAACCAGCTCTACAGTTTGGCATTTGAGATCCTTCTTACTTTGTCCTATAACTTTTTAAACTTTGTGTGCCCTACACCCTCTATATTCCAGCCTCGCCAGTTTCTTTCTTATTTGTCAGCATGGTATAGTTTTTCATTTTTTTATTTCTGTAGTGGCCTTTGCCTCCCTTTCCTCTACCTATGTCCCAAAACATGTCCCAGCTTTGGAGACAGCCTGATAAGGGTCTATAAGGGCTGTGATTGGGATTTAATTACAACTTCATTGCTTAATAATTAGATGACCTTAAGTAAGCCATTTAGCCTTTTTTATTTTACACTACCTATCTTTAAAATTATGACCATGCCAGGAATGGTGGCTCATGCCTATGGTTCCAGCTACTTGGGAGGTTGATCGGGAGAGGATTGCTTGAGCCTAGGAATTTGAGACCAGCCTGGGCAGCATTAGACACCCATCTCTTTAAAAAATTAAAAGAAAAAAAAACATGAGGACAGTAATTACTCTGTGTGTGTGTGTGAATCTGAGGGGGTGGTGGGAAGAGAGAGAGAGAAAGAAAGAAAGAAAAAAACTAATGTAATGAATACAAAACAAACAAAAAATATTTTTAAAAAGACACATAGTGCTGTAGTTATACATCCTGGCACATAATAGTTAAAATTTCCTCCGCTTTCTGAGTTACTTTCCAAGTTGCTTTTGTGGGTAACACTCCCATTCCCATCTGCCAGCAGTGCCACAGAGCATGCTGTTAAGTGATCAGTAAGCTTACTTAAGTATCTCATTCTTTGTATTCTGCAGTCTCATCACCTGTGCATCTTAGTTCTACCTTCAGCAGCCTCTGTTCAGGCTTTCTTCCTCAGTTACCATTATTAACCCCTTTCTTCTTTCTTTTTGCCAAAATGCTAACAGCAAAATATATAGCCTCTGCTTTTTGGAAATGATCGACTCTGGTACCAAGTAGAGCTGCACAGGTGCCCTTCCGTGGGGGCTGAGAGCTAACAAGCTACCACTGAAAACTATGCCCAGCTCAGGGTGATGGTACAGCCAGTTCTGTCCCCTGCTGTAACAGTTTCCTAGGCAACCAGTACACACTGCCACTGGAAGAAATGGAAGGAAGAAAAGTCAAAACCTGCATCATTTCGTTTTCTATACATTTGAAGTGCTAGAAATATAAAAAAAAAATGGATAACTGAGCATATGTTTCAGTATTTCATGTCATGTTGGTTATGGCCTCTGTCATATCTCTAATGGAACTGCTAGTGAATTACTAGTGATGATGTTGTATAAGTGAAATTGGTTATTTCTAATGAAGTAAGGTTTATAGTTTTTTATATCAACCATGTCCATATTTTATTAAATTTAATCCTGCATTTTGGTGTGTATTGAGTTTTTATAAATTACATTCTAAATTTCCTTTTTAAATATCTTTTTGCTAACATATAAAAGTAAAATTGAGTTCTTTATCTTGTATCCAGAAACCTTGTTAAATCACTTTACTAATTCTAATAGCTTCTATTTAGATTCCTTTGTATTTCACTTGTGTAATCATGTCACCAGCAAATTTTGAAAATTTTAATTCTCCATTTCCTTATCAGTCTTTTACCTTGCTTTAACACTGTCTAGAACTTCTGCTACTACGATGAGTAAAGTGGAAATAGTGGACTGCCTTTTCTCATTTCCAGAATCAAGTGAAGCCTTCAACATTTATCATTAAGTATGATATTTCCTGTAGTTCCATGTAGATACCCTTCTCTTCCTGAAGCTTTTTAAAAGATTACAAATGGAAATATATTTTGTCCTATTTCAAATTTGCTAAGAGGGCTTTGAAAAATCACAAATGGAGATATGATTTTATCAAATACTCTTCCTGCATCTATTGAGATAATAATATGATTTTTCTCCTACATTTTATAAATATGGTAGTTTAAATTTATTGATTTTTAGTTGATAAAACAATCTTATATTCCTGGAATAAACCCAACTTGATCATAATGTATTATATTTGTATGAGTCATTGGATTTCTTTTGCTAATATTTTGTTTAGGATTTTTTAACTTATGTTCACGACAGAGAGTTTACTGATGTTTTCTTTTTCTTGTAATGCCTCTGAAAGGATTAGGGATCAGGGTTATTTTAGCATCTTAAAACATAGCTCTAAAGGCTACCATTATGTCCATCCATCCATCCATCCATCCATGCATCCATACATCCATCAATTCATTAATCACACAAATAGTTTTTGAGAGGCAGTTTAAAATAGAGATTCTAGACTTCCTACATTTGAATAAAAAAACTTACTGTAACTATATGTTATCTATTTCTGTATAACAAATTTTCACAAACTTAGCAACATGAAGCAACACACAGTTATTATTTCACAGTTTCTGTGGATCCAGAATTTGGAAATCAAGAATCTGAGCCCTCTGCTTCTGGGTCTCTCAGAAAACTGTAAGTAAGGCATCAGCCAGGGATAGAGTCTTACCTAAGGTTTGATGAAGAGGTGCTATGATTCGAAAGTGTCCTCTCCAAAATTCAGGTGTTTCTTTTTTAAAAAATAAAATAAATTCCGGGGTACATTTGCAGGATGTGCAGGTTTGTTACGCAGATAAACGTGTGCCATGGTGGTTTGCTGCACCAATCAGCCTGTTACCTAGATATTAAGCCTGGCATGTATTAGCTATATTTCCTGATGTTCTCCACCACCCGCCACCCTCCCCCGACAGGCCCTAATATCTGTTGTTCCCTCAATCAACCCAAATGCCCATCAGTGATCAACTGGATTTTTCAAAATGTGGTACATGTACACCACAGAATACTATGCAGCCATAAAAAGAAACAAGATCATGACCTTTGCAGGAAGCTGGAAGCCATTATTTTCAGCAAACTAATGCAGGTGTTTCTTTTCTTTTTCTTTTTCTTTTTTTTCCTTTATCCATTCTGTCTCTTTTCTTTTTTAAAAAATTATACTTTAAGTTCTGGGATACATGTGCAGAACGTGCAGGTTTGTTACATAGGTATACACGTGCCATGCACCCATCAATCTGTCATCTATGTTAGATATTTATCCTAATGCAGTCCCTCCCCTAGCTCCCCACCCCCAACCCCCGACAGGCCCCAGTGTGTGATGTTCCCCTCTCTGTGCCCATGTGTTCTCATTGTTCAACTCCCACCCATGAGCGAGAACATGCGGTGTTTGGTTTTCTGTTGTTGTGCTAGTTTTCTGAGAACAATGATTTCCAGTTTCATCCATGTCCCTGCAAAGGACATGAACTCATCTTTTTTTACGACTGCGTAGTTAACGCAGGTGTTTCTAATGTGATAGATTAAGAGGTAAGGCCTTTAAGAGGTGTTTAGGTCGTGAGGACTCCTCCCACATAAATGGGATTAGGTGCCCTTCTAAAGGGGCTTGAAAGAGGGAGTTGGGTCTCTTTTTCGCCCTTTCACATTGTATCGTGTGAGGAGCCAGCATTCCTCTCATTCAGAGGATGCAGTGTTCAAGGTGCCATCTTGGAAGCAGAGAGCAGCCCTCACCAGACAATTGAACCTGATGCTGCTTTTATGGTGGAATTCCCAGCCTCCAGAATGGTGAGAAATAAATTTCTATTCTTTATAAATTACCCAGTTTCAGGTATTTTGTTGTAGAAGCACGAGACAGACTAAGGAGAAATCTGCTTCTAAGTTCATGTGAGTGTTGGCAGGATTCAGTTCTTTGCTGGTTGTCAGACTGAGTTCCTTCATGACTGTAGGCTAGAGTCTACTCTCAGTTTCTTGCCATGTGGGCCTCTCCATATGGCAGTTTACTTCATCAAAGTCAGAAAGAGAGAGAGAAAGTCAGTAGAGTCTGCTAGCAAGACAGGAGTTACAATATTAGGTAGCATAATCATTGATGTAACATTCCATTATCTTTTGCCATACTCTATTGGTTAGAATCAACGTACCTATTCTACTCACACTGGAAAAGAGGGAATTAAATAAGGCATGCGTACCAGGATGTAGAGATAATCAGGCATCGTCTTAGAGTCTATCTACTACAGTAAGTTAGACAGATTTTTTACTTGTATATGCATTGGAGTCTGTGAGTGAAAATAATAATAGTACCTATTTACAGGGTCATTAGGAATAATACATAATTTATATAAATAAAGCAGCTAGAATAGCGGCTGGGATAGAGGAGGTACTGAATTACTGTTAGATGCTATGACAGAATGAGCATCCCTTATCTGAAATGCTTGGGACCAGAATGTTTTTGGATCTGGGGTTTTTTTGGATTTTGGAATATCTGTAGAAGACATACTGGTTGAACATCTCATATGTGAAAATCTGAAATCCAAAATGTTCCAGTGAGCATTTCCTTTTAGTGTCGTGTCAGCACTCAAAAAGTTTCAGAACTTGGAGCTTTTCAGGTTTGGGATTTTCAAATTAGGGATGTGAAGTATGTGAAGTGCCATATACTATTCAAGGTGCGAGGGACTTAACACTGAGTAACAAGGACAAAATCCTACCCTAATGTGGATTACAATCTACTGGAGAAAGGCAGAAGATAAACATATAAATATACGATATGAGTGTTGGTGGGGGGGGCGCTGTTACTATTTTATGTAAAGTGATCAGGGTAGTTCTTATCAGTGGCCTGAAGGACGTGAAGGAGCGAGGTTTGTATACATCTTAGGGATAACAAGAGTGAAGTGATTGAAATGAGAGTGTATTTACTTTAAGAACCACATGGAGGCTTTCTTTGAAACTATACATTGTAACTTATAAATATTCATGGTAGTTATTCACAGATGACAGTTTATTCCCAGATAGCTCTTCCATGTATGCAAAACACTACTCTGTAGAAATTGTTGCAGAAAATGTGCAAACCGACAAGAGGTTATGCTCAACAGAGACAGTAAAAAGTTAATCTAGAATCTTGGATTAAGCTGAGTGATGCCTTGGGTATTTATCCAAATTTGGATTGAGTTAAATCCAGCTGCAGCAAATGCTACTACAACACTGGACCAATAAAAACAGTTGAAAACCCCTTTTCTTTTCTAAACTATTGATAATTCAATTAATTAAACATGAAATGATCCCAAAACTTAATTTATTTTTCCTTCTAGCTTACATTTTTTACCATTTTTACATAGTTCTAATCAGAACACAGATGCAATTGTCTCTTTCTCTTTTCTCAGCGTTTCATAAGAGAAATATATTCTGTTACCAATAATTATTAGGGATTCATTTTTAATCATTAAATCTTTCACCATATTGGTATATCAAAAATACTTGGTCTTGTTCTCCTGAGCAGCTTGGTTATTTTTATCTTATTTTCTACTGAAAAAAAAATTGGATGCTGTTAACACTTCTGAGATAATACCTTTTTTCCTATTTTAAATTAGCTTTAGAATAAATTCTCAAGGGCGGGTTACTTTTGCAAAGGACATTGACATTTTATGGAGTCCATTTATTTCAAGTCACATTGACCAGGGTTTTGTTTGTTTGTTTTTCTTTGTTGTTGTTGTTTGTTTGTTTTTGAGACAGAGTTTTGCTCTTGTAGCCCAAGCTGGAGTGCAAGGGCGTGATCTCAGCTCACTGCAATCTCTGCCTCCTGGGTTCAAGTGATTCTCCTGCCTCAGCCTCCCGAGTAGCTGGGATTACAGGCACCTGCCATCACGCTGGTTTCACCATGTTGGCCAGGCTGTTTTTGAACTCTTGACCTCAGGTGATCCATCTGCCTCGGACTCCCAAACTGCTGGAATTGCAGGTGTGAGCCACTGTGCCTGGCCAGTCCATTTGTAATAGTAACAAAAAAATATCACCATAGATTGGTGATAAACCAAATGTCCATATATTGTGTTATTTCTGAATATACTTAATGTTATAACCTGTTAGCAGTTAAACAAACAAACAAACAAACAAAAACCAGTATTTATCCCTTCAGGCAATAAACAGAAATCTTGCTCTCAGTAGTCTCTATGCTAACTGTATGCCTAACTGGGTATTTTATTTCACATAGTAGTTCAGAGTAATCTGAAACCTGAATATTTAGACAAACACCTAATACCAGTGTGACCTTGGACAGAGTACACACCTGCTCAAGTTCTTCCTCAGTTTTGTTATCTGTAAAATAAGGTTAATAAGAATACCCACCTTAGAGCCTTTGCCTCAGTTGATACATGATAGGGGCTCAATAAATGAAAGCTATTATTATCATATTATGTGTTCTTAAGTTATTTTTAGATCAGAACTTATTGAACTCACCATGAAGGGTTAAAAGTTTGCTGGTAACATTAGCAGCAGCTAGTGGTAGCCTGGGCTCTGCTAGCACTGCCGAAAAGACAATATAGTACAATATAAGCCATGAAGCAGGCACCTGTGGGCCTTATCTGGTTATGTGTGTTTATCTCACATGGTGTTTTTGGTTTTTTTTCTAAATTAGTTGCTAATATTGAACAATTTTGAAATTTCACCTAAAATCCTAATTTGTTGTTTTTCTTTAAAAAAAATGGAAGATGAAACAAAACCTGGCTGTTTTGCTTATGGCAACTGTCAGCTGGAGCAGAACAGCAACTGCTTTCGTTAGAAGAGGTATTGGAAAGGACCACACATTCCCCAAGTGCCACCTGTGCTTCGTTGCCTGTTGCTTACACCTTGCCTGCTTCACTCATTTACATGACCTTGCTGGCTTCTAGAGAATTTCACCAGCACAGTGAGCTCTTGGCCTCTGAAGGTTGAGAGACCTGGGTTAGACTCCTGGCTCTGGCCTAATCACTAATGAAACTCCAAGTTAGCTGATTGATCACTTCTGTCAGTAGACATTGCAGAGCACTGAGTGGCAGAGTACATTTCTTACCAGGCTCTGGGATGTCTCATTATGAGAGATGCTCTGTTTGTTTTAGCCTTGGCCTTCGGGCCAAAGACATCCTTTCCTCTAGTCTGCAAGAAGTATGAATTGAGAAAATTACAAGGAAGAGTAGAATGCCTAAAATGCTGCTGCAGAAAGTCTGTGTGCTCTTTCTGAAAAGACTGAAAATGGTTACTTTGAGACAGTGGGGAATCCATACCAGTAGCACTAAGCTTCTATTTTTATGCCTGGGAGAGTTTTTGAAGCCATTACTCCATGTTATCTAGTCTAAAATGCATGATTCATGCATAACACAGATTGGAAATGGCAGAGAGATTGATCTTATGGTAGAAGTGTGCAGTTTTCCATAGCACTAGCTGACCATTTAGTAGTACAAGGGATCTGTAGACCTCAGCTAATTGGTTCTTTCAGGCATTTGAGCACTAGTGTTCAGCTTCCCACTGAGCTCTGCATTTTTTCTTGTTTACACATTGTAATTAATAGAAGAGGAGACTATTGTACATTTACATAAAACCTCTAACCTCCATGCACATAATAGGGGGGCTAATGAAAACACTATGTAGTTGTTCTTGGGGTTGCTAGCTAAGCAGATTAAGCAGAAAAATCACAGTGATGAAGAATCTAATAGACCTGAGTTTTAGTCCTGGCACTGCTGCTTATGACCTGTGTGATGCAAGGTGATTTATTTAAATTCTCTTTGACTCAATTTTCTCATCTGAAAAAAATGGGATAGCATTAGTGTCACTCATGGGGGGGTTATATGAAATAATTCATATTAGACATTTCAGATATAAATAAGCACTTAGTAAATAGAGTTAACTATGGTTTTCCCTGTGTATTAATGCCGAGTGGTGAGAAATTTCTATATAATAGTAAATGCAAGCCACAGTTTCTGTCCTTATGTAACTAAGAATTTCAGTAGGGTTTATGCTGACCTTAAATATATTTTTGTCTTATAGCACAGTCATGGTAAGCTTTACTATCTCGCTTTGACTCTCTATCCCACCTCTTACTCATTCTGTGACATACAGCACCTTACTAAACTTCCTGTGTTTAATATCCTTATTTATTAAATGGGGACATTATTATTGACACATAGATTGTGTCAATTATTATTGATACCACATACCTTGTGTCAGTTATTATTGACACCACCTACCTTGTGTCAGTTATTATTGACACCACATACCTTGTGTCAGTTATTATTGACACCACATACCTTGTGTCAGTTATTATTGACACCACATACCTTGTGTCAGTTATTATTGACACCACATACCTTGTGTCAGTTATTATTGACACCACATACCTTGTGTCAGTTATTATTGATACCACATACCTTGTGTCAGTTATTATTGACACCACCTACCTTGTGGTGTCTGGCACAAGGTAATAATAACAATAATGAAGAGTAGGAGAAAAGCTAACATTTATCACATGTATTCTATTTATTAGTACATTATATTTATTATATATAGTTAATATTAATTGATGCACTAACTTTTAGATTTATTATGTAAACCTCACAGTTACCTATAAAGTCATTTTCATTATTAGTCCCTCTGCTAGATGAGGAAACAAGAGTGTAAGAAGCAAAATATCCAAGAGATATTAGTTGCTGTGGTCATTATCTTTAATAAAATGAACATCTTTCCAGTTAATTACAATTGTATTTAAATCATGGTTTTAAATTCCCTTCCTTCTTTGTAATTCTATTGCATCTGTAGAACTTATCCAAATTTCTGTGGCTGGACATTTTGGTTATTCCTATGACATTCACATGAAGAGCAAGTTTTGAAACTCTTCACATTTTACCCAAGAAGTTGTCTGCCTGTTTGTGTTAGCTCTGAGATAAATTTTACATCCTTCTGTTCACTCGACAGATTTAACTGAAAAGTTGAGAGAGTGAGGCCATCAGGCTAACCATTGAGACAAGGAATAAAACTTTTGGACAGTGCACACTGGCAGGCAGAGGGTTGTGTTACTAACAGATTAGATGAGGTAAATATTTTCAACCTGTTGAATCTCTAATCCATTTTTGCACAGTCTATAGCTATGAAGAAAAGCACAAGTGGGACCATACTGGGCTAAAATAAGTAGACTGAGGGATCTTATACACAGACTAAAACTAATATTCTTGGTTGATATGCTGTTTAGACCAAAGAGATACTGTGCTGTTTTCACTCCTGGCTCATTCTTCTCCACCATCAGATGTGTGATCAGCCCTGGTGAAGTCCTCTGTGTCCAGGCTATTTCTAATTGCACTCTCTCTACACCCAAACCCTTAAATATTCCCTTTCGCTGCCTTATTTTCCTCCAAAGCACTGACCTCTATTTACAGACTCCACATTTTACTTATTTATTGTCTAATCCCCCACCAGTGGTATAGGGAGCCTGCTTACTCTAATTTGCAAAAGAAAATTGCTAACTATTTGGGAGTTTTGCAAGCTGGTTATCCATAGTGGGAGTATTTACACCATGGAAATTGGCAAATGCTACCAATGGAGACTTTGATGTTGGAGAGGTGGTTTGCCAGAACACCATTGCCTCCCTGTTAAGCATAAGCTCCATGAAAGAAGAGATTTTTTGTGTGTCTATTTTGTTTATTTCTCTATCATCTTAAGTAGAAAGGTGCCTTTCACATAATAATTAAAAGTTGTTTGTTGAAAAAGTATGAAATAGGCCTGGTGCAGTGACTCACACCTGTAATCCCAGCACTTTGGAAGGCCGAGGCTGGCAGGTTACCTGAGGTCAGGAGTTCAAGACTGGTAAAACATTTTAAATGGTCCATTTTCAAGGCATGATAAATCTAAGTACTGACAGCCAGCTTATGGATGTAACAAATGGCACAGGTCATGCATCCAAAAGGTCACAATAAGTGAACAGAATGTAGAGGAGGGGTCAGCCCATAAAAGGGAAGAAAGTTTTGTTATTGGGAAATTGAAACTTAACCGGGGAAGGGGACCAGGGTATAACCTTATATGGAGAATAATGAAACTTAGGCGACATCCAGGAAGATTTTAACCCCATAGTACTTGACCAATGAGGAACTGGGAGAAGGACTTGTGTGCTAGGAGATAAATTATCTGCTGTAACTGCCCTGGGTGTACTTGCCTACTAGACACCCCATCTTGCAAGACTTCTATTAAAAGTCTCACTTTCACTGTGCCTCTGAGTCCATTCTTTGAATTTGGATGGGTGAATGTGTGTTTTTCACAAAGACTAGCCTGGCCAACATGGTGAAACTCCATCTCTACTAAAAATACAAAAATTAGCTGGGCATGGTGGCACACACCTGTAGTCCCAGCTATTCAGGAAGCTGAGGCAGGAGAATCACTTGAACTCAGGAGGCAGAGGTTTCAGTGAGCCAAGATCATGCCACTGCACTCCAGCCTGGGCAACAGAGCAAGACTCCATCTAAAAAAAAGGAAAAGAAAAAAAAGAAACGAAAAAAGTATGGAATAAACGCATGAATAAATGTATGTGAATGAGTGAATAAATGAATGAATGAAGAAATGAAAGTTAATCAGTACCCCTCACATGGAGGTAGAATCAGTCATCATAGCTGCTTTTCTTGGTGCAGCGATTGAGTGATTCACAACCTGGGCATGGAGAGCTGAGTTGCTAAATGAGTTTTACTAGATCCCAGTGCAGAACTGAGTCACAGAACTTGGACATCTAGTCTATAGTTTCAAGTTTCTCTCTTCTTGACTCAAAACTTTGGCCTTGAGCCAATGAAATTTTTTCTAGTTAGATTTAGTAAATCAAGCTACTCATTGCTTAGTCATTAAAATTGAAAAGAACTAAGAATATGTAAACAGAAACCTGAAAAAAGAAAACATTGCATGTATACCATGGGGAAGTTAAGACAATTTGGCTTGTGCTTGCTTTCATTTCACCAGCTCAGATTTATAAATATAAGTCACCCTAAACAAGAAGGATGCCTAATTTTTTAGCTTGATTGTTTATAATTGCATTACATGGAAATCCTATCATACAATATTGTTGATTGCTGAGAGCTGTATTACCTTGTGTCACGAGCTCTGGGATTGCCTTAAAGTACCTCCCTTTCTGGAAGGAAAAGAGACATTCAGAAATAAAGCATATGGTCAGGGATAAAAACAGACTACCTAAAATATAATCAAGAATTTATTTTTGTTGTTGTTTTTTTTATTTCCTCAGAATGTTCTCTTCAGTTTTTTTCATGCTTTTTGATGTAAAAGTTGGTAATTAGATTTCAAAGATCATTATTTGTTTGCCATGACCTTAAGAAACATGGGAGTGAGTCTGAAAGGGCTTAAAATTGGAAAAAAATTTCAAATTTAAAGAGTTATGAATAATATAGAAATGGGAAAAGATGAATTTGTTTATTAACATCTTAGAATGGAGGCTATTCTTAAAGTGTGGATAAGGTGAATGAGAACAATAAAAACAATTTTCTTTTTCAAAGTAGTATCTATGAAATCTTCTACTGAATGCTGAGGTATAGTTGAAGGCAGAGATCCAATGATTGAGTCCCATCTGTGATTAAATAAGGTTGGAATCTCTAAGGGCTGTCTTTAACCTGTTGAAATTAATGGAAGATAATAATGCTGTTTGGGACAAGTCCTTTGGGGACCATTATCAGAGTAAACATATCATCGGCTTTATGTTTATTATGTGATCTGTACTCTATATTGTAAGATGCATGCTTCTTTATAAGCGTCTCATTTTTAAAACTACCTCAAACAATGCTGTGGGGTAGGTATTAATATTTGTGTCAGTTAAGATGCTTTAGGTAGAAAGTGTCAAAGTGCTTATTGAAAGTACTTTGAACCGTAAGGAAATGCATTATACTACACATTTAAAACTCCAGTGTTAGTGTGGGCTGCTGGTGAGAGGAGAACAAATCTCTGGCTCCATTTTCTCAGCTCCATTTCCAACTGTGTCCTTCTCCGTGTATCAACTTCTCTTTTCCATTTAACCAAAAGTTAGCTGCCAGTGGGTCTAGGGTGCCATGGTTCATTGTTCTTATCCAGTGGGAGAAAGGAGAACCCAAACATAGAGTATAAATCCTTCCCTTTAGTGTGCTTAGGTAAATTTGTGTCATATGCCCACACCGAGACCAAAAACTCTCTCTAGGGAAATGTCTCATGCTGTTCGTCTTAGTTCTATGTTACTTAACCAACTCACTAGCAAAGCAGATGGGCTTATAATGATTGGCTCACCAATAAGATCTACCCCTGGAGCTAGTGATTTGGGTCTACTTCCCCTGTTCCCCATGGTTGTGGGAGGATAGAGAAGATCCCTGAACAACACCAAAGTCTTGTTAGGAAGAATAGAGTAGGTGCTGAATAGACAATAGACAACCAAATATTGCTACAGTCTTATTATCCTGAGTTTACAGGTGTGGAAGCCACAACTTGTAAAGAGGTTCATCAACTTGTCCCAGATCAGGCAAGTAGAATGAGGAGGAGGAGAAGAAAGAGAAGGAGGGAAAAAAAGATGACAGAAGAGGACAATTAGAAGGCAGCAAACACTTATATTGTACTTTACTGCATCAGGCAGTACTCTAAGCACTTTACATAGCAATAGAAATTAGCACATTTAATTTTTACCACAAGCCTATGAGGTAGGGGTTATTAGTATAATTACCACTTTGCAGTTGAGAAAACAGAGATACATGGAGTTTAAGTACCTTGCCTAAGTACATGTAGCTTCCTAAGTACATGTAGCTTCCTGTGAAGCTGAGTTTTGAATGCTGGGAACCAGGAAGCTCTAGAATACCTGGTTGTAACGACTCTAAAACCATCTCTTGACTGACCTGTCACATATCAAAGCTCCTGATGTAACCATGAGGGAAACTACTGGCCTATTCCAGTATTTCTTCTTCCTCTGAGACTAATCCTTTGGGTTTGGGACCTCACATGTTATTCAGCTTGCCTCTACATGAAACAGCCCTTCTGCTTACTCTGTGCTGATGAATTTGTCTTTGATTTTCAACTCTTTTTAATGAATGAGAGCATAATTCTGTGAATTGTCTTCAATTATGCAGCTTTCCTGAAAGGTTGCTTGTACTTCTTTATGTTTATTCTGCTGTCTTATTGTAATCTTCATCTTATGTTGATTAAGCAAAGAGCAGTAAAAGGTAAGAGAGCAATGACTTTAAATGAGGTACATTAACAAAAAGAGGAAAAAAAGCACCACCTGAAAGATTTAATTCTGTTTGATCAAGACATCGATATAACTGTTAAATGAATTCTTTTTGAAAAAAAAAATTCTTTTTCGTTTTATCATCCTTCTTCAAAGACCAGAGATGGAAATGAGAAACTCTGTTTCAGAGGGGGGAGCTAAGATTGCAGCCAGAGCCCAACTCAAAGAACAATCTGAATTTAGAATTAAGTCTTATTCTAAAATTCCAAATATATGTTAGTGTGGTCAGCTACATGTACAAGTTCTATCTTCGTAAAAACAAATATTGTAAAATTGTACTTATTCCCAAGGACACTAAAATAAATCACTCCCAGAAAAGCCTTAAGACCTCAGTGTTTATGGCAGAGGCTGAGGGATTCAGGCAGGCAGAGTGGTGTGGGAGATTCAGATTCAAGGAGCCTGTTCTTCAATTATGGCTTCATCACTCAGCAGCTGTATGAACTTCTTGGAACTCAGTTTTCTTGTCTGTAAAATGTTTTTGTAGGGCTACATTCTAAGTTTGATTATTAATCAAAATTGTTCCACTTCTACAATTTTTACTAATAAACCCTCATCCACCCACTTGCTCCCTGTCACCCGACTATTTTTCATCGTGAATCCCTCCATTCTTCCCCTGGTCCTCTCCTCTCTGTTATTAGACTCTTCCTGACATTATTTCTTTTCCTACCCAACTTCCACTCTCAGCAACAGCATCATTGCTGTTCCCACTTCCCTACTTAGACTTTCTTTGAGGGCAATGGTCATAACTCATATTCCCCTGGAATTCCCCATAGCTCTTACAATGATACCAGCTACACATGAAATAGCTGTTGAGTGACACTGAAGATGATAAAATAGTAAATTAAAACTGCACATAACTCTGTTCTCATGAGTTCTGTACTATTTCCTTTTGTAAAAACTAAAAGCAAACAAATGAAACAAAAGAGCATAATCTTCTTTATAATAAGTACTGTAAGTAAAGAATTGTCTCTTGAACCTTGTTGTTGATGTAGGAAAATATTTTTATGAAGTTGTCCTAATGGATGTTTTCATTAGTACATATTAAAGTTATTATAAAAACACAGGAGTGCTCAAAGTACATACCTTGAGGCATTGTGAAATGGCTTTGGTTGGGTAATGCAATATATTATGTGTTATCAGAAAAAACGTAATGGTGCTCTGGTTGACAAATACTCCAGATGTCAACATCATCTGTATATAAAGATGACTGGATATTAAAACATTCATACAGTGTGTTTCTTCCTATTTAACACATTCAATCTTTATAACAAAAAAGACAAGGGAAAATAAACAGCAACCTGAGATCTCTAAATAATGGTTGATAATGCATACATTAAGGAAAATGTATCAAATAAGTCACTAATTTGTCTATTTTTTAAATGCAAACAATTTTTAACCCAATCCATTAAGTGAATGCTGTTTACCCACAGTAGCCCATTCCATTCCTGTGATGGACCAAATGTGTTCTTAGCCTTTCCCTGGGTCAGGTAACAGAGGACACATGTAAATACGCGTATCATTCTAAGCCCTCATCACCTTCACAATCAGACCCTGTGATGGACTCCTACATTGGCCTTGAGTTTCTGAATCGAAGCCCTCATTCATGGGATTGGCCCCAACAAACCAGTCCTTAAATCAGGGACCATTCGAAGTGCCACCATGGAGTTTTTAGCCACCCAGACTCGGAAATAGTCACCTGATGGTTTAAAATCAGAAAGGCTCTTTATTTCTTCTACCATATTTCTTTGAACTGAAAAGGAGCAGAGGCCAAAAAGAAGCCATAGGGATTATCTCCTAGTTTTCTTTTTCCATTCTCACATTTCTCCCTTCTATTCTACTAATAGGTGCCTATCAAGAGGATATATACAAAAGAGGTTGCACTGAACTTTAATAACCTCTGAAATCTTCACCTTCAAGAGTAGAACAAGTCACGAGTTAATTTTCTCATTGGTTTAAATCAGAGTGTAAAAAAGTATTCTTACTGATAATAAAAGTTGCATTTACTAAAGAGCAGTATAGATGCCTTCCGTTCTTGAAAATTACATGGTATAAGATGCATACACATTAGACCTATTCCAAGAGAATGTTTCCTCTTGTTCCATTATTCAGATGTTTCAGTCCTTCAGATACCATGGTGAACTGAGAGCAATAAAATATTGTCTATAATCTTTTTGTTCTAGGAAAATCAGGGACTTGAGTTAATATGAGTATGACTGTTTCTGTAACAGTCATGTATTAGTCAGGGTTCCTTAAAGAAACTTTAAGGAATTGGCTCACACAATTGTGGAAGCTGAAAATTCCCCAGATCTGCAGTTGGCAAACTGGAGACCCAGGACTGGTGATGGCGTAATTGAGTCTGGGTCCAAACGCCTGAGAAGTAGGAAAGCTGATGGTCTAAGTTCTAGTCCAGAAACCAATGAGCTACAGGCCCAAGAAGAGTGCATGCTTCAGTCCAAGTACAAAGGCTGGAAAAGACTAATGTCCCAGCTCAAGCAGTCAAGCAGCATAAGTTTCCTCTTATTCAGCCTTTTTGTGCTATTCAGGTATTTAATTGATTGGATCAAGTCCACTCACATTCAAGAGAGAAATCTGCTCTACTCAGCCTACCAATTCGAATGTTAATCTTATCCAGAAACACTCTCAGCGATACACCCAAAAAATGTTTGATCAAATGTCTGGGCATCCCATGGCCCAAGTCAAGTTGACACATAAAATTAATCATCACAGCACTCTTGTATTCTTATAATAAATCATTTGAGGGAAATCAGTAAGAACCACAAAGTCTTTGCATTGGAGATAAAAATGGTTACCTGCTTTTGAATATTCATGTTGTTCATTGCTTATCAATTCACCCCTTAAGAACTCATAAGAAAAAAAAAACTGTTGTGATTTACAAGTAGAATTTTATGAACTGTAATTATAAAAAGGAGTGTCCTCACCCATCAAGCTATTTTTTATATAGTACATATAAAAAATAATACATGGCCGGGCGCGGTGGCTCAAGCCTGTAATCCCAGCACTTTGGGAGGCCGAGACGGGCGGATCACGAGGTCAGGAGATCGAGACCATCCTGGCTATCACGGTGAAACCCCGTCTCTACTAAAAAAAAAAAAAAAATACAAAAAAACTAGCCGGGCGAGGTGGCGGGCGCCTGTAGTCCCAGCTACTCAGGAGGCTGAGGCAGGAGAATGGCGTGAACCCGGGAGGCGGAGCTTGCAGTGAGCTGAGATCCGGCCACTGCACTCCAGCCTGGGTGACAGAGCCAGACTCCGTCTCAAAAAAAAAAAAAATAAATAAATAAAAAATAATACATATTGGTCAAGGTGACTTTTACAACAGGCCTATGGGGCTACTTTTATAGTTTTAGTTATTTTACGAATGAAGAACTGAAGGTGAGAGCAGCCAATCATCTGCCACAAGGTCCCATACAGAACTAAAGTGGCTGAACAAGAAACGAACTGTCTACAGGACAAGCAGTCCCATAAATATGGGAACTGTGTAGTTCCACAGAGCCCATGGTCAAGAGGGTCTACACTTGGTTTAATGTTCTGCTATGGTCCTCTTGAAATGTTATATTATATATATAATAAATTTAAATATATAAATATTATATACAAATGTATTAAATTATATATAGAGATAGATATATATTTAAATAAGGGGCCCTGCATTTTCATTTTCCACTGGGCACTGCAAATTATGTAGCCAGTCATTTTATTTGGCTATAAAGTCCTTCCAGTCCATCACACCTCTTTTTAGAGATGAATTCTCCCAGCAGGAATAGTTACTACCTGTTTATTGCCAACCCAATGATGCACCCTTGCTGTTTTCTGCCTTTTTCACTTAGGAAGGCTTGGTACCTGAATTGATATTGAAACATTCATATGACAAATATTCGAAAGGCCAACTTTTAGCTTTCTGGCTGGTGAAGTGCCACATAGCAGGACACAAAATTATTTCATGTAGTTTACTAACTGCTTTTAGTTGTTATTTATTCTAAACATATTAAGTTGTATTTTCATTTCTACACATGGAATCATTTCCCTTCTCCTCCAGTATGTTCTAATATATTTCATTCTATTTAGACTTATCTAAGTTGCATTGGTTTTCTAAAAGTGATTTCTGCTACCGAGATATTTTATTGTTAATAATAAACATTTAGTGTTGGGCATATGGTGTGAAGTCATTTTTAAAATTAAATCTAATTTTTTTACTATCTAAATTAAGAATGTCAGCTTTGAAGTTAGTGGGTTGACTGACAATATTTTTGTTTTCTCATTTTTTTCTTAAAGTGTTTGACATTTAATGTTCTAATTTAAGAGTTGAAGAAATGGTGTGGTATATTTTCGAAACTTACTTTTACCAAACCCTAAAATACATTTTTGTTTAAAGCCATATATAAGACCTTTACTATGAGTTGGTGTTTTGAATTGGGACACTTTCTTTCCATTAGTAATGTATATTCCCCCTTTTATTTTAAAATGTTCCCTATATCCTTCACATTTTGCCACAGTTTGGGGGAATATGTGAAGACACCTGATCGTACTCTCTTACTTCCCAGGTAAAGAAACCGAGTCCAGTGAGACTAGCTCAGTGACAGAGCAAAGATCAGATTCAATCCCCCTGAATTTAAGTCCAGGACTCTTTTATTACACCACACGAATCTCTTTTGATGCCTAAAATCACTAAGATTTCTTTTTGAATTTTCTGCCCATGGTAAATATTTATACAGTCTTGAGCCTCAAGTTAAAGTTTAGCTTGCCAAAGGCCCTATGAATATGAGAATCAGAAATCTGGAGGGAAATATTAGCTTTTCAGTAAAAGGGCAACAGTGTTTTTGAAATGTTCAATGTCATGTGAGGAAAAAAAAAAAACTTCTGTCTTTCCAATTAAATTCTCCTAACACACAATGGTGCCTCTAGATTGTTTTAGTAATTTTATAATTCTATAACATATTTTATAAAAACAAATTGTCTAGCAAAGTTGTCAGTAAACTCATGTCAAAGTAAGTACACTGTGAAAATAATGTAGTTGATTCTGTACTGTAATAAAGAATACCAACCAACAAGATGGCCCTGTTAAAAGGAACTTTTTTTCTCACCAGCATTCTACTTTTTTAGTTGCTAGTGGAAAATAATAGATATACATTTGCAATAAAGGCAAATTATGAATTCTGTGCAACTGACAGCAGGTCTAATGAGGGTCCTTTGAAACATGGTAATTGATTCCAAATTGCTATTTTATTAGTAGCAAAATAGGTTTCTTCTTAAATTTGTCTATCTAAGTAATGCTCCAGGGATGCAATATAATTGTATTGACCAGTCATATAACTTGCGATAGTCGATTATATGATTTTTGTAGGAAAAGTTGCCTCTGTTATAGTTTGGAAACAAGAGTTCTGATTAAATATTTCTTAAGAAACTAGTACAAATCTTTTTAAAAGATATCTTGTTTTTCCTCTTTCTTCATGACCAATTTTCATAACTTTTACAACTTTGCTTCCGTTATGCAAGTGGCCTTTTAATCTTATGCAAAGACGTTACTCTTAGAGAAATAACTTTTTTATTCCTTATCCTGGTGCCTCTCACTACAGAATAAAAGCAGTCAGTCCTGGTTAGGAAAAGAACCCCTCAGATAGAAAATCTAAAAATAAGATTCAAACACCGATCATTCTTTTATACTCCTCACAGTGCTAGAATTACTTATCTTAACTAAATTTCATCTCTATTGAGCACCCCTAACGTGCCGCCACAGCTATACAATTTCCTTGGTATTGCCCGTCAGCCACTAGGGGGCATCCTGGGGCAGGCAGACAGCTCTAGGTTTGCGCTTTCACTCTTCTACTTGGTGGGTGTCCCACCAAGTCCTTGGCCAACTTAGTTAAACTCCCTTATTCTCAGTAATCTCTTTTTTAAAATTGAGATAATAATACTAGATTAGCTTATAAATTAATTGTCCATATATACAGAAATAATAATGCTAGATTCGCTCACAAATTATTTCCCATATGCAGATGGATTATTGAGTAATCCATAAAATGATAAGGGAACAAGAACATCTTAGAACTAAGAAAGGTCACTTTCAGTGTCCTTTTTGCCAGCAGCCCAATCGGACAGCTGTATTACATCTTAGATAGGGAGATGAAGGGCTCCCAGCAGGTTGCTTTGACTCTTTCAAATTATTGAAATTCCCATCTGCAGAAAAGTATGTCTATGGACCCAAATGAATTTCAGTCCACTGGCCATATGCAGAATCTGGCAGAATGTCATCTCTCCCTAATTCCTTGATTCTAGCTAGGGCCAATGTGCTTGGTAAGCAGGAATGTTTGTGGTAGAGGCATTCAGTTGAATAAGCTGAATTAAAATGTTTCAAAACTCCACACACACTTCAGTTGATAGTACAGCATTTAAGGCAGAATCATGTGGAACACATCCAAAGTGCAAAACTCTGTGGGGATTCCACCAAGCCACATACCATGGCTTTACATCTGAAATGACTAACTGGAATCACTGAATGAGGCTCTTGGCAGTGTCCACTTATGGCCCATAAAGCTGGCTTCAACTTTACAGACAGGTTCATATTCCTGGAAACTGCAGGCTGCTAAATACATTGATATACACATTCATGACATGCATATATTCATAGGCACTTTGAAACTTGTTTCAAGGTAACAATGAATATGTTTACATACAATTCAACTTCAGGTTATAAAATTATCATTAATTAAGCAATATCTTCATGGGAAAGAATTTTGGAGAAACCTTAGTCTTGAATTCCTAGGACAGCTTTGAAGATAACACAAGTTCATGTGTACGTGTAAATATCATTGCAACAGTGCATAATACTTAGTCTGTCAACAGTTTTCTTTTTCCTTAATTATTACATTGGTATACCTTAAGTCCATGGTGGTATTTACTTTCTTAAGGTAAAGTTAAGGCTTCTTCCTTATAACAACAGGTAACACCAACTGAAGTACTCTAGTAGGGGGACTCATATTTATTCAGGAGTTGCCATTTGTTAGGCAGTAAGCATTGATTATTACCGGGTATAATTTTGCCTTGAGGGAACATTTGGCAATATCTAGAGACATTTTCATTGTCGTTACTGTTACCTACTGGGTGGAGGCCATGGATGGTGCTAAACATCCAACAATGCACAGGAAATCATTCCACAACAAAAATTACCCATTCTAAAACATCTATTATATAATCCTACAGTTGAAAAACCCTGCACAAAGGTAATTGGTTTTGATTTAGTCTTCACAAACAGCATTTGAGGTGGATTGTGGTGTTATCCTCATTTTTCAGAAGCAGAAATTGTAGCACTGAGAAGGGGAGAGGCTGTCCAAGATTCTAGAACTTGTGGAGGAGTGCAAATTTGGCTTAATCTAGAACCTAGGTTCTTCATCCTTGCTCTCTAAGGGTAGAGTCACAAATAGAACTCTTTTTTCTGCTTCCAGAACACATTGCTGCCTTCTTAATTATTAGGATGAATGATTATAAAACTTACTTCCAGCAGAGTGAATGAGTTTTAAAAATTTGTTTAAAACAACAGAAGAATTCACATATTGTGTAACTTTGGATTTAGGGTACCATTGGAATTGCTTTCCTTAGAGGTGTGCTAGAGGCAAAGTTTGCTAATCTGGTTGGTGTAAGAGTACTGATGAAATCTCTCTTTAGGTTTCTCTTTTCTATTTTTAAGTTACTGCTTGCACCTGTGCTAGTCAATGTATTTGTTAAGGAAGATCTATGGTTCTATTCTTTTAGGAGAGAATATTCACACTTTGGCTTTGCCTTTTGAGGCTTACACACATTATCACTAAAGTATATGATCATTTTTTATCTGGTAGTAGGGAGGATTTTACCACCTTCCAAGTTAGGTGGAATGCTCTAGGCAGAGAAGGGATTAGGGCTCATCAGAGCCAATAGGGCCAATTTTGTTCCTTTGTTTTCCTGCCAAAAAGAAATAGGGGATAATAGAAACTCATCAGTTGCTATTTGCAAAACTGTTTACTTTCCCTGAATATTTTCTTCTCTTGTTGACAAATGCATTGACTGCTTTTTTGCCATAGTGGGATAATTTATTTTATATGAGGTGGTGTTTTCAGCAGCCACTATAGAATATTCTGAATCACTGTGAACTCTATCTGGATAAAAATAAATGCTCTTATTTTCTCCGATGGATATTTTCCCTTGCCCATGAAAGTTATGCCTGGTTCTGCTCATTCTTCAAACCCCACTATATGAACTTCTGATAAATGTTTTGACAAAATGTAAGAAATATTGTAAATAAGCAAAAATCCCATAGAAATCAAAGAAACTACGTTCTACCTCTGCTCTTCTAAGTCTGACCAACAATTAAATAAATTTTGGGGTTCTATGAACTGGATTTTTACGTGATGAATTTTTATCTATATTAATAGTCAAGATGACCAAACAAAGGTGGTATTTTAGTATAATTAAGAAGAAGCAAATGAGACCAAGATCAATGCCTTATCTACAGAAATATGAATATGATGATCATTAACACTAAGTCAAAAAGGTGAAATAGTTGTGGGGTGAGGCAGGTGGCATTGGCTCAGGATTCATAATCCCAAAGAACTTCACATTTTGACTTCTGTCATCTTCCAAAGGAGAGCATTCCTACTATCATGTAGATATAGCAGCAGAACTAAAGGGAGAATACATTAGTTATATGACTTTTGTCTTATTGTTGAAAAACACTAGCTAGTACACTGTGAATTACTGTTTCATCTTGGAATGATCTTGAGAGTAATACAATCACACTGTACTATTTGGGGTTATATATGGTAAAAAGCATTATGTTTTAAATGTTATTTGGAAGTAAACATTTTGACATCCCACCTTGGCATTTCTTTATAAATTAATATATGAAGAAATTCAAGTACAGGAGTAGTTTTCACTTCTCTTGACCTCTGAGAGGCCCAGGAGAATGCCATCAGCTCTGGACCATACGTATAGTGAAATCACAGGGGCCGAGAGCAGGCGTTCTAATTATTTATTACTTCCTAACAAACCACTCCAAACCTTACTGGCTTCTAAAAACAATCATTTTATTATCTTTCACAGTCTGTGGGCTGGTTAGACCCAGCTAAGAGGAGTTGATGATTAGAGACTGTCATATAGGGGTTTGAACAGCCAACATAAGTCACCACCATGTGGCTGATCATGAACCCTGCCTGTGAGCTGGGAGCTCAGCTGAGGGATCTGACAGGAAAACCTATACATGGTCTCTACTTGTGATTTGAACTTCACACAGCATGGCAACTGCGTTCCAAGAAAGAGTGCCCCAAGAGCATTGTCGTCTGGGCTCTGGTGTGTAAGTTTTAAAAAAAATTTAACTCAGAGATTCAGAATTCTAAAATTCAAATCCCAGATGCAGACAAGACCTTTGCGGCCATCATGATTAACCTTCTATGTAGTTACAAATGCTTTCTAAGCACCCTTTTTAAATGTCAAAGATTGTAGTTTTTCCTTTAATAGCCTATGACCGATAAATCATACATGCACATGTGGTGTTTAACCTTTTACAGGATCACTAAACCTTGGCTGCTGCAACACGAGGGCACTTCATGAAAGAAGAAAACCTTGTGCCTAGAGGCCCTCAAGTTGGACTTTGACTTGCTATGGTTTAGAGGGTCCATTTGCTTTTCTGTTTATGTTCATTTCTTTCATACTTGAGGTTCTTTCTGACTTCCTCTGACTATTTTCTGAGGGCAAATTTTGATCCTAAAAATAGGGAACATCTCAGGAAATTGTTTTCTTTGCTGCTTTTAAATATTGATGGGATTCTAGCAGTGGAAATATAATTAAAATCACAGCAGTTATCAAGTTCCTTTTTATAATAAACCTTTTATCCCTTTACCTAACCTGCCACTGCCTTTCCTTGTTTCCCAGGGTTAAATGGCAGAGAGCCACTTGGCTCAGGCAGCTGTACTTTGGCAGGGCTTGCTATGAATCAGATGTCCTTTTCCTCCTCGAAGGCAGAATGTGTCACTTACTTAGACTCACCTCACATTTCAATTTGCAAGTGAGCATGTGGCTTCTGTGCCTTCTATTGGCAGCAGTTGATATATCAACCTAAATGATAGCCCTTGAATGTGTAATTATTATAGCTCTTCACAGCTTACCTTCCACCCCTCACCCATTCCTGAACTTCCTATCCCTCTAGTTCATTTCGTGCATCTTTAAGTTAAAATATTCACCCAGGGATCACAAAGGGAAGAGTAACCCCCTTAAGGAAATGGTCCCCAACCTTTTTGGCACCAGGTACTGGTTTCATGGAAGACAGTTTTTCCATGGGACAGAGTTGGGTGCGGGGGTGGTTTCAGGATGAAACTGTTTCATCTCAGATCATCAGGCATTAGTTAGATTCTCATAAGGGGTGTGCAACCTAGATCCCTCACATGCACAGTTCACAATAGGGTTCGTGTTCCTATGAGAATCTAATGCTGCTGCTGATCTGACAGGAGGAGGAGCTCAGGCGGTGATGCTCACTCACCTGCTGCTCACCTCCTGCTCTGTGGCCCAGTTCCTAACAGGTCATGGACTGATATGGAGTCCACACCCCAGGGTTTGAGGACCCCTGCCTTAAGGAACTAAGAGCAAAATAGTAGATTTCTAGTCCAACAGTGGGCTGAAGGGTAACCATGGTAAAGCTTCAGGCTTTGAGAGCTCACTGGGTTGTTGTTTGTCCCCAGAAGGGCATGCTGTGATGGTTAGTTTTATGTGTCAACTTGACTAGGCCACAGTGTGTGCCCAGATATTTGACTATACATTATTCTGGGTATCCATGAAGGTGTTTTTATATAAGATTGACATTTGAATCAGTAGACTAAGTAAAGCAGACTGCTTTACTCACCAGCGTGAGTGGCTCTCATTTAATTAGTTGAAGGCCTGTGTAGAACAAAAGGCTGACTCTCCAGCCAGTAAGGGGGATTTCCTCATTCCTGAAGACCTGGAGCTGGGACATCAGTCTTTTGCTGCTTTGAGACTAGAACTGAAACAACAGCTCTTCTTGGTTGTGGACGCTTTCAGATTTCAGACTAAACCTTAGATCTTCAGTTCCTCTGGTTCTCAGGGCTTGGATTGAGACTGTAACTCTGCCATCAGCAGTCCTGGGCCTCTAGCTTACTAACTGCTGTTCTTGGGACTTCTTAGCCTCCACAATTGCTTCAGCCAATTTTTAATAATAAATCTCTTTATATGCATCTTATTTATATATGTGTAAATAAGATATGTATACATATACAAATAAGATACATAAAGATATTTTATAAGATGTTATATACTAATATATAGGATAATTTTATGTGCTATGTATGTATAAAGAGGTTTGTTATTAAAGGAAATGGCTTATGAATTTCATATGATACATAGCATGCTGTGTTAATCAGTGTTCCCCAGAGAAATTGGAGAACTCTTATTGGTTCTGTTTCTCTGGAGAACTCATGAATACAGCATGCTGCCTGTCATTTGGAAATTCACTACAGTCTAAGAAACCTAACAATGTGACCTACAACAGTGTAGAGTATATCTGATCAAAGAAAAAAAAAATGCATCCACAAGCACATGGAAGATTATAGGGAATATTTGTCATCTGGAGAATCTTCCCAGTATCTGAACCCCTTGCCTATGTTTGGTGAAGATGGTGCCTTATAAATATTAATGAGAGGCCGAGCCCCTTTCCTTATGTAGAAGAAAAATAAAATCAAAACCAAAGCCAGATTCTCATCATTGTTTTTTCCTAGTAGGTAGGCATGATCCCTGTGACCTAGGTTTGAACAACCTGAGGCACATACTCTGAATTTTCGACATGGAGTTTGTGACACAGAGAAGGGTCAATGCAGAATTTTTTTTTTGATGATGGTTCAAGTGACAACAGTATCCAGTTTCTAAGCACAGCAGTGGAAATGGTGACTTCAGGGGAAACCAATGTCTGAATCCATTGGTGTCAGCCCATGGTGGAGAGCTAGAGCATGGAATGTGGGTGCCAGGGGCAGAGGTCTCCTCACTGGGCAGGATCCACAGCGTAATTTTGGCTGTAGGAGTTCTGGCTGCATGTCTTCCCTTTATTCTCCCCCATTTTTTCAAATCTGGCTCTCCAGGTTTAATTGGCAATTGTGTTAGGTAATACACTCAGTTTCTGCTAAATTAGACAAAGTCATTCTTGGTTGTTTATATCTAAGAACCAGGTCTGATTCATTTACTCATTTCCCTAATAATAATTTTTTGAGTACCTACTATATACCAGACACTCTCCTGGGTGGGATAGAAAGAGCAATGATTAAGGCAGACAGCATATTTTCTCTTAGAAAGATGGTATTCTTGTAGGGCAAATGAATAAATAAATACATAAGTAAACAAGAATATAAACAAGGAAAAATCAGCTTGCTGTAAGAGCAATGGAGAAAATAAAATAGAGTGCTGTGATAGAAAGGGATAGGAGGAGCAGAAACAGTGTTCAAGGAAGCATTCTCTAAGGAAATAACTTTTATGTTGAGACCTAAATGGCAAGAAGGAGCCAACCACACAGATAATGGAGAGATGGAGTCTTCTGCCAGGGTAATGGTCAGTTCAAAGGCCCTGAAACAGGAAGTCAATACAAGTTCAAACTCCAGGAGATTTTAGGGCTCCTCTGATTCAAACATCCAGATGTAGAAAGAAACTGAAGTGTAAAAATTTTTCAAGCCTTCTGTGAGGACTCTTAAGGGATTCAGTAAACAAATCGTAACTATAGTGAAAAATAAAAAGCAGAGTGCAACGTGGAAGTGACTGTGTTTCTGTTTAAATTGAAACTCCCGGCACAAATGTTTTCCCTTTGTTTGGTTCTTCTTTGTTTTTTCTGAGTTCACATTTTTCTAGCCTAATTTTCTCTTTCCTGTCTTTTCAACAGCATGTATTAGGAGAACTGGTGAACTAGCAGCAACCCTTTTCTTTCAATGGCTTTCCTCAGGTGTGTAATGATGGGAATGGGAATAAATTTCAGTATAGTTCAAGTGTATGAGTCAGTAAAGAAATACTAAGATGGTCAACGGACCAATGAGAAGTTTGCTACATTTGGGACTGACCACTACATACAATTCTTCTCAACTGTAAAAATATTTGTGAGTAAGCAAGTTTAAATAACTTTTAAAAACTCTAAAACAGTGATTCCAAATACAAGTATAACATAAGCTATGTATGTAATTTTAAATTTTCTAGTACCTACACTATAAAAATGTTTTAAAGGCTAAAACAGGCAATATTAATTTTAACAATATATTTTAACCAATATATCCAAAATATTATTCCAAAAATTATTAGTGAGTCATTTTACACTCTTTTTTAGCAAGGTTTTTAAAATCTGTGTATATTTTACACTTAGAGCACACATGAGCTCTCAATTACCACATATCAGGTGCTGATGCTGAAAAGACACACGTGGCTGGTGACTGCCATTTGGAAAGAGCAACTTTAGATTGAGGCTGATTTGGTTACAGAGTGCCTGGAGACCAGGAAGTGGAATAAATCACTTCATGAATCCTTGTAATGTCCTAGGTGTCTGTTTATGTTATGTTTGCTTCCTTTTCCACATTCGCTGGCTCCTTTGTAAATCCTCTGCATTTCACCACCCCTCTGTCACCAGTGCTGTCTTTTCCCCTCTTCCCTGAAAAGTTATCTAAGCAGGGAAAAGTTGTTAAGTATTTTAAAACTGTTTTTTAATAATTTTTTTTTTTACAGTTCTCTTTTTTGGTGACTTACTTTTTGCGTTATCCTTCATTTAAAGAAGGCATCCTGAAAAGCATAATGAACCCCTCTGAATCAGTCCCACACCCTCTTTTGTCAAATATCTCGTTCCCTTCCCATAATTAAGAGTTTGTAAAAGGAACTAAGAAGTGTCTATCCATGAGGCTTAAAACACAAAAATAGGGACTCTAGGTTTTCTTTCTATATGGTGATAAATTTTTCTCCTTCCTGAGTCACTAGCTGATTTTCAGTTTAGGGTAATATTATTTCTACACATCTACTTAATTTTAATGTGACAAAAATGAACTTTGTGCAGTGTGTCCTCCTGCAAAAAAATGCTGCCTCTCTATTTATCCAATAGACCACTCTGATTCCACCATGCCTTTTTTGTTTTGTACATGTAATTTTAAGAGGTCCACTCTTTTTGTAAACTATGAAAAGCTATATAAATATTAGAAATCATAACATAAGAACAATACAAATATACTAGTACTGATATATTCATTAACATTTATGCTTAACATTTATCCTTCCTGATATTTGAAAGAAAACAAGTAATTGTTAAATGAGTGTGTACAGGGATCCATGTGTTCCTTATCTTCATTCACTTATTATGTTGTAAGTCATGGATTATTAATCAGCCAACCATCTTCTTGATATTGGAAGGGAGGCAAAATCCATTTTCTCCATGACAAAAATCCCAACTACTTTGTGCAAAATTAAGACCCACCAATTATATAAAGGTCACACATTCAGTTCCCCACATGTATGTGGGAAACATGAAAAAGAGTCATTGCATTTACCTTCTGCCATAGAAGCACCACACTTTTATGTTGAATAGTCAGACACCACTTAGAATACTGGACTTCCTTCAGCTACCTAAGGAAGAATCAGCTAGGACCCACAGTGTTTCTCAAAGTTTTTCATGTCAAGACTCAGGCACAAACTATTTTATATGTTGACTGTATTAATGATCAGAGATGATGCTGTATACCAGGCCTCTCCTGGTGGTGATAAGGGCTGTCAGATCAATACCTGAGCACCTGTAATCTATTCACCGTGTCCCAGTGGCTGGAAACTCTGGCCTAGAAAGTGTAAGTGATTTTTTACTATTGAAAGAAAAACTAAAATAAATGCCTTATTAGTGGTAGGAACTACTCTTTTGGGAGATGGCTCAGAATATTGTTTCATGGATGGCAAATTGCAAGGACAACTCTATTTTAGGAATGCCTGGCTTACACCCAAGAAGAGGACTGTAAAAGGGGGCTTTTATCATTGATGGCCTCATATCTCACAAGGTTAGCCAGATTACTATATGGTGGGTTCTTCTAAGTGATTAAAAAGCAAAGCTAGTACTACACACAAAGCAAATAACTGTTTTGTCATGGAATAGCACATTTTAGGACATTGAAAGAATACACAAAACTCTAGTGAACCAAGAGATCCTGGAAACAAACTCAGCATTAGACACATCTCTCTGGATTTAAATTAGAATTCCTGATTGATAACTCATGCAGAAAGAAGCCACTTCTAGTCTCTTCTGGATAGATTTCCCCTATGCAGAGTGATGGATGTCAAGGCCCAGCTTTGTAATTAAGCCATCAGATGATTTGCAAAGTTAAATACTTGGCAAAGAGAAATATAGCATTCAAGCTACATATGGCATGTTAATGCTCTTATTTTGAAATACTTAAAATTTTCGGATCTAAAGTTGCATTGGGGACTTTGAAGAAATCTAAAATGTACTTTTCTAGGGAACTAAAATATTTCCTAAGAGTTAGTGTCAAAAATGTCCATATATGGGCATTGATTATTTACTCTGTGCAAGATACTGTTTGACACTGAATTTACTCCTATACAACATCCATATGAAATAAATTATTCTCCTCATTTAAGGACGAGACTCAAAGAGCCTCAATAACTTGCCCAATAATCCATTTAAGTAAGTAATAGAGCCAAGATGTGAACCAAACCCAGGTCTCCTTTTTAAATAAATCCTTTTGTTTAACTACTATCAAACTCTTTCCCAAGACAGAGCTCCTCACAGGGAACTTTAAATAGAATACTTGGCAAAGGCGCAGGAAAGGAGGTAGAAGTATGGGATGATTTGTTGCTCTATGCAAACCATTGCATTTCTTTCTGTCCCTTGGTTTCTGTAATCTATATGCTTTATCTCATATATTGGCATATAACAATTATAAAAGAAAAAATAAATCTATTTTAGTTTAAGAATTTTGAAAGTGATCCATCATTTTAAATTAATGTTACTAGGTAGTAACAAAGCCATTTGGATTCTTTTCCCCTGTTAACACTACTCCCTTTTTAAAGCTATGAATGTTCTTTGCCCAGATACTTAACATTTTGTTAAATTTCAGTGTTCTAGAAATAGTTTACTATTCTCTAAAAACATTAGTGCATAGTGCTGTTACAGCCAAGAAAACTAAACAGATGATTGGTACCATTAGGAACGGCCCTGTGAACGAACATGATGTAGCTCACACTTTCTCAAATCTGCATCAAGAGTATTTCAGATAGTTAGCGTCATTGTGTCTAAAAAAGTTATCACATGCTTAACAAGTCCCAGGATATGAAAATCTTCCTTAACTTAGTATTTCAAAAAATGTGAATACTTTGTGTCATGGTTTCTACATGTATATTTATAAACTTTGTAGATTGATAATAAATTATGATGAAACAATAACTGGGACATGAATCTACAGGTTATATGTTACAGAGGCCAAAATGTTTTTGCTGACAGTGTCAGAAAACAAACCCAGTTGGATTGAGCCAATTTGTCAAATCTAATTTGGGTCTGAAGTGGAAATGTCAACTATCTAAGTGTAATATGATGGACAAAGGTTGACCTGTGAATGCAAAAGTCAATATGGTAATAGTATGGTATGTTTGCTTTGGAATCAAACATACTTGCTTGAGTTGAAATCCATGTTTTCAACACCTACATGTCCTGAGAGCTTGGCCAAGTAATCTCCCTGAGTGAATTCTGTCTGCTAATAAGATCATGCCAATTAAATGTACTTGGAATGTTGTAGAGGCTCTCCTTTGAACATCAAAACATGTATAAGAATCATGGAGGATGAAGGACTTATTAATGTCAAATGCACATTTTTGGCCATGGAGAGCAGAAATCTCTCCTGCCCTTTTATTGTCACCTCTGGATCTATGCAACTTAAGCAGTGCCTTAGGAAATAAATGGTGAGCAAGGGGTCATCCTTAATGTTGGAGAAAATTGTGAACACAGGACTTTCTTTCTCTTCTTGTTTCTTTTTGAGACGTGATTAAGGAAAAAAAAAATCACAAAGTACGCACTTCTGCAGTGTGAGTAAACATTTTGATTTTGATTATTAAGCCTTCCTAAAAGGTAAAAAAGATGGCAATGAGTCTTATATATGTTTTGAGAAATTATAATATTCTATAAATTTGCCTTCATTAAGTAGAGAGCAGTTGGATAATGTTTATTTTTGTGCCACTCATCCATCATTCTAGTAGTGGTGGCATATTTCTGACAATTTACTGTACAGATGCTCCTTGACTTATGATGGTGTTACATCCTGATAAACCAATCATAAAATTTAAAAAGTCAAGTTGAGCCATCCTAAACTGGGGACTGACTGTACTTTAGATCCAGTGGAATTACAGGAGCCTTTTCTTCCTTTATCCCTTACAGGAGTTACTTCTGTTTGAAAGAAGTCTTTACATCTGCATTTTCAAACAATACCAGACAAAAACCACTAGTCAAGTAAATACAGAGATAGCCACTGCTAAAATTCATCAATAAAAGGATTTCCACACCATGAATGTAGTTTCTTCTTTTATACACACAGGCGATTTCAAATATGTAAACCATGTACTTTTAAGAACTGGATTAAAACCATATCAGAAATTTGACCCTTAGACATGTATGTCTGGCACATATATGCAGGAAATGAAGCCTTTGGCAAACGTTTTCTAGGATCTAAATATTTGGCTCTTGTAGACAGCAGTTTCCTGTGCTTGTGTCTCATCCTGCTTTTCCGGTCCTGTGTTTTGACGTGAGGCAAACTTGCTCCCATAAAAGGTATCCGAAAGATGTGGAGACTTCTGTCTTCCTGCACACAGAGAATGGATGTGGAAACCACATGGGGTTCATCTCATAAAGCATCTGCATAAGCCGTAGGGAGATATGGCAAGTTCCACAGAGAACTCAGTATACTGAAAAGAAAGCTGCAGAATGGGAACTGAAAAGACGAAATAGTTCTCTCATCTGGAAACAGCTGTCATGAAGACAGGGTAGCAAGCAGTATTTTGCAATTTACCCTGCTGTTTGTTCCTTTCTCTGTTTAAGGCCCATGGAGTGCCCTGTTGGTCAGGATTCTACCTCTCTGCCTTCCTCTCTCTGCAGCGATCCTCTTTCTGTCTACTTCTCCAGTTAGGCGCTCTGGAATTGTCTTAATGATGTTAACTGCCCTGGTGGGTAAGCACAGCAGCCCGCAGCCACTCCAGCCCCCCTGCCTGCTGCTGCGGAACTCAACCAATGAAATCAATTTGTTGTCGACAGCTGTTCCTCTCCCTGCTCATTCAAGAGCTTATAGATCATTCCTCCCCTCTTTCTTTGGGACATAAACCCTGGCCCAGGTGCAGGGGAAATGAGTAGATCCGCTGATTTCAAACTCTTTTTTTCTTCCTGGCATACCGTCTTCCTCATTGCTGTACTATCATTTTACTAGCAGATGAAACTCAGGCGAGATGAAGCCAGAGTAGAACTGATTAATCTTGGCCTACTGGAGATAGATGGTTTTCATTGGGGGCCTGCTGCAAATGGAATCCACTTAGGAAAAACCCATTTGATTGTCTTGAAGACCCAGATTCTCTATATAGAAAAGGAAGATGCTTCAAAAGGAAACCATTATGTTAACTACTAGGCTTCTTGGCAAGAAAATAAGCATTATGCTGTTTTTTTTTTTTTTTTTTTTTTTTTTTTTTTTTTTTTTTTTTTTTTTTTTTTTGAGACGGAGTCTCACGCTGTTGCCCAGGCTGGAGTGCAGTGGCGCGATCTCGGCTCACTGCAAGCTCCGCCTCCCGGGTTCCCGCCATTCTCCTGCCTCAGCCTCCTGAGTAGCTGGGACTACAGGCGCCCGCCACCGCGCCCGGCTAATTTTTTTTGTATTTTTAGTAGAGACGGGGTTTCACTGTGGTCTCGATCTCCTGACCTTGTGATCCGCCCGCCTCGGCCTCCCAAAGTGCTGGGATTACAGGCTTGAGCCACCGCGCCCGGCCTTTTTTTTTTTTTTTTTTTTTGAGACCCTTCTGCTTTTATATATTTCTATGACTGCAGTTCATTTCAGTATGTGCAACAATAGGTGGATTCTCTGCTAATACTTATTGAATAAAATGTGCCAAGAAATAAATGCACTGGATATGTTCAGATGAGTTATTTCATAACCCTGTATTAGTCAGGGTTCTCTAGAGGGAAATAATTAATAGGATATATGTTTATGTATAAAGGATAGTTTATTAAGTATTAACTCACAAGATCAGAAGGTCCCACAATCAGCCATCTGCAAGCTGAGGAGCGAGGAGAACCAGTCCAAGTTCCAAAACTGAAAAACTTGGAGTTTGATGTTTGAGGGCAGGAAGCATCCAGCACAGGAGAAAGATGTAGGCTGGGAGGCTAAGCCAGTCTAGTCTTTTCATGTTTTTCTGCCTGCTTTATATTTGCTGGCAGCTGATTAGATGATGCCCACCCAGATTAAGTGTGGGTCTCCCTCCCCCAGCCCACTGACTCAAATGTTAATCTCCTTTGGCAACACCCTCACAGACACACCCAGAATCAATACTTTGCATCATTCAGTCCAATCAAGTTGTCACTCAGTATTAACCATCACAAGTCCACCCCTTGTCAAGTTGAACCCATATACATCTCCTGAGATCATGCATAATTTTCAAATAAAGACAATAATAATGTCATAATTCCATCTATCATAAAACAACTATCCTTTGTACAACCAGAAACACACCAATCCCCAATCCAAATGCTATTACATAAAGTAAAAAATACTTAAATGATGACATGAAGTCAATAAATATTATGTCACATTATAAAGGAGAAAGGAAATAAAATGAAGATATTTTCTTAATACAATTGTATATATGCACAGACATGCTTTTAACAAAAGAAGGAGGAAATACTCATGACAATTACAGTCCTTATTTCTGCAACTCGTCATGTGGTTGTGGATGGTATTGATGGCTACCTTCTTCTACCCATTCTGTATTGCCTTCGTCTTCAGCAAGCACCTCAACAGGTTGTGTTTCAATTTTTCCTGGTTGAGTGACCCAAACTTTCATTCCTGAAGGGTCTGGGCCATTTGTAGTCCTGCCTGGATTGGACTGTTGTAGTTTCCCACTGACCTTAATCACAGGGCATGGTAATACTAAGAGACACCCTAATGAATCTCCTGTATTCCATGCATACTCTTCCTTACCTCCATTGTGGAGTAGTAGACTGATTTCATCTTGATAGTCTGGATCAGTCACCCCAGCCAACATTGTAACTCCCTTCTTAGCCTGTTGACTTAAAGGTAGGAGGAGCCTGGTGGCAATCTTAACTTCCAGTTTAATGGAATCATTATGTCTCCTGGTGGTAGCTTTTCTCCCTCTAGAACTAAGACCTCTAGGCCAGCATAATGTAATTTCATGGGAATAGGAAGCAAAAATTTTGCTAGTGGGTCACTAGGGGTGATGGTGAGTGGTGCCACTTCCACTTCCACCCCTTGATTCCTGGATCCATGAATCCTGGCTACGGGAGAAACAGTACCATATATTGGATATTGATTCAGAGTATACATGGCCTTCTGGAGAACTTTGCCCCAGCCCTGCAAAGTATTGTCACCTGATTGGTATTGTAATTGTGACTACCAAAGGTCATTCCACCATTCTATCAATCCATCTCCTTCAGGATGATGGGGAACATGGTAAGACCAGTGAATTCCATGAGCATGAGCCCACTGCCACACTTCTTTAGCCATAAAGTGAGTGCCTTGGTCAGAAGCAATGCCGTATGGAATACCATGATGGTGGACAAGGCATTCATTCCATGAGTCCATGGAAGGTAGTCTTGGTAGAAGCATTGCGCGTAGAATAGGCAAACCCATGCCTGGAGTAAGTATCTATTCCAGTGAGGTCAAACAACTGCCCTTTCCATGATGGAAGAGGTTCAATATAATCAACCTGCCACCAGGTGGCTGGCTGATCACCCCAAGGAATGGTGCCATATCGAGGGCTCAGTGTTGGTTTCTGCTGCTGGCAAACTGGGCACACAGCAGTGGCCATAGCCAGGTCAGCCTTAGTGAGTGGAAGTCTATGTTGCTGAATCCATGTGTAACCTCCATCCCTACTACCATGGTCACTTTGTTCATGGGCCCATTAGGCGATGACAGGGGTGGCTGGGGAAAGAGGCTGATTGGTGTCCACAGAACGGTTCATCTTATCCACTTGATTATTAAAATTCTCCTCTGCTGAGTCACCCGCTGGTGAGCACTCACATGGGATACAATGATCTTCACAGTTTTTGACCACTCAAAGAGGTCCATCCACATACCTCTTCCCCAAATTTCTTTGTCACCAATTTCCCAATCATGCTTCTTCCAAGTCCCTGAGCATCCAGCCAAATTATTGGCTACAGCCCATGAATTAGTATATAATTGCACATCTGGCAATTTCTCCTTCCATGCAAAGTGTACAACCAGGTGCACTGCTCACAGTTCTGCCCACTGGGAAGATTTCCCTTCACCACTGTCCTTCAGGGATGTCCCAGAAAGGGGCTGTGCTGTAGCTGTCAACTTTTGGGTGCATATCATGAAGAGCCATCTGCTTTCCAGGCCCTAGACTTGTCTTCCTCTGTCAACTGATCATAGGAAAATCCCAATGAGGCCATCGATGCAGGCTGGGGAAGAGAAGACAGGGTGGCAGGAGTGGAGACCATGGGCATTTGAGCAACTTCTTCATGTAACTTACTTGTGCCTTCAGGACCTGTTCGAGCCTGATCACATGTATACCATTTCCATTTGATGATTGAATGCTGCTGTGCACAACCCACTTTATGGCTAGATGGGTCAGAAAGCACCCATGGGCAGTTCAGGTTGTGTGGTGACCTAATAATCCATAGTCTAACATTTAGTTTCCACCAAAGCCCAGTGACAGGCCAAGAGCTGTCTCTCAAAAGGAGAGTAGTGGCCAAGCATGGGGGCTCATGCCTGTAATCCCAACACTTTGGGAGGCTGAGGTGGGTGGATCATGAGGTCAGGAGATCAAGATCATCCTGGCCAACATGGTGAAATCCCGTCTCTACTAAAAATTCAAAAAAACTAGCTGGGCTTGGTGATGCATGCCTGTAATCTCAGCTACTCAGGAGGCTGAGGCAGGAGGATCGCTTGAACCCAGGAGGTGGAGGTTGCAGTGATTGGAGGTTGCGCCACTGCACTCCAGCCTGGCAACAGAGAGAGACTATGTCAAAAAAAAAAAAAAGAGAGAGTAGTTATCTGCAGAAGATGGCAGGGCCTTGCTCTAAAATCCTAGAGGTCTCTACTGTGATTCACCTATGGGGGCCTGCCAGAGGCTCCAAATGGCATCCCTATCTGCGACTGACACCTCAAGCACTGTTGAATCTGTTGGGTCATATGGCCCAAATGGCAGAGCAGCTTGCACAGCAGCCTGGACCTATTGCAGAAACTTCTCCTATTCTGGACCCCACTCCTAGTGGATACTTCTAGTACCAAAATTCGTGTTAGTCAGGGTTCTCTAGAGGGACAGAACTAATAGGATATATACACACACACACACACACAAAATATATACTTATAGGATCAATACTTAATAAAACTCCCCTTTACATATATGCGTGTGTGTGTGTGTGTGTGTGTGTGTGTGTATAGTATTGTATTGTATATACTAGTGGGTACTCCTAGTACCAAAATCGGTGTTAGGGTTCTCTAGAGGGACAGAACTAATAGGATATATATACTATATATACTTATAGGATCAATACTTAATAAAACTCCCCTTTACATATATATATATATATATATGTGTGTGTGTGTGTGTGTGTGTGTGTGTATAGTATTGTATTGTATCATATTAAGTATTAATCACACAATCACAAGATCCCACAATAGACCACCTACAAGCTAAGGAGCAAGGAGAGCCACTCCGAGTCCCAAAACTGAAGAACTTAGAGTATGATGTTTGAGGGCAGGAAGCATCCAACGCAGGAGAAAAATGTAGGGCTGAGGGCCTAGGTCTAGTCTTTTCACGTTTTTCTGCCTGCTTCATATTTGCTGGCAGCTGATTTGATAGTGCCCACCCAGATTAAGGGTGGATCTGCCTTCCCAGCCCACTGACTCAAATGTTAATCTCCTTTGGCAACACCCTCACAGACATACCCAGAATCAATACTTTTCATCTTTCAATCCAATCCAGTTACTCATTATTAATCATCACAAACCTTCATTGCAGATAGTAAAACAAGTATGATAATTTGCATTGTACAAACAAGGAAATTAAGGTTTTGGATTTAAAAAATGATTTCAACTTCTTTATGTTTATTTATATAAAATAAATATATTAAATATAAATAAAAGTTTATATTTAAATTGTATAAATATAAATAAAAGTTTATATTTAAATTGTATAAATATAAATATATGTTTATATTTAAATATATTTACATTGAAATATATTTTATATTTATATTTATTTTATTCACGCCACATTTATTTTTAAATTCTTTTGGTAATACGGATGTACACAAATTTTCTTAGTGATTTTCAGCTTTTAAAAGTAGAATGTGGTAATTTTACAGGTTAATTTTCTTTTTGTTGTTGTTGTTGAGATGGAGTCTCTCTCTGTCACTCAGGCTGGGTGCAATACAGTGGCATGATCTCAGCTCACTACAACTTCCACCTCCCAAGTTCAAGCGATTCTCCTGCCTCAGTCTCCCAAGTAGCTGGAACTACAGGTGTGCACCACTATGCTTGGCTAATTATTTGAATTTTTAGTAGAGATGAGGTTTCACCATGTTGGCCAGGCTGGTCTCAAACTCCTGACCTCAAGTGATCAGCCTACCTCAGCCTCCCAAAGTGCTGGGATTACGGGCCTGAGCCACTGCAAGTGGCCTACAAGTTAATTTTGATTGCTAGATAATTAAACTTGAAAGGGTTTAATCAACTCGTTTAATGGTATGATAAGGAATGTTTAAATAAGGACAGGAAACTTATAGAATGAAGTTACAGGAAGTTAAAGGAAATGTTACATAATGTTAAATTCATGTTTCTACCCCCTGCTTTTGGTATGTGTCCATTTGTATGTGCATCTGCGCCTGTGTGGGAGAATAATGGATAACGGCAGAGGGATGAGGTGGAGAGAAACATGAAGCAGAGAGAAAGGTTCCTCTAAGACTCAGCATCATTCCCATCTGTATCTGATGATGCCCTGAACTTTACATAATGCTTAGCATTTTCTCAGCAAGCTTTAAGTTGTAACTTTGATCTCTTTTCTGTCCCTTTTTGCTTTAGACTCTGATCAAAATTACTTATATTTTTCCTTCAGTCAAAATAGAACAAAGCCCTTCACCCATATGCTGCTCTTGAATATTTTATGACTATATTTATGACAATGGGTCAGTACAAAGTTGCTATTGGGGATGATTGTGCTTCTAAATGAAGGACATGGATTTAAAACCAACTAGAGGATTGTGGCTGGAAAATACATGGCTTTGGGGAGGAAAGGTAATGGCAGCACTGAAGTAAAATAAAACTATAGCATGAGGTACAATATTTAGGTTTGATTTAGAATTAACTTATTTCCCCACACTTAAACAGAAAAGAGTGTCTCATTATCTGATATTAATATCTATGAATAATGTATAATTAAATTGATAATATTTCTCTTATCTTTCATCACATTATGAAATACTCCCTTACATGGATTCTACCAGGTTAAACTTAGCCAAGCTGATTAAATGGGGGCGGGGAGAGAGGGGGAGAGAGAGAGAGAGAGAGAGAGAGAGAGAGAGAGAAGGAGAAGGAGAAGGAGAAAAAGAGAAATAATTTTTCAGAAAATTATTCAGAAAAATGTCAACAGGGCCTCGGGAAAAAAGGAAGGAAAAAACACAAAACTCCAAACTAGATGTTAATGTTTTAAGCGACATTGTGCTGAAAACCACCTGTCCAAAACCATCCTAAGGGCATAGTGGCTTACGCTTGGAATCCCAGCACTTTGGGAAGACGAGGCAGGTGGATCATGAGGTCAGGAGTTCAAGATCAGCCTGGCCAACATGGTGAAACCCTATCTCTACTAAAGATACAAAAAATTAGCTGAGTGTGGTGGCACACGCCTGTAATCCCAGCTACATGGGAGGCTGCAGCAGGAGAATCGCTTGAACCCAGGAGGCGGAGGTTGCAGTGAGCCAAGATTGCACCATTACACTCCAGCTTGAGCGACAGAGCGAGACTCTGTCTCAAAAAATAAATACATAAACAAATAAAATAAAACCATCCTAACGGTTCAGGTAGACGTTCAGTTTATGGGGAAGCACAATGGTGTGGCTAGAAGAAAACATACTGAGAAACAGCTGAGGTAGGGAGTGAAGAGGCATGTCTGGTGTGTCCCAGTTCCCCTGTGCTGATTCAGTGGTGCATACAGACCATACTGCCCATTCGAACAGGGTCCTTTGTTAAGTGTCGGTGGAAAGAAGGGAAGGAAGGGAGTGAGGGACAGAGGTTGAGACAGTGAGGAAATAAGGGGGCTCAAGCCTTTGGGTGTTTGGTGGAGCCGTTACTGAGTAAGTGGCTTACTCCATGAGGCAAGGTTTGGAATCCAGGCCTTATAAAGATTAAAAACTTGGAAAAGACATTTTGAATCTTAATTCTGATTCAGATCACAGCAAATCTAGACATTTAGCTGAATGGCGTGAGAAATGTTAAGATTGTTCCTAATTCAAAATGACAAATATGATTTGCTATTTCCCATTCCAAACTAAATTATACATTTCTCTGCATCTTGAAGAGTTTTTTATTGCTATTGTTGTTACTTGTTTGACTGGTTTTTCATTGTTGTTATTTCTTTCTTTATAAAATCTTTGTGTTCCCCATATAAACACCAACACAAGTGGGAAGAGTAATAACTTAAGCCCTTATTAGAAAGCACTTTCTCCTAAAAAAAAAAAAAAAAAAAAATTGTTGTTGTTGTTGTTGTTGTTGTTGCTGTTGTTGTTGTTTGTTTTTTTGAGACGGAGTCTCTCTCTGTCACCCAGGTTGGAGTGCAATGGCACTATCTCGGCTTGCTGCAACCTCTGCTTCCCGGGTTCAAGTCATTCTCCTGCCTCACCTTCCTGAGTAGCTTGGATTACAGGCACACACCACCACACCTGGCTAATATTTTGTATCTTTAGTAGAGATGGGGTTTCACCATGATGGCCAGGCTGGTCTCAAACTCCTGTTAAATGTGATCTGTCTGCCTCGGCCTCCCAAGGTGCTGGGATTATGGTGTGAGCCACTGCACCTGGCAAAAAAAAAAATGTTTTTAAAAAATACTTGTTTCATCATCCTAGACTTGTATTGTTCACATTATTAAGAGGTTGAATGCTCACTTTAGAAAATTTGGGGATAAGGAATAAAGACAATATGTTCATTGTTCTACAAGCCAAAAAACCTAAGAATCAACTTTTGCTGCATTTCTTTCATTATTTTTTTGTTTCTTTGCTGAGTTCTGTTTTTGTTATTGTTGTTGTTAGTTTGATAACAAAAGACCCAAACCCTTCCACAAAGGGACTTTCAGCAGAAACAGTGCGGTAGGGACGTGTAGTAAGGGCATGAACGTCACACAGACTTGTTTGTGAATATTCACTGTGACATAGAGTGTCTGTGTGACCATAAGCAAGTAACTTGAACTTTCTGAGCCTCAGTTTCCTTGTTTGAAAAAGAGGATAACCATACCCATTTTTTAGAGCTATATGAAGACTACAGCTAACATGTGTGCAGTGCCCATCATGAAGCCTGGCCCCTACAGCAATGTGCCCCGTCACTGACATCTCTCGCCTCAGTATCATGTTCACTGTTTTCCTTCTCCAACAAACAGCAGGAACATTGCAAATGTGGAACAAAAATGGTGAAAATAAGAATGATGGGTAGGTCCAAGGGGAAAACAGGAGGGTGCTAGAAGGAGGAGTTCTGAAGAGAGGCAAAAATAACCACTGCTGGATTTGTAATCTTGACCAGGTGGTCTTCATTTTTTCACTCTTCAACACTGTGGAATAAATAGTAGAGTTAATATTTCAGGCTTAACTTTTTTGTCATCTGAGACATAAGTTATGCTTTCAAGGAGGTGTGTAACGAGCTATGAAAATAAAAAGCTCTGAATTAGAGTCATTTTGGGGAAATGTTGGAGTGAATAGTATAACTTTCCCTAAACGTGTTTAGCAGCTCGTGGTAACAATATGCCAAATACATAAATTATGTGGTGACAAAATTCAGCTTTATGCCCCTGTAATGTCTATTAACATTTGTATTAATATCAAAATGTGTACATTTTAGAGATTTACTATAAAATATATCAAACTGGATGATTTTTTATTCTTGACATTTACAACATCCTTTCAAAATTTTTTTTAAAAATAATATTATGATTCCACACTCACACTACATAATTCTTTTCTACATTTTTATTTGGTTTTTAAATAACTAAAAATTTTAATTGCTTGAGTTGAAAAACTTTACCTATAAAAGTAGCTTAATTATTCAAACAATATAAAGATTTAATTAGCATCCTGAATTATAATAATGAATAATGGCTAACATTCTTTGAGTTCTCCTTAAATGGTAGATATTGTTTTAAGGGCTTCATATGTATTAACTCAATCATTACAACAATCTTATAAAATAACGTTATGACTACTTTCATTTTACAGATGATGCACAATGGGGTTAGCTGACTTGCCCCAGGTCACACAGTCAGCGTGATCAATGGTTCAGGCAGTCTGATCTCAAAGAGTCTATGTCCTTGTCAGTATGCTGCCTTTCTACAGTAGCATCTGTTTAGTGAATGCATAGTATGTGCCAGGCCAATGCTGAGAACTTTGTGTATCAAATTGTATTTCATATAGTCTAACCCCTTTAATATCTCTATAAAGAATGACTGTTGTACCCATTTTACACATAAGTAAAAGGAGGCTTATAGAAATGAAGTCATTTGCTTAATTCTTGTTATTTTTTGGTGCCACTCACTATTCTGATGCCTTATTTGGTATCTTTGCTATTTCTGATGCTTCTGTTGGGGAGGCTTCCCAAAATTAAGCCACCATCATGTGTATCTCTTTGGTCACTTGATCTTAGTTATATTGACTTGTTCTCCTCCTAAGTACTAATATACATTCCCCTGAGGTGAAAGGGTTCTCTACAGACAGAACTTATATTATTCTCTAAGATTGCTCATACAAGCAGAAAGGGACCATTGATCAAAATTATCTAATAGCCACTTCTTGAAACATTGAAAGAAAGCCCGAGGAAGTTACATCAGAAGGCACATGAGTGGGACCAGCTAAGGAGACACAAAAAATCCTTCCCAACACAAACTACAAAACCAAAATTATCCCAAGAAAGACTGCCCCCCTCTTTATTAGTCCCAATTCCATTTTCAGGACCTCATGATCCAGGCCCTATATCCATTTTAATATTTTCCTTAGAAGGTCTTTGGGTTTGGGGGAAATTAGATTATCCATGGGGCCTAAACTGGTATGCTAGAGCTTCCTCTGTGTGTGTGTGTGTGTGTGTGTGTGTGTGTGTGTGTGTGTGTGTGTGTGTGTACACAGGCACCACAAAGATTCTGTTGTCCTCAGAATTTATTAGAATGCATTATCTTTAGATTGACACCACATGAGATCAGAAAATGACTGTATTATGTATAAGGTGAGCTTAAACCTTTAAAAATAAAAATAAAGCTTTACACTTATTAGTTAACTTCCCACATTGTGAATTTTATTTTGTATTTAGTGGCAGAAGATAAAATGATTCTAGAAAAAAAAATTGGCTTTCTAATCAAATAATTCAATTAATAGCAAAATCCTTTGAAATAAATCATTTTATCATGGTGAAAATTAGGATGAAAACTCACGATCATTTACAGTATTCCCCTTTTTCCTTTGGTCATAGCAGTATTTTGTCACCTAATTTAAGGTGGAACATTGCACCTAACAATTCCATGTTTTGAAGTGCCAGCCAAATATAATGAAAACTTCTGGATCTTGATCAGAAACAATTAGATTTCTCTCAAAATCACTCCTTATTAAAGATCCAGAATAGTGCCATGGTTTGTCATTACAAAGATCTGGGTTTGAACCTTGTCTCAACCAGTTTCAAATTATGCCACCAGGACACAGTAATCTTGTTCTACATAAAATAGAGATAAAATAATCTACTTTATAGGATCGTTACAAGGAAACATGATACTGCTTGCAAAGGGCTTAGCACAGTGCCAGGCAAATGCAAGCCCTCGGGAATCTCTGATGGTGTAAGAACATGGAAATGACAGTGATTTTTCCTGGGCTACAGAGGGTCATGTCCATTTACTGCTCTTCCAGTCGTGACCCACACATCTCTGTCCTACCGATTCTTTGGCGATGGCTTTGAAGAAGGTCAGAACTCCTCAGAATTCAAAGAACAGCTTTGTGAATGGATCTGACTCTTAGAATTCAGGTTTTCAATGAAGAACACGGCATAAAAACATACTGTTAGCAAATTCTGAAAAGATAGTTCTATTTATCAGATTTTCAAAGATAATACCACTTGGGGAAAAAAAACTAGTAAACATGGTTCCAGTTTTTTCATTGAGTATCACCCCTGCATTGTTTCCAGACCCCAGTGATTCACTGTCACCTTTTTAAATAGCTTATCAATATTTACTTCCTACGTTTCTTAACATATTTTCACTTTTAACCCTAAATAGTTTCAATGATTTTGTTTCTGTTTAATTATATTACCATCAAGAAACTAATATCGATTGACATAATAGAAGTTTAAAAAATACATAATTATTCAAAAGAAGGTCTGTTCATGTCCCCTCACATGGTCCTACATGACATTTATTCCACATCTGGGAAAAACTCAACCACAGTATCCTTCCTCATTACTTTCAGGAACACAAAGTTGATCACAAAAGCTTCCCCACTGGAATCCAGTATTCCTGCTATTCTTTAGCTGTGGCATTCAGCCTCTTTATTTTAAAGATGAAGAATATGAAACATAGATTTTAATAACATGTGCAAGGGGCACACAGCTTGTTGGCAGCTATGTATGATATACTGTGGAGAATCTACAAGAGAAAATTAGTTAACAGGTATGTAGGTATAAAATTCACCACTTCTGTGATTAAGTTCATAAATTGATAAAGCAAACCATAGAATTGTAGGGGGTGAGTGAAGTGAAAAATTGTAGAACATAATAGGACCGAGTCTTCTATATATCATTATGAAATATGAGTTAATGGGGTGGACATACTTCTTATTTCATTGTTTTCTCATTTTCCCTTATGCCATTTTTGGTATGTGATTGTCTCAAACTGACACTTCTCTTTATATTTAGTTAAGTTATATTTGTATTCAGTATCCTCATCATAGTCATGAACAAATAGAACTGCACTGGGCACTATGGTCCCAAGTATAATAACTATCCTGTATCTCTTGGTTGGATGAGACTTGGAAAATATTAGCCATTGATTTTTCTATCTCCCTTTCAAAGGAATCCCCACATATTCTTGGATATGGAACGTGGCAAAGCCCTGTGAGAGACACAAGTTTTACGTTAGCCTCCCTGCTCCAAAAGAAAGCAATTATGCTGGCCTTTCTGTCTTCCTTACCCTTTGCAGTTTCTGTTAGTAAATGTTTATGGTGTTTATTCTTCTGTGCTTTCCTTATGCTGGCCTTCTAGCAACTGTGAGTGAGATAAAAGAGCAGGAGAAAGCACAATTAATTCATTTATGATTTATCTGCCTGACTTTGAATAAGTTCATGTATCTCATAAGAATTTCAGAGCTCCTCCAGTTTTTTAGTTAGGCTTGAGAATCTGGAACTTTGGGTAGAATTGCAGAACTTGAGAGCCGTAGGTATACCAAAACTAAAGAGGGAGCATGCTCTTCCCTTCTAGTCCCTAACTGAATAAGGGATGTTGGCTGAATCATACAACACTGTCAATTTGTAGATTATCATGGCCCCAAATAGGCAGTTTTGTATAATTGAGCCTATGGGCAGAGGAAAGAACATTCATTACTACCCTGTAACTAAGGTCACTCAACATGGGACTAGCAACAAGTAGACATTGGTTGCCTATAACATACAGACCTAATTACAGATATATCTAGTTCTTGGAAGCCCAATCTTTTGATAAATGTTAAATCACAAAATGAAATAAGCAAAGATGAGATCTAAGCCAGTCAATCGAGTCTCAGGGCTGTACTGATGCAATGAATGAATGAGAATGTAGCCAATAGCCGCTACTACATGATGAGTGAGGCTGTTTAACAAATGAATGTGCAGCTTTGTAACGTGTAGCCAAGCTCTGGCCCCATAGAAAACTAGAGTGGAGGGCTATTGAATGTGGCAGACACACATACTAATGCAATGAATATTTTAGGTAGCACTATTGGGTAATATTGTAGGCTGGGAGGGGCACATCATCAAGATTCATTAATACCACTCACAATCCAAGGGAAAATTTCCATGCATACATTATGGGAAAGACTATTGTTTAGGGTTGCAGACACACATAGCAGGAGTTGCTTTAGATTGTTTTGGGGGTGAAAGTAATATTTTTTGCAGTATTCGAATAGTCTTATGTAAGTGTTTCTGATAAAGAAGAAACATTTGTTAATCCAATAGGAAACTATAGTAGCTTAGTTATAAAAATTTTATTTTTTTTCACTTACTTTTGCAATTTGATCCAATTGGAAAAGTCATGTATTGTGATTTTTATGACAACATTCTCATATTTCTATCCTTTAAATGTGTTCATATAGTTTGGACTTGAAGTTATATGAGAAATAATGTATTTTATTTCAAATTGAAATAGTCACAGGTATACAGGTGCAGTATATCAGTGACAGGTGCAGTATATCAGTGACAATCACTGATTCTCAAGGAAGTGAAGGGAGAAGGAGAGGGTAAGCAGTAAATCCTGATAAATCTTATGTAAAAGAATTGAAGGACCGGTGAAACAAAACAAGATTTTAGTGGTAACCATGACAACCTCCATGGATAAAGAAGAACATGATGTTTTTTGGTCATTATTATTATTGCATTTCAACATTTATTGACTGACTGCCTGGATGGGATTGGGGCTAATCAACTTTTTCTCAGGAGGAAAAAAATAAATGGAGATGAGGTTTCCCTAAAGGGAAGCCAGTGCATTCTAACAGCTATTAATGAACTTGGGACTGTCAGATGACAAAGAAACGTTAAGTTCTCTCTGTTGTACAGTGGGGAGATTTTTTAAACTTAGAGATTATGTCATATAAAGGAGAGTGCCATGACATTTATGCTGGAGACATCTGACAGGTGAAAAAGATATATGATAAAATTAGTGATGTGGAACCAAAAAAATAGCCAGAGGTTAGATTTAAGATTTATCGAGTTCTTGTTCAGAGAGAGAGCTGATAATAATTTTTCGGTGAGCTATCTTCTTGTGGAGACCCTGGGACAAGATTTTTTTAGTGTAGCAGCATAATTAAAGTTCTGCCCTATCAAAGAAAAAGTGTTGAGATACATTCTCTTCTGAACTAGTTTAATGCTTGTTCATACCCAGTCACAAGAACAAAACTGTTACAAAACAAAAGCACCCCAGAATAAAAGAAAATGTAAAGGCTCCTCTTCCATTCTGGGATGTTGGGGGACAGGTTTGGAAGATAAGCAGGAAGGGGAGTGAAGTCACAGTTTTTATGTCTGGCATTGGCTTGGGTTGTTTGCCAAATGGAAACTGAGTGAGACCTCAGGAAGCTTCCAGTCATGGTGGAAGTTGAAGCAGGAGCAGACAGTTTGCATGGTGAAAGCAGGAGCAAGAGAGTTGAGAGATGGGTGCCACACACTTTTAAATGACATAGTATTAGTATTACTATCTGAATAGAACTTCTCTTGAGCAGGATTTCTCAAATCAATCACCTGGGGATCTGCTTAAAATAAAGATTTTGGTTCAGTAGAATCATGTAGATTCAACAGAATTTGGTGGGACTCCAGATTCCTCATTTCTAGCAAACTTCCAGTTGATGCCCATGATGACTGCATCTTAAATTGTAAGGCTCAATTGTGGTTGCACCACAGATCACTTGGGGTGCTTTGATAAATCTTGCTGCCCAGGCCACATCCCTAAACCCGTGAAAACAGCAAATCCAGAGGTATGATCTCGGGGCTGAGAACCACAGTAACTATAGGTCAAAGGTGAACCAAAGATATATCGATTTGGCTTACAAAAGTTTCACAACTTTGCTTACACTAAAAACATGGGAAGATCTCACATAAAATCTGTACTTTCAGGTTGTATTAGGCTGTTGTTGCCTTGCTCTAAAGAAATACCTGAGACTGGGTAATTTATTAAAACAGAGGTTTAATTGGATCAGGGTTCTTCAGGCTGTACAGGAAGCATAGTACAAGCATCTGCTTCTGGTGAGGCCTCAGGAAGCTTCCAATTATGGTGGAAGCTGAAGCAGGAGCAGGCACTTCACATGGTAAAAGTAGGAGCAAGAGAGAGGGAGTGGGGAGGTGCCACCCACTTTTAAATGACCAGATCTGGTAAGAACTCACTATCACATAGATAGCATCAAGCCTTGAGAGATCTGCCTCCATGCTCCAGACACCTCCCACCAGGCCCCACCTCCAGCATTGGGGATTACAATTCAACATGAGATTTGGGTGGGGACAAATATCCAAACTATATCACAAGTCTTTGTTGAAGAAACAGTGTTTCAACCTGGCTGCCATCTACTACAGCTATGGCACTCTGTGCCTTTTATTTCTTGTTTGTTTGTTTTAGAAACAGGGTCTTGTTCTGTCACCCAGGTTGGAGGGCAGTTGCATGATTATAGCTCCTGACAGCTTTGAACTCCTGGCCTCAAGCAATTTTCCCACCTCAGCTTCCCAGGTATTTAATACTACAGGCACATGTCACCATGCCTAGCTAATTTTTTTAAAAATTGTTTTTTGTAGAGATGGTATCTTGCTATGTTGGCCAGGCTGGTCTCAAACACCTGGCCTCAAGTGACCTTCTTGCCTTGGCCTCCTAGAGTGCTGGGATTACAAGAGTGAGGCACTGTGCCTGGCCCCCATACCTTTTAGATAGGTCATAGTCTCTCCAGGTCACCTCTGCCTGGAGAGTCACTTTCCCCAGTTCCTTGTTTTTCTTCATGGCAGCTATTCAGGTGCTCATAGCCCTGGTAAGTAGATGAACTGAACTCATCTTTTTGTTATCTCTTCTCCATGTCTGTCTCCTGCACACTTGCTTTGGTGCCCCCTCCAGAGCATCATGTCATAATGTCTCCTCTTGGATGAATGATTTGTAATGTATTCTTCCTTTAAGTTCTTGACTCACACAGGGCAAAGATGCTGAATTGTTAGTTTGGTTTGTGTTGCCCACTCATTCTAAGATCCCTATTGAAACACTGATACAGAAAAATACGTGTGTAGGAGTCAGGAGCTAGTCTGTTTCTGCTACTTACTGCTATATTGATACTGAACAAGTCACTTAACTTCTCTGAATCTTAGCTTTCCACATTTGTAAAATCATACAATTTGGAGATTGGACCAAATGTCTTTTGAAGATGCTAACACAGCATCAGCCACCATTACTCATTTGCTCCACAAGCTCTATTTATAGAGTGTTTGCTTATTCTGTGCCAGGCACGCTTGAGTGGAGAAGAGATAATGAAAAGGCAAGTTCAGTTCATCTACTTACCAGGGCTCTGAGAGCTTTAAAAGTTGTCATGAAGGAAAGTGAGGAACTGGATCTCCACACATCTCTATTTGCCCAAACAACCTAAGTTGTGCTTGATGTTCACGCATGATTATTAACCACAATAGTTTCACTCCAAAGTGTTCTGGTTTGGGTAAGAGATCCAAATTCTGTAGTTAGGAAAGGATTGCACTGTGAGGTTTCTGTAAGAAAGGGGAGTCCATGGGATGCCACAGATAGGTGAGTCCTAGACATTTAGCATGATGGGTAGTACAGAGGGGAGAAAAGCTGTGCCTACATTGATTATTCACATGCTTTCATGGGCCAGTAGCCGGCCCCATCCCCTCTGCTTTGCAGCAATTCAGAGAAGTCCTGCTAAGCATGTCCCGTCTCCAGCCAGCTTCTCCACACAGGGCAGAATGAATTTGGCCAGACTTGGGGGACTCTCCACATACTTTGTCAGCTCCAACTTCAACAGCCGTAACAGCACAAGTTCTAGTGATTGTTTTCTGTTTCTAGTCCCTTGTTCCTGTTCTTTTTCATCTTGAATCTTGTATGTTTCCAGGTCTCTGTCTGAGATTCTGCTGCTGAAATTCTCCTGCCTTTCCTTTTTAAGTTTCTTTTTTTTTGTTTTTTAAACCCCTGGTGACCCGGCACTTCACGGGTGCCTGCTGCTGCCATCTAGTGGAGGTACCACAATGTCATGATTGCCTTTACCTTTGATCAAAACTGGGCTAGGTTAGAATTTACTAAAGGAATTATTCAGACACTGCTTCTGGTTTGAGGGAGGGTGATTGGAGAGTGAAGATGTTTTTACAAAATATACAGCACTTGATCTCCATTGAAATAGTTTTTTTTTTTCTCTGAAAAAGGATTTGAGAGGCTAACCCTAAAAACACCAAGGTACCAGTTCCTTACTTATAGAAGCCAAATAATAGTGGTTTGATGAGTGAATAACCCAAGGATCTGAGAGAAGACAGAATATTCATGCCCTATTCAAGCAGAGTTATATTTCTCTATTCAAATAAAGTGTGTGGCATCTTGCTTCTTTCCACATGAAGAAGAGATTTTCCAAAGTGACACCAGGTTGATCAGCATACTTGATAGTCTGACTTTCTAGCCTGAGCTTCAGTAGTTATGCAATCTCTTTCTCTTAATAATGACTTCAGAATTTCACATTGAGAATATAAATTCCATTCTTGCAGTTGCAATTGCATATTTAAAACAATAGCCTACCGTCTTTCTAATAATGTTGAAGAAGAGATATTCGCTTTCTTCATATCTCTTTGTCTTCCTTGTTCCTCATTTTTCCAAAAATAGGCATCTATTCTGTCTCCTTTTCCCTATTTCTGGTTCATTCTGATGATTTTTTATCTCCAGATTTCTTCCTACAAAACCTTCTGTTCACCATAAAGACTCTCAGTGGTTCTTATCTACTTAAGTAATTCAAAGGGATTGAATTTATTTTTCAGTTTTTGAGAAAATGTTCCTTGTAATGATCTCAATATATTGATATACCTAAATATGAATAACAATTACCAATTAATAACATAAAAAAGCAATATCTATATTATGATGGCTATCGCAGTATTATTCCAACCCTCCTGAGGATTTATCTGGAAGGGTAAGATGAATATTTTAGGACATAGTTCACAGAGGTCACTGGAATATTTAATCTTCTGTGATTATTTTTTATTTAAAATATGTTAACCAAAAGCAGATTCTAGAAATAAATCAATAGTAATTTTACTTAGGGTAAAAATAGGGCATAAATGGAACTATGATCATCGTATTAAATTATACTACCATATTATGTTTGCTACATTTGGAGCTGTGTCATGCATGCTGCAATTGTCCTGAGACCATGCTTTCCAAAAATAATATAAAGACTCTTCTGTGCCTTTTGGACTATTATGGTACCTAAATTGAAATATCAAATTGCAGATATTTGAGACTCTGGCATTTTATTGTTGGAAAATACCTAAGATAAAACATACTCTGCCCTCTCTTAATTTTAACATTAAAGAGTCTGAAGCCCAGAAAGCAAACGTTATCCAGGGGTCACATAGCTATCTCTACACCAAAGTTGAATTCAGTTCTCCTTGGACCATTCTAGAGTGTCATTCATTTTATTTATATATACATGGATATCTATATTCATGTTATATTTTTTCCACATATATTTTATAAATGTTGTCTTATGAATTACAGATCTTTCAAATATGATACCTTTCTAATATTTTTTAAAGAAGTAATTTAAAAGAAAAATTATTTCAAGAACTTTTTAGATTTTATTTTAGAAAGGAAAGGCAACTATGGCATTATAATCTTAATAGGTACCTGTGTTGAAATGATTTGAACTGTTGCCTAAAATTAACTGTCTTCTTGCAAGACTGCTTCAGAGGGTAGCGTTGATTAGATCTATGTGATCATGTTTACAGCATATTCCTATATAGGTACTTTTTGTCATCTGCCATGAAACATTAAAATAAGAATAACTGTGGAATAGTTACTCAACCCCTACTAAAATTTTGTTGTTATTAATAGGTGATGAAAGTCCTCCATGTTTCTCTAAATTGATCTATCTTAGTGTTTAAATTTCAAGGGTGCTTTAAGATGATACCATATTGCTTCTTTTCCTGATACATTAGACTAGTCACAATAGCAAATAGATCCTTCTAGTGAAGTCAAGAATTAATTCCCTCTTTTAATGCCCCAGAGAGATTATTTTCCCTGATGTTTTGTTCTATAACAGTTCAACCCCATATTACTATAAGGAATGTGGATATACACTTTAAAAATCATTTTCCTGATTGATTCTTTAATATTCTACTTACTCTTTAAAGTTTCTGAACAGAATACATCCCTCCCTCCTTCCTTTCCTCTCATCTTTCCTTTCTCCCTTCCTTCTTCATAAATCGTTTGTCCTGGCCCCTGCTACATATCAGGTATTTTGTTAGATGCTGTATTTCTTGAGATTTTGAAAAGATTACCTCAGAGATTTGATTTTCTTTGTTTAACTCCTAGAACTATATATCAAATTCATGATCATATTCTGAAAATTATGTGATATTTTATTTTAGTCTTTATAGTAATCTCTTTAGGAATATGCTGAAATGCAACCTATTAATGTTTTCGATCATTACCCTAATAGATTGTGCTTAATTAAATTGTTCCAGTTGTGAAGAAAATGTGTACATAACTCGGTAATCAATGTTTTTTCTTTCATGTAACTACCATTATCTATTAAAAAGTACGGCTCTGCTACTTTGTATTTTTGCATTTATCCAAATGAGATCAATATTGTCTCGTAATCAAGCCAGTTGACATGGTGGGAGAGATTTTCTTTAGTTTTTTCAGTTGATAAGAGCACTCCAGCAACAATATTCCCATGCACTAACTGGAAGGCTGATTTAATAAAGGAGTTGCTGCCTCCACCCTTTTCGGAAGCCACAGCAGGGAGGCCTGGCTTGGGGTTCATTAGAGTCTGGTATGATGACAACAGACTGGGAAGCAGCTGTAAATGATCAGAATCAGGCCTTGGCTAGTTTCAGCTTCTGCCAAGCCCAGCGTGGTTCCAAATGCTTTCTGGATTCCAAAGAAAACATGCCAGTCTTATACCTACTGATCACAGGACATAGACAGGATATATGTTTCTGGCTTTGAGGTTTTAGAGGAAATGCCTATCATTTGCATCTGTCTTCCAGCCATATGTCAGCAGAAAATGGACACTTTAGGTGGATGTGTTTTTCACGACAATTCCGTAGGCTAATTCTCAATTTTCTTTAACCTTCAAAATAAATCTGCATTTTAAATATAATGGAGAAGAGACCATCCTGTATAGGCTCCTTGTTTTATAAATGACCAAAAGGCAGCTGGGCCCGGCGGCTCATGCCTGAAATCCCAGGACTTTGGGAGACCAAGGTGAGCAGATTACCTGAGGTCAGGAGTTTGAGACCAGCCTGGCTAACATGGTGAAATCCTATCTCTACTAAAAAGTACAAAAATTAACCAGATGTGGAAATGCACACCCACCTGTAACTCCAACTACTAGGGAGCCTGAGGCAGGAGAATTGCTTGAACCTGGGAGGCGGAGGTTGCAGGGAGCCGAGATCATGCCACTATACTCCAGCCTGGGCAACAGAGCAACACTCCGTCTCAAAATAAATAAAAATAAACAAACAAACAAACAAAAGACTTAGAGGAGTCAGACCCATACTGGGTTAGGGTTAGATATGTACCCAAGCACTGCATTAGGCACCAGGGAAATGGAGATGAATAAGAATGAGTCCTTTCTATAAGCAGTAGGACAATGTTTGACCCATTGTTGTCTGTCTTTAATTAATTAAAACATAAAAGAGCATTATCTACTATGGTGATAGACATATAGACAAATAGATTGCTAGAGATAGAGAGATAGATATCACTAAAATGGGTAGGTACTAAATAGTATGCAAAGTATTCAAATTAACCTGAAAATACAGAGAACTTGATATCCAATTAAGTAGACAAAAATAGATACAGAATACTCTGAATTTATTTCCATTTCCAAAAGACAAAAATATATGTATGTGTGTGTGACACACACACACACACACACACACATATATATATAAGTATTCATATTCATGTTTGTCATCCATGTCACCTTCTGTTGCTGGGTAGATTTTGTTTTGTTTCATAAATTATCATTGTGAACACGTATAAAACTACAGGTGATTTGTACAAGGTGGACTTACAGTAAACAGGCTGGGGAGTAAAGAGGGCAAGTAGGAGGTCTGCCATATGACTTTCTTTTTTTGAGTATTTCTCTTTTACTTTTGTTATTCTTACTTTTCATTTCTTCCTGTCTCACCTAATCTCAAGGTTTGTCTGATTGGTTGGTTGGTGATTGTTTTTAAAGCTCATTTAGAATATTTGCTTCTATGTTGCTATTTCCTGCATAGTCCGGTCCTATGAATTTCAAAATATTGTTTGTTTATGTCTCCACAGCTATTAGCTCCAAGAATAAATTAATTTGACGATCTAAAATTGTTTTACTCAGAAATCCAATTGCAAAGGAAAAACAAAGAAAACATGAAAATAGGGAGAGAGATACAGAAAGAGAGGAAGTGAGAGACAGAGAGGGAGAGAGAGAGATAAACAGAATGAGAGAGAAAGAAGCAAACTCACAGCTCTACAGTACCATGTGAGCAAACGCTGATGCTAAGTCTTCCTTGAGAAATTTTGAAATTGTGGAGACTTGTCCATCAACCCTTCATATACTATCAAAGTTCCAAGGTGAGTTCTTACCTTGATCAGCAAATATAACATGAACCATTTAGCACAAAATCACCAAAATGTATGTGTACTGGGTAGGATATATAGAATATCTACCACCTATAAAAATCCCTCCCAAGTTTTCTTTTAATACATAAGTCACCAAACTTTGTACCATATAATCCTGTGGCTCAGAACACGACTGATTAATAGGGGATTCATTGGCAAGAACCACAGACTAAAGGCTTGTCTGTGGCCTATATGGCACCTTGTTGCAAGAGCTGCATCCTCTTTTAGGTGCTTACTAGAGCCCTGCTAGTGAAAGTGTGATCCATGTAACAGCAGCATTAGTATTACCTATGAGAAGCTCCAGCTTCACCCCAGAACTTCAGAACCAAAATTTCCATTTCACCAAAGGTTTCAGATGATTAATATTCACATTAAATTTTGAGGAGCCATGTACTATAAAATTCAATTGGATCCTCTTTTCTGAAAAGCTTAGATGTGCAGCATGAAGAATGTCATAAACACCAGGTGACAAAGAATTAGAGAGACATAAAAAGGAAAATAGTAAAGATGCCATGAGTCACCAAAAGTCATGAGTTAATGGAATCCATGGGGTGGAACAAATATGAGTAAAGTCCCATTAGCTGGTGGACAGAGCACAGTAAAAGTAGAGACAGAGAGAAGCTAATGGCACATGCCCTTAAGGAGAGGGCAATGAAGAACTTCTTTGAGAGGATGACGTCTAAAATTGATGTTGAGTTAGCTGCTTTCTGACTGCTAGAACTTCTATTGCATCTGAATAGCTTTCTGTTTTCCATGCATCCTTGTTATGTAACTGCTAAAATTGACACCATCAATTCTTACTGTCTTGAAAACTTGTGGCAAATTCTATTAACCGAGGTAATTTAGGAATATCACTAATCCTGGCAATCTCAAAAAGCCTCAAAGAGTTAACTCTTATTCCCAGGTCTTGTTTTTCATTCTTTTGCCAAAGTTTAGCTTCTTGGAAAGTTGAATTTTAAAATCATTTATGGCTTCACTAAATCTTGATGAAGCCATGAAAAAGAAGCATAGGGATTTCTAGAATGATGGAGGGAGGGTCTTGGCAAGCCCTCCACCCAAAAATAAATTTCAAAAACCCTACAAATATCTGATAAAACAACCATTTCATTACTCTGGAAATTGGCCATAGGCATACAGAAATTTGAGAAACATTTATTAAGAAAAATGGCCAAACCCTGGGTAAGGTCAGTAAGAGTATATAGCATTTTCGACTGGGGCTTCTTTTATTATTTCCAAATACTTCACTGTGGTAACTCTACCAGGAAAGGGCATACTGTGAAAACCAGTACTTAGTTGCTAGAGAGGATTGATTTGGTTTGGAGCAGAAAGTGAGAAAACCACATGCCCCTGTGCATTGTCAGAAACAATAGTGATCTGGGTAACAAACCAACAGGAAAAGCCAATGCTTCAGCTAGCCTGACATCATGGTCCTGGTTGGGACAAACAACAGGACGGCAGATTCACCAAAAATTAAACAGGGAGATCTAGTGAATAAGACAGCCATTGTGTGCATTGAGGGCTCATACATCCCTACAGGTCTTAAAGTTTGTACACATGTGCAAATTTGCACTCACAGGCAGAAGAGACTACAGAACTATCTATACATCCCTTGCTGGACATGATACTACGTTCCAGTGCAGAAACACAAGAGGGTCCAGTGTAATTTAAACTGTCTGAACTTTGTTCCCTAACTGACACACAGATCCACTGGGAAAAGTAAGAGCTTATTGGCTCAACATGTTTGAGCACAACCTCTGATCAATCACTGGTTGACCACTAAGCCTATTCTGACACAGCAGTAATCACTAAGAAGCCAAATTTTAAAATAAAAATAAGATTTTTTAAAAAAACTGAGCAGAGACATGAACACCCTCATGGGGAGACAAATGCACTGACTTAATCTAGAAAAGCTACTGAAGAAATCACTACAAACAATAAGATATCAAAGTAAACAACCTCCACTAACAAAACCAGAATCCAGACTTGCTGTACTGTATTACCTAAAGGGTCCAGTTTTCACTAAAACAAAAATCATGAGACACATAAAGAAAGAGAAAAATGTGGCCCAGACTGAGAAAAAAAGAAACTGACTCTAAGAGTCCCAGATGTTAAACTTTGCAGGCAGAAACTTTAAATTAGCTGCTATGATTATGTTCAAAGAACTAAAAGAAATCATGTTTAAAGAATTAAGGTATGACAGCAATGACTCATCAAATAGAGAATATTAATATAGACAAATTATCAAAAGAAACAAATCGGAGTTCTGTATTTGAGAAGTATGATTAAATGAAGTATTCACTACAGCAGCTCAATAGCAGCTTCGAGATGGCAGAGGGAAGAACATGGATCAATATAAAGTATCTATCCTGAAAAACAGAAGGAGAAAAGAATAGAAGAAAAAAAACAGAAGAAGAAGAAAAATAGAAAGAAGAAAAGAATATAAAAGAAAATGAAGGGCCAGGCATGGTGGCTCATGCCTGTAATCCCTGAACTTTGGGAGGCCGAGGTAGGCGGATCACGAGGTCAGGAGATTGAGACCATACTGGCTAACACAGTGAAACCCCATCTCTACTAAAAATACAAGAAAATTAGCCAGACGTAGTGGCGGGTGCCTGTAGTCCCAGCTACTCAGGAGGCTGAGGCAGGAGAATGGCGTGAACCCGGGAAGCGGAGCTTGCAGTGAGCCGAGATTGTGCCACTGCACTCCAGCCTGGGGGACAGAGTCTCAAAGACCTTTAGTATACCATGGAGCATCATACCAATATACACACAATAGCAGTCCCAGAAAGGAAGAAGAAAGAAAACGGGTAAGAAAAAAGCATTTGAACTAAATAGTTATAAGCTTCATAAATTAGATAAAAGAATTTTAACCTACACATTCAAGTATCTTAACAAACTCAGAGTGGAATAGACACAAAGACCTCCAAAGCTACATACATCATAAACAAATTATTGAAAGCCAAACTAGCTATGAGAATGGCTACAATTAAAAAAAAAAAAAGAAAGCCAAGCATGGTGGCTCATTCCTGTAACCTCAGCAGTTTTGGAGGCCGAGGCGGGAGGATTGCTTGAACCCAGGAGTTCCAGACCAGCCTGGGCAACATAGCAAGATCTTGTCTCTACAAAAAATTAAAGAAAAAATTAACTGGTTGTGGTGGCATGTGCCTGTGTTCTCAGCTACTCAGGAGGCAGAGGTGGGAGGATTACTTGAGCCTGGAAGGTTGAGGCTGCAGTGAGCTGAGATTGCACCACTGCACTCCAGCGTAGGTAACAGAGCAAGATCTTGTCTCAAAACACAAAACAAAACAAAACAAACAAACAAACAAAAAAACAAAAGACAAACAATACAATCGTTAGTGACAGTGGGTGAAACTAGAACCCTCATACACTACTACTGGTGTAAATATAAAATGATATAGTTTCTTCAATAAACAGTTTTGCAGTTTCTTAAGTGAAGAACCAATTCCACTCCTAAATATGTATATGAAATAAAAACATATGTCCATATAAGGAGTTGCAAACAACTATTTATAGCAACTTCACTTCTAATAGGCAAAAACTGGAAACAATTCAGATATCTATCAACTAGTGAGTGGAAAAACAAAACGTGTTATGCCCATACAATGGAGTACTATTTAACAATGAAAAGGAATGAATGAACTACAACATGGATGAACCTCAAAAACATTCACTAAGGGAAAGAAACCACATGAAAAAGATTACATATTATATAATTTTATGTGTTGGCAATATCCAAAGCAGACACATCTAGACAAAAAAGCAGATCAATGGTTGCCTCACGCAGAGAATGGGAGCAGCAATTGAATGCAGTGGGCATGAGAGATCTTTTTTGTGGTGATGGAGTTGTTCTTAAGCTGGATTGTCATGGTGGTTGTGAATTAGACTGAAATAAACATGTTAAAAAGAGAGAGAGAGAAAGGGAGAGTGAGCTGCTCCCTGTCAGATGCAACTGCTTTGGACAATGACATTGAGTGAAGAGAACGTGTATCAGTGGTTATACCCATGGGATTTTAATTTATGGAAGTGACCAAATGATGACATGGAGAGATCCTTGTAATTGAATAAAGAATTTATCACTTACATTTTCCGAGACAAAGGGGCACGCCACACCACGTAGGGCTACACGGGGAAGCGCCAGTTTGGTCAAGTAGCCAAAGAGATCCCAGGGAAGGGGTAGGAGTTTCCATGGGAAGGACAAGGCGGGAGAAGGCAAATGGCTTTGAATTGGCTAGTTTGAATAATTCTGAGAGGCAGTCCTCAGTTGTCTGATACTGGCCCTGTGTTGATTTAGGGCAGGAGGAATATTGGCTTGCTGTGTGAGAATTTAAGAAGATAGTTAAAGGTGTGGGCTCTGGGTTGGTTAGTTTGCAAATGAAAGGCATGCTCCCTGCTGAGGCCTTTGCTATTTTTAATAATTGGACAGCTCTGAGAGGGGCAGTCTATCCTCAGTTGGTAGGCTACAAATGCCAGTGCAACAAGAATACAGAAAACATAGTTAATACAATTAGCTTTTTGATTAATAGTTGCCCAATAGACAAATACGGAACCTAAGACACCACAGAAAGAAGGACAATTTAAATGGCATAAACTAGAATCTCCTTTTTCCTATTTTTTAGTATATTTTAATAACAATAATTTGTTATGTTGTTTCTCTTTTTTTTCTGGAAGAAACAAAACAAAAAGCAAAAAAAGCCTGCCCACATGTTTTTACCACATATGGAAAAATATAGCCATTTTATATGTACTTTTTCATATTTACAGCGTGCACTTGTAGTACGTACATTGACATTTGGCAGCAAAATTAGGTAAAACACTCTTTACCAGTAATGGATTTAATAGAGGCTTGACGCATGTACCAAAAAGGGTGACTCCTTGAATATGATAATCAACAATGGAGTATGCTGCAATCAAGGTTTGATTTTTGTAAGAGAACAAAAAACCTCAAATCTTTATCATTAGTCTTTATATACTTATTGAAAGAGTTTTAAACTGATAACTTTTTATGGTTCAGACTAATGTGAGACTGAAATGTATTAATATCCCTGTTATTTGCTTGTGTACATTATACATGCAATTCATTTTCATAAAATAATTAGATAATATAACCATAACTAGTTTAAGTTTTCAGATGTTACCAACTCTCATGTTTTATTTTTAGACAAGGGCATAAATTCTACTTTCAGGTATTTGTAAAACCAAGAAATGAAAAAAAAAAAAAACAAAAACGCAACTTCAGAGATTTTAGAATGAAAGCTTAGGGAGTTAAAGTACACAAAGAAGTTGAGCAGCATAGTCCAACAGATGTTTCAACAGATGAATGAAATGTGCCTTGTGAATTCCTAATGAATTTCAAAGAATACTGCCTGGTACTGACAACTGCAGCAGATCACCCAAGTGGCAATAGTCGCTGGAAAATGGTTGGGGAAGAAAAGGTCTACCGGGGCAGAGCTCAAGTCATTTGTACCTTAGGGTGTCTGCTTATAGTTTTACGTCTATATTTCTAACACTCAAAGTTGAACATAATAACAATCATTTAAGATGACGAGGGTCGTATCCAGCAAACATACAGATTGTTCTTTACACTTGTATCATCACATCTTCTAGGTCTACTTCTCCTGTTTCTAACTTCTTTCTCCTCCACTGGGTGTTTTAACTATGTCCCTTTCATCACATTTATCAAAGGTTGCACAATATCTTGCTGGGAGCATGACCACTCTTTCTAGGTCTGAATAGTTAGAATAACCACCACCTCGGAAAATAGAATGTATAGCTTAAGACAGATGTTGAGGCATGAAGAAGATAAATCCTCCTCTTTACAGTATAGACATTTTCTAAAAATAAAAATAGCCAAGTGGATCTTGGGACATTATGAGCTAAGAGAATATAGCACGCAGTGGATTCTTGATGCATGTCTTCTGAAAGAGCTACATAGGAAAAAGTTATTAAAATGGTTGGGGAGGGAGTCTGAAATTAGATAGATCCCTGGTTCTAGAGCCACAATTTTTTCTATTAATCTGAGAACAGGGTAAAATAAATGGGAATGTGTTGCTTAATGGATACTATGAGTGAGTAGACTCATTAAACTTATTAAGAGGGTTAAGAAATGAGACTATTTACATAAAAGAAAAGAGTATGAGCTTTAAAATTAGATGAAACATGGTGTGCATCCTGGTTGCCCCATGTAGTAGCTTGGGTGCTTCTAGTAGCCTCTTGGAGCCTTGGGATCCTCCTACATAAAAGGATTTTGTTGTAATGATTAAAGATCACAGATGGAAAGTCCAGTATATGGCTGGCATTCAATATGAGAATCTGGGAAATAAAACCACATGAAAGGAATAATGAATGATGAAAATCACAGTGTTCCCCTGCCAGGCATTTGGCTTTTAAATAATGACTCAATCCGAAGGACCGATTTTGTAAAATACTAGACACCAGCAATAGGGGCCTTTTAGTGATCTACAGGTCCCACTGTGTGGGTGGTGAGCATATTATGTGTTCACATAGAACTATGTGAATGTAGACTTAATCTTAGTGACAATTGTGTGGGAGCTATAAATAAAACAATGTTTTAAATTAATAACATCTACTATATAACTTGAAACAGGATATTCAGACACAGTGCCTAACAGTCTAACATATACATCTCCCATAATAGACTGATGGTATTAACCATACTTAGTCTCTATATTGCTTTATCATTTGGAAGTCTCATCCATTTCTCTCCATCATCATGCACTTCAAAACAGGTATTAAAACATTTACCTTATAGGTAAGAAAACTGAGTTCAAATTTAAGGGATTTTCCTAGGTGCCACCACTAGTACCTGGCTGAGGTATAGCTCAAAGCCTGGTTTTCTGACACCAAGTCCAGAATGCTTTTTCACAGTGCATTACAACTGTCATTCAGAGCAGGTGTACCTCTTTAAACAATGCTCGCAAGTTTTGCAGCTGGTGCCTGGCTGCTGAAATATACAGCCATAGCAGAGTGCGTTTTTGGGTTACTTAACCCCAAGGCAGTGTGCCTTCAAATCCATATCGCAGGCTGCAAGCAACCTTTAATCTCTCTGCTGCCCAGTCCAGTCTGCTGCCATCAGTTACTGTATCTGCGAGTTCATCGTGTTCATAGCAAAGCCAAAAGATGAAGTAGCGATTTAAAGGGGGCAAACTGCACCTTAAGAAAATGGCATTTTTCTGGCATTGATAGAGGTATCAGCTGCCAGTCAGTAGAGAGTGGAAATTGTTCCAGGTTAAGGATCAGTCAGCCAAAACATGCATTTTAAATGAATATAGCAGCTACCCTGGGATAAATTTCAGTGGCAGCTGAAACACCTGCTCAGAAAGAAAGGCAATTTTTATCCTATGGCTCTTCTTTATGAGACTGAAATTTAGCACTTAGGTGGAAATATCTCCATAGAATGAATACTAAACAAGCTAGAGGACAATCAGCTGTTTAAAACATAATAGTGCATATGGTGTTTTCATTTCTCTTTATCTTCCTCATCTGATTTTTAGGAATTATGGGAGTTCAGGTTTATGGTTTCCATGCATGTGAAGTAGAAATAGAAACTCTTCACAGATTCTAATTTTCTGATGGTTGTTTATGTGAAACATCCTTTCAGTTGGGGAAATGTCTCTTACCTATGTGAGCAGACTAAGAACATGCTAAATGGATGTCACCTTAACTATTAATGTCTTCATTTCTTATTTCCTTACATGTAGTAAAACTGAAGTTATGTGCAACAAAGCAAACAGACTGTTGTAAGATATTTCAGCATGAAATTGTATTATTTCTACTTTGTGTGTGCTGAAGAACATTTTAATCACTATTAAAAAAAAATTTCTCTTTCTGTCCCAGTTATTTGAATGATTTGCACTACAACTCTATTTATAAAAGGCAGGAATTATAGACACTTTCATGATAATGACTAGGGAGGAGTTTGGTATGAAATGTACCTTATATAGCCCAGATCCCATTTAGTTGCACAGTGGTTGGCAGCTCTGGCATGACAAATTGATAAACATTTTTGGCTTGTAATGGCATTATGTGATTTTTGTTTGTTTCTTTGTTTGTTTTACAACTGACTGATCTTTATAAATAGTGTTTCATGGCTTTAGGACAATATTGGCCTCAGTTTGCATTTCCTGAACTTCAATAGGGCTTAACCACAGGTGTGGACTCCTGGTCTTGACTTGCACTTGCCTACACCCAGGGGCACCAAGGGCCGAGGGACGTTACTGACTATACACACACACACACACACACACACACACACACACATACACATATATGTGTATATATATGTGTATATATATATAGGCAAAACATTGGAGAATGCCATTGGCCTGACTCTTACTTGTGTTTTTCACTTCTTGTCCCATAGACTTTATGTGCAATTACATTCTTCTGATTTATTATACTTGGCCTCTTTTGTTTGAAATTTCTACCTTTCCTGGACTGGTTCAGAGTACATTGGAAACTGTATTTATGCTTACTTACTCCAGTCACTTATCCATCATGACTTACTGTACTGGATGCTGTGCTGGGTGGTGGGAATAGTGTGGTGAGCAAGCTAAACTCATGAACATGAGGTGGGATGGGAATTCTAGGCATGTCTACAAGTAATTTCATTGCAGTGTGATATATGCTGTGGTAGACTAGGTGCCAAGTGCCAAAGGATCATTGAAAGTGGGCTGAGAGTACTTATTTGAGTGTCTGAGCTTGCTTTCTATGTTCTTGGTCCCAAGTATGTTATGCAGATACTGTGTTTATTCCTAGGATATTTTCTTGAGGTTTTATTCTTAATATCTTGGTTGATGGCACAAAGATAACCTTTAAACACAATAACAAACTTCAGGAGAAAAGGGAACAGGTGCTAAAATATAATAAGGTTTAATCTGATTTGCCAACTAAATGTGACTTTCAACAAGTACTTTGACCTTTCTAATCATCATTTATCTGTAAAATAAAGGCAATAACGCCCTTACAGGGTGTTGGGAAGGTTTAGAGTTTCTATCTGTAAGGTTTTTGTTGTTGTTGTTTGTTTGTTTGTTTGTTTTAGCATAGTTCCTGACATATGGCAAGTCCACAGTAATTATCGCTCTACTGTTGTTGATCAGTAGTACTATCTACCTATGAAAGGGAAGCATAAGGATAAAGGCAAGGATTTTGTGGTGTGTGTGTGTGTGTGTGTGTGTGCGTGTTTGTGTTTAGTTTTAGCAGCCATAGACGTCTCCCAATTACACTTTTGTATTCTCTTGTCTACCAACTGATGCTGCGGTTTTCTCAGCATCAGCATGCCTTTAAAAGTATGCCCTGGGTGAGCTAAATTAATAGCAGCTCATTGATTTTTCCTCCTTCCTGAGGTGCCTTGAGAAGGGTGTGACTAACATCCATTGAGCATAAGCAAGACATTTCTTTTTCTTTTTTTTTAAATTTTTTATTATTATTGTACTTTAAGTTCTAGGGTACATGTGCATAACGTGCAGGTTTGTTACATATGTATACTTGTGCCATGTTGCTGTGCTGCACCCATCAACTCGTCAGCACCCATCAACTCGTCATTTACATCAGGTATAACTCCCAATGCAATCCCTCCCCCCTCCCCCCTCCCCATGATAGGCCCCGGTGTGTGATGTTCCCCTTCCCGAGTCCAAGTGATCTCATTGTTCAGTTCCCACCTATGAGTGAGAACATGCGGTGTTTGGTTTTCTGTTCTTGTGATAGTTTGCTGAGAATGATGGTTTCCAGCTGCATCCATGTCCCTACAAAGGACACAAACTCATCCTTTTTGATGGCTGCATAGTATTCCATGGTGTATATGTGCCACATTTTCTTAATCCAGTCTGTCACTGATGGACATGTGGGTTGATTCCAAGTCTTTGCTATTGTGAATAGTGCTGCAATGAACATACGTGTGCATGTGTCTTTATAGCAGCATGATTTATAATCCTTTGGGTATATACCCAGTAATGGGATGGCTGGGTCATATGGTACATCTAGTTCTAGATCCTTGAGGAATCGCCATACTGTTTTCCATAATGGTTGAACTAGTTTACAATCCCACCAACAGTGTAAAAGTGTTCCTATTTCTCCACATCCTCTCCAGCACCTGTTGTTTCCTGACTTTTTAATGATCGCCATTGTAACTGGTGTGAGATGGTATCTCATTGTGGTTTTGATTTGCATTTCTCTGATGGCCAGTGATGATGAGCATTTTTTCATGTGTCTGTTGGCTGTATGAATGTCTTCTTTTGAGAAATGTCTGTTCATATCCTTTGCCCACTTTTTGATGGGGTTGTTTGTCATTGTCTCAGCCCAAAATCTCCCTAAGCTTATAAGCAACTTCAGCAAAGTCTCAGGATACAAAATCAATGTGCAAAAATCACAAGCATTCTTATACACCAGTAACAGACAAACAGAGAGCCAAATCATGAATGAACTTCCATTCACAATTGCTTCAAAGAGAATAAAGTACCTAGGAATCCAACTTACAAGGGATGTAAAGGACCTCTTCAAGGAGAACTACAAACCACTGCTCAGTGAAATAAAACAGGACACAAACAAATGGAAGAACATACCATGCTCCTGGATAGGAAGAATCAATATCATGAAAATGGCCATACTGCCCAAGGTAATTTATAGATTCAATGCCATCCCCATCAAGCTGCCAATGAGTTTCTTCACAGAATTGGAAAAAACTGCTTTAAAGTTCATATGGAACCAAAAAAGAGCCCGCATCTCCAAGACAATCCTAAGTCAAAAGAACAAAGCTGGAGGCATCACGCTACCTGACTTCAAACTATACTACAAGGCTACAGTAACCAAAACAGCATGGTATTGGTACCAAAACAGAGATATAGACCAATGGAACAGAACAGAGTCCTCAGAAATAATACCACACATCTACAGCCATCTGATCTTTGACAAACCTGAGACAAACAAGAAATGGGGAAAGGATTCCCTATTTAATAAATGGTGCTGGGAAAATTGGCTAGCCATAAGTAGAAAGCTGAAACTGGATCCTTTCCTTACTCCTTATACGAAAATTAATTCAAGATGGATTAGAGACTTAAATGTTAGACCTAATACCATAAAAACCCTAGAGGAAAACCTAGGTAGTACCATTCAGGACATAGGCATGGGCAAAGACTTCATGTCTAAAACACCAAAAGCAATGGCAGCAAAAGCCAAAATTGACAAATGGGATCTCATTAAACTAAAGAGCTTCTGCACAGCAAAAGAAACTACCATCAGAGTGAACAGGCAACCTACAGAATGGGAGAAAATTTTTGCAATCTACTCATCTGACAAAGGGTTAATATCCAGAACCTACAAAGAACTCAATCAAGACATTTCAAGTTGACTTTAACTTTGCCTGTCACACTGAAAAATGGCTCCTAATGAATTCTTAAAAGGGAACAGAGGGACTGAGAGCACACTAATCTCAAGGTAGCCTTAATAATTGGATGTAATATCTCTGTAACATTCTGAATATTAACATATCTTACCATGAAGTCTCAAAATGTTCAATTTGGCTTGCTGGGATCTCAATTTTAGACTGTACTTAAGTGAGATTAAGCAATGGTTGTAAACTTCTTTGCCTGCCCATAGTGGCCACTCAACTTACTTCTGCATAGGCTATTCGATCATCACTAGAGACCTGTAAGCTAAATTCTTTTATCCCTATTACTCAAATGAGAATAAAATAATGAACTGTCCACAGTAGCTAATTGACTTGCCAGAGGTTGCCCCAATCAGAGTTATGCAACATGGAATTGGTAGCCAGGCCTTGTCACCCCTGGTCCATGTGCTTTACCATAATTGCCTTTCATCTCTTTGCCAATGAGCTGGTGTGTTAGTCACATTCTATCTTGTGGCATCCTTGTTAGCTAACCCCTGATTGCTTGAATTCTGTCTAGATGAGGTCTTATCTCTCCCCTTGAAGTCTAACTAGGAGAGATAATTTTTCCCGTGGATTAAATTAATGTAGCAGGGTGATGGGAACTTAGAATTTGGGACACCTAGATCTGATCTTTCTTCTACCTTTCATTTATTCTCATAGAGAAAATAAATTTTCTTTCATTTAAGGAACTAAACTATTCTGAGCCTATTTCCCGAACTTGGATAATATCTCTTTTCCAAGGGCCATTAACAGGCTCAAATGAGATATACACATGGGCAAACATCTTTAAGTTGCCCAATGCTATACAAATATATTAAATTTGTGACATCCAGTCTTACCTTCACCTTTGATTGTGAATGCTTTATCTAATGGCCAGTATTTATGGTGTAGCTCCCTATCTTTCCACATATTTCACGTACATCACACACTTGCTTAATGGTAAATTCCTGGAAGAGAGAAAACACATATTTTAAAATGTGTTCCATGATGATAGTGAGTAGATAATTTCTAGCAACTAAATGTAATAGAATAATTACAATTATCTTTCTGGAAGCCCAAAACATACTAAGCATTTAAATATGCTAAGTAAATGAATAAAGAGATTTTTTCCAAGTAGTCAACCCAAAGCCATATTTTAATGAATGTTCTAAATCAGTGATTCTTAAACAGAGGTGACCTCCCTCTTCACGGGAAACATTTTGCAGTGTCTGATGACATTTTTGGTTGTTACAACTGGGAGAGAGGGGTGCTAATGTGATCTAGTAGGCAGAGTCAGAGATGCTGCTAAGTATTCCATAATTTACAAGACAAGACAGTCCCTACAATGGAATTGGCTAACCCAAAATGTCAACTGTTCAAAGGCTAAGAAATCTTGCTCTAGATTAAAAACATTGCTGCTGAAACTATGGCTCTTGAGCCAACAATATTGGCCTCCTTGACAGCTTATTAGAAATGTAAACTGTTAGGTTCTATTTTAGACCTACTACAATGAGAATTTGAATTTAACAGGAACCTAATCTGATTTGCATATGCATTAATGTTTAGAAGGCACTGGATGCACATAATACTGTTTTCTTAAATGTTATTTTTAAGAATGGTTTTAGACTTACCAAAAAAAAAATGTGAAGAATTACAGAGTTCCCATATACCCACACTCAGTTTCCTCTATAATAAATACCTTATATTATGGTAATATTTTGGAATTAACAAACCAATAATGATACATTATCATTAACTAAAGCCCATTCTTCATTCATATTTTATTAATTTTTAACTAATGTCTTTTTTATGTTCCAGATTCTCATTGAAGATATAACTTTATGATGTTTAGTGATCATATCTCCTTAGGCTTGTTTTTGATGACCTTGACAGTATTGAGAAGTATTGGTTAGATATTTTATAGAAGGTTCCTCAATTAAAATTTGTCTCCTTTCCTCATGATTAAACCAGGGTTATAGTATTTTTGGAGAAAGACCACAGAGGTAGAGTACCATCTTAATCATATCATGTCAAGGGTACATACTATCAATGATGATTTATCACTGGTGATACTGACATTGATTACCTGGCAGAGGTGTTTTTGCTCCATACTTAGTTCTACAGCTTACCCTTATTTCTTACCTGATTCAAGTTCATTTTACTGGCCAATGAAGGGTCTGTCCTTCAGCAGCTACCTTTTGTTTTGGAATTCTAAAGGCCTACTTTGTTATAATCACCAGACTTATTATACATGTGGAGCTGCAAATTGTACATTTGTAAATGAATAGTTTCACAGATTACATAGTGGACTTGATTTACTCTGGGGAAATATCCAGATTGCAGTAAAGGACAAATCTGACTAATCAAAAGAGCTAAAAACCACCTGGAACCAACAACTAATTGGGATTATTTTTTTAAAAAAAGAGAAACCCATCCAACTGGCAGTTTCAGGTCTGAATTTTGAAATATATTAGATAGGAAATCAATGCTTTTGGTCAAATGAGTAGTTGTAGAGAATGTTTCGCCCCCACTTACAAACATGTCATGACTTTGACCTTCGGTGTGGTAGGGTGATTTTGTAGAAGCTAGAAGAGAAGGATCACAGTTCCTTCACTGAATACCCATGTCTTATAAGTAGTCATATTGTAGGTACAATTAGACTATGCCTTAATGTCTTCATCAGATTTGGATAATTATTTCTAACCTGTGTACTTTGGGTGTGTTGCAAGGATAAAATGAAATAAAAGATGTGAACAAGTGCTTATTTGTCTTAAAATCTACCTCACTGTAAATTCCAGCCATTACTTTTTACTACCGCTTAACCAATACAAGATAGATCTTAGCTCCTCATCCCTCTCTGGCATTGCTACCTTTGCACTGTTGGCATTGCTATCTTCCCACAGTCTTCTGCAGCAAACGGAAAACTCCTTTTCCACCTAGGGACCTCAGCTTGTTATTATACTTTAACAGTAGAAATATCAGTGGATTTCCAAGTACAGTCAAACAGTGTAGAAGTAGCATTACTGATGTTTTAAAGATGTAAATTCTGCTCAGCAAAGAACACTCTAAAATTTTGACCTTGCAAATATGAATATCCACTAGCAGCTTCTTCAAGGCTCTCAAGGGCAGGATGTTCTCTGTGATTTTGAAGAACCCAGGAGCCATTCTGAACTGCTTGTGTTTGTCTGTGTAAGTGACATGTCGAGGAACTCAGTTGAACAGTGGAAAATAGGTGTCTAAGGATGAGTAAGATGCTAGCTTTTTATGTCCCCATAAATGTTTAACATAAGAGCTTTTGTTGAACTTGAGGAATTCTTTGTTCCTTTAAAAATAAAATACTGAAAAGTAGATTTGAGTTCCACAACAATTTTAAAAATTTCTTTTAAAGTAAATATTTAAGAATCATGTAATCCTAAAATTGAACTTGAAACTACCCAGGATATATGTGCAGATGAATGCTGAAGCCATGGAAAATTAAATGGCTTGTCCAGTCAGCTTCTTAGTTACTGAGTCAGGACAAAAATAAAGTTCTTTTGACATTGAGTATGATAATCCATTCAATCTTTCATGCTGTGTCTTATCTCCAAATAGTGCAGTTTGATTTTTTTAAGTAAAATTCTATAAAAATATATACCTTTCTCTGGGTATAGTATAAGTACAGACAGTCCCCAACTTACAATGGCTTGACTTATAATTTTTCAACTTTACAATGGTGCCGAAGAGATGCACATTCAGTACACCCCTGTACTTATGATAGGGTTACATTCTCAAAGAGCATTTGTAATTATATCTTTGAAAAATTTTTAACACTTTAGAATTTTTTCAGATCAAAATAATGTAAAAATCACAGTTCTTTTGTCTTGGGAATTATTAAAATTAGGGGAAAACTCCAGGAAGATTTCAAGAGATTACATGAGCAGATACAGTGTCAGATCTACTTCAATATTAGCATGCATAAAGCAACATATTTTGAGGGGAATGTATCAAAATTCAATTATGGTATCTACACCCTGCACCTGATTTCAACATCTGAACTAGAGTTTTTGATCATTATAAATTCTGTCATAGTAACTTTAGTGTGAAGTGTTGCTACAAGCCAGAAGGTCAAATCATCATCGTGTTTGTCAATCCAATGTTTCTGCCATGGTAAAATGCAATTGCATTTTTCTGCTTAAAAAATCTTTCTGGAGAAACTTCTCTAGGAATGGTAGAGGGTGCTTAAAGAAGTTACGAGAGAGCAACTAAAACAGCCAAGAAGGCAAAAATTTCAGGTAAACAATTTTCTTAGCTTTATTTCAAATAAATGGAACCAATAAGAGGATATGTTGAAGCCTATAAAATCAGGACAAGAATGGGTACAATAAATGTGGACTTTAAACATAAAAATATTTTGAAGTTTAAAAGAGATAAACATGGGACAAATGAAAGCAAACATTAGTTCTAATAGTAATTCTTTGTAACTTTATCCTTGAGTACCTGGGTCCTTCCAAACTCTCAACCTCTGTAAGAGCTGTTTCACTTCTATGTTCTGTTCTGGTATTGGATGGTGACCATGATGGGCAGTTTATTGAAAAAAAGTATCAACTTAACACTGAAGGCCTAAAAGCCAGTTTTTTATTCTTACTTAGACCATCTCAATTTTATATTTAGTCAGCTTTGCTCTTGCTCTCTCTGATAGGTGTATTGGGAACTTATCAAAGAGAAACTAAAGCATGGAAGAAGGGAATGCCATTGTCAGCTAATCTAAAACTTTTTCCATTTTGTAACTTCTTTTTTCTTAATCAATTTGCACCTTTATTTTCAGCCACACTTTTTATATGATACTTGTTTCAAAATTCTATTGACATTCCTCCTCTAGCATCAAACCCTGAATGCTTATATTCTCGTGTTTCACGGGCTGCCCTGATGGTAAGGCAGATGCTTAGTCCACCATGGAGAGGTGGGAGTGACTTTGCCCTCCTGTGCACTGATCTTCATTCTTCTAGGTGAAGTGACTAGAACCCACACAGGAGTTGAGAATGGAGACCTGAGTTTTAGTTCTGGTTCTGCTCTACCAGAAATGTTGTTCTCTTTTACCCTACTAAGTTATTAAACTTCTAAGACTCAATTTTTTTCTCACTTATAAGCTTAAGCATTGATCATTATAACCTTGAGTGTATATTTCAACTCTAAATTTGATGACTCTAAAGGAATTGTTCTCCTGAGTTGTATTACACTACTCTCATCTGTCTTGAGCCAAGTTTATTATTTTGCCTCCCATAGTTTCTTCGTTTTCACTTTGTATACTCAGAATTCTGATTCTTGACTCTAAGCTATTTCTTTTGCATTTCAGCATCTGACCCTTTACTGAATTCGTAGAAGTACATTTGAAGTTAGTTTTCTAACTTTAATATTCTTCCAAGTTTAAGTTATCCATGGTTATTTATAGTAAAAATTTGGAAAGTTTCACTTTTTGTCTCTTTTTACCAGGAAAAAAATAAAAAACCTGCATATTTGCTCACTAAAGTTCACTTTTTAAATTTTGTGATTACTGTGGAATAGAAAGTATTCGCAAATCAATCACTTAAAGTTGGAGCACCTTGTCTAAAATCACTTTTGATGGAAGTTCCAGTTTTTGAAACAATTCTTATTTAAATGCTATATCTTTGTCAATTCTAAAACATTATATGTTTTTAATACTAAGTTACTCAAAATTTTGGTTTTAATTTTTTCTTAAAACCAAATTCTATTTAGAATTTATCTAATTTAATCATTTAGCTAATGTATGATGGCACTTCTGTTTCAAAATTAGTGCTGTAATAGTTTTTTAGTGACTCTATCCTACCTCCCTCATTTGTAATAGATTCAAATATGGCTACAATATAAATGACAATTTTTCAGCATATCTCTGTTCTTGTACAACAAATGTGACTGAATTTATCAATGACAATTAACATGAGTGAAGAAGAGTGTATATATAGTCATTGTACTTATAGGTGGCATAAACATGTGGATTAAAATAAATGAGGCTAATCTATGAATTTTAGAAAAAAATACATTCCTTTCACTAATTGAGGGGAGTGACAAAGCATCTGTTTTCATTTATTGTCAAACTTCTATTCAACTAAAAGTATTTACCTTAGTAGAAAAAAATGTCATTGGTCCACAACCAAAACCAAAAAGTTCTCCTTATGTTGTAGCATACCAAACCACTTAGTGGCCTAGAACAATTCATTCTCTCTGACGGTTCTATGGGTTACCTGGATTTGGGTGTTTCTTGTGTGGGCTCTTTCCTGTGGTTTGAGTCAGATGGCAACTAGGCATAGAGTTACCTGGATACTTAGACAGAAAGCAGAAGCTGCCAGGCCAGCACCCTTTCCATTGTATTCTATTGGTCAAAGCAGTTATAGGGCCTGAGCATATTTAAGGATGTTGAGAAGTACCTCTTGAAGGGCACATTGTTTAAAAGCATGCAGCATGAGATACATTGTTATGAGATCTTTAGCGAATACAACTCACCATAATAGTTTTTTAAAAATGCCCTACCATATTCCTTAATGCTGGGGTTGGCAAAGTACAGTCTGCAGGACAAATCTGGCTCTCAGCCTATTTTTGTAAATAAAGTTTTATTAGAATATAGCCATGCTTACATATTTATGTGTTGTCTATTGCTGCTTTCACAATACAGTGGCAGAGTTGAGTAGCTGTAACGGACACCATATGGCCTGCAAAACTTAAAAATATTTATTCTCTGGCCCTTTACAGAAAAGATTTGCCAACCTCTGCAAAAAAGTTTTGAAGACTGTTAGTCGTCTGAAGGCATGCATTAATAATTACATTAATTTAAATTCTTATTGGCTGTATTCATGAATTTTTTCTATTTTTTTTTTTCTCCAGACCAAATGTATCAACTCTAATAGCTTCTGTGACTTCTCTGATAAAGATAATTTCAGGGAAAGTAAACTTGTTTTTTTTTTCTTCAAAATAGAAGCTTTCCCTTCAGCCCTCACTCTTGCCCCACAAATATGGACTTTATTGTTTTATGGGGTTACTCTGTTTTGTTAGATATTGTATAGGTTATAATAGTCTTCAAACCTAAGCTGTCAGCAAGTGGAAATAATTTGGGGAACTTTAAGAGCTATGGAAGTCGGCATCCCACTCTGTAGAAATCCTGGTTTACTTAACCTGGTCCGGGTAACAGACATCAGTACTTAACAAATCTGTAATGTGCTTGCGGAAGAGCACTTAATAACTGTTGCACATCTTGAAGTCTTGTTAAATCAACAATAAAGCAACCCGTCGTCTGTAAATTAATAAAAATACATTCATCTCTCGCAAAAAAGTGACTCGAATTTGGTTTGAAAATAGACAAAATGTATTCATTGCCTGCTAGAAAAACACTGTTTTCTTAGGTGAAGACAAAGTGTCTTTAGGGGAAAAAAAAATGCTTTCTTATATAAAGAAACATGATCAGAGGAGGAAAAAAGAGAGTACAGGAAGAAAATATATGGCAATATTATCAGAGAAGTGTAATTATTATACCAGTTGTGTATTGCAGTAACTAGAAATATCTAGTATGAAAAAAAAGCCTTGAAATGGGCGAGGTCTGGGAAACAGTGAGGACATTTGCATGGAGGACTTTGGAAAGAAAAGACAACAGAGAATTGCACCTCATCATTTTGCAGGAGGCAGGCTGCTGCAGTGTTTGTGTGTTGGAGGTGGAGGAGATAAGAGTGAAATGATAGCCACAGCCTAAGGCAAAGGTCAGAACTTGAAGGAAAAACTGAAATATGTATTGCCTCCCTAACCAGTTCCATCTTCTAGATGAAATTCCATATGGAAGGGGTATACAGATTTAAAGCTACAACCAAGTAAGTTCAAATGAAGTGGTTCAGTCCAAGTTCAATAAGACCACAATATATAAAGAATCTGTCTTTATCTTAGGATGGTAAAAGAAGACAAAGCAAGCTCATTTCTAAAAGGCAGCATCTTGAATACTTTCTGCAACTGTAATGTCAGGCATATCAATTTGATATCTTAGATATAATTTCTGATTGTAATAGTACTTTCATTTTTAATTAGGCTAAAAGCATCAGCTGCTGGTAGGCATGAAGTATATTTTCTCCCAAAGTCATGTGGCTATAATGCATTATTTATAGAGTAACATCAATTTTGTTTTTGTTTGACAAAACAAAATACAAAGTTTACCTTTTTGCACTCCAAAGAACTTCAAAACTAATAGAGATGTTACATAAGTCAACTAACTTGAGAAAGATACGATATTTTGAAGAACTGAGTGGGAGGAATCTTGAGACTGGGTTAAAAAAATAGTCGTCATTGTTGAAATAAGGAACAATTCTTCACAGGGACAATGGTTAGAGAGTAAGAGGGATGTTACAGTGCTGTCCAGCAGAACTTTCTGGAAGAAGGGAAATGTTCTACACTAGTGCTGTCTCCATTAGCCACATGAGCGCTTGATGTGTGGCTAGTGCAACTGACATGAACTTTTCGTTTTATATATTTTTAATTAATTCACATTTAAATAGCCCCATGTGGCAAGTGGCTACTATATAGGAAAGCACAACATAAAGGAAATAAAGTGTTCTTGGAATTGAAAATGAGGAGATGGAAACCAATTGTTCATCATTATAATAATAATACATAAAACAGAGTATATTTCGAATTTAAAGCTTTATCATAATCATCACAGGTGAAAATAGACATCTTTTTATTCCTAGTTATTTATTTTAATAAAGTGTTTGTGGAAATTGTGTTAATAAAAGTTAGCCTTTGATCATTATAAATATAGCCCATCAAAACTACAATTATTACATGATCAAGGAAACCATTTTTCCATACTTCAGTTTACAAAACTTGGTATAATATGCCACATGTCACCTTTAGGTTAAATATAACAAACAAACAAAAAAACAGTGAAGCAGATTTAGTCACAAGGGACATCTCATCAAGTAGTTAATTTGTAGAAAAATTTCATTTTTTCAATTTGAATGAACAGATGGCCTATTCATTAAAATTCAAAAGTAGATAATTACTTGATTCCAGTATTTTTAGCAAAAGGACATTTTATAACATTGTGTTTGGGGAAGACTCATAGGTCTTAAAATGTCTTGTGTGACTGGACACATAATTCTCCACTGTCTACAACTGCCTGCCGTGCTAACTGAATAAGCAGGTTAAAAATAGCCTTGCAGCTCTTCTTCAACACTAAAACACTCAAAAACAAAACAAAACAAAACAAAAAACTGCTCATCTCTCTGAAGAAATATCTTCACATTAACCTCTAAACCCTGCTCAAACATTCAATCAGGAAATGTTTATCTATCATTTTTTGTGCTGGAGGCTTGAAAGTGGAGGTATACATTTGAAAAGATTGCCCTTGCCCTTAAGAAATAGAGTTCAATGGTGAATGTTCATTGATCCAACGGTCCTGAATTTTCTTTAATTTAGTGATATTCTGCAACTTTTTTCTCATTTAAGTAGTTCAGTAAAGGTGGATACTTAGTAATTCATTACAGAATATTCACATGATGAATAATTCTGTGTGAATAAATCTGCTATTGAAAGTGTCAGTGCAGTGACGCACATCCTAGAATTACCTTACCACCCAAAGCTTTTCTTTTCTTTCCTTCTTTTCTTTTAACTAGAAGTGTTCCTCCCTAGATACATAAAGTGAGAGAAGTAACATGTTTGCCTAATTTCCCTGGTTGCTGGGAAGCTCAGAGTTTATGTTTTTTCACTCTGGCATTCCTGATCTAGGAATTCTTGATCTATTTCTTCTTCAGCCTTTACTTCTTAGTTCTTGATTATCTCTCTACAGGGTTTTGCTGTAATTCATCCCAAACCTTTTTTGGAATAAGTTTGTAAACTTTTCTTCAATTTCTAAAATGTGTTCGTTTCCACCAAACATTTTAAGGTTTCTGAAAATTGTTTTACGATTTAAGAATATAAAGTTTACATCCTCCCCATGAGCCAAATGATGTGAAGGAAACTTGCCACTTTGAACTTTCAATCAAAGGAAAACAGCGGTCCTCGCTCATTAGGTGCGATCTTCATCCTTTCGTTCAAGTTCTGCTTTTCTAAAATATAGCTTTCTCATCACACACTTTCTCCATTTTGGCCTTACACTTGGAGAAGGATGGCCCCCACCAAAGGCATTTTCTTAGGTCCATTTTGACAATCTTATGGTTGAATTCAAGAAAGTAAGAAATAGCTATGTGTGTACATTCCCAAACTGCCTGCTCTCAGCAGCCACTTCTCATTTGAGAGAAAAATCTTTTCCTAAATCATACAAAGACCCACCCACGATAAAGAGAAAAGCCTTGTCCATGTTACAATAAAGTAATATACATCCATAAGCCTCTTTCCAGAACCCTTGGCACCAGTTGTTTCAGAATTCATGTTTTCAGATTTTTAAAAATTAATATAGCACATATACTGTGTTTTATAATACTGCCAATTGAGTCTGGCACATCACCGATAGCCAAACACATTAATCTTTCTGCAGAGTCTGTAAATGGTCATTTAGATCAAATAAATAAAGGCTGTAAGTAGTCTCATATTCATTTAGATCAGTTTTTGAAGCCAAATGAGAAAACACCTTTGGGATTTAGAGAACATACAAGGGATTGCAGACATGATGGTAACTGATGTATCACTCTCAGACCCACCCCAGTGCTGCAACTTTCCCAGTGACTATGTGTATTCAGCTGACGAATATAAGTAAGCCCTTTGGATTCTGCACATGAAGAATCCCATGAAGAACTATCAGCAAGATCTCATTCTTGTGAGTTTAGCTCTGACCAGTTTTCAGGAGATGTATAAGAAAGAAAGAGTTCTAATGGCCAACATAAAAACCCAGATAATCAGAAATATTACACTAAACTGCTATTTTTGATGTCTTAACTTAAAACGTGCTGCTGCTACATTGCATCCTATTTCCTTAACTTTAATTCTCTTCTAGTATTCCATACTACATTCACCCACAATTTCCATTTTTCTCTGAGTCTTCTCTCCACCTCTTCCTCTTTACCTGCAGTTTCTATGACATTCATATTGCATCTACCACGTACCACCATTTCCATAACCAGACATAATAATGCACAGGGCTTGAAATTTTGCCTAATTCTCTTCTGCAAGAAGTCATAACTAACCCAGTCTTTCGTATAATTACTTTGGATGACTTAGCTGCAACATGCCTGGGTGGAATTGCAAAAGACTGTAATATGTATAGTTAGAATATTCCAGTGAACATTCCCTCAAAATTAGAAATGGCTTCTCAATATGTATATGTAATCACTCTTCAACCCAGTATCAAATATTTTTGAGGGAAGTATATCTTTGCATTGGTCACAAAAATATGTTTCATGCTTATCAAAAGCATAAAATCAGCCTGGGTTACATAGTGAGACCCCATCTACACACACACACACACACACACACACACACACACACACACACACAAATACAAAAATTAGCTGGGCATGGTGGCACTTGCCTATAATCCTAGCTACTCGGGAGGCTGAGGTGGGAGAATCACTTGAATCCAGGAGGTTGAGGCTGCAGTGAGTCATGATCATGCCACTGCACTCCATTCTGGGCAATAGAGCAAGACCCTGTCTTAAGAAAAAAAAAAAAAAAAAAAAAGGAAGAAGAAGAAGAAAATAAACAAACAAAAAATCTTTCATCAAGTTGACATTCATGTTTTCCCATCAAGTAGGGATTTTGTTTATTCTGTGGTCTCTGCCTCTAAATATATCCACATCTCACCACAGGTGTGGATCATCTCTAAAGGGTTTAATCTGTCCCTGCTTTTAATTCATTCTGACACTGTCATGATAACCACATGAAGTGTATTACTTTTCCTTGCAATTTGACCAGGTTCTTTCTGAGGATTGTGACTGCATTTTCTACCTGTAGAGCTGAAGAGACTGATCCTTATTCATATATTCAACTACTACCAGCTTGTAATATTTTTTCAGTAGCAAACAACAAACGAACAGCAAGCAAAAACAGATCTGTTTCTATGCTATTATCTTCTTGGTGCACTAAAAGCATGTCTCTGTTTCATATATACCAATCACATTTTTTTTAAAAAAATAGAAATCTTGGGGAGGTCTGGACACAGGTGGTCTGGGACTCATGGCAGATTTATTTGTCTTATATAAATCTTTATTTTCAAGCTCCCTGAATCCCTTAATTGTGACTGTCAGTGTTGTACTGGTTTGTATATAGAAACACATTGTTCCACCCTGCTACTTACATTTATTTGAAAGTAAACTCACAGTGACGAGGAATTTATGAGAATTATATTTTATTTATTTTGATGTTATAAAAAGTTGCACATGTAAAACTGATTTATTAAAACATGCTATGTGTCCAAAACTAAAGACCAAAATGACATTGCAAAAAGAAAAATATGAATATAGAAATCTCAATTAATGAATTTTCAAGCTACCTCACCTAATATAAATAGCCATGATAAATTGGTTTCTATTTGGTGTAATATTTCCCAGTACTTGTTTTAGATTTTTCACCTTCCCAAAACCTGCTCATTTTAACATATGGATTTTAGTTGTGTCAAACTTGCATATTATTCAACATGAAGTTAAATGGTCCAGTGCTTAAAAATAAAAAAAATAAATAAACAAAAATACTTCACTTCCTCTCATATTTACTCATTTCTACAGGATGGTATTAGCACAGAAAAGATCTTCTGATTTCGCTGTTCTTTGTAATGAATAAAATATGTGGGAAATGTGAAGAACTTATGTAAGCCCTGTTGTCTTGGTCTCACTGAAGAGCTTTAATTTTATTATTACTTTATAATCCAGGAGGTGTCAACTGGCCCCATGGCACTTTTCATGGACTTTATACTTTATAGAGACCAAGGACTTCAAAGTCTGTTAGGAGAACATTAAAAATAAAGGCCCAAGGCTAGCAAACTTGAACATTACTGTTTCCTGTGCCACTACAATGATGTACAGGGAAGCATGTTTTCTTAGCATTCAAGCATAATTTAAAACCACTCTGCACCAACAGCAAATTATGTATTGTCCAGACTGGAGTGCAATGGCGCGATCTCGGCTCGCTGCAACCTATGCCTCCCGGGTACAAGTGATTCTCCTGCCTCAGCCTCCCCAGTAGCTTGGATTACAGGCACCCACCACCACGCCCAGCTAATTTTTTGTATTTTTAGTAGAGATGGGGTTTCACTATGTTGGCCAGACTCGTCTCAAACTCCTGACCTCCTGATCTGACCACCTCGACTTCCCAAAGTGCCGGGATTACAGGCATGAGACACTGTGCCCGTCCAGCATATCATATTTATATTCTGAATTTTCACATATTAGACGCCAGAGTTTTCTTATAATATTATTTGGATATATTTTTATTTTCCAATTTTTATGTAAAAGCCATCTCTTGGATGGAAGTACAACTTTAGTTTAACTTCTATTTCATATTTTTTGTAACTAAAATACAATATATTTAGTTTTTATCTGTTGATAATCTTTACCCTGTCTTGAGGCAGAATGCAAATTCCTTTTTTCTTTTAAATTTAATTTTCTGAAATCTGGGCATAGTGGGAGAGAATTTATAAAAGAAAAAAGGAATCAGATGCTCAGATGAAAACTGCTTATTTGTTTTTGATGCAAATCAGTGAATAAACTAAAATCTGGAAAAACTGAAAAATAATTTTGGACATTAGTACCATTTAGAGATATTTAAATTCAAAAGATAAATGATTTAGGACATTTTTGGAAGGGACAAATTATTCATAGATGGTCCCGATTCATTAGGAATAATATTTTTATAGGAATTAGATTCCTAAATTAATTTATTGCTGCTCAAGACTCTGTTGAACTCCACATCCTTTTAAATATTTTAAACCTATTAGGTGTCTTTATAAAAAGTCCTTCAGTAATAAAAGAATGGTTAACATAAATGTGTTAAGAAACAAAAGCTTTTTTTAAATATTCAAGATAAAGTTTATATTTTTATAGTTTCCATTTAAGAAGTTTATCTAGTTTACGTTTTCATTTTTCTAAGCAGTGTATATAATGTTTTCATTTTTTATAATTGGATTTGTGCTGACAGAGTCAAACATTTACCCTGTTCCTCCTATGATCAAAGGCATATTAATAACTCTAAGGTGAAAGGCAAACTATACGGCCAGGGAGCCTATTAAAGTTAGCCGGCAAGCAATGAGATGGAATCCATGATGTTGGACTTCTAACAAGAGCTCCAACCAAGTAACATAACATGGTTTTAAAGAATTCTACTTTGTCTTCTCTCTCTTAGACAGATTCTGGGCCATAATACATTTCAGTTCATTAGAAGAGAACAAACACAGATAATATATACGGACAATCGAAAGAAAATACCAACTAATAAATAGTTGCAACTATACAAATCTTTCAACTTCATGGCAAAGTTTTATCCATGTCGGAGGGGATGAGACACTTAGACTGACCTAAGAGTGCTTTGTGGAGAAACTGAGTTGGCAGTGGTGTTTACAAGGAAGGCAGGCACTTGGATGACTGGAGAGAAGGAACACCTTGCCTTAAAAAAAAAAAAAAAAAGATACCCCTCATTGTGGCAAAAGCATTATAGAAGCCTAAGAGAATGGCAAATTCAATGATGAATAAAGTTAAACATTTTGTGTAAAATATTAGAAGTTTATTCTGCTAACTAGTGGTTATTAATCTTTTTTTTGTGCTGGGGCCCCTTTGGAAGTCTGCTGTGTATGGACCTCATTTCAGAATATTTTTAAGTACATAAAATGCACTACTTTCAACTACCAAAGCAACTATTTATATTGAGAATCAATAACTAAAATAATATAAAATAAATTTGTGATTTGCTAATAGATGTTATTTCTATTTAACACATTAAATAATAAGACCTAACAGTATGTCTAATAACTACCATGAGTTTGAGGAAGTGGTGAGCATAAGCAATGTTTAAAGTTACTTGCAACAATTGTCATATAGTAAGTAAACTTTTTTTATTGCTGACAATATCCATAATACTCTTAAACTAATGTGGTTTGTTACTATCATTTGCTACCACAGTTCAACTAGAGGTTAGTAAAAATAACGATGTATATATTATTTTTCTTATCCAAGTTCACAGATCCCTGAGTTCTATTAGGGTAAGAACCTCTGAGCTAGACCATGAGGTTTGAGTAAGAGAAAGTCAGAGATGAAGACTCAAACTCAGGTTAATTTAGATAAGATCTGTATTCATGGAAATACTAGACACACATTCCTAGCAATATGAATCTGACTCCAGAGAAACTAGTTTGAACTCCTTATCAGGGAGATACTTTATCAGAATTATATTCAATAAATTATTCTTTTCTCTTTGTAGTATAGTTTGATAGCAAAGAATCCAGGTCAACAAGGGCTTAAGGTAGAGTTTCAGTTAAGAAATGGATATACTTGTGTGGATTAACTGTGCTCACAATAAGTATTTGTATCAACAATTGCATGAATTAAAGATAATTTGGTGTTCTTTGAAAGTGAGGTTGGGAAGGGATGGATGGTAATTTTGGAAGGCAGATAAGGTTATTACAGTTGGTGAAACATGTTGTAATTGTCCGAAAGGGAGTAGGAGAAAATTACTGAAGGAAGAGTATGAAGTCAAAGCATCTCTAACTTTTAATCTTTTCATAAAAGATATTATGATATTAATGGCGTTAGTGACAAATCTTATATTTGAGCCATTACTATGTACCTGTGCTAATCCTTATTTTTAACCACTTTATTGAGATATAATTCACATGCCATACAATTTACACATTTAAGGTGTTCAAATCAGTATCTTTTAGTGTATAAACAAACCTGTGCATTCATCACCACAGACAAATTTAAAATATTCTCCTTACCCTAAAAAGAAACTGTAGCTGTTATACTCAATTTTTCCACTCCTCCCAGTCGTAGGGAACCCTAATCTCCCATCTGTCTCTATACTGTAGATTTGGCTAGTCTAGACATTTTATATAAGTGGAATTATATTACTCTGGGTAGGACTTTGGTACTATGTTGAACAGAAGTGGTAAAAGTGGGCATCCTTGTCTTTTTTCAGTTCTCAGGGAGAATGCTTTCAAATTTTCCCCATTCAGTGCTATGTTGGCTGGGGGTTTGTAATAGATGGCTTTTATTACCTTGAGGTATGTCCTTTTCTATGCTGATTGTGTTGAAGGTTTTAATAATAAAGGAATGCTGGTTTTGTCAAATGCTTTTTCTGTGTCCATTGAGATGATCATATGATTTTTGTTTTTAATTCTGCTTATGTGATATATTATATTTATTGACTTGCATATGTTAAACCATCCCTGCATCCCTGGTATAAAACCCACTTGATCATGGTGGATTGTCTTTTTCATATGCTGCTGGATTTGGTTAGCTAGTATTCGGTTGAAAATTTTTGCATCCCTGTTCATCAGGGATATTTGTCTGTAGTTTTATGTTGTTGTTGTTATGTCCTTTCTTGGTTTTGGTATTAAGGTGATATTGGCTTCATAGAATGAATTGGGAAGGATTTCTTCTTTCTATATGTTTTGTAATAGTTTCAGTAACATTGGTACCAATTAATCTTTGAATGTCTGATAGAATTCAGCTGTGAACCTAACTAGTTCTAGATGCTTTTTCTTAAATTACCATTTCAATTTCACTGTTTGTTATTGGTCTGTTCAGAGTTTCTATTTTTTTCTGGTTTAGTCTAGGAGGGTTGATATTTCCAGGAATTTATCCATCTCCTTTAGATGTTCTAGTTTGTGCACATAAAGGTGTTCATGGTAGCCTTGAATGATCCTTTGTATTTCTGTGGTATTGGTTGTAATATCTCCCATTCCATTTCTAATTGAGCTTATTTAGATCTTCTCTCTTCTCTTCTTCATTAATCTCACTAATGGTCTATCAATTTTGTTTATCTTTTCGAATACCCAAATTTTTGCTTCATTCATCTTTTGTATTTTTGTTTGTTTGTTTGTTTCAATTTCCTTTAGTCCCACTCTGATCTTTGTGATTTCTTTGATTCTGCTGGGTTTGGGCTTGGTTTGTTCTTGTTTCTCTAGTTCCTTGAGGTGTGATCTTAGGTTGTATATTTGTGCTCTTTCCGACTTTTTGATGTAGGCTTTCAATGCTATGAACTTCCCTCTTAGCACTGCTTTTACTATATCCCAAAGGTTTTGATAAGTTGTGTTCTGCTATCATTCAGTTTGAATATTTTTTAAATTTCTATCTTGGTTTCATTACTGACCCAAAGATAATTTAAAATCAGATTAATTTCCATGTATTTGTATAGTTTTGCGAGTTCTTTTTGGAGTTAATTTCCATTTTTATTCCACTGTGGTCTGAGAGGATACTTGATATAATTTTGATTTTGTTAAATTTATTGAGATTTATTTAGCAACCTGTCCTATGTTCCATCTTGGAGAATATTCCAGACAAGAGAAAAAAATGAAGGGCATCCAAGTTGGTAAAGAGGAAGTCAAATTGTTGCTGTCCATTGATGATATGGTTGTATACCTAGAAAACTCTAAAGACTCATCCAAAAAGCCTTGGATATGATAAATGAATTCGGGAAAGTTTGAAGATACAAAATCAATGTATACAAATCAGTAGCACTGTTATACACCAACAGCGACCAAGCTGAGAGTCAAATCAAAAACTCAAGCCATTTTACAATAGCTGCTCAAAAATAAAATGCTTAGGGATATACCTAAACAAAGAGGTGAAAGATCTCTGCAAGGAATCTTACAAAACACTGCTGAAAGAAATCAACAACACAAACAAATGGAAACACATCCCATGCTCATGGATGGATAGATGAATATTGTGAAAATGACCATACTGCCAAAAGCAATCTAAAGATTCAGTGCAATTCCCATCAAAATACCATCAGTATTCTTCATAGAACTAGAAAAACAAAAACAAAAACAAAACAAACAAACAAAAAAACAATCTTAAAATGTATATGGAACTAAAAAGGAGCCTGCCTAGACAAAGCAAGGCTAAGCAAAAACAACAAATCTGGAGGCATCACATTACCTGACTTCAAACTATACTACAAGGCTACAGTTACGAAAATAGCATGGTACTGGTATAAAAATAGGCCACAGACCAATGGAACAGAATACAGAACCCAGAAGTAAACCAAAATTCTTACAGCCAACTGATCTTCAACAAAGCAAACAAAAACATGAAGTGGCAAAAGGACACTTGTATTAGTCTGTTTGCATGCTGATAATAAAGACATACCTGAGACTGGGTAATTTATAAGGAAAAGAGGTTTAATTGGCTCACAGTTCCACATGGCTGGGGAGGCCTCATAATCATGGTGGAAGCAAAAGAAGAGCAAAGTCATGTCTTACATGATGGCAGGCAAGAGAAACTGAGAGCCCAGTGAAAGGGAAAACCTCTTATCTAACCATCAGATCTCATGAGACTTATTCACTATCATGAGAACAGTATGGGGGAACCACCACCATGATTCAATTATCTCCCACTCAGTCCCTCACATAACACGTGAGAATTATGGGAGCTACAATTCAAGATGAGATCTGGATGGGGAGAGAGCCAAACCACATCATTCTGCCCTTGACTCCTCCCAAATCTCAGGTCCTCACATTTCAAAACCAATCATGCCTTCTCAACAGTCCTCTAAAGTCTTAACTCATTTCAGCTTTAACTCAAAAGTCCAAAATTTTAAGTTTCATCTGAGACAAAGCAAATCCCTTTCATGTATGAGCCTGTAAAATCCAAGCAACTTAGTTATTTCCTAGATACAATGGGGGCATGGGCATTGGATTAATATACCCATTCCAAATGGAAGAAATTGGCCAAAATGAAGGGGTCCTAAAGGCCCCATGCAAGTCTGAAATCCAGCAGGGCAGTCAAATCTTAAAGCTCCAAATGATCTCCTTTGACTCCATGTCTCACATCCAAGTCATGCTGATACAATAGATGGTTTTCCATGGTCTTGGGCAGCTCTGCCGCTGTGGCTTTGCAGGGTACAGCCTTCCTTCTGGCTGCTTTCACAGACTAGTGTTGAGTGTCCGCAGATTTTTCAGGTGCGCAGTGCAAGCTGTCAGTGTATCTACTATTCTGAGGTTTGGAGGATGGTGGCTGATATGGTTTGGCTGTGTCCCCATTCAAATCTCAATTTGAATTGTATCTCCCAGAATTCCCATGTGTTGTGGGAGGGACCTAGGGGGAGATAATTGAATCATGGGGGCCAGTCTTTCCCATGCTATTCTTGTGATAGTGAATAAGTCTCAAGAGATCTGATGGGTTTATCAGGGGTTTCTGCTTTTGCTTCTTCCTCATTTTCTCTTGCTGCTGCCATGTAAGAAGTGCCTTTTACCTCCTGCCATGATTCTGAGGCCTCCCCAAGCCACGTGGAACTGTTAAGTCCAATTAAACCATTTTATCTTCCCAGTCTTGGGTATGTCTTTAACAGCAGCATGAAAATGGACTAATACAATGGCCCTCCTCTCACAGCTCCACTAGGCAGTGCCCCAGTGGTGACTCTCTGTGGGGGCCTTCACCCCACATTTCCCATCTGCATGGCCCTAACAGAGGTTTCCCATAAGGGCCCTGCTCCTGCAGCAAACTTCTGCCTGGACATCCAGGCATTTCCATACATCCTCTGCAATCTAGGCAGAGGTACCCAAACCTCAATCCTTGACTTCTATGCATCTGCAGGCTCAACACTACATGTAAGCTGCCAAGCGTTGGGGCTTGCATCCTCTGAAGCCATAGTCCAAGCTCTACCTTGACCTCTTTAGCCATGGCTAGAGCAGCTGAAATGCAGGGCACCAAGTCTCTAGGCTGCACATAGCTGAGGGTCCTTGGGCCTGGGTCACAAAACTATTTTTCCCTCCTAGGCCTCCAAGCCTGTGATGGGAGGGGATACATCAAAGGTCTCTGACATACCCTGTAGATATTTTTCCCATTGTCTTGGTGATTAACATTTGGCTCCTCATTACTTATTCAAATTTCTGCAGTCAGCTTTAATTTCTCCTCAGAAAATGGGGTTTTCTTTCATATCGCACAGTCAGGCTGCAAATTTTCTGCTCTGTTTCCCTTTTAAAACTGAATGCTTTTAACAGCACCCGAGTCACATTTTGAATGCTTTACTGCTTAGAAATTTCTTCTGCCAGATACCCTAAATCGTCTCCCTCAAGTTCAAAGTTCCACAAACCTCTAGGACAGGGGCAAAATGCCACCAATCTCTTTGCTAAAACATAGCAACAGTCACTTTTACTCCATTTCCCAACACATTCCTCATCTCCATCTGAGACCACGTCAGCCTGGACTTTATTGTCCATATCACTATCAGCATTTTGGTCAAAGACATTCAACAAGTTTCTAGGAAGTTCCAAACTTTCCCACATTTATCTATATTCTTCTGAGCCATCCAAGATGTTCCAGCCTCTACCTGTTACCCAATTCGAAAGTCACTTCTACATTTTCGGGTATCTTTACAGCAGCACCCAACTCCTGGTACCAATTCACTATATTAGTCTGTTCTCATGCTGCTAATAAAGACGTACCTGAGACTGGGTAATTTATAAAGAAAAGAGGTTTAATTGACTCACAGTTTCACATGGCTGGGGAGGCCTTATAATCATGGTGAAAATGAAGGAAGAGCAAAGTCATGTCTTACATGCTTGTGGACAAGAGAGAATGAGCCAAGTGAAAGGGGAAATCTCTTATAAAACCATCAGCTCTCATAAGACTTATTTACTACCAGGAGAACAGTATGGGGGAAACCACCCCCCATGATTTAATTATCTCCCACCAGGTTTCTCCCAAAACACATGGGAATTATGAGAGCTTCAATTCAAGATGAGATTTGGGTGGGGACACAGCCAAACCTTCTCAACACACTATTCAATAAATGGTGCTGGGATAAATGTCAAGCCACATGTAAAAGAATGAAAGTCATCTCTCACCTTATACAAAAATTAACTCAAGATAGATCAAAGACTTACATGTAAGTCCTGAAACCATAAACATTCTAGAAGATAACATAGAAAAAAACAAAAACAAAACGAAACAAAACAAAACAACAACAACAAAAAAACAAAACTCTTCTAGATACTGGCTTAGGCAAAGAACTCATGACCAAGAACCCAAAAGCAAATGCAACAAAACCAAAAATAAATAGATGGGACCTAATAAACTAAAAAGCTTCTGCACAGCAAAAGAAATAATCAGTATTGTTTAGACAACCCAGAGTGGGAAAAGATATTCAAAAACTATGCTTCTGACAAAGGACTAATATCCAGAATCTACAAGAAGTTCAAACCACCAAGTACAAAAACAAATAATCCTATGAAAAAGTGAGCTAAGAACATGAATAAACAATTCTCAAAATAATATATACACACTGCCAACAAACATGAAAAAATACTCAACATCACTAATTATTAGGAAATGCAAATGAAAACCAGGATGAGATACCACCTTACACCTGCAAGAATGGCCAAAATAAAAACAATAAAAACATATTAAATGTTTTTATTTAAAAACATTTTGGCATGGATGTAGTGAAAAAGAAGCACTTTTACACTGCTAGTAGGAATATAAACTAGTACAACCCGTATGGAAAACAGTATGGAGATTCCTTAAAGAACTGAAAGTAGATCTACCATTCAATCCAGCATTCTCACTACTGAAGATGAAAAGAAGTCATTACATGAAAAAGACACTTGCACACACATGTTTACAGCAGCACAATTTGCATTTGCAAAAATATGGAACCAGCCTAAATGTCCATCAATCAATGAGTGGATAAAGAAAATGTAGTATATATACACCATGAGTTACTACTCAGCCATAAAACAAAATGAAATAATGACATTTGCAGCAACCTGGATGGAGTTGGAGACCATTATTCTGAGTGAAGTAATTCAGGAATGGAAAAACAAATATGTTATGTTCTCACTTATAAGTGAGAACTAAGCTATAAGGACACAAAGACATAAGAATGATATAATAGACTTTGGGGACTCAGGGGGAAGGGGGAAAGGGGGTAAGGAATAAGAGACTACACCTTGGATGCAGTGTACACTGCTCAGGTGATGGGTGAACCAAAATCTCAGAAATCACCACTAAATAACTTTTCCATGTAACCAAAACCCACTTGTTCACCAAAAATTATTGAAATAAAATAAAATACCAAACATTTATGAATTATATAACATGTGGTTCTTGTGAATGACTTCTTTCACTTAGCATATTTTTAAGGATTATTCACATTGTAGCATGTATCAGGAGGTCATTATTATGACTGAATACCATTCTATATTTTGTTTATTCAATCATCAGTTGATAAAGCTCTTCTTACTCATTATTTAGTATACCATCTATCTTGACTGCCAAGTACAGGGTTGTTCAGCAGTTTTCTTTTACCCTCAGTTTTTCTTTTTAAAATATATCTTGACTCCTCCTTATTTTGTCCTCAATGGTGCTGGAGGACAAAGGTCATCATTCTCTGTATGGGTAGTGACTTTCAAAGAAAGTCCTCTCACCCTCAACCTGCCATTTGTACAGTGGCTTTTGAGAAAATAGGTTTAAAAGCATTATTTTTCATCTTGTTAAGTAGATGTTTAGTATTTTTTGCAGAGTATGTGGTTATTCTTCATTTTAGTTTGTTCTCTGCTTTAAAACAATGTGCAGGTAGATAAGTGCTTGCTGTATACTCTGGAGAATCCTAACCTCATAAAAAGTGAATAAATACATATATCATGTCAAGTGCAGATATTTTAAACTGTCAAGTAACAAATCTCATGGTAGGAAATGTATTATACTACTGGGTGAAGTAAGTTATAGTCCAGAAATGCTTTTAATAAGTGGAGAAGGCGGTTGATACTTTGAATTATTGTTGTTTCTATTGTTCTGAATGCTATATGAAATGAAATTAAAATGTAGTCATAAGGCTTTCACACAAGCATGTTCATAGGAGTAGTGACGAACATTTTGACTAACATTTTAACATATCCATCAATGAGTATTTGCTAACCCTCTTTTTTTTTTATAATGAGACATGTTATTAATTAAATAATTGTTCCCTCAATTAGTTTATGCTAATATTAACAGAAAGCTTTATCACATACAAAGATCTTTCACATAAATTTTACATATTAATACTGTGAAGCAGGTAGTTATTATTCTCATTGTGTTGTTGCAGAAACTGAGTGCCAAAAGGTCCAAAGCGTCCAAGAGCAGTGAGGCCAAGATATCTCCTTAGAACTGATTTTGTTTCCTTTTTCTGCCTAAGAGCCATGACAACGCTAAACAAATGGACTTAGAAAAAAGACACGTAATCTCTGATTGAAGCAATATCTTGTTGACAGTATAGTTGACCCTTGAACAACATAGGATTGAGCCTCATGGGTCTACTTATATGTAGGTATTTTTCAGCCAAACATGGATTGAAACTACAGAAACCCACACATAAGGAGAATTGACTGCGATATTTGAGTATTCATGGACTTTGTTATACATAGGGGTTATGCAAGCAATCCCCAGGTATATTGAAAGAATGACTGTATTCACTTTTCTAATACCTTGAAATTTAGATGAAATTGGATTTAGTATTCATTTGACATCTTGTGAAATGATCCTAAGATATATGCAAATTCCTGAGTCCTTAGTTTCTCATATTAATATAATTTGCACAGTTACTCCAAATCTCCTGTCTTTTAACTTTCCTCATCATTCCTTCATCATATCCTGACCCCTCTATTCTTTGGCATACCTAAGCAATAGATCTTCCATCAAGCTTTTGTCTTCCCCCAAACCCCTCACATAAGAAATTAGTATGAAACAGACTTTACTAATAATTCAGAGAGAGGGGTAGGACATTCATTCTGGCAACAAATAACTGGATACTGTACATTAGACATCCTGTTTACCAAAAGTCTTTCAGTCTCTGAAATATGAGACTTCTGACCTCTTCTCTGTAACCTCTAGCTTCTTCACTGTTCCTGTATTTTTATGACTCTGCTCTTTTTCCCTTCTACATTTTATGAACCATGACCTAGAGGCCTGCTTTTCCCCACTTAAAACTGCTTCTCAATGTATTTTACTTTTTAAAAAGAAAGAAAATTTTCTCTTGAAAAACTATTCAACCTATATATTCTTTGTCTTGCTATATGTATTATCTAATTCAATTATCATAACACTATGAAATAAAATACTATTATCCCAAATCTGTAGTGAGGTAATCTATGCACAGAGAGATCAATAAGTTATCTAAGTTTACACAGCCAGTCAATGGTGAAGGCAGGATCTGAAATTCTCAAGTATATGTGGAGAAAGGATGTTATTCTAACATCAGTAGTGTCTTCATAAGCTTAGAAATTTCTGTAATTACTTCTATTTCAGGTGACATCTGCTGGGGAAAATTATTCAGTAAAGTAACTTTGTGGCTTTATTCAATCTGCTGGCAATGTGGTTTAGTTAAATATGCAACCTGATGCTGCCCTTTTATCTAGGTTGTAATTTACATTTGGTGGAAGTTAATATGATAAATAGTGGAAGTCAAAGTTTTCCCTTCAAATATAGAGTATTTTGTATGCTCATGGATTGTTGTTTACATGAGGACTTTTCAACTCTGGCACTACTGACATTCTGGGCAGAATAGTTCTTTTGTGTGGGGGCACTATCTTCTGCATTATAACTGCAGCCCTAGCCTCTACCCACTAAATGCCAGAGGACCCCCCCTAGTTGTGACAACCAGGAATGTTTCCAGGTATTACCAAATATACCCTTGGGGGTAAAATTGCCCCCAGTTGAGATCTGTTGCATTATATTACAAACTCACTCAAGCTTAATATTAAAGCATAACAAAAATAAAAATCATATTAAGACTGCCCACAATTCTGATAGTGGTTGTAGTACTCTTGCCATTTGCCTGCCTCTAAGCAATTACGGAAATAGCCATTCATTCTTTAGGCTAATTGAAGGTGCTCATGTACTATAGAAAAAAATAGAGCAAGAATGTATTACACATTGCTGGAATTAAGCTTAATATACTTGACTTAATTAAGACAATTAAATTGTATGTTCAGCTCTCATTTATTTAGGGGATGATTAGTCTATTTTCCTTTCTTTTTTGTGGGTGCACACTGAATCTATGGCCTGTCTTTAGCTTGCCTCATTACTGGAAATTGAAATCAGTCCACAAACACTTATCTAGTGCTTGCCATGTATTTTAAGTGGTAACATTTCAAAACATAATGCATAGAAAGATTATGGAATCATGATGCTGGGGAAGGATGTTGTGAACTCCTCTCAGAATCCTGTTCATTGTCAGATAAATGACTGAACCATACAATAGGTTTAGTATGTTCTCTTTTCCTTAAATATCTCCAAGGACAGAATTGCAGCAATGTAAGTTGCTCATTCCAGACTTTCATTCTGATGGTTCAGATGATTCTCTATATCTAAATATTCAGATTGCTTAAATTTCAGTCTGTTTCCTCATAGAAGTTTTCTTTGTGAATATGTATGTATGCCCTATGACCTCAGAATGAGAAAAATTCTGAATTTGAGATACCTTGAAAGTATGTTGACTCTTTTTTTGCATAAATGAGATTTTTAGTTTTGGATAGCTTATTACATTTTTAATTCACAGTCAAGAATAACTATAATGGTTTTAGTTCATATGCAATATGTATTATAATCTGTTGTAATTTAGTATAATGAAAATTGTGTCAAGTGTGTTTGTAGCAATCATGACCACAAGGGAAATCAGATTTGCCTAATTTAAGGAGAAGCAAAAGTCTTCACTCATGTAGCTTCAACCTCAACTACCCTTTTCCTTCTCACATTGTTTCATTCCATTTGGATAACTAGTTCTTTTGGGCACCCTGTAAGAATTGTTGCTATGATGATCTCAAAGAAAAGTGACTTCTTTGAATGAGAAGCTGGTTCTAACTAAAATATTCTAAGAGCATGATGGTCTTAGAAACTATGAATACAAAAAGGTTTAGAAAAAAACCTAATACATATATATGTGTAATGAGAAACTACTAAGCAAGATACGTAGCCAACTAGGAGTGAAACAAACTAAAATAGGGCTGTTTCTCACAGGCTTTATTCAATGAACAAAGAATGATTTTCAAACATTCAGATTAATACTGTGAAGAGTTAACACATCGTCTAGGGGGTAAGAGTTCAGATCCAGAGAGACTTTATCTATTCAGATTCGAAAGCAATCTTAAACTGACAACTGATAAGGCAATGACACACTGCCATTCTTTAATTCAAGAACAAAATTGCATCTCACAGTGCAGTCATCCTTTTCCTTCTTACAGTGGCTTAAGAAAGACATACATAAATGACTAACAAGTAGTACAGGTTTAAGGGAGATATCTAAGTGTATAGTCTGTCCCTGGGAATTGGATGGCTTTTCCCCATAGGTAGCCCCATAGCAGCCTCATCAATTTCTACTTTCTTACTGGGTGACAGCACCCCCCTCCATCTAAAATGACCCTGCAAGGCAAGTTTGATGTAACAGTATGCCTAATCTATTAAGAAAGATCCACCGATGAACCCCATCTCCCAGAGGAAATTACATCCTCGCTGGTGACAGCACAGCCCCACTACCAGAATGCTGAAAGTTCCTTTTGAATCTAGCAACTGTAGAAGCCCTTATACAGACTCTAACCTACAAAATCATGAAGGCGTAGTCAAACAGATTACAGAAGGAAAGAGATAAGAGTTCTTGTCTAGACAAGACCTTTGTTATAACACCTGTTTCCCTTTAATAGTCAATCAAGTTGTCCTGAATGTTCCAACCAAGATCTCTGGAATTAAGCACAGTGATTATAATCAGGTTGTTGCCAGCTATTCTATTTCTGCCTGCCAGTAATAAATCTCTAAGCTGATTCTACTTATCATGAAAGTCCGTATGGCACAAAACCACAGGTTAGTGGAAAACTCATCAGGATAAACAAAGCCGGGAGGTTCTGAGTCTCCCGGAGAACTCAGTTTCTTCCATTATTTATAGGGCCTTATAAAAGATAAACAAAGGTGTAGATATGCTATAATGGGATCCCTTAATACTTACCAGCTTCCAAGGGTGGTACGTGTATAGTGGTGCCAAAAACCAGAAGATTGATTGCTTCTCAAAATGACAAGGTTTAGGACTTATGACTCAGCTCATTCCAGAGCATAAATGGGCATATGTTGCCTGAAGTAAAATTTAAAAGTGCATTCAAGTTACCATGATACATTTTTCAATTATTCACGACAATGCCAGGAGCAATAAAAGAGCTAAATAAAACTATAATTAACCCTTTAAACCTCATTTTAGCCAACTGTTTCAAATCTTCTCTTATGCAAACAACTTTAGCAATTTAGTAGAATTCAAATTAAAATGATTTGAATTTTTTTATATTTTTTCCTTATGAATATGGTGGTAAGAGGACACAATGAACGTTATACCAATCTAGTCATATATTTTTAAAAAGTAAATATAAATAGTAAAATGCACAGAAGCAGAATACATAAATTACCACATTTTGGATTATCATTTGTTCCCCAAGTAAAAGATCTAATAGCCTCTAGTAACTGTTGGGCTTAGAGAAATTAGTAGAAACAGTCTAGAACTTAGTAAGGTGTTCAGAAAAAAACTTTCTGATACTCTTTAAAAAATAAATCTTTGATTTGAAATCTAACATATTTGAAACTGAAACTAAACTGAAGTATTGAAACAATTATGAATAAATGCTAATGAATGTCTGCTTTTTTTTAACGAAATAGATATCACATTAATCAATGATGACCAGCAGTAAACTCATCAAAATGCATTTCTAAAGTTAGCAGCAAACTATAATATATAAAAACCTCCAAACTGATCTGTTTCTAAATTTGGTATGTCTTTGGCAAAAGCATGCTATATATTCAGCCTACCTGACATTTTCCCTATTTGTTTTACCCTCTTTCCCACCTAAATAATAACATATAAGTTCACCTACTTTCTATGCAAATGGAGTCAGTGTAAAACTAATCTCAGAGGTAGCCACAGAATGAAAAAGAAGAAGAAGATAAAAAAACACACAACTCCTTAAGGGAGTATAAAACTAAGGGAATGGCCTCATGACTACCTTAATACTTTAGAGGAAGAAAGGAAGTTGATTAGGTGAGATTAGGGGTAACTGGATGTAGGCAGTAAGTTTTTATTATTCTTAGCTTTCTTAAGTGAACCACACATTTATACTTGGAAATCATTTATAAATGTGTAATCATTTCTAATTTTGCTACAAGACTGGTGAGTGGCCTATTAGCTTAACTAATTTCACATATCAGACCAGTAACTCACTAGACTCTTAGAAAATTGGGATACTTCTAAATGTCTCTGAAAGAGCCTTCATTAAAGTATCCAGTGTGTCCTGCCTCCTTGAATTTGCCGTTCCCCATTCACATAACAGGTGTGAGAAAGGATACCAAATTCTGACTCAAGGTAACAAAGTACAGACACTGAGTTTTGTTTATCATTTATGGCTTTCCGTTTACTTAAAAAATGCAGTGCTTTTTGGACCAGACACCGTGGGTCACGCCTCTAATACCAGCACTTTGGGAGGCTGAGGTGGGTGGATCATGAGGTCGGGAGATCGAGACCATCTTGGCCAACATGGTGAAAATCCATCTCTACTATACTCCAAAAAAAAAAAAATTAGCCAGGCATGATGGCGCGTGCCTGCAATCTCAGCTACTCGAGAGGTTGAGGCAGGGGAATCGCTTGAACCTGGGAGGCAGAGTTTGCAGTGAGCCATGTGGTGCTAGAGCACCACTACACTCTAGCCTGGCTGAGGGAGACTCCATCTAAAAAAAAACAAAAAACAAACAAAAAAAAGCAGTGCTTTATGGGTCATTGTCATCTATCATATGACATCACCCTTACTTTTTTGACTACTGTGAGGATATTGAATTTCCAGTGTTTAACTTAGCCTGGAAAATATGTTTATGTCAAAACTGCTATTTCTCAAATACAATATAGCTAAGTGATTTTTAGCTATTCCAATTAACGTGAAATACAACCCTTTGTTACCAGCACTGATTATTCATATATATGAATAATTTATATACATATAGGTATAATTTATACCTACCTTATCAAAAAAATAAGTTAAACATGAGAAAATTAGGCAAATATAAGATCAGGAAAATATGTTTGAACCAGAAGTGAGCTTGTTCACAAATATTAAACTTTGGAGACTTATACAATTCTGGTTGTAATGTCATAAGAGAATAGGAAATATAATTCGTTAGAAAATTGTCAGTAAGTTGAAACAGATCAGTGTTATATTAGCATGGTTTTTCAGGAAAGAAGTGGCAGTACAACTGAGTATGGTGGTCGTGGCAGTGAGGGGACATTCACTCTTTCCTATGGGGGGAATATCTGATCTTTATAAATTAGTTCTGATGTAATGGGTCCATAGATTTCCTTTAAGAAATCACTGAGCTAAAACAATAGTCCTGATGTTCCTCCTCCTTTAAAAAGAAAACTCCAAAACTGTCTAATAGAATTCTTAGTAGTGGTTTTACTCGCATGGCCCATAGGTTTCTTTCCACTGAAAATGTTTAATTATCAAACCCAAAGAGTCAGAGAAACAGACTTGTACAAATCATTTATTTATGAAAGTTCTTTAGGAATTATTCCTTTTGCTTTCAGATCTATTAATATAATTGACACTAGATCTGTAGGTCAAGAAAATTTTATAAAGTGTTGAAAAATTGTTATATATTATTCTTTGGAGTCTCTACCACTAGGCTGTAAGGGCTGAAGAAATATTACATCAAATGTTGGCCAGGCATAGGCAAATGGAGAAAATACAAAGCCATTGCATTAATCTAGGAAGATTGGTATGATTTTCTGAGCTTCTATTTTCTTCTTTGGATGTGATTTAAAAGGTTCTCTCCTCAACCCCCCATAGAGAGGGAATCTGAAAACAAATTCTTTCTCCACTGGAGGAGGGGAAATTAAAAACCTCTATTATCCTACATTGTTCTTGGTTAGTTTCTGTAGTAGATGATGGAATATTGTGCTTCAATGTCATCTAATAAATCATACCTCCATATAAATTATAATAAAATAATGCCAGTGATAAGAGCAAGCATTTATTAAGCATTTGCTATGTGCAGGATACTGCGTTAAGAATTTTGCCTGCTTTATCTCACTTAATTTTGACAATCATCCAATGAAATAGGTGCTTTTATTGTATCCATTTCACTGAGGCAAAGAGAAGTTAAGCAATTTGCCCAAGGTCACAAGGCCAGTAAGGAACAGAAAAGGGAACCAGAACTAAATTTTGGTCTATCTTTAGATGATGTACAAATTTTTTAACCTCTGTGTTATATTCTGTCCTGTCTCTCATTCTTGAGTGGTAGATGAAATTTCTAGGGGCATAGGCTTGCCACTGAAAAAAAGGGAGGAAAATGCCATGGGAACTATCTGAAGCTTATGAAAAGATGAATTGACTGTACTGATTTTGATGGGGAAGAATTTTCTTCCCTACAGTCAAGAAGTGAACCATGAGAAAGCTAGAATATTTGGCCATACCTGTGTAAGCAAGTCCTTTTAAACCTTTTGAATTGTTGAATTTGTTCATTCCTGACTAGTTTCTTTACATAAAAAAGGGGCATGCATACACCAGTCAAAAATAATAAGGAGATTTTTTATGGACTTTTATTCTAATTACTGCAGAATTCTCTCTTCATTGATACTATTTATGTGAAATGGTTTTCAGGGTAGGATAATGTCCTCTGAAGGGAGAATCATGTACCACTAGTATATGGATTAAACTTAAAATAAAATATGTGTGTGTGTATATATATAATTTAAGATTTTATCTCCATAGTATTTGAAAATAATTAATCAGCACATTAAACCTCAGTTGTTACAAAGATTACTGCCTAGATAAAACCAGGTTGATTTTAAAAGTGAAGGAGTGAATTTAATGTCAATACTCTAAAAGGTTAAATATTACAGGTAGCACACAAATAAAGGAACAATTATGAAATCAAAGTATAAAGGCCTGAAGTTTGGCAAACACTGGAGGAGCATTAGTTCCTTTCAAACACAAGCTAACTCTCTTGCCAGGCATTAAGCTTCTCTTCTGTAGACTGTGGATAAATAACTTGGAGAAAAATAGAAGAGGAGAAGTCAGTCAAGAATGGACTCTGTTGCCTTTTTATTTCTACCCTGATTGTATTAGGTGATGAAATTCTTAGTCTACATAGGTATGACTTTCAAAAATATATATATATATATATATATATATATATATATATATATATATATTTTCATTTCTCTCATAAATAGCATTTTTCTTACTTGCAGGTAACAATGTATACCCAGTACGTGGTGTTTCCTTAGCTTTTTTCTTCCTTTAACGTTTCATTTTCCAAGCCCTTTGTCAAACATAAACTGTCATAACACAGTTTTCTTTTCCCTCAACCCTTGTAGTTTGTTTTCTCCTACAGTCAACGTTGCAGAGCTGGGAAGCAGATAAGACAGTCTTGCCTGAGTCAGGCAAGATGTTTTAAATAAAAAGATACCAAGAGCAGAATTAACTAATGGCAAAGGGTCAAAGTAATTCCCCTCTTCATAATAACTGCCTTACTAATGAGAATTTTCAAGTATGAAATGTGCTGTAGAAAATGTACTACTTACTCAAGTTTTCTTTCAGATTCAAAATTATGTTAAAATTGGAATTACCATGGTTTACTAATAACAGACTTGGAATGATATTATGTTTGCCTGTTTGTCTCTATCTTTACTTGTTGTTTTGGATCTCATATCAAATCTTTTCAGTAGTAAATTTAAGAAAATATGTACTTTTCCTAACTTCCATATTTTGTTTCATTTCTTGCATTGCCTCTTGGTGACTTTTTTTAAATTGGTAACTGCATTTTTACAAATGAGCCTAACATTCCTCTTCACATTAAAAATGCAACAAATGAAGCATGAGAAAGAATTTATATAACATGTTTTTCCCTCCTCCTTTTTAGATGGTAAGGTTGAAGTTACAAAAGAAGGTGTGAAGTTGTGTACCATGGGTCCAGGAAAAGTGTTTGGGGAGTTGGCTATTCTTTACAACTGTACCCGGACAGCGACCGTCAAGAGTAAGACTATTTTCATATATTTAAAATATATTTAATGTCTTTTCCCTAGGCCTTTGAGATGTTAATTAAAATGCCCATTTATTTAATCTTTATAATTTTATTAGTTTGTATTTTAATTTTTGCCCCGCCATATAGCTGATATATTTGTTTTCCTCCTAAAGGTGATTGTTAACAATCGGTTTTGTATAAATTACATTTTCTTGCTGATTTCTGAGAATTATCCTTTAATCAATAAATTCTCATAGTTAGGATTTTTTAAATGATATAATTTTATACATTTGAATCAAATAAGAGCAAGTCTTTTTCTTTTCTCTCTTTATAGTGTCAGGATCATATTTAAGAAATTTTTACATGTCTGTCTATTTTGGGTTATATTCCTCACATAAATTCCACTTGTTTACTCAGTGGTTTAGAAAAATTAAGAGGAGAAATGTCCTTCATCTCATTCAAACATCATTGAGTAAGATATCTCCTGAATTCTAAAACTGCATCTGAGGGTATTTTTGCCTTCAGCTGCTCATCAAGCTGTATATTATAGCATTTTTCTTTTCTACTGATTGAGCTTATTTTAAATCAGGGCAATAAAGCAGCTTGTTTCCCTAATTTTACATGTATGTGTATATATGATTTCTCTAGCAACTTTTGTTGCTTGGCAGAAGCAGCTGCAATAGTTAGAAGGAAAAAGATTTTTTTTTTAATCTGCTTCCTGAGTAAGTATATAATGACTGTATAACAAACAGAGCTGAATTCAAAAGTCAACAATGTAAGGTTCATTGCATCTTTAGGCAAATGTATGTATTTCATGTTTGAAAAGTCTTTCTGATACATTTTCCTGTGGTTGATTTCAATCACAGATTACTTTGATTAGATTTTGTCATTTAAAAAAAATGCTATTGGCAAAATGACAAGTACATTGTGAATTTCAATTAGTTTTATCTGGATCTCATTGACTACTTTGTGTATTAGTTTTTTCCTCCAGAAGTGCAGCATATAACTGATAATATAACAGTGAAATTGGATTTAAAAAAACATAAGAATGCATGGCCAGCTGGAGTCCCAGAAATTGTCTTATGCGTCTTATTAGTGAATCACCTTTTTATTCATTGGATTCACTGTAACATCAATTGTAAATGGGCCCCTTTTAGGATGAGTCTTCCTTGGCATTTGATTCTTGATCTCTGAAAGCACAGGACTCTTGATTGATAGATGCTGCCATGTTTTTACTTCAAGTGATCATTCAATTACATAGCTCAAAGAATGAGACTCAGTGAACCATAATAGAATCTGCCACAACTTTTACTTACTTAAAAAGAACCTTAACTATAGAAAAGAATAGTCATGGCTCCATTAAGTGAAACTGGTTTTACAATCATGCTTCATTTTCATGAGAAATATATTCCTTTTCAGATAAAAAAAAAAAAAAGACCAGAATAGCATATTTTGATGATATCTCAGAATTATAAGTAGTTTTTTTTTTGTTTTAAAGTATTTAACATTTTTATATATTTCAGGCTTGATACTTTAATCTAACTGAAACTACAAAATTTCCAAAAGCCAACAGTTGGTAATAACATGGTAGTTAATCTTATGAAACATGGAATTTTTATTAAAGAAATATTTTAAATAGTTTATTTACATGAATTTTACAGCAAAGATTTTTAATGATTTGTTTGCTTCATAAACATCAGTTTTCTTATTAGATTTCTATATAGTGATGTTCATCTGCACAACATCTATTGTACTCTTATTTGGCAAATTTAAATAGACACTATGAATCTAATTCAACAAGAAGCTGCTAGATGTTGAATGCAAATTATAAGCCTAACTCTTTTGGGGTCAGAGCATCCATCATCAAGGGAAATGAGTAATGGGACATGTTCTTCTTTAACACAGACTCAGAGAAAGCTCAAGAATGCATCTGTGTATGTGTGCGTATTTGTTTCTTCACAGTCCCTTCTTAAGATATAAAAGTTGTGTTGACAAAAGAGCCTAGAGTTGGTGGTGTGCAAATATATACCTGCATTTATAGGTACAGAGGTTTTATGCATGAATCAGAAACAATATCTGTGAGCAACTGTTTCTTCCAAATGTTTCATAAGCAGTATGAAGTATGAATAATGATTGTTTATTGTTTCAGGACTTTTTGTCATGCCACCTCTGCTATCTAGGGAGATTGTACTTGTGACTGTAGGCCTCAAGCGCCATTTTTTTCTATATATTTTAATTAAACCTTCAGGTTAGATATGTTATGATTCTAATTAGCTCACATTGTGGATGCTACTTTTACAAAATGACTACAGAATATAACTCCCAATGCTATCTTATTCTTTACATGTGATAAAAACATGTCTTCAAATTTATTTGGCTTTTAAGGTTCACTTATTTCTTAGTATTCAAGATTGCATCAACTTGTCCATTTTTTCCTGTCATCGTGTCATTTGTAGTATCAAATGACAGGAGTATTGACCATTTGGAGTATCATTCAAAATGGATTCATCCACTTGGGCGTACTAGTCTAATTCTGAGGGGAATATTTTTCTACACAATAGCTGACCTATCCAAGCTTCTTCTTTCTTACATACCTTGGCTTTTGACCTCCTTAACCCTAACATCACCAACTTTCGTTCATGATTGAAAATGTTGGTGATCCTTTTTCTTTTCTATTTTCCTTGATCAGCCTGAAAGTTATCTGGCATCTTAATGCGTTTTATTTTCACAGTAGTAACTAAATCCTAGGTAGCATTCAATAGTTTTTCAATGTACATTACTTGTTTCCTGTTCAGGAGAGCAGTTTTTGCAAGTGTATCAGGAGTGAATAAATATATTTCAGTGACTTCACTAGCTAATGAATATGATCAGAACACCTGTGTTTTTTCTTCTTCTAAGCTTACGTTATCAAGAAGTAGTTTTCTTATTAAAACTCTATATTGACATATGCTATAAAATATGATTTTAAGCTTGTTCATAGTGATCCATCAGAAAGAAGCACCATGGTAGTTTGAAGCAAGCTCTTTGGTTTTCATCTGGGAAAAAAAATAAATTGACATTCTTCTGAAAATAAATAACATTTATTTTCAGTGGTTATCATGATAGCACAAGGAGGAAGATCTCATAGCACCAGGAAGAATATTTTTTAAAAATCAAAACCACAGTGATATACAAAGAAAAAAATCCTGGTATGATTCAGATCTATATTCATAGTCTACCTCTGCCTTATAAAATAACTATTGATTTTTCTCTAAGGAATGAAGAAATAAAAATATATAAAATTAACATTATATTGGAAACCAGAATTTAACAAGTCTTGAGTTTGTTCATGGCTTAAATAGCCTCAAGTTTTCTTTATTAACTGTGATCTGAAAATGGCCACTTCGTATCTTTCCAGTCACAAACATTCCCAGTGGCATGGGGATGGGAAAAGAATCACTTGTTAGAATTGGTTTCCACAGCACCAATTAATGTTTCCAGTATTGATTTTTAAAAATGTTTTCGAAATATTTTGACATTGTCTAGTGAAAGGAGTTTGATCATCCATTTTCAACCCCACAGGGGCAAGAATGTCTCACATGTTGTTTGAATACCCCTTACTTACTCAGTCCCCACACCTGGAAGCAGATCATTATCACGTTTTCCTAAAGTGTCACTCCTGGGTGTGATTTCACTTTTACTACCCTCACAGCTACAGCAATATCAATTTTCACTTACCCTGGGCCTTGCTTCTGTGCCCAAAGTTCTTCAAAATAACAAAAATGGAGAAGTTGAAGTTACTGGAAACCTAAAAGGAAAAGGCGTTTCATTTACAATGAGAGGAATTCAGTGACATGTGTTGTACTGGGGGTATTTTTGCCTGTAAATATTAAATTGAAGCCCTGCTTCTCTTACTTTGAGTTTCAGCTCACAGTGCCTCGAGACCTTTGGTCATGTATTATTCAAATGGTCTCGTTCAACTATACTCCAATGAAACCCAATAAAAAGCATTTTTCAGGGAAATATCTTGATGCCTGGTCAATATAATCACCACGGAAAGTTATCTACAAAGAACATCTATGGTGGATGTGGTAGATATTTTATGACATTACTTGGGCAAAATATCTAATTATTTCTCCTTAAATTGTTAATAACAAGTATTTAGTTTTTTTCTTTATTAAAATACTTCATTACTAATGCTAAAGAACCTAAAAAGCATACAAGAAATCTGACAAATTGATGACTTTAACAATATCGGGTAAAAAACTATTTTTCTGCCTTGGTTTGAATATTTTTAAGTTTCCATACTTAAACTTTCCTAAGTTATTAGTAAAGGGGAAGTTGACTACTTAAGATATTTTACTAAGCGTCATAGACATTTTAAAAACAAAGTTTAAAGGTCTGGAGTTTTCTGTTTATTTTTGTTTTTAAAATAAATTTGAGTCTATGTAGTGAAATAGCTTTACATTCCCTTGCAGCTGTTTTAAGCATTACATTATTCAAACTGTATCAGAAAAATCTGCTGACTGTCAAAAACCTAAATGATGAACAAGAATTAAATAATAGAAGATTCGACTGAATTTTTTGCTGTAAATACTTTTACATGCTGTAAAAACAATGCCTATACCTAATACCTAGACTCGATATCTCATTCATCCACACTATGCTTTTTACTGGTAAAGGAACAAAAGACATGAATGCCAATTTTTACTGTGAATGAAAAGGAGTCATTGATGAAGCTGTTATAATAGCTGCAAACCTGGGAAATTTCTTAAGATGCCTAAACCAAGAAGTAAGCAATCAGATACTTTTTAAGAAAATATCATTGTAGAGCACCATGAAGTATTAGATTTTTGATAAAGATACATTCACATGTGAAAATGAAGCAACACTGTCCGTTAGCACAAACAATTGCTAGAATACCATTACTACTGGGTTTTCACGAGCACAAGTACCCAGGTACTGTCATGCTTGCTGTGCAACAGCAAAAGAGCCGGAGAGATAACTGGGCTGATGAGATAGTCACTGTGCTGCCTTTGAGAGGTAAGTTAAAAAGATGCGTGTTTGCTTTCTCCCAGTTTAATACAGGCTTTTTACCAAGAATCCTGAAAGAAGGAGAGAAGGCACAAGTTAAATTTGGGTCAATGATGAGTAGAAACGTGACCCTAGTTGTGGAAGGGATGGTTAAGTGACTTCCCGCGAGTTTTATCATTGCGGACTATGAAGCGAACAGTATATTTTGGCAGCATCTTGGGGAAGTTGGTACACTTGTTTAGTGAGTTAATTAGACAATATTCTTCTTAGTAAAATTTTCATTGCATTTGTCTATTAAAGAATACTGTGAAATTAGTAACATAAATCCAATTATGTAATCCCTAAGAAATAAATTTCTTTAATAAAGGAATCAATTCACTAGGTACCAATGCTGCTACATAACAGACTAACAAGAACAAATGCACATGCAAAAGCAATGTTTTCATCTCATTTCTTTGTTGTTTAAGTAGACTGAAAATGAATTTCAGAGAAGAGGCAAACTATTATTAAACTATATTTTCTTCTACAGGTTGAGAAGATTTTTTTTCCCTAGGCTTGAGGGAAACTATTACAATCAAAATGTATTTATAATTTATATGTAACTACTTTCCCAAAAATTCATGTCCAATTTCTATATTGGCCAGGCCTGGTAAATAGTCATATATTAGCAGTGCTTCTGAGGCAAAATATACCTCCCATAGTCAAAGAAAGGCAATAAATTTAATTCCTTCCTAAGGCTAGGTAAATTACTCTCCCTCTCCCTCCTTTAATTACTAAATCATTGAATACTTTGAATATTCTCTATTTCTAAAGAAGAGTTAGACTTTAGCTGATGGGGTGTTATGTTTTAAAGATCACAAGTAATTTACGAGGAAATCTAAACAATAGGCAAGAAACACTGATTTTTTTGTTTGTTGTTTGTTAGCAGTTTTTGTTATTTAATCCTGCAGAAGCAGCAATTTTCCCACAAAAACCTGCACCACAAGAAGCTCCCACACATGTAAAGCTTGAGTCAGTTTTTGGTATAATGAATCTACATTCATTCATTTAACAATTTGCTTAGAGGCATTTTTAGTATTTATTCAACTGATTTGAAGAATAAAAAGCAAATTAGTAATATAGGCCAATACTGTATTTTCTGTAATTATTTTTCTTAAAGGAAACCTTCCTGCCTATAGGTCAGAGTCGGGATGAATTTCTAATGGATGTTTCCACAGTAACAATAAATAATTAAACCAGACAACATTTGAAGATTAAGAACAACACATGAAGCTCAGTGCTTTTGGGATGGGTTGTGTTGTTACCCCCATTTTATTGCTAAAGCAACTAAGACCTAAAGCAGTTAAGCAACTAGGCCCATGTCCGTAACTAGTGAGAAGGAGGGCCATAAGTCTGACACTATTTTGCTATATAGCTGCTGTCACAAGCATTTGAATTTTGTCTGCAATCTTTCATTTTGCTTTTAAGCACAAGTGTATCTATAAGACTACTTCTGTTGGTCTGAGGACTCCACTTACACAAAAATTTATACAGCACGTTATGATTTCAAAAATTTTTAAATATTAGCACATGGATCCATGTTAAGTACATCTGTTATGAAAGGATGAATTCTATAACATAATGATGAGAAAGTCATAAATTTAACACCTTAGAGACATATAATGAGCAATCAGAACCTATTGCAGGATCTAGTTTTTGTAATGCATTGAAACCCTTATGGAGATTTCACGAGATGAAACTTTATGATTTAATGTTTAAGACATTACTAAGTAGCTACATTTTTTTACATAAAATATATTAGTTAATCAATTTCTTCAAAGGAGGAATTATGAAAATTTAAACAGCAGCTAACGACAATGAATGAAGACTGGGAAAAAATTATTATTTTTCTTATATAACATAACAAAAGGATAAGGTGAGTCGTGACAAGTGTGTTTGCCTTCATTTTCCCCTCTGATTTCCTCTGACTACTGAGGAAATGTAACCTTGGCACTTCGTTGGTGAATCTGAAAAGCCCGCTCTGCTTATGAGATGTTCTTTGTTGACTAAATTTCTAAGTTATCATGCTAATAATGCTTTATAATTTACAACCTGTCATCCCATGCATTTTGTAATGTAATCTTCAAAATACCTCCATCTAGTAGATGAAGGAGATTGTCCTTGATTTTCCAGATGAGAAAATGCAGGCGAAGATCATGAAGTGCGTTAGTATAGTTCATTAACAGAGTCTCTGATGCAAATTTAGGTAGCAGTAATTTAAACTCCTTCCTATAAGCACTTCTCCTTTTTTCCTCCTGCTCCCCACCCCCATGTGTGGACTCCTGAATAAGGCTCTTAATATGCCTACTGCCCATACCTAATGTATGAACTTTTGGTAAGGGAACTTCAGCTGTTTACCCCAATGATTCTCAAAGTGTGGTCCCTGGAACAGCAGCATCAGCATCACCTAGGCCATCACTAGAAATGCAAAATCTATGGCCCCTGCTTTACTGAATGGAAATTTTGGTGGCAGGTCACAGCTATCTGTGTGTAACAAGGCCTTCCAGGTAATGCCCCTATAGTTTGAGGACTGAACTATACCCTATAGGTGCTCAGTTAGTGTTAACCTACACATATGCACACTATCATGTTCATCAAATTGTCTATATTGAGGAATTTAAAAGAGAATTCCAGACTCTATAATAAGTAGTCAGTGTTATTATTGGCATCATTGCAGCTTTTTTTCTTGTTTTGTTGCTGTTGAGCAGAGATATTTAAGGAAAGTTGCATTTTTCTTTTAAGGAGTAAAACACAACCTTAGTAAAGAGTATCAGCTTTATACATATTATTAACATATTCTTTTGAAGAAAAGTGAGAAGTAAAATTAAAAGAAGAACAGATTGAGAGGGAGGGAAAAATTAAAAAATCATGGACTGTCGAGTCATGTTGTTAACAAAAATCACTTTTAGATTTATTAAACTTGATGGTTAGGATGCTGGTAGAAAAACAGAACAAAGAAAAAGTTTCATTTGATTTTTTGTTGTTCCTTTTCATGGTCATGAGTATAGTTTGGATTAAGTGAAAACAAATGTGAATGGACATTTTTAAGAAAACAACTGAGTTGATAATGTCTTCATATATTCCAATGTCAAAATACATTTCTCATTAATGTATTAAGTTCAACCTTTTGGACTCATAGTGAAAAGGTCTTTTGTACTTTCCATAGGTGGCCATTGACTTAATTCATAGTGTGATCCAGGTAGTCTTAGGTGGGTTGCATAACTCTTTGCTTTCTATAGTTAGAAGATGAAAAGACATCCATATATCACAGTCATTGAAAAAGAAATGGAGAGTTCCTTAGAATTGAGACCAGTAGAGATCTGAGGCCTGGAGTATTGAAGGATACAGGCAAGGAGGTGAGCCAGTCAATATTTGCAGGAGTCCTGAAGAATTGAGTTTTCACTGTGAAGGTGACAGTAGATCCTAGAGACTAAATATTGGCTACTCAGAAGGCAGGTAAAAAAAAGATTCAAGGATCGATCTGGGATAGCTGAACATACTTACATACTGGGATAGGTAAGTATTCTTTACTACTTGTTTTCTCTAAAGGAGAAACAGTCTGCCTCATTGATAATTACTCACTTTATACCCTCATAATTCCTTCCACTTCTAGAAGAGCAACACTTCATTGACCTGAAAGTGTGGTTGTCTATAACCTTATGAGTGGGATCAAACAGCATTGTTTAAATTATTTTCCTAAGTGGATTATTTGTTGTTGTTGCTTTATTTATAAAGTAAAATTTCGTAGAGTGGTTCTGTTTGTGAAGCTTATAAGAACAGACTTTTCTGGTTACAGAATAGGGGAACAGCCTCCAGGAGCCCATCCAGTTGCCCTAAATTCCCTTGCTATTCATTCCCTCTCATTCCTCCCCCTGGATTAAGTTCTTCTCTGAAATGTCTGAGTTCAGGTCAGGTAAAATTGTTTGAAGACCACTTTTCTAGTTGAATCCAGGGTTACTCTGAATACCTAAGTAATGATAATTCTTTATCAACTGTATACTGTGTACGTGCCGCTTGGCTATATGTAGAATCTCTAACCTTTACAATAGTCCTGCACGTTAGCAATCGATACTGCAATTGCATAGGTGAGGCAACTGAGTTTTAAGGAGCTTAAGAAACTTCTTTAAGGTCACACACCTGGATTTCTAAACTGTATCTCGCTCCTTAACAGTCACCAGTAAAATATTGAACTACATTATTTCAAATGTTGTTTTGGGCAGTTGATATATAAAAATTGAATTCTAGGTCTGCACTGTCATTTATCAAGAATTTCTAAGACTCATACCAAATTCATGTGAGGCACTGCTGAACTCTCTGGGGAGCATCATGGAGAAAGAGGGCATAGCCCTACAATTAAGATATTTATAATCTAGTTGGAAAGAAAGGAAATATAGAAAGATTACAAGGAATTATTGGCAAACTAGATCTAAAGAAATGGAGGAATTTGGAAGGAGAGAAAAATTATTCTGGACTAGCATTGACAGATTTAGTGGAGGAGATAGAAGCTGACCTGTGCCAAAATTAAAGAGAAGAATAGTTCTGAGCATTTGTGTCCAGAAGCATATTGCTTGGGTTCTCATCCTTTGCCACTTACTAGCTTTGTGTCCCTGGGAAAACAATTTATTGTTCCTGGGTCTCATTTCTCTTAGCTTCAAAATGGTAAGAACCCACCTTATGACTGTGACAAGGATTAAAGAAGGGAATGCCTGTGATGTGCTTAGTGCAGAAACGAACGTAATGCAGTCAGTAAACACTTACTGTTCTGTAACAGTTGTTATTATCACAGTTGATGCTATAAAAGCAAGAAATAATCCAGAAGGGAGTTGGAACTTTCATCATTTGCAGAACCTGAGGAACTAAAAGCACAATTTGAAACCCATAGATAAAGAAGAATAAGAAAGAAGGGCCACGCTCCAGAGACTGGAGGCTCTGGCAGGATCCCAGACCCTAATTTTTTCATCACAGCCCTTACTTGGGGAAGTTGGTTCATATGCATGCTTTGAATTAACTTGTACAAGAGGCACTGATGTCAAAACCAAACTACAGGTAAGGATAGAGGGGCAGAGATTGAATGACACAGACTGGGCATTGAATTCAGTGCTTCTGTTTGGAGGTATGACTTCGGTCTGTGAAGAGGCAAAGGGTATTCATCTGTGTTTTCCCATAGTCCTGTTGCCGTCACTTCTCTCCTGGCCAGATTTCTTAGGACTTCATGAGAAGTGTTTGTGTATTTTGAGTCTGTGTGTACACAGACCTGAGGATGCGCCAAGTATACCAAGGCTTTGGACAAATTACAAATAGATGGCTATTGAGCATGCCTTTAAAGCGTTAACTATTTTAAAAAGTACTATTTCAGACAAATGACAAATGCAGAATGTAACTTAAGATGCATCCTGGAAATTCAGAACTTGTGGTGTTCAATTCATCTGTCTTCTTTAATTGCCTTAAGGAAGAACCTGAATCTATAATCACCACATTCTTTCTGGGTAAAGTTGCCGATGATGGCCATAATTTTAATAAGAATGCAAAAACTGACCCCCTAGAAGATTCAAGCTTCTTCTGGCCAAATCCTTGATCAGATACATAAAATTATATTTTATAATTTTATAACCTTATTTTATAAATGAAATCCTTTTATCTATATTTTTAATTTAGCAATTCCTATAGTTAACCAAGTTCTTGAAATTGCTCATATTCATTGCCTTTTATTGTCATTTAATACATGGAGCAAAAATCTACCAATTTAAGTGGAATTTGTCTCTGACACACAACCAATAAAAGTTATCCATGAAGCTTAAGCATAACATGAAACAAAGTGAGATACTGAAAAAAAATAAATGGGATTCTCCCAACCTGAAATGGCCCAATCTATGTGAAGCCCAAAATGTAATACATGAAGTTTTGAGGCTACAAAATTATTGAAAGTTTAAAATCAGAATTTCTGAAATGCTAAATATCTTCTGCAACTCAAATTTGAGTTGGAAGAGATCTTAGACATAAAAAAAATCAACGCCCTTTGTCTATTAGTTTCATGACTAATAAAAATAGAAATGAGCTCTAGATGTTTTGGAACTCTGTTTAAATACATCAAAATACCTTAAAAGTCTCAGAAGCAAAAAGAGAAAATACTAAATGAAAGATGTAATCTTGTATTTACTCATTCTCTGAATCTCCTGCTTGTGCTTTCTATTTTTTCAATCCGATAAACTTATACCATGGACAACAGTAAACAGTTATAAAAACAGCAGAACATTTTTCTGTATAGACTATTTTCCTTATAATTATTTGAATTTATTTAGCATGCCTTTTAAAATTTTTCATAATTTTCTGATCGTAAAAGTAATGTATTTATAAAATACATACATGTAAAGATTTTAAAAATCACTTATAATCCCACTCCCCCAAAAAAATACTTTGACATTTCGGCCTTTATTCTTTCTCTTCCTAAATATATGAAAAGGGAAGACCATACTATTCCGCTTTTTAATAATCATGTTCAGTTCTGAATATTAGTTGTTTGTTTATAGTTGCTATGTGTTTTTGTTTTTGTTAAGGTTTTATTTTGGGTCAAAGTAGCTGGAGTTTGTTTTCATTTTCCCTTTGAGCTTTTCACTTATATGATACTATTAGTGTGCTTTTTCTTCTACTCATCTTCCAATTTTTTTCAATTCATTTTTGCTATTAAAAAATGTGTTTTTTTTTTCCTGCTCTCGATGTGCATATTCTCGTTGGTCCATGCAACTTAATAACTTGAACTAGAATATTAATACTTTGTATTCATGTTTCATGAATACTTCGAATTGGAAGCTGTTATACATGCCCTTTGTTAACAGGGATGATTAAATTGGAATAGCAAGTAGTGATGAGAGAATTGGTGTCTTTCTACAGATATGTTCAACAGTAATACATGTCTAGTGGTTGACTTGGCACGCCTTCAGAGCATTTGAATTTTAGGTTTCTCCCAATCTTTGTGATGACAGTCTGGCATTCTGTTTTAGGACTTAGATGTTTCACTCAGTTGAATCACCAGTAGCTTAAAATTTATGGAATAATTATGTTGATTGATTTTAATTGCTCAGCAGAGCCATCTCAAAAAAAAATTAAATGTTCGCAAGCTTGATTTATTTACGACCGTGTCATTAATGTCTCTGAGCATTAGTTAAATAGGCACTAGATTTCTTTTCCAGATGAGATCTTAAGGCATATAAATTCATGGCATTTGGGTGAACATATTTGCACTGCTTCTCCTATGAACTGATTCTCAATTATTATTAATGTTTGAGAAAAATGTATTAGTCCATGTGGTAAGCTACCCAGAAAAGTTTTCAAATTTTAAGACACATTTCATAAACTAACACCCACAGTACAGGTAAACTGTCTTCTGATATAATCTCTTTGCCAAAGGTGTTCTTATAAAATAAACCATTTTATAACCATTTAGAATATTCCTATGCCTTATCTGTAAGTGTCTCTCTACTCAAACTCCCCAAGAGTGTAATTTAATCATACTTGACTTATACGTTGGGCTTGTAATTAAAAATTGGAACTTACTGTGTTCTCCATACCCTTTTCAGCATTCTTCAGGAGTCATCTTTGGAAGTAGAATGATGGTATTGTAGCTGAGATCACTTCCTTGGCATCTAAAAAAAAAAACCAAAACTTAAAAGGTTATGTAGGAGACCCATGGTGAACAGTCTTTGGGTATGACCATGGTGAAGCAGCCGTGAACTTTGACTTTGGTACTGGTATTTAAAACTTTACAAAACATGTTTTATTTTAATAATGGTGTTTAGCTCATAGAGAATATTGATAGAAAAGTACTGATAGGGGTTTATTGATAATATGGGAAGATTTGTAATGTTTTTGGCCTTAAATGTTTCTAAATAAATGTGGCCATGAGATGTAATGGACAATCAAAAAGGATTAAGGAAAGACTTCAGAAGATATGTTAAGAAATATAAACACAAAATCAAATTTAGCTAGGTATATGAGGGACTGGAGAATGGGGGAGGTGGTGATGGTGTGAGTCTAGGAAGTACCAAAGCACGTGGGAGTATCTACAAATAAAGGAAATCAACAAAGTATGAGTCATGCATACAATGTCTGCTGTATATGACATTTAATGAAACTCATACACAGTAGAATTAATCTATCTTTCTGAAAAAAGTCAATTTGCTATAAAGGAATGTTACTGAGAAAAAGAAAAATGAAGGAACTTTGAATATTTCTTTAGCATGAGGCTATTTTACTCTTCAGACTGATCCTTCCTTCCTTCCTTCCTTCCTTCCTTCCTTCCTTCCTTCCTTCCTTCCTTCCTTCCTTCCTTCCTTCCTCTCTCTTCCTCTCTCTCTTTCTCTCATTCTCTCTTTCTTTCTTTCTCACTCTGTCACCCAGGCTGGAGTACAGTGGCATGATCTCAGCTCACTGCAACCTCCACCTCACAGATTCAAGCGATTCTCATGCCTGAGCTTCCCAAGTAGCTGGGATTACAGGTGCCCACCACCATGCCCAGCTAATTTTTATGTTTTTCGTAAAGACAGGGTTTCGCCATGTTGGCCAGGTTGGTCTCGAACTCATGGCCTCAGGCCTCCCAAAGTGCTAGGATTCCTCGGCCTCCCAAAGTGCTAGGATTATAGGCATGAGTTACCATGCCCAGCCAGACTCTGGTTCAATAGAATACATTATTTTAGTGTTTATGAATTTAAAAATTCTTGTTAATTTTGGATTTGTTTGAAATTTTAAATCCCAAGTAACTCATTATTGACATAATTCAATCAGCTCTTGCTTTTATTTCTCTTGTGAGAAATCATAGTAGCTTTGGAACTCACTAGTAATTGTAAAAAGGCTCTTTTTTTTTTTCTGTTAATGCTAATATCTTCTGTTTAGCATTTCAAGTGCCTCTTTAAAGAGTTAATGCACTTCATTATTTCACCTTGAAATGATTTTCAAGTATCTTAGCAAATTGTGAACAGAACGTCAAGCTCATTTGAATCACAGAAGCTTGCCAGCATTTAAAGACCTTTTTAAGAGGGGGTTATGTATCATAAGACTTTTTTTTTTTTTTTTTTTTTTTTTTTTTTTTTTTTTTAGTTCATGTACAATAATTCTGTTGTATAACTTGAAGGATAAATTAGCATTTTCTACTCTGACTGTAGTTTGAAAGCATTATTAAAATCTTGGAAATAGCTTGAAAAAGAGACACACATGATATACAAAGTGATATAAGGAATTAGAATGATTTCCCACCTTCCTTTTCAACCTTCCCATACTCCAGTTCTTCCAGTACAAACTCTACTTACCTCCACAGACTGGGGAATAATGGCAAGAGGCATGGACTTTAGCCCCAAGTATGAATGACATCTCTGTTGCTTGGGAGTATTTTTACCCTAAGTGAGTTATTTAACTTCTCTGAGTTTAAATTTCTAGAATCAAACACTATGAGATTTAGTAATTGATATACAGTATTAAATAGATACTTAATGAATGTCTATACTTTTCCTTTTTTACAGAGGACAAGGTAGGTGAAAAAGAACAGACAGAAGGGATACAAACTGTGGAGGAGGAGAATCAAAACCACCCAAATGAATAGTGTTTTGTGTCCATTGGCTCTATCATGCCTCCTTATCCATACTGCCATTGACCTAGCTAGCTAGGACTTTCCCCTCTCCCTTGAAGGGTAACAGTAGCTTCTAGTCTTTTTCCCCTTACATCTACCCTGGACATGGATACTGAGTTAATCCTATTACTTTCTAACCTTTCTAAAGAGGTTTCTGGTTATATTGCTCACTTTGACTCCCCAAGCTGTGGTTTTAATCCCCATGGTTCTCCTAAGGCAAGGGAGCATGGTGGCAGAAGCATAGTCGGTCAGTCTGGGTTGAAGATTGAATATACTTCGGGCCTTAACAAGTGGCTTAACTTCTCTAAGTTTCAGTTTCATCTTTCATGAAATGAGGATAATAAGATATATTTCACGGGCAAGGCTTACATAAGGTAATATATGTCAAATGCAGAGTGTCATTCCAGATAAAATAGTAATCAACAAATGATGATTGTTATAATGGCTTCCTGTTCCAGGACAACCATTTTTAATTACCTCGTAACTAGAAAAACAGAGATTTCTAAGGTTCCCTGAACCTTTTCTTTCTTATTTATTTATTTATTTATTGAGATGAAGTTTTTCTCTTGTTGCCCAGGCTGGAGTGCAGTGGCATGATCTCAGTTCACTGCAACCTCCACCTCCTGGCTTCAAGCAATTCCCTGCATCAGCCTCCCAAGTAGTTGGGACTACAGGTGCATGCCACCACGCCCGGCTAATTTTTTGTACTTTTAGTAGTAGAGAGAGGGTTTCATTATGTTGTCCAGGCTAGTCTCGAACTCCTGTCCTCAGTGATCCACATGCCTTAGCTTCCCAAAGTGCTGGGATTACAGGAGTGAGCCACCACACCCAGCCCCCTGAGCCATTTCTATTTTGGTGCCTTTATGCAGGGATTTATTTGCATTTAATGCCTTCCATGTAAAATTTCTTTTTACCCCATCTTTGACTATTATACTCACACCTACTTTTAAAAGTCCCATTCAACTTCTTCCTCCTTTTTTCTAGTTCCTTTGTTATTTGTATCTCATGCTGAATAGTGGAAATTTCTTCACTAACTTGTCAGGTCTTTACAGGTGTAGGCTATGCCTTAATTAACTTTTTTCCACATTTCCACATTCCAGTTTTTCACATTTCTCAGGAGACTCGTATTGAACCTGGAAGTTGGAGACAATACTTAGGAAATGAAGAGTTCAATGTGCGACAGGCCTTCAAGGATGTTGACTTCTTAGAAGCTAAAATGCTGATATGAAGGCATTCCTTCAACTAAACTATGAAGATTTCTTAGTGATGATATATTTGGAGTATTCATTACTATTTCATAGGCTTTATAATACTCTTTTGCAGGGTCTCCAACAATCAGCAGGAAATATCTGCCAAAACCATGATGTTTTCATTTACACACTTAAGTTGTGACACTGCTTTTCAAAGTTTCCCTCCTTCACCTTGACAGTTAGCTAATTTAGAAAACTAATAATCTAAGCAAATTCATAAGGCTTTTTCCTGACACATGAAAAAAATGGAGGAGGAGTAGCTGGGAAATAATTACGTCCTAAGCTTTGTTTTTATCTGATTCTACTAGTGACTCTGAAAATATTTTTGATGCATAAAATGATAGAGTTGAAGTAAATTTTGATGGATGAGCTGAATTAACTTGCTAATGATATAAAACCTTCACCTGGAGTAGTCTATAGCATGAAACAGGATTCACTAATATGGTTGCAACCTGCACTTGCCTTTTTGATGCCCTTTCATGGGGAATAGTAAATTGTCAAGCCTGTGTCACTTTACCTGAGCCCTATTAGCAGTGTCCACATAACAAAAGTGATCATTGTCTTTACTGAAGGCCATCAACTTTCCTCCCTGTCATATCAAAGAGAAATCCCACATTTATTTACTTTTTAAAAGAAATTTTATCTTTTTAAAATTTTGATCTATGTATTTATGCATTTTGAGACCAGGTTATGAGACTGTCTAATTTTTGTATTTTTGGTAGAGATGGGATTTCAACATGTTGCCAAGGCTGGTTGTGAACTCCTGGGCTCAAGCGATCCACTTGCCTCAGCCTCCCCAAGTGCGGGGATTACAGACATGAGCGGTTGCACCTGGCCCCCACATTTATTGTCATTGATCATTTTTAATGTATACTCTGTGTCAATCAAAGTTTTATTGAGCACCTACTATCTCTAAGCCCCCAAATAAGACTCACCACTTAAGGTAGACTTCCTCTGTTAGTTAACCCTAGAGCACTAAGAATGGGCCCTATAAAAATGTTCCTTAAATTGACTAAACAAAAATTGCTTTTTTAAATCTGAATTGTTATGCGTGTATATTTTTTGCTTTGTCCAGAAAGTCACAGTCAACTTTATCCTTGTTAGAAACACTTGTGTTGCTGCTGTTGTTGTTCTATTAAGTACTCCCAGATTCTATCTGGCAGTATTTCTTCATTCTTTTAAAGATGGAGGTAATTAGCACTGATTAGCAAAGAGATATATGTATTAATAATCTTAACTAGGTAGTTGCAAAATCCAAAACATTGGATACTAGAGAAATTTGAGCTTCAGGCTGTTCCATATTGTTAAGGAATAGGGCCAAAAGTTTTTTCAACAAATAGAAAATATAATACAAGCCTTTTGCTCAACATTCAAAATGAATTTGAGTTTCTTAATACTGAGGTACATTTTTAGCCATATTAGTAAATGACAATTGCCTTTTATTTTTATTTTTTAATAAAGAGTATGTAGTGTCCTGGTTATCCTCTTTACATTTTTGGTTAACTGTAGTTATATTAATAAATATCTGAAACAATTCCTTTGGAGTTCCAATTATTGGGAAGAAACTACTTGGAATTCTTCACAGGACAAGTGATTATTAAGGTTCCTACCTTGAAGATTTTCTTGTTTTGAATAACAAATCTTCCGCAGAAGGTGGTTAGACAGAACTCATTTGCAGTAAGTGTCTGTGTACCTGATCTTGGAAATAATTAGATTGCTTTGTAGCATAGTTTCACAAGCCTTACTCAGTATATGGATTCTTAAATAAACAATAAGAAAATGATATTATGAAGAATGACAGCCCACATACAAATCCCCTAGTATAATAAAAAGTGATTAAAGTCATTGTTCAAGTGAGCCAATTCTTAAGCATGTACTTATGAGGGTCTACTAAAATTTTATATTGCTACTAAATATCAGAACATGTTAAATAACATTGTTTGCTTCTGTTATTTTTTGTGCCTCATATAAGCTGGCAAAAAGCTTCTTTGGAAACAAAGAGGGCAAGACACTTTCTTGTCTTTGAGTAGTGATTTCAGATATGAGCTAGGTTCAGGAATTCTTATTAGGGTCATGTTACCTCTTAAATGTGCTATAGTGTAGCAGCTTGCTAACAGTGGCAACTTATGTTAGAAGCCATTTACATCTATTGTTGATGCACTGCAAGATAGACTCTCCCCAGCCAAGCTTCTCTATAGGCAACAGTTCTCATTAGAACAAGAAGCCTCTTTTCATCTCTTCGTTTTATAAAGATATTAGTTACCCTCATTTATTGATCTATCCCTCAAATTTCTTGAGACCCCTCTCCAAAGTGTTTCCCTTCATCTTGTAATCATTAAGTACAGCATTGTAAAATACATTATTATTATTTCTGTTTGCAATAAGAACACATAACAGAATATAATATTGCTAATTGTAGGCACTATACTGCACAGTAGCTCTCTGAGACTTCTTCATTTTGTGTAACTGAAACTTATGTCCCCTTTCACTGATACCTCTCCATCCCCCTTTCTCCCAGCCCCTGACAACTACCATTCCACTCTCTACTTCTGTGAGTTTGACAAGTTTAGATTCATCATATAAGTAGTATCTTGTAAATAAGAGAGCAGGATGAGACTTTTGGAGGTTATGGATAGGTTTATGGCATAAATGTTGGTGATGGTTTCACAATTGCATACTTACTCTAAAGTCATCAAGTTGCATATATTAGATATATACAACTTCTAGTATATCAGTCTTACCTTAATAAAGTGGCTTTTGAAATACACAAACCTTGCCAAAGGTTTGATTGGAGTATAACATTTCCATTCTTTCTGGCTTTTGAATGGCTACATGTGAATAGCCCTCCACCTATTTTGAATAATCTCAAAACCGAAATAGCTTTTCAGAGGAAAATCTTCCATTCCCTACTATTTGAGCTTCTCATTTAAGGACTAGCAAAGTTTTGACTTTTCAAGTGAATGCTGAGTAAGGAAATGTTGAGCTTCCTTAGTATACTTTACCATCATTAACAATTTAGGGTTCATTGGCTTGAAATAGTATTTTGCTTATCTCACAAAAGAATTTTACCTTCTGAATCACTTAACTCAATTCACCAGTGCTTGCTATATTGTCACTCTGTAATTTCTAATTTCTACAGTGCAGTACTTATTTTTTCTGAAGGATATTGTCCTTCAAGAGGTGATCTGTTGTCAAATTCCAGTTAATATTCAGATTGCCACAGGCTTTTTACTCTCTCTTTCACTTTTGTTAAAAGGCATCATTAGATCTTGAGAGGGTATTAAAGAGCATTTGCTAGATGTAAAGAATGCTTACATCAATAATTCGACTTAGTAGTTGAAAGGGGAAAAAGCAAAATGTAGAGTTAAAAGTACATAAACCTTATAAATACTGCCAAGCCAGTAATACCTGTTCAAGACATTAAAAGAAAATCTTATAATATTGAGAATGTAAACTCTTAAAGCTTAGAAGTTCTAAGCTTCTGCATCTTGCAATTCAAAAAAAATAAGAATACATGTTCAAAATATGAATATTAATCTGACATATTTCTGCTAGAGGAGATTATATTAATAATTTACCAGGATATTTTGAGTTGGTATTTTTTTGAGTGAGCACTTTTGGTATTTAATATTTACTAATATATAAGCATCTTGAAAACCAGAATTGTACTTTACAAGTATGAACTCTATAGTTAAATTAAATAAATATTAAGGTAGCAATTAGTAAGCATTAGAGACAAGATATAAAAACTCAGTAGGGAGTTGTGGTAGTGAAGTGGCCCCCCAGAGGCCCTACCTGCTACTTGTATAATCCCTTTCCCTTGAGGATGGACTGGACCTCATGACTTGCTTCTAATTTAGAGAATACAGGAAAAGAGAAGGAAGAGCCAGATTACTGAAAATGGGCCAAACAGTTAAGAATATCTTAAGGAGTATGTCTCATCAATGGAGAAAAGCTAAGCCAAAAATACCCTGGACAACGAAGCTCGTCATTTATTGGCATATAATTTCTGAGACCATATATCTGCCAAATAAAAGTACTGCAATTGGAAACACATTAGAAATCACTGGCAGTTATCCTGAATATATAATCAAAAAGTGTTTGAGTGACTCTTAGATTTATTTCAGTTTCTAATGTTTGGAGACTGTAGAGAGATGATGATGAAGAAACAACTGAGGATTTCAACTATGTGAATATAGTTGTAAAAGTAGACAATCAGCTTTTTTTTTTTTTTTTTTTTTTTTTTTTTTTTTTTTTTTGTGAGACGGAGTCTCGCTCTGTCGCCCGGGCTGGAGTGCAATGGCGGGATCTCGGCTCACTGCAAGCTCCGCCTCCCGGGTTCACGCCATTCTCCTGCCTCAGCCTCCTGAGTAGCTGGGACTACAGGCGCCCGCCACCTAGCCCGGCTAGTTTTTTGTATTTTTTAGTAGAGACGGGGTTTCACCGTGTTAGCCAGGATGGTCTTGATCTCCTGACCTCGTGATCCGCCCGTCTCGGCCTCCCAAAGTGCTGGGATTACAGGCTTGAGCCACCGCGCCCGGCCACAATCAGCTTTTAAGAAGAAATTCTACCACCATTTATTGAGTGCCTGTTTTCTACTATATATCGATAATATATGGTTCTAGGATTAAAATGAGACTACATTTTAATCAACAGAGTCAGTGGAAAAAAATCAGTCATCATCTAATTTGAATTCTGTGTAACATGTATGATAAATGCCAGATCAGCTATGGCTCACTGGGTGACTGCGAGTCCAGTCCTAAATGTATGAAATAGTGACAGCAGGCTGAATGGTTTTCTAAAAATTCATTCTTATAGTTGTCATCCTTCTTTAATATATGGAAGTTGAGCTTTGCATATAACATTTTAATGTGACAATTCTCTAGATGTACTTTGGTCATTCTAGGTTTCTAAATGGACTACAAGTTCTAATTCCTAACTAATGCCCTTAAAGAGCGTTTGGGTACAAGTTCAATCAATACAACAGTAGAAAGACATTTTAATAACAGGTTCTTAGCATTGGAAGTGTGAAAACTCATTACATTTCAGGAATTAGATTTTCTTCCTGAATATAATTGGAATGGAAATATTTTATTTGGCTGGTGACAGCACTATAAACCAGCTCTGTAGTAGACTTTGACATCTATATTTTCTATTAGATGATGTTTGTGCAGACTTTTTATTTGGCTTGAAATATAATCATGCCTAGATATGTTTAACTAGGATCCTAATCCTTGAATCTACTATCCAATACTAAGCAGAGTGTGAATGCTATGTGGCATTAAAAATTTAAACACACACACATCACCTATACAAACTAGACAATAAAAATATTTCACTGGGAGCCCCGCAGAGGGCTTTTGGTAGCTTAGATCTAGACTGGCTCTCTGCATTCACCTTTTCTCTGGTTATCCCAGGGATTCAGGCTGCATTCTTCCTCTACTCTTCATCTGTTTCAGGTTTTCTCTCTCATATGTCAAGAGTGGACTACAATCTCTTCAGTTTCTTGTTTCCATCTCAGACAACAAGCACACAGGCCCTCTTATTCTAGGATATTTCTACTAATCACTAAAGGAAAGTGGGATACTAAAATAAACAAACAAACCAAAAAAACTGCCTTGGCAGGATGTCAAGGTATTAGAGTCATTCTGCTTGATACAGAGTTAGCAACATGCATTGAAAAATTATCTGAATGTCTTTCTAGGCATTTTGCTAGGCATTGAATATACGGAGATAAGAAACAGCTAGCCTTCAAAGACCTCACCATAGAATGTAAATAACACAGCAATTATAGCACAATGTGATAAGGATACAATGGAAAAGAAGAAAATATATGCTATCACAGGAACACAGAAGGTGGGAAATGATTAATCTGTAGGCAGAAGGGATAGGCATGCCAGGTAGAGGAATTAGCATGAGCAGCAACATAGAGGCAAGAAAGAACAGAATAAATTTTGGGACTTAAAGACACCATGTTGAGCAATGAGGCACAGTGGGTAGGCATAAACTGCCAGATCACTGTTTCTCAAAATGTATTCCCCCAACTAGCAGCATCAGCATCACCTGGAAATTTATCAGAAACGCAAATTATCAGACGCCACCCAAGACTCCTGATTCAAAAAGTGTGATTTAACTAGCCCTTCGGGAACTTCTGATCCACACTAAAGTTGAAAAACCACCGTTCTGGATTATGTCACACCTGTAGACTGAAGTTCTTGTTTTAAAGTCAATAGATTTTAAACAGGAAAATGACATGTGTTGGATTTGATATTTTTAAATCAAAAGAGCTGTCTGAAAGCAATGTGGAGAATAAATTAGTGCACATGTGATGAGAGGTGAGGGAATAAGATGGAGGGTAGGGAATAAAATTGGATGATGCTTAATAGACTGTTGCAGTAATTCAGGTGAAAATAATAGGGCATGAACTTAAGAGTTGTGATGAACAAGGATTTGAAAAATATTCAATAGTTAGTCATTTTCAGATTATTAAGAATGTTCTATGACCTATTTACTATAGTTCAACTGAATGTGAACTCATTGATCATCACTACCCCTCTTCCTATCTTTTGGGCCTACTTTTAGTGCTGGCCACTGGAATCTTTTCTTTGAAGAACACTTAAAATGTAAGTGTTCTGGCCAGGCACAGTGGCTCAAGCCTGTAATCCCAGCACTTTGGGAGACTGAGACGGGTGGATCACAAGGTCAGGAGATCGAGACCATCCTGGCTAACACGGTGAAAACCCATCTCTACTAAAAAATACAAAAAACTAACCGGGCGAGGTGGCGGGCGCCTGTAGTCCCAGCTACTCGGGAGGCTGAGGCAGGAGAATGGCATAAACCCGGGAGGCGAAGCTTGCAGTGAGCTGAGATCCGGCCACTGCACTCCAGTCTGGGCGACAGAGCGAGACTCTGTCTCAAAAAAAAAAAAAAAAAAAAAAAAGTAAGTGTTCCTCCCATATAAGTGATCAGTTTCATGTCTAAACAAGATGAAACACTTGTTTAGGTTTTCGTCTCTGGTATCCAGACACAATTATATCAGAGTATTTCCTCTGGCCTTGAATCATAATTCCCTTTACAGTCTCTGACTCATTCGAACAAAGCTACATGTATAGTGGAGAGGATATTCCTTATGGTGTAAGCAATAATATTATCATTGTCCTGACTAAAATAAAAACAAATAGGAAATTATTTACCAGTTCTTCTAGTGGTTCCACATTTGTGGTTCTTGCATTATAGGTAAACACTTATTTATTACATTTACTAATATGTATTTAGCATCTACTATAATGCAGCAACATAAGTGAAACTTATCTGATACATACTTTAAATATATAAAACCAGATTAGGATGATGATGAAATAGGATTCAAGAATCACTGTGTTCTCAACATCTATTGAACCCTCTTATGCATCAGTCTCTTTGCTCAGTGCGTTACATGCATTATTACTTAATCCTCAAAGCTCATACTAGTGTTTTTTATTTCAAAAAAGATTTGAGATTAAAGAGGTTAACTAGCCTGTCACTCCTAATAAGGAGCTGAGACTGTTTGAGCTTCAGAACAATGTGACAAGAAAGCAAAGAGAAATACTGTCCATTTTTCACAGATCATTCTGAAAAAGAACTTCAAGACCATGTTAATACAGGTGCAGAGAGATATGAACTCTCACATATTCTTGATGTGAATATAAAATGATACAGTTTTTCAAGAAAGCAACTGGGCTGTATCTGTCTACTCAGAAGCATGAAAGTATCCATATTGTTTGATTTAGAAACCTCATTTCTGGGATTTCTAGGAAACTAGTCTATGGAAATAATTTGAGATGCAACAAAGAAACATGTATTCTGATGTTTTTCAGAAATACTTGAAATGGAAGAAAGGGTTTGGATAGAAAGGAACACCCCAATGTGAAAAGTGAGGCCCTACATTTGCGGCATCATGGGACTCCTTCTAGGTGATTTCATAGAACTAGGTTCTCACTTTTCATGTCGGGGTGCTTCTGCCTATCCAAACCCTTGAGATCCAGGAAGACTTGGATATGTAAAATAGGGTCATTAAATCAAGGATAAATCTGATGAATCTCCTTGAATCATCAACTTTAGTTGATGACTTGGGGCGAGGTTGATTTTATATTACACACAGATGTTGTATTAGTAGAATTAGGAAGTATATAAATGCTATGACAAAGTGATGCACTTCAAAAAACTTTCTAACCACTTTGAGATATACTACTGCCAGTCCTCCTAAAGGATTTTTCTCTCCTTTGCTGTTCAGCATGGCAGATACCTCAGATGGAAAATTTGACAGGTGTGAATTTAAATGAATAAATGTTGTTATTAATAAAACAATAACATTTCCAAGGATTAAAAAGTAGAGTTATAAAAATAATACCTACGGAAGCCACAGAGTCATCAAACCCATTTGACAGATGAAGGAACTGAGAACCAGAGAAAGTTAGTGACTTATTCAAGGCATTAAAAATGGTCCAGAGCATGACTATAACCACTACTTGGATCTCCATATACTCAGTACTTTGTTGAGCTGCCTCTAAATTCCTGAAAAACGGGTAGCATTACTAATGCTATGTTAGATTATTTTCTTAGCAAATTAGCAATATTTTTCATATCTGTGGATGATCGAGTAATTCAACTGGGATCAGTTAGGAGGCATCAGATTAACTCCAAAAGTGAAAGCATGTTCAAATCACATTCTCATGAAATCACATAGAATGGACTGTGGCTGAATAGTTTGTTACTGTGAGGTCTTGCAATTCGGTCTTTATATACACTAAGTCTTATAGAAGTCATCCTATTTTGCTTCTTTTTCTCCTCTAAACACCTACACCTCCTTCATGAATATTGAGTGAAAGCAATGGTTTTCTTGAGGAAAGAACCACAGCTTTCTGATTCCAAACCCAGTACAAGCCCTGGCTCTGCCAATTTCAATTCAACAAATATTTCTGCCACTCTCTAATCTAGGTCAGGTCAATTTATCTCTGTCCTCGTGTTGCTCAACCATAATGTGTATGTGCTTAAAAGGGAACTTATTCATTTGAAAATCTCTATCCATCTAAATGCTGGCTCTAAGGAGTTTTCAGCTAGATAGATGAAGCCACTGGTCCAACTTGAACAAAATTCTGCTTCTAGACATCTCTTTGTGTTTGGAGAGGCAGATGCTAACACGTAGAATGTTTTTATAAGAATATTATTTTTCCTTTCTTATTGAAGAAATAACTCTTAGAAGAAATATTAATGTTATTAATACAACCAAATAATCCAACTTTTGAAAGCCAAGGCTATTTGCATTAGGTGTTGAGGCTTTATGTCAACATATGACACGAATGATAATTTGCAATTGATCTAGAAAATCACCAGTGAATGATAAGATGATTAAGTCCAAATTAGCTGATGTAATGTTCTAAGCTAATCAAGTTAATCAGAAAGCAGGCACTTTTAAACTTCCCTTCGTGCTATGTAAATACAGTCTTTTGTAATCCTAATTTGATTCCTTATTTATATAAGTATGTAAATTTCTATTTGTTTTGATCAGCTAAATTTAAAAACAGAAATATACATACAGTAAAGAAATCAAAATGAGTGAAATAAAGAGTCCTATGCCTTAGTATACTTAAACAGTTAGCATAATTGAATGGTTTTCTCGAGACACTTGAACTCACAGGAATTAAATGGAAACTATAGGTATTTCAGAGTTATTTTAGGATGGCATGAAAGTTGAATAAATTTTGAATAAAAATTTGAATGAATGTGCCATGATTATTATAAGTGACAAGTATTAGACTGCACATCAAGTAGATAAAAGATGATTAGATCTTTTAATTATCTCAAAATGTGGAAATGTGTTAAAATTGATTGTATATAAACTTCCTTGAACCAGTAATTAGTCTATTTCTCTTAAATTACCTATTATATCTTCATTTCTCCCTAAGAAATAGCTCCCATTTCCATTTACCTAGTAGTAGAAGACTTTAACCAGGTTATATCATATTAATTGATGAGAACAGAGCTTGAGCATTAATTATAGGTCATTACCCTGATCTTATTCCTATTACCACTCCCCTTGAATATTTAGACAAATCATTTAATTGCTGTTTTTAAATTTTACTCCAAAAAAGGATTAGCAATTTTTTTACTCACTTCCAAAATACAAAAAATATGCAGAAAAATTTTGCTTTGTCAAACATGGATTTTGATCAATTTCCGAATTCCTGGTGTTGTCTATATTTAAGGCGATAATTTTAAAATTTGTTGTAATTAGTGGATGGTTTGTAATTGCCTTTTGGGACCTCCTTAAACTAAGTCATCACTATTATCATAATAATGTGTGACAAAACAATTATACTGCATATGATGACATTTTTTCCATTTATATCGCCAGAAAATATTTTTTAGCTATTGACTGAATTTTTTTAGCTGTTGACTAAATAGATACAACATAATATTGCTTAATCTGCTGCTCTGCTTTGAGAGAATAAATGAGTCAAGATTCTTTGCTTAGATTGGTAGTGGTTCCACTGACAATTGTAGGAAATGCAATGGAATTGGAATTTTAGTGGAGGAAAATATTGAATTTGTTTGTCAGTATGTCAAGTTTCAGCTGCTCCTGAATTTTATTAGTAGTTGCCATTAGTTCAGAATTGTCATTTGACCTTTGTTGCAAATTTTATTTTGTTTTGTTTTGGTTTTGGGGAGATCACCTAATATTAGCTGAATAAATGAATAAACAGCATGATGTACTTACTCTTGATCAGTGTTCTTTAACTGAACTGTGTTTTGAATTAACCTTTTAAAAGTACTTAGTTGAACTTTTATTATGGGAGTATACAAGTGAAAGGTAAGCAGAAAGAGCTGGTGAAACAAAAATTCTTAAATTAGATAATATGTAGCTTACCAAATCATTTCTTTTTTGCCTGCAATTGCAAGGCCCTGGACACGCCCATTATTGAGTGAGTTATGTGAAACCCAAGCTTTACTTTCTTGTACTTTGTATTAAAAAATAATAGTTATTTTTTCACTTTATAAATACAAAATTTTACTTTTTCTAGTTTATATTAAAATAGTTTTTTTTCTGCTCTCTATACAATGATTTACATTATTTAATGTTGTAATATTAATAGGAAGTCAAATTATTTATGACCTCGAAATGCTCCCTCTGATTTAAAATGCACACGTCAAGTTCTCTTTGTTCTCAAACTTCTAGCCATTCTTAACTGCTCTTGTCGCTTCCTCCAAAACTTTGTCTTTTAATTTCCATTCAGAGCCTGCACCCATCTCCTCCAAATCCAGAGCTACTCTTAAAGCAGAGGATTGTGCTTGTACAAAATAACTCAGCTGATGTGATCAAAGGAATCCAGAGGACTTCAGAAGGACTAAAATTAGATAAAATTCTATTTCTTTTTGTTATTGCTACTTCATCCCATAAGGATGCAGTGATAGCAAGGTTGGCAAAATAACTTTGAACAGGCAGCCACTACTATTTCAAAGATAAAGAATGAAGTTATTGCTTTTGGCAATAAAAGGGCCCATCACCTCCTAAGGCAATAGGCATGAAGAGTAAAGAAATCCTGTAGGTATTAAAATAAATGCTTCCTCCGATAACTCCCTATTTACATACACATGTTATAATAATTTTTGATTCTGGGGAAAAAAGTAAAAGTTGAAGGTAAAGAAAGGACTTTCTGCTTGCTTTTCTGCTGCAGGATCTGGATGAGTTTCTATACTATGAACCAGTCTACCTGGGCAAGATTTAGGAGGCGTGTCTCAAAGCCACAAGATTCAAAATCAGAGCCTTCACCCTGCCTAAGACCATGATGAACAGTCATTTCTTATTTGTGCCCTGTTTTACCTACTAGAATTCAAATTCTATTAGAGAATATATCATCATTTGCTCAATAAATAGTTGAATGAATGGCCCATTGTTAGAAAACCAAGGATTCCTTCCGAGAGTTTGAAATAAACCTCGGGAAAGCTAGCTCAGAATTACAGGGACTGTAGATTTCAGGTTCTTAGGCATGGGCAAGCAACTTTGAATCAAATAGGAATGGACACCAGTTCATACTGTAGCTATTTTTTCTATTTAAAATTGTCTTACCTGTGCTTATACATTGATTGAGTTTTTAATTTATTATTTGTTATTCTCTTTTTAGAGTTGGGGTCTTGCTCTGCCTCACGGGTTGGAGTGCACTGGCATAATCATAGCTCGCTGCACCCTTGAACTGGGCTCAAGCGATCCTTCCACCCCACTCTCTCAGGTCATTGGGATTACAAACCTGAGGCACAGCAATCAACTCTATTGCTTTGATTTAGTCTTAGAGAAACATAGAAAAATTAGAATGATTTCAAATCCATTGTTCTATTTTCTCTTGAAAGGACACATTTTTCTGCACAGTGTCTTCTAAATAGTTGATAATGCAAAAGAAAAAGGAACTCATTTAAAAAACATGGGTAACTATTGCCAGTATCTGTTAATTACTGGTAAAATTGCCTTTCAACAGAGAAAACTGAAAGTAGTATAAATGATAGTAGGGGAGTTATAGGAAAACTTAACGTAGATGTGAAATGCATCTGATTGCCTCTCACTGCTATGGTGGAAATGGAGATGCAGAGAAGTGTAATTAACAGTCCAGAACAAATGGAGATAGCAAACATTGCCACGTAGGCAAAAATGGTAATTACAAACTATAAGTTACTCACTAGTTAATTGGAATAAAAACCTACATTTGAATCATCTTGCATGATTTAGTTCTAGTTTAATGTGTTTGCTTTGTGAAGTCTAAAACCAGGATAGTTTCAGTAGACTTCAAAACAATGTGTGCTCTCAGTATTTTTATATTAATGGTGCTTGTGACTTTGAAAATTTACAGGTTTTAGATTTATTCTGTTCATTTTATTATGCTATTTGTAATTAGTTATTTATCTAGAAGAATAAGCATATTATAGTTTGCTATTATTCTTGAAAAATCAGGCAAAATGATGCATTTTGTTAACCCTAGATCACTTTGCAAATATATTGCCCATTTTTGCTAAAAGTCAGGCTCTTTCAGGAGGGAAGATGAAGATTTTGATGGAGAAAATTGTTTTTGTTAGTTTTACCAAATTAAAATTGTGTCCAAGTCCATGGGATGTACAAACGTGATATCTGATTTTTTTTTTTTTTTTTTTTTTTTGAGACAGAGTCTTACTCTGTCACCCAGGCTGGAGTACAGTGGCACGATCTTTAGTCACTGCAGCCTCTGCCTCATCAAGCAACTCTCCTGCCTCAGCCTCCTGAGTGACTGGGCCTCCAGGCAAGCACCACCACACTTAGCTAATTTTTTTTTGTATTTTTAGTAGAGACCAATTTCACCATGTTGGCCAGGATGGTCTTAAACTCCTGACCTCAAGTGATCTGCCCACCTTGACCTCCAAAAGTGTTGGGATTGCAGGCGTGAGCCACCGCACCCGGCCCTGAATCTTTCACAGTGACTTTGAACTTGAATATTAGCATTAGAATGATTTTTTCCTATAGCCTCATTTCAGATTTGGATTAATTAATAAGGAAAAATATCATTCCATATAGCACAAGAACTTCAAGGAAACCAGGTGTTATCACCTGGTTTATGAAAATAAGTGGACGTGTTTCAAGTAATATTTAAAAATTGAAAATAGACTAATTTATATTTCTATTACCTCAGTTCCCAGAAGGGATATCACATTGACTAAGATATCAAATGCTTGTCACTGATTCTCACAAACATGCATTGCTTTTAAGAAACTTAAAACATTAATGTAAGACTTTGGCAATGTTGTAAATGTGTCCTCAGTAAGGAGGTAAATGTATATTCAGCTGAGTTAAGAGAGCATACTTCGGCCAACATGAATTATATAAGGAAAGTAATAGCTTCACCTTAAAAGTGATGTAGGTATGATTGAGGGGATAGTTGTTATTTTGTCTACCCAGTGCAGAAGCCATATGGCCAATTTGATCAACTCTTAAAAATAAAGTAATAGAGCACACAAGTTTTAAGCTGTTTTGTATAAATCAATGCTTGATATATTTTCAAAGTAGATGTTAAGTACCTTAGATATTTTTAACCAATATATTTAAGTGTATACTGGAGAGTATCCAGTAAGCTCTGGTACATTACTCTTTGTTTGCTTATTTGTTTCATATTTGAAATGTACTGGTACAAAATTCAAGAATGAAGTGATATTCTGCTCTTAGGATTGGTAATGCCATCCTATGTAAAGTTACTCTGCCTTGTCAGAATTTCATCTTATGACTGACTCAATGGAAGTGTTTATTGTGTGGAAGAATAGAGAGGTTCATTTTAGTTTATAGGTGTTACCTTGCACAATTAGAGGCAGATATCTGATTTACTTAGGAACTAAATCAGTGACACTTTGGGATGATGTGTTATTGGGTTGCAGACAGAAGAGTTCTGAATTGGACTGTGTTAAACATGTCAGCATGGGTTAATCTACAGAAGTTTGTAACCAGCTCTACAGAGAATGAAAGACCTTCAGCCTCACTTTCAAGTAGAGAATTTTAGAATCACCCTTGGGCCCTGTTCTGTTAATGAAAATGTTCACGGATCCAGCTGTCCCTTGGCAAAATTGAAAAGTAGATAACATTTAATGCCCTTTACTTCAAAGGGTATGACTTCTTTTCCCAAGGTGCTCACTGAGTCAATGTTGATCAGAAACACCTCAGTGTTCAGACCATTACTGATGGCCATCTTCATCCAAATGATCTATTTTCTCAGGCCTTTGTTGTCTATAAGTGTTATAATTAGTGATAATGCTCATAATTATAAATAATATTTTTGAGTGCTGTGTGTTTGGGATTAGTAAAACCCTGTTAAATTCTCACTGGTTCCCAGTTCTGGAATCACTTTGAAGCTATATTCTGAGTTGTCTTGTCATAACAAATTAATAGATGTAATCTAATCATTCTATGCACCTTCTAAAAGTAAGAATTTTTGAAATGAAATGTAACTTAATATGTCCTTCATTCTCAACTGATTCCTGTTTATTTTAGCAAAATGACTTCAATAATAAGTTAAATGGGTCTGTTGTCTGTTATCAGAATGAGCCATTTGCTTGCATTTGAAAACATGTACTTATGGAAAGATCATTTGAATGAGAGATCTAAGTTTTAGACCCACATACAGTACTAGCTAGTTGTGATAACTACATTAAGTCAATTCACCTTTCTGAACTTTGTTTCATTATTAGGGTGAAATAAAGGATTTTCTTTGATCATCGGTTTTCTTAAATTTACAACTAATTCTTACCTTACGACTTTAGTTGACTTAACATAGTTATCTTTTCTCTTTAGATTTTCTTTCTTAACAACCCTTGGATACCCAGTACTTTTCCCATGAATCATCCATTCAATCATTTGATAAACACTAACTGAACACCTACTATGTTTTAAGCACTGCATGAGATGCTAAGGTCACAACAGTGGAAAAAAATAAGTGGCCCTTCTGAAGCTTGTAGTCTAGCGGGAGAAAACAAGATTATTGAAAAAAATCAGACTATTTAATGTGAAATTACAAATGTGATTCATTCTGCAATTAGAGAGCAGTGTGGTCACATGATAATGAATACTGAGAAATTTTCAAAAAATAAAGGTAATTGCTAAGGAAAGTGTTAACCAGTGGTGTGTCTGATGGATGTTGATATTTCTGACAAAGAGCAAATAGGAGCAAGGTGTGCAAATAGATTAGAGATCAGGTAGGAGGCCTGTAAAGTATCTGTTTTATGATCCTGTCTTTTCTCTGCAGAAATGTTGATTTAGTGTTTGGGACAAAATCTAACTCTCATGGGACTTATAATTTAAAGGAGCAATCTAATTAACCCAAATTTGGTTATCCATGGCTTTCTGTGAGCTCTTTCAGTTACATTTAGAAGAAAAGTATGGGAGGAAAATCCACAAATTCTAGGCATGGGTGCATCTCGATGTGTTTGTGTGTAGAGATTATTTCTGGTGCTGTATTAGTAGATGTATTAGTAAATGGCTACCTGTCCTTATCTCTCAAGTCTGATTCTGTTCAGCATAGGTGAGCCTTTTTCTGAACCTCAAGGAGTGCTTTAAGCAGTGGGATGCTAGAAGTTTCTTGTTCATGGGACAGTGCTAATCAGTTTAACAAATATTTGGAGAACCTGTTCAGTGTCAAGCACTGTGCTGGCAATAAAGGCTATGTAGATGATTAAGGATATATGAAGTTCATAATTTAGTAACTTCCTAATTTAATAAGCTCAAAGTCTCATGATTTAGCAACTGCCATTATGTCCTCGTATGTGGAATTTGAGAAAATACAGAAATAATTCATCTTGGCTTTTAGAAATAATCACAGACAAACAACATGGAGTAGTTATTTATAAAATAAGATTTAATTTCAAATGGAATAATCCAGCTATGTTTACATTTCTCAAGAAAAATAGAATTGTTCCCTTAGAAGTTTTAAAATCAGGCACTATCTGTCAAAGTTTTACCACAGCTGAAATTTTTAACATTGAATTTAGCACTTTAAATTGGTGTAACTATGGGAGGTAATTCATATGTGTAATTAGCTAGACTTAGTCATTCCACAATGTATCGATACTTGGAAATATCACGTTGTACATATAATTTTCTCTGTCAATTACGATGAGCGAAGGAATAAATGAATAAGTAGATAAATGGTGTCTATAAACCCTGAGTAAACAACATATGTAAGTGAAGCAAAAGCTAGTAAATTTTTTTGGTCCCTGGAAGTTTTGGTTGAATGGTTAAATCTCTTAAGTGGGTGAGGAAGTGCACTAAATCCAAATGCACTGAGGTTGACTTGGGTCTCCGTTCTCTGAATACTCTTCCTCTGCATTACAGCAGTAGATGGTTCTCTTATCTAATACTCTTTCTCCATGTTTTCTCCCTAGCCTTCTTTTACTACCATTCCTAAATCTATTTACCCTTACTCTGTCAGAAAAAAAAAAAAAAAAAAATGTTTTCCTTACATAAGGAAAACATCTTCTTGCTCCCAGTAGAGTAGACCTGACCTGTTTTAGAGGAAACTAGTCATGACTCTGTTCTGTCAAGCTCTGACATAAGAGGTAAAGTGAGCAGAATGTTAAGTTATCATATTAAAACAACAATTTTGCATACTTTATCAGGTAAGGAGACTTTGGTTCCTATAAGACAAACCAAAGAGACATAATTTAAGAACACACTATGAGATTCCTCTGGGAGTTGGGACAAGAGCTCTGAGTATATGAAGAAGGGGTCAGTGCTGTGGTCAAAGATCTTGGCTGTCTAGAAGAGACAGCTGTGCAACTCTATGAGTGTAGAAGAGAACTATAGGCATAGCTAATACTTGGCATTACCATAGGATCTGTCAGGATTAACTGGAAGGCACTCTCAAAGCCTTCCAGTAAAATAACCAAAACATCAGGAAGAAAATAAGTGTAAGAAAGATATTGATGAGAGGCACTCAGAGAAGGGAAAGATATTTTGCATATTATAATTGAGTTTTAAATCATCTAGTGGAATTATCCCTTAAGAGGAAAATTTATATCTAATTATCTCCTTAAACATTGGGACCAAATTCACTTATCCACAGCCTCTAATGTTCATTTTAAGTGTGAAAATAGGCAACAAAAAAGTAAGCATATGAGTACAAACTAAACAATTTCCCCCTAATATTTTGGTAGTACATACCACTGTGGGCCAAGTGTGGTGGCTCAGGCCTGTAATCCCAGCACTTTGGAGGCTGACGAAGGAGGATCGCTTGCAGTCAGGAGTTCAAGATCAGTGTAGGCAACATAGAGAAATCCCGTCTCTACAAAAAATTTAAAACTAAAAATTTTTAAAACAATGAAACATTAGTTGGGCATGTTGATATGTGCTTGTAGTCCAGTTACTCAGAGACTGAGGCAGGAGAATCACTTGAACCCAGGAAGTCGAGGCTGCAGTGAGCCATGATCGTGCCACCACATTCCAGCCCAGGTGACAAAATGAGAATCTGTCTCTAAGATAAAAAAAAAGAAAACAACAACAACCACCACCAACAAACAAAAACAAAATCTTGGGCACATGGAAGATCTCTCTTTCCTTCTCATTATATTCCTGCTCAAATATTATGTTAAGGATTCAAAATTTATTATTTTTATTGTTCATTCAAGCGATTTTATTGTTCTAAGATCAGATGTATCCAAGTTTATTCTTTCTTCAGCATTCACTTTTTCTTGACTTCATGTCAGAAATTAAATACATCTGCTTTCCTAGTAGCAGAGAGGATTTGAATGAAGATCGACATTTCTGGCTGTCCTTTCTGAATAATGTTTCCACTTGAGCATGGCAGTTTAACAATACTTCCAATAAATGGTGCCATAGAATACTTTGCTTACTGTTTAATGCCACTGTTGTAAAATCTCCTGCAACCACCTTTCTCCATAAATGGTCTTCCCTGGATCATATTTTGTATTTGTGATCACTCTGATTAAAAGTTAGTGTGTAGAAAATCTTGAGCTATTCAATAAATACAGTTTAGTTACCAAAAACTTAGGTTCAGATATCAGACATTAGATTCTAGTCCCAGTTTCTACCAATATCCAGGCTTGCTTAGAGCTTTTCACACACTGCATAAATCTTACATTGGAACTGATAGTATTATATAGGGCCTGGTTATCTTTCAAGTGATCCCCACCCTATCTCCCTAGGGGAAATCTCTGCATTTATTCTGTTGTTCTGCCTACCACAATCCCCTTTCTCTGTTTTGATTCAGCATTTCTCCCTTTACATTCGCTCACTTCATGTGGTCCTGGAGGAGCTATCATTTAAGGTGTTGCCATCCCCAAAGGGTAGGCACAGGACTCAAGCTTGGCCACTTGGATTCTCTTACTCCTCAATTTGAATCTTAAAGTAACACACAAGGATGAAAACAATTGGAGCTGCATTTTTCTTTAAAGCAATTGTCCATTGATTTATTAGGTTGATGCAAAAGTGATTACGTTTTTTGCCATTACTTTAATGGCAAAAAAAGAGGACCTAGGGAAGTTCTGAGTGCTACGTATCATATTAGGTTGGTTCAAAAGTAATTGTACCAACCTAAGAAAATATTTAGCACTCCGAACTTCCCTGGTTCCTGTCTTTATGTGGCCATATTGTTCAGTTTTTCTGTGATTCTGAATCATGCAATATCTTTCCAACAAATCTCTTTTATTTTGCTTAATATGCAATCATATTCCAGTTTGCCTAAATTTCTGTTGTTTATAACCAAAGGATTATGGCAGTATTGGGGGCTAACTAGACTGAAATTATTTCTCATCTTTAAAATAGGTTGATTGTTTGGTGAAGGAAACAACCAGATAAATTATATTTTTGAGATCTCTGAATCTGACTTTGCAGTTAAAGTGCTTGGACTGAATCTAGATCATAATTTTGAAGTTCAGGGAGAAGGAGGTTTCTGCGGGTGTCTGCTGGATACTCCTCATCTTGGGTAGGCTACACAACCTGCTGGATGGATTCCTGTAGAACATCTTCCAGTATAGCTGGCATGTGTCTTGTCTAATGGGAGTGCTATGCTGACATCCAAGCTCTCTCCATCTGTGCTTCTCCATGAATCTCTGCTTTGTTTATTTCTATTGTACCAGCCATGTTTGTGCTGGCTTCTTGTCCATTTCCCAATTTAGTGAAATTTTCAGGATAGCTTACATAGTATTTGTTATTTGATAAAGGGGCTTGACCTGATGTGTTATTAACACTTTGGCAAAACTCCCTTTCTTTATTCAAGAGGGTAGAACAGAGTACTCTTTATGTGGAAGCAAATTCACCCAACTTTAGTTTCTTTTTTTTGTTAGTTTTGGCTCTTCTCAAACATCTATACAAAGTTCTATATTGACCAAATATGGGCACAGATGTTCTTTTACTGTACAGCAAAACTGCTCATCGTGAATAAGAAGCTATCTGTGGGTAGGTTGTATAGGTCCATGAATTCTTTGTGATTTCATGTAGCATTTGATGTGGCATATACTTTTATAAAAAGAGTCAGATATTAAAAGATTTTCAATGTTTAATAAATAAAAACAAATTAAAACCACAAATCACCTTAAAAAATTACTTACAAACATGACTTTTCTATTAGGCTATGGAATATTTAATGTCTGAATCCATACTAGGAATGAATGAATCTCTATCCAAGCCTGAAGTCATTCCAAATTTGTTAGAATAGAAGTGAGCAGCCATATTCTGAGGGATAACATGCTGGATCTCTGTTATGCTGCCAATTTAAATACATGCCAGGGAAGTGTAAAAAAGTTTCCTGGGGCACTCAAAATAATCCTATCCCTGGTGCATTCCTATCAAGTGCCTTTGGAGACATTGGAGCATAGATTCTTGTGCTCAGTTTCATCAAGTGCCAGCTCCAAGGAACACAAATTGCTATCTGAACACATCTAGGTTATATATGAAAATAACATTTTTCTGTCATTAGAGAGCTGTATCTTGAGCTGTTTGCTGATACAAGCAATGAGTCTATGTTTATTTACCTACATTCTTTTGTACTAGTTCCCTAGGGTTCAGAAAATGTACAGGATTTGAAGTTGGAAGAACTAAAATCTATTTAAGCTTCACTAATTTAATAGTGCTGTGACCTTGGTTGAAACATATAAGCACTCTGAGCTTTAATTCCTTAGTCTGTGAAATGGGGATAATGATGCTACCGAAATCCCACAGTTACTCTGATCGTCAAATGAAATCATGCATATGATCTATAAAATGTCTTTTTGGGCTATTACTAGCAGATGGTATATCATGCATTTTGAAATGATTAGTCAAGTCTAGAGGTGAGCATTGAATTATGAATCTAAGTCCTTCTACTTCTTGAATAAACAAGCTAAATTACAACGCCAGGTTTGCTGATTATCGGATCCTGATGCTTGGCTCATAAATCAGCTGTAAGGCTATATGTATATTCCTGTTTTTCAAACATGAGTGCATTTGAAATCCAATAATTAGAATTTTTCTTCTGAGACAGAAATGGAATTTTAGGGTAAGAAAGGTCACATTTCACTTCATTTTTAAATTTTAATGTCAATTTCTGAAGTCCCTAACTTCTAACAAATCATCATGTAGGACATACTCTATCCTTCTTTAAAGGAGGAGGGAAAGTGTGCATTGTTAGCCACCTTGAATGTACCAAGCCCTGTAACACGCTCAGCACTTTTCCTGAGTGCTCTCACTCCATCCTCATTCTGCCACCACCATCTCTCTCCAGTGTTTGTTCCCATAGAACCCTCTGTTTTTTCTTCTTTCAGTTGTTTCCTTTTATATGTAAAACAAAAAAGATGAAGGAAACACTTTCTTATAAATTAAAGACAAAATACCTCCCCTGTAGCCCACATATCTGTAAGAGTTCAATGAAATTCTAGGTGACAACTCTTCAAAGAAAATCCCATTGAAGAGTGTTGTTTGTGTGTTTTGTGTAAAATGCTGGTTTGTTTGTAGAATATCCTCAGGAGAACTGTACTGTCATCCCTGTCTTATTGTAATGGAGCTGTAGGAGCTTAACCTCTTCAAATTGCATTGACCTTGTCTATAACAGGACATTGGCCTAAGTCAGGGCCAGCCTTTGAATCATCAAATTCTGGGCCTTTGCCTACAAGTAACTATTGTGAAAACAATATATATGCACTTGGCTTATCAGCTGAGACTTCAATCAGTCCTCTAGTTCTTTAACCTCTTCTTTTTTACATCTGGGTAAAAATATAAAGGTAGGAATGTTTGTAGAGTTCTTAAAAGAGCTTTAGTTTTCTTTACAGTGTTGATGGTAAAACAGTAGCTAAACAATAGGAAATCTTGAAAGAGCTTTATTTTTCTTTACAGTGTTGATGGTAAAATAGTTAAACAATAGAAAATCTTGAAAGAGATTTACTTTTCTTTACAGTGTTGATGGTGAAATAGTAGTTAAGCAATAGAAAATCAGTCATTTAAAAATGCTTGAGAATTTTAAACAAATAATTCAGAATTTAGAATTGGTATTTCATAGTCCATGTTTGCCAAAAATATTACTGGGTGCATCCACTGTTGTTTGAGTACCAAACGAAAGAACAAAAGTAAGACAGAAAGATTCCAGATTCTTTCTTTAGCAAAGCTTAATTCTTGGGATAATGACTGCTTTCTTATTAAGTAGGGCCCTGTTAGCATAAGAAAGAGGTGCCTCTAATTATTTCAGGGCTTCATAACACAAAACATGGAAATTGCCTTAGCTCTTCCATTCTTATTTTGCTCCCTAGATTTTAAAGGTGCAAAGAATCTGATTAACTGGCACAGACTTCTTGACACACCAAGTATATGGAAAGAATTCAGAATAGGGTGACAAAGATGTGTCAGGTCTTTTTCTATTCACAAAGCAGTTGGCTAAATGAGCTATCCAAAGAAAACACGTGTATGAGAATTTGTGCTTGTATACTTGCTTGTAATTCTTCCTTGTGTGTATAACTCAACAGTCTGAGCTTGCTGTAAAATTATTTCATATTTGGTTGGCTTGCTTTGTATCATGAGTATAGTGTTTCAGAGAAGGAAAGTCCTTAGTTGCAGTTAAAGATTTTGTAAGTATCAATCCGGAGGACACGATTGAACTTTTACACTAGGTTTGTTAAGGAGGTCATCCTTCTGCAGGTCATGAGTGACCTGGTTGAGAGAAAAGCGCTGACTCAGTACAAATCCACTTCCCACCCCAGTACTCCCCACACAGTGAAGATGACTGGAATAGCCAAACTGATGTCGGATGGAGCACCTTGGAAGAGGAAGGCTAGAGCTCTTTCAGTTACACCATCAAAGATGTTCTCCTTGACCATTACATGATTTTGACAGTTTCCACGTCTATAGCTTACAGTCCATTCTGCTTTTCTAATAATGAACTCTTCTTTCTGTTTTAGGAAATACAAAGGTAAGCAGTTAAACATGTGTAATTTTTTTAAACTTAAATAACTCCATGTCTAAAACAAGGAATGGTGAATATACTATTGTGAGACAGCAGTTTAATAATTAAGTATGTGGACTGTGGAGTCTGATAACCCAGATTCAAGTCCTAGCTTTGTCATTTGCTGTGTGACGTTATGTTACCCTATCTATAAAATGCAGATGACTTATAGATACCCCATAGAGCTAGAACAAGGATTAAATGAGATAGTACATGTAAAGCATTTAAACGAGATCTGGTAAAGTGTTAATGCTCAAGAAAGTCAGTTATTGATATTGTTAGTATAAATATATCACAAGAAGCACAATTGCCACACAATATACCTATTTATCATTAGGTTTTACTTTCTATGTGAAAGAATATGCACATGGTCTGCCTTAGTAATTAGGGACTTTCATGATAATATTTTAAAAAATAACTACAGTTACTTAAGCTGGAAAGAACCCTGGGCAAGGGTGTGGCTATGCCATGCATTAATGACAAACTATCAAGGAATAGGTGCAGCATTCTATTAATTTTAATGGCATAGATATATAAAATTAGCAGATTGCCTTGAAATATTTTTTAAAGCAGTCACTTTTATCTTGTGAGAATGACTTTTTTAAAAGAGTCTTAAATCTTTTGCCATAGCCAAATAATCTGATCACTCTTGTGGATTTGGCCAACACACATAAATTTTTCTCATAATAGATCTTTCTCAAATGGCAGAAAACTGTCTCAGTACTACCATACTGCTATTATTTTAGCTCTCTTCATTCCCGTCCAGTTCTGTTCTGTTCATTCAATGTGATTGAAAAGCATTGACATTTGTTCTTACAGATCTCTTTACCCAAACTGAGCAAATTAGAAGGCATTTAATCTACCTTGTATAAAAGTGGAAGCAATAGAAGGGGGAAATGAGTTATTTTTAAATCCCATTTTATTATTACATTATTCCAATGGTATTGCTATTAGCTATATTGATCACAGCTGACTTCATGGCTGTGTGTTGACCACAAAATATAATCTAAAGGGCATTTCAGGTTTCAAATGACTTTCTAGAATATCTGAGTTAAAATTGTTAATGCTACATGACAACTGCTATTATTTCAGTGCCAGCCAGATATAAAAGAACATTAATATTCATTAGTAATGTTACAGCTGGTGACTCCTTAACAACATTGTAATGATTTGAATAGTTATTTCAAACAGTGTGTTGGACTATACACACAATAAGCCCTGATTGACACAACACATTAAAAAACAACCCAGTAATGTCAAGGAAAACCATTAATATGTATGCTGGTATATTAGGCTAAGTAAATAAATGCTTTAGAAATATACTTCAGCTGGTAAGACCTACCACTATGCAAGGAGTGACTAATTTTTGAATGTGTTACTTGGGGGGATCATCATGATAAACATCTGAAACACAAATTCAAGTCTCAATTTTATCACTTAAGTTCAATGTCACTGTTGTGATTTCTACAAATTAAACTTTGTGTCATAAATATATCTGTAGAGGTACTTGTAAGGATAAAAACAGGACAAATTTAATGAAAAGGGGTTGGTAGCGGAGGTTATAAAATAGCACTAATATCTCTTTTCTTTTTTATTTTTTCATTTAGATGTAGAGATGGGGGTCTCACTCTGTTGAGCAAGCTGGTCTCAAACTTTGGGGCTTAAACAGTCCTCCTCCCTCAGGCTCCCAAAGGGCTGGATTACAGGCAGGAGCCAATATGCCTAGCCAACAGTAATATCTTCTGAGTATCTAATACAGACCACACACAATGTTGGGGTTTTATATATGCTGTATCATCTCATTAGGGAAGTGGCTTCATCACCATTTTATAGATGTGTAAACCAAAGGCAAAACAGGTGCATATGACTGAACAATGTGAAATTCTAGTGTTAGGATTAAAGCCCAAGTGTGGATATCCTTTGAAATATAATAAGATGCTTCTGGAGTTTGTTCAAGATGATGCACTGTGGTGAGTGTTATTGGGGTTGAAGTTGGGTGGGAGACCTAGAAGCTGCTTTTAAGGAGTTTCTCGTTTCACTGAGATGATAAGACTGAGATGTAGGAAGCACTTAATATGGAAGTCTATAGATCAATTGATGGCATAATAAGATCATTTATTTTTTGTGTTCTGAAAATGTTAAGTTATACCAACCTGCCTTTCCTTTCACCGCTTTTTTGTAAACGTGGTTTGTAAGGAAGAAAAATTGACCTTTCCTCATTCTATTTTTTTAGGAATTTACCAATAATATTATTTTAATTTTTATTGGCAAATAAATTTAGTATATATTTAGCTGTACAACATAATGTTTGTGTATGTATATGCACAGTGAAATGATTCATTTGAACTAAAACATATGTTATTACTTCATATTTCTACCTTTTCTTTGGTGATGACAACATTTAAAATCTACTCTCTTAGAGAATTTCAAAATATAATGCATTACAGATATTGTGGATTTGGTTCCAGACCATTGCAATGAAGCAAGTCATATGAAATGTTGCTTTTTCAGCACATACGAAAGTTATGTTTATACTTACCAAAAGTATTATAGGTTCCCAACTTTTAAAGTATAATTTTCTTGACTTTCTATACAGGTCTACAATTTTAATTTTTTTCTTCAAGAAATGATCTGAATTATCAAATTTTGAGGATATTATACATTTTAAAATAAAACTAATTTTGTATTTCCTATATGATTAGATAATTCACTAGTAAATAATCATTGTATATGTATATACACTAGAATACCAATGAAAAAATAAGTTAAATATTTTACTCCTTTCCCTGCATTGTACTTTTTTTTCTTTTTTTTGAGACAAAGTCTCACTCTGTCACCCAAGTTGGAGTGCAGTGGTGCGATCTCGGCTCACTGCAACCTCCACCTCCTGGGTTCAAGCAATTCTCCTGCCTCAGCCTCCCAAGTAGCTGGGACTACAGGTGCCCACCACCATGCCAGCTAATTATTTTTGTATTTTTAGTAGAGATGGGGTTTCACCATGTTGGCCAGGCTGGTCTCAAACTTTTGGCTTTGTGATTCGCCTGCCTCAGCCTCCCAAAGTGCTGGGATTACAGGCATGAGCCACCACGCCTGGCCTGTATTGTACTATTTGTAACAGAAATTTTTAAGTGTTTCATTACATAGTTTAAAAATGAGCTGAAATATACTATTTAGTATACAATAATGCAATCTTTGGACACAAGATGTTGCTAGACTCCTATAACGTTTATGACACTCACTCTTCTTGGATAAAATAAGGCTTGTTGCGGGGGATCAGACCTGAACGCATCATCAAATGTACACCAAGATTCAGGAAATTTATGAAACACCCAACTGATTTTACTGATCAAAAATACAACTTAAAGGAAAGACTGACACATTAGACTATGTTAAAATGAAGAACTTCTATTATGAGAAGTCACAATTAAAATAATGAAAGTACAACCCACGGATTGGGAGGAGCTATTTGAGTGACTTACTTCTCACAAAGGATCGTATACAGAATATTTAATGAAACCCTGCAAGTTGGTATAAGAAAGTGATAATCTGATATAAATGAACAATAAACTTGAATAAATACTCATACAAAAAGAATATCCAGGTGGTCAGTTAACATATGAAATATGAGTTAACCTTACTAGTCATAGTGAAAATGCATATTAAACTTATGAGATATCAGTAACACTACAATGGTTAAAATGAGAAAGACTGGCTCTACCAACTGCTGGTGAGGATATAGAGCCACTGGAGCTCATATCCATTGCTTGGGGGAATGTAAATTGTTACTCTCTCTTTTATAAACCATTTGGCAGTATCTGTTAAAGCTGAACACACACCAACAGAAATGCATGTAGGTAGCAACAATCATAGTCAAGAATATTCAAAACATCTCTGTTTATAATAGTCATAAAGTAGAAACAATTCAAATTAGTGATGGTTGAATATATAAATTAACTGTGGTATATTCATACACTAAAATACTGTACAGCAATGAAAATAGGCAAATTGTTATGCATGACAACTCAAATGAACTAAAAAATATGATATTGAGCAAAACTGTCATAAAATAGTATATGTCATGTGATTCCAGTTATATAAAGTACCAACATAGGCAAAACTATAATCCAGTAGTCAGAATAGGAGTTATTTTCTTTGGGAAAGAGGGTGGTGGTAGGACTGTGAGGGGACACAGAGAGTACTCTTATTCTAATTAATTTTTGTTTCTTGGTCTGGGTTGTGGTGATACTAGTGTGTTCACTATCTGAAAATTTCTCGAGCTTTATACTTAAATGTGTACGCTTTGTGTGAATGACCTGCTTTTAAAAAGTCCTTATTTAAAAAAAAAAATTGATCACAAAAAGAATAAAAATAATAAAAGTAAGGAAGTAAGATATTGATTAGCCTCCTGGTAGCTCAAAGAAAGGCAGGGAGTTTATTCCAAACTTAAAGGCAAAGCATAATAAATATGCTTCTGAAAAGTCATGATGTGGCTTCCAAAGACTTGAAATCAGTCTGAATCTGGAGAATATCAAATTATGTGGCAAGGTGGCAAGTGCTGATGCCACAGGACGCGAGGCATGTACTGAAGTCAATAAGGAGAGGGGTGACCTGCTCTAACAGATTTTAAATCTAGATGAATCTGGACTGTTTCAGGAAGGGATGGCCAAGAGTTGAAAAAAGGAGATGAGTGTTTCCAGGTTTTCGGTCTTCAAGAGACTGACTCAAACTTTCATTGCTGGGAATTTATCCAAAGACTTAAGTCTAGGCACTGCAGACTTTTACATAAATCTGAGTTTCTCAGCCTCAACACTATGAACATTTGGGGCCAGATAATTCTTTTCTGTGAGAGGCTATCCTGTGCAATGTGGGATGTTTAGCAGCATCCCTGACCTCTACCCAGCGGATGTCAGTAGTATCCTTCCCCCAGTTGTGACAAGTAAAGTCTCTAGATATTGGCAAATGCTTCCTGGGGAGTAAAACTGACACCCTGTCTCCCATGAGAATGGCTGGAATAAGTCAATTTATATAATTGACCCAGCCATCTCATTACTAGGTATATACCCAAAGGATTATAAATCATGCTGCTATAAAGACACATGCACATGTATGTTTATTGTGGCACTATCAACAATAGCAAAGAGTTGGAACCAACCCAAATGTCCATCAATGACAGACTGGATTAAGAAAATGTGGCACATATACACCATGGAATACTATGCAGCCATAAAAAAGGATGAGTTTGTGTCCTTTGTAGGGACATGGATGCAGCTGGAAACCATCATTCTCAGCAAACTATTGCAAGAACAGAAAACCAAACACTGCATGTTCTCACTCATAGGTGGGAATTGAACAGTGAGATCACTTGGACATGGGAAGGGGAACATCACACCCCGGGGCTTGTTGTGTGGTGGGGGGATGGATAGCACTAGGAGATATACCTAATGTAAAAGACAAGTTAATGGGTGCAGCACACCAACATGGCACATGTATACATATGTAACAAACCTGCATGTTGTGCCCATGTACCCTAGAACTTAAAGTATAATAAAAAAATTTTTAAAAAGTAAAATAAATAGTTTTATTTTTATACTCAAATATGTGTGTGTGTGTGTGTGTGTATATATATATATATATATATGGTCATATAAAGTATTTAGGTTACATTAACAACCAAGAAAGATAAAATAAGGAATCAGCAGTTTTATTTTGTTCACAAGTCATTGAGAGACAATACCATTTATAGTACTAATATCCTTACTTAATACTAATACACCTAAATTATTCTCAAATTTTAGGTGGATCATTTTTATCAATAAAGAACAAGAATGATCAGCACAAATGGGCAAAAGTCCGAAAACAAGTTGCAGCATGGATAGTGTGGTATATCCAAATAATGTAATTCATGGTTGTTTCTAGTAGGAAAATGAGAATGAGACACTGGTGAAATCTCAGTATTATTCAACCTGAAAATTTTTTTGCTCATTTGTATGATATTAGCAGCTACAATAAAATTCCTATTTATCTGCTTGTTTCAAAATGACTTGACCTGTCATTCCAAGCATGTTGCTAGATTGTCCTTATCTTTCTCCTCTGTTGAATTTTAATATTGCCAGTTTTCGTCACAGTTTTTTGCTTAGCCCAATTCTTCATACATAATGAATACCCAATCAAGTTCCAATTGATGCAGGATATTTTCTTGATTCCTTTGTGAAAGTCACAACAGCCATCCCCTGTTTACTCAGCCTGGCCCACTCAACCCCTTGCAGGAGGGAGCACACGGGCAAACAAGGGCAGGAACCAGCCGATCACTTTGGTGCCTGCAGGAGCAAACTCCCTGTGGGCCCTGCAGCCGTGTCCAGGTGGGATGCTAAGGCCCCAGAGGATGTGTTAAAATGCTCTCTTAGCTCCACTGTCCACAGACAGCATTGTGTATCAGCTCAGTGGGCCCTTTGCCTTGTCATGTGGGGCAGCTGCCTTCTGCCAGTGAGGGCAAAGGGCCAGTGTGAAGTCTTTTTGGGTACCTGCACTTGGCGCAACCTGAAATCTTGTCTGATGGCCAAGAGGAATGGGGTCATGTGGACGAATTGAAGGATGGTGAATGCAGAAAATTTTATTGATCCATGAAAGTGACTCTCAGGGGAAAGGGGAGCTGGAATGGGGATGGGAAGGGAAGGTCGCTCTCACCTGAACTCTAGTCACCTCTCTGCCTTTCTCTTCTGAAGCCAGGTTGCCTCTTTCCAATGTCTAGCTGCTGTCTCTGAAGTCAAGTCGCCTCTCCTCAATGTCCAGCCATTTCTCCTCTCTACTGAGCTTGTGGTCTTTATAGGTACAGGATGGGAGGTGGGGTGGGCTATAGATTGTTTTGGAAAAGAAAACATTCAATTGGAAGAAAAAAAATCAAAAAGAACTAATCGGGAGAGAGCAAGCACACAGGGATAGAAGTTCCCACTCTGGGCCATGGGTTTCAGGTTTTCTGGCTTGAAGGTAGGGTTTTGCCAGGGAACCACTGCTTTCTGCCTAGAATTTCTCTGCCTTCTGTCTCTATCACAATGACACTGAATTATGGAAGGATATATAAGGAAAAAGACATAAAGGAATGAATACCTGGTGGGTACAGACTAGGTCTTGGGACTGAAACACTTTCTAGCTGCCAATTTTGTCAAGTCAGTGAAGACCTGTGTTGACCATGTTGATGTGATAATATTTTCAACAAATGATTTTCGACTCTCCATTATGAGATCAGTGCCCTTCAAAGCACTGGAAATATAGGATGGATAAAACAGAAGAGGTTCGTGCATTTGTTGAGCTTATATTTTAGTGGGAGAGATAGCCAATAAATAAATACACAAAAATAAGTTATGAGCTGAGAAAAGAACCATAGGAAGAACTATTGAATAAAATCAAGGAACCTATTGTATAGAAAGGAGAATCACAAAAATTCTGTCTGAGGAGAGGTTGTATAAATTGTAAGGTAGAAAAAAAATATTGTTTTTTCTCTACCCTCCTAGGTTCTACAGCTAAGGGCCTATAAATTAGACTGACAAATGACAGATTAAGAAGAGAAAAGCATACAAAAGAATGTAAGTTTTACACAACACAGGAGCCTTTCTAAGGAAATGAAGATCTGAAGAAACAGTTACAACTGAATGTTTTTACACGAGGTTTAATAAAGAGTGGAAAGTTGAGAAATGTGGTAGGACAAATGGGTTTGAACTAAGAGCAGTAAAGTGGGAAAAATTTAGCTAGACCTATTTGTTCAGATACCTCTCAGTGGCCTTCCGCCTTCAGAGACAAATGTTTCCCCTTCTTCTGGGTAGGGTGAAGGAACCTCTCGAGTAGTAGCAGTGGAGATAGAGAATAAACATTAAGGAATGTGTACATGAGGGAGTGTCAACACTTGCTGATGGCCTGGATCTGGGGATTGAGGGACAGCAGGCACCAAGGATGACTTCTAGGGTTTAGCTTTGTCTGATAGTGGTGCCATTCCCCAAGATTGACAAGACAGACGGGATCAGAAAGGCATTGAAATTTTCCACCTTCTTCTGTCTTCTTGAACATGCAAATCAGTTATTTAATGTCTGTGTCTTATGACTCTACCGTTTGACCCACTTATAGGTCTGTTTCTATAATTTATTTATTTTTTTCACTTGGGCTGGTTTCCTGGCATGCCTAGTAATATTTTATTAGATTTTGACTAATGTATATGGGAACACTAAAAATGTTCTGGTGAATGTTTTCTTCCTCCAGAGAGGATCTTCAGTTTCATCCAGAAGACTGTTAGAGAAAGAACAGGTCAGTCTAACCCAGCCAGGGACTGAGCTGACTCAAGCCTGGGTTTCCATTTTCATAAGTTCTGATCTATTTCTGTTTCACCTTTATTCTCATGGTGCAGCCCTTAAGGAACCTCTGGGTAAAGTCTGGCATGTGTGCAAGACTTCCTACTTAGTAGGACCTGGAATCCAGACTAGAGTACAGTGGTGGTATCTTGACTCACTGCAACTCTGCCTCCCGAGTTCAAGCAATTCTCCTGTCTCAGCCTCCTGAGTAGCTGGGATTACAGGTGTGCACCACCACACCCAGCTAATTTTTGTATTTTTAGCAGAGATGTGGTTTCACCATGTAGGCCAGGCTGGTCTCAAAGTCCTGGCCTTAGGTGATCCACCACTGCAGCCTCCTAAAATGCTAGGATTACAGGTGTAAGCCACTGTGCCCTGCATGGATTCTAATTTCTGTCTTCTTGAAATTGTGAGATGGCCTAAGGTTCTTCTAATTTCTTAACCTTTAGCCCCAATTTTCTGCTGCTTGTTCAATTTAGAATTATCAAACCACACAACGTCAGGCTCACTTATCTCTGCTTTCCTTCTCTTCTGGGTCTAGAGTCTTCAACATGCGACTCTTTTGTAGTATTGACATCCTGTTAGCATAGTCTGACTTGTCTCTTAAATAGTTTGCTCCATTATCTTCAACATAAAAGATGCATTGGAGAGGTAGCATATAGAAGCTGAGAAGCCAGGAAAACGGATCCTTTAAATTGCCACATTCCAGTAGGAGATAATGAGGACCTGAAGTAGGGCAATGAGCTTAAAATGCAGAAGAGGAAATAGAAGCAAGAAATACTTAGGGGGTGGATTTGAAATGATGGCAAATGGAAAATTTAGCTGTCAGTATCTCTTAAATATTATTTCTGTGTCAAAATAAGAATGACATATTGGCTCATTAATTCTGTGTTCCCCATAATTTTAAAGGCTGGTCAAGGATGACTGGTTGCCAAACAATATAATCTACTCTTTGAAATTTCTCATGGTTCTGCTATTATTCTTAGCTATGAGGATGTGAAGGGGAAATGTATTTTAATCTGCCTTCATTGTTCAAAATAAGAACTTACTTAAGTTAGCCTTTATATGAGTGATCGCTTTGAAGGAAGCCATGTGCTCTGTAATTCAGAAAGCATCGAAAATATTTAAAACCAAACTTCCATTATTATTTAGGTAACAATATTTTAGGGAAGAAGTTTGAATCATTCAACCTGAAGAAACACTGAGCTGAGTTGGTAATATACATCATTTAACAATGCATTTGATATGTGGCATTTTTTCTAAATAAATAGTATTATAAGAGGTAGACGAGTGATCATTTTTAGTGCCTGCTATAGAACCAGGAACCCAATGGTGACTGCTTAAGTACATTCTCATTCAACCTTTTTAACAACCTTATAAGTAAGGTAGATATTTCCCATATTTTATAGAGCCAAGTCTCAAAAAGTTGGGATAACTTGCCTGAAATCATGCAATTAGTAAGTGGCAGAACCAGGACTGAAAACTGATTCTGATTTGTTCTATTCTGTCTTCTCCTGTTACGGTACAACAAATCTAAGAACTTTCTTACATTTTGAGAAATGCTTGGAAAAAAACATGAGGGGGAAAATCTGGGTCAGAATTTTAGATTTATTTAAAGAAAACTTTTCATTACTCAATAAAGTAAAAATAATCTCAACTAAATTCTCCAAGTCAAGTAGTATTTTTACTCATGAGAGTAGAGTGCTGCTCATTCTCTTATTGACTTGAATCCTGAGGCATCTCATTATATATTTTCTAAATTCTTAACTATGATCTCATCCCCTGAAAGTTTGATATACCTGTTGTCATCATTTATATAAGAACAGCAAAACCAGCTATTCAAAAATAACTCAATCACCTTTCTTTTATTTTTTTTTTCTTCCTGAGCTGGGAAGTTCTACCTCATGCAACAGCTAAATTAGCAGAAATCTGACCCAGATGATATAATGACTAGATGAGTTGACAGCTGGCTGTAATCTTATCTCAGAAAGAAACAGGAAATTTACCAGTTACTGTATTTCTACCCTGTTCTGGGCACTTAGTATTTAACTATCTCATTTAATTTTTACAACAAACCTATAAGGTACATGCTATATTTATAGATGATTTAGCTAATATCCAGAGAAGTCAAATGATTTGTCTAATACATTAACAAATCCTGGTAAAGGGTATTTCATTCTCAAACTGATGATAAAATATTTTGAGTCTAAAGAACTCCAATATCTTGGTTAACATAGATTTAGGTAAGTCACTAGTGAGACACTGTACTGAATTTTTAATACAACATTATTTATATAATATATACAAATTAAATGTTATATTGTGTATATACATATATGTATATACATATATAGTTATATATATGCATATATATGAGTTTATATAATAAATTAAATAATTGACTTTTGCAATACGTATTACATATTTTATATATTATATATTAAATTATATAGGATAATTGAATATAAAACAGAATGGAGGCTCTAGATTATATAAAGTGTAAATTAATCTCTAAATGTCATCAACACGGGAGAAACAATCACTGCACCAGTCTGTAAATTGCATGAGGAACGCAGGGGCAGTCTGTGCTGTATACAGTTATCATCAGTGTCTAGCAGAGTGCCTGACACATAAAGCATAATAAACATTTTTAGATAAACAAATAATTGATATGATTAAAACCCAAGCAAAACTCCCAGATTATCTGGAAATTCACAATGATAGCTAGAGGAAACCTGTTATCCAAAGAAAAGTAAGTTGGAAATAAATTAAATAATATAGATGATATTCTACAATCCTAAGAATGATTTTTGCATACTGACCTCATGTTCTTCATATTCATGAAATATCCAGCAAAAAGAACTAGCTGGAATTGTAGAATGAACGATTTATGTCATGCATGGAAGAATTTTCTGTCTGTTGAAAGTGGTTAGTGTTTGGATGTATTACTTATGAAAAGCATGCAGCCTTCCGTAGACATGTAAAATTAGGGGAAGATATTTCAACTTTGGCTAGTTTAAGGAGGTTTTAATCAGAAGCTCAATGTGTATAAGGAAGGACCATACTTGGTTTGCTGATTATTAAAACTACAGTGCCGCCTGGGCATCGTGGCTCATGCCTGTAATCCCAGCACTTGGGGAGGCCAAGATGTGTGGATCACCTGAGGTCAGGGGTTCAAGACCAGCCTGGCCAACATGGGAAAACCCCGTCTCTACTAAAAATACAAAAATTAGCCGGTAATTTTGTACAAAAATACAAAAATTAGCCAGCTACTTGAGGAGGCCGAGGCAGGAGAATCGCTTGAACCCAGGAGGTGGAGATTTCAGTGAGCCAAGATTGTGCCACTCCAGTCTCCAGTCTAGGTGACAGAGAGAGACTCTGTCACAAACAAACAAAAAAAAAGACAATAAACAAAACAAAAAACTGCAGTGCCTAGAATATTGTCCGACACATAGCAGTTACTTACTATATGGTAATTAAGTAATTGAAAATAAACTAAGAGAATAAATGTTCCCAAAAATGCCTTTCAACCCTATGATTTATATGAAAGGTGAAGTCTGTTAATTTTTTTGTACATTGGATTTTGACTAAACTGTTGGGCCACATGAGTTGTATTCAAAATTAATTGCTGAAAACACGTAGGATTAAGCACTGAGTCTACTCTCTACTAGCCCAAAATATACTTTAAAACAATACAGAATTGTAGCCAAGAACAAAGAACACTTCTGAACTAAGCTTTACCCTTTACTCAGCTGATTTAGTTCACTTCTCTATGCCTTTAATTTTTTTCCATGAGAATTCTAATTTTACAAATAGCTTTAGCATCTGTAAAGTAGCAAAGATCAATTAGAGAGATCTATAAAATACTTTGAGCTTCTTGAAGAGAATTGTATATAAATAGAACTTGGCAAGTAATTAGTCATTTCAGTACTATAAATGAAAGTCGTGTGAATAATTTTTTTAAGTTGCTCTTTTTATACTCCTCTGCATTTGACATAAAACTGTGAAATCCTTTAGGGCACTTTAATATGCAAAATACCACAACTTCTTTTTTCTTTGTAATCATTTAATTAATATACTTCTAATACAGCATGGGAGGCAGAAAAATCAGGTTATAGCCAACAAATTGAGCCTTAAGAGAAAGGAATTTTCAATCGCTTTTTGGGTTATTATTTTCAGATATTCCTAGTTGGATCCACTGATTTTAAAAAGAGCAAATTCATGGTTGTATTTGTTAATTCTGTAGGTCTAGTGCAATGAGTAATTCTGGGAAATTTTTTAAATTTCACATTAGTATATAACCATTCAGCTTTGGGAAATGTTAATATGACATTGAAGATCATGTAGAATATGATCATGTTTCATGTTTGACACATTTTCCCAAATCGAGTATTTCCTTTTCCTTTTTTTCCCCCAACAAAACTTTACAACCGTCACATAGGTATTGAGACAGACCAATTGTAAAATAGCAGGGATAATTTAACTCTGATTTTGAATAGTTTAGAGGGCTGTGATTGAAGACGTTGCTTGGTAAGAAATTGATTTTGCACCTTCATTATAGGAATTAGACTAAGAAGAAAGCAGTCTGGTAAGATAAGAATAACTCAGTCTGATTCTTCCAAATATTTATTAATAATTTTGTGTGGCCTTTGCTACCATCTTTAACATTTTCATCATGTTCAAATACTTCCTTCTTAAATGACATTTTGGGGACAGTGAGGGGTGTATGTGAATGAGGGTGTGTAGAAATCAGGTGAAAATAATAAAAATGTGTTTATTGTGAATCAGTTTAAGTTTGAGATTTCACTTTAATTGATTGCAATCATTCCCTTTAGCCTCATCTCCAAACAAAATATTGGTACAATGAAGAATCTACCTGGTTTTTTTCTTTATGTCAGTGTCAATCATAGGCAATTCTGAAATGTGTTGTTGCTAAGATGATACGTTCTCACTCAAATTATTTACTTAGAAACTTTAATGCTCTTAAGGTCTGAAGGCTTTTAGATTATTACTTTATTTATTAAAAATCAGGGAAGACAACAAATTACTTCAGTCTTGACAGTCTTAATTAAATGATCCTATTCTTTATTGATACATTTGAATATTCAAAACAATGTCTGTCTTTATTATGAAATATTTCTAAACAGTTTTGTCCAGTAACTCTGTCCATGGTGTTAGGATTTCTTCAGATTATACAACACCAGATACTGAGGGGTTCAAGATGATTTTTTTTTTAACATGGCAGTTGCTTAGATTTCTTTAAAATAGCAATGTTAGGAATCAGAGAGTGAAATTCAGCATTTCAATCCACATGGCACCAATTCTGCACTCATTTTGTCAAGGGACCCTGAGCTTGCTTGGGGAGCATCTCTACTTGTCAAAATAGAGACTTCTCTGCCTCACCCTCTGTGAGTCCATGAGAACAGTAATAAGATGCCTGCGTCAGTGATTTTTGCAGTTCAGCTCAGCAAATGTATTTTCTATTTAAGTTGGTTACTCCGTACTAAGCAGACCCCCAACACATTAACTCATTGAACATACAGCAAATTTGTTAAGTTCTTGACAAAGTCTACAAACATGAAGCCCAGTGCTCAAAACTGACCTAGTTAACTTCAGTTTCTCTAGGATAATATTTTTTACTGTTTCTTTCTTTTTTTTTTTTTTTTTTTTTTTTTTGAGACGGAGTCTAGCTCTGTTGCCCAGGCTGGAGTGCAATGGCCGGATCTCAGCTCACTGCAAGCCCCGCCTCCCGGGTTCACGCCATTCTCCTGCCTCAGCCTCCCGAGTAGCTGGGAGTACAGGCGCCCGCCACCTCGCCCGGCTAATTTTTTTTGTATTTTAGTAGAGACGGGGTTTCACCGTGTTAGCCAGGATGGTCTCGATCTCCTGAACTCGTGATCCGCCCGTCTCGGCCTCCCAAAGTGCTGGGATTACAGGCTTGAGCCATCGCGCCCGGCCTACTGTTTCTTTCTTAAGTAATTTTCTCCATAATTAGTTAGAAAACTAGAAAGGGTCACGGTGACAATCTAACTTTATCCTTATTTGTTTTATAGACCAACAGAGGCCCCTAGAGGCTCTGACTCTAAGATTGTGGACATAGCTAAAGCTACTGACAAAGCAGAGCTGCCATCAGATCTGGCCTCTGCTTTCTCTAAATTGGGCAAATCTAAATTATATGTTATTAGCTCCAAGTATTAAAGTGGAAAATAAACACACATAACACTCAATGATCACTTTGCAACTATTTTCTAATAATGATTTCCATAGTTCAAACATTTATATCATGTTTTTGATTTGATAATTGGTATGGTTTAGATCTATATGCCCACCCAAATCTCATGACCAATTATAATCTCCAATGCTGGAGATGAGACCTGGCAGGTGATTGGATTATGGGGGTGTATCCTTTATGAATGGTTTAGCATTGTCCCCTCTGGGCTGTTCTTGTGATAGTAAATGAGTTCTCAGGAAGTCTGGTTGTTTTAAAGTTTGTGGCACCTCTCCCCTGGGTGTCTTTCTTGTCCCTGCTCCTACTATATAAGACTCCTGCTCCTGCGTTGCCTTGCACCATGGGTAAAAGTTCCAAGGCCTTCTCAGAAGCTGAGGTTGTCATGTTCCCGTACAGCCTGTAGAAGCATGAGTCAATTAAATGTCTTGTCTTTATTATGCAATCTCAGGTATTTATTTATGGCAATGTGAGAATGGACTAATACAGTCGTTATACAGGAAACTGATCATCATCTGAGATAAATAGTGATTTAAGCCAGGAGTTGGCAAACTTTTGCTAAAAGGACCAAATAGTAAATATTGTAGGCTTTGTAATACAGTTGGAACTATTCAAAACTGCCATTCTTGGACAAAAACACCATAGATAATACATACATGAAGGGATATGGCTGTGTAACAATCAAACTGAAATTTCAATTTTACATAATTTTTGTGTGTCATAGGGCATTATTCTTTTGATTTTTTTCAACCATTTAATACATGTTCAATTTTTCGTTAGCTCATGTGCCGTACAAACACAGGCAAGTTACTGGAGTTTCCCCACAGGCCATGTTTTGCTGACCTCTGACTTAAGCCTACGATTCCATTCTGCCATTTTTGCCCCATGTATGTTTCCTCACAAGTGTTCGTGATGTATAAACAGTTGTAGAAGGTGAGTCTAAAATGAATAAGGATGATATAGGAAGTATTTTAACTATGCTCAGTATACTAACACTGTGTTTTCTTTTAACAGATTCCGACTTAAAATACTTTTTTGGTACAAAGGCTCACACAAAAGCTGCTTGTTATTTTTCAACCATTAACTTTTGTTTTCTAATTATATTTTTAATAAATAGTGTTTTCAAGTATGCCTATTTAAAATTATATCATTAAATGGGAGAAAATAGGTTCATATTTAATTGAATTTGTTTTGCGCCAAGTAAACACAAAGAATGTTTCCTAAGGGCTTTAAGCAGATCTAAGAAATGTATTGGAATCACCTATTTTAGATTATTACTTTATTAAAAATCAAGGGAGACAACAAATTACTTGGGTCCTGACAGTCTTATTTAAATGATCCTGTTCCTTATTGATACGTTTGAATATTCAAAGCAATGTCTTTATTGTGAAATATTTCTAAACTGTTTTGTCCAGTAACTCTGTCCATTGTGTTAGGATTTCTTCAGATTATACACCAGGTGCTGAGAGGTTGAAGAGGATTTTTTTTTTTTTTAACATGGCAGTTGCTTAGATTTCTTTAAAATAGCAATGTTAGGAATCAGAGGGTGAAATTCCGCATTTCAATCCACACAATATAAATCAATATAAAGCACATCACACAAAGGATGAGAGAATGTGGTACATGTGCACACGAGAGAGACAGAGACAGAGAGAGAGGAGGAGGAGAAGGAAGAGAAGGAGGGAGAGTAGGAGGAGGAAAAGAAAGGGAAGGAAGGAAGGAAGGAAGGAAGGAAGGAAGGAAGGAAGGAAGGAAGGAAGGAAAGGAGGAAGGAAGGAAAACATTAACATTTAAAATTTTAGAGAACAAGAATGTGTTTATTTGAAAGTAGGCTCTAAATGTTAAGGTATCTTCCCTTGCACTAATAATATGACGTGCATGCAATAAATAAGAAATGCACAGCTTATGAAATAATGAAATAAACTCCCATATACCTACTACCAACCTTAATGTATAAAAATATACTATCAAAGTAGAGTAGCCATCACACTTAGCTACTATTTTTTTTTTTTGAGATGGAGTCTCACTCTGTCACCTAGGCTGGAGTCCAGTGGCATGATCTCAGCTCACTGCAATCTCCTATTCCCAAGTTCAAGCAATACTCCTGCCTCAGCCTCCTGAGTAACTGGGATTACAGCTACTCATGCCCAGCTAATTTTTGTATTTTTAGTTGAGATGGGGTTTCACAATGTTGACCAGGCTGATCTCGAACTCCTGACCTCAGGTGATCTGCCTGCTTCGGCCTCCCAAAGTGCTGGATTACAGGTGTGAGCCACCATGCCCAGCCACTTGGCTACTGTCAAACATTTAAAATGTGATTAGCCTTAATTGAGGTGTGCTATAAGAAAAATATACAAATCCAATTTTGAAGACTCAGTACGAAGAAAAGAATATAAAGGATCTCATAATAATTTTTGTATTTGTTAGATGTTGAATGTTAGATGTTGGATATGTTGGGTTAAATATATTACTAAAATAAATTTAACTTTAAAAATTTGGTTAGTAGAAAATTCTACTTAGGTTGGTGCAAAAGTAATTGCAGTATTTGCCATTAAAAGCAGCGCTAAAACCCGCAATTGCTTTTGCACCAACCTAATATATGTGGTTCACATTTGTGGTGGTTCACACTTTATTTGTATTGGGCAGAACTGCTAAAGAGTTCTGAGTCTACCAAGACTTTTGAGTTTGCCAATGTACCCTTCCCTAATCTCCTACTCTGAGGTAAACATTTTTAAAAATTTTAATAATAAGTTACTAGCTTTTAATCTAGAGTCACATACATGTATGATTCGAGATTAGGCAGTCTGCTATTTTAAAACTTTTTTAAAAATCCAATTTTATTGAGCTAACACCCTCTGTAACAACACCAGCTCCAGTGTCTCCTTATACCTGTTCATTTCTGACCTTCAGATGTTTTCCTTCTCTCCTACCAGCTCAGCCATGCTTTCTAAAAAATATTCTTTTATTAGCATTTTCAGGTGTCCTGTACTGTGAAGGACTTCTCTGTACATTAGACCCTTATTACCATATTGCCCTTGTCATCTAGTGGGAATACAATTATGTTTCACCTCCTCCATGCTCTTTGGAGCTAGGAGTTGCAAACTTTTGCTAGAAGGACCAAATAATAAAATTGTAGGTTTTGTAAAACAGATAGCCTCTGTTGGAACTACTCTAAGCTGCCATTTTAGACAAAAGGAGCCATGGAAAATACATACCTGAAGAAACATGGCTGTGTTCCCAATAAAACTAGAATTTGAATTTTACGTAATTTTAATGTGTCACAGGATATTATTATATTTCTTTTGATGTTTTAGCCTATGGCAAAGGTGAAACATATGACTTTACAAAGACATAGCTGAGGAATGATTGTATGAAATACTCTAAATGAATAACAAAAAAAAATAAAGGAGCAAACATATTCTATATTGTAATAAAATATAATTCTATATATAATAATATAGGTACTATGCAGCCATAATATTAGATTTGAGATGATAAAATGTAAACATGTACAAATAATTAAACTAGATAATCAAATTGTCAAATTATCTGTCCAGACATTAGGTGTTGCAGCAGTACTAAAAAGTAAAAAAAAAAAAAAAAAGTGGAAATGAGCTGAGGTGGATTTTGAAGCATAGATAGAAATGAACACATTGTTAGAGAAGGTTAAAAGTCTATTTCAAGGGGAAAAAAGTATGAGTAAGACTTACTAACTATGAATTTGCTAAAATGCATAGAGTAAAATGTGATACTTTATCTTATTGTTCAGCAAAACAATATAAATAGAAAAGTGTTCTAGAAATTGTAGAAGGATTCAATTTTCTAGTGCTTTAAAGTCTCTTAACTAAACATTCATGCCAAAGTTCCCAGGAATTGTAATTTAGATCCTAGCAAAGATAGCAGTAGAGTTATACAAAGCCTTTTGTTTCCTTTTCTCTAAGAAGAGTTATTTCTGTTTGAAAGAGGTCTTTAAACTTGTATTTCAAGCAACTCCAGGCAAATATCTCTCTAGTTAAGTAAATGCAGAACTAGCCAATACTAAAATTCATCTTTACAGTGATCATACTATGAATTTAGCTCCTTCTTGGGTTGTGACTTGAAGAGTTTATGATTTAGTATTTCCCAGTTGTGATATACTGACCATTAGAACCTTGGAAGTTGGTGTTAGGAAACCCACACCGTGGTGGTTTATAGCTTGCCTTGCTTTGAAACATTCCCTGTCATCCAATTTCAAGATACCTCTAAGCTCATGGGAGCAAATGTCATTAGGGAGAAGCTTTCAAAATCATCTAGAGATAAAAGAGTCACTCTACTCAAACAAGGAAAACCCACCACAACAGTGAACCAGAGCCACTAATCTCATTGTGTTTATTTATGTCAGTACCTCCTCTCATAACAAATAATCCTGATTTTTCATTTGTGGTAGTTATGTAAAAGTTCTGGTTAAAATGTTCATTTGCATATTAGAAAGTGAGTTGATTGTAAGAAAACATTAAGTAAAGATAATGTGTGAATATGGCAAAATGTGAAGACAGCATGCTGAGGACTGGGAAAAATCTGTCTAAATCCACTTCTTTCCCCCAAAGGAAGAATTATTTTAAAGAAAATTTGGTAGGGCGCATTTTAAGACTATCTTCTTTTGAAGGAAAATCACTTGGCTTAAGTGGAACATTAGGTTTCCTGTTTCCTGTCATAGGTTTTCTAAATTACATTCAGTACGGGGAAAAAAAAAAAAAAAAAAATCCGAGGTGAATTCTGAGTTCCTTTGTGCAAGAGAAAAGGCCTTCAAAGTTTAAACAGGCACAGCTATCCTTCCTTCCTGGGGTCGGGGGAATACGTGGTGCGGGGAGGTGCGAGGCGGCCTAACTCTTGCAGAGGGCTAATTAAGTCAGCCCATATAAGTTGCTGCATTAACCATGCAGAGGACGACACAGGTGGAGGATTCCAAACCCTTAGCAAGTAAGTCAGAAGTCAATCAATCAACCAAAGAGCACTCAAGAGAATAATTAGAAATCTTCAAACAATAGTTCCACATATCTGGTCCCCAATGTACATTGAAATAAGGGAATTCTCCAAACAGGTCATACCTACTGATTAAAATCCATAAAAGTTCTGAAAGTGTTTCTCCTAAATGCACAGGAATTAACATGCAAAGGCAGGATAGTAGCTGTCCTGAACTTTCAGATACTAAGAAAATTCTTAGAAATTCTAAGAAATTTCAGAAACTAAGAATATTCTTAATTTGTCCACAACCTCCAAATCTCTTCTATCTCAACAGATGGCACCACTATTTCCTGACTTTACTCATTTCCCTTACCTCCCATGTCCAATACACCAACAAATCCTGTTGACTTGACCTTCAAAATCTATCCCAAATCCAGCTACAATTTGCCACCTCCATGGTACCAACCTATTCAATGCCTAAGTCTCTCTGACCTACACTATTGCATTGATGTCTTTCATTCCACTCTAACCATCTTACAGTCATTTTATCCATACTGCAACCCCAGTCACATTTTAAAAGATTTATTCAGATCTTGTTTGTTGCTTAAAGCTCTTCAGTGACTTATCATCATGCTCATATTGAAATACACATTCCTGAATTTTACCTAAGATGCTCTTCCAAGACTCTAACAATGTCACCTACCACTTGCCTGCTCACTTCTTTATAACCAGACTCCCCATCTTTTCAATCCCTGGTAATATACTTGCCTTCCTTTCCAAAACACTCTTTTGTTGTGTCTTTGCATGGCAAATCATTCATTCCACTTAGCACTCAGGTTTTTGCACAAATGTCACTTCTTTCTTTCCTGACCCCCCCCTCACTGAAATAGCAATACAAACACACACACTCTCACACACACGCTTCTCAGTCCTCTGTTATTTTTTTTCAGAGCAGTATCACTACTGAAACTATCTTAGTTATTTGTTTATATAGCTGTCCTATATACTTCATCAAATTATGAAGATTTAAACAGACCTCATGTGTAAAAGCACTTTATAAAGCTCTATTTAAATATGAGCGATGGTTATTGTAGTGGAGTTTGTCACTTTATAATTCCAATCAATGACATTATGAAAAAGTCTTTATTGATTTAATTAATTGCAATTATTCTTGTCTCCTCCTAGCCTGCCTTCTTTTTAAGTAGCCTGGAGATACTTGCTTGCTCTTTTTTAACTAGTCTGGAAGTAATTGCTGACTGGCTATTCAGATTACATTATTTAATTTTTAGTACTTCCTCTTCCACATAATATTGGTATTACTTTTTCATGCATCCTTAGAATCATAACATTTCTCTATAGTTTGCATCAGAAAAAATTTAAGCTTTATGTGTCCAGATACATATTTTCAAGTAGTTTATCAAACGTACTGACCTTTCAAATAATGTATGTCTCATAAGAATATTATTATTTATCAGGTTTCCCAGATGTTTGCAATTTTCCTGGTATCTAAACAATGTTAGTATTTTGGAAGCATGTTGTTGATTCCTGTTTTAAAATTATTAAAGGAAGAAATATCACTTCAGCTTTTCTTCATATAGCAGATACATATATTATTAAGCAGAGAGCAAATAGTGTTCTGTAACTCTTGGGTCGGCAAAAATAGTGCTCACTATCTTAATTTTCCATAACAGAATTCAACTTTGCCTCAAGCACCTACTTATCCTGCCTGGCTCTTCCACATCACACTCTTGTTCTTAAATCTTCTCCTATTTTCCACATTTTGTATTGGAGCCATTTGCCCATATGGGTTTCAACTGAGGTGACCATCGTCATGGTCACCAATAGCCTTTTGTTCTTTATTTTCCATATTGAAGACACAGAATCCTTTGTTGATATTTTGCCTGGGTCCCGTGTGCCTTAATGCGTCACATAAACTTTTCCATCTCCAGCGGGGCTGCCAGGAAGCCCACACAGGCCATCAAGAACCCTCCCTGTCTTCACACCCACCACCTTCCACCCACCCCAAGAAATTTCCTTTTGTCTGACAGGAAACCCTTTTTCCCATTTTTTTTTTTTTTAAGATATTTGTTCTCTGTGCTGATTCTGTTTCTCTTACCAGTTCTGTAAGTGCTCTAAATCTCCTTATGGGCCTGGGGTTTGGAAACACAAAGCCAGAGTGAATTGCAATAAATTTCTATTTTCTATCCTGCCAGATCTCTGTTGAGTCAGTGAGCACAGGGCCAATTTTCTGATGGAATGGGGATAAGAAGAAATCATAAATACTGAGAGGAGAAAAACATAGGTTAATAGCACAAATTAGTAAACCTCCATAATGGTTTTCAATTTTACTCCTCAGTATAAAAATCAATATAAATCTTAAAATTCATAATTACTGCTGTTGAGCATCTGCCTTGTAAATGGTCCTATTATAGCCCACAGTGGTTTTGCTCCTTCCTCTTTGTTGGCTTTTAAATTGAAGTATGCAATAAGCTCTTAAAAGTCACAAATTTAAAGGAACTATGGTAACTTTTCAAGATAATCTTGACGGTAATAATCAGCATTTTCATGGCATTGTACAACTGTATTCAGTAAGTAACAAAATAAAACACTGAACGTAATAGGTACATAATACTGAAGCTCTGGTTGTAGAATTGTCTGCTTCATTGAATCTCATATGTAGTTTCACGCTTCAGAAATAATAATACCTGGAATAAAAAATAGAGCCCTTCACCCTTTTCAGACTGACCTGTTATTTTAAACTCTGTATTTAATGCAATGTGTATATTTTCATACCAGAGCAAATTTGCCACTTGTCAAGGTCCTTCACGTTTAACCCCTTTGAATGAAGACATTGTTTTGGACAACAACAAAAAAATTCCTTTTTTTTTTTTTTTTTTGAGACTTCGTCTCGCTCTTGTCCCCCAGGCTGGAGTGCAATGGCACGATCTCAGCTCACTGCAACCTCTGCCTCCTGGATTCGAGTGATTCTCCTGCCTCAGCCTCCCAATAGCTGGGATTACAGGTGCCTGACACCACGCCCGGCTAATTTTTGTATTTTTAGTAGACACGGGGTTTCCCCATTTTGGCCAGGCTGGTCTTGAACCCCTGACCTTGTGATTCGCCCGCCTCGGTCTTCCAAAGTGCTGGGATTACAGGTATGAGCCACTGCGCCTGGCCAAAGAATTATTATTTTTTAAATGACAATCAGGACATGCAATTTATGCTAGTCCCAGTCTGCTAGAAAGAATGCACTTTTACAAAAGCAGTTCATCTCAATTTTGCTCACTATGTTAGCAGAGTATGTCTCACTTGTCTACTTTCTAGTTTGTTTCTTGACCTACCTGTTACCTATCTCAGTGAGGGAAGTTAAAGCTGCAGCAGGAGCTTGGAGTGCTTTTTCAACTGGTTGACAGCTCTTATTGTCACACCTTAGTTCATATGTTATCTATAGGTGACTATTGTTTCAGTGGGTTGTGGTTTATAAAGTGCTAACAAGGCTTGAGACATAAAGATCCTATTATTTCAGGTGGCACTACTTGTTATGAATCTGCAGCTTCTCACATCCCTGACTCTTGTGAAAATGCCCCATATGCATTTTTCTGGTCTGTTTAAGCTATATCATTTGACTTTCCTGAAGCATGGGACTTCACGAAAGCATGATTCCCTTTCATTCCAACTCCTGATGTGATCTCCAAGTGAATTTACATTATTTTACTAATATTTTAATATCATAGTGAGTTTTAAAATCAGCAGTCATGCCTCAGCTGAATCTCAAGGGACGTTATATGGCCACCAGGCAAAGCTGGTGCTAATTAAGTGTTTCTCTGGGTTTCTCATTACTGACAAACAGCCCTTGACCTCACAAAAACACCAGTGGCTTCACAGAAGTAGCATCCAATAGTTGGTCAATGTTATTTCTGTGGTTGCTATAACCACATAAGGCAGCTCTTTGACCCCAGAGCATCTTATCCCTGGACATTCCTGTTTGAGACAGGGATTTACACTTTTCCCAAATTTATTGACTTTGTTAAGTGGACAAACACCTAAATTAATCTCTCTCTCTCCCTCTCGCTCTTTCCCCTCTCCCCTTCTCCCTTTCTTTATCCTCTCTCTTTTTCTCAAATTTGAAAGTCCATGATTGGGTATTGATGAGCAGGATAGATTGGGGGCCAGAAAACTATTTATTAGCAATGACCTAATGTATGAGCATAGAAAAAAAAGACTGAGGAAAGCCAAAGATGGAGAACCTGACAGTTTTGAGAAAATATGACTGACCTCAACCTGTGAGGTTTTCATGTTCTCAAATGATACAGAAATGACTTGTTTTCTTCTGTTGAATTTACTTGAGTTAGCCTCAGTGGATTTCTATTTCTTGCGATGGAAAGAAACTTAATCAGTACAATTGAAACTTTAGTTTATTAAAGGTTATTTTTAAATGCATTTATCAAGTATGGATTTTTCCTTTCAATAAAAGTAATAGTAGTTTTGCATTTGGCAAGGAATTAAACTGTTTCACAATTCTTTTACATCTGTTATTATAGCCACAGAAGATAGCACAACTGCTTTCCTCTATTTGGCAAATGAAGCAAGAGTCTGAAAAGATCAGATAACTTGTCTAAAATCTCACATAAAACTAGAGGTAGTTCTGGAACTAAGTCCCTGACCCTCAGGCATTGATTGTCTTCAGTGATTCCATGGCCTGAACTTGCTTGTAACAGCTTACCAATTCTGCACCTGATATCAATTTAATTTCATGTTCAGTTTTCAGTGACATTGTGCTGACAGCTTGAAATTAGCCATGGTGGGAGTATTTATGCCACAGAAATCAGTGAATAATTCAACTAAAAGCTATATATATATGTGTATATATATATATATATATATATATATATATGCTAGTTATCAAACATTTACCACCTTACCTCTTCCTCAAACAAACTGAATATTTTATAAAATCATGTATTATATATTATATATAATCATATATTATATAATATATAATATTATATATATTATATATTCTGGAGCCAAGGGTATCCATGTATCTTTAAAGCAAAGCTGAAAACTCTTAATTTACTTTTAATTGGAACTTTACAATGTTTTACCAGGAGAGCCTCCAGTTATGGGTGAAAACCTGTAAATTATTGCTGGAAAACAGTCTTAGAAAAGTTGTTCTGCCTTAGAATTGGAAGGTTATAAGAACTGCCAATTTTATCTAACTTAACCTTGATATTCACAGATGAGAGAACTAAAGGCAAGAGATGGGAAATGATTTGTCCAAAGTCATAAAGCTATGGAAGAGGAAAAACATGATTCAAACTCAGATGATCTTCCATATAATCCAAAGCTGGGTAAAATCTATGCTTAGCAGGATCAAGGAACTAGGATTTGGGGCAAAGAGAGAAAAGAGAAGGCAAAAGGCTACAATCCTAGTAGACTCATAAAATCCCTTGTGAATAAGACTGAGAAGGGGATTATTGAAAGGGATTTCCAATGCCCAATTAAAGTTGTAATTGTGCAGGTGTATTTGTTCATTAATGTATATGAACAAAGTGATGTTTCTGGTTATTAAATATACAATCAATAAACTTACAAATTCAATTTCATGACTAATTGCTTGTCTATTAAATGCAAAAGGTATTTTGCATAATGAGAAATTGCCAATATTCAACAAGGAGAAAATGAAAATGAAAAGCAGCTCTGCCCATATCAATAAGATCATGGTTGCTATTATGTGATAAAATAGCCAAGAATGAGAAGAAAAAATGTATTTATTTTAAAAATAAGTAGTGAAGAAACGAATAACCAACTTTATCTAGGAGGATTGGTGAAATATATTACAGGTTTTTGCTTGATTTAATATATTTATCCCTTCAGAATAAAACTTGGTTTGAATGGTATATTGCTCACTTTATTATACATAGATCTCTATAAATCAATATCATGCCAACCAACAAGCAAAACAATAGTTACCTGATTTTTGTCAATATTTTAAAAAATAATTGATGTACCCTTTATAAATATGAATTATCACAGAAAAATAGAAGTTTTTTGGGAAAGGATGGGGTACTTTGGAAGTATGCCTTTGAGACTTGAGTGTGGTATGTATAGTCAATCTACTTTATTTAAACAAAGTTTAAACTCACTTCTAAATGGTAAGTCAATAATACTGGTACAATTGGTCTTTTATGGACAGGTAACATTATGTGGTGTGTTCTCATAATAAAAGTGGAATTCAGCATAGGAAATATTAACATATTACAATTCAACATCTGTTTTCCCCTTCTTCTCCCTAAGCAATGTTATCTCTGTTTCCTAGTCATAAAAAAATGCCAAGTTACAAATAGCTTATTTTAAACTGCCTTTGCCAGACACAAAATGGCTTGATAAAACTGCCAATTGTGGCTCCCTAGGGAACCCCTGTAGCAGTTATCTTCAAAACCTAACTTCTGGTCGGGCGCAGTGGCTCATGCTTGTAATCTCAGCACTTTGGGAGGTCGAGGCGAGTGGAACACCTGATGTCAGGAGTTCAAGGCCAGCCTGGCCAATGTGATGAAACCCTGTCTCTACTTAAAAATACAAAAATTAACCTTGCATGGTGGCGGGCACCTATAATCCCAGCTACTGGGAGGCTAAGGCAGGAGAATCGCTTGAACTCGGGAGGAAGAGGTTGCCTTGAGCCGAGACTGTGTCACTGCACTCCAGCCTGGGCAACAGAGCAAAATTCCATCTCCCAAAAAATAAATAAATAAAATAAATAAACAAATACCTAACTTCTTTTGAAACTATCTTTTTATTTATTTTTTGCAAAAAAAAAAATGGCTTTTTAAAAAACTCTTCTTTTAGTTTCAGTGGGTACATGTGCAGGTTTTTACCTGGGTATATTGCATGCTTCTGAGGTTTGGGGTATGAGAGATCCTGTCACCCATGTACTGAGCATAGTATTCAACAGTTAGTTATTCAACCTTGCCCCTCTTCCTTCCTCTTCCTCTAGTAGTTCCCAGTGTCTATTGCTGCCATCTTTGTGTCCATGAGTACCCGATGTTTGGCTCCCCCTTAAAAGTGAGAACCTGTGGGAGCTACCCTTTTAATGGCAAATTATCTTCATACAAACAAGAAAAGATGAGTAAGAAAAAGGGGAAGAGAATACTGTCTTTCTATCCTGCATCCCATCTTTTGCTCTATCCCCTTGCTGTTGAGGCAGAGTGAACAGATGTTTTTTGTTAGTGCATCCTATGGCAGTGGCTCCTAAAGTGTGATCCCTGACCAGCGGCATCAGCATCACTGCAGCTTGACCAGTATCATCAGCATCACTTAGGAACAAATTCTTGGCTCCATCCTAGACCCAGTGAATCTGAAACTCTGGGGCAGGGAGAGCGATTTGTGTTTCAACAAGCCCTCTGAGTGATTCTGATGGGTGCTAAAGGAAAAGATTTTAAGGAGGTCTTGCCCAAGCTATATAAATTGTTTTCTGCTTTTTTCACTCTCCAAGTGGAGTTGGAATCACTCATGCTGAAAGTACATGATGGACATATTTTTACTACTGTTTGAATTGTTTTATTTAACGTGAGTTTATTCTGCATTTTATAAGCCTTTTTTTCCCATTTCATAACCATTTTGATAAGCAAATAGAGATAAAATCTGAAGCAAGGGGAAGAATATGCAGGGCAGTGTTAACATAGAGATAGGTGTGGCATCTGGCAGATACGGAAGAAGAACAGAGAAAAAGAGGGCAGTAAGAAAGCCTGGATAGAGAAACCCAGAAGCGACGGCCCCAAAGAGCATCCACAGTGCCCACTGCCAGCCCCAGTGCCCTCTACTCAGCCATTTTCTCTCCTGCAGTGACACCACTCTCCTCCTGGTCATCCACCCTTGGAAACTTCATAATCTTAATTAAAATCTCCATTCTGTGCCCTCCAGTTGCCATAGTATGCCTAATCCTGCCATTTCTTCTTTGGAAGTTCTCTTATATCCATCCATTCTGCTATGAGGCCTCAGCCATTCACATGTTTCTGTCCACTGTGTGTAACCTCTGCACTAGCCCTATTTTCTCACCGAAGGAAACAGCCTCCAGAGTCAGTGTTCCCTGTGACCCCTTCTAACCTATCCCGCAAACTGTTAGAAGACCATAAACATGGTTCTCTTTGATATTTCCTTACTTTAAAATATTTATGGTAATCCAGATGAAGAGCGTATTTTAAAAACAACAACAACAACAACAACAACAACAACAACAACAAACCTTTATGCTAGCCTAGCAACTTTGTCTAAAAGTATTTTTTTAATTATTTCAAAAAAAAAAAAGAAATTAGGGGTACCTGATTTTAACTATTCATTGATTTTTCCTCTCTCTTCCTGTTTGCTCTTTGGATATTCTTCTCTCATAAAACCCCATGTCCTTCTCAGTTCTCCACATCACCCAGTAAACATGATTTTCTACCACAAGTTTGCAGGATGCTAGATGCTCTTGTCAAATATTCCTTGTGTATCTGCTATTTAGCAGTAAGAGGAAGAACGTGTTCTTCAGATGTTCTCTGCCTTTAATTAGAAACTTCTTGGTTAGGTCTTTGAGGCCCTCAATATATACCTTTCTACCTAATCAAACTTATTTCTCAACACCTGAGTGATCTTCCCAGTTGTTTTCCTCATGGGCCACAGTGAAGCCATTGTCACTTCTGCCTGCATACCTTCACCTAGATTGCCCACTGCTTATTCAGACCCCGGACGTGCTCCAAGGCTCAGGTGAAGTCTTTCCTATTTCATGTGTCTTTTCAGGGGCAACCCCATCACTGATTTGCTATCTTCAACACACTCAGCACTTAGTCTGTATCACACAGTGGAAATTTTTTAGTTTCTATTGTCTCATCTATCTCCAAAATAAATAGGCAGGTCTTTGAAATCAGGGACTATACCTTATGTTTTGATCTTTTAGAGGCTGGCACAGGACTGACTCCAAAGGGTGTGCTTTTTAATCAACATTTTGGTACATATGTAACAAACCTGCACGTTATGCACATGTACCCTAGAACTTAAAGTATAATAATAATAATAAATTACTTTAAAAAAAAAAACATTTTGGGGCATTCTACAACATGACAAATGATTATCTTTTATCATGCATGTTACTCCGAGAAGTTAAAAATAAACATGATTATATGTATTTTTTTAACTTTTTAGGTATTTAATTTATTCTTGGGATCGCTGTAATCTTTAACAAATATAGAATGCTTTTACTTAAATAATAAAAGATATCTAGGGTGTTCAAAAGCAGAAAGAAAATTAACAATATTAGCCAGATAACCTTATTAACATTTTTGATGTTTTATTTTCCTATGAATGGGCTTTTATAACTCTTGTCATGTTCTTTACACACAAAACTACCTTAAAATTGTTTTTTATATTTTAAGAGGAAATATTTTTAACTGAAAATTAAGTACCAGGTAAACAAAATTTATTTGAAAAATAGGATGGTAGAATATAACAAAAATGACATTAAAGGATCACATTTGTCAGGATCTTTATATTTTACCAAGCCAACTGCACCAATCAGAACTTAAGTGAAACTATTTTTTTTAAAAAAAAGACAGGAAGTAAAGAAGAAACCCAATTTACAGTGTTTTGTGTCTTATGATCTGATTCACATCAAACAAGTTTTGGAGCAGCTGAATAAATCAATTTTTATTATAAGAAAGTAGTTTTATCTTTTTCTTGGCTATCAGCAATTAGTTAATATTTCAAATGTAGTAGCTTAAATGAAAAGGCAACAATCAAGAAAATTAAAAAGAGAGAGGAAGAGTAAAACATAAAAATATACAATTTTTTAAAGATCAAAAGGAAAGGATTTTGAAATCAATGGATTTTTTTTTTTTTTTTTTTTTTTTAATGGAGTCTTGCTCTGATGCCCAGGCTGGAGTGCAATGGCACGATCTCAGTTCACTGCAACTCCGCTTCCCAGGTTCAAACAATTCTCCTGTCTCAGCCTCCTGAGTAGCTGGGACTACAGGCGCATGCCACCACACCCGGCTAATTTTTGTAGTTTTACTAGAGACGGGGTTTCACCATATTGGTCAAACTGGTCCAGAACTCCTGACCTCAGGTGATCCACCCACCTCGGCTTCCCAAAGCTCGTGATTACAGGCATGAACCAGTGCGTCCAGCCTAAAATTAATGCTTTTTATAAATTAAAGAGAAGGAGAAAGAGATTGAAACTGTGTTTCTGATTTGTCCAAGTCATAGAGGGTAGGATACTAATGCAACAAAGTGATTGTTTTGTGTGGAAAGAATCATAAAAAGAAGTACAAAACATAAGTTGATGAAGTTAAGTAATCTGCCCAAAGTCACACATTAGCTAACAGCAGTGCTGGCCTAGGACACTGATCCTAGGGCTCTTTCTGTATTAAGAAGTTTTCATTTCCATGATGATTATTGATATTGAATGTTTTTTCATGTTAGCCACTTGTACGTCTTATTTTGAGAAATGTCTCTTCATGACCTTTGCCTGCTTTTTAATGGGGTTGTTTTTTGCTTGTTGAATTAAGTTCTTTATAGGTTCTGGATATTAGACCTTTGTTTGAGGCATAGTTTGCAAATGTATTTTCCCATTTACTCTGTTGACAGTTTCTTTTGTCATACAGAAGCTCTTTAGTTTAATTAGGTTCCACTTGCCAATTTTTGTTTTTATTGCAATTGCTTTTGAGGATTTTGTCATAAATTCTTTGCCAAGGATAATGTCCAGAATGGTACTTCCTATGTTTTCTTCTAGGATTTTTATAGTTTGAGTTCTTACATTAAAATCTTTAATCCATCTCGAATTGACTTTTGTTTATGGTAAAAGATAGATGTCTTCGTCCATTCTTCCTGCATAGTAAGTTTTAAAGCCAATAGCAGCTAGATGTGCAAAATGGGTTCTGACAGGCTGCTACCTATGTAATGATCATAAGAATTTTTTATAATTAAGCTTTTTTCAATGTGCTGAAATAAGTTTCATGATGGCAAGAATTGTGATTTGTTTACTTTTTAATGTTTGTATAACTTTGCACCTAATGTATTGCATAGCATCTAATAGGTGAATAATAAATTTTTAGTAAGCGAATGAGAAAATGAATGCCCAGAAATGAGAAAATAAAGTTCTTAACTTATATATGTATCATATTGCCTCTATTGAGAGTGTTGCTATTTTTAAGAATGGGCTCTAAAGACAGACCACTTTATCCTGGTTGTATATTAAAATTACTCAGGGAGGCCAGGTGTGGTGGCTCACTCCTGTAATCCCAGCATTTGGAGAGCCCAAGGAGGGCGGATCACGAGTTCAGGAGTTGGCGACCAGCCTGACAACATGATGAAACCCATCTCTACTAAAAATACAAAAAGTAGCTAGGTGTGGTGGCGCGCGCCTGTAATCTCAGCTACTCTGGAGGCTGAGTCAGAAGAATCACTTGAACCCAGGAGGCGGAGGTTGCAGTGAGCCAAGATTGCACCACTGTACTCCAACCTATGGGATGGAGTAAGAGTCTGTCTCAAAAAAAAAAAAAAAAAAATTACTCAGGGAGCTTTTGAAACATGCCAATGCCTTATCTCCACCCATGGGGAGTATTCTTTAATTGTTCAGGCCCTACTTCTAGGGACAGATAATATTTAAATCTCTTCAGGTAACAAATAAGAACAGTACACTTTGAGAACTACTGATTTATATAAAAGCTCCATGTATGTCTCACATCCAAAGATAAATTAATCTTAGCTTTCAGCTAGACAAATGTATAAAAATATTCTGCTTCAGTATCTTCATTTTCCAAGTGAGAAAATTGAATATCAGACAAGTTAAATTATATATCTACTAGTAAACATTGGGTAAGTGTCAAAGCTGGAACGGAAATTCAGGCCTTCCCTAGTCCAAGGCCCATTTCCCTGTACTACACTGCATCATTTCTCTCAGGATCTTAGTGGCGACTGTTTCAAACAATAATGTGTTTGTCCATGTAGCTTAATCATGTGCATAACTTCAACAATTGAAGACAAAGAAGTAGCATTTCATTATTTTCAATGTTGAGTACAAAAGATACTCCTCTAAGTATTTGCAGCTTATGTAATGCAATTTGCTGAAAATTATTAATATATAATGTGATGAACATCAATATATATGATATGTAATATATAATGATGTGTTATATATATTGTATAGTATATAATGATGTTTATCACATTATATATTCATAATTTTCTTTTTCATCTGGACACACATACAAAACTAATAGAGAACCAGTTTGATTTTTAAATTAACTGGCTGTTATGGAGGACAAAAAAGATAATGAATGTCTGAAAATTCTACCATACCCTACTGTGGCATAATGTTAACCCTACACAAAGCTATCATTTGGAAACCCTAACAAAGAAAAAAAAAATCCCTTTAATAGTTTTCTGTGGTATCTATGCTTCAGGTAGTGGTGAGGTAAAAGAGAAGAAGAAAATAATTGGTTGACCTGAACTTTTCCAGCCACTAAATAATTTCCAAATTAAAATCACAGTTCAGTTTTTATCTCCTCTTACCTTAGACTGCTGGTATTATAGACATGTCTGCACATATCTTTTTTTTTTTTTTTTTTTTTACTTAGGCCGCTACTTTACAATAACATTTATCTACTTCAGTAATAGTGCTTTTTTTCCATCCACTCCATCAAATAGATTTTATATATGTGTATTTACACATATAAATGGAAGCAAAGGTACTTTTATTTCATTAAACTTGAAAAGCTAGGTGTTGCAAATTGAGTTGGTATTACGTAAAAGAGGAAATTAATTTTACCTGTTTTGGGTTGCTTTTATACAGTATAATTGAATCTGAAAAATAATTGTGCGTTGAGTAACTTCAGATGATTTTGCCTTTTTATTTACGTTCTTTTAAATAAACAGTATTCACAGTATAGTGATTTGCTAAATTCATTGTTAGGACTTAATTTCATTTATTTGTTCCATTGTGAAAAAGTGATGGGTTCATAATTATACTCCCCAGAGTAAATGTAACTGGATCTTCACATAAACCTAAAGGAAAGGTGAGAGAGTTTACCCAAAAATAGCATGCTCACCATCTTAACAAAAAGCAATTGCAAGAAATAACAAGATATGTAAGTTATCCCTGTATTCTTAAAACAATGTACAAAGATTGGGCATGAAGCAAAATTGTCTCCCAAATAGGGATTTCATCTTTTATCAGTTAGTGCCAAACAAGGATACGGGAAGCATTTGGAGCTATAGGCTGACCTGAATGATTTTCTCAAGACTTGACCAACTTCTAAAACACTCACACATCACTGATACTCAAACCAAATTGTTAAGTGCACAGATGAATTCCTTTTAAGAACTTTATGCTTTGCTGTATGACACTGATTATATGTAATATATTGATGGCGAGAAGAAAGCAGAAGGAAAAAAATTCCACCAAAGGAGATAGGGTCAAAACATCACAGTTTAGAAGGATGAAAGGAATTTTTTGGCCTACTTCAAATTTATCCAACCAAGTGATTTTTGACTGGTTTGTTGATTACCTGAAATTTTTTTTAATGCAAAAATGATTCATTTCTAGTTTTTAAAAGCTGGAATTAATGATTTTTTTTTAAAATTATATACTGTGTTCTCCCTTATTACCCCAGGTAACAGTAAGTTGCATACAAACGTATGCAAAGACAATGTACAACGCAAAAAAAAAATCCGTCTTGTTCAGTTTCGTAGGTGTCATTATATTCAAGGCTGGAGTACTCATAAATGCCTAGGATGTCAGTCTATTAAATATGTGCTCATTCATTCATACTTTTTGCATTTTGTCCAAAAAGTCTCAAGCAATCTGTTTGCCCATGAAGGTAAATTATAATAAATGCGAATTATCTCAGTAAGAATTACAGAGAATAACTTTGATTGCCTAAAATCTTAATAGTTTCATTTCTGACATGTTTACACAATTTTAGCAAAAAATCAATGGGAATTATTTTAGGCATGTAAAACAGATATTTAAATATTTTGTTATTTCTAACGATGTCTTCTTTTGCCCTCACTAAAATTGCTTTATTTTTTCCAAGTCGATTTTTATTGAAAATCTGTTTCTTATTAGCCCAAGAGATAAGTGTATGTCTTCTCAGTTACAGAACTAAATGGTCTTTTTGCTATCTGGCTCAAGAGTACTACCCAAGAATTTTTCTCTGCTATGACTATAGACATTTGTTTAAAATGTCAGGCTGTGATACCATGGTACATACAAATTGGACATACTGCTGGATACTCTGGAAGTAAGCTATAATAATGTTACATAAAATGTGTCTAGAAGCTAATGATTTGTCTAAAATTTTAGGGTGTGATCTCATTAGATTTAAAATACATAACCTCTGAGCAGGAATACATTCTATAACAACTATTCTCTTTTATGTTATTATAAAACATTTACATCCACATCAATGGATACTATTAGCATCTCAACCAAGTCAACTGAAAAATTTCAGGATATTGAGTAAGAATAATTTTATATGGCACAATGGTAAATGTCAAAGTAGTAGTGACAACCAGTATGTGATGACATCGTATCTTTAGGTATGATCTAAAGATACCTAATTGCTTATTCGTTTCAATAAATCAGATAGATAATAGATAAATAATATACATATAATTTTGTCTATACATATACATACACATTCAATGTGTGCTATGTATGTCAGGGAAATTTCACATCTAGAATATATGAGCTTTTATTTTATACTTTTAAGTAATCATGACTAGTGTTTGAACCTACATTTATTTCCTTTTCATCTTTCCAGTATAGTAGGTTTTTTTTTTTGTTTTTTGTTTGTTTTTGAGATGAAGTCTCACTCTGTCGCCCAGGCTGGAATACAGTGGTGCCTTCTCGGCTCACTGCAACCTCCTGCTCCCAGGTTCAAGCAATTCTCCTGCCTCAGCCTCCTCAGTAGCTGGGATTACAGGTGCCCACCACCACACCTGGCTAATTTTTCTACTTTTAGTAGAGACAGGGTTTCACCATGTTGATCAGGCTGGTCTCGAACTCCTGACCTTGTGATCCACCCCTCCTGGGCCTCCCAAAGTGCTGGGATTACAGGCATGAGCCACCACACCCGGCCCAGTATAGTAGTTTTTGTGTGGAGGTTTTTATGTTAAAGCAGCGGTCCCCAAACTTTTTGGGACCAGGGACCAGTTTCATGGAAGACAATTTTTCCACACAGCAGGGTTGTGGTGGGGGATGGTTTCCAGATGAAATTGTTCTACCTCAGATTATCAGACATTAGTCAGTCTCCTAAGGAACATGCTACCTAGATCCCTCATATGTGCAGTTCACAACAGGGTTTGCACTCCTATAAGAATCCAATGCCACTGCTGATCTGACAGGAGGCAGAGCTCAGGTAGAAATGCTCACTCATCTTCCAGTAATCTCCTGCTGTGCAGTCCACTTCCTAACAGGTCGCAGACCTGTACAGGTCCTTGGTTTGGGGGTAAGGACCCCTGTGTTAGAGGACTAAAGTAAACAGATAGATGAGTAAACTATGTCTCGGATCCCATGTTCATGGATTGATATTCAATTGCTATGCTATTCTTTTGAGCTTTCTTACCAAATAAAGCTGTGATTACAATTCAGAGGTTTAAAATAAACTGCCTTAAAACCATATGAAAAGCAATAAAGAAAATGGGTAATGTTCAAATAAAATCAGTGAAGTTTATCACTTGGTTTGAAATTTTGATGTAGCAGTATATTGCTCAATATTACTTATATTGATCACTCATAGTTTCTATAGTATTCATTCCAATTGCTTAAAGGGAAAGATAATGAAGTTTCATTTTTGAAAAAAATGTATTAAACATTTTTTGTAGAATAGATTAGTCTTCAAATATTTTGCTCAGAAATATCATTTAACTGATACCTAGGTTCCCCTCCAATTTACTTCAACTAGTATTTTAAAATCTTTTAAAAATAATATGCCTTATAAATGTAAAATATAAGACAGTGGTTATTAATTTTTAGCAGCATAACAAGTTTAGATAATTCTTTTCATGGTAATGATGTCTTGCCAAACTTCTTGTGGCTTTGATTTGCTCTGCACCACCAAAGACACTCCAGGCTCTTGACCCCAGTCAGCCAGGCTCTTCATTAGTAACTACAGGATGGGATTAGATGACAGATGAGACAAATATTCTTTAGAAACCCTTGATTTGTCGGATCTGACCTACCGAGAGAATCATGTTTCCATATAAGCACAGAGCATGTTCCCCACTAAGTCATTATGTGAATTACCCCCCAACTCTTTCCAGAAAAATGCTCTTGGAGTAGACTGAATAGGACAAGGAATAGAGAGAGAGAACTTGGAGGGTCTGCACCAGAAAAAACATAACAGCAACTAACATGCCTGAAACGTTCCGTGTCTTGTAAGTCCTGCATTAAATACTTTACGTGCATCCACCAATTTTATCCCAATAATAATCTTATGATGGAGATTACTATTACCCTTGTTTTTAAATAGGAACACTGAGATTTGGAGAGGTTTAGTGCCCAGGTAATGAGTAGGAATGCTGGGGTATATCTTCTGTTCCCAACCATTGCAAGTAACTGGCAAACTGTAATCTTTATTCTATGTTCTTTGATTTAAAACAACAATAATAATAAAGAAATGAAATCTTCATTTTTAACTCCATGCTGGGGCCAGTGTCAATGCTTAACTGAAGCTGGAGCTCTGGTTCATTATTTTGTTATGGTAAGTTTGTTTCCAGGCTTGTATTTCACATGATAGTCTGCAAACTATTATTGAAGCAGTCTGGCTGGAAACCATTTTGTGTTCTATAATTTTTCTAATTTACCACGGTGGGAAATAGAAAGAAAAGAGAGCACCAGGCTAGCTATCTGAAGACTGCCTTCTCTTTCTGTGTGGCCTTGGGCAGTTACGTTTCTCTCTGGGCCTCTTACCACATCTATAATAAAATATTAGATTACACAATTACCTATGACCCTGCAAACACTAATGTTTTGATTCTTCCTTTTGTCGTAAATGACAACATAGGAGCATGGGGAACATTCGGTGTTTTAGTTGACATCAAACCCACACACAGGAGTGGCGCAGCTGGCATTCAAAACTATGTTTCTTAATTCCTGAGTCAGATACATATTACTACACTGTACAGGCCCCTTTGGGGTCAGCATCAACCCCAGTGCAGTTGGAAAGTTGCGTTATGCAATAGAGTTTTGAACTTCGCCCTGTCCCATCAAACATTACCAATAATGTAACTGAGGATATAATGTGCTTGTCAAATTGATTAATGCCTAAACATTGCAGTAATTCATAATATCATCTATAAAACAATAAAGAATTTTAAATTCTTGAACGGTGTGACTGCTGAGGTAAATTCAACAAATGAAACCTCCTTGTTTCTGTCAGTGATTAAAATAATTTTTATAAACAGCATGGAAAAGTCTGGCTAACAGCATATTAACTGACACAGTTTCAGTATTCAACAGTGTGAGGAGGATGTTTGAAAACTATAATCACAGGCTACAAAAGAAGTATAGCATCCACATGGAGGTGACCCTATGAGTAGAGAGAGTAGTGGGGCTGTGTTTTCCCCCACTACATACCTGAAAAATAAAGCTTCTACAGATATACTAAAAGTTTTGCAGATGGCAGCATAGCTAAAAGCAGCAGCCACCAGTTGTTCAGAATGTGCAGCCTGTTAGTTCAAACTTTTACCATTTGAGGTCTCAGTGATTGTGAACACCTGCTCTGCTGTGAAGACTAGATGTGAACCACACAGAAAGGTTATCCTCAGGCTATAAAGCAACTTCTTACTGCCACGAGTGAACAGGGGCAGAAACAGAGCAAAAATGTGAACAAAGCTCCTAACATGGAGCTCCTAATCATGGAGATTGTCCTTCAAATCAAAGTTGACAGAATAAGGAAGCTTTAGCTCTGAGAGGAAGAGACTTAACAGGGATTTGGAAAACTCTCCTTATATAATTTGTAAGTATGGATGCCCTTTCCAATTCATTCTCTGGCAGCCTATGTAAACAATTATTCTGGATTATGAATGGTGATAATCTAGTCACATATTCTTCATGTCACACAATGGAAACATCTGTAAAATATATGGATGAAATCAATATTTTATTTTATTTTTATTATTATACTTTAAGTTCTAGGGTACATGTGAACAGTGTGCAGTGCAGGTTTGTTACATATGTATACATGTGCCACGTTGGTGTGCTGCACCCATTAACTCGATATTTGCATTAGGTATATTTCTTAATGCTATCCCTCCCCACTCCCCTCACCCCACAACAGGCCCTGGTGTGTGATGTTCCCTTTCCTGTGTCCAAGTATTCTCATTGTTCAGTTCTCACCTATGAGTGAGAACATGTGGTGTTTGATTTTCTGTCCTTGTGATAGTTTTCTGAGAATGACGGTTTCCAGCTTCATCCATGTCCCCACAAAGGACATGAACTCATCCTTTTTTATGGCTGCATGGTATTCCATGGTGTATATGTGCCACATTTTCTTAATCCAGTCTATCATTGATGGATATTTGGGTTGGTTCCAAGTCTTTGCTATTGTGAATAGTGCCACAATAAACATATGTGTGCATGTGTCTCTATAGCAGCATGATTTGTAATCCTTTGGGTGTATACCCAGTAATGGGATGGCTGGGTCAAGTGGTATTTCTAGTTCTAGATCCTTGAGGAATCAATACACTGTCTTCCACAATGGTTGAACTAGTTTACAGTCCCACCAACAGTGTAAAAGTGTTCCTATTTCTCCACATCCTCTCCAGCACCAGTTGTTTCCTGACTTTTTAATGATTGCCATTCTGATGGGAGAAAATTTACAATGTACCCAACTGACAAAGGGCTAATATCCAGAATCTACAAAGTGCTTAAACAAATTTTCAAGAAAAAATCAAATAACTCCATCAAAAAGTGGGTGAAGGATATGAACAGACACTTCTCAAAAGAAGACATTTATGCAGCCAACAGACACATGAAAAAATGCTCAGCATCACTGGCCATCAGAGAAATGCAAATCAAAACCACAATGAAGTTTCTTTTTTTAAATTCCCTTTAATTTGCACTTTCCATCCCAGTGATACAGTATTTATTTCTGTGTATTTTGTACTGCCAGATATGACTCATATTTATTTGCTATCTGCTCTTGGTATGTCAATAATGGGTCATAAGGGTCATAATACACTTAATATGTGCACCATTAAAACCTAATCAAAAAAAATATTGTAGACAATCTACTTGAAAAATAAATGTCATCCTCCCCTGCCCCCAATGCCTGCAATCAGCCTTCATGGATAAAGATCAAATTCAACAATTTCCTTCAAACTAAATTCTACCCATATTTGAAAGGAGTTTCTTTTATTCTCTAGTGCAGTTATGCCATGTGTTACTATACCTTGGCCTGGTATTAGTAATTAATTTGTCCTCATGGGAATTTGTGACTTACTGGCAATTGTGTGAGTGCTCTTCATTGCTTTGTTAATCACCAGCTCTTTTCCTATAGAGCACGTTTTCCTTGGTGGATGGAAACCATCCCTTCCTTGGGCATACAGTTAATCAGAATATGTAGACAATATCTATCTCTTAGAGAAGTAGGGACAACAAGCTTAAAAATAATTTACACAGAAGCACAGCAGCAAAATAATTAATTTGAATCCTTTTATTATGTTGTTGCCAGAATAAATATCTGTATAACAAGTTCTGTCATAGAAAATTTTATTAAAGGAATTATGATTAGGCTTGTCATTCCCCCAGTGTATGTACAAATGAATTTCTTTATAGCTAGCTTTTACCATATTCTTAAAATATTACAAACATATAGAGTCCACGTTAGTAATAGGAAATCAATGGATAATTGCAAGAAAGAATTACTTTATAATGATTTTTGACCTCCCAAGTCACCAGAAGATTTCAATATTGGTCTGGCTTCCTTCTTATCAAAGAGAATCTCTTCCCCCTATACCATCCAGCACCCCCGTTTCTCTCCCTCTCTCTTTTTCTCTAAACTAGCTTTAGCTGTATGACTCCCATTTATCTTAATAGAAGTTACTTAATGAAGGCTATGCATATCGCTTAGTAACTCAGTGGTTATTCTGTTTTGCTTTCTGATCTACAGGTGTTATGTTTGTTTGTTTTTTGGTTTTTTTTTTTTTTTTTTTTTTTTTGCTTCAAATATTCACCAGTATATTTTACAACTGCTATTTGTGTTTCTAGCCAGATAATTCATGAGTTTATTTTAAAATATAATTATGCTTATGCAATCTCTGCAAGACATGATATTGACAACAGTGGCAAAATGTAGAATCAGGTATAAACATTGTTATATGTGTGCATGCTGTGCATATAAGCACACGAAATACTTCTTTAATTTTTTTTCTGAGTGATTAAGCAGTGGTCATAGACGTTTAGTCTGGAAATGGACTAATAGCTTTTGGAATTGTCTTTTACAGTTCAAAAATGATAATTAAAAACTATACTAATTTGTATTAATTCTTACCAGAAAAGGATTTACCCTTTTGTACATAATACTTTTAATTCTAAATATGAGTGTGTTCTGTAAACTTGCTTAAAATACTGGCTTAAAAATGTAATTGGTCTTTATTTAAACTGAGACAACCCAGTGTATGCTACAAATAGTTTATTTTAGAAAGTATAGTCTTTGAAGGAAGTTCGCTGGTTCCAAGATGGTTGAATAGGAACAGCTCCAGTCTGCAGCTCCCAGCATGAATGATGCAGAAGACAGGTGATTTCTGCATTTCTTACTGAACTTTGAAGAGAGTAGTGATTATCCCAGCACAGAGTTTGAGATCTGAGAATGGACAGACTGACTCCTCAAGTGGGTCCCTGTCCCCCAAGTAGCCTAACTAGGAGACACCTCCCAGTAGGGGCCAACTGACACCTCATAAAGACAGGTGCCCCTCTGAGACAAAGCTTCCAGAGGAAGGATCAGGCAGCAACATTTGCCATTCTGCATATTTGCTGTTCTGCAGCATCCTGCAGAACCTGCCTGGTGATACCCAGGCAAACAGGGTCTGGAGTGGACCTCCAGCAAACTCCAACAGACTGCAGCTGAGGGACCTGACTGTTTGAAGGAAAGCTAACAAACAGAAAGGACATCCACACCAAAACCCCATCTGTACATCACCATCATCAATGACCAAAGATAGATAACATCACAAAGATGGGGAGAAAGCAGAACAGAAAAGCTGAAAACTCTAAAAATCAGAACACCCCCTCTCCTCTAAAGGAACACAGCTCCTCACCAGCAACGGAACAAAGCTGGATGGAGAATGACTTTGATGAGTTGAGAGAAGAAGGCTTCAGACGATCAGTAATAACAGACTTCTCTGAGCTAAAGGAAGATGTTCGAACCCATCACAAAGAAGCTAAAAACCTTGAAAAAAGATTAGACGAATGGTTAACTAGAATAAATGCATAGAGAAGACCTTAAATGACCTGATGGAGCCAAAAACCATGGCATGAGAACTATGTGATACATGCACAAGCTTTAGTAGCCAATTCGATCAAGTGGAAGAAAGGGTATCAGTGATTAAAGATCAAATGAATCAAATGAAGCGAGAAGAGAAGTTTAGAGAAAAAAGAGTAAAAAGAACCAAACAAAGACTCCAAGAAAATGGGACTATGTGAAAAGACAAAATCTATGTCTGATTGGTGTACCTGAAAGTGATGGGGAGAATGGAACCAAGTTGGAAAACACTCTTCAGGATATTATCCAGAAAGTACAGTCTTTGATAATTTGAGCTAATCTTCTTTAAACTCGATTTACCTTCTACTTAAAAACTTTAATGGTTTTCTATGTACTTCCTTCTCATAAACCTCTGAAGATTTTTATGCATAATGAATAAATTTTATATTCTAAACCTAGAACTCAGCCGTTTGCACAGAAATCTCATCCTATTTATCCACAATTTTATCCTCAACTCTCCAAGACAGAACTTCTCTTATGGCTAGAAAGGCTTCATGGGCATCCCCACACACTTGCTTATTCTTCCCTCAATCTTATATCAAAAAATGCCTCCCCCTTATACTTTGCCTACAAATTTTACTTACAGATGAAGACAAGGTTAAGTTCTTCCTTTTCCATGAAAGTTGAATTATTATTGAATCTTATTAAAGCCCAAACTGAGCAGTTCTAGTTGAGCCTCCTATGGGTGCAAGACTTTGTGACCAATAGCATTGCTTATTATAGATATGTAGGTATTGCCTCTACCAGTGGGGCAGTAACCACCCTGAAAACAAGAGCCTCATCACAGAAAGGTTTTTATATTCACTCTAATATATACATATAGACATGGAATAAATGACTTTTATTATTTTGGAAGTCTTCAAACTTGAAAGTGTTCATCTAGGCCCAAGCAGAGCAGCTGAGGATTTGAGAATATTCACATCTGCAAGGGCATTTCCCTATCAGTAAGAACTTTCATTGATCCTATAAAATATATCAGTCAAAATATTTAGATTAAATCATTCATTTATTTAATATATTAAAAATAGTAAAATGACTTGTGGGTTGAATAATACAAAATTATATTACAGTTCAAATGTGGTTGAACATCAGCAAATTTATATGGTTCAACCTAATATTGGCCAATATTTATGGATACAGTAGTAAATAAGAGACTGTCTTTATGGAACATATAGTATAGCCAGTTAGAAGAATTGTATTTGATATTATAGGCCACTGAAAGTTCTCATTCTTGTCTAAATGATCTCATGACTGAATTTGTTTGGACACAAGTCCTTACAGCAATTAGATTTTAATAGTAGCTCCCAGTGACACTTGATGAGTAATGGTCTTAAAAAAAAAAAAAAAAAAAAAAAATCTCAAGGGGATTGAGATGTGCCCCATCTTCTCTTACCAATCTATTATAATGTTAACTGTAATCTGTCAATTTCTATAGGTCCCCTAAGCTGGTCAACGCATATTGTGTTATCTCTTAAATTGAGAATCTTTATAATTTTAAAGTATGTTCTGTGTGCAATTATTGTTACCTTTTGTAGTTCCTTTCAAGTTCTTTCCCTATTATGACAAAAAGCTGTCACCTCAAAATTGGTGAATGAATTATTGTTCCACATGTTCATGCACATCTTTATTATTAAGGCTTAATTCATTTTTTAAGCTTTATAATTTCCCAGACCAAAAATAAGAAGTTGATTTCTTAATATTTATCCCTACAAATAGGCTGTTTTGCCTTTCCTCATGACCTGCTTTGCCTAAATTGTTTAGAAGAACAATTTGGAAGAAGAAATTGTTCTCTGGAAGAACAGTGGCTAGAAAAAGACACAGTGTTCCAGAAGCTGATGCCCCACAGCTCCCTGCAAGGTTAGGGCAGTACTTTCTCTGTTGTCCCCCTGATTATAACCTGCTGACCTTTTTGACTCAGAGCAGCACAAAGGGCTTATGTCTCCAAAAACTTGAACACAGTGACTCTATGTCTTGATCTGAACCCATCATTTGAAAAAACATAAGTTGGATTTACTTATTTCTAAGTCCTTATATCTGTCTAATATAGACAAACATTATCTTCTGTGTTAATTATAGTAGATTTGTACCGAACTTGGTAAATTTATCTTATTTTTTATTCCTTAATAGTATTTTGGCATGTCACAGACCAGAAAAGTTGGAAACTATCAAGGCCTCCATTTTTAAGAAAAGTTTTAAATGCTGTCTAATAAGAAATCATTAATAATTCAGTTTTGACTGTTCTTCTTAATTTATCTTCTTTTAGCTCAGTGTTTTCTCGGTGTTTACATGTAAATACTCTATGATGTGCCTGAGATTATCAGCTGATTCCTTTCTATTGTGTTACTATTTCATAAACTATTTCAAAACATTTTTGCATCCTATTTTATATTTATGGAGGTATTTGAGTTATCAACTTTAGTTTTCTTTTGGGTGTACTGGCCTTAGACTGATTTTAACACAATTTCAAAACTTGGTGTTCAGTTTTAGACAAATCTCCAGAGGCTCAGTCCTTTGATTCACATAAAACTACAATAGATTGTTGGCTTAGTTAGATCTTGTATAAATCTCAGGTATTTGTGTGTGAAAATCCAAAATAACACCTTCCCAAAATGTTCACTGCTTACTTTAATTTTACCTGATAAAAATCTTTCTTAGTGAATTTTATTTTAAGAAGCACAGTTTCACCCGAGAATATGGTTGAGAGATTTGATTGGAGGTGGGTGGTTCCAAAATGGTCGAATAGGGAGAGTTCCAGTCTATAGCTCCCAGCATGAGCGATGCAGAAGACAAGTGATTTCTGCATTTCTAACTGAGGTACCAGGTTCATCTCACTGGGGCTTGTCAGACAGTGGGGGCAGCGGAGTGGGTGCAGCCCACCGAGCATGAATCAAAGCAGGATGAGGCATTGCCTCACCCAGGAAGGACAATGGGTCAGGGAATTTCCTTTCCTAGCAAAGGGAAGCAGTGACAGATGGCACCTGGAAAATCAGGTCACTCCCACCCTAATACTGCACTTTTCCAATGGTCTTAGCAAATGGCACCCTAGGAGATTACATCCCGCACCTGGCTCAGAGGCTCAGAGGGTCCCATGCGCAGGGAGCCTCACTCATTTTTAGCACAGCAGTCTGAGATCAAACTGCAAGGTGGCAGTGAGGCTGGGGGAGGGGCGCCCACCATTGCTGAGTCTTGAGTAAGTAAACAAAGCTGCCAGGAAGCTGGAACTGGGTGGAGCCCACCGCAGCTCAAGGAGGCCTGCCTGACACTGTAGACTCCACCTCTGGGGGCAGGGCATGGCCAAACAAAAGGCAGCAGAAACCTCTGCAGACTTAAATGTCCCTGTCTGACAGCTTTGAAGAGAGTAGTGGTTCTCCCATCACAGAGATTGAGATCTGAGAAAGGACAGACTGCCTCCTCAAGTGGGTCCCTGACCTCTGAGTAGCCTAACTGGGAGGCAACCCCCAGTAGGGGCAGAATGACACCTCACATGGCCAGGTATCCCTCTGAGACAAAGCTTCCAGAGGAAGGATCAGGCAGCAACATTTACTCTTCAGCAATATTCGTTGTTCTGCAGTCTCCCCTGCTGATACCCAGGCAAACAGGGTCTGGAGTGGACCTCGAGCAAACACCAACAGACCTGCATCTGAGGATCCGGACTGTTAGAAGGAAAACTAACAGAAAGGACATCCACACCAAAACCCCATCTTTATGTCACCATCATCAAAGACCAAAGGTAGATAAAACCACAAAGATGGGGGAAAAACAGAGCAGAAAAGCTGAAAATTCTAAAAATCAGAGCACCTCTCCCCCTCCAAAGGAACGCAGCTCCTTGCCAGCAATGGAACAAAGCTGGACGGAGAATGACTTTGATGAGTTGAGATAAGAAGGCTTCAGAGGATCAAACTTCTCCTAGCTAAAGGAGGAAGTTCGAACCCATCGCAAAGAAGATAAAAACTTTGAAAAAAGATTAGATAAGTGGCTAACTAGAATAACCAGTGTAGAGAAGTCCTTAAATGACCTGATGGAGCTGAAAACCATGGCACGAGAACTACGTGATGAATGCACAAGCTACTGTAGCCGATTCAATCAACTGAAAGAAAGGATATCAGTGATTGAAGATCAAATGAATGAAATGAAGTGAGAAGAGAAGTTTAGAGAAACAAGAGTAAAGAGAACCGAACAAAGCCTCCAAGAAATATGGGGCTATGTGAAAAGACCAAATCTATGTCTGATTGGTGTACCTGAAAGTGACGGGGAGAATGGAACCAAGTTGGAAAACACTCTGCAGGATATTATCCAGGAGAACTTCCCCAACCTAGCAAGGCAGGCCAACATTCAAATTTAGGAAATACAGAGAATGCCATAAAGATACTCCTCAAGAAGAGTAACTCCAAGACACATAATTGTCAGATTCACCAAAGTTGAAATGAAGGAAAAAATGTTAAGGGCAGCCAGAGAGAAAGGTCGGGTTACCCACAAAGGGAAGCCCATCAGACTAACAGCGGATCTCTTGGCAGAAACTCTACAAACCAGAAGGGAGTGGAGGTCAATATTCAACATTCCTAAAGAAAAGAATTTTCAACACAGAATTTCATATCCAGCCACACTAAGCTTCATAAGTGAAGGAGAAATAAAATCCTTTACAGACAAGCAAATGCAGAGAGATTTTGTCACCACCAGGCCTGCCCTACAAGAGCTCCTGAAGGAAGCACTAAACATGGAAAGGAACAACTGGTACCAGTCACTGCAAAAACATGCCAAATTGTAAAGACCATCGATGCTAGGAAAAAACTGCATCAACTAACAAGCAAAATAAGCAGCTAACATCATAATGACAGGATCAGATTCACATACATCAATATTAACCTTTAATGTAAATAGACTAAATGCTCCAATTAAAAGACACAGACTGGCAAATTGGATAAAGAGTCAAGAACCGTCAGTGTGCTTTATTCAGGAGACCCAACTCACGTGCAAAGACACACATAGGCTCAAAATAAAGGGATGGAGGAAGATCTACCAAGCAAATGGAAAACAAAAAAAGGGCAGGGGTTGCAATCCTACTCTCAGATAAAACAGGCTTTAAACCAACAAAGATCGAAAGAGACAAAGAAGGCTATTGCATAATGGTAAAGGGATCAATTCAACAAGAAGAGCTAACTATCCTAAATATATATACACCCAATACAGGAGCACCTAGATTCAGGAAACAAGTCCTTAAGACCTACAAAGAGACTTAGACTCCTACACAATAATAATGGGAGACTTTAACATCCCACTGTCAACATTAGACAGATCAATGAGACAGAAAGTGAACAAGGATATCCAGGAATTGAACTCAGCTCTGCACCAAGCAGACCTAATACACATCTACAGAACTCTCCACCCCAAATCAACAAAATATACATTCTTCTCAGTACCACATCACACTTATTCCAAAATGGACCACATAGTTGGAAGTAAAGCACTCTTCAGCAAATGTAAAAGAATAGAAATTATAACAAACTGTCTCTCAGACCACAGTGCAATCAAATGAGAACTCAGGATTAAGAAACTCACTGAAAACCTCTCAACTACATGGAAACTGAACAACCTGCTCCTGAATGACTACTGCGTACATAACGATATGAAGGCAGAAATAAAGATGTTCTTTGAAATCAGTGAGAACAAAGATATAACACACCAGAATCTCTAGGACACATTAAAAGCAGTGTGTAGAGGTAAATTTGTAGCACTAAATGCCCACGAGAGAAAGCAGGAGATATCTAAACTTGACATCCTAACATCACAATTAAAAGAACTAGACAAACAAGAGCAAACACATTCAAAAGCTAGCAGAAGGCAAGAAATAACTAAGATCAGAGCAGAACTGAAGGAGATAGAGACACAAAAAAAACCTTCAAAAAATCAATGAATCCAGGAGCTGTTTTTTGAAAAGATCAACAAAATTGATAGACCGCTAGCAAGACTAATAAAGAAGAAAAGAGAGAAGAATCAAACAGATGCAATAATAAAAAAAAAATGATAAAGGGAATATCACCACCAATCCCACAGAAATACAAACTACCATCAGAGAATACTATAAACTCCCTACGCAAAGAAACTAGAAAATCTAGAAGAAATGGATGAATTCATGGACACATACACTGTCCCAAGACTAAACCAGGAAGAAGTTGAATCCCTGAATAGACCAATAACAAGCTCTGAAATTGAGGCAATAATTAATAGCCTACCAACCAAAAAAAGTCCATGACCAGATGGATTCACAGCCAAATTCTACCGGAGGTACAAAGAGGAGTTGGTACCATTCTTTCTGAAACTATTCCAATCAATAGAAAAAGAGGAAATCCTCCCTAACTCATTTTATGAGTTCAGCATCATCCTGATACCAAAGCCTGGCAGAGACACAATAAAAAAAAGAGAATTTCAGTCTAATATCCCTGATGAACGTCGATGCAAAAATCCTCAATAAAATACTGGCAAACCAAATCCAGCAGCACATCAAAAAGCTTATCCACCATGATCAAGTTGGCTTCATCCCTGGGATGCAAGGCTGTGTCAACATATGCAAATTAATAAATGTAATCCAGTATATAAACAGAACCAAAGACAAAAACCACATAATTATCTCAATAGATGCAGAAAAGGCCTTTGACAATATTCAACAGCCCTTCATGCAAAAAACTCTCAATAAACTAGGTATTGATGGGATGTATCACAAAATAATAAGAGCTATTTATGACAAACCCACAGCCAATATCATACTGAATGGGCAAAAACTGGAAGCATTCCCTTTGAAAACTGGCACAAGACAGGGATGCCCTCTCTCACCACTCCTATGCAACACACTGTTGGAATTTCTGGCCAGGGCAATCAGGCAGAAGAAAGAAACAAAGGGTATTCAAGTAGGAAAAGAGGAAGTCAAATTGTCCCTGCTTGCAGATGACATGATTGTATATTTAGAAAACCCAATCATCTCAGCCAAAAACCTCCTTAAGCTGATGGGCAACTTCAGCAAAGTCTCAGGATACAAAATCAAAGTGCAAAAATCACAATAATTCTTATACACCAATAACAGACAAACAGAGAGCCAAATCATGAGTGAATTCCCATTCACAATTGCTTCAAAGAGAATAAAATACCTAGGAATCCAACTTACAAGGGATGTGAAGGATTTCTCCAAGGAGAACTACAAACCACTGCTCAATGAAATAAAAGAGGACACAAACAAATGGAAGAACATTCCATGTTCATGGATAGGAATGATCAATATCATGAAAATGGCCATACTACCCAAGGTAATTTATTGATTCAATGCCATCCCCATCAAGCTACCAATGACTTTCTTCACAGAATTGGAAAACACTACTTTAAAGTTCATATGGAACCAAAGAAGAGCCCTCGTTGCCAAGATAATCCTAAGTCAAAAGGACAAAGCTGGAGGCATCATGCTACCTGACTTCAAACTATATAACAAGGCTACAGTAACCAAAACAGCATGGTACTGGTACCAAAACAGAGATATAGACCAATGGAACAGAACAGAGTTCTCAGAAATAATACTACACATCTATAACCATCTGATCTTTGACAAACCTGACAAAAACAAGAAATGGGGAAAGGATTCCCTATTTAATAAATGGGTTGCTAGGAAAACTGGCTGTCCATATGTAGAGAGCTGAAACTGGATCCCTTCCTTATACCTTATACAAAAATTAATTCAAGATGGATTAGAGACTTAAATGTTAGACCTAAAACCATAAAAACCCTAGAAGAAAACTAGGCAATACCATTCAGGACATAGTCATGTGCAAGGACTTCATGTCTAAAACACCAAAAGCAATGGCAACAAAAGCCACAATTGACAAATGGGATCTAATTAAACTAAAGAGCCACTGTACAGCAAAAGAAACTACCATCAGAGTGAACGGGCAACCTACAGAATGGGAGAAAATTTTTGCAATCTACTCATCTGACAAAGGGCTAATATCGAGAATCTATGAAGAACTCAAACAAACTAACAAGAAAAAACAACCCCATCAAAAATTGGGCAAATGATATGAACAGACACTCCTCAAAAGAAGACATTTATGCAGCCAACAGACACATGAAAAAATGCTCATCATCACTTGTCATCAGAGAAATGCAAATCAAAACCACAATAAGATACCATCTCACACCCGTTAGAATGGTGATCATTAAAAAGTCAGGAAACAACTGGTGCTGGAGAGGATGTGGAGAAATGGAAACACTTTTACACTAAACTAGTTGGTGGGACTGTAAACTAGTTCAACCATTGTGGAAGATAGTGTGGCAATTCCTCAAGGATCTAGAACTAGAAATACCATTTGACCCAGCCATCCCATTACTGGGTATATACCCAAAGGATTACAAATCATGCTGCTATAAAGACACATGCACACGTATGTTTATTGTGGCACTATCGACAATAGCAAAGACTTGGAACCAACCCAAATATCCATCAATGATAGACTGGATTAAGAAAATGTGGCCCATATACACCATGGAATACCATGCAGCCATAAAAAAGGATGAGTTCATGTCTTTTATAGGGACATGGATGAAGCTGGAAACAGTCATTCTCAGCAAACTATTGTAGGGACAAAAAAGCAAACACTGCATGTTCTCACTCATAGGTAGGAAGTGAACAATGAGAACACTTGGATACAGGAAGGGGAACATCACACACCAGGGCCTGTCCTGGGGGGGTGGGAGAGGGGAGAGATAGCATTAGAAGATATACCTAATGTAAATATCAAGTTAATGGGTGCAGCACACCAACATGGCACATGTATACATATGTAACAAACCTGCACATTGTGCATATGTACGCTAGAACTTTATTTTTTTTAATAAACAAAAATAAAAAAGGAGAGATTTGATTGGCTTCAGTCAAGATGATATACGTGGTTCTTTTTGTCCTTCAGACCTTGGGATACCAAGTTTTTTTCTTTCTTTCTTTCATTTATTTATTTATTTGTTTGTTTGTTTGTTTATTCAAGACAGAATCTTGCTCTGTTGCCCAGGCTGGAATGCAGTGGTGTGATCTTGGCTCACTGCAACCTCCTCCTCCAGAGTTCAAGCAGTTCTCCTGCCTCAGTCTCCCAAGTAGCTGGGATTACAGGTGCGTGCCACCATGCCCAGCTAATTTTTTTGTATTTTTAGTAGAGACAGGATTTCACCATTTTAGCCAGGAGGGTCTCGATCTCCTGGAGATACCATGTTTATTAAGAGGAACATCATTCTGAACTCTACTAGACACCCTGCCTAAACTAATATGGAATATTCACTCAATGTGTCTACAGTAGCGTCTCTTGTTTTACAATAATCACTTAGCTACTAGTTGCTGTGGGTTTATTATTTAATCTCTATTACCTCACTTTAAATGCATTGTTGCCTTCAAGGAAAAAAAAATGGTATATTACAATGTCCTTATACTAGACAGCTATTTTGAAAATCAGATTACCTATTTAAAAATGCTGCATTTCTCCTAATATTTTCTTGTGACTTAGTTAAGCTGACCTTGTTTTCCTGAAGAAGTGTCAGTAACTCTTGGTGTTCCCTATTTGAATTATGAAGTCTCTCAGTGTCTTAAGATTAGGGTAATGAGGCTAAGGTTTTGCCAGTGTGTGTCAGGTGGCCTTATTGACTTTTTGAGAGCAGCTGCCAAGTTTTTAGCTTTCCGGTAAAGCAATAGCAACCTAACCAAAGCTCCCTAAGAGAAGCTTTCCATAAACTATTAGAATGGGGGAAGTATCTTTGCAAGGAAGGTTTTGTTTTTGTTATTTCTTTTGCCTGGACTCATCAGAGTTCAGTTGCCAGGCTTATCAGAATTATTTGAAATAAAGACAGTGTTTACTGATCATAATAGAATTGTATCACCTTTACTAACCCTCAATTCCCTTCCTATGTATCATCAAATGCACATGAATCCCATGATCATCTCTAATAACTAAGTCTGTGCTAGAAACTACGAGAACCTAAAACTTTCCAATTGTTACCTTTTTGAATGTGAACATGTAAAACTATGACCTTTCCTTAATCTCTAACCATTTCAACATTCCTGTCATGCCCCAATTGTAGTTAGAAAGACATTTTCATGTCTAGATTAGTTAAGAAAACAAAAGTCATCTTATTAAGGAAGTCATTTTCTAAACAAGATTTGAGCTAATGCTATGCTTTGTCTTTTATTTTGCTGTCTTCTTTTTTAACATTAGTTTTTTAAAGAAATCTCCATTATAATTTTAATACAAATGCCAAAAGGAGATTATTCTGAGATATGTATTTACTATCTGAGATGACCTTGGTGCTTATGGTCATTATTTATCTTCCTTATTTTCATAAATGCCTGGGAATAAACCTCTTATAGATACAAAATGCTAGTTTTCAAACTTAACACTATTCTAGATTTCCCATTATTAAGTAAATAATACTAATTTTGGATAGTTTGATAGATTCTCATCAAATTAGTAGGTCATAATTGGAACGGCCTTACTTAAAAGATAGGTTCCACCAGGGTGGCTCACGCCTGTAATCCCAGCACTTTGGGAGGCCAAGGCGGGTGGATCACGAGGTCAGGAGATCGAGACCATCCTGGCTAACATGGTGAAACCCCGTCTCTACTAAAACTACAAAAAATTAGCTGGGTGTAGTGGCAGGCACCTGTAGTCCCAGCTACTTGTGAGGCTGAGGCAGGAGAATGGTGTGAACCTGGGAGGCAGAGCTTGCAGTGAGCCGAGATTGTGCCACTGCACTCCAGCCTGGATGACAGAGCAAGACTGTGGGGAAAAAAAAAAAAAAAAAAAAAAAAAGATAGGTTTCGTGGCTTACACAAAAGATATGGGCCATTCTTCCCCAAAGCAGCTGAAAGTGAGATAGCATAGGAATCTGTGAAAGTGCTGATAGATATTTGCCACATATATCAAGAATTCATGGGAAAACTATGGTTTCAAATATGAAACTGAAATTAATCATGTCAAGGAATCTGACATTGGTTCAATGTCCAAATTTTGTTACTATTTTCCAACCCTAAATGACAATGCAAACCTAAATATATATGTTTTTCATTGGAAAGGATATGTTGGGGTCAACAAATGAATCCCTAGGAGGATGCTTAAACCTTTATTAAGAAATAAATGTCCAAATTCAGGCATATACAAAATAGTCCCATGATTTACAACTGTGCATTTTAATAAGTGGCCCTTATAACTTAATTTTTTTAATTTTTAAATATGTTCTGTGTGCAATGATGTAACTTTTGTCATCACTTTTAGTGATTCATCACAAAAGCAAATACTCACATAATGGGTATTTAACTTGCAACAAACATGCATTTCACATTGACAACTCTACATATCATGCTCCAAAGACTATTTATATGGACCTCAAATATATGGACCTCACTTCTGATCGGTGCACAAGAATCCTTTGTGAAGGAATTCAAATTTTTTCTCTGTTAGTTAGTAAAATTATTGAAAATCATCATTAGAACTCTAAAATTGATTTTTTTGCTTTATACTAAAACTTCTATTTGATGATCATTAATGATTATCCTGAAATGGCAATATAATACAGTCATTTGATATATAAGAATAGCTCATTTATTAGTCAAGTTTCATAATTTTGATAATTTGCTCATAAACAAATTTTAAGAAAGAGGATGAAGCTGTTAATCTCATTGAATATACTATATGTGTTTGTATGAATGAGTTATTTGACAGGAAGGAATTTTTCTATTTGCTGTGACAGATAAATATTCACTAAATGCTTTGAGATTAAAGGATTCAATTTAGAAATATCCTAGATATTTTGAGGGAATGACATTGATACATGTGAGCTATCTTTGAAAAACTAATAATTGAGTGAGACTCCTCTATCATTGAAAAACTAATAATTGAGTGAGACTCTTTCAACTACATCATGGAAATTGTTTTTCATATTTAATTATGAAAGATCCAGTGTGCTTATTTGAAGTACTTTTCTTTTATCTCTAAAGAGAAGACTAACCATAGTAAAAGCTTTGATTCACTTTTTAAGATTGTGCCTTGGCTTCAGCCTTTAAATTAGTCATTATACATTTTATTCTTCCCTTGGCAAGTATTTCAGGACTAATTTTCTTTTTATTAACAGGGGAGAAATAATAGTTTTTTGAATAAGCTAATCATTCTTAGTATTTGGCCAGATTTCATTTTTCCCATCTTAGACTGACTTTATAAATAGTATTTAATATCTTGATAGCTATATACCCTACAGACTCAGTGATTCTTACTTTAAAATAAAGAAATATTTTCAGTCTTATCTCAGATGATGATTATGCTAAAGATGTATTACGTAAACACTAGAAAAATCTTTAAATCTTTCAGAATAAGTACTGGCCTCCCTCTAGCACCATAATGTGTTTCTTAAATTTCCCTCAAAAAAATATACAGCAAAAAGTTTCTAATAATGTCTATTTTATTTTCTTTCTATTTAGTATACATCTAGCAAGTATAATGGATATTCCAAACCTTGGATTATATAATAATGGGAGATACACCTTGGATTTCTTGGTAGTTCATAGTGTTTTTTCTAGCATACTTTTTCTGGACATATCATTTATTTAATAAAGGTGAGTTCAGGCAGCTCTCTGCTTCCTCTCACATATAGTAGCTAGACCATAATTCTCAATATCATTCAATCCACATAACCATAGTTACCAATATTACAGTCACAAAAACAAATAAGTTTCTTCTTATTTAAAAAAATGTCCTGAAAATTGCTTTATGTAATCAATCAACCCTCCCCCATTTATTGCGACCATACCACCTTAGCTCACAAGAAACAACCTAAAACGACAATTTTCATTCAATCACAGTCATCAATTAGAAGCTGGTATGAAATGTTTAGTGTGATCCAGGCTGTTCTGAAATCAAGTATCTTTTCTCTGTCTTGAAAAACTTTGGCATGATAGAAATTTTATCAGTTATTCACCATTAAGTTTCTCCTACCATATTTTTACTGGCAGAAATCTAAGTCTAGTCAGTTTGACTCCTGTCAGCAGGCAGACTATAGATACTGGAAAGTACAGTTTAACTCCATCTAATTTCAAGTCTCACTAGCTTAAATCTATTGAGGAAGATTACATAACTAAAACAAACAAATTATGGACCCAAAGTAACATGATGGGGACAGTAAAGATTAACTTAAGTGCTTTTTTAAAATTTCACCTGGCTTTTCTCTTGGAAGGCCTGTGCAACTAACGTAATACCAGATTATTTAGTACCTAAATGCATCTGGACTTTGTTTGAAGTTGATCATTTTGTTGACTCATTCAAAAATCTTCTTGCTGAGCTCTTATTTGTTTTATCTTGGGATTTCACATAACTTTTAAGAGGTACAAGAAGGAGAAGCCATAATGGATTATAAAAGCTGTAACTCCCTTCACTAGACTGTAAATAAAACCTTATATTAATTCTTTTGCCATGACAGAAAGCAGTGCAACGAATACTTCTGGGGCCAGTTATTTAATCATTTTATTTGGCCATGGGAAAATAATCTAGGTGGCTTTCATGCTTTTTTGTATGTGAACTGTCATAATTAAGGTGAATTGGAAAATAATTGATTACATAGCTGAATGACAAATACTGTACTCTGAAAAGAAATAGTTTTAACCAGTACAATTTATCAGCCAGATCACTGTATTAGCATCCTAAAAATAAGTTCCTTGCTTCAAATTTTGCCTCTTTTCATTCTCTCCTGAAAAGGCAGCCAAAGTGATCTTTGTAAAATTGAAATCTAACTGTGTCACTTTCTTCTTAAAATCTTTATTTTGCCTCACTGTGGTTTTCAAGGAAAATTACAAACTCCTTGGTTGTGAACACAAAGTTCTTGATATCATATTCCCTGTCTACAATTGTAGATTCATCTTCTGCCCCAGCTCACATGCTCTGCTCCGACCGTATGACTTACTGTTCCCCAAAGGCATCTCCTTCTGACTTTGACACCTCTGTTTCACCTAAGATAGATAGATAGATAGATAGATAGATAGATAGATAGATAATATCTTATATATAATATATACACATATGTATGATATATACATATAACTAAGATAACCTAATTAAGATATATATAATATATACACACATATAATATATACATATATAATATACACATATATTTATATATACATATATAAATACATATTTATATACTATATATACATATATGTATATATAAATATATATGTATATTAATCGTGTGTGTGTGTGTATATACATCACTAAGAGGTGTTGTTTTAGTTTCTCTCTGCCCTCTCTGCCTGATGAAATCCTAATCATTTATTTATTCAATGATTTTTCAAGATTTTCTCATGATCGTCTCTTCCAGGAAGACTTCCAAGAGACACTATCTTGATTCTTCCTCTGTGGTCCAGTAGTAGCTGCTGCATGTTTCATATAGTTCTCTAATCATTGGTTTCCTTGTGTTTCTCCCTCTATTAGACTATGTGCATTTTAAAGGGAAAAAAGTATGGTATTATATTCCTCACTGTGTTCTAGGTGCCCAGGGCTGTCCTTGGATACATGTAATAGGTCCTCCATGAGCAAACCTTTGTTAAATCCATGAGTGGTAAAGACTTCTATATTCAAACCAAGTCTCTGACAATACTTCACTATAAAGCCTCAATTTTTTTTTTTTTTAATATAAGGATAGAGATTCTTGCCTCAGGTGGGTTGTTATAACTGTTAAGGGCAATGTAAAAGTTCCTTGAAATTTCAAAAGAAAAAAAGATACAAAGATGATAGCATTATTGTTAAACATATTCTTTATGCAGCAATTTCTTCATGATAACAATATTCTTCATGATTGGGTGAGAATAGTAAGGGAGAAAAATAAACTGAAGTTACGAATCTTTTCTTCTTCACTTGTCCCTAGGAGTATTTTTTTGCTATAGGAACACAAGGAGTTTGTCATGTTTTTTTTTAATGCTTTATAGCTCTCTGATTCCAAGTGCTGAGTAAGAAAGGTGACTCTTTTACTATAAGATTGGTAATAACATTTCACCTCAAAACTCGCTAATCAAATTGATAAGCTGCCCACAAAAATAAAATCCTGCAATAACACATTCCTATTTTTAAAATATTTTTTGGCATTTTATATTTTTTCATTATTTGGTAGAGTGAAATTTTATTGTTTTGGGATGTTCAGTTCACTTGAGAAACCAAACTTAAGAAAAAGACAACTAGAAATTGTCTTGATTGAAGAAAAAATATAGAGAGAAAACTGAAGAGAAAAAATGGCTTTAAATGTGTTGTGAAACAGAAAGTCAGGTTATTTGGGAAGCCACAAAAACTACCATCTTCTAGGCCATAGTTTCAGAAGTTTCTCAGCTTTATCAGATTTTACATACTAAAATGAAAGAACAGAGCCTAATTCTGAAAGAAGCACCAGTGAAACACTAAGTATGTTCCTTCTTCCTCTTGGCAGGGTAGCTGTTGAGGTAGCTATTGAGGACAAACTCAAGTGTATCGGAAAGTTTAGTAAACAAAAACCCAGGAAAACTAATTCTACTTCTTGACTTAGTGATTTGGCTGGAAGGTAGGGCAGGAAGAAAGGTTAATTTTGCTTCTTTGAGTGTCTGTTTCTTCATCTGTATGATGAATGAGCAGGACTAGCTGTTCTCTGATACCCCCTAGATCTGAAGTTACCAGATTCTAAACAAACCTAGTTTTTATATCTTCAGGTACAACTTTCTCTCACCTCAACCAAACCCCATTTTCTCAAGCAGGAAGGGAGAAAGGAAAGGAAGAAGAGAGAAAAGAAAGGTGAGAAAGAGAAAAGAAGGTAAGCTATAAGGAATAGAGGCAGAGAAGAAGGGAGGAAAGGAAGAAGTGAGTAAGAAAGAAACGAAAGATTCCAAAAACTTCACTGTTTCAAAAACTTTACTCTCTCAAGCCTTGCAGTAAAGAAGCTATTTCTAATAATACCAAATATGAATAATTCCTATCGTACATGCATAAGTTTGGTTTATTAGTAGTAAACAGATTATCATTCCTAGGATATAAGAAGTAAAGTTGCTTTCTGATAAAAAAATTTTTAAGGTATAATTTAAAACTTATTTATTTTATATACTATATAAACTTCCACAAATAATTTGAAAAAATAATGTCCATAGATATTTCAAAAAATAATTTTTCATAACATTTTTAAATGATTTTTTGCATGGTGTGATACTTTTTTTTACATTTAAAATATTCCTAGGCACTAGTCATGATAGCAAAGACACGGACTCAACCTAGATGCTCATCAATGGTGGACTGGAAATGAAAATGTCTTATATATACACCACAGAATACTATATAGCCACAAAAAGGGTTCCTTGCAGCAATATAGATGCAGCTGGATTAAGCATTAAGCAAATTAATGCAAGATCAGAAAACCAAATACTATATGATCTCACTTATAAGTGGGAGCTAAACATTGAATAAACGTAGACATAAAGATGGCAACAATAGGCACTGGGAACTACCAGACCAGGGAAGGTGGGAGGGGAGTCATTGGCTGAAAAACTGCCTATTGGGCACTGTGGCCACTACTTGGGCAACAGGATCATTTGTAAGCCAAACTTCAGTGTTACGTAATATACCCACGTAACAAACCTGTACACATGCCCTTTAATCTATAAGAAATGTTGAAATTGTAAACAAAACATATTGCTAGAAAGCATTAAATAACCATAAATGTTCAGTTATGTTGACCTTTATGGAATTTCAATCTGTTCTCTTTCTATATCTCTAATGTATCACTTTGACAGACGGCTTTCTTTTGACTCTTCTTTTTCTCCTTGATCAGATGATACCACCCACTTCTCCCCCAATCCCACACACATATAAATGCATATAGATAGTCATGCTTCTATTCTCTTTCTCCCAGCTTCTTTTTCTTCTCTTATGCTTTTTCCCTCTCATTATGGTCTTTAACTGTTATAGTTGCTAAGGTAGGACATGAAACTCTGTAATATCTCTAATATTGCAGATTAAGAAATACTGCTGGGTTAGATAACTAAGTGTTACTTCGCAAGGGGCCATGGGAAAGTTGTGTTAGAAAGAATCCTTATGATATGGACACTGACCTTGTTAATGTTCTGGGCACCAGCATACACCTCCCCCTCCACCCACACACAAAAGCTCATAATTAGTACTGCCTTTGAGTTGTTACTACCTCTTGTCTTCATGAATCTTAAGTGATAGAAAGAGAGGCTGAAGTTTTATCCATTCTAGAGTAGGAGAAATATGCTTATAAGAGAGTTATGAGTATGGGCTTTATTGTCATACATTCCTGGAATTTCAGTTCTGGATTCAACTAGTTATGTCTTCTTGGGCAAGTCATATACATTCTTTGACACTTAGAAACCTCATGTAGCAGACAGATGATGATGAATGTACTGTAACTCTTCATCTCGTGAAGATTAAATAAGATAATGTACCATAAAGCTCTTAGCGCAGTAAACTTTACTTTTCATCTGGAGATGTGAAAAATGTATTGGGGTTGAACCTGAATGATGACCTTAAGACCATGCCTCAGAGTGTGGTTCTCATCTAGCTGCATCTGTGTCTATTACTACATCAGAACTTCTGTGGGTGGGGCTGAGAGGATGGATTTAGATGAGGATCCTGGATGATGCTTTGGCACCAAGATGTTTCAGAAACACTGCCCCAGAGACTTATCCTCAATTTAAAAATAAAAATCAATAGAAATATTAGATTCAATATGTAGTTTTCAATTTCCAATCAAGGTTTCTACTATGTACTTTCAAAAATACTCTTTATCTTCTGTACATTTGTACTGAAAACAATACGTTTTGATGTAGGTCTATTTGGACTAACTTGTTTCTTCATCCGTAACTTTTGAATAAAAATTACAAAGAGACCAAATTTTTAAATGTGTATTTTCACAGTGCCTGGTTATTCAAAAATATTAAATTTAAGTGTGACATTAGTTTAATCATTTTCAATTGTGTGGGATGTTTTCAAGTTGAGAGAATAACTGAAAGGGATTCTATGTCATAAGTACATAAATATTTAAATGAAATTTTTACCAATATATATTGTGTCCTAGAGAATTTGTGGTTAAAGATCTAATCTTCACCAAGAATCAAGAAAAATTAAGCCACAAATGTGCTATTCAAATAGAAAACGTGTGTGATCAAATGAGGACCATACTAGGTTAAAAAATATTTATTTATATATTCCTATTTCCATGAGTTGCATTGTATCTACACTATTCCCAGGATGACCCTGATAGAAGTGTTCTTGTCAGGCAGACATGAATTCCTCATTCTATACCTGTGATATGCATGGATGTCATCAGTGGTAAAGTGAGTCTTCCTAAATGCTAAATGCCAAGTAGAATAAGAGCAAATGTTGGGCTTAGTTGATTTAGCTATAAAAATACTCAGTGATAAATAAGAATGGTTTAATTATACAATTATGTTTGGTTTAAGAAAAACAAGTACTTGTTCCTGTTTGAAGAGACAATGGCTAAAAATGAAAAAGATTTGGCAAAGAAAGCATGGTAATGGAATGATTTCTTAAACTGACATGTGGACAAGCAAGTAGATAAAAATCTCTGTCACGTCTTCAGCATGACATTTTAGACAGATCAATGAACTGAAGGTGTGAAGAGAATGGAATGAATACAGTAGTCCCCTCTTACCCAAGATGTCACTTTCTATAGTTTCAGTTACCCAGGATCAACTCGTGTCATTATCAACAGTACAATAAGATATTTTGACAGAGAAAAAGAGAACAGAAGAGACAACATTCACATATATTATATGGTTATAGTTGTTCTTTTTTATCATTAGTTGTTAATCTCTTACTATGCCTAATTTATAAATTAAACTATCATGGATATACATATATATATATATATATATGTATATCTATTTGACTTGGTACTGTTCAGTTTCAGGCATCCACTGAGTGTATTAGAAAGTATCCCTTGCAGATAAGGGGGGACTTCTGCAATACACTAAGAATTGGAAAGCACAACATGCATTACTTCATCAGGGAAAATGCCTTATATATTGCTATAACACACAGAAATGATACCGACGGGATAGAAAAACAAGCAAACTCCATTGATTTTCCCTGGCTCCTCATATTCCTTACTAATGAACTTGAGGATGTAAATAATGCATACAACAGATTGTGTTAGAGGTGATTGTCTCTTTATTGCATGCATAAGTCAAAAGTCATTATTAGTGTGTTACAGACTTGGAATCAGTTCCAGATTGCAGAGTCTCTTTGCCTAATGACTGTCACAAATGGGAAACTCACAAGCCAAAGCAACCAAACAAGACTTTTTCATAGTTGGCTCATATATTGCCTTCCTTTGAGTCATAAAAATAAAATGTTATTTTATGGAACAAACACTTTTTAATGCACGAAATTTTTATCAGCTAAGAAAAGACATAAAAGGTTTTCATAAAGGAATATTATATCATCCTTTGTGATCCTTCTTAAATTGGTTGTTGTTATTTCTTTTTTAACCTAGTCAAGACAATCATAAACAAATTGATGTTACAAGCCTTATGTGATTGTCTCAATAATTTGTATAGCCTGGGGAAGGACTATACATCTTAATCCATTACTATATCTTTCATTGCTTAATTATGGTAGAAGTTCAATAAAGCAGGATGGTTCTTCCCTAGAATTTCACATTATTGATAAATAACAAAAAGTATCCTCTGCTTGTTCACACATTTGTATATGATCTACACAATGTTAATTGAACTATGTTTTGTTCTAGTAAATTCTGCAACAGTGACGTACTTTGACTTTGTCACTACAGAAGCACTGTTAATTTAATTTTAGTATCACTGATTTGTATAACATTTATTTCTGCAGCCTTTTTTATCTCCCAGAGCCTTCTATATTGTGTTCAATATCTGGCTTTGATGAACATTTTCAATGGTAAAATAAACTCAGTCCCCGTTTGGTGGGTAGGTTATGTTTTTTTCCCTTACTCCTGAGTGGGATCTGTGCAAAAGCACAAAGGACTGATTAAGTTTTCAATTAAGATGATGGGATATATGAGATTTATAAATGGAATGTTGATGATCTAGAAATCCATGGCCTCTGCACAAAAGCCAAGCTATTTTCTAGAATATGTAAGAAAAAGTAAACTTGATTTAATAGATAGGAACATATTACTTCTTTTTAAAATCTATTCTAAATTCTTTCTGACACCATAACAGACCTTCCCTCTTGCAACTTAATGGGATTAAGTTTAATAGGATTAAATTTAGTTCTAATTTAAAAAAAAAAAAACTTTTTATTTTAGGATGATTTAAAATTCACAGAAAAGTTGCAAGTAAAATACCATGCCCCATGCCCAGTTTTCTCTACTGGCAATATCTTGTGTTACTATACATGTTTATTACAACTAATGACAAATATTGATACATTATTATTGACTAAAGTCCAGTCCTAACATTTAAAAAATGCATTATATTGAAAAGAAAATATTTTATCTATAATTAATTGATTGTTTTTTTCTCAGGTTTAAAATAAAGACCAATTAGAAAATGTATGTAGCAAGAATAGCATTCCATATCAATTCATAAGAAATGATTTTGTGATTCAATATAGGTGACCAGATAGAAATGTATAACAAATATACAGTTTTGTAGATGCTATTGTGTTATAATTTATTTCAATAGAATATTTATGTAGACTTTAATGTACCACATCTATAATAAATTCTGCAAGAAACATTGTGTGTTTAGACAGTTTTGAACAGAGCTGGGCAGGGTGGCTCATGCCTGTAATCCTAGCGATTTGGGAGGCTGAGATGAGAGGATTTCTTGAGTCCAGGAGTTTGAGCACAGCCTGGGTAGCAGGGGTGAGACCCCGTATCTACAAAAAAAAAAAAAAAAAAAAAAAAAAAAAAAAAAAGAGAGAAAAAGTTAGCTGGGTGTGGTGGCACATGCCTATAATCCCAGATATGCTGCAGAGAGGGAAGTTAAGGCAGGAGAATCATATGAGCCTGGGAAGTTGTGACTGCAGTGAGCCATGGTTGTGCCACTGCACTCCATCCTGGGTAACAAGAGAGACAGAGTGAGACCCTGTCTCAAAAAAAATTAAATAAAGAAAAAAAAGTTTTCAACAGAAAGATATCTTCCCATTTAACTTGAAAAAATTAAGTATTATCTTGTAAAGTCAGTCATCTCAGTAATAGCCATTTACTGAGCACTGTGTGTCAAGTGTTTCGCAAAGTGCTTGACACACATTATGTTCCATCCTATCAACAGCCCTTCAGTGTTTGTTTCTACGTTACAGATGAGGAAATTGAAACTTAGCAAAGCACAGAAAGTAGCTTAGGGGTAAACAGCCAAGAAATTATCGATACAGATTTAAAAGAGGAGGAAGAAGGGGTGGGGAGAGGAAAGTGAGGAAGTGGAGAAGGGGAGGAAGAGGAAGAAGAGAAAATATGTCCAGGGAAAATAATCTGCTAAAGCGTAAAGTATAAAGCATCACCTCATGTTTATAACAGGAGATTCAGTATTTAAATCCAATCCTGATTAATAGAATAGAGTGTTTAGTCTTCTTTGCATTACGTAAATGAGAATGATCGGTCTACATTGGCATTATTGCAAATTAGGTTTTTTTTTCAAATAGTGCTACCGGCAGGTTTATCAGGGAAGTGATATAGAACTGGTTTAATACAAAAGGTTGGCTGGGCAAGGTGACTCACGCCTATAACCCTAGCACTTTGGGAGGCTGAGGCAGGCAGATCATCTGAGATCAGGAGTTCCAGACCCACCTGGCCAACATGGCAAAAACTCCATCTCTACTAAAAATACAAAAATTAGCTGGGCACGGTGGTGCATGCCTGTAATCCCAGCTACTCGGGAGGCTGAGGCAGGAGAATTGCTTGAACCCAGGAGGAGGAAGTTGCAGTGAGCTGAGATCGCGCCACTGCACTCCAGCCTGGGTGACAGAGCTAGACTCTGTCTCAAAAAAAAAAAAAAAAAAAAAAAAAAAAAGGCTACTGTAACGTGTGAAAAGTATTAATGAATTTTATGTCACAAGTGTTCATCTTTTACAAGGAGATGTTTGTGGTGGCTATTTATAAAGAGGCCGAGAGATAAAAATTATATTAAACTGAGTAGTTCATATAAGGCATTAAAATGAATTATCTTATTACTTTAGCAGAGTTGTGGGTTCTGTTACTCAAGATTTCTAAGTGGAGATAATAGGAAACTTTTCTTTCAGTTTAGTAATGCATAGATATGTATGCATCTTTCTGTTATAAGGTAGAGGCTTAGGATGTTTGGGACTCTTGTTATATTCCTGACCCTGAATTCCTTTCTTGATTAGGGAATAGCAAGATAAATACACCTGGGGCACCATCTGGAAATGTATTATCTCTCTTTGATTACTATAATTTCTGTGTCTGATTGTCATAGCTGGAGTCTTTTAAATTTGGGGGCTCCAACAGGGTATTTTTGACTATTTTGAAAATGTAAGTAACAATCTGCATTTATCAATGTTATTTTTAAACGTAAGCATCACACTTTATTTATTTATTTATTTAGAGACAGAGTCTTGTGCTGTCACCCAGGCTGGAGTGCAGTGGTGTAATCATAGCTAACTGCAGCTTTGAACTACAGCTCCAGTGATCCTTTCTCCTCAGCCTCCTGAGTAGCTGAAACTACAGGTGCATGCCACCATGCCCAGCTATTTTTTTTAATTATTTTTATTTTTACTGTAAAAACGGGGTCTCACTATGTTGCCCAGGCTGGTCTCTAACTCCTGATCTCAATTGATTCTCCTACCTTGGCTTCCCAAAGTGTGAGGATTCCAGGTATGAGCCTCCACACCTAACCAGCATCATACTTTAGATTCAATCTTCAGAAAATGGTTTTGCTTCAACATTGTTTATTAGGTAGAAAGTAAGTTTCAAAACCAAAGAACAGGCTAGGAAGAATTTGTTAAAGGATACAAAATTACAGCTAGACAGGAAGAATGAGTTCTAGTGTTGTATACCACTGTAGATTACTATAGTTAGCAATAATATATAGCTGCAAATAGCTAGAAGGAGAATAGTGAACATTTTAAATACAAAGAAATAGTAAATGTTTGAGATATTGAATATACTATTTATCCTGATCTGATCTTTATACATTCTGTGTATGGAAATGCTATGTACCCCATGAATACATACAATTATTTTCTATTTTAAAAAGTAGAGTTAACGCTAAATGAGTTTCTCAGTGGTCTAATTGCTTTTGGATTCAGAATCTCTCTTTTTAATCATCAGATATACAGCTTGAGATTTCATATTTCAGCCTAAAAAAACACAGTAATATTAAGTAAAGGTTTGATACACTGCAGCTGTAACAACAGCAACAAAATGTTTGTCGACTGTTATTACTCTGTTACCCAAATTGGAAAAGCATGTGTATAGTAGTAATTTATGTTTTTGGTAACAGAAGGAAATTTTACAAACATTTTTATCTTTTTCCAAATAATATTTGAAAAATGAGGATGTTTCTCAGAAGAACCCAAACAAATAGTAATCTTGGCCACCATGTTGACCTCTGCAAAGGCAATATAAATGGGAGAGACTCCGGGAATAGCTTGGTATTTATCAAAGACATCATAATTTGCTGCTTCTACACCATCTCACTAGGACATATGTTTATTGATAAAGACCCAGATACATGAGATAAGTGTTATGGAAATGAACTAACTTCTATTAATTGGCAATCCTACTCTTTAGGTAACTGCTTCCCAGTAAATTAAGACCAATCAGTTAACTTTCTTTGATCAGGTCAGCTAAGAGAATCAGGGCATCATTTTTCTTAGGAAAAAACTATTTTTAATTATATTCTGTTTTCATCATTATCTCATGTACCTTTGGGACATCAGGAAATTATTATTGCATACCTACTATGTGCCGGGTACTTTTTTATGTACTAAGGAGACAGTAATGACAAAATAAACAGCAAAAAAAAATAAAAATAAAATAAAAAATAAAAAACCTTTTTCTCACTTATGTTCTAATGGGAAAAAGCTAGACAATTGATAAAATATATAAGGAGATTGTATTTTTTGTTATAATAGATAGTGGTAAATGCTATAGAGAGAAATAAAAAAGCCTAGAGTTTGGGGGCAGTGGTTAAGATTACAGCTTTTATTGATGAAATCAGGGATGCATCACTGAATAGGGACAGTTGGATAACAATTTTAAGAAGATGAGGGAGTGAGCTATGCAGATATTGAAGACAGGGCATCCAGGTGGGAGGAAGTGTGTGTAAAGGCCCTGAGAATGGCACATTTGGAAGTTTAAGGCATGACACACGACCTTGCATATAGGAGGAATGCAGAGCGTATTTAATTAAATCAATACTAGGCTTCAAGATATTAAGTGTTTTTCCATACATTATGGTCTAATTCAACGATATTCTTTCTTTACCTACAGGTAATAGAATTGAATTTGACATGAATATTCAAATATTGTTCACAAACTGAAAACAGTTTGCTTCATATGTAGGATTTCATATCATTTCAAGCCCTGTTTTTCCATTCACTCTTCATATTAATGCTTTAAACAGTTGTAACTTTCCCTCATAATTGTGAATTGCTTTTTCTAGGAGTGTAATTGGCTGTGAAATTGCACTCTTATTTTCTTCTGTAAACTGTCTTCATGCTTTGTGGAGAATAGCATTCACCAATTTCTCTTCCTTCCTTTATTTTTGCTTTGTTGAATAGCTTCACCCAGAAGAGAAAGAGAAAAATCCCTGAAAGCATTATACACAAAAGGTCATTTGTCCTATTGCCAGCTCAATGTTAAAGCTCAGAGAGTGAATAGTACTCCCCTGCAAATTAAGCATTCATAATTGAAACACCAAACCAACAGAATAGATATCAAATTCTTTGAAACAATAGTCTAATGCTGCCCTCTCAAATTGGGATACATTTCTTTTCTTATAAATCAAAAACCCTAAAGGATTCACTCTCCAAAGCCCTTTCTCTTGAGTTTTGTCCTGCAATTTGAATAAGCTCTTTGTCTTCATATTGTCCTCATGTTGCTGAGGGAGCTCTGATGAGCAGAGACCTCCCTTTCCAAGAAGGTATGGTGACAGAGCAAACCTTAGCCCCTGCTGCTGTTCTCTTGCTCCACCAAGAGAATGAGTGGCAATGTTTTTTTTTTGTGTGTGTGTGTGAATAAAACAAGAAAAATATAAAGCATGCATCAAACAGTACAGTCACTACTGAAAGTGCTCAAGTGTCATCCCATTCATGCCATGAGCTATATGATTGGCCTGGGTGTAGGAGCCTGAAGGTGAATTATCCTGTTGGGTTCAGATGAGTGCAAATTACCTGCAATTTAAGCATTAAAGTGGATATGAACTTGAACTAGAGTGTATCCAATGTGCAAACTAATTGTAGCCATTTTATCTAGCAGGTTCCAAAATTACCCTTGAAAATTAAAACACTTGTTCCTGAAAATTCTTGTGAAATAGCCTCTGTTCAAATTAGAAAGGAATAAACCTCATAGAGCTTCTGGTTAAATGCAAAGACATTTACTTTTGGTGAAAAAAATGTATCAGCTATTTTTATCAGGATATATGGATTGGAATACTGACTCTAACTCTTAGTAACTAACCCATTTGGGAAATAGGCAATAATGAAGTTGGCAATGTTTTTGGTGTTCTTCCAAACTGGGCTCTGAACTTACTTATTATATATCTGGCAATGGGGAAATTAAAGAAGAAAAATAGATACAGCAGACTTCTTCCTGAAAGAGCATCTTGGGAAGATAAGACATATATGTGAGAGAGATTAAAGAGTGAAGTAATTAATATAATGATTGGTATCACTATAATACCAGAAATAAGACTTAATGCCAAATGTAGAAAATGTAATGTTTGAATCCTAAGGAGGGAGAAATTATAGCACACTGGCAATTCCTAGAAATTTCTCTCTCCATGGATAAGACTTGGCACTTGACTATGATATGTCAAACTTAGAACAGAACATAGGGACTACCTGGCTCAGTTTTTCATCACACAGATGTTAAGAATTCCACAGTGTCACAAAGCTGCAAGTTAAATGGGCCTGCAGCAAAGACTGTCTAAGCCCTAAACCAAGCAGTTCTTTCCTTGTTTTATTTACTCATTTGTGAGTAAATAAACTCATTGAACAAGCATTTTGAGTGTCTATATGTTCCAGACACTGCTCTGAACCAAACAGTGGGAAAAATTTACAAAATCAATTGATGTAATGGAACTAGCATTCTAGTAGATTATATACACAGTGAGTTTATATTTTTGAAAATATTTTTTCTTAGTGAAAAGAGTGTAATGGGATTGGGGTGGGCAGGTAAGATAGTGAAGGGTTCTCTGAGAAGTTGTCATTCACACAGAGAATTAAATTATACAGAACCAGCTATGGGCAGGAAAACATTTCCAGCAGTGAGAAAATAAGGATCAAAAGCTCTGGGGAAAGAAAATGTTTTACTGGATGAAGGACGCACAGGAGGTATTCCATACCTGTAAACAAAGATATGGAATTGGGAAGCAGGCATTGTCCTGTGATCACTGATGGTTCTTCTTTTAATATAAGTTCCCACTTCAGTATGATAAGGACACCCCATTGGGAAGACAAAAATTAGAGAGTAGATCTTAAATGTTGTCAGTACACATACACACACACACACACACACACACACACACAAAGAGAAAGAAAAAATAAGGCAGTGATAACTATGGTAGGTGATGATGTGTTAATTAGTTTAATTGTGATTATTTCACAATGTGTACATATATCATAACATTAAGTTGTTTATCTTAAGTAATTTTATTTATAAATGATACCACAAAGCTGGAAAAATTAGAAAATACTATACATAACTTGAGGATTCAATTCAACTTAATTTAAAAAATTTTCTTTCTACTAATTTGTCATTCTGTTTTTTTTTTTGAATATATGTGCCCCTCCCTACTCACTTTATGTGAAATAATGTAGTAGGCTGATGGTTGGGGTGGGAGAGATGAACCACTTTTCCATGTTCGCACCTGCGGCACCAAAAGCAAAAGAAAGCTTCAGGGGATCACTATCAGGACGCTGGTCCCTGGGACCTTTCCCTGTCAAAGTCCATCTGCCTTCCTAGACACTTTTCTGAGTAAACAAGGGCTAATTTCCAGGCAGCACTTATGTGGTTAGTTTAAATTTTGTACATCAGGGCATTCGAGGGAGACCACCTTACCCAGTGGGATTTTACTTGGCAAGGTACATCCTTCTACAGGAGAATCTAAGAGTTCTACATTACAAGGTTCAAACAGATATGGTGCAAAATGCAATTAACTGATCATTTTAAAAAATCATACTGTTTTCTTGAGATACAGTCTCCCTCTATCACCCAGGCTGGAAGACAGTGAGGTGATCTCAGCTCACTGGAACCTCCACCTCCTGGGTTCAAACAATTCTTGTGCGTCAGTCTCCCAAGTAGCTGAAACTACAGGCCTACATGACAACGCCCAGCTAATTTGTGTATTTTTTGTAGAGATGGGGTTTCACCATGTTGGCCAGGCTGGTCTCGAACTCCTGGCCTCAGGTGATCCGCCCACCTCAGCCTCTCAAAGTGCTGGGATTACAGGTGTGAGCCACCACGCTCGGCCTTAAAGCATTTAATGTGAAGTTTTGCCAGGACTGGCAAATATTGGACCCTAAGTTTGATGGAGAAAGGTTTTCTGGGCTGCTTTCTTGCCTTTCAGTTTGTTGGCAGTATCATTATCAGAATAACTTCTTTCCTTTTCATGGAAAAAATGTCAATGGCTGCTAATCTGGAAAGAGAATGTGTAATTTAAATGGGAAGCTGAATCATGTTTTGTCCTCCTAAGAAAAAAACAAAATGCTTCATTAGAGTTGCAAAGTGGACTTAGGTATCTTCATTTCTTTCCCATGTTGAACAATCTTCACCCGTTTCTTATGTATTTTCAGAATATTGTCCGAATGAGTGCAATAAGATGACATTTTATTGGCAATTTTTTCTGATTCAAATACATATATAGTGCAAGGAATAAATTTCTTAATTTGATTGATGAGGATCCGATACACTCGCTGTCTCCTCTGAGGAGCAGTTGGTTACATGTAGAGCCTAACATAAATAATTTGAATCCTATTTTTTCGTACATTTTTTAATTGTTAAGTTTCATTTTTTTTATATAGAAATGGAGTCTTGCTATGTTGCCCAAGCTGTTCTTGAACTCCTGGGCTCAAGCAGTCGTCCTGCCTTGGCCTTCTCAAGGTGCCGGGATTACAGGAATGAACCACTGGGCTTAGCCCCATTTTTCACCTGTAACCTTAGTTTGTACAATTGTTGACTTTTCTGTTAGAAAATAGGGAACCTTTTATATTTAAATAACTGTATGGCAAGTATTGAATGTCAAAGGTTAACTTCAAATAGCAAATGCTTTTTAGTGTTCCTCTACCCAATGTAAAACAACAAAATTAACCAACTTCCAGAGTAGTATTAGAATTCTTACAACATCACTACATCTTACACTCCATATACTGTGAAAGAAGAAGAAGGAGAAGGAGAAGGAGAAGGAGAAGAAGGAGAAGAAGGAGAAGAAGGAGAAGAAGGAGAAGAAGGAGAGGAAGGAGAAAGAAAAAGAAGAAGATTATTGTAAGATGCTAGTATAACAGATAATTAAGAGACCATTGGTGAACTTGTAATGATCAGGGAAGGTTTGGAAGTGGGCATAGAACCAATAGTGTTGTAGTAAGAAGTGGTGGCTACGAGGATAGGGAGGTGGTGATGCTGGGTATGGGCCGAGTAGACTAGATTATTTCAGGTGCGTATCTGTAGTCAAGCACATAAAATGTGTGATTCAGAAACTATTACAATATAATATGACTTACCAGTTTTTATGAGCTGTTAACCTTATACCAAATTCCTATATACTTAGAAGAGTTTTGATTTCTTCTTTCTTCTTGTTCAAGCCCATACGTGTTAATGTCAGGAGTAAACCAAATACTTGGAGGATATAACCACCTACCATGGGTTAAGACTAGAAGACAGTAGGGACTGAAAGGTAAAATAAGGTTGTGTTTTCTCCAGCAAACCTTTGTACTTAAATAACTGTATAGCAAGTATTGAATGTCAAAGGTTGCCTGACTAGGACAACTTCTAATGAATTCACGGGTTTGATATAGTTTGTCTTAGTTTCTTAACACACCAAAACACAGGAGAAAGGATGCTGAACTTTGGAGTATTTGTCTTCATTAAATACATGAGTGGCAGGTTAGGTGATCTGCTTCTGTGCCAGGTTAAATCATGAACTATAATATTATAGTAGTAATAATAATATCTGCCTTTTGTAAAATGCTTTGTGTACTAAGCACTGGGATGAATATTTTATATACTTTATCTTCTTTAATCTAAATTACCATGCATGAGACAGGTGCTGTTATTTACGGAGAAGAAAACCCACAACAGGAAAGTTGTGGCAGAAACTTGCCAAGGTCACTAAGCTAGGAAATGGAGGAGCCAGGTTTCATACAGAGCAGTTTGAGCATCAGAAACCAACCAGAACTGCAGTTACCTGGCATTGGGCAAACCATGTCATTCTCTGCATTTGTTTCTTCAACTATTAATTTTTTTAAAACGTATGCCTCCCTGATGAGGCTTTTGTATTAAGTGAAATAATGCATATTAATGCAGACAGTTCTGCCTGGTGCATGGTAGGCCGGTTTTACTAGCTAGTATGGTGTATTTCTAATACAACTCATTTTATTGGGAGCTGCTCATCTGAAGCTCTGATTTTTTTAGAGCCTTTTGATGTTCCTTTGAATAGATTAATTTAGATCTGATGATAAGATGTTATAACTAAGACTCTCATCCTGATATAATCACCCAAACTACTATATATCTATCTATCTATCTATATATATATATCTCTCTCTATATATATATCTCCCATGGTAGGTGGTTATATCCTCCAAGTATTTGGTTTAGTCCTGACATAAACACATATGGGCTTGAACAAGAAGAAAGTATATATATACATATATATATGTGTGTATATATATGATATAAGGTTATGTGATATACAGAGAATATAATGGTATGTATGTATATATGTATAGTTGGCCCTTTAATGACAACAGGAGTTGGATCTGTTCCCCTGCACAGCTGAACATCCACGTATAGCTTTTGATTCCACCCAAATTGAAGCCTACTGATGAGGGGAAGCCTTATCTATAACATGAAAAGTCAATGAACACATATTTTGTTTGCTCTATGTATTATATAATGTATTCTTACAATAAAGTAAGCCAGAGAAAAAATTGTTATTAAGAAAATAAGGAAGAAAAAGTATGTTTACTATTCATTAAGTGGAAATGGATCACCGTAAAGGTCTTTATCCTCATTGTCTTCAAACTGAGTAGTCTGAAGAAGAGGAAGGGTCTTGCTGTCTCAGGACTGGCAGAAAGTGGAAGAAAATCTGTGAATAAATGAAACTGCACAGTTCAAACCCAGGCGTTTGAATATGGGTGTGTGTTTTCCAATTGCTGATGGAAATTATATACTTAAACCATTGTTATTTTGACCTGTCAAATTTTCTCTTAATCCCCAATTTAGAAGAATTTTTGAAAAAAAAATCTCGAAGTACCCTGAAAATAGACTATGATTTTCACATCCTTTAAAAATTGATGTATGGGGTGTGAAAATGAAGCCAGACAAAATAAATGAGATCACTTCTTTTTAAAATTAAACTTTGTCATTGTACTAGCTATCCTACAGCCCCAATATAGTTTTGAAATTGAGTGGATTCCTAATAGAACTTTGACCCATCAACATTTGTTTCCCGAAGCTTCACAAAACTGCATGGACATTTTGACTTGTAATATAACAAGTGTATAAATATATTTATAATTTAGGTTATGCCACTGATTTCTTCCTTACACAAGTTCTGTGGTGAGACTGCCAGAGTTTGAATCTTGCTTCACCACTTATTAGCATGTATGCCTACGCAAGTTGTTTAGATTCTCTGCACTTGACTTGCTCACCTGTGAAATGGAGATAATAGTCACTTAAGTAATTACGGTTGTCATGAGCATTAGCGTTTATGTGCCTGCCATGTAGCAATCCTCAGTTAATGTTAGCTGCTACTAATACAATTATTATTAAAATCATTATTATAAATCTCATTTTTAAAAAGTAGGTTATTGAAAACAACACTGAATTAGTAGACAAATCCTATGATTAATCTGAAAGGTGTGTTAATGTCTCAACATTATGATTTTCTCATCAATAAAATAGAAATAATAATACTTGTCTTGGCTATCTCATTGGATTATTCTGAGAATCTAATGAGATGCTGTTGGTGAAAGTGATATGAAAATTGCTAAATGTTATGTAAACATAAAATGATATTTATGTTATATTAAAGAATGAGTCTGAGAGAAAAATTGAAGAAATGTTTCATCAGGGATGAGGCAGTCCCTTTTAAGAGAAGCAGGAAGAAGTTTTCACGAGGTCTTGGGTACAGGCAGGTGAAAAGCTGAAACTCATGCTGAAAATGAGAGAATATCAAAAAGACATGAACATATTGATATGGCAGATTTCTGTTTGACACTTAGGGAATATGAAATGCTTTTTACAAAGGAGCATAGATGAGATAACAAAGATTATAATTTATAATGAGGGAGGATTTCCTATTTTCTGTATGGCAGATTTTGAATTTCTACTAGTACTTTAATCAGATGATGTAAGATAGATATATTATTGTGGAGAATTCACCTTTCTGTGATGTGCAAATTAGCTTGGCATATATTGCAAGCCCTGAGAAAAGAACTGACATAAAATTTCTTATCTACCAAAAAGCATTCGAAATATTGTGAGAGTGAAGAGAGTAAAAGAAGATTGAGAGAAAAAGAGAGAGAGAGAAAAGGGGGTAAGGATGTCAAAGTTTCATATTTGTTGGTTTCTAGCAAAGGGGCAGTATAAAGCAATTTGTGGTTGTCACATTTGAACACATAAAATTATTTTTTTTTTTCAAAAAGCAGTTTGCTTTATTGATGGTTCCATTTTTACTTTTGTACATTTCTGAGTAAAACATACTTTTTAATCTTTTCTGACAATCCTTTCCATCTGAAAATCTGAGCTATCTGTCAGAAATCATGTCAGCCATACACTGTGCCATGTGATATTTTGCATTTATATTGAGTCTTTCAATCAATAAAAAATATATTAGAGTGCTTTAAGAATCACCTTACGGAGTAGCGAAAGGAGATCAGTTTAAAACTAAGTGGCTTTGATATTTTACAAGGTGCACTGGAGAAATTTAATACCACCCAAAAGAATAGGACTCTTGAGGCTGAGACCTCAAGAATCTGGGAATTACGAAGTGTTTAATGCTTAAAGATGCTTAGACATTATCCAGGTCAACATCCCTATTTACAGATGTAAAAATAGAGCCACACAATGGATTAATTCAGTAATTCTATTTGCAAAGTATGGTTTCTTTAGGATCAGTATGACCTAGGAATACATTAGAAATTCCAATTCCAGGGGCCTATTCCCCAGACCTACTGAAAATCTGGGATAAGACTAGCAATCTTTTTTTGTTTGTTTGTTTTTTGAGATGGGGGTCTGTGTATTTTAAGAAGCCCTCTGAATGATTCTGATATGCATGATAACTTGAGAACCACTGGACTAGCTTTTAATTTTTCTAACACTTACCCCAATATTTTTCATATTTGTACTATGCTGCTGCTTCTCTTTCAATCAAAGTTTTACTCTTTAGAATTGAGGGGAGTAAGAATTAAACTCAACTGTGCCCACGTATAGCAAAATAGTGGGAAAATCAAGGAAATAATTTTGTAACGCAGCTCTTAAAACACCTTTGTCAGACTTGAGAACTGTTAGATGAAAGTAGTATTCTTAAGGTTTAACATTGTAGATAACTGTCTCATTTCCCTACTCCATAGAAACTGATTAAACTACAGTCTCTAACAGATATTCAGGAACACTGCTTTAGCCTCATACTATTTAGAAACAGCCCTAATATTTTGATTAAAATGAGTCAATCTTATATCACCTCACCTGTCCTGCATCCAGATTAACAAAGAACTGCAAAGACTGGTAAACAGAGCCCCAGCCATCTTTTGAATTTTCTCTCTTTCCCTGCAAATACAAACACTTCCTTGACTACCCTGTAAGCTTATGTGTAATGCTCTGAATACTTAATGGATATTTTAGGATGCTGAGTATGGAACAAATAAGAATTAATACATATTGTATTTAATCACTAAAAGTAGATTACTATTATTGAACTCTGAATGATATACAAATTTTCCTTTTGGTTGGTTAAAATGGGTTTACTTAGATTCATTATAATTCTCCCATAAAATAATTGTAATGGGCCTTTTGCAAACAAATCAGGTACATGTTTTTCATCAGTGAATTCGAGAAGAAACAATGAGAATCTTCTTTGGAGACAGAAACCAATTTACCATGAAGCTAATAAACCTTAAACTCAGTGTCCTTCCAAAATCCAGTGCCTAATTTTAGATTTGTAATTTTGTATTCTTTTTCTTGAACAGAGCCTCCCAAACTCTATAAACTTTAGGCCCCACAAAATCTAAATCCACCTTCAGCTGTGGAGTCTTAGTTACTCTGTCAGTGAGCAGAAATACTTTACCTGTTGAACTCGGTAAAAGTCTTTCTGTTTATGCTCAGTGAACATTGAACTAAAATGAGCACCCGTGCCAGTTTTAAAGCAGGTAGAAATTGTTTCTGTATAAGCACCTTGACAGTTGTGAGTGGTTTTCGATTAGCATTAGACTGGATTGTCAATCACTTCTTTAGCATTTTAGATTTCCTTTCTCTTGAATAGAAATAGACAAGAAGCACTTAGCAGCTTACCACAACATTAGGCAATGAGGTGTGTGTTCACACATGTAAAAATGTATGTCTCTAAATGCTTTCAAAAGGAGGGCAACTTTACTGTCCATTAGTTCTGGCCTCAGGAATTCAAAAACACTTCTTAGTTTAAACATTGGAAGAGAAAGCATCTGGATTCAAATCTGAAATAAATGACAAATGCTTATTAAATAGATATTTCTTCGATTTGTGTGGCTCTCATCTCTGATGCCATAGAGCGACAGCATGATTTACATCTTCATTTTAGTGAAGGCACTTTTTTTCATCACTGAAAGGAGACAAAATAATGATTCAGTTGTAAATATGACCTAGTGTAAGTAGGTTTGGATGTTATAGCTAATTTCAAAATTCCAAAGGGGAGGGTTGCATGATTGCTATGTTCTTTTTTGGTTATCATTTTAAAAGTTGAAATGTTGCCAGCAATGCTTTTAGGTTAGTCAAGGATAGGGATGGGAGGTATGAAGGAGAAACAAACCATGTCATATCTCTAAATAATAACAGCAGGCAAATAGTAGCACTCAACATTCCAACTCACTCTGATGTGTTAATATATTGAGGCTTTAGATTCAATTGCTTTAGAGTTTTAGACTCATTACCTCTTTCCTCAGTGTTACTGTTAGCTAGTTGTCTTCTAGTCCAAGTAAATTAGTCTCTTGGAACCTCAATTTCTTCAACCACCAAAGATACATAACACCTACTACAGATTTGTGAGAATCAAGTATGTTAAGCTACTAGGATGGTATCTGGCACACAGTCAATAAATGCAAAACAGACTTTATAGCCTTTTCAGTGAATACATTTGAAGCACATTTTATATACATGAGATCACCTGGGGGGAACTAGGTTGAGAATGAAAGTGCCTCTTGCCTATGTGTGTCTATATTTGGGTAACAAAAGCCTAGAGCTTTTGCTGACATAGCTGGAGTAAATGGTGAGAACAGGAGAGACAAGTAACTGCCATGCTCTTCCTGTGAACTTTTGATAACATTACAGATGATATAGTCACTTACATGGAATTGGTTGTACTTTGTCTTGACACTCTACTTTAAAAGCTGGTAGCTTGTTAAATGTTCTGCCTTCACGGCTACGAGTGAGAGCTGTGAGTTCCCAAGGGAGCCCTATATGCAGTGGTACATGTGGTACTGAGAAACTAAGCTGGGTTCCAGAAGTTTATTAATGCTTTCTTTTAAAGTGACAAGAGGGATCACAATTTAGGATTACAGTGTTTGTCATCACCTTCTCTGCATTTTTCTTTATTCTTAATAAATAGGAAATTGGCCTTTGGGTTAGGCCTCTCCAGGTGGCAATATACTAGCATAAGATTCCAGTAAAACCAATACCACTCTGCAATTTGAGGTGTGCTCCATGTCTCTGCCAATGTTATGTTTTCATTTTTTAATTACTCAACAGTTTGCTACAATGACTGAGATCTCTACCGTGGAAATTGCTTCTTGGATTGAGATATTCTTTCTAGAATGCCACAGAAAAAGTTTTATATTTTACCTAGGGTGATTTAACTTCATCAGTGGGAAGACTTGATTCTTCTTTTTCTAGAGATGTATATAAATTATTGTGACGAGTTCCTTTTATCCTTAGCTACCAGGAAAACAATGATAAATTGAATATATAAAAATGATAGAGATTATAATCAATAAGCTTATATACATGTGTATAACTGCCCCACTTTTTCCATATGAGATCACTCATGGCTTCATCATTGTTTTTAACCTAGGACTTTTCTTGAACTCCTAAGGACCTGCACAACTTTGAGAATGGAGCCATTTTAGAGACCTATAGTATATTAATTCTAATACACTAACACTAGTCATAAGAACAATTTTACAAATAGATAGCTTGACATTTTAGAGTTAAATATGAAACAAATCAGTAACTCTTTATTAAATTTGGATTTAACCTTAAAAGTTTTAAAGATAGATTATATACAAATAATACATGTTCATTATTATGAAAATAATATAATAAAGAAAAATGCAAACATTGTAACAATTAATATTCACTTAAGTCTTACTGTGTGCCAGGAACTTGGCTAAGATATTACATCATGAGGTAGGATTTGTTTTTCACATATCACCGATAATCAAATGGCAGCTTCAAGAGGTGAAGTCACTTGCCCATGGTCACGCAATTTGTAGTGGAGCTGGAATTTGAAGTTCGGCACCCTGATTACAGAATTGTGGTTCTCAACCACTAGTTACAATCCAACCCGAATTTATAACTCTTTATTAACATCCTTCGAAACAGTTATATATATATATGAATATGTGTATGCCCATACATGTATAGTGATATAAAATTGTATATAATGATATCTTACTTTCCATGTTGTTAGGTATACTACCTTTTGTTCAACAATGTGTCATGAGCCTTCTCCTCTATATAAAAGGATTGATATATGTACACAATATTATATTCTATGTCTCAAAAATAACAGGGCCCTTTTGATGAATATGTGTTATATCCTATTTCATAAATAGAGAGATATAGATAATTTCCCTAGAATATCCTTGTACGGATCCTTTATACACTGATGATTTGTTTCCTTGGAGTAAATCCTAATGATGGGAATAGTGGGACAAAGGACATACCCATTTTATGCTGTGGCACATCCATCTAAGCAACCAAACAGGAAGGCAATGCAAATGTATCCTCCCAGCACCAAGGTAAGAGAGCAATATCCCATTCTTAAGTGTTATTTTCAAAATTAGATTATATCAGTAGTTTTAAACTTTGCTAGCTGTAATTGTTTGAGGATGGAATTATTTACTTTTTTTAAAAAAAAAACTGAATTCCAAATGTGATAGTAATTTTTTTCATTTTCTATTGTCATTTGTGTCTACTTGGGGAATTAGTGAACTTGTGCTTTTAAATAGCCTTATGATCCAAATAAATATTTTTACAAGCTTAAACTCTTAGAATCCCATCATATTAGCAAAATGCACAATACTTTTCTGTTTCACTTATGTTGCTCACTTCAAAATCTAACGCTTTTTTAAAAAACGGAACTATCATACTTGGATTCTATAAAGTTTACTATCAAAAAGTTTAAGGTAATAACTTACCATTTCTGAGATGGATTAAAATGTTACAGTACTGCATGGCTTCATGTTGCTATAAAAGTCACTTTAAAAGCTTTTCCTAGAGGAACTTATGGTGAGATAAATGGTTTCATATTTTTGGGACATTATTTCTCATAAAGCAATATATTCCAAATTGTACACTTAGCATCATACACTTACATATTAGTCAATCTGCCGACCTAAAAAATGTAAAAAAGCAAAAGTATTTCCCATGCAGTATTACCATAAAAAGCAGTACCTCACTAGTGTTTTAGTAAAAACACAAATGTGAAGACATACTAAATTTAAATCAACTATATGACTTTATTTTGCTGTTTTAAAATAATACTAATGCTGCACAGACCTCTTACAATTATGTGCATTTCCTTTTTGCATGTATGAAAATCTTAAATGTGATATTCCTATCGAAATGCTGACTGGTAAAAAGAAATAGGCACAGTATTGAAATTTCATCATGATAGAGGATATAGATAAGTAGTTTGAATCTTTTCATTTTTCTCACTTTTACCACTTACAAGTCAATTTTGTGAATCAATCAGGTTTATAAAATAAATATCTTGATGAAATAAGATATTTACCAAGTTACACCATCCTATAAACAAAATCATTCAAAACCTGAAACAGCTGACGTCTTGAAGTTTTGTTTTGGTTACCTGTAGTAATGTTTTGATTACCTATGTTTCGTTTAGTTTCATATCCTGTCGACATTTATCTAAGTTACTTTACATCATTGGTTACTAGCTTAGTCTCTCTTCTGTGCCATTTCCATACTTCCTGGAATATTGTTCATTCAATATATTTAATTGACAGGCAGTTTTTTAAACTTTGGTTCAGTAACAGAGGTACTAAATCACCTGAAAGTTGTTTCTGTGACTAGCAGACTACACTGAAATTAACAGATTTGTTTTTTGTTAGGATTCTCCAACCATGTTCGTTTTTAGGATGTAATAACAGCCCAGAGGCTTGTAAATTGTAGTCTATTAAATCCCTCTTCCTAGAGAGTTGTTAAAACACAAACATAATGCTCTTCATTCCTATTCTCTTCTCTGGATATTTCTAACAATTTCATGATAAGTCCTAATAGATAAATCTAAGCACACTTCAATTAGATTATTGGTAAATAGCAATCCTTACCAAAATTGCCTTTTCTACTCCTTTAGCTTGAAGACTTAACTCCAGATGGTCAAGTTAGTAACCTGAATTTTTAAATGCGATCATTGCCTTCAGAAACCATACTATTTTTAGTTTGTAATTCACACTCATAATTTTTTCTAAAGATAATGATGATAATTTTTCCTTGTCATTTTCTGTTTTGAAAGACATTCTTCTGTCCAATCCTCATCTTTTGACAGTCCTAAATTTTGTCCGTCATGACTGGATTTTTCATAGTAAGTGTAGAAGTAAGGAGAAACAGCCTAGAATGGATCTATCCCTCTTTGCCTGGGCAGTGGTGAGAGGGCAACATTGAAGTCTGCCTTCTCACAGGGCCAAGAACTTCAGCATTAGTGAAACCAAGAGAAGGCTGATGCGTTCAAATAAATATGCCCCTTAATTAAGCCATACTGTCAGCAATAAATCTTTTATTTATCCTTTAATGTCTTTTAATGATAGCCTTGAAATGGGTGATTAATGCCAACATTTTCAATAGAGTCTGTTAGAACGCACCATGTTACTCATGCTAGCTCTGTATGCAAGTTTACGTTAATTACTGTGATTTTTTTTTCTACTTTTTATTTGAGAATCTTTGAAATAAAATTATGTTTTAATGAGATTGGGACCAACCATAGAATATATATCATATTTAAATTAGTTTTGTGTTGAGGACTTTTGTCTTAATTTTACCTGTGTGTTGCCATTTAGCCATTTTCCCAGAAGAGTTTGAAATAAGCTTTGTTGATTTGTTTTTTGTTGTTGTTGTTGTTGTTGTTTTTTAAGACAGAGTCTCACCCAGGGTGGAGTGCAGTGGCACAATCTCAGCTCACCACAACCTCTGCCTACTGGGTTCAAGCGATTATCGTGCCTCAACCTCCTGAGTAGCTGGAATTACAGGCACCTGCCACCACGCCCAGCTAATTTTTGTATTTTTAGTAGAAATGGGGTTTCACCATGATGATCAGGCTGATCTCGAACCCCTGACCTCAAGCGATCTGCCCACCTTGGCCTCCCAAAGTGCTGGGATTACAGGCGTGAGCCACCGCACCCGGCTGATTTTATTTTTCATAATAGATGTCTTAGTAATTCTGGGGGAGTTTTGTGAAATGCACATGAAATTAATACACATATAGAAAAGGTGAAGTGTGATGTCTTCAATATATTTACAATTTTTAATATCTCTCACTATGAAACATTAACATAAATGTTTCCTTTGTCATTGAGTTTTGTGATATTGTTAGATTAAGGAAAATAAAGTTTCAGAAAGATTAACATGTCACTTACAATACCTAAAAGTGAACATATCTTTTAACAAAATGTTATATCTTAATTATACCATATTTACCAATTTTTATTTGGAATACAAAGTCACAAATGGAAGAGAAAAAGTCAACATAATATTTTGATTAGATTTCATGAGTCCTCTTCTGATCTATTAACTATATGAGGAGACGGGCCATTGTTAACTACTTCTATGGTAATAATTTCATTTTTACTATATTTCCATTTAATTTATAAATGTTGATATTTGTGTCAACAAAGTTCTCCTATGACTATTAGCACTTACAGACTTTAGCAATCCTCACAATCGCTTTTCATGTGAAGTCTTGAATTTAGCATAAGCATCTAGCATAAATTACAAGAGAAAATGTAGATTAAATGGATATATGAAATAAAACTGTCTTTCATTTGGAATTGGGATCTGGCAGTTACATTTTAATATATGTTTTCTTTAAAATCTTTCCACATCCCATTCTTCTCTCTCTACCTCTCTGGAAGTAACAATGCTTCTCCATTTGGTCTGCGTCTTTCTCATCCACATTCTCATATTTTTACTACATATGTATGTGTCTATACACAAAATACGGTGTTTGTGAGTGTTCATGAGATTTATAAATAGGTGCCACAATCTATGTATCCTTCAGTAACTTGTCTTTGCCACTCTGTTATGCTTTTAAGATGTATCTATGCTATTGTATGTACGTATGGTTTGTTAATCTTAAGTTCTATATCATAGTCTATTGCACAGGTACAATGTGGTTTGTTGATCTTTATTTATTGTTAAAACTTTGGAATCATTCACCCAAATTTTGATATTACAAACAATATTACAATTATTATTCCTGCATGGGAATTCTGAAATTCTGTTATCCTGTATTCTTGCCAACACATGGCATTATTAGACCTTAGCTGTTGACAGTATAATAGATTGGAAATGGTACCACTTTGTACTTTTAATTGGTATGTTTCTGAATTTTAAAAAAAATATTTTTCTGTGTTAAAATATTTTAAAAACATTATTAAGTTTTTATATCACTCCTCTTTCTTGAAAATCCCATTTTCATGGAAGAGAATTAAGCTCTTGTCCAACACTTACCTACATTAGTTCAATATACTTAAACAGCTTTTTGTCTTTCATAAGAAGAAAAGAAAATATCAATTTGAGGGGCAGCTATTTTTCATTAAATATAGAAAAAATATATTCTTTTTGTATATTATGCAACTATGCTCTTTCTGAATTAGCTCACTGGAGACAGAAGGATTCGTGTCTTTAGTTTTTTTATTTTTGCTTTTAAGGAGCTGTATCAATTAGAGTGAAATGATTAAATCATCACCTACTTGCCACCAAGTGGGGGTGGCCTCCTACTTCCTTAGTATTACATACTCTACCTAGTTCATCTAAAACACACCCCAATGAAGGAATAAGTACATTAAAAATAAATGGGCTGGTTCTGCCTTTGAAATGGTCCACAAAACATGTTTGTTTCAAAAATGGAACCTATATTTTTCTAGAAGGAATATGCTAAAATGTAAAGACTAAGTAGAGACTAACTGTTCGGGTAAGTTCTTAAATTAATATAACTGAAAAAAACATTGAGTTGGCTGAAAAAATAATTAACTGCTATTTTGCTATGATAGCCTCAGAACCTGAATAACAAAAAAAAAAAAAATAAAATAGATGAGTAAAAAACAATTTAACAACTAGTCTATAATATTCTCTTCTCTGAGAAAATGCATTATGTAAGCCCTGCTTGTTCTTGGGGCTCTAAAGAGAGTTTGCCTGTGACCTCTGCAGTAAGAATAGCTGCTTTTTTTTTCTTTTTTGTAATTTAAGTTCCAGGGCACATGTGCAGGATGTACAGGTTTGTTACATAGGTAAACATGTGCCATGGTGGTTTGCTACACCTCTGAACCCATCACCTAGGTATTAAGCCCAGAATGAATTAGCTATTTTTCTTGATGTTCTTCCCTCCACCCACCCTCCCCGATTCTCCCTGTATCTATGTGTTTTCATTGTTCAATTTCCACTTATAAGTGAGAACATGCAGTGTTTGGTTTTCTGTTCCTGTGTTAGTTTGCAGAGGACAATGTCTTCCAGATTCATCCATGTTCCTGCCAAGGACATGATATTCCTTTTTATGGCTGCATAATATTCTGTGGTGTATATGTACCACATTGTCTTTATCCAGTCTATCATTGATGGGCATTTGGGTTGGTTCCATGTATTTGCCATTGTGAATAGTGAAAAGTAGCTGCTTTTAATATATGTGAGTCATTAGACGGAGAAACCCTCATGGGTAATTTATTGGGAATTCCATGGGATTTTTACCATATTGAGCCCATAAAATAAGAAATATGAATACTTTCCCATTTAGCTATGAGATTATTTGCTTAATACTGTCAGCCACCAAATTAAAAGATAAATTGGAATCACAACTATTATATTACTACTTTACTGTTTTGAACTTAATTTAACCTGTAGTGATGTAGCTGGCAAGATTTATGTTCGTTGGAAGATATAGTTGGTTTTGACTTTACATAGCAGTGTATCTAATTGTCATATGTAAAATACTTTATAGGTAAAATTATGTTTTTATAAAGGAGAGTATGAAAGAATATAGCACAGTAGTAAGCTATTTTGTAATCTGAACATTTTTAGGTTCAAGTTTGCTTTTCTCAAAACTGAGTGCAGAGAGAGCCGGAATGGAGTTTAAAAGACATGGGCTTTAAAGTCAGATGACGTTTATTGAAATTATAGCTCCATTATATGAATTTAGGCAATGTCTTGACTTCTCTGAGTATTTTCGGAGTCAAATTCTCTGTCTATGAAATATTAATAGTTAAAAGTTGTTTACTATTTCAGACTTGGATTCTGCTATCTCATCATTGTTTAGTCTTCTCTATTCATTAAATGAAAGCACCATCTGCTCTATTGCTCAGACCTAGACCGTAGATGTTTCCTTCATTTCTGTTTTTACTCTAAACACATGAAACCCATTAGTAGGCCCTATCTGCTTTTCTACCAAAACATCTTCACAATGCATTCACTTTTCTCTATCTACACTTCAACATTCTATCTAGACCACCATCTTCTCTATCTAGAATATAGTGCAGAGAATATACCATTTACCTTAGTCTTCAGTGGCTTAAAATTTTATAAGCAAATGTCAAGATAATTTTGAAATAATTCCTGGAAAAGTGCTAACTGAGGCAGAAAATCATTTTAATGTGAGTAGGATGAATTATACCTCAGGTGCCCTTAAGGTTTGTATATATACTATAATTGAGCAGGGACAAAGTATTGTATTGACAGTTTCATTTTTCATAGGATTAATTCACAGTATTTAATGATATGGCACAATTCTGTTGAGTTAAGGCTTTTCAAATCTTTTGATGAGATATAAATTAGAGTAAGAACTGGAATTCCACAGAGCATGATCTACCTCTAACACTTATAGCACTTAATCAGACATTTGTAGTCAAATTACTTCCATTTACTTATTTCTCCACTCAGAAGTAACATTTTCCAGGTATTTTTGGAGAATTAATTAGTTTCCATTAATTAATTTGTTTCCACTATAGCTTTAATAACTCTGTTGAACCTCAGGGTAACTCATTGTAATGGTGTGGACCTAATTTGTCAAGTGCAATGCAATAGCCTTTTGTGTGAATAGAATTCTTCTGTCAATGTCAGTCAATTAACTAAAGTGATTTTTAAATGCCTACCTTATGATCCACTTTGTGCCAGGGCCCTGTAGGGACTCCAAGAGTAGATTACTAGGTTCCTAGATTCAAAAACTAAAATCTAGTTGGGAAGAAAAGAGCAACTTACAAAATCATCTAAAAGGAATATAATATATAATTAAGATTCTGCAATGTGTAGTATAAAAGTAATAAATGATAGGAAAACTCTCGGGATAATTGATACCAAAGTTCAGCAGAGTTCCATTCTCATAGTACACCCTACTAAGTAGAAAGTTACTTACATGTTTATCATCCTGCCTGACCTTCTATTCTTAGTTGTCAACTTTTATAGACTGTCTGGGGGAAAGGAGAAGGGGCGAGAGAGGAGTAATAAAACAAATTGTTTCTGAGTACCTAATAAATTTCAGTTACTTGTGTCTACATGTTTTATCATTTAATCTTAATAATTATCTGGAAAAATCAGTTTATTTATGCACATTTTACAGTTCAGAAAATTGAGGCTCAGAGAAGGGAAAGAACTTGCACCAGATAGCTTGGTTAGGAAGACTTAGGCTTCTCTTTACCAAGCTACTTTCTGCAGCATCATATAACCTACCAGTTAAAACAAACAAACAAACGAACGAAACTCTATAATAGCAATTCAGTACAAAGAGGAATTATTGTAGATGTTTTGAGAGGATTTGGTTAGTTTCTTTTCATTAGTTTCCTTTATGATTTATCCCAGTAAGTTTAAGAATAACAAGCAATAGAATGGGTCTTATTAGCAAAATGCATGATAAAATGGAGTAATCAAATCACCATTCAGTAGGACTCCTGGTCTCTTCTGTCAAGAAATTCATAAACTTAACATGAGACATAGATAAACATAATTAATTATAAAACAGGAAGCATCAACGATAAAATTTAAGAGTGAACCTTTTTCTGTGACTGTCGTCTTCTTCATTATCACTTAAATTCTTTCTCAAAAGGGTAGTTTGATCAAGGAAAATAAAGCTGGGAAGATAAGGTAGGATCATTGGAAGATAAGGTAGGATCATACTCCTTTGCATAATTTCTAAAAGAATAATATTAATGTTTCCAAGCTAATTCAGGTTGCTAAAATATGTTGGTGAATTTACACGATATTCCAATAAGAATATGTTTCCCATATGACATTACACTTTCTCAAGGAGTAATAACTTGGTGCATCATTTTATTCATTCAAAACTAAACTAATTGTCTTAGTTTTAATATTACCTACAGATGGCTTAAGGTTATCTAAGAAAGTTTTATAATATGTTTATAACATAAATACTTGCCCACTTTCTGAGGATTCCTGGAGCTTTCTCAATGAACTTAAAGAGAACTACCATTCAACGCAGTAATTCTGTTACTGGGTACATATCCAAAAGAAAATAAATTGGTCTACCAAAAAGGCACATGCACTTGTATGTTAATCACAGCACTATTCACAATAGCAAACATGTGGAATCAACCTAGGAGCCTGTTAGTGGTGGATAGGATAAAGAAAATGCGGTGCATATACATCATGGAATACTACACAGCTGTAAGAAGTGAGATCATGTGCTTTGAAGCAACATGGATGGAGCTGAGGCCCATAATCCTGAGCAAATTAACACAAGAACAGGAAACCAAATACCACATGTTTTCACATATAAATAGGAGATAAACATGGGTACACATGGCCATAAAGATAAGAACGCTAGACACTGGGGTCTAGTAGAGTGCGGAGGGAGGGCAAGAGGACAAGGTTCAAAAGCTACCTATTGGGTACTATGCTCACTACCTGAGTGACAGGATCAATGATACCCCAAGCCTCAGTATCACACAATATACCCATTTTACAAACCTGCACATATACCCTCTGAATCGAAAATAAATGTTGAATTTGTAATAAGAAAAGGTAAAGAAAAAGACAGGTGATGTTTGCATTGTGGAAGCCTTGAATTCCAAGATAGGAAAACATTCATCTTTAATTTGTTCAGCTATAGGGAGCCACTGAAGGTTTACAGACATATTACACACTAAAACTATAGTTTTGAAATATTAGACTAAAAATGATGGTAGATGGATTAGAATTGGAAGAAACAAACCTGGACAGCACTGTAGCATTTCAGGGAAAAAGTAGTTAGTTGGTGGAATGAGGATAAAAGGAAGAAATTGATACGAGGTATTTTCTGATGTGTTGTATTGAGGCCTAAAATGGACACATTCTATAACTTTTCAGTTATGTGTGCATATGTGTTTGTGCATTTCCTGCAATGATGGAATTTCCTTTTTATTCTTCCTTCATGATTATTAAAACTTTATTAAAATGTTAGCCTCCTTTAGCTAAGTCAAGGCTTCCCCCAAAGAGTGGTTTTGTCCAAGCTTAGGTTAGAGTTGTAAATGTTAAAAGTAGTTCTGTTTAAAAATTTCTGAGCACAAATTTACAAAATAAGTTTTTCACTGATGACAGAGAGTATCTGTGCTATTTTTCCTACTGTCTGATACCCAAATTATGTTCACATTTTTAGCCAATTCAAATAGTAGCAACTGAAAGAAGAGATAGTTGACATATACTCCTAATCTTAGAGGAAGTTAACGTGTTTAAATTTCTTGCAGCTGTTTCTGGTATGAGGAAAAGGATGTACATGTATTCCTGTCTTCCTGACTTATATTATTATTCATGCCTCAAGATAGACTAAGCATTTCTCAAGAGAAATCTAGTTATTTAAGTGTGACATATTTTATAAATACAAATATAAGAATCACTCTTTGATTAATTCACAAACCCTGTACTCAAACCTCACTAAAAATGGGTCTCACTGTGTCCTTTAATATTCACTTATTAAATTTTTTTCTAGGAAAACATATTCAGATGGGCCTCAATTTTTTGTCATCTGAGAAATGTAGGAACTGGCTCCTTCTAGTTGGAAGACTTCTAAAACTTAAATCCACTTCTAGATGCTCATTCAGAGATCATCTTTCTTTCCAGAGAAAATAACAATAATATTAATAATAGAAATAATGGAAGAAAGAATAAAACTGCAGAAAGGGAATTTTTGCTAAAGCAAAGCTGTAATGAATAGCAGCAGTTTGATTCTTCCTTAAGAGGTGTATTTGCATAGTTGTAAATTACCCATGTCAAACACCAAACAAATCCTCATTCTGTGTCAGAATTTTAACTCCTTACCCAAAGCCAAGTGTATATTACAGTGAGTCCATAGAGAGTCTGTGTTTTTCAGTTAATCCTTACCTTAAATTAAAAGATGAAGTGGAAAGTTTTAAAGCAGCTTCATCTGCTATTGAATTCTAATACATTAATATCTAAAAATTAAGTACAATATTTGTGTAGTATTACTTTAGTATTAAATATTGTATAGCTTCAGATGGTAGGATTACTCTCTAGAGCAAATTTACACATATATAGCTTGCTTTTCATTTAAATACCAATCCATTGGCAGCATAGTACAAGAGAAATGGTTTTGAAGTAAGTTGGATCTGTTAATCCTGGCTCCATAAACTGGATTTGACCTGGACAAGCTTCAAAGTAACTCTGAGCCTCAATCTTCTCATCTGAAAATGGGAATAATAAATATCTACTTCAGATAATGATGTTTTGGGATTATATAAGAGACAATGGACATACTAAGAGATTACTCATAAACTGTTCATACTTTCTACACCATACAAAACATATATGGATTAAAACATATGTAGAACCTTCACTTTATTCCCTTGGATATCATGGTTGCTCAGCCTTACTTTCCCCAAGGTAACCAATCATTAGGAAGTCAAAGAGAGAATGGTTCAGAGATGCTGATCGAAGCAAGTGCAAAGTTCATTGGCCATATCCTGGAGGGACTGTCTCCTGATAAACTTATCAGAGATCAAAACATGCTCATTCATTTAAACCAGAAAACACATTTTGAATCTTAATGTGTGTCAGCCATTGCCCCAGGCATTGAGTATACAGTGCACATTTTTTTTTTAGCATCACACCTTGGTTTTGGTACATCTTGGAAAGCACTATCATCCATATCTTTGACATGATCTTATCAGTTTCATTTGTTCCTTTGGATTAAAGCACCTAAAATCTTTTATCTAGAACAGAGATTTATAAATTTAAATATAAAAATTGCCTGCAGTTTTAAATGCAATTTCCTGAGCCCCTTCTCTAGAGACAATAACTCAAAGTATGAGGTAGGCCTTACAACTATCTGCTCAATAGATTTTGATCAACAAGCTAGTGTACAGCTGCATTTCTCAATTTCACTCAGGATGTTTATAGCCAAAGTATTCATATCTAAGTGGACTTTGCTATTTTTAACAAGGAAAACTTGTCAAAAACAGTAAAGAACTAGAAGGTGATTTCTTCTTAGGAGAAAACAAATTCTGGTTATAATCAAATTTCCAAATGAACATATTTTACTATTTGATTGAAATAAGCCTATCTACGACTAGAAAATTAACTGAGGGTTGAGATTCCAGTGATCCAGTTGGTTATTAAGAGGATAATCCAAAAGGTTTCTTTGATGTGCCATGTGAACCACAATTAAAAGAAAAAATATAGCTTGAGCTTTCAGTCAAAAGGCTAGGAGATATATAACATCAGTTATAGTAATTATCTTTTGATAGTAGTCCAAGAATACAGTTACTTCCCTTTTTTTCAACGATTCTATGACTATTTTAAATATGCAAAAGTTTTAGATAGATAAAAATAAAAATTGGTATGCAGTTGTTTTTGTGGAGAGGGTTATATATGTTAGGTGTGAAGTTAATATGAATAAATACATCTAAATGAGCTGTTGTTTTGTCTCGAAACCATTCCTTGTCATTAGACAGGCTGTAAGGGAATGCTGTAATATTTTGTTGCTGAGTTGCTAACTGGATATTCATGAACTAGGTGCCCTATTAACTATTCCGTCAACTGTTGTGTTAACTAACTGCTATGTACTTTGCTAGCTTCTGCTGAGGGAGGCTACAAGACAAAACAAACAAGGGGAAAAAACCTCTCACGTATGAAAGGTTTCATAGCAAAAAGTTTGGATAACCTGGGGAAAATAAATTTTGTTGCACCATCTAATGAGAAAAATAATGCAGTCCGGGCATGGTGGCTCACACCTGTAATCCCAGCACTTTGGGAAGCTGAGGAGGGTGGATCACCTGAGGTCAGGTTTTCGAGACCAACCTAGCCAATATCATGAAACCCCATCTCTACTAAAAATACAAAAATTTTTTAGCTGGGTGTGGTGGCGTGTGCCTGTAATTCCAGCTACTCAGGAGGCGGAGACAGGAGAATTGCTTGAACCAGGAGGCCGAGGTTGCAGTGAGCCCAGATTGTGCCACTGCACTCCAGTCTGGGCGACAGAGGGAGACTCTGTCTCAGAAACAAAACAAAAAAAGAATAATGCAATACTTTATTCTCTGTGATTTAAGTATAACATGGGTATTTACCAGGCTATGCACCTTTCCTTTCATTTTCCTTTTGAAAATACTTTTGTGTGTTCAAGTGCAAAACTTGTAAGAAAGTCAAAAAATAAAAATGAAGTTTAAGTGGTAAAAGTGACATTATTCACTCTAAGAAGGTAAAATTAATTCTAGTAGAACGTAAAGTTACTGTATTTTAATTAGAGAAAGAAATTTCTCACAAGTGAGAACATTGTAGAGTTGTGAGATATACTGAGAAATAATCAGAAATGGAAGCAATTGATTACTATGATGAATAGAAGATCATAGAAGATCAATAGAAGATTTAGGTGCAGCCTGCTTACTGTTGTGAGAAAGTAGGTTAGATACATTCACAAGGTCATTAAGAGCTCTGTGTTTATGTGTTTAACAAGCAGAACTTGTCAAAAACAAGATGTTTTTCTCTTCAATAATGGTCAGAGCAACATAGTTGTGACTGATTTTGAGAAATTATTTCATTGTCAGCATCTGCTACAAACATGTCCAAGAAGTCAAAGTTGTAGATCCAGATTTTAGCTGGAAAGCAGAAAAGCACCAGTTAGCAATGAGCTTTCCTTCTTTGTCTTCCTATTTCACAAGTGAAGAAACTGAGGCTAGGAGAGGCTACCTGCCCCCCATAATCATTTTCACTTGGAGAATAGGTGGCATATGGGGAACTAGAATCAAAATGCAGAGTCTCTCTGGCTAATTTTCTTTCCCTACTGTATGCCATCTATTGTGGAATCACAAATCATATAAAGAGGATATTAACGTTCTTTTTACTTTCATATATTCCCCAAACATTTAGATTGTAAGAAGAATATTTTACTCCAGTGAAGAAAATTATTCTGTCACCAAGAAAAAAGGTTCCTCTTTCTACACAATGATTACCTTGCCCAAAACTAATTGCTTAGCATAAAAATGCTGCACTTTCTTCATGCATTAGTAAAATCAATTCTCCCCACTATAATACTGCTCAGCCATTGTGTCTGTCAGCACTCTGGGTGCAAAGCTGAAATCTAAAGCTGTGTCACCAGACACAATTAATTTTAGGGTTGATTTTGCAGTTTGTGAGCTCTCTAGGCTTTGCACTTCTCTTCTGTTCTTCTGTAACCTACCATTTAGATATGAGGGGGTGGGGCGGTATTGCAACCTCAATAAAACTTAGAAAAAAGGAAAGGAAATCAGGTGCCTTTGTTCATTTCTTCAACATGTTATTGAACACTTAGTTCTGTCAAACATTGGTAGCACAAGGAATGTGGAAACCTGCAATTAACAGACCTGAGACAACTGACAGTTAGGGAGTGTACTGGACATTGATTTCTAAATTCAGATGGTAAATAGTTTAACAAAGACAAACACACTAGGGGTGTTGTTGATGCACATACAAGGAACAGTAGAAACAAATTACCTGAACTGGATTGAAGAATAAGTAAGAATCAGTAAGGAAAAGTAGTGTGTGTGTGTGTGTATGTGTGTGTGTGTGCACGCGCACGCGCACATGTGTGCACACATATATGTGTGCATACACATGTATATGAAAGGAGAACAATTTTTGCATATTAAAGTTCTAAGAAAAGACTTTTAGAGATGAACTCTATAATCCTGTGTCAAATGTAAAATTGTTGGTAGCTATTTGATCTCTATTCATGGGACACCTCTACATTATCACAGATCAACGCCCCTCACCTCATAAAATGTATCAAGAAATTTAAGATCAATTCTGTCATTAGACAAAAATAATTTTAAATAACACATTTGAAAGATTTAGCTGTTGATTTTTTGAAGATTTTCCTCATAGATATCTATTCAATCAGTAAATATTAACTAAGAAGTGACTGGTTTGAATACTTTGTTAGAACTGGAGAAACAGAGAAGAGTAAGTTGTCACCAGCACTGCAGAAAGTGTTCAGTCTAATTAGCAAGATACAGTTGGCACCCAGTAACTAAGAATATGCTGCAATAAAATATTCAAACTGGAATGAAGGCTGTGGGGGGTGTTAAAAATGTATCTTCAGTAAAAACTTATCTGAGATAATCTTTCATTCCCATCTGAATATTTATGTAGATGCATAGTTCCACCTAGAGTCTGATTTTCAATGAGACAAAAAAAAAAAAAAAGATCAAGAATCTCTACTTATAAAAAACATTTCTGATTTTGTAATTAAGAATCCCAGTAATTAAATATGCCAGGAAAATTGTATTAGATTGCATTGCATTGGGTCAGGTACATGCTTTCATTTCACACTTAAGAGCCCCTTTTAAGAGCATAAGCAAATTAAAAAACGACCCAACAGCCTCTATTCCCCCTGTTAAGGGGAAAAACACATTCCAATACAGCTTCTAATTTGCCTTGCTAATTCTAATTAGTATAGGATGAGCTGCTGGACAATTTTACCAGGAGGACAGTCTGCAAAGAAGCATATTTCTGTAGCTGCATGCTCTTCAGAAAGAACTCAAACTGGGAAAAATTGAATAGAGACTTTTTCTCATTTGATTGAAGGTTATAGATGAAATAAAATAAGGTTCAAGGAAATCAAAAGAGGCTGCCCTTTTCTGTAGTCAGAAGTGCTGAAAAGATTGAATGATAAGATGAAACTGAAGTAAAGCCTCCAGACCATTGCCTTTGACTGGTTTGGTGAGTTGCTACAGTTAAACACATGTTTACTCTTGCCACAATGCATGAGTGGGATCTACTAGTACTCTACTTGTTTCTGGGTGTTTAATTTCAGTTCTGACACTAGAAAGTACAATCTTTGAGAGGAGGTATTGTGTGCTCCACCATTGCTTGTGCTGACTTCCATAGCTCAGATATGCTAACTGGATCAGACTCCCACAATCAATACTTGACTATTGATGAGAGGCCCATCTCCTGCCTGCCGTGATTATTGATCAGGGTCTTCCAAGAGGATTCCATGGCCTTTATCCCTAGGACTAGCCAAGAACAGCAGACACCATACATTCACAAATAGATCCAGGTCACCTTCCCTTCTCCTTCCCATTTTGAGTTTTAGTCTAAATATAAATTAGTGGCTAATCAGTGCACATTCTGGCATTCTGGGGGCTCAGTACCACTGTTTTAATTATGAAAAGAGGACTTTGATTTCTTAATTTTGACTGGGGTCCAACTCAAATATTCTGACCAGTTTGTATACTACATCTTATGAAGGAAACATATAGAATGTTTCTGATGATCCTCACAAGTATTGACTAGTAAATTACAAATAGGACCTTCACTTTTGCATACAGCTACTTGAAAGGGGAGCAGTTCTTTTTGTTATAAAGTGTGATGGCTTTGTTCCTCATTTAATCATTTCTGAGTTTAATTTTAAGTCATCACTATCAATGGTAAAAGACAGGTTTTGATATCAACATTAGGCACATCAGATTCGCATATTGTACTTTTGCTTTTTCAGACAATAATTGTTTTAGCTTAATGGAGTGTAAGAATAATTTGAGTAAAAGAATGCAATAGTTCCATTTGAAGATCTCTTCTAGATTAATTTTATCCTACTTTGCTTTTGCGGTATCACGAAAGTGCCCTGTATATAGTATTTTGAAGCTTATTGAAAATACATTTCTCGTATATAAGGTATATTGTCTTCAAGAGAAATGCTGATTTCCTTTAAGAAGGTAATACCCTATATTGAGGAAAAAAAAACAAAAAAACAAAACTAGGCCTAATTTTCTGTTCCAATTACTAACTGATGGTTGGTTATTAAGTATTTGCTTTCTTATTAGACTTTACCAATTCCAGCAACTGTTTTACCTTAGCCTCCTGTCCATCACGGCCAGTACTGATTATGAAAACTAACTAGTGTTGAGTGCATGCCTGTTGAGTGTAGGCTCTCAAACTGCTGATTGAATAGATTTGGAACAGGGCTCTGACATCTCCATTTTTTAACAAACATCTCAAATTATTCAAATTCAGGTGGTCAAGGAGCCATCTTTGAAAAATATTACTCAACATGATAAAGGCATTAGAGTCTACCAATTTATTTAAATTTAGATTAGACAAGGTAAATTAGAGTGATATCATATGTCACTAGAAAAGTATGGCACCAAAAGGAAGGCAGTTCCTTTTGTTTTGTTTTGTTTGTTTGTTTGTTTTTGAGATGGAGTCTCGGTCTGTCACCCAGGCTGGAGTGCAATGATGTGATCTTGGCTCACTGCAACCTCTGCCTCCTAGGTTCAAGTGATTCTCCTGCCTCAGCCTCCAGAGTAGCTGGGATTGCAGGCACCCACCACCACACCCAGCTAATTTTTGTATTTTTAGTAGATAGGAGGTTTCACCATATTGACCAGGCTGGTCTTGAACTCCTGACCTCAGGTAATCTACCCACCTTGGCCTCCCAAAGTTTTGGGATTACAGGTATGAGCCACCGCACCTGGCCCTCCCACCTTTTTTTTTTTTTTTTTTTTAAGAGTTAGGGTCTTACTCTGTTGCCTAGGCTGTGAGATAGTAGTATAATCATAGCTCACTACAGTCTCAAACTCCTGGGCTCAAGTGATCCTCCCTCTCAGCCTCCCAAGGAGGTAGGACTAGTGGTGTATGCCACCATGCCTGTCTAATTTTTTAATTTTTAATTTTGTAGAGATGGGGTCTTGTTGCCCAGGCTGATCTTGAACTCCTGGCAACAAGTCATCTTCCCATCTCAGCCTCTGAAAGCACTGGGATTACAGACTTGAGCCACCATGCCTGGCCAAGGCAGTTTCATCACTAAATACCTGTAAAGCCTAAGACATTCGATCATGTTCTGCAGGTAGCTATAAAGTCTAGAAACAGTTGAATATACATAATAAATGGTTTGTTGATATTACATCACAATAAATGTTATATTCAATATGTTGTCTCATATTACCACTGCATAGTTTAGTGCAGTGTGCAAAATTACAAGGAACATAATGTGTGAGCATTCCATTTACATCCATCTCTGCATGTGTATCTGTGATATGTTGATAAGGTTCCTCAAATTTTACTAAATAAACTTTTTTCCTTTAGCCTAACACAAACTCCCAAATCATCTAACCCAGTTTTGCAGATTATCACCCAGCCATTTCCATATCACACTGGCCTGGGGGATGTGGCGTGCCATGCTACTGGAACCACTCAGATGGCTTTCTTTAGCACATAAAATGGGGCATTATTTGATCTCTTAAATTAGCAAACATTGTTTGTCTTAGACTTTAGAAACTGCAGGACTGCCTTGGCTTCTTGCTATACTCAACCAAAAAGGCATGGGCTGGGGAATTATAAAATTTGGATTAGAAAAAAAATAAAGGTTAGGCAATCTTATATTAAGGGTCTTTCAGTTTTTAAATGATTTCGAGTTATGAAATGAGTCAGTGCTCCTGGATGTGTGATAATGGAATCCTGTGGATGCCATTGGTGATATAAATTAATTCTGTGCCAAGTGTGGTGGCTCAAGCCTGCAATCCCAGCATTTTGGAAGGCCAAGAAAGATTGCTTGGGTCCAGCAGCTCAAGACCAGTCAAGGCAACATAGTGAGATCCTATCTCTACAAAAAAATGTTAAAGTTTAGCTGGAGGTAGTAGTGCATGCCTGTAGTCCCAGCTACTCAGGAGGCTGAAGTGGAAGGATCTCTTGAGCCCAGGAGTTTGAGACTGCAGTGACCTGGGCAAAAAATATATAGATAAAAATAGGTCAGATGTGGTGGTGGCTCATGCCTGTAATCCCAGAACTTTGGGAGGCCAAGACAGGCAGATCACTTTGAGGTCAGGAGTTCAAGACCAGCCTGGCTAACATGGTAAAATCCTGTTTCTATTAAAAATACAAAAATCAGTTGGACGTGTTGGTGAATGCCTGTAATAATAGCTACTTGGGAGGCTGAGGCAGGAGAATCGCTTGAACCTGGGAGGCAGAGGTTGCAGTGAGCTGACACTGTGCCACTGCACTCCAGCCTGGGTGACAGAGTGATACTCTGCCAATAAGTAAATAAATAAATAAATAAAAATTAATTAATTCTGGCAAGCTATTTTTCATAATGAATCTGGATCCTCTTACCTAAGTTTGATTTTAGTTGAATCATCACTCCTCTAGGTAAACGTTTTCTGACCTCCCAGACCAGGTCAAATTCATCTATTCACCTATCCCATAGTAATACATACTTTTACCATTAGTACTTATGTGATTTTTTTTTTTTTTGAGATGGAGCCTCACTCTGTCACCCAGACTGGAGTGCGGTGGCACGATCTCGGCTCACTGCAACCTCCGCCTCCCGGGTTCAAGCAATTCTCCTGCCTCGGCCTCCTGTGTAGCTGGAATTACAGGCGCCTGCCACCATGCTCTGCTAATTTTTGCATTTTTAGTAGAGATGGGGTTTCACCATTTTGGTCAGGCTGGTCTGCAACTCCTGACTTCATGATCCACCTGCCTCGGCCTCCCAAAGTGCTGGGATTACAGGCGTGAGTCACCTCGCCCGGCCCTTATGTGATTATTTAACTGATTTCAGCCCCTTTGCTAAATTATAAGATCTTCAAAAACAGGAACTATGCGTCTTTTTGCTGAATATTTTATTCCCAGTACAAAGCACTTTTGACATGAGATTGGTACTCAAAAAATAATTGTTGCGTGAATTGATGTAAGATTAAATGAGCACAATTTTCAGTGAACCTATAAACTTTTGCCTATGGTGTTACCCTCTCCTCAATATCTTATCTTCTTACTAAGGGACACACTTCAGTTATTATAGTCCGTGGGAACCAATTTTCCATGAAAAATAACCTGAAATGAAAGAGAAATCCGGAGTCAAAATTTTAAATTATGTTAGCTCAGTGGCTTTCCAATAGAATGGAAGAAGCAAAGAAAGATGATAACTTCTGCCTCCGTTTTCTTCCTCTTCCTCAAACAGCTCAGTCCTGCCTTTGTTTACTTAAAGTGTATCCAAATATTTATTTCTCCGTAAGTTTATGGGGTATTTTTAAGGTATTTGAGATGTTGTCCAGCGTAGTACATTTTTGTCTCTCACTTGGCTGTTCAGAACAGCGTTATCTCTTCATTTTCTAAGCTGGAAATACCCTTTAAAGAAATAATCAATGCGACAATTTGACAGCTAGGGGAAGGATAAAATAAAAGTAAATACTACCAGTTTTTTTTTAAATTGCTTCTTAAATGCCCTTCTCTGGAGGAGACTGTAAAGGCCTATTCAAGCTGAAATGATGGCCAACAGTGGCCAGTGCTGTTCCAACAGCAACACTAGGCACTAGCAAGTAATCTCTCTGTTTGGTGTGTATAATGTATGAAAAAAAGTGAATGCTTATACAATTGGATTGATTACTTACTTTCTGTGGTGGCAGAAAGAGCATTTGTTGTCCCCATAACAAGCTTCACATGAATCAGCCTACTTTAAAGGGACTTATCTAGGGTTAGAAAAAGTATATTTTTCCCATTTCCTTTCAAATTCACTCTTATTCTAGTTGGTATACGTTTTCCTGTTGGCTAGAAAACTAAGCTAACCTTCTAGAGTTTAAAAAAAAAACAAACTGTATTTTCATCATTATGTTTTGATAATAGCAAAATCAAAAGTATTTAATGCTATATACTCTTTTTAAAATAATTTCCCTTTAATTCATTATAGGTAAAACATTGATCATCTGTCCAAAAGTTAGACAATATTTGCATGCTGTCTCAGTTTAATCACACACACTTACCAATCACATGAGACTTTAACATCACCCCTGACAACTGTATGTGGCTACTCTATTTCTCAAGAACCCATTTATTTAATAGTATTTGCAATATAAGGGAATGATCTGTTTCAACTAACAGATGGAATATTCAGAGTACTATATTCTGTTATCTCTTGGCATATCTCATATTCCTTCATAAATCAATTTTTAAATCACATTGAATGAAGCTTCTGGTTAGTGGGTTGTTCATATGTCAATTTTTCCAGGGAAAAAGATTGACCAAAAATCACTATTTACATTTCAGAAGCTTCCATACAGATTATTGCCAACTCTCTCAGGGTCCTGTGACAAGAAAGTCAATATTGGATACACAAGAAAGTACAAGGGTCTGAAGCAGTACGTGTGACCTTCCAGAAAGTAATAGAAGTGTGAGAATTGTATTGGAAAACAAAATGGAAAAAATACATATATATAACTTATATAAGCATAATGAATCACTCTGACATTCCTCAAAAGAAAGGGATTTTATAGAAAACCTGTGAGAAACATAATAGAAATTCTTAAAAACCAGATACCTCCAAAAATTGCTTTGTAAAATTATTTAAATATAAGTTAGAGAAACAGTAAGATAAAGTTGATTAAAAAAAAAAAAAACTCTAGAAGGAGATATATCCCTAAAACCTTAATAGCCACATGTTGTGCTAATGATAATAACTTGATATAAATCTAAAGAAACTAAGTCGATGCATAGGCCTTACTTTAGAGGAGCTAGCATTGGTCATCAATTGTCTATTTTGGGTCAGATACCATGGTAGCCTCCAAGGATACAAAAATACTCCCTGCTCTCAAAGAGTTTACCATTGGGAGTTTCCATATACTAGCATCTAAAGACTATTGACAACTGCCATTGGCAGGCAACTGCATCTTCATTCTTTTAGCCTTTTTATCATGTTGCATGAGCCTTTTTTTTTCTTTTTTTCCTTTGAGAGAGAGTCTTGCTCTTTCACCCAGGTTGCAGTTCAATGGTATGATATCAGCTCACTGCAACCTCTGCCTCCCAAGTTCAAGAGATTCTCCTGCCTCAGCCTCCCAAGTAGCTAGGACTACAGGCGCATGTCACCCTACCTGGTTAATTTTTGTATTTTTAGTAGAGACAGTGCTTTGCCATGTTGGCTAGGCTGGTTCCGAACTCCTGACCTCAAGTGATCCATCTGCCTCGGCCTCCTGGAATGCTGGAATTATAGGCGTGAGCCACCGTGGCTAGCCTGCCCAAGACTTTTAGTATAATAATAGATTAGTCACTCAATAGAGGTGGAACACATGTGTTCTTATTTGTTTTAACTTACTGGGTTTTAGTAAAATATCCAATGGTCCCAGGCTGTATGATGTTTAACCTAATTGGAGCATTAAATGCTCAATAGCACTTAAATGATATTCAACTGAATAAACAAAGATTGATTAAGAAAAAATGTGGCAGTTGACTAAAAGGAGAGGTAGATATTTGAGATGGTATAAATTTTTTTCCAAATAAAATCTTAGACAGAATGGGAAACAATTTAAAAATAAAAGGGATGAGAAGAGAAGGAATAGGATGACTGTAAAGTTTCCCGTTTTGCACGTGTGGGGGAGCATGTGGGCACCTGTGAGTGTGCTACTGAAACAGGAAAAGGAAGAGAGTTTCTAGAAGATAAACACCACCATGTGCCAGAGTTGTTTAGAGCTACAATAAAGTATAAAATGTTTATCTGAGATGATAAGCTGGATAAAGCATAGGTCTAAAAATTTGACAGACTTTGGATGGTTTGGCCTTGAAGGAGAATATGATTGACTCACTCACTAGCCTGTTTTTCCACATTTGTTGAATTTGTATGAGTTTCAGGATAGTATGGATGAAACGAAGGTGTCAACCAGGGGGTGATTTAGATTTGGTTATCCTCTTCCCCCCAGGAAACATTTAGTAATGTCTGGAGACATTTTTGGTTGTCATACCTAGGGATGGGTGTTACTCATGTCTAGCGGGTAGTGGCCAGAGACACTACTAAACATTCCACGATACACAGGACAGGCCCTTTCAACGAAGAATTGACTAATCCAAAATGGCAATACTATAGCGCCAAACATAAGAAACACTGTTCTAGACCTATTCTTCCAAAGTCTTTCCAGACTTTGTTAAGAATCCAAATCCCATTCGACTACTTTTTAATGTTCTTCTAATTTAATGTATTTCATCATTCACAAAGGATCAAATTATTTATGTTGATGATTTAACTTTGGCCTTAATAATTATTATCCGATATTATAACACTGTATCTTTCTTGGTTTTCACTGCATCTGTGTGTTTTTTAGGAGGATTCTCTGAGAAAATGTTTTGTTCTAATGGAACGGAATACCAGTCCTGATTAAAACCAGGAAAAAATAAACCTTTGAGCTCCAAAGATGTATTTTTATATTAGTCTTTTACCATTATAACCTTCTGGCTATTTTAATGCAAACTTGTTTCTGTAAAGCCATATTTTGGTTGCTATAACAACTTGATGTAGCTCTTGATGAGCTCTTCTTGCCTTAATGCTGCTTTTTAAAAAGTTGGGGTTGCTATGACTACAAAATGCTGTTTTATTTTCAGCAAGCTTTTTCCCCTTGTAAATTTGCTTTCAAAATATATATGTGTACATGCATGCATATGTGTGTGCTTCTACTTGCATGCCTTATAGAAGACTAGAGTATAGTAAAAACCGAAGTCTAAAATCACCAGAAGAAAGATAACAGTTGATTTATCTAGGTGATACTATTATTTTTAAACTGATTTTCATAATGTTGGATGAGCTCAGATTTGAGCTGTTTTTCTCCTTCTTCGAATTATATAACTGTTTAATGACAGCTCCCCTTCTTTGTTTCATGATTTACTTATCTTGTTCTTTGTGTTTTAATCTCTTCCTGTTTCTAAGTATTTATACCTCTGTCTTAGATGGGTCATTTGAACTCTAAAAATGTGAAAGCATGTGTGTCTTACTATGTTCATGATTATGGGTGGACTCTACTTTATAAGACTACTGATTATGGCCTTCTTTATATCAAAGGTAATAACAAAATTCCCATGGCTAAGAATCTCATTCAAATTTTGAAAAGCCATAAAGCTGGAAGTTCGGATACTTTTCTTCTATTATTAACTCTGTCACAATTAGCAATATGAGCATCTGCTCACCACATATCTTTCTAGAGGAGTGCCGTCCAATAGAAATACAATACAGTCACATAGAAAATTTAAAAATTTTCTAGTAGCTAAGTTAAAAAGTAAAAAAAAAAAAGCAGGTAAAATTAATTTTAATAATAGGCTATGTCACCCAATATATCCAAAATATTTCATTCAATCTGTAATAAATATTTTTAAATTATGAATGACATTTTAAACTTTTTTTCTATTAAATCTTGGAAATTCAGTAGTTGCTTTACACTTACAACACATCTCACTTCAGCTGAGCCACATTTCAACTGCTCTTCAGCCACAGATGACTAGTGGCTACCATATTAGACATATTGAGCTTTAGATCTCAATGAAATTCAGTCATACAACAAAGTTTCTTATTTATTGTTCACTTACTAGTTTGGGGGCCCTTTGTTAAGTCTTAGGAATACTTAAATGATTAGGAAAACTTTTTCTTAGTTCATTTGAAAGAGAGAGAGAGAGAAAGAGAAGATGAAGATGAAGAAGGAGGAAGAAGGGGAGAAAGAGGGAGGAGGAAGACAGCAGGGGGGAGGAAAAAGAAGAAGGAAGAGAGGGAGGGAGAGAGGAAAGGAGGGAAAGCAACTGGAAAGATGCAGCTTTTCAGCTATTTTGTGCTATTTTATTATAATATAATGTTATTTTATTTCATAAAAATTAATTTGAGAATAAACTAGGCTTTCTGAACTCATTTGGTGTTACTTGTTCACAGTGGTATTCTCAACTTCTTGGGAAAGGGAATGTTTGGGACAGATGGGCTACTCCCCAAATATTTATTAAATGAATGAATGAATCTCTTTTGTGATTGAGTCCAAGACTAAGTAAATATTATTGTCAAGGAATAGTTTGAAAAATAAAACTGCACATGAATATTTTAGGAAGGCGAAGGGAGGAGTGGCTAACAATACGAAGTGAAGGGAAATCATGTAAAAGTTTGGTATTCTTTCCATGTATGTTGTTTTTCTTGCTGTGTGAAGAATTTTGTCTGTAAACAAGGAGAAGCACATAAATCCCTGACATTGTTTTGGTTCCACCTGGCAGGGGATGTTGCCAGAACATCATTGATGCGTCCAGATCCCTGATCACATTGCTGCTTCCTTATCCCTTTCCTGCCTTTTCTCATTTGAAAAAAGCCAAATCAAAGTGAGCATATGACCCTTTCAGCCTGCTCAGTAAAGGAGTTTCTGTTTTCTTTTTAACCATGTGTCATTTTTTATCACCATTACTTTAGAAATAAAGTGGCTGATTGAATTTTCTTATTTTTCTCTTTGTAAGCTGAGCCATTTTGCCTGAAATGTAGAGGTTTGGGCAATCTAATCTGATTTGGAAATCAGAGAAATAAGAGAAGAGTGTTACAACTTGAGTGGTTTCCAAAATCAGGTTATAGATGGTAATCTGGATTGTGAATTAAAATATTTGATGCTGATAGCTCTTCATATTACAAAAAAATTTAACCAGCTCCTATCATTTGTCACAGATTTTTTTAACCTCTCTTCAGTAATGCAACAAAATGTCTGGCATTTTATGCCTCATGTCTCTTCGGCCCTTGTAAATTGGAATTATATTCAACACATTTCACTTGCAGAGTTTACAATGTAAGGTGATTTTGGAATGCTTGTTAGAGTTCCACAGTAAGACATCATTCTACATTAGCCCGAGGGGTTTGCTCAACACAATATTAGAAAATACTTGAGATTTGAATGACCCTAGGTTTCTATGATCATGTCATTTGTGTCTAAACTGGTAAATGGAACTATTGCTACCTCAAGGAGTTTTGTTTATATTGAACACTAGACGATGTAGGCTAATGCTTGGTACTAAAATAAATGAATCAGAAACTCTACGAGTTATTTACCATAACCTTATGTTTACCTGTAGACATTGTGAACTATTCATTTGTTCATTCTCTTTTATCCTGTGTCACTTTTTTTCTTTTTCTATTTTTCTTTTTATTTTCTTATTTATTGAGACGGGGTCTTACTCCGTGCTAGAGTGTAGTGGACGATAGTGACTCACAGAAGCCTCGAACTCCTGCATCAGCCTCATGAGTAGCTGGAACCACGCCTGGCTAATTTTTTAAATTTATATTTGTAAAGACAAGGTCTCCCTATGTTGCCTAGGCTGGTCTCAAACTCCTGGGCTCAAGTGATCCTCCCACGTCGGCCTCTCAAAGTGCTAGGGTTAGAAGCATGAGCCACTGCACCTGGCTGACTTTGAATATATATGTATTTCTGATTAATTTTTATTTTTACTAGAAAATAGCAAGCGAAGAATAATTAAATTAATTTTCCAACTGGTGACATGGGTTAAAAATTTATTAGATTGAGGGTGGAGCAAGATGGCCGAATAGGAACAGCTCCAGTCACCAGCTCCCAGCGCGAGCGACACAGAAGACGGGTGATTTCTGCATTTTCAACTGAGGTACTGGGTTCATCTCACTAGGGAGTGCCGGACAATTGGTGCTGGTCAGCTGCTGCAGCCTGACCAGCGAGAGCTGAAGCAGGGCGAGGCATCGCCTCACCTGGGAAGTGCAAGGGGGAAGGGCATCCCTTTTCCTAGCCAGGGGAACTGAGACACACAACACCTGGAAAATCAGGTAACTCCCACCCTAATACTGCACGTTGCCAAGGGTCTTAGCAAATGGCACACCAGGAGATTATATCCCACAGCTGGCCGGGAGGGTCCCACTCCCCACGGAGCCTCCCTCATTGCTAGCACAGCAGTCTGCGATCTAACGGCAAGGCAGCAGCGAGGCTGGGGGAGGGGCGCCCGCCATTGCTGAGGCTTAAGTAGGTAAAAAAAAGCTGCTGAGAAGCTCCAACTGGGTGGAACCCACAGCAGCTCAAGGAGGCCTGCCTGTCTCTGTAGACTCCACCTCTGGGGACAGGGCACAGCTAAACAAAACAAAAAAATAAGCAGCAGAAACCTCTGCAGACACAAACCACCCTGTCTGACAGCTTTGAAGAGAGCAGTGCATCTCCCAACATGGAGGTTGAGATCTGAGAACGGACAGACTGCCTGCTCAAGTGGTCCCTGACCCCTGAGTAGCCTAACTGGGAGACATCCCCCACTAGGGGCAGACTGACACCCCACACCTCACACAGTGGGGTACACCCCTGAGACAAAGCTTCCAAAGCAAGAATCAGACAGGTACACTTGCTGTTCAGCAATATTCTATCTTCTGTAGCCTCTGCTGCTGATACCCAGGTAAACAGGGTCTGGAGTGGACCTCAAGCAATCTCCAACAGACCTACAGCTGAAGATCCTGACTGTTAGAAGGAAAACAAACAAACAGGAAGGACACCCACACCAAAACCCCATCAGTACGTCACCATCATCAAAGACCAAAGGCAGATAAAACTACAAAGATGAGGAAAAAGCAGGGCAGAAAAACTGGAAATTCAAAAAATAAGAGCACATCTGCCCCTCCAAACGAATGCAGCTCATCTCCAGCAATGGATCAATGCTGGATGGAGAATGACTTTGACGAGTTGAGAGAAGAAGGCTTCAGTCCATCAAACTTCTCAGAGCTACAGGAGGAATTACATACCCAGCACAAAGAAACTAAAAATCTTGAAAAAAGAATGCAAGAGTGGATAACTAGAATAATCAATGCAGAGAAGGCCATAAACAAACTGACAGAGATAAAAACCATGACATGAGAAATACGTGACAAATGAACAAGCTTCAGTAACAGACTCGATCAACTGGAAGAAAGAGTATCAGCGATTGAGCATCAAATGAATGAAATGAAGTGAGAAAAAAAGTCTAACGAAAAAAGAGGAAAAAGAAATGAACAAAGCCTTCAAGAAGTATCGGATTATGTGAAAAGACCAAATCTACGTCTGATTGGGGTGCCTGAAAGTGAGGGGGAAAATGGAACCAAGTTGAAAAGCACTCTTCAGGATATCATCCAGGAGAACTTCCCCAACCTAGTAAGACAGGCCAATATTCAAATTCAGGAAATACAGAGAACACCACAAAGATACTCCTCAAGAAGAGCAACTCCAAGACACATAATTGTCAGATTCACCAAAGTTGAAATGAAGGAAAAAATGTTAAGGGCAGCCAGAGAGAAAGGTTGGGTTACCCACAAAGGGAAGCCCATCAGACTAACAGCAGATCTCTCGGCAGAAACTCTACAAGCCAGAAGAGAGTGCGGGCCAATATTCAACATTCTTAAAGAAAAGAATTTTCAACCCAGAATTTCATATCCAGCCAAACTAAGTTTCATAAGTGAAGAAGAAATAAAATCCTTTACAGATAAGCAAATGCTTAGAGATTTTGTCACCACCAGGCCTGCCTTACAAGAGACCCTGAAGGAAGCACTAAACATGGAAAGGAACAACCGGTGCCAGCCATTGCAAAAACATGCCAAAATGTAAAGACCATCGAGGCTAGGAAGAAACAGCATCAACTAACGAGCAAAATAATCAGTTAATATCATAATGGCAGGATCAAGTTCACACATAACAATATTAACCTTAAATGTAAATGGACTAAATGCTCCAATTAAAAGACACAGACTGGCAAACTGGATAAAGAGTCAAGATCCATCAGTTTGCTGTATTCAGGAGACCCATCTCACATGCAGAAACACACATAGGCTCAAAATAAAGGGATGGAGGAAGATCTACCAAGCAAATGGAAAACAAAAAAAAGCAGGGGTTGCAATCCTAGTCTCTGATAAAACAGACTTTAAACCATCAAACATCAAAAGAGACAAAGAAGGCCATTATATAATAGTAAAGGGATCAATTCAACAGGAAGAGCTAACTATCCTAAATATATATGCATCCAATACAGGAGCACAAAGATTCATAAAGCAAGTCCTTAGAGACTTACAAAGAGACTTAGACTCCCATACAATAATAATGGGAGACTTCAACACCCCACTGTCAACATTAGACAGATCAACGAGACAGAAAGTTAATAAGGATATCCAGGAATCGAACTCATCTCTGCAGCAAGCAGACCTAATAGACATCTACAGAACTCTCCACCCCAAATCAACAGAATATACATTCTTCTCAGCACCACATCACACTTATTCCAAAATTGACCACACAGTTGGAAGTAAAGCACTCCTCAGCAAATGTACAAGAAACAAACTGTCTCTCAGACCACAGTGCAATCAAACTAGAACTCAGGACTAAGAAACTCAATCAAAACTACTCAACTACATGGAAACTGAACAAACTGCTCCTGAATGACTACTGGGTACATAACAAAATGAAGGCAGAAATAAAGATGTGGTTTGAAACCAATGGGAACAAAGATGCAACATACCAGAATCTCTGGAACACATTTAAAGCAGTGTGTAGAGGGAAATTTATAGCACTAAATGCCCACAAGAGAAAGCTGGAAATATCTAAAATTGACAGTAACATCACAATTAAAAGAACTAAAGAAGCAAGAGCAAACACATTCAAAAGCTAGCAGAAGGCAAGAAATAACTAAGATCAGAGCAGAACTGAAGGAGATAGAGACACAAAAAACCCTCCAAAAAATCAATGAATCCAGGAGTTGGTTTTTTAAAAAGATCAACAAAATTGATAGACCTCTAGCAAGACTATTAAAGAAGAAAAGAGAGAAGAATCAAATAGATACAATAAAAAGTGATAAAGGGGGTATTACCACTGATCCCAGAGAAATACAAACTATCATCAGAGAATACTATAAACATCTTTATGCAAATAAACTAGAAAATCTAGAAGAAATGGATGATTTCCTGGACACTTACACTCTCTCAAGACTAAACCAGGAAGAAGTTGAATCCCTGAATAGACCAATAGCAGGCTCTGAAATTGAGGCAATAATTAATAGCCTACCAACCAAAAAAAGTCGAGGACCAGGTGGATTCACAGCTGAATTCTACCTGAAGTGCAAGGAGGAGCTGGTACCATTCCTTCTGAAACTATTCCAATCAATAGAAAAAGAGGGAATCCTCCCTAACTCATTTTATGAGGTCAACATCATCCTGATACCAAAGCCTGGCAGAGACACAACAAAATAAGATAATTTTAGACCAATATCCCTGATGAACATCAATGCAAAAATCCTCAATAAAATACTGGCAAACCGGATTCAGCAGCACATCAAAAAGCTTATCCACCATGATCAAGTGGGCTTCATCCCTGGGATGCAAGGCTGGCTCAACATATGCAAATCAATAAACGTAATCCAGCATATAAACAGAACCAAAGACAAAAACCACATGATTATCTCAATAGATGCAGAAAAGGCTTTTGACAAAATTCAACAGCCCTTCATGCTAAAAACTCTCAATAAATTCAGTATTGATGAAACGTATCTCAAAATCATAAGAGCTATTTATGACAAATCCACAGCCAATATCATACTGAATGAGCAAAAACTGGAAGCATTCCCCTTCAAAACTGGCACAAGACAGGGATGCCCTCTCTCACCACTCCTATTCAACATAGTGTTGGAAGTTCTGGCTAGAGCAATCAGGCAAGAGAAAGAAATCAAGGGTATTCGGTTAGGAAAAGAAGAAGTCAAATTGTCCCTGTTTGCAGATGACATGATTATATATTTAGAAAACCCCATCATCTCAGCCCAAAATCTCCTTAAGCTGATAAGCAACTTCAGCAAAGTCTCAGGATACAAAATTAATGTGCAAAAATCACAATAATTCTTATACACCAGTAACAGACAAACAGAGAGCCAAATCATGAATGAACTTCCATTCACAATTGCTTCAAAGAGAATAAAATACCTAGGAATCCAACTTACAAGGAATGTGAAGGACCTCTTCAAGGAGAACTACAAACCACTGCTCAGTGAAATAAAAGAGGACACAAACAAATGGAAGAACATACCATGCTCATGGATAGGAAGAATCAATATCATGAAAATGGCCATACTGCCCAAGGTAATTCATAGATTCAATGCCATCCCCGTCAAGCTACCAATAAGTTTCTTCACAGAGCTGGAAAAACCTGCTTTAAAGTTCATATGGAGCCAAAAAAGAGTCCGCATTGCCAAGACAATCCTAAGTCAAAAGAACAAAGCTGGAGGCATCACAATACCTGACTTCAAACTATACTACAAGGTTACAGTAACCAAAACAGCATGGTACTGGTACCAAAACAGAGATATAGACCAATGGAACAGAACAGAGCCCTCAGAAATAATACCACAGATCTACAGCCATCTGATCTTTGACAAACCTGAGAAAAACAAGAAATGGGGAATGGATTTCCTATTTAATAAATGGTGCCAGGAAAGTTGGCTAGCCATGAGTAGAAAGCTGAAACTGGATCCTTTCCTTACTCCTTATACAAAAATGAATTCAAGATGGATTAGAGACTTAAATGTTAGACCTAATACCATAAAAACCCTAGAAGAAAACCTAGGTAATATCATTCAGGACATAGGCATGGGCAAAGACTTCATGTCTAAAACACCAAAAGCAACGGCAACAAAAGCCAAAATTGACAAATGGGATCTAATTAAACTAAAGAGCTTCTGCACAGCAAAAGAAACTACCATCAGAGTGAACAGGCAACCTACAGAATGGGAGAAAATTTTTGCAGTCTACTCATCTGACAAAGGGCTAATGTCCATAACCTAGAAAGAACTCAAACAAATTTACAAGAAAAAAAGAAACAACCCCATCCAAAAGTGGGCAAAGGATATGAACAGACATTTCTCAAAAGAAGACATGCATACAGCCAACAGACACATGAAAAAATGCTCATCATCACTGGCCATCAGAGAAATGCAAATCAGAACCACAATGAGATACCATCTCACACCAGTTAGAATGGCGATCATTAAAAAGTCAGGAAACAACAGGTGCTGGAGAGGATGTGGAGAAATAGGAATACTTTTACACTGTTGGTGGATTGTAAACTAGTTCAACCATTATTGAAAACAGTATGGCGATTCCTCAAGGATCTAGAACTAGAAGTACCATATGACCCAGCCATCCTATTACTGGGTATATACCCAAAGGATTATAAATCATGCTGCTATAAGGACACATGCTCACGTATGTTCATTGCGGCACTATTCACAATAGCAAAGACTTGGAATCAACCCAAATGTCTATCAGTGACAGACTGGATTAAGAAAATGTGGCACATATACACCATGGAATACTATGCAGCCATAAAAAAGGATGAGTTCATGTCCTTTGTGGGGACATGGATGCAGCTGGAAACCATCATTCTCAGCAAACTATCGCAAGAATAGAAAACCAAACACTTCATGTTCTCACTCATAGGTGGGAACTGAACAATGAGATCATTTGGAGTCGGGAAGGGGAACATCACACACCGGGGCCTATTATGGGGAGCAGGGAGCGGGGAGGGATTCCATTGGGAGTTATACCTGATGTAAATGACGAGTTGATGGATGCTGACGAGTTGATGGGTGCAGCACACCAACATGGCACATGTATACATATGTAACAAACCTGCACATTATGTGTATGTACCCTAGAACTTAAAGTATAATAAAAAAATATATTAGATTATATTTATAATCATTTGTATTCTTTTTCCTAGGTATAATATTTTAAATGTGAGTCTTCTTGTACCCCTTCCTCCCAAAAAAAATTTTACGGGCTGCATTTAACTTTTCGATGAAATAATTCAAGTTTATTTTATTTCATTTTATTTTTTGAGATGGAGTATCACTCTGTTGCCTAGGTTGGAGTACAGTGTTGCGATCTGGGCTCACTGCAACCTCTGCCTCCCTGGTTCCAGCAATTCTCCTGCCTCATCCTCCTGTAGAGCTGGGATTACAGTTGCAGACCACTATGCCTGGCTAATTTTTGTATTTTTAGTAGAGACGAGGTTTCACCATGTTGACCAGGTTGGTCTCGACCTCCTGACCTCGAGTGATCTGCCCACCTTGGCCTCCCAAAGTGCTGGGATTACAGGTGTGAGCCACAGCATCCAGCCTCAAATTTGTAATCATTAGACTACAAGGCACACTAGAAACATGAAATTTTAGAGATGGCCAGGACTTTCAAATCAACTAGTTTAGTTATTTTCAATCTTTTTGTCTGGTAAGTTCTTTACTCAAGCTAAGTGAACCCCAAAGTTCAAACATGAAGTCAAATTGAAAAACCAAGGAAGAAGGAATGTAGGTGAAGAGGATAGGGAAAGCACTGTCCCTTTCCTGGAGTTCAATTCGAAAGCCATAAATCACTTTAACTCTATCCATTTGCTACTAAGATACAAAGCGTTTTGTTCAAGGCCAGACAGCTCTGCCTGAAAGCATGGTCGGTGTTTTTTGGATTCATTTATTCAACAATTACGTGAGTGCCTATTATGTATCTCACTGTTTCTTAGGATACTGGAGACCTTGGGATATGACCACGGACAAGTAGAGAAAGGCTTCATGAGGCTTATGTTTTAGCATAGGAAGACAAATAATACACTAGTAAATGCGTATTGCAGATAATTTCAGACTATGACCAGGTAAGGTGAGGACATTGAGTGACTTTAGAAGGGGCTGAGATCAGAAGGCCTCTTGGAGGAGGTGACATAAAGTTTATGCATATCTCTACTCCTTTGTTGTCTTCAAGAGAGCTATCTTCAATTTCTAACGAGGCCGTCATGCTGGATTGATACAGTGGAAAGAACACTACATTAGGAATCCCAAGGTCTAGGTGTTTACCCCACTTCTGTGTCCTTATAAGACTTTACATATTTTATTTTATATCTGTGAAATGAGAATCATCATAGCTGCACAGGATGAAGGAAGATCTTGTCCCTGTCTTTTTTATGTAAATCCTCTTAACCACCCTCTTCCTTACCACACCAGTGTCTTAAACATTATTTCCCATGAATACTAAATTTGTTTATGTTTTGAGGTATTCCAAGCCTTTAGAAGAGCTGTGGTTCTCTCAGCCTGGAATGATTCCCTTTCAAGTTCCTAGTTTTTAAAATAACATCTTAAGTCATTACTCGTATCTGAAACTTGCTCCGGTTCTTTCATACAGAGGAAAGAATAAGTGTTATTTTGCCTCATTTTTTGAACCATTTAAGATGGTGTTTTTAAAAGTTGTTTTTTTAACCTTCTAAAATGTTATTTCATCCTATGTATTAAAATAAATCACTAATAATTGTCTATGTTTTCTGTCTTCCCCCTTTAGATCATGAGGTCTTTCAAGGCCCAAACCGTATCTGATTCACAACCACAATATGGGCTCTTGCCACACAGATCAAAATCTAAAAAGGAAAGTGGATGCAATGTAAATTTTTCTTAATAATGTGTGGCAAGAACCTTATCCAAAACGATTTCACAGAAAATAGCATTTGTTTTGCTGATACAGGAGAGTTTCCTTATTCCAATCACAGGGCATGTGACAGGGGTGTGGCTCACTTCTTCAGTGCCCACTCCTCAAAACCCTAGGGGGAGCATGCAGACAGGCAGGTGCAGAGCCCGTGGGGAGTGCTTTTGGGATCTGGCCCATGGCAGCGTCCAGGACTCCCAAAGCCCAAGTGGGCATGTGTTACAGTGTGCTCTTTCAGCCATGCCATCTGCAGATGCCTGTGTTAGTCAGCTCAATAGACCCTCTGCCTTATTGCAAGGACAGGGGGCTATTGTGACAGCCTGAGTTATTGCCCAATGTACTGGAAAAATCAGATCACATATGGGCTGGAAGGTTGACAGCAAGGTTGGATTGAGTGGGTGGAGGTGGCTTTCAGCGAGATGGATTGGGAGCCAGAAGAGGGGATGGAATGGGAAGGTGGTCTTCCCCTGGAGTCGGGCAGCCCAAGGCTAAACTCCCCTTGGCATGTGCGTCATTCTGCCATCACTGGTCTGGCGGTGTCTGTTGGTGTCCGCAGGTCTGTTCCTCTGCTCCTCTCAACTTCCAGCTGCTTATGTCTGTGTCCGCTTAAGATCTCAGGTTTATATGGGCACAGGATGGGGGGCATGGTGGACCAGAGTAGTCTGGGAAAATGCAACATTTGGGCATGAAAACAGGAGTTCCTGTTCTCACTTAGGTCCGTGGGCACAGGCCCGAGGATGGAGCTCTCATCAGGGCTCCCTTCCCTTCTCCACCCAGCACTTCCCTGCCCCACTCCCCGTATCACTGTTACACACCTTACATTGCAAAGGTGGTTGCTTTCTGGCTTATCCTGGGAAACAGACATATGTGCTTGCTAAGCCCTTCACTAAATTTACAAGAGTATATACACTGAATAGGAGGCAGAGAAACAAACATAATACTTTACTCGTTCTCAAATTTCCTCGCATTCTAAGAAATGTAACATATAATGCTCTGTGTACAAGAGAGTGTAACCATTCCATCTAATACCATCCTGTAAAGTGCTTCAGAAAGTAGAATGGCAATAGAGCCAGCCTTTGGTAAACATTTAAAGTATGTTTTATCATTTTTCACCAAATCCCATCTTTTCATCATTTCCTTCATTGACTTATGATAAATAAAAAAGCAGGGAAACAATTTTGGGGGAACCACTAGAGTATAGGGCTAAAGTACTTGGTCTTAGAGTACCTGAGTGCGATGCACTGCTCATCTACTTGCCACTTTTGTTGTCATGGACAAATAAGTTACTTCATATCTAATACCCCTGTTTACTCATCTTTAAAATGTGAATAGTACCTGTTTCATAGGTTGTTCTAAAGACTACATGGCTAATGCATCTGGGACTAGCTAACACAATACCTGGTAAATAGTAAATACTTTTAAAAATTTTATCATTTTTTTAAATTACATGTAATTATGGATGACATTGTTGGTTTATTTTTATATTGTAATTTCCTATGGCTAAATCTAGCTCAATAGTAAATTTTGAATAAATGGGAGATTAATTTATTACAGGCTTTATTCAGTATTTCTCACATCTATTCCTTTCTTCTCATTTTTAAAGTATTTTCAAAACTTTTTCCCTCTGTCTCTCCAGACTAATTGGGTAACTAACAACTGCATAAAGACAGCCTATGAATTTCAAGGATCTTTCATTACTGTAAACCTGGTAATCAAACTGGTAACTCTTTCTGAGGCCTGAAGAAGTTGCTATTCTGAGAGTTCTGTTACACAGCCATCACTGTTTTTAAGTGTTTTCCTTTGCTATAGAAATAAGTGAGAAGTATGTATATGGTTTATTTCACTTCATTTTATTCTGACCAACACAGCAGTGAAGCTTCCAACTGAAGACAGAGTAATTATACAAGTCATATCTGGTAAAGAACTAATGGCATCTTTTCATGCCTCACCAAAAAGGGTAAATCAGAGGCTAGGGGAGTCATCTGGGTAAAAGAGAATATTTAAAATACTCATTTAGAGTTTAGAATGCAAATCAAAGTATGCCTGTTTAGTATTTTCCTTAAAAAAAAAAAATAGTCTAGCAACAAGCTAGAGGGAGATGTTTTATTTTGGTAAAGCACATTCTTCTATCATTATTTCTTAAATGAATGAATCTAAGTAGGTTCTTTCTGCTTGTGTTCCTAGGGAAACAATTGTTCCTGGAATGAGATCCTATATTCAGAAGGAAGCGATCTAAAGAGAGTGGCTGTGACTAAAACATAGTAGCTTAACTGCAAATTGGTAGGAAGTAGTAGGCTACCCAAGCTAATCTGCTGATTGCTAATTTTCTTGGTTGTTGTTGCACTGCCTTGCTGTAATTGAATGGGCCCAGATTACCCTGGGAGGGTGGAGTATTGCAGCCCTCTGAAGAGAACCCTAGTGTGTGTGGTGTTTTCCTTTGTGTTTGCTAATGAAAAGCCCAGTAATCCTGAAACCAGTTTTGCCACCGGCATCCTATGTGGTAAAAATGGTCTTTAAATGTGCATATCGAATTAGTAGACTCTCACTGAGAGGCTTTAATGGAAGGAGTGTCTGCTTCACTAATTTGGTGTGGATACTGAAACAGCTTTTCTTTATTTGCAGCTATGCATAGGAGGAGAGGCAGTTAATTTTTTACTGTGCTTAGTAAGTTCGATCTAGAACAGGGCAGGCAAACCTTTTCTGTAAAAGCCAGGGAGTTAATATTTGAGACTTTGTGGGCTAAGAGGTAAAATTGAATATAGGACGTAGCTGCTTATAGAACAAGAGAAAACCTCTGCCCTTGTCCTGTTTGCCTGGAAGCTGTGGGCTCTCAGTAGCAGCTAGGTAAGAAAAAAGGAAAGTTGATGACATTTCTCAATTATCTAATTCTGCCTGGGAGCTCCAGCCTCCACAGACCATCATCCTGTCTCTCATTCCCACGTCCCAACTTTCTGTTCTCCCTCTGTATCTCCTATCTGATAAATAATACTCACATTACAGTCAGCAGAACCTACCTTAGTGGCCCCAGTTGGATCCCTCCCCACTGCCCATGAGGTAGAAGGAAAAGAGGTAAGTGCCTACTTTTCCCTGTTAAAATAGGGAACCTTGATAGCTGTACTAGCAGTGTATGTTGGTCTTTGTATTCTGGTCAATTCTTTCAATTGGAGAGAGGAGGAGTGTAGAGAATTCTAAGTCCAGATAATCGATTAAAAAAAAAAAAAACTCTTGGAACAAACCATATGCATAATTAGTAGCTACCACTAGTGTTTCTTTGTACTGAGGGTATTTAGCTGTTAAAATATCATTGGTTTTGTTTTCATTTCCAAATAATGTTTTGTAGTGATTGGCTCAATTAATACATAAATTCAGATACTTTCAAGTATTTTTGCTGAAAACGTATTTTCCCTTTGAATTTTCAAAATCCACCTTCAACCCTACTTGCTATCGATTAAATACTGGTTCTGACTGCATCTTAATGCCAATTTATGGTAGCTTGGCTCAAATACAGTCATGTGCTGCATAACAAAGTTTCTGTCAACAACAGGCTGCATATACTATAACCGTAATAGGTTTGTTGCCCGATGCACATGGCAAGTCAATACACCAAGGCACTAGGATGCTACTGAGAAAGAGGTTTAATTGTAGGGCTGCTAAATGAGGAGATGGAAGGAAACCACAAATCCTTCTCCCTGAGAGGTATGGGGCTAGAGTTTTTATGGGTTTTGGAGTGGGCCAGAGTGTAGAGATTTTTTATTGTTCAAAGAGTGCAGTTTGAAGCCATGGGACAGGGAGTTGAAGAAACTGTATTTTCATGCTGATTCAGTTCTTCTGTGAGAGTCTTTAAACTGGTTGGTGTCAGCTGTTCTGCTGGAATTCATGATCTGGTTAAATGATTTTTAAACAAAAGCTTTATGATTCTAACATCAGTGATCCTATCTAAAAATAAAAGCCTTGTGATTATAACATCAGAAATCCTATCTATAGGAACAGAGGGATGCAGATGGTCAGTATCTAGTGTTACATGACTTTCTGTTATTAGAAAGTGAATCAAAATGCAACCTAATTAATGCTTAATTATAACTACATTTCTGACCAAAATTTCTGTTAACCTTGTGAGGATGACTTCCGTGTGATGATAATGCCATCACATTATAATGGAGCTGATAAATTCTCACTGCCTGGTGACATCTTGACGACCCTGACACTATGTAGGTCCAGTATAATGTATGTATTTATGTCTTAGTTTTTAAGAACAACAACAACGAAATATTAAAAAGTAAACAATTGAAATAAGAAAAAAGCTTATGGAATAAGAATGTAAAAATAGTTTTGTAGTGCTGTATGATGAGCTTATGTTTTAAGCTAATTGGTATTACTAAACAGTCAGAAAGTTTAAAAAAATAAAAAGTTTATAAAGTAAAAAAGTTATAATAAGCTAAGGTTAGTCTATTATTAAGAAATATTAAAAAATAAATTAGTGTAGCTTAAATGGACAGTGTTTAAAAAATCTGCACTATTCATGTCCTAGGCCTTCACATTCACCCACCACTCACTCACTGACTCACCCAAAGCAACTTTTATTAGAATCCGGCAAACTACATTCATTGTAAGTGCTCTATATGGGTGTGTCTTTTTTTAATATTGTTAAAAATTTACACTTCTGGTGAGAATGTAAATTAGTTCAACCGTTGTAGAAGATGGTGTGGCAATTCCTCAAAGATCTAGAACCAGAAATACCATTTGACCCAGCAATCCCATTACTAGGTATATACCCAAAGGAATATAAATCATTCTATTACAAAGATACTTGAACACATATGTTCATTGCAACACTATTCACAATAGCAAAGACATGGAATCAACCCAAATACCTGTCAACAATAGACTAGATAAAGAAAATGCAGTATATATATACCATAGAATACTATGCAGCCATAAAAAGGAATGAGGTCATGTTCTTTGCAGAGACATGGATGAAGATGGAAGCCATATCCTCAGCAAACTAACCCAGGAACAGAAAACCAAACACCACATGTTCTTACTCTTTAGTGGGAGCCTAACGGTGAGAACACATAGATATAGACATGGGAACAACACACACTGGGGCCTGTCAGGGATTATGGTGGTGAAAGGGAGAGCATTAGGAAATATAGGTAGTGCATGCTGGGCTTCATACCTAGGTGATGGGTTGATAGGTGCAGCAAACCACCATGGCACACATTTACCTATGTAACTGCACATCCTGCACATGTACCGCAGAACTTAGAAATTAAAAACAATTTTTTTGATCCATTGTATTTGTACATATTTATGGGTACATGGGAAATTTTGTCACATGAATAGAATGTATAATGATTAAGTCAGGACATTTAGGGTAGCTATCAAATGAGCATCATTTGTATGTTTTGGATATATTTCAAGCTCTCTCTTCTAGTTCTTTAAAAACGTACAATACACTGTCATTAACTATAGTAACCTTACTAATCTATCAAAGAAGAGCTTACTCCTTCTATTGAACTGTATATTTGTACCCATTAACTAACCTCTCTTCATCCCCACTGCCACTCATACACCCTTCCCAGTCTCTGCTATCCATCATTCCACTCACTACCTCCATGTGAGCAATGTTTTTAGTACCAACATATAAGTGAGAACATGTAATATTTCTCTTTCTGTGCCTGGCTTATTTCCCTTAACATAATGACCTCTATCCAGTTCCACCCATGAAGTTGCAGATGACATAATTTTAATTTTTGTTGCTGAATAGTATTTCATTGTCTATATATATATATATATATATATATATATATATATATATATATCACATTTTCTTTTTTTTCCTGTTTTTTTTTTTATTATTATACTTTAAGTTCTAGGGTACATGTGCACAACGTGCAGGTTTGTTACATATATATACATGTGCCATGTTGGTGTGCTATACCCATTAACTCATCATTTACATTAGGTCATCACTAGATTTTCCTTTGAAAAATGCTTAAGGGAGTTCTTCAATTTCAAACAAAAATATGCTAAACAGCCACATAAAAGCATATGAAAGCATAAATCTCACTAATAAAGATAAATATATAGACAACAAATAATTTAACATGATAATGGTGGTGTAAATTTTAACCCTAATATTAAAGTTAAAAGACAAAATATTTGTTAATGGATACACAATACAAAAAGAAGTAAACTCTGACTGTAAGAACACAGTGTGTGTATGTGAGGGGTGATAAAAGTATAGAGATTTTATATGTGATTGAGGTTGTTATCAACTTAAAATAAATGAATACAAGATATTTTTTGCAAGCCTCAAGGTAACTACAAAGAAAAAAACCTATAATTGATACACAAAAGATAAGAGAGAAGGATCAAACCAAATTACTATAAAAATCATCTCGTAACAAAAAAAGACATCAAGAAAGCAAGAAAGGTAGAGAGGCAACTGCAAAACAGACAGAAAGCAACTAACAAAATGACAATAGTTAGTTCTCACTTATCAATAATTACATTAAATTTTCTTTATTCATTCATTTGTTGATAGATACTTGGATTGATTTCATTTCTTTGCTCTTGTTAATAGTGCTGCAATACTATTTACAATAACAAAGACATGGAACCAACCCAAATGTCCACCAATGATAGACTGGATAAAGAAAATGTAGTACATAAACACTATGGAACACTATGCAGCCATAAAAAGGAATGAATCGTGTCCTTTGCAGGGACATGGATAAAGCTGGAAGTCATCATCCTCAGCAAACAAACACAGGAACAGAAAGCTAAACACGGCATGTTCTCACTCATAAGTGGGAGTTGAACAATGAGAACACATGGACACAGGGAGGAGCCTATCAGGGCTTTGGGGGAAAGGGGAGGGAGGGCATCAGGACAAATAGCTAATGCAAGCAGGGCTTAAAACCTAGGTGATGGATTGATAGGTGCAGCAAACCACCATGGCACACATATACCTGTGTAACAAACCTGCACGTTCTGCACATGCATCCTGGAACATACAAAAAAAAAAAAAAAAGTAATGCTGCAATAAACATAGAAATTTGTGTGCCTTTGATATATTGATTTATTTCCTTTTGGATAAATACACAGTGATGGGATTCCTGGATACTGTGATAGTACTCTTTTTAGTTTTTTGAGAAATCTTCAAACTGCTTTTCATAATAGTTGTACTAATTTACATTCCCACCAACAGTATGTAACAATTTGTCACTCCACATCCTCACCAACATCTATTATTTTTTGTCTCTCTAGTAAAGCCATTCTCACTAGGGTGAGATGATATCTCATTGTGGTTTTGATTTGCATTTCCCTGATGAATAGTGATGTTGAGCATTTTTTCATATGTCTGTTGGCCATTTGTATTTTCTTTTGAGAAATGTCTATTCATGTCCTTTCCCAATTTTTAATAAGATTATTTGCCCTTAAAAAAAAAAAAACTGTTAAATTGTTTATTTGTGTATTCTGGATATTAGCCCCCTGTCAGATGAGTAATTTGCATATATTTTCTCCGTTTCAAGAGGTTGCCCCTTTACTCTGTTGATTGGTTATTTTTGCTGTGCAGAAGCCTTTAATTTAATATAGTCCCATTTGTCTTTATTTATTTTTATTTATTTATTTATTTATTTATTTATTTTGCTGCCTGTGCTTTTGAGGTCTTATTCATAAAATCTTTGCTTGCCTAGACCAATGTCCTAAAGAGTTTTCCTTATATTTTCCTCTAGTACTTTTATAATTTCAAGTCTTATGTTTAAGTCTTTAAATCATCTTGAGTTGATTTTTGTACACAGTGAGAGATAGAAATGCAGTTTCATTCTTCTACATATGGTTATCCAGTTTTCCTAGTACCATTTATTAAAAAGGGTGTCCTTCCCCCAATGTGTGTTCTTAATGGCTTTGTCAAAGATCAGTTAGCTATAAATATATGGATTTATTTCTTGGTTTTCTATTCTTTTCTGTTGGCCAGTGTGTCTGTCCTTGTGTCAGTTCCATGATGTTTTGATTATTGTAGGCTTGTAATACATTTTGAAGTCAGGTAATGTAATGATTTCAGCATTGTACTTTTTACTTGGGATTGCTTTGGCAATGCTGGCTCTTTTTTTCATTTCATAAACATTCGAAAGGTTATTTTGCTTATTTCTGAGAAAAATGACATTAGTATTTTAATAGGGATTGCATTGAATCTGCAGATTGCTTTGGGCAGGATAGTCATTTTAACAATATTAATTCTCCTACTCTATTAGCATGAAATGCCTTTCCATTTGTTGTGTCCCCTTCAATTTTTTTCTTCAGTGTTTTGTAATTTTTCTTATAGAGATCTTTTGCCTTGGTTAAATGTATTCCTAAGTTTTTGTGTGTGTGTTGCTATTGTAAATGGGATTGCCCTCTTGATTTCTTTTTCAGTGATTTCATTATTGGTGTATAGAAATGCTACTGATTTTTGTATGTTGATTTTGTATCTAGCAATTTTACTGAATTTATGACTTCTAAAAAATTTTTGTGGAAGCTTTTGGTTTTTCTATATATAAAGTTGTGTCATTTGTAAAGAGGGACAATTTGACTTTCTCCTTTCCAATGTGAATGCCTTTTATTTCTTATCTTGCCTCATGCACTGGCTACAACATCCAGTACTTTGTTGAGTAAGAGTGGTGAAAATGTGCATCCTTGTCTTGTTTCAGTTTGAAAGGAGTCTTTCAAATTTTCCCCATGATGATGTTAGCTGTTGGTTTATCATATAGGACCTTTATTATTTTAATGTATGTTGTTTTTATGCCTCATTCATTGATAGTTTGATATCATGAAGGAAGGTTAAATTTTATCAAATGGGTTTTCTGCATGTATTCAGATGATCATATTCTTTTTGTCCTTCATTCTGTTGATATAATATATCACATTTATTGATTTGTATATGTTGAGCCATCCTTGCATACCTGGCATAAATCCCACTTGATCATGACATATTATCTTTTTGATGTGATGTTGGATTTGGTTTGCTAGAATTTGTTGAGGGATTTTTTTGTCTATATTCATTAGGGATATTGGCCTGTAGTATTATTTTAAGGAGGATTGATATTAGTTCTTCTTATACATTTGATAGAATTACACTGTGAATACATCTAGTCCTGGGCTTTTCTTTGTTTGAAAAGTTTTTATTACTGATTCAATCTCATTACTCATTATTGGTCTGTTCAAATTTTCTGTTTCTTCCTGATTCAATCTTGATAGGTTACATGTTTTTAGGAATTTATCAGTTTCCTCTAGATTTTCCAGTTTGTTAGTGTATAGTTATTTATAATAGTTTCTGGTGATCTTTTGTATTTCTATGGTACCAGTTGTAATGTCTACTTTTTCATTTCTGATTTTGTTTCTATGGGTCTTTTCTCTTCTTGGTTGATCTAGCTAGTGGTTTATCAATTTTGTTTATCTTTCTGAAGATCCAATTTTTTATTGTATTGATTCTTTGTATTTTTTTTAGTCCCTATTTCACTTAGTTCTGTTCTTATCTTTATTATTTCTTTCCTTCTGCTAACTTTGATGGTAGCAGCAGGGTGAGTACACTCAATCTCAAGTCCCCAAGATAAGTGCTCAGGTGCCAACAGTGGTGGAATGGGCTGGGAAATCCACTGGTCCCTGGACTGCATATTCTGGCATAAAGGAAGGGGTGGTTAGACTGGGTGAACTTGTCCTCAGGCCTCTGGGTGGTGTGTGCAGTTACCAGCTATGGTAGGCAGGAGTGAGGTAATCCCTAACCCCTTGGTGGGATCCACAGGTGAGGGATGGTAGTGGTTGTGCTGTAGCCCTGCCAGTGGGTAGGGTGGGGCTGTCTTCGCTGGAAGTATTGTAAGTTGTTGGGTGGGAATATGTACACCATTTGCTCCTCAGCACCAAGAAGGTGGTGACCTATGTCTTTCTTGCATTTCAGTCCCAGTGGCAGTAGCCCACACTTTGCTTGTGCCTCATCTCTGACACCACTAGGACCCAGGGCAGTAGGCAATCTGTTGGGGGCAGGGCTCTAAAGTGGTGCCTTGGTGTAGCTGTTTAGGTCTCAGGGAGTCTGTGGGACCCAGCATGAGCTTCCCTCTGGAGCAATGCCATTGCACAGTCTCTCAGCAGCTCTCTATGTTAGTTTTGAGACCCATGAGGCTCAAGGGGCTCTCTCATGGCTAGGATTGTAGAAGTCCACAGTGGGAATATAGACCACTGGGGGTGTTTCATTTACCTTTCCCTTGCATTGAGGAGTCTCTTCCAGTTCACTCATGGTCTCCACCTCGCAGGCTTGCTTTAGGTGTTCCTTCTTCTTCCTTCTATTAGGTGTAGCCTGTCACTTTTCTGTTGAATTCCAGTGTTCACTTTTGGATGATCTATTTGAAGTGTGATTATCTACTTGCTATTTTGGTTTTCAGTGGAGGAGGTAAGCACTGGTGGTAGCAGCAGGGTGGGTAGGCTCAATCTCAAGCCCCCAAGGTGCTGCTACCAGCCCCTATCTGCATGTGTCATCGGGAGGACTGGAGACTGGCTTTCCTAGCCCACCATAGCCATTGCCAACACCATGAACTGTTGTACCTTTTCTATGTTTAGATATGTTTATATACACAAATACTTACATTGTGTTACAATTACCTACAGTATTCAGTACAGTAACATATTCTATAGGTTTGTAGCCTAAGAGAAATAAGCTATACCATATAGCCTCAAAGCAAATAGGCTATACCATCTGTGTGTCAGTACATTCTATATTTGCACAATGATGAAATCGCCTAATGACAGATTTCTCAGAATGTATTCCTGTCACTAAGTTACACATGACTATATTTTGAAACCTGTGAAACAATAAAAATCCCTGCTTCTCTGTATCCTGCTTGTTTTTCTCAAGCAAAGTATTGGTCATACTTACATGGTGGCAAAGCATCCAGCTAAAATGTAAGAGGTTAAACCTTTATCCAGACAACTTAAGCATGAGACAACAGATGCAGAACATCTGGAAAAAGGATAATCATTCTGGATGCTTCTGATACTCTAGGATTTTCAACATTGTATCAATAGCCTTTTCATCCTCACTGCAATTGTAACTGTCCCAAGAGAAGGTCTTTTTTTTTTTTTTTTTTTTTGTTCAGAGCATCTGGCTACAGCAGTTTTATCAAAGTAGCATGGTGACCACTGCTCAAAAACGAGACTTCTATCTTGGCTTCAGAGATTAAGGAAACTTGGAGGCTGCAGAAAGTTTGTTTTATTTGAGGTTTATACCACAGCTGGCCTAGATTTCCCTGGGAAAACTGGTCCTTATTTTCTGTGTTCCATAGCAAACCTGAGAATAGCCATGGTCCAGGAAATTATATATGTAGGTCATATAAGGTAATCCTACCCATTCAAGTGCTTCAGAACAAAATACAATAGCTTAATGAAAGAAAGAGGTAGAACACAGGGAGGGAGAGGATCCCCAGAGCCCAAAGCCAAGCCTCCAAGAAAAATGGTCATCATTGTCGTTGTCATCATCATTGTCATCAATGCAAACAAATGTTTAACTTAACATATACTGACACCTTTTCTAAGTATTTTGCATATATGAACTCACTTTAGTACTAACAACTATGCTATGTCTAGATACTATTATAGTCCCTACTTTACAGATTAAGAAACTGAAGCATAAGAAAGTCTGCACTTACAAGTAATATAGAGCTTTTGATTTATGGGTAATAGAGAGCCATTGAATGTTTTAAGTAAGGAAGTAGCATTGTCTGCTTTGCATTTCAAATCATTTAGACATTTATTTTTTATTATATGTATGTATTTATTTATTTTTGAGACAGAGTCTTGCTCTGTCACCCAGGCTGGAGTATAGTGGCACAATCTTGACTTACTGCAACCTCCGCCTCCTGGGTTCAAGCAATCCTTCCACCTCCACCTCAAGAGTAGCTAGGATTACAGGTGTGAACCACCACACCCAGCAATTTTTTTTTTTTTTTGTATTTTTAATAGAGACAGAGTTTCATCATGTTGGCCAGGCTGGTCTCCATCTCCTGACCTCAAACAATCCACCTGTCTCAGCCTCCCTAAGTACTGGGATTACAGGCATGAGCCACCATGCCTGGCCTAGGCATTTTAAATCATGTGGGAGAATAGAGGAAGAAAAACCAGGCTAGATGTGATAAGAACTCCAGAGGTAGTGGTGAAGGGGAAAGAGCAGAGAAAGGGATTGGTTTGCTAAATAATTTGCTTACATGTACAATATTGGGTACATGAAGTTTTCAAGGAGAGGGGGCAGCTGAAGAAATCAATGTCCCAAGTAAAGTAAATGTATAGAGAAAAGAAAGCAGATACATTTTAATGCTCAATCTTATGTATTTCTGAGTAATGCCTTGATATTAGCAAGCCCATTTTGCTCTATGAAGGAGGTTTTCATTTGACTGGGTCTTTCCCCATTATTTTGATTAAAGACAGGGTGGGGAAGATTCTCGGAAAGACATTTTTGTTTTGAAGCTTCCCTGCCAAATAAGAAAGAGGAAATAAGACACTAAACTAAGACCAATCAAATCAAGCAAGTCAAACCCTCTCGGCTTCATAACTGTGGAGGGACCTGCCTGAATTTGCCTTTTATAGAGAAAGTTTCCCAGGGCTCTTATGTTAATTAGGGAATTTGTGTTTGCTACAGATGATTGCATTATCATCCCAGACAGGACAGCTAAACTCCTCTGTGCGAGAGAAAGAAAGCTATTTACATATCTCTCCAATCACGTTTTAAAGGATTTTAGAGATTATAGGTAATTTTCCCTTTATTGTCAGGTGTATCCTAAAGCACATTCATAGGTAAGTGCAAGTGGGTCATTTCTAGTCCCTTATTTTTGATGTTTCCAAGGAAAGGGAAGAGAAGAAACAAATTGTCATCCAGTAAGACATTGCTAGAGAATCATCAGTTGAGTTTGCTTCCTGTGTATGAGTCCTAATTGTAGTTTTTTCTCTAACTTTGGAGTTTTCTTTTAGGTTGGACTTTGGATTGAAACATGCCATGACAATTTGAATTCATTTCATGGCTCCAGTAAGTTGGCAAATGGGCAGAGTAGTTATCGGAATGGTTATTGTGTTTGGTAGATGCTGTTTTCCCCCTTACACCTCAACAAACACTAACATATTTAATTTTATTCAAGTAGATCCTATATTTGAGGATAATTTGGACTACAGGGAAATTTTAGCATAGTAAATCTTCTATGAATTTATACAAAACCCTTCTGAAGGTTGTAGAAAGTCTTGAAAAATAACCCAAGGATTTCCCCTAGATTAACCTGTAGTTAGTAATACCCAGAATGGCTTTGAAGATGAAAGTAAAAATAAAATAAATTATTTATAAGTTCTGTGGTCATTTGGCTCTCTATTCACCCCAGACACTGAAGGTACCAGGTCACAGATCACTTCCTTATGCTTGACTTAGAGGCATGAGGAATAATTCTTCCTGCCTTATTTTTGGTACAGCCCTAGGTAATGGTAAAAATACAGTGATGATGATATAACTATCATCTCTACTACTTTGAGCCATTTCAGACTTAAAGTCTTGTGTCTTCAGGTCATTGTTAAACATTATTATACATTGTTGTGTAATTTCTAGGGCCAGTGTTATACTCAATCATTTATTTGTGCCTTTAATGTTAATATTCCTCTTGTTTCTACTTATTAATTATTTCCAATGTGCCAAGCACTGCTCTAGAGTTAAATTACATATAACTCAGGTAATCCTCACAATGACTTTATGAGTTAGGTAGTATCGTTATCCTGATTTTACCTAAGAGAAAAATGAAGCACAAATAAATTATGTAACTTCTTAGGGCCACATTGCAAGCAATGAATTAGAGTTTGGACCACTATCTTTTTGACGGTCGTAAGTAAGGTTAGGGAAATGACCCAGATGTCCTAATCTGACATTATGGATCAAGGATTGGAATCCACTGCAATTTCAAAGACTTAAACATGTAACTATTAGGTTAAACTGACTCCATATATGTGTGTGTGTGTGTGTGTATATATATATGACTCCTATATATGTGTGTGTCATAAACTGACTCCTATATATATATGAGTCATAAACTGATATATATGTATATATGTGCTGAAATTCTGCCATGTGTGATCCACGGCATTAGTTTGAAGCCTTTTGATGCTTCATTAGCTGTTCCTTAAAGGGCATTCAGCTGTCATCAGACCGATTGCACCTGAAGGGGAATCACTTTATCTTTGTTGGCTAGGTGAGATCAGATGAAACAGTTTTGAAACTACATGTCAACAGTTCTCAATCTTCTTAGTTTCCAGACCCCTTTATATTTAAAAAGTTTTTAAAGATCTCAAAACTTTTGGTTTGTGAGCATCACCTCATAGAACATTTTTTTAAATGTCTCTTTTTATTTAATGCAATTACATTAAATAAAATGTAATTGCATTGTCTCAAGATGGTATTTGAATATTTGAGGGATGTCTAAATGAATCAGCCAAAAGTATATAATACTGGCCACCTTAGTCCCTAGAGCCATCTTATTTTTGCTGCTCAGTGTCCATGCAAGTATCATGCCAAGTTTAGTATTCCTTCAAAGATGCAGACCTCTCTTTTAGATGAGGAAAATCCAAAACCTCTCTCTCTTTTAAATTAACTAACACAGATATTGTTACCTTTATTCTATTCTAGAATTCTGTCAATTTTATTTCTGCTGTAGAATATTCTCAATTTAACCTAATGTTTTAAAGTTTCTCTCTATTTGTATAATTCAACTTGATTCCTAAGTTACACCGGTGAATAATTCTCACCTTTGGTGTATTTACACTTCTTAAAATTTAGTTGACTTCTTTCTCCTTTTGCAGTATTTTAACTGAAATTCCATATTAACCACAGATTTCTAGGTTAAACTTGGATTCTTGATTAGGTTCCTTACTTAGAAACCAAAATCAAAGGTCATTGAAATGTTTAAAGTGCAACTTGCCATCAGCCCTGAATATTTCTTCAGATTTCTCCTCACCCTGTATCAGTTGGATTTGCTTATTTTCCAACTATTTGATGTATGCCAAATCTGATGATATGTGGCTCTGCTTCAAAGTGTAAGTCAATACTTTCAGATAATGTGTACCCTTATAAAAATATAGAAAATCCATTCATAAGCATATTTACCATGCCTCTCTTAGTCATATACTGTGTCATATCAATTTGAAAAGGAGAATGAGCTCTGATCCCACGACTCAGGTCACCTGGAAGAGCTTGAAGTAGTTACAACTAATTAGAGGAAACTAATTCAACAAATTAGAGGAAACTGGAGGCCTGGTTCCAATGTCTTCAGGGAATATAGATTCTTCACCTTCAGGCTTCTTTACCTTCCCCAAGAAAGTTTTCTACTTACAATTTTGGGGTATTAGTGAATCCTGATCAGATACCAAGGAGGAATCTTTATATCCACAGTGCTTTCCAGACTTCTCCCAATTTGAAAGACCACAGAAACTCTTTGGCAGCTATTTGTGCATGACCAGTCACCCAAACTTTCTGCTTTCTATGACAGTTCCAGGGAATCTATACTGGAATTACTTTCCTGGTCATTAATTGAAAACGGTCATGGAAATGAGATACTTTGTTTATATCTGAGATAGATCAGTAAGCTCTAACTTATAAATAAGATACTGGTAAGTGCCAGAGTTCAAGTTAAGGCCTTTTCATTAAAATTATGCAATGTTTTCCTCCCCAGAGACTTATAAACAGAAAAGCTGACTGTTATTGTCAAAAGGTGGAAGCAAGAACAGTGCTTTTTGGCCATCAGACTTGTGTCCGAAAGCCAATCAGATCTCTTTAAGGAAATTGTTACTTTGGGCTTCACTTTCTCAAATTGCAAGATTTCAATGTAATTTTTTATCCTATTTCATTCATAGTGCTAAGATCCTATTTGTTCATTATGAGAAAATGAAATATTTTCTTCAAAGTAAAACTAATGCATGAGACAGAGATTGAGTCACATAATTAGCTCTGTAAATGACAATTACTCAAATTTCTCTCAGTTAAAAACACCAAAACAATACATCACAATCAATGGAAACATTTTTCTTGCCTGTTTTATGTAAACATTCACAAGTATCTTCATACTTGTAGCAATCCAACAGATCACATTGATATCTATTATAGGTTTCTCATAAAGCTATGTGGGGACAGAGAAAGGTGTGCTATAAAGATAGTATAGCTGAAGCAATTTCAGTTTTCTATTTTTCATTTTTTGAGACAGGGTTTTGCTCTGTTGCCCAGGCTGGAGTGCAGTGGTGTGATCATGGCTCACTGCAGCCTCAACCTCCCAGGCTTAGGCAATCCTCCTACCTCAGCCTCCCAAGTAGCTGGCACCACAGGCATGTGCCTCCATGACTGGCTAATTTTTTAAATTATTTGTGGAGACAGGATCTCCCTATGTTGCTCAGTCCGGTGTCAAACTCCTGGGCTCAAGCAATCCTCCTGCTTCAGCCTGCCAAAGTGCTGGGATTACAGATAGACATGAGCTATTGTGCACAGCCTCAATTTCAGTTTTGAAGCAAACTTTTAGTAATTGGGTACTTAAAATGGCAACTTAGCTTGTTACAGGTGATGTTACTTTTCATTTTTTATAATGGAATTATAGTTCTTAAGAAGGAAGAAACTATGGAATTGCTTGTGGAATAGTGATATACACAGAGCACCCTGTTGGTAGAGAAAAGTCAAGAGTAAACAAGGGGAAACATTTCATTGAGAGTTGGTCTTGTTTAAGTTGATTCTCAGGAGTGCATCTCCTAAGCTGCTTCTACACCCCTCCCGCATGTTTCCGTCTGTGGACTGGACGCTTATCCTCACACCCTGAAGCTGGTGATCATTTTGACATTGGATTCTAATGTTTTGTTTTGCTTCCCAGGAAGAGCAGCACAGGATTACCATGCAATGTCTATTGTTCTTATGCTTGCTATTTTTCTCTATAAAAAGTATACTCCAGACACCATTCCACAACCCCTGGGGCCAAGAGATGATTAGCGATCCAGAAATTGTTAAAACTTGCATCACATGTCCATTAACCACTCATATGTTTTTCCTAGTCCAGCATGAAATGACAGAAAGGTGACTCCCTTACTTTTTAAGCCAGGCCTTTGATTCATATGTTAGAGAATCTAATTTTTAAAAACTTGTCATACATTTGGGGCTGTATGCCTGTCATGAGAGAATGACAACCATAAAGTTAAAGCGTGTCCAAAGGCTAGCAGTAATGATTGACAAATACCTGCTTGCTAGACCCATTCATTACATGAAGTGATTCAGATGTAAATGTTCTTTTAGGATTTATGGTGTGAGAATGGACCCTATTTTCTTGAGGAGTAAGGAAGCTGCTCAATTAAGCTTTCTTTTCTGTGGATGCTTCAGTTTATTTGGGGGCTTTTTAAAATTGTTTTTGGTGGTCTCTATAATAAACAGAAATCCGCCTCCTTGTAATGAATACCATTGTTTGACTTCTTATCACTGAAGCTCAGTGTACAATTCTTTCATATCACTGCTTCAGATCTTTCTGTCTGGCATAATCTTTTAAGTCTTTTCTTTCTCAGCAGAATATACTCAGGCTCTCGAATTATTTCCCTTTCTGGAAGAGCTTCAGCACATCAGTGTTTTCCTTCAAATGGGATTTGGGGCACAGTTGTGGCCACAGAGATGTTCTTCACAGGATTACTCAAGGAGGGGAATAATTCGAAAATGTTGAGCAAAATAAATGATTAAATTATGGTACATTCTCACAACAGACTGTTATGAAATCTTTAAACTATATTTTAAAAGAAAATGTCTGATTATGGGAAAATATTAAAACTACATCATATTGGAGACAAATACCACATGATCTCACTCATATGTTGAATCTTTTAAAAGCTGATTTCATAGAAATAGAGAGTAGAATACTGGTTAGCAGAGGCTGGAGAGGGGAGGGTGTCTGGGGAGATTGGTTAATCCATACAAAGTTACAGTGAGACAAGAAGAACAAGTTTTGGTGTTCTAATATGTAGTAGGGTGACTATAACAAATAACAATGTATTGTACATTTCACCATAGCTAGATTTTGAATGTTGTCATCATTCAAAAATAATAAATGTTTAAAGTGATGGATATGGTAATTACCCTGGCTTGATAATATACTATGTGTATACATATTGAGACATCACATTGAACCCCATACATATGTAAAATTATCATGTGTCAATTATAAATAAAAAATAGGCCAGGCGTGGTGGCTTATGCCTGTACTCCCAGCACTTTGGGAGGCTGAGGCAGGTGGATCACCTGAGGTCAGGAGTTCGAGACCAGCTGGCTAACATGATGAAAGCCAATCTCTATTAAAAATATAAAAATTAGCTGGGCGTGGTGATGGGCACCTGTAATCCCAGCAACTTGGGAGGCTGAGGCAGGAGAATCACTTGAACCCATGAGGCAGAGGTTGCAGTGAGCTGAGACCATGCCTTTGCATTCCAGCCTGGGTGACAGAGTGAGATTCTGTCAAGAAAGAAAGAAAGAAAGAGAGAAAGAGAGAGAGAGAGACAGAGAGAGAAAGAAAGAGAGAGAGAGAGAGAAAGAAAGAAAGAAAGAAAGAAAGAAAGAAAGAAAGAAAGAAAGAAAGAAAGAAAGAAAGAAAGAAAGAAAGAAAGAGAGAGAGAAAAAAAGAAAGAGAGAGAGAAAGATCCATAGACACAGAAGTAAATTCATGGTTTACCAGGTGCTGGAATGGGGATTAATTGAAAAGGACAGGAGAGAGATGTGAGTTGATGGAGATATTTCACAACTGGATTTTGTAGTAGTGGTAACATAGCTGTAAATGTACTAAAAATTATCATTTAATAGTGCATTTAAAGTAGGTGAAGTTTATGATATTTTAATTATGCTTCAATAAAACTGTTAAGATACACACACACACACACACACACACACACACACACACACACACACACATATGGATTAACTTTTCTTTGTATTTCTCCAGTTACTATTATCAAAGAAACCTCCAGGAGATTCAAAACAGAACAGAGAGCCACAGCCAATGAAAAGGCAAATTATGTTCTGGGTTATAGCTTTTCTCCCAGACCAACATCAGTTTAAGTTGTACTTCTCCCCATGTGTATTCTTACAGAACTTGTCATTCACTCTACCTTGCAATCTATTTTCTTTGAAAATTGCTTGAGAACCTACTTAACATTAATACTGAAAATGTAATAGTAATTTTATTTTACTTACTGCATAACGATATTGCTGAAGTCAATTACTATTTCTTGCCTTAATATTTACAGGTATCTTATGCGATCAAAGTTGTCACAAAGGAAAGAAACTTAACATTTTATTGGTGTGTACAGTAGAAATGTTTACTACAATTGTGGGAATGACTGGGTAACCACTTTTTATGAATGTCACAAAGCAGCAGAAATCCCTGTGAAAACTGGATGACTGATACTCATTTTTCAGTGAGCTTTTACAATTAAAAATCACTTGACATTGAGCATGAAATGTGAACTGTATAATTTTGTTTTAGAAAACATAGTTGTCATTTTAGTGACTAGGAGCTCTATATCATGGGACATATTTCTAGGTATTGTGTTCAAGAATGTGTGAATATTGTCTTTGAAATCCTACCTGCGTGCTGTTAGGGAAACACATTTCTATTTCATTTTTTTAAAATAATGGTTGAAAGTGATTTTTTGAAATCCTAGGGGGAATTTTTCTCCTTAAACTTCTGTTTCTTTTTTAACTTTTATCCAAACAACTCACAAAAATCTACAAATCATAAGGAACAGCATTGATTTTCAGACTCTTATATTTCTTCTGCTTTTGATCTTTTATATAGCAACAATCCATCATCTTTTGGGCCAATTTTAGCATTCTTTTATTTTTCTGCAATTTCTTCATTCTGTAATATTTACTACCAACTCAGCTAAACCTGGTATTGGCATCACATTGGGGACTGATTGGTCAGTGCTGAGATCACTCTAGGAAAATTGTATTGCAGGGAGGGTCTCCATCAGTTTTCCCTTTTTAATCAGTACCTATGCAGGAGTTTGAACTTGTATTTTAATCCCATAAGGCTAGATGTTAACTTTTTAGTTTTCAGGGCTCTTTTTTTGTTCATTATTCATTGATTCATTCATTCACTCAACCAGCCAGTGTTTATGAAAACCTACCATAGTGCCAGGTACTGAAAGTATGGAAATGAGAGACATAATCTGTGTCACAAGAGATTCTCTAACAAACCAACTGACAGTGAAAATATAAGTTCTATTATGGAGAAAAGGAAGCAAGGTAGGGCACTTAACACATTGGAAAAAAGGAGTCATGGTGACTTTCTACAGTCTTTCAATTAACCCTTGAAGAAATAAATCAACTGGAGAAGGGAGAGAAGGAAATGGAAAGAAATGCATGTGCCAAGTTGTAGACACACAAAATAACATGGTGGGTTTTGGAAACTCAAGGTAGTTCAGCTTACTAGGAATGGGATACATGGGGAAAAAATGATATTAGTGAAAGCTTGGGCAAGTTGTGCAAACTGTTTCTTCCTTATCAATAAAGTGGAGACAGTGAATACAAGTTGCTTGACAGAGTGCAGACATATAATACATGCTTCAGGTTTCTTTAGGATGGAAGTAAGACTTTCATATAAGGACTAAGGAAAATCTCCCAATTAATTTTCAATCTCTTCATGAAATTCTAAAGCCTGACAGTTTGGGCTCAGATAGATGTATGCTTCTTGTTATTGTTTTGAAGTGTTTACTAATTATGAGGGGTATTTGTTCATTTGTTTGTTTGTTTTCTGGAATCATTAGGATACAGCAAATACAGTTGGAAAGCAGAACACCATAGTGATTGATAGGTCAGGCTTTTGAAGTCAGACTTGCAAATTTCTTGTTTCTAATCTGCAAAATGGGGATAACAATAGTATATCTAACTCACTGTTTCTCTGAGACTTGAAGGTGCTTAGCAGAGTACCAAGCACCTAGAAAGCCTTCTGAAATGGTGGAATGGTAGCTTAAAGTCACAATCTTCCTTCCCTTCCTTTCCATTCCTTTTCCTTCCTTCCTTCCTTCCTTCCTTCCTTCCTTCCTTCCTTCCTTCCTTCCTTCCTTCCTTCCTTCCTTCCTCCCTCCCTCCCCCTTCTTTCCTTCCTTCCTTCCTTCCTTCCTTCCTTCCTTCCTTCCTTCCTTCCTTCCTTCCTTCCTTCCTTTCTTTCTTTCTTTCTTTCTTTCTTTCTTTCTTTCTTTCTTTCTTTCTTTCTTTCTTTCTTTCTTTCTTTCTTTCTTTCTTTCTTTTTTCTTGGAGGCAGGATCTCACTCTGTCATCCAGACTGAAGTGCAGTGGCACAATCTTGGCTCACTGCAGCCTCGACCTCCCAGGCTGAATCTATCCTCTGCTTTCTGAGTAGCTGGGACCACAGGTGTGTGCCACCACACCCAGCTAATTTTTGTATTTTTTGTAACGATGAGGTCTCACTGTGTTGCCCAGGCCGATCTCGAACTCCTGAGCTCAAGCAATCTACCCGCGTCGCCCTCCCAAACTGCTGAGATTACAGGCATGAGCCACCGCCCCCAGCCTGGTCTTGTTTTCAGTGGTAAATTAGGACACGTGTTTTCTCTCAACTTTGGGGTAATAAAATAGCTCTGGTATGTATTTTTACCATTTAAGTTTTTATTCACCACCTTTAAAGTTTTCCTATTTCTTTTCTCCATTTAGTTAATAAATTAAATAGACTATGCTGGTAAGTGCCTCTGAAATCAAAAAGCTTTCAAGTTTTTCAAAACTGCAAGTTATGTCAGTGAGCCACAGAATCAATTTAGTGGTTAACAACTAGCACTTTGTTTTTATAAAATAGAAAGCATCATAATTGAAAATATGGGGTGTAGAGGAATAGGTAAGAGCACTGTTTCACATTAAATTTTGTTTCAGGTATGTGTATATGAAATTATGTATAATCTATTTCCTTCTGTGGTTCTTGGTCAAAGAGTTTGAAAGTAATTGCTCTAAAGCAGTGTTCCCCAACCATTTTGGCACCGGAAACCAGTTTCATGGAAGTCAGTTTTTCCATGGACTGAGGTGGGGGGATGCTTTCAGGATGATTCAAGCACATTACGTTTATTGTACACTTCATTTATATTATTATTACATTATAATAATAATACAATAATTATACAACTCACCATAATGTAGAATCATTTGGAGCTCTGAGCTTGTTTTCCTGCAACTAGATGGTCCCATGTGGGGGTGATGGGAGACAGTGACACCGAAAAGTGTGTTGCTTATGTCCAGTCTACACCATAATCTCGTTTTGATTGCTGTCACTGCAGAAAACACTGCTTCACAAACACAGGATGTTGGAAATGGACGCAGGCTTTTCAGTACTTTTGTGGCAAACTCAGGATATTCCATCTTGATTTTAATCCAGAACATATGGAGATTTGAAGTTGTCTCGAACATACTTTTAAGGCCATCATCATTTGTGATTTCAAGCAATTGACCCTCTTCTAGATGGACAAAGTCAATTCACCTAGCTTACTACCAAATGGGTCGCTGATCCATTCCTTCCCAGTTTGGGGGTCGTTTATGGTTGGGAAGTAGTGCTCAAACTCTTTGAAAGCTGAGATAGATGATCATGTACCAGCTGGGAGAAAGAAGCCCTGGCTCCATCTCTTTCAAAATCTCTGCTAATGCTTGAAACATGTCAGAAATTCCAAGTTCACTCATCGCCCCCATAATTCCAGTTTGGCTTTGATTGCAGTTACTGTATCTGCTGACTTGAACACAGTTGTCATTCTGCCCTGAAGTGACAGATTGAGTTAGTTGAGCAGGTTGAAAACGTCACACAAGTTAAGCAAGTTTTGTGTCCCTTTCTGTGTCACTGAAATGTGCTGCCAGTGATGACAGTTTTTCTAAAATAAATCTCTGGAGCAGCTGTCATAACTTGAAAACTCTGGCCACTGATCCACCTCTAGAAAGCCATCTCACTTTGGTGTATGAAAAGACACGTGTGCCGTGTGTCCATCTCCTCTCAGAGCTGCACAAACAGACATGAGTTAAGGGCATGTACTTTAATGCGGTTAATTTTAATCACATCCTGCAAAACATTGTTAAGTCCAGGTGACATTTTTCAGCTAGCTAGCATTTTATTATGGATGACATAGTGCATAGACTCAGAATGAGAAGCAACCTCTTTGACCTGGGTAGCGAAACCAGAAAGCCATCCAGTCATGCAAGCTGCTCTGTTCATAAATATACTGACACAAAATGACCAGTTCAGATTTCCTGATAGACTTGAATAGTTCTGCAGCTGTGCTGTTGGTTGGCAACAAAAGTGCACAAAACATACCCTCATGCACATCCTCCCGAAAAATATATCTCACAAAAACAAGCATTGTTGCCTTGTTGTCAATATTGGTAGACTCATCAACCTGGATTGCGTACCATGGTGACTCATTAATTCTCTCTACCAATTGTGCCTCAATATCCTCTGCTATTCATCAAATCGTCTAGTTATGTTGCTAGCCGAAAGAGGAATGTGTGCTATCTTTCAAACTGCAGACTCTCGTAAAAGTTCATGACACTGGCAGGATCACCTGTTTACCAATAGTAAAGGGCTTCTAAGCTTCAGCACTGTGGTTAGCTACTAAGAATAATGCTCTCAGTGCAGACACATTTGATGAAGTACTGGCCTTCAATAATTTCTTCTGTTCTTTGTGTTCACGTGTTTTTCTATTGAAAAACTCCAAAGGCTTGTCTTTCAATTCAGCATGCTTGGTCTCCACGTGGCAAAGCAGTTTGGAAGGTTTCACGGCTTTTTCATTGGATAGCCAGTCACCACATATTATACACAAAAGGGTTGGAGAATGTAAATCACCTGTTGTGATGAACCCATAACTTAAGTAGTACTCTTGGTAATTTATTTTAATTGCAACTTTCCTTTTGTTGGCATTCTTAGAGCCTTCTGCTGTCTCATCATTTGGTCTTTCCCCCTCTTCAAAGAAACTCTCCAGTTACATTTGTTTTCACTCATTTGCGCTAGGGTTAGCTTGTGGGTTTACCAAAACTCTGACTGAGACAAGTGTGCAGTGCAGGGAAACAGGCATGGATAGAAGTGGTAAATAAACTAATAAACTAAATAAACTAATGGGTGGGCCACACATGGACTAAAATTAGTGTCAGATTCTGACTTAAATCCTACCACCAGATGCAGCTGTACAATTGAAGTACCTCAACCCACTTGCCACTTTAAAGCCTTCCACCAGATGCAGCTTAATTGTCATCTACCACTCACTGATAGGGTTTTGATATGAGTCTACAAGCAGTTGATTTGTTATGGTCTCTATGAAGTCAAAGCTCTCTGCTAAGGTTAATCTGCATTTGAAGCCACTCCCCCCAGTGTTGTCATTACTGCCTCAGTTCCACCTCAGATATCAGGCATTAGATTCTCATAAGGAGCATGCAACCTAGATCCCATGAGTGTGCCGTTCACAATAGGGTTTGCGCTCCTGTGAGAATCTAATGCTGCTGCTGATCTGACAGGAGGTGGAGCTCAGGTGGTAATGCCAGTGATGGAGAGTGGCGATAAATACAGATGAAATTTTGGTTGCTTGCCTGTTGCTCACCTCCTGCTGTGTGTTAGGAACATGGTTGTGACCAGTACCTCTCCATGGCCCAGGGGTTGAGGACCCCTGCTTTAAAGGATAGAAAAGCAGGTTACAAGTTTCTCCCTTATTTGCATCAGAATCCCAGACTGCAGTAACAGCTGAATGAAGTTTGTCCAACCTGCGGCCGGTGAACCACATGCAGCCCAGGACAGCTATGAATGTGGCCCAACACAAATTTGTAAACTTTCTTGAAATATTATGAGATTTTTTTTTTTTGCAATTTTTCTTTTAAGCTTATCAGCAATCATTAGTATTAATGTATTATCTGTGTGGCCCAAGACAATTCTTCTTCTTCTAATGTGGCCCAGAGAAGCCAAAGATTGGATACCCCTCATTAAATAGAACCTAGCAGATTAGAAAACAATAAAGAAAGAGTTTGTTATAAACCCCCACATGATTTTAAAGAACTGTACAGGTTGTTTTGGGGATGCCATGGGAAAAATGCTGTCATTCAACTGTCTGTTGGAAACTCAGAAACTGCTTGGTCTTTGGAATTATGTAAATAGGACTTTGAAAAATAGGCCAAACTTTTTCCAATGATTTTATGAGCTTGTGCACATGCACACCCATCACAATTAAGTACAGATGGCTTTAGGAGTGGGAAGCTCAGGAAGCAAACTTTGCTTTTCCCCTCTGTTCTTACGTTATCATCCATTCTAATTGTTGCTTATTTGAGACAGCGAGGTTAATCATATCTATCTGTAGTCCCCTACCGAGCTGGTATTTTCTTTCACTGTAAGGTGTTTCCTAATTACTCTGGGAATGAAATCTTTTAGATTGAGTGTAAAATTGAGCACAAAGTTATGCTTGTAGCTAAAAATGTGCTCTATTTATTGGTTGAGTTGGGGCCAGTCGTTTTATGTAAGGAACTGGAATTGGTCTGGCTGGATCTCTTTTTCTGTGAAGTTTCTGAAAAATTGACTAGCAGTTTTATTATTTTAGATAAGTATACTCCATTTGGGAATCTCTTCTTAAAATAGTAATGGAAGTCTTATTTTGAAATCACAGCCATAAAGACACACTCCAGGCAATTCTCACAGTGCTGAGTCTCCAAAATGAGTGAGCATGTGGTGTGTGTAGCTTGGTGGTGAGCAGATGAGCAGAAAGGTGACCTAGCTGCTCTAAGCAAACACAAGGAAAGATATATTATAACTATTCAACATTTGATATGCAGTTGAATTTTACTATGCATTCATCAAATCATTGCTGTGCCAAATGCTCCAGTCTCGAAACCACAAAGAGAAATAAGACATTGATTCTTTGTCTCAAGCTGTCTCTGATGTTCATGTACTTTGCCCGCCATCTTCAAAAGGCATATAGATAACCAAGAAATTCTTTGTTATAATATGGAATATAAAGCAGAAGAGTTACAATGGGAATAATATGTGCAGGAGAGCCTGTCTCTTCAGTAGAATCATGGAGAAGAAGTAAGCAGGAAGTAATCATTTGTTGGTTCAGCTAGTTAATTTGAAATAATGACACATTGAAACCATTATTTCCCAATTAACTAAGACTGGGAAGAAGAAAGTCAACTAACTAATTAAGGTTAAGAAAGAAAAGGATATGCTCATTCTTAATGAATGAAAATGAAATACCTTAAATGGCCCATAGGGCAGACAAGGATATGCCTCTTCAAAGAAGATTGTAAGTTCTACATAAGAACAGCCACTATCCATTTACATTTAAGGTTAATATTGTTATGTGTGAACTTGATCCTGCCATTATGATACACCATGGAATACTATGCAGCCACAAAAAAGGATGAGTTTGTGTCCTTTGTAGGAACATGGATGCAGCTGGAAACCATCATTCTTAGCAAACTATCACAAGAACAGAAAACCAAACACCGCATGTTCTCACTCATAGGTGGGAACTGAACAATGAGATCACTTGGACTTGGGAAGGGGAACATTACACACCGGGGCCTATCATGGGGAGGGGGGAAGGGGGAGGGATTGCACTGGGAGTTATACCTGATGTAAATGACGAGTTGATGGGTGCTGATGAGTTGATGGGTGCAGCACACCAACATGGCACAAGTATACATATGTAACAAACCTGCACGTTATGCACATGTACCCTAGAACTTAAAGTATAAAAAAAAAAAAAGAACAGCCACTATCTTTATACACTGCAGAATTATGAAAGAAGACAGTAGATTTACGTTAAGCACTGTAATGTTTTTTAAGGAATTGCTTTGGATTTTTTTTCAGCAGTTTAAAAATAATTTTTATGTATATTAGAACAGGAGAGGTGAGGATTGAGTCTATTTATAAGTCATATATAAAGCAAGACATGAGAGGCCGGGTGCGGTGGCTCACGCCTGTAATCCCAGCACTTTGGGAGCCGAGGCAGGTGGATCACGAGGTCAGGAGATTGAGACCATCCTGGCTAATACGGTGAAACCCCGTCTCTACTAAAACTGCAAAAAATTAGCCAGCTGTGGTGGTGGGCACCTGTAGTCCCAGCTACTCGGGAGGCTGAGGCAGGAGAATGGCGTGAATCCAGGAGGCGGAGCTTGTGGTGAGCCAGATAGCGCCACTGCACTCCAGCCTGGGCGACAGAGCCAGACTCCGTCTCAAAAAAAAAAATTAAAAAAAAAAGACATGAGAAAAAAAAAGACTGAAGTGAGATAGAAGGCACTATTTAAAAGCTAAGTTAACTCTGAGCTTCCTGGAAGCCTAATTTTAAAACCTAAAATGTTACTCCTTATGTTTCGTTTTTCAGTCAAAAGAATAAATAAATTGCTTATAGGAAATAAACTTTCATGCTACAGAATTCCAAATCAAAGTCAATATACAGATTTTTATATAAATTATTTTATTAAGAATTAATTATAAAATGATATTTACATAATATTAGATTGGTGTAAAAGTAATTGCGGTTTTTGCCATTACTTTTAATGTAAAAACCACAACTACTTTTGCACCAACCTAATGAAACATTTGCCTGATTTGATAAAGCTTCTGAATCTTTGGAAGCATGTAAATTAATCATTTTTCTATTCAAGAGTATTGCTTTCTCTTGTTTCTGGCCTCTTCTTAGCTGCATGACTGTCAGTCAGTGATTTCTCACAGCCTTAGTCTCTAGATCTACAAAATAGCTATCCTAGAGCCTTTGTCAAGGAATGGTTGAAAAGATTAAAAGAGGTAATGAACCAAAAGCAAAATCTCTGAAACAGTAATTGTTCAATAAAGCTAAGGTGCTTCAGTCTTCATTGTCATTGTCCTCAACATCATCATCACCATTTCTACCACAACACTTCCAGAGACCTGCAATGTATCTTCCAACTCTACATGGTAGATGGGGGAAATGAATTCTTATTTCAGTGCAGCTGGCCACCCTGCTTATAATAGCATTACATGTATTCAGGAGTATCTAGAACATAAATTATTAAACCAGCAGTAGTCCCTGATAACAACTACATTAGGTTTTATGATCAAGAATCTGAAGCTACCAGAGGAAAGCTGATTTATAGTTCTCTCAACACCTGATTTTTTTTAAGAAATTGGTTTTTCAATTTCTATTTTCTCCTTTCTTTTTGACATGGTGGAGCTTGTACGTGTAAGAGTAATGTTAGTTGGCTGGAGTAGGAAAAACAAAAGAAAGTAAATCAGAAAATACGTATAAAGGATTGACCAACACTAAGGCACTGGTTATCTTTCGCATTTGTCCTATTGCAGCTGTAAATTATTTTTTCTTGTTAAAGAGGGAGAAAATGCTTCCAGAAAAAAAGAAATTAAAACCATCTGACTACATTTTTAGGGTCTCTCAGGAGATTTAAGGCTGAGATTTGAATTTTTTTTAAGATTTGAATTTTTTTAAGTCCTTCAAGTTTAGGAAGTGAGGCTCAAATTAGTGGTTCAAATTCTCTATGTAGCTTTTGAACTTGTAAAGTTCTCTGACATTGCTCTTAGCAAATAAGCAGTAGATGTATATGTCTCTTTATGTTTGGTCAGAATAAAAGACATGACTTTGGAATAAAATATTTCTTCTCTCTAAATATTTAAGTTTCTCTTTTGTATTTTTTCACATTTACCTTTTTTGTTTGTTTGCTGAATTTATAGAGTTTTGTAACCCTGACTATACTGTCACATTAGGCAAATATATGCCATTACTGGTCAAAGTGTAGATGAGGGATATGGATAAAGAAACAAATATAATAGGATAAAAGAATCACATAATCAGAAAACAGCCCTTTATAATATTGTTAAATGAGTGAATTAAGCAATCATAAATGACTTCCAAGATAAAAAAAAAAAATTATCCTGGGTTATTATCCTGAGTTAGCATCCAGAAGTGACTGGGGAGAGAAAAACAATAAACAATGAGCTGTGCTCAGGGGTTTCCAATGGATTTAGCGCCGCTCTCAAGAGTTCATGAGTGGAGAACATTACCACGTTAATTGTCCTGAGTCCCTGCTCTTTGAGTTTGCAAATCCTGTGGGTCACTGAGGGGACTAGTGGGCTGTTCACATCAATAATCAGATAGAAATGGAACAAACTTCAAGGTGATGAATTTTTTAGTCTACAGGTAAGATAGTGGATAATGATAAACGAATGATGTCTTCAAGAGAGAATATTTCTGCTGGAGTCTGTGCTCACGTGGGTCCCTTGTGTTTTTTGAACCCCAAAACAGTCTCCATCTTGGCAATCCCTTGCTATGCTCGATTGACTGGTTTTTTGGAGGCAATGGGTGTTCTTTCTTAGGCAACTTCCAAGTGATCTATTAGATTGGTGCAAAAGTAATTGTGGTTGTTGCCACTGAAAGCAATGGCAAAACCGCATTGACTTTTGCACCAGTCTAATAGCTATACTGGCTCACTGCTAACCTCCCACTATCTTTTGTACTCATCACTGCTCCTTTTAAAAATGCAGACAAATTATACTTTTCCCCTCAACTGTTTTTTTCTCCAGAGGTGTTTCTTTCCTTTAACTTTCCTCCTTTGGAACTCTGTTCTCTTCTTTCTAAACAATTAATCTAGATTGCTCATTACCAGGGCTGAAAATCAATCAGAAAAAGCAGTTCTGTTTCCCTTGAAGAAGAGGCTTACTTTTTAAACTATCCAATGGTGAAAGGGAGAGTATTTGCAGTCCATCCATGGTAAATCAATTTTAAAAATAGCTAGTATTTATTGAGCAGCTATTCTGTCAGTTACTTGTTCTACATTTCATAGAACTTAAAGTTCTACAAAATAGAATTTAAAATAGAACTTGGCCGGGTGTCATGGCTCACCCTTGTAATCCCAGTGCTTTGGGAGGCCAAAGCGGGTGGATCACAAGGTCCGGAGTTTGAGAACAGCCTGATGAACATGGTGAAACTCCGTCTCTACTAAAAATACAAAAATCAGCCAGGCGTGGTGGCGTGTGCCTGTAATCCCAGCTACTCAGGGGGCTGAGGCAGGAGAATCACTTGAACCTGGGAGGTGGAGGTTGCAGTGAGCCAAGATCATGCCACTGCACTCTAGCCTGGTCAACAGAGCGAGACCCCATCTCAAAAAATAAATAAAATAAAATAAAATAAAACTTAATGCATAGATACTTATTTAAGTATTTTCCCCCTCATTATGCACCATTAGTCCTGTCACTGAACCTGCTATTCAAGACATCAGCTTCCCATTTTTTGGGCAAGGACATAAGAATTAATCTACATTTCTGCTAGATAACTCAAGTTTTCAAGACTGGTAGAACACAAGACTAGTTGATTTTTATGTACAGTATTGTCTCCGAATAATTCTAAGTCTTCTCTTTTAGAGTTTTTATTTACTAATCATACATGATAATATTTTGGTCATGCTAGTTTTTAGAGAGCAAGGAAGGGACCCAACTGTTTACGTTTCTCCTAAGAATAATTACTAATGGGCTTATTATAACAAAGGGCTGTGTGGGAAACAAATTAAATGGCTGTCACAATGGTACCAGCGTGAACTTACTGATTGAAGAAACCGAAGGCTGTCTGGAAACGCTGGATTTCCGTCTGACCCTGAAAGAATTAGTTATCTTCAATCCAAATTGTATTTTGAGCTCTCTGAAATCACAAGAAAAAATACTGTTTCTAAAACTAAAGTCATCCATGTTCTTATCTAAAATGTCTGTTTCTAAAATCGCTAGGCTTTTCCCACTTTTTAAAGTTAATTTATTCTGACAAGAAAGCCCCAGGATTTCAGAGCTACTGAGATGTAATGATAGACTCTGTGATTTTTTTTTTAAATGTTACTAATTGTTCATGCTTGAGTTAAAAAAAATTAGTCAATGAAATGCTAGCTAATTTTTGGATATTCTGTCTTTCAGTAACAGGTGTTGTATTTGAGAATATAACATCAGTGATTTTATCCAACTGTATGTTTCTACATCTTAAAATGTTTCCTGTCAATGTTATTTCACTTAATAAAAACAAACTATTTTCATTCTAATGAAAAATAGTTTTAATGCCAAAAAGATTTAGTCACAATGTAGAAAACTCAGACATCCTAAAACCTGATGATTTTCCCCTTCTGAATTTCCATGCTAATTTATTACACATACGTCTCTCTAAGAAGTTTTAATTAGATATTTAAAATTTTGACATTTGACGAATATTGGGAGAAAATTATTCATATTCATATTTAATAAAGCTCTTATACATTGGCAGCTTTTTTAAAAACTTGACATTTAAAGGAAGTAATATTTATATTTGGAAAATGACAAGCTTGACATAACTGAATCCTGGTGAAGAGATAGCTAATTGGCATAGACTATGGTGGATATTTTGCTGAGTGCTTGGATTAAGAAAAGCTTTCTTTGGTGTTGAAGTAATTTTCTGGTGTCTTTAAGTGCAACTGTTTCTTAAAAATCTCCAAAGATTTTAGTGTTGAAATAGTTATCCAGCACTTCTAAGTGCTGCTGACAAAAACAAAACAAAGAAATACAAAAACATAAAACAAAATTTTTAATCATAGAAACTTTCAAATATACACAACTTTCAAATAAGCAAACAATCAATGAAACTTTCTGTCCCATCACCCAGCATTAACACCATTAAATTAACCAGTCATGACTAATCCTGCCCCACCCACATCCCCAACCTGTCCCCGACTTCTCATATTGCTTTGAAACAAATCCCAGATATTATATCATTTCATTGTGAGGTTGTTGTGAGGATTAACTAAAAGCATGCCTGTTGTATGGGTCTCTAAAAGATGAGTTCCCTGTTATTCTCACCATAATTACAATACGAGTATCACACCTAAATCTAATAAACTCTTAGTATCACAGAATTTTGAGTCAGGGTTCAAATTTTCAATTATCTCCAAATTTATGACATAGTTTAACATGTTTTTCTAACCTATCACTGTAGTTTCTGTAACTTGGAAGTTGGATCTAAACTCTGGGTCCAGATTCTGTTTTGTGTTTTTGTTCTTATTTTTTTATTGATGAGATTATGTCATAGCTGTATTCATTCTTCCTTTGAGGAGGCATATAATTTCTGACTTTCTTTTTTGTGATGCAGTTCATGCTTAACATCTAGATTCATTTGCTCATTATTATTTCAGATGTTCAAATTCTTGATTTATTACCTAGAATATTTCTACCAAGGGAATTTATGGAATTAAATAATTTTGTATGTTTTAATTCACTTTAGTTCTTATTAATGCCTGAATTGTTCCAACTTAGACCAATGGGAGCCAAGGCAACTTTTATTCTGAGTTTTTCTGACATGAATCTAGTAGTCTTTAACAGCTTTATTATTATCAGATATAATAAGATGGTCCAGGCTTATCTTGTATATTTCATGACTCAGGCCTAAATCAGCTATTTCTTCAACAACCCTTAATTCCATTCAGAGGGAAGTAGTGTTTAGAGATGCACAATCTGAGCACTACGGTTGTCCATTGCTACTGGGTTGGCTTCCTTCCTTCCCTCCCCTCTTCCTTCCTTCCTTCCTTCCTTCCTTCCTTCCTTCCTTCCTTCCTTCCTTCCTTCCTTCCTTCCTTCCTTCCTTCTTTCCTTCTTTCCTCCCCTTCTCCCTTCCTCCCTTCCTTCCTTTCTTGAGACCAAGTCTTGCTCTGTCACCCAGACTGTAGTGCAGTGGTATGATCTCAGCTCACTACAACCTCTGTGCCTCCTGGGTTCAAGCGATTCTCCCACCTCAGCCTCCAGAGTAGGTGGGATTACAGGTGTATGCCACCACACCCAGCTAATTTTTACATTTTTAGTAGAGATAGGGTTTCATCATGTTGGTCAGGCTGGTCTCAAACTCCTAACCTAAAGTGAGCCAGACTGGCCTCAAACTCCTGTTCTCAAGTGATCTGTCTGCCTCAGCCTCCAAAAGTGCTGGGATTACGGGTGTCAGCTGCCGCACCCAGCATCTTGGTCATTGTTTCTAAGCCTCATTAGCACATTAGAGTTTTTAAACATGTTTATCTTTTTCCCTTACGTTATTTACAAATTAAATATCAGCTGTTCATTTACATGTACATTTTTTACTTGTAAGACTTGCTTGACCCAGGAGAGATATAAAGCAGCTTACATTTCACAAGAGTGTTCATTGGCACGGATGAAATTAGAAGACAGCATTTCAAGTCATATTAAAATATTTTGCAACAACATCTTCTACGTTTAAAATTCTATGTCTCGCCGGGTGCGGTGGCTCACGCCTGTAATCCCAGCACTTTGGGAGGCCGAGGTGGGTGGATCACGTGAGGTCAGGAGTTGGAGACCAGCCTGACCAACATGGAGAAACCCTGTCTCTACTAAAAATACAAAATTATCCAGGCGTGGTGGCACATGCGTATAATCCCAGCTACTACGGAGACTGAGTCAGGAGAATTGCTTGAACCTGGGAGGCAGAGGTTGCGGTGAGCCGAGATCGTGCCATTGCACTCCAGCCTGGGCAACAAGAGTGAAACTCCGTCTAAAAAAAAAAAAAAAAAAAAATCTATGTCTTATATTTGAATTATGTATAAATAAGCAATGTTTGAGTTCAATTTCTCCTGAAAATCATTTCTAATAAATAGATTTATATGCTGGGAAATACACAATAGCTTAATAATTATGTTAATATATTAGTGAATTAGAATCCACTGGCAAATTAGTCACCATTTTTCCAATTAGAGTGTGAAATCTTAATTTTTTGGAGTCTGATTAACTGATAATAGCTATGTCATGATGTTCATGCAAAAACCTGTTTTGATGAGCATTGCAATATAAAAAGTACTGGTTAATAGGCAAAATGAAAACAAAAGAAAACCAAGTACTCATTATTTTCCCTTCAAAATTTTCTGAGCACCTGATAAAACATGACAGTGAAGCTTCAGATACATCAATAGCAAAATTAGTATTACCGGATATTGTCTTAGCTTTTTGTACAATTAAAGGCTAAGAAAAAAAAATGTATGCTGAAGAAGAGTTGAATCTGGATATCTGCAACTAAGAAGATAGACAATTGAAGCAAGTTATTCAGTTTATTTAGAAAAATTTTAAAAAATTCATCAGTTTTTCATTAAACTTGACTTGTATAATATGCATAAAATCAAGTATTAAGGCTGAACTCTTTTTTTTTTTTTTTTTTTTTTTTTTTGAGACAGAGTCTCGCTTAGTCGCCCAGGCTGGAGTGCAGTGGCGCGATCTCGGCTCACTGCAAGCTCCGCCTCCCGGGTTCACGCCATTCTCCTGCCTCAGCCTCCCGAGTAGCTGGGACTACAGGCGCCCGCCGCCTCGCCCGGCTAATTTTTTGCATTTTTAGTAGAGACGGGGTTTCACAGTGTTAGCCAGGATGGTCTCGATCTCCTGACCTTGTGATCCGCCCGCCTTGGCCTCCCAAAGTGCTGGGATTACAGGCGTGAGCCACCGCGCCCGGCCAGCTGAACTCTTAAGTATTGTAATTTTCAAAAAATCCTGTCTGGGTGGGAGTAGGGGAATGAATGTGTGTCACTATAAGGCTAGGAAAATTATAGAGTATAGCAGTAGAATAAATTATATTTAGCCATGAGAAAAAAAAAATGAAGCAGATCTATATGTGCTGCTATGGAAATCTCCTAAGTTTAGTACAGTTTGTTGGTTAGAAACATGGGCTGTGGAGCAGGTCTTCAATCTTGACACTATGAGTACAACCTTGAGCAAGGTACCTAATTATTTTATATCTCAGTTTTCTTAATCTGTAAAATAAGTATTATAATAATATATACCTCTGAGGGTTGTTGTGAGGATTAACTAAAAGAATGCCTTTTCTATATGATATTTAGTCTAGCTTTCTCCTCCTCCTCCTCTAATCCTCTTCTTTCTCTTCTTCATCTTTGTGCTCCTTCCCCTTCGTATTTTTTTATCTTACATCATCATCATCTTGCTGAATGAAAACTGAAAGCTTTATATAATTGTTTTGAAGGCAGGATCTATTTGTGTTAATCAAAGCATGTGGATATATATTTACATATAGAAGCTTATATACTTATTCCATAAAAATGTATGAACAGTTTCATTAAAAACAATTAAGAAGAGCTTACCTCTGGAGAGCAAATCTCTTAAAGAAGGAAAGGGGAGTGAGGCAAACACTTGACATATTATACTTTCTCTTGTTTTAGGCTTCAACTTTGTATCTCCATGTATTTTTTAAGTAAAAACAGTATAAATTTAAAAATAAATAATGTAATAAATTTAATAAATCAGCCATGTTTGGTCTTCCCTAGGAGACCAGCCTAATAAAAGATGGACAAAATAGATGCCTAGGTGAAATTATTCAAAGTACTTATATATGGCCACTTCTCTAAATTATCTTTTCTACTAGCCCACTTAATTCAATGAAATTCTGCTACTAGAGGCTTATTCCTTGGTGTTAATATTTTCCCTTTTTACAGAAAGAAGAATAAATTAAAAACTTGCAGAGAAGTTAGTTTAAAAGAACCATTTGTTATTGGCATTAAAATATAAATCCATTTTTTCAACTGGTCTTCCAGCCCATAATACATATCTGCTGACTGCTCTCTGATAGAATGGATGTTCAGATTGTTGGGGAGCCAGTGAGTTATGAGATCAAGATTTAAAAAAAAAATTGGGGTGAAGCGTTCTGAAATGAGATTGCAAGGTATCTACAAACGGAAGGTTTTCTGATCCAAGATTTTAGTCTAGAGTTAAAATCTCAGCTCTGCCCAGCGAAGTGATGTGTAGCCCTGAAAAAGTCACACTTAAATTTTCAGATGCTTTTCTTCATCAACATAATGGAGACCAAAAAAAACTTACATTTCAGGGAGGTTTGTAAGGACCTGATGCGGTATTTGAGTTTTCCTTATATGCGTTACAGACTTAAAGGTCCATGTCCCTTTGTTATAAAATTATCTTTCTCTGTAATAAAAATCAGTTTTCCTTTTAGGTTATAATTTAAGAAATTACATTTTCTGGTTATACACACACACGCACACATATGTAATGTTTAAAAATCTTCCATGATGAAGGGTCGGGCGCGGTAGCTCACGCCTGTAATACAAGCACTTTGGGAGGCCAAGGCGGGCGGAAAACGAGGTCAGGAGATCGAGACCATCCTGGCTAACACAGTGAAACCCCGTCTCTATTAAAAATACAAAAAATTAGCCGGGCGTGGTGGCAGGCGCCTTTGGTCCCAGCTACCCGGGCGGCTGAGGCAGGAGAATGGCGTGAACCCAGAGGCGAAGCTTGCAGTGAGCCAAGATCAGGCCACTGCACTCCAGCCTGGGTGACAGAGCGAGACTCTGTCTCAAAAATAAAAATCTACCACGATGATTTTTGAACTATGTAATCTTTTATGTCTATCATCTATTATTCAATAAATATTTATTGGGTGCCTCCCCTGAATAAGCCCTAATTTTAGAAACTTTGGAGGATAAATGATAAATCATACAAAAATCTAACACTTAGAAAGTTTTAAGTCTTGATAATGAGACGAGATGCACATATCTCTATCTCCACCCCTATCCAAAGTAAACTTCAAAGAAAATCATGAATTTTTAATGAAACAGAATTATTTTCAACAGACTATTAACTCTTAATTTAAGCTGTAGTTCTGAATCATATGACACTGTATATTGCCCAGACTGGCTGAAAATCATAAGTAATGAGAATTTGCCTAAAGAGTGCATAGTTCATTTAATACAACAGTCATAATATATTAATTTTTATTCTCTTTTCTTTTCCTTAAAACTCAGAGAACTCACTAATCTTCCCAGTGTTTCTGTAAACAGAAAGAAGGCAGGTGGCACTAGATATTTTTTTCTCTAATAATCTTTTCCTGCTGGACCTAGAGTGGTTGAAAATGTCAATTTGCTCCGTAAATATTTTTCTTTGAACATTTTTTTAACTGCCAAGGGACCTCAGCATTATCAATAAGGGTTTTGTTCAGTGACATGTAATATTCAATTATGGAAATGTATGTCACTTTAATGTCTAACCTTCATCCTTCTCATAAAAAGTTTGTGGAGCACAGAAGGAAAATAGAGCATTTCTAGGCATTGACTATGTCACATGGAGGAAGTAATTATATTCCAGTAGGTGTATTTTTCATCATGTTTGCAGTACATTATATCCACTGCAAAAATACCTAAAGTAGGCCTGGCATGGTGGCTCATGCCTATAATCCCAACACTTTGGTAGGATGAGGCGGGTGGAACACTTGAGGCCCGGGGATCAAAACTAAACCCCATCTCTATAAATAAATAAATAATAAATAAATAAAAGCAGAATGCCTAAAGTATCTATAGAAGGCCTAATGAATCAATATACGAATTGGTGATCAGTTCTGTGTTTTTGGCACTACATTTTTGCCCTTTGCCCCTAGGATTCAAATGCAGATTTCAGGTTTTAGTAGATAGTAATAGAAAATAGGAGCTCCTACTTTCTTTGTCAAACCCAGTAATTCACTTTCATTGTATATAGAGCAAAAGGAATCCGTGATGAGTCATTGCTGTTTTAAAGAGAAGAAATAATCACTAGATAGTACATTTATTGTTAATATATTAAGCACTTTGGATGCCTTCTTTGTACAACCAGTCTTATTTAATTAAGCATAATGATTAAATTTTTTTTTTCTTCTAAAAGGGATCCCCAAAGTATCTTTATAATCATTTTCAGTTAAGGCGAACTCTTCAGTTGCTACAGAACACTCTTGCTGAATTTGTTTCCCCACAGATAAGTAAAATATGCTTTCCTGTGTTATTATTCTGAAGGTAAATTAACACTTAACTAGGGCATATCCATGTCACTGATAGAGAGTCGTGACTGTAAGTTGCCCAGGTTCTTGGTGTTTTGAACAAGGAATTGGACAAAATGCCCAGCAAAGCAAGGAAAGAATGAAACAACAAAATAACAAAAGCAGGGATTTATAGAAAATGAAAAGCACACTCCACAGTGTGGGAGCAGACCCGAGCAGCAGCTCAAGGGCCCGGATACAGAATCTTCTTGGGTTCGAATACCCCCTAGAAGTTTCCCATTGGCCACTTCATGCTCACCTCATGTAACTGAAGTGGTAGCCCGCAATCAGTCTGACTGGTTGCAGAAAACAGCGAACTAGAGGCTGAAATGAAGTTGCAAAGGTCACATTCCTGTGCAAACATCTGATTGGTTGCAAAACATTAAACCAAGTGTATGGCCCTTTTTAGTGAAGAGTCCTGTGAGACTACATAGGTCTCTTGCATATGATGCTGACCCAAAAGTCACCATCTTCTCTCTAGGTCTAACTCTTCTCATCTCTGACCCTCTGGGTTAAGGCTTTTTCTTTAGTGAAGCTGGAATAGACCAATAACTCCTTAGAGGTCAGAATTTTAGCAACCAGAATAAAGCATAGCCCCAGTAGTCACGAGATGCTCAGGAGGGAACCTATCCAGTCCACTGTGCTTTTTCCCTCCTGTGAAATCTGGACTTGTTTTCTCTTCAGTCCATTTGCTGTTTAATCGTGTACCATGTCAGGAAACCTCGTGGTTTTTGTTTAATTGAAATCTTGGCTCTCTAATATTGTTTTACTTTTTATCTCATCTCAGTTGTGTACTCCTTGACAAGAGTCCCTAGAATTATTATATCCCATACATACTAAGCACAGTACCTTTTCATGTGAGTTTGAGAAAAAAAAATTTCTTGTATAACCATTGACAAAATTAATTAGCAATGACAAAACCAATGAAAACACATTACTCTTAGTTCTTAGCGTATTAAATTCAGTGTTGACTATCAAACTATTACTTTTGCCTTATTTTTTAATGTATTGTAATTGAAAGTAATTAATTTTAAATCTAAGGTTTAATCATGTAGCATAGCATTTCCTAGAGTGTGTTCCATGGGATATTGATGAGTGTTATATAGGTTTCTGTGATCAAATAAGTTTGGGAATATTTTAGAAAATAGTTATATCACTGACACTATATTGATTCCTGTTGTCTTTCCCATTTCCAGTGCTGCTGCCTTAGGCAAGGCTTTCATTAGCACTTCCCTGAGATGTTACCCCCACCCCACCTCTAATGGTCCCCATCTCTGTCAATTCATTTTAGTTCAACTGGACTCATCAGTTGCCTACTGTGTAATCACTGGTACCTGTGATCTCACCAAAAGAATTTGTCCTAAAACTCCTCTTACATTTGTGGTTCCCAACTGGGGGCGATAGTACCCTCCAGGAGATTTGGCAATGTCTGTAGACATTTATGGTTGTCACAACTCAGGCTGGAGCAAGAGATGTTATTGAAGTCCAGTGGGTAAAGGTCAGGGCTTCTGCTAAACATTCTGCAATGCACAAGACAGCCCTTGCAACTAAGAATCAAACACCTCAGAATATCAATACTATACTGATTATACCACTGACTCCTTAAAACTATCATTTGTTTTCCATCTCATACCTAAGGAATTTCATACCCTCAGGCATGATATTCAAAGGCCTTCACAATCTGACAGTAGCCTTCCTTTATAGGCCATTTTCCACTAGTCCTTTCAGTACATACTACTCTCCAGTCTAATCAAATGACTCAGTCCTCCCCCAACACAACCTGTACTTCCCTACTTTTCTGTTCTGTGTGCTATCCTTTTGCCTCTGGTGGGATGCCCTTCCCTCTTGTTTACCTATAGGTTACCCCATTCCAGCTCAAATGTCACTTCCTCTAGGAAGTCTCCCTTGATTTTCTTCTTACTACTCCCCTAAAAGTGATTTCTCTCTCCTTTGGACCCTCTTAGCATTCTGTTTCCCTCATATTTGGCACATGATTGGCACAAAATTTTTACAGATCTTACTTTTTTTTTTTTTTTTTGTACTTAGACGGAGTTTTGCTCTATCACCATGCTGGAGTACAGTGGCGTGATCCTGGCTCACTGCAACTTCCACCTCCCAGGTTCAAGTGATTCTCCAACCTCAATCTCCCAAGTAGCTGGGATTACAGGTGCACATCACCATGCCCAGCTAATTTTTGTATTTTTAGTAAATACAAGGTTTCACCATGTTGGCCAGAATGGTCTCGATCTCTTGACCTCATGATCCACCTGCCTCAGCCTCCCAAAGTGCTGGGATTACAGGTGTGAGCCATTGCGCCCAGCCCTTCTAATAAACAGTAAATATTTGAACGATGGCATCATTAACAACTTTGTGTCTTGTAAAGCTTTTAATAGATGTGTTCCATAAATACTTGAATTACATTATTTAGTTTAGAGAAGAGATTTTTAGCTCAAACCTTATCATTGGCTTTAAAGTTGTCTATGTATTTAACAAGAATTAAGTTTCTGCTGTTAGTAGTAACATTATTTTAAGAGCTGTCTTCTTCTGGAAAGTAAAGGTTTAGGCTTAATATAAAAATGGCCACAGCTGAACTATAACCACTAAACTATTATAGATATTATATTATTACAACCCCTTTGATAGTTAACAAAAGGATTCTGATATAATAGCACTAATGCAATGATGTTGTTAATACTTTTTGTTTAAGGAAATAATCACTGTTAGTTAAGTAATTTTTGACACAAATTAAAAAAAAAAGCTGTCTCAGATTTATTCTTTAAAGTATAGGGAAATTGATTGGCTTGTAATTGGAAATTCAAAGGTAGGGTTAACATCCTCAAACTGCTGGCTAAACAAGTTTAGCATCTCTTAAATATAGAATTTAGAAAAAGAGGGAAAGAGTCATTGCCAGATACTTTGGAGGGAACATCAAGAAAGAACTTTCCCAGAGCTCCTAGGGAAGCACTTCTCATCTCATTGATCCCATTTATTCTTAAAATTTTTTGTCATTTGGCCTTTTTGATTTTAAAATTATTTTATTTTTAATTGACAAATAATTGTATATATTTATAGGATATAATATAATGTTTTGATACACATTGTGGAATGATTAAATCAAGCTAATTAACATACCTAGTTAAAATCTATTACTTTAGCGATTTTGAAACATGCATTATTATTAACTACAGTCACCATGCCGTGCAATAGATCACTATCACCTATTCCTCCTGTCTAACTGAAACTTTGAGCCCTTTGATCAACATCTCATCTTCTCCTACTACTCCTCTCCAGCCTCTATTCTACTCTCTGTTTCTATGAATTCAACATGTTTAGCTTCCATATATAAGTGAGATCATGTGGTATTTGTTTTCTGTGCCTAGCTTATTTCACTTAGTATAATGTTCTTCAGGTGCATTCATGTTGTCACAAATGACAAGATTTCCCCTTTATTAAAACCAAATAATATTTCATAGTGGGTATATATACATTAGTGTATTCATTCATCCCTTTGTAGACACTTAGGTTGATTCCATATCTTAGCTATCTTGAATAGTGCTGTAATGAACACAGAGGATAGATATGTTTTCTACATACTGATTTCATTTCCTTTGGATGTATGCCCAGAAGTGGGATTGCTGAATCATATGGTAGTTCTATTTTTAATTTGTTTTTTTAGCAATTTCCATACTGTTTTTTATTATAACTGTGCCAATCTACGTTCCCACAAACAGTGCAAAAGGATTCCCTTTTCTCCACATCCTCAACAACACTTATCTTTTGTCTTTTTTGATAATAGCCATTTTAAAACGTGAGAGGTAATATCACATTGAGGTTTTGATTTCCGTTTCCCTGATGATTGATGATATTTAGCACTTTTTCATATAACTATTGGCCATTTGTATGTCTTCTTTTGAGAAACATCTATTCAAGTCATTTGCTCATTTTCTTTTCTTTGCTTGTTTTTTTCTTTTCTGTTTCTTTTCTTTTTTCTTTTCTTTTCTTTTTTTTTCTTTTTTTTTTTTTTTGTAGAGTCTTGCCCTGTTGCCCAGGCTGGAGTGGAGTAGTGTGATCTCAGCTCACTGCAACCTCTGCCTCCCGAGTTCAAGCAATTCTCTTGCCTCAGCCTTCCAAGTAACTGGGACTACAGGCATGTATCACCATGCCTGGCTAATTTTTTTGTATTTTTGACAGAGACAGGGTTCCACCATGTTGGCCAGGTTGGTCTGGAACTCCTGACCTCAAGGGATCCACCTACTTTGGCATCCCAAAGTGCTCAGATTACAGGCGTGAGCCACCACGGCTGGCCTCTTTGCCTATTTTTAAAATCAGATTATTTGTTTTCTTGCTAAGGTTGAGTTGAGTTCCCTATATATTTTGAATATTAATATTTTATCAGATGTATAGTTTGCAATTATTTTCTCCCAAATCCAAGATTATATATTCATTCTATTGTTTACTTTGCTGTGCAGAAGTTTTTTAGTTTGAGACGATCCCATTTGTCTATTTTTGTTTTTGTTTCCTCTGCTTTTCAGGTCATATTATAAAAAAATCACTGCCCAGATCAATGTCAAGAAACTTTTTCCCTGTGTTTTCTTCTAGAGGTTTTATAATTTTAGGTTTTATGTCTAAGTCTTTAATCCATTTTGAGTTAATATTTGTATGTGGTGTAAGATAAGGATCCAATTTCATTCTTCTGCTTCTGGATATTCAATTTCCCCAATACCATTTATTGAAGAGACTGTCCTTTTCTAGTTGTGTGTTCTTGGTACCTTTGTCAAAGTTAACTGACTGTAAATATGTGGATTTAGTTCTGAGCTCTCTATTCTATTCCTTTTGTCTATGTTCTGCTTTTATGCCAGTTCTATTTTGTTTTAGTTACTGTAGCTTTGTCATGTATCTTGAAGGAAGGTAGTGTGATATCTTCAGCTTAGTCCATTTTGCTGAAGATTTCTTTGGTAATTTATGGTCTTCTATGGTTTTTTATTAGTTTTGAGATTTATTTAAGGAAAGAAAACAAACAAACAAACACACAACCAAACTCAGGAAGCTGCTTATTAATAGAATCTACCACATCTTTAAAATAAGAAGGTTTTCCTTGTGTCATCTCTCTGAATTTAAACCTATTCTAATAGCTAAAAATGGGAAGTTGGAGAACATATTCTTCATACTTCTTTTTATATTTTTAAAAGTTAATAAATCACCTCTTTATCCTTTTACTCAGATTTGGATGATCTCAAATTTGTTGATTAATGTTTAAACTTTAATTATTTTGGTTTCTCATCTCTGTTCACTGTTCTAAATTTCTCTGCACATTTTAAGCATGAGGAAGCTGACAGTGTACACAAATACCCTCCTACTGGGTGCATGTCTTCTTGTTAAAAACAAAACAATCAAGAGATTTCAATAAGCTTTTCAATCTTTTGTGAGGAAATTATTTCAGCCCAGTTTAGGATTTCTGTATTTTTCCTCCCATCTTGGGTTACTTGTTAGACTCTATACAAGTGTGTAAATCTTGATTGAAGAAGACACTGCTGATGGTGCACATGATTTATTATAACCATGAAATTAAGTCCTGGGCCACATGCCCAGTATCTAAACTAAATCAAGGAGGACTTAATTGAAATTAGGCAGTGAGCCTGGAAGAACTTTACTTTGTTCATTCTCAAGTTTCCAATTCCATTGGATTCATGTTTCTTAGAAATCTGAATTTGGGGGTCACAGGAAGAGAGAAATTTAATATTAAAAATATACTGGTTATACACAAGATTCTGTAGCAAATGAAACTAACCAGGAAAAGATAGGTTCAAGGAGTAGGAAATATATGTCCAGCATGTAATGGATACTTTGTAAACACTGAATGGTAGGATACTTTTCAGTTTAAATTATTTACAGTGTTAGGAAATATTTGCAGTACTTAATCAGAATATAGAAAGATCAAGAAATAATTCAGCACATTTAGAATCTTTACTTCAAATGAGAACAGCAGGACATGACAGAATATGGACCTTTATGATTCTACAGATGATAAAATTCTGTGCTTGGATTTTTTTTTTTAGTAAAAAAATTATATATACTTTTAAGCCCTCTATGACTCAGAATTTTAAAAGTGGGAATCTATTAAGTGTCAATCTACTTTAGTCTCTCATTATAATGGAAAACTGGATTAAATAACAGAATACTTCCAACTACTACTTAGTGATAAATACTGTGCAATAGGTTGTTTTTATTCTTTCGGATCATTCCCTGGAGACAACAGTAACCTAACTACTAGAGAATTAGCATAGAGACATTATGTTAACATTTTCAAAATCAAATTTCTGTCACGGAATATTGGGGATAATAGGCAGATACTGAGTAGGAAAGGGTAAATACTGCTTAATTCTACCTGTGATTCTGTTTAAATTTTCAAGTGCTCTGAGATTTGGAGTCTTGGAGACATTATTCATTTTTAAAAGTCAGGTATGAATATATTCAATTATTAGGGATGAGTCTTGAATATAACAGAATGTAAGCAACATCTTGGCACCAAGTTTGAGATGTACAAGAAAAGAACAGCTACCATATTCACTACAAATCAAGTGTTTTACTGTCATAATAGATTATACAACTTTTTCAACCACAAACTTTATTCTCAAATCCATGATTCTTATGAGATGTAACTAAATGTTCTTGTTAAGTGATCTTTTCTCTTCAGAAATACCAAATACAGTTGTATGATGCATTTTTAACCCAGTTAGTGTAGTAGGCAATGAACCACAGGGTATCAGGAATTAATATTTTCTGAAAATTCCTCATTCTCACTGCCTCTAGTTTGGATAACACTTGGTCATGCTCTCTGACGTTGTACCCAATATGTGCACATCAATTCATTCATTCAAAAACCTTTGTATTGAGAGCCCATCATGTACAGAGTGTTATGGGGAAACAGAGCTAGGTAGGACTAATTTATCTTTGTATTTCCAGTGCCTGAAACATTAGAAGACCTCAGGAAGTGTTTGCTACCCTGAAGTGATTCTTTCACCTCAAAGTATTCAAACTCTCTTAGTCCTCGCCTTAGCTATAATAGCCTCCTACCTCATATTCATTTGCCTACTCTTTCTTTAATTCATCTTAAACATCACTGCCAGATTCTTCCTGAAGCATAACTGTAATCATGTTATCCCCTGCACAAAAACCTTAATGGCCCTCTTATCTCTTCAGAATAGTACTCATTTTCCTTCCTCAAGATACTCAGAGCCTTCCACAACCTGGCACCAACAAACCTTTTCAACAGGACTCCTTATCATTCGCCTTCATACATCCTACATGCTAGTACCAATTAGATTGGTAGCGTAGGGTAAGGCAAATTTAAGAGTACAGACTCTGAAAGCTAGCTGCCTTACTACAAATCTTGACACTTCTGACTTGGCACTGTGTGGCTTTGGGCAAGTTACTTGAATTCTTTGTGCCTCAGTTTTCTCACCTGTAAAAGAAGGATACTAGTAACTCCTACTGCATAGTTATTGTGATAATAAAATGGATTAATGTATGTCGAGCATTTATAATAGAGCTGGGCACATGTTTATTAGGTAGTCAGTGGTATATACTGTTATTTTTTCCCCCTTTAAGCTTTGCTCATGTTGTTTCCTCCATTTGGAAAGCCCAGTTTACTCCTTTACTCTCATTGTTTTATATACATGTCCAAATTCTACCTATCCTTCAAACTCTAGTTTATACGGTCTTTCTGTTGATTTGTCTGCAGTCTCTACACTTAGCCACTAAGCTCAATTGCTTCTGCCATAACAACAGAAAAAATATTCTCATGATAAAAATCATTTTGTTTTCAGATGAAATATAATAAACATGGATGCAGAAATTTTGGGTCATGGAATAACTCCAATAACACTGTTCATTGTATGCAGGGCAATGCAGAGTGGAAGATTATGAAAGTAAAAGTCAGATTTGCAATCTCTGAGTACCTGTCTTAATAATTATAGGAATCAAATTGTCCTTGTTCCCCAGGATCATGGAGTCATTCAGAAGGTTTTGTAGTAAAGTGCTATCAGCATTCTTTATTTTGTGGTCAAAGAGACATTTAAATATGCCTTTGTTTCACCTTGAGAATTATGGCCCATTCTTCAAACACTCAGCATACTGATAAGCAGTTTATGGAGTGGAACATTTCTGATTCATTGAGAGGTGGTTTGTGAAGAAATTTTTAGCCATGAGTTTCCAATTATATTGGAACCGATTTTTAACAGGCTTCCAACAGAATAAAGTAGAGACTTCCTGATGAGATTTAGCAGAGGGGACTGTTCTGCTGTGCAGAATTATATCTTCCCTCTCATTGCTTGAGGACTCCAGTGTACTGGGCTCCAGTGAAAAGCAAAGAAAGTGTTTGTCAAGAAGAAAGAAATGGAAGGTGTCCTGAACAAATTTTTTGATTGTAGAAAAAGAAATAAACTTTAGCAAATAAGCAAAAAGGAAAAAATTGGAAACACATTGATAAAATCAATAGCTGGTTATGAGACCAAGTTCATGAATGAACTAGAATAAAAAGAAACATGAGATCCTTGGAAGCAGGAAATATGGATTTATCTATTAACAGAAACTATCCCATTGGCAAGCAGTACAGTGAATTATATTCAACTGTTACTTTCATCTTGCACTACTGGATCAAGATTTTATCTCCTGGAATAAGACTCTCTTTATGCCAAGTCTAGGTCACACACCCGCTCGCCATCTCTGTTGACAAAGGGAGAAGGAGGATCTAGCCTCTCTGCCACCCAATGCAGAAAGAAGGCAGTCACCCAGATTAAAATACTCCTTTCCCTCCAGTATTATCATAATAGGGCAGGGCAGTCACAGTGCTCTGAGGGTGGGAGAATAGATATAGGGCATGCACAAAATGACAAATGTCCCTTCCAGATCCTAGGGGGCAGGTGACATGAAAAGAAGCCCAACAAACATGTCATGAATCCCATAGGACCTTGCCTTAGATTCAAACCTGGCCTACGTCAAGGCTAACAGTTATAGAAAAAATGATGCTGTGAGGAAAAAACAAAAAGTTCATCTAAAACTCATTCTTCATCTATAAGCATAACTCGTAGCAAGAGATGAATTCTTACTAAAGGACACAGAGCAGAATAAAGTTAAATTGACCCCAAAACTGGCTACAGCTTTTCTCCATTGATTTCCATAGAGAGTGGTTACCTTAACTTCTGGCAGTTTTCACTTTTACTTTTTTCTTCTACAGTTTTCAGAAAATAGTTTCTCCTTGAAATATTAGCAGAAAAAACTCCCAGTTTTCTCTTTCCCAGGACACATTTATTTTTCGACCTGTCTAGATATAAAATCCTTAAATTTTTTTGTCCAAACCCTTTCTACTTTTGAAAAACACGTATTTTCTATCTCTTCTACACCCATATTACTAGACAAAAATGACACACTTGGACAAATGCAAAAGCAACAGTGGGCAATGGGTTTTTCAAAATGAGATCACCAGTGAATTCTCTATATTTATTATGCAATTTGCCCCCTTTGCATTTGATTCGGCTGTTTTATGTTTTCTTCTAATCTAAGTTCTTAGTAAAACACGAGGCAAAGGTGTTTGTTTTATAAACATGCTTTTTATATAATTCAAGTATTCTTAGGGATTCTAGAAAATAGGCTTGAAGATTGGGTTAGGGGTCTAGTAGAGAGTAAGCATAGATATACCCTAAAATGACAATGTTCCCTAAAACAAACAACACACAGGGATGACAGTTCACTCAAATGTGCTACAGAGAGTAATCATTGTGATCTTGAACAGTCAGATGCATTTTAGAGATGAGTCTTGAGATAGTCTTCAGAGGACAGGTAGGATTTTTATAGGCCCAGAGGAGCTGAGCCATCTGGCTGGGAGAACAGCGTGAGCTAATACCCAAGGAAATTAATAATCTATGACAAATGAAAATAATTGTTTTCAGGCAAAATCAAGGGTTATGATGATGTGATGACTAAAAAGGATGACTCAGTCCATTGGAAATATGAGTCTAAAGGGCAAGGGAAATTTAGGAGTATGAGTATAGCTATCTCCGTGCACAATATCAAGAGTTGAAACTGTAGCAGTGAATTATCTTATGTGCAGTCAACAAGGCAGATTCAGGTTTTGTGATAGCTTGAAGCCTATTCAAATTTGGAATGTCCTGTTTATGGAAAAGTATACAAAATTGCAAATGCAAACTTGCTAGAGCTCATCACAAGCCTTGGAAGATACCAATTAAATGAGAGACCCTGAATCCTAAGCTTTGTTAGTTTTTGAAATATCTGCTTTCAACTATAGCAGTGCTGACCAGTAGAAATATAACGTGAACCACATATGTAACTTAAAATTTTCTATCATGAACATCAAAGAAGCAAAAATAAGCAGTGTCTCAGACCCCACTCTAGACCTACTCAATCAGAATATACATTTTTAATAAGGTCCCCAGATTATTCATATGCATATTAAAGTTTGAGATATGCTTTTGAGATATGTCGCTCTATAGAATGAGGAATAGAGTGTCTGAAAATAGTTGCTGAAAAAAAGAGACAATGTAATTCTGAAAGAAGGCCTAGGGAAAGGAATTTAAAAAAAAAAGAGTAACAGAGATGGTTTCTGGGATCAAGAAGACACAGTGACAAATGACACAGGAAGGCTGAAGAAGAGGGTTAGAATTGAGAATAATCATTATCAGAATCATGCTGAATGCTAGCTATAATTATAACACCATCACCACCAGCAGCACCGCCACCTTTATCATCATCATCATCCTTTTTAGCCCATTGGTAAACTGAGCAGTTTCAAGAGAGAGAGCGGTAAAAAGTAACTTAAATGTGAAAAAATTGAGAAGAAAATGATGGACCATAAAGTGTGTTTAGATTGCTTTTGGTCACACACACACAAAAAAAAGACATTGCAATGTAAAGTTATCATGGTATATTAAAGAAATAGGACATCATCCTAGCAGTTTTTATAAGTATTTTTCAACCTAATTATGAAAAGATTATAGTGACTGTTTCTCATTCCTTCTCATACTCATTTCCCTACCTTAGTAACCCAGTTCAAATAATAACTCTGATAACACAGTAACTTCAGAATACATTTGGAATAGTTCTGAAATTTATTATTGAAAATATTTTCATGTGGATTCAGAGCTGAAAATGAAAAATGATCCTTCTGAAACTGCTTAATTGAACACCTTTATGCCTGTGGCCCTGCTTGGTGATGCATGTTATGGCTGCCAGTGGGTAAAAAGAGTCTCATGCAGTTATTGAAATGCTTTGTGACTTTTGTGATTGCAAAGCTTAATTTAATCATAAGAACATATCTCATTACTGTTGCAAATGTTTTATTCACTTTTGCTGTTAATATAGTCCTCTATTTTTATTTGGATTCAAGGAAATATGAATGCTTTAAATTGGAACATAAATCACATATTAGAATCCAAATGAGCTCATTTCATTCTGTGAGCAGAGATTTTGTTGTTGTTGTTGTTAGGATGGATTTTCCAAAAAGTGCTTGGTTGATTTAGCAAACTGAGTGAGTCCGTGTATAAAGAAAAGCCTAGATATAGAAGACCAGGTATTCAACTTCGTATTTCCATAATCAAGGTGCTATCTGGAACATAATTGGCACTCAATAAATACCACAAGGATGGATAGCAAAATGAATGAATGGATGACAATATAACAGTTATTTCCCCTACTTATTGTTAATCCAAAAACCATTGCTTCCAGTGTGTTTGGTTATTTTCATGAAATTAACCAGTTATTTTAATGAAATTCCTATTTTACCCCTTTTTAAAACATTGGAGTTAAGAACTTAAACAAATTTACAAGAAAAAAACAAAGAACCCCATCAAAAAGTGGGCAAAGGATATGAACAGATATTTCTCAAAGGAAGACATTTATGCAGCCAACAGACACATGAAAAAATGCTCATCACCACTGGTCATCAGAGAAATGCAAATCAAAACCATAATGAGATACCATCTCACACCAGTTAGAATGGCAATCATTAAAAAGTCAGGAAACAACAGGTGCTGGAGAGGATGTGGAGAAATAGGAACGCTTTTTCACTGTTGGTGGGAGTCTAAAGTAGTTCAACCATCGTGGAAGACAGTGTGTAGATTCCTCAAGGATCTAGAACTAGAAATACCATTTGATCCAGTGATCCCATTACTGGGTATATACCCAAAGGATTATAAATCATGCTACTATAAAGACACATGCACACATATGTTTATTGTGGCACTCCGCAATAGTAAAGACTTGGAACCAACCCAAATGTCCATCAACGATAGACTGGATTAAGAAAATGTGGCACATATGCACCATGGAATACTATGCAGCCATAAAAAAAGGATGAGTTCATGGCCTTTGTAGGGACATGGATGAAGCTGAAAACCATTATTCTCAGCAAACTATCGGAAGGACAGAAAACCAGACACCGCATGTTCTCACTCATAGGTGAGAAATGAACAATGAGAACACTTGGACACAGGGCGGGGAACATCCCATGCTGGTGCCTATCATGGGGTGGAGGGATAGGGGAGGGATAGCATTAGGAGAAATACCTAATGTAAATGACAAGTTAATGGGTGCAGCACACCAGCATGGCACATGTATACATATGTAACAAACCTGCACGTTGTACACATGTACCCTAGAACCTAAAGTATAATTTTAAAAAAATTGAATTTGATTATTTAATAGTAGTTGATGTAATCAGACATTTAATTGTGTGGATAAGAGCATATAAAGACAGGAACTGGTCATTATGAATTATGTAGAAATTATCTTCTGTATTTTTAGAGTATGTTTTTCTTGAGTATAAAAGATAAATTAAAAGTAATCCTTCAAACCATTTATACTATATTTCTTTTGTCCTTTTTGAGCAATAAACACACAAAATTATGTGCTGTGCAATCTGACAAAAAATATGATGTAAGACTTAGAATTGTGGTTTAAGACTCTAGTCATTAAACATATGTGGAATTTGTACTGTGTGTCAGTTACTATACTAGTCCTTGGGGAAATTTAGCTGAAAAAGACTGTTTCCCAACTCACTTCTTTTGGGGAAGGTTTGTATACATAAAACCATTATATGATCAATTATAAAAAGTACAATCATAGACTAAGAAGAAAAGTATAAAAGAAGCAAATGGAGAAGGCCATAAATTCTTACTGAAGGATTAAGAAAAACTTCAGAGAAGGGAATATTTTAATTGAGCCTTAAAAGATTGAAGACTGGGCCGGGCGCGGTGGCTCAAGCCTGTAATCCCAGCACTTTGGGAGGCCGAGGCGGGCGGATCACAAGGTCAGGAGATCGAGACCACAGTGAAACCCCGTCTCTACTAAAAATACAAAAAATTAGCCGGGCAGGGTGGCGGGCGCCTGTAGTCCTAGCTACTCAGGAGGCTGAGGCAGGAGAATGGCGTGAACCCAGGAGGCGGAGCTTGCAGTGAGCCGAGATCGCGCCACTGCACTCCAGCCTGGGCAACAGCGTGAGACTCCGTCTCAAAAAAAAAAAAAAAAAAAAAGATTGAAGACTGAAAATGGGGAAAGAGAATCACAAAGGGTGCAAATACAAAGGTACAGACTCAGGATTTTTATGGAGTTAGTGAATAATGTCCTGGGATAGTAAGTGTGGAGTGTATTGGGTGGAATGTTGGGAGTAGCACTAGAATGTTGGATCTAGTTTGTGAAAGTCTTTGTAGGCTCTCCTAGCAAGACTGACTTTTAACCTATGGAACTCAGGCAACTACCAAATGTTTCTGATCTAAGGAGTGGTATGATTAGATTTAGATTTTAGATAATGAATTTTAGTAGTTAAAATTTACAGTAGAAACTGTAACGGTGTCCAATGATGAAAATAGAATCAGAAAAACTGCAATGAGTATGGGAAAGAGAAGATAAATATAAAAGAGATTATGGGACCAGATTGGGTAAGACTGGCCAGATTTTGATATGAAAAGTGAAGATGTAGAAAGAGTCAAAAACAGTGCAGATGTTTTTAGCTTGAGCGACGATGTGGATGCCATGGCTATGTGAGAAACTCTAAAAGAATCCACCAAGGCCAGTTTCCTGTTCTATACTGCTACACATATGATTTTCATCTTATAGCTTATTCCTTCTATTCAATTTCACATCAACCTTAAAGCTGTTTAGAAAACAATTTTTTGGCTGGATGTGGTGACTCATGACTATAATCCCAGCACTTTGCAGAGTCAAAGTAGGAGTCTTGCTTACATCAGTAGTTTAAGAGCCACTTGGTCAACATAGCAAGACCCCATCTCTACAAAAAAAAAAAAAAAAAAAAAAAAAAAAATTAGCTGAGTATGGTGGCACATGCCTGTAGTCCTAGCTACTCTGGAGGCTGAGGTGACAGGATCACTTGAGCCCAGAAGTTTGAGGTTGCAGTAAGCTATGATCAAGCCACTACACTCCAGCCTGGGAAACAGTGAGACCCTGTCTCAAAAAAACAAAAACAAAAACCTGACTTTGATACTGCAATGGAATAAACTGCAGAAATCGTAGAGAGGGTTATTAGATCTCTAATTAGGTATCAGTTTTTGTACATTTCAAAGAAACATTGAAAATATTTCCAGGGATGAAAATTAAATTTTAATTTGTAAATTTTAATAATGGTTTTAAAATTTAACATTTATGATGCTTTGAATTAATAAAAGAAAGTGAATTTTATTAATTTCTACCTTAAAAATTATTTTGTTGAGTTTTGTTTTTCTTTAGTTTTATCTCCTTAAAATTTTGTGAATTTAAATACAGATAAGTGTTATTATTAATATTTTTTAGATAAGCTACGCAGTGGGTTCATTCTGCTGGAATACAATTTATATTTTCTTGAGTGAAGAAATGTATCTTTAAGTGAATTATGAAATTAAACCAGAATAATTTCAGGACCACTAAGAAGTTCATTCTATTCAATTTGACAAACATAATTTGACAGAATATCATCAGTATTGTGGCAAAACCTAAAATAATAAAATTCTTAAGAAGAATAAACCAATAATTTTCCTTTCTGTTGTTTGGCCCATCAATTCATGAATTAATTTTCAGAGCCAAATTTCCAAAACAAAAATACATTTCTTCAGAAAAGTAATAAGGATCTGTGTTCTTCCACAGGAATCTCTTTTCTTATGGCACTGTCCTAACATGGACAGCTTATAATTTATTACCCACTTGTAATATTCAAGAACATAAGTCTCTTAGAAATAAACACACTCTCATTTTGCATCTAGTCTATTGTCAAACACTGGGGTTAAAGCATTTTCATGGCTGTTCTATTGAGTTGCTAGTCCTACCCTGTGAGTTTTGTATAATCATTACCATCATAGAGGTTCAGATACCGAGGGTGAATAAGATACTCTCTTTCAAAATGGTTCTGGTATAGAAAAGTCTCAAAACTCCATCTTTGTTAAGAAAAATAAGATGAGCATTGGAACCAAACCAATCTGATTGAAATCCTGACTCTACAATTACTTAAAATTTCCTGAACATCAATGTTCTCATTTTTTAAATGAAGAAGATAGTATCTACTTCAAGAGATAATTAAGAGGGTAAAATAAAATAGTGTCTTCTTTTGAGAGGATGTCAGTGGACATTTAACCAGCAATGGCTTGGGGATAGCTTCATTATTGTTATAAGAGTATGTCAACAGTGACATCTGACCTGTGGACATTAAAAGGCTGCCCATGGTTGGAAATGGCAAATTATTGTGCTCTAGATCTCATCAGCCACTTTATTCACAAATGTTCTGCTATCCAAGTCTGCTGTCACTTCTGAGTACAAATCTCTTCCTTTTCATTATTAACTGAAAAAAATAATCTCACAAAACTTACATTGTAATAACTTGAATTATCTGGGCACAAATGATTTGTATCATGTAAAGATTAGATGAGTTGAGCAAATAAAAACCTAAATTGCTGAGAAAAATTCTAAAGCAAACATTATAAAGAAAGAAAAGTTGATTTTGACAGATAAAAATTAAAATAACAAGATGCCTAGTTTGTGGTATGAAATGATTTTGTTATGTGGCACTAAAATAATTTTACATTGTCTTGCCTGATATAATTAATTAATATGGAAAATTTCAAAAATCCATCTTATGTTAAGTTGCCATTGTCCTGATTATATATGACCATATTATTTTGCCTAGTCATCTGAATCTTGATTTTGAGACCATATGATCAGTAAACTATTATCTACCCATAGACAACATTTTATTTAAGCAAATGTATTGCATCGATCTCTTTTCTCTTTTGTAAGCAAAGATTCTCTTTTGTACCTAATTGTACATTTTAAGACAACATGTTTATGGTCACGATATGAAGGAAACAGAGATTCACAATTGGATTTTGTGGTTTTTGAAATGTTGTTTCAACAGTTTTTATTTTATTTGTCTTTCTACTCATCCCTCGTACTATTTCTTGATCTCTTTCTTCATTTTTTAAAAATGTATACAGTGTTTAAATATCTGCTCTGTAAAAGAAATTATACTAACCTCAAGTCTAAGGAGAATATTAAGATATAAGAGATATTGTCATTGACCTCAATGGATTTTTATTTTGGTAGAAGAGAAAAAAATAATTATAGGTTGCTTGCTAAATAGAGGTATAGAGAGCTAGAAGTATTTATGAATATGTATGTGGGTGTTTGTGTGTGTGAAACAACACAAGGGAAAGCAATGTCCTGGGAAACTGTGATTATAGCAGCACATTTATTATTTAAAAAGAAAAGTAAATGAGCTTTAAGGGAGGTTAAATGATCAATAGCCTTAGAGAAATTAAAGGAAATTAAGGTGTTGATAAATGAAACCTTATGTTTGTATGTACCATATAACAGGAAGATTTCATTCTACATGGAAGAAACGTGGTGACATTCATGTTATGTATCCTGTGACTCCAGCCTTAGCTCCCCTTTATTCTGACAAGCATTGGTAGGGCACAACCTCTGCCGTTAAAATGTAGATCTCCATAGAAATCAAGTATATCTTTGGCTGCTTCTCCAACCACAAGTCCAGCACTAAGTTGGCCCCTTGACGATTTTTGACACATGAAAGAATATGAGCAAACTTACATAAGGAGCAGATGACACTGGCTGGGAATTAAATTGGAATGATTCCTTTGTAAGATTCTCTAGTGGTTTGAGGAATAAAAGTGAGTGAATCCTTGTGACACAACTTTGATGTAAATAAGTGGCCTTTTCCTTATTCCATTATGCTTAATTTACTCGATAGCATCTTTTGGGACAGATCACCTTCTATTCCCCTCAAAGAAGCACTGAAGTGTAATAATATACTATAAATGTTACTTGCCCTTGAAGTGAAATATCTGCTAGTTCTGAGCTTTTCCAGAACAATACTTCATATCATAAATCCACCCACATGGTAGACGCAGCTGTTGCTTAATTATTTCATCAGGCACAAAGTTCATGGTTCCTTGGCTAAATTTTTAAAAGCAATTGTTAAATGTGTTCAGTAGAACTCTTGTAAAAGTTTATTTATTTATTTATTTATTTATTTATTTATTCATTCTTTTTTTTTTTTTTTTTTTTTTTTTTTTTTGAGGTGGAGTCTTGCTTTGTCACCCAGGCTGGAGTGCAGTGGCACAATATCAGCTCACTGTATCTTCCACATCCAAGGTTCAAGTGTTTCTCCTGCCTCAGCCTCCTGAGTAGCTGGGATTACAGGCAGCTACCACTAAGCCTGGCTAACTTTTTTTGTATTTTTACTAGAGATGTGGTTTCACCATGTTGGTTGGCCAGGCTGGTCTCAAACTCCTGGGCTCAAGTGATCCACCTGCCTCAGGGTCCCAAAGTGCTGCCATAAACATTTATTTCTTTTATCAACAAAAATAATATCTAATAACTAAAGACTCCAAATATTGTTAATTATATATGAATGTACTGCCAAAAACAATATCTCAATATTATTTACAATATACCTATTGATACTTTTTATTTTTCAAGAATGAAAGAAAGCCTATTGTTTTGAAATAAAGCCTGTTTTTCTTGTGAATATCTATGAAAGAATTTCTTCTACATGTCTAGTATATATATGTCTAGTATATATTGTCTAGTATATATATAGCATATATATACTATATATATGTCTAATATGTATTGTCTAGTGTATAGTTCCTTTTAAAAAAATGATACCAATGTAGAATAGCATAAAAACACTAGTTGTAGATATGTACAGCCTTCCTTCTGTTATTTGGAATTGAGAATGCTTCATTCAAGCTAACTGGGTTTTTAACTTGGTGTTGTCAATTGTAATAGTGTTAAATAATGATGACTTAGGATTACATGCCTGAATTAGATATAGGGAATACTCTTACTGAGGCAAAAATAAGGGGTGGCATTTCAACATTATATAAACCATATTTTTAGAGTTCACATTTTTTAAAGGGTTCTAGGGACTACAAACACTCCAAGCATCATAGAAGTCCTTCTGGGTATTGATCTTATTCATCTAGTCTTGTCCATGTGTTATTTGTATTTCTATACTGCTCAAATTTATTGAGATTTATTTGTCTCTTCTGCATGTCTTCAAAGAACTGTTTTCTGTTTACTAAATCTTTCAAAGATTCCAGGCTCTGGCATCATTTGTCTTTTCCTAAGCACTATTTTGAGCTCAATATTGTGTTCACAGTGCAAAGGTCCTGTTGATTTCCCCAAGATGAAAACATGACTGAGTTATGTGCAGAGACCTGAAGACAAAATCTGGCACTGAAGTTGCTTGAGATTATTCATGGGGAGAATTTTCCGGCTCTCTTTTTGTTCCTTTCTAAAGCCATTGAATGCCTCTTAAATCACTGACATAAAATTTAGGTCAACACATTGCCTGGGGTCATTTAAATTTCAAATCTGCTGCCATTTTCTTGCTTGTAACTATTGGGAGAGAAGAACATTGTGCCTACAGTTAGTGAGCTGGAGCTAAGAATCTGGCACAAGAAATTTCAACTCAGAGTCAAATTTATTTATGCTCAGCTGCAGGAAGTATGTCAGGAAGGTTAATGAGTCTAAATTGGCATTCTGTCTTCTGACTCAGAGCTGAATTGAAAACCACATATCGTGATAAGGGTTAGCCTCTGCCAGATTTTTTACCACTTGTTGGAGTTTAGGACTTGGGTATACTTTTTTTGAGCGTGGAAGAATTTTGACTCCATAGAAATTATGAGCAAAACTCAGATTTCATGATTTGCTTAAACAATTTTTGTTTTGTTTTGCTTTGTTTTGTTTTGAGACAGGGTCTTGTTCTGTCGCCCAGGCTGGAAAGCACTGGTTCTATGATAGCTTACTGTAGCCTTTAACTTCTGGGCTCAAGAGATCTGCCCACCACTGCGACTTGCTCTTTTTTTCCAACTGCAGAACAAATAATATGTACCCTATGATGATGTGGTGAGGGTTAAACATGAAAATACATGTGATGGACACAGCTGGTTCATAGTTAAGACCTTAAGAAATCATTAGAGCCATCATTTTTGTAACTGGTATAAATCATTAGAATTCTATTCAAAATTAGGATTGTTTTTGTGTTTTAGAAAAAAAAAAAATATGAGTTTCAGAGTAACTGTAAAAAGAATTACAAAGCCTATCTCCTCAAATGATCCTGACCTATTATTGTGCATCTCAATTCAGAAAGCATCTCAATGCATCTAAAGGTCTATTAGTTGTATTATTTCTTTAAATTTTATGGTTTCTAAAATAACTGAAGGTAACTTTAGGAGGAAGTGCTTACACGTACATCATTTCATTTATTCTCAAAATAATATTTTATATCAGGAGATATTCCTTTCATGTTATACCTAATGTATATGTATATATATTTATTTAATCTGAGCTGTTCATGATAATTCACCACCCCAATTTTTAAAAATAAAACTGTCATTGTGTTCTACATACTCTTCTCCTGCTGCCAAAGTTAAATTCCTAAATATTATCTTATTGTGTATTCATCATCTTCAGCTGCTATAACAAAATATCATAGACTGGGTGACTTAAACAACAGTCATTTATTTTCCTGTAGTTCTGAGGGCTGGAAGTCTGAGATCAGGGTGCCAGCATAGTTGGGTTCTAGTGAGGGCCCTCTTACTGGCTTGCAAGCTGCTATGTCTTCCTATGCTGAAGAGAGAGCTCTGATTATCTTTCTTCTTATAAGGACACCAACTCTATTGGATCAGAGCTCCATTCTAATGACCTAATTTAACCTTATCCTTTCCTTAAAGGCTGTATCTCCAATGCATTCACACAGGTGGTTACGGCTTCAACATATGAATTTGGGGAGGGGGAAAGGAATGGGCACAATTCAGCTCCTAGTACATAATATGGACTTAATAACACATTTTAAGAGGAAAATTAACAGTTAATTAGCACTGTTACTGTGCACTTTGTAATTGCTAACTAACAAGAAGCATCCAATTGATCTGTTTTTAATTTCTTCTGTTAAAATATTAGTAAATTGATCCCAGGGTTATATAACTAGTTTTTCCAATATCTATTTTTCAGCCAGTTAACTTTTTTTATTTATTTCTAATTAAATCATGGTCACAGAATATGGTTGATACCATTTAAAAAATAATAATTCATTGAGACTTGATTGACAGCCTAGAATCTGACTAGTTTCCATAAATGTTCCATGCATGCTTTCAAAGATAAAGTATTCTTAATTTCTGGTCAGTATTCTACATATGGCCCTTCAATGAAGCTTATTAATTATGTTAAGTTTTTAAATCTTATACATATTTTCCTTACTTGATCTATCAATTTCAGAGGGGGGGAATAATAAAAGTTATGCCTTTATGATAACCTTGCTTATATTTGCCTATGATTCTTGGTTTTTAGCTTTATATATTTTAAGGCTGTATTAGTTGATGTGAATGAGTTTAAAACTGCTATATCATATTTGTTAATTGCTTCTTTCATAATTATGAAGTAACTCTTCATCTCTGTTATTTTTATTTGTTTCCAAGCCTATATTTTCTGATATTAACATATCTATATATTGCTTGGTTGGCGTATATTTTTTATCCAAATTTACCACTTGAAACAGCCCATAGTATATTTTTTATTTCAGTGTGGTAATTTTTCTTATAACTGTTATGTTGAAGTATACATACAGCATTATTTTCAGCTTTATATTGACCTTGCTTTTTCTCTAATTATGTTCATTTTGTTTCTATTTTTATTATTTATATTTTATTATTTTTCTTTAATGTTTTGTTCCTTCTGTTTCTTCTCTTCAGTTAAGATTTAAAAATGCAAGATACAGTTTTAAATCAACAACAAAAGTTCAACGTAATCAGTATTTTTATCCTACTCCTGAATAATACTGAATAAGCTCTGATCATCTCCTCTAATCTCTTAATAATGTTGTAAACTAATATTTTGCTCTATTTTTTTTACTTCTAAATTGATAAGTGCCATTTTTGTTGTTCTATGCAATGTTTGTTTAGATTTCCTATATTTTTACATATTTATTTGGTCACCATTTTACCTTATATTTTAGAGATTTTTTTACAGGATAATTCATGTGCTTTCTAAAGTATATTTTTAGAAGTTTAATCAATGAGAGTCTGATCGTGCTGAATTCTACTTTATAATCTTCAAATGTGTTTATTTTATTCTCATTCTTAAGTAAGAAAGTCAGGTACAAAATTCTAAGTCAATAGCTATTTTCAGTTAGCATATGAAAGATGACACTGTTATCTGGCTTTCTCACATTTACTGTTAGATGACAATATGACTGCAGTTCTTTTTCAGGTATTAGTTTCATAGAATTGCCATAACTAATTACCACAAACTGGATGGCTTAAAATGACAGGAATGTATTCTCTCACAGTTCTGAAGGCTAGAAGTTCAATATAAAAATGTTGGCAGGGCCATGATTCCTCTGTAATCTCTAAAGGAAGATCTATTCCATGCTTCTGTCCTAGTTTCTTGTTGCCAGCAATCCTTTACCTTCCTTGGCTTGTAGATGTATCACTTCAGTATCGGCCTCTACATTCACATTGCTGTCTGCCCTCTGTGTGTTTCTATTTGAGATGGACCTCCACCTCCCGGATTCAAGCGATTCTCCTGCCTCAGCCTCCTGAGCAGCTGGGATTACATGCACCTGCCACCATGCCCAGCTAATTTTTTGTGTTTTTAGTAGAGACAGGGTTTCACCATGTTAGCCAGGATGGTCTTGATCTCCTGACTTTGTGATCTGCCTGCCTCGGACTCCCATCTTCTCTTTTATAAGAGTATCAGTGACAGGAATTTATGGCCAACCCTACTCCAGTATGACCTTTTCTTAATTTAACTAATTATATCTGCAAAGATCCTATTTCCAAATACAGTCACATTCTGAGGTTCTAGGAAGGACACAAATTTTAAGGGAACACAATTTAACCCAGTACAGTGTTGTGCCTTTTTTCTATGGCTATTTTTTAAACTATCTATTTATCTTTGATTTTCTGTGGTTCTACTATGACATATATTTTTATTTGTGGATTTCTTTATGTTGATCTCATTTGAGATTTTTTTTGTTACCTATTTCTCATCAATTTAGAAGCTCTTAGCCTTTAGCTACTTGAATAGTGTCTATCTTTAGTCTCTTAATGCTCTCTTCTTCGAACACCAGTTTAGTGTATTTTAGACCTTCTTACCCTTAATCTTCCATGTCTCCTAAGTCCTTGTTTATATTGTATATCTCCTTAACTCTGTATTTTATTCTGGGTAATTTCTTCACTCTGTCATCAAGTTTACTAATTCTCTCTTTATTCCTGTCTAATCTGCTTTTTAATTCATTGTTTATAATTTTTGTGATTATACTTTTTATTTTTAGAATTTCTTTTTTACATTTATTTTTGATATTTCTGACCATTTTTTAAATATATTTAGTTTTTCTTTATGTTTTGCCTTACTTGTTTTATTTTTATAAACATTATAAACATTCTATTTTATAGTCTGTATCTTACAGGTCTGAAGTCCTTGGTATTTAATTGTGCTATTTGGTTTTTCTGGCTCCTTCATATGGGATCATATTTGGTTGAATTTAATTTGTGAAATCACAATTGACTTGGATGTTACATGTCTTCCTAAAGGGAAAATACATGTTTACACAACCCAGGCCACCGCTGAGTTATCTTCATTTGAGGTTTTCATGTTCACACAGGTAGTAAAAATTAAAACAACTAACCAATTTGACTAAGTTATCAATTTTTAAGAGAGCTTTCACATTTAATTTTATGCCCTGAGTCAAGACGAAACCAGCCAATTCTTGTGTTGGTTTCCTTGATGATCTCATAGGTTTGTCTATCTCACCTTTACACTGAGGTATAAACTTTCATAGGCACATGATTTGTTCAAGGATCTCAGTTGTATCTTCTAGGTAGCAGAGACCCAAGGTTCTCTATTTCACGCACCATGTGTCTATTAAAACCCAAGACCTGGACTGGTTCTTGTACTGTAAAAAGCCTCCAGAGCCATCCCAAGGTCAGTCCATGTTTACTACTCTAGTTTTATTCATTCTTTTGTTTAATAAGTATGTACTGACAACTTGCTAGGTGCCTGGCACTAAAAAACAGAGCAGAGTCTCTACTCTGCCTAGCTCGCATTCTGTTTGTGGTAATGCCAACAAATAAAAAACAAATATGAAAGGTGGTGACAAGTGCTAAGAAGAAAAATTAAGTGAAAAGAGAAAATAAAGAATGATGATATTTTATAAATAGTAGCCAGGAAAGGCCAATATGATAAGATATTCCTTGATCAGAGACCAATGAAAGTGAGGCAATACTTAGGTGGATATCTGGATGGAATAGACACAAGTACAAATCACTGAGATGGGAGCTGTTTGAAGAGCAATGAGGAAATTGGAGATAAAGTCAGAAAGATGGGGAGTGTGGTAGTGAGGTGTTTCAGGAAGGGGAAAATCATGAAGGATCTTGTGGACCACTGTGAAGTATTTTTATTTTATACTAAGTGATAAAATCTGAGGAATGATGCGATATGACTTACAGTTCTCTGTTTGGACCACTGTAATTTTCATTTCTCATCTTGTGATCCCACTGTGTTTTTAAAGAATATCTTACTTATTGAATGCATGTAGGGATATTGTATCTTTCAGTATACATAATCCATCAGAAATGTAAGTCCACCCACATTTATTCAGTTATATATCACTTTAATGTATATTATTATGATCAAGATTTGAGAATAGACTTTTTAACATCTGAAGTCTACTGATTTGCTTTAATATATTTTTGCCCATAAGCAGCTGTTTATCTCATTCCTGTGATATGCTGCTTTTTTAATGTGAATATAATCTTTTATTGATCACACAATCTCAGGGAATTTTTTCCCCCTTTGGATAGTGTCACAATTGGGGTTCACTTACTTTTTATAACCTAGACTGTGCTAGTGACCATGTAGTACCCTAAGTATTGATTAGAATGCAGAGAGGCATATTGGAGAAAATCAAGAGACTTTTGGCTCTTTCTACTTAGTTCAATCTGTAATTTCATTTCTTGCTTTGATTAAATTATGCAATGCTGGAATGGCCTATCTTAAAAGTGAACTGGAAGTTTTTTGTTTTTTTATTATATTTTAAGTTTTGGGATACATATGCAGAATGTTCAGATTTGTTCCATAAATATACATATGCCATGGTGGTTTGCCCCCATCGTGCACCCATCAACCCATCATGTACATTAGGTATTTCTCCTAATGCTGTCCCTCCCCTAGCTCCCAACCCCCCAACAGGCCTCAGTGTGTGATGTTCCCCTCCCTGTGTCCATGTGAGTGAACTGGAAGTTATTGACAGATGTTTGGCATAGGATTGGGGTTTCATCAGGATGTATAAATCAGTTATATCTACTTCTTTTTTAACTTCAAATTTTCATATCATATTAAATTTCTTATGATATGAAAACATTATCATTTCATAAACAAGAAATTTGGCAGATTCTATTGCCTTTAATTACATTGTGTGGTGAATCACAAGTAGTATTTTGGATAAAGAGCAACTTTACATCTCAAAACTGCTCAACAGTGTAGTCTTAAAGACATTTTAAAAATTAGGAGTTCGAATGTAAGTTAGATTTCAACTCAATGTACAGCTACCAATGGAGGGAATTAAATCGAGGTGACAATTTGGAGGAACCTGAGACATTCTAGCATAGCTAAAATATAATTAGTGTGGTTGAGCAATAGTAATTTTGTTAATACTGTTTCCTCTACTTGGAGTCTGGCAAGTTTATTCTTCAGGTTGATTCTAAGATACATCTTGAATGCGTAAATGTTAATATGCGAGTTAAAAAAAAAAAGGATATGAGGGAGGGAAGGGCTCTTAGCATTAAAGAAGTAGGATATAACTACTCCAAGGCTGGCTTTATGTTTATTCAAACTTTTTTGCATATGAAGCAAATGTTACGTAGTATCTAAAGATGGAAATACTAATATATTTCTGCTTTATGAAAAGAAAACTGAATGGTTTTCAGTGAGGGAAAAATTTTTACAAGAAACTCTTCTGGTTACTTTATAGCTGTAATCCTTCAAACACAGTTGATACATCAGTCTTACTATTAGATAGCATATGAAATATAACACTGACCCAGAAATCATAAAAGTGGTTCAAAAGGTGAATGTTTTATTATGACCACTATGTCCTAAACTATTTGGGAAATGACCAAAAAATGCTTGCGAGTTGATACTAGCATACTTATACTGGCACAGCAAGAAGGGTAAAATACGAGTGTACTGTATCATATCTTGCTGACCTTGTTGAGAAAGACTGATTCTGCAAATAACAAATAAAACAATGTAAAATTGCAATTTTTCTCAAGTCAAGACATCATCCATCAAGGGAAAAGTTTAAACACCATTAAATCTAAAAAATAAGAAAAGAATCTCTTTTAGGGTATTTGAGACACCAAGTTGTCAAAGTTCTGCATGGTATAGCCTCAAGACTAGAGCATTAGTAAGTACTTACTCAAAAGCATTTACTAAGTTGAAACCAAAAGATGTCCAGTTACTTATCTACCCAAAGTGTTTCCAGTCAGCTGCTCCACTGATTTTAGTCCTCCCCTTCCAATTGTTTTAATATAAGTATTTAAAGTTTGCTAATTTTGTTAATTTGGATACATTTAAAAATTTTAAATCTGTTTTTCCTGGGGCCCTATGTAATATTCCTAAAGACTTTAAGATTCTATAGTTCTTTAACAAAATTTCCAGAGAAATTCATCTCCTTCTGGTAACTGTGCAAGCCAATAAGCTACACTTCCTTCTTCACCTTCTCTGAAATCCTCCCAGTCAAGCCTTGTTGGACTCTATAGACATTTCACCAACCTGTCATCATTTCAGGGAGTGTCATGGGCCCTTATGAAAGAATGTGGGACCAGATTGTCATCAAGACTTGCACTGTCGGTGCTAGTAATCCTAGCACTTTGAGAGGCCAAAACAGGAGAATCACTTACAGCCAGGAGTCTGAGACCAGCCTGGGCAAAATAGTGAGACCTATTTCTATTAAAACAAAAAAAAGAAAAGAAAAAAGATTTGCATTGTTCAGTAGAGCAACAGAGTAGCAACCAGACACACGTGGGTCATTTGAATTTATATTCAAATTAATTTAAATTATATTAAAGTAAAATTTTATCTCTTTAGTTACACTCGCCACATTTCAAGCACTCAGGAGCCCATGTGGCTAGTGATCATCATCACAGAGGATGATTTCCATCATCACAAAAAGCTCTGCTGGAAAGCATTGGTTCAGTCCAAACAAAGAAACCAAACAATCCTTCATCTAAAATTTATGAGCATGTTAAGACCTCATTTAAGCCATTATATGTTACTCAGAGTTTCAAAAAGTTACCAGTGAGCAAAAAAAAAAAAAAAAATTATTTCAATTCACCATTTTCCTCCCACTGTTAACCCGAGCAAAGAATGATCAAAAAGTAGGTAGGAGAAGCAAAGGAAGTGAAGAATCAATCAGCAGCACTCTTATTTTGAAGATAGTTCTACCTCTATTTTCCTGTATAACAAGTTATCTGAGAAAACTAAAGTCTGCTAAATTTTGAAATACTGATTTTATTTGTTTTCTGCTTCTCATTGTTGTGCTGTTTTCCATGGTCACAAATAAGCCAGAAACCATTTGCTGTGGAGATTTATGTGACAGCACTTATTTTAAAGTAATAGCAGGTTTCTCATTAATCTCAGTTGTCTATTCTCTTTTTTCTAGTATCCTGGCATTGATTCAAGGCTAATGTAATTAAATGATCATCCTGAAAGAAATGAGCTTCAAAGCAGTTTTAAACTTTTTTTTTAAATATGACATGGTGAAAAGTATACAAATCGTTAAGTGTATAGCTTAATTAAATATCACCAAGTGAACACATCTGTGTAAGTCCTACCCATTTCAAGCCCCTAAAGCCCCCTGTATGTGCCCTCCCAATAATTATCCCTTCCTTTTTTCTTAGAAGTAGCCACTGTCCTGACTTCTTACATTTCAGATGAAGTTGTCCTATTTCTGGAATGGAATTATACAATGCCTTTTTAAATGTGTGATGTCATTGGCTCAATGTTATGTATGTGATATACCAATATTGTTGCATGTGATTGTATTTCTTTCATTTTTATTGTTGTGTAGCATTGCATTGTATACATATACCATAAAACCCACTCTACTATTGATGGACATGTGTATTACTGTATTGTTATGAACACTTTTGTACCTTTCATGTATTCAGTGCACACTCTTGTTTGTTATACCTCTTAATGCATTTTCATTTTTTGCATTTTAAAGTGAAAGTGACTTGAGACAGAATGCATAATTCAGCCATCCCTTTTTTACAAATGCAAAGTGTGCAAAGTTTGGGATTTCTGTTGTTGGTATTGGTGTTGTTTTAAAGAAGGTTATAATGTGCTTTTTCAGGATTATCTAGTTCAGAATGGAGCAGGTCTGCCACAACAGAACAGTAAGAATTCTGCACCCTTAATAGATACACTTGCCAGTGTCTGAACAAGTAACACTCATAAAGCACTCTCTGTAATTCTCCCTGCTTCCAGCTATGATTAAGTCTGTTGCCATAATGTCCAAAGATAATGCCAGCCCCTGAAGCAGAATTCTGGGTCTCATCCCCCATTTGTGCTCAGAGAGGCACTAGCTTTTGGGGACAGTTTGGAAAAATGACCTCAAGGTTTGTGTGTATGTCAAATGCATCTTTAACAAATCCCTGGTTTGACTATTAGAAGGAGAGGGAGTTGGGCAGGAGCATAGGTGAGATGGGGACATGGAAGATCCCATATTTTGGTTTCATGGTCAACCTCTTGGATATGAGAGGGTTTTTGTTTTTTTGTTTTTTGTTTTCTTTCTTTGCAGCATAGGGTCTAGACAAATGTTATGTTCTTCCCTGTGAGTTGAGTAAAGGAGAAAAAAAAGAGGATTAAAGATCAGTCTTTTGTTCAAATTGTTGGGACATTTAGCCATTTGATAAGCCATTAATTAGAAAATGAAAAGCTGAGTGGATTCAGGGAGAAAGAGGTCATGCTTTCCCAGCATTATCTCAAAGTTTAGCTTAAAAACAATCATTAACAAATATAAAGGGCAATACCTATGCAGCTAGCTCCACAAGCTATTCTTGACATGCCGGGACTCCCTACAAGCAACAAGCAAGGGAAGCCATTGATTGGGAGGGTCTGGGTAGGCTTCTGAACAGAACAAGTATATTGTATGTAGATTTTACCTTCTATCTGAGCGAATGGAATACATTCTGGGAATTTACATATTTCTAATGTTCAAGCATAGTTGGGATTGGGATTTTTAAAATAATGAATTGAATAAAAATAAAAATTCTTAGCATACACCACCACCCTAGATCTACTTGAATCTGAATTCCTGGGGATGGAGCCCAGGAATCCTTGTTTTTGATAAGTTTACAAGACATTCTAATATGCAGTCAGCATCAGAACGATTGTAAATAGAACCTGGTGGTGCTTGGATTATCTTTGCTCCATATGATAAAGGGTTATTAGATTGCATTGTTGCATTGTTTAATAGGAATGAAAAGGTGACATTACTTAAGAAAATGAGTGTGTAGTTTTTATTTCTGTATTTTATATTAACCAGAAAACAGTGTGTCTCATACAAGTCATCTGTCTAGCTCTCACTAACTACTCCCAATTTTCAAATCTCAGTTCTGTTTCAAGAAAACTTCCCTGATGACCTATGAATTCAGATTCTCTTTAATTGTATTCCTATAGTACTATAGTGCTATAGTTTATATAGTATATAGTGCTACTCTGTACTTTCCTCTAATTTGGGGACTAAGTCTATCTAGATGGTCTAGCCTTCTTCAAAACAAAGCGTATGCTCAGAGGAACTGGGACAAAGTAGATATTGAATAAATACAAAAATCAGTAACTCGAATAGTTAAATGTCTTATTTGGAGGCAGCTGGCTCAAGCTGCAAACACATGATCCCTGGAGCTCAAGAAAAGACAGAGAAGAGTGTGTCTGGTAGAGTCAAGTCTGAAACAGTGGCTGGATGTTCCACACAAACTACCCCAGGGGCCTCAGGCTGAACATCAGTTATTGTCTTGGGATATAATACACTGATGTCTTTTGGGACTACTGCAGTGCATTATTAAACTGAGCATTCTCCTAATTTATCTGTATGATTTTTAGGATGCATTCATTTATAGATATCTATAAATTGTAATGACTATTTATTGATCACCTAGTACCATGCCAGATGTTAGGCTAGCTATTAGAAATACAAGGGGGAAGACAAGGCCTCTGACATTTAAATGTTATTCCTCCCTTATTTTTAACTATTGTTTCTTATTCCTACAAGTGTCCTTCTCTCGCAGCCGTACATGTGCTGAAAATCTATGTTCCTAAGTCAGAAACATTATTTTGAATTCAGTTCTGAGTCAGTAGTCTCTGCAAAAGGACGTGTTTTACACTTAAGAGTTCCTAAAAAGTAACCTATTGCTTTTTTTCTCTTGTTTTCCTTTTTCTTCTTTCTCCTCTTTCTTTCTTTCTTTCTTTCTTTCTTTCTTTCTTTCTTTCTTTCTTTCTTTCTTTCTTTCTCTCTCTCTCTCTCTCTCTCTCTCTCTGTCTATTTCTTTCTTTCTTTCTTTCTCTTATTGGCTTTTGACTGAGTTATTGATGGCTGAAGTTGCTGAATGTTTCACTCAGAAAAATTTAGATTCTATGAAGAGATGGGATCCTTTGTGGATTACTTAGAGCCACAGAAATATTTTCCACCTGGATTCTTGTGATTTTTCTTAATAATTGCTCTCCTTTGGAGAAATCTGAATTTTTCATTTCACTTTCTAAAACCCTTAAGTTACTTCCTATAACTTAGCTTATCTCTGGAGACACTGGGGAGCTAGGCCTTGCCTTATCTCCTAGTACTCCTTTGTATTCCCCACATCACCAAACTATTTACATAGTTCTCTGATAGTGAGGCAGGAGAATAGGGTCTGGGGGCAGGGAATTAACAGGAACCTCCTAAAGCTAAACCAAAAGGAATTAAACCTAAAGCCAATTAACACGAACTTCCTAAAGCTAAACCAAAAGGAAAAACCCCACCTCCCCACACCCAAGAAACAAAGGATCAAAAGCTACTCTCCCGCCTCCACCACATCTCAGATGGAAAAGTGCCTTGGTGTAACTGCAGGCCAAGCACCGGCCACCAATTCATCTCCATATGGTGCCAATGTGCTCTAGCATTGGGTTAGCCTCGGCCAATTCACCTCAGCCTTTAATTAGTCACGAGCCAAATCCTTCATCCAGATAAAAGGTAGCTGATAAGAACCTTAAAAGAATACTTAAACCCCCAAATCTTTATAAACGAGGCCCTTGAGCGGCTTGCTCGGGCGCTCTCCGGCCTTGTGGGGTGCTTTCTTGCTTTAATAAATCCTTGCTTTCGTTTCTTTGTTTCTGGGTTTCGTTCCTCTGTTACTTTGTGCATTTTGTCCAATTGTTTGTTCAAAACCCCAAGGATCTGGGCAATTCATACTCAAGGCCTGCCTTCTGATAACAATAGCACCATGCTAGTTTATTCCAACATCTTGTCTCATACAAGTCCTCTGTCTAGCTCTAACTACTCTCAATTTTCAAAACTCAGTTCTGTTTCAAGAAAACTTCCCTGATGACTTATGAATTCAGATTCTCTGTAATTGTATTCCTACAGTACCATAGTGCTATAGTACTCTGTACTTTGCTCTAATTCGGGGACTAAGTCTTTCTAGACGGTCTAGCCTTCTTCAGAACAAAGCATATGCTCAGAGGAACTGGGACAAAGTAGATATTGAGTGAATACAAAAATCAGTGGGAGCAGGATCCGTTCTGGTTTTGCTGAATCCTCATTGATTGTAACGTGATGGCATTAGATAAATGTTTACTAAAAGAAAAATGAGTAAAATGAGCTAGTTATGCTTTTATTTCTTGTTTTCTGAGCACTTCTTATTATGTAAGAATCTGTTAAAAATGAGGCGCATTCATTTATCCAAGTACACAGCGTACTACCAGTTGACTACCTGTTTTAATAATATTAATGCGACAAATCAGTGATGACATTAGTTAGTTGATCCGTTTATGGTTTTGAACCATTACCCAAAATGTTATCTAGTCATAGGCAGAGACTGGCAGAACACAGGCCGAGACTGAGCTCTTTATTATAATGGTGCCTTCTTTGAAAACCACTCTCAATTCCCTTCAGATTCAACCAATGTCTTCAGAGCTATAAACCATGAAAATGATTACCTACCTGTTCCAAAAGGGTTAAATAATATCATTGAAATAATAACTTGTGGGCCGGGCGCGGTGGCTCAAGCCTGTAATCCCAGCACTTTGGGAGGCCGAGAAGGGCGGATCACGAGGTCAGGAGATCGAGACCATCCTTGCTAACACGGTGAAACCCGTCTCTACTAAAAATACAAAAAAACTAGCGGAGCGACGTGGCGAGCACCTGTAGTCCCAGCTACTCCGGAGGCTGAGGCAGGAGAATGGCCTAAACCCAGGAGGCGGAGCTTGCAGTGAGCTGAGATCGGGCCACTGCACTCCAGCCTGGGCAGCAGAGCGAGACTCCGTCTCAAAAAAAATAAATAAATAAATAAAATAAAATAATAATAATAATAATAAACTTGTGTCCTCTTTATCTGTGCTAGTCAATCTGGGAGTTGTTGCAATGAATTAATTAAATTTGAGTAAATTTTAAAATGTATTTATTCAGTTTCATTAGTGACAGGTTAAGTTCTCAATAGCTTCGTGTAGATAGTGGCTGCCATACCAGAAACACAAATACAGAATATTAAATTTTACATAAAATATTAAATTTAAATCGATGTAGTGGCAGGTTCATAAACTGGAAATTTACCCTCTTTGCTTCTATTTTTCATAAGTAAAAATTTGAGGAGAAATACAGTAGTCAGAAGTAAATATTCAAAACCTATTTCTACATAAATCTACTTATAGAAACCAAAAAGTGTTTGCTAAATTAACACCAAGTGAATGTTAAAAGAATATACTCATTAGATGCTCCTTAAAAAAAAAAAAAAAAAAAAAAACCCTCAGATTTATCTCTAATATCTCTAACGTTGGATTTTGATGTAATGCAGAATGTGGTAGTTCCCAAGTAATGGTAAAATATGCATAATTATAGGATTTTTGTCATTTTAATACACTTCACTTGACTGGTAGTTTTTCATAAAAGCTTTTTTTAATATATGTAATTTTGTAGGACTATTTTTTTAAGTCAGGCTCAGAAATACTAGACATAGGTAAAGCACAAATATAGTAAATGATGATTAAACATAACATTTTGATGTATTTATTCTGAAATGTTTAATTGATATTATAACATGTTGTGTGCCACCTTTGAAACCAGGAAGAAAGAACTTTCAAAAGTCCTTTCACTTCATTCATAAAACAAACATTGAAGATATATGTACCCTATATATATAACATTGTAACAAATAGTGCAAATAGTTCCTCAAGCTTTTCTATTGGGTTATTAAAGTTTATCTTAGATAAAGAAAGCACATTTTTTGGAAAATCTGTCCTCTATTTTACTAGATAAATCTATAGGAAATAGAAATATATAAGCCATAAAAGCTCAAGCCAGATAAAATCCTGATACCATTTCTATTGGTATTTGTCTAAAACAGGATTTCAGGAGCTTGAAACTCCCTGGGTCAAACAGAGTCAGCTGTTAGAGGGATTTTCCACATAAGATTGTCTTCACCATTGTCAACTTTGTGTTAGATTTCTTCTCGTACAAAATATAGCTTTGCTACATAAGGAAATACAAGGAAAGTGGTGCAGGAAAAAAAGTGGCATTTTTCTTCCTCTGCCCAGATCTTACAGTCTGCTCCAAAACACCGCCCAGACCCCTCTAATTTAAAATGCCTCCTTCTTTGGTAACAAATCTTCCTTGGAGTGTCTCTTTCCTCTTCTGAAGTAGAAGTCCTCATAGTTGATCCGGTTTCCTCCATCTTCTAGCCCTCTCTCTTTCCCAATGCCTGGAGAAGCAACCAGTGCTAGCTCATGTTTCATGTTGCTCCTAGGGTTTCCATGCCCATGGGTTTGTTTGTTTGTTTGTTTGTTTTTTAAGGAATAATAACTGGCACATATCACAGATCAAGAACTTATTATATGTAAGCATGGTACAAGTGCTTTATCAAACAGTCCTCTCAACTACTGTTGGAGGTAGTTTGTCCAGTGTACAGATGTGAAAGTGAGGTGTAGAAATGAGTCACAAAATTAGTATGTGCTAGAGCCAGAATTTGAACACAGGCACAGACTGAGCTCTTTATTATAACGGTGTCTTCTTTGGAAAACCACTCTCAATTACCTTCAGATTCAACCAATGTCTTAAGAGCTATAAACCATGAAAATGATTACCTACCTGTCCCAAAAAGGTTAAAGAACATCATTGAAAACTCTCATTTCTACCTCTGCAACTTCACTCCTCCAATTTCAGTCCAGTTATTAAGTCACAAAATAAATAATTCCTTTCATATTTTAGGGACACTGTTATCTGATTGTCCACTTACCTACCAGAGAAATGCTGAAATCTGAAACATGTCATTTTATTTATAGTAAATAGATCACAGGGAACAGACATTTCTCCAAATAAGCTAAACAAATAGCCAGTAAGCACATGAAAATGCTGAAAATAGTTAGCCATCAAGAAAACGCACATCAAAACCACAACGAGGCCAGGCACCGCAGCTTGTGCCTGGAATCCCAGCACTTTGGGAGACCGAGGCGGAGGTTGCAGTGAGCCAAGATTGTGCTACTACTCCAGCCTCGGCAAGGAAGTGAGGCTCTGTCTAAAAACAAAACAAAACAGAAGACCACAGTGAGATGCAGCTTCATATCTATCTGAATAGCTATAATTAAAAACAAAAAAACAAGTGATGACAGTGTTACTGAGCAATCAATGGGCTCATTGCCCAATGCACATAGAGGTCATAACACTGGCATTTGAGAAAAGAAAAGCTGTATTGCAAATCCACTGGCAGGGAGATAGAAGGAAGCCCTCAAATCTGTCTTCCTGCCCTGGGGTTTCGGTAGGGTTTTATAAGCATAGGGTAATGAGGTGTAATCTGACTGGATCTTGCAATTATGTGATGTTGAAGGCATGATCTGACTGTATCCTACCACCATAGGGTGATGCCAGAGCTTGATCTGATTGGATCCTGGACCCTGCCATGCAGTGTTCACTTCTTAATTCAGTCCCCAACCCTCACTCTGAACACTTAGGTTCCCCCCCACCCTCCAGCCCATGGTTGCACACTTGGTTCATCTGGGCATGCTCAACCTGGGAGTCCATGGCAACTGAAAAACTCACAACTTTGTTCCAAAAAAAAACAGAATCAGATTGATCTAATGTAGTTACAAGAGGATGTAGAGAAACTGGAACCCTCATTTATTGTTGGGGGAATGTAAAATAGTGTGGCCATTTTAGAAAACAGTTTAATGGTTCCTCTGAAGTTTACATAAAGTTCCTATATGATATAGTAATTCTACTCTTAGGTATATACCCAAGGGAAATGAAAATATATGTGCACACAAATGTTCACACCAGCACTATTCGTAACAGCCTGAATGAAAGCAACACAAATATCCATCAACTGGTGAATGCATAAATAAAATGTGGTATATTCATACAAAAGAATACTAATTGACAATAATGCTACAATATGAATAAGTTTTATATATATACACACACACACACACACACACACATACACTTTATATATACAAAGTAAAAGAAGCTGAAGACTATACATTTTATGATTCACTTTTTAGGAAATATCCAGAATATCTATACTGAGGAAAAGGAGAACAGTGGTTGCCTAAGGCTGAGGGTAAAAGAGTAGGAAGTGAATCCAGTGTTTCTTTCTGGGGTGATGAATATGTTCTAAATTTAGGTATGGTGGTGACTGCACAGCCCTATGACTATTGTAAAAACCTTTACATTGGATGCTTTAAATAGGGGGATCTTATGGTGTGTAATTTATGTATTGATAAAAATGTTACAAAAGACACCATGGGAAAAATAGATCACACGATTGTTTAAATTAGATATTGACTAGAATTACTTTATATATATATTATATATATGTATGTAGAAATATATACTATATACTATATATAATATATACTATATAATATGTATAATATATATATAATATGTATATAAAAATATATTATATCTATATATAAATACATATATAAATATTTGGCCAGGCGCAGTGGCTCAGTCCTGTAATCCCAGCACTTTGGGAGGCCGAGGCAGGCAGATAGTTTGAGCTCAGGAGTTCGAGATCATCCAGGGAAATATGGCAAAACCCTGTCTCCACCAAAAATACAAAAACTTAGCTGGGCATGGTGGTGCATGCCTGTGGTCCCAGCTACTGAAGAGACTGAGGTGGGAGGATTGCTTGAGCCTGGGAGACTTAGGATGCAGTGAGCCAAGATCATGCCACTGCATCCAGCCTGGGTGACAGAGAGAGATCTTGTCTCAATTAAAAATTATATGTTTAGTTTTATGGATTTCTTATAAAATCTATTTTATTCCATATAAGTATGTCTCCATTCTAAGTTTTGGTTTCCATTTTCCTCTATAATCCTAAAACCCATGTAGTACTTGGTTCTTGGGAGAAAAAACAACAAGAAAAAATGTAAGGGCAAAAGATAGATTTCATAAATTTTTCACTATTGCCCCAAAATCACATGTTCTAGACCTGTAATGACCTTCATCACTCAGTGAAAATGATGCCTAATATTTCTCCACATTTCAGCCCTCAGTGTGGATACACTTATTACTACCTTATTACTTGTCTCTTCATAAAACTGATCGATATAATGGGGACAGTTAGGGCTTGGAAGTCAGACAAACTTGCATTCAATGGTGCTTCCACCTCCTATGAGCTGTGTGACTTAAGGCGAATTAGTCAACTTCCTCAAACTTTAGTGAAGTTAAAGATGCTGCCTGTCAAATGCCTGGCATTTAGTAGGTTCTCAGTACGTGCTGTTAGTATGTTATTCATGACCCAGCCTTTCAAAAGAGATCCTAGAACTCGTAAGTGGCATGTGTTGGTTCTGGGGCACTTCCAAGAGCCTTGCTATGACCTCCCTCCCTCAAAAATAAATAACTCCCCTCCCCCTAATCTTGTGGCTGATGTCTGAATTTGCACTATTATAGTCTCTTTCCATCAACTCAAAGTATTTGCTCACTGTGTAAATTAAAATGCCTATTAGAATTAAAAAACATTTTAAACAATTATATTTCATGTCTATATCAATATGTTATATTTTATTTTTTATTAAAATAAAAGACTAGACAAAAAAGCTTTTGTAATGTGGTGGGTAAGACCCAGAAGACTTACTGAGCAGTTGGAAATGAGCTAGAGACAGCTCCTCCTGCTTGGAGTGGCCAGCCATGATCATATAAGTGGAGTAAGTCTGTGGTTTTGTCAGGAAAAGAAAACAACAACAAAACAAAAAAACTTAACTCTTCCTCCCTCATTCTTTCCTGCCTCCTCTTCTTTGAAGAGTTAATTTTTACTGAAACATCACTCTCCAGCCCTGTTCATTTGTGTGCCTTTGCCTCAGTGCTGGCCCTGACAGGAGATCAGTTTCATAATCCTGCTTGGCTGGCATGGGCTGAGTCACTGACCAGTCCATCAGTCCCCTTCCTTGTGCGTAATCCTGGGTAAATGAAAGAATGGGCAAGAGATGCAGAAAAGCCTCTTTTTTTCCTCTACCCAGAATAATCCATCTTGAATTCCTCAGGACGACTAGTTTTATTTTACTTTATTTTTTAACTTTTAGGTTCAGGGGTACATGTGTAGGTTTGTTACACAGGTAAACTGTGTGTCACAGGGCTTTGGTGTACAGTTAATTTTATCACCCAGGTAATAAACATAGTACCCAAAAGGCATTTGTTTCTGATCCTCTACCTCTTCACCCCCATCAAGTAGGCCCCAGTGTCTGTTGTTCCCCTCTTAGTACGCACATGTTCTCGTTTGACTCCCGCTTATAAGTGAGAATATGCAGTATTTGGTTTAAGTGAGAATATGCAGTATTTGGTTTTCTGTTCCTGTGTTAGATTGCATAAGATAATGGAGCTTTGGCCATTTTAAACCAGGGTTACCACTGGTCAAAGCTCAATTAGCTTGCTTGTCTCAGTACGGGCACTAACTAGGGAAAAAACTTCTAAAAACAGGTTTATCTGAAAATGATGACAATAAAATCCCCACCAATCAAAGATCCTATAAGACATCTTCCTTCCAATTCACAAAACATTCTAATTAAGAAAATTTGTTTCCCCTTAGGCAAACAAAGCCCCAATTAGGACTGGAATGCAAGTTGTCTGAACACATGTGAAAAGGGAAGATTCTTAAGTTCCCAATTTATCTTTACAACCTTTATTTTATTTTATTTTATTTCTTTTTGGAGGAAGACTAGAGTGCAGTGGTGTGATCTTGGCCCACTGCAAGCTCCATCTCCCTGGTTCAAGGGATTCTCCTGCCTTAGCCTCCCAAGTAGCTGTGATTACAGGTGCCTGCCATGATGCCCAGCTAATTTTTTGTATTTTTAGTAGAGACAGAGTTTTACCATGTTGGCCAGGCTGGTCATGAACTCCTGATCCCAAGTGATTTGTCCACCTCAGTCTCCCAAGTGCTGGGATTACAGGCATTAGCTACCACATCCAGCCATCTTTTCAACCTCTAGATGGTTTGATGTCACCACTTGAAAGGCCTTGATTTGAATTTAAATTGTTGTTTGCTAGAAATGTTTTGAGTTCACTCATCTAAGGCCAATGAAAACTTTCAAGAAAAAAAAAAATTAATTTGCTTAATTTACAAATGTTGATTTGGTTAATTTGTACTCTTAATTTAGATTAGGTTCAAAGACAAGCTTAAAGGCACAACTTGCAGTATAGAGTTTTGCTACCATTTCCAATATATCTACTGAAAATGAAGTAACAGAAAAAACATTGGGCTGATCCTTTGAACTGTTCTTGTTATATTACTTTCTTTTTGGTGCTTTAGAATACTTAGATGAGGTTTGAAAAATTGTTAACAGCAGAATTCTGTTGAGGGTTTATTCACACTGAATCATAAGCATGCTGATTTTACAGCTTCAGAATTTCTTCTGGAAATCTTCTTTCTAGTCTAGATAAGTTCTGTGAGATATTAGGCAATATTTCTGGATTACAGGGAAAGACATTTACAAAAGAAAATGGAGTGCCCTGATGTTAGCATTTCTATCTGGATAGTATATCTTACCAGAAAAATAATGAAATTTGTGGGATTAGAAAACAATTTAGATTTTATGAGGGAATTTTTTGATGAATGGTGGCATTCATTCCAGAGAGTCACAACTTGGCTGAAACAATTTTTGGTGTGCCCTGTTTCTGGTGATCATATATAATAAATATAAATGATTCTACCAAATCAGTACAACTTCTCCATATCTAAGGAAAAAAGGGGTTACACATATGGACAAAATACATTCAGGTGTCTTCCCCAAACAACAATAATTTCAATTACGGTGTTTTAGGTTTCCCAGTTGATCCGATGTTCACTCAATTATCTGTGAATGAACAAGATCTTTGTTTGTCTCCTTGCTTGTCCAATGTGGCATCTAATACATGGGCTATCTCCTGTTTTCCTCAGATTGGGTAAGGATTTTTGCCAATTCTTGATTTTCTCTGCCAATGGAAGGGAAGCCATGCAGGTAAATTAAAAATCCCTTCTATTTGTCATAATATTAATTTTATGGTGCTTTTATTTGTTGTTGTCATTCTTTTCACTTTCTTGTAGGATTAAAGCAGTGCTTTTCAAACGTTTATTTGCATGTGGATCCTTGGGGATTTTATTAAAATGTAGGTTTTGATTCAGCAGGTCTGGGTGGAGCCCCAGATTCTGCATTTTTAACAGTCTCCCAGGTGATGCTGGTGCTGCCGATCCGAGGAGCACACTTTGATTAGCAAGAGATTAGGGTATATTCTGTTCTCCTCGGTATGTAACATCACAAGGAAGGGGAAGGAGGAGGACTGGAATAGTGGCAGGTGGTTGTCTCTCCTGGGTAATCCTGTGGAGGTGAAAGGGAGACAACTATGGCAGTGCCAAACATTACCTCAAGGATTTTTGTTCCACTGCCTGAAAAATTTCTGTGAGGAAATTAAAGCATTCACATGCTTTGTCTAAAATTGCCAGTAACAATCTATTTTTTATTTTTAAGTGAAACAAGGATTTGGACACTTACAAAGTATCAGAGTGAGTTCTATATTTTAAAGATTTTTAAGGTATTTTTAAAAATTACCTTGCCCCCATAGTATTTAACAATGATGTATTTTTAGCTCCTAACTTTTATAAAATCTTGTAGAAACAGTCAACATAGTTTTCGTAGAAATAACTTTTTTACACTCATGCTAATATCAATCAATCTATATAAAACAAAAAATTGTACAATTGGTATAAACTGGTTTACCATCTGATATGGTTTGGCTCTGTGTAGCTCCCATAATCTCATCTTGTAGCTCCCATAATTCCCCTGTGTTGTGGGAGGTACCCGGTGGGAGATGACTGAATCATGGGGGTGGGTCTTTCCCATGCTGTTTTCATGATAGTGAGTGGGTTTCATGAGATCTGATGGCTTTAAAAACAGTGGCCTCCCTGCACAAGCTCTCTCTGCCTACTACCATCCATATAAGACGTGACTTGCTCCTCCTTGCCTTCCACCATGCTTGTGAGGCTTGCTCAGCCATGTGGAACTGTGAGTTCTCCATTAAACCTCTTTCCTTTGTAAATTGCCCAGTCTTGGGTATGTATTTGTCAGCAGCATGAAAGCAAACTAATACACTATCAAACACAGTTGACATGATAAATCTATCTATCTATCTACTTATCTATCTATCTATCTTTCAAAGCATTCAAGATAGTTTTCATAGAAATAACTTTTTATTTTTACAATTGTATTTCATATATACACATATTATCTATACCTATGTTTATGCCTATATGCATATTCATATATTACAGTAATAGATACAACTAGCATAGATTTGTTTGGCAACAAACATGATTTACATGATAAATGTAACATGGGCGTAATGAAGAGTAACTCATTCATGACAGTCATCAAGTTTGGTGGGTGCATAGAACAACTATTATGCTTTGCAAAGGGTTGGAGAATATGGATTAATCCCATACAATGTGTAAGTGGTGCTCAGGTAAGATAACTACTCTTAACAAACAAACAAGAAAGACAACAAGATTATGAGAGAGAATTGGGAGACCATTTAAATTTACATTTGCTTTGTCTGTGGTTTCCCAGGTGTCCAGGAAAAGCCTGTCTGAGTAAGTAATATAGTATGTAAGCCAAGACCTGAGTAAAGAGAATCAACTAGCCATTCAAAGGCCTGGGGAAAGAGTGGGTGATGAACAAGAGAAACTCCCAAGTACAGAGATGAGAATGAGTCTGGCAAATTCAATTAAATAAAGCTAGGCCCAAAATATTTGTAGAAGTGGGTAAGGGGCCAAAGGTAGTGTGAGACATTGGTATACTTAAGGCTTGTATTAGTTCATTCTTGCATTGCTATAAAGAAATACCTGAGACTGGGTAATTTATAAAGAAAAGAGGTTTAACTGGTTCATGATTCTGCAGGCTGTACAGGAAGTATGATGCTGGCATTGACTTGGCTTCTGGGGAGACCTCAGGAAACTTACAATCGTGACAAAGGGAAAGGGGCAGCAGGTACAGGGCCAGAGTAGGAGCCAGACAGTGGAGGGGGAGGTGCTGCACACTTTTAAATGAACAGATTACATGAGAACTCATTCACTATTATGAGGACAGTACCATGGGGGATGGTTTAGCACCATCATGAGATTCATGATTAAATGAGAAATTTAGCACCATCATGAGATTCATGGTTTAGCACCATCATGAGATTCATGATGAAATGAGATCCTATTCATGAGAAATCTACCCCCATGATCCAATCACCTCCCACAAGGCTCCTCTTCCAGCACTGGGGATGACATTTCAATATGAGATTTGGGTAGGGATCCACATCCAAACTATATCAGGGCTACATAGGACACATAAGGATTTTGAATTTTATTCTAAGAGCAATGTAAGCCAAGAGAGGTTTTAACAGGGAAATAACATGATCTGGTTAAGGGCTTTTGTTTTGTTTAAATTACTGTGGCTGTTACATGAAAGTTACATATAGTGGGTCACTTTCTAAAATCTACATAAGTAGATTCCTGAATTGGTACAGGTTGCTTCATCTTCATTCCAGGCAACAAAGTGAGATAGTAGAGAATCACAGAATCAGAGGCTGACAGGTACATCAATAACAGATAAAGAAATTAAAGAATTCTGGGCTGGGCGTTGTGGCTCATGCCTGTAATTCCAGCACTTTGGGAGGCCGAGGCAGGTGGATAATGAGGTCAAGAGATCAAGACCATCCTGACCAATATGGTGAAACCTCATCTTTACTAAAAATACAAAAATTAGTGGGGCGTGGTGGTGAGTACCTGTAGTCCCAGCTACTCAGGAGACTGAGGCAAGAGAATCGCTTGAACCTGGGAGATGGAGGTTGCAGTGAGCTGAGATTGCACCACTGCACCCCAGTCTGGCCACAGAGTGAGACTCTGTCTCAAAAGAAAAAAAAGAAAAAAAAGAATTTATGTTCCAGTGTTCCAGTATGTATACTATCAATATCTTCATTCTAGAGCTGTTAGCGTTTAATATCTATATACATGAATAATATATATCATATTTTACAAATACGTGTTTTCATTGAAAAAGAAGATACTGCTATTTTGGCTTAATATTTATTGAAAATGCAAACATTTGTGGGATAAATATACTGATTGGCTTATTTTTCTAGGACATTCCTTTGCTCAGTATACCTCACCAAAATCTACAAATAAAAAATGCGTCAAGATTTTTGTTTTCGTTTGCCCTGGGTTTTCCTTTTGTTGCTGGTTGGTTTTGCAGAAATATGTGTGCTGAACCGGTTGCTAAACAGGTTTTTCTTTTCTTTTTTCTTTTTTTTTTTTTTTTTGAGATAAGGTCTCGCTCTGTCACTCAGGCTGGAGTGCAGTAGCGAGATCCCGGCTCACTGCAGCCTCCACCTCCTGGGCTGAAGTGATCCTCCCACTTCAACGTCCTATGTAGCTGGGACTAGAGCCATGCCACCATGGCCAAGTAATCAACTCATTTTTGTGTACTTTGTAGAGATCGGTTTCACCATGCTGCTCAGTCTGGTCTCAAACTCCTGTACACAAGTGATCCTCCAGCTTTGACCTCCCAAACCGCTGGAATTGCAGGCATGAAATACCACGTCTGGCCTTAAGCAAGTTTTTCTATGTCATATTTGTCAAATTAGACACTAATATTGATCAAATCTAATAATTGTGTTAAGTTGTAAGCTCGAAAGATAGGAAGAGGTTGGGCTTGTGGCCAAATTGGAGAATATAAGCTGCTTCTACAGGCATTTAAGTTCAAAATTTTCAAGAAAATTTACTGGTCAAATAAAAAATATCTGTAAGCTCAATTGGTCCACAGATAACCAATTTGAGATTTCTTGTCCAAAGATATTTAAAACTTTTAGGGAACAAAACTTCGATAACATTGACAATAATTATATAATTTCAATAGTGTAATTTATCTGATGCTTAAAATAGATGAGGATTTTTTTCTCTGATGATTGATAAGCATAAAAAGATGAAATCATTTTGGGTATAGGCTTAGCCAAAGATAGGAAATATGTTGTATTAATAGATGATTGTATTTACTCTCCTATACAAGGTTTGTGTCTGGAAATGTTTTTAGTCCTGATTTATGTCACTATATTGATTAATATGAGAACAAGAGTGATGTTTCAGATATGGAGTATGATTTTATAAATGTTAAGGCACCAAGAAAGCCCTATGTTGACCTTTTTTTAAAAAAAATCACATTATGAACGCAACTATACCATTTTTCTCTCTCTCTCTTTCTTTCTTTCTTTCTTTTTTTTTTTTTTTTCTTTGATGGAGTCTCACTCTGTCACCCAGGCTGGAGTGCAGTGGTGTGATCTCGGTTTACTGCAAACTCCGCCTCCCGGGTTCACGCCATTCTCCTGCCTCAGCCTCCCAAGTAGCTGGGACTACTAGCGCCTGCCACAACTCCCGGCTAATTTTTTGTATTTTTAGTAGAGACGGAGTTTCACCGTGTTAGCCAGGGTGGTCTCAATCTCCTGACCTCGTGATCTGCCCATCTCGGCCTCACAAAGTGCTGGGATTACAGGCAAGAGCCACTACGCCCAGCCCAACTATACCATTTTTCAGTGTTGGCACTCATTTTAAATTAAAATGAGTCTGTAAGATTCACTTAAAGAATGTGTACATCACCATACTCAGCTAATTTTTACATTTTTTATAGAGACAGGATCTTCCTGTGTTGCCCAGACTGGTCTTGAAGTCCTGAGCTCAAGTGATCCTTGTGCCTCAACCTCCCAGAGTGCTGAGATCGCAGGCATTAACAACTACATCTGCCCAGCAGATGTAATTTTTAAAATGACCAACCTTTGTAACACATATGAGATTCATTTCAAGTGTCTGCAGATATTATATGTACTTAATCATACAAAATTATTTATGATTGAGAATGTTGTGTATTTTTTGTAATTAGCTATCTACTTTTTATTTTTTTTATTTTTAAAACCCTGTGATTAAAGGATAGTTACCTATTTTGGGGATCTAAACCAACTCTTGGTTATAAACAGTTGTTATTAAATGCCGGGCATGGTGGCTCACACCTGTAATCCCAGCACTTTGGGAGGCTGAGGTGGGTGGATCATTTGCGGTCAGGAGTTCAAAACCAGCCTAGCCAACATGGTGAAACCCCATCTCTACTAAAACTACAAAAATCAGCCAGGCACGGTAGCACACACCTGTAATCATAGCTACTTGAGAGGCTGAGGCAGGGGAATCACTTCAGAGGTTGCAGTGACCTGAGATTGTGCCACTGCACTCCAGCCTGGGTGACAAAGTGAGACACTGTCTTAAAAAAAGAAAAACAAAAGCTGTTATTTGGTAAACATTTGGGTGCTTTTTGTGCAGTATTTAATAAGCACCAGGTTTTTGATTTTTAATGATGTTACCCCAAGTGTCACTTATTTTTTATTTTATTTTTTGAGACAGAGTCTCACTCTGTTTGCCCAGTCTGGAGTATAGTGGCACAATCTCGACTCACTCTAATCTCCACCTCCCAAGTTCAAATACTTCTCGTGCCTCAGATTCCCAAGTAGCTGGGATTACAGGGGCTTGCCAACATGCCTGGCTAAGTTTAGTATTTTTAGTAGAGATGGGGTATCACCACATTGGCCGGGCTGGTCTCGAACTCCTGACCTCAAGTGATCGGCCCCCCTCAGCCTCCCAAAGTGCTGGGATTACAGGTGTGTGCCACCATGCCCGACTCCCAAGTGTCACTTTTGACACAATTCTGCCCTCAAATTACATGTTATATATTGTTATAGAATAATATCAAGAACAAACATGCTAGTTAATATTTTATGAGCAAGGTAATTGGTAATATGAATATTTGTGAAGGTGAATTTTCAACCAAAGAAGTAAACTTTTGTTTCAGGGTGCATAAAGACAAATGAAAATATTTAAAGATCTGGGTCAGTTAACATTTGAAATAAATATGTATAAGCACATCATATAGTATGCCAATATCATGTAATATCCCTATTAATATTTAATATTAAATTTTATATTTAGGGATACTTACAATATATTAATAATGTCCTTAATATGAATCAGTTCTTAACCAGAGCATTCTTGATAAGAGACTGATGAAGAAAGCAAGCTTCAACCAGGAAAGTCCATCTAGAGATTAGCTGATATAAAATAATGAGAGACTGACATTCTTTTGTGAGAAGACTGTCAGATGTAACTGCTAATTCAGTTTCTCTGCCACAGTAGGTTGTTGCACATAATTATCCATAGACCTCCTCAGACCTAAGAGAAAGGTCTGACACGCCATAGGAAATTATGTTCTGTGTGCTTAACCAATGTCCCATCACAGCATGGAAAAACAAGAAGCTTTGCAAGCTGTGATTATGTTAACGGTTTTCTTTTTAAAATGTCTTTCTACCATTAGAATTCTGAAAAGTGTAGTTGAAAAACCAGACATAATCTTACTTAGATTAGCCTACCTTTGTCTGGGATTCACATTAGCTTATATCTTATCAAATACTCCAAAATCCTAGGAAGTCAACAGATGTTAAAACATATTTTTGGTATTAATCATCAGTAATATGAGGGCAAGGGCTAATGGGCAGGCACTGATTAAAGTTGATCATTTCATAATCCCAAGAAACATGTACTCCCCAAGAGGATAAGCCTTAAAGAAGCATTAGCAAATCACTGTTTCACCCCATCATCTTCAACTATTATGATGAATGAATTGGTGATTTTATTTTAGTCTACACATCTTAGGGAAAATTCAGGATGTGAGGGGTTATAACCGATGATTTTGTAGTAAAACACATAAAAGATTCTGATTGTGGCAATATTGCTTGCATTATTCTTTACTATCAAATGAAATAAGGCTCTATGCTTTCTATATCAATATTGGAACATTCAATGAATCAGAAGTGAGGACAATCTATTTCCTTAGCTTTCACAGAGTAGAGGTGATTGTTTTTAATAACCTATTTCTAATTGTTTTTTAAAATGGAAATAGTTGTTATAGCTCATTTGTTCTGTGTTGAATCTAAACTCTTATGAGGGCAGTATATGTGCTTTTAATGGGATTTTTTCCCCCTAATAACTCTAATAGAATATTTTGTCCTTTTCCCATCTGTGAATATGGTAGTGAGATAGACTGTCCCTGTGTTCAGTTTGTGGGAGTGGAAGTGTATAGTAGCAGATAAAAGGTAAACAGTGCATTGCAATATAACTAAGGTTGTCAGTAATGAAGATAGCTACAAGGTGCTATTGGAATACAGAGGATTTCTCTCTGGGGAACATAAGCTTAATATCTATCACCAAGATGTTGCTCATACCAACCACAAAATGGCACGTCTTTATAGTTATTTCAACTGTCAAACTATATAGATAATGGTTCTAAGAGAGTTCCATCCATTACTGCAATTTCATTAGTTCTGCCTTTTGCATTAAAAACAAAAGGTAATCAGGCCCCATGTATATCCACAATGGAAGACTTTTGCATAATGTATTCATTAAAAATAAACATATCAGATACTAACTCAGCCTTAATTGTATTTTTATTTTCTGCATTAAATAATGCAGGGATTTGACTAAAGACTGTAACATTTAATAATTTTCAGTTAGAGCCCTTCAGTGAAAGCTTTGAGATAAAGCAACTAGAATCTCAAAGTGATCGAGCCAACTCTGTGACTTAGTATTAACCATAACTATCGCACATGTAAAGGTGAGTTATCCTCTCCAATAGAGGGGAGGCATATAGGAAACATGGGAAAGTAGCAGTATGAACAACAGAGTAAAACAGGTAGTAGAAAACAACAGCATAGGGGTGAAAACCTTGTGAACAAAGAATACTAATTTAAAATGTAAACGTTTTGCAAAGGGAAGATAACTGAATTTCTACATTTTCAGCTCTTTGTATTAAACATTTTGTAATCTGTAACTAGATATTGGTTTTCCTTCTCCACAGAAGATCACCTGATATTTGATAACTTATGCTTTTATTAATTACTACTTGTTTTATAATACAAATGTTTGTGTTCACATCCTCAAGGCTTTATTTTCAAGGAAAAATAAAGTCGTAGTAGCGCAATGTAATAAGCCCCATCTTTCAACCAATTTTTAATTGTCTCATTGGTATGTATATTAGGACTAAATGGCTGTATTCCTTACAAAAAGTAAAATAAGCAATAAGTCAACTGAGTATTCAGGCTATATAAAAACTTCTACCTACTTGGGCCTTGATTATTCTGGTAACATGATTAATGATAGAAAAGTAGATTATGAAATAAGAAAACTAAAAGGCATGTTAAATGCTGTTTAGTCTAAAGGTTTTTAACTTCTGTCTGGTGGAGCAAATGGACACCATCTGTATATGAAAGCCAGATACCAAGAAACTGAGAGTTTACTTAGTGAAACCTACTACTTATGAAAAGTCAAATATCATGTATAACTCATCCAGATCAACTGGTCCCTAGACACTGATTTTTGGGAAGGATGTGAGAGAATTACTGACTCAGATTTAGGGCTTAAAGACTATTGAGAAATTGGAAGGTATTGAGAGATAGGGTTTCATCAGAGTGGACTTAAGTAACCTGGTTGATTTTAGAATTGTCACAGCAAAATCAACATGCTCTGATGCTTGGGGCCTGGCAGAACCTTGCTGGTCTCTGAAGGCTGGGATAAATGAAGCAACAGTAAACCAGGTGTACTCCTTGATTTTTCAGGTAACACAACTTTAGAAAAAAACAATTCTAATACAAGTTTAACCTTATCCTGTTAACTCTAATATTTCAAAAATAATTCTAAAACACTAAGACAATGCTTATCCTATTGCCTCCAATAGGATTTTGTATTTTAAATGGTTTACCAAAAAATGTGTCTTATACTTTTGGGTAAACTTTATTTTGTTATACAACCAAAAATCTTAAAACCATCTTAGTACATTAACGTTTTAACAGGTCAACTTTTAGTCTTTATGAGCAGTTTTCACAAAGTTTTACTCAACATTTAAAAAATGTAGTTAACATACTGTAGACACTTCAATATTGCTGCTTATTCTTTGTAATCTTATTTGGCATAATGTTGTCATGTTCAGAGTTATTTTACAGTAACTTAAAGTGAACAGACACACTCCCTCCTCCCCCCACCCTCAATTAAAAATAAAAAAGGAAAACAGAAAGAAATAAAAAGAACAAAAAGTAAGATTAGGTTCTAGGAGGAGGGAAACCCTAATCCAAGTGTGGGGATGCAGAAGTCAGCTTTTTGCACCCATTCTCCATGCTACAGAATAAACTTTGAGACTACAGCCAAATATTTTCTAAAATCTTTCAAGAAGTTCCAGTGGATTTCTGGATTTGTTCCTTTAAAATCAGGATACTCTGCCTTTGCTCAGGGGGCAGCATGGCAATCTGATCTGCAGTTAGTTGAAGAACCTGCATGATCAAAGCCGCCTTTTCCTGATCCTGTGGAGTGACCTGGCTCTGCCCAGGACTAAAACTGCTAGGCTGGCTTCCACCTTGCTTGCTTGCCCCCTGTATGCCTCCTCCTTGTATACCCACTCCTTGTATGCCTGCCCCCTGCATCCCTCCTCCTTGTATGCCTGCCCCCTGCATGCCTGCTCCCTGCATGCCTGCTCCCTGCATGCCTGCTCCTTGTATGCCTGTACCCTGCATACCAGCTCCAGGATTCCCCACCCCTGAAATGCCTGGGACCTGTCTGGGTCCCTGAGGAGGGCCACCTGCCCCTATATTAATGGGACCAGGACCCTGAATTCCACCAGTCATAGGACCTCTTGTACTGGGGACAGGGCCCCTCATCTCCAATCCTCTTGCATCCATGCCTCTTGCTTCCATCCCTCTGGTTTCCATGGCACAGGTCTCCATTCCTCTCCTCTCCATTACACGTGTCTCTAAGACCTCAGTTTCCATGGCGCGAGTCTCCATCGCTCGAGAATCTCTACTACCTCTACCATCCATAGGTAGACCCCTTTGATCTATCATGGGGCCTCTGGGCTCTCCAATTAGCAGTCTGGGATCTCCTAATGGCCCTCCCCTCATCTCATGTGAGGAAGGGCCACGAGTGTCATGACCAGAGGCATGATGCATGGGGGGACCCTGATGGGGTGGACCCAGATAACCTCTGGGCTCCACTTCTCCAGTGACTGAAAGCAAAGTCCCTCCACGTGGGTCATTTGGAGCATCTCCTAACAGTCCTCGAGGAGGTAGACCACCAGGAGTCATGGGTCCACGAGGTATAGGAGCTCTAGGATCTGACATCTGCACTTGTCCCCGCTCTAAAGGCACTGGGCCAACCCCTGGCATTCCAAGTTGGGGCTGCATTGCTCCTCCAGGAGTTAAGGAACCAGGACCAGGTCCGGGAACTGCAGCTGGTATTGGCCCTGGAGCTGGAATTCCACCCTGGATAGGAGTCTGCATCAGAGGAGGAATGTCCTTCACAGGTCTTCTAGCCAAATGCTGAGGCTGAGGAGCTGGTGGATTCTGCTGGTTCAGCAGAACATTAGGTCCTGGGCAGAGCCCAGGGCCAGGGCCAGGACCAGGGCCAGGGCCAGGGCCAGAGACAGACACAGACTGAGATTTGCCTGGGATCAGTGGTGTGACATGTATCTTCCGATGAAGAATTTTCAGAGCAATCTCTGGATCCATGATTCTCATCACTACTTGCGCCTGCAACAGCGCATAAGCCAGTTGTGGATTTTGAAGTAACATGTTTCGAGCTTCCTGGTGGCTGTTTTGGACACAGAGCTTCATCTGCTTCATCAGCTCAAACATCTGCTCCGGGGGGAGACTGGCTACTGCTCTGGTAATCGATTCAGGGGCATCTTCTGGATCGATGGGATCCCCATAGGGTGAGTCAATAATGGGCGCTGCAGGCCCGAGGCTCTTTAACTCCTCCTTATTCTTTTCACTGGCAGCATTGTCCACCCGAAGCGCTCTGCCACTGAACTCCCGCCCATTGAGGTTCCGCATGGCACTAAGCGCGGTTTCCTGGTCTTGGTATTCGCAGAAGCCATAGCCCTTGGGTTTTCCCGTCTCTCTATCGTATACCAGCCGGAAACTGACAACAGAACCAACCTCCGAGAAAATGTCCTTTAACTGCTCCTCAGTTGCCTCATACGGAATGTTCCCCACGAACACGGAACGCAGTGATCGATCCATTGCCGGGTCTCTCACCGCCAAACTCGACATGATTCCGGTTGTGCACACTGCCGATAGCGGATTCTTCCAGGCGTCTGTCCTCTTGCGACCGACACTTCCGCTGAGCAACGGAAGCGGCTCTCAAGATCCGGGCAGAAACCTTACTAATTCGCTTGAATCGTTCTGCTTGCCTGTGGAACCTGCATCCCACTAACAAGTTATCTAATGCTTTAAGTCCCTGATCCTTCGTGGTTCTGTCAGCTTCTTATTACAGAGTCGCATGATTCCTTTCCCATTTCACCTTCCGCCGACTTTCTGTGGAGCCCCAACAGCCCCGCTACGACACCCTTGGTGCGAGATGACCACAGTAAAGATGGCCGCATAGACTTCACCATAGTAACTGGGAGGGGACTCCTCCCTTGACGTCAAAGGCGGTTTTGCTTCCGTTCCACCGGCGGGAAACCGCCAACCGAAAGCGGATTTAAGGCTGCATGTTTTTCGTTCTGACAAAGTATTTTCATGTGGCCTTTTATTATAGTATAGTTAAGCTAGATTTCAAATCACATTCCAGACTGAGGCAAAAGCGTAGTCGTTTCAAAGCACATTTGAGATTTGCCCCTTAAAGTAAAACAGTATTATATTTCCTTTTTAGAACAACGTTTTTGGAAATTAACTGACAAGAAATATAAACTGAAGCGTGTGCCTGCTGGACCCTGCCCCCGCTCTGTTGCTTCCTATAACCGCTGTTAATGGATGGGTGGCAGACCCTTCTAGGTTTTTTTGAGCACACGGGCAGCAGTCGTGCTATTCCTAATATTACGGTTTTCTTCCTTAATAATAACCGATTTCAGTATTAATTGGTGATTAAATAAATTAGTTATTAGCATTTTATGGCTTCAGAGTATGGAATAATGAAATTTACTTAACTATCCCTACATTGATTGGTTCTGATTTTTATTATATCATGCAGTGAATCCACCACTTCCATGAAGGGAAAAACAAATAGTGGTTGTCTTCTGCTGTTAGCTTTCCAGGCAGGAGTTAAAACATATTCACTGTGGGATTTCCTCGACTCCAATTCGAAGATAGAACTGAAACTTGGGGATGGCTAGGTAAATTCCCAAGGACAAGCAGCCGGAAAGAGGCAAAGTCAGGATTCTAACCCAGGTTGGTCTCGCATAGCTCCAGATCTACACTGCCTTACGCATATTGAATATTTGAAATGCAGCTAGTGTGATTGAGGAATTGAATTTTAAATTTCATTTTTTATTAATTTAAATATAAAAACTAATGTTCAGTAGGCTATTGGAAAACTTTTTTTAGTATTTATGACAACTTGGGTATAAAATCTACTTTTGCAGTAATAAATTGTATTTTAAATAAAAATCATTTCACAGAACACTAAGATAAAACAAACAAACAAACAAAAAAAGAAATAAAAAGAAAGTACTTCCAGTCAAAATTTAACATTCCAGTTGAGGTATGCCATACATGTAAGACACATGAAAGATTTTAATGATCAAATACCAAAAAATGTAAAAATAGCTCATCAATTTTATATTGTTTATAAGTTGAAATGTAATATTTTTGTATACTGGATTAAAAAATTATTTTGAAGTTAATGTTATTCATTTCACTTTTTAAAATGTGGCTATTAGAAAATTTAAAATTATATGTATATATTGCATTATACATCTGTGGACTGGACTGCTCCAAGTCTGTGCTTTAACTCCAAAACAGAGAATTATTTTATTCTGAAATATGCTTCTTAAGTGGATTATGAAACTTCTAAATTTCGGCCAAAAAATTGTATTATGTATCCGCAGAATCCTCGTCCAATGAATAGATTTGACATGAGTATGATGGTTTAGTTGCAAATAAGACATCCATTTACCTTCAAGTTTTTGAAACGGTTCTGTACTTAGCTGTTCACCCAAGACGCACGACAGTTTATATTTGCAAATGATAAGGTGCATTTACATCACCTAACAAGATTTCCCTGCTATATCAAAGAAACAGAATAGTCACCTGCTAGCAATGTTTCCCCAGTGTGATTCATTTATTGGGGACAAAAGGGGAGGGGTTAAGGATAGTATCATTTCAAAAAACTAAAGACAAATTTATTTTTCTTCCTTCTACACCATCACTTTACAAAGAGAAGCCATACCTTTTTTATACATGTTCCGTCAAGGGTAACTTACAAGTTGAATATGTGTGTAATTGTGTGTGTATTAAATGTACTAATCATGAAGATAGTAACGGGGTATTATAATACATTGCAAAATTCATAGAAGATCGCACAGCTTGACAGAGTTTCTTTACTGCTGATACTATCTAAACCAGTGGTCCTCACATGCATCAGAATCACCTTGAGCCACGGCTTGTTAAGTCAGATTCTGCTTTAGCAGGTCTGGAGAATTTGCATTTCTAATAAGCTCTCAGGTGACGCTGATGCTGCTGGTTTGGAGATCTTTAAGAATAATTGGTCCTAGGGATTGTTAGTAGATTTCCTCATTTATATCAGACCGAACTAAATTTAGTATACTCTATTAAAAGGTTTTAGGTAAAGGTTTTAAAAACATTATTAATTTACTATTAATATACTATTCTAGTACATGCTGATCTGCTACTGAAGATACACTGGACATGAAGACTGGGTGAACAGAGAGTAGTTGAAGGACTATGGGGAAAAACAAGAAGGGGGAAGTTATGACTATAGAGTGTGCCTTAGTCACAGGCTTTCCATGTTCTCTTTAGTCCCACCATTGCAAACTAGTAGAATGATTTGTCATGCCCCCCTTCATACAGGACCAGTGTGACCCACCATGTAATTCCATGCCCAGAACACATAAACTAATACTTATTGTTAACTGAATGGCCCCACATCAAGAGCTCAGAGAAACCTATGTATATTTCCTGGTACCAGTACATATTTTTTTTAATAGATCTAACTTGGAAGAACATCCATTTTTATACTGCTTTTTTATTCCCATAAAGTTTAAATTTTAGATATTTATAGCATGGCATACACTCTGAAGAAAAGTGTACGTGGTATAGTGTATGTTCAGATGTTGATTCTTTCAATAGATTGATACCAAATATGTTAAGACTGATTTCAAACACACAAGAGAATGTATGGCCAAATGGAAGCTGTCCTCTAATCACTTTCAGAAACTATAAACTTAATCCATTGCTCAAAATGATTTTTTTTTTTTTTTTTTTGACACAGGATTTCACTCCCGTCAGCCAGGCTGGAGTGCAATGGTGTGATCTTGGCTTACTGCAGCCTCTGCCTCCTGGTCTCAAGCCTCTGCCTCCTGGGCTCCTGCTTTAGCCTCCCGAGTAAAGACTGCAGGCATATGCCACCGCTCATGGCTAGTTTTTTGTGTATTTTGTAGAGACGGGGTTTCATCATGTTGGCCAGGCTGGTCTCGAACTCCTGAACTCAAGCGATCTACTTGCCTCAGCCTCCCAGAGATTGGGCATTATAGGCATAAGACATTGTACCTGGCCTCAGACTGATTTTTGAACTTCTACCCTGAAATTGCTTTGGGCCTCATTTGTAAGTCATACTAGAAAATCAGTACACTAACTGAACAGTGTACTTTATTTTTAACAAAGAACAGGATTATGCAACAAAATCACCCAACTTCCTGACCAGATTTGGCAAAAATGTCATGCTTAGCTAATTCTAAATATCAAACCTTACATCAGAATATAAAAATTCTATAATCTTTGAGGGAATTTAAGAAAAAGATTCACCATAGAGTATAGGGAAAAAAGAAAAGATTCACTATAGATTAAGTAGACAAATTGCAAAGACAAGAACTAAAAATATTTTGAGTAATGACAGGCATTTTTGAAATAAGTGTACGGGTCCTTCAAGGAATAGCGCAAATAAACTGCTCCACAAAGCTTTCTATGACCTTTCTACCCTTTCCTCTAGGTTAGAAGTAATTTTGTTTTTCTTTGTATATAAACTATTCCTTATAACTTGTACCTTCCTGATTATAGTAACTCCTTTACCTTTCAGTAAAATTGCAATTTTTCTTCTAAACTATAAAATAATTGTATATCCCCCTTTATCAGTTAACTAAGTGCTTCAAATGTATTATTTAATTCCATCAATATTTATTCCAAACACTGACAATACAGCAGTGAAAACAATAGACAGTCTACCAGAACAGAAGGTCTCTAAATGTGGTCCTTGGTTCAGTGGCATCAGCATCACCTGGAAATATCTTAGAAAATAAAAGTTTGGGGCCCTACTCCAAATCTGTTGCATCAGAAATGGAGAAATCTTTGAACAAGTTTTCCAGGTAATTCTAATTCAAGCTCAATTTTGAGAACCACCACATTATAAGAATGCAATCATAGTTGGCAGGCACAGTGACTCACGCCTGTAATCCTGGCACTCTGGAAGGCGGCAGCGGGTGGATCATTTGATCAGGAGTTCAAGACCAGCCTGGCCAACATGGTGAAACCCCATGTCTACTAAAAATGCAAAAATTAACCAGATGTGTTAGTGCGTGCTTCTAATCCCAGCTATTTTGGAGGCTGAGGTGGGAGGATCGCTGGAATGTGGGATGTGGATGTTGCAGTGAACTGAGATCACACCACTGCATTCCAGCCTGGGCAACAGAGTAAAACTTCCATATCCAAAAGAAAAAGAGAAGACAAAACCAGAATGCAATTATAGTATAGATAGCTGATAGATAAACAGATAAATATTTTGTTTTCACCTCTATATCCTCAACACCTGTGATAGAGCTCAGCACAGGTGGATGTTCATTATATATTTGTTGAATGCATGATAGGAAATGACTTTAAAGTTTATTAATTCACAAATATTTCATTTTACCAAGGACAGAACCTGTGGCATTGAATAACGTGCCTCAAATCAAAGAGAAGATATGCTGCCAGGACCCTTGTCATTTTATTCCTAGGTCAGTGATAGTTCTTCCAGGTTGCCATTTGATAAGATAGATATGCAATAAAGTACGTAGAGATGGAAGAGAGTGATATGGTCTAGATCATCAAGGAAAGTTTTCTGATGGAAATGAGATTTAGGGATGGGTTATAATCTGGCATAGATAGGTAGAAGATGAAGAAAATATACCAGAAGCGAGTAATAGCCAACGCATGAAATTGGGACCTGGTGTTTTTCATGGCCTCAGAGGAAACCAAGAGAGCTGGTGACTAGTGTGACAAAAGATGGGCTTCTGGGACAGATTACAAAAGGTTTTGAAGTTCAGATTCAGGAATATGAACTTGATGTGAGAGTCAGTATGCTTCCTTCACCACCTCCTGAAACACGAACATAGAATAATAATGGCAGAGGCTTAAGAATACCAAACTTATCTAATCCTTTTCTATATATTTTCTACCTAGGTGGTTCTTTTTAATTCCTTATAACTTTTAATCTAAATTGTGGCAGTTGTTCTTCCTACATATAACATACTCTATATGTGGCTTCATTCTCATTACTTGCCCTCCATCCCTTCATATATTCTCCTCTGGCTAAATTGTACCACTCACTTTTTACCATACATGATCTGTAATTTTTCAACTCCTAACTTTTTGTGATACTATTTGTCAGAAATGCCTCCTTTTTTCCTCTTATTCTCTTCCCTCCCCCGTGTTTAAATCTTTCTGTTCTTCAATGCTTACCTCAAAGACTTTCCATTTAGAGTATTGGTTTGGCATTCATTATCTTCTATATTAGAGGTATCAATATTCTTGTATTACCATAAAATCTATATCTGATTGATATTCTGCACAATGCCTAGTCCAGTACCTTTTATATTATAAGCACTTAGTAAATATTTTTTCAATTAATACAAGATCATCTTACAATAACAAAATATAGATGTTAACCAAATGATAATTTAGAGCCTTTTGCTTACAAAATACTTTTCTCTAGGTTCCCACATTTAGTGCTGATAACAGTCTTATGAAGTACATACAATTGTTTCCTGATTTTTAACAATGAAGAAACTCAGAGAGTTATTACGTAGAACTTTACCTAACAATGGACTCACTCAAAATGCAGATACTTTATAAAGGCAAACACTGAGCACTTAGTAGGGAGAAGGCTCTTTGATAAATGCTTTATATAATATTTCATTCTTTCTGCAACCTTTTGAAGATAGGCAGTCATAGTTCCTCAATTTATAGGTAAAGAACAGAGGCACAGAGAAGTTAACTAGTGTGCCTATGCTAACTAGCAGAATGAGGATTTGAACACACACCATTTGACTTAAGAAATCAAGTTCATAAATCATTGTTGTATTAAGTGAGTTGCCTAAGGATACATAGCTAGTAAGTGGCATAACAGCAATCTGAAAGCAGGTCTCCTGAATTTAAACTTTCTATTTCACAAGTAGTAGAGTAATCACAAGTTATTGTTGCCTGGACACCATCTCCCTTGGCCTTTTTCCTGATTGTCTCTGAGTTTAACTAACTGCAGTTGTGACATCACAGTCAGTGCTGTGGTAACGGATGGACTGTGAGGTATAAAGACTGAAGCAATTGAGAAAATGTTTTCCTTTTTCAATTTACAGGACTATAGTTAAACTTCACATAAGGACTTTTATAAGGCATCCGGTTAGATAAAGCATGCATTTTTCCATAAAATGAAAGAGCCCAAATTAATTTGGTATATAACTTTTTTTTCCCCAAAATGTTAAACATATTTAATATGAAACAATATACAGAGGAATAAAAAGCAAATTTCATTTACTCAAACTCCTAACCTCAAATGTTCCACCTGCCTCAGCCTCCCAAAGTGCTGGGAGTGAGCCACGATGCCTGGCCCCGAATTTCATTTACTTATATACAGGATGAATCACTGTTATTGGCAAGTGCAGATTACATGAATTTGGGACTGCTGGGAGTCTGCCATTTCTGGACTTGAGGTTGAACAGAACCAAATGTTCTCCCTGGAAGGGATTGCGAAGTCCAGCCCCATGTTTTTTTTTTTGTTGTTGTTGTTTGTTTGGTTTTTTTAGTAGATTAAGAGTATGATGCCCACGAAAGTAAAGAAATTAGACCAGGGTCAAATGTCCACTTACTGATCTAGCTTGTAAAAGGATTTAGATATTCATATTTTTCTCATCCAAAGCATGCTCTCAGCCCTTAGAAAAGCCAGTAGAGTGAAGGAATTAAGAACACAGAGATTTAAATGTCAGAGTGACTTAGACTGGCTACCTAGTTCAACAAGTAATTGTGTGGCCTTGTACAAATTACTTCACCTCTCTGTGGTTTCATTTCCACATCTTTTAAATGAGAGTAATGTCACCCGTATTGGATTGTTGTGTGGCAGAATACAGGATATACTTATATTTTTATTATTCTTTACATTGTATGGTAATTATTAATCTACATTTGTTATGTAGTAATAGTAGATGAAGTAGCATCTTATGTGGAAGGAGACACAAGTTTTAGTCTAATGCTATTTATTTGGGGGCCTGTATCTTTATTTTTATTATTGAAGGGCTTGTACTTGTACTAATAGTCTTGTCAGATTATATTATTTTCAAGTTGTACAACCTTAACACTGCCATTTTAGCTTGCAGTAGATTTGTAGTTGAAGTGGATACTTTTTAGGCTTGATCTCATAGAATACTTCAATGAGAATTTTACTGATCATCTTGGTGCACATTAGGTTCTTGTACTAAACCATGAAATGCACTCTTCAAATATTTAGTCAGCTAGAATTCCACTGGTCCATTTTTATTTAAAGGGCCGGCCTGAACTTTGACTATGGAGGATACAGGCTTATTTAACACCACATTGTTCTGCCACGCAGGTACCTATTTGAGCACATAGTCCTGCTCAGGGTGATATTAGGACTACTACTTTTAAGTGTGCACTGGCAGACATAGGCCATTTATTCCAACATAGAAAGGCATAACTAATTGGACAAGAAGCAGAGCTCCCTTATTCGTGCTTCAGGCTGTCACCCGAAGGAACACAGAAGTATCCTCACAAACTGTGGAAAAGTACAAGTCCTGTAACTAGGTCTGAATAAAGATACCCTGTTTAAGTGGAACAACGCATGAATCTTTTTTTTTTTTTTTTTTTTTTTTTTTGTCCTGAGACCAGAACAATACAACACCTTACTTCAGAGAAATATGTAAACTGCCACTCACTTCAGAAATTTGGCTAGTATATCTCTTCTGAGGCTAGGTTGGTCTGAGAATGTGCCTATATTTATACCAAGTTACAGGAAAGAGGCCTTTCTGAAACATTTGATTCCAGGCTTAGACTGTTGAAAAATAACAAAAGTCGGTTTAACAGAATATATTTTAGATTCATTATCATGGTTGAATGATCCTTGAAAAACATTACTTCAGGAATGCCAGTTTAAATTTACCTTCTAACTCTAGATTATTGGGTTAGAAATTAGATAGAAAACCTAAAATCTAATGTTTATAGGAATGTAGTAGCTAGCGCTTTATGGTACAAATACAGAAACCAATTCCAACCAAGGTAAGCAAAAGAGGCGGTGGTTTTTTTCATGACATTTTGTTATCTCTCAGAACCCACAGAAATTAGTCTGCTAGGCTGCTGTATTAGAATACCACAGACTTAAACAGAAATTTATTTTCTTACAGTCCTACATGCTGGAAGTTCAAATTCAAGGTGCCAATAGGTTTGCTTTCTCCTGATCCTCTCTCCTTGCCTTGCAAATGGCTGCCTCCTCAGTGTCCTCACTTCGCCTGCTGTGTGCAGGCACTCTGGTGTCTCTTCCTTTTCCTATAAGGACTCTCATTGTATTAGATTTGGGGTCCACACATATGACCTCATTTAATTATGATTATCTCTTTAAAGGCTCTGTCTCTAAATACAGTCACAATGCGGGCAGGGCTTCAACATATGAATTTTGAGGGACATAGTTGACTCCATAACAAGCCGTAAGGCAGTAACCTCTAGGAAAAGAAAAAATGGATAATTGTTGGCATTCAGAATACTCTATTCCCAACTCTTTCTCTCTCTCTCAAAATCTTTGTCTCCCCACTCCCTTCCTCGCTCCCTCTTCACTGCGTCTCTTTGTACATTTGTGGTGGTTTTCCTCTGTTGAAAGATTAGATCTCCTATTTCTCTTTCTAGTCCATTGTCATTCCAGTTTTCTGGAACTGGGAATCTGAAGGTCCGGCTTTATTCTGATGTGTATCTGTGATTCAATTCAGCATTGTTAAGAGGTTGGAGCCAGAATGATAGTGAGAGCATTTGCCAGTCTACGTCTGCTGGGGCCCAGTAGTCAGCTGGAGCAGGAGGAACCCCACAGACCTTTGCGGTGCCAGTTGTTAACCTCCTTTACCTTCCACGTCATGGAGAGGTCAGGAGACTGACTTAAGGGGCTCGAGGGAGCATCTATCATCCTGTACCACTGGTGTAGCCATACTGGTTACTGCTGAATATCTATCCTGGTTGACCATGAATTCCAAAAATACTTCAGTGACCTACTCTTATGAAGGAAGGGAGCAGTTAAAAGGGCTGTTTTGAGCTAGGCAGCCATTTCCAATGCACATTCTGCCAGAGAAAGTTTGTCTACAACCTTCCTCTAAATCATTCTCTCAATCTCTGCAAAACATAAAACATTTCCAAAAATAGATCATTTTCTTAGAATTGTTTAAATGTGGACTTCCAGTTAGAAAAATGGTCAATATAAAACAGTAGAGGAATGTTTAGCCACCAATTCACAGTCTTTAGAAAGTTCACACCATATATAATGCATGATGTTCTTGAAGGTGAATACAGTGTACATTTTAAAATATCAAACTCTTCCATCCTGCATATAAAAATATTGACAATTTTTCTTGACGGTTTAATGATAAAATAATAGCAACAATTCTTTCAGTTACTATCATCTTTATCACTATCATCTGACATTTATGTTGAAATAGCTGCATATACATTCTTGCAGAGCAGTACAATGAGAAACTTTTCTCTCTGCCCTCCGGGTGTTTGTCAATTCCATCCTGGCTCTGGGGAACAAAACAAGTGCCTGCAGGAAAACAGGGAAGTGCAAATGACCTACTCCTCTGGGGCTCAGCCTTTTATTAGCCTTGAAAATGGAATTGTATGTGTTGGTCCATAGCCCTTGAGGGGTCTAGGAAAGAGAAGCTGATGCCTGCAGGGAGAATAAAGAAAGTGCCAATATTTTTCTTTCCATGTAGTGGTCTGGAGTTTGCTGCCAAGGTCCCAGGACTGGGTAATTGTTGCAGGTCTTCATTCTTATCAAAGGGACTTCCACAGGGAGGAGAGGTTCTGAGAAATCCTTCTGGCAGCAGGTGTCTGCAGATGGGGAGGCAGAGATGAGGGAGGGAAGGAAAGTGTTTGCATCCCCATCAGGAAGGAAACTTACCTGACACATTTCAGAGCAGCAAGGGTTTGACAATGCTTTAGGATACGAAAGTTAGGATACTCATTATTCAACTAAAAGTTATCCAGAGTATATTTTATAAATACTTTCTGAGTGTATACTTTGTGGAAGGAAGGCACACAGTTGGACAATATGGGAGTTTAAATGTGAACGAAAATGTGACTTCCCTTTTCAGTAGTACTTCCACAGAAAACTTTATCATTAACCTTCTCTTGAACTTACACTGAGGATTTATGGTGCTCAGATTTGAGTCTCTGGCAGAAGAACAGCCGTGCCTGCAAGGAGTTTCCCTTCTGTCAGACAAGATAGAGAGTAGAGAATTTGAGTAGAGAGTTTTCAAATGCATTTTTTGATTTGTTTGATTTCCTGAGAGGTATATAGAAAACGAAAATGTAACTGCTGTTCATCCATTGACCCTCTTTCTGAGGTTCAAGATGAAAGATTTTTTTTCTTTATTACTGAGAAAAGGACTGTCACTCCCCAAACTCTATCTACCTATATATACTGAAGATAGGGATTATGACTCATAGCAGCATTCCACTCAAAGTCAGCATAACACTAAAGTTCCTCATACACCCCTTTATCTAGAAGCAGAAGCTTCACGCAAGCCTGCTCTATGGATAGTACATTGTTGCAAGGCCATTGATTCTTTGAGCAGCTAATGGTCATTTCATGGCCAGAGTTCTTAAACGCTACCCTTAAAGCATGATTTCTTGAGAACAATATTTAAGTACCACAAAAGTAAACATAGAACCAAATTTATTACTTAAATGGCTACAATTAAATTTAAATATCATTTGTACTTAAAGAAAATGATGCCATCAGTTTCTTCTCACAAGTGAAGCATGATAGCTTGCTAACCGGGGACAGCAGAGTCAATGTGCCTGTTGATGCCATGATACATCATCCTGTTTTATGGGGGAGGGAATTATTTTTATTTAATTTTCTTTTTTGTTAATAGAGATCGAGGGGAGGTCTCCTCAAGTTAGCAGGCTGGTCTCGAACTCCTGGCCTCAAACAAGCCTCCCATCTTGGCCTCCCAACATGCTGGGATTACTGGCATGAGCCACCGCACCCAGTCAGTGGGATTTTCTTTTTTAAACATGTGAAAGAATTACAATTCCCCTTTTGGGCTGGTCAGTGACTAGCTGTGTTAATTATGTTGTTTGAGAACTTTGCTTCCTAAGCTGACCTTTCTTTTACTTTTTCTTTTCTTTTCTTTTCTTTTTTTTTTTTTTTTGAGATGGTGTCTTGCTCTGTTGCCCAGACTGGAGTGCAGTGGTGCGATCTTGGCTCACTGCAAGCTCCACCTCACGGGTTCACGTCATTCTCCTGCCTCAGTCTCCCGAGTAGCTGGGACTACAGGCGCCCGCCACCATGCCCAGCTAATTTTTTGTATTTTTAATAGAGACAGGGTTTCACCATGTTAGCCAGGATGGTCTTGAACTCCTGACCTTGTAATCCACCCGCCTCGGCATCCCGAAGTGCTGGGATTACAGGTGTGAGCCACCGCGCCTGGCCTGACCTTTCTTTTTCATATACAGTATCCTAATTTTTTCTCGTTCTCCTGTTTCTGCAGTTGCTGCCCACTATGTCCATTACTTTCTGACCTCCTTCTTTCACTTAAAATGTAAGTGCGTATGCTTCCTGTTGTCTAGGTAGAGGAGAGTTATATTCTCCTAAAAAGAATTGCACCATACGAAACTGAAATTGTCTTGCCTTTAGTTTCCCTCCTTTTGGCTCCAAGGCAATTCTGATTGTTTATCTCAAAACTGTAGCATTTTTTGTCTACTTCCTTTGGAAGACACCAGCACTTTTCCTGTGTGTAGGAAGAAACTGTCAGTGATTGTGGGTGGTTGGGTGAGAAACCAGATAAAATGGATTGTTGGAAAAGTTAAATTGGTGGAGAGTGTTTGAGCTGTGGGTGAACTTAGAAGAAAACATGTTAATAGATAGATCCAGAATGGCAAAGACTGCAATAAACCATGGGGGTAATTCTTATATTCTTTTCTTCTTTTCTCTTTAAATAGTCTTTCCATATACATTGTAGGGGGGGAAAACTATATTTTCCTCAGCCATCCTGGGTTCATGGCTGAGGTTCCTATAATAAACAGATGAAGCAGAGGAAAACATATACATTTAAGGAATGTAAGTTTTATATGATACAGGAGCCTTCATAAGGAAATGAAGACCTGAAGAAACTGGCAAACATGAGTAATTTTATGCTAAGTTTGATGAAGATTGGATAGTCGTGGAGAAATATGAAAGGAGGACAAAAGTTTGTGATCTAACTATAGTAAACTGGGAGAACCTTAGCAAAGCCTGTTTGTTCAGTTTCTTCTTGGCACCTCCGTGTCTCCTTTCCTCTGAGTATAGGGAGAGCACCTCTTACATGGTCTTATGACTTGCTCCAGGGGAAGATCAGAAAATCCTTACTAGATTTTATGACCTGATTCCAAAAAGAAAGGTCCAGAGAAGGTGAGAGTGATCTTCCTGTTTCTGCTGTTTTCTCAAATGCCAAGGTGCCATATTTTGGGGAAGTGTGTCCTGAACTCTATTAACATTTATCTATTAAAATTAATGTCAAATTTTAATGCTTATTTGCAAAACTATTTGGAAAATTGAAGATTTAATATACAGCAGTATAATTATACAACTCTAAGTGTCTTTTTTATAAATGTAGACTCTAAAATATTATTTAATCCTCATCCTCACATAAGAGAGCCATGTGAATCCAAACAATTATTATTAGAATTACAATGCCATCCCATACTAAATGTTTTACACATAACTGCTCATTCTACCTGCACAATAACTCTATGAGGGTTTTTTGTTTGTTTGTTTGTTTGTTTGTTTGATGGATGAGAAAACTGAGGCACACATAGGGTAACTAATTTTCCCAGGGTTATGCAGCAAGTAAAAGTCAGAGCTGGAATATAACTGTCAGCATTTTCATTAAGGAAAATCATTAACTCCTAAAAGTTCCAATTTATATTTTACTGCACTTAGAATACATGTTTTATTCCCCCAAAAGAAAAATTCTATTAAATTTCACCAGCAGCCACATTTTCTAACTTTTCTTGCCTTGTCAGCTGCCTGTCAGTTTTGTAAAGAAATGCAGCATAAAACTGACAGGAAAAAATTCTGAAATCTATAACCACATGACAGAATATTGAAATTTTTTTGCAAAGAGTTATTTTGTCATTTATTGTATAGCATTTAAACCAGATGTCAGTTGAACAGGTGATTTAATAAAAACCAGTTAGCTAATATATTATTTTGCCAAGAAAATTTATTGTGTTGAATTATTTTCTAATTTTTGATGTTTGTTTCCTTATTAAAACGGAGTACATAGCAACTTTAAAGTATTTCACATAAGGGAAAAGAAAAGCAGAAGAAGTGACTATTAATTTAAGCTGTTTTACATTTAAACTGTCACTCAAAAGAAAGAAATATATGTGAAATAAGATATATATGATTCTTTGGTAAAGGAAAACACTTAAAATAGTACATTTCATGTTTAGATGTTCAAAAGGCATTATTTATAAGTAGAGTATTAAGATAGATTGAACATTTCCTAGCTTTAGAACTATGAAAGTCTTTTGCAGACTCTAAAACGTGATTCACACCTCAGGCTTCTATAGGTTTATGTAATGCAAGTGATTGTGTTTAGTATATTAGTATTGGGTCAGACAGGGCAGCAATATAATTATATGGTTTCTAACATCTCTTAAGAAAAAGGCATCCAAACATTATTTAGAATCCCAGATGTTATTTATAATCTAAAAGAGCTATTTTAATTCAGATCAGTATTCACTGTTGTTTTTATTTATTTATTTTTATTATTTTTTTGAGATGGAATGTTGCTCTGTCACCCAGGCTGGAGTACAGTGGCACAATCTTGGCTCCCTGCAAGCTCTGCCTCCCAGGTTCATGCCATTCTCCTGCCTCAGCCTCCCAAGTAGCTGGGACTACAGGCTTCCGCCACCACACCTGGCTAATTTTTTGTATTTTTAGTAGAGATAGGGTTTCACTGTGTTAGCCAGGCTGGTCTCAATCTCCTGACCTCATCATCCACCCGCCTTGGCCTCCCAAAGTTCTGGGATTACAAGTGTGAGCCACCGCATCTGGCTTATTGTTTTTATTTTTTATACTTATATAGGGCTTACCATATTGGATAACCATACTTCTCTTTGTAGAGAGGGAAAGAATGTCTACACACTCCATGTAAACACCATGGGAGAGGCATGAGCTCCTGTCCTGCAGCAACTTTCAATCAGGTGGGAGACTTAGGCACATTTATGACGATGAAAAGAGTAGGATGAAAGAAAGATGGGTAGTTTAAAGGGGTAGAATTTTAGGAGAGAAAAGCATCCTTTATGTCTTAAAAGATAGAAGGAAGAGATGTAGAAGGCAAAGAAATGACATAAAGAGGAAGATGTAGGGATGTGGTAGATCAAAATTTTTGTGTGCTACAGTATGTACCAGCCATTCCACAGAATGTCAGATATATCAGCCAATTCCAGAGAATGTCAGATATATCACGACACTTTCCTGTGGTCACTGAAAGACTGATTTATCCTTCTCCTTATCATCACTTGGAGCAGTAGTTTTGAAAGGTTGGAAGGTATCATTCATTGTTTGTACTCACGAAATGCAGAAAACAAACTAAATATATATCAACAGTGAATTAGATAAGTGAATTATATTTATTAGAGCTGTATGTCATAAAAATGTATCTTTATTAGAGAATTACATGCAACTATTTTAAAAATGAAAGTAATCTCTATGTATTCTTATGGAATTATTTCTTATAAATATATTTAATGAAAAAGAGCAAGGGGCAGGACAGTGTTACCATATGCCATTATTCTTGTTTTATTTTCCCCAGTGGGATGTGCATACATATATGAACTGTTCATTAGTATATTCATAAAGTATTTCTCAAAGGATATCTAAGACAGTACTAATAACAGTTTTCTGTGTGTAAGAAGACTGGAGGATAGGATAATAGGGAGGTTTGGTTTTTCGTGATATACTTTTATTTATTGTTAGACTTTATTTACCCTGTGTTCTTCATCACCTCACTCCACAAAAGCATTTCATTATATACAACTTAGATTTCATTTTTCTACTGTTTGTCAAGCTTCATATATAAATAAATTTACAAATCATAAAAGGTTTCTTAATCAAATTAGCATGTGTCAGTAATCTCTATAGGAACTCACTAGAATAAAGATATCTTGGTCTCCTTTAAGCAGGTTAAATTAAACTCTGGACAGAGAGCCCTGGAATCTGCATTTGAAATGAACATCTGGAATCAAGTCCTCAGTGGGTATGCAGACTTCACTTTGAGAAAGCCTTCATTTGAACATGATTACTATTATTCTATTCAAGTGGAGGGCATTAATGTGTCCCGAAATGTAACTGTTCTATGGAATAGAAGGTGATTCAACAGTCTAAGAAATAAACATCTATTAAAAATAGCAGTTATTATTGTCACTATTGTTACTATTCTAGATCTCCTATCCTGTTGACTTCCTCCCACATAAAGGGAACATATTGCCACTTTTCTCTCATTGCACCAAGATTCACCCTGCCTTGTATCTAAGGGGATGATGTAAACGGCCCTGATATGGAAAGTCAGAATGAAAAAAATGTTTGGAAACTTTTCTTAGAAAACTTAGATGTGTATTACTAGATTTAATGATGTCCACTAAAAATATTGACATTTTTATATATGATTGTGTGAACTTTATTTCCCAGGCCTTTCCAAGCTTGTCATTAGATGGGTGGGTCTTAGGCATTCATAGACATGGGCATTATTAGGATGCCAAGTCATTCTATATTCTCCTCCCAAATCTCACTTCCCACAAATGCTGAGGCTTTTTGCTATGCGGATGTCAAGCATCACAGTGGTTCCATATTCTTTGCTTTGCAGTGTGATGGTCCCTTACTACTGCTTCTCCTAGTGAAATGAAACACTTCATTCTTTCTTTCTACCACCTGTTGCTACTACCGCTTGCTTGTTGACTGCTCCTATCTGCTGCTCTTGTGGGGAGGGGGAGAGAATTCACCTCCCACAGCTTCCAAAAGCAATTACACCTTTTATTTGGCTAACAAACAGAAACCTAGCTCTTCTAGTTTACAGTCCATCATGCATGTTTCTGATAATTGTCCTGGAGGATATTTGAGTGTCTTCATCTAGGCTTACAGTCAAACAGAACATTCTCTGCCATTCTAAAACCCATGTGTCAAAATTAAGTCCAAGTATCTGGACAGTCATGTCAGTCATGTACCCCAAGACCTCTGAAGTATCAGGTGTTCTGGGATGTAAACATCTGTCCTCAGTATTTTACAACATTTTACTTAAAGTGTTTCCTGGAAATAAGTTCCCTGATTACTTACCTTAATAACCCAACATTCCCAGAGTGAGCATACAGATTAGCCTCCAGGTTCGTAGGACCTTTCTATAACAGGGTAAATTAAAACAAGTATAACATATGTTTACATGTAATTGTTGTCCTTCATTGAGTGGCCAAGGTTACAAGCACTATGTGAACTATTAGAATCAGTGTGAATGTAGCTGTTGGGTTGTTAATACTAAAAAAAGTTAATATAAAAAATTTTATTCAGCAAATTACTCTCTATGCTTACCTAGTTATGTAGCTTTTCTTCTTTAAAAACAAAAGTGATGTTCTCTCAATTTCATGGGAAGCATATTTTAATGACTCTCAATGAACAGAATGAATTTGTTCCAGAGAAGTTGCTTATATACTAAATTCTATTTTCCTATTGACAGCCATTATAAAATTAGTGATACTATTCCATAAGTTTTGTGTTCCTTATAAAAGTATCATTTGTAGTTAATAATGCAACAAGCATGCTGGGCACGGTGGCTCAAGCCTGTAATCCCAGCACTTTGGGAGGCCGAGACGGGCGGATCACGAGGTCAGGAGATTGAGACCATCCTGGCTAACACGGTGAAACCCCGTCTCTACTAAAAAATACAAAAAAAAAAAACTAGCGGGGCGAGGTGGCGGGCGCCTGTAGTCCCAGCTACTCGGGAGGCTGAGGCAGGAGAATGGCGTAAACCCAGGAGGCGGAGGTTGCAGTGAGCTGAGATCGCACCACTGCACTCCAGCCTGGGCGACAGAGCGAGACTCCGTCTCAAAAAAAAAAAAAAAAAAAAAAAAAAAAAAAAAAAAAAAAATGCAACAAGCTTAAGAAGAACCTCCAGATATAATAAAATTTGTGTTTTTAAAGGAATATTCACATTAGGTAAGTAACAACTTGTGAATGCAGGATTTCTGTTATTTTCTTTATGTGCCCCAATAGTTTAAGAGTTCAAAGAGGGAAGAAAGTAGCCCTTGCCAAGAAATTCTTATTGTTCAAGTTTCTACATAGAAAATATGTATTTTTAAGTTTCCTTCCTTCCTTCCTTCCTTCCTTCCTTCCTTCCTTCCTTCCTTCCTTCCTTCCTTCCTTCCTCCCTCTCTCTCTTTCTCTTTTTTTTCTTTCCTTCTTTCTTTTGAGATGGAGTCTCACTCTGTTGCCCAGGCTGGAGTGCAGTGACGCGATCTCAGCTCACTGCAAACTCCGCTTCCCGGGTTCACGCCATTCTCCTGCCTCAGCCTCCCGAGTAGCTGGAACTACAGGCACCTGCTACCATGCCTGGCTATTTTTTGTATTTTTTGTAGAGACGGGATTTCACCATGCAAGCCAGGATGGTCTCAATCTCCTGATCTCATGATCTGCCCGCCTCAGCCTCCCAAAGTGCTGGGATTACAGGTGTGAGCCACTGACCCCACCTGTATTTTTAAGTTTTCTACAGTAAAAGGGCCCAGAGTTCTGTTTGGTTGCTCAGATCTGTTCTTCCATGTTTCATAAGAAATGAGTGGGCTGAAAATAAGTTTAAAGGAGGTGAAGGTGTGGCCAAATATGCAAACAAACAATAACAGCCACTCAGGCTATGGCAATTTTTTATTTGACAACCTTGACACAATGGAGATGACCTTTTATGAATTTTAGGTTTTGGTAGTTGGAACATAATACCAGCAAATACTTAGATATTAACTGTGACCAGTAGATTGAAATATTCATCTTGTGATTAAGAGTGCCTTCCTTTGAAGAACTTATTTGTTGAAAGTAAAAAATGCAAAAGTATTTCCTAATCATCATTTGATTAAATAGCCCAGAACTTTATTAGTCCAGCCTGACCCCCTATTCTCAGCCGGCAGTTTCATCCTAGAGCTGAGGATAAATAGATAACCCAATTTCCACCCCTGAGGAACTATGAATCTAGCAGGAAAGCTAGAAATAAACAAGTATTGCTAATCAAGTATGATGACTGCCAGAATAAGAGAAGTTCAAGGTATTAGTTCGTATAGGTGTCACCATAAAAGCTTTCCAGAAGACACAAGCTGAGACTCAAGCTTTGAGTTAACTAGGTAAAGATGAAATCAAGAGTATCCCAGGCAGAAGTAAAGGAATGTGCAAAGCCCAGAGTGAAATGCAAGCCAGGTATTGCAGACTCTCCCGGATAATATTCTGATAGATGAGACTGTTTGTAACCCACTGCACAACAGTTAAGAAGCTGGGAAATGCCAATTCTTTATCCCCATGTTGTTGTTCTTGCTACTGCTTTTATACCCCTTAAAAAGTTCAGCATTAAATTTATACTTATGAACACGGGCTTAAGATGGAATTAAAACAAGTTCTTTATTGCCTGATTTCTGGTTTCGTCTTTCTGTTGACCTCCCTGAAGTGAATGTAGAGCAATTTTTGTTAATAATATTGCCTTTTTTTCTGAGATGGAGTCTCGCTCTCTCTGTTGCCCAGGCCAGAGTGCAGTGGCGCCATCTCAGCTCACTGCAACCTCTGCCTCCTGGGGTCAAGCTCTTCTTCTGCCTCAGCCTCCCAAGTGACTGGGATTATAGGCGCAGGCCACCAGGCCCGCCGGCTAACTTTTTGTATTTTTAGTAGAGATGGGGTTTCACCATGTTGGCCAGGCTGATCTTGAACTCCTGACCTCAAGTGATCCAAAGTGCTAGATTTACAGGCGTGAGCCACCATACTCGGCCAATAATATTGCTTTTTGCAAAGAATAAAGTCTTGCCAGGATTGAGGGTGGGAGGGAGTGGCAGGCAATGTGAACACACTGGTGGGCAGCAGAATTCCAGCTGGTTCTTCCAGTAAGGAAGTCGTGAAAGCACCCTCAGGTCAACATACCCAGGTCTGAAAATAGAGCAGAGCAAGACTGAAGATGACTGGGGAAGCAGATGGAAGACAAATACCAGACATTCCCCCTCTTTGCAGTCTCGTTTCTCTCCACTCTTTTTGTCTGGTTTTGTTCCTCTGTAGACATGATCTCTGAGTAACAGCTTAGGCAACAGTTTGGGAACTGTTTGGGAATTAGCTTTGGCAACTGATTGGGAGGCCAAAGGAAGGATTTGTCAAATAAAGCGCGGTGACACGGAGCCAGGAGAGTAGCTAATTATTTTTGAAAACTAGTCACTGTGCTGATATAATGTAAAGGTGGCTTTGTGCTTAACTCCAGGCACATCCCTAGATTAGAGTGTGAAATTTATGATCCTTAAGTAAGAAGGGAAGCATCTTTAGAAATGAGGAAGTAATGGGCTGGGCGTGGTGGCTCATGCCTGTAATCCCAGCACTTTGGGAGCTCAAGGTGAGTGGATCACAAGGTCAGGAGATCGAGACCATCCTGGCTAACATGGTGAAACCCTGTCTCTACTAAAAATGCAAAAAAATTAGCCGGGCATGGTGGCGGGTGCCTGTAGTCCCAGCTACTCAGGAGGCTGAGACAGGAGAATAGCATAAACCCGGGAGGTGGAGCTTGCAGTGAGCCGAGATCATGCCACTGTATTCCAGCCTGGGCAACAGAGCGAGACTCTGTCTCAAAAAAAAGAAATAATGAACTTATCATCAACATCACAGACAGCACATCACAAGTCTTCTATGAATTAAGTCTTCATTGGTTTCTGCCTTGATTATTATATTAATAGTAGCTTTCTAAATCATCTTTCTGTCTCAGGTTTCTTAGTCCTTCCCTTCATTCATGTTTATGTATACACTCATTAAACATTTAATTATTTCTTTCTTTTTTTGTGACAGAGTCTCACTCTGTCACCCAGGCTGGAGTGTAGTGGCGCAATTTTGGCTCACTGCAACCTCTGCTCCTCCAGGGCAATTCTCTGCCTCAGCCTCTGGAGTAGCTGGGATTATAGGCACGTGCCACCATGCCCGGCTATTTTTTGTATTTTTAGTAGAGATGGAGTTTCACCATCTTGGCCAGGCTAGTCTTGAACTCCTGACCTCCTGATCCATGCATCTCGGCCTCCCAAAGTGCTGGAATTACAGGCGCGAGCCACTGCACCCAGCCCACATTTAATTACATCTTGTGCACTAGACATTGTTCTGAGTGCTAGATGTTGTGAAATGAAGCCCCTGTTCTCCTGGAGTTTACATTCAAGTGGGGCTGGTGGTGGGGACAAGCAACAAATTGATATGGTAAAATAATAATACTATGAAAAGAATATAAGAATAACTGGTTGCTTTGGAATAGGTGATCAAGAAAGCCTTCTCTGAAAAGGTTGCTTCCAAGCTGAGTACTAAATAAAAAGCAGAAATACGAGTATTCCTGGCAGAGAATACCTTGTGCAAAGTCCCGAGGTGGGAACAGGGGAGCAGTTCAACAAGCTGAAGTGAAGGCCAGACCAGTGTGGCTATGCTACTGTGGGCTGGGGAGGGCGAGAGTAAGGAGTGGGAAGTGGTATGAGATAGGTGCATCAAGCTAGGTGAGTTAGATAGGCTTTGTCAGAAGGCTAAGGGGTTTGGATTTTCTTCTTAGGTTTTCTTCTAAAGGGTAACCATTGGGGCATTTTAAGCAGACAAGTGACATATAGAATTTCTGTTTTTGAAAGCATGTTATAGAATAAATATTCATGAATCATAGTGATATAAGTAAAATGTTTGAATAAATAAATAAATGAGGAAAGAAGTACAAATCTTTCTTACAGATAAATTCCTAGGCAAACATCATACATTCTCTCTTATTTGTAGAATCTAAAAATCAAAACAATTGAACCCATAGAGAGAGAGTAGAAGGATGGTTACCAGAGGCTGGGAAGGGTAGTAGGGGCCAGGGTTGAAGGGAATGGAGTGAGGATAGTTAATGAGTGCAAAAAAAAAAAAAAAAAAAAAAAAAAAAAGTTAGAATTCCTAGGCTGGGTGTGGTGGCTCGTGCCTGTAATCTCTGCACCTTGGGAGGCCTAGGCAGGAGAATAGCTTGAGGCCAGAGGTTTGAGACCAGCTTAAATAACAAAGGAAGATTATCTCTACAAAAAATTTTAAAAATTAGCCAGGCATGGTGGCAAGTGCCTGCAGTCCAAGATACTCAAGAGACTGAGAAGGGAGCATCACTTGAGCCTAAGGAGTTCAAGACTACAGTGAGAAATGATTGCAAGACTACTCTAGCCTGGGAGACAAAGCAAGATCCTGCCTCAAAAAAAAAAAAAAAGAGAGAGATTGGAAATTCCAAGCAGTAAATACAGATCTTCCCTCCTCAAGGAAGTAGAGCTTAATTCCTTGCCCTTTGAGTATGGTCTGGTTTTAGTGACTCACTTGAGATGAACAAGAATATGGAAAGAGAAAAAAAGTAGTAACTTTATAATGGAGAAACCCGGCAGACACCACTAGTACCAAGTAATGAAGGTTAATGTTACCTGACATGATCTGATAAGAGGGATATTTTACTTCTGTGATAATCATCCCCCAAATTCATAATCATGAGAAAACATCAGACAAACACAAATTGAGGGACATTATACAAAATACCTAATGAATGTTCCTCAGAACTGTTAAGTCCATGAAAATCAAAGAAAGATTGTGTAACTGTCACAGATTGGAGAACACTAAGGAGATACAACAGTTAAATGCAACACAAAATCCTAGATTACATCCTCAAACAGAAAAAGGATATTAGTGGAAAAACAGTGAAATCTAAATAATGTTTAATGGTTAATATAGATGTACCCATTTTTCAGCTTTGATAAACATACCTGGGTTGTGTATGATGGTAACATTGGGAAAGCTGGGGGACAGGGCACAGATGCACAGGAACTCTCTATAATGGCTTTCAGAACTTTTCTGTAAATCTAAAATTATCCTCAGAAAAGTTTAAAAAGAAAACAAATAAAAGAGAGGATTCTAGCTTCTCTGTAATGAATAAACTGAGTTTGAGGTTCAAGAGTGAAAGCAGAGAGCCCAGTAAGAGTTAGGTCTACTGGAGTGGTCCAAATGAGAGATGATGGTGACTGTGCCCAAAAGGCTCTTAGTTGTGGGTGGAGATGCTGGGAAGGGTACATAGTTGAATTATTCTGGAAGTAGCCAAGAAAAGATTTGGGGATGAGCTGAATGGGATTGGTATCATAGGGAAAATAGGGGGAAGGGACGGGAAGAGAGAAACTATAATGAGTTATTTTTCGAAAATATAGATATAATCATGTCAATTTTCATTTCAGAAATCTTCACTGCCTTCCCCCTTAAAGTATAATAGAGACCACACTCTTCATTCTGACCTACAGGACCTTCCATAATTCAGTCCCTGATTATAGCTTCTCATATTTTGCCATCTTACCTCCTACACACATTGCTCCACATGTGGACATTCATACCTCAAGTTCCAATTCTGAGTCATCTCAGATCCTGGAAGAGTTAATTTTTCACTTCTTAAAGCACCAGAACATGCTCACCGTCTTACTGTCTTGCTAGTTAATAACAATAACAGCAGAAAAAAAAAAAAAAAAACTTTTCTGAGCTTTTATAATATGTCATGTCCTATGCGAAGAGTTTTACCTTCGTCACTACAGTAACTCTCAACAATATTCCTATGACAAGAGTGCTTTGCTTTTCCTTTGTCTGCACTTGGGGAAGCTGATGCTAATGGGTGGGATGGCTTTATAGTTTATTGTCCAAACAGAAAAGAAGCACTGTCCATACTTACCTTGGAACAACAGGTATAAACTGGGGCTGTTCTGGGAAAGGCAGGAAACATTTTCTTATTAGTTGCTGTGAAAATTTGCCGAAGTCCACAAAATTAGCAAATGACACAGCAGAGCTTTAAATTGCAATATTTTAGAACACACACTCTTAATAGTTATAATGATACTCTCTTGGTAGTGGATTATGAGTTTAGTTAATGACTAGAGCTCTCTGAGTGGTATGTTCCTCGTGGATACAAATGGTGTTGCTGGGATGTTGATTACTAAAGCACTTAACTAATAAGATGATGGTTAGTAAAGCAACATGGCCGGGGCTGTTGGCTCACACCTGTAATCCCAGCAGAATTTTTTGGGAGGCCGAGATGGGAGGATCTCTTGAGTCCAGGAGTTTGAAGCCAGTTTGGGCAACATGGGAAGACCCTGTCTCTACAAAAAGAGACCAAAAAAAATTAGCTTGGCATGGTGATTTGTGCCTGTAGTCCCAGGTAACTGGAAGGCTGAGGTGAGATGATCTCCTGAGCCAGGAAGGTTGAGGCTGTAGTGAGCCATGATTATGCCACTGCACTCCAGCCTCTGGGTGACAGAGCAAGACTTATTAAAAAAAAAGAAAAGTAAAACACTTAACAATGGCAAACATTCAATAAATGAGTACCTAGCACAATATTTTGCTGTTAGCTGGTGCTGGCTTTTTTTATAGGTTTTATTAAATGCACTCATGTACTTCAAGGCAAAGAATTTGATGGACTGGCCAAAGGGTTGACCAGGAACTACATGAAACCCGGAAGCAGATTTTGGAGAATGTTCCTCAGTAACAGAAACCTTGCCTTCTTGCAGTTGCTTCAGAGCCAGAGCCAGAGCTAGAGAAATCTTTGGTAGAAAATTGCCATGGAACTCCACATTATTCACCACAGTAAACTGAACAGCTATCCTTGGATCCATTACTCCAAGTGAAACACAAGATATAAGGTGGCTTTCTTTAGTGCACGAATCTCACACTCTCTGATACCACCTGCTGCTAATAGAATTAATATGCATATATTTTTCTAAATATTTTAATCTGCTGTGTAGTCCAGGCAGTATAGAGGATATTATCATAACCAGTGGTATTTTCTTATATTTTCATGTTGTCCTGTGTGAAATGCCAATTCTAAGTATCAACCGTAGATGCTTTGCTGAATTTTCAGTTTGTAACCATGTAAGCTAACATGATGCATTTTCTCCAGGGACTGCCTAATAAATCCGTGTAGCTGTAAACCTGCATTTTTGCCTTGCCTTCTTCAGGGAAGGATTCATACTTTAACATTAAATTATTCATAACAGGCAGGGTGCAGTGGCTCACGCCTGTAATCCCAGCACTTTGGGATGCCGAGGCAGGTGGATCACGAGGTCAGGAGTTCAAGAACAGCCTGCCCAGGATGGTGAAACCTTGTCTCTACTAAAAACACAAAAATTAGCCGAGAGTGGTGGTGGACACATGTAATCCCAGCTACTCGGGAGAGGCAAAGAATTGCTTGAACCTGGTAGGCGGAGGTTGCAGTGAGCCGAGGTCATGCCATTGCACTCCAGCCTGGGCAACAGAGCCAGACTCTGTCTCAAAAAAAAAAAAAAAATATATATATATATATATATATATATATATATATATATATATATGTATTCATAACATAGTTTTCAGTTATGGCTGTTTGCCATCACAATTTTCTTCTGAAAATCTTTCATGTGATTTGTATTGTTATAATTTAAACTGTGGGCAATTTACCTTCTATTTGCATGACAACATACCTGGTTCCTTATTTAGTATGGAGAACATAAAACACCATTCCTGCCCACAAGGATCTTCCTGAATGATTATATTTATTTTTATATTATGTTGACATTTATTAAATATCTACTGTTATATAAGTGTCTTTACATGGGATAATTTATTCACCTTTTGCAATAACCTCATGATCTAAACAGAGTTGCGCCTATTTTATGTATTACACCAACATTCAGAGAGGGAAAATATTTCACCTCTATGGCAAAGAAAGCATTTAAATCTAGTTTATCTCTGGCTCTAAGACATCTATTCTTACTGGAAAACCATAGTTTGTTTTCATGGAACAAGTAGAGCAGTAAGAAAGCATACAAATACATATATTTATATTTAGAATTCTATCTACATTTTTCAGTGTTGATAGTCAAGGATTATAAAAGCATTCATAGACAGTAGAGAGAGTTATCTCACTGCTAAGGACTGATTAAATGTTAAGTCTCAGTCTCACACAAAAGCGAGTAATCTATGTAAAATAAACAGGTAGAATTCTTCTGCCTACTTGATCTCTCTCCAAGTGGAAGGATTTACCCAAATGAACATGCTCCCTGTGGTTCATCCAGCACTTTGTTTAGAAGTTTTCTTTCATGAAAGTATGATAACATCAGGTTTTGACTCTTTTATCTTCTTCTGATATTGAGAAAATTATGTTATCCTGTTTAAACTGAATTTGATGTTTGTGTCATAAGTGGTCACCATGCCACTTTCTATCTGAAAGGTAGATATGCCAAGGTATTATAATAATCCTGATTAATTGAGTTTATTGCAGCACTGTTCACAATAACAAAGTCTTGGAACCAACCCAAATGCCCATAAATGGTAGACTGGATAAAGGAAATGTGGCACAGATACACCATGGAATAGTATGCAGCCATTAAAAGGATGAGTTCCTGTCCTTTGCAGGGACATGGATGAAGCTGGAAACCATCATTCTCAGCAAACTAACACAGGAATAGAAAACTAAACACCACATATTCTCACTCATAAGTGGGAACTGAACAACAAGAGCACATGGACACAGGGAAGGGAACATCACAGAACAGGGCCTGTCAGTGGGTAGGAGGCTAGGGGAGAAATAGCATTAGGAGAAACATCTGATGTAGATGACAGGTTGATGAGTGCAGCAAACCACCATGGCATGTATATATCTATGTAACAAACCTGCATGTTCTGCACATGTATCCCAGAACTTAGAGTATGATTAAAAAAAAAAAAAAAAGAAAAGAAAAGCAAAACAAGTTATCTGATGGTGCAGTCAATCCCAAGACAAAATCCCAAACACCAACATTCTGAATGCTGCAAACCCTGAAAGATCAAAATCTTTAACATCAAAAATACTGCAAATCACACCCCAGAAGATTAAAATCTCAGATGTTGAAATCCTAAAAGCCGAATTTTGGAGAAGAAAATGTATTTTCTGTTGTTTGCAGGATAGTTGCATCATCTTAGTTGGATCGTGTTAGGTGAAACTATTATCTTGTTATTGTCTTTATTTGGAAATGAAGTATGGTTTAAGGAGATTCGTATGGGTTTCAACTGATAAGGGGTGGACTTGTGGACTTAATTTTAGGTGTCAACTTAACTGGATAAAAGAATACTTGTAAAACCAGTAAAGCATTTTTACGGGTGTGTCAATGAGGAAATACGTTTGTGAGTCTGAGAGGACTAGGTGGGAAAGACCTGCCCTCATGTTTCAAAGATCATAGAGAGAGCAAAAAAAGCAGGTGAAAAATACAAGAAATCCCCCCTGCCAAATTATTCAATTGTGTACAATATCTGTCTCTTTACACACAGGACCATGCTTGCTTTCCAAAAACACCTTTTGTCATAGGATAAAAATAATTCAACAGGCTCAGTGACCTGCACTAAATATACTTGCTGATCTGGAAGTTTCTCCAGTGCTTATAACGTGCATAAGGTGGTGAACTATTCTTGGTTAGGGATTTGACTGTGGAAGAAGATAGATTTCTTATATTTACCACTAAATTTAACATAGACAAACTAGTGCATGCTTCACTTTGGCTAATGGATGGCACTTTCAAAACCGTCCCTACTGTGTTTCTTATCAATTATGCCTAATTCATTCCCTTATTGAATCTGAAAATTCTAGAACTTATTTACTTATTTTTTTTAAATTTTTGAATGATGATGATGATGATTCTTTAAATTGAGATGAGGTCTCACTATATTGCCCAAATTGGTCTTGAAATTCCCGGACTTAAGCGATCCTCTTGCTTTGGCCTCCAAAAGTGTTAGGATTATAGGCATGAGCCACCATGCCTGGTCCATTCATGAATTTTTGTTTCTTGAGACAAGTTCTCATTCTGTTGCTCAGGCTGGAGTGCATTGGCACTATCTTGATTCACTGCACCCTCAACTTCCTGAGCTCTTAGTCCATCCTCCTGCCTCAGTCTGAGTAGCTGGAACTACAGGCGAGTGCTACCACACTTGACTAATTTTTGTACTTTTTTTTTTTTTTTTTTTTTGTAAAGATGGGGTTTGCCATGTTACCCAGGCTGGTCTCTAACTCCTGGACTGAAGCAATGCTCCTGCCCTGGCCTCCCAAAATGCTGGTATTACAGCTGTGAGCCACTGCACCTGGCCTCATTTATGTTTTAATGAGTGGAAAAAATGAAGCACTTTATAAACATTTATTTGAAGATTTAGTGGACTTGCAGAAGAAAATGAATTACAATTGAATCCCCAAACCATAATGACAGATTTGGAATTAGGTACAATCAAGGCTTCTAAAAGTGAATTTCAAGATGTTACCAATAGTTTGTTTTGTCCATTCAGTCCAATGCATTTGGCAAAAAAATTCAGATGTGTGGATTGCCACATGATATGGCAACAATGAAAACTTCAGTTTAAAAATGTGTCAGGTGTCTGCATTGGAATTTCCTTCCAGTTGATGGAATTTTGGGAGCTTTGAATGAATTAAAGCTGCATTTGTCTGAAGAAGCCAATGAAGTTACTGACTAGTTTGTAAATAATTATGTGCGTGGTAGGGTAAAAGGACACTTAGGCAACTTTTTTTTTTTTTTTTTTTCTTTTGGTCAGTCACTAGTGTTGTTTCCACCAAATCTGTGGCCCGTATATGAGTGCATGCTTAATGGATTTCCGCATACCTCAAACAAAATAGAAGCATGGCACAGAAGATGGGAAGATTTGATAGAGCATGCTTATCTTGGTGGATATGGAATCAGAGAAGAATTTCTCTTTTCTTTTCTTTTCTTTCTTTTCTCTTTCTCTTTCTCTCTTTCTCTCTTTCTTTCTTTCCTTTTTTTTTTTTTTTTTTTTTTTTTGAGACAGGGTTTCATTCCTGTAGCCCAGGCTACAGTGCAGTTGCACGCTCTTGGCTCACTACAGTGTCCAGCTCCTGGGCTCAAGCGATCCTCCTGCGTCAACCTCCAGAGTAGCTGGGACAACAGGCACATGCCACCATGCTAAGCTAATTTTTGTATTTTTAATAGAGATGGGGTTTAATCATGTTGGCTAGGCTGGTCTCGAACTCCTGACTTCAAGTGATCCACCTGCCTTGACCTCCCAGAGTGCTGGGATTACAGGCATGAGCTACTGAGCCCGGCCAAAGAATTTCAAAAAGAGCAGCACCACATAGAACACGAATGTAAACATATTCTCCTAGGTGAGCAATGCCCTAAAAACAAAAATAAAATAAACAAACAGCTATTCATCACAATGCAAAACTTCAAAATACAGTTGATCATGAAAGTTGACTAGCTCTTATGTACTACTTCTGTGCAATTTTCCATAATGTAATACTGTTTGTCTAATTTTCTTTTTTAGTGTTTTGAAGTCCTTTTTTTTAAGTCCCCCCCCAACTATTTTAAATCATCAGCATTATTTTACACGTCACTATGCTATGTATTTTAGTTTTACATCCTTTCTAATACTGGAGGCATACATTTTGTAAAGACTTTTAGAGAGTTCTAATTCATTTTATTCATTTTTTGCAAATTTGACTTTGCAAAAGAGTGTTATCACAATGTCGACTTTGTGTAAGCATTATACATGTGTGTAAAAACAGTGAAACTTCCTCAATAAATGAAGAGATGTCCTTCTTGTACATCTGTATTTGTGAAAGATACAATTTCTCAAGTTCTTAGCTATTTGGGTGGCTGCATAGGCAGTAGTGACCCATCATAGTTTTTGATAAATCTTGTCAGATGACTCAGGTTGTCTGTCACGATATTTCAGATGATCACACTTATAAAGCTGGGTGCACACAATTACCATTGTGATATGTGTTTATACATTGCGCTTTTTACCAATTTCCTTATGAATATAGTATGTTCATAATTGTTGTACCCATGTAACCATAGTTAATGTAACTGGGTATATATGCTTGCAAAAATATTTGTTATTAATGCCTATTTCATTGTGTAACGTGGCCTATGAAGTAGTCTGACATATTTTTTATGGACTTCTCAAATAAATTCCTCTTTAAAAATGTAAATGAATGTCTTTTAAAGAATTTTTTAGGCTAGGCATGATGGCATAAGCCTGTGGTCCCAGCTATTTGGTGGGCCAAGACGGGAGGATTCCTGGAGTTCAGGAGTTTGAGACCAGCCTGAGCAACACACTACGACCCCATTGCAAAAAAAATATTTTTTTAAATTACATTTTTCAGAATTATATTTTTGAAATTTTGATGTCTTGGGATTTTAGCATTCAGGATTATGGTGCTCAGGATTCTGTCTATTGGAATTATGGTTCAAACCATCTTCTGATAAGTAGAAAGGGGTCAATATGTCACTCTAACAGACTGCTATTGAGTGAAACCAAGATTCTATTGAAATTAGTGTTTTGCTTTTGCCAGCTGCATAGAAATTTCTCTGAGTTAAACCTGGAATTCCATTGACATTAATGTTTTGCTTTGGCCATTAGCACAGAAATTTCTACTATTTAAGTGAAGCCCTAATATTCCCAGATGAACAGAGAGGCAGTACCTTAAATCTGTACCCTGTATCTTAACTCATATCTCTGGGGAGTAGTTCAATAGGCTGGTAGCTGACTATAAGATTTATGTAATCTAGCAGAGAAATTGGATGAGGGGTAAATGACTGTTTAAACCTATATTATTGTCTTTTGAAATTAAGAGTTCCAAGGGAGTTATTATATTTTAATATATTGAAGTCTAAAAGAGTATTCGTTAATATGTATGCATTGATATAGTGGCCCAATTTGAAACTTAATTCAAACGAAGACCATGTGCCCCAAGAGATAAATGCTTCTGTCCAAATTGCTGTATGTAACAAAAATGAAAAGCAGAAATGAGAGCTTGTCTTCTCTGCAATTTGCAAGTCTTTCTTTAATGAATAGTTGACTTTTTTCCTATTTCAAAAATAGTACCTCCTTCAGAGTTTAAAATTTAAACCACATAGAAGAAAGAAAGGTCATGTGCACAGAAGATTTTCTATATATAATATAGCACATTTCACCTGGGAAACTTTATGTAAAAGCTATAGAATGCTATTCATAGATCATTCAGAAATATATTAAATTTGAGAATTTTTTTTTAACCCCCAGCCAGAGAAACTGCCAAGTAATTGATTCTGTTTCTCTTTGCAACTGTACTAACTAAAATATTGCCTATAATGCTCCCAAATTACTTTAAAAATAAACTTCAAAAAGAAATGAATTGAGAAATGTTATAAATCTATGGAAAATCATTCCCATTTTATCTTGAATAAGCAGAAGTTTCTTTGAAATTAACATCTTTGAAAATGTGCTGTTTACAACAAACAATAGCAAAATTCCATTTGTTTTTGTTTGTTTGTTTGATTTTGTGGTGTTGTTGTTGTTTTAATCAAAAGCAAAACCACAAAATCCTCACTCTCAAGGAATGCACAGACTACTGCAGAAGCCAGGAAGAAATCTATGTCTTTACAGAGTACTTATCTCAGAAGGTTGTTATAAATATTAAATGAGAGTTATTTTATGGAATACAACTGAAATAGTGCCTGGCACATAAAAAGCATTATATAAGTATTAGCTATTATAATTACAGAGTGACAAATAAAATGCTGGAGTGCTATGGTTATGGAATAGAATGATGAGAAAGGAAACTTCCAGGGGCTTAGGTGTACTTTAAGCACATGTATCAAATATTGATGCTTCATTATGGCAAGAGGGCTAACAAGTTGCCCGTGTGCCACAAGTCAACATGCAGGCAAAGATGGAAACGTTTTCCAAATCTAAAATGTGGTTAAATATGTTGTACTTCGGAATTGTATATGAACTTTTTTCCCCATTCAGAATTACAAATCTCTTAGAAAGCCATTTTATTTCTTTCTAAAACCAAGTTATGATCATCTACTGTTTAGCACAGAAATAAAAGTGAGGGATAAAATCTACCAACACAGCAAAGACACATCTTGCTTTGCGTATCTTGAGGAAGGCAATCAGCAACATGGAAAGATGACTCTCCATTGATTACTCTATGTTGAGAACCTTATGATTCAGACGGTATAGGATTCCAGCAGCTAGGCAGTTGTGAACTGTTCATTTGTCTTAGGCAAGAGAGTCTCTTCAGCTTTCTGAACTTTTCTGTATTTCACATACTCATTCTAGTTCATGCTCATGTTCAAAGCTTGGCTAGAATAGAATGAAAAATGTTCCAAAGTAAACTCAACATAACTCAAACATTCTTCTAGGGCTTATTAGCTCTAGTGGAAAAGTGAAAAGATGGCTTGCCTTTTATTTTTAAACACTTTACCTGAGTGATAAAATAACCCCAAAGCGACTGTCAAGAATCAGAAAAATTGGCTGGGCATGGTGGCTCATACCTGTAATCCCAGCACTTTGGGAGGCCAAGGCGGGCTCAGGAGTTCGAGACCAGCCTGACCAACATGGTGAAACCCTGTCTCTACTAAAAATACAAAAATTAGCTGAGCGTGGTGGTGGGCACCTGTAATCACAGCTACTCAGGAGGCTGAGGCAGGAGAATCGCTTGAACCCAGGAGGTGGAGGTTGCAGTGAGCCGAGATAGTGCAACTGCACTCTAGCCTAGGCAACAGAGTGAGACTCCATCTCAAAAAAAAAAAAAAAAGAAAAGAAAAATTGAGAACCCATAGGCACTGGCAATTCAAACTGCATCATCAGCTACTGGAAAAGTAGAACCAGTGATGTTTTCAAATGCACTTACACTTCTTTAAAAAAATTATTAGACTTTATTTTGTAGAGCAGTTTTAGATTCACAGCAAAATTAGCAGATGATCCAGAGATTTCTCATGTACTCCCTGCTCCCATACCACATAGTGTCCCCTGTTATCAACCTCCCACACCAGAGTGGTAAGTTTGTTACAACTGATGAACCTACATTGACCCGTCATTACCCGAAGTCCATAGTTTACATTAGAGTTCACTTTTGGTGTTGTGCATTCTATGGGTTTGGACAACTAGAGTCTCTTTTTAAAAAGAACTCACCTTGTGTTGAAAATGAAACCTGAGGCCGGGCGCGGTGGCTCACGCCTGTAATCCCAGCACTTTGGGAGGCCGAGGCGGGCGGATCACAAGGTCAGGAGATCGAGACCACGGTGAAACCCCGTCTCTACTAAAAATACAAAAAATTAGCCGGGCGAGGTGGCGGGCGCCTGTAGTCCCAGCTACTCAGGAGGCTGAGGCAGGAGAATGGCGTAAACCCAGGAGGCGGAGCTTGCAGTGAGCCGAGATCGCGCCACTGCACTCCAGCCTGGGCGACAGAGCGAGACTCCGTCTCAAAAAACAAAACAAAAAAAACCAGAAAATGAAACCTGAGTCTGTGAATAGAAGTGTTTTCAGTTGTAGTAAAATTGGAGCTGATGCTCCAGAGGCTGTTGCAAGGATGTGCCCTTAGACAAGGGCACAGACCTGTCAACCTAGAGCACTAATAGTTAAAGCTCGATAGCCTCAAGCCTTTGCATTGCTTTGTACTAGCTTAATGGCTTTTACTGTTTAATATGTTACAAAGGCTCTGGTCTTCAAAAGTAATGAAGTGCAAACATGAATGACAATTGAAAATTTAGTGTGACTGATGACTGAGAAGAAAGGGACTAGAAATAACACATTTTAGACTTTGACCTTGCAGAGAGTTCTTTACTCATGTGAAGTGTGATGGGTGAAAAACATAGCTTTTTTTCTTTCCCCCTCCCCCCGCCCCCCGCCTTATTTCAAGAATTCATATGTAAACGTACTTTGTAGAAATTGTGTATGTATTGCAATAAATTAAACTAGTGGCTTCCAAGTTTTTTGGCCATGTCCCACAATAATTTTGTGTGTGTGTGTGTGTGTTGCAATCTATCAAATACACACATATGTATCTGACACAAAATTATTAGTATTAGTTATATTCTGGGCACAATCTATGCACCCCAGTTTGGACGAAGATAAAGTGAGTTAAACCTTCCTGCCACACTGCCTGGCAGGCAACATTTTTAAAGGGGGAAAATTAAACCTGTTTATTCAAATTTAAAAGAATAACAGATGTATGATCAGAAGGAGGCAACTATTAATGTATTTCAACTTACAAAAACCTTCTGTCTGGTCTCAGTGGCTCACGCCTATAATCCCAGCACTTTGGGAGGCCGAGGCGAGCGGATCACCTGAGGTCAGGCATTCGAGACCAGCCTGGACAACATGATGAAACCCCTAAAAATATAAAAATTAGGCCTGTGTGGTGGTGGGTGCCTGTAATCCCAGCTACTTGGGAGACTGAGGCAGGAGAATTGCTTGAATCCAGGAGACGGAGGTTGCAGTGAGCCGATACGATGCCATTGCACTCTAGCCTGGGTGACAGAGTGAGGCTCCGTCTCAAAAAAAAACAAAAACAAAACCAAAACAACAACAACAAAAAAACACTTCTGATAAGGTCTTATATTAAGAACTAATATCAATTCAGTTAACTGGTTTTTGGAAGAAATGTTCCCAAAGTAATAATATTAGCAGAAATGGGGGATTTCAAGTTTGGGAATAATGTTTTAATTTAAAGTGTTTTAAAAATGATCTGGACTAGATAGTATCCAGTTAATTCTCAAATATAAAAAAAAATGGAAACAAAGTGGTGTCTGCATTTTAATATTTCCTCACCCTTGGTATTTCTGATGCAATTTGTCTTCGTAGGCCATTTTTAGAAATGTTTTCACAAACTAGAACAGTATTAATAGGCCTGAAGAAGGAAGACCAGACTTGAGAAAATTTAGTGGTTAAAATGTTCATGACTTCCAGTATTTAGTTTTCTAGAGATAGACCATCAAGTAGAGAAAATAATTTAAATACAAGGATAGATCTGAATAAGAACAGGTCAAGTTAAAGTGTTTTTTGTATATGTAACCTGTATGCCTATGTGCAACAGATAATTGAATATATAATTTTGTCTCTCAAAGGAGAAGCTTAGATTTGGAGAGAGAGATTTGGAAGCTATATTAGTTTTTTAGGACTGCCATAACAAAATACCAAAGACTGCGTGGTTTACAAAACAGAAATTTATTTTCTTAAAGTTATAGAGGCTGGAAATTTAATGTCAAGGTGTTTAAAGTAGGAATGGTTTCTTCTGAGGCCTCCCTCCTTGGCTTGCAGATGGCTGCCTTTCTTGCTGTGTTCTCACATGGTCTTTCCTCTGTGTGCATGGCCCCCCCAGGGTCTTTCTCTGTGTCCAGATTCCCTCCTTCCCTTCCTTTCTTCCTTTCTTCCTTTTTTCTTCCTTTCTTCCTTTCTTCCTTCCTCCCTTCCTCCCTTCCTCCCTTCCTTCCTTCCTTTCTGTTTTTGTTGAAACAGAGCCTTACTCTGTTGCCCAGGCTGCAGTACAGTGGGCAAAATCTTGGCTCATTGCAACCTCCGCCTTCTGGGCTCAAGTGATCTTCCTACCTCAGCTTCCCAAGTAGCTGGGACCACCGGCACACACCACTTCGCCTGACTAATTGTTGAATTTTTAGGAACGACAGGGTTTCACCATGTTGGCCAGGCTGGTCTCAAACTTCTGACCTCAAGTGATCTGCCTGCCTTGGCCTCCCAGAGTGCTGGATCTACAGGCATGAGCCACCACTCCTGGCCCAAATTTCCTTTTCTTATAAAGATGTCAATCAAGTTGGATTAGGGTCTACTCGTATGGTTTCATTTTAATTTAATGACCTCTTCACAGGCCCTGTCTCCAGATACAGTCACTGTGTGAGGTATGTTGGGGAACACAATTTAGCTCATAACAGGTTCCATCAGAACATAAAAAACAGTAAATAAACATATATTAAGCATGGAGTCCTTAGATGCACTTACATCTAATGATTAATAAAGGGCTGGAAATTCATGACAGCAACAGAAAGATGGTCAGAGAGGTATAAAGAGAGCAAGAAGGGTGAGATTCAAGAAAGTGAAATTCTTTCATGATGTGGAAGGCATGGTCAAGTTCAGCAGCTATGTCTAATAATAGTAGTGAAGGAAAAATTATTTTCCTTTTGAAACTAGAAATTATTAAGGATCTTAATGAAATCAGATTCTGTTGAGTGGTGCTGAAAGTTAGATTTTGCTGGGTTGATAGCTAAATTGAAGGCAAAAAGAATAAACACAACCAATTTACCAAGCCAGGGAAATAACAGATTTTGAAACTTGTAAGATCTCACCTTAATAGAAATTGTAAGCTGGGCTATCTTACTAGATGGGAGATGTCTTATTCATTTTGGGCTGCTGAAATAAATTAATATAACTGAATGACTTAAATAACATACATTTATTTCTCCTAGTTCTGGAGGCTTGGATTCTGAGATTAGGGTGCCAGTATGGTTCAGTTCTGTTGAAGATCTCTTTCTGGTTTGCAGGCAGCCACCCTTTGACTGTGTCCTCAAATGGGAGAGGAGAGAGAGAAAAAAAAAAAATCTTTCTCTTGTCTCTTCTTAGAAAAACACTAATCCCATCATAAGACACTACTAGCCTCCTGACCTAATTACTTCTCAAAGGGCCCATCTCCAAATTCTATCACATTGGGATTTAGGGATTCAATATATGAAATTTAGGGAGAAACACACATAGCAGAAGTGTTTCATATACTGAAAACTCAAGACAAATTCTGGAATGCAGAAGAAAAACCCTAGATGGGTGTAAGATTTTTAGGAAGTTGTGTGGGGGCGGCTGAAACAGTTTTCCACAGGATTCTTCTTGAGGTTATTAATACTATTAGTGGCACCAACTAATAGGAACGTCTTGAACCAACTAATAGTAACATCAATCATAAATCTGAACCAATGATCTGAAATTTGTTATCTTATACTTTGCTTTTTTTGTCTATGTAAGATGGAGTTAAAAAGCAAGTAAGTGTCATTTGATCTCCCTTGAGTATCTTTAAGAATTAGAGTCTAAATATCAGAAAGTAATTTTTGTTGAGGATGATTTGATAAAAAGAATTCCAATAACAGGCTTAAGCGAGGTTTTGGTCTTACAGAAATAGAGCACTGTAAGCAAATCAATACTGAGCTCGGCCATAAGTGGATATGATTGCTGGTTTAATGGGTGAGCTGCCAACAGTCATGATGCTAGCAATTTTGATCCTGCAGTTGTTGCAATGAATATTTTGAGTACCTTGGGACCCTTAGTAGTTGCATATTATTTTTCTTCTCTGTGTTCCCAAGTTTGAACTTCTGGTGTTAATTATAACTCTGCATACCTGAAGTTAAAAAATATAAAATCTTAGATTATTATTAGGAAAAAATCTCCACATACTCCAGCTATTAAATAGTGTTATTATTCTGTATTTAATTCTTGGCATTCTAATAAACAAGATGTTTCTATAACAGGTTCCTGTGATCACCTTTTTTTAAAAAGTATTTTAGATTTTTAAAAAAATATTATTATTTTTTGGCTCCTGGCATCTTAAACCAAACCTAAAAATTACCAATATTTTCCTTCAGTGAATAACATTATATGACTGATAAATTGTCAATGTTCATTCAATTTCATGTCCTGCCCTTATAATTATTGAGGATGATCAAGGTATGCATTTTAAAAATGTTAAAATATGCTGGCTGATAATGGCTTGCATTTATTTGAATAACTGTTTAAAATATGGTTAGAAGTGAAAACATACTGCTAGGGCAAAATTTACCTCATTGTACACTGAAATAATCTACAGATCTTCCTCTTTTAAACTATGAATTAAATATGAGAGATATTGTTATTTTGTTTTCAGTGATTATACAATACCTGGCCCAAGAGCACGTAATAAATATTTGTTGAATAAGGAACAGAATTTAGACGTCACAATGAGATCAGTGTAATGCTGCTCCAAATGTAGGCCTTGAGAAGGAATGCCCAATATGGAGTAAACAGACGCTGAAAAGTTTGGTTCCTTCTTAGTTGAGGGACTGTCAAAATAAAATAAATATTTCTAAAGAACAGCCTCCAATTTTTCACTAAGGGATGGTAGGTCAAGATAAACATGAACTGAAATAATCCAAGAGGTATGGAAACACTGGCTTCTTCCAAAACAGAATAAATCTGCAGCAGCTGTCATGGTTTTTCTACTCCACTGAAGAGTTCAATAGTAATTTAAAAGGAGGAAAGAATTCAGTCTTATCTGAAAATGGGCTGTTGTTCTATTTGTCTTGTTAGTAAGCAGGAGCCACAGAAACATACAGGCTCATTTAAAAGAATAAGGTCCCATCTATACTGTGTTATACGCTCAGGGGTCAAGTGAAGGATTCTGCAGGAAAGTACTGGTCATTCTCATTTGTGGGGGGATTTCTGGAGATATTCAATAAAAATCCTGGGCTCTGAAGAAGCAGAGTGAGATAGGGAATTAGGTAGGAATTATAAAGACAAAACAGGAGAGCACACACCTACCATCCCATCCTTGTGCCCTGGAAGACATCTGTTAGGGGATAGAAATGGAAACCACGCAAAAATAAATTGTTTACTTCCAAACAGATTAGCTATCTTTATATATTGTTTGCTACATGTGTTTCTTTTTTGAAGAATACTTTCTAGGGTCAATGAGGAGAAGTGAAAATTCCTTGCTCAGAGTTCACTTTCTAAGTCCTTGGTTTAGAACTGAAATCAGGAATTGTCATTTGAGCTTGATGTATGTTTTATTTATGGATAATGCATTAGGATTTATTAACAAGGAGTAAATGGTAATTTTCTATTTCAATTAATTTTGCCTTTGTGGGAAGAAATGGATTTTCCTCATCTTAATGTGTGAAACTCCACAGTATCCTGTTTTTCATGGTTTCCAGAAGGGAATGAGGACATTTGGAAACCAATAATTGAGAAATCATGACTTAAAGAAACACAAGAAATATACAGGCATTCCTCAGTATTTATGGGACATTATACCAAGACTGGCCTTGGATACCAAATCCACTCAAGTCCCTGATAGAAAATGGCATAAATTTGCCTATAACTTATGCCAAGCCTTCTGTATACTTTAAATTATCTCTAAGAGTAGTTATAATACCTAATACAAAATTATGTAAATAGTTGTTATACTGTATAATTTAGGAAATAATGACAAGGGAGAAAAGTCTATATGTGTTTGGTACAGAGGCAATTTGTTTTCAAATGTTTTCTATTCCTGGTTGTGTAACACATGGATATGGGGCAGGGGGCCTGACTGTATATATGTATGTTTTTCCCACCCACCCCCAACTTTAAGTTGTCTTTCTTTCCTTTTTTTTTTTTTTTTTCCTTAGATAAGATCTTGCTCTGTCACCCAGGCTGGAGTGCACGACTCACTGCAGCCTTGACCTTCTGGGCTCCCACAATGCTCCCATCTCAGCTTCCTGAGTAGCTAGGACCGCAGGTGTGTGCCACTATGCCCAGCTAATTTTTGTATTTTTGTAGATATGGGGTTTTGCCATGTTGGCCAGGCTGGTCTCCAACTCCTGGGCTCAAATGATCCACCTGCCTTGGCTTCCTGAAGTGTTGGGATTACTGCCGTGAGTCACCATGACTGGCAGTTATTTCTTGATTTTGTTTCAAAAGTTCTCAAGGGGTGGACATAGTATCATCTGGCATTGTATACTTTAAAAAAATTATTTATTATCATTATTACTTTTAAGTAATAGAGATGCTGTCTCAATATGTTGCCCAGACTGGTCTTGAACTCCTGGGCTCAAGCAATCCTCCCATGTCAGCCTCCCAAAGTGCTGGGATTACAGGCATGAGCCACTGTGCCCAGCTGGATACTTTTATTAAACACATTTATCCCTCAATATTTTATTATGAAACATTTCAAACATATGGCAAAGTTGAGAGAAGTTTAGAGTGAATACTCATATACACATAATTTAGATTTTACCACTGACATTTTACTATACTTGCTTTATCACATATTTATCCATCACTCTATTTATCCATAAATCCATCTTACTTTTTTTTCTTTTTTAGAGACAGTGTCTCTGGGACTCCATTTCTTGGACTGAGAAAATCTGTTGTCCAGGCTGGAATGCAGTGGTGCCTTCACAGCTCACTGTAATCTTGAACTCCTGGATTCAAGCAGTCCTCCTGTCTCAGTCTTCTGAGTAGCTAGGACTACAGGTGTGCCACTACCATACCTGGCTAATTTTTTGTTTGTTTGTTTGTTTGTAGAGAAGGAGTCTCGTTATGTTGCTCAGGCTGGTCTTGAACTCCTGGCCTCAAGCAATCCTTTTACCTTGGCTTTCCAAAGTACTGTGATTACAGATGTGAGTCACGCCACCTGGCCCATAAATCCATTTTACTTTTGATACATTTCAAAGTAAATTGCAGCTATCAGTTCACCATCCTTCAATACTTCAGCTTACATATTATTAACTAGATTATTAACAACTTTTAAAGATTATTTACAAACAGACGTATTTGAAGTTTATTATCAAGTACACTTTCAGCCTGAAAACCACCACAAATTTGACCACTATGTACCTAAAGGAACTACTATTTCAATAAAGAAGTCTGAGTGCCTTCTGGCTTCCTTGAGAAATCAGTTATGGTCTTTTCATCTTCCTCCACTCCCACATTCTTCCCCTGCCAATTGTTTTTGCATATATCTACCTGCTTCACATGCCCACTAGACACTGCTGTAGCTCAAACCCTTTCTTACCTTTCATGGTATGATTCTAGAGAGTGTGTGTCTGCTTCTTTTTGTTCTTTTGACACATCCTTCTTGAAAATGCTGGTTATCTACTCAAAACAGATTGGAGAGAGTTAAAGCATTGATTTTGGTGTTACCTGGTTTATTGCTTTCAATCTAATTCAGAGATGTTAAATGGCAGGGAGTCATGTTGTTGTATTTCCCATTACATAAAGGGGTAGATTTCACTGGAGTTGAAGGAATGGCTGGATGTTGTCGGACAGGGACTCTCACTCCAGTTCATTGACTGATGCTTGCCTGGTTTGTGCAAGTCATCTACAGAGCTATTAGAAAAGCTTCTGGGTCCTGCCCTGATCTCAAGAAATCTGGACTTCTGGTCTGGTAGGGAGCCTAGGACTCTATATTTTTATTCATTTATTTTAACATTATTATTATTATTATTATTATTATTATTATTATTATTTTCTGAGATGGAGTTTCGCTCTTGTTGCCCAGTCTGGAGTGCAATGGTGCCATCTCAGCTCACTGCAACCTCCACCTCCCGGGTTCAAGCGATTCTCCTGCCTCAGCCTCCTGAGTAGCTGGGATTACAGGCGCATGCCACTATGCCTGGCTATTTTTTTTGTTTGTTTGTTTTTTAAATTTTTAGTAGAGATTGGGTTTCGCCATGTTGGCCAGGCTGATCTTGAACTCCTGATGCCTACCTCGGCCTCCCAAAGTGCTGGGATTACAGGTGTGAGTCACCGCACCCGACTGGGTTCTGTAATTTTAAAAAGCTCCCAGGATTATTCTGATACACAGCAAATTTGGGGGAAATGAAAATAAGAGTATTGATCAAAAGTTGGCAGTTTCTTGCTGGTGATCTTCACAAGTTATACATCCTCCTACAGTCCTCAATGTCTTTAACTGTAAAGTGAAGGGGATGGACCAGATACCTAGATTTTTTGTTTTCTAAATTTGTGCACTCAGTTTAGTCATTCAAAAGGGACATTGTAGGACCCATGTCTAGGAGAACAGAAGGAAAGATTAGAAATAGAAGAGCAAGTCACATCACCTGGATTCAAATTCTATTTGTATGGCATAGTGCAAGTTATGTAATTGGAAGTTCCTTTTTCTCTAAAATGGACATAGTAATAATTCTTCCTGCATGAAGCAGCTGCAAGAATGAAATGTGTGGCAAAATACATGACAAATTCTATACATTCGAAAAATGTTTTGCTAATTTGTTTTGTTTGCTGTTGCACATGGATGGAAGGGAATGGAAGGTAGAGAGGTTATGAGAGGAGGAAAGACCTCCTATTAGTCTGTATTCTGACGAGAATGAGCCGATTGGGCTCTAATTTCACCTTGATCTTCACCACAATCTGTGTCCCTCGGCAAATCGTAGCATCTCTGGGACTCCATTTCTTGCACTGAGAAATGAAATGGTTTAGATGAAATAAACTTCAATCCCCCTTTTAAAGTTAAAATTCTATTCTAATGTGATTCTGATAATTTTTTCATGGCACTCCCTGATAATGAATGCTGTGAATTGTAAAACTGATAATATTTCCTCTCTTTGTTTTGTCTTCTAGTTAGCTTCAAGTTGTATTTAGGACCAAAAATAAGCAACTATGGAAGACTTCAGCAGAGCTGGCTTCCTAGATGTGCGTTCTATGTAGTCACATAGGGCTCTACATTTAGAAGGGCCATGTTTCTGGTTTAATGCTCCCAGTTTAATATTGCTGTCCTGAAATCCTTATTTTTTAACAAGGAACCTTGCATTTTCATTTGGCTCTGTGCTCTGCAAATTATGAAGTCAGTCCTGGATCTTAGTATATGTTTTTCTATTTTAGCCTCATCATATTTGCCATGCATCCTAAATTTATTGTCTTTTTTTCCCTAATTGCTCTGTGTGTGTTTTTTGATATATCATGTATTCATTTGGTAAATAGGCAGACAATGGATAAATAAGGACGTTATTCTTCTATGAAGATTTGCTTCCCAAAACTCCTAGCCATATTCCCCTCCTGATGTCAAACCTAACAGCATTTACTGTTTGTTATTCATCTCGATACTAAATTATATATTGCCTTGCATCACTATCTAACTTTGCCTTGTGGACATCTTAAAACTTCTCAGGTTATTATAACCTCTTTGAATTTTTATATCCCCAACAGTGCCCACCTTCATGTGTATTGCTCCTAAAAGCCTCCCAGAAAAAAATTTTTTGAATTAATTTAACTAGAAATTGAATTGATTTAACTGGCTAGAAGAAGAAAGGAGGGGAGATTTTAGCAAAGAGAAGGGAAAGAGGAAAAGAACCCCAAAGGATGGCCACAGAAGATCATCGTTTGTCATTGCTTGATTTCCACTCCAAAAACCACTAGGCCAGGCTTGGTGGCTCATGGCTGTAATCACAGCACTTTGGGAGTCCGAGGTGGGTAAATCACTTGAGTTCAGGAGTTCGAGACCAGCCTGGAAACATGGTGAAACCCTTTATCTATTAAAAATATTAAAAATTAGCCAAGCGTAGTGGCCCATGCCTGTAGTCCCAGGTACTCGGGAGGCTGAGGTGGGAGGATTGCTTTATAGTGCAACTGTACTCCAGCCTGGGTGACAGAGCAAAACCCTGTCTCAAAACAAATAAAATAGTAGTACAGTGATTTTCAATATTTTTGGTCTCTAGAGCCCTTTACAGTCTTAAAAATGATGGTATACCCACCCAGATTTTTTTTTTTTTCTTTTGTGATAGAGTTTCACTCAATCACCCAGGCTGGAGTGCAGTGGTATGACCTTGGTTCACTGCAGCCTGGGCCTCCTGGGCTCAAGTGATCCTCCCATCTCAGCTTCCTGGGTAGCTGGGACTACTGAAATACCACCATACCCAACTAACTTTTTTATTTTTTGTAGAGACAGGGTTTTTGCATGTTGCCCAGGCTTGCCTCAAACTCCTCCTGAGCTCAAGCAATCCTTCTGCCTCGGCCTCCCAAAGTGCTGGGATGACAGGCTGGAGCCATGACGACTGGCCCCCATATAGCTTTTAATGTGGATTATAGCTATTGCTATTATAGGAGCAGCTAAAACAAATGTTTATGATAATTATAAAATTTTTTAAATAACAAAACGATTACATGTCAACTTAATATTTTTCATCGAAAATATTTTTTTCTCAAACAAATTTTATGAGTGACATTATTTTATGTTTTGCAAATCACTTTAATATCTGGTTTGATAGAGGACAGCTGGATACTCATATACCTACTTTTCATTCTTTCTGTTGTGATATCCTGTAGCTTCTGTAAAACTCTACCGTACACTTGTGAAAAATATGAGTATAAATGGCAAATGTTTTATGGTTATTATAAAAATCATTTTTACTCCATGGACCCCTTTAAAATGTCTCAAGGACTCTTAAGTGCTCCCTGGACCACACTTTGAGAACTGATTCAGTAGAGTGTCATCTTCCTGCCACAATATTTTTCAGAATCAAGATAGTAAATTCTACATAGCTATCTCCATTCCTTTAGCTGAGGTGGGTGGAATTTCACTCTGAGGCTCAAAAAATAGAATACTTTATCTTCATATTTGCCAACCTGCATTGACCATTGATTTTCCCCAAAACTGGAAAAAAAAAAGCATCAAGAGATTTGAGAGTTTTTAAGATTCTTTCTCTTCCTGACTTGCATGTTATAAATGATGGACAGATGCAGAGAAGGAGTCAAGCATGGGGACACCTTCATACAATGCCAAGTTTCTTAATCTAGGTGATTTCGTTCTATTTTTTTTTTTAAATTTAATGTTGGGAAACAATGGGAGGTAGATCTCAATGAAACCTTTGGTGAAAAAAAGGACATCATTGAAATAATTACCAGAATAAATTACTGAGTCATTCTGGGTGTAAAATATACATTTTAATGCATATTTCAATTGCTCTAATTTGAAAATATGTATCGTGCACTCAGTTTCAATTCGTTACTATTGGGAGCTCTGCATTATCAAGTTTAGGAGTGCTAGAGTTCACATCAATTATGCAAAATAATGTTATTGATGGGCTTTTATTATAAGTGATATTTAATTTTTGGGGTCCTTTTCCTGTGTTCCTTCTCTTTGCTAAAATCTCCCCTCCTTTCTTCTCCTAGCCAGTTATATCAATTAAATTCCTAAATTAATTCAAAAATTATTCTTCCAGAGTGCTGTTATGAGCAATACCCATGAAGATGGGCACTGTTAGGGATACACAAATTCAAAAAGGTTATAACCTGAGAGTTTTAAGATGTCCACAAGGCAAAGCTAGATAGTGATGCAAGGTAATACATAATTTAGTACCAAAATGAATGACCAACAGTAAATGCTATTAGGTTTGACATTAGGAGGGGAATATGGCTAGGAGTTTTGGTAGGCAAATATTCAAATCTTCATAGAAGAATAATGCCTTTATTATCCTAGGGATCCTATGGTAAAAATAAGGTTCTTTGCATTTACCTCTAACCCCAGAGTTTTCAGTGCTAACTTTGTAGCTAACCTTTATAAAACTTGTTTTAAATTGGTATTTGGAACAAAATTCTATTTCCCAGTGACAGATCACCAACTGGAGGCAGGAAGAAACTCTTAGGGAGCTATAACTGGTTGTCAAAGATTAGTGTTCTGTGTTTAATAAACATGTCTCCCTAAAGTTATAAGTAGACTGGCTTTAAGAAACACAGTCAAGTAGAAGTGTTCGCTTCTGTCTTACACATCCATTTGTCTGTGGCATTGTTGTGATCTTGTGAGATAACTGTCTTCCTTAGGGAGGAGACACATTCTTACTTCTAGTGTGGTCTCCCCTAACCATCTGGGAAAGAGGCTGCTGCTGAGATTCTTAACTGGGACTCAGAAGGTGTATTTTATTCAGCATTCATGGGTTAGTGCAAGAGGGTAAGATTTACATTGAACCTGAATGTCTTAGTGATTATATGGCCTTGGGTAAATTACTTAATATCTGAGGACCTGCTTCCATGAAGAGATTACATTTTTGGAAGATTTACTGTAGTAATAATGTAGAAGATATAATAAGGATAATCTTGATACTCCAAAACCAACCATTTGGTTTGCTGCTTAATAGCCATGAGATGAGAACGTGAGCTAAGACACACAGAGGGAACAGACCGGAGAGATTAAACAGAATCAATAAGTTTAGTGACCAGTTGGATGCAGGTGGTATGAAAGAGAGAAGACTTAGGCATGCCCAGGTTGCCGGAACTGGTTGTCTGATGTCATTTGCTGAGCTGAGGAGTCTGCAAGAAAGGGTAATGTGGAGTTGTGGGTGCTGAGTTTTACCTGGGTCATGTTGAATTTAAGGTAAGAATGAAGAGGAGTGGGGAAACTAATTCCAGGTATAAAGGTGTAGTATGGGTTTATGTATCTTGGCCTGGAGGTCAGGAGAAATCCGGGAGAAATCAATTCTTTATGTGGTAGATGAAGCCATGAGTATGGACAAAGTCACCCAGGAAAAAAAGCACAGAATGAGAGACCTGGGATTGGCCTAGACTAGGAAAAGTTGGCTGCCCTTCAGGAGGCGGTGGGCAAGGGGAGGGAGAGCATTAGGACAAATACCTAATGTATGCAGGGCTTAAAACCTAGATGACAGGTTGATAGGTGCAGCAAACCACCACGACACATGTATACCTGTGTAAAAAACCTGCACGTTCAGCACATGTATCCCAGAACTTAAAGTAAAATTAAAAAAAAAAAAAAAGAGAGAGAGAGAGAAAGAGAGAGAGAAAAAAAGGAAGGATACACAGAGACTGGCAGCTCTTTCTCCAGGAAAACCACAGCATACACAGACATTTGTAGTAAGTTCTAACTATGAAGCAAATTAGCTTTCAATATGGGGCCTATTTGGAAGGAATTTTAGGACAGATGCGGTAACAGGGCTCAGCCAACAAAAGTCAGTCTTTGGCCCCCCACAGACAGATGTGCACGGAGTCCCCTGGGGATAGATAGACAGGAACCCAGATGTATTTTCTAGGGGTGGGTGCCCATGTGGGCAATGCTGCCCTTTCGGTTTCTTCAGGAAAGAAAACCAAGCTTTGAGTGTCAGTGTTAGTCAAAGACTGGGCTTCTGCTCCAGGAGATGAAGGTGGCAGCTTGGAAATAATCACATGTGATAATCCCCAAGAGGAAGTCAGCCATAAGGCAACTGGCAGAAGTCTGTTGCCTCAGTAACATCTTCCCAAATAGCTCAAGGTGGGATCTCTTTGGTGTTTAGACTGTTGCCCCACCCCCCAAAAAAATCATTTTTCTCTCTTCTTCTTTCTCACCTTTGTTTCTCTCCACTTGTTTAATTTATTATATATGTATTTTTAGTTGCCTATTTGGTATTACACATTCAACTTTTAATGTTTAGCAAATGTAACAGAAAGACTTGGGATTTCTGATTTCTGATTGTTTTAAATATTCGGTCAATACAAATTGAAATGATTTTTAATTCCCCTTGTTCTTTTGATTGACTTAAAAGCCACTTCAACAAGTTGTTTTAATTAATTAATTCAGTACTTTTATAATTGTAGCTTGTTCTTAATACCTTTATTGTCCTTTCTTCTTGATTTCTTTCCTTTTAAATTTCTTGTACTGTAAACCACCAGCATTCTTTTTCAGAATAAAACAATGGTTATAGTAACACTATTCATATACTTAAAATATTAGTATTAATAAACTAACATTTATTGATCTTTTACTTTAGGCAGGCCATAGATTTTCATTTATTTCTCCCAACCACTGTGAAGTGGGTACAGTACTGCTGTTATCCTCATTTTCTTGATAAGGAGACCAGAGCACTGAATGCTGAGAAATGTGCCCAGGGTCATGAAGTACCTAAGCAGAAGAGCTGGGACTTGAATCCACGGAGGCTGCTACCAGAATCCCAACTCTTAGCCCTGCGCTATAGTGAGAGGCCTGTGGACCAGTCCGGCTTTTTAGCTGAGGAAACCTTGTTTCAAGTTAGAGAGTGAACAGAGGAACCACAGCCAGTGTCAGAATGAAGATTAGGGCCCAGGATCACTTTCTCTCAATCTCCTACCCTATTTTACCCAGACTTTCTCTCTAGTATAGCTTTGACCTACTCTTACATAAGAATAGTGGTAGTTTTTTTATATTAGTATTTCATGTATAATTTTCTTGTTTGTATGAAAAAGACATTTCTTATGTGTGGAAGAAGAACAGATGTTTTTTGTTTTTTATGACTGGAGATGTTTGAGCTTTTAAGGCTGCTGCTTACTGGAAGCTGTTGCATTAACCGTTATTGATGGGTGCAGTAAATGTTAGGAAAAACACCAAGTCACATTAATCATGGATCTTCCAGTTGTCTCCCAGTTGAACATGTTTGGCGGCTAATAAAAGCACATCGACCCTTAGAGAGCTTCATGAAAGATTAATCTGCAAAACAGCTATCATCTAAGTGAGAAATAATTGGAAATGAGTTCAAACCTCAGTCCAGCTAAGAGATTTTGAAATTTTATGTTTTAAACTGCCTGGTTGTTGAGGGAATAGTATGTTTATAGTATGGTAAACAGTATGTTTATAGTAAAGTAGACTTTTATTAGTCCATCTTAATATAGACCTGATTAACATAGATCTTCATAAGACAATTGTATGTTTAATGAAAGTTAAATACCTTTTCTCAACTAGTATCAAAACATTCTAAAGATTAAAAATAGAAATATTTAATAGAAATCAAATAATTATTTGAATTAATTTGATTTGTTAGAAATAATTTGATTTAATAGAAATCAAAAAATTACATATTTTTTGACTCACCATCTTTATCACCTTATTTTAAATATATGGTTTTTAAGAGTCAAATAATTGTTAACATATTCTGGTCAATCATTGGGAAAAGATTTTTTTGCAGTTATTATACATTTCTTAACTCATCAAACTAGCTCATTAGGTGCCATGATGTTTTTCTTTCTTCTTTTTTTTTTTTAAAGACTTCATTTTTTTTAGAGCAGTTTTAGATTCACAGCACCATTGACAGGAAGGCACAAAGATTTCTCATATACCTTCTGCCCATGATGTTTTTAAAAGTCAATATTCCGATTAGTACGTTTTAAGTACAAAAGACTGAAATGACATTAGTACTCCATAGCATATTACATGCATTTTTAGAAACATAAATTATCTATGGAACTCTTTCTATTAATAGCAAATATGTGTACATATATATGTGATTCATTTGTGTGTCTTAGGTAAATATTAACATACTCTAAGCTTACATATAGTATTTTTAATGGTAGTAAGATATTTTGAATAAATGCGTTAGGAGGAAGGAATGCAAGTGATAGTTAGTGATACTGTCATTTTTTCCTAGCTAAAGAAAGTCCAGGCTGGGTATGGTGACTCACGCCTGTAATCCCAGCACTCTGGGAGGCTGAGGCAGGTGGACTATTTGAGGTCAGGAGTTTGAGACCAGCTTGGCCAACATGGTGAAACCCTGTCTCTACTAAAAATACAAAAAATACACAGGGGTCTCATTATGTCACCCAGGCTGGAGTGTAGTGGTGCGATCATAGCTCACTGCAGCATCGAACTCCTGGGGTCAATTGATCCTACTGCCTTAGCCTCCCAAGTTGCTGGACTACAGGCACATGCCATCTTGTCTGTCTAGTTTTTGGTTTGCTTTTTTATAGAAACTAGGTCTTGCTTTGTTGTCCAGGCTCATCTGGAACTACTGGCTTCATGTGATCCTCAGACCTTAGCCCCTCAAAGTGCTGGAATTACAAGCATGAGCTACCATGCATGACCTGAATAACAATATTTAAAAGCATCTTTTTCCTATTTAGACTATTTAGACTACTACACACTGTGTGCCATTATTTGGTACTTTGTACAAAGCCAAACCAAATAAGCAACCTGTGTAGATGTTGTAAGCAATTTGGTAGTCAAACTAGTTTACATTAAAAAAAAAAAAAAATCCCTGCTACCTGCATACCAACCTGAGGTTTCCCTTACCTTTGGGCCATTCTCACCTCTATCTTAGAGTTCCTCCTTGGACTCAAGCTCTCCCTATACACCCTCCTATTTGGAAGCATTTGCATCCGGGCACAGTAGCTCATGCCTGTAACCTTAGCACTTTGGGAGGCCGAGGCAGGCAGATTGCCTTTGATCAGGAGTTGGCCAGATCAGGCCTGGCCAACATGGTGAAACCCTGTCTCTACTAAAAATACAAAAAATTAGCCAAGCATGGTGGTGCGTGCCTGTAGTCCCAGCTACTTGGGAGACTGAGACAGGAGAATCGCTTGAATCCAGGAGGTGGAGGTTGCAATGAGCCGACATCAGGTCACTGCACTCTAGCCTGCGTGACAGAGTAACCCTGTCTCAAAAAAAAAAAAAAAAAAAAAAAAAAAAAAAAGGAGGCATTTGCTGTATCATGAAAGGGGCCAGCACGTTGGCAGTCATTCCTCTTCCTGTCTCCCAAAGCAGTGCCCCTCCATGTATGGCAACAAAATATTATTTTGCAAGTATGCCAACACTTTGCTGTTCAATCCTCTGGAGTTTCACAGGAACTTAAAGGGTGGCTTTTCTGGCTACCACCTTATTTCAAAAGGACTATTACTCTCCTGTCATTCTTGATTTACACCAATCACAGCCAACAACTTGGAGGTACAAATCTTTGTGTGCTGTTATTTTACCTGGAGTCACTGGGGATTTTTGCTTGTCAGAGAAGTCAGCATTTCCTAGAATGGAGAGGATAGGAAAGGATAAATTATTTTGCATTGCTCTAAAGTGGTTCAGATTTACACAGAAAGAATTCAACATCGGCCATATCACCTGCAGTTCACAGTTATTATCAGACTGAAAATGTGCAGATGCTTGCCTAGTGTGAAAACAGGTGCACCTTTTTTTGCTAAGGAGCAAGCTGTGCTTGTCACTGTTTCTAATTTGACTCTGGGCACTCTCTGGTCAGCCTGTTGAAGAAGCCACTCACTGATCAGAGGCAGAACTTGTCTTAGCATGCTGCCCACAGAGAACCATTTGCTCATGTTCTGCCCAAATCACAAGTCACCCTGCTGGGATGTCTGAAGGTGCAGATGGAAAGACAATGCAGGACATGTGAACTCAAGGGAAAGTGAGATAATTCCCAATAAATCCATGGTTTTGATTTTGTAGGTCTTCTAAGGCCTGTTAATGGCAGTTTGTAGAAAACTTCAATAGATTACTGACACCAGGTGGTTAGCAACATTTCAAACTTTCCAGCACAGAATTCTTTGATTTTTGTTGTTGTTGTTTTGAGGTTAGCTGATTTATTTATTTTTATTTAGGTAAAAATCACATAAAGTTCACCATTTTAACCATTTTAAAGAATATAGTTTATAGATTTTTCGTACTTAGGACTTTTTTTTTGTGGGGGTGGGGGGTTGGCGGATAGGGTCTCACTCTGTCACCCAGCCTGGAGTGCTGTGGCACAATCTCGGCTCACTGCAACCTCTGCCTCCCAGCTCCAAGCGAGAATTCTTTGAATTTTAAAATACTAAGGCCATGAAGCACCTTAGCAATCATTTAGTCTATCCCTATTAATTGTACAGATTATAAACTTGAAGCCAAGTGAGGCCCTTACTTGCCTGAGGTCTATATAGCAGTAGAGCCAGGACTCCTGACCTTCAGTACTGTTGTCTTTCTACTAGTTCAAGTCCTACAATATGATTACCAATTATACATTTTGTCTTTCCAGAAGATGATTATTCACTTGGGAAAAATCTATAAGTTTCCAAATATTTCAGTGCCCATCCAGTCTTATCCAAGAGAGAAGTGGGTCAAGTCTCAAGACTGACCATTATGCTTGTAATGGTGGAAATGACTGATCCGTTTGGACAGGTGCCATTACATGTTCAACACAGCTAACCAAGTTGTCATTTCTGATTCCATGATCACGGGGCCACAGTGTTTTTATAGTTCGGCTTGTCGTGTAGGCCTACCTATGAGAAGAAAATATGCTAATAGTGCTGAAGGGAATATTTCAGTCTGTATGATAATTAAATCTTTCATGACATTTTTAATAGGTTGGTATTTAGGTTTTGTCTTTTAAAAGGCATCCTAAGGCAAGAATTGTATTTTCTACAGAAATTCTATTGTACTAAAAAGGTTTATATAGTTAAAAGTTCTTCCTTTTAGTAGGGTATGTGAGTGAATCTGAAAGATAGCATTTCAATAATTATAAAAGAGGACTCTCCACAAATGTTTCCTTGAAAAGATTATTTCTTTGAAATTGTTTTTCTGTCTTAATTGGATGTTTAAGCCAAAATACAGGTCATGAAAATAATGCTACAAATCTTTTGAAGTTCACAAACTTTATTTCATGCTATTATCTAGATAGCTGAAATATACTTGAGGTACCTTATGCAAATTTATAAACTTACAATTATATAGTTTTATAATCCAGGTAACTAAAGCTATGTAACACTCTCAAAATAGCATCCAATCATATGCTACTATAATTTCCATTACTCTTTGTGAAGATTCTCTTAAGTTTATAGTTTACTATTTCAGATTACCTTTGGTCCAATGTCAAATTTATTGATATAGGGAGAAGAAAGAAAAATGAAGTTAAGGCCGGGCGCGGTGGCTCAAGCCTGTAATCCCAGCACTTTGGGAGGCCGAGGCGGGTGGATCACAAGGTCAGGAGATCGAGACCACAGTGAAACCCCGTCTCTACTAAAAATACAAAAAATTAGCCGGGCGCGGTGGCGGGCGCCTGTAGTCCTAGCTACTCAGGAGGCTGAGGCAGGAGAATGGCGTGAACCCAGGAGGCGGAGCTTGCAGTGAGCCGAGATCGCGCCACTGCACTCCAGCCTGGGCAACAGCGTGAGACTCCGTCTCAAAAAAAAAAAAAAAAAAAAAAAGAAAAATGAAGTTAAAATAGTCTTCTACATTTTACTGTTGCTTAATCTATATATATAGTGGCTGTTGCTATTTCAAATAAGCTTAATAAACTTGCCTAGAAGTGCCTGCCTTCCATTAGTTGGGAAATGAGACAATCTTTGAAATTAACAAGATAAGATTGTGAAACATACACACACTACATCGTTGACATTTCAGAAGTGAGTGCTGAACTGGGAAATGCGGGTTGTAGTGTATGCCATTTATGAGAAAATACTTACTTTTTTTTTTTTTAGTTTCAGTTGTTAGTCAGCTCAGACTGTCATAACAAAATACCATAAAATAGGTGGCTTAAACAACAGAAATTTATTTTCTCAAAGTTCTGGAAGCTGGAAGTCTGACATCAGGCTGCCACGAGCATGGCCAGGGGCTGGTGAGGACCCAATTCCTGGCTTATAGACAGCCACCTTCTTGTTGTATGCTCCCACAGCCTTCCCTTGGTGCTTGGAAAGGAAAGAGATCACTCTCTCTTCTTCTTCTTGAAAGAGGAAGAGAAACCTATCAGATCATGACCCCTCCATTATGGCATTTGACGCTTAATTACCTCCCCAAAGCCCTATCTCCAAATATAGTCATATTTGAGGGTTAGAGCTTCAACCTGTGAATGGACAGGGAGGGTAAAATGGTCCTCAGCAAGTTCTATGCTATGTAAGATGCCAGCTCCAGCTGTTATATTCTATAGTCTTAAAACTGATTAGACAATAACATCAGTTTTGACCTCTCAGTACATTTTTCCCAATTATCTTTTGCTATATTTTCCCTGGAAGAATCATTTATAATTCTCATTGTATTAAACTGCTCCTCAGGGGACAGATGCCAATCTCTAGCATTTAATAAGGTTTATATGACTTTCAACAGCCTTGTAGCACTCTGGTGGGCTTAACAAAATTTGATTCTAAAAAATATATTAAAACTGTATCTCTAACAGTCTTTTTTTTTTTTTCTTCTTCTTCTTTTTTTTTCTTTTTTTCTGAGACAGAGTCTTGCTCTGTCACCCAGGCTGGAGTGCAATGGCGCGATCTTGGCTCACTGCAACGTCTTCCTCCCAGCTTCAAGCGATTCTCCTGTCTCAGCCTCCTGAGTAGCTGGGATTATGGGCTCATGCTACCATGCCTGGCTAACTTTTGTATTTTTAGTAGAGACAAGGTTTCATCATATTGGCTAGGTTGGTCCCGAACTCCTGACCTCAGGTGATCCACCTACCTCGGCCCCTCAAAGTGCTGGGATTATAGGCATGAGCCACCAAGCCTGGCCTGTCATTTGTTTTTTAATCTCCAAATATTAGTCATAGTTCTGCAGGTGTGGTCCCGCAACTGACTTGCACCCCAATAATGTATTTATCAGTTTGAATATTTTATGCATGTGGACATAAGAAATCACTAATAGACATTACAGAGATGAACACAGACTGAATATGTTTATAACAATTTTGACTTTATGGACGTGTCTACACTTTACCATGAGACACAGCTTATAATTTTACTATTCATTTAAAACATTTACTAATGATTTAAGATGTAGGTGCCAGGCAATGAGCTAGCTGCTGGGTACACTGTAGGAAAAAATGTACTTTTGCTATTAGGAGTTTACTGTTTCAGGCAAAACAGTTCAAAATGCATGAAGTAGTGTATCAAGAGCTGTGAGAAGAACCTCCATAGCTAAGAGTCAAAGGACCAGGAAGAAAGCTAACACAGACTATGAGGCTTTGCACTGAACGGCGCTTCTAAGGGTCTCTTTCAAAAGCATTTTATTCCTCCCATGAAACGTAAAGATCACAAGGGAGTATAACATGTGCCTAAAAGCATTAGAAGAAAAACTATATACATGAGTTGTATTTGTGAGCTTGTGATACCCATTAACAACCCCTTTCTAAAAGAATATTAAGTTTCAATTGCTGCTTTTATTTCATATGTAAAAAAAAAGTTTGAAGAAAATTTCAAAGATAAATGTAAATGATGACATATTTGAGGTCTTGAGGTGAATATTTTTCATCAGTGCTCCTTTTCTGGTCATGTAGAAAATCCATTTCTTCAAATATGTTATTTAATGACAATGAAGTTTTTATCTTCTACTCTTTCCTGTAATGGACAATTAAAGAGAGAATTTTAGATTCAGATCTGAAGTTAATCCATTCACTTCTCTCCATGTTCTTTTCCCTCCCCAATCCCCCTCAGAGTTCAGATTAATTCACCTCCTCAGGGACACTTTCTCTAAGCCCTCAGGCTAAGTCAAGGCCCCTCAGATGTAGGATTGCCAGAAAAAAAATACACGGCATTCAGTTCAACTAAACTATTTGTTTATTTGTTTGTGTGAAACGGAGTCTCCCTCTGTTGCCCAGGCTGGAGTGCAGTGGCACGATCTCGGCTCACTGCAACCTCCTCCTCCCAGGATCAAGCAATTATCATGCCTCAGCCTCTTGAGTGTCTGGGATTAAAGGCATGCACCATCACACTCATCTAATTTTTGTATTTTTAGTAGAGACAGGGTTTCACCATGTTGACCAGGCAGGTCTTGAACTCCTGGCCTCAATTTATCTGCCTGGGATGGCCTCCTAAAGTGCTGGGATTACAGGTGTGAGCCATTGTGCCTGACGTGGTTCAACTGAACTTTGGATAAGCAACAAATAATTTTATGGAATAAGTATATTTTATATGTTGCATAGAACATATACTATACTAAATTTTTTTATTGTCTATCTAAAATTCAAATTTCACTGTGCATTCTGTATTTTATTTGTTAAATCTGGCAACCATACCTAGGTATACAGTTTCACAGACACCTATGCTTTCCTTCATTGTAGCCAGCAGATTTTGTAGTTTAATATTGTTAAGGTCCTTGGACTCCATATGTTTCCAAAAGGCCAAAACTACATTTAAAGCTTTTTTTTTTTTCTTTTTTGCTCATCATTATATTCTTAGTACCTAATTTAGTGCCTGGCCTACATAAGTATTTGTTGCATAAACTAATAAATATCTGAATGGATGATAAATAAATACTTGGATAATAAACAAATAGTGTATATGCATTTTATCTTCTACATGCATCCTGGTGACTATTTTTCAACTCTTGTATAAAGTCTTTTTACTGCTCTTTAAACCTTTCCTTAGTATTGCCGGTGTCTGTTTTATTCTGCATTAACTCCCACACAGTTTGGAATGCTCACTGTTTCCTCAGCTAATGTTGCATTTTCCATATAATTTGCCCCTTTCTGTCATCGTTTATGTCCATCTCATGTATGCTACTTCCTTCTTAAATGCAGCTACATAATATAACCTCATTATGCCTTTTAATACTTGTGTCACTTCTCTTCTATGTTGGATCATTATTTGTTGTTTTTCTCGTTCTTTACATCAGTGTTTTGAAAACTTGCATGTGTCCTAAAATTGCTGAAGTTTGAAAGCCTGTGCAAGACTATCTGCCTTATGAGGCAGAAGTTTATCTTTTATCTCCTCTGATCTCCCCTTAGACATAGCAGCTATTCTACACATTTTGCTGAATTGAATTTGCAATGGTAAAACTTATATAGAATTTTAGGGATGGAGAGGGTCATGTAGGAAGGCCATTTCTTCAAATCTGTTGTATAATGACAAGGAAAGTATAAGGACAAAAGCTCTTGGCTTTTAGTCTAGTGAGTGGGTCTTCTACCAACCATATGTATCAAATGTCGTCTTTGTTTCTACTGTTAAATAGATGCAGATGAACATCTAACCATACCAGCCCTGTTTTGGTTGTTACTGTTTCTTTTGTTTCATTTATTTTGCTATTTAATTCTGTGAAGGAGGGATTCAAAATGGAAGAATATTGTTCCTTTAAAAGCTAAAAGTATGTTTGAAAACTATATATGTCGTAGAGTGAGAGTAACAGACAATGAAGATTATTCTCATAGGCAGAAAACAGTACCCTTAAAATATGTATTCATATATGTATATATATATATATAATATTGAGTAGTTCCTACACATTGTAGCCGCAACTGTTCTAAGCATAGCCTAAGAACTTTTGCAGTGTTGATTTTACTCTCTGTAACATGCTCATTATGTATTGCTGTAAAACATTAATGTTAAGATGTCTCATAAACTAGCTAAATTAGGGCCATGTGTCTGTTACTTAAGTAAAATAAACTAGTGCTACTGAGTCTAGTAGTAACTAGGTACTTGGCAGTGTACAATTCTTAATCTTGGTGTCTAATTATGTCACAAATGATAGATAGTTGTGTTCTTTTAGTAAGCTTTTGGAAAAATGGCACTTTTTTAAAGTTAATCTAATCAACTTTATGGAAGAAAATATTTAGGAAGCAAACATATAATGATTAAAACCCACATATCATCAAATTTTGATCTTTAGACTACCTGTTTTGAAAAGATGAGAATTTCTAGATACCAATTTGTTTGGATTATAAGATGTCAATAACTATTTAATTGCTTTTTTTTTTAATCTAAGCATACATTTTGTAGATGGTCTATTTGTATTTATCTGACAAAATCAGGTATAGCAGCACTGTCCCCAAAAATGTTAAAAATGAAGACACTCTATCTGTACAAATCAGGAGCAACTAAGATGATTTGTTTAATTATATTGAATTTCTCACAATACAATTAGTTTTCCTCAAAATGACTGGCCTTATCATTAAATTGATAGACATTTGGTCAAAGAGAGTAGAAGTTACCTATGCCTGGATTTCATTTAGAGAGCCCCATGCCCTGTTCATAGTAAGCCTTTAATAAATGTTTGCTGATAGCTTTAACATTTTAAAACCGCCTATTCTGACTGCACATAGTAAACAAGTATATTTTTCAGAATGCACTGACATAAGTTGACTCTGCTTCAATTTATATGGTCTTAAAATATGAACTGTAAACTGCGAAATCGATTTTCTTAATGTAATTTTGTTTAACCCTCTGAGTTGCTACCAAAAGTTGGTAGCATGATAAGGTTTCTTTCTCATGAAGCTCATGAACATTCTTTTTGGTTTTTTAATACCTGAATTTTGCTCTTTTGTCTTTGATCGTTTTGTTGTTGTTGTTTGTTTGTTTGTTTTCAGGATTCTCATGAGTCTCTAGGATCATTGTAACATGGACTCTTGAACGCTGGATGGGAAGTCCTTTCTGACCTCAGGGAGTCATTAGTTCCTTTCATCTTCTGGGCTATCATCTCTGTGGCTGCTGACTTTTCTCTGCATTTAGCCATTCCTCTAGTCCCTGGCTCTTCTCTTTGTTTGATAATGATTCTTAGGGTCCCTAATGAAAGTCTTACTCAGGCAGACTCTTTTCTGACCCAACTTAGTCCCTGTTATTGATTTGGATTTAGTCCTTCAAATCTCAGGCAAACCTCAGGTTTCCATCTTGATCTATGCTGGGACTTCACTTTTGCGCCTATTGATAATTCTCTGGCAATACAACTCCTCTGTCATTCAGTGGCAAGGAGTCAATTAACTTCTGCTGGTGACCCATCATATGCTAACTGTTCTTTCATTTACTTCCCTCTTTATTCACTTACCAAAATGGGTGGCTTAATCTTATTTCACTCAGGATGGTACTGAATTTGACAGAGGTTAAGTGAGTTAGCAAGGAATAAGGCTAGCTTGAAGCAAGCTTATAGTTGGAACCTAGGTGTTTCTGCTTTCAGAGCAAAATGGGGCTTCCTACATTGTGGAACATTTTGTTTATTTGTTTGTTTCCATAGTCTATGGCCAGGTGAGCTATTGGACCTCCACTCAGACTCACAGAATTTACTTGCTGTCTTGCAGAAGGCACCCATTAGTGAAGTAGTCACCATTGCTGCCTTCTGCCACTTAAAGGAAATTGCATCCCCCTTCAAAGTAACTTTTAGGTTAGAGCTGCATGAGTTTCAGATAAGCTATTTAAATACTGGAAGCGTAAGTCTTAAATAGGGGCTAGTTTAGGTCATCTACCCAGAAATTTTGTTTCTTCGTGAGATGTGTTGCCACTAGAAAAGCAGTTTTGGATTGGATGAGAATGGATTGGCTCCCCACAGGCACTGTCAACTGAGGCAATTCAACTTTGAATGTTAACCTACTCAATTATGCTTTGGAATAAAATCAGAACTCTATTACAAAAAAAAAAAAAAAAAAATAGATAAACATACGTATTAGCTACTGATACTATTTTCTCTTTTTTTTTTTTTTGAGACGGAGTCTCACGCTGTTGCCCAGGCTGGAGTGCAGTGGCGCGATCTCGGCTCACTGCAAGCTCCGCCTCCCGGGTTCCCGCCATTCTCCTGCCTCAGCCTCCTGAGTAGCTGGGACTACAGGCGCCCGACACCGCGCCCGGCTAATTTTTTGTATTTTTAGTAGAGACGGGGTTTCACTGTGGTCTCGATCTCCTGACCTTGTGATCCGCCCGCCTCGGCCTCCCAAAGTGCTGGGATTACAGGCTTGAGCCACCGCGCCCGGCCTTCTCTCATTTTTTAAGTGTGGAATAAGAGCCAATTTAATACTTATTTATTGAGTTAACCAATTCTGAACTTCTTAATTGCTTTAGATCATTCTGACTCTGAAATTTCCAGCCAATTAGAGGTCAGAAGTTGCTCAACTGTTAAGCTGTATACTGGATACTTAAGGAGAAAGTGTCCCTATCTGACATGCTGTCAGGGACAGATCAATGCTGATCAATATTGGCCATCTAGAGTACTGATGGCTTACTGACTCTGACTGCCTTGTATATTCTTTAATTCATAACAATGCAGAGATGGGGAGATCACTTGAAGCTGGAATGGGTTTGGGAGCTAGGCTTTCTCACTATCTCACCTAGTAAACAATCCACTTAGCAATCTAAGTCATCAGAAGCTAGAGATCTGCTGCTAACAGCAACAGCAGCAGCAACAACAAATGAACCCAAGAATAGCCCAGCAAACATCTTGCCTTATAACTTAAGCATTTTTTACACAGCTGATTAGATTTATACTTACTTTTTGGTAGAATTGTAAACCAACCTTTTCAAATTTAACTTTATCTTTGTGGTTAAATGGAATCTAATCAAGCTTTTAAGTTATTGTTCAATTATTTATTTAACCAGCGTTCTCTATTACAGACTGATGGATCCTGAAATAATAGATGCATCATGCATTTGGATTTTCACATGTTAACTTTCTTGTGTACAGAATCTTAAAATCAAAATGGTACTTATAAATCTGACTATCTACTTGGTTTAGGAATTCTCCTTATCATATTCCAAACAAGGGGCTAACCATCTCCATAAATACTTTCAGTAATGAAACTCTTATGACATAAGAAGCCAACCCATTTCTTCTTTTAACAGCTCTCTGATTTTTAGAAAGTCCTTCCTTTCTTTTGCATTTATCATTATTTAAAGCAAGTTCAATCATCCTGGATCACACTTTTGAGACAGACAATAAGTTAAAAGTGATAGGAGAAACATAGAAAGTATTTTAATTTAATATGTTCAAAGTGTTAGATAACATTGGGGGCAGACAAGGAAAGTAGAAAGTATAAAATAGGGTCTCTATTCTCAAGAACATTAGAATTCAATTAAAGATATAATAATTGTAAAAAGTCAGTAGAGGCTGGGAGCAGTGGCTCAGACCTGTAATCCCTCCAAGTGCTTTGGAAGGCTGAGGCAAGAGGGTCACTTAAGGCCAGGGGTTTGAAACCAGCCTGGGCAATATAGTGAGACCCCATCTCTACAAAAAATTAAAAAGCTACCCAGGTGTGGTATTGTGTGCCTGTTGTCCCACCTACTCGGGAGGCTGAGGTGGGAGGATTGTTTGAGTCTGGGAGGCTGAGACCATGGTGAGACAGGGTTGTGCCACCGCCAGCATGGGCAACAGAATGAGACTCTCTCTCAAAAAAAAAAAAAAAAAAAGTCAGTAGAGCCTACAATTAAAAATAAAAAGTAGGCCGGACGTGGTGACTCACGCCTGTAATCCCAGAACTTTGGGAGGCCAAGGTGGGTGGATAATGAGGTCAGGAGATCGAGACCATCCTGGCTAACATGATGAAACCCTGTCTCTCCTAAAAATACAAACAAATTAGCCGGGCATGGTGGCAGGCACCTGTATTCTCAGCTTCTTGGGAGGCTGAGGCAGGAGGAAGGCATGAACCAGGGAGGCAGAGCTTGCAGTGAGCCGAGATTGCGCCACTGCAGTCCAGTCTGGGTGACAGTGCAAGACTCTGTCTCAAAAATAAATAAGTAAATAAATAAATAAATAAAAATATAAAAGTAATTATGTAGACATTGTATGCTACAGGGCTTATGGAATAATCAGTAACACATTGTTATATGTGATGAAGCTTGTGTTGGTCCTTGAAGGACAGAAATGATTTTGGCAAGTTGATAGGAAGGCTTATATTTGCAAGAAACTGAGAAAAATGATGTGGCTGGATTCAGCGGCTTACTTCATTTTATTTTATTTTATTTTTCATAATTTTGCATTTTCTCACTTTCATTTTATTTTATTTCAGCCAGGGTCTCACTCTGTCCGAAGGCTGAAGTGTAGTGGCACAGTCTCAGCTCACTGCAACCTCCACCTCCTGGGTTCAAGTGATTCTCCTGCCTCAACTTCCTGAGTAGCTGGGATTATAGGGACCTGCCACCATGCCCAGCTAATTTTTTTGTATTTTTAGTAGAGACAGGGTTTCACCATGTTGGCCAGGCTGATCTCAAACTCCTGATCTTAAGTGATCAGCCTGCCTTGGCCTCCCAAAGTGCTGGGGTTACAGGTGTGAGCCACTGCTCCCAGCCCCTTAGTGACCTATTTTAAAGAGAAGTAAGAAATAATGAGTATAGATAAGACTGGAACAAATTACAGATAAAAGGCTTTGAAGGTATTTTGCTCTAGGATCATTGAGGAAATATGTAATATTTTCAACACTAAAGGAAGTCACTACTTTTCAATTTTGTTTAAAATAGCGTAGAGTTGAGTTGTCCAGTATGGTAGCGGGTAGCCACAAGTGACTACTGAGCACTTGAAATGTGACTAGTCTGAATTGAGATGTGTTTTAAGTGTAAAATGCAAAAGTGGATTTCAAAAACTTAATTAGAAAAAAGTAAAATAACTTTTAATGCTTGTTATAGTGACTATTTTAAAAATGGTATGTTTTGGATATATTGTGTTAAATAAAATGTTACGATTAATTTCACCTGTTTTTCCTTTTTATATGGCTAATAGAAAGGTTAAAATTAAAGCTTTGGCTTACGTTGTTTTTCTGTTGGGTAGCACTACTATAAAAAGTGGTAATCTGTTATTTTTAGTTGTATGCTACCTGAGTCTTATCATTTGCAGCCTAGGAGACAACCAGAGAAACTCAGAAGGTAATTTTGATCTGGCATTTATATGTATGTATGTTCCTTTATATGTAAGTTTTGTATATACTACTGTTTACTCTGCAACTGTCTATAAAGTCAAAGTAAAGTAGTGTGCTAAGAAAATTACACAATTTATCACATTGAAGTTTTCAGAAACCTAGGATGTAGGAAATAGTCTGTAAAACAAACATTTAAACTATGTGCTTATGTGATATTATTGTTTAATTGTCCGTGTATGTACACTCTATTACTGCAGTTATTTCTCAACAGATTGTTCCAATCGTGGGTGGAGAGTAAAATTGACAGTTCTTCCAATTTGATGTGTAAATCTTTAAAAACAATATACATAAAAAATACCAGTTCATTACAGAAAATAAGAATAGACAAATATTTTATATAAACAAACACTTAATGTTCTTATTATAAATGGAATAACCAACATTACTCATTTGTTACTGGTCAGTGGGTTCTTGGCCCTCAGAAAATAGAAATTGACCAACAGTCTAAGATGGGATTGAGCAAGGCAGTTTATTGGGGCTTTCAGCTTGAGCAGAAGGGGAGAGGACAACAGGAGGGAAAACTGCAGCTGGCTCCCTGGAAGCAAACTAGTCTAGGTTTTTATTCTTCTCTGAGCCTCCTCCAGGTGACATCATCATATATTTGGAGTAGTCCGTTGGCTGTACCATGCCTTATTAGCATGTTAAATCTCCACCCAGGCCTGTGATTTTTTTTTTTTTTTTTTTTTTTTTTTTTTTTTTTTAATTTTTTATACTTTAAGGTCTGGGATACATGTCCAGAATGTGCAGGTTTGTTACATAGGCATACATGTGCCATGATGGTTTGCTGCACCCATCAACCTGTTATCTAGGTTTTAAGCCCCACATGCATTAGGTATTTTTCCTAATGCTCTCCCTCCTCTTCCCCCCACACCCTGACAGGGCCCAGTGTGTGATATTCCCCTCCCTGTGTCCATGTGTTTTTTTTTGTTTGTTTTTTTTTTTTTTTTTTTTTTTTTTTGAGACGGAGTCTCACTCTGTCGCCGGGGCTGGAGTGCAGTGGCCGAATCTCAGCTCACTGCAAGCTCCGCCTCCCGGGTTTACGCCATTCTCCTGCCTCAGCCTCCGGAGTAGCTGGGACTACAGGCGCCCGCCACCTCGCCCGGCTAGTTTTTTTTTTTTTTTTGTATTTTTTAGTAGAGACGGGTTTCACCGGGTTAGCCAGGATGGTCTCGATCTCCTGACCTCGTGATCCGCCCGTCTCGGCCTCCCAAAGTGCTGGGATTACAGGCTTGAGCCACCGCGCCCGGCCCATGTGTTCTTATTGTTCAACTCCCACTTATGAGTGAGAACATGCGGTATTTGGTTTTCTGTTCCTGCGTTAGTTTACTGAGAATGGTGGTTTCCAGCTTCATCCGTATCCCTGCAAAGGACATGAACTTGTCCTTTTTTATGACTGCATAGTATTCCATGAGTTACATGTGCAATATTTTCTTTATCCAGTCTATCATTCATAAGCATTTGAGTTGGTTCCAAGTCTTTGTTATTGTGAATAGTACTGCAGTAAACATATGTGTGCATGTATCTTTATAGTAGAATGATTTATAATCCTTTGGGTATATACCTAGTGATAGGATTGCTGGGTCAAATTGTATTTTTGGTTCTAGGTCTTTGAGGATCTTTTCTTTTGTTTTTTTGAGATGGAGTCTTGCTCTATCCCCCAGGCTAGAGTGCAATGGTGCGATCTCAGCTTACTACAACCTCCACCTCCCAGGTTCAAGTGATTTTCCTGCCTCAGCCTCCCAAGTAGCTGGGACTACAGGCATGCACCACCACACCTGGCTAATTTTGGCATTTTTAGTAGAGCTGGGGTTTCACCATGTTGGTCAGGTTGTTCTCAAACTCCCGACCTCAGGTGATCCACCCTCCACCTGCCTCAGCCTCCCGTAGTGCTGGGATTACAGGCGTGAGTCACCCTGCCTGGCCTGATTTTTACAATTAAAATGAAACAAACGTTAAGTTAGGACAAGGTAAGGTTCTACACAGAAATACATTTGAGGAGAGTCTTTCAAAAAAAGTTCCTGTGCTGATAACCAGGATGTTTGTGGTTAGAGTGTTTTTTTTTTTTTTTTTTTTTTAAGTTTGATTGGTTGATTTTATGAGAGGAAGCATCAGTGGCTGCAAGGTTATAGAGCTGGGAGCAGCCATAGTCAGCACAATGTGTAAAAAAGTGGGAAGGGATCCCTTGTCCTGTGTTCTCGCCTCAGTTTTGGTGTGTGTATGTGTTTGTGTGTGTGTATAATGAATGTGGGGTCAACCAGTTTTATAATTAGCTTTTGTCACTGAATATATTGTAAACATCTTTCTGGTCCCATAAAGGTACTTTTAAAAGAATGGTTTTCAGAGTTCTAGTTTTATTATCTTTGGTACACTTATTTCAAACAACAGCTTTACTCAGAAGCTCAATATATGAAATTGATAAAGCAAAACTAGTCTGGCAGAAGCAAAGTTGGAGTCCTGGAACTCTATCTGCCTGGCCAACTCATTATCTCTTACTTCATGGTCACCTAAAGCACTGCAGAGCACAGTCTAAAAATGACTAATCTACCACTATTTTTTTGATGTAACTGTGTTTTATTCGATGCATTAATTTTTGTCTAACATGATATAAATGTTTCTTAATTCATAGTTTCCCTTCCAGTTTTGATAGTTATTACTGTCTTGGTGCTTTAAAATGTTTACCTTTTATGTAATCTTGTTTTGCTCAGGCTATCACTGACTGTCAGTAAGCATGATGAATAACCTGGAGAAGTGAAGTTTCAAGATTAATCCTCTGTTTTAGAAAAGGGACTATCACTCCATTCATATGCAAATTAATAGCTATTTAAAGAGAGAATAGCTTCCAGTCGTTAGTAGTTTTGCTTCCCTGTGACCACTTATTCATTTATTAGTCTATTGCTGGACTTCTTTTTTTTTTTTTTTTTTTTTTTGAGACCAAGTCTCGCCCTGTTACCTAGGCTGGAGTGCAGTGGTACTATCTCCACTCACTACAACCTCCGCCTCCCGGGTTCAAGCGATTCTCCTGCCTCAGCCTCCCAAGTAGCTAGGATTACAGGTGCGTGTCATCACGCCCAGCTAATTTTTATATTTTTAGTAGAGAGGGGGTTTCACCATGTTGGCCAGGCTGATCTCAAACTTCTGTTGTTGTTGAGCCTAGGAACCCATTATTTCACCAATTATCTCTTTGTTAAAGTATTTGTTTCATGCTCCAGTGATAATGATGACTTGCTCCTTTTCTTGAACATTTGTGTCTTTAATTAGATTGTTTTTTAACTTTTAAAATAACCTTACTACTGGAACTTCAGCTTTCATCAGCTTTGCTTAGATGTCAGTATAGGCTGTGCCTTCCTTTTTGTTTTGGTGGAAATTATTGTTATGCTTATTGTTGTTAATGAATGAAAGTATCCAACTGAGTATTCTATGTATTTCAAAGTATCTAACTGTGTAAATGGGATTCCACATGGCATCCTGCTGTCCAATCTACTTGAATGAGCTTTGTAGAAAATGTATTTTGGTAGAAAACATCTGTGAACCCAAGGGCACAACTGATGATGTGAAAAATGCATATCCAGACAAAGTGAAGAAATGGCATTTTTCTGCTTTCAAAAGGAAGTAGTGTTTATTTATTTTTCAGGTCGTGTTAAGCTGTTGAAAGTAGAATGAATATTATTACTTTTTCAAAGAGTGTTTTAATTTTTCTTTCATTGAAATTTATTTTTTTTCTTACTATGTACATCCCTAAACATTAAAGAAACATTTCTCAGGCATAGGAACTATTTTCTCTTGTAGAGCTAATTATACCATTTAAATAATTGTTTAAGATAAAGATATGTGGCTTCTGTCTTTCTAAGACACAAATTGGACATAATGTTTACGCAGAATTCAAATAGTATTAAACTTTGATTATTGTGGATTGTGTTTTTAAAAAAGGTTTTTACATGGTAAAGAAGCAAGAGAATTTTCACTGAGTTAATAGTTTTATAGAAGCAGATATAAGAACATGATATTGACCCTCAGGGATTCCAATCCATAGTCCATGTGGTAAGTGAATATATTTCAAAGGATGATAAATAAGGAGGCATACCTGATGTGAATCTCCTAGCTTCTCATAATACCTTACAAGATTAAGAGTCACCTACAAGGTCTGACATTACTATAGAGATCTGTGCATTTCTGCTAGGCATTAGGCTTCTCATATTTAGATAACACATACAAGGAAAGTATTATTACCTAGATGTAGGTGTTTGGGCCCAATGATGAAGCTCTTATTGATTGTGTATACCTGAGACACAGGTGTATTATAAAACATTCAACTATTAGTTGATTTCTTTCAAAAGTATTGGATATAACTCAATAGTATATTCAGTCGACCTTAAATTCTGCATCTAAAATATGATGGATAAAATGCAAAATGCCCTCATATAGCCATGAATGCTTACTATTAAACTTAGCTGTTACAGCAATGATAACAATGACTTTCTTTTACCTGGGGGTGTTTCAAAACATTTCCATTGTGCAGTTTCTTATCTGTGTCAGCCTCTTCCTAGTCCTCTCAACAGAAGAAAACTGTGACTTGCCTTCTTAAAATTGCTACTTAGTTATAAACAATCCTTGCTCTCTTTTAGTCTCCCCCTCAAAGACCATATTTAATATCTGCCAGCAAAGGCTACTTTTCTGAGCTCTTAATTCTTTCTTTTCATCAATGTGATGGCTAGAAGGATCTATATCCTAACAGTGGTTCATGCTAAGATACCTGTGTATTTCCGTTGTATTTTAAGAAGTCAGTGCTGTGGAATAGAAAGAATGGGAGGAGATAAGTTTAAAAGTCTGGTTTTCTAGTCCCAACTCTGTCAATGACTAGCTATTTTACTTTAGTTAAATTACTTGTAATAATAACTAGGTTAATCGTTTCAGAGGCATGCCATCTCGAATCCATCTTTATTTAGGAAGAAGGTTATAATCTATATGATAATATGATTGTAAATCAATCAAAATTGACCTTGCATGGTTCTTGGAGAAAAATTAGGTCAATAGAATCTTCTGTATCATCTTACCATGTACTTGTAAGGATGTTACATTATATGTATGTTTTTAAATTTTTTTAAAGTTTTTTTTGTTTTAGAGACAGGATTTCACTTTGTCAACAAGGCTACAGTGCAGTGACACAATAGCTCACTACAGCCTTCAAATCCGGGCCTGAAGTCATCCTCCCACCTCAGCCAGCTGGGACCACAGGTGTGTGCCACCATACACACCTTTGTAATTTAAAAATCACATAGCTAATTAAAAAAAAAAATTTTATAGAGGTCTTGCTATGTTGTTCAAGCTGCTCTTGAACTCCTGGTCTCAAGCAATCCGCTTGCCTGGGCCTTCCAAAGTGCTGGGATTACAGTCATGAGTCACCACACCCAGCCACATTGTATATTTTAAAACGATGTAAAATTTAGAAAACATTGAACAAATGAAAAAAAAAAAAAAAGTAAGCATTCTCAGTCCTTTTAATCGCTGACCTGTTAATAAAATACCACCTGGATAATGCTACTTGTCTTAGTCTTTGATCTGTTGCTTATAGCTGAATACCTGAAAATGGGTAATTTAGAAAAAAAAAAAAAGGAATTTATTTCTTACAGTTGTGGAGATGGAGAAGTGTACAAAGTCAAGGGGCTACATTTAATGAGGGCCTTCTTGGTGGTGGGAAGTCTCTGCAGAATCTCAAGGTAGTGCAGGGCATCACATGAGGAGGCTGAGCAGACTAGCTCATATCTCTCTCCTTTTTCCTGTAAAGCCACCGGTGCTACTCCCATGATAATCTATTAATCTACTAACCCATTCATCTATTAATCTATGAATAATTAATCCATTCATGAAGTCAGAGCCCTGACGACCCAATATCTCTTAAAGGCTCCATCTCTCAATGCTGCCACACTGGGAATTAAGTTTCGACATGTGTTTCAGAGAGGAACAAACATTCCAACCACTGCATTATTGTTCTTGCTTTTTCCTTCAGGATTACAGGCTTTTCCCTCAGAACACAAACAGGAAAAGCCCACTCCTACATCACATAAAACATTCTAAAACACATTTAAACTAAAACTTTTAATTCTTTGTCATGGATCTATTTTTACTGAGTTAGGCAAACTTCGGAGCAACTGCTCATAGTGTTAGTGTAGGGAGTCTCTGAATGCTGGAAGGTTTAAAAGTACAAGGTGAGATCCTCATGCCCTGACTTTTCTTCACATCAAAAAAATGGCTTATGTTTTGGGGAGAAGAATAGATCTGAGATTATAATCAAGTTGCTGATGCTTTGTTTCTTTGAATTTCAAGGTCAATCTTGCTCTGTGAATGTTTTCTCTCTAAAGAAAGAAAACTGTCAACCTGGCGCAGGTTGAGGCAGAACTATGCAAAGGATGTAGTATGACTTCTAATTAGGTGGTTCCCTGGATCTAAATTTCTCTGGAGACACTCATGTGACCGTATGTGCTTTCCGTAATATTGAAATAGTGTGCCCCTTATTTCATCTTTTTAGTGCCCGTCTGTTTCCTAAAGTGAGAATTAATGTAATAAGTCCATTTATGCTTACTAGTGTCTGAATGTTTGGTCTCCCCCAAAATTAGGTGTTGAACCCCTAACTCCCAAGTTGATGATATTAGGAAGTGGAGCTTTTTGGGGAGGTTATGAAGTCACAGGGGAGCAGCCTTCAAGAATGGGATTAGTGCGCTTATCAAATAGGCAGAGAGCTTTTTAGCCCCTTTCATCTTGTGTGGACACAGCAAGAAGGCATGTTCCATGAACCAGAAAGTGGACACTCACCAGACACCAAATTGTCCAGCACCTTGATCATGGATGTCTCAGCTTCCTAAACTGTGAGAAATAAATTTCTGTTGTTTATAAGCTGCCCAACTTATGGTATTTGGTTACAGCAGCTCACGTGGACTAAGACAGTGCTAGTGTGTGTTAGGAAGGAAGATGGGGAGCACAGCTGGGTTCTTGAATTCCTTTTAGGTACCCCAGATTTTTAAACGTAACCTTTTAGAGGGCTTACCTTAATCCATCGAAGGACTCGCTAAGGGAAAATGAATGCTGAGGAAATTTCAGGAATCATGATAGACAGTGCAGGAGGTCGTGAAATCTGGCCTCACTAGAGCAATTTTCACTTATTTTACACTTCTTTCCTATACAAAACACCCTCAATTCAGGGAATCTGAGAACTTTGTCCCAATGCTTTTGTGCATCTATTTGTTAGACAGGTACCTGTCCTTAAGCTATCTGTCTTCCTTTTCATTTTTCTGATAATCAAATCCTCTATGATTCAGTCTTAGTTTACCTCTCCAAATTAACCTCTCATTGCTGCTTACTACAATCTCTCTGCATTAACTTAATTATTCTGCCTGTCCTGTCCAGAGTTGAATTCCTAGTGCTTGGCACTGAGCCTGGCACACAGGAAGTATATAATTAATTAATAAATTAATATATTACATTTCCATACCTCTGAGTCTTGGCCCATACCATTAACCTCACCTGGAATATACTTTTCTTCCTATCTACCTGTTTTCAATCTACCTCCATAGCTAACTGAAGTAACACTTTGGTGAAGTTCTCTTTGCACTCAAAGACTGCCTGTCTGTATCATTCAAGTCTGTTTTGCCCCTAAGCATGCTGTTGCCTTACATGATTTTATTTATTTATTTTTTTAACTTTATTAGTCAGCTCAGGTGGCCATAACAAAATATCACAGGCAGGGTGGCTTGAAAAACAGGAATTCATTTTTCACAATTCTGGAGGCTGGGAAGTCCAAGATCAAGGTGCCACCCAGTTTGGCTCCCCAGTGAGTGCACTTTTCCTGACTTACAGATAGTTACTTGCTTGCTGTGCCCTCATGTTACAGTCACACCAGTGCACCACAATGTAGCAGTCTCTTGTTGCCCAAGATATCATTCAAAGTTCTTTGTCTCATGACCAAAAAAATTAAGGAGCTCAGACACCAAGGGTGAGGTTAGATCAAAAGTTTAATAAGTGAAAAAAGAAAGCTCTCCACTGCAGAGAGGAGGCCCAAAAGAGGGTTGTTGTTTCACAGTAGAGTACAGAGGCTTTTATAAAAAAGCAGCGGGGGCTGGACATCTCATTTGCATAAGGCACACATTTCTGGTATCTCCACCCCGTCCTCCTAGTGCGCATGCAGGCCCTTAGTCTGAGTTACTCCATATAGCTTTGTTCCCCTTATTGTGCATGTTTCAGGGGAGGACAGAATTTTCCATTGCGGGCATGTCTGGGCAAGTCTCCTGTGTAGCTTTTCTTGTATATGTGGTTGTTGGCATATCTTAGGCAAGACCCTCCAGCCCCATGCCCCACACCATGCAAGTTTCCCTATGTGTGCCTGCAGTTTGATTTTTCAGGCTGTTTTTTATTTGAAAGAATTTTACTGAGGACCCACCCTAACCACCTGCCTGACAAGTTTCTTCCTCCTCTTCTACTCATATGGGGAAGAGAGAGAATGGAAGCAAACTCTCTGGTGTCTCTTCCTATAAGAACACTGATCCTATCATGAGGGCTTCACCTTCACAACCTCATCCAAACTCACATACCTAGCAAAGATCCCATCTCCAAATATTATTACATTGAGGATTAGGGCTTTAGCATGTAAAATTGGGGTGGGGTGGGGGGAGGAGTTGAGTGTGGAAAAAATTCAGTTCATAGCACCACATACTTTTTTACTTTGTTCACTCTTTTGTACTTTCCAAACGCTTTGAGGACTGACACCCTTCTCTGCCTGCTCTGCCGGAAGCCTACTACATAACAGAAGCCAACTCCACAATAGAAGCCACTTAATTTTAAGTAGTTACTGATTATTGTGTTTTTCTCATGTTAAACTGTTGCACCAACTGTACTGAAGCTTTATATTTGTCTGAAAGTCCTTTTTACTGGGAGTAAATAATCCATAGGCTTCCTTTAAATGGTTCTCACTAACTGCAATGTAATCAAAATCCCACAAGAAATTTTCAAATTACACAGAACCCCCCTTTTCTGCTTCCCCATACCACAAGATCCTCATATGCCAAGATTAGAATATAGGTGGAGATTGGCATAAATGTACATATATTTACTGAAATCCAACTCTTCCACCCTCTACCATGGAGAGCTATTTGAACTGAATTCCCAGAAAGATTAAATAGTATATAGAATATACTCTCTTTCTCTCTCTCTCTCTATATATATATATACACACACACATATACATATGTATACATATGTGTGTGTGTGTGTGTGTGTTGTGTATATATATATATAAATGGTGGAAAAGTGACTTGCAGATTGGCAAACATAGGAATTGTTTGGTTTGTAAGAGTTTATAGATAAAGGCTATCTGATGACTGGAAATTTATAAATACATTTCAGTAGGCTTTTTTTTTTTTTTTTTTTTTTTTTTTTTTTTGAGACGGAGTCTCGCTCTGTCGCCCAGGCTGGAGTGCAGTGGTGCAATCTCGGCTCACTGCAAGCTCTGCCTCCCGGGTTCCCGCCATTCTCCTGCCTCAGCCTCCCGAGTAGCTGGGACTACAGGCGCCTGCCCCTGCGCCCGGCTAATTTTTTCTATTTTTAGTAGAGACGGGGTTTCACCATGGTCTCGATCTCCTGACCTTGTGATCCACCCACCTTGGCCTCCCAAAGTGCTGGGATTACAGGCGTGAGCCACCACGCCCGGCCTCAGTAGGCTTTTTAATCTCTTCTCTAATGACTGCTTGCTCACCTTGTATAAATAGGGTGGAGGGAAAAGGTTTCATCTCTGAATCATAAGACTTGAGTTTCAGGACAGGCTGCTGCTCACTAGCTTTATAACCTCATCCACATTTCATAATTTCTCTAGTTTTTGATTTTTTTTTTAAACCTATGAAATCAGGCTGTTAGAACAGATGACCTCCAAAACTCATGTAAGCTTCAGCATATGAAAATATGAATAGTTGATCTCCCAAATCAGTAGTTCTGTTTTATCTTTCTTCATCATTTTATTAGAGGTAAAAATGTTAAGAAACTAATTCTGATAGCTGTAGTTTTATTTTTTTTTTGGTGGCAGCAGTGGTATTTTTGCTGCTATTTTGAAGACATTATAATTTCCCTCCAGGAAATTTAGCCATGGATTTGAGAAAGTAGAGAAAATAAAAGACAGATAATCAACTACTTAATAATTGAGAAATGCCTATATTGCATTCTAGGCTTAAGTCCACAAATAGATTGATTTCTAGGTAAAGGTATTTTGCTGTGAATTAAAAAAAAATACATAAAAAAAAGCTTTTAAAAATGCACTAAATTATTGCCCTAGCAAAAATATCTTCAAAATTGTATCCAGGATTTACATAATTTCACAGAGTATAATATAAATGTAGTTGTTTTCATGAAATGCAGATTTTTTTCTGCTTCAGGGGAAAAACATCAGATTTCCAACATACATGCATGGCATTATTACAAAATGCTTCTTTAGATAAAACTGGAGGCAGAATTTTTTAGTTATTTAGTTAGGAAGATTGTTATATCAGGTTTTTCATAAGCTAAGAGTTGTGCTAGCTATATTTTTTGATTACACGTATCTATGGAGTTGGCCAGAATTTCAGCAAAAACTTTTTAGCTCTAAGTAGCTCTCTTTGGCTATTTTTTCTCACTTTTAAAATATATGAGTAGAATATATATTTTCTAAAGACGACACATAGAGACAAATAACACGTGGAATGGCAAAACAAATGTTTTGTCCACTTTGCAAATACCTAAATTTTATAGGAAATGCTGATGGTGTATAAATTTAAAACTTACAGCTGAGCTGCCACTTGTTCTTTCAATCAATAAGTGCTAGGATTGAGCACTAATAAAATTTGTAAAGAAAATCTTGGAATTTTTTTCCCCCATATGTTTTACATATCCTCATCAGACAACCCAGGAAGGCATAATGTATTTAAAAGACGAAAAAGGAATGGGGGCTGAGAACATAAAAGATGGCATGAGATTGAACTTTTGAGTACAGAATAGCCCTAGTGAAGTTAACTAGCTTAAACAGTAAAATGCCCCTTTTTTGTCCATTTTTTGTAAAATGCTTTCAAGAGCTAAAACTATTCAACAAAGAAAAAGTATTAAGTCTCATAAATCAAAAAAAAAAAAAAAATTCTGCGACCCACACTGACTGTTAGTATGTTATGCCATGCTTTAAATTAATTGTGGACATCTTTGATGAACATAAGTGAAGTTATTCGGACAACCCACAGATAAAAACCTAGGACAAAGGACCAGATCTGGAAAGTTCCTGTCCTTGAAGAGCTTTCACAAACAACGGTTTGTTCTGGGTGATTTCGATATTCACTAGAACAGTGCTTCTCCCTGTAATCTGGAAAGCAAGCACAAAAACCTATGCAGGGGTAGCTGTGCAAGATTTGTTTCGTGGTCCCAGATTAAACAACTGAATCAGAACTCTGAGGGGTCAGGCCTTGAAATCGGCATCAGAGTAGTTCTCTGAATGATTCTTGTTCACACTTAAATTTTAGAATTACTGCATTAGAGACAGAGGGCAGAATCAATTATCTTTTCAAGTTTCAGCTGTCTAGCCTACTACACATGCATGAAATGAAGTCATTACTGAGTGTCTACATAGTAGAAATTAAGCTAAAATTAAATATTTATATAAAATTATGCATTTTTCTTTAAATCATTTACAATTATTTTCATGGACATATCTAATCTCATATTGAGAGGATTCTTGTCACTCTATTACTTGTTTTTTTCAAAGGAATATTCCACATATGAAATATTCTTCAGTATTCATGTACTATTGCTTTGACCTAGACTTTCTAATAAAAAAAGGCATTATGACATATTAGGCCTATTTGGAAATGGATATCTTTTGTGATGTCAATTTTTCTACTTTAGATAATATTTATGAATTTCCTATAGCAAATGAAATATGGCAAGCTGGCTTCCTAAATGATGACTTGGATGGCTTTTCTTGGGGAAATAAGAAAGAGATTTTATCAGGTGTGTCCAATCTTTGGCTTCCCTGGCACACATTGGAAGAAGAATTGTCTTGGGCCACACATAAAATATACAACACTAACAATAGCTGATGAGAAAAAAAAAAAAGTCAAAAAACAAAAACAAAAACCAGAAAACTTATAATGTTTTAAGAAAGTTAATAAATTTATGTTGAGCCACATTTAAAGTCATCCTGGGCCGCATGTGGCCCATGGACCGTGTGTTGTACAACCTTGTTGAAATCCTGTTGTGCCAGTCTTTCCTAGGTTAATGTATGTCTATACAACAGTTTCATCTCATTCAAATGCCTCTTAAAATATCATCCCTAAACTGGATGTACAAATATACTCAAAAATCTGGCACATTCAGGAGATGTTATGTGTCCTCTAAGGAATCTGACTAGTCAAAGGAATTCTATATATAGGACTAGGCCTTCTAGGCTTTGTGTTTTTTAGTTTGTTTGATGTAAGGAGACCTTCTTCATTTTCCCCAATAAACCACTATCTGAACAGTAAAAGAGTAATGCAGCATAGAGGGAAAGTGGTTGTAACTTTGTGATTTACTCACTGTGAAGAAACAAGTATGTTAATTAAAAGGACATGGCATCAGCAATCATTTGGAAGGGCCATCAGCAGTATGGTATTGAAAGTTCTGAATTGATCTAGATCTGTTGTTTGGAAAACTTAGCACTAGGTTCTCAACGTTTTGTCTGACTGCCACGCTAAGCTGTAAGACAGGGGTACCCAATCCCTGGGCCACAGGTCAATACCAGCCCATAGCCTGTTAGGAACCATACTGCACAGAGAAGGTGAAGGGGTGCAGGTGAGTGAGCATTACCACCTGAGCGCCGCCTCCCATCAGATCAGCAGAAGCATTAGATTCTCATCAGAGTGCAAACCCTATTGTGAACTGTGCATGTGAGGGATCTGGGTTGTGCACTGTTTATGAGAGTCTAACTAATGCCTGATGATCTGAGGTGGAACAGTTTCATCATGAAACCATCCCTTACAACTCCGTATGTGGAAAAATTGTCTTCCAGGAAACTGGTCCCTGGTGCCCAAAAGATTGGGAAACACTGCTATAAGAGACAGTTATTCAAAAAAATGGCTGCTTATTAGACAATAACTGGAGTCACGTATTGCTTAACAAGAGAGATATGTTCTGAGAAATGTGTCTTTAGGTGATTTCATCAGTGTGGGAACATCACAGAGTGTAATTACACAAACCTACATGGTATAGCCTGCTACACCCCTAGACTGTATGGATATAGCTGATGACTTCTAAGCAACAAACCTGTACAGCATGTTACTGTACTGAATACTGTAGGCAAGTGTAGCACAATGTATTTTTGTATCTGCTAGGTTGGTGCAAAAGCAGTTGCCGGTTTAGCTGCAATTAAAAGTTATGTCAAAAACCACAATTACTTTTGCAACAACCTAATAAATGTATCTAAACCAAGAAAAAAAGAGTACAGTAAAAATTCAGCGTTGTAATCTTATGGGACCACCATTTTGTATGGGGTCCATTGTTGATTAAAAGATCATATGCAGTGCATGACTGTACTTCTATGATTACTTAGACTTCTCTTTTTCTCCTTCTTCCTCTTAAAAAAAATAATAAGTTGTACTTGGAAGCATGTCTGGAATTTGCTTTCCGTTCTCTGGGTCTTGGGTGATAAATGTCAGTCAAAGTACCAGGATGGACAGAGCACTGCATTTTCATGTTTTACTTACTGATTTAGTATTTCTGTTTCTCCGCACCTTGTTCATTCTAATTTCCTATGTAATTCTTTGTTTTTCCCTTTTGAGTGTCTTTTGTTATTATTCCATGCTTGCCTTGACATCTCAATGATTAAAATGTCTGTGTACAGCCCCTACTGATGTTTTATAAAAAATCATTAAATAAATAAGCTATGCAAGTATTGAATTTCACACAAGAATAAAGTATGGGTGTATAGGGCAGTAAGAGGAGATGAACAAACTGTTATCACATAAATTGCTGCAATGTACATCCACCCCTAACACTTCAGGCTACTCCAGACATTAAATATTGGATGCATGATTCATGGCCTGGCTTTCTATCTGCCCCGCTTGCAGAAATGCCTTTAATCTTTCCTGGTACTCTAAATATACATATAACAGTAATCATTACCCCCACAGTTCCAAGCAACTCTCTCAAAGATGACTTTCCTTTCTTGAAAAAAATAAAGCAATTAGAAATTCAGAATTGATTACATTGTTATGGTATTTTTATTTTTATTTTTATTTTTAACTATTACTACTAGGAAGCCTCCATAATCCAAAAAAGTTTTAAATATTGATTTGACTTTAGATATCTCAAGTTATTCTCAAGAATAAAATATGTAGAATATTAAAAATAATTATAATATCAAGTTTTGGAGAGGAAATGAGAAAATGAACACTCTTGTAGACCTGCTGCTGTCTGTGTAAGTTGACGCAAGCTTTCTAGAAGGCAATTTGGAAATATATATCAAACATTTTAGAAGTATGTGTATATTTTGATGTAGTAACTCCATTTGGATTAATTTATTCTGAAGAAATAAGTGTGCAAAGATACATATTCAGGGAGATTCATTACAGTTTTTATTTTTTTTAATAGTGGAACATTGGAAACAACAAAAATAATTAGAAATAGGGTATTTAATTATGGAACAAAGAAACTAAAAACTGGTGAATTAAAAAGAATGAATTAAACTCATATTAGGTGAAAAAATAACATTAAAGCATGTGACTGACATCATGATTTTGTAAATATGTTTATATAAATGTGAATATATCCATACAGAATGAAAGTCTGGTAAATTATGCAAAGAAATTAGCCATGGTTATTTCCTGGTGGTGAGAATATAAATCATGCATTTTTTTTTTTTTCTATCTGAGTTTTCTGTTTGTTTGGTTTGCAGAGAATCTGTATTACATTTGTTCTTTAGTTTAAAATATTTTTTTCTTAAAAACATAATTATGGCCACAGAGATTCAAATAACTAATTGCTTTTAGTGGAAACATCTCATCAACTCGGGCTAGGGGGTGTTGTCCATTAGAATAATAATGATTTTGAAAAGCATGTTTTGAAGTTAGGCAAAATGGAGATTGATGGCTAAAACTTCCTTTTCTCAGTAATGTACAGTGATTGACAAAGAAAGTAAACATCATAAAGGTACTTATCTGATTACTTTTGCTCTCCAGTCTAATGTTCTATGCTTTGGGGCTCATATAGCAACGTTAATTGGCAGAACTAGAGCGCATCAGTTAGTAAAAATTATCTTTTCAATGGAATGGACCATACAAAGTCATTCTTTATTTAATACATAGCTCAGTGGATTTGACTAAAATAAGTGTTTTAGTCATAAATTAAAATTCCAGCTTGGCATAGAAATATCCTATTGCTCAGTTTTCGTGTCCAATTGCCCTGTTTTCGTTATGATTCTTTCTTGTTTAACCTTGATTCATGCTATAGTTGGCTTTCTCCAACATTTTATCTCATTTTAATAAATCAATATTGATGTATATTATACCATGTAGACAGTTTCTTTGATTTAAAAATCTCATAAAATCAATATATAATTTATATTTAACTTCTCTGCAAATATAGATTTCCACAGATCCATGGAATCTTGATGAATGGAATGTGGGGGCTGTTGAGGGTACTCAAAAGCTTTGCTTCCTACAACTGCTTAAAGGTGCATCGGGGATGCTCTGGGAGGATGTTTGTGATTGTAATTGTATCTTTCTGCTTTTAAATGAAGATTTTCAGTGTACCAGACTCATGATGATGAGCTCCATGAAAATGTCAAGGTTTAGGACATACTAGGGATCAAAACCAGAACAAACCTGAAGCTTTTTTAAAAATATGATTTACCTCCTTCCTTCAAAATTTGGCCTCTTAAACTTGTTTCATGCTATGATGTTTTTTAAAGTTCTGATAAAAGCTAGTGTACATATACACAAATATGCATATGTAAATCACTTTATATGTATACCATGTACCATTATTCATCTCGTTTAATTCTCACATTGAAATATTATTACACTCCTCTTTTACATCTGATGCTTTAAAGGTTAGAAAGTCTAGATCATTTAAGTATTACACAGCTGGTGTGATGCAGAGCTAGGTCTTTCTGATTCAGAAGCCTTAGTTCCCAGCAACTATGTCATTTTCAACCTCAAACTCATATGTAAACCCAGTTAAAAAATTTCTATTTTAGTAAGTGGAATATAGGAGAAAAACAAAAAAAGTATAATCAAGTAGAAGGGGAACCAATATTTGTTCAGCTGTTAATATGTGCAAGACACTTTACTTACATTATTATCTCAGTTGCTCTTTCTAAAAACCTTGTTGGAGAGGTGGAGTCTCTGTTTGGCTACTTTCTGGTCCTGTGATTTTGGATAAGAAAATTAAGCTGTCTGGGTACCCGTTTACTACCTAGAGAGCTTAAGTTACTTACCCAAGGTACCAGGGCTAGTAAGTAGCCAATTTGTGATTTAAACTCAGGCTTCTTTAGTTCTATAACACATGTTTTTATACTTTGTATATCACTTTGCCTAATGGGATACATTGCATTTTGCTTTTTTCTTCTTGGAGTATCAGTTAGAAATAAATATACAAAAATTAATTGGGGAAATTTCTATTTTTTCCCCTTATACTATATTCTCATCAAACATTGTAAAAAAGCTTTTGTGAGCAGTTAAATTCTTAGTCTATCCTTACTGTTCTTTCCTAATAATTTAAATTCAAAGGCCAAAAAATGTATTCAATTTAAAATTCTCAATGAATTTAAAGCAAAGTCTCAGAAGTATAATGGGTTTTTTTTTAAAAAAGAGTACAGTATGCTTACTCTTCACACAATAATAGTTTTTAATTGTTTTTGCAAGTAAGTAGTGTTTATCGTATGAAAGAATATCAATTAAATCAGTGGTAATAGCTCAATCCTTGAATTTTAAAATATTATTCATTCTTATTTTAAGCAGTTACTTTAAAAAAATTGCAACTGGCACAAAACTAAGTCCTGGAAACTGTGTCCCAAGGATTGTTTAAAGAAGTACTTTCATGAAGAAAAAGGTCTGTTTAAAGTAATACATAAGACAGAGATGAGATGCATTTTTCATTACATACCTAAAAGCTCATAAATTAATGTGCAAATGGGAGTATACAAGACTGAGATAAACCTTTTAAGACATTTATGTTTGGTTGGTTGATTTTAGGAATATTATGAGTAACCAAGCTTTACATTTATTTAATATTCCATTTCTCCAGAGGATATTTTAGTATATATTTCTGTATATAATTTTTAAAAATTTGTTTCAAAAGAATATGGTTTTAGCTAAATGACTGATTGGAACTCCACTACTTTAGTATTTTGAAAAGTTGCCTGTTTTATGGAGCTGCTTGCAGGGGAGGTTATTAAGCCCTGTGATTTATGACAATACAATTTCAACTTCATCTTTCAGGCAAAATCTATTCTGGTAGTGATGAATTTGTCTTGTAGTAACTGGTTGTTTTAGTGTACAAATACTATAGTGGTCTAAAATAGTTCACGGGTCCTCAAAGATTGCTTTATTTCTTAAGAACACTTCAAGTCAGAAGACAATGCTGGCTTACCTTCCTTTAGGTTACTTATAGTAATATTTCAAATGGATGCTCCCCAAATAACTTTCCTCTACTTTGAAAGGGCTAACATGGACATTTTGAATTTAAAAATATGGTAGCTAATGTGCTGCAAGACTTGCACAAATCCGAGTAGATGATTTTGTGAATGGAAGTGGCTTCTCCTTTCATATTGTTGAGGATGCCCAGTTCTTTAATTTTAATTATTATTATTATTATTATTATTATTATTATTGTTTGTTTATTTTTTGAGACAGAGTCTTGCTTTGTCACCCAGGTTGGAGTGCAATGGCACGATCTTGGCTCACTACAACCTCCCCCTCCCAGGTTCAAGCAATTCTCCTGCCTCAGCCTCCTGAGTAGCTATGATTACAAGTGCCTACCACCACGCCCAGCTGAAGTTTGAATTTAGTAGAGATGAGGGTTTCACCATGTTGCCCAGGCTGGTGTTGAACTCCTGACCTTAAAAGATTTGCCAGCCTTAGCCTCCCAAAGTGCTAGGATTACAGGCGTGAGTCAGTGCGTCAGCCTAATTTTTAAATTTTGATTACTTACAGCAAATAATCCTTCATTGTTACGCTTTCCTTCGTTGTTACCCTTTATATTATTTTCTCACATTCTTTTTAGTTTGTTATTCCTTTCTTTGTTTTAGTTCAAACCCCAGCTACATCATTATGGTATGGCCTAGAGCAAGTTAGTCAACCTTTCTCAGTCTGTTTCCCCACTGAAACACAAAGAAAATGTTAAGAGTACCTATTTCAGTGGGTTGTGAGCAAACAATCTGGCAATCCCAAGTAAAATGTTTATCTACCCAAAGACCCCTCATTAACATTCAAGAACTGATATTATTTTCTAAGATATTTCTAAAAATAAAAGAAAATAGGTGAAACATTTTGGTCGTCTATTATATTTGTCAGTAAGAACTATAGGGTATTTGTCTTCTAATTCCACTTGTTTGTGACTGTCTAGAATTAGAGTAAATGCAAAATGCACACCTTTTTGTTAAGATGTCTGTACCAAAAAATCTAATAGATAGCTACAAATGCAGGGATAGTTGTTAGAATCAGAGGTTAGTGAGATAGTAAGGGGACCTGAGGACTATTTTTAATACATTTTAAGACCCAGTATAAATTAATGAATCTTTTATCTTAAATGACAAAGCAAATTAATGATAACCTAATCAATGAATAACTTTCTATTGAAATGTAGGCTGGGCGTGGTGGCTTGTGCCTGTAAACCCAATACTTTGCAAGGCCAAGGTGGGCAGATCACTTGAGGTTAGGAGTTCAAGACCAGCCTGGCCAATGTGGTGAAACCCCGTCACTACTATCAATACAAAAATTAGTCAGGCGTGGTGGGCCATATCTGTAATCCCAGTAACTCAGGAGGCTGAGGCACGAGAATTGCTTGAACCCAGGAGGTGCAGGCTGCAGTGAGCTGAGATGGCCCCACTACACTCCAGCCGGGGCAACAGAGCAAGACTCTGTCTCAAAACCAAAACAAAATAAAACAAACAAAATGCTTAAAATTTAGAAGTCTATGTAATGAGGCAAGAGCAAACATGGTCTTAGGTGTTTGGAAATCCTATGCTACAGAAGACATTTGAAGTCTTATGGAGGCTCTCTACTTGACAATTTAACAGAAAGATTGTAATTGTTTTAAAAACAAATATTAGAATGATAATCCAGTGATTCTTGCGATTAGCTCATTTAATACTCCCAGAGTAGCAAACAGAATATTATAGTTCAATTTTTAATTAACTGATTTGTACAACTTTGCCATGGACTGATAAAATAGTAGTCTAATTTGTACTGTAGTAAGATAGTGATAAGTACCTCTTTGGTGTCTACTATTTGACAGACACTATTAGGTGATTTACAGACATAATCTTTCATCTTCACAATAAAGCAAGGTATGCATTATTATGTCCATTACAAAGAAGAAGCATTTGACATTCAGATTGGTTATAAAAAGTAACACATCTAGAAAGTACTGGAAATACACTCCTGAGAAAGTTTCTTCTCATTCCCACAAAATAGGATGCCCATCTTTTGTGTTCACATAGCATTCAATGCATCTATCATTAGTCTATTCTGTTTATTTTGAATAGACTTTATTTTTTAGAGTAGTTTTATTAATAGTTTCACAGCAAAGGAAAGTACAGAGATTTCCTGTGTACTCCCTCCACCCCCCCCCCCCAACATACATAGCCTCCCTCACCATCAAAATCCTGCACCACTGTGGTACATTTGTTATAATTGATAGACCTCCATTGACACATGTATGGTCCTAAGGTTCACTCTTGGTGTTGTGCATTCTATGGGTGTGGATAAATGTAAAACATGTGTTCACAACTATAGCATCATACAGAATAGTTTTGCTGGCCTTAAAATTATCTGAGCCCTGTCTCTTCATCACTCCCCACCTCAACTCTTGATCTTTTTACTGTCTCTATAGTTTTGCCTTTTCCAGAATGTCATACACTGTAGTTAGAATTGTATAGTATACAGCCTTTTCAGATTAGCTTCCTTCTTTTAGAAATTTGCATTTAAGCTTCTTTTATGTCTTTTCATGACATGATAACTCATTTATTTTTAGTGCAGAATAATATTACATTGTTTGGTTGTACCATAGTTTACATATCCATTGACTCCTGAAAGACATTTTGATTGCTTCTGATGACTGTTCTCTGTTAATTCTGATTACTTGTGTCTTTTCCTGCAGTACATTGTTTCTTCACAGTGAAGCCTAAGCTTTACGATTAAATAACTTGGCATTTCCAGTTCCTGTCATGGTAGCCTCCCGATGGTTCTGCCTCAACACATATATAATCTGGAATGTGCCACGGTTTGCCAGCCTGTGAGGATATAGAGTTAACAACAGGCATGAAAGCGTACATTTTGGTGATGTTTCTCCCATTAGGTCTTTATAAGACTTCCTGAGAACATTTCTGTGTTCTCAGAATGTTATGATCTCCTGCTCAATACTGACTAATTGGCAAGTTATTTGAAGATGGTGCCCGCTGTTGCTACCAGTGCCACTGACCAGCAGCAGAAAGCTGTGTTCCTACTTTGGGTGCTGCCCTTGGGTGCTTCTAAGGCAGCAGAATGCAGAGGATGCAGGATGCTGTTTAATGCCTTACTTTATTTTGCTCAGGTTATTTTAGCTTTCGATTTGGTAGAATAAAAATAGATTTTTAAAAGAACAGAACATAATTTTAAAGAGTGAATTATTCTTGGTTTTAAATTCCATAAAAAATGTGTGTTGAGTGATATAAGACTGGATTTCCATTTTCTGAATCTTCTGTGGCTGGAGACAGAAAAAAACATAATAATTTACAAATTTCCAGAAATAATCTTATAGTTGTAAGAGTAGATATGATGTTTTTCTGTGGGAAAGTTTTTCCTTCTTGTGGGAGGTGTCAGGACAAGCAGGATATCTGTTCATTGTTCTTGGGATAGTGATGACTTTAATGAAGTAACCCAGATGTCAGTACTTCGGAGAGAAATCCCTATATATTTTGTTTAATAAAGCCAAAAGCTGTTCTACTAGAAATAAGCTGGTAATCTTTACAGTTTTTGTGTTTTTTGAAAAGAATATGAAAAGATTGTTGGTTTCTCTTTTGCACTGGAAAAGAGGTATTTGGGTTTTCTCAGAATGAAGATGGAGAGACAGAACTTTAAGAAAAGGTTAGGATTATTATGTATATTTTAAACAGATAGTCCAGTATTTGCCCTATATTTCCATAAAAGAACCACGCATTAAGTGATATGTTTCTGAATGCCCTTGTTCATTCATCAGGCATGTACGACGTACTCTTGATCTTGTTAGGTACTTGGTTACAAGAATTCCTTATATGGTTTGGTATTTTATTTGAAACTTTTTAACCCTATTGGAGAATAAATCTTCTGCCTTTCCTGTCCTCTGTCTTAGGCAGCAATACACGAACTTCTCCTTGTGAGTCCCCTGTCTACCATGCAAATCAGCTCATGCTTATACAACACTGGGAGATACCAAAGACAGCCAAATCCAAATCCCAATTTAAAGTCTGCCTGGATAACCCACTTCTATTAAGTGTGAATGACTGAGTCAGCACATGAACTCAAGTATTAAAAGATTACTATTTTCTTTCATAAAATAGTATGTTTCCTTTAATTTGAAAATTTGCTATTGAGCCAAAATCACATGATAAAATTAACTACACCACATAACCTACTGAGTCCTTGAAAGGCCTTCTCCCCTGAGTGAACAGAAATGGCTGAAGAGAAGACCCTGCCTCCTGGACCACCTAGACCATTTATCTCTGATGGCACCTGGCTAATGACTTCTCAGCTATTTCCTGTAGGGCTTATTGCTGTTTGTAGTTGTGACCTGGCTCTGCATTCTGAATTTTTTTAAAGAGCCACTGGTGACTTTTTTTTTTTTTTTTTTCAGTTGTGGTTTACTGTGGTTTGCCTACCATAGTCATTTCCTGGTTATTGATTTTGATGTTTTGCTACTTCATTTTATGTTGCTCAATGTCCATGATCTGAATGGCCTGGGGAAAAACTACTTTGGTTTTTAAAATAGTTTTCCATCCAAGATTCTGATTGGCAGAAAAGGTTGAGGGCTAAAGTGAGCCTGGTTTTGATGTCTCCTCTGTTTGATGACCTAGTTGATTTAGCCTGAATCTCCCATTTTGAGTTAGGCATAATCTGTTCTTTTAGTTACAAAGGAGTAGAAAAACCTACTGTTTAATCTGATTATAAAATAGGTAGGCTTTTTCTGGTAACATAGTCTGCTGTTAGGGGTGGGTTTTAAATATGCAGTAGTTTGTACCCTATCTTACCTTTGGGTTGAGTAGAGTTTGAACTGAGCATCACAGTGGGAGATAGACTTTAAGTTTAGAATTTTCCTGCTTTCCCTACATACTTTCTTCATAAACCCCCACAGTGATTTTTTTGGGATTTTATACTAGAGTGAAAAGAACCTTCAACAAACTGGAATACAATTTGGATGCCGAACATTCATTAAATAAATAAATAAACTGATACATTTTGGGAGACTCTGTGTAAATCACGTATTTTTCAGTCTTCAGTATTTTATCAAAAAGGCTTAAAAACATTCTAAAGAACTTTAAAATGCATATTTAAAATATATGCTCATGTACATGATCAGGCAAACATTATGCAGCCAATAGTCTTAAGATACCACAGAACTTGTAATTCTTATTTATAAAATTGTAAGTAACTTTTAATTGTTTCTGGACCCTATAATTGAGTCTGTCTCTGTGTTACAAGTTCCTCAGATTAATCCATGATTGACTTGGTTTGTTAGACTTATTTTTACTTAACTAAATAATTTGATGCTAGATATTGTGCTTTACTACAGACTATATGATATAGTAGTTGATGGTTGGGGAAATTTTTTCTAATAAAAAAAAAATTAAGGTCATTAAGCTTGTTCCTGGTTATTTATTTGTAGGAAGTATTACATTCCATTTGTAAACCAAGAAGATGGCCTATTTTTTCTTATTCATGTGAAACAGGTGTTATCACATAAAATTTTGACATAGAATAAGAACAAATTCTAAGCCTTTGAAAGAAATGTTTATCATCCTTATAATTGCAGAATTTAAAATTCTGGAATTTTTGAAGTCATTTTATATATCATAAAGACAATGGAAATGGCATATTGGGAAAGAAATGTCTCGTTGGATGGGGTGGTGTTTAAGATATTAAGAATGATTACTGTGTTCTATCTAGAGAATAATTATTACTAAAACAAATTTGAAAATCTCCACTTTTTGATATAATTTTATTTTTCCCCAGGGCCAAATGCCCTTTCTATTTTACAAATATTAAAACAAAAGCAGAAACAAAAAACAGACATCTGGATTATTTCAATCATCCAATGTCTTTGGGTCTGCATGTGTATTTATACTCATGATCTCAAATATGAATAGTATAGACATAAACAAGCCATTGGTTACAATGCTTTTGTGTTATGTTGTCATTTTAAGAGAGGTTGTTTCCCCAAAGGCAAGAGGGAAATTATAGCAAGTGCAGTTTTAGGCCTCTACAGTTATCCCAGATTACCTTTTTATAAAATGTTGACTGCCTCACAAAAACAGTCTCACTATTCTGACATTTGGAAGCAGAAAAGTATTGCAAAATGTACCATCATAACAGCAGTGGTTTGGGTCTATGAAAAATCTTTTTATACTGTTCATAGAAAATTGTTTTTACCACTTTATAAATATTCAGCCAGTGCCTTATATTTCCTATTAGAAAACAGAGCTAGTACAAGCACTCTTAAGTAGTCATAGCTGAAATTAGTACTACTTCTGTCCACTGGAGAGAGGCAGGAAAAGTAAGATGTAGCAAGTATGTTTCTACGTCTGTAATAACTATTGCCCTTAAGAAAACTGGAGGGAGTTAGAAGTCCCTATAATTCCTTTTCACAAACAAATTAAGTAAATAGTTATATGTGAACATTCACTGGCAGTTATGTCTGCAATATTGGGCAGAGTACTTATTAATTTTTTCTTTCTCCTCATCACTTTCCCCCTCACTTCAGCCCCCAACACCCATTGTATTTAGTTCAATATTGCCTTAGATGTTAAAAAAAATATATATATTGAAATCTGAAGGGGCAAGTTTTTTCTATGTGCAAGTCTTAAGTATTATAAAAATTGCAATAGCAACCAATAGAGAGATGAAGAATTCTGTTAAATCAAGTGTTAATATTTAATCTTATATAGACACTTTTTTCTCATCCTAAACAACGGCTGCTTGACTTTAAGCACTTTTGAAGAATATATAAAAAGCAAATACAGATGGTCCCCAACTTACAAGGGTTCAACTTATGATTTTTTGACTTTACAATGGGTTTATCAGGGCCTTAAATGCGTTTTTGACTTATAATATTTTCAGCTTACCATGGGTTATCAGGTTGTAGCCTCATTGTAAGCCAAGGAGATCTGTACACAATTATTATAGCTTGAATACAAGCAAATCAGACCCCTTTCTTTGTGTATACAGGTAATGTTTATTTAATACTTACCTGTGCCAAGCACTGTATCTTCACATCATATGAGGCAGGTACTTCTACTAGTCTAATATTACAGGTGAAACTGAAGCACAGAGAGGCTAAGTAACTTGCGCCAAATCACACAGCTAGTAAGTGACAGAGCTTGGACCATGATATGGTTTGGCTGTGTCCCCACCCAAATTTCATCTTGAATTGTACTCCCATAATTCCCATGTGTTGTGGGAGGGACCTGGTGGGAGATAACTCAATCATGGGGGTGGTTTCCCTCATACAGTTCTCATGGTAGTGAATAAGTCTCACAAGATCTGATGGTTTTCTCAGGGATTTCCACTTTTGCATCTTCCCCATTCTCTCTTTGCCTGCTGCCATCCCTGTAAGACGGAACTTGTTCCTCCTTGCCTTCTGCCATGATTGTGAGCCTTCCCCAGCCACATGGAAGTGTAAGTCCAATTAAACCATTTTCTTTTGTAAATTGCCCAGTCTTGGGTATGTCTGTATCAGCAGCATGAAAACGGACTAATACAGACCTGTATTTAGGTAGCCTAACTCTTGAGTCCTCTTTTGACCCCTGTGCTGTATTGCTTCTCACTGTACAGTAGTAAGATTGCCAGGTGATTCATACACACATTTAGGTTTGTGATGCATTTATCTAAAACTCTTACTATTAAAAAAAGTCTCTTTTAGAAAAACAGCAAAATAAAACTCTACTCCCAATTAATTAAATTGCCTCCTGATTTTCCTTCAGGTTTTGAATATGTTGGAAAAAGAGTAAATAAGGCATTCTTTTTGCTCTTGCTCCTCATGGTCCAGTTATAAGCTTTGGCATGAACTTATATAAGCTTATTCATTTTCCTTAGACCAATGGCTCTTTTTAAAAAATTTTATTTATTTTTTGAGATGGAGTCTCACTCTGTCCCCGAGGCTGGAGTTCAGTGGCATGATCTCAGCTCACTGCAACTTCTACCTTCCAGGTTCAAGCAATTCTCCTACCTCAGCCTTCTGAGTAGCTGAAATTACAGGCGTCCCCCACCATGCCCGGCAATTTTTTGTATTTTTAGTAGAGGCAGGGTCTCATCACCATGTTGACCAGGCTGGTCTCAAACTCCTAATTTCAAGTGATCTACCTGCCTCAGCCTCCCAAACTGTTGGGATTAAAAGTGTGAGCCATTGCACTCAGCCAGACCAATGGTTGTTACACGTGAATCCTGAACAAGCAGTGTTCATCAACACCACCGGGGAATTTAAGTATGTACGTGTTTAAGCCCCAGTCAAGACCTTTTGGGGGTTTGGGGCCCAGTAATCTGTGTTGTAAAAACCCTCCAGGGGATTTTGATTACCTCTCAAGTTTGAGAACCACTGCCTAAGTTCTGAAACAGCACAATATTTGAATATTATTAATTATACTTCGCCATAGAGCCTTCATTAAAAACATTGTTTCTTTGTTTTGCAAATGAGACAGTTTATAAATGTATAGGAAAGTGTGTGATGTGAACCTGTTTCATTGAAAACAAGCCACAGTCCTAAAAATAGGAACATAGCAGCTTCTTGCAAAAGCAGCTAATTCTTTGGGAAGGGTTGGCTCTGGAGTTTACCCTCTTGTCATCTTGGTTAACTCTTTCTCCATCCCTTTTGACATTTCATTATATTTGGTTGCTGCTTTTAACACTCCCCTTGTGAAAGGCCTTCCTTTGCTTGGTTGACTGATGTGTTCTTTCCCTGCTCTGGCTGAGTTTGCCCTTTGACAGGCCCCTGACTTCCCCATCTCCGCAGCAATCATTTCCTCAGCAGCCCTGCAGAGTCTCTTAGTTGTGTTCTAATAAAGATTAAATGCATGCTGTGAGTGCAGGATTGAGCCCTTCAGCTCTTCTTTATGCCATTGTGTCTAGCGTGGAGATGAGTAGCCTTCCTGAAAATTGCCCATGGAATGCCTTTTTCCTCATGTTATTTCAATGCAGTACACGTGTGTAATTGCCCCACTGGATTTTAAGCATCAGCTCGTGTTTGTTCTGGTGTTCTAAAACCAGAAGCATAGCTTGGTCATCTCTTTCAAAATTAAAAAGCAAAACAAAACAAAAAAAAAAAACTTCTACCTGCCAGAAAGGATGAATAGTTTTACCCTGGGATATTTCTAAGGAAACCAGAATAGCTTTTTATTTGTTTAAGAAAAAAATCAGTTCCAGTGTGTTTTATATTTGGTGTAAATCCTGAAATGATTGTCACTTTGCTAGTTATTGGAGCAACCTGATTGAACTGTGACTGTACTCTAGAGCTTAAAACAGATTATGGGGTATGTCTGTGCCTTATCTACTTCTGATAAGCCACCCTTAGTCTACATGCTTTATTCAGGCATTCACCTACAATATGATTACAGTATTGAACTTCCTTCCCTGGAAATAAGAAACAGTTTCCTAAATCTAAATATGACTGTATGGTTTCATTACTGTCAATTAGACTGCCATTAATTTAGCTTGAAAAACAATCATAGCCTTTGGAATAATATATTACATTCATTTTTGTTTTTGCCTCTCATCTTCCCTTTTTAATATTAAAAGGCCAAGTGTATTATTAATGGAAAAAGGCTAATTTGTGACAGGTGAGCAATTAGTGTAAAGACCATGGCTAATTAAAATAAGTTTTCCTCTCTCTTTTTTTTTTTTTTTTTAGAATCAAAGTTGTTTACTGGGGTTATTCTTTCTTCCTTCTTTAGGCCATAAAATTGTAATTTGATTATTATTATATTAAAACATTTGGGAACATAGCAAGTCCTCATTACAAATAGCTTCTTGATTTCTTCTTCTTCTTCTTTTTTTTTTAATAAATAGCCTGAAAAAACTAAGTTTGTTCTCCTGCCTCTACTCATTCTCAAGTTTGAGAATGGTTCAGTGGGAACCAGTGCATGAAATGTAAAGGAAAGATCGAGTGATTTTGAGCATAACCTCTAGTGTTTCCAGGTTTCCAAGTTTGTCTTTTGCATAAACCTCTGTCCACTGTTACTGTGGCGTAACCTTGACCATGGATGTTTTTCTTGTTCTTTGTTACTGTTTCCTGGTTGGAATAACAAGAAAAGAAAAAAAAAATGCATTGAAAACATTGATCAGGGAAGCTGAAAAGCCGGTAAAAAGGAAGGCAGAATGACAGAATTGGAATCCTAAAACATATTCCTGGCTTTCTACTTGAATGCAACTTGTAACAACTCAATATCTATCTATTGTATTATTGATTGACATTGAAGATTTTACATTCCTTTTTCACAATACTAAGTGGAGACAAGATACCAGGAACATTAAAAATCAAGGCAAATTTTGTTGATTATCTACCAGCTCTGCATAGTAGAGTCTACAGTGAACTAAGGTGTACTTCAGCTGATGGCTCTTGTCAACATGATGCCATGTTCAATACATGTTTGTATTTGAATAAACATGATGGTCTCATACTGTGTTTAAATCCATAAAGCCAAATTGATAAGGACGTAGTATAATTAAGAAAGCACTCATTACTACTTTTGTTGGTGACTGGGAGATATTTCATTCAGCCAATATAGACAAATAGATCAATAGTTACTTAAGATCATAACTTGTATTGTCTATATGACATAATAACGCATCTATAGCTAGTAATGACATAGTAGTTATAGAACCTGAACTGTACTGTCTCCACCTTTCAGAGTTTGCTGCATCTTTGAAGCATGTGGTATTAGTTATGCCCAAGAAAATAGATTTGAAATTCCTGTAAATCTGTAGCTAACATTATTGTCAGAATGTATAGAGTCAATTGTTAGAGATGTGAAGTGTCAGAATGGAATAAACAATATCAGTGAAGTCAGAGAAGTTGGAAAGTTTGTTGATAACTTATTAATTTTTGGGTAAGATCTACTAAATTGCTGACTAGGTGATAGAACATTTGGCAGTAGAGCAATCTAGGCTGGTGGATCTGCTGTGTCTAGGCTGAGTGGTGAGATGCCTTGCATATGTTTTAGGAGTGTGTGGCCTTGAGCTTAATAAAGAGTGTCTTGATTTTGGGGATGAGGCTCAATAAAAGGAAATAAGGAAATAGGATTTTTTGTTTCTAAAGTTGTAAAGTAAGGTTTTGGTAGCTTTGTTAACATCAGGAATTTGACCAGCCTTCTTTTCTTCATTTGGGTAACTCCTCCTCTTTCAGGCCTAACTGTAAGCACTTTTTCCCTCACCACTAGGGTTAGGTTTCATGTTCCTGTGGGAGGCTCCCCACACACTCTGAACATGTCGGTTGAGCCTGGCACTCACCACACTATATTGATATTGCTTTCTTTATTGTTCTCTCTTCTACTAAACCATTGTAAACTTTTAGAAGAGAAAATATATGTGTCTTGCTCACTGTCATAGCTATATTACTTGGCATTTAATATTTCCTAAATATGTATTGTGGAACAAATATTTCATTACTTTCAAGCTTTACTTGTGACTTAGTATTTTCCTTTTGGTATCAACACTCACTAATGATTTTACTTAGTGTCTTGAGATCCTGACCACTTAGTCATAACTTTCAAGAAATTCAGTCAGACTGCTTTAAGATTTCTAGAAATATGTCCATCCTTAAGTAATTTGCCTTTAAAATAATTTGCTGTGTATAGAGTTATGCATTCCAGGTTTATGATTTAGAAAATATAAATATTAAATTGGTAAAATATTAATCTGAACATTTTTGGTCATTGTGGTTAAAATTATGTGATATGAATTGGGAATGTCCTTGAAGGACTTACAGAAGATGAGCTCGATAGCTGAACCTTTGGTTGGATAATCTTCATAAAATCAGTTAATCTCTCTAAGCCTTTTGTCTACTGATAAAATGGAATTGTAACTTGTTTTTATCTAAGTATTATTTCAAAAACTTAAAACCTTATAAGTAAAAACCTATGGAAATTGTCAAGTTTTATTCAAATGGCTTCAAGCTTTCAGAGTTTATTATCCTTTCTGTATTATGCATATATAAATAAGAGTCTTGTGTTCTTGTCAGAATTAACAACATGTAAGGCATTGAGGACCCCTTCACGGGCTTGAGACAGAGACCAGATTCAATCTACTCTAAGCAACAATGTAACTTGATCAATCATACTTAAAGGAGGACCAAGGATGGGTAGGGACTGGGCACTGGAATTATGTTACTCAGCATGGTAGTTCCCCAAAGAACAGATGCTGCTGGCAGAACAATAACACATCCATGGAAGCCTCAGTAGTGGCTAGGCTTAAGAGTTTAGAAGTAATTCTGCTGTGTATATTTATACCTATCTTCATCTCGGTTTAGTAAATGTACACTCTCAAATGGCGTGAGCAAGTATTTGACTATCCCAGGTCTGCTATTCTCTGCTGAAAGAGTTGGCACAATTTTGTTGACCAAGGGCAGAGTTCATCAAAGTCAGAATTTGGGAAGGTCTTATCAAAACAATTATTAAATATTATCTTTTGCTCTTATTTTAAAAATCAAAAGTTCACAAACTACTTATTATAATAAACCTCCAGAATAACTCAGTTTTGAGACTTATTACCTATGAGGTGAGGCAGGCATAAGGAGATGACACAAAGAGAAGCATACTTAGTTACAACTGGAATTTGATGGAAGGACTGGAGGGGAAGGGTGAGTAATGTGTCGACCAACCTTTGGATTTATGTAGTTGAGCAAGTCATTAGGGAGACTCGATAACACTCTGAGTATCGTTGTGTTCTACACTCACAATTGGTGCCATTGTGTGGAGAGAATGCTCAATGCACGAAAAAGGAGAATGTTTAATGTGTTTAAACAGAATCTTTCTAGAAGTCATTCAGATTTTTTTTCCTACGTACGGAAGATATCAGTGATCCTTTTGTAAAGGACAGATTCCACTGTTTCTTTCACCTGTGTAAATAAGGAGGATCAGTTTTCATATTGCATAATCATACAATCAACCTCTGCATTCGTGTCAATTACAGCTTATTTTTCTAATCATTGTTGAATGATCAATTTTCTTTGCAACACTATGTGTCTTCCCAGACTAGAAAAATCACAAGAAGGAAAATGGCATTCTCATAATGTGCCAGAGCAGACAATTTTGAAAATGTAAAACAGCTGAGCTCACTTGACATTTCTTGATGTCATCTGCCAGCCGAGAAGGCTGTTAGAGAGCTCCCTTTCCTGGTGATTTTTTTCCCAGAATTCTGCCAAACTTAGAGAATGACATATAATTTACTAAAGAGAAAATGGGCCAAAATGGGACATTTCTATTTCAAAGTCTACTAGTGCTTAGAAAATAAACGCCAAGTAGTATTGCATCTGTTTCTTTTATGCAGCCTTGTCATATACTTTCTTAACAGGATCTAGATGGAAACATTGTTTTCATATTTACCTGAGAACTTGAAAGGATTCATAAATTATGACTGTGGAGTCTAGCCTTAAGGTGGCAGTGAACTGAGGTGATGTAGAGATATATGACAAAAATGGAAACTTCTGAAGCGTGTCAACAGTAGCTCTGCAGGAGAGTTACAGCAGGGGGCTAATAGACATATAATCTTGATGCTTCATTTTCCCTTCAAGAAATGAGATTAATTAAGGATATGTCAAATATATGGCTTCTGGCATATGTACACTGTTTGCAGAAAGAGAAGCATTCTAAGAACTGACTAGGAAAAGGAAAATCCCTCCTTTGGGAGAATACATTTTAATAATGTTTCTGTGTTAAAGTCACATCGTTTAACTTGTAAGGAATAGTTATTAGTATGGCTTTTTAAAGATGTTTGCTTGAATTTCAGCAAATATGTAAGCATATGTTTTCAGCATCTTGGTGTAGTATTTGGGGATACAGCCTATCCAACTGACAAAAGGACTTACAGATGTAATGCTCATTTTCCTAATGAGATTCAAGCCAAAATCTGTTGTGATGCACAGATGTGCAATGACATTTACCAAACATGTGCAGATATTTTTGAAGTAGACACACTGTTAAAAATGTCCCACCTGCAGGAAATTGTGTCATCATGAGAGGGCTGCCACAAACTCCATCTCGGTAGCTTGGCAGAGACTGAAACTTATGACTGAGTCTCAAAATGTGAGGTGTTTGGAGCCTCACTGATGTGAGATGGACCCTCCTAGATGTTGAAGAGCCTGTTGCAAATGGATCTCATTAGTCAATGGCCACTCAGTCTCTGTTTCCTTTTCTAAAATATCACAAATCATCTGTTTAATAATTATTGATTCTAGAATGTTTCTGGGTTTTGGCATCAATTAAATTATATGAGGCCTGTTTATGATGGAATTAAGGGCTATCCTAAAATGATGAGTTAGGAGAAATTTGTGCCTAAGAGCACCAGACAGGCCGGGCGCGGTGGCTCAAGCCTGTAATCCCAGCACTTTGGGAGGCCGAGACGGGCGGATCACGAGGTCAGGAGATCGAGACCATCCTGGCTAACACGGTGAAACCCCGTCTCTACTAAAAAAGTACAAAAAACTAGCCAGGCGAGGTAGCGGGCGCCTGTAGTCCCAGCTACTCGGGAGGCTGAGGCAGGAGAATGGCGTGAACCTGGGAGGCAGAGCTTGCAGTGAGCTGAGATCCGGCCACTGCACTCCAGCCTGGGCGACAGAGCGAGACTCCGTCTCAAAAAAAAAAAAAAAAAAAAGAGCACCAGACAGGAATATATATGAGTTACTCATTTAGCAAACATTTATAGCCTTTATTATGTGCCAGGAACAGAAAAGACAAAGATGAACAAGGTGGTACATTTCTTGCCTTCAAAGAATTCTGTGCTTCTGTATGCCAGTTTTCTTGTCTTTGGCACCTTATTAACACACTATCATTCATTCTCTCTTTTTTTTTTTTTTTTTTAGATGGAGTCTTGCTCTATTGCCCAGGCTGGACTGCAGTAGCACCATCTCGGCTCACTGCAACCTCTGCCTCCCGGGTTCAAGCAATTCTCCTGCCTCAGCCTCCTGAGTAGCTAGGATGACAGGCACCCACTGCCATGTCCAGCTAATTTTTGTATTTTTAGTAGAGATGGGGCTTTCACCATGTTGGCCAGGCTGGTGTCGAACTCCTGACCTCAAGTGTCTGCCTGCCTTGGCCTCCCAAAGTGATGGGATTACAGACGTGAGCCACCACACCCAGCCTCAGCCATTCTTTACTTTTCCCTCTTAACCTTGCAGCCTGTCTAAATCTGGATGAAATTTACCAGAATGCTTCTTTTATTCCTCAGAGCTAGTGAGCCAATTGCGTGACTACTCTAAACTTTTGTTTTTTTGTTTTTTAATTCTCTTAAAATTCATTGTCACTACCCAATATGTTAGTGCTAATTTGTTCTCTGTTTCCTATATACTTATAAGATGGTAATACCCTTAAAATACATAAATGAATGAATTATATTTTAAGTGCCAGGTACCATGCTGAGTATCTACCATGAGTTATGTCACTCATATCTGAGAATAGTTTCATGAGGCATGCATTATGATATCTGTTTCCTAAAAGAGAATGATAGAAGATTAAATTAATTGCCCAAAGCCACATACTCCTGTATGGTAAAGTCAAAATGTTTAAACAAGACAAACTCCAAATTATTGACTCTCTATAGCATGCTAAGTCCTTTATTTCTTTTGAATCCCCTGGAGTCTTTAAATTTGTTCATAGAGCATTGATCTTATGAGAGACCATTTCCATTATTAAAGTCAACACATGATATCACCTTTTTTCTAGACATCTGATCTTTTGATGTAGAGTCTGTCTCTAAACCATCAATGGTTTAGTATAGGGCCTCATAGTTGCTTCAAAATAACTATCATGAATATACTCAATCATATAGCTGTATGCCTCATTCCTCTTTGCATTGATCCTTTTGCTACTGTAAAATGTTATGGCTCAGTTGCTCCTTTGGGATGATCCAATTCAATTTACCATCCGATTCAGTAATCCTGTTATAATAATCTATTATAATTAGTTGATCTACTTGAACACTTCCTATAATGGAAAACTTCTTAGCACAAGATTCAACCATTGCTATACTCCTTTTGTCTCCAAATTGAATCTTAATAGGCAACCCTATAAGTTCTAATTACTGGTCTTAGTTCTGTACTTTATAAGTTAGAAGGAAATCACTCTTAATCCATCAGAAACACTATCTGGTCAATTCATTCAAATTTCGCTTGAGATGGAATAATTAAGGCTGTTAGCTTAAGATGGAAAAAATAAAATAAAGAAAAATATGAGTGTATCAATAAAGAGGAAAAGTAAAGAAAATTAGCCTGTAGCAGCTAGGAGCTATTTGAGAGCAAGGTCTATATCTTGTTTATCTTTGTACCACGAGTTCCTAGTTCTTGGCATAGAGTAAGGTCTCAAAAAATGCCTGTAAAATGTTTGTAATCAATGTCTCAGCTCTTGACTTCAGCATAGCCCTTAGTTCTGTTATAAACAGCTCCATTGAATTTACTCAAAATCTAATAAACTCATCAAATACTTTAGGTCAGTTACTGACTTTTCACTTTCTCTTATACAGGATGACTGTCCTCAATTTCTAATCTTTTTCACAGATTGTTTCCCCTTTACAACCCAGTCATTTATTTAATCTGAAACATCTGCTGAACACTTTAGAACTATCACAGATCTCAGAGTAGGATATGGTACTGATATAACTCAGGTGTATGAATAACTATGAAGCCAATATAACTCAGGTATATGAATAACTATGAAGCAAGGTATAGTGACAAAAGTCACTAAGGAGACACATTCAGAAGGTTACAGACATTTAGAGGGGGCAAAATTCTAGTTGACGTGAATGGGAAAGTCTTCATAGACAAAGTGGCTTTTGAACTAAGCCTTTAGGGACTACTAAGATTGCTGAAAGTAGAGGAAAATAACTGGAGTAAAGACCTGATGCCAGGAAAAGGATGGGTAGATTTGGAAACTGCATTCAGTCCATTGACTGAAATATGTTATGTTTAAGGGATTTTGGGAGATGAAGCTAGGAAGATACTTTTAACTAGAGATGTGAATTAAATGTAAAGATGAATAGATTTTGTTTTATTTATGGCAGTAGGAAGAACCTATTGAACGTTTGGTGGGTGGAACGACGGGATTAGCATAGTGCTTTAGAAAGATCAATCTAGTAGGACTGCTTGGAATAGCTTATCACTTTCTTAATTGCGTTTCTCTGTAAACAGCTCACAAGTGATTGTGTGATCTTTACTGTTCTTCATAAGAGGGAACTTGTAGAATTTTCATATTCATAACTCTATTATTATCTATGGGTTTCTTGACTCCTCCTTTCACTCTTGGTCCCACATTTATAACCGATTTACACAGAAATCAACTTATTTCTTAGAGACAAATTCCTTGTTTCCCCCTGTTCTTTTGCCTAATATACCTGACCTTTACTTCATGCCAGGGTTGTTTTAGATGACCTAAGTTTTATTTATTCTTTCCATTTCTTTCCCCCTTCGTCAGTCAATTCACAGCCTCCATTACCAGCTTTTCATAGTGCTGAGTTTCCACAGATTTTCAAGTATTTTAATTGTGGTTTAACAAATGTAAGAATATAGTGTATTGTTGTTAACAAGGAGTGCAAGGAGAAAGACTGGGACACTTGGAACATTCCTAGTTTCCATAGTCCTATTCCACATCTTCAAAACTTGTTACTTATTAGCACGTATTTTTTGGTGCCTATGAGTGTCAGTCAAAATGGAAAAAGGCGAGAATTGATTTTTTATTGGCACATGTGATCCCTCACATACATCTATCCCTGTTGCCCTCAATGTCTGCCATCAGATGAACTCTAGATGGTTCACACAGCTTTGACTTTTAAAGATGACTTCTTCAACACTGTTGAGGGTTACTGTGCCCAAAAATTAGAGCCTGTAGAACGAATTAAAATGCTTATTCAGCTTTTTTACTGAAGACCACCTGAAGACAGAGGGTAGCTCTGAGCTTTCCCAGAAAAAGTCAGTCTGTAAAGAGTAAAATAAGTAAATATTTATTCAAATGTCCAGACATTGCTGTACAACCACAGGAATCAACAAAAATCAGGGAATCATGGCATTATTAAATGGGGGAAAAAAAAAGGTGCTAGTGACTATCTCCAAACAAATGGAGATGTTAGAACTGCCCAACAAATAATTCAAAACCTCTATTTTAAAGAAGTGCAGCACACTGCGGGGGGCGGGGGCGGGAAAGCAGAACAGTAATTTAACAGCCTGACCAAAAAATGTGATCAGAATGAGAAATGTAATGGAGAGATTGAATTTTTTTAAATCAAATAAGTCTTAGAGCTGAAAAATACAATGAATGAAATAGAAAATGCAATGGAGAGCATCAGTGCAGAACAGAAGAATTTGTATGCTCAGACAGATTATGAAAAATATATAGTCAAAGGAGAAAAATGATGGAAAAAAGAACAAAAAACTTGTGAAATTTATGGGATAGCATCAAAAGTGTGAATGTGCAAGTCATAGGGGCTAAACAAGAAGAAAAGAAAGATGAAGAAGAAGTAACATATTTACAGAAATAATAGCAGAAAACTTTTCAAACCTAAAGAAAAATATAAGTATCCAAGTACTGGATGGTCAAAGGTCTCCAATTAAATTCAAGCGAAATATGACTACCATAAGACATAATCAAACTGACAAAAATCAAAGACAAAGAGAGGAAAGCAGAAAGAGAATGAAAAAAATAACATATACAAGAATTCCAATATGCCTAGCAGCAGACTTCTCAGCAGAAATCTGTCAGGAGAGAGTGGGATCATATATTCAAAGTGCTGAAGGAAACAATATATTAGATAAAATACATTTTTTTTTTTGAGACAGAGTCCTACTGTGTTGCCGAGGCTGGAGTGCAGTGGCACAATCTCAGTTCACTGCAACCTCCGCCTGCTGGGTACAAGCAATTCTCCTGCCTCAGCCTCCCAAGCAGGTGGGATTACAGGTATAAGCTACCATATCCAGCTAGTTTTTTTTTTGTATTTTTAGTAGAGACAGGGTTTCACCATGTTGGCCAGGCTGGTCTCAACCCCCTGACCTCAGGTTATCTGCCTACCTCAGCCTCCCAAAGTGTTAGGATTACAGGCGTGAGCCACCATGCCCGGATGATAAAATACATTTTAAGTCCAAAACATTACAAAGAAACAAAGAAGATCATTGTATAATGATAATGGGATCAACCCAGCAAGAGGATATAACAATTGTAAATAGATATGCACACAACATCGGAGCACTTAAATATATAAACAAATGTTAATAGCTCTGAAGAGAGAGATAAACTGCGATAGGATAATAGTAGAAGACTTAAACACCCTACTTGTAGTAATGAACAGATCATACAGACAGAAAATCAATAACAAAACCCAGATATAAAGTAAAACCTAGATCAAATGGACCTAATTTAATTGTACAAATGTTCTATGCAACAGCTGTAGAATACTTCTAGACTACACATGGAGCTCTGTTTAGCAGAGATTATATGTTAGGCCACAAAATTAATTTTAACAAATTTTAGACTATTGAAATCATATCAAGTATTTCTGACCACCATGGGATAAAAGTAGAAAATATTTTTATACTGCACTTATTAATATATTGTATATATAGTGACATTAGTTATTAACGTATTGTATTCTTGAAAAATGCCAAGAAAATGAATGTAAAGTGTTCTCACTGCAAAAATGATGACTATATGAGGTATTACAATTGTTAATTAGCTAGATTTAGTCATTCTACAATGTATATATACTTTAAAACATTATGTGGTACACAGTAAATATGTACAATTTTTTCTGCCAATTAAAAAAATTTAAAAAATAGAAAGTAAATAAAAGAACATATATTAGTAAAACAAGCTAGGCTTTGGAGTCAGACTGAAACTAACTCTTTTAATTATTACATATGTGACCTGGGCAGTAACTTAGCTTTTCTGAGACTTAATTTGCATATTTATAGAAAGGAGATAAGAATATTTCATAGGATTAACATATGTTAAGCAAACATAACAAAGTTTCATATTGTGTAGTAAATGTTCAATAAAGATACCCTAAGTAATGATCATTATTATGAACATATTTGTACTAAAATCATTATCCACTTGGTCCTTCTAGTATCCTTAACATTTTAAAGTCAGTTTAAATTTTAGAATCATTATGTTGGTGAATTGTTTTCCAATGATTTTCGGACGTCACCATCGGCCTTTACAGGTTGCTTTCTGCAAGATATGAAGTCAAACAGAAGTTAGAGAACCAGCTATTTTATTTCTATCTCCTTAATTACAGGGCAGCCTACTCCCTTCCAATGTGTGAATATCGTGAACAACATTGATGGTAATTTTTCTTACTATTAAGTATATAATAATGATTCTTATCCGCAGTGTCCAATTTTATGACCCATCCTCTATGTGTCATTAAAAAGGTAACTTTTCCAGTTAAGAAAGGTTAAAATATATCCTCCAAACTAACTGTGAGGCAATTTGTGCAGTGGAGACATTGGCGTGCTCCAGATGCATAGTAAACAGCAAATGGCCTTTTCTAATTATGAAGCATTTGTCTCAGAACATTCCGGCAGTTAGAATTTAGCTTTAGGCTAACATATGCCTTAATAATGTTGGGAAGCAGTTATAGGCTTGATGGAGCCCCACAAGGTCTCTCCCAAGCTTCTGATCCTGTCACACTAAGTATCTGAGTGATCATAGACGAATCAAGCATCAATAAAGTAGGGGTAGAATACAGCTTCTGGGATTCCTTGAGCATATATTAAAGTACCTTATGATGTGAGCTGGTATTCTTTAATGTTAAAAATGAAGTAGGAGAATAAGCTAATTATTCTTTTTCATATCTTTCTTCCTGTGCCAAGCCCTCAATTTCTAGTCTATTTAGAAAAAGTATGGATCAGCAAACATTTTAAATGAGACTTACCTACTATCTGAGAATGTTCCCTGAAAAACATTATCTGACTTGAGAAAAATAATTCACTCAGGAATTCTTTTCAGAAATTTCAACTCATGTTCTACTGCAGGGGAAAGGTGTTCAGACACAACTAATATTGAAAACCAGTTCTCTCCTAGTAGAGATTATGACGGTCTGTGGTGATTTGCCAAAGAATTATAAGAATATTTTATTTAGTTGAAATGTTTGACACACACAAAATTCAATTCTGAGTATATTTGATGAATTCTCACTTTGTTCTATTGCAGGGAACAAAATAAATGTGTAAAGAAATGATTATCTGTTATGAGTGTTGTTATTCTACAGCAGCATTAACCAACAGAAATGTTATGTAAGCAATATATATGATTTTATATTTTCTGGTGATAACATTAAAAAGTAAAGAGAAGCAAGTATAATGAATTCTACTATTAAACTTTTATTTTACCCAATATACACAAAATATTATTATTTTAACATGTAATAAATGTAAAATTATTCCTAAGTTATTTTACGTACTTTTTTCATACCATCTTCTAAATCCTGTGTGTAACTTGTGCATCCAATTTCACATTAGCCTTAATCCAAGTTCTCAATAGCCATGTATGGCAGATAGCTATTATATTGGACAGTGCAGATTAAAATGTAACAAGGGCGAAGTTTGGTAAAAGTTTAGCACAGAAGGGTCTGGAAAGGGAAAAAATATTTAAAAGGTACTGTGCTGGTTAATTTTATGTCAATTTGACTGGGCTAAGGGATACCCAGATAGCTGATAAAACGTAATTTCTGGGTGTATCTATCAGAGTGTTTCAGACAAGATCAACATTTGAATCCGCAGACTGAGTAAAACGATCCACTCTCGCTAGCGTGAGCAGGCATTGTTCATTCTGCTGAAGACCTAGTTAGGACAAAAAGGTACAGGAAGGGCAAATTTGATCTCTCTTCTTGACCTCCATAACTGCATAGCCAACTTCTTTCATAAATACCCACTTATATGTCTATATAGCCTGTTGGTTCTGTTTCTCTGGAGAATCTTGACTAAGATTGACTAATAAAACTATCTTTGAGTTGAGTCTTGCAAGCATATGTGGGAGTTTTAGAAGACAAATGGGTGGAAAGTCATTCTAGGTGGAGGACCTATCGTGAACAAAGGCACAGAGTAAAACAAGCTTTCATCTGGAGGAGTAGAGGCAGGCTTGAAGCTGGAGAGGAAGCTGGGGAAAACATGAAGTCTTTGCAAATGCCTATGTCCTGAGTGGTATTGCCTAGGTTTTCTACTAGGGTTTTTACGGCTTTAGGTCTAACATTTAAGTCTTTAATCCATCTTGAATTTAATTTTTGTACAAGGTGTAAAGAAGGGATCCAGTTTCAGCTTTCTACATATGGTTAGCCAGTTTTCCCAGCACCATTTATTAAATAGGGAATCCTTTCCCCATTTCTTGTTTTTGTCAGGTTTGCCAAAGACCAGATGGTTGTAGATGTGTGGTGTTATTTCTGAGGCCTCTGTTCTGTTCCGTTGGTCTATATCTTTGTTTTGGTACCAGTACCATGCTGTTTTGGTTACTGTAGCCTTGTGGTATAGTTTGAAGTCAGGTAGCATGATGCTTCCAGCTCTGTTCTTTTTGCTTAGGATTGTCTTGGCAATGTGGGCTCTTTTTTGGTTCTATATGAACTTTAAAGTAGTTTTTTTCCAACTCTGTAAAGAAAGTCGTTGATAGCTTGATGGGGATGGCATTGAATCTACATATTCCCTTGGGCAGTATGGACATTTTCATGATATTGATTCTTCCTATCCATGAGCATGCAATGTTCTTCCATTTGTTTGTGTCCTCTTTTATTTAGTTAAGCAGTGGTTTGTAGTTCTCCTTGAAGAGGTCCTTCCCATCCCTTGTAAGTTGGATTCTTAGGTATTTTATTCTCTTTGTAGCAATTGTGAATGAGGGTTCACTCATGATTTGACTCTCTGTTTGTCTGTTATCGGTTTATACAAATGCTTGTGATTTTTGCACATTGATTTTGTATCCTGAGACTTTGCTGAAGTTGCTTTTCAGCTTAAGGAGATTTTGGGCTGAGATGATGGGGTTTTCTAGATATACAATCATGTCATCTGCAAACAGGGACAGTTTGACTTCCTCTTTTCCTAATTGAATACCCTTTATTTCTTTCTCTTTTCTGATTGCCCTGGTCAGAACTTCCAACACTATGTTTAATGGGATTGGTGAGAGAGGGCATCCCTGTCTTGTGCCAGTTTTCAAAGGGAATGTTTCCAGTTTTTGCCCTTTCAGTGTGATATTGGCTGTGGGTTTGTCATAAATAGCTCTTATTATTTTGGATACATTCCATCAATACCTAACTTATTGAGAGATTTTAGCACAAAGGGCTGTTGAATTTTGTCAAAGGCCCTTTCTGCCTCTGTTGAGATAATCGTGTGTTTTTTGTCTTTGGTTCTGTTTATATGCTGGATTATATTTATTGATTTGTGTATGTTGAACCAGCCTTGCATCCCAGGGATGAAGCCCACTTGATCATGGTGGATAAACTTTTTGATGTGCTGCTGGATTCGGTTTGCCAGTATTTTATTGAGGATTTTTGCATCTATGTTCATCAGGGAAATTGGTCTAAAATTCTCTTTTTTGGTTGTGTCTCTGCCAGGCTTTGGTATCAGGATGATGCTGGCCTCATATAATGAGTTAGGGAGGATTCTCTCTTTTTCTACTGATTGGAATAGTTTCAGAAGGAATGGTACCAACTCCTCCTTGTACCTCTGGTAGAATTTGACTGTGAATCCATCTGGTCCTGGACTTTTTTTGGTTGGTAGGCTGTTAATTATTGCTTCAATTTCAGAACCTGTTATTGGTGTATTCAGGGATTCACCTTCTTCCTGGTTTAGTCTTGGGAGGGTGTCTGTGTCCAGGAATTTATCCATTTCTTCTAAATTTTCTAGTTTATTTGCGTAGAGGTGTTTACAGTATTCTCTGATAGTAGTTTGTATTTCTGTGGGATCGGTGGTGATATCCCCTTTATCATTTTTTATTGTGTCCATTTGATTCTTCTCTTTTTTCTTCTTTATTAGTCTTGCTGGTGGTCTATCAATTTTGTTGATCTTTTCAAAAAACCAGCTCCTGGATTTATTGATTTTTTTGAAGGGATTTTTTTTTTTTTTTGGTCTCTATATCCCTCAGTTCTGCTCGGATCTTAGTTATTTCTTGCCTTCTGCTAGCTTTTGAATGTGTTTGCTCTTGCTTCTCTAGTTCTTTTAATTGTGATGTTAGGGTGTCAATTTTAGATCTGTCCTGCTTTTTCCTGTGGGCATTTAGTGCTATAAATTTCCCTCTACACACTGCTTTAAATGTATCCCAGAGATTCGCTCTTTGTTTTCATTGGTTTCAAAGAAAATCTTTATTTCTGCCTCCATTTCGTTATGTACCCAGTAGTCATTCAGGAGCAGGTTGTTCAGTTTCCATGTAGTCGTGCGGTTTTGAGTGAGTTTCTTAATCCTGAGTTCTAGTTTGTTTGCGCTGTGGTCCCACAGACAGTTTGCTGTAATTTCTGTTATTTTACATTTGCTGAGGAGTGCTTTACTTCCAACTATGTGATCAATTTTGGAATAAGTGTGATGTGGTGCTGAGAAGAATATATATTCTGTTGATTTGGGGTGGAGAGTTCTGTAGATGTCTACTAGGTCTGCTTGGTGCAGAGCTGAGTTCAATTCCTGGATATCCTTGTTAACTTTCTGTCTCATTCATCTATCTAATGTTGACAGTGGGGTGTTAAAGTCTCCCATTATTATTTTTTGGGAGTCTAAGTCTCTTTGTAAATCTCTAAGGACTTGCTTTATGAATCTTGATGCTCCTGTATTTGATGCACATATATATAGGATAGTTAGCTCTTCTTGTTGAATTGATCCCTTTACCATTATGTAATGGCCTTCTTTGTGTCTTTTGATCTTTGTTGGTTTAAAGTCTGTTTAATCAGAGACTAGGATTGCAACTCCTGCCTTTTTTTGTTTTCCATTTGTTTGGTAGATCTTCCTCCATCCCTTTATTTTGAGCCTATGTGTGTCTCTGCATGTGAGATGGGTCTCCTGAATACAGCACACTGATGGGGCTTGACTCTTTATCCAATTTGCCAGTCTGTGTCTTTTAATTGGAGCATTTACCCTATTTACATTTAAGGTTAATATTGTTATGTGTGAATTTGATCCTGTCATTATGATGTTAGGTGGTTATTTTGCTTGTTAGTTGATTCAGTTTCATCCTTGCATCGATGGTCTTTACAATTTGGCATGCTTTTTGCAGTGGCTGGTACCAGTTGTTCCTTACCATGTTTAGTGCTTCCTTCAGGAGCTCTTGTAGGGCAGGCCCGGTGGTGACAAAATCTCTCAGCATTTGCTTGTCTGCAAATGATTTTATTTCTCCTTCACTTATGAAGCTTAGTTCGGCCGGATATTATATTCTGGGTTGAAAATTCTCTTCTTTAAGAATGTTGAATATTGGCCCCCACTCTTTTCTGACTTGTAGGGTTTCTGCTGAAAGATCCACTGTTAGTGATGGGCTTCCCTTGTGGGTAACCCAACCTTCCTCTCTAGCTGCCGTTCGCATTTTTTCCTTCATTTCAACCTTGGTGAACCTGACAATTACGTGTCTTGTAGTTGCTCTTCTCGAGGAGTATCTTTATGGCATTCTCTGTATCTCCTGAATTTGAATGTTGGCCTGACTTGCTAGGTTGAGGAAGTTCTCCTGGATAATATCCTGCAGAGTGTTTTCCAACTTGATTCCATTCTCCCTGTCTCTTTCAAGTACACCAATCAGACATAGATTTGGTCTTTTCACATAGTACCATATTTCTTGGAGGCTTTGTTCATTTCCTTGTACTCTTTTTTCTCTAAACTTCTCTTCTCTCTTTATTTCATTCATTTGATCTTCAATCACTGATACCTTTTCTTCCAGTTGATCGAATCAGCTACTGAAGCTTGTGCATTCATCATGTAGTTCTCGTGCCATGGTTTTCAGCTCCATCAGGTCATTTAAGGATTTCCCTACACTGGTTATTCTAGTTAGCCATTCATCTAATCTTTTTTCAAGGTTTTTAGCTTCTTTTCGATGGGTTTGAACTTCCTTCTTCCTAGGAGAAGTTTGATCATCTGAAGCCTTCTTCTCTCAACTTGTCAAAGTCATTCTCCTTCCAGCTTTGTTTTATTGCTGGCGAGGAGCTGCATTCCTTTGAACGGGGAGAGGCACTCTGATTTTTAGAATTTTCAGCTTTGCTGCTCTGTTTTTTTCCCCCTCTTTGTGGTTTTATCTAACTTTGGTCTTTGATGATGGTGACATAAAGATGGGGTTTTGGTGTGGATGTCCTTTCTGTTAGTTAGTTTTCCTTCTAACAGTCAGGACCCTCAGCTGCAGGTTTGTTGGAGTTTGCTGGAGGTCCACTCCAGACCCTGTTTGCCTGGGTATCAGCAGCAGAGGCTGCAGAACAGCGAATATTGCTCAACAGCAAATGTTGCTGCCTGATCATTCCTCCAGAAGCTTCATCTCAGAGGGGTACCCGGCCATGTGAGATGTCAATCTGCCCCTAATAGGGGGTGCCTCCCAGTTAGGCTTCTCAGGGGTCAGGGATCCACTTGAGGAGGCATTCTGTCCATTCTCAGATCTCAATCTCTGTGCTGGGAGAACCACTACTCTCTTCAAAGCTGTAAGACAGGGACATTTCAGTCTGCAGAGGTTTCTGCTGCCTTTTGTTTGGCTATGCCCTGCCCCCAGAGGTGGAGTCTACAGAGGCAGGCAGGCCTCCTTGAGCTGCACTGGGCTCCACCCAGTTTGAGCTTCCCAGACACTTTGCTTACCTACTCAAGTCTCAGCAATGGCGGGTGTCCCACCCCCAGCCTTGCTGCTGCCTTGCAGTTTGATCTCAGACTGCTGTGCTAGCAATGAGTTTGGTTCCATGGGCGTGGAACACTCCGAGCCAGGTGTGGGATATAATCTCCTGGTATGCCGTTTTCTAAGACTGTTGGAAAAGCACAGTATTAGGGTGGGAGTGACCCGATTTTCCAGGTACCGTCTGTCACAGCTTCCCTTAGCTAAGAAAGGGAATTCTGTGACCCCTTGTGCTTCCCAGGTGAGGCGATGCCTCACCGTGCTTTGGCTCATGTTCAGTTGACTCCACCTACTCTCCTGTACCCACTGTCCGACAAGCCCCAGTGAAATGAACCCAGTACCTCAGTTGGAAACGCAGAAATCACCCGTCTTCTGCATCGCTCATGCTGGGAGCTGTAGACTGGAGCTGTTCCTATTTGGCCATCTTGTGAACGTCATTTTTATATCCTTATTGGCCATATGCATTTGTCTTCTTGGCCAACTTTGATAAAAGGAAAAAATTTTCCCAAAACATAAAATTTACTTGGCTGACACTTCATAATATTTGTGACGTTTCATCTTGGCCTCCTAAGATTCCCAAAGCTATCTGAGTGTTAAGATGTTTGTCCTGGACTCACAGCCTGGTACATTTATTTCTAGACTATAGGTATCTGTAGGACCATGTGATTTCAGAATATTTTTAAGATAATTATGCTTTTTTATTACAGCAATGACAATTTTGAAAATATTAGAAAATACTTTGATGATAATAGTTTTATATTTATAACATAAAAAGTAAAAGAGAATTACAAGCTAATTTTGCTCATTAGAAGTCACTTAGGTTAGTTTATAATGTGCATGGTTCTCACCCCTTAAAATGAGGTAATTTTGCTAATACAATGCTGTCTGCACTTTTGAATAATATGAATGCAGCATTCATTATTCCACTATTTTATTTTCACTTATATGTCTAGGCTAGAAAGTTGAATGATAGAGTCAAATTCCCTCTACCTGACTTTTCCTATCTGTTTGAGATCCTTAACGTCTTTCAAATTCATCTATCTCTCTAGTTTCGTTGCCATTACCAGTGTCCACCCACCTGAATAATTCCAAGAGTTGCTAACTAATCTCTGTCTCTGTCTTGGTCTCTATCTCTATCTCTATTTCTGACTCTGTCTCTATTCCTTCATCTTTCTTCCCTGAGTCCTGTCCTCCTCCAGTGCACCATTAGGTACTGCTAGCATAAACTTTCTGAAGTGAATCATTTGCTTTAAAGCCTTCTATGCCCCCCTCCTCACTGGCCTCACGATCAAGTCATAACTCTGCATCAAGGCACACAAGAACCTTTGCCATCTAACAATTGTTGCTTTCCTTATCACTTCTGACTCACCTCTCTACCTCCTAGCATCTAATCATCCCTGGACCACTTGGAGTTTTCTCCAAGGGACACCTTTTCTTCTTTATGTATGTAATGAGTCTCCTCATTTTGGAAAACACTTGTGGTGGTAGTTGTGGTGGTGGTAGGATAACCTCAAAAATATCTAGCAATCCCTGTGGCATACTTGATTCTGGAGCAAGGTCTGTGAGGACACTGTTGAACTCAGTGCTGACACTTCAGTTACTGAACTGTGGGGATCCTAGGAGATATTAGGGGAAAGGCTGGGAAGGGCTGTCAGGGAACTCAAGGAAATGGCTGTTTACTAAATAGTATAAAAGTATTTGGATGTTTTAGCAACTGGCATGCCCCTAGGGACACAGATCAGCTAAGTACTAGCCCTGCCCTTGTCACTCCCACTACCTCTTTCTCTGACCTAATTTTTCCTCCAGGACTTGCTTAGAGCAGGGGCTCTTAATCTTGTGTGTGGGTGTCATGGACCTATTTGTCAGTTTGGTGAAGCATATGGACTCCTCTAAGAGTAATCTTTTTTAAAGACATGAAATAAAATACATAGAATAAGAAAGAAAATCATTTATATTGAAATACAGTAATGACATTTAATGGTGAATTATGATATAATAACTTATTAAAACTAAGATCTAGAGTCAGATCTGGTAAATGCCATAATTTTGAAGTAGTGGTGAATGTAAATTACATTAAGATATCTGCAGCAAATACAGGAGGATATAAAAATAGCCACTGTTTCTATTGGTAACAAATCATACTGTGGTTTGTTGCTCAGATTTCTATAATCATAGGAAGAAATGCTAAATATCAGTTATAGGATAATAAAAATAAAGATGCTCTTTTTTCTCTCTCATGTTCAAGAATCTCTTGAGTTTCATTGACAGATGTTTTGGAGCTCTATGGATGCCAGATTTCTTAGTCAGTTTGGACTATTGTAACAAATACAGATGCTCCTGGACTTGCAATGGGGTTATATCCTAATAATCCCAGCGTGAGCTGAAAATATTGTAACTTGAAAATGCATTTAAACACTCAACCTGCCAAACATCTTAGCTTTGGCTAGCCTACCTTAAACATGCACAGAACATTTACATCAGCCTTTTGGGAAAAATCATGTAGCACAAAGCCTATTTTATAATAAAGTGTTGAATATCTCATGTAATATATGGAATACTTTACCGCAGTACAGTTTCTACTGAATGCATATCACTTTTACACCATTGCAAAGTTGAAAATTTTTAAGTGGGACCACCGTAAACCAAGAATCATCTGTACCATAGACTGAATGGCTTAAAAGACAAACATTTATTTCTCACAGTTCTGGAGGCTAGAAGCCCAAAATCAGGGTACCAGAGAGGCTGGCTTCTTGCTGATGCCCCTATTCCTGGTTAGGTCCTCACATGGCCTTTTCTTGGTGCTTGCATGCAGAGAGGGAAATCCTCTTTTTCTAAGGGCACTAATCCCATCATGTGGGCTTTACCCTCATGACGTTATTTAAATCTGGTCTCATCCCAAGGCAACCACCTTCTGATAGCATCATATTGAGGATAGGGCTTCAACATCTGAATTTTGGGAGGACACAAACATTCAGTCCTTAACCCTGGGTGTAGCACCCTAGCTTAAATGATTCTTTTCTACAAAGCCTTCTTTAATCATCTCTTCTCAGCTCCTCCCCACAGAAAGTATGCGTTGCCTTTTTTGTGTATTCACAGCCTCAGAAACTTACCCCATGGTAGCATTTATCTCTTCATTTGTTTTTCTCTTGTACTAGACCAGGAATCAGCAAGTATTTTCTGTAAAGGGCTGGATAGGAAATATTTTAGGCTTTGCAGTACATATGGTCTCTGCTGCAATTACTCAGTTCAGCCAGAGACAATATGTAAATGAATGGGCATGGCCGTGTTCCAGTAAGACTTTCATGGACACAAATTTATTTATGGACACTGAAAATCATTTCATACAATTCTCATGTGTCACGAAATATGCTTCTTTTAAAATTTTTCAACGATTTAAAAATACAAAACCCATTCTTAGCCAGTAGACTGTACAAAAACACCATGGGCCAGATTTGGCATGGATAATAGTTTGTCTACCTCTGTACTAGATCACAAGTTTCTTGAGGGCAGGGACTGTGAGTTTGTTTTCTATCCCTTAGATCTAGTACCAGTGTTTGCCATATTGGTATAAAGTAAATATGAGCGGAATAAATATTTGAATCTCTAAGTGCATTATACTTACATTTGCTTTCCCAATATTCTTCCAGAATTTGAGTTGAACAGCAGATGAATTCCTCAGTAGAAGAACTTAAGCCAAATCCAGATTTGTGGTCTCTTAGTCTAGCACAATTTTATGGCTCCTTCCTCTGTAATCTTGGTGTCCCCCAAGTGAAGGCCAACTGTTCCCTGCATTGAAGTTGTTCTCAGTGTACTTGTGCACTTTGAGGTCTCAGAGTAATGGGAGTTTATTTTCCACTGAGTGGGATGCGGGTGACCTTAACCTGAAAAAATGATATACGTTTCAGCAAAGAATTTTAGATACATACTTGAACAAAAAGGAAAATCACTTCCCAGCACTGTCTCTGCTTTATACCCTTTAGACTTAAATGTTCAACAGTAATCATCATGAAAATCACAGGAATTTTATTTGTGAAATGCTTATTCCCTATAGAGATTAACACATCACTTAAGATCAAAGGTGAATGAAGAGATATGTTTTTGAACGGTCTCTGTAAGTTATAGAAGCAATAGATTTACATTCCAGCAGGCTACTTAAAAAAATGTTCATCACAACTCTAATATAACCATGTTTTTGATAAGTCAAGGTGATTATTAGTCATGCTTGTCCATCTGTAAAAAGCTGACTTGACTAATATGTATGTTGGCCAAAGTTAAATTAAAAAAGGTTTTGGTATCATGCCCAAGGTCATTGACAAATTTGCAATCTCATCAAGCCATGTTTATTATCATGCAAAATATTGAACTACAGTTTTACCTAGAGACATTTTAATAGCCCATGTAAACAGGAACCAAAAAGTAAAATGAAATTATTGAATTCTGTCAGTTTATTTTTTAAAGTCATTTTTCAACACATAGATAATGAAACCTGATACATTCAGTTTAGATATTTTGATGTAGCATCAGATGCATCCTAGGCTTAAATTATTTTGTGGGTTTTTTGCAGGTGAACTTCGTGTACATAAAGTTCGTTAACACATTTGCCTAATGCCTACCAAATGAAATGCTGATTTCTAGTAGGGGAGCAGAGATTGTAAGAGATGAGATAGGGACTTTTCTCTGAAGGAATATACAAATTTATATAAGGAAACATGATACAGACCTAGGAGAGAAATAACATTAATAACACATGCTAAGCACCAGGGAGAGAAACATAGAAAAAAGCAGCAATTCATAGGCAGGGAGGCACAAGGGTCAATATTTGGGCTTGAGGTGTGAACTCAGATTTAAAATGCTGAAGATAGCTTGGCCACAGTACATATGTGTGTATGTGCATGCACTACCCCCAAACCATGCAGCAACACTGCAGAAATCTCAACTATTTCAGTCTCTTTTCCTGGTAGACTCCTGAGCTCATTTCCAGCTGTGCTCTTGTTTATGTGCTTTCCCCACCCAGTTACCCTTTGCCTACCTCTTTTGTAGCTCAACTCCTACCACTTTTTAAGGTCCCACTTGCTGTTCCAACTCTTAGGAACGCTCTCCTGATTTTCCAAGTTCTTTGTGGCTGTATCATCTGGTCTTACTGTTTGTCTCAAGTAAAAGGGTATTGTGGAAAAGAGTCTGGAGGTAGCAGATATATTAGAATCTGACTGAAGGATACCTTCACAACCTTTGTTTTTGATGAAGTGTCATTTGTAAAAAACATTTAGAATGGAGCCATGCACACATAAGTTCTGGCTGCTTTGTTCTATTTCTACTTAAGTGAGCATGTTTTGTTTTTTCTTTAATATAGAAAGAGAGAAGTCATATTCCAGTTTTGCAGCTTAAGTTTTGCAAGAAAAAAATAGGTACAATTCAAAGATAGGGTTTACTCTGGAGTACAATATTCTTCTTATCTTCCTTCTTCCCTGTTCCTTTGTGTGTAACTTCTAGCTCCTCCCCATAAGGCACACACGTGTCCTAATTCCTTTGATAACTTTTTTCTCCTCCTCCACTCCCAAATCATGATCCATCACATTCACTGGGCTTAGTCTTGAGAAATGTGAAGCAGAGACAGTGGCACTCTTCTGTCTTTCTATATTTGGCTCAATTAACTATATCCTGGCCCTATTCAAAGGTCTTCCTCAGACTATATACCCCATGGCTATGATATATGAATTTTTTTTTAGTTCATTTGCTAACTTAAAATATTTTATGTCATGAAAATTTGAAAACATATATAAAAGTAAAGAGAATAATAAATCTCTCATATGCCATCACACCAATATGATAACCAAGATTTTTAATGTGCTCATCTTTTAAAACATAAATTTATCATGATACATTGTTGTGTTACACACTATAACATCTGTCCTTTTCTTAAACTTCTCTTAGTCATATGCTTAATAGATCAAATGGTGAAGCTGTGGGATATTCAGCTTCAACATCTAACTATGCATTGTCAAAGATAGTGGTGCATAAGAGAATAAATTAAAATTCAACAAACATGTCTACTAAAACTACCACATGGCAACTTTGGGCACAGATTTCAATTTGTAAAATGAGCTTTGTGTGGAAATCATTGTGTAACTATTATTTCTATTACATAAATTCTCCCCTAAGCCTGAAAATTGAAATTTTACTTCTACTTTTTGTAATTAAAATATTGTCATATGAGTCATTAACACCGTGCTGGGTAATTACCAGGGTCTATTATTACTTGTGAACCTCTTTTTTCTTCATGCTATTTTCTTCATATATAGCCTTGAATTACAAAATACTTTCTGTGTGTGCTTAGACATTGTCAACCCCCAAGGACATTGAGCAAGGGCAACAGGAATCTTCCTAGTAGACAATAATGCTAATATGGAAAATTATGAACTATATTTTGCCTGTAAACATATTTATGAACTATATTTTGCCTGTAAACACTTTTTAAATGAAATAGGATAGCATTGTGATATTAGCTTTAAATGTTTGTAAAAAGTCAATCATTTTCATGCTTCTCATGAATAGCTCATCTTCTTTGCAGGATGTTGTACACAACTGAAATTCTCTAATTAATTTTTCCCTGTTTGTTTTCCTTTTATTTTTCTCCAGCTCTTGTAAATGTAAAACTCTGGGCCATTGATCGACAATGTTTTCAAACAATAATGATGAGGACAGGACTCATCAAGCATACCGAGTATATGGAATTTTTAAAAAGGTAGGATGCTTTCTTTTCTCTTGTGAGAGTGTTTACTTTCCTTTTAGCCCTATTATCTGAAATGCAGCACCCTGAAGACTTTTTGCCTTTCTCTCAGTCATAATAGTCTACAAATCTGTAGAGATGTAAGACTCTGAACAAGCTTCTTTATATTCCTGGTGCCAGTTTCCATGACGTATGGTTAAGTCAGAAATTCAGAATTTCATGACATGTATTAAGCCATTCTCTCATAGAAGTGAGCAACTCGGAGAAACCAATAAAAATGTGCTTGAACAAAAAAGGATATTGAATACATCTCCAACTATTTATTGGTTAATATATTTATGACACCTCTTCTAAACAGACTCACACTATAAGACTGAGTCATCTCATGTGTGTGTTTCCATATGAAAGGTCAGATGACTAAGATGAAAAAGTTCCAAGAAATAGCTTATTATCCTTTAATCCTGGGCTTAATTTCCCAAATAAAATTCATTTTATGCTACAGTTCTGAAATATCAAAAGCTTTTCTTCCCTTTATATTATATATTATCATAATAACTCAATATAGGGTGGAAATTGGCATAAAAACCAGCTTTTTATTTCTTAGGAATACATTGATATTCACTGGAATGAATTTCTTTGTCTCTAAGTTTATTTTATTTTAAAGAAAATATATTATCTTATGATTGAAAATAATATTGACAATTCTCATGACTTTTTAGAAAGCACTTATTTTTTAAATTACTTTTCTTTTGAAAACAGAGCCATTATTAAATAGTAATATACAAGTTATATGAGCATATAATGAGTGTACTGCTAATTAAGATTTCATTTTTGATAGGTAGAATATTTAATTTTTTTGTTTTGCTTTTTATTTTTGATGACTAAACTGTTAAAATGAAGCTAAAAAGTCAATTTCACATTTTGCTTTAGTGATACACCTTATTAGGTATCTACTGAATTTTCTTAAGATGCAATTTTTAATATTCCATACTTGAATATTTCTTGTGGTTAATTTATTTTCTTACTGCTTCATCTTTTATACATTTTTATTTCTACATAAGACCTTTTATATTCATGTAAAAGGGATAATACAATTCTAATTTGATATCAAGTAATAATATTTTGAAAAATTACTGTCAGCAGGGTGTTGATTTTTTTTCTCAATGCGATTGGATGAAACATTTAGAAGAGGTAGAAATGTAAATTCCTATTTGAAATTTAATATCATTTTCAAGGAAATTAAATTATTCAGGTGCCTTCTATATTGGGTGAGAGATATATATATGTATGTGTTGATATATATGTGTCTATACGTATGTTGTGTGTATGTGTGTGTATGATGAAAGATAGAGACAGAGAGAATGAATATTCACTTTAAGCCTTAACTTAAAGTTCAAGGGTTATTGATTTCTCCTGGTGCAGCTCTGATAAAGATCACAACTGATAATCAATGAAATGCTTACCTATAGAATATAGTCCATTATTCATCTCACATACCTAAACTTTGGACACTTACAATGTTGATTTTAGTTTCCATAAATTTGTTCTTCCAAGAAAATGGACTGAGTGCCAATGCTATCTCAAATGATTCTAACAAGAACTCTTTCTAGTGGCACTATTTCAGGAGATGGAGATGTCTCACTCTGTGTGCATGCGTGTGTGTATATGTGTGTGTATTCAAATTCAAATCTTAAACAATAAAATTAGCTCTCCAAAGTAAGTGAACATTTTTTGATGGTCAGAATAGAGCTGGCAGACTTTAACTGGCTGAATAAAAAAAGAGGTGGTTGCTGACTTGGATGTCACTTTCCATCTGGCTACTCAATAAAACATAAAGTTCACATTGTTTGTGAATGTAGGACTGGGCTGGGAGTCCAGAGAGGTGACAGGATGACCATCATTGACTGAGGCCAGCTTTAGTCTTCCTAAATTACAACTGTGACCAACTGGTTCTCTCTCTATAAGTTTTTCAATGGCTCATAGTTCCTGTTGCATTATTTACAGCCTCATTAGTTGGACATTCAAGGCCCTCCTGTAGCCAAAACCAGTGAGGTTTTTTAGCCTGGATTCTTCTCACTTCCTGCAAACCGAACAATTCCATGTACCCATCCCTTCCCCCTGTGCTTTTTCACAGCACACTCCCTCTCTGCCTGCCCGTCTCCTCCATCACTGTCAATGGTCAAATCCTTTTCTGCTTTTTGGATCCAACTAAAAGCTGCCTTTCCATATATACTTACCTCATTACACTGAGAAGTCACCTTTTCCCTCCTCTGGAGCTTCATCTCTGCCATATGTTTTATTGTCTGCTTTGTTTCATTATAACTTGACTACTAAGCTTATTTCCACTTCTAGACTATAAGCTTTTTAAAACTAGGGTTATTCCTTAAATATCTTTCTATTTTTCTTTGACACAAAACTTAGCGCTTTACAGATAGGCACTGTATAGAACAGTGAGTACAGAGCCAGTATATAATTTTCAGGACTCACTGAAGAATAAAAATGCAGAACATCTTTCAAAAATTGATAAAAAATTAAAGACCTTGACAGCACAGCATTAAATCAAGTGTAAGAACCTTGTAAGTGCAGGCCCTATGCTTTTGTACAAGTCACACATTCATGAAGCCATGTAGGAGTGGAAAGGGTACCATCCCTTTCCTCTCCATCGTAAGGGTTTTGGCTGGCACACCTATATAAAAAGACAGGTTAACAAGAGAAAAGCATTGCAGATTTATCTAATTAAAGATTAAGATGACACAGGAGCCTTCTGAATGAAGTCCTAATGATACAGGGGAAAACTGCATTTTTATGCTTAGGTTTAATGAAGAATGGGCAGTCATAGAATTGTGCTTGAACAAAAGGAGTGTGCTCTACTGATAGTGGCCTGAGTGAGGAAAACTAGCAAGGCTTGTCTGGTCATTCTTCTTGGCCTCTCTGTTGTAGCATTTCTTCCTTCCAGGTATGAGGTAGGACTCCTTTGGAATGAGAATCTTAATTTCTGTATGACTGCTGTCAAACAGAAAAGCAGGGGAAGGTTAGAATACTATTGTTAGACTTTATGGATGGCTTTCAGGAAAAAAGGAGTCTGTCTCTATGACCTGCTTCCGCGAAGAGGAATTCTAGTTTCTATGGCTTGCCTCAGGGGAGAATCAGAAGCCAGAGATAGGAGGCAGGAGAAGGTCAGAGAGAAAGGACTTCTGAGGCCTTTCCTTCAGGGTGTCTTTTTCTGAGCTCCAAAAGCTAGAAGAGTGAATAATATTAATTCCTTCTTCACATCCCCAGGTTAGCTATACTTGGTACCATTTATTTTTCAAGGCTATTAAGAGATGGCATAATAGCCCCAATGATAGATACTATCAAAAACTCAGAAGACCAAAATAAACTGTTTTACTGTAACTTTGGAATTACTTTTATCTCCCTGTTTGTTGTTGGTTTTTTAAAAATTGCTTATCTTTCTTTTACATCATATAAAACTTTATTTTTTTTTAATAGTCAAGCCAATCCACTTTTTTCTTTATGACTTAGGCTGAGTATAGTGGCTCATGCCTGTAATTCCAGCACTTTGAGAGGCTGAAGTAGGCAGATTGTTTGAGCTCAGGAGTTTGAAACCAGCTTGGTCAACGTGGTGCAACCCTGTCTCTGCAAGAAAATAGAAAAATAGAAAAATTACCAGGTGGGGTGGCATGTGCCTATAGTCCCAGCTACTCAGGAGGCTGAGGTGGGAGGATCACTTGGGCCTGGTAGGTTGAGGCTGCAGTAAGCAGAAATCTCGCCACTGCACTCCAGTCTAGGCAACAGAGAGAGACCCTGTCTCAAAAAACAAAAGCAAAAACATCACTGCATATATAGGAAGGCTTACCTAACATTATAAAAACATTGACTTTAAGGGCTTTAAAGCAGTCTGTGAAGAAGGGGATGTTTTTCTCTATGTGTTTGCTAAATAAAACCTGCATCTAAATTTTTCTACTATAGATATCTTATACTTTATATTTTGTGAACAAGTTAAAGGTGTAAAGCAATGGTGATGCTATAAAAAAATGAAAACTAGCAAAGGATCATGCAAATTCTCAGAGTTCTTTTCGGTAGGGGTCTCTGTTGTAAATCCCAGTGCCTTCCCAACTGAGGAATTTCAGGAGCTGCCACAGGCTAAAAGATGAGTGGCTCTCTATCATTTCTTATCTTGTGGTGCCACTGTTTCTCCTGATTTTTCTGAATAAACACCTAAGTTTGGAGGAGGAGAAAACGGGACACACCAGGCATATAAATGCACTGCTAATAGGCAAGAGTTTTTCTTTATTGTCAAAGTTGGGTTTTATTTTTATTCCATTGTAGTTACCCATTTTGTAACTCCCAGTCATGTGGTTTGGCCCCCTCTTTGCTATTAGATGCCACATCAAACTGTGATTCTGGCTCTTTAATCCTATTTAGTCATTTCTCTTTTGTGCCTGTATTTCAGATTCCCTGATGTAAACACAGATGTTTCTATCCAGATCATAAAAAAAAAAAAAAAAAAAAAAAAAAAAAAAAACCACACACACACAAAAACAAGGTATTCAAAGGGCAATGCTACTAAGCATGGCATAATTGCTGTAGGTCAAACCATAATTTTGCCAGTTGCCAGCATTTTCTGTCATCTTTGGCTACTAAAAAGTACTGTTGTTTTTAAGACAGATTCTGAAAAATGAGCCAAATAACTGCCAGAGTTAATTTGTGCTGCTTTTCTCTGAGCATATTCTCTGTTACTGCTGTTAGCACTGGTATTTATGCCCAGAGGAGCATTAGTATGTAGCTGTGTGACCATTGAGGTTTACTTATATAAACTAGGTTTTCTTTTGTCCCCAAACTATGAAGCTGATGAGGACAATGATAATGATGGGCCCTGATTTATATTACTTGCTTCACTGACAAATCAGAGAGACGACGGGGGCTTTTTGGAATTGAAGCTACACGCTAGATCCTGTTTACCCTCAGAAAATATTTTCTTTATCCACTTGGTAAGACAGATGTGCTCATGTCATCCCTCTTGCATTAAACCTTTCCGTATTTCCCATCACTCGTAGGAGAAAGCCTACCTAGTTCTTACCATTGTTTTCCAAGCCTACCTGCCCTGACACTACTCCAGACTCATCTCACTCTACATCTTCTCCTTTTTTATTCTCTCATCCTCCCTTGTCCAAGTCACATAGTACTCTTTCATCTCCTTGAATGCTCCATGGCCCCTCTTAATAAATAGGATTATCTCAAGAGACTCCCCTCCCTTTGAATGGGTGCATTTCCAGAGCGATCTAAGATGTGACGACACATCAAATATGCCTGCCATAGTGAAAAATAGAATCTGATACCTCTTAAAACTCTTATAAATGTCTGATTTCCCTTCCCTTCCTTGAGTTGAATGGGGGCAATAATAATATTCACCACTGAGCTTTACATTATATTTTCAATACAAATAATTGTAAAGTTCACAGACTCTGAAGATTTTTGGTGATAATTTGGTTCCCACCTGACTTTCCACCTGTTAAAGAACTTGAAGGTGTTGTTCAATTTTAAAAGTACTCATCGTATGGTTTGGCCCCTTTAAACCAGAAGGGTAAATCTTTGCCAGGAAGCCCTCATTACTGGGAGGTGATTTGTAACCAAAGTCCACAACCGATGGCCCTCTATGGGGGCTTGGTAGCATCTATATACAAAGGATCAAGATGATGCGTGGGCCCTTGGCAAGTCATAGAGCTGCTTTGATGATCTCTCCTTATTCCATAATTTCCTTTCTAAAAATCCTGCTAGATTTTAGTGCTGTGTAAAGCTTCCTTATTCTTTATCTCCATTACTGGGGAGTGAGCCCCAAGTCCACTTGTGCTTTTCCCTTATTCTCTAAAACAAAAATGCTTGTATATATATCCAACATGTTGTTAAATGAATATGCTACCTATTTATCTATACGTATTCTGAAAGTAAGTGATTTCCCCTTTAAAAAGTATGACTTTGTTATTGTAACTTTATACTTTCATTTGATATCAGAATGGCCTTGACTATGAAGATAATTTCATGTTGAGATCACCCCTTGACTTCTGCCTATGGGCCATACTTCAACCAAACTTTTCTGAAACTTCTGTTTAATTGCTTTACATTTTTCTCATTTTATGGTTTCTGCCTCACCTGCCACTGGACGGGATCTACATGATGATGCATCATCACCTCTGTGGTCTGATGAATCAACAAGGATTAAATGATTTTGGATTTAGAAAAATCTAAGATGTGATGTCATTTAATTTCTCTGCATATTTTATAGCTGAAGCAACTGAGTCTCGAAGAGGCCAAAATAAGCTCATACCCAGTAAAAAACAGAGCTTAGACTAAAACTCGGGTTTCTGAATCTCTAACCTGAGTATTACCCTCTACCTGGACTCCAGTTCATAGTTTGTTTTCTAATGGCAGCTCCCCACTACAGTAAACTAAAGTGAGGGTAGTTTAGTTATATTTTCGTTCTTCCTCTCCACAAAGGCAACTTTATTGATTATTAATTCAATAGTATATAGATCTTTGTCTATATTCTAACTATATACCTTTATTTTCAATCTTTTAGAAATAAAATGTATAAACCCCTTACAAGCTTTTCCTTCTTTGATCCAATTTAAAAATCTACAGTTTCATTATTTTAAATAACTCAATCCAAAGGCACTTTATTTTTTATATTTTAATTGTATTTTATCATATTGGTAAAAGTGTAGTCAGGGAGAGAATTGGAGTTTGTTGAGTAGAATATAATGTTATGAGGAGTGTGAAAGGTTATTCATTCTATTGATGAGAGAATGGAGCCTAGATTGGTGAGGAGAGCTGCCCCACATCACCCGGAAAATTGCTAATAAAATCATCCCTGTGCCTGGGCGAGTCTGAAATTTTACTATCCTAGAATATCACCTTTGTTTTGTTCAAAATCTTCAAGATAAAATTCCCCGCAATCTTGACTAAACATATGTCCTAGTGTTTTTGCCTTTCCTATAGGATCTTCTGTGAAGATCTTGCCTAAGTTGTCATATCCTCCAAAGCAAGAGAAAGTAACTGCACAGAGATGCCCTTGTAATAACCATTTTTAATAATAGATTTGGAATGAGACCAGAAAATGTGCATTTTTAAGTTCTCAGCTGATGGTTATGTAGCTGGTCTGGGGATCATTCTTGGAGAATTACTTATCTAGGACATAAGATGAAAGTAGAAAATACATTTCAAATATTTTAAGTATTTGTATGGCTTATTAATATGAAAAGTGCCTAGGTTTAAATCCTGGTTTCACCGTTTACAGGTATATGATAGGTTGGTGCAAGAGTAATTGCAGTTTTGACTGTGAATTTTAAATCATTATAACTAGGCTCAAACACATCTTTATTAATCAACATAGGAACCATTACAATCAACACATTTTTGCCAATGAGAAATAAGCTTGTTTATTCCTGTTGTATAAAAATCCATTTTTAGATTTGACGAACTCTTGGAAAGCGCTTTCTGCATCCTGCTGGTTATGGAAGCGTTTTCTCTGCAAAAAGTTGTCGAGATGCTTAAAGAGTGGTAGTCAGTTGATGAGAGGTCAGGTGAATATGGCAAATGTGGCAAAACTTCTTAGCCCAATTCATTCAACTTTTGAAACATTGATTGTGTGATATGTGGGCAGGCGTTGCATGGAGAAGCGTTGGGCCCTTTTTGTTGATCAATGCCAGCTGCAGGCATTGCAGTTTTCAGTGCATCTCATCGATTTACTAAGCATACTTCTCAGATGTAATGGTTATGCCAGGATTCAGAAAGCTGCAGTGGATCAGACTGGCAACAGACCACCAAAAAGTGACCATGACCTTTTTTTGGTGCAAGTTTGCTTTGGGAAGTGCTTTGGAGCTTTTTCTTGGTCCAGCCATTGAGCTGGTCATCACTGGTTGTTGGATAAAATCCACTTTTCATTTCATGTCACAAACCAATCGAGAAATGTTTCATCGTTGTTGTACAGAATAAGAGAAGACAACACTTCAAAATGACGATTTTTTCCACTCAGCTCATGAGACACCTACTTATTGATCTTTTTCACCTTTCCAATTTGCTTCAAATGCCAAATGACTGTTGAGTTTTTTGGCAATTTCTTGTGTAGTTTTAAGAGGATCAGCTTAGATGATTGCTGTTAACTAGTCGTTGTCAACTTCCAATGGCCAGCTGCTATGTTCTCCATCTTCAAGGTTCTCCTGTCCTTTGCAAATCTTCTTGAACCACCACTGCACTCTACATTCTTTAGCAGTTCCTGGGCCAGATGTGTTTTTGATGTTTCAAGTTGTCTATGCTGCTTTAGGACCAACTTCAAACTCAAATAAGAAAATCGCTTAATTTGCTTTTTGTCTAATATCATTTCCATAGTCTAAAATAAACATAAAATAAACAGCAAGTAATAAGTCACTAGCAAAAAAGCATTAAGTAACAAGCCATTAGCAAAAAAGAAGCATAAAGTAATAAGTCGTTAGCAAAAAAGCATAAAAGGATGTATAACATAACCACATTTATTTAAGAATGTATTCTAATATCAAATGGCAAATAAAACTTCAATTACATTTGCACCAAGCTAATATAATCATAGGCAAGATTCTTTACATTTATGCACAATAAAAAATGTAGTAAATCCTCCCACTATCAAGGATCATAATTAGAAATAAACAAAATAATATGCTAGTAAAAATTTATTAAGTGTGTGCCAAGCAGTGTTCAAAATGCTGTAGATATATTAACTTATTCTCAACAAAAATTCATAAAGTAAATACTATTATAGCATCATTTCTATTTTACAGATAAGAATACTAAGGCCAAACAGATAAAGAAAACTACACTGGTAGTCAGGGTAGAGTCAGTGTCTGTAGAACTGATACTCTTAAACTCCACCCTATACTACCTCAATAAATTCTGGATACCTGAATATTAGTCCCTGCACATTGCTGTCCTTCTCATTAAATAGGCATTTACTCAGCCTGGAGATTTCAGCGATAGGTTGACTTTGTTCTTGGAGTACCTGGGTTTCCTATTCACCATATTTTTCTCTCTCAGTGCCCTTCTCCCAAACCTCAGTATTATTTTCCCTTCGTCTCACCCCTCTAGAATATGTTCTCAAAAAAATGCTCAGTAATAGCTTAAGAGCTATCACTTTAAACAAGTGACAATGTCTTAGAATTACATAGGCTCAGTGAAGGGGCCTTGTTTGGAAACCCACCGCCTGTACATAAGCAGACACCATGATTTCTAAAACAATTATTAAATGACTTACAACTCAGGATCAGTGTCTTCTGCAGACATTCAGACACTGTGTTTCTGGTTCTTTTTTAAATGCCTGACTTTGACCTCCTCAAGCACAGGCTGTAATCTATAAGCAGAACCTGTTCTTGCTTAGGCTATGCTCTGTGATCTTTTACGGAATTGAACTGTTTGGACATATACAGAGTATCTGTTGTACACTTTAGCCTGAACAAATGAAAATGCCACTTTTTGGGCACAAATTATATAAAATACAACAATATTGTCTAATCAGTTTGTAGAGATCACAATTCTGGGAAGTTAAAACAATGATTTCCCTTTCCCCAGATTTTTCTTCTATAATTTACAAAAAGAGATGGGAAAGAGAAGGTGCATATTGAAACAATTTGGGGGCTCTTAGAACTTATTTTTTTGTTTGCTTTTTTGTTTTTTAAGTCTCAATGACAGACCTATTGAGCTCTTAAGCTTTGAGCTTTAATAGAGCTTTTCAAGAAGATCGTGAAACCTACAATAGAATTAAGCTTGACAAAGCTGGTACGGTTTTAATTTGAAGGGAAATATTGGGAAGAATAAATAAAGAGGCACTTTCTCACCCCATTTTCAAGTTGGTTTGCTCACAGACCATTTCGTGGTAGCAGATTCATTCTTGTTAAAGATGACACAAGGAGCAGGTAAATCTAAAAGTGGCCATTAGTTTTATGTTGTCATCTGGCATTTGCACAAATGTCTCCATATTGATCCTTTTTTTATTAAAAATGAAAGACAATGTGATCTCAGATTTTTGCATAATTATAGGCTAATTTAAAAAATTTATTCATCTGCACATTTCATATTGGTACTTTCACCTCCATATGTGTAAGTTTTTTCTAATTCTTGCAAATAATTAATAAGATACTCAGTTGATTATATCTGTGGTAAAGTCTTCCACTTGAGCCAATAATGAATCTCACACAGAGAAGTCCTATTTAGTCCAAGAAAAGACTAAGTCCTCGGCTAAGGGACTTAATACATTGATTCATTGTGCTAGCCTCTCCCTGAGCCTGGGTTTAGAGGGATGAGTCTCTTCAAGGACTGTAGGCAACTTTTCCTCACCATCTCCATGAAAATACTTTCTCAAAACTCTGGGGTTTCAAAAATCTAAAACAGTGTGACAAGGCACTTTAATATTCCTCTAGCCTGTTGTAGCTTTGAACCTTAAAAATCGTTCCTGTAGTAAGACTTACTTTATATCTGTGTCATTCAGATTGAGCCTTATAACAGTTCCATTCTTGTAAAATGTTTTGTAAGCAAAAGATTAGTGCATCTGGGAGTGAGTTCTTTTCCATAAGGAAAACTATTGTGTAATGAACAAATTCAGAAAGAATCCATGAGTTACTGGGAAAAATTAAGAAGGGTGGTCTTCTGAGGTCCCAGCAACATAGATTTCTTTGCTTGCTATAGAAACCCACTTCCTCATAGTTGGAGAGAACTCTGATAGAGAATCAGAAGAGGGAATGAAAAAATACTGCTAAGGCACAAAAGAAATACTAGGGCAATTTAGACAAAGAAAGCATCTTAGTGTGTACATTTTACCTGTCCTGAGAAGACACCAGTACATCAGTTTGTCAGTTTAAAAAAAGCATGAAAAAGGCGGAATTAGCATTATAGGTCCTTTTTTGTTTGTTTTTGTTTTTGGCTTGGAATAAAGTTAATCATAATTTATTTACCGATATGATTTTACCAAGGCGAACTCTTAAAGGAAAGCTTAGAATCTGGCTGTTGGGCAGCATGGGTGTCTATGAATCTGAGAATCTTGATTTTCTGACTCTTCCTAGGGTGCAGGGAAAGCAGCCCCTGGAAAGGGAAGCCCTTAGAGGCAGCATGAGCACAATGCTTCACAGCAGAACTAGGGGCCTCGTTGTGAACACTCCCTTTACCAAACCCAGTTTGAGTGTTTTCAAAGCAGTGGGGGAGAGCAAGGGAAACTCAAAACGCAAAACAGAATAAGCTGGCACCTGCCTCCTTACACACATTATTATCTCACTTAATTTTGACAGCTCCTTAAAGAAAGTTAATCATAATTTATTTACCAGTATGATTTTACCAAGGCATTTCCATTTTACTGAGGCAGTAACTAGAATCATGAAAATTAGCAATTTCCCAGCATCAGTAATGAATCTCACACAGATAACCCCTGTATAGTCCAAGAAAAGACTAAGTCCTTGGCTGAGAGACTTAATACATTGATTCATTATGCTGGCCTCTTCCTGAGCCTGGATTTGGATTTAAAACCAGGTCCAATCCAAAAATCTTTATTCTGTTAATGTATCAGGCCAATTTCCTGAAAATGGGTAATGTCAGAGGAAGAATAATAGAATAAATGTTTTAAAACCTTGTATAGATTAAAAAAATAATGTCAATTGGTGAATATGTGAAAAAATCATTACAAGTATAATGAAAAATGTTCCTTGGAAGTGCATTTCTATAAACATTTCAATTCATGGAAAAGTTCCTAATATATAATTTTGGCAGTAGTGTGTGTGTGTGTGTGTGTGTGTTTAATCATCCATCCATAGTTAATTCCGAGGTATTTAAAAGTAATTTCAAAACAGAGGAGAGAGGATTTTTTCTTTGAGTTCTAATATGATGTAATTTTATTATTTACTTTGTGCGTATATAATAAGTGATAGAATATTTATGCTAAAGCCCAGAAGAATTCCAATTAAGCAGCACAATTTAGTTATTTTATAAATACACATAGAGTGTTTAACATTATTCAGTACTTTTCAAGCAATTGAATAAATACTGTTTTCCCTGTTGGCTGGAAGGGGTCCAATGGGTAAGTATTGTATTCCATGTTTGGAAAAAACTACTTAAGTGCTCTGGTTTGTTGTGCAAACAAAGATAAATCAAAGTTGCCTTGGAGGATGGATTTGCTTGTTTTATTTTTTAAAGAAATTAAATACATAAATAAATCTAACAGAAGCACAGCCAAGAAAGCAAGAAAAGACATACTAAAATTTAAGAATTTTAATTCCACAGAATTCTAAATTCTTACAAATTTTGACTTTAGGTTGGTTTTATGTGCGTTGAACTCTGTATACTTAGCATTGCTTCTTGAAATTAGGTCTTGGTGTTTGGGGCAGCGGGGCCCAAAGGAATGACAGATTTTGTTGTTATTTTTATTTTTTTAAAATTATACTTTAAGTTCTGGGGTACATGTGCAGAACGTGCAGGTTTGTTACAATGGTATAGATGTGCCATGGTGGTTTGCTGCACCCAACAACCCATCATCCACATTAGGTATTTCTCCCAATGCTATCCTTCCCCTAGCCTTCTCCTCCCCCAACAGGCCTTAGTATGTAATGTTCCCCTCCCTGTGTCCTTGTGTTCTCATTGTTCAACTCCCACTTATGAGTGAGAACATTCAGTGGTTGGTTTTCTGTTCCTGTGTTAGTTTGCTGAGAATGATGATTTCCAGCTTCATCCATGTCCCTTCAAAGGACATGAACTCATCCTTTTTATGGCTGCATAGTATTCCATGGTATATATGTGCTACATTTTCTTTATCCAGTCTATCACTGATGGGCATTTGGGTTGGTTCCAAGTCTTTGCTATTGTGAACAGTGCTGTAATAAATGTATGTGTTGTTGTTATTTTTAATTTATGTTTCAGTCTTGTCTGGATAAAAATGTGACAAAATACTCTAGGGCTAACCAATAAGTAAGTATGAAAAGTAGTTAAATACTAAGCAGCAAGAAGTGATTGACTTGTTTTCAGTTAATGAATATTATTCTAAATGACATTAACTTCCTTTTTTCCTTCATCTTCTTATCTTTTCTTTCCTTCTCTCATTCACAATAAATCAATACATTCATATGTATAAGTGTAGTCAATTGCTTTTTAAAGGTAAGACATGTATAAGCAACAGGTGATTACATTTTTTTTCATTTAAATTGGTATATTCTGCTGTGTTAAATGTGTCCAATTCATATTTTAAGTCCTTTTGGTCACCTTTCTCAACAGGTGGAAGACAGTGTGCCAGAATGTAGTAGCAAGGGTTGGCCCATCTGAAAACATGAAGAGTTCTATATGGGACATATAGAATTATTAACCTAAACCAGATTTTGTTATCGTACAGAAACACATCAAAATTAGCTTTTGTATTAGATAAGAAGTCAAACCAGTGCAAGAAGATTGGAGTCTCTTCTAGAATATTGTTTTAACATTTATTTAGCCTACATTAAGGATATATTATCTCACTAATGACAGTTCGTCCAGAGAGTCTTCACTCTGTCTGACTCTCAGAATTCTAACATCTGGTTAATTAGTCTTCCTAGCACTAAACAGTTTCTACTTAAATTCGAAGCCCCCTAATATAGACAAGAGATACTCTGTTTGATTACAAAAAAAAATCAAACATGTCAGAAAAGAGATATTTTCTTTATTTTACAAGTAGTGTTTCTTCTTTATAGCCCTTGTTCGATAGCTCTGGCATCTCAAAATACATGGCTGACTTCTTTACAAAGATTTTTTTGGTATAAATTTCACAACAATCTGATTATACTACACTCTACTACACTATACCATGTGTTTGATCTCTCCTATTTAATCACTAGGTGTTTGAGATGTTCGCTTTCTGAGAATCACAGCACATGCATACATAGTCTCTCTTCAGTACTGGCTTTGTCACTGCCTTAGTCTGTTTAATATTTTTGTAAAAGAATACCAGAGGCTGGGTAAATTATAAAGAAAAGAGGTTTATTTTACTCCTGGTTCTCCAGGCTGTACAAGAAGCATGATACCAGCATCTGTATCTGATGAGGGCTTCAGGCTGCTTCCCCTCATCGTGGAAGGTGCAGGGGAGCAGGCAAGTACAGCGATCACATAGTGAGAGAGGAAGCAAGAAAGACAGGAGAGGTGTCAGGCTTTTTCTTTTTCTTTTTCTTTTTTAGCAACCAGCTTTCACAGTAACTAATAGAAAACTCACTCACCCTTTTCCCATCCTGCCCAGGGCATTAATCCATTCATGAGGGATTCACTCCCATAACCCAAACACCTCCCATTAGGCCCCACCTCCAACACTGGGGATCAAATTTCATCATGAGTCTTAGAGAGGACAAACATCCAAACTATAGCAGTCAGCAAGCTTCATTATGTCCATGTTTCTGCATACCTCACTATTTTGGTCCAAGAACCTGTCTATATGTCTCATTCTGGTTTCACCTGGCTCATCATGCCCTGCTGCCATCCATGCCTATTAATTTGATCTCTACAGAGTTAGTTGAAGCTGGGTTTGATAAAATAAACGGAGATAGTGTTTAGGGGTGTCAGGAAAAGAAAACAGAGTCTAGGGGAGTAAGTGACCCATTAGAAGGAATAGAATGTTGGTGAAAGAGCCAGAATACAAACCAGGGAAATAAGCCACACAGCCTCAGGGGCACATAGGGACAGATCTGGAATTTTCGTGAAGCTGAGGGTCTATGCTGAAGACAGAGAATTAGAGAATGAATCACACTAGAGTAACATTGTAGCTAAAGACCTTGATAAACCAGGAAAAAGTCATAACTTGAAGAGAACTGAAGTCAATGATAAATTCATAATCATTGAGAATGAAGAACTTCATCATCATTACAATTGAGGCACAGATGATATGTTTATGTGGGTTTCAAATAACTTTTTTTAAAACGCTTTAAAAAATTATTCAACGTTTAACTTATAAATTAATAGAGAATATATTTTATAAAAATTATAGAAACTGAAAAGACAAATCACTGCAGTCACCTTCCAAAAATACCTAATGTCAGATGCCTATTGATAGCTATTTAAGGATTTTACTATTTATGTGCAACTGTTATATGCAACTATTTTCCTGTTTATGTGAAACTTTTAACCTAATTATCTTAGTGATAACTATGCAGCTTTACTGTTGCTGTTAATTTAATATTATATCCTTCCATGTTATTTAATATTAAAATTTTCCAAACTCTTCTTTGTTTTCTTATGCTGCCACCATCTACTTCTCTTTCTCAGTTTTAAGGATTCTTAGTTCTGTGAGACCAGGGGGCAGCGTAGGTGTAGTAATAAAAAGCATTAGAATGAAAGACAACATAACCTCAATCTACTGTGTGCATCTTGAGCACCTATTGTGTGGTAGGACCTGTGTCCCCAAAATGTCCAACCCACGCAAGCAGAGGCACACCTCCTGCTAATCTGATTCTGTGCCTTTTTTTCCTGCTGTTTCCTGTGAGCCCAGGAAAACCCCCCACACCTTCACACATCCACTTGCTATGGCTTTAGAGCAGGAGCTAATCAGGTTATTCTTAGATAGTGGAAAATGGCATTGTCTGGGAATATCCTGGAAGAAAATGAGACTCATTTTTGTCTTTGTAATGGAAAACTTGTGGTTTGCTTTTAAGCCTACTGTACACATTGGGTTTTCATGTGGATAAAGAAGATTTTCATAGATCTTTTCTAGTTTTGATGGGGAGAAAATTAAGTTGGGTACTTCCTAATTTGGTTATAACTCTTACAATATTTTTATTGCAGTATATCAGAATACTGTAAAATATACAAATCTTGAAAGTACAGATCAATGAATGTTTACATATTTATATACTCAAGCAAAAAATACCAGCTCACAATATAGGACATTTCCAGTTCTTCTAAAGGCCCTCATGAGTCTCCCTGTAGTTAATCTCCTCTGCCAAAGGTATCCACTATTCTGAGTTCTACCATTACAGATTAGTATTGCCCTTTTTCAACTTCAGATGAATGGACTCACGTAGTAGGTACTCTTCCGTGTCTGGTTTCTTTTGTTAAACATTATGTCTAGAAGAGTCATACCTTTTACCATGTGTATCAAAAGTTCATTCTTTATTCTTGCTCTGTAGCTTTCTCTTGTATAAATATGCCACCATTTGTTTATTCATTTTTACTGACAGAGGGCATTTGGATTATTGCCCTTTTGAGTCTAGTATAAACAAAGTTGCTGGCAACATTCTTGAGCATGTTTTTGGTCAGCGTCTGCCTTCATTTCTCTTAAGTGTATACCTGAGAATAAATTTTCTGGGTTAAATAGGAGGCATATATATAACTTTTATAGGTAGTGCTATATAATTTTGCAGAGTGATTGAACCAATTTTTACTCCTAAAAAATATAAAAAAGAGGTTTTTTCCAGATCCCAACAGTATTTAGTATTGTCAATCTTAATTTATTTGGTTAAAACATTTTAATCAAATAAAATACCACATAGTCTATAAATATTTTGAGTGTACACCCATTAACAATATTTTTTAGCACATTGACCTATATATTTATATATGTTAAATCCTTGAATGTCTGAACTAATACATATATAAAATAAGATTTATGAAAAGATATTAAATAGAACAGAGATCCCAGAAATAAACCCATGCATATGGTCAGTTGATTTTCAGGGAATCTTTATGCACTGTTGATGGGAATGTAAATTGTTACGGTCGTTATGGAAAACAGTATGGAGCTTCCTCAAAAAATTAAAAATAGAACTACCATATGATCCAGTAATCCCATTTCTGAATACATATCCAAAGGAAATCAAATCAGTATGGCAAAGAGATATCTGCATTCCTGTATTTACTACAGTATATTCACAATAGACAGGACATGGAATTAATCTGTGTCCATCCACAAGATGAATGGATAAGGTGTATATATATGTGTATATATATGTATATATGTGTATATATATACACACACATATGACATATGTATATTGTCATATGTCATTTATATGTGTGTATATGGTGTGTGTATTTATATGTGTGTGTACACACACAATGAATATTATTGAGCCTTTAAAAGAGGAAATATTGTCATTTGCAACATGGATGAACCTTGAGGACAGTGTGCTAAGTGAAATAAAGCCAGGCACAGAAAGATAAATACTGCATAATACTACTTATGTGTAGAACCTAAAAAAAGTAGAACTCATAAAAACAGAGAGTGAAATGGGGGTTTATAGGGCCTAGCAACTGGGGAAATAGGGAGCTATTGAATGAACGGTGCTAAATGAAGAAAAAAAAGGTAAGAGAAACATAAATAGAATTAGCAATATTTTTTTTTCTGTCAGCCACATAGATTGTCTTGTGCAATTTTTGTAACTATCTCTCTACTTTAAGGCATACACACGTACCATGGGTCATAAGGAAATCAGTGATTACCAGATGGATTGAGAATGTTCTGTGTCCCACCAGAGTTTCTCCTGTTCAGCTCTGGAGATAATCTAAGCTAGGCGAGAGTGCCTAGCTCTATAAAATTTAGAAAAGGCATAGAGGGCTAATAATTGTGAGTCAGTCCAATGTGGACATCCCCCTGTGTTTCCCTTGTGTGGTCCATCAGGTCAGTGCACCCTTCCCAGGGGACAACTTTAAGATGTATCTGCATGCCTGGAGTGTAGCCCCTTTTTTTCTGTTTGTTTTGCATATAGCTGATTTTTCCTTTGTTAGTAGTGGCGGTTCTCTAAACTGGTGGTTCTCAAAATATGATATGGAGATTCATGGGCATTCCTGACACTATTTAGTGGGAATTCATGAGGTCAAAACTATTTTCATAGTGCTAAGGTATTATTTTCCTTTTCATTTTCATTGTCTCACAAGGTTACAGTGGAGTTTTTTTAGAGGCTAAAACAACTAGTAATATGTATGCTTGGATACTTTTATGTTTTAAAACTTTCCAGTCACTATTTCATGTGGTAAATGTAGATAGATACAACACATACAAACAAACTGTTAGGAATATAAAAGAGTCCTGGGACGAAAAAGTTTGAGAACCACTCTTTAAAATTAAAACAAGATAAAATCAGATTAGATAAACAATATGCTAGACTTTAATAAAAAGTCTAACATAATAGAAAGCATGGATAGATCCATGCTTTGGGGGAAAAATTAATGGAACTCATTAACCAATAAATTATATCCATTGCTTCTGTATGGCATATAGGGTGAAACTAATAACAGTGGAATCACTTTGAAATACAAAGGGATAACTTTGGACTAGCCATTTCAAACTCAGGAGCCAATTGTAACATGAACCACAGGGCTTCCAAGTTTTCCCAGTGGAAGGGCATTTCTTCTGTCTTCATATCCAGTATATAACATTTGAGTGTACCTCTCTACTCAACATCACCAACTCCTGACACTTATGACACATGTCAGATAATTCATCCGTGAATTTACTTTACCTCTAAATTGTTGAAAGTTTCTTGAAACATTTCAATATTTGAGAGAGACAGGTTAAAGCCCAGTGTTAGCTATCAATTTTTTTTAGGTTTTCTAAATTCAGTCTTGGAAGAGTTAGGGCATCAATGTCTAAAATGCCTAAACTATGGTAGTATTCAATAGACATGTTGAAATGATTTAAAATATCCATCCCTAATTGGGGTGAAGAATTGTCTTCAGATAAATTGTTGATAATATTATCCAGAATATTTTCTCTCTCTCTTTTTTTTTTTTTAAGTCATGATCTTGCCCTGTCACCTGGGCTAGAGTGCAGTGGTACAATCTTAGCTCACTGAAGCCTCGAACTACTGGGCTCCAGCAAGTCTTCTGCCTCAGCCTCATGAGTAGCTGGGACTACAGGTGTGCACCACCATGCCCAGCCAATTTTTGTACATTTTGTAGACATGAGTTTTTGCCATGTTACCTAGGCTAGTCTTGAACTCCTGGGCTCAGGTGATTATCCTGCTTTGGCATCCCAAAGTTCTAGGACTATAGACCAGGGCTACCACGCCTGACCTATTATCAAGGATTTGTATATCCACGTGATAAATTCCTTAGAGGTCTTGGTGCTTGGACAGCATTTATCCTGCCTCCTGATGAATGTGAATACTATAGTTAGTCAGACATTGCAAACCACATTTCCATTATTACCTGAGATGAATTGAGTCTTAGATATAATGTTCAACTAGAGTAACTTAGTGTTGGGAGTACAGTATGCATTTTCTTTTGGAAATTTTGTTATTTTAACTTTTCTTCATCTGGTTTTATTTATGTTTGTATATTGTTGATTGTTTCTTATCTTTGTGGATATAGGCATGGCATAAGAATTAGTGGATTAATGTCTAACACTTGTAAAAGTCAAGGTGTTTGTATTAGTCCATTTTACATAAAGGAATACTTAAGACTGGGTAATTTATGAAGAAAAGAGATTTATGTGGCTCATGGTTCTACAGGCTGTGTGAACATACTGCCAGCATCTTCTTGGCTTCTGGTGAGGCCTCAGGAAGCTTTTACTCATGGCAGAAGGTGAAAGGGAGCCGGTGGATGGCAAGAGAGGCAGCAAGGGAGAGAGGAGGAGGTGCCAGGCTCCTTTGAACAACCCGCTCTCATGTGAGTTAACAGGACAAGAACTCACTCATTACCATGGGGACGTCACCAAGCTATTCATGAGGGATTCACCCCTGTGATTCAAACACCTCCCATCAGGCCCCACCTCCACTATTGGGGATCACATTTCAACATGAGATTTGGAGGGACAATACTCAAATCATATCAGTGTTCAATGTTTGGAATTATAATTTGAGTAGCAGTTATAATTTGGATAAAAAATACTTTTTCTCAAATTCTTGGGGCCTTAATCTGTATAATCAACATAATTTACCCCCATGTTAGTGGTTTTCAGCTTTTTTTTTTTTCTATTCCCAACTGACAGAAAATACTGACCTACTCTGGTTTGTGAGAATAGGTCACTATAGCCATAATGTTGGTTATTGAAGTTGGAAATAGTTAAAACTAATTGTGAGTGGAATATACATGTACATTTTCTGTATGAGCTAGAAATTAATTAGGCAAATTAATACAGACCAACTAAGTATTTCTGGATTTTAGAAATCACTGAGTCACATCTGCATAATTTTTGCTGTTTTCAGATTCTACCAAATCTGAGTACTTTCCTCTTTCTCCTGTTATCTGAGCTTTGTAATGATGCAAGAGCAAAAAGACCATAATATAAGAATAAAAATCAGTCCTCTGAGGAAAAAGTACAGTAGGTACAGAAAAATCGAGACAAAATTTAACATTACATGTTCACAGACAGGGACAAGAGCATTGTAGGCAAAGACACACCTGAGCAGCAGTAGAGATGGGAAAATTTAGTGGGTGATGCCTTTAGAGAGCCCATGGTCTATTCCCGCCAGTCTCCTGTACCTACAACAGCTGCCTGACACTTCACCCTCAGCCCCCCAAATTCTAGCTCTTATATATTCTCTGGAAATACCAGAAGGAGTAATCTAAACTTAATTTGGTAGATGACAGAAAGCTATTGAAGGCATTTGAGCAGGTGTCAGAATTTAGCTGCACATTCTTAAAATTAATCTAGCAGGAATGCGTGAGAAGGATTGGGGTATGGAGGGAACTGGAGACAAGGGCAGAGAGGGTCAGTCATCCAGGCTCAAAACCATCCCATCCCTAAAATCTCGAGATTGAAGTTCTCAAGTCTGACCTTTGTCTGTGATTTCTCAGCAGTTGATGCTGTGGGGAAGTAAAGATGAGAAATCAGAGAAGAAAGGAGAAGCAGATGGGTTTACAAGACAGTGAACTTGATGCCCACTCACGGGTACAATACTAGAATAGTGTAGCAAGAAGTTGATTTGTAAAAGCTATTAGGGTAAGGGGTGTTTTTAGTACCATCATGAATTCTCTGTCTTATCATCTCTTTTTTAGATGGCTTTACTAGATTATTAGGTGGAGAAAATGTGATAGCCACTGTGGATTAGACTGTGGTAGTACATTTAATAATGTCACTGTGGATAAGACAGAACCATTTGGGTTGAATATGAGGAGAGTCCCACAGCACACTACTCTAAATGCAGCTCTTAAAAATTCCAACAAAAGAAGCTAATAGTTTCCTACTATAAACCAATATAACTGCCCCAGATGCCATGCTGTGTATACATTTTTCAGAATATGTTCTAATAATATATATGACAACAGAGAAAATTTGTTTAGCTACTCCCTCTGGTAGCCAAGAGTCTTTCACTTAAATATAGCTAGTGCTCCAGGGTATTGAGGAAGTGCTGGTGAGGACTAAGTTGATAATAAAAACTCTCAATTTGAGTAGAGTTTTCTTAAGTACTGTGTTTATGCCTTCAAAAAATGGACAAAAGCTATTAATAAGGCCCATTAAATGTTGATATCTGCTGGATGAACTCCTAGGACTTATCATTTGGAAAACAGGGGTTGCCTCCTAGGAGGAATGGACCCTGTCCACAAGTGGCTTCTGTGTCTGGGAAAAGGGTTTCTTTTCAGAGAGCTGGAACCATGAGAGCCAGAGTTCTCATTCCCAAGGAGAGAACAAAGGAGAAAGGAAGAGGGCTCTTCTCTTCATGTGTTCCTCACCTGTTAATCATCAAGAAAGGAGAGATTGAATTATTTGGGAAGTAACTTGCATCTTATTAAAATATAGCACAATAGACAGGATGTGAAATAATTTTAATCTTGTTATTGCCTGTAAGAAGACATTAATTGAACAAACTTTCAGCAACAAGTTTAGTTTAGTTTCCCCTGAGGAAAAAATAAACCACCACAACAGTAGTGCTGAGAGATAGCCTATATTGTACAGTCCATTAACACTAAAAGAAATAATTAGTTTTCCCAGTGATGACTGATGAATTATTTTAACTTGCTTATAAACATTAAGGGCACATCAACAAAGCAAAATTTCCCAAAGTATTCAAGACAAAGGAAAACAACACAATTGTATGTTTGTTTATTATCTCAGCATTCAGATGATTGCCCTAAATATTCAATTTCTTGATTGTGTACACCCATTTTCATATATACTCATCAACTGACAAGATTATCATACAAATAAATAAATAAAAATTATGAAAAAAGTTTGAAAGGCAGTATTTTTGGTTAATTTTTATTAATGAAGATAATTAAACTGAAAATAATACCTAGATTTCATAAACATAAATCATAGCTAAATATCAGTAATAACTTGGTTATGCATAATGACTTTTGGACACTGAAATGCTTCTATGAAATGTATGATTGTCTTCTTTGAGGATCCTTCAACATAGAAAAGATAATATTATATTTTTAATACTCTTAATTTCTAGACATAATGATTAACTAAATTCCAAAGTGGGCTTATTAACTCATGAGTGTGGATGCATTTTATCATTGAATTCCAATAACTACTATTTCTAAGGGACTAAAATTGAAAACTTCATTTTAACATAAAAAGATACATCGTGATTCTGAAAATGAGTTAATTGTGTTAAAAAGGAAAAATATATTGCTATGTCTTTCACTGCCCTTTACTTTCTAACTGGAAAAGTGCCATCTTAAAGAACAAGGAACTGGCTCTGTCATAGATAAATTCTATTTCTTTGAAGGTTGAATTTCTTTCTAATTTCTGGAACAGTTCAGAGAGTTTAGAATTATATTATCACACCTAATCAGACAACTAGATTGCATCTTTTCTGACAACTGGATACGTGAAGAAGTACAGGTTTTCTCTGGTACCTGAGAAACTTTTTATTTGTGATAATTAGAACTTTTCAAATGATGGTCATGTCAGGCTTTGAGACTGTGGACAACTACTTTTCATCACTTGGAAGATATATCTCTGAATTATTAGAAAAGTCAGTAATGGTTCCTCATTTTACTCTTATACTGAAAAAATTTAATATGTGAATGTTTAACATCTATATGTATTAGGTTGGAGCAAAAGTAATTTGTGCAGCCTTTGGACCAACCTAATAGAATAAATGGCAGCAAGTTGTCAAAGGAGCTCAAATTCTCAAAGTAGTTTAGAATTTTAGATTGCCAAAGCCTTTACTCTTGTTTACCTTCATGTATTATAGGAGAACTTATTATTCTTCATCAGGAAAGTATATTTCATAATCATCATGTGAAAAATAAATCAGAGACGTTTTAACATATTGATAAGGGCTTTTTGACAAGGAAGCCATTTGACTGCCTCATTGGTGCTCAGACTTGTCATTCTTCCTGTGAAGACTGTTCACAGCATTTAAAGTTGTGTTAGGAAATTACTTGTTAATTGCAAAGAGGGAGAGAAAGGCTTTTATATTAGAGAAGTGGTGATCACCACTTTAAACAAAGCATTAAAATCAGCATCACTTATAGTGGAACAACCTGATATCCTGTGGCTCTTGGTGTAAAGCAATGTGAAGTACACAGCATCATCTGTGATATGTTCTTGCCAACAATGTTAAATTTTGTTCTAATGCAACCTTTGACATAACTTTTAGCTTCTAGGAAACATAAGAATATAGGAAAAAGTTACTGCTAGAGAACAATTGGATAAATAGACAGATCATAAGGCAGACATTTAATAAGGAAACAAACTTGGTTACTTCAAAACATTTATTTTGTTTCAAGACAAAGCGTGTAATAAAAATGTTCAAGAGACTGTTCAAGTTTAAAAGAAACTAAAGAGACATAATATCCACATCAAATCTGCATTAGTTATCTATTGCAGTATGACGAATTACACCAAAACTTACTGGTTTAAAACAACAAACATTTATCATCACACAGTTTCTATGGGTGACAAATCTGAGTATAGCTTAACTGGATGCCTCTGACTAAAGGTCTCTCATGAAGTTGCAATCAGCTATTGGCCAGGTTGCAGTCTCATCTGAAGCCTCAACTGGAGAAGGAGGGTGTGAGAATCTGCTTCAAGCTCATTCATGTGGCTGTTGATAAGTCTGTTTCTTGCCATGTGAACATTTCCATAGGGATGCATTACAATATGGCAGTTTTCTTCTCTAAGGATAAATGATGCAAGACAGATCTGAGAATGCCCAAGATGGAATTCTGTGTCTTCTCTTAACTTCATCTTAAAAGTGACATTTTGTCACTTCTGTATTCTGTTCCTTAAAAGTGATTTGATAAGTCAAGCTCAAACTCAAAGTGGGAAGGTGGCAGGTTTACACAATGACAGGAAGACCTTGGGATTGGGCAGGGATTACTGGCAGCTGCCTTAGAGGCTGCCTACCACAGAAGACATAAAGCCTAACTGCATTCTAGTTACAGAAGATAAAATCTATGAAATATATCTTAAGGGCAATAAGGACAATTGGAATATGAATTTGATACTAAGTAATATTAGGAAATTATTGTTAGTGTTTGTGTCAATGATGCTGTGGTTATGCAAGAGAATGAATGTACTTATTCCTAGAAGATGCAGGGTTGAATGTATAGGTCTAAAGGACTATGGCATCTTAGATTATTTTCTAAATACACGTGAACACACACACACACACACACACACACACACACATACCCGTGTATGCATCCACACATACATAGGTAAAGCAATACCTATTTTTGAATCTAGATTGTGGGTAGTTGGATGTTCATTTTCCTGCTCTTCCAACTTTTTAGTCTGTTTGGAATTTTTATATTTGATAAAATTTTAAGTAAGATGGTGTCTTAGGTGAACCTTACATCTGTCTTGTTCCAACAAGGCCAGGGGAAGCAGGTTGCACAGATCTATGCCCAACTTTTCAAATTGGTAAGGGCTGTTCAAAATATTATGGTAAAAACAAAAACAAAAACAAAACTCATGATGTTGAAGAAACCAGCTTTCTCCAGGTCTACTTACACTGTTATAGTACCTATTATATTCCTTAATACCTATATTTACATGGTGACCACTTTGGGAAAGGGTGAAAAGATTTCCTGGGAGAGTAGGGTGTTTGTGGATTTGATATGTTCTATATTCAGTTAATCTAGTTTTCTACTCTTTATGTTTTTCTTCAGGATTTTTATTGGCTTTTGTTTTGGAACTTTCCACCATATAACAGCTCTTCTACTTAAATCTGTCATTACCCTCTCAATATTTAACACTATTTTCACACACTCTTGAATAGTGAGTCTTCAGTATGATTTGCATCTACTGATAATTTCAACAGAGCTACTTTTTGAACCATCTAACAGTTATCCAGAGTACATAATTTTCCAAGTTGTTAGTGATACTGTGATTCTTTAATTATATAGGTTGTTCTATTTGGAAATTTTGTTCCAGGTCATACATACACATTCACTAATAATAGGACAGTTTGGCTTATTTGTTCTTTCAAGTCCTATTGCAATATAATTGTGATCTCTATAGTGTAATTATTTATTGAACTTCTCTTAAAGTGATTTTTTTTTTTGAGTCACAGTCTCACTCTGTAGACCAGGCTGGAGTGCAGTGGCATGATCTCAACTCACGGCAACCTCTGTCTCCAGGGCTCAAGTAATTCTCCTACCTCAGCTTCCTGAGTAGCTGGGATTACAGGTGTGTGCTGCCACACCAGGCTAATTTTTGTATTTTCAATAGAGACAGGCTTTCACCATGTTGGCCAGGCTAGTCTCAAACTCCTGACATCAGGTAATCCACCCTCCTGGGTCTCCCAAATTGCTGGGATTACAGGCATTAGCCACTGCACCCAGGCTAAAGTGATTTTTAAAAAGCTGTTTATCATAACATTTAATGTTTTCAACTATGAGATCATACTCTCAGGAATAATTACTAAATCTGCGCTAATTTCTTTTTTTTTTTTTGCCTTTTTCCTTACCAGTTCCACTAGTTAAACTGCTACATCTAAAACCATTATTGACTGAGGTTTTGATCAGACTAATGTATGTTTTCCCAGTAGTACATTAGTTGTCAAAATGATCATCATTGATAGATCTTAGTGACAACTTGCATATGTGGCAATTCCCTGTTCTTGGGTATATTTAAGAGACACAAGGCTAAATTCTTATTTATATATGCATTCTACTGAAATCCAGAGTACTTTCACAAGGTAACCCTTAGTCCAAGCTCTTTCAAACGATGTATCACTTATTTATGTATTTATTTTTTTTCATAGCAGAATTATCATATGTTCATGGTAGAAAATGTAGAAACTACAGGAAAGCATAAAGGCTAAAAAAAGATTAAAAATCACTTCAATGCTAACCCCCAGGAAAAAAAAAAATCACTGGTAACATTTTGGTCTATTTTAAACTTGTCCCTCTACCAGTCAAGAAAATGTAAATGAGACAAGGTGGGAATTTCTTCATGTAAGGGGAACACAATAAAACAGAACAAAACAAACTCAAGAAAGAATAAAAGTAGCCTGCGGATAGAAAGACAATCTAGACCTTTTATGGCTGCTCCATAAATTTTTCCAAGACCCAAGTTACTCATAGTTCACTACTATTTCATCCTTTCAGTTCACTATATTCCTAGGGTACCTCATTTTCATGGCCCAATATGGCTAATCTAGCTTATCTTTTATCTCTGCATTCTGGCCAGTAGGATGGAGGAAGGAAATTGAATAAGGGCCCATCCTCGGCATTAAAAGTGGCTTTCTGGGAACTCCATGCTTCTTCCACATACATCGAATTGTCCAGAATTTAGTCACCTAGTTGCAAAGGTAGGTGGGCAAGAAGTAGGAATCTTAGAAAGAAAGGAAGAATAGGAGAATAAATGAAAGAAAATATCAGTTTTTTGGTAGGAATCTCTAGTTGGTAGGATTGTGGGTGACTTATTTTTCTGTATATGAATATATTACATATACTTGTATTTTCTAAATTTGATATAATAAGCTTACAAGAGGTTTAAAAAACTGGAAAGAGTTAATTTCTATAAAATAGGTGAAAATATCAGACATTTTTCAGTTGTTTAAAAATAATCAACTGTTTTCTTTTTTAAAAAAACTTACATACAAATATTACTGATATTTCAGCTTGAAGAAAGTAAACCAATGCTCTATAGATGCTAAAAAATATTCCAGTATAACAAACTTTATGCATAATGGAAACTGTCAAGCAGTTAAAAAGATCTCATTTTAAATTCATACTTATTATACAAAGCAACAGTTGTTTCCTCAAAGGAGAGAAAATGATGTTTATTAAGCACCTTCATGTGCCAAGTGCATATAGCATATATATAAGATTCCTAGTCTACTTAATTATCTAAATCAAGGGATGACAAAAATTATCTGTAAAAAGTAAGATAGCAAATATTTTAGGCTTTGTAGACTAAGATGCTCAATCAAGAATATTATTTGGGTACTTACATAACCAAAAATAAAATAAATGTCTTTTTCTTATTTTTTCAAGCATTTAAAAATGTACTATAGGGGTAGGGGGAATTTTTTTTCCACCCTCTGTGGGTATGATAATTTTAGTCTCTGATAATTTTAGTCTCTAGAATAAACTGACAGTAAATGAATTTACAGGAGAAAAAGCATGTACATTTTTATGTGCATGTGCTTGAGAACATCACAAAATATAGCTTAAAGAAGGGCCCCATGATTGAACCTTAGATAGCAATTTGCGCTACAGAAAGAAATAGAAGATTGGGGCTTCTCTGGAGGAGATGGCAACACAAGCTGTGGAACAGTAAGGGGAGGAAATGCATGATGATCAAAGATTGTCTTATCACACAGATAAAGTCTCTCTGGCACAACCCTCAGAAGAATAGGTGAAAAGTCTCTCTGGGTTTAATGCTCTAGGCATGGAAACTTTTAGTCTCTTCTCCTGTGATATGAATTAATCTTGCCTGATTAATGTCGATTCCAGGGAGGGGGTTCACAATAATCCCATATTTTGGAAGGAACTTCCTTTAGTCATATAAGGGAAAATGTGGGCAAGCACTTTATGGGAGAAAGAATATTGAGCGACTAGGGCAGATAAGTCAGTGAGATCTTAGTTTTGAGGCTGCTTCTTTAGTGCAAAGTACTCAGAATGTCAAAGCACCATAGTTTGTGGCATTGTTTTTCTGAGCTCCAACAGTACAAACCCTTCTTAGCTCATGGCCAATATGAAACCAGCTGGCAGGCACTAGTTTGGCTACCTCTCAGGTAAACAACCCAGTGTAATAGACAGTTATTTGCTCATTGTGCAGATGAGCAAATAGTGACTTAGAATGCCTGCCCATCCTCATGGAACTAGTTAAGAGCATGACTGAGATTATACCCACATTTATCTGACTTTAAAACTTATGCCCTTTCCACTTGGCCATGCTGCAGAACATGTAAACACTTATATAGAAATACGAGTTTTTTAGTGGAAGAAAATGTCATCAGAAGGGATAGTTTTTCCAGGCCCTTCCAGAATCCTGTGGTTTGAGGCCAGGCACTTTCTTCTCACCTGATGCTGTAATGCACTTCAAGTAAGTCAAGGACCCATTTAAGAAACTATGAATAAGCCCTTGAAATGGTAAGTCTATGTCTACTATAGTAATTATTTTATGTTGTGTAAAACCGGTTCTATTCTTTGGCTTTAGTAAAAGCCAAGATGTTAGTGTTCAAAGGGCAAAAAAGGAAAGATAATCCATATTATAACTTTATTTGAAAATAGAAATCTAGGGAGGTTTTAAGCAGTGTTTCCAGGCCCTTTTCTACTTAAATAATGTTGTGATTGTCTCCTTAAAGAAAAGACTTATTGAATGCAGTGTATTAATCATGAATGGCAACAAATCTGCCCCCACAGGAGGGACCTGACTTGCTGAGTCATACACTCAAAAGCAAGAAATGACAGACTGCAACTGGAGTTGGGCCTTGTACAAAGGTGTCCTATGAATTGAGCAGGAAGAGTGAGGTTGCTGAGTGACTTAAAAGTTCATTGGTTCTCAGTAGCTAGGGGTTTGAAGAACCTCAGTAGGGATAGAGTCATTGAGCATATAGTAATCATCACTCCTTTCTGTTGAACTCTCAGTGCTTGCCAAGTTTATTATATAGCTAGTTGTAAACTTCTAATTTTTCACAACAATGCTAATGGGTATGTATTATTCCAAATTTATAAATGATGCAACTGAGGCTCAGCAAAATTAAATCATTTCCAAGGTTACACATTTATAGGTAGTGGAGCTGCATGGAAACATGAATCTTTATTTATTTTTATTTTTAATTGACAAATAATAATTGTATGTATTTGTGTGGCACAATGTGATATTCTGATACATGTATACATTGTGGAATGACCAAATCAGGACAATTAGCTTATCCATCACCTCAAATATTTATCATTTATTTGTGGTGAGAACATTAAAAATTAACTCTTTTAGGTATTTTGTAACATATGAAACATTATTATTAATTACAATCACCTTGCTTTGCCGCAGAAGCCAGAACTGATTCCTCCTATCTAACTGAAACTTTTACTTGTTGACCAATGTCTGCCCTTTCTCTGTCTACCTTCTTTTCCTCCACTCTAGCCTCTGGTAAACACTGTTCTACTCTATACTTTTATGAAATTGTATATGTTTTAGATTTTAAATGTAAGTGAGATCATTTGTCTTTCTGTGCCTAGCCTGTTTCACTTAACATAATGTCCTCTAGGTTCATTCAGGTCATCACAAATGACAGAATTTCCTGTTTTCTTTTTAGGGCTAAATAGTATTCCATTGTGTATGTATACCACATTTTTCCTCCTGGGACTACTTATTTTCTTGTACTTTAGTCAGACTCTTCCCTAAATGTGTTTCAATGTCCATAATGGTCTCTTTTCCAAGAAGCTGAAACTGTGCCCTGCCTCTTGTCATTTTTATGATACCTCCTGCCCTCTTACATAAAATATTTTAAAATAAATACTGAAACAAGAACTTAGCTGAGTTTTGCAAAACAGAACTGTGTTCTAGGCCTACATTTATAGACTGTGATGGAAGGGGGCAGGTGCCATGGCTTACACCTGTAATCCCCACAATTTTGGGAGGCCGAGGTGAGAGGATTGCTTGAGCCCAGGAATTTGAGACCAGCCTGGCCAACACGGGGAAACCCATCTGTACAACATATACAAAAGTTAGCTGGGGGATGTGGTGGTGCATGCCTGTAGTGCCAGCTACTTGGAAGGCTGAGGTGGGAGGATTGTTTGAGCCCCAGAGGTTGAGGCTACAGTGAGTCATGAGTGTGACACTGTGACACTACATTCGAGCCTGGGTGACAGAGTGACACCCTGTCAGAAAGAAAGAAAGAGAGAGAGAGAGAGGAAGGAAGGAAGGAAGGAAGGAGGGAAGGAAGGAGAAAAGGAAAGAAAAGAAAGAGAGAGAAAGAAGTGGAAAGAAAGGGAAAGAAAAGAGAAAAGAAAGAAAAGAAAAGAAAACAAAAGAAAGGGTATGAAAGAGCAATGAGTCCATGGAGGTACGTCCATACCCAAGGTCATCACATTGGATGGGGCAAGTGAGATCGAAAAGGGTTACTGAGTCCTGGGGCCTTCAGAAACATCAGAAATTAGTTGATTTATGAATGGGGAAAGTCTTAGAAAAATGTATAAAGACACACTGTCTGCACATAGGAGGCACTCACTTCCCCTTAATGTAGACTAGAAAAAAGATGAAAGAAAGCCCATAAGCCCACATTAACCAAATGCACACACGAGAGAAACTCCAAGTGTCCAGATTAACACCCTCAAATAGGCACTCAGTGTTTTCAGCTCTGGGGCTGGAGACAAGATCTGGGGCTTTGGCTTGCAGAGACAGAAGCCTCTGTCCCCAGAGAGGGGACAATAGCTTCCAAAGCCTCTGGCAAGTGATCTGGCAGGTAGTACTTGACAAGCTGGATGGGAGGGAAGTGCTGTTTTGAAGAAGATTCTCCCCTCCTTCCATTTCACCAAGATAGTGACTTGCAGAAAGTTTGCGTCGTATGCTTTTCCTGAATATAGAGGACTGGCTAAACGATGTGCAGAAGAGCACATCTCTGAAGGGACAGATGCTGGCCATTTAAATGTGGGCTTTGCATGTTGTGAACTGACTGGTTCTGTGCAGTAGGGACCAGGTCCAGTTTGCTATTAACGGTTGTATTTGCAGAGCCCAACACTGTCTCTGGCACTTAGTAGGCACACAACAAATGTTTGCTGAATGGTTGAATAATCCAGAATGAAAATATCATTTCCCCATGAACATAAATTATAGTTTCTTTTCATTGGTTATCAATTATATCACATTTTAAAATCCATTCATCTGTTGATGGACACTTGTTTTCATATCTTGGCTATTGTGAATAATGCTGCAATGAACATGGGAGTGCAGACATCTATTTGTCATGTGAATTTCAATTCCTTTGGGTATATACCCAGTAGCGGGATTGCTGAATCATATGGAAGTTCTATTTCAAAGTTTTTGAGGAACCGCCGTACTGTTTTCTATAATGGATATAGTAATTCACGTTCCTGCCAACAGTATACAAGGGTTTTCTTCACATCCTCACTGATATTTATTTTGTTTCTTGTTTTTAATAATAACAAATTTAACAGATGTGAGGTGACATCTCATTGTGGTTTTGATTTTCATTTCTCTGTGATTAGATATGTTGAGCATTTTTTTATGTAACTGTGGCCATTTGTATATTTTCTTTTGAGAAATGTCTATAAATACCCTCCTGAATATCCAAAACAATCCTTACCAAAAAGAATTAATCTAGAAGCCTCACACTTCAAGTATTTCAAAAAATATTCAAGTATATATATATATATATATATAAAGTATATATTAAAGTATATATTAAATATTTCAAAATATATTAAAAAGCTACAGTAATCAGAATAGCATGGCACTGGCATCAAAGCAGACACATCAACCAATAGAATAGGATAGAAAACCCAGAAATAGATCCACACGTCTATGGTAAATTGATTTTTGACAAATATGCCAAGAACACCCAATAGGGAAAACGTGGTCTCTTTAATAAATGATATTGGGAAAACCATTAATAGATATCCACATACAAAAGAATGAAAATAGACCTTTGTCTCACTCCTTATGCAAAAATACACTCAATATAAACAATAGACATAAATGTAAAACCTTAAACTGGAATACTATTTGAAGAAAACATACGGGAAATGCTCCATGACATTGCTTTGGGTAGAGATTTCTTGGATACGACCCCAAAACACAGACAACAAATGCAAATATAGACAAATGGGATTGCATCAAACTAAAAAGGCTTCTGCAAGCCAAGAAAACAATAAAGTGAAGAGACAGCCCATGGATTTGGAGAAAATACTTGCAGATCATACACTGGATAAGGGGTATACACTATCCAAAATATACATACACTATCTAAAATATACAAGGAACTCAAAATATCCACTAACTGAAAAACCCTCAAATAATCCTATTAAAAATAAACAGAAGATGTGAATAGACATTTATCAAAAGAAGAAAAACGTTAAGTCTTTAACTCAAATCTCATGACCTTTTTAATTAATATATCATACTGCTGCTTATGCTGCTTAACAATGACCTAGAGGGTTGTGTTGAAAGTGTGCACAGAGCATTTTTAAAAAATTGCTTTAGCATTGTTTTGCTTGTGAGATAGAGATAGTGTTGCTAGTTGGACTGAATGCACAATTACAGGTATTTAATTCGTGTTCCCTGCATTCATTGAGTATACTTGGGAAACGACATGGAGTTTTGAATTTAAAGGCTAGATGTTAAGCTACTGGAAAAGTATTGAGAAAATGTAATTCTTCTCACTCTTCTGCTATTGAGGCTTGGGGCCTAACTGCATTGAAAAGGAAGAAGTAGGTTGATTTTTCAGTTAACATGATTAAACAGTGCAATTCAAATATAAAGATTGTCAAAGCACAACCTACAGAAATTATTTGCTCCTAGGGTAGAACTTGCTTTCATATGGTAGTAAGTTTTATGAAGTTTTTTTCTAAATAAAACATTTAGAGTAAAGTTCTCAAGTCTTTTGAATATGGCACTTAAAGAAATTAAATAGCATACTTTATTGGACGTTGAGAAATACAGTTTGGAATATGAACAGAATTTTTACTAGTTTAAGAAATTTTATGTTCTGAAACCCTTTACCTTTCTGGTTTCATCTCTTGCTGTTTGCTACCACATATTTTTAAAAATTCCTGGCATAAACCTTATTTCCTCAAATGCATACAGATTTTTCCTCTTCTGTGTGGCTTTTCCCTGTTCTTCCTGTTGCCTAGTAGAACTGTACTCCCTCTCCATTGGGGTAAGGCCCACTGATTCTTTATCTACTCTGGAAATCATTCGTGGCTAGAGTAGGGGTCTCTCATTCATGATCTCATAACCTGCATGCATTTGTCTCTCCAGTAGCATTTATCGCACTGTCCTGATATTTGCTTTCTGCTTTTCCCACTAGGTTGTAAATAGCTTGAAGGCAAAGACTATGTCTTTTGTCTCCATAACCCAATGCTTGGGCCCTAGTACACTCTGAGCAAATACTGATTAGATGGTTTAGGATACTAAAGTTTATTTGATTTGTCTAGTGATATATTTTCTCTTCTAATTCACCCAACTTTTTGCTTTTTGGCAAAATTTTAAATATTGGACTATCATAGTAGAGAGAAAGTTGCCGCATCCATTGTTCGTCAAGGATGAATCTCACTTCATCAGTGAGACTTAACACTTTAGTCCTGACTGTTATCTTGGAAAGTCTAAAGCCAATTTACTTAACTTGCAACTGTCTTTGTGATCCATATCAATAGAATTCATTAAAAATAGTAATAGTTTAAAACATTTATCAGTAAAAAACAGGTTTAAAAGTGATGTATATACAGCTAATAATTAGGCATGTTTAGGAAAATATTTAAAATATAACATTCAAGGGTATATAGCCAAATTTTAATAATATATATGCTCATGTACAGTGATCCAAAGATTTTTCTCTGGTTTCCAATCCAAGAGTTATTTGTGGTTGTTTTGTTTTTCTTTTTTTGTTTTATCTAGAGTCACACAACGTAGCTAAATAGATTCAGTTATATGTGTTCTTTCACATTTGTGCTAATAAGTGAAAACAATGTTTAAAAGCCATAGAGAAAAGGGCAGAAAATCTAAACATGAATAATGAAGCCCTATAAAACCTCTGGGCAGTTTTAGCAGAGTTTCTGAAAGGAAATGTCCTCTAGGGCTCAATCAAATCTCCTGTACTTATTTTTAAAGAGAGCTTCCTTTTTTAAGTCAAAGATAGAAATAGTTTTACTTGGAAAGTGTCCTGCAGGTGTAAATTAGCAGCCTAACTCCTTGGGACCGAAATGTCTTCCTTATCTTCTTTGTTCTTTTTGTCTTTAATAATGAAAGCAGAGGTTGTTTTGGGAATCCTTTTTTTTTCTGCCTAAATTCTTGGAAAGCCTAAGCTTGAAAGCCAGTAGGTCTAGGAATTTTCTAGGCTAATGAAAAAAAAAAAAAAAAATCATGCTATCCCTAGGGCTATTGTTAGCCTAATGGGAAGTGATGGGAAATACAAACAACCAAGTTCATTCTGAGGCAAATAAATTTTTTAAGTGCTAAGATAGACCAAATTTTCCAGCCAAAACTGGGACTTATTACTGGTTGTATAATGGCACATAAATTTTGAGGTTAATATTTTGAAGGCAGATTCAAGAAGCTGACTGTAATAAGAGAGTTCTGGTCGCATTGATATAGCCTGCCAGAGTGTAAATGGGGTCTGCAGCAGAAATGTGTCAGAAATGTAGAAACTGACATTTTAGGACTGCCCCCTTAGACCATTACCATAAGGAAGAGCTGCTTTATTATTACTATTTTTTAACAGTTGGTTGAGCAGAGGTTTTCAGAATTAAAATGATTTTGAAGTAAATAAAGATGAAATGTGCATGGTTATTTTATTAAGTGCATATTTGTTACTGACCTCCCAGCTCATTTCTGCACTCACTTAATTTCCTGTTGCTGTACTTTTCAGAGTTTCATATTCAAAGTGACAGTTGGAACATTTAGCGTAGAAGACAACAAATAAATATGTCTTCTACTTCCCCCATGCCCACCCCACCTCTACCACGTTGAGTTGGAAACATTTAATTCACTGACTTGCACAGGGGGCAATTTCAAAGCTTATATTTAGAATAAGAAAGTGGCTGAAAAGGAAATGTTATGCTCAATAGAAAATTATGACTCACTGATTTTGCATACAGGTAATATTTTTGAAAGACTGTTTATCTTTTGAGAAGTGTGTGAAACTGACAGGAATTATATTAAAAACCAGCCAGATAGCCACGATAAGCAGGAACCTGGCTTTGTTTTGGATATCCAGGGTTCTCAATAATCGTAGTGGTTTACTAACCAATATTCTACAGGGAAGAATTGTTCTTTACCTTATGGCAAAAGCATGCCTTCCTGTGGAGGTAGTTCTTTAGATGAAATAACAGGAACCATCTACTATAACTTCCCACTGACCAAGTCCCATGAGGGCTGCCCCAAGGTAGGTAAGGAATTACTCCCCAGTATTAGTTACCCATTTGAATACAATTCATTTCTACCAATAGCAGTTCTCTCCTATTTTTCCAAGAGCATGCAATATCTAAGTTTAGTGTTTAATTCTTGAGGATGCCATTTTAACTAATGGAGTTCAGTAAGTGACAGCCCTGTATTCCTCCCAGGCATTTCAAATTTAGTTTTAATTTAGATCAGCAGTTCAGGAGCAAATTATTTGCCAAATGCAGGTGGCAGGCCGTTGCCTTTCTCCCTAATGTCCATCTGTGGAGCACTTTGAGACTTTGCTAAAGTGATGAATTGATATGTCTGTCGGGAAACAGCTTGTTACCCAGAACAGTGGTGTACATAAATGAGAAGCCTGCACGCTGCAACAGAGACCACAGGTGGTATTCATAATAAGGCATCTGTGGATGATGTTAAGGATTTTTTAAGCTATTTGATTTTTTTTTTCTCTGTTCAACTAAGAGTTTTCTTGTTTAGCTAACATTTCATTTCCTAAAAGATTTGTTGTGTTCTTAGAGGTAATACCTTTGCAATTTAAACATGTCCAAGAATCCTTTTAATTCTGATACTTTTTACAATTATGAATAGGCTTAACAACTGATATGGATCGTGCAGTTTCTCAGGAGACTCAGAATACAATGTTTGTTTTATAATGTCAGCTATGTCTTTATTGAACTCTCTAATTTATTTATTTATTTATTTATTTATTGAGACAGACTCTCCCTTTTGTCGCCTAGGCTGGAGTGCAGTGGTGCGATCTCAGCTCACTGTAACCTCCGCCCCCTGGGTTCAAGCAATTTTCCTGCCTCAGTCCCCCAAGTGGTTGGGATTACAGGTGTGCACCGCCATGCCAGCTAATTTTTGTATTTTTAGCAGAGACGGGGTTTTGCCATGTTGGCCAGGCTGGTCTTGGACTCCAGCCCTCAGGTGACCTGACCCCCTTGGCCTCTCAAAGTGCTGGGATTACAGATATGACCCACCACACCTGTCCCTGAACCCTCTATTTTAAAGAGAAACAAGTGCAATGAAGAGTCTATAATATTTACAAAAACAAACACTACATTTCAGTCAATAAGCAGAATAATTAAAATATAGGGTTTTATTTTTATGGAATATAGGTTATGAATCCCAGGGTTTCAGAGTTGGAGGGGTCTGAATCAGATCACCAATAGATGAATGATTTTGTTTTCTTGTCAGATAGCCATTTTGCACCGACTTAAATTCTTCCAGTGATAGAAAACTTATCTATTCTAAAATAAGCTTATTACATTTTTAAAATGCCTCCTGGCCTCTTTGTAACTTTGTCTCCAGTAAGTCAATCTCTTTCTCTCTTTCTCTCTCTCATTATCTCTCTCACTTAAAAGTGATTCCTGTGTGATTCAGTTTATTCAAATTCATCATTTATTGAGCATGGACTCTGTGCCAGGCACTGAACCAGGTTTCAGGACTCCATGGGTGAAGATTACATGGTCCATTTTTTCAAACAGTTAATAGTCAAGTGAGAGCAACAAAAAAGGAAAAATGAAAAATTATAGTACAGTGTGATAAATGCCTTGTTAGGACTAAGCATGAAGTGATACAAGAATGTATTAAGAAAGCACATAACCTGGACTTATGGAATATGGATAGGCTTTCAGGAGGAGGTGAAATTTGAGGTTAGTCTTGAGGAATGAGCAATGAACTAGAAATATTAAAAATGCATAAGATTTTTAAAGAGAGATTTTTAGAAATTCTGTTTTCTTGTGCAGTTGAATTTTCTAATTTATTCAGAAATGTCATAAATTCATGCTGTGACTGAATTTGTTCAAAAGAAGACCAAAATGTGGTTTTTATTTATTTATTTATTTATTTTCATTTTTGATACAGAGTCTCACTCTGTCACCCAGACTGGAGTGCAGTGTCATGATTTCAGTTCCCTGCAACCTCCACCTTCCAGGTTCAAGCGATTTTCCTGTCTTGGCCTCCTGAGTAGCTGGAATTACTGGTGTGCGCCTCCAGGACCGGCTAAGTTTTGTGTTTTTAGTCTAGATGGGGTTTCACCTTGTTGGTCAGGCTGTTCTCTAACTCCTAACCTCAAGTGATCTGCCCGCCTCAGCCTCCCAAAGTGTTGGAATTACAGGCGTGGACCATTGTGCCTGCCTGGCTTTCATATTCTGCAATGAAATATAGTCTTGGATTTCAAAACAGATGCTCCTTGAGGCTTTGAAACTGTCCAGATTCTCAGCTAACACAGATGGGATATTGGTCAGTTGGACTCCCTCGCTGGTTAAGTGGGTCCGACTTGATCGTCTGATTCATACTTGTGCTATGGGCTTTGAATGCAGTATTTTATTTGATCCTCATAGGAGTGCTTTGGGGTAGGCACTACAGTCAGCATTGCATATCATTATTCTGGAATCACTAGTTACAAATAAGTGAAAACTGTGATTGCTAAGGTAAAACAGTATGATACTAATTGTATGAAGGTAATACTCTCAGCTGATGAGTGAATGTTATGAGGACACAGTCTTTGAGATATCATCCAACTTGCACATAGCTTAAACTAATGGAAGCAGACTATTTGTTACACTACATGTTGGCTGAATGATGGCAAAGAGGACCCTTCTATTCAGGCCTTCAGCTACCTTTTTCCTTCTGATCCTTATGTGTGGTTCCTATGGTCTTGGTCAGTACCAGCAAACATGGTTAATGGCAATGTGTTACCTGTTACTTGTTTATGCTATAAGAAACAAAGGAACATGGTTTTTATGTGAGTGGAATTTAGCACCCATTTTGACATTGCTGCTAGAATTTTATGTTGGATAACAAAGTTATATGTGTATCTATGTACATACTATGTATGTGTATACTACGTATGTGTATATGTATATTCATGTATACGAAGCACTTTAAAGTGTTAATTTGCTTTACTCAATCTGTATCTATCTATCTAGTGTGTGTATGTCATATAGTATATATTATGCAATATTATAAAAGAAATTATGCCTGCCAATTATAAGAAATTATATATTTGTAAGAAATTTTGTCTACAATTAAAAATATTTCTTTCCTAGTGTTATATTTAATGCTTACTCTAAGAAATGTGAAACAATTTACTATTTTCATAAAAAAATAGAATATGAACAGAACTTTGTTTAAAGCTTTGGCACATTTTGAGATCAGATGGTCATTATCAATATAGTACAGATCATCACTAAATAACCTATAGATGTAAATTTTTCAATAAATTCATTTTTATTTAAATTTAGGAAAATGATTTCTTTTGTTTGTTTGTTTTTTGAGATGGAGTCTTCTGTTTTGCCAGGCTGGAGTGCAGTGGCGCAATCTCAGCTCACTGCAACCTCTGCCTCCCAGGTCTAAGCGAGAAAATTATTCATTTTTAATGTAAAGTGGAATATTGGTGTTGCAAGAATAATTTCTTTTGTATATTAGAAACATTTATTTGATGTGCTTTTGTTTCTCAGAGAAAACAAAGAAAGTTCGTGTGATCAACATAAGTGTGTCAGGACGGTCACCTCATTTGCATTGGGGCATACCAAGTCAGGCAGTAGCAATTTTGTTGCCATAGTGACCATTTAGAATCTAGTTTAATAGCCTATATAGGCAGCTTAATATAAAAGGCTTGTTTTCAACATTATGTCTTCAAGCCAGCCTTGTGACTTATTGAAATAAATTTTTGGAGGAAAAAAGCAAGTCAAGTCTTAAAGAACAGCAACCACGTTCTTCGTATAGTGTTCAGCTGAATGTCACCTGTTTCTCTGCCACACTGAAGTAACAGCTATGCTCACTGCTGCACAGGCATAAAAGAGTGTGCTATTGCCTGGCTTTCAACAGGGAAATTCCAACTCTAATTCTTCATGACACCATCATCCCTTAACTTATGATCCCACTTGGATTTTGAATGCATACTGAATTATTTCCTTTTACAGATAAATATTAAGTTTGAAACAAAATTATAGTATATTTGCTAAATAGGTCCATGGAAGTCCCACCCCCCCCCACACACACACATTTTAGTTTCTACCTTTTTTATTGTTCCACTTAAAACTGAGCTTTTTCCATTTGAGAGAAGTGACTGACTCAAGAAAAGAAGGCATAAATAAAGAATTCAGGGAAGAAAATGATGTCTTCATGTTTAATTATTATCAGAATTATACATAGTACTATATTCATAGAATTTGCTTATGGCAAATTCTATGTGTTTTTTCCTTATTAGTCTCAGAAATGAGTTTTTCTTGTTGTCTAGTGTTTTTTATTTTTATTTTTGTCAATGCATCATTTGACAGAGGGAAGAACAATGAAAAGAATGACATATTTTCAAGATTCTGTGTCAATGCTGATGGCAATGATGAGCCATAATTCTAATGACAGATTTTTGAGGAGTGAATAAGAGACTATTATATGTACTTGGTGATTATAAGGTAACTTCTAATTACAGAAATGTCAAAATGTGAATAACGTGTTCGTCTTATAAGTGAAAAAATATGGAAATTAAGAATAAAAATTATACTAGTAAGAGGGTTGAAAGATTAAGAGGAGAATGAAAATATAATTCATAGAACAGTTGCTATTATTATAATTTTGATCTAATGATAAAATGTGTGGTTTTAAAAGTGTCTCACAGACCTTATTTGCCTATTACTAACTTTAATAGATTGTATTTATAGTGACAATTAGGTTAATTAATTTTAAATCACATTGGTTATTGCCTCTAAGATAAAATGGGTGTTTAAACCTTAAGTTTGTATAAAAAATGATTTGGCACCGAAATCAATCTACTTTTATTAGCTTCTGGCAGCAAGAATAAATGTGGTTTACTAACAGGAATAATGAAAGAATCAAACTTTGATAAAAATTCTGAAGGCATGTCAGGGGCTAAAAACTAGGCAGGTCAATAAGTAGCTAGAAAGTTAAATTCAAGATCAAGACTACATTGGGAGCCAGAGGGAGGTGATGTTGTATCAAAGACAAGAACAGGAATTCACACAGTCCAACACAAATGAAGTATGCTGAGCAAGTTGCCTTGCCAGTGGGTTATTGGACCACAGTAAAATATCTGACAATGCTTTCTGAGGATTCCAAATTCTTTTGATGAGACTGGGTTAAATTTCAGTTCTATCATTGTGTTTTATTTTGTTGATTATTCTGTATTTATCTGATTCTTCTGTGTTAATGTAGATGTGAAAAAATTTCTAAATTGGCTTTATGTAGAAATGTAAATGTCTGGTTGGCCAACTACCTCACCTGACCTCAAAATACCCTGTGGGCTCTTAGTATATACTTTTTGTGGGTACATTCCTCACTCAAGTCTGCCAAAGAACTGCTTTCCCCAAGATAACATATGCTTTCCAACTTTCATATTTTTTATATCCTGCATGTCTGCGATGCCCTTTCCCTCTTCTGGCTATCTTTCCAGATTTTATCTTTCCAGATGTTATCCTCCTCCAAGGCTCTCCTTAAGAACCACCTCTTGTGTCATGCCTTTCCCAATTACTTTATTTAAAAGCCTCTAAGGAAATTAATTATCAGTATTGTATTTTGTGCTTCAAATGTTTACATCCTTAGTTAAAAACAACATCACCAACAACCGTCAATTTGAATCTTGACTTTACTGCTACTTAGTTTCCATAAGTTTTAGAAAGTCCTTAACCCATGGTTTTCTCATATGTAAAATGTGGGCATTAAATTAATAGCCTTGTACAAAATTGGTATGAAGATGAAATAAACTCGGCATACAAATAAGTACCAAAACTATGAAATTTTATCATCACCAACCTGCACTTAACATTTCCAGACTTTATTTATGTGTTAAAACTACAGCATCATTGTCTTATGGACATGACATGTGTTTTACTGTATGATCTCCCTTCTTGTAGTAAGATTAATTCTCTACCACATGTATAAACTAGCTTTTCTTGGCAGGGGGTTGTCATACTTGGTAATATACTACCTTCAATATACATGATACTTTATAGTTGATGAAATGTTCCTCAGTGGTACATGTTTGAGGTCCCCACATTGTCCTTTATTGAAAGTTATTTACATATATTAATTGAATGATACAGTTCTGTCTGATTGGATGTTTCTTAGAAAAGCTTTTAAAAGTGTGGATTTACCATCTGCTTTTCACCTTTATGTCTTATTACCGCAAATGCAAGGTCACATACCCTTAATTTTGAACATCATATAAGAACCAGCTTCCCTGAAATGGGCAGCCAAATGCCCCCACATCTACCCAAGCAGATGTTTAGATGTTAAAGATGTCTAGGAATAAATTCTGCCTGTGATTATTGCTAATAAAGTCCATAGAGACAACCATACCTTCTCATATGGGTTGTGGTTCTCTGTCCCTTAGTAGACCAAAACCTTTACCTGATGAGCAAAATAGAAAACTGTTGTTTTGCCTCTGTTTTTGCTCTACTGATGAAGAACTAACAAACAAGAAAACAACTGAAGAAAAGAAAACTAATAATTTGAACCACTCCTTGATTTTATGTTTAACTCTGGTGGAGTTTCATGATATGAATTGATGTTAACATAACCTCATAACTCAACTGCTATATTGATCATGACCTTCGCCATCATGAAAGAAATAAAAGAAAAATGGTAGTGGGTCAGTGGCAGACATTCTACTAAATCTATACTGCAACCCTTTCTTTAGCTCAGCTCCAATCCATCAAAAGGATCAGAGGCTTCTAATTGCCTTTTTCTGCCACTATATTAATATGTATAGACAGTGTATTGATCTTGTTTCTGTATTCATTAGTATTCAAGGAACATGATAGCTTGTTCTGAATACCTGTGAATATTAGAAAATATCAATGCTGGTGCCCAATCTCAGCAGAGATACCCATTCACTTTTCCTGGGATTTAATTCTGTTGCCTCTAAATTGCTTGAAGATGTTTTGAGGATACAAGTTTAAACTGAATCATTTTTTTAAAGTAGGTTAATTGGACAACATTATTCACTTTGTAAGTGAATGGATTTGATCCTCAAATGGGAATATCTGTCTTGAAATTGGGTTATAAATTAATTTGCAATAATATTATTTCACATAGCATAAAAATATATACAACAGTGCTGCTAAAATCAGCGATATGAATTCTGACTTCAGAGAACATCTTTAAAAAAATAAAGTAGATCAAGTAGGAGGCTGGATGGGGAAGGTAGGTGAGACAGTCATGAGAGCTTTATTCTAATAGCAGCTCAACTGCTCACTAATGTCATTTAATGGCATCACATTCCTTGGCCTCCCTGAATCTCAGGTTTTAATATTTAAAATGAAGGCAGGTGCTGATGATCTATGATGCCACTCCTAACTCTAACATTTTGTATTTCTAATTTCCAAAATAATTTAGTCAATGTAGAAATACTTTGTTAAAATTTACCTGCCATTATGAACTAAACAGTGCTACTACTTGTCACTCAAAACCACAAATGCAAAACGAGTGATGATTGAAACTGAAAGCAAACACGCCTGTGATCTCTCAAAAAATAATAAGTTTTCTTGTTACCAGAATAAGGGAGTGATTGACAGGGAGACTGATTATTATAAGCCTATTTCATGATTTTTGAAGTAGAAAATGAACCTTTTTAAAATCTTTAAATGTGATGACTTACTAAAATCTAAAATGAGAAGTTCAATATATGTAATTACTCATTGTAAATGATTCTCCCAATGATTTAAATAAAATTTTGTTATACACAAAGCATATTAATTAATTAATGATCTATTGACAACATTTAACAATGATATTTTTTCTCTACATTGAGTAAATTTAGCAATTCTGATTCTGTAATTTAACATCATAATGACAGTGTTTTTCTCCTCCCTCACCACACACATGAAAACAGTGAGTTAAATGCCTAATCTCTCAGTTGAGTATGGTAGTGCATGCCTGTAGTCCCAGTGGTCAGGGAGGCTGAGGTGCTTGAACCCAGGAGTTTGAGGCCAGCCTGGGCAACATAGAGAGACTCGAGACTCTGTCTCAAAAAAAAAAAAAAAAAATTAAAATAAATAAATAAATAAATAAATAAGAAAAAAAATAATAAAAAAAAAAGAGAGAGAGAGATCTGAACTCTATTCTCTTGTCTAAAGCACTTTTTTCAAGTTAATATACATTAAATATACTCTTCTGTGCATGATGTTTCATGGTTTTTAAAAGTATTTACTACTTACCTACATCTGTGTCCCTCTAAATGTCCTTAGGCTTTCAGCAATGTTGCTTTGGCAAATAATAATCAGAGGACCAAATGCTAGGAGACTGACTAACATAACAATAGAAAGCATTCCAAAGTATGGCCCAGTGAACAGTGGATATACCGTGTGCCTCCTGCTAGATTTCAAGGATGTATGTGTTAATTACAACAGGTGTTGCAAGTTGGATATTTTTATTATTTTTTTCTAAATGCCCTGATTAGTGTGACTCGAATTGAAATTAAGATATACATGAATTTGGGATTGGTATAAACATATTTTTAGATATAACATGGAGAAAAAAATAACTAGTGAAATTAAGAACAACCTCCACCTCCACACCTTAGTTTCAAAAGAAGCCTATTTTATGATTCCCACGCCCTTCTTTTTTGTTTCTTTTCAATATCATGGTTAAAGAGAAATAAACAAATGCACAATAACACTTGGACAGTTTTCTTATAAGCTTGTTCATATGTTGACATGTAGCATTTCAGTCTTTACTGGTTCTCAGATGCCATCTAAACCTCTGTAAGATGTGTTTTCATATGAACGTAGAATTATTTCCTAGAGACAGAAGATCATCAGGAAGTCAGTTCTATTAATTCTGTGTGTCTGTATCTCTCTCTCTCTCTCTCTCTCTCTCTCTCTCTCTCTGTGTGTGTGTGTGTGTGTGTGTGTGTGTGTGTGTGTGTGTGTTATATTTTTATAATTTAGTAGAAACGAGATCTCACTATGTTGCCCAGGCTGGTCATGAACTTGTGGCCTCAAGTGGTCTTCCTGACTCAGTCTTTCAAAGTGCTGGGATTACAGGTAAAAGCCACTTCTCAGCCTATGTGTGCATTTTCTTTAAGCAAAGAATCTATGGTTTGCATTTGTATAGTTTTATTTTTTTTTAATACTTTCTCTTTCTCTGATTTCACCTTGTTCTGGTTATCTCTATTCCAGTAAGACTACCAGTTCTTAAATGTTGATCTCATAATATCATTCTATTGCTAGAAACCTTGTAATATTTTTAAACTTCAAAATCATAGTTTAGGTCCTGTATTTTGTAGTGTTTATAGCACTAAGCAACTTTATCCTCAAACTAGCTAATGCTTCTTTTTATTTCTAAAAATATCTATTTTCTGCTTTATCAAATTATGCCTGCTTAATGATCTTTGCCTTCTAATGCTACCAAAACCCTGTTCCGTATATCATCTTCCCATTCTTTAACCCACCTCTGCTTTTATTCTTTTTAGTTAGTATGTAAGGAAAAGAACATTGTACTTGGAGCCAAAAAGGCATGAGTTTGAATTTTATTTCTGCCATACAGTAAAGAAAATAATCTGGGGAGTTACCTAACCATTTGAAAAAGCCTTAGAATGGTCAGCCATAAAATGGGTATTAAGTGATTAAATGAATATCAAGGTACTCAATGAATATGAATTTTTCCTCCTTCTTTCTGCAAATTTTTTATTTCTTGTTTTGATTCGCTCCAAAGTTATGTTTCCTTATCTCTCTCTGGATATCATTCTTACCTGAGTACTCATATTTGTTTTCCTTGAATCCATTGCACTTTTTTTCTGGAGTGATCCAGAGATCTCTTCTATCCAATGGCCTATTAATTTTACACCAAACTCCCTTTCCAGTCTTGTTTTGCACTCTACCTCAATACAACCATGTTATTCTCCAAACAATTGAATTTAATAATCACCGAATTCTCTTCTTACCTGATATTTCATGTTGGTTATTGTCATACTTTTAAAATTCTTCAGATTTACATTTAAATGATATAATGATATTATCACTTCTTTTATATACAAATATACCTTTAGAAACCTAACTTACAAACTTATCACATTCAAACAGGGGCAGACTCAGGTTTGATGGGGCCTTAAGCATATAGAATTTTAGGAATTTTTTAAAAAATATCAAGGACACAAACTAGAAAGTCCAGACATAGCTCCATCAGTGGAATCAAGGTAGATGTTTTAATAAAATGAGTTAGAAAAACAGTCTAATCATTTGGAAAGAGAAAATGTTGAACAATACTTCACAGTGTACACCAGAATGAATTTCAAATAGATCAAGGATTTAAAAGTGTAAGAATCAAATAAAAATCAAATAAAAATTAATAGAAAAAAGCATTATTCACTTGTTTTGTAATCTTGAAGCCAAGAAGATCTTTCTAATTGTACCTTATTAGCATAAATTTGAACACATTGCAATATATATTTTTTTTGAGATGAAGTTTTGCTCTTGTCACCCAGGCTGGAGTGCAATGACACGATCTCGGCTCACTGCAAACTCTGCCTCCCAGGTTCAAGCGATTCTCCTGCCTCAGCCTCCCAAGTAGCTGGGATTACAGGCATCTGCCACCACGCCAAGCTAATTTTTGTATTTTTAGTAGAGATGGAGTTTCACCATATTGGCCAGGCTGGTCACAAATTCCTGACCTCAGATGATCCACTTGCCTCGGCCTTCCAAAAATGCTGGGATTACAGGCATGAGCCACAGTGTCTGGCCCATGTTACAATAAAAATATGTATTATTATATATTATATATTATAAAATATATATTATATATTATAATATATATATATTATATATATATTTGCATGGAAAAAGGATACCATCAGTAAAACCAGAAGGCCAATAATAAGCTGAGGGAAAACATTTGCATTACATATCACAAAGAGCTATCTCCTTAATATGTAAAGTTTCTTGAAATAAAGAAAACATACCTACAGCCTAACAGAAAAATGGGCAAAGGTCGTGCACCAACAGAAAGCAGACAGTTTTCAAACATATAAAAGATAACCTCATTCATGACAAGAAAAATGCAAACTTAACACTATAGTGTTATACTATTTCTCACCTTTTAGATTGGTAAACATTTCAACTATAATAACATACTCTGACAATGTTGAGAGGAAACAGGTATTCTCATGCATTTTAGATGTAAGTAAAAATGAATAAAAGACTGTACTGGAGGGGAATCTGACAAGATCCCAAATGCTTTATAGATATCTTTACCTTTAATCTAGCAATCCTACTTCTGACAATTTATCCTAAAGGTACACTCATGCCCCTACAAAATGACAAATGTGCAGGGATGTTTTTTTCAGTATTTCAGTGCTTTCAGGACAACACAAAAACACATCAGTAGGAGATTAAATAAACTATGGAATACTATATAGCTGTTAATAGATAACCAGGAAAAGGTAGCAAAAGGTAGTATGCTACCCTTTGAATAAGAAAGAGGAGAAATTAACAGCATGTATCCCTATTTGCTTAAATTTGCATAAGAAAGGACTGGAAAGATAACTAATAATAAATATAGTTACCTTTATTTAGGTCAGAGGTTCTCAACTTGGAGACATTTAGCAACGTCTTGAGATATTTTTCAGTACTGCAAGTGGGGTTTGTGGGTGGGGTTGTCTCTACTGGCCTCTAGTGTGTGTTGGCCCATTGTGCTAGTAAGCATCCTTAAATGCACAGGACAACCTCCCACACCCCACGAAATAGAATCATCCAGCCAAAACCATCAACAGTGTTGAGACTGACAAATGCTTCCTTATGGGGAAGTAGGGCTATAGGGTCTATGGAGGTGATGGGCCAGGGTCAAGAATTCTCTGTGTATTTATTTTTTACATTATTTCTTTGATTCATGTAAATTTATTACCTATTCCAAAATTAATTTTAAAGAACTATTAAAATGTCAAGATTTAGAATAGCAGTTTTTCTTCATTCTCACTATAAATTTTTGTAAGAATGAGTAGCAGGTATGCTTAAAATGCTTTGACATTTTTCTCCAGTGTAATGCTCTTCTGGATATGAAGGAACTCAGTTGAGATGCTGATAATGTTCTGGACATTCATGTACATTTTGTTACACAGATACCAAGGCTGGCAAATAAATTTCATGGTAAGAGCTAGTCCATTCGATTAGTAGGACCTACCAGGAGTGATGTCTTGAGAAGGATTCTGCAGGCTTTTGTGACCTTAGTAGTAAAGACTGCCATGATCAATTAGTGATGCCTGCCATGGTCAAGGTATGGGAAGACATAGACACATGTTTCAGGCACCTGCCATCTATGATTTATGCAACCATATTGGTAGACTATTTATTATTTTAACATGTTGGAGAAAAAAACAATGTTTAGGCAAATCTAAATTATATAGATAAAACTTAGATTTATATATATATTTATATATGTTATATATATAACTTTAGGCAAATCAAAGTTATATGTATAACATATATGTTGTTATATATGTATTATATATGTTATACATATAACTTCAGGCAAATCTAAGTTATATAGATAAAACTTAGATTTGTATATATTTATATATGTTATATATATATTTGTATATATTTATATATGTTATATATATGTTTAGGCAAATCTAAGTTATTATATATAACATATATATGTATATATGTTTATGCAAACCTAAGTTGTATATATACATCATATATAATGTATATATACATAACAACCTAGATTTGCCTAATACTGTTTTATCTCCAACAGGTTTTGTGTGTGTGTGTGTGTATATATATATACACACATAGATATATACACACACACACATATATATAGAAAGATATATATGTACTGCATTGCTAACATATAACTAACCAGTTGAACTCTAAAACATAGCAACTCCATGTGGTAGCTGGTGACATGTACATATTAGAGATGAAAGAACTGGAGTTCACATAGTTGGTGAGTATCTGAGCCAAAAGTGAAACGCAAGTATTTCTGATCCAAAGCCCGTCCTTGTTGTTATTCCTTGTGGTTCAGCCTATATGCATGAGCATATATAAGAATACTGCATATATACAGTATAAACTAAAAATTCGCCAGTTTTCTAAATTGTGAGGAAATAAAGAACAAGTACTTTGATCCATGAGTTTAATCAGACAACTTCTCGTTGTCTGGCACCACAAAATTATGTATTTCAGATGTTTGTGAACTTGAGTAACTTTGCTTTTATATGTCCCTAGATATTTTAATTTAAATGCATTTAAGTATAAAAAGAGAAGTGTTTTTTCTAGATTAGTTTTTATAAAATAGTTTATGATTTTATCAATTTCTGTAAGACTGGCACTTTAGCTTTTAAACTCTTAAGTATTTTGAAGCCTAAGGAAAATATATAATCTAGACTTTCCTCCCTACACTAAACTCCCTCAAACTGGTGTACACATATACAAAACATGGTGATATATCATGTTTTATAGATGATAGATGAAAGTAAGGGCTAGTGACATCTGGTATCTTGTTTCAAATCATACTGCCTCTCTAGAACAGAGAAAGAACTAGTCAAGAGTTCTTTCTAATACATCATCTACGTATCCCACCACAGTACTGATGTGATGCTTTCATATTTATTTAGTGTTTATTTCTTGGGCATCTATTATGTGCCAGAAACTCTTCTAAATTGTGTACGATGGATAGTAAATGAATATTCTATGTGTGCCTAAACCTCAAAATGGAAACAAAATTACAAAGACATATCCAAATCCCAAATGAAAAATCAGTGTTTGGCATCTGCTATGTGTGGTTAGACCGCAGGAATATGTTTGCATAAATGAAAACACCTGCAGAATAAGCGAATGTCAAGGAAAAATAAAACACTCATTATAATCATAGCACACGTGGAGAAGTATATTTTATAACATTTTCAATTGTCTATTAGTACACTGTGTACTTTAACATCCTTGGAAGACTTTTCCTTAGGCTGATAATTCTTTAGCAGACAGCAGTGTCTTCCTGAATTTTAGCAGTAGTAGCTTAAGTATGTTTGCAAAGAAAACAATAACCTTTCAAAATACTAAATAACTATATGCTATTTCATGGGATTTGGCATTTTATATCTGTGCTCTGCAGGCAGGCATCATATATATTTATTGCCAAATGTGTGGTCTGGGCATTGTAAAAATCTCAAGGAAAAGGCTGATTTGGGAGAGAAGCAGCCGCTACTATACTAAACACTTTTCCACAGCTGGTTATCTAATCACACACTGGTCTTTTATTGCCATTTTGTGGGTGTTTGTAAGTTTGCTGTTTTAAGCATTTATCCGTTTTTTCCATTTTTTTTTTAATTGTTCAACCAGCAAGTGGTAAAATGCAGACTTGCAAAATTGTTTTCATTTCAAAAAACAGCAATTGTTTTTACTAAATGTTCCAATGTACAGTATTTTGGAAGTCAGATGCCAATACTTCCTGGCCCCTCTATATAGAAATTTGGGGATTCATTAATGGGGATCATAATTGGTGAATAAATTTAACTTTAAAATGTTTTACATGAGTCATGGTCACTCAGTCATTTGGTCAACAGGCATTATTAACCTCCCTCTGTGTAGCAGGCATTTTTATTAAGGTAGAATACTCTTCTCTTTTCGATTTGACCTACCGGGATTTTCTAAAATGAAAAGAAAGACAAAAAACATCTTGAATAGAACCCAGCTCATTGAGAAGCCAAATCAGATAAGAACATGTGATTACATCGATATCTCTATGCAGTGTTTGGGGATGGGGCAATACTTGTCTGTCACCCAGTAGTAAAGAAGGCATAATTCACAGGGTAATGTCACTCTGGAGAATATACTGAGTTAGCAATAAATTGGAAATAACCAGTACTTTAGTCAATGGAGGAATGGTAACATAAATTATGTGCTGTGAAATATAACACAACCATTATAAAAATCACAAGGCAGATCTCTATGTACTAAAATGCAAAGACAACCTTGTTCTAAAGTTAAGTGAGAAAAAAAGGAGAAACAGTTGCCAAAAATATGTAAGAAAGAACCACACACCTACATAAGCATGAATTAGTTTATATGTGCTTAGAGAAAAGTCTAGGAGGATGTACACCAAACTAAAGTTAGTGTAATCTGGGGTGGTAGAGGAGAAACAAAATGTTTCCCCATTAAAATCTCACTGTTTTAAAAAATCATTTTGGTACAACGAGTTTATAAATTGAGAAAATAAATATAAATGTGCAAGAAAATGTGCAAATATATATATATACTGAGTGAAGGACTTGCGCCCACCAGCAGCTAAACAGAGTGCATATATGTGGTTTAAATAGACGAGAGAACTGGGAAGGGAGGAGGAAAATAGCAATGTGCCTGATAAATTTAGATTACTGCAAAGTGGATGAGTGTTAAAACAATTTTAAAGCAACTATAGCAAATAATAAATTGGTTTCTTAAATAGTGCAATTCGGTTATTTGAATTAATCATTCAGCATAATGTTGTAAAGGGTTATTATTCCTATAACTTTTAATAGCACACTGTTTGTCAGAGTAAGAAAAATGGTAATAGCTTAGACTTATTTCAAAGGATCCTGCCATACTCTCAATCTCTGAGCCTAAATTAAAGCATCAGGCAAGACTTGATTGAGTCATGACTTGTCCCCTGTCACTCATCTGGTCTGTTTCTGAGATAGTGTGTTTTATATCAGACAATCTGATTTTCTATTCTAGAGTAACTGGAGATATTCTTGCTGGTGAAGGGTTGGAGAGAGGAAGACACATTTCCTCAACAGTCATCTTAACATTGAGTTTAACAATTACATAGTAGTCCTCATGGTTTTACCAGTACAGTTTACTTGAACTGCCGCTCTACTCTGTGTGAACTGTGACTGCTGTGTTCTGGTGTAAGGAATGCAATTACTTTTATGTCCAGCAAAATCATTCTCTCAGTTCAAGCAAGTCATTTTGCAAGCATGAAATTGAATTTGCTTCTAAATCCCAGGCAACAAATTATTGTCTCCTATTTAAGGGATCTCATTTTTCTTTCCATTTATGATGTTCTCACTTAAAAATAAGTGACCAATTGTCTCTGGACTAAGGGATTTCCTGAGGGAATTTTAGTTCTACTACTTAGAAAATACTAAAATATAGACCATCAACAAAGTAAGTTCCTGTCAGTTTTATATTCAAGAAAAAAGCTTTTATTGAAAACAAGACGAAACAGAGAAATCCAAGGTGTATTCACTTCCTACTACTGCTGTAACAAATTACTACAAACTTGATGGCTTAAGAAAATAAATTATTATTTTACAGTTCTGGAGGGAAGAAATCCAAAGTATGTCATAAAGTGCTAAAAATAAAGGTTCCAGCTGGGATGGTTCCTTCCAGAATCTCCAGGGAAGATCTGTTCCTTGTCTCTTCCAGCTTTTAGATGCTGTCAGCATCCCTTAGCTTCTGGTCACATCCCTTCAATCTCTGCTCCCATTGTTACATCACCACCTTCTCCGCCATTGACCCATAAGGACAATTATGGAGTCATTGCTTTTCTCCCATGAGAACCCTTGCAGTTACATTTAGAGCCCACCCATATAATCCAGGACAATACCCATATCTCAAAAGTCTTAATCACATCCACAAAGTCCCTTTGTTCCATATAATGTAACAGGTTCTGGGATTACGACATAGACATCTTTGGGAGGCCATTATTCAGCCAACTACCCCAGGTTAGAATTCTACTCTGCCATTTTCTAGTTAGGCAAAGATGTAAATATCCTTGAAGTCACATAACAAATATTTGTTGCTATTCACTGCAAAGCCATTTGCTAATTTTGCATGAGAAGCCATAGAGTTAGCAGTTCTTTGGGCTGTGGGGGTTCAAATTCTTACTACAGCAATTGTTAGGTGTGAGAATTTTGCTGATGTTAACTTAAACCTTTTTTTGACCTAGTTTCCTCTTTTGTAAGGTGGCCATTATAAGAGAATCCATTTCATAAGGCTATAGTAATGATATAACGAAGTATTAATATTGTAAGTGAAGAGCTTAGGATAACATTTGCCACAAAGAAAAGGCTTGGACATGGCCGGGCATGGTGGCTCACGCCTGTAATCCCAGCACTTTAGAGGCCAAGGCAGGAAGATCACGAGACCATCCTGGCTAACACAGTGAAACCCTGTCTCTACTAAAAATACAGAAAATTAGCCGGGCGTGGTGGTAGTTGCCTGTAGTCCCAGCTACTTGGGAGGCTGAGGCAGGAGAATGCAGTGAACCTGGGAGGCGGAGGTTGCAGTGAGCCGAGATTGTGCCTCTGCACTCCAGCCTGGGTGACAGAGCGAGACTCCGACTCACATACACACACACACACACACACACACACACACACACAAAGAAAGAAAGAAAGAAAAAATAAAGGGCTTGGACAGCCTTTACTGCTGCTGCAACTTCAGTTGTGACTGGGTGTTCTTCTGATGGTCATACTCACAATTGTGACATAGTTCAGCCTTTTTATATGCCATCTTTAATTAATTTTCGTATTTCATTTGATTATTTTGGGGGTGAAGTTGATTTGCTTCTTTGCATATTTCTCTTTCCAGTGAAGCTGAAGAGCTAGACAGATTAAGAATGCCTTGAGCCAGAGTAGTCTTTCTTCTGATGGATTGCCTTATTCAGAAAAGATTAACACTGTATAATAACAATAGTTAATACCTTTAACACGTGAACAACTAATTCTAATAATAATGTTCACTTGAGTATGTGTTGCTATTTTCAAATCCTTTTTTTACATCTGATATCTCTTTTGATGCCAGGTTGACGCCTGCTAGAGGACTTTAGAATCTCCCCCTTTCAGATGTCAGCAAACGCTGATAGAGGGGGCTGTGAAGAAAGTAGACTACCCACCATGAAGGGCCACACATGCTAATGAATAAGATTCTGAGCTCTATACTGTGATTTTCTTTTTCCTGCTGAGTGAACAGCAGTTGGGAATAGGGAAGGAGAACTAATCAATCCTGGCTTTGTTTGCGTGTTATTTTATTTTTTTTTTTTTCCAGGGCAATCAGCGGAAGGGAAGTAAACTGCTTATTAAAACGTTTAAAGGTGTACTTAAAGGCTTTTTCTTTAGAGTCAGTCAGATTTCTAAGTCTTTTTCTTCTCAATGTTTTTTTACTTCTCTTCAAAGGTAGCAAAATGTAAATGCATTCAGGGCACATACTGGTTAGGGAGTTTATGAAGTCAATGGAGAGAACGTCATTGTAAGCACTGTTCCCCTAGCCTGAAGGATGGTGAAAACATGCTAAGCAGAAAAGTAACTTTATTTTTAGTGCTGAGGAAAAATAAAATGTACAGATGCTATTACCTAGATTCCCTGTATTGTTTTGAACACTGGTCCGAATTAATGAGAAGCCTGTGTGCGTTTAAAGGTGGGAAAATCCAGATTGAAGAATACTCAGATTTAATGGCATAAAAGGGAAATTTTATATATTGTCCTAGTTATTACCTGAATAAAGTTCAGGATTTTCTTACAATCTGAGCAAAATATAAATGTGCTTTGATTTGAGCATCCTTGAATCCCTAGCCATTCAGGCATGAACATATTGAAGACTCTAAAAAAATAACCCCACTAAAACACTTTACATCTATAGTGTCATGTTGTAACTGGTACCATACGGTCCTTTCACATGCCTGCACATTTGTGTACCTGTGTGTTTATTAGCAAACAAACATTTATTGTGTGCCTGCCATATTCCACGTGTGGTGCCACAGATGGTGAAGGAGGTAACTTCAAAAGGCCTTCTTACTTTCAAAGAGCTTCAAGTTTTAACTAAGTAAAGGCACTTTCAGACCTGCTATGGGCTACAGGCTTTTTCCATTATGCTTTAACCACTTTTTCCCTGAATCACTAATTCTAATGGATTAGATGGTCTTTCATCTCAACAGGCAAACAGTTTTTCTCCTGGCTCCACCTCTGCCTTTAATATTCCTTTGATTTTTCTCCTTGCTTCCCAAGGAGCTGCCATCAGTGGGTATCTGTAACACTGCACTTGTCTCAACTCCCAGTGAGGCCTGCTTGATAGAACAAAAGCTCCTACTTATCTGAAAAAGTGATAAGGACCCTGGGAAAGGAATATTTCTGATGTTAGATGTTGAATTGGGGATTTGGATAATGACCTAGGGTTGGTTTAAATCCATAAATTTGATTCCCTTTAAATTGGCGTTCAAATGTGTATTTACACAGATGTTCAGGAGCCCTGAAGTGGGCTCTCTTCAAAGACTCAGATTCCACGTAGAATTATAGACATTATATACACCCACACCTGTGCAAACATGGTTGGTGCTAAGGTATTAAACTCAGGTAAATAGTTAAAACTTTCAATGGCACCTTAAACCTTTTTCTTTTTTTCTTCATGTGAAGAGAGTAAGGGATCTTTATGTTTTTAGTCTTCAACAGAGCCTGTTAAATTCCCCCTTTATGTGTTTCACTACATTAGGAGAAGACATACTTAAAAAAAATAGATGCAGCCTTTGACCTGATCTTGACCACATCAAAAAAAAAAAAAAAAAAAAAAAAAAAGAAAAAGAAAAAAGAAAGAAAAAGCAAAGAAAAAAGAAAGAAAAAGAAACCCTAACACATGAACAAAGAATTGAATATTACATGCCAAATTAACACTCTACCACAGGTATTCTTACACAAATGCACATGGCAATTACAGCATGCTAATTTTATCATCTGAAATATTCTTACCACCCTAATCCCCAGCCCCTTTTATCTTTACCTTTCAAAACTTCATTTCTCAAGGTCCGTTAAAAATCCCATACTGCCCACCGTGTGTTCAATTTTCCATGCAAAAAATTTCTCTTCTTTAACATCCCACTATAGTTTGCTTGAATCTCTGTTCCAATACTTTTCATTGTGAGGTGTGGTAATTTTCATATATGCTTTATTTCTCCAACCACATTTTAAGCTCCTTAGATCGGGGATATTTTCTTTGTGAGCCCTGTTAGCCACTGGCATATAGCAAATACTAATCATATATAGTTCTATGTATGTTACATGTAACACCTTTTTATTCCTTATTCCAGATGAATTAGGTACTAGTGTCATCCCTGTATTACTGGGATGTGAAAGTTGAGGCAGACATAGAGAAAGTAAATTTCTTCAAGTCGTCCAAAAATAGGATAAATAAGTACCCTAAACGCATACATATACTAGGCAGTAGACCTGGGGTTTGAATAGGTGTGCTCTTAATCATGAGACTTTTATTTCAGTCAAGAAAGGTGAGCTTATACTGTTGAAAAAACAACCTCAAAGTTTATGGCTTAAATTAAAAACACCTACTTGTCACTCATGTGTCCCTTGTGGTTCTTTACTTCATGTTGTCTTCAAGCTAGGATCCAACCTGAAAGAACAGCCTTTTATCTGGAATATCACCAGAGGCTGGCTGTGTCAGCAGAAAAGAGAGAGTGTGGTGAATCACTTACCGGTTCTTAAAACTTCTGCTCAGAAGGAAGTGACACAAGTTATTTCTGTCCATATATTCTTGGTCAAAACAAGTCACATGGCCATACCCGGTTTCAAAACAGGGCGGGGGAGTACAGTGCCCCCATTTGCTTAGAACATGAAAAGTCCGAACTACTTGGTGAGCATCACTAATGGTTACACCAGCAGTACTACCCCTACCTCTACCCATCACATCGTGCCCTAAGGCCCCATTCAGTTACAATTCTCTTGGGGATGAAAGTTTGCTGAGGGATGATGTATTTGTGGATTTTTTTAAAAAGATAGAAATAAGGACTTTGTTGAACCTGGCAAAAATGCCCAGTTCAGAGATTAGAATTGGAAGCAAGGATAGGCAGATCTGATAACTTGGGCCAAAGCAAGAGGAGGCAGAATAATGGAAAGCGTATAAGGAAAAACTTTGGAGCAGGGAGGGTCTGAGTAATGGTTCAACTCAGTAGCTGAATAGAAAGCTGGGGTAAATTTCAAAGAACCAAAATGATGGCTAAAAACAAAAATAAGAAAAGTGAAAGAAATCTCTTCAGAACAGGAATTCATTCATGTATCACACGTGTTGGGTACTCACTACACACCTAGCAAATGAACTAAGCCCTTTTACCAATATTTTTATGGCATTTTATGAGTTAAAAAATGTATACCCATTTTACAGATGAGGGAGCTTTGGTACTCATTTAACGTCATACAGCTGCAAAGTTAAGTGGCAAGCATGCAAACCCAGTCAGTCTGTTGTCTGAGCTCATATGCTTAAACAAAGACTGCTGTCTAAGCTCAGATTTACTGTCTTATGGAAAAAGTCAGTAAAGGTGGAAAAATAGAATTTATGTAGTAACATTTGTCAACTTGGATAGAGTTTTGTTTCGAGTTGGATCACAGATGTTATAAAATGTAATTGCTTGCTACTTCTCTACTCCAGCAATGTCTTTCTCAGCACTGTAACACAGCAGGTAGTTTTTTTTTTTTTTTTTTTTTTTTTTTTTTTTTTGAGACAGAGTCTCGCTCTGTCACCCAGGCTGGAGTGCAGTGGCCGGATCTCAGCTCACTGCAAGCTCCGCCTCCCGGGTTTATGCCATTCTCCCACAGCAGGTAGTTATAAAAAAAAATCATTGAAGTTGTTGCTATTTTCATATTTATTAGAACTATTATTTTTTTTCATCAGAAATACCCAGGTCTATTACACTGGTTTCTTTTAGTGCTTTCTTTGGTTTGCAGTCTTAAGTAAATCATTCTGTTTTGTCATTTTGTGATAATGACAACTAGTCAGATCCATGCCTTACAGCAGCTCCTATATCTTTTTCATAAATTTATCCAATATAGAAAATTAGCTATAGAATTACAAGTAATAGAACATATACTTCCTACTTTAAAAATAGAAGTCTTTGTGAGTTGTTTATGACAACTACAGTGATTTTGAATAACAAATCATGAAATTTTTTACTCGATTATGTATTTACACAAAAGTGTTTCTGTTGTCATCTTGACACAGGATCTTTTCAGTGCTGCTTTGCCAGCCAGAAATCTCCATGGCAGGTGGTGCCTCTGCCTGGGTTTCGCTCAAGCCTGCTGGGCTCACTCAACCCACTTGGCCCAGCAGGCTGCACTTGGCTCATGCTACCAGTCCTGATCTGGGCATCTGAGCCAGGCATGTGGCAGGTGGTTTTCATGTTGGGTGCTGGCATCTAGGTGAAGGGAATGTGGTGGCATCCACAAACTGGGAGATGTCAGCAACTACAGAGCCCCAAAGGGTGTTACAGCTCTTGTCTAGGGAGTCCCAAGGTTTGAGTCCCCAAGAAATGTTATAGTTCTCTCTCATTCTCGCTGCCTGCAGTGTGGCAAACAACAGGGGAGGGGGGCATGTTACAGCTCATTCATGTTATAGCTCTTTCATGTTACAGCTCATTTGTTCCCACTGCCCATAGCATGGAAAACAGGTGTATGTCACAGCTCATTTAGTCCTGCTGCCCACAGCTCAGTGAACAGGAGCTTGTGGTGCCCAGCAGCTTTTTCTCCCCTATTGTTTGGCAAGTGGGAGGGAGGGTTACAGTGTTACAGCACTTTTCACACCCACCATTCGGTGGGTTCCAGCTTCTTGTCCCACGACCAAGAAGAATGAGGTTACACAAACACCAGAGCGTGAGCCAGTCAGGGAAGAATTTTATTGAGCAACAGAAAAATTCTTGACAACAAGAGGGGACCTGAAGTGGGCAACCCTCTGTGTGAGAAGGGGCTCGAAAGCGGGTAGCCCCAAATGTGGCTGAGTCTGGGGTTTTTATGGGCTCAGAATGGGGGATTGCATGCTGATTGGTCCACGGATGGGCCTGGAAAAAAGCACCATCCAACTGGTTAAAAGGCATCAAGGAAGGTCCCTGGTCATAGACTATACCCAGAACTGGCAGCTTAGTTTTCAGGCTTTACGCTGTCTTTGACTTCAAGGTTGGGTTTCACTGGGGACCTATTTTGGTCTGCATAGGAATTTGTCTGCCTCCTGCCACTATCAATCTTAAACATGTGTATTTCTATAGCAATATGGGTGGCTGTATTCTGACTATAGCAATAAATGAGATGTATGTAAATCCTATGTTATAGTGCCTGGCCTATGTAAGTGCTCAAATATCATCAAAATAATCAATATAATATCACTGACATTTTCATTATATTACTGATAGCACATAAATTTTAGCCCTATATTGAAGATCAAGTGTCTTGGTGATTTGGAGGGATCTGAGATTATAAATCCCATATCCTCTTTTCTCTTTCTCTTTCTACCATTTCTCTAATGCATGCCACTCCCATATTTTTTCATCATTCCTTGCTGTTCCCAGATAAATCAGTAGGAATCAAACATGTACCCCCAGAATATCTCATGCTAATCCAGATGATGACCCTGATATCATGGTTCCCTAGAGAATTAACCAGTTAATTAGTTAACTTTCTAGAAAGCAATATAGGGAAGTTAAGGGCTATAATGGTCCACTGGTGCATCTCACATTGCCCAGCAAGAATGGACCAAGGTGGGATTCTTTAAGCAATCTCTATCTTGACAGTGTTCACCTGGCTCCATTTCAAAAATACTTGTCTCTTGCTGACGGTCTTTGTTTCCATTTCTTATACTGCCTGACTATGCTTAAATCATATTTTAATGCACTTTTCATTTCTTATTCCTTTGTGCCACCAATCTCAAACTCCTCCTTAATTTTCTTGCCTTTATTCTTTAAGTCATTGTTATGGTTTGGTATGAATGTGTCCCCCGAAAACATATGTTGGAAATTTAATACCCAGTGCAACAGAGTTGAAAAGTGGGGCCTAATGGGAGATGTTTAGTTTATGAGAAATTGAGGCTGTAAATTCCATCTCCTACTCTCTCTCACCCTTTCTTTGCCCTTCCATCATGAGATGGTAGAGCAAGAAGGCCCTCACTAAATATGGCCCCTCAACCTTGTACTTCTCAACCTCCAGAATTGTAATAAATAAATCTCTGTTCCTTATAAATTACCCAGGCTCAAATGTCCTGCCATAGGAGCACAAAATGGACTAAGATGGTCTCTTTATATTTCTTTCATGTTTAGTTTCAACTCTATCCTTCAGCTCTTTTTGCATCTCTGCTTATCAACAATTTCCTGTATTCTAATCCACATGGAAAGGATTTAGCTGGCACACAAGGAGACTTACATGTCCACTCTATCCCTAAACCAATGTCATTTATTTCCAACTGATCCTGGATGCAATGTCAGCATCCTGCCCAGCATCCCATTGGATTAGGGTGACCAACTGCCACAGTTTTCCTGGAACTGAACATGATTCCTGGGACACAGGACTTCCAGTTATAAGATGGAAATGTCTTCTGCAAACAAGGATAAGATGGTCACCCTACACTAAAGACATCTCTACTAACTGGTTGAGTTGGCAAGAGGCATGAAACTATTTCCTACTACTATGATCAAACCTTCCCACAGAGTGTGCTATAATAGGCTGCACATGTGAGGTATGTTGAGTTATTGGTTCCCATGGCCATCAGAGTACCTGGAGCTCTGGGCCAGTTGCCTTTCTCTAGAAGCAGATTTGTACATTTACTCTATGTGTTGATAAATATTGTCGTATTCTACATGTGTGATGATAATTTTAAAAAATTTGGAATGTACTGGGTTAGATAGTACCCAACACAGTATATCACATTTAAGGTAATCTGTTGACTTCCACATAGTAATTGCAAGATAATGTATTTTGTCTCAAATCCCTTTCAGAACATTTCGTGTTAAAACATTTTTTATGTTCCATTAAACAGATACATATTTTACCCAAGTGTACTCATTTAAAGTATGGCATTTTCCTAGAAGTTGAAGTGAAACTAGAAGATTGGGTATATTTATGGTAGGTTGGGCATTATGACATGCTGGTGTCTGAACAGAAAGTTTATATCTCTAGCAACAATATGTTTCAGATCAAACACTTATCTCTGCATCATTAATTTAGGGTGAGTGAAATAAATATTTTGGAATAAATTGTTGTTTGTACATTCACATCTGCCTGGAAAATAATTGTCTTGACTTCAACTTGATATTTATGTTCTGTAAATCCCAATATTAAGTATTTATTTATCAACAGGAGAATTTTTTTATGTCACCTCATTCTTTCTTGCAGATTATGAAGTTATAAATCAATTAAGGTATGCTCTTGATAATTGTCTTGGGCCAGGAAAATTATGGAATATAAATGAAAGTTGAATTTTGTTAAAGGCAGAACATTTATATTGTATACCAGCTACACTGATGAATTATAGAAGGATTTCACATTCTCAGAGAAATTTAGAAATAACTCTTAGTGTTACTGAATATCAGAGAATACTTGTATTTCTTCAAAATCTAATAATTAAAGATGCATATGTCAAAAATACTGTTTTCAAAATGCTATTGTGCTGTATACCCTTAGTAAAATAACCTCATGATGAAATAGTTCAATTACATAAATGCTTAATTATGACTTTGTTACCTTTACATATTCTTATCTAATTAAACTCACCATCAGAGAGTGTTTATTGCCAATTTTATAATTTTACAACATAGGTATAACTTACAACAAAGCATTAATAAACTTTTGTAATAGTGAAGAATATTTTTCTTCTTTCTATGTATACTATTCTTTTGAAGGCATTAAGCATTATTTTCATTGTGATGAGTATGAAAAATTAAAAAGTTAAGAAACTAATAAGCACATAGGACTTCATTTCTCTTTTCCTCTGACCTTTCCATTCCTGAATCTGCCTTATATTAGAAAAAAAAAATGTAATTATGTAACTGCATTTAGAGTATTGCTGAAAGATCTTTTCAATTGAGTCTATGCATATATTTTTAATGGCATTAAAACTGCAATTAAAGTAATGTACATACTTGGATACCCCCTCTGACTACCTCTTGACTGGCACTCAGGTCAGAGTACTCAGGAATGGTTTGGTATACCTGTCAAACAATTTTTGTGCTAAGGGAAAATATCTGATTTCCAGTGAGTGAATTTTTGACTAAAATTTATTTATAAACATTTCTTCTTTTCTTTCTGTATTACTTCATTTGAATTTCTTAAAATATATAATAATCATTATTTTTTAAATAAAGGCATTTTTATAGGAATATAGAACATAAATATAGAGATTAAATAAGATCAGCATTGTATCAGAATTTTTCAATGTTGAAATGTGTATATTATTTCATTCTCAGTTATATGTATTGTTATCCCAGGGATTTTTCTTGAGTCACATGATCATTCAAGTGTGAGCTTATGTTCTGTTAATCTTTGTAAAGAACCTACAGAATTTAATTAAAATAATTATTGACTCCTATATTGTATTCATGTGAAAACATCGTCGCTTATTTTTGCTTATGAGCTATATTAATTTAAACATTCTAAATATACAAATTTGTATAATAAACTTCATCATTAATTTAAATATGAAGTAATTTTCTGATATAATTTACATAATATTAGAAAGTTAAAATAAGCATTCTCATTTAAATAATCAAATCACAGAATGGTATATAGATCATATGGGACTGCATTTGAAACCATAGATATATATGTCAATCTGTAATTTAAAGAGATATTAGCATTTGCCATCCCTGGAAAGAAGGAAAGAAGTATTGCTAAACATAATTCTTTTGAAGTCCAGCATAATTATAACATCAGATAGGAATGAAGAATATTTTAAAGTATCTACTATTAACTTAAAGCTTTCTGTAATAGAAAGGTTAAAAGGGATAAATGAAATACCCCAGATAATTTCTGGATTTTCTAATTGATGATGAGATTTCTGCTTTAGCAATTTACCAATGGAGAAGTTGCTGGTAAGTTGATGTATTTATTTCTGCCCATGAGATACACTAATTTAAAACATCTTCACTTTTGTAATGGAGTGAATCTTAATATTTTTTTTCTTAGACATATAAAAGACCATAAATTCTGTTTCTTCTTCAAAGAAATTGGTGTCAGCTTCAACCAAGAAGTATTTGAATACTTAGTCTGTGCATTCATTCAGTGTTCCTGAAAACTTCCTTCATACTACCAGGAAATGTGCTTTGATATAGGTTTACAAAGATGGAGTAAAACACGGCATTTTTCCTTAAGGAACTCTCTAACCTCAAAACCTCAGTCTAATGGGGAAGACAGACAATTACTTTAGAGTTTCAGAATGGAGGTGTATAAAATGGTGTCATTAAAGGGTACTTAACCAACTCTGGAGATTTTATTGAGGGATGAAGAATCGGATGAGCTCAGAGGAGACTTCCTGTAGAAAACCATACGCTCTACTTGTGTTCAATGTTTAGTTCATTAAGTCACCTAAAAAGTACAGAGGAGAGGAAAAATTATTCTAGGCAGAGAAGTAGAATGCACAGAGGTTTAAGGACATGTAATGTTTCTTGAGAGTTTCAAGAACTTAAACATTTCTGAATATTGAGACTATAAAGGCAGGTGGAAGTACACTGGAGAGGGAAGTAGTGGAACAGTGCATGAAGGACCTTATGTTCCATGCTAAATAATTCGGTTTTATTTAAAAGGCATATCTGTAGCCATCAGAAAATTTAAGCAGGCAAAGGATGTAGTTTGATGTGTATTTAATAAAAATCACTCTGAAACAGTATAGAGAAGAGATGGAAGGAAGGGAGAGGAGTAAAGGTGGTGTGATTGATCAGGAGAGAAATGACAAAGGCATAATCCTAGGCCAGGGCAGTGGAAATGGATATACACAGATGTATTGGAGAAAGACTTAGGAAGTTAAATCAACTGGCCATGGTGAATGAGTTAAATATGGGGGAAGCAAGGGAAAAAGGAAGGAGTCTAGGAAACTGCCCAGCTTGGGTAACTGTTGGAGGTGATATAGCCTGCGAACTGAAAATCAGATAATTAGCAAAATTGGGGATGGAGCTGAAAGGAGACAAGAGGGGGAATTCTAGATGAGTACCCTTTTCTGATAATGTTAAGAAAATGATATATAGAGTGAATACTGAATTGGAAGAATTCTAATATTTGAATCAGAAAGACGCAAAGTAATAGAGATCTAAGATCTCTGTCCTCTAAGAACTTGAGAGGGTAACAAAAAGTTGACAAACACACACAACAATTTAGTTACATTTTATTTAAAAAATAAAATTTAAAGTATGGTTTCATTTGTATCTTACCCTTGACTTCATGTATAAATTCATTGGGTTTTGGGTTTTGTTTGTCATCACTTACTCATGGCCTGTATGAACTAGTGACTAGTAAATAACTTACTGGTGCTTAGGTAATTTTGTGGAAGGAAAATGGAATGGAGAATGTCTATCAGTTGAATTGTGTTATGATTCTGCAGTGTAGGTGGTCAGAATTTAGAAAAACTTGGCAATATTGCAGTAAGCAAAGAAGACTCATACAAAGATGGGATTTGATTCCTGAGTAGGAAGCAGGCAGCTTTCCAGAAGAGAACATGAAAGTAGCAACCACCATGGTTGCCCATGGGATAGTTAGGATGAAATGCCAACTAGAGCAGAGGGCATGATGGAGCACTGAGATGGCTGGAGGTGGGGGAAAATATGGCCTTCTTACAAAATGGCTTGAAAACCAGAAGAATTTATCTTTGATGTGAGAACAATAAGAAGCATGGCATCATCGTTTGTGGCAAAGAGAAATAGATTAATAGATAATATATTGAAGAATAAATATTACTATTTTCTTCAATTTATCCAAATTTTTTTTTTCATCTGTAGGATACTGAGAATATTCAGTCTTGGCATTTTGGGAGGCATTTCTTCCCCTGTTCTGTCTATCATTCTCTCTCTATGAGGAAGGTCTTCATAGCTTTACAGTGTCCTGCCCAACCCACAGTTTCCCCCTAAAGATTCTTCTTTGTGCCAACATACTTAGAGAACACCCTACTTCAAGAAAAGCTATCTATTTCCCTTGACGTGTCAAACATGTACTAGCTGCCCGCATAAATAATATGGGCTTCCTTGAAGATCCAGAAAGCTCAAAGACCTGTATTAATATTTATTAAGTTCCTAGGACATGAACCTTAAGGTGTGAATTCTGCTGAGGATATCAAGGATAAACTAGACTTTTTCTGTTATAATGAGTGCATATAAAGAGGGATTTTGTTGAATAAGTGAAGCTAGAACACTGGAAAAATTTGTTTTCTAATTTAAACGTGCTTAGGGCCTTTTCTCACTTTTGGTTTTTCCAATGAATAATTTTATTGCTCTATTTGTATTTATAATATTTATTGGGTCTTTTATGGACTGATTGTTTTCAAATTCTTTCAAACTAAATCTTGCAATATGACTTTCAATCTATGAATATTCAGCTTTAGTGTAAACATTTTGATATTGACACATTGCGATTGCACCTTTCTTAATTTATTATTTTCTTTGCTTGAGAAAATTGATACCAACCATACTTTTCAGTCTCTGAGTAGTTTCCAGCCATCACTAGTAATCCCATCATTGCTTTAAATACATTTACCCATGTGTTTGATGCGCTCCAGGTCAACATAACTTTAAATGCATTGTTTATCATAGACAAGAATTTTAGTTATCAATTGTGGTCCATTATGGCCATTCTGTATAACTGCTGTTTTTGTTTTTGTTTTTTTAATTGAATATGTTTTACTTTGTGACTGCTTTGTAGCTAGAAAACAATCAGCATTCTAAATAAAACTTCCATAAGGGAAAATGGAAAGTACCAAAATCAAAGATGCAAATCTATGCAGGAGAGATAAAAGGACAGATCCAGCCCTTGAACTCAGAGATCTTATCATCTAGCTCTTCTGGCTTAGAATCATTTGTTCACCCTGAACTATGTTCTAGGGGATAATAGAAAATGGAATGAGAAATTTCTATATAAAACAAATAACATTATGTGCATACTTATATAGTCTGACTTATGCAAAATTATGAAGAGAGAAAGGGGAAAAATATTTTATAGATTTAATAAAGATATATATTTTTATATTTATATTCCACAGAAATCACATTAAAATTGAATTTTAATTTTGAAACAAAGATGTGTTTAATTTACAGACTGTTAACTAGAAAGGTAGAGAATGAAAATGTGTTTGTGAATTACAATGTTAATTATTACTACTCTGGAAAGCAACCTAGATGTATTTAGAAGCATTTTCAATACTAACGGATTGAAGAAAAATGTTTTTGATTTCTCAGTTACCTTACAAAGAAAATCAAAGCAACATGAAAAACTTCTTCCCTGAACAACTCAAGATAACTAATGTTTCATTGCATTCTCTTTCATACTTCCCCCAACAAACTACTTTCCAAGTTAAAAAAAAAGTCAATGAACAAATGTTTGTGATGGCAAGCAATGCAACTCTGACCTTGAACACTTTAGCTTTATTCTTTACAGGGGCTTTTGTAAATAGCAGTGTTTACATTGTGCATTATTGGGAAATAAGATGTTATAGGTTCCCAATTCAAGTGACCCAATGTGAATTGATTGATTGCTGCTAGATTTTCAATGATGATCAGGAATTAAAATTTCTTTATAAAAGAGGTTTTCTTTCTCCAGTATTGTCAGAGGTAAGTCATTTAGTAATTTGATAGATATACTCTGTTTTATTTTCTGATTCCTCGTCTTCCTTTCACCATCCATCTGGTTGGCCATTTTGTCCCTCATGTACTGAAGTTTAAACCCAGGAGATACTTTTTAGGGCCCTTCCACCTCCATCCCTAACTGCAATTCATCTTAACAGTTTCCTCGTGGATTAATGTGTTCTTTTGGGGTACCTTACATCTTTCTTGTTCTCCTATCATTTCTGCGTTTGTCTATTGCAGTGACCTACTGATTTTCATTCTGTCAGTTTCCCCTCCAATACAATCTATAATGCTTTCAGATTCATTTCCATGAAGAATCACATGGGTCAGATGAAAGGTTCCCCACTGCCTACAAAATAAAATACTGCTAACTTAACTATCAGGCTCTTCCATGCTCCCACGCCATAAACTTTTGCAACCTTCAATGTAGTGATTTCTGTGGTATAAATATCTACACCGTAATTGATTTCAAGCAATCAGTGACTGAAGATCCAACTCACAACATTTCTGGATTTGTAACAGTTGTTCATGGGGCTGTTCCAGTCTTCAGCACACACATCAGCCTGAGTTACTCTACACTCTTCAACCACTTTACCCCACCCCCTAGGCAAGCTGAACTCTTTTCTGTTCTTGGAGAAAATGATTTCTAATCATTTCTGTCTTCTCTGAACCAGAAGGTAATTGTTTACTGTAGAACAACTGGTCCTCTAATCCTTGATTTTTCTCTGTTGGAAGTATCTTCTTAACACCAATACATTACAGCTTCTGATTTTTTGTGGGTCATTTCACTGATTTTGCTACAATCTCTCAGACTTCTTCAGTCCTGATATTATTGCATTTCATGTAAATATCCATTGTCTCCTTTCAGAACATGGCTATGGTAGAATGGTTGTAACCAAGAGTTTAATGCTCTATGGTCTCTGTTAGTAGAGTTTTAATAATTTCACTTTTGATTTTTTATAACTGGAGTCATATGGAACAATGAAGCTACTCTAAGCCTGGTTCATGTGTGATCCTACCTCTTCTTGCTTCCCCCATCTCTAGGACTGGTTCGGAATCAACCATAGCCCTGTTCCAGGCTGATCTCCCCATCCCAATGCTACCTGCTACCCACTGCTGCCCACTGCCCACAGCAAGAGCCTGGTCATGGGCATGCAAATTCTGTGGTATCTAGATCAGATAATAGTGGCTACTGTCCCAGCCCCAAGCTGTCAGTGCTGTGACACATTTGGTGGGAGAATCATCAGGAAAGATCCTCTTGCCCACCATTTCATCTCATACAAATACATAGTCCATCCCAGCAAAAAGGTTGCAATATGTGCTTCCACCATGGATTGGTACAGTTCAGTGGGCCTGTGGGAAGAGGAGATCCCTAACTTGACTTCCCCCACCTCTGACTGGAGTGCACAGCATGTAGGTCCAACACCTGGAGGGAGGTGGAAACAGTGCAGGCACGTGTGGCGTATACATGTGCAGAGTCTTGCTGCAGGGGGTGGATGGTGCAGGTGCCTATAGGGGTTGGCAGTTGCATTGGAGCATCCCTGTGCTTGAAAGAGTAAAACATTACATAGCAAATAAAAAATATCACAAAAAGTAGAGGGAGAAAGAAAGGATAAAAGTTGTATTTGTTAGTACCCTTAATGGACTTTTTCTTTTCCATTTTAAACAAAGCCCTGCATTTTCATTTTGCACTAAGCTCTGCTAATTATGTAGCTGATCAATCCTGGCCCATTCTTCATTTGTTTTGCATACTTCGTCTCTGCCTCTCCTCTGCACCTGAAGTCTAGATTCATTTCACAAATACAGTACTTTGCACAAAATATTAGGAAACTTTACCTAAAGGCAATCAGGACTATTAGATTCACACCCCAGTTCTGCAGTTTCTTAGCTGCCATATGACTTGTGTCAACTTACTGTATTTTTTGCCTTAGTTTCCCCATCTATAGCATCAGAATGTTTTATTACTTCATAGAATTTGTGGAATTAAGTGAGACAACATATGTAATGTGCTTAGTCCAGTATCTGGCATATAGGAAATATTAAAATGTTATCAGTTTTTTAAATTATTATCAACATGATGACTCTTAGTTTTTGGTGGAGTGAGAGATTTTTGGCTCTGTGCATTCAGTTCAATAAACTGAATTCAGTTAAATTCAATAATGCATTCTTCCTTTGTGGCAAAGACAAATTAACTACAAGACTTGTAATGTTTTCAATTTTTCTTAAAACCTTTAAAAAATTTGTTTTAGCATCATTAAATAACTATATAGTTGTGTCCTCCATATTGTTATGATACTTACCACGTGCTTACTGGTAAATCCTTATGTACTGTAAATTATTTATAAGCAAGTAGCATTTGTATTTGTCTCATTAATCATTGTATTCCTCACAACAACTCTTGCATAGCAGATACTCAATGTATGCATATATAATTAATAAGTGATCTTTTCTGTACTAGGTAAACCATATGAAATTATTGGGTTTGGGATGGCTGAATATTAGCAATTTCATAAGGTACCTATTTTCTTAGGTTTCAGAGCCTAGTTCTATAATTATTCATTGACTTTAGGAAATTAAAATAAATTGAAAAATAAAATTTTATATAAAATTTTCTTTACCATAATATTTGTATGACCACTACTTCTCAAGGCTATATAGTTATATCAGCACCACTTGTTTTAGGAAGACACAGTAAAACATTGGCTAACTGGAATTCACATGTGATAATATCAAATATCTACTTACTTTAATTCTTCAGTATTAAGGATTTTGACTTGAAGAGATCCAGTCCTTCTTTCTGTCTTATTAAACATGATAAATATCATTCAAACTTAACTTGATGATTTGTGATGTTGCAGGTTTTCAAAATAATATTTTTTTTGTTTTCATTATATAATGCCATATAGTTTAAGAAAACTATAATTTTGGGATTCATGGGATATCTTTATTTACCAAAGGATATATTTCAGGGACTGCTTTTCTTGTTGTTATTAAACTTGGACTCAGCCTCTATCCTGGAAACTGTAGTACAGTCAAAAGTTAGTAATGTGAGAGTTGTAACTGGTAGTTTTTCAGGTTAATTGAAGTTAATTTTTTATTTATCCACCTGTCTATCTAATCATCTATGTCTCTACTTTCTTAGCTTGAATAATTTCTAAATTAACAAAACAAATAATGTGTTTGTTGTTGTTGTTGTTGTTTTGTTTGTTTTGTTTTGTTTTTGAGATGGAGTCTTGCTCTGTTGCCCAGACTGGAGTTCGGTGGCGTGATCTCAGCTCACTGCAACCTTCGCCTCCCGGGTTTAAGCAATTCTCGCACCTCAGCCTCCCAAGTAGTTGGGATTACAGGCACATGCCACCATGCCCCAGCTAATTTCTGTATTTTTAGTAGAGACCGGGTTTCGCCATCTTGGCCAGGCTGGTCTCGAACTTCTGGCCTCAAGTGATCCACTCGTCTCGACCTCCCAAAGTGCTGGGATTACAGGCGTGAGCCACCGTGCCCGGCCAAGAAACAGAATTTTTATAACCAAAACATTAGAAATGTTTTCCATAAGTATTGACCAATCTATGATCTTCATACTCTCATTTATTTGCTTTTTTAAAAAGAAACAAGTCCTCTGTCTTCTTTATACTTTATTGTACTAAATTTACCACTACCTTGAAGTAAAGTCTACTTTCCTCGGACCTTAATTTATCTGTTTTAGCTACTTGATGGAAAATTAAGGCCCATAGCCAGTGTATGGAAAATTATCTGAGCCAAATTTAACAGCAGCCCCAAATGGCAGGCAGGCATATTCGCTAAATCTTGATTACTGGGCATACAGTGTAGTTTAGTGCTGTTGAGACCATTCCCAATCTTGCTGAGCTTCTCTGGGGGAATTTTTCTGAATATGATTTGTTCTCCTTTTTCCATCAATCTGTGTGCTTATGAAATAAGATAAAACTGTTGCCTTGTGCATCTTCAGCAGACTGCTCTGTTTCATTAAAAATACATGGATGTTCAACTTTTTTTTGAAAATGCCTTCGTAGAAAATGTAGAAGTTAGATAATTTATACAAGAGAGCAGGAAAGCCGAGAAGTAGTAGTACAGATAACATCAAAATATCATACAACTGTGAAATGATTTTAATATTTTCACCATTTTTTTGTAAATTCATTATCTGCAAATCCAATATGTTGTTGATGCAGCCTGTATGTTCACTTGAATTTGGAATGTTCGTGCTTTTTTTAAAGCACGAATATGCCAAAGCTTAAGAGCATCTAAATAAAGCTTTGCCAGTACCTTAGCCCATTTCCTAAAAAAAGAAGGCATCTGAGTTAAGATAATCACAAGCTATAGCAAGTTATGGTAAAATATATGTACTTTAAACGGTAGAAAGAATACGTAGTGAAATACAGCTGTTTTTGTTTGTTTGTTTTTCTCCCTAGAGTATGTAAATACAGACTTCTATCATTTACCAGCTGTTTGGGAATAATTATGTAATTTCTCTGAGCTTTAATTTTCCCACTGTAAAATGAGGTTAATAATATTTACTTCACATTCCTATTGGGAAGATTGTGTGAAATTAGTTAGGTAATTAAATAATTAATTTGAGCCCCTACTGTGTTCCAGACACTTCCTGGATTCTAGGGAGAGGGCAGGGCCAGAGTCTCTGCTCATAAGCCACTAGACCTTACAGATGAGATCTTTCAAAAGTGGTAATTATCATAATAATCATCGTTTTCCTCTTACTTAAGACTTCCACTCTGTGGAAGCCTACTTGATTAGAAGAAAACAACATAAAGTAGTAGTACCCTTTTCCATTAAATTCAACTCTATTTTTCAAATATAGTTTTAGGAATACTAGAAATACCAAACACACTTGAATTAGGTAAGTGTTGAATGCATTTGTGAAATAGAGAAACTGTGCTTCATACTGGACAAATGAGCTTTATCAGACCATACAGCTGGTAATTGGTGAATATGAGAAATGCTTTAAGCTTTAATGAAAAATAAAAACTACACATGAGAATCTGAATAGACCAATCAGATAAATTTCTATTTTCAAATAATTTTTTTAAATAAAACACCCCAGATTCCCTTCATTTTGATTAATTGATTGATTGGTTGGTTGGTTGGCTGATTTTAGAGACAGGGTCTCGCTATGTTGCCTGGGCTGGTCTTGAACTCCTGAGCTCAAGAGATTCTCCAGCTTCAGCCTCCCAAGTAGCTGAGATACAGACACTTGACACCATGCCTGGTTCAGGTTCTCTTTAAATAGAAAGCTCACCTAATGAAATTTTTAAAAAATGTTTTGATTGACAAAGTATCTTTCAGCTTTCCATGGACATTTAAATATGTTTATTTAAAAAATAATGTGATCAAATTTAGTTAATTTTGAAGTAATACTTAAAGCCAAAAGGGAAACTAACCCAACCATATGTGCAAGGATATCATGTTTCACAACTCTGGTGGGGGAACCATCGTTTTGTATTTTGTAAGAATGGTGGCACCTGGAGTTCTTCAAGTCATTGTGACCAAACGTATGTATCCAGTACAAATTTTTGGAATAGGTAAGTGTTGTCTAGAGAGTTATTCTATCTTTCTCTTTCTCCTCCTCCTTTATTCCTTTTTTTTTTTTTTCTTTTTCAGAGCACATGCTCTCAATGACCCAGCACCCTTTGCCTTTGGTTTGGGTTTAGAACATGGGATTTGTAAACTTTTCTGTTTTCCCTTTAAGGGAGGGGAAAGGAACTACCTTTTCCCTTTAAAAGTGACACTTTCTCTGTCCTTTTCATAAAGAGAGCTAATTAATAAATAAACTTTCCAGAAATTGTTGATACATTTGCCCCCCACATCCATGAACACATTTATGTGCATAGATATGTATATTTGTGTTATAAACACACACACACACACATACATACACACACACACACAGTGTAATATAGCTCACACAAAGTAACAAATCTCAAAGGAAAGCATTTTAAATAGTGGAAGGGGGGAAGTAGAGGAAATATTTTGGTTTATGGACCTTTCTGTTTCTCAAATCAGACTACAGAGGTAGCAGCTTAATCTACCTGTTGGTATAAGAAAAATCCTTGCTGTCATAGTCTGTAGGATGTAAATGTATAGTGTAGTATCTTACACACCTATCTCAAATTTCCTAGGGTAGGTCTTTTGGTATCTGTGAGGTTTATATTTATTTTTGTTTTTTTACTTGCTTTTTAATATCTCTATATAGGGACTTAGGCAAATCATTCTTTTTTCATTTCATTCAGAATAGCCGGTTACGCTGTACAGCAAACGTTGTCAGTGTTCCACCAATATTTCTTTTTCTTACCATTTGAGACTCCCAGCTGCCAGCACCTGCAAGTGTTTTCTTGAGAGCCTCTTGCCACCAGAGCATGGTTTGTGCCTCCATGTGGCAAGCTGGAAATGCTAAGAAATTAATGACTCCGGGAGCAACACTCACCCAGAGACCAGTGAGAACTTGTGTATGAATACCCAGCTCCCTTGCACCGGGGTGGGATGACTCTAGGACCTGTATTTTACCTGGGTTCCTAATATTACCCAGTAGAATCAAGCTCCTGTTCCCCACAGTGGAAATTTGCCTAATAATGAAAACTCCATTGACTACCTTTCCTTCTCTACCAATGGTTATTGAGATCAGTTCACAAATAAACTATCCACACTCAAATCCTTGGCTCAGATCTGCTTCTGGGAGAACCCCACAAAAAACAAAACACGCTGGCAGAATGTCCCTTTTTGTGTGTAAATTTAGTTTCTTTCTTAGGATTGTCTTTCTCCCCATGCAACCTCCCATGTTGCGCAAACTGGTGTTGAATTCCTGAGCTCAAGCAATCCTGTGTATCTGTGACTGCAAGCGGTGCACTACCACCTGTACCCAGTTCTCCAGATTATCTTTCTTTGCAGGATTTTCAGCCTGCCAGGAATACTAAAACCATCTGATTAACTGTTTTATGATCCAAGCTAGATTCTCACCTAAACAACTTTAAACAACCTGATAAGCTTTATTTTCAGATTTTTTGGTATGATTTCCATACTTTCCCATCAAGTAAGTGCATGATGGTATCTAAAGAACTATTACTGCCCTGCTTATCGGTGTAAACAGGTACTATTGGTTGAGCAGCACTTTTCTGACAAGAATTTGTATTTGATTACATATTTTATATTTTAAAGCTGTTTAGTTTTCAAAAGCTCATGCTTCTAAGTAAAATATACATTTTTAAAAACTACAAAATTCACTTATTTATTACCCAAGCACTCAATTTCTGTAATCACTGGCCCATGACCACCGAACATCTTTCCATAATAGCATTTGCAACAGAAATGTAAAGAAGATTGAACCAATTTCAAAAAGATTGCACCAAGAGGATTTTTATTCTGAGAGATTTTTGCCTTGTTCTTTAAGACACGCTGTTTCCTCATGTTATAATCAATTAACTTTTCCATAAAGATAATTTAAAGTATATTCTCTTTTTTCCCAGCCTCCCACCTCATGGTGGCAGCATCCAGATTAGCATTACTTTTTAAAATGAATATGCCTCACAATTAGGCCAACTTAACACACTCAGAAAGTAAGATAAAATTTCAGAAAGATATCACTACTACAATAGTTGAGGAATCAGTTAACACTGGAAATAAACATATTGCCCACGTGTATGGATAAATTGTCTGAGAAATATGTATTTTTTACTTCTCAGGATAGCATATGACTAAATTAGCATAATTCAATTTACAAAAAATCATTTTTAGCATGATACCAAATATGTGTTAGACATCATTAACCAGAAATATGTAAGTAATGTTTAACAGTGTAATAAATAACATATACAATTTAAACATGTGTATATATAAATATAAAGCAATATATATGTGTGTGCATATGTGTATATATGTGTGAATATATGTGTGTGTGTGAGTGTGTGTGTGTGTGTATCCAGCACTGCTTACCATTAAAGTATGAACAAACACTTTATATTTCACAACTATTTCGATTGACTCAATATACTATGTTGAACAGGGAGAAGTTTGCTTTGATGTGTCAATAAGAAACCTGCAATATATAAGTGGCAAATCTATACCAAATGGATAACATCAGCCTAGAAAGTGTGCTTAAAAATATTCAGAGCAAATTAGCTGTCCCTACACTAGATAAAAAAAAAGTCTTATAAGAAAAGACTCTATCCTTATACCACAGGTCTATGTAGTCATCTTTCTAAGAGATGCCTAATAGCTTGAGGTCCTCCTTTTCTGAAACTACTCACCACCTAATTTTGTTACTCCCCAGAATCTCACCAGAAAGAGAATACCAACAGTTTCTGTTGAAGGATTTATTCCTGTCACAAGCTATTTTCCTTTCTTCCCATACTGACTAGAACTGGCTATTTAGTGAATTCCAAATGAGCTTCCGCCTAAGTAGGTGTCTCTCATAATGAGTTTCTGTCAAAGAGAAATCAACATACAGGGAGAACAGACACACGCATATTGACTTCCATGCAGTGACAAAACAAAGGATTCGAGTCACTTGTTTAAGAACCAGACTTCTGCAAATGGAACTGGCGTGTCTAATCCCATTATTGCCAGCTTTCCCACACAGAGGCAGCATTACTGACCTGTCTGTAACTGTCCAGTAAGTCCAGGGCCTTTGGTTTTTGACTTTGTCATCCTCTAAATATTTCAAGCTGACATCAAAACAGAATAGGCAGGAGATAGAATGAAACCAGTATCAACATGTGTTTGCTTGTAAATATCAATTTGTTTTTGGCTATAATCATCCTTAAGTAGACTTTTGTGACATGATCTGGGCTTTTAAAAAATAGCAGAATCCTGGACTATCACATATTTGTAAACATTTTATTCTTTGATTAGTTTTGTTTTGCTTTCACTTTGCTATGTACCTATGGTATTAGTCTTAAGATGAACTGGTGTGAGTTCAGGGCTGACTCAAGGAGGCCCATTGCATTTGAGTCATCCTGAGATGAACAAGAAAAGTTTCTGGTCTCCAGTCTCTTACTATCCCTTGGGAAACAAACACATACAGAACTATGATTCATGTCCATTTGTGAGAAGTTGTAGACAGAAGTATAAAGTGCTGTAAGAGCCCGAGGCACAGAAGACTGAATTGTCTGCAGACAAGGAAACTACCGTGAGTCACTTTCTCTGAGGTTTTCTTTTTTACTCAAGTTCTGTGAGTCTGTATCTCTCTCAGTGTGAGCAACCCAACTGAGCCGTTAGAGCTATGTGTCCATGACTTTAAACCTGCCTCCCTCAGGAGGAAACAAAAAGATTCAGTATATAGGTCTTCTGATGTGGCCATCTACAGCTTATCTCTCCTCCTGCTGGCTGGAGTGTAGGTCTCTGAAGTTAGGGAAGTCAACTGCAGTCTTTCCTAGATAAGAGTGGAATTGAATGCCACCTGTGGGCATCTGGGTTCTGAAATCTGATTGATGTTACTCGGTGGAAGGAATTTCACAAATATACTACCTGAATCCCACAGGGGGCCACTATGGCAAGCAAGGAAATTGTAGCCACTATGTAAAGAACCTCAGGCTGTGGCCTCTGCAATTCTAGCAAGCATCCTTTACATGGACCAAAATGTAAGTGAGATTTCTGCATTGCTCAGTATCCTGCACATCCATTGGATATTTGCTTCTGAACGTATTTTCTCAGCCTCCATCTTTTACATCAGAAAGAGATACCTCATTTGCACAAGAAAATTTTATTGTATTTGATTAAAAAATATTTTGTGTGATACTATATATTTAAATTATGGTTTACATTTTACAAAGTACTTTAATCATTACAATTATATTAGGAAGTAAATAGAAAGTAATTAGCCCATTGTCCATATGTGGAACTGAGCTAAAAAAAAAAAAAGATTAAATAATGTGACTTAGTTGAAACTTACATTATGTAATTGAATTAGAGCTCAATTTTTATGAAGCTTGATGACATTTTGTCAGCAAGGTCTGGGGTGGAATAAGCCCTTGTGGCTGGGACTAAGTCTACTGACTCTGCTCTGTCTTACCTCCTGAGTACTCTTCATTGAATAATGGTCTGCTCCACTGGAATTGCCAGGTCCCCGTTTTTCCATTTAAGAATTACTATCTTTCTGGTTTCCTGTGGGGAATAAAGCTTTGTAAATAAGAATTATGGAATAATCTGAGGATCTTAGAGAAGGAGACGCTGGTAACTAATATAAAAGTCCTGTATTGGTTTTGGCTGTGTTAATCTTTCGAAAACCTCCTCCTCTAAAAATGGCATCCATTCATATCCCGGATTTAAAATGCAAAAGATATTCCCCAGTAAAACCTCACACTGATTTCCCACAAATGGAGTGGAGGATGGTAAATTACAAGGACAAGAACACTAACGTATGAGGCAAGAGACACAGTTTTGCTCTTGGCTCTATTGCAACCAACTTATTGGTTCATCAATTCAAGAAATAAGTATTGAGCATCTTCTAGATGCCAGAAATTGTGCTGGGTGCCTTCAGTAAATTTTTAGGCTGGAAGAAAGGCAGACATTAAACAAACAACTACCCAAGTAATTATAATTATAGAAAATGCTATAAAGAAAGAAAGAAAAAAGGCTTGTATAAGGGTAAATGACAAGCAACTGAATTAGTCTAGGAACTAGGAAGACTACTCTAGATTCCTGAGACCACAAGGATAAGTAGGAGTTACTTAGAGAAAAGGGGGGCAGATAGTATGTGGAATGGGTGGTGGAGGGGCCTCTGGCAGCATGGTCCAAGTAAAGAGGGCAGCATATGTAAAGATCCTGTGCCCCAGGTTATATCTGAGAATTGAAAAGATCAAAGTGACTAGAGTAGTGTGCATGAAGGGGAGAGGGCTGAAAGTTAAGATTAAAGACATTGACAGGGGAAGATCATACATGGCCTCATATAGTGTTTCACTTATGTACTGAGATATAACAAGCTACCGCAAACCTTAGACTGTTAAAACTACAATTTGTTATTTCTCATGATTATATATTAAATAATTGTGCATTGACTGTGCTCAGCTGAGTGGTTCTTGTGCTCCACATGTCAGCTGGGTCACTAAGTTGCATTCAGTTGTGAGCTCAGCTGGGGTTCTACTTATGTCTGTGGCTTCATCTGGGTGGCTGAAATAGCTGGAAACCAGCTTCTTCCACATGATCTTTCATAATTCAGTAGTCTAGCTGAGCTTCTTGAAATTTGAGTGGATTCAAAAATGATTGGAGCCGATGGTACCAGGCCTCTTATGACCTAGCCTTAGAACTGGCATAGCCATTCTATTTATTAGTTAAGGCAAGTCACAAGTCCAGCCCAGGTTCAAGAGGGAAATAGACACCATCTATTTTTAGGAGTTGTGCCAAGACTTTAGAGAGAGGAAGGAAAAGATTTGATATGAGCCAGTATACCATATAGATAATTTTTAACATTTTGGACTTGAGATTTTTATTATTTATTATACATCTAGCATGTTTGAAATGCCTTATTTCTTGTAGTCTTCACAGCAACATAATGAAATAAGCAACATCATGATATTCTTCTTAAGTCATATGGGTCACAAAACTGTTAAGTGGCAAGACCATGCACCAACTGAGCTCTAACTCCAAGCAGTCTGTTTTTGACCACCATGCTGCTGCATGACCATTTTGCTGACTCTCATAGTTCCTTCATCTTTTAAATGATGACATCCATGAGGATTACTAAAATGTGTCAGGATTGTAATAGGCAAAGCTGTCATATGTAAATTTAAAGCATAAAAAATACCCACCTTTGGAAAATCTCATTGTTAATCCACTCCTTGATACAGTTCAGAAAATGAATTAATTAATAATTTATGAACAAAAGGAGCTCATTAGCCCTAACTTCCTAAACCCATCTGCTATTATTGTTAGAAGTTGAGTTTCCCAAAGTCCCACGAGACAAATGGAGAAACATTATCAGTGACATTAGAGGCTCTTTCTCTAACCCGCTACCTTCGCCAGTGACTCGTTTATTTCTAGAAATCTTAGACATATCTCATGTGACTTCATAAATAAATCTTGCTACCACCTGGTGTTCACAACTTTCCTTCTCTCCTACTGTAGAATTTTTTAGTGAGATTTCCTTAACTCTATTAGAGATACTGTCTCCTGTTCTGCCTCACACCCTGATAGTTTGTAAGACTTAAAATGGAAATATGCAAGTCACATAGAGGAGGGAGTTTGTATTCTTCACTCCTCTATCCCTAGGATGAATCTGAATTGCAGCTACCAGGCAGTTTTCAGAGCTTTTTCTTTCCACCTGTTGACTGAAGCTTGGATATTGATTTGAACTTTTCTGATTCCATCTCTACTTAAGATGAATTTTCTCTCAGAAGAGTCATCAATCCTTCATGCCAATAGACTTCTGGGAGCTGCACTACCAGTCTGTCAGACATGGTCAGACATGTATGAGTGCTGGGATCTACAACTTAATTTAAGCTTGAGCTGTTGTCCTCAATGTACTATCATATTATGTGATGTTTACTTTCTTTTTTTTTTTTTTTAATACCTTAAGTTCTAAGGTACATGTGCACAACCAATGTGCAGGTTTGTTACAGATGTATACATGTGCTGTGTTGGTTTGCTGCATCCATTAACTCGTCATTTACATTAGGTATTTCTCCTAATGCTATCCCTCCTCCCCCCACCCCATGTCAGGCCCTGGTGTGTGATGTTCCCCTTCCTGTGTCCAAGTGTTCTCACTGTTCAATTCCCACATATGAATGAAAACATGCAGTGTTTGGTTTTCTGTCCTTGCGATAGTTTGATGAGAATGACGGTTTCCAGTTTCATCCATTACCCTACAAAGGACATGAATTAATCCTTTCTTATGGCTGCATAGTATTCCATGGTGTATACGTGCCACATTATCTTAATCCAGTCTATCACTGACGGACATTTGGGTTGGTTCCAAGTCTTTGCTATTGTGAATAGTGCCGCAATAAACACACATGTGCATGTGTCTTTATAGTAGAATGATTTATAATCCTTTGGGTATATACCCAGTAATGGAATTGATGGGTCAAATGGTATTTCTAGTTTTAGATGATTGAGAAATCGCCACACTGTCTTCCACAATGGTTGAACTAATTTACACTCCCCCCAACAGTGTAAAAACATTCCTATTTCTCCACATCCTCTCCAGCACCTGTTGTTTCCTGACTTTTTAATGATCGCCATTCTAACTGGTGTGAGATGGTATCTCATTGTGGTTTTGATTAGCATTTCTCTGATGACCAGTGATAATGAGCATTTTTTCATGTGTCTGTTGGCTGCATAAATGTCTTCTTTTGAAAAGTGTCTGCTCATATCTGTTCATATCCTTTGCCCACTTTTTGATGGGGTTGTTTGATTTTTTTCTTATAAATTTGTTTAAGTTCTTTGTAAATTCTGGATATTAGCCCTTTGTCAGATGAGTAGATTGCAAAAATTTTCTTCCATTCTGCCCATTGCCTGTTCACTCAGCGGGTAGTTTCTTTTGCTGTGCAGAAGCTCTTTAGTTTAATTAGATCCCATTTGTCAATTTTGGGTTATGTTGCCATTGCTTTTGGTGTTTTAGTCATGAAGCCCTTGCCCATGCCTATGGCCTGAATAGTATTGCCTAGGTTTTCTTCTAGGGTTTTTATGGTTTTAGGTCTAACATTTAAGTGTTTAATCCATCTTGAATTAATTTTTGTATAAGGTGTAAAGAAGGGATCCAGTTACAGCTTTCTACATATGGCTAGCCAGTTTTCCCAGCACCATTTATTAAATAGGGGATAATTTCTCCATTTCTTGTTTTTGTCAGGTTTGTCAAAGATCAGATGGTTGTAGATGTGTTGTATTATTTCTGAGGACTCTATTATGTTCCATTGGTCTGTATATCTGTTTTGGTAACAGTACCATGCTGTTTTGGTTAATGTAGCCTTGTAGTATAGTTTGAACTCAGGTAGCATGATGCCTCCAGCTTTGTTCTTTTTGCTTAGGATTGTCTTGGCAATGCAGGCTCTTTTTTGGTTCCATATGAGCTTTAAAGTGTTTTTTTCCAATTCTATGAAAAAAGTCATTGGTAACTTGATGGGGATGGCATTGAATCTATAAATTATCTTGGGTAGTATGGCCATTTTCACGATATTGATTCTTCCTATCCATGACCATGGAATGTTTTTCCATTTGTTTGTGTCCTCTCTTATTTCCTTGAGCAGCGGTTTGTAGTTCTCCTTGAAGAGGTCCTTCACATCCTTTGTAAGTTGGATTCCTAGGTATTTTATTCTCTTTGAAGCAATTGTGAATGAGAGCTCACTCATGATTTGGCTGTTTGTTTGTTTCTGGTGTATAAGAATGCTTGTGATTTTTGCACATTGATTTTGTATCCTAAGACTTAGCTGAAGTTGATTATCAGGTTAAGAAGATTTGGGGCGGAGACAATGGAGTTTTCTAAATATACAATCATTTCATCTGCAAACAGGGACAATTTGACTTCTTCTTTTCTTACTTGAATACCCTTTATTTCTTTCTCCTGCCTGAATGCCCTGGCCAGAACTTCCAACACTATGTTGAATAGGAGTGGTGAGAGAGGGCATCCCTGTCTTGTGCCAGTTTTCAAAGGGAATGCTTCCAGTTTTTGCCCATTCAGTATGATACTGACTGTGGGTTTGTCATAAATAGCTCTTATGATTTTGAGATACGTTTCATCAATACCTAGTTTATGGAGGATTTTTAGCATGAAGGGCTGTTGAATTTTGTCAAAGGCCTTTTCTGCATCTATTGAGATAATCACGTGGTTTTTGTCTTTGGTTCTGTTTATGCGATGGATTACATTTATTGATTTGCATATGTTCAACCAGCCTTGCATCCCAGGGATGATGCCAACTTGGTCTTAGTGGATAAGATTTTGATGTGCTGCTGGATTCAGATTGCCAGTATTTTATTGAGGATTTTCACATCGATGTTCATCAGGGACATTAGTCTAAAACTCTCTTTTTTTGTTGTGTCTCTGCCAGGCTTTGGTATCAGGATGATGCTGGCCTCATAAAATTAGTTAGGGAGGATTCCCTCTTTTTCTATTTATTGGAATAGTTTCAGAAGAAATGGTGCCAATTCCTCCTTGTACCTCTGGTAGAATTCGACTGTGAATCCATCTGGTCCTGGACTTTTTCTGGTGGGTAGGCTACTAATTATTGCCTCAATTTCAGAGCCTGTTATTGGTTTGTTCAGGGATTCAACTTCTTCCTGGTTTAGTCTTGGGAGGGTGTCTATGTCCAGGAATTTATTCATTTCTTCTACATTTTCTAGTTTTTTTTTTTTTTTTTTTTTTTTTTGCATAGAGGTGTTTATAGTATTCTGTGATGGTAGTTTGTATGTCTGTGGGATCAGTGGTGGTATCCCCTTTATCATTTTCCATTGCATCTATTTGATTTCTTCTCTCTTTTCTTCCTTATTAGTCTTGCTAGCAGTCTATCAATTTTGTTGATCTCTTCAGAAAACCAGCTCCTGGATTCACTGATTTTTTGAGGAGGTTTTTGTGTTTTCATCACCTTCAGTTCTGCTCTATTCTTAGTTATTTCTTTTCTTCTGCTAGCTTTTGAATTTGTTTGCTCTTGCTTCTCTAGTTCTTTTAGTTGTGATGATTAGGGTGTTGATTTTAGATCTTTCCTATTTTTTCTTGTGGTCATTTAGTGCTATAAATTTCCCTCTACACAGTGCTTTAAATGTGTCCCAGAGATTCTGGTATGTTGTGTCTTTGTTCTCATTACTTTCAAAGAACACCTTTATTTTTGCCTTCATTTCATTATGTACCCAGTAGTCATTCGGGAGCAGGTTGTTCAGTTTCCATGTAGTTGTGCAGTTTTGAGTGAGTTTCTTAATCCTGAGTTCTAATTTGATTGCACGGTGGTCTGAGAGACAGTTTGTTATGATATCTGTTCTTTTACATTTGCTGAGGAGTGCTTTCCTTCCAACTATGTGGTCAATTTTGGAATAAGTGCGATGTGGTGCTGAGAAGAATGTATATTCTGTTGATTTGGGGTGGAGAGTTCTGTAGATATTCTATTAGGTCTGCTTGGTGCAGAGCTGAGTTCAAGTCCTGGATACCCTTGTTAACCTTCTGTCTCATTGATCTGTCTAATATTGACAGTGGGGTGTTAAAGTCTCCCATTATTGTGTGGTAGTCTAAGTCTCTTTGTAGGTCTCTCAGGACTTGCTTTATGAATCTGGATGCTCCTGTATTGGATGCATATATATTTAGGATAGTTAGCTCTTCTTGTTGAATTGATGCCTTTACCGTTATGTAATGACCTTCTTTGTCTCTTTTGATCTTTGTTGGTTTAAAGTCTGTTTAATCAGAGACTAGGATTGCAACCCCTGCTTTTTTTGTTTGTTTGTTTTCCATTTGCTTGCTAGATCTTTCTCCATACCTTTTTTTGAGGCCATGTGTCTCTGCACGTGCGGTGGGCCTCCTGAATACAGCACACTGATGGGGCTTGACTCTTTATCCAATTTGCCAGTCTGTATATTTTAATTGGGGCATTTAGCCCATTTACATTTAAGGTTAATATTTTTATGTGTGAATTTGATCCTGTCATTATGATGTTAGCTGGTTATTTTGCCCGTTAGTTGATGCAGTTTCTTCCTAGCATTGATGGTCTTTACAATTTGGCATGTTTTTGAAGTGACTGGTGGCTGGTGCTGGTTGTTCCTTTCCATGTTTAGTGCTTCCTTCAGTAGCTCTTGTAGGACAGGCCTGGTGGTGACAAAATCTCTCAGCATTTGTTTATCTGTAAAGGATTTTATTTATCCATCATTTATGAAACTTAGTTTGGCTGGATATGAAATTCCGGCTTGAAAATTATTTTCTTTAAGAATGTCGAATATTGGCCCCTACTCTTTTCTGACTTGTAGGGTTTCTGCTGAGAGATCCGCTGTTAGTCTTATGTGCTTCCCTTTGTGGGTAACCCAGCCTTTCTCTCTGGCTGCCGTTAGCATTTTTTCCTTCATTTCAACCTTGGTGAATCTGACAATTATATGTCTTGGGGTTGCGCTTCTCTAGGAGTATCTTTGTGGTGTTCTTTGCATTTCCTGAATTTGAATATTGGCCTGCCTGGCTAGGTTGGGGAAGTTCTCCAGGATAATATCTTGAAGAGTGTTTCCCAGCTTGGTTCCATTCTCCCCGTCACTTTCAGGTACACCAATCAAACGTAGATTTGGTCTTTTCACATAGTCCCATATTTCTTGGAGGCTTTGTTTAATTCTTTTTACTCTTTTTCCTCTAAAGTTCTCTTCTCGCTTCATTTCATTCATTTGATCATCGGTCACTGATACCTTTTCTTCCACTTGATCAAATCGGCTACTGAAGTCTTTGCATGTATCACGAAGTTCTCATGCCGTGGTTTTCAGCTCCTCGGTCATTTAAGGTCTCCTCTACACTGCTTATTCTAGTTAACCATTTGCCTAATCTTTTTTCAAGGTTTTTAGCTTCCTTGCGATGGGTTCAAACATCCTCCTTTAGCTCGGAGAAGTTTGTTATTACCAACTTTCTGAAACCTACTTCTATCAACTCTTCAAAGTCATTCTCCATCCTGCTTTGTTCCGTTGCTGGCAAGGAGCTGCGATCCTTTGGAGAAGAAGGGGCACTCTGATTTTTAGAATTTTCAGCTTTTCTGCTCTGGTTTCTCCCCATCTTTGTGGTTTTATCTACCTTTGCCCTTTGATGATGGTGACCTACAGATGGGGTTTTGGTGTGGATGTCCTTTTTGTTGATGTTGATGCTATTCCTTTCTGTTTGTTAGTTTTCCTTCTAACAGTCAGGTCCCTCAGCTGCAGGTCTGTTGGGCTTTGCTGGAGGTCCACTCCAGACCCCGTTTGCTTGGGTATCACCAGCAGAGGATGCAGAACAGCAAATATTGCAGAACAGCAAATATTGCTGCCTGATCCTTCCTCTGGATGCTTTGTCTCAGAGGGGCACTCGGCTATATGAGGTGTCAGTAGGTCCCTACGGGGAGGTGTGTTCAGTTTAGGGTACATAGGGGTCAGGGACCCACTGGAGGAGGCAGTCTGTCCATCTCAGAGCTCAAACACCATGCTGGGAGAACCACTGCTGTCTTCAGAGCTGTCAGACAGGGATGTTTAAGTCTGCAGATGTTTCTGCTGCCTTTTTTTCTGCTATGCCCTGCCCCCAGAGGTGGAGTCTACAGAGGCAGGCAGGCCTAGTTGAGCTGCAGTTGACTCTACCCAGTTTGAGTTTCCCATCTGCTTTGTTTGCCTACTCAAGCCTCAGCAATGGCGGCTACCCCTTCCCTGGGTAGCCAGGCTTGCCTCCTCACAGTTTGATCTCAGACTAGCAGTAAGTAATGTTCCATGGGTGTGGGACCCACTGAGCCAGGCACAGATATAATCCCCTGGTGTACCATTTGCTAAGACCGTTGGAAAAGCACAGTGTTTAGGTGGCAGTGTCCTGATTTTCCTGATACAATCTGTCATGGTTTCCCTTGGCTAGGAAAGGGAAATCCCCTGACCTCTTGCACTTCCCAGGTGAGGCAATGCCCCACCCTGCTTTGGCTCGCCCTACGTGGGCTGCACCTACTTTCCAAACAGTCCCAGTGAGATGAACCAGATACCTCAGTTGGAAATGCAGAAATCATACATCTTCTGTGTCAATCACACTGGGAACTACAGACTGGAGCTGTTCCTATTCGGCCATCTTAGAACGCAACCTGATGTTTACGTTCATATGTCAACTTGATTGGGCTAAGGGATGCCCAGAAAACTGGTAATACATTATGTCTGGGTGCATTTGTGTGGGTGTTCCCAGAAACGATTAGCAATTGAACTGGTAGTAAGTAAAGAAGTCCATCTTCTCCAATGTGGGTGGACATCATCCAATCTGTTGAGGACCTGAATAGAATTAAAAGGTTGAAGAAAGGCAAACCGTCTCTTCTGGAGGGACATTTGTCTTCTCCTCTTCTCAAACATCAGCACTCCTGGTTCTCTTGCTTGAGGATTTGAACTACAACTTATATCATTAGCTCCCCTGGATCTCAAGTACTCGGACTCTAACTGAATTATACCACCATCTTGCTTGCTTCTGCAACTTGCAGATGGCAGATTGTGGGCTCTCAGTCTCCATAATTGTATGAGCTAAATTGCATAATAAATCTCTCTCTCTTTGTCCCTCTGTCTCTCTGTCTGTATAGATAAATAGAGACAGATGATATAAATATAGGTCCTATTAGTTCTGTTTATCTTGAGAACCCTAGTGAATACACATCAATAATATTTTCTGCAAATTTAAGCAAGTTTTGTGTTTCAATCTCATGTGATCTCATTGCAGTATTGAGGTAATCATGATTTACCCATGATTTTTACTTATGGTAAGACATTTTTGCTTATGGTAAGAAATAAATTGCTGGGGCTGCATCTATGTTATTAAGCAACCAATAGTTGTTAACCAAACAGCTATTTAATGGATTAACATATTTACTTATCTCTGAGTAGTTTTGGAGTTTTAAAAGATGAAAGTGTTTTCTCTGAAAGAAAATTGGCAGCATGTTTCTCCTGGCAGGGCTGTGTGTCAAAATGGAATTGGTTGAGATAATAAATGTACTTTAAAAAGAATCTGTTGTGTTTATGTAAGTTTTTATGTGTGGCTGCCTCCACCTTTATAGTCTTCCTATTATTATCCCATTTGTCCTTCCAGGTGGTAGAATGCTTTAAGACTGTCAAAGGAAATAAGAGACAAAGAATTGTGTTCTTCAGTTATTAGGAAACTTTTCAGATGAAAATACATTTTAAAACAGAAAGTGGTTTTCTTTGAAAATGAATTTCCTGAAACTCAAGTGTTCTTTTATTTTTCAAAAAAGAAAGAAGCTTTTGCCACTTCCAAATACCACTCAAGTAAATAATAAGAATGAGATACAGAAAGCAGGATGATGAAAGTGATAATTTTGTTTGAATGAGTCACAGATTAATTATAAGAAAAGTTTAGCTTTAGAGCAGACAAGTAAATACACTGCCATAGAGATTGTTTTATGTCCTGAATTACCCCAAAATGTAGTGGCTTAAAACATGATTTATTGTTTCTCATGATTCCCAGGGTTGACTAGACTCAGTGTGCCAATGTTCTACTACATACGTTGTAGCTGAGGCCATGGGTGCACAGAAATATCCATGGTGGCCTCACGTCATTCAGAGTCTCTCTCCAAATTGCCTGTCATCAGACAGTAGTTTAGATGGGATTCTTTACAGCTTGGTGGTTGGCTTTTAAGAATGAAAAATGTAAGCTACGGGACTTTTTATGTCTTATACCTTATTTTGACCCCATTTTTTGGGTCTAAGCAAGTCACCAGCCTAGGCCACATTCAAAGGGAGGGGAGTTAGCCTCCACCTCTTCATGGGAGAAGTGGCAAAGAGTTTGGAAGCATCTTTAACTCACGACGGAGATACCAGTTAACTCATTCATTGAGGTGTTGAGAGTCTACTGTATTCCTGACACTATTCTCAGTGCTATAAGGAATATATCCTTGAAATAATCTTTCACTTTCTTTCAGCTCCATTACTGACATACTGTGCAATCTTAGCCAAGTTTCTTTTCATTTTTATAACCTACTCTTCTCATCTTTAGAATGGAGATAATAATTGTTGCTTTACCTGTAATTAATTCATTTAATTTTCACAATTGTGACGTTGACCTAGGTAAAACACTTAGAATGAGTTAATGCCTGTAAAGAGATAAAATAGTACCAGGCACATAACCAGTCACAAGTTAGTTGTTATTGTTGTTATTGCTTGCTAATGAGAAAAGTGGAGCCAAGGGTATTGTGACTTGCCCGCTGATCTATTTAATGGCAGATTCTGTTTTAGCAGTACAAGATAAAATTACCTTATAATGTATTTTGTCATAAAATTGGGTAAATGCAATGGACTTGCTTTTTAATAAATTATCTGAGAACATCTTACAAGTCAGTTACATAGACTACAGAATGTACTTCCCATTCTCTGTTCTAGCTCCAATCCAATTACTCTCATGGCTCTTTACCATTAGACACCTCCTCACCTTCTCTAGTCTTGTTTTACTTCTCCCCTATGAAATCCTACATTCCAGCCACATCAGATCGCTTGCAGTTCCCACCTTTAATATGCTGTTTCACACCTCTGTGTCTTTATTATACTCTGTTCCCAGTTCTGGAGTGCTGATATCCTATTACTTTATGCCCCAACTATTATCTGCTCTTTTTTGTTCCTTGCCTTAGATGTTTCCTACTCCTTTCCTGACTTCTCCTTCCAATTTGAATCTGCTTGGGCCTTTCCCCCACCACTCCCAAAGCACATGATTACCTCTTTCATGAGACATAATTATACTATAAATTATCTATTACTTATCCATTTCCACAGTCTTTCTAAGCTGCAAGGTATGAAATACATTTTTTTTCTTCTGAGTTCTCAAAACTGCATGGTACCGTAAAAGTGGTGTCATCACAAGTATAGTTACCTAAATAAGGTTTCTTTTCTTTTATTTTTTTTAAAAAAATATGTTTTTAGAAATGGAGTCTTACTCTGTCACCCAGGCTGGACTGCAACGACACAATCATAGCTCACTGCAACCTTGAACTCCTGGGTTCAAGTGATCCTCCAGCTTCAGCTTCCAGAGTGGCTGGGATTAAAGACATGGCCACCATGCCTGGCTCCCAAGTAAGGATACTTAATACGTATTTTACAGCCACAGTTTCTTACAAAGGGAACCAGAACCAAAAATTTATTTTCAATATCATATTTATATGTATCTTCCACGATTTCTATTACAAGCTGTAGTTTTGGGTTGTTTTTAAACATCATCATTTGCACTTAATGTAAGCCATTTAAGGATATGGCAAAAGGACTATTAGAATTTATGCATACACATTTTATTTTCCCTAGAATTAGAACAACCCAGATATTTAGGGCTAGCAAATTCCCAGTACTTTTCATGTAATATAGCTTGGAGTCTCATTTCAACTCGCTAATGTTGGATAAACATTTCAGTCAATGAAGATACAAGCTAAGGTTTAAATCACAGGCAACTTGGAAGATATTTGTCTGCTTCTATTTGGGTGACTAGACTCATATAAGTGGAATCATGAAGTATTTATCCTTCTGCATCTGGCTCATTTTACAGATGATAATGTCTCATAGGTTTAACCATGCTGTAGCAAATGGCAGTGTTTACTTCTTTTTTAGGGCTGAAATAGCGTTCTATTGTTTGATGACATTTGTCCTTGGATATCCAAGGGTAATTGGTTCTAGGACCCTCCACTGAACCAAAATCCATATCCACTCAAGTCACTCCGTTGGTCCTGCAGTGCTCTCCTATACAAAAAGTTAGCCATCCTTGTCTGCAAGCTCACATCTCTCAGTACTGAATTTTCCATCTGTATTTGGTTGAATCTGCAGATGAGAGACTTGCAGATACACAGAAGCAAATGTATGTCAATTATTATTATGGTTAGTATTTTTTGAGACAGAGTCTCACTCAGTCACCCAGGTTGGAGTGCAGTGTTGCATCTCCGCTCACTGCAACCTCTGCCTCCTGGGCTCAAGTGATTCTCGTGCCTCATCCTCCTGAGTAGCTGGCACTACAGGCATGCACCACCATGCCAGTTAATTTTTGTGTTTTTAGTAGAGACAGGGTTTCGCCATGTTGCCCAGGCTGGCCTCGAACTCCTGGCCTCAAGTCATCTCCCTGTCTCAGCCTCCCAAATTGCTGAAATTACAGGTGTGAGTCACAGCACCTGGCCCACTTTTCTTTTTTAAATTATTTCATTTATAAGTGGACATTTAGAATGTTTCCATATCTTGGCTATAGTCAATAATGCTGCAATGAACATGAAGGTGCAGATATCTTTTCAAGATCTGAACTTTGATTCTTTTGAATATATTTCCAGAAGTGGGATTGCTGTATCACACAGTAGCTCTATTTTAAATTTTTTGAGGAAACTCAGTACTGTTTCCCACAGTGGCTACACCACTCTATATTCCCATCAACAGTGTATAAGAGTTCTACTTCCTCCACAACCTCGCCAACATTTATCTTTTGTTTCTGTTTACTTGTTTGTTTTTGATATGGACATTTTAGCAGGTGAGAAGTGAAATTTCGTTGTTGTTTGGATTTCGTTTTTCCAATAAGTTATGTTGGCACTATTTTATATACCTACTGGCATTTTGTATGTCTTCTTTGGAGAAATTTTTGTATATTTATTCAAGTCTTTTGCCCAATTTTTAATTAGTTTGTTTCTTTGTTTTTGTTTTGCTATTGAGTTGCAGGAGATTCTCATTTATATTGGACATTAATCCCTTATGAGATAGGTGGTAGCCAGAGGTTGTGGGGAGAAGCAAATAGGGAATTGTTTTTCAATGGTATAAAATTTCTGTTATGCATGTTAAATAAATTCTAGAGGTTTTCTGTACAACATGGTACCTATAGTTAATAATACAGGATTGTGTTTATTAAAACATAAGAGGATATATCTCATGTTAAATTTTCTTACTGCAAAACAAACAAAAAACACACAAAAGTACACAAATAAATTGTTGGAAGTGACTATATACTTAGTACCTTGGTTTTGGTTATGGTGTTATGGGTATAGGCTTATGGCCAAACTCTTTAAAAGATATGCATTGAATGTGTGCATTTTTTGTGCATCAATTATATCTCAATAAAGCTAAAAAATAGAAATTAAAAACTGAAGTCAGGGAAATGTTGGCCAATAATGACATACTTTTTGCTAAAGCACTCCTTAGTTGGGTTATAAAAACATCAAAGAGCATATTGGCATCTCTTAAGAACAAGGTTATTTTAGTCTAAGTAAAATACAAACTCTACTTATGAAAAAGTACAAGGACTTCTTTCCCATCATACTGTACTATGATACATCAACTAAAAACATTACTTCGACTCCTGTCTGTGCTTTCATAACTCTTTTGTCATCTTCTTGACTTTATGTCTCAAACCAATGGGACTTTTATAGGCTCATGATAGACACAGCTTCACTTTTTGAAAAGGTCACTAACTTTCTCCATGGTGGCCTCTCCCTAGAGCAGGGGAGATAAACAATGCAGGGGGCAATGTTGCTAATTAAGCAATCTAAGATTTTGGTAAATGAACTCTAGGCACTGGTTGATTGAGAACTCCCCCTGGAGCTCTAGCTCTGGGTTTAAGTCCAGGTTTTGCCACTTAGATACAGAACAGTGAAGTTACTCATGAGATCTTAAAGTTTCTGTCTCTTCACGTGTATAAGGTAGATAATAAGAGACTCTAAAGAAATAGTCTAAACAATTATTGAACAATAAAATGAACTGGTTCATATACAATTATATGATTACCTCTATTTCACTGACAAGAAAATAGACTCAGAGAGGTTAATTAACTTATTTAATGTCACATAGTTACAAAGTAACATGATGGGCTTAAATCAATAAAATTTATTTTCTTTATATGCTAATGCTGCTTATTACTTCCCATCCTGACAGAGATTTGTTGAGCCCTCCACTTGACACACATTCGTACCTTCATATTAATCTGTCCTCATTCCTATAATTTCTACCTAAATAATTCCTTGGATTATAACATTTGACTCCAGAAATCAAACTGTGAATCTGAAAGCTCTGACACTAATCCATCAACATTTACAGATATCTTAGGATAAATTGTGTGGTTATATAGTCTGTCACTTGACTGTAAAAATCTCTTACAGGATATTCATTCAGTTAACCATGTACTAAATTGGGGAAGTATGCATCAGTTTAGGTCTAAGCTATGTTATTAAAGTTGCCTGAAAATTAGTACATATGATAATGAAAGGGATATAAATAATTGTGTGAATTGTATTAAATCATTTTTTGTAGAAGGTAAACAATTAGAAGTTTTATATTTGATAGATTAAAAATGATATTGGAAAATAAATATTCATATTAAGAATTATGGCAAGGCACGGTGGCTCATGCCTGTAATCCCCTCACTTTGGGAGGTCAAGGCGGGCAGATCACATAAGGCCAGGAGTTTGAGACCAGCCTGGCCAACATGATGAAACCCCCTCTCCACTAAAAATATAAAATTAGCTGGGTGTGGTGGCGTGCACCTGTAATCCCAGCTCCTCGGGAGGCTGAGGCAGGAGAATCACTTGAACTTGGGAGGCATAGGTTGCAGTGAGCTGAGGTTGTGCCACTGCACTCCAGCCTGGGCAACACAGCAAGACTCTGTCTAAATACATAAATATATTATATAAATATATATATTATATAAAATATAATATATAATAATTATATATATAATATATATATTTATGTATTATATATAATATAATATATTTTATATAATATATATTTATATATAATATATAATATAATATATTTTATATAATATATATTTATATATTATATATAATATATATTTTATAGTATATACATTTTATATTATATATATTATAATATTTTATATATATTTATATATAATATATAATATATTTTATATTATATATATTTATATATAATATATTTTATATTATATATATTTATATATTTATGTATTTATATAAAAATATTTATAATTATATATATACACACATATATATACACACACACACATATATATACACACACACATATATTAGGGCTAGGTGGGGTGTCTCATTCCTGTAATCCCAGCATCTTGGGAGACCGAAGAGGGAGGGCCCCTTGAGCCTAGGAGTTTGACATCAGCCTGGGCAACATGCTGAAACCCATCTCTACAAAAAATTAATAACAAATGAGCCAGGTGTGGTGGCATGTACTTGTAGTCCCAGCTACTTGGGAGGCTGAAGCAAGAAGATCACGTGAGCTCAGGCTTTTGAGGCTGCAGTGAACTATGATCGTGCCATTGCACACAAGCCTGGGTGACAGGGTGAGACCTTGTCTCTACAAATAAATAAATAATACATAAAATATTCTCTACAGAGTAACCTTTGAATTCTGTACTGTCTTTGGATCACATACTTCAATACATGACTTTATTAAGAGTTAACATTGTTTGAACCTATATTTCCAAGTTGACATAGGGAAAAAAAAACCATTTTAACATTGAATAAAACTGACTGTATGACCTGAGTTAAATATTCCATCTCTCATGTTTTATTAAAGCATTTACTTCAAGGTCATATATTCTTAGATTTATTCTAAAAGGTGAAAAATTTTGTCATTCAACAAACTTTGAGTATCTATCATTTACTAGGCATTAAGTTGAAGGAACTGGACACCAGACCTGACCTTAAGGTAATAGGAGCCTAGGACTACAGTTGAAAAATTTTCCCCTAAAAGACCAAATAGTAAATATTATAAGGTTGCAGTTCATATGGTCTTTGTCGCAACTAGTCACTTCTGCCACTGTACCCTAAAATCAGACATAGATAATACTTACACCAGCGAGCATGACTATATTTCAATAAAATTTGATTTACAAAAATAGGCAGTGGACCAGTGGACCATAGTTTGGTGATCTGGAGATGAAGCAAGACTGTCGATCACAATATAAGAATTGCTGTGACAAAGGAAGACCCAAGTACCTCAGGAACTCGGATAAAAGACATCCACACTTTGTGTTTGTAGATGCGTCTGTGAAGAATCTAGAGTGAGTAGGGAAAAGGGAAGGGGGGAAATTAGAGAAATTATCAAGCAAGTTTTCTCAGAGAAGATTATGGCTGAATTTTATCTTAAAACTATGGAGCATTTCACAAGGAGGCCACACTAAAGTCTATTTCATGTTAAGAATAGAGGCTGTGGTAAATCTTGTCACCTCAGCCCAAACCAAAGTTTCCAAACTGTGTAGTATGGAATTCCTCAATAAGTTAATAGATATTCCCGAATAAAGGAATTACCTGGGTTGTGTAAATTTGAAGAATACTCTTTTCCTTCTTCAGTTAGCTTTCTTAGTGTTTTAAAATTTCCTTTACCAAATAAAGACTTTAATAAATCTTGTAGTAAAGAGAAGTTTTCAAATTTTTATAACTCAGAATTTTAAAATGTATTCATGGAGCCCTTCTCTTGGTGTGGAATACCCATTAATGTATTTCAGAAATAGTATTTTGAATATTGTGGTTTTCAAAACAGTCATGAACTAAGAATTAAGAGCCCTAGACCCATTTATCTGTCCATATGTAGGCAGCAAGGTTTCAGAAGCACTTCAAACAGTTGACTTCTCATCATAGGAGTGTCCTGGGCAACAGGTGTCCAGCCACTGGGAGATGAGAGTTTGAGCAAGACTCAGTCACCAGGGGTTTTGAAGTTTCATGCAGAACAAATAGCAAATGCACTTGCTGAACTGGGAAAATAATGAAATTATAAAGTGAGACAGTATCGCTCCCAAAGTGTGTTTCCTCGTCACAAGGATCAGGAATGCTATTGGTATTTCATGGGTAGAAATGAGAGATGATAAACGTTCTGCAGTACATAGGCCAGCCCTGCACATTGAAGATGTGTGCTGTCCCAAATGCCAATAGAGCCCCATGGAGAAACACTGCTGAAGAACAAGGAGTGGGGGATCACCTCCCAAGTTTCAGAAGACTGGGGAGAAAATTTGGGATGAACCTTATAGGCACAACACCATTAGTGCAGCCATTAAATATTTAAAAGGTCATACATTCCTTTTTCATTTTTAACAACCAGATGTAATTTATTTAATTCCATAAAAATATATGAGATTTTATTTTTGATGCAGGCGTATGCAATTGTACAACTTACAGAGCAAAGATCAGGTGCAGTGTGATCTTTTGAATAAACCATTGCATTAGATGCTGTTAAGCATTTCAGAGGCAATTTAATAAAGTGTGTGATTAGTGCCTCACTTCCTGATGATCATTCTGACAGGAGCACCAGAGTAACCTGAGTGCTGATTTCAAAGATAGCCCTTCAGTGAGTTTTTAAAAAGGCTACTGTAACAGCCTTTTGTAAGAAAACTCTGTCAATAAATGTTTCTCTTCTGAATTCTTCTCCAGTAAATAGCCTCAAGGAACTATTCCTGTGGTTCCTGAAAAATAACAAGCAGAAGATCCTTTACACAGACCAGGGTAATCATAAATATGGCATCTTTTTTTGAAATATAAGAAGTGCTCCCTCCTCTGGGCTGATGCAGCTGCTGTCAAGGCACAATGGGTAGCATCCAGGGAATGAATGGGCTGAATTTCAGCCCCTACTTAGGCCCCCTGCAGGTACCTTTGTACATTTGCAAACTGTGTAATCCTGTCTAGTGACCCTGGGTCAGAACCACTGTTGCTTCACTGCATTTGGCTTTATTGCATATAATCCTTCAATCTGAATGTTTTAAGTACCTCCTACATGGCATGCTCTATATTAAGTATAGCAGTACACAAGCTAAATGACATGTTCCTTTAATTGAGTGCTTACCCTACAGCAGCCCCTTGGCTGAATATTTCATATTTATTAATAATAACAACAACTCCATGAGCTAAGTTTTATTGTTTTAATTTTCCAACTAAGGAAACTTCTTGGCTTTAAGTATCTTGCCTGTAGTTACATAGCTAGGAAGGGAGGGTGCTGGGATTCGAAGCCTTTTTCTCCCCTGATTCTAAGTTTCCTGTTACTATTTACTACAAAAGTAGGGCTTTCAATGAATTTATATATTAGAGAGGAGACAAATATACCAACAGATGGTTACAATACAAGTGTAAGTGCTATTCAAGTGGGATGCCTACTTAGATGTAGAGAGAAAGTTGTCAGGGGCCATTTTCCAGAAGAGGTTGTCCCTGAGTTTTGAAGAAGTTTCTACAAACATATGGGAATCCAGAGGTTGATAAACCAGAATACAGGCTGAAAAACTTGGCTACACTTCAGAAAATAAGCTGAAATAGGTTTGTGGGTTTTAGTGATTATTTTATCATTACCAAATGAAAATAATTGACAGGTAAGGCTGTCAACCTTACTGCACATTAAAATTATCTGAGTAGATGAACAACAAAAATGAACTTTGAAGACATTACACTGGATGAAATAAGCAGACACAAAGGGACAAATATTGTATGATTCTACTTCTAAGAGATACCTGCCATAGTCTAATTCATAGAGAGAGAAAGTAGACTAGTGATTGACAGGGGCTAGTTATTCTTCAACAAGTACACAATTTCAGCTGGTAAGGTTGAAAAAGTTCTGGAGACAGATAGGGGTGATGGTTGCACAGCAAAGTGAATGTTCTTAATGCCATTTAGCTGTATACTTAAAAATGGTTAAGATGGTACATTTTGCGTTAAGTATATTCTACAACAATTAACAAAATAGAGTGATTTCTTGGAACCTACCCCATGACCTCTTGAATCAGGGTATCTAATGACTTTACGGTTCAGAAACAGCTGACTCAGGACATTTTGACCAAGGATCTGTTATAAGAATCTGCTGAACTGAATTACATTAAAATGAAATATGAAAGTTCATAGATATAGCATAGTTTTAGAAGATCATTTTAAAGACAACAGTTTTAGGATTTTTATTGCTTTCATAACTGATATTTGTATATTGATTTAATTTTAAATGTATTCGCTTATGTTATTTTATGGCAGCTATCTGGTATTGCTTGGCCCAACTTATTATTTGTATGTTAGAGATGAGAACACTGAGTTTCAGTGAGCTAGAGTGTTGCCTATCTGTTACACATGCTGCTATAGTTACGATAATAAGGAAGATGCGTAATTGATAAGAATAGAACTCTAGTCTAAATGAGAATTACAGGGATAATAGAGAAAGTTCATAGATTTCTTTTCTAAATCATTTAAAAATTGTTATATGTGCTGCCCCATTAAATTAATCATCTGGACTGAGACTTATTGAATGAATGAAGAGGTGTTGAAGAATTGAGTTTCCATGAGAAAAAGCATAAAGCTTAAGACTTAGGTAGAGAAGGGCAGCGTTTAGCTGTTGTTCTTAGCAAGAGCAGGACAGAACTGGATGAGTAGTGAAGATGACAAAAGGTTCCTCTTTAGAGCCCTGTCCTTGAACTTTTCAGTTTCTTCTGGGTGTGTCCCTTTCCTTGGGGGGAATCAAGAGAATGTGTGTTGCCCAGCCCCTTCTAGAGCAAGAATCAAGACCTTGGGGTTTCTTGCCCACATGTTTTTGACCTCACTTCCAGTATCTGCATGGGCCTGTTTCCTATACTTTTTCTTCCTGCCCTGTCATTTTGCCCAACCCATGTCTGAGCATTGGCCAAAAGGCCATGGTTTCTGTGTGTTTGGAGTGGACTGATTGTGGTAGACAAAGCTTGGTTGCACTGGGAACCAGGGTCCTGAAAATGCTAGAATGCATCTGTAGGGCAGTTTATTCAAATATAAATAGTTAAAATATCTTCCCTATATTGTTCTCTTTTTCCTTTCCCAAGCAGGTTGTTAGGCTCTTTCCGTCTATTGGTCTCAGAGTTTTTGGTCAATACTAGAATCGTCTAGAAGATAACGTGCTTCTTACGTATTTTTAAAGCCTAGATTCATTGGAAGAAAGTACTAAGAGTGTCTTGAGTCAAATGGAGAAAGAGAAGGACCTTGGAGACATTTCCCCAAGAGTGGGTTTCTCTGCATGCGATTACCTAGAGAGGTTGACCTGACCAAGGTTCCCTTTCTCCTTTGTGCACACAAAAGCAGAGTCATTGGACTCCAAGGGCCCCTTGTGACATTGATAGCAGGGAAGTTAACAATTTTGCTCCCCACCTTTTGGACATGACATGCTTCCTAGATTCAGGTATGACCTTGAGGAAGAGCTAAACAATGAGCGTGGTTTAATATCTTCCTGAAAAAGAAAGGTTGATACTCCAAGTCAAACACGTATGATTTGATTTTTAAAATGAAGAAAAGAATATTTCCAACACTCTTGAGTCTAGACTGAGGTTCATATCTGATGTACTAGAGATTTGTTTTGATTACTGAAGGTCTTAAATAATAACAGCATTTGGAACATTTTGCATATACTGTATCATAATTGTGGTAGCGGCTGAACTTTATTAAGCATTTATTATGTGCCAGGTACCTTCTTAATATGTTATACCTACTATTTTTATTGTGTTCACCACAACTCTATGGAGAAAGTGATATCATCTTATTTTTAAGGTAAAAAATCTGAGGCCTGGCATGGTGGCTCATGCCTGTAATCCCAATACTTTGGGAGGCTGAGGCAGAAGGATCACTTGAGGCCAAGTGTTCAAGACAAGCCTGGGTTACATAGTGAGACCGTGTCTCTACAAAAAAATAAAATAAAAATGAGCCAAGTGTGTGTAATGTGCCTGTAGTCCTAGCTACTCAGGAGGCTAAGCTTAGGTGACAGAGCAAGACCCTGTCTCTTGAAAAAAAAAAAAGAATCTGAGATGCAGAGAGGTTACATAACTGGCCAAAAGCATAGTTAATAATTAGTAGCAGAGCCTAACTTAACCTGATTTCTTTTGATTCTAAAACTCATATATTTACCCAGTATACAATTCTCCAGTATAAGGAGTTTAAACTTTTATCACATATATAATAAAAATACAGTGTACCTTGTATCTCTAGAGTGGTTTGCCTTATTTTTATGTGAAAAAAAATTTAAATTCTCCTAATCCGGCAAGATAATAGACAGCTATTAATAGGTTCCGGCCATTGCGTGATAAGGGCTAAACATTGCTAAAAGAAAATATATCTGGCAGTGATGTGTGAAGTAGATTGAAGTCAGATGTGGGACAAGAAACTAAGAGAAGAAGGACTAGTAGTAAGACAATTGCATAACAGACTGAACCAGGATAAATGCCAAATCATCCAATTAAGGGATAAAAGTTTATTTGGTACAGAAAATGTCTGATAAGGTTGCTAAGGGGAATAATTAGGTAGCTATAAGGTTGAGGATCTTTAATCCCTCATCAGTACAGATTGATTTTTTTAGTAAGTCATAGATTTCTGCTTTTATTTTTTTATTCTGTAAGGAAGTCACTGGCACAGAAATAAACAATATTTGTCAATGTCGGCGTCACTAAGTTTGATGCAGGGATGATTTCTTGTAAGAGAATCAGAAGGCTGCTCTTCTCCAAGCTTGCCAGAGATAATTAATATAACTCCGTATGCTGCTTCCTAGGTAGAGGACATTGTTGAACTATTTGCAGATTTTTGTTTGTTCAGATGTTTTGGCTTATAAATATGGGGCTACATCTGATATTCTTTGGTTATATTTTAAAACTATCATCTTTTGAAAATATCAAACCCTTTACTACTAAGTTAGAAAATAACTTGCTTTTCCTTCCAACCACAGGGAGCCATCCTTGTCTCTTCTCTTTCTTTCTTTTTTTTTTCAGCTGTATTTCTTTATTATTATTATTATTATTATTATTATTATTATTGTACTTTTAAGTTCTGGGATACATGTGCAGAACCTGCAGGTTTGTTACATAGGTATACACATGCCATGGTAGTTTGCTGCACCCATCAACCCATCATCTACATTAGGTATTTCTTCTAATGCTATCCCTCCCCTAGCCTCCCACCCCCTGACAGGCCCCGGTGTGTGATGTTCCCCTCCCTGTGTCCATGTATTCTCCTTGTTCAACTACTTATGAGTGAGAACATGCGGTGTTTGGTTTTCTGTTCTTGTGTTAGTTTGCTGAGAATGATGGTTTACAGCTTCATCCATGTCTCTGTAAAGGACACGAACTCATCCCTTTTTATGGCTGCATAGTATTCTGTGGTGTGTATGTGCCATATTTTCTTTATCCAGTCTATCACTGATGGGCATTTGGGTTGGTTCCAGGTCTTTGCTTTTGTGCTGCAATAAACATATGTGTGCGTGTGTCTTTATAGTAGAATGATTTATAATCCTTTAGGTATATACCCAGTAATAAGATTGCTGGGTCAAATGCTATTTCTGGTTCTAGATCCTTGAGGAATCGCCACACTGTCTTCCACCATGGTTGAACTAAGTTACACTCCCCCAAACAGTGTAAAAGCATTCCTATTTCTCCACATCCTTTTCAGCATCTGTTATTTCCTGACTTTTTAATGATTGCCATTGTAAATGGCATTAAATGGTATCTCATTGTGGTTTTGATTTGCATTTCTCTAATTACCAGTGATGATGGGTTTCTTTTTCGTATGTTTGTTGACTGCATAAATGTCTTCTTCTGAGAAGTGTCTGTTCATATCCTTTGCCCACTTTTTGATGGGGTTGTTTCTTCCTTGTAAATTTATTTAAGTTCTTTGTAGATTCTGGATATTTGCTCTTTGTCAGATAGAAATATTGCAAAAATTTTCTCCCATTCTGTAGGTTACCTGTTCACTCTAATGACAGTTTCTTTTGCTGTGCAGAAACTCTTTAGTTTAATTAGATCCCATTTGTCAATTTTGGCTTTTGTTACCATTGCTTTTGGTGTTTTAGTCATGAACACTTTGCCCATGCCTATGTCCTGAATGATATTGCCTAAGTTTTCTTCTAGGCTTTTTATGGTTTTAGGTCTTATGTTTAAGTCTTTAATCCATCTTTAGTTAATTTTTGTATAAGATGTAATGAAGGGGTTCAGTTTTCTCCATATGGCTAACCCGTCTTCCCAACACCATTTATTAAGTAAGAATCTTTTCCCCCGTTGCTTGTTTTTGTCAGGTTTGTCAAAGATCAGATGGTTGTAGATGTGTGCTCTTATTTCTGAGGCCTCCATTCTGTTCCACTGGTCTTTATATCTGTTTTGGTACCAGTACCATGCTGTTGTGGTTACTGTAGCCTTGTAGTATAGTTTGAAGTCAGGTAGCGTGATGCCTCCAGCTTTGTTCTTTTTCCTTATCATTGTCTTGGCTATACAAGCTCTTTTTTGGTTCCATATAAAATTTAAAGTAGTTTTTTTCTAATTTTGTGAAGAAGGTCAATGGTAGCTTGATAGGGATAGCATTGAATCTATAAATTACTTTGGGCAGTATAGCCATTTTCATGATATTGATTCTTCCTATCCATGAGCGTGGACTGTTTTTCCACTTGTTTGTGTCCTCTCTTATTTCCTTGAGCAGTGGTTTGTAGTTCTCCTTGAAGAGGTCCTTCACATCCTTTGTAAGTTGTATTCCCAGGTATTTTATTATCTTTGTAGCACTTGTGAATGGGAGTTCACTCATGATTTGGCTCTCTGTTTATTTTTTATTGTTGTATAGGAATGTTTCTGATTTTTGTACATTGATTTTGTATCCTGGTGAGAACACTTGGACACAGGAAGGGGAACATCACACACTGGGCCTGTTGTGGTGTGGGGGAGGGGGGAATGATAGCATTAGGAGATATACCTAATGTAAATGATGAGTTAATGGTTGCAGCACACCAACTTGACATATGTATACATATGTAACAAACCTGCATGTTGTGCACATGTACCCTAGAACATAAAGTGTAATAAAAAAAAGAAACAGAACCAATGACAAAAACCACATGATTATCTCAATAGATGCAGAAAAGACCTTTGATAAAATTCGACACCACTTCATGCTGAAAACTCTTAATAAACTAGGTATTGATTTAACATATCTTGAAATAATAAGAGATATTTATGACAAACCCACAGCCACTATCATACTGGATGGGCAAAAGCTGGAAGCATTTCCTTTGAAAACTGGCATAAGACAAGGATGCCCTCTCTCACCATTCCTATTCAACACAGTATTAGAAGTTCTGGCTAGGACAGTCAGGCAAGAGAAAGAAATAAAGGGTATTCATATAGGAAGACAGGAAGTCAAATTGTCTCTGTTTGTAGATGACATGATTATATATTTAGAAAACCCCATCATCTCAGCCCAAAATCTTCTCTTTCATTCTACATTCAGTCTACTAGGAAATCATGTTGCTTCTACTTTCAAAATGTGGCAGAGCCCAGTTGCTCCTTATCTCCTCCTTTGCTTCCACGCTGTCCAGCCCTCCATCCTCTGTCATGCAGTAGACTCTTATCTGGTCTACCAGCGTCCCCTTTTACGACTTTACAGTTTATTTTCCCTAAAGCTGGAAGAAGGATTTTTTTCATGTGTAAGTAAGATATGTCACTCCTAGGCTCAAAATCCTGCAATGGCTCTACATTTCACCCAGATTAGAGCTAAGTTCTTACAATGATCTGTAAGCCCCTTTGTGACCTGCCCCCACCCTTACCCCTTGATGTCTACTCATCTTCCTCCTTTCCCCAGTTCACTGAAGTCTAGGCACCCTGACCTCTTTGCTACTCCTGGAATCTACCAGGCACTTAAAAATCCTTGGCTCATTCTGTTCACTCTGCCTGGATGCTCTTCCCCAGAATCCAGTTATCTATCTCCCTCACCTTTCTCAGGTTTCTGCTCAGATCTTACCTTTAAAGTGAGGATATCCTGGTCAGCCTGACTAATCTTTCAACTTGCCCCTCCTTCCATTGTAATAACTGCCACCCTGTTCTACTTTAAATAATATAAAATTATGTAGCCCTTATCTAATGTAACTCTATAATATAGATGTATATTTAAAATATGTATAATATACATTATTTATCATATTTATTCTTTATTTTCTATTTCCTTGATGAATAGGCAGAAATATTTTCTTTGGTGCACCGATGAATCCTAAACGCCTAAAACAATTTCTGGCTCATGAGTTACTCAATAAGTTTTGATGCAGAAACAAATTAATTAATTACACAACAATTTGTTCCAATATTAAAAAAAAAATTTGGCCAGGCATAGTGACTCATGCCTATAACTCCAACACTTTGGGAGGCAAAGGAGGGAGGATCACTTGAGGCCAGGCGTTTGAGACCAACCTGGGCAACATGGCGAGACCCTGCCTCTTGAAAAAACTGGTGGCGCACATCTGTAGTCCTAGCTACTCAGGAGGCTGGGGCAGGAGAATTGCTGGAGCCCAGGAGGTTAAAGCTGTGGTCTGCAGTGAGTTATGATTATACCACTACACAACAGCATTGGTGACACAGCAATCTGTCTCTAAAAAAGAAATAATATTTTTTCTTTAAATGGGCCCATTCAGATACATTTTATCTACTTATAACCATAATTGTGCACTTTATGTTTTTGATATTATAAGAATACATTTACAAAATAGAAACTTTGAAATTATAAGAAAGCGAGAGAGAAAAAATATAAGACTAATAGTCATTCCACCTAACACAATATCTGTTAACCTTTTGATTTTTTCCTGCAAAGCTCTATTCACAATTATAGGAAGTGTCTGTAAAGTGTAATCATTCCATTGTATACATAACTTTTAATGTCTTCTCTTAATATTATCTTGTAGGTATTCCATGTTTTACATATTTTTCATCAATACATCAATTTTGATCACCATGTCAGTGATTCTTCAACGTAGGTTGGTTATATCTGTTAGTATTTACTGTATTTGGAATTAAAAATGAAAATATTTGAAAAATATTTATTCACTAATTCATTTGGAAACCTCAATAATAAACATATTATGTTGTAACATAAAGTCTATTTTTAATTAAAATAACCATATTTTCCCAAATCAAAAAAAAAAAAAAATAGAAAGGAGTTTCGGTTTACAATTATACATGTCAGCACTTTGGGAGACCGAGGAGGGTGAATCACTTGAAGTCAGGAGTTCAAGACCGGCCTGACCAACATGGTGAAATCCCCATCTCTACTAAAAATACAAAAAATTGGCCAGGCTCATGCCTGTAGTCCCAGCTACTTAGGAGGCTGAGGCAGGAGAATCTCTTGAACCTGGAAGGAGGAGGTTGCAGTGAGCCCAGATCCCACCACTGCACTCCAGCTTGGGCGACAGAGTGAGACTGTGTCAAAAAAATTTATATAATATATATGTATTTTTTATATATATATATCTCTATACACACACACACACACAAATTTCTCAATATCTAACTATCTACTTGACAAAAGACTGGATTCTCATATTGATATGGTTTGGATGTGTGGACCCCTCCAAATCTCATATTGAAATGCAATCCCCAGTGTTGGAGGAGGAACTCAGTGGGAGGTGCTAGATCATGGGGTTGGATCCCTCATTAGTGGGTTAGTGCCATGCCCTTGGTGATGAGTGAGTTCTCACTCTATTCATTCTCATGAAAACTGGTTGTTTTAAAGAGCCTGACAACTCTCTTACTCTCTCTCTCACCATGCTACGTGCCTGATCCTTTATTGTCTTCCACCATATTTTAGGTTTCCTGAGGCCTTCCCTGAAAGCCAAGCAGATGCTGATGCCATGCTTTTACAGCCTGCAGAATCATTAGCCCAAAGAAACTTCTTTTCTTTGTAAATTACCCAACCTTAGGTATTCTATTATAGCAATGCCAAACAGACTAACACACAAATCTTCTTCTGCATTCGATCTGTTGAATTTATGTGGTTCAGGTTGAAATATATGAAGAAAATAAAACCTCACAGATATATGTAGTAGCAAAATGGAGGCTTATGCTAATAGCCTTTCAAGATAATGTGGACATTCTTTTTTGTGATTTCATACTTCCTTAACATCCAACAAGTGTCAGTTTCTTAAAGGTTAGTTGCAATATGGAATCTGAAACTATAGCAGTAAACTTTTCATACTCTATTGTAACATTAAAATCCACTGATCCACCTTATAATTTGGAGGAATCATTTACCCATGTGTGATTTTTATAACATTATGCTTTGGTCATTTGGAAATGATTGGCTCACTGAGTTATGCAAAATTTCCAATATAAAAAAAATCATATTTCTTAATGTCGTATTTCTTTTTTTTTTTTTTTTTTTTTTTTTTTGAGACGGAGTCTCGCTGTGTCGCCCAGGCTGGAGTGCAGTGGCTGGATCTCAGCTCACTGCAAGCTCTGCCTCCCGGGTTTTTACGCCATTCTCCTGCCTCAGCCTCCCGAGTAGCTGGGACTACAGGCGCCCGCCACCTCGCCCGGCTAGTTTTTTGTATTTTTTAGTAGAGACGGGGTTTCACCGTGTTAGCCAGGATGGTCTCGAACTCCTGACCTCGTGATCCGCCCGTCTCGGCCTCCCAAAGTGCTGGGATTACAGGCTTGAGCCACCGCGCCCGGCCAATGTCGTATTTCTTAACTACCGATGTTATCAGGAAAAGTCTTCAAGTATTAGAAAGCTTTTATGCTCACAGTGGCAGATAAAAGTTGTCTGAAGTTTTAATTTTCAGCTGAAAGTTTGAATTTTATCATAGGCAAAAACCACTATCTCTTATTGCCCTTTAAGTGATGGGCTTAACTTTGTTCATTCTGAAAAATAGTCCGCCAAAACCCATAATTTTTAAAAATCATTTTCTAGTAAAAAATGATGTTCCATGAAAAAAATGGCTAACTCAGCTTGTAACTCCAACAACCATTCAAATGATTTTCCTTGAGATAATTATCATACTTCAATATTTTGTCTCACACACCATATCAAAAACATGCATACAAAATTTAAAGATTTAAATTTAAGAAAATTAATACCTTTTACTATTTCAGGAAGAATTTCATACTTTAAAGTAAAACTGGCATGTTATTTATCTTTTCTATGGTGAGTGTGTGGTGAATAAGAAAATAACAACTAGTATAGTTTGGTGTGACGGCTTTTATTTGTACTGAGAGCCACCATCACTTTTGCACCATCAATACAAATGTCAACACAGTCATTCCAGGATAAGCCTTAAGAGTCAAAAAGTTATTCAACTCCATCTTTTAAAAAGTTATTCAACACTGAATAGCACAGTTACCACTTGTGTTTCTTGCCACATATTCGTGTAAGTGATAATTTCTTTGATGATTCGTTTGTTCTGGTACTAGAAGAATACAAGCAAAACAGCGAATCCAGCCATGTTTGTAGCTTCATTCATTTGTAAAGCAAAAGTACAATTGTGCAGACAAGATCTTAACTCAGTCTTTGTTTTGTAGCTGAGCCTTTAATTCCAACAAGATACCATACCGTTTGAAAGAAGCAGTGCAATAATTTCTTTTACTGACTTTGCATCCAGCACGCATTCAGCAAAGTCAACTATACAGTGTGATCTTCTCTACTGAATGCAATATGGTAACCCATAAGATACTTGACTGATTTTCAGTTTTCAGTTGAAAAGCTATACAAAACACTTTTCTTTTAGAAAATGCATCATGTCTACATTTTTTAAAACTCAATTTCTTTTTCTTTAAAATCTGAATGATTTGTCTCAAAGTGGTTTCATAACTTAACTGGAATGATAATCTTTCCAAAAATGTTTTTGTATAGCATAATAAGGGAAATTATTATCTATACAATGAGAGAAAGATAGCTTTCATCTTATTTGTATTTCTTATTCACAGTGTTTCCAAGTTTCTTTGGATTCTCTATCTTCCATGAGTCAGGAACTCTCTGGTGTGACATTTAAAAAATTTCATTGATACATAATACTTACACATACTTATGGAGTACTTTTGATATTTTGATGCATTTTTATATTTTCCCAGTGTCTTTGGACTTAAAGATTGACTGTTGGGACTTGAGAATGTAAGTCTTCTAATCACCCTTTCAAAGCAGATAATCTGTTTTAAATTAAGAAAATATTATATAAACTTTTATTTTTTATATTTATTTATTTATTTATTTATTGAGATGGAGTTTTGCTGTTGTTGCCCAGACTGGAAAGTGCAATGGCATGATCTTGGCTCACCGCAACTTCTGCCTCCCGGGTTCAAGCAATTCTCCTGCCTCAGCTTCCCAAATAGCTGGGATTAAAGTCCTGTGCCATCATGCCTGGCTAATTTTGTAGTTTTAGTAGAAATGAGTTTCTCCATGTTGGTCAGGCTGGTCTTGAACTCCTGGCCGCGAGTGATCTGCCTGCCTCAGCCTCCCAAAGTGCTGGAATTACAGGCGTGAGCCACCACACCTGGCCTTAAACTTTCTTTTATTAACTTCTTCGTAAGTACTATACAATTCTAAAATTATAAGATAAAATTTCAAACATTTATAAATGTTTTAATAATATGTAAAACTGTTATTGAAAAATAAGGAATCCAAATGTATTTACTTGTTTTTCTACTCAGGCACACAGAAACATTAAGGATTTCAAAAGAATGATCTAGTGGATGATGATAATAAGGTTACAGAGATTATAGCAGGTGTAATGACTAGTCAGAACACAGTAGAAATACTAATAGCATACTAAGTTATGTAAACAGTACACCTATCATAAATCTACTACCTTAAAAATTTTAGGGAACCCAAGAACAAACAAGCATGCATTCCATTTGTCATCAAAGTGATAATATCATTCTATGTCAGGTGATCTCTGGAGAATTCTACCATGTGCATGTGAAAGAATAAGTGAAAAAGGAAAACTCCAATTTATGAAAATAGTTTTGACATTTGAAGACCCATATAAAAGGGTCACAGGAAATCCCTGGGTTCCCAGACCACATTTTGAGAACTCTTGCTGCATTTAATTATGTTGTTCTATATGTGCTCCCAGTTTTTGTTTTTATTGACATGCTTTAATAAAATTATTTGTACTTAGGTTTTCCCCTCTTAGTTATTGTTTTCATGCAACAGGATACCATAAATAAAATTACTAAGGTGAATTAAGAAAATGAGACATCTACTAATACAACTGTCCTAATCTCTTCAAAATGTCAGTGTCATATGGGCAAAGATGGGTGGGTTGTCATAAAATGAGAGACTAAAGAGAGGAATAATAGCCAAAAGCAGTGTTCAGATTTTGACTGGACTTGGTTTGAAAACAACAACAAAAAATTGATGAAGACACTTTTGGATGATAGGTAATATCTGAATGTGAGATAAATACTAGATGATATTATAGACTTATAGTTAATTATAGTTACTTATAGTTAATTTTGTGATCATGGGATTAAGGTTATTTCCTTAGGAGAATTTTTTTTTTTGTGGATATGTATGCTGAAGTATTCAAATTGTTTCATATTGGCAACTTACTCTCAAATGTGTCATCCAAAAATATCTATATATCCATTAATCTATGCACATACATAGAAGAATATATGGATTGAGAGTAGATAAATCAAAAATGATACCTGTTAACATTGTGATTCTGTGTGTTGGTGATAGAGGTGATCTTTATTATTCCAGACTTTCAATTTATTTGACATTGTTTATAATAAAATGTTTGGAAATAAATGAAGTCACTAAATCAGATGTTACTAATATTATTTATTTATTTCCATATCACTATCTAAAAGAATACAGTGTTGTTTTGAAAGGCATTTTTTTAGTACATTCATTGAAAAGTATGTAGCTCAGTGAGTAAGCAATCAGCTCCACCATCAGTTAGAGGGGATGTTTCATCCTTTCTTCACCAGTGCTGAGTGGAATGACCTCAGGCAGACTTTCAAGGTCTCAGTTGTCTTATCTATAAAATAGATGACAATAAGAATGGCTATTTGATAAGGTTGTTGTAAAAATGAAATTTATATTATCTATAAAACCCTTAGCTCACTGCCTGGCAAAGAGAAACTACTCAAATCTCATCTTCTATTATTGTCATTACAAATTCTAAGTCCTTGCTACGTCCAATTAGAAAAACCAATGGAAAAGCACCGCACATTAAATCATCTCTGTTATATTACATTCTAGTGCATTCTGTAACGTCGGGCCTATTGCAAGTCCTTAGGGAACCAAAGCAATAGGTAATGCATCTGTAAGAATTACTGATAATTAGCATGTAAATTGTTACAATATTTTTTTATATATAACTGAAAATATTCTTCTCTAATGTTTAAACATTTTATCTGGAAGTTTGTCCTTGCAATTATTCTGCCTTCAGTTTTCTAAAGTATAGACAACTTTATTTTGAATTATCTTATATATAATTTGTGGAGTCTAAATTGATGTATTTTGATGTATTGGAGCAAACTGAACTAATATATTTCATGGGTAGAAATTCAAACTATAAACATTCTCAATTGTTTTGTTCCTAATGTGTAAGCTACTAGTAGACCAATCATTCTTAGAAAGCAAATCAATTACGTGACAGAATTTATCTAGTGTTTGCAGAATATAAATCTTAGATGTGTAAAGATGGCTAGAAAAGTGTGTTCACAGTAATTTATGAAAGTGAAGGCATTTATTTTTCCTGTTAAATAGTTTTCTTTTTGTGAAGTCCAGAAGTGCTTCAGTTGTTACTGGTAATATTTTAGAGTGTTTCTTCTTAAAAATCATCCTTAATTTTTATTAGCAATAAATGCTGCTCAATGTTTTGAGGCATTTTAAAAAGGCATTAAAATTGTGAAAGATTTATATATTTAAAATGCCCTCCTAAAACCTGATGCTTTTGTTTTCACTTAATGCATTATATAGTCAAGTAAATTTCTTCTCTTGCATAAGAACTCTCATGGAAATGAAAATACTGTAGTATGGCTAGGGATAGCCAGAGCCTAAAGCAAAATAAGAGGCATAGTATAATAGGAATAGGCTGGTCTAAAGAAGGAAGCCAATTATAATAAAATGAGAAAAACTCAATTCTAGTTTGTATTTTCCACAAATACCTAATGGGATAGAAGCACTCTAATTATTCATCTCACAAGAAACTGAAATACAGCTCATTAAAAGAATAAGGCAGGACTAAATTTTTCAACCTACATAACTCATGGAAACAGCTTCCTCTATCTCCTTCTGTCTCTCTGTGATATGGTCCATCCAGCTGCTGAAATTGGCTGCCTTCTGGAAATTAAACCCCACGTGGCTCAGACCGTAGCAGTAAATCTGGTACAACAGATGGTTCTGGGTGAATTGTTACACCTCTGCATAAAACCTTGGGATTTCATCAATGAGCTTTACCCTAAGTAATGGAAATCAAGGTGACAAATTAACAACAAAACTTCCATGCTTTTACCAAAAGAGCATATTATTATTTTTTTATTGTATCATTGTAATCAAGCCAAAATTGTGCTATAAGTCAAATGTCAGGCATACAAATGTATATGCGCTCAGTTATAGCCTTTTCTCCAGTCAGACATTAAGTTCTGATTAATTAAGACTATAGTTCCACATCCCAGTTAGATTTTCCGGTGAAGTTTCAGGAATGATATGTTGATAAGCTTTTGTTTTCTAAATTTAAAGTTATTATAATTTCGCATAAAATAAGTTGTATTGGTTTGTACATTTGACATCATTTGGTATTTTTATTTACTGTTTAATGGGGAGACATAAGAGAACACAGTGAAAAGAATGGAGCTAACATTGTATTTTGATGTATTGGAGCAAACTAAACGAATATATTTCATGGGTAGACCTTTTCAGGTCTAGTCACTGTCCTATGAAGCACTCACAAATTCATGCTTTCGTAACTACATTCAAAATATGTTGTTTGTTATTTACAAATCGCTGAAAATACAGGGGGTTGAAAAAGACAGATATAGTTTTTATTTTTGTGAATTTTTAATTCTAGCAGAGAAGACATGCAATAACAAATATCCAATTAATTATCTAATTACACTTGTAGTACGAGATTAAAGAGATCATGATAGGAGAACTTGACCTAGCTGGAGAGGGGTTGAGGAGAGTGGGAAGCTTTCCAATGTTGTTAAGTGAATGCTTGCATATCTGAATGCATCATCAATCAACCTATGTCTTGAATAATGGTTAGGAGTTGACCTGGAGAAAGGTGTGTGTATGGAGGGAAACCTGGAAAGGGAATTAGAGCTTAAAGGAACCTGGTGACAGCAGACTAACAGAGGAGAGAGTGGCTTTCTCCTCATTATAAGTTGAGGCACCTATCTACAAAGAGAGTCAGACTCTGAAAACTATTTGTAGAGATCTATTCTGAGCCAAATGTGAGAACCACGACCCATGACACAGCCCCACGAAGTCCTGAGAACATATGCCCAGGGTGGTTGTTTTACAGTTTGATTTTATACATTTTAGGGGGACAGAAGTTACAGGCAGACATCCATCAGTACCTATAAGGTATACATTGGTTTGGTCTAGAAAGGTGGGAAACTCAAAGTGGGAGCTTCTAGGTCATAGGTGGATTAGAAGATTTTCTGATTGACAATTGGTCGTAAGAGTTAAGTTATTAGCTGATGACCCAGAATCAATAAAAGGAGTTTCTGGATTAAGATAAGGGGTTGTGGAGATGAAGGTTCTTATTATGCAGATGAAGCCTCCAGGTAGCAGGCTTCAGAACTCTTATCAGACATAAAAAGATGCCAGACTCTTAATTAATTCTCTCCTAGATTAGGGAAAAGACCTGGAAAGCAAAGGGGATTCTGTATAGAACGTAGATTTTCCCCACAAGAGATAGTTCTACAGGAGAGAAATATTTTTCAAAATATGTCAAAGGAATATATTTTGGGGTAAAATACTTCAATTTTTTTCAGGGTATGCTATGTGTCATGTGATTCTATACTAGAGTCAGGTTGGAATTTGGTATCTTATTTCTACAAAGAATCTGTTTTGTCAGTCTTAAGATTTATATTTTAAGACTTACAATGAGCCTTAAGATTTCGATTTCTATTTTAATGTTAATTCTGGTAAGTTGTGACTGAATTCCAAAGGGAGGAGAGTATAATGAGGCATGTCCAATCCCTTCCTTCCCCTCATGGACTGAAGTAGTTTTTCAGGTTTACTTTGGAATGCCCTTGGCCAAGAGGGGCATCCATCAGTTGACTGGGGGACTTAGAATTTTATTTTTGATTTACATATCCATGGTCATGCAGGTAAATATAACAGTGATTTGGACTCAGTCTATCCAAACTCCGAATTTTTTTTTCATACTCCATGCCTTTTCCCTGTTAGACATCAAACCATGCTTAAATGATTGCTTTGATCTTCATCTGCAACTTTGTTCTTTTTTTTCAGGTTGTGTGGCTAATGCAGTTTTGTTTGTTTGTTTGTTTTGGCAGATTCTTTGTCATAAAATAGTTTTGTATTTGAATTTAGATTCATGGTCATTTTTATTACTTATAAAAGTAAGTTGCGGTTCATGTGTTCAGCACTATTCTGTTTTGTTTTTCAGTGTTCCAACATTCCAGAGCCTTCCTGAAGAGATCCTCAGCAAGCTCGCTGATGTCCTTGAAGAGGTAATTGTTTTTAACCTTTGAACTTTTTGAGATGGGATCCAGCCTGCTTGGCTGGTTTCTTTCACAGCTGTGTGATGAGGAATCACAAACTGCAGAGACCTTTAAAAAATGTTTTAAGCTCTGGGATGAGCTGTATATTTGGCTTCATATAGAAAGTAGCTTAGCATGTCTGACATTTATATGCAGGAATGTGCAAATCAACCTAATTATAGAGGGAGACAAACTTTTTGTTGTGGTAAATACCATGTTACTTTGACTTACAAGAATAGGAACTGGCATATTTCTCTTATTTTAACTAGTGTAAAGTAAAATTGTAGTTATCGCCACTCTGAAGCTTCAGATTAGCAAATTTACAACTAGTAGTTGGGCACTTATTTTATGACCATGTAAGTATATTTGATACACATAATTTTATGCCTGAAAGTGGAATGTCACTTTCAGTTGTTTTTGTCTGAACCCATAAAGCTATGGTTTTGAGAAAGAGGAAAAACAATACACATTAGGTTATCCTTTTGTAGACTGGGATTCATAACAACAGCAGCAGCAGGAGGAAGTTTTTCCATTTAAATTGATGAGCTTTATACGGAATGTAGTCTAAAGTTGTTGTCCTAAAGGTATTGGGTATATAAGTTTTGTTTCAGGTTGAAAAGATTAAAAAACTGTATTTTCCTGTTTGCTGAGGAAATAGAGGTACATTGGTGGTGTACGAAAGTTCAGACTTTTTCTCTAAAGGTTCAAGTCTAAGTCTTTTGGAGTGAATTGACAATAGAGAGATTAACAGGAGAAAATGTCATACAGGAATAGTGTATGGGGGAGGTCAAGGTGACAGAATTGGAGGATGGGGTCAGAAAAAGGTATGTCTAGAGTGCTATAGGTGCAGCCAAGTAATGGAGGGCTGCTTAGGACATTGCAATTAATTTAATTTTTACTTAGTGTGAGATAGAAGTCACTGGATGGCTCTAAGCAGAGCAATGAAATTATTTGACTTAGATTTTTAACAAAATTGTTGTGGCTGCTGTGTTGGAAAAAAAAATAAAGAGGCTGCTACAATAATCCAGGGAGCAATAGTGGTGACTTTGTTCACTGTGGGAAAAGGAGATTGAAAAATCCTCAGATTGTGACTATATATATAAGAATATATATAAATATATAAATATAAATATATATATATGTATATATATTTTTTTGAGACAGTGTCTTGCTCTGTCACCCAGGCTGGAGTGCAATGACGTGATCTCAGCTCACTGCAACCTCCGCCTCCTGGGTTCAAGCCATTCTCCTGACTCGGCCTCCTGAGTAGCTGGGATTACAGGTGCCCGCCACCATGCCCAGCTAATTTTTTGTATTTTTAGTAGAGATGGGGTTTCACTATGTTGGCCAGGCTGGTCTCAAACTCCTGACCTCGTGATCTGCCTGCCTCGGCCTCCCAAAGTGCTGGGATTACAGGTGTGAGTCATCGCACCCAGCCGATTGTGACTATATGTTGAAGGTAAAACTGAAAAGCTTTACCATTGCAGTACACTAGTGAAATGAGAGAAAGAGAGGAATCAAGGGGAAACCCTGAGGTTTCTGTTGTAAATAATTAGAAGGATGGAGTTGTTATGAAGTGACTTGAAGAAGACTGGAAGCACAGTACACTGAGGTGGAGAGATAAGAAGCTCAGGGAGAGAGACTGGGGTACAATCAGAAGCTTAGAGATCTTTGGTAGGTAGATGGTTTGTTGTAGCATTGTTTGTGTGGAGGGAACTGTTGGCTATCTGAATATCATTCCGTGGGACCAAATGCAGATGAACACAAGGCAGAACCCTGAAGGAGGAAGCAGCCAACAATTATTATAAAACCATGAATGGATCTTAAAAACATCATGCTGAGAGAAAAGCTTAAAACCAAATAAAAGAGATAGTTATTGAAACATCATTTACATATATTAAAATATATGAGCACAAAAATACATTTTGCTGGGAGTCCTGAAAAAATATTGAAAATTGGATACATGTGAACAGTGGTCTGTATCAGAAAAGGGAAGGGAGACCTATAGGGATAAAAGAATGAATGAATGAATGAAGAGGAAGGCATAAAGCCTTGACTGATTCTTCCCATTTCTACCTTAAGAGAATGAGGAATGAAGAGAGACCAGGAAAGCCTGTGGAAGTAGGAGGAAAATCAGAAGCATTTTGCATGTTAAAATCCAAGAGAAGATAATAGCTTAGAGAAGAGTCAGCAAAGCTTGGATTTTAATTTAGGGAAAAAGATAAGGAGAGAAATGGGGTCAGCAGATAGGAAAGGGAAAGTCAGGTTGAAAGAAGAACAGAAAACATTATTGAAGCAGGAGACAGAGAGGCTTGCACATATAGCCTCTTGAGTAAGCACAAGAGAATAGGCGCTATAGTGCCTCTAGAAGCAGGGAAGGTAGACTATCTGGATACACATGCAGGTGGGTGGATTGATGTAGTGACTGGAGCTGTGGAAAGTCTGTTATGATATATTCTATTTTCACAGTGATACAGAAAGCAAGGTGATCAAATGAGACTGGGGATGGGGTAGAGGTACAAATGGTTTGAGGAAGAAAGTAGGAGAAAAATGGAAAAGTGAATGGACTAGGGAAAGTATATGATTGCTAGGCATCATTAAGGCCCTGCTTGATGTTAGCAATCCCAAGTCTAAGTTAAACAGACAACAAAGCATTTATTCAAGACTATTGCAATAGGGGAAGGATATTTAACTCCATGGAACAAAAGGTAGGAGAGCTTTTAAGCACTGGGGTAAGCTAGTGGAAAAGTCACTTAGGTAACTCCAGCGGGGGTACTCTAGGAGGGAGGCAGTTGTCCATCGTCATTAGGCCATCTGTGTTTGCTATTTGTTCCTTACGAAAGTTAGGATCCCATCCTCCGGAGAGACTGAAAGAAAAAGACTTGTCTCCTTCCTTCTAAGATTACATTTCTAAAGGATGGCTCCAAGGTCCTTGAGAAAGATATTCCTGGGGTGTGAAATCAGCTGGGAGAAGATTTTCATCACAAAGAGGCAGATTAAGAATTTTCAGTTGAAAGTTCTTTAAAAGTAAGTGCTGTAAGTGAAGGGAAATCAGTAGTCTTGATTCAGGAAGCTGACTGTCTAAAGTTTCATCAAAAGATTAGTCAGAGGGGAATATTAAGCCCTCTTGGACACTAGAACATTTGATTATGTGTCCGTTTTTTAGCCTCATTCATTTACCTGGATTCATTTTCCAGGTAGGTATAGAATTGGATTTAACCAGGATTGTTATTTTGTCAAGAGAAGATGGGTGGTTGATAGAGAAAATGGGGAGTTGAATGTGCATATGGAGAGTGATTGTAATGATTGACCTTGGAATTTAAACAGGGCAAGGAGGAGAGAAGCACCAGATGGGCAATGGCCAGTGAGAAGTGGTAGGATCAGTGACTTTTAGTCTGATGAGGTTAAAGAATTTCTGGAATAAAGCTATAAGAAGGAATACATTGGAAAGATAGTGAAAATGCTCTTGTCTCTATGTACTGACTATACCAATAATTCTGTGATCCTTATAGAGATTCTTAGCTGTTGGCTTTTTGCAGTCAGCTTTGCTATGACTTACTGGTCTCCTTCATCTATGTGAACACAAAGTGAAGCAGAACATTGTCACATTTGACTCCCATGTTCAAGTATAAAAAATTTATGAGAAACAGCACTGGCTATATTTCTCTCTGAAGGTGCTGACCTGTAACCTTTGTAAATATAAAACTACTTTTCCAGGTTGGTCTTTTGCCTTTTGCTTTTTTTATTGAATACACGGAAGAACTCTCTGGTGACACTGCGTATTGTTGTTTTTAAATCAAACTAAAGCACAAATTTATCAGCCCCAATCAACCTCCTAAAAAAAAAAAAACAAAAAACAAAACAAACAAACAAACAAACAACAAAACAAAGACTCCATGAAATTCTGTAATCATTGTCTTTCTTTTCCACAGCTGTGAAAGTATTTGCTATTTTGTGTTACAAAAGCCATAGCTCTATAAATAATTCGGACCAAAGAAATATTTTAGTATTTTATGTCAGATTTTCTAATCAGAAGATGCCTTAATTTGTGTTTGGATTGTGTGAGCCGTAGTACAGTCCCTACCAATGCTGAATTAAAATGGAAACAGATGATTAAGTACTCATATATTTGTTTTCAGGAGGTAAAAATGAAGTAAACACACCAAATGCAAAGTAGACATGTAAATACAGTACCCAGTACAAACATAGTGTTTAACTCAAATTGAATAAACAGGCACAATGAGAAACTAAATTATGTATCAGATAAAGTGAAGCAAATTTGGAAGAGCGAAAGCAATATCGAAGTCACATAACATTAAAGGGAAATGTGCTTGCATAATAATTGAGCTGTCTTTCTCAAATAGCCACAAGAAGATGAAAGAACCCCAGATTATTTTGAAAGGAAAGCAGTACCATTAAAGCCTTCAACGAAGAAGTTTACAGCTTCGTTTGTTTGACAAATATTTATGGAGCACCTACCATGTGTCAGGAATTGTTTCAGGCCCTGGAGATTCAGGGCTCTGCTCTCATAGCATGTGTTTCAATGAAGGATACTATGAAAAAGAAGGAAGGAAAATAACATCAAGTGAGAAGGCTACTTCTGTAGTTACTAAGGGAAGAACTCTCTGAGGAGGTGATATTTAAACCAAGATCTAAATGAACGTACAGGGAGCCATGTGCATCTGGTGGAAGGAAGAGCAGACACACCATTTTAAAGTAGAAATTAGTTTCCTGTTCTTAAGCAACAGAAGGAATATTTGTGGGTGGTAGCAGTGCGTTGAGAGGAGGCTACAGAAAATTAAGCAGGACCAAGTTGCAGAGAGTTCTGCCAGTCATGATAAGGAGTCTGGTTTTTATTCTAAATATAATGGGGAGATTTTTAGGGTTGTAAGTAGTAAAGTGACATAAGCTGAGTTAAGTTTTAATAACATCTCTCTGACTATTGTGAGAAGAGTGGATTATCGAGGGAAAGGCCAGTTAGAGGGCTGCTGCAAAATAACCCAGGTGAGGGTGGATGGTTTGCATGTGGACTTATTTCTTATTGACTATTCATTCTGAATATTCATTGTAAAACAATACTTGCAGCAGAAGAGAAAACAATTTAAAAGTGATATGGAAAGACAGAGACTGAGAGAAATAAAGTATAACCAGACAGAGCATTGAATATAATGATATTGAAAGTGATATGGTTAGATCAGTGTGACAAGAAGGCAAGAGTACAACATCTGGGGAATCCTGTTCTGAAAATGAAGAAATAAAAATAAAAAATAAAGGCTTTAGGAGTGATTTCTGCCATTGCCCTCCCCAGCCCCCACCTATCCCCTTCTGAAATTTCTATCAGAAATATACCACCCACTTGTGAGTTTCTCCCCATGAGATTACAGTACAGTAATGAATCTCTCTATTCTTTTTTTTTGTTCATTGGCATTATTATTATTGTTCTAAAAATTCAACTTTTATTGTATTACTATTATTTTTTTGAGATGAAGTCTCATTCTGTTGCCCAGGCTGGAGTGCAGTGGTGTGATCTCAGCTCACTGCAACCTTCATCTCCCTGTTTCAAGCAATTTTTGTGCCTCAGCCTCCCGAGTAGCTGGGATTATGGGTGCATGCCTCTATACCTGACTAATTTTTGTATTTTTAGTAGAGACAGGGTTTCACCATGTTGGCCAGGCTGGTCTTAAACTCCTGACCTCAGGTGACCCACCCACCTCGGCTTCCCAAAGTGCTGGGATTACAGTTATGAGCCACTGTGCCCACCCAACTTCTAGTTTAGATACAGGGGTACATGAACAGGTTTGTTACACGAGGACATTGCATGACGCCGAGCTCTAGGGAATGGATCTTGTCACCCAGGTAGTGAGCGTAAGTATCCATTAGGTAGTTTTTCAACCCCACGCCCTATCCCTGTCTAGTATCTCACAGTATCTACTGTTCTCATTTTTATGTCCGTGTGCACTCAATGTTTAGCTGTCACAAGTGAGAACATGTAGTAATTTAGTGAACCTTTTCCTCTTTCCTTTATATAACATACTAGAACAATTTCCTTTGTATAGTGAATCACTCCTTCAAGAACAAACGAGAGTTTTCTCTGGTCCCTTTGAAAAGTTGTGCATACTTACAAATATAAAGAGTTTCTTGGTCAAAAACCTAGCCAGACCAAACACAGTAATCTCAATGTTTTCCTAGGCTGTGTTTTGAAAGACAAGTTCAAGTAATTTACTTGACTCTCTAAGTGTTCACTGTTATTGTCACTGCAGTATACTCTACTTATCCCATATTTGACTCAAATTGAGACAATAAATATTAGAGATTATTTTAGGACTCAGATTTATTTTGCTAGAGAAGCCATTTTTAATTTATAAAATAGAAGTTTTAGGTGCAAGTATGGAACAGAAAACTCTGACTTTATAAACTGGTTGCATTAATCTCTATACTATCCCATATAGTACTGTGAAAATATGTATTTGAATTAATTGAATGTATTCGAGTCTATTCTGAGAGTCTAGGAAGTACCTGGGGGAAAAGGAAAACATTGTGAAATTATAAAATAGGATCCAATCTCCTCTTTCCTACTATAACAAGCTAACTCATTTTCTTTCTTCTCTTATATATCTAAGATATGTCTCTATACATGAATTGCATTTTTCAAATGGATTGAAGAACCCCTAACTAATCTCCAGCTAAGAAATAGTTCCCTTCAATTATTTCCCACTCAATCACAATGGAGAAATGTCAGTGACAAAATTAAAAAAAAAAAGTAATTATCTAAATGTTGGGACTATGGTGACATCTTTAAAGAAAGTGGTAAATAAATTTTTTTTTTCATAGAGAAAAGCAGAAAAGATTAACCTAATATGTCACAAAAAGTACTTAAAAGTCAATTTGAATGAAGGGTTACATATTCACAAATGGGGGAGTAAAAGTCTAGGTACCTTGAGGAAAACTGAACCTTACTGAAAACACCAAATTGGAGAACCAAATTAAGTCAACAAATTCGCTTTTTACCACCTGATGTGAGTACCGTTCCTTTATCTATGTGAAGAGAAGTGGGGCATGGATGCTATGTTTAGATCTCCTGATTTTTAGGTAGGAAACAAAGCATATCAGAACCACTTCTTTGCTTGTATTAAAGTTAATTTCATGTCCAATTTTCCCTCTAAAACTTTTGATGAGATTTTCTTGGAATAAAAGACTTCTGTCTCACTAACTTTTTAAGAACTCTCTACCTTTGATTCCCAATTTTGCATGACTGAATCTTGGAAACATGTCAGCCTAACTTATGAGTTGTTCTGATTTGTGTCCCTGGATGGTGCACTTATGTATGTTATTATTCACTGGATATTTATATGTATATGACACTGACAAGGTCTTGGACAAATAACATTTCTTACTTACTAAATTATTAATTGGGACATTATAAGAAAGTTTTTTTAAAAAGACAAAAAATAGACAAAGAGAGAAAACATATTTCAACTCACCCTTGTTTAATGATGTAGTAGGAAGTACATATCAGATTATACATTCCAGGGACCCTCTTGGGAAAAGGAAGTTAACTTACTCTCACTTGCTGCCAGGTCCAGCAGGCTGATAAATAATTTAGTTGTTTTGGCTGTGCAACTGTTCCTCAGTTTTACTGTCCTGATGTGTTGACATCATCCCAGACTCCTTTGCATTCTCTCCAATTATGAGTAATACAGAGAAAAAGTCCTGCCTTAGGTGCAGTTATTGGAGTGCTGTGAAGCTCTCTCTTTTATCATTATAAATAGGCCTAGACTCTTCAGGAAAGACACTGATAAGGTAAATGGCAACATTATTAGTTTTCTTTGAAATCTGTTGTTTGTAACTAAACTTTTTCTTCCCTTCCTTCAGGTTTGGCTCTTGCTATTCAAAGCCAAGCTGGAAGAGATTAAAAGTTCCTGTTCTTTCTCAAGTGCTTTGGCCTAACATGCTCTGAATTTGGAAACTTAACTGCCTCTTTTGTTCTCCCTCATTTCACCTGTGTCTTCCCTTTTGGGGAGCAAATTACTGCTTTTGAAGGAGAATGAGGTGGAAGGTGTGTGTGTGTGTGTGTGTGTGTGTGTGTGTGTGTGTGTGTGTGTGTTGGTAGTATGGAAGATGGGGAGGATAAAAAAAGGAGAGCTTAAAAAGTAAAGACACAACTCTCAGTTCAGTATTAATATCTCCACATCTTATTTACAAAGCAAATAGGGAATAAGAGAAAGTATTTGCTAATTATAGATATTATAAGGGACTTGTATCCATAATCTTTACACGACACTTACAGCTTAATAATAAAAAGATGAATAATTAATAAGACGAGCAAAGCACTTGAATAGACCTTTCTCCAAAAAAGATATACAAAAGTACTATTAGGACACAAAAAGTTTCTTAACATTATTAGTCATTTGGGAAATGCAAGTCAAAATCACAGTTAACATACTCCTTCGCACCCACCATATTGACTAGAATAAAAAAAATAGACAATAACAAATATTGTCAAGGATGTAGAGAAATTTGAACCTTTACACATAGCTGGTGAGATTGGAAAATGGTGTGCCTTCTTTGGAAAATAGTTTTGCAACTTCTCAAAATGTTAAACATGGAGTTACTGTGTTATCAGAGGTGTGTGAACCAGAGCAACCCCATCTTGAGTAGAAGCTGGGTAAAATGAGACTAAAACCTACTAGGCTGCATTCCCAGACAGTTAAGGCACTCTAAGTCACAGAATAAGATAGGAAGTCAGCACAAGATACAGATCATAAAGACCTTGCTAATAAAACAGGTTTCAGTAAAGAACCCAGCTAAAACCCACCAACACCAATATGGCGACAAGAGTGACCTCTGGTTGTCCTCACTGCTATACTCCCACCAGCACCATGATAGTTTACAAATGCCATGATAGCATCAGGAAGTTACCCTAAATGGTCTAAAAGGGAAGGCATGAATAATCCACCCCTTGCTTAGCATATAATCAGGAAATAAATAACCATCAATATGGGCTGCTCTGTCTATGGAGTAGCCATTCTTTAGCCCTTTACTTTCTTAATAAACTTGCTTTCACTTTACTCTGTGGACTCACCCTGAACTCTTTCTTGCCTAATATGCAAGAACCCTCTCTTGGGGGTCTGGATCAGGATCCCTTTCTTGTAACTGTGTGTCCTAGCAATTCTACTCCTAGGTGTATACCCAAGAGAATTGGAAACACATGTCTATATAAAAACTTCTACACAAAGGTTGATAGCATTATTATTCATGATATTCAAAAAATACAAACAACCCAAATGGTCATCAGCTGATGGACGGGTAAATAAAACGTGGTATATTCAACATTAAAATATTACTTGACTTTAAAATGGGTGAAGGACTTGATACATGCTACAACATGGATAACTTTGACAGCATTTTGTTAAACAAAAATAAAAGTAAAATGCCACATACTGTGTGATTTCATTTATATGAAGTATATAAAACTGACAAATCTCTATATAAAGTAGATTAGTAGTTGCTAGAGCTGAAGGAGGACAGTGGAGAAGGTGAGTGACTATTAAGAGTGTAGGCTGGGCGTCGTGGCTCACGCCTGTAATCGCAGCACTTCGGGAGGCTGAGGCAGGCAGATCACCTGAAGTCAGGAGTTCGAGAGAAGCCTGGCCAACATGGTAAAACCCCATCTCTACTAAAAATACGAAAAAGTCGGGCGCGGTGACTCACGCCTTAATCCCAGCACTTTGGGAGGCCGAGGCAGGCAGATCACGAGGTCAGGAGATCGAGACCATCCTGGTTAACACAGTGAAACCCTGTCTCTGCTAAAAATGCCAAAAATTAGCCGAGCGTAGTGGCTGGTGCCTGTAGTCCTAGCTACTTGGGAGGCTGAGGCAGGAGAATGGCGTGAACCCAGCAGGCGGAGCTTGCCGTGGAGATGGCGCCACTGCACTCCAGCCTTGGCACTGAGCGAGACTCCGTCTCAAAAAATAATACAAATACAAATACAAATACAAAAAAATAGCCAAGTGTGGTGGCACACGCCTGTAGTCCTATCTACTCGGGAGGCTGAGGGAAGAGAATTGCTTGAACCTGGAAGACAGAGGTTGCTGTGAGCCAAGATCGCGCCGCTGCACTCCAGCCTGGGCTACAGAGCAAGACTGTCTCAAAAAAAAAAAAAAAAAAAAAAAAAAAAAAAGAAAAGAAAAGAAAAGAGTGTGGATTTCTTTTTAGGATGATAGAAACATTCTAAAATTAGATGGTGCAACTCTGAATATACCGAAACCATTGAATTTACTCTTTATATGGGTAAACTTTATAATATCTCACTAAAGCTGTTATTAAAAAGTACATATGGACTTTGATTTCAGTTGCGATAATTTCAATGAAGGAGAGTTTTGGGCTTATAAGAAGAATGTGTACTTTACGGTCTCATTTGACTTGACAGCCATGCAAATATCATGATGGCAAAGTATAGTATAAAATTTTAAGTATTAACAAAAATAATACATGTTTTAAAAGTAGCCATGTAAAAGAGATTTGGTAGGGATGTTGTAGATACGTACACATTGATTTAGTGATTGAACAATATTAACTTTTTGCATCTGTCTGAGATTCCATATTTCATTCTCAACAAAGATATTTCTAGTTCTAATCTGAGTTATTTTTATTTATTTCCCTATAGAGACGTCCCTCTCCCATATTTTCTAAGTCAATTTAGCCATTGTTTCATAGAAAAAAACAAATGCTTGTTCATTGCTTTAAATTGGTGTCTAGTTATGTGAACATAACTTGAGATATAAATTCCTTAAAAGCAAAACTATATTCGTATTTCCTTTAACTGGGTTCCTATATGCAGTTGATTAAAACAACAGTAATACCTTCCACTTATTGATGCAAGCTCTGTGCCAGGCTAAGGCCACTGGTCAAATCCCATCTGAGTAATAATAATAATGCTATTATTATTATTCCTAGTCCCAATGTCAGGTGGGAAGACTAAGCCTCAGATAATACAGTGAATTAAATGGGGAGGTATTTTACCCTATGCAATCTGACCCTGGAATCAGTACCTTTCAGTACTATACTGCATTGTATCTTGAAAATTTGTGGAATTAATGAAAAAAAATTATCCCACCCCTGACTCTTTCTTATAAATAGGTTGTACTTCCTTCTGAAAATATTGACTTTTTTTTTTTTTTTTCTGAGAGTAATTAGCTTTTTCTCAGTCAGCATTTTAAATTTGTTGTGACAGGGATCCATTTTATGCTTTCTACAAGACCCGAAACATAGCGTTTCTAGCCATTTTATTGCCAGAATATGCATGCTTTGCTCCATGCTGCTTGTAATTCATTAAAATGTATGTGCTCTGCAAATAGGAAACCAATCTGCAATAAATCAGCTTTCTAGAAAACATTCATGGAAAGTGTTCGAAATGGTTACTCTGTAAGAATACACAAACCTGCTTGGTATTTGTGTGATTTGCTGTCATTTATAGGGTTTGTAAACAAATAGTGGATTTGTGTGAAACTGTCAATTAGTGGCCTGCCTTCAGCATGTGTGTGAGATCTGCTTACAAAATGCCATTTGATAGCATCTGAGCAGATCATGATGAGCTCCAAATTCCTTTTACAGGGACAAGTGATGAACACTGGTCTGAATTAAATAAATTGCCCTGACTAAAAGTGACCCAAGATTTTCAACTATATTTTTTTTCTTAATCCGAGACATATTTGTAGCTGCCAAAAAACCTAGCTTACGGGCTTGTACACAGTTGGACTCTAAGACATAAATCAATGAAGAATAGAAGCCCACTTGTGCTTACAAGTAAGAGGCTAAAGATAAGAAAACCAGTTGGGCTTTCAGTTTTAGCCACAGAATACAAAGCTCGATTGTGCTAGGGAGAGTTACCAAACAACTTGGTGTAGGGGATAATGTGGGTATGCAGTTCCAAGCCTCCCCAAGACTTTTGGCTACAGAGTACTTTTCTGAATCCATAGCAAGGGCAACCTACTGCTTCCCTGCGGAAAACGAATCATGCAGTTCCTTAGGCCAGTGGGTATAAGTCTGTTTCCTGGTAGATAAGGCTCTGAACCAGGGCAGGCAATATTTTAGTAATGAGCATTCGTCAAGTCAGTCAGTGTTAATGAGGAGCAAACTGTGACCAACCAAGGCTTTCGGGAGATGGCTAGTTGTGAGAAAGGATGTTCTGTTTGCCTCGTGTTCTACGTGTTCCCTTGGTTATTATGAGATTGTGTAAGTGAGCTCCTCTTAGCTCTCTGGGAAGAGCTACCATTCTTTTTTATTACTTACACCTAAAAATTATTATCTTAATAAAGGTAACATGATTTGTCTTGTAAATAGACCTCCACTGCAATACCATTCTGCAGATTTGTGGATTTTTTTTGTTTGTTTGTTTGTTTGTTTGTCTGTTTTTTGCTTTGACTTTGTGCAAATCAGTTTACATTACAGATGTTAATAATTGCTAGGCATGAGAGTAGTTCTCTCTCCCTGAATCCTCTTTCCTCTTCCAAAAATGTTCTTTAAGGTCAAATTGAACACCCCCCCACCTTTTTTTTTTTTTTTTAAAGCGGCTTACCCTGACTAATTCTACTCTATCTTGTTTGTTGTTTTCTTAATCCTTTCATACAATTTGTACTACAAAGCTGCATACTTGATCCTATATTGCCTGTAACTTCTCTGTCTCCCAGTTTTCTGCAAGTACCTAAGCACAGGGTATCTCTTAACATATATCCCAAGGTTCCAGCACAGTGTGGATTTGTGGAAGAATTATGCCTGGTACTTATTAAATAAACAATAAATATTTGTTGAATCAGTAGTCTGAGTAGGCTTACAATAAATATGTGCTACCTGAGTGGCCCAATGAATGAAACAGAATTGTTCTGTTTTGCATTTGGATGCTTTATTACCACAACTAGATTAAAAATGTGTCAAGGACAGGGAGCATGCTTTCTGAAATACAAGAACTCATCATGAGAGCATGTAGAGTAGAGGTTGCTGGTAGGAGATTCTCAAGGATACACAATCAAGGCAGAAAACAAAGAAGGTGTGGGAAGCTAAGGACAGAAAGATCATGGGAAAGGAATAAGGTTCATTTTACTTCTATCATCCTTCTCCTTTCCCTATCCATCCTAGGGAGATATAACAAAGGCCAAACCTTTAGAAACATATTTTAAGGAAGAGAGAAACTTTTGTAGAAGATGTTGATTTTCCAATATAAGGGCCCGGGCAGAGACCTGAACTGTTGTCAATTACTGTTCATTCCACAAGGGTGTGAAGGCCTCTGGTAGCCATCTTGCCGATTTCCCAGTTACAGTTTAGTGCTTGTCTATGGGAATCTCTTAATTAACAATCTTATAGTGTTCGTGTCTTCTCTCTTTCTGCTTAGTTTCATGTCTTCAGAATAGAGATAGTGATCCTACATATATGGATATATATATGTATATATGTGTGTGTTTATCTATCTATCTTTATATCTCCATATAATTACAATGCCTGGGTTTGAATATTGGTAGCACCCTTTAATTGTGGTTCAATAATTCCTTAGCTATGTGACCTTGAGCAAGTTACTTAACTCCCCTAAGCTCTATTTGTTTTCTTCTGGAAAAGAGGGATGGTAATAATACCTATTTCATAGAACTGTTTCTAATTTTACTTTTAAACATACCTTTTTTTTCTTATGAGTAGACCTTATTATTTGTAGAGCAGTTTTAGGTTTACAGAAAAACTGAACAGAAAGTAGAGAATTCTCATATACTCCCTCTCTCCCATTCACAGTTTCCTCTATATTTAACATGTTGCACTGATGTGGTACATTTGTTACAATTGATGAACCAAGATTAAAATATTATTATTAATTCAAGTCTGTAATTTACCATAGAGTGTTGTACAGTTCTATTCTTTGGATTTTGCCCCCCAGAATTTGGATTTTGCCAAATGAAAAATGCCATATATCCACCATTACATTATCATACAGAATAGTTTCACTGCCCTAAAAACCCTCTTCCACCTACTTATCCCTCCCTTTTCCCCCTCTTTTACTGTCTCAGTAGTTTTGCTAAATAAGTGATATTGTGTTTTTAATTTCAAATTTCAATTATTCATGTGAGTATATAGGAAATCAATTGACTTTTATATATTAACCTTGTATCTTGCTACCTTTCTATAATCACTTACTAGTTCCAGGAGTTATTTGGTCAATTATTGGGAATTCTCTACAATGACAAGCATGTAATTTATGATTGAGGACAATTTTATTCTTTCCTTCCCCATCTGTCTCCTTTTTATTTCCTCTTATTGTCTTATTGCATTAGCTGAGACTTCTAATGTAATGCTGAATAAGAGTGGTGTGAGGGGACATCCTTGTCTTGGTTTTGATCTTAATGGGAAAGCATCTAGTTTCTTACTGTTAAGTATGTTAGCTGTAGGCTCTTTGTAGTTTTTATGTTGTTGTTGTTTTTAACAAAGCTGAAGAAGTTACCTCCTATTCATAGTTTATGAAGAGTGTTTATCATAAATGGATGTTAAATTTTGTGAAATGCTTTTTCTATATCTATTGATAGGATCATGTGATTTTTCTCCTTTGGCCTGTTATGTGCTGGATTACAGTAATGGATTTTTGAATGTTGAACAAGCCTTGCACACTTGGAATAAACACTACGTGGTCATGATATATCATTCTTTTTATGCACTGTTAGATTTGACTTGTTAATATTCTGATGAAGATTTTGGCATCTATATTTCTGAGAGATATTGGTCAGTAGTTTTTCTTTCTTGTAATGTCTTTTTCTAATTTTGGTATAAGGGTAATGCTGGCCTCAGAGAATGAAGTAGGAAGTATTTTCTCTCCTATTTTGTGAACCAGAATGTATAGAATTGGTATTATTTTTTACTTAAATATTTGGTAGAATTTACCCGTGAATCCATTAGGGCCTAGTGCCTTCTGTTTGGTAGGTTATTAATTATTGATTTAGTTTCTTTGATAGATACAGGACTACTTAGATTATATCTCTTTGTGTGTGTTTTGGTAGGTCATGTCTTTTAAGGAATTGGTCCACTTTTCTAAATTATAAACAATTTAGAGTTGTTTATAATGTTTATTTTTTTTTATTTCTTTTTAATGTCCATAGGATCAGTAGTGATGATCCCTTCTTCATTTATGATATTAGTATTTTGTATCTTCCCTTTCTTTTTTTCTTGGTTAGCCTTGCTAGGGATTTATCAATTTTATTGATCTTTTTAAAGAACCACTTTTGATTTTGTAGATTTTCTCTATTGTGTTGTTTTCAGTTTCACTGATATATGACTTGATTTTTATAAATTCTTTTCTAATGCTTATGTTGGATGTAATTTGATCTTATTTTTCTAGTTTTCTAAATTACAGCTTAGATTATTTATTTTTAGATCTTTCTTCTTTTGTAATATATTCATTCAATGCTATAATTTTTTCTTTAAGTATTGTTTCTGCTACATTCCAGGAATTTTGGTAAGTTGCATTTTGATTTTCAGTTAGCCCAAAATAGTTTTTAATTTTTCTTGATATTCTTTGAGCCATGTGTTATTTTAGAAGTGTGTTGTTTAATTTCTGTTACTTTTAGAATTTTCCAGCTTTCTGTTATTGATTTCTAATTTAATTGTAGTCTAAGCACATACTTTGTAAAATTTTTATTCTTTTGAATTTGTTAAGAAATTTTTTATGACACAGAGTGTAGTTTATCCTGATGAATGTTCCATGTAAACTTGAATAAAATGTGTATTCTGCTATGGTTGGATGATATATTCTATAAATGTTAATTAGACTGATTTAACGGTTCAGTTCAGTTGAACTACATCCTTACTGAAATTCTACCTGCTAGATCTATCAGTTACCAATAACAGGGTATTGAAAGATCAGATTATAGTAATAGATTCATTTATTTCTTCTTGTACTTTTATCAGTTTTTCCTCATGTATTTTGGTGCTCTGTCATTAGGCATATACACAAAAAGGATTGTTATGTCTTCTTGGAGAATTGATCCTTTATCATTATGTAATGCCCCTCTTTACTCCTGATAACCTTTCTTGTTCTGAGGTTTGTTTCTTTGAAATTAATATAGTGATTCCTCCTTCTTTTTATTAGTATTAGTGTGATATACATTTTTGCATCTCTTAACTTTTAATCTCTTTTTATTTAAAGTGGGTTTTTTAAGATAACTTTTTAAAAAAAATCTATTCTGACAGACTCTGTATTTTAATTGGTGTATTTAGACTGTTCAAATTTAAAGTAGTTATAGATAATTTAGATTAATATCTACCATCTTAATATTAGCATATTATTATTATATGCTGATTTGTTGTTATATTATAATATATAGCATATATATATTTAAAATATTGATGTAATATGCTAATATTTGTAATATTAATATTAGCATACTACTTCTTTTTCTTTTTTTTTTTTTTAACATTTTTAGTGGTTACCCTTGAGTTTGCAATGTATGTGTACCACCAATTCAGGCCATCTTTCAATTAACACTACATCACTTCACAGATAGCATATGTACCTTATAGCAGAGTATTCCTGTCCCTTATAAGGTTGCTATCAGATTGATTTGTAATCTCTAATAACTGAGTATATCGTTAATCTTATTATTTTGAATCAGTTGTTACCTGTTAAATCAATTAAGAATAAGAAAAATAAATGAATTTATTTTGTTTCATTTATTCCTTTTCTAATGCTTTTTTTTTTTTTTTTTTTTTTTGAGATAGGGTCTCATTTTGTTGTGATGCAATCATAGCTCACTGCAAGCTCTACCTCCCAGGCTCAAGCAATCCTCCCACCTAGGTCTCTGTAGTAGGTGGACTATAGGTGTGCACCATCACACCCAGCTATTTTTTTATTTTTATTTTTTGTAGAGACTGGGTTTCACCATATTGACCAGGCTGGTCTTGAACTCCTGAATGTAAGCAATCTGCCCACCTCAGCTTCCCAAAGTTCTGTGATCAAAGGCATGAGCCCCCACACCCGGCCTTATTTCCTTTATTTTTATTTTTTGTAGATCTGAGTTTCTGACCTTTATCATTTTCCATTTCTCTGAAGACCCTCTTTTAACATTTCTTGTAAAGCAGGTCTACTGTTAACAAATTCCCTCAATATTTGTCTAAGAAAGTCTTTATTTCTCATTCACTTTTGAAGAGTAATTTCATGGAATACAGAACGCTAGGTTGGTTTTCTTTTTTCTCTCAACACTTGAAATATTCCACTCCATTCTCTTCTTGCTTGTATGGCTTTTGTAGAGAAGACTGATAAAATTCTTACCCGTTTCTCTATAGGCAAGGTGATTTGTTCCCCATCTCGCTTCTTTCAAGATTTTCTCTGTCTTTAATTTTCATCAGTTTGATGTGATACACATAGGTGTGAATTATTGGGTATTTATTCTGTTTGATATTCTCTGAGCTCCCTGGATTTGTGGTTTTGTGTCTGTCATTAATTTTGGAAAATCATCAGACATTTTCATTGCAATATTTCTTCTATTCCTAATGTTCTTTCTTATCATGCTGGTATTCTAATTACATATATGTTACACTTTTGGGAATTGTCCCTCAGTTCTCGAATATTCTTTTTGTTTGTCATTCCTTTTTTTTCTTTGCATTCCAGTTTTGGAAGTTTTTATTTATATAGTTTCAAGCTCACTGACTCTTTCTTCAGCCATGTTGAGTCTACTGATTGGTGCATCAAAACATTCTTCATTTCTGTTGAAATCTTTTAATTTCTAGCATTTTCTTTTGATTCTTTCTTAGAGTTTTCATTTCTCTGCTTATATTACTTACCTGTTCTTGTAAGTTGCCTGTTTTTGTGTGTGTGTGTGTGTGTATTTTGTTTGTTTGTTTGTTTTAGAACTCTTAGTATATTATTCATGGTTAGTTTAAATTCCTTTTCTGATAGTTGCAAAATTTCTGCCATACATGGTTTTTGTTCTAAGGCTTGTTTTGTGTCTTTGCATTGTGGTTTTTTATTTGTTTGCTTTTATGTTTTGCCTTTTAGTATGCCTCGCAATTTTTTTGAAATTCAGGTATGATGTTTTGAGTAAAAGAAATCGAAGTAGAGAGGTATTCAGTAGGAGGTTTTTTTTTTGTTTGTTTGTTTTTTGTTTTTCTCTCTCTATTTGGCAAGAATATACTGTGTTTATCATTTGTTGTAGCTGTAGTGTCAGGGGCTAAAATTCCCTCTGGTGTCCTTGTCTTTGACTCCTATTTTGTCTTTGAGTTTCCCTGAGAACTTGTTCTTCAATAGATTCTGAGGCTTATAGTCCTATAGCTTTAATATTGTTATACAGGAGCACTACTGACGTAGTGATAATGTGTGAAGGGGATTTCTTCTATAGGTCCTGTGTTAACGTGTCAGTATTTTAGCAAGCTGGAGTTATGCATGTTCCTTTCTCCTTATCAAAGGCTAGAGGGAACTGGACTGGGTATTTGCCTTCTTCCAGGTTGGTTAATCCTTGATAAAATCCCAGCAAGTTAGGCTCTGGTGAAATAGTTTCCTCTGAGTGCAGGACTTGTTAAGGAGAACAGAGAGCTCGGAATTTACTTCAGAAATGGTTATTTTTCTCTTGAGAAAAAGTACAGATAATTTTTCTCCTAGATTTATGATGAAGACCCAATAGAGTTTCTAGGGATAAAACTGATGAAAGTGTGGAGTTGCCCCTAAAACTGAACCCCATAGTCTGTCTTTCTAATTTTGGGGGCAGCAGTTTGCTCTGTGACTTGACTTTTCTTATGAAGCTCTAAGAAATGCTATTGATCTTTAGTTTGTTCAGCTTTATTTTTCTTATAAGTATGAAAGTGTTGACTTACAAGCTCTTTATATATCAGACTAGAAACGACTTTTTTAAAAATATAAGATGTAATCACCATCTAAAGCGCTTAGCACAATGCATGGCATGTAATTAGAACATATTTTTAGCTCTTACTGTTATTTATTGTTATTCCATTGAGAAAAACATTTTCTAGTAATAATGAAATGACAACATGACATGGTAGCATCACAAAAATCAATACCTCTTTCTGAGCATATGAGAAATTACTTCTATATGAAATAACAGGTTTAAGGAAAAAATTTAATGTAGTCAGAAGTGTGCAATCAAAATAATGAGATGACATTGGCATGAAGAACACAGTTGAGCTCAACACTAAGCCAGATGACCTGTAACAAGAGAGAACAGTGAGCAATGTGAAAGAAAGTAGCAGAAATTGGGATTGAAGGAGTGTAAGTTTGGAAATAGAAAAGGTGGCGAGGGGGATAATAGCCTCTGTAGATGTTTGACCCATAGCAGAAATGATTCAGCCATCTTTGTCTTTTGTATTCAAAGATGGTGCTTTCTGATGAGGATTGCCATTTGTACCAAGAGATGCTGCTGAACAGTTTATTCCAAGAAAAGCTGCCCTTTGGTTCTCAGCTGTCGCCACTGTTTAAAACAAAGCTGTCATGGATGTGTGGCTTGCCCCACCTTTTTGCTTCTCCATCCCTGATAACTGTGTATCTACTTGCCCTGGGTGCTACTGAGTTTTTCAAGGGGCCAGAATTGTCACAGCATTTGAAAAGCATGAGGAAAGCATTCCTTCTGTCCTGCCTGCTTCTAGCCATATCAGTTTTCCATAGTTATGGCTTATTTTCTCTGAAAATTTCTTGCCTAGCATAGTTTTTGTTTTGTTTTGTTTTTTTAACTGAATAATATCTCCTGAGTATCTCCTGAGTAGCTCTAGAAGTTTGCTTGCTTCCAAAACCTCATGATTAGCAATCCTGCCATACCTTTTAGTGTTAAGATTGGTATGTAGTTCTACCTGGTCATTGTAGGTAATCAATTTTATATTGATAAAATAGAAAGCATCGTAGCCTGGCAAAGATTGGATCCCAACTGCACCATGAATTTTCTGTTTGTTCTAGACCTTGATTCCTGTATTTGTTTCCGAAATAGACTGATTATATAAGTCACCTGGGGATGTTGCTTAAAATATAGATTTCTAGAAGCCACCTGAGAATTACTGAAATGTATCAATAGATGATATAGTTTGACCATGTTCCCATCTGAATCTCATTTTGAATTGTAGCTCCCATAATTTCTACATATTGTGGGAGGGACCCGGTGGGAGATAATTGAATAATAGCAGTGGTTTCTCTCATACTGTTCTTGTGGTAGTGATATATCTCACAAGATCTGATGATTTTATAAGTGTTTCCCCTTTTACTTGACTCACATTCTCTCTTGTCTGCCACCGTGTGAGACGTGCCTTTCACCTTTCATCAGGATTGTGAGGCCTCTCCAGCCACATGGAACTGTGAGTCCATTAAACCTTAAACCTCTTTTTCTTTATAAATTACCCAGTCTCGGGATGTCTTTATCAGCAGAGTGAAAATGGACTAATATAATAGGGAAGGAGTCTGGAAACCTGTATGTTAAATAGTAACAGTAATATTGCAAGTCAGGTCACACATTGGCAGCAGCAACCAAACATACACAAAAACATGCACATACACACACACCCATGCATTCACATGCTATACATTCCCAATTTATTTAGTTAAGGAAACAGGGACTAATGGAAGTGGGTGGCTAAAGACAGCAGGAATAAATACTGCCTATCTCTGCAGTGCTTTTCCCATGACCCCTCCTTCTATTACTAGGATTGAAAACAAAAGTTGACACTTCCCTCTCTCCTTGCCCTTTTATTATAAGATTTATGTTATCACTTGAGACTATGTTATTCTAAAATTTTGACATTTCCATTTAAGGTGGGAGTCAGCAAATTGTTTGCCACTTGGTTTTATATGAAGTGTTTGAAACTGATTTTGGCAGCAGTGAACTAGACCTTAATTCTCTGGATACCTTTCTGGTAATTATGTCATGTGCCATAAGGCAATTACTAGTAGACTGTGGCTCTCTAGGCATATGAGTTTGTGACAACTTTCAGGAAACAGGTCACACTCTAAATCCAGATAGATGAGAAACTTCCTTACTGAATTGGAAAAGGTGTTTTAAGTGGAAATCAGGAGGCCTCCTGAGGCTTCTGTCATTACTTTCAGTGTCAGCTTCTTTAAAAGATCAAGGGCCAGAAAGCTTGAGATGGGAGAGAAAAAGTGTTAATAAAGAACAATTATGGTACACTCTGACTGACATTTGAATTTGTAATCTTCCTTTCTAATTAGCATTAAAGCTTTCTCTATTTGAGGAGAAAGATATGTAACTGAACTTTAATGCCTAAAAAGATGTTTTAACAGCTGCTCACCATCCTAAGATGAATATCAGTAATTAGAACTATTATCGTTTTCTGTCATCATTATGGCTACTGTTATTAATCCTCAGCACAGAAAGCCATGATGCTAATGCTGGCTGTACCAAACTATGAAATCCTACCATGCTCTAGAAAAGAAGCTATTTGTAAGAACAAAACAGCTACTAAGTGGAGGAGCGTATGGTAGCCTTTTAGTGTGCTGGTGATTTGGAATCACCAGCTAAAAGAATTCTGGAAAGTGACCTCTTCTTTCATCTGCTTCTTAACTGATTTTAAAGGTTATCAGATATTTTCCAAAGCAGTTTGGGTTAGATATTGTATACTTTGACCTCTCAAATATGGCTCCCACACTGATTTTGCAATCAGCTAATATCGCTGTTTGACAACAATCAAAGAACCTTCATGCATAATTACTATTGACCCACACAAAGATATAGTTAGTGGAAAAATGGCTTTAATATATAAAAAATAGTAAGTCTGTTCCTGAGACACAGCCTTCACAATTGTATAGTGAAGTAAAATGTATACTTCACTATTAACTTATTTGATTAACTATTTTGAAACTACAGAGAGTATTGCCCTGGGTCACTCATTCTTTACTTATTTTTATTTGATATTCAAAGAGAATAAATTGTTTATTCTAAATATAGTCATAAATACACCCCAAACCAGACTAAAACAATAACCACAACCATAGTTTTAACATCAATGTATAAATTAAGAAAGCTGAAGATAGAAGACTGAAACTAATTAACTTGCCATTTTATTTATCTACATTTTTGTTAATCAAATAGGACTCACCCACCAATTGCTGAGGAGTTATCAATGAATCAAGAAGGAGCTTTACTGATAATTTAAGGCAAAACCCTCAGACTTAACACTATGTCATTTTTCTTTAAGTGGAAGAGTGTTAAAAGGAAAGACTTTCCTTTGACCCCAGCTACATAATCTTCTTCCAAGCATTGCCTGGCCAACATCTGAATTGTTTTCTTTCTTTCTTTCTTTCTTTTTTTTTTTTTTTTTTTTTTTTTTTGAGACTGGATCTCATTCTGTGGCCCAGGCTGGAGTACAGTGGCACAGTGTTAGCTAACTGCAACCTCTGCCTCCCGGGTTCAAGCAATTCTCCCACCTCAATCTCCGGAGTAGCTGGGATTACAGGCATATGCCACCATGCCTGGCTAATTTTTGTATTTTTAGTGGAGACGGATTTTCACCATGTTGGCCAGGCTGGCCTCGAACTCCTGACCTCAAGTGATCCGCCTGCCTCAGCCTCCCAAAGTGCTGGGATTATAGGCATGAGCCACTGCACCTGGCCTGAATTCTGATATAAATGTAAAACACAGAAAGTTAGAGGGTCTAAAGCTGTCTTTCTCAAGTAAAATATGTTTATGAGAATTAACATAAATTCTAGACATTCTGGAGCTTCCTCTTAGAGGAGGCTAACGTACTGATTTCTAACAAGACTTTTTGAATTTTGTTACCGTTTCTCTAACTTGACCTAGGGATATCTTATTTTCACCTATTACCTATCTTTCTTGTACAGAACACCATGAAACATACTGTGAGGATGCTGGTCTAGGTATGAATCTTTGTGTAATAAAGTTGGCTTCCACATAAAAGTGTTATTGGAAATCTCAATTACTGTAGGACAACATCAGAGGTACTGGAAGAAAAGAAAGTGATATGGTGTTTGGTAGCAGCATCTCTAGAGACCCAAAGTTCATCCACGCTGTGGTATGTCAGAATTTCCTTCCTTCTAAGGCTGAATGAAACCTTGAGGATATTATGCTAAGTGAAATAAACTGGTTACTAAAACTGTATGATTCCACTTATGTGAGGCATTTAGAATAGTTAAAATTATAGAGGCAAAAAGTAGAATGGTGTTTGAGATGGGGTGGGGGGAGGAAAATGAAGAGTTACTGTTTAATGAATAGAGAATTTCAGTTTTGCAGATGAGAAGAGTTATGGATCTGAATGATGGTGATGGTTGCATAACAATATGAACATACTTAATACTACTGAGATGTACACTTAAAAATGGTTAAGATAGTAAATATTATGTCATGTATTCATGTATATTTTTACCACACTACAATTAATTAGAAAGAAAAAAATGCCTTCTATTCTGCTGTAGATTTTTTAAATCTTAAAGGAGCTTTTTTTTTTTTTTTTCTTGAGACAGTGTCTGGTTCAGGTTAGAGTTCAGTGGCATGACTTCGGCTCACTGCAGTTTCTGCCTCCTGAGTTCAAGTGATTCTCATGCCTCAACCTCCCAAGTATCTGGGATTACAGGCATGTGTCATCATGCCCAGCTAGTTTTAGTAGAGACGGGGTTTCACTATTTTAGCCAGGCTGGTCTCGAACTCCTGATCTCAAGCAATCTGCCTTCCTCAGTCTCCCAAAGTAGTAGGATTACAGGCATGAGTCACTACACCTGGCCAAAATGAACATTCTTTTAGAAAAAGAAAGGCAAACATAGCAGTTTTCATTATGTTTTGTTTTAAAATATTCTTACTTTGGAAAATAAAATTTAATGACTCTTTCTCTCCCTAAATTATTAATATGGTTTCAAAGGATTGTTGGATTTCTAGACTCTGTAAGAATTGACAATATACTGGAATTGCTTCTCTCCTGTCCTCAGCAGTGACAATGGTGTGACTCTCAGGGAGCTAGCTACTCCTCTTATCGAGGTTGTCTTTCTCTACTCCTCTCTAACAGTGTATAAATTTGTGTGCTGCAGGAACCTTGTGGCTATGATGTAAGTTTCATCTTTGCACAGTTAATTAGTCCATTATGGAACTGAATATTCAATTTTTGTGTCTCTGGCACATCTCTCTGACAAAAAACTAATTGTCCTGGATTGAACCTATTATTACACCATCTTTTGTTACTTGAAAATTAATGTACAAGGGGTCAATTCAACATCTCAAAATATGATAACCTCTAAAATAGAAAAGTCATAGGATGATAATAAATAAAATGCTAGAGGGCTGGGTGCAGTAGCTTATTCTTATAATTCGAATGCTTTGGGAGGCCATAGCCAGAGAGTCACTGGAAGCCAGGAGCACAAGACCAAGCTGGGCAACATAGAGAGACCCCCATATTTATAAAAAATAAAGATCTAAAATGAAATAAAATGCTGAAAATGGGAAGGACCCTGGGGGAATTAACCAGAGCAATCCCATCATGTTATAAATGAGGAAGCCGGACAGGATGTGATAAACACATAAGGTTCCCTTGTCTTTAGCTTCTGAAACTCCTCTCAGTTAAATGTATTTCCATCATGTGGGTAATACACCATTCTTATAGGAAAGAAAAACCTCTCAGTTGTACTAGGACAGGTATAATTCAATAGAAAATACAGAGATCCAGAGGGAGTCAAGAAATAATTTTGCATATTCCTTCTGTAATATGATCAACCATAGTAAATAAATGTTTATAAGAGAAGGATGTAGTGAAAATAATAAAATTCACATTTATGAAATATAGTTATAATTTTTTCTTATTCAAGTATTTGTGGGATCATCTTATGCATATTTATAGTCCAAATAGTCTATTATTGAATTCTTCAAACTGTAATTAAAAAGGAGAGTAATGTTACCACTATAAATCCTTGATATGTTTGAAAATCCTAGTGTTATTTTCAGTTTTTCTCTGTAGAAAGAAGTTTTCTCTGCTGACTAATACAGAATTTAGCTGGAGTCCATCCTCCTCATTAGGTAGGATAATTTTTGTTAATGTAACATTATAAATCACTTATTCTTATAAATATTCTGCTTTATTCCTTACCTCAGAAATCTTCTTACTTAAAATATTCAGTATCATTTTCTCTTTCCTGAATTGGTTTGGTGTTTTTTTTTTCTTTAATTGAGGAAATTTTTATTCTTTAACTATCAATAAAATCATTTTCATAGTTCCAAAAATGTCCAGAAAATACCATACTGTCTGGAAAAGCAAGAAAAGAACATTGAGAAATGGTTCAGTATTGTCTTTAGCTTCTGAAAGCTAATTGACCCCCAAATGTCCTTTAATAATAATGGCTTCCATTTATTAAATTCTTTTTATATGTTAGTCATCAGGGCTTTATTAGGTTCACTTGTTGAATCTTTGGACAACTCTATGAAGTAAGTGGTATTAAGACCATTTTACAGACAAAGAAACTTGGCCAAGAACACCCACCTAGGAAGGTGGATTGGGATCTAGATCTGCTATACTACCAAGGCCAGGCTTTCATTTTTATGCTGCTCTGCCTTGCCCTCTGCGCGGACAGATGGAGGAGAGGCTTTACTAGGGACCCAGTGTAGGGTTTCGTTGTGCCTCTTTAAAAGGCCTAGCCCTGGTGGGGACTGTGATAGAACATTTGGCCAGGGCAGTTCTAAAGAGGGTGATGCCAGCTGCTGGTGACAAATTGAGTCTTGTGAAACCTTTCCGTAGCTTTACAATTTCTGTTTCAGTGAGGAGCTTCAGTTACATCTATTGACTGCTGCCAGTGAACTGACAATAAAATCAACAATGATACTTCCTTTGTACTTGGAAAGGAGGTAAAGCAAGAGTTATCTCAGAGTCAGAGAAAGAAAAATGTATCTTATTCTTTTTAAAATCAGTCCCTAAAATGTTTTCTGGAACTGTTGACATTTTTTTCAGAAATTGTATCTTGGCTACATGACTACACATTTTTGAAATCTATAGTCTAGGTCAACAGGTATTATCCAAAGACTTTAGTGCAATATCACACATTGGATAGCAGCCCCAATATGTGATAATCATGATTTCCAAGCACAGATGCAAGATGTCATGTGTGGACTGTACTGTGTTTCCTAATTACAATCCTATCTTACATTGCTCCAGAGGTTCAGACTTTACTAAAGGGGCCTCCTGTGCTCTGACCAGTTCTTGCTGTGCAGGAATGAATGGCTTGCAGCTATTCTAATTTCCTTTTAAGCCAAAAAATCCAGATTTTTATATGAAATCCAAAGTTTTTTCAAGAGCATTGAAATCATTTATTGATTACACATGATAATGGATGATACATAAGCTTCATTCCCATCTATAATTTTATCTGGTACCATTATTCAATTTAAATATATTGCATAGGATGCACCGACAATCATTTTTATAACCAATAATTCCGTCATTTTGCTTGAGTAATCCCTTTTAATGGTGAACTTCAGGACACAACAGTAACTATCAGTTCAACTACACCAAGGTTTCTGAAGACAATGACTTCTCCATCCAAACAGAAATCCAGATTTTTATGTGAAATTAGAATCTCCTAATTCTAGTTCTTAAATTTTAGCCAAGTTTTTTTTTTTTTTTTAGTTAACACTGTGCAGATCAAAAGAAGCAAAAAAAAAAAAAAAAAAAATGTGCCTTAGGTTTTCTCTAGCAAATAATAATAGTTCTGATGTCATAAGGTTGTTGTGAGGATTAAATAAAATGATTAGAATATATTTGCCATCAACTTTTAGCTGCTTAATAACTTTTAGCTACTTTAATAATAATAAGAAGAATATTTTACATTGCTTTCAGTACAGCAGTAAGAAAATATGTGCCAAAGTCACAATTTCTATACAAGCACTTCAGCACTGACATAACACAAACATAAATAACACTTAGTTGTAGTATCATCTTTAAAAATAGTTAGGAAGCATTATTTGAATTTTTGTTATAAAGTACAACTATTTTGTTTTGAGTAAGCAGAATATTTATGTGTATAAATACATGCATGTAAATTAAATAAACCAAGGGACTAGCTAGAAATGCACTTTCCTGGTATACAGCAATAGAACCACATCAAAATTGAAAGAAAGAAAAGCTTTGCTCATATGATTCAAAAAGCCATCACCCAGATTCCAAGATCATAACAACAAGTTAGGTAAGAAAGTCGGAGTAATCATCGGAAAAGAAAAAATCCACAAGTGTAGGGTTGTGTGCATGATTACACACACATACCCCCCAGACATGGATTTTTCAGGTTGTATTTTGGGTTGTGTCAGCCGAAGTACAATGTGCATTAAGGAACAACTCTACACATCCTTCAGGTTTATGTTTTGAAAATTATATTACAGAAATTTGTTCTTAACATTTTAGCTTCACACTTTTGAAATCTATTGAGAATTATCAATCATTTTGTATTAGTTAAGATATATTAAGTTGCTCTACAATAACCAACAATCCCCAAATAACCGCAGCTTAAATTTGTTCCTCACTCACATTACATGTTCAGTGTAGGTCAGTATAGGGGTTCTGCTTACCGTGGTCTCTCAGGGACCAAGGCTGACATGGGCTCCGTTGACCTCTATTTCCATGATCGCCATAGCAGAGACAAAGATTTTTCCCTGTTTTCCCTATCGTCTCTCTGTGACCTCTGGAGTAGTAAAAGATTAGCCTTGCCAATTGTGGATGAGGAGAAGGACAAGCTACAAGGAGCGTCTCTGATTGCTTCAGTATTTTTAGTCTGTACACACAAAGGCAGAGCTCATAGTCAATTATGTCTGAGCAATGTTTTTTGTCATAGAGAAATTGAGCAAAGAGTTCAACTGTTCTTTACTACATGGATTTCAATCAGGTATCAAATGACAAGCTAATCAGTCAGCCAGGACATAGAAAGAACCACATGATAGAGTTTTGGGCAGAACTATGAGGTGGGGGCTTAGAAGACTCTTTCCATCTGCCTCTAGCCTAAGCAGGATGGTTCTGGCAATGGGAACTGGTGACACTGTACTCACTACCAGGTCTCTGCTTACTACTCCAAAACTACCTCTTACTGCCCATTGGATAGTTTGGCTATAGTGGAGTGAGTTAGGTCCCTGGAAATCTTTGTCTTATTCACCTTGAAAGGTGAGTTGACTGGGAAGAGCCTCCCTATTCTCAAGAGTAGGGGACATCAGCTTCGAAATCTTAGAGAAGTGCTAAATATTTATACTAATTGAACTGAAGAATCATTCAGCTTGATTTATACATGGTTATTAAATATGGAGGGAAACTCAGTATAACCTGTGGTTCTGTTAACTATTAAGCAATTTGCTGGAGATAAGTGCTCCTTATGGATTTAAACAAACAAACACAAGAACAATTATTGGAGAGGTGATTTGATTCAGTAAACAGTTACCAAACTCCTGCAACTGGATTTCAGTAATTGGAAGGTATGAGATAGGATAGATTTGAAGATAAAAATATTTCAACCTCAGAACGCAGATAACCAGACATCTTACTTCCCCTTTTAATTTCATACAACCCGGCATTTGTTCTTCTCTAAACTCATATATCACTCGGTCATGAAAGACTTCTTAGTTACCAAATCCAGTTGTTGCTTCTTGTTCCTTATCATATGTATCCTCTCTTGGGAATGTAATATATCTCATAATTTCTTTCTCAAAACAATCGCCTAATCTTTTGTAACCCCATATTTTTCTAGGGTTTTTTTCCCAATCCTATTGGCTATTATATTGTCACCTTTACAAGCTGTGGGTCTTCCACTTTACCCTTCTGCATAGATATTCGCCACAGTGAAGTACTCACTAAACCTTCCTGAAGTTACTTTGTTACATTAATATGCATATGCAAATGGTCTAAAATCTATGGCACTTTTCCATTTATTATTTCTGAGAAGAGACCTATGTGTTAATTGCATAACACCACTCCTATCATCTCTAACTCATCCTATTTCATACTGAGCCCATCATCTTCCTCAAACTTCTTCATCCTTCTTTTCCCATTTTGTTGAATGGCAATATTATTCAAGGAAGCTGGATCTTCCTTGTTTCCCCTCCTTTTTCAATTTCTAAATGTAAATTCTGTTTATTCAGCCTTGTCAGAATCTTGCAAATATTATCCCTTCTGTTCAATCTAGTGTGGGCTGGGGATTAGGTGCCTCTTTCTATGTGTTGTCTCAACAACTGATTTATACCTCTATCCTAGCAATTTATGCACCATATTATGAATCCTTAATTTTATTTAACCTTTTTCCCTGTTGCCGATGGCCTCCTCGAGTCCTGGAACATTTATTTCTTAATTCACAGCATTTATAAAATTTCTTTCATATAATGCATAACTAAACCACAAATGAATTAAGTTGGTAGTGCAGAGATGCTGACAATTAAAGCTATGCCTGGTAATTTTGTTTACTGAAAGTAAATGACAGTGTCCTTAAATTTGCCACAAGGGGCTAACTGGATTTGCACCTGGAGGTAGCGAAATGATCTGTGTGAGCATAGTACTAGATTCTAAGGAATGGGTCAGCAGGACTTGCGAAAAATCTCTCATTTCTCCCATCTTATATCTTTGATACTTCCATTTATCATGCTGGGAGTAGAGGATATGAGAAAAACTAAAATTATAATTTTTTGTTTGTTTCCCAAGTGTATTTGTTATGATACTGGCATAAAAACTTTTTTTAAAAAAGTTTTTGCTTGCATAACACATACTTGGGCAGAATCAAAGGAAATGACAAATAGAATTTACAATTCTTGAAGATCTTCTAAATATATGTGAAATATGCATTCCTGGTACAGAAACTTATGGCATTCATATTAGAAACAACCCATTTCTCCCGAATTCTTACAGACTTTTTAGATGATAGTTCTCATTTTGTTTGGGAGCTTTCTTAGGGGAATTGATAGAGTTGGAAGAGGAAGCGTAAGAGACTTATGAGAAGATTTTCATAATGATTCACAGAAATTCAGAAAGAAAGAATTATTTTGCTGTTTAGTTAGCAGGAGTGCCTTCTTTTAAAATGTAGCTTCACACTCTAGAGTTGGAAAACACTTTAATAAAATTACAGAAACAAAGATGAAGTACTCTTAGTACTAGACCTAATGTCCATAATGCCATTTCTAGGTTTTCCAGACCACTTCATAGGATTTGATTTACAAGTATGAAATAGTTCTTCACATGCAAGCAGGGACTGTTGTATATTTCATATGATTTTATTGTGGCCATATTCTATGCCACTATGAGCTCTTAGGAGGAAAGTCATTAAATAAACCCATTAAATAAAAAATAAATTAATACGAATCTGACTCTCTCTCCTGCAATGTTGGCCTGTTTTGAATGGTTAACCTAATTTAATGTTTCCAGGGGCTTTAAGCTATTATGTGCTCTCAGAAAGAGCATATTGAAACAGGCCATGGTTTGTAAATCTTGGCAGATGTTTAAGAACTAAGTCTTTGGTTAGCCTGAATACTTTTTGTTCCAGCCTGACTTTAGAAATTGGATCCAAGAGTTGTACATACCATCTGTATTCAAAGATTCTCTGAACTGCCTGTTTATTTACTGTTTAATTTTATGGTAGTTTATTTAACTTCTTATAAATAATGCTGTGTTTTACTTTTCATGTCAACTAAAAATGAGAGACTTCTGGTCAGCATACTAAGGATAGTCTCTACTCAGGAATATTTAAATGCCTGATTTCCACTGACTGAGAGTGCCAAAGCCCAAAAATTCATCCAAATACAGTAGTTTCCCTTTATCCACAGTTTCACTTTCTGTGGCCCAAAAATATTAAATGGAAAATTCCAGAAATAAACAACTCATAAATTTTAATTTGCATGCTGGTCTGAGTAGTGTGATGAAAGCCTGAGCCCCCTCTGTCCCACTGAGTATGTGAATCATCCCTTAGTCCAGCATATCCATACTTATACGCTATCTGCCTGCTAGTCATCGACATTGTCTGCTCCTGACTTCCAACCATCAACATTGGCTTGGCTTCATGATCTAAAATAGCCTGAAGCAGATGATCTTTCTTCTGACATATCATCAGGTCAATAGCAGGCTAATACAATGCTCATGATGCCTATGTCATTCACCTCTCTTCATCTCACATCATCACAAGAAGAAGGGTAAACAAAGTACATTAAGATATTTTAAGAGAGAAAGAGACAGAGACCATATACACATAACTTTTATTATAGTATGTTGTTAAAATTGTTATATTTCTTATTAGTTATTAGTCTCTTACTGTGCTTAATTTATAAATTAAACTGTATCACAGGTAGGTATGTATAGGAGAAAAGATAGCATATGTAGGATTTGGTACTATCTGCAAGTTTTAGGCAGCTGCTGGGGATCTTGGAATGTATCACCTATGGATAAGAGGGGGTCATTGTTGGCTTTTTATGAATCTGAACCTAAATGTGGTTTAGAGCAAGGTGGAAAGACATTTGCATTTTACTTTAAGAGGGCATTAATGTCATTCCCCTTCTTTAAAGTGATTGGAAACTACATTCTTAAGCATTCCTTTCTTCTTAAACTTTGTATGATCCTAAGACATATGTCAATTTTATCTCTTTTCCTTCTTTCTTACTCACCCCTCTTCTCACTGAGAAGCCACCTGCACATGTGATGTCCTCCAAGGTATGTGTGACATCAGGGATAATCCCTAGTCACATTTTAGTACTTCTCTGGAGTCAGAGTACCCAAAATCAAGTCCCAGTTTTGCTATTTCTCTTCTAGATACATGACTTTGAGCAAACTGTTTAGTCTTCTAAAGCTGTTTCTTCATCAAGTAAAATGGGAATAATATCATTGTATGTTCTTCAGAAAGTTTTGCAAGCTTCTGGAAAGATTAAATGAAATATATTATTAATATTATTTTATCATTCTTATTATTTTTACAGTGGACACGGATAGGAAAAGGGTATGTGGATAGACCCAGCAAGGAGAATGAATTTTATAGTGTACGAGTATGCACACTTTTAAAAAATGAAGTCTAAAAATTCTTCTCATTATGTGTTGGTGCTTGGTTCAGCTTTCCTTAGTTCATCCTATGAATCCTCCTTTCTGTTTTGACCACTTCAGCTATTATCTTTTTTTATTCTCTTACTGTTGCTCCATTGTCACCATACATTAATTGCCAGAATTGAACTTTATTTTGCATTATTTCCTTTTTTAGAATCTAAACTTATTTGATATAATATTGTTACAATAGCTATAGCAGAACTCACACAGAAATTTTTATTTGCTGTAGAAAATATGTCACATATAGACAAATTGAGAATCCTTCTGCTTTGTCGTGATTGGTACTGGTTCCTATTTGGTTCTGCTGGTTTTGAAACCATAATTATTTTTTTTTAAATTCATAAAAAATAAAATCCACAATTGATTACAATCCTGAATAAATTCAGATACATACAAACTGAATGATGTAAAGAAGTGTGGGATTAACATTGCTTTGCTTCTTTATATCATATTATTTATATAAAGTCAAGAGCAAAGTCTGATCTCATTCTCAACTCTCTTCCTTGATGAGTTTATAAACTTAATTTTTATTATTATTTTGAGAAACACCGCTATCTTGGTCATGTCTTTAACATGCTTTAACTTGTCTTTTTTGGCCTCTGGTAAGTAATTTATGGAGTAGAATCCTTAAATATGTTGACTGGCCATGAAACAGCATTTTAACTTACCAGGGGGAATAATACATATATATTTGGTAAATGCAAGCGTACTATGTAACTGAAGAAGAAAAATCTTTAATTTTCTCTCAAATCTACTAAAATGTGGTTTGCTATGAAAAGTTACACGGATGAGTGATCCTGTTTACATTCTCTTAGTTATTCCTGTAGGTGACTTAGATGCTCAGAAAAACGGAGACTATTTGTTGAATTCCTAGAAAAGTTAAAACATTCAATGAATGGGAGTCTTTTATATACTTGATTTGCTTCATACTGCCTTTGAATTAAAATTAATGAAAAATTTCTATAGCCTTATAGCTGCCCCCAGTGCCCACCACAAACTTTTAAAGAGTTAGGTAATTGGTCACTCCCTGTTGCTTTTAGCTCTACTCTTTTTTTCATGACTTCTCTTTATTCTTTGCAAGACAGGTATACCAAATATCCCCTGCTTTTTTTGGTTTGGAGTGAAAAATAAGCTCTTGTCTTTTTTCCTTTTAAACATTTGGGACTCTATCTTGTTTACTTCAGGAAAACCCTTCTCTTATTTTGGGGATCAGCTCTCTACTGATAATCAGCCCTCTATTAATAATTAGCCCTCTACTGATGGTCAGTTCTCTACTGATAAATATATGGTCCCAGGACATGTACTTTTGTCCAAAGGTTAATCCTGGCTGCTCTTAAATAACTCTACTGCTATGGATAATAGAGACCCTTTCGATGTGATATGCGAATATGAGGCTGGATCAAGGCCTCTGTTTATAGCTCTTGCCACTGGTACAAGTTTGGATACCTATGATGGCTGTACTTGTTTTTCAAAGTTCAAGGAAAAATGGTCCCTACCTCTCATGTAGTGTCAGCCAGGGATATTTTTCACCAAAGCTGAGTGGGATCCCAGACATCAAGCTTTATAGAGTCATTTAAACATGCAAGTCCTGCCAGGCCATTCTGTTTCTGAGGAGTGAGGGGAGGGTTTTTTGGGACCTCAAAGCACCACTTCTCTTCTACTTTGCCATTTTAGTACTTCCCTTAACTTTCTTCTCTCTCTCTCTCTTTGCTTTCACCGAAGCACCAAAGCACCAAAGCCCCAAACCATTTCCTATTCTAGAATGAATAACACATCCTTTTGAGGGAAAATTCTCATCAGATAACAGTAGATATTGTAATGATCATTATCTATATGATGAAAGTGAGAGATAGAACAATTTTACTTCTCAGTATCCAACTTTGGGCAATGCAATCAAAGCTACATAGAGAAAAGTATCAACTTACCATTATAGTAATTCCATCTGTTCCCCTCTCTGCCACTTGTTATGTAGCAAAAAATACTCTATTTTATTGAATTTCAGGATCCATCCATTGTAAGATACATCCTAATTTGAGAAACAATAAATGAAAAACAGAGCATCTTAGAATCAGTGAAATTTAGTACATAGCATATATGTATGGTTTAGGGATTTCTTTTCTTTTGTTTCATGTATTTTCTTATGCTTTCTTTTAAAGAAATGTAAAATATTTGGAAAATGAAAAAAAAATAAGGAATGGTATAATGAACACTTAAGCACCAACTATGTGGCTTAAGAAATAGAAGTTTATAATTAAAATTGAAACCTTCAGGGTATCCTTTCATGTACAATATTCTGTCTCAGTCACTGTAATGAACTCTACATTGAATTTAACATTCACATGCTTTTATTTATATTTTTATCACACATGCTTATGTTTATAAACAATTCTTAGTATGTTCAACACATCTTTTTTATGATGTGAAACTTCAAACATTAAAAAAATAGAATAGTCCAATAAATATACAATTGTCCATTATTCAGTTTCAACCTTAATAAACATTTGGCCAATTTTGTTTCATTCATCACCTTACTTTTTCCACCATACAATTTACCACTGGATTGAAGCAAATCCCAGGCATTATCTCTTTTTTTTGTTGTTGTTTTCAGTAAATGCTTCAGTATATATCTTTAAAACATAGGATTTAAAAAAATTATAGCTATTATTACTACTATCGCACCTAAAGCAATGAACAGGTTTTCTCAATATTATTATATATCAGTTAGTATGCCAAATGTCTTAGACTTTTATTGTTGTTTTGTTTGAATCAGGATCTAACTAAAGTTGATGCATTGCATTTAGTTGATACGTTTATTGGGTCCATTTATATCTGTACAGTTCCTACTCCCAATTTCTTACGTCTTCTTTTGTTGCTTGAAAAAACTGGGCCTGTGGACTTTCCCACATTGCATTCCCATGTTGTCACATAAACAGATCTTTTTTTTCCTACTTGGGAGACTGAGACAGGAGAATTGCTTGAACCCAGGAGGTGGAGGTTGCAGTGAGCCGAGATCGCTCCACTGCACTCCAGCCTGGCGGCAGAGCGAGACCCCGTCTCAAAAAAAAAAAAAAAAGGTATTTTTTCCCTACGTTTCCTGGTAGTTGGATTTATAAGCTTAACTAAATTCAGATGATAGATTTCGTAGGTGACATATACTGTGTGCTTGTCGTTGTCTCTGTGTATTGAAATGGATCGGTGGGTTCAACTGCTGTTGTGTTGAAATCCTTCCGACATAAAGTGCTTTGTGCATCTCTAATACTTCGTGTAATTGTTTCCATTCCACATGAATTCTTCCGCTTGTCTTTTTGTGAAGCGTTGTCCCATAATATCTTGAAAGGCATTAAATATTTTGACATGTAGTTCATTAATTTTCATTGTCAGTTTCTCACACATACCTCAATTGGTCCGTTTTCTTGTTCATATTGAGGCGGTTTCCCAGTTTTCATTATCCAAGGTGGTGTTGCTCTTAACTTTGTAATGCATGTCTCTTTGTGTGCATACCCGTGTTTCCCCAGCCTATGTAGTCACTTCATGGTAAACTGTTGAGTTCTGAGATGGTATTTTCAGCTGTACTAGATATTGTCTAATTGCCCTTCAGTATACACTTAGCAGCAGCATTTGGATATTCTTAATACTTCTTATTGTCACCAAGGCTTTTAACTTTTTCCAGCATTATGGGTATGTAAATGTATCTCGTTTTAGAGGAAATTTTCCTTTCTATGGGATTATTAGTGATATTGATACATCTTTTCATGTTTATTGGCCTTTGGACTTCCTGTTATATTTATATTCCTTTTTATGTTTTATATTTCCTTTACTGGTTACTATATGCACTGCAAATAATCTTCTTTCTGTCTATAGTTTCCCCTTTTACTTTTATTTAAGTGTGTCATTTGTCTGCAAGTTATTCTAATTTGAAAGAAGCAAATTTATCGGTTTTTTCTTTATGCTTCATTGATTTCTGTGTCTTTTAAAACATGTTTTTAGAAGTTCTTCTCTACCCTAAGGTTACAATGATATTTTCCTATATTTTCTTTTAAAATCTTTAAAAATGTGGTTTTTAATTCAGGTATTTAATTGACTTAGATATATAAATGTGTATCTGTATACGCATATAAATTATAGGCACCTTGTTTCCCCTTTCTATATGGATACATAATTTTACTAATGTCATTTAATTTATTTCCCTCTGCTAATATCCAAGACCATTTTGTCATATGTGTCTGTATAGCATGCTTTGTTTCTGGACAGTCTCTTCTGTTCCATCCATCTAAATGAGTCAATATGATAATACAGAGATCAATATCATACTCTCAATTATCATCACTTTATGATAAATAGGATGGTTCCCTCTCCTTATCATTTTTCAAAATTTTCTTGGCTCTTCTTGGCCCTTTGTTTTCCATATGAATTTTGTAACCACCTTGTTAAGTGCCCCACCCCTAAACAATCACATTAATCCAGCTGTGATTTTTATTAAAAAGGTTATGATTTGTTCCATCCTGGCTAACACGGTGAAACCTCGTCTCTACTAAAAAAAAAAAAATACAAAAAAAACTAGCCGGGCGAGGTGGCGGACGCCTCAGGAGGCTGAGGCAGGAGAATGGCGTGAACCTGGGAGGCGGAGCTTGCAGTGAGCTGAGATCCGGCCACTGCACTCCAGCCTGGGTGAAAGAGCGAGACTCCATCTCAAAAAAAAAAAAAAAAAAAAAAAAAAAAAAAAAAAAAAAGGGTTATGATTTGTTGTATTAATTTGTAGATAATATGTTATAATTTCAACTTTTTTATACCATTGTGTTCTTATCCACAAATACAACTCTGTTAATCCAGATGTTTTATGTCATTAATACATTTTATACTTTTCTTAAGGGACTTACACATTTGTGCTAAAGTTTATTCCTTGGTTTATATTTATTATTGCTTTTTTATAAATGGTATTTTTTATTATATATTTTTGATGAAAGAATAGAGGTTTATGAAAACATTTCTTGATTTATGATATATATTAGATTATTTAAATTGTTACCTCAAACAAGTGCTAGTTCACCATAACTCAAAACATGTATTTCAGGAGTTTCATGTGCTGAGAATATTTTATTGCCATACAGAGAACAGTTTCTTCTTAGATTTGACTTTGAAGATATGAAATTGGCTTTCTGACTGATATTTACATTCCTACTTTAAGTATATATATACTGTTTATTTTTGCCCACTTCCTAAGTAGTGTTTTTTTGTCTATAGTTTGTTGCCCATTAATGAACTTAGTGAAATTGATATATTGAATTATTACCAACATTTAACAAAGAATAGGATAGAAAATATCAAAAATACACTGCAAGGGATAACGGTTTTGGATTTCATGTGATTCAGATATTATTTCATGAAACGTGTGTGTGTGTGTAATTTGATAAATAATTTTAAAAGAATACATATACTGCACTTTTTGTTATATTTAAATTCAGTGTCGGTGACCTGAGAAATAGACTCCAAGTATTACTTCTCTGAGTTGTCAAAGACAGAGTTTCAATGAGCCAATTAGTTTGAAGGCTATCATCACCACCACAACCTTTTTAAAATTACTTAAGAAGAAGATTCACAGAAACAACTCTTGGTCACATAGTCTGGAAATAGATTCATAAATCTCTTGGCCATTTATTCGTGAATAAACTAAACTGTAGGGCAATCTTTTCAAAGTGAATTATAGTTAATTCTTTAAAACATTGATTCAATAAAGATTACAAAGTGTAAGATAACCAGAATAATATGAACTATGTGTGTGCATGTTTTTGAATACCTCTCCCAATTATGTAATAATAAGACTTGTACCATAGCAAAAAGTTTTGTGTCATCTACATGATTTTCATTATTGCGTCTTTGTCTTCTGCATGTCCAACACTTTAGGTTCAGCACTGGACTGAAGATTGCATTCAATACGGACATCTAAGACTTAAGTTCCACCCTCATGAAGCCTACAATTTAATGAAGGTGTCCATATAAACACTTAAGAAATATTTAACACATAAAACAAAATAGCATATATGTTGTCTTTTAGGAGGCAAGATTCGGATTACTAAGAACACAATAATTAAGCCAGTAATTAACACAAGGCTTTTGGCCTTGAAGAGTTTACAGATATCAACAAACACAAAAATCTACAATTACCTTGAAGTTGAGTAAATATTGGCATGCAGATATATTATTTTGGCAATAAATAGCATTTGTTTACACAATCTGTGCCAATGACTGTTCTTTTTTAATTTTTATTTATTTTTTGTTTTTAATCTATTAAATAAATACAAAAAACAATAAAATAAATCAATGAAATTTATTTATTGTAGAGAGGAGGATCTCACTTTGTTTCCCAGGCTAGTCTCAAACTCTTGGTCTCAAATGATCCTCCCACCTTGGCCTCCCAACCAAATACTGTTCTAACTACCTTGCATGCATTAACTCATTCTGTCTTCACAATAGTCCTAGGGTGGTAGGTGCTATTGTTGTTGCTATTTGCATAGAAGGAAACTGAGAAAAAATAGCTACAGGGTATACATCTTATTTGTTGGGTTACTCAGTAGCCTTCAACTACTACAAGATTCTGCATCTGCATACACGTTTTCTGGATAATTGTGCTACTAGCCGGAGTACGGACTATTTCTGTGGCTCAATGGGAGTGAGGATTTCAATCAAGGCAGTCTTGGGGTATCATAAGATGCTATTGCCTCAGCTGTTTAGTCTGTTCAAACTAGATTCCTGAGGGCAGGGAGTTGAAATAATTTTTCCAGGATATTCCATTTTCATCCTATTGTGTCCAGTGAGTGAAAGTAAATATCTCTCTTGCCTTTCCTATTTCCAACCTTTGCATGGAATTCCAAGTTTAGCTTCTAACCTCTACTTTGAATTTGGTGTTTAGAAAAATCCCACATACATGGGATGAGTTGTTCAGTACTGGAGTGCTAAATCAGACAAGAATGAAGCTGACTTATTTATCCAACAACTTTTTCCTGAGCTCACTTTGACTCAAACTAGATCTCTGCTTGCCTCTCTAAATATATCACTTGTAATTTAGGCAGTTCTGAAACCAAAGCACTCACATGAGGCAGAGCTAGGTGTAACCACTGGCTTTTTTCCCTGATTTATTTGGTTGAAAGACTTTATGCTTATCATAGAGTATATAATCATGCATGTATACATGCAATAAGCATTTCCAGATACATTGTTATGTAATGTCATCAACTTTTATATTTGGAATTCTTATGTCCAAGGAGCACTTGGGTGAAGATTTCAAGGAGAGCGTTTCAGTTTAAAATGAGGAAGGTGATAGCTGCTACAGTCATTACTGAGCTTCCTGTCACTAAAGGCATTTAAGCAATTACGTTTCTTGAGGAAGATTTTGAATCAAGCACAAAATAAAGAAAAAGTTGGACTACATAACTCCTACATCCTTCCCATCCATGAAAGTACGTAAGAATCTCTAGGCTTTCAAATGTCACAGTGCCTTTTATTCAAAAAATCATAGCATACTCTTGGAATACATTCATGTGCTCCAAATATACATCGATCTTTCCTCTTTAATGTATAATTAAACCCTGCAAAATATTTCTTCTTGACAATTAAAAAGCATATCTTCTAGTGATTAATATAAAATAGAGAAAAAACAAGTGATAAACTACAGAGTACCAAGTACATACTGAATAAAACATGTTTAAAATTTTTGGTTTTCAATTATAATTATAAGAGAGACTTTTTAGAAGAGAAAAGGTTGTAGTGACACAGGAATTTTCTTTCAGCCACTTTGCCGAACTTGCAGCAGGGGCTCCCTGTCTACTCAGCCCACAGTGCTCTGCCCCTTGTGGGAGGGAGCACGTGAGTGAGCCAGGGCGGGATCTGGCTGGCCACTCCAAGGAGCAAGCTTCATGTGGGGCCTGCAGCCAGACCAGGCACAAAGGTGCCAATGACTCTGAAGCCCCAGAGGGGGTATTAGTGTGCTAATTAGTTCTTTTAGTTCCACTATCCATGGACAGCTGCATGTCAGCAGCTCAGTCAGTCCCTGGCCCCATCACATGGTATAGCTGCCCTTCACTGGCAAGGGCAAAAGGCCAGTGGGACAGTCTTTCTGGATACCTGCACTCAGTGTGTCCTTAGCTCTTGTCCAGCATCCAAGAAGATTGAGGATATGCTGACAACTGAAGCATGAGCAAGGCAGGGAGTTTTATTGAGTGATGAAATAGCTTTCTGCAGAGAGGGGCTGTGGGGGTGGTCCCCTACCCAAAGGTGGGAAAGTCCCCCAATGGAGTTGAGTCCCGGGGCTTTTATAGGTTCAGAATAGGAGAGGAGCAAGTCATAGGTAGTATTGGAAAAGGCAACATTCAATTGGCTAAAAGGCATTATTCAGAAAAAAATTAGTCAGGGAAGGGTGGGCAACCAGGAACACAAGTTATCACTCTGGATCATGGGTTTCATCCAGGACCAGCAGCTGGGTCTTTCAGCCTTCAGTCTGCTTTTTGGCTTGAAGGTGTGGTTTCACCAGAGACGCGCCCCTATCTGCCTTGGCATTTGGCTGCCTCCTGCTGCTATCAGTAGCAGCATCTTATTAGAAAAGGATTCAGTGAAGTAGAAGGCCAAAAGAATGTGATTATATATTGATTAAAGCTATGAGGCAAAACTTTCCTGACATCCAGAGATACACAGCCAACCTGAATGTAATAAACTTAGATGGATGCTTGTCAAACGTTTTTCTCTTACAATTCTTAAGCTTAATGCTGTTGCTAATAATACACAGACATGATAAAATTCACTTGTCTTTTGGAAATGGCCTAAATAGTTTGCAAGAGATCCTTATTCCTTATAACACATGCATTTATAATATATTTTCGCTTATGAGTTTATTTTTCCAAAGACCTTGTGGCACTGTTCACAGAATTTTTAGGACAATACTCTTTTGTATCTTAGAATTTAAAATGAGATAGTTTCCAGACATTAGGATAAGAAGGCAGGAGACAGAAGGGGAAAAAACATAAAGCAATGGGGACATAACTGGAAATGTCAGTAGGCATAAGTTGGGTAAATAATTTTCTATCAACTACTGTTCCAGTTGGAACGAACCTCTAAGAGAAGGGTAACTAGAGTGGTTATGGTCAAAAATAGCTCAAAGGCCAAATCTAGCATGCCTATTTTGTATGAGTGGTGACCTAGGAATAGTTTTACATTTTTTATTGTTTGAAAATAATCAAAAGAAGAGTAATAGTTCATGCCGCATGAATATTATATGAAATTCAGATTTCAGTGTTCATAAAGGTGTTATTGGAAACTTGCCATACCCACTTGTTAACATAGTTTCTGTGGTTAGTTTCCAACTACAAGAAGAGATGACTATTTACAACAGAAACTGGCCTGCAAAGCCTAAAATGTTTACTATCTGGCTCTTTACAGAAAAATCTTGCCAATCCCTCAGCTAGAGGATAAGTTAGAGAAGTTGACATCAACTTCAATATGTAATGTGGGTTTTTTTAACTGGCCTGATGTTTGTCCAAATGTTGTTAAAAATTTGTATCTTGGGCTTCTTGCCCGACCTACTAAATCAGAATCTAGGAGCAAAGGTCTGGACATTTGTAATTTTTGTTAAGTATCCATATGGGCATTTTCATCAGGCAAATTTGAGCATCACTTGTGCTGTCTGTGAACACAGGCTTTGGAATCAGACAGGGTTGGAGTCTGAGCTCTACTATTTACTAGCTGGTGGACTTTAGGCTCTTTTGGACAACACAATATGATTGACTTCATTAGCCTCATCACTCCTTGGTATAATGATGGTAATGGTAACTAACTCAGAAGGTTTTTGTGATCATTTAATAAGGTAATATATTTAGATTAGATATAGTTAAGATTAACACAGTGCCTAACACAGTAAATGCTTAATAAATATTAAGTATCATTGTTCTTAGTATAAATAATATTAGCAGTAGTTTTTAATTAGAAGTGGAGATTAAAGGAGGCATCATGGTACAGATAGAGCACTGTACTTAGAATCAGAGGACATGAATATGAGTTCCAACCCTGTCACTTACTAACTATGTCACATTGAACCCCACAGCCTTATTGGGATTCATTTGCTTCATCTGTAAAATGGAAATGAAAATAATTATGTATAAAAGTCATTTCTAAAGGTCGGAATATAACAAAAAGCAGTATTTATCTTAACCATTCTGTTGCCATGTCTAATACAGAGTATGGCACAGTGTGATTAATACATGTACCCAAGTGACTAACCAACTCATGCCTGCTGCAGAGGAATATTTCCTACTTTAATACTCATTGTTTCTTCTGAATGCCCTTTGCTCAAACGCATACATTTTGTAAATTTATTTAGCTTTTTCTGTCTATGTTCAAGTCAAAAGTTGTTTGCAATCAGAAGTTTATTTTCTCCTCTTGTAGTTAAAATCCTGTTGGTAGGACCAGAAATGATGGCTGCAGGAAAGGCAGGGATGTCACCAGTGGAAGATTATACATTTGCATACTGTATTTAACAAGTTGTAGGAAATTTACAAGGAGAAAATAATATAAAAGTGCTTCCCCTTGGCTCCCCAAAATCTCACACACATTCAAACTGTTTTCCAGGCAGAAATATCAATGTAGAGGTAGAAGTGACATGTACAGTCTTTTAAAGTGTGAGAAACAAAATCAGTTTCTTCCACTTGCATTCAGTTTTCAATAACTGCCAATTGTAGTAGTGTGCTGGCATCATCAAAGGATGTTTTTTTCAACAAATTTCTTTTCTCTACTTTGCCCTAATCCCTGGCCTCCCCCAACCCTCCACTCCAAGGCTGTTAATTGAGTTGTGACTACTGACTGATGAAAAGGAATTACTCATGCCAACAGTTAGTTTGGGAGGTACATGCTGTTGTCTTTGTGTACCGAGGTATCTCCAGAGTCTAGCACAGTGCCTGGCAGTGCGTCAGTAAGCTTAATAATGTTTGATGAATGAATGTTAAATGAACATTCTCCATGGAAGCACCGCATTGTGTGTGTGTGAGTGTTTAACTTTTGAACTGAAATCAACAAAAATGTAAGTGGCATAGTACTTCTCAGTTAACTGGGCATTATTTATTTCAAATTCTGTATCCTCTATATTATTCAAACTATGCATAGTCAGTAATTAGTACAGGTTTTCTTGGTTGTGACAATCAATATCTCCTGACTTTATGTTAAAGAAATTGCCCCTTTTTTCTTCTGATATGGATTCTCACTGAGCGAAATGAGGCACTTATTAATCTATTTTAGGATTGGAATGAAGGAAATTGTTTTCTCTCCTAATTATTAAAGATTTACTAATGAATTATTGTTACAACCAGACCTATTTTTCTATCAAGAAGTCTGTGCATTTGATTCCAGTGGAATCATAAGTGCATAAATGTAGTTATATAAGAAAGTTAGAGGATCCCAAGTTTCCTTAAAAAACCATGAAAATCAAAGCACTCTCCAAATTTTTAGAAAGTGTTTTTGAAATGACAATTATGTAATAATCCATTGGAAATAATAGGCTTAATTTTCTGGATTGTTGGTATATAAGGAGGTGTTTTGTCTAAATACGAAATGAACCAGAAGTAGACGTGAATGCAATCTTTGCTTTTCTGATTTTGCCTAGGAACCAAGAATTAAATTAATGATTTGCATTTCTAGACCAACATTGCTAGGATTATGCTTTACTGAATTTACTAAAATTAAAAAAAGAAATACAAGTGCTTTGAAAGATGAATGTTTATAATAAAGACTTTGTACTTTCCTATAAGAAACTCTGTATTTTACACACAGTGGTTGTTATATTCAGTTTGTTTACCACACTTAAAATGCTTTGTGTTTGCATGTGTTTGACAAAAACACTTGGATAACATATGACACCTTAGCTTAATGAAATTCTCTGAACATAGATGCCTATTTTCTCAGAACTTGATTTCAGAAGAAGTCATATGTATGTATTTGGCAATTTGTAAGTCATAGGAATGTAGTAAACTCAATAATTGATCAGAGACTTTTATTTTTGTTTATTTAAATTTGTAACCATAGTATTCACTCTGCTAAACAGAATAGACTTGGTATTGCTTATGGTTTCTTTTCTACCCCGTCTGGAAACAGAAAATTCTAAATTTACAGAGATGGAGAGAATAGTGTAATTACCTCCCAACCGTGTACCCATCACTCAGCTTCAGCAATTATCAACATTTTGCTATCTTTTGTTGTTACTCCTTTCTACCTTACCATATTTCTATTTGCTGGAGTTCTTCAAAAACAAAGCTCATAACGTCATTTCAGTAGTCAGTATTTCTTGCACCTGTCACTTTTCAGGTTTGTGTGTGTGTGTGTGTATGTGTGTGTGTTTAAAGGACATAATCTTGTAGTGAGCTTTTTAAGATTATTTCTTTAGCCTATGGGATGCAATCTGTTGGGGATTCTTTGAAAAGTAGTGTCCAGGTTTGTACCAGAAGAGCCATCACAAATTGGTCTCTAGTCTGAGCTCACTAGTGGGAAGTTGTATCTATTGGCAACCCTTTCCAGGGGTGGAAAACCAGCAAACCTGCCCCATCCACCAATATTTGACTTTAAGGTCAAGGTATTATAGGTTCAGGTGCTCAAGATCATGGTTTTATTTTCATGGAAAAAGATCCATTATTTCATAGGTTGGTACAGCATATTGAAGTACCAAAATAAATCAAGCATTTTTCATATGTACTATACTTTTAATAGTGTATTAACTTATTAAGCTATTTAAAAGATCAATAATTCTAAAAATCAATTTCTTACTACATGTATTTGTTAACTATTTTGTAAGCTTCAGCATATTAAGTAGCACTCAAATGAAAATTTTGTAGGCAAAATGTCATTTGATTTCATTATTATGATGAATAGCTTTTTAATGTTGTCAAATCCTTTTAGATTTAAAAATCTCTTCATGTCTGGAAATCATTAGTCCAATACAGTCTTTTCTGCATTATTCATGTTCTCTTAATGTTAACTTGTTTATACATGGTTAATAAAGTGGAGAATGATATAGAATTTGTTGGAATTTATGTATAATTTCCCCCCCCCTTTTTTTTTTTTTTTTAAACAGTTAAAGCGAAAGTCTTAGACCATACCTTCCTTTTGGGCAGGAAGAGCTAGTTCAGTGGCTTTAATAGTGACCATTCTTCTCTTTTCACATGCCAAGCTTCTGGAGAAGCTGCAAGTACAGATGAAGAAGATTAAAAGGCATTTGTTTTGTGTTTAAGGGGGAAAACATTGATGAAGAAAGCTACCTTTGGATCATTTTTTTTAAATTTTGATGAACTTGATCTCTAATTAGAAACATGTTTCTTTAAGGAACCACACCTTGAAGGATATGATTTCTGTGATGTAGGATATCACAAATGAACTACAGTGGCTTCTTGTTACAAATGTCAGTAAAAATTTAATTGTGCTAGAATTTTTATTTGGATTATTATTTTCTTGGTATTTTTGTTATATCATTCTGTAGTTTTGAGTGATATACTTTCCTCATAAGCTCTGTTATTCTTAGTATGCAATTTTATTGGACACAAGTTTCCTCAGTAATACATATCTGGTGTTACAACAATAATATCTATTTAATATATTAATAATGTATACATTATTATTAACATATTCATCTTGTGAATATTATCAATTATTTTTGGATAACAATAAAACAATTTGAAATAGGAAGCAAAATGAGAATCTGCCCGATTCATACTTAAACTTAAAAGAATTTAGGATACTTTTCAAGATTCCACAATTAATCTTTCGGGTATTTAGTCTAAATTTGAAGAGAATGAACTGAGGATATTTTCATTATACTCCATGGCTTTAAGTATTTGACATCAAAGTAGTTCAGATTTACAACTTTACTGAGTTACCAGGTGTTTTATTTGAAACTGTGACAACCAATACATAAATGAATGAACTATTTCATATTCTAAAATAAAGTTCTTCTCTCTCTCTCTCTTTTTACATCCACAAATAAATTTTAAATTTCCCCACTCATATTCACTGTGTACCATGTAATTATTTTTCTCTCTGTTTTTTCCTTACTCCCTTATAAATAATCGAATTCTTTATGTACATACCATAAACACTGGTGCTCTCCAGGTCTGTATGTTTCTGGCCCTGAAATGTGAGAACTCAGAATTTCTGGGAGTCTTGAAGGTAAATTGTGGGACAAATTTTCTTCCTTCCCCTCCCTTCCTTCCTTCCTTCTTTCTTTCCTTCTTTCTTTCCTTCCTTCCTTCCTTCCTTCCTTCCTCCTCCTCCTCCTCCTCCTTCTTCTTCTTCTTCCTTTCTTTCTCTCTTTCTTTCTTTCTCTTTCTTTCCTTTCTTTCTTTCTTTTTCTTTTTCTCTTTCTTTCCTTCTTCTTTCTTTCATCTCTCCCTCTCTTTCCCTCCCTCCCTCCCTTCTTCCCTTCCTTCCTCCCTTCCTCCCTTCTCTTTCTTTCCTTCTTCTTTCTTTCATCTCTCCCTCTCTTTCCCTCCCTCCCTCCCTTCTTCCCTTCCTTCCTCCCTTCCTTGCTTCTCTCCTTCCTTCCTTCCCTCCTCTCTCTCTTTCTCTCTTTCTTTCTTTCCTTCTTTCTTTCCTCTCTCTCTTTCTCTCTTTCTGTTTTCCTTCCTTCCCTCCCTCCTCTCTCTCTTTCTTTCTCTCTTTCTTTCTTTTCTTTCTTTCTTTCTTTCTTTCTTTCTTCTTTCTTTCTTTTGTTTCTTCTTTCTTTCTATTTTTCTTTCTTTTGTTCTTCTTTTGTTTTTTCTTTCCTCTTTTTCTTTCTCTCTCTCTCTTTTCCTTCTTCCTTCCTCCCTCTTTTCCTCTCTCTCTCCCTCCCTCTTTCTCTCTCTTTCTCTCCTCTCTTTCTCTTCTCTCTCTCTCTCTCTCTCTCTCTCTTTCATTCTTTCTCAGTGTCTCATTCTATCAGACTGGAGTACAGTGGCACAATCATAGCTAATTGCAACCTAAGACTCCTGGGCTCAAGTGATCCTCCTGCTGCTGCATCTAGAGTAGCTGGGACTACAGGCTCATGCCATCATGCATGGCTAATTTTTAAAATTTTCTGTAGAGACAGATTCTCCCTATGCTGCCCAGACTTGTCTTAGACTCCTGGGCTCAAGCAATCTTCCCACATTGGTTTCCCCAACTGCTGAGATTATAGGCATGAGCCATTGCGCCCAACTGTGAAAAGTATTTTAAAACTATAAATTACTATTGGGTCATGCAGGTCTGAATCTTTTCACTTTGAGTAAGTATATTGTCTTCTTTTCCAGGATAAGAGAGATCATCTCTATATACCTTATAATTTATAAAATATGTGTTCAATTCTCCTCTGCTTAGGGCTATATGGAGCTAGTAAAAAACATTTCTTTTCATCTAATGAAATCACAGTTTGTAACTTCACCTGTAGTAGTGTAGGACATATAGTTGTTATTACACATTTATTTTCCAATAGTTTGTAAGCTACCTGAAGTCTGAAACCAAGGCTTATTCATCTTGACACTTTAAAGTCGTGCCAGTCAGTTAGATGCTCAGTTGAATGATGCTTTTTGAATGAATCATAATGTAAAGGGCAAAATTCTCAAAGTAGAGTATCATTGATAATTTTTACCTTTGTTTTTTTTATATAACAAGCACTCTTTAATTTGAATAAAATAGAAGTATTTTGTCAACTTTGTTTATCTGCAAAAATAGCTTTGACTAGAGCAGATGTTCCCTGGAATGAAAATGTACACTTATTGTGATACAAGAGAAATTTTTAAACCAAATCTATCATCCACGAGAATTGCTATACTTCCTACCTTACTTAATTTCTCCCATCACTCAGGCCTCTCGGGCCACTATCAGGGTAGTTCTTATGAAAAACCAAATCAAGAAAAAAGAGCTTAGAGCTTTTAGAGAATTTGTGATTGTAGAAACAAGGAAAGGAACAAAAAAAGAAAATCCAGGATATAAGAACAAAGTTGATATGTTAGTGTTTGTACATGTGTGTGTTGGTACTAGGGACAGGGGTTATGAAGATTCAGAGGGATACAGACAAAAACTGGACCAGAGATTTTTTTAGGATAACTTGGTCCTTTGTGGCCCATGATGATCTTCAAGTATTTCAAGGAATAGGTAGTCCTTTTTTTTTTTGTCAGTTGGATGTCTACAGAATAATTTTTTTTTTTTTGTCAATGAATATGTGTACACATGATTATTTGAAGGGAAGCTTATTTCATGGGAACATAAATTACTAAGGCAATTATATATTTTTTTAAATAAAACATATTTCCTGGCATTTCAAGTCCAGTAAAAGAGTATGATATAGAATCAGGTCTACAGCTTTTTCTGATTTATGCTACAGTGCATAGCCAGAACTGCTTTGTTTAACAGCATCAAATATTAATAGTTCCACTTTAATCAGGACATAGAGTCAAACAATATTAGAGGTAGAAGAAATTACATGGACCTTGTAGTCCAAACCCAATATTTTACAGATGACAGTGTTAAAACCTAAATAGTGACGTGGATTACCTGTGCCAAATACTGTAGTCAGTGCTTTATGGCCATTTTCTCACTTTGTCCTCACAGCTGTCTTGCGGCATCTATTATTAGATGAGTATATAAGTCTTAAAAATTACACTACCATGCTCAAAATCTTAAGGTTACTTAGTGGTAGAGCTGGAATTCCAAACCAGACAGACTGATTTTTAGATACAATTTATTTCAGGTGTAATTAAGTAATTAACTAAAGATGAGTGACAAGAGACGAGACACTCAACATGTTGTGATAGTGTTATGTGAGAAATGTGTACAAATATGCAATCACAGAGTAATTAATCATCATTTTGGAATAATTGGAGAAGATTTTGTGGAGGAGAAAATAGTTGAGCTGTGCCTTGAAAGATATCTAGGAATTTGCTAGGCAGTCAAGGGTATTACAGTTTGTGAAACCTATCAAAGAGTATCATGTGGGTAGTTCTAATAATAGTGAGTACTGCTGTGCAACTGAAGATGGAAATGTAAAGTATGTTGAGGTAACATACAAGAGACAAGACTGGAAGGGTAAGCATCGCTTAGAGTCTTGTATCTCAATTCCAGCTTTGATGCCTCCTAGGTTGGTCACAATTTTTTTCCTTCCGCCCAGGTACTCCCTGCTCCAGTTGGGTTTATTCAGTCTGTTGAGTGAGATCTAGGCAGTGAGTGTTTGAATTGGGCAGGAGTCTCTGGGTTTAAAAATTATAAATAGAATAGGGAGAGAGTTTGGAGGTAAAATGTGTTAGGCTCAGGGATTGATGAAATGTCAGAGGTGAAGGAGTTTGGAGTATAACAGATGATGCCAAGATTTCTAACTCCAGAGAGCCAAGCGGGCAGTGACACTGTTACTTGGGATGGAAAAAGTTGGAAGATAGTTGAATCTTATGGTCTCTAAATTCATTTCATATTGTCCTGAGTTTTAATGCAAGGGAAATATCTTTGTACTTTGTTTCACATTAAGTATAAACAGAGCTATCATAGATTGAAGATATCAGAGTTATGCATATTAATGTATGTACATGATTAGAAATATGTATGGTTTTATATATTCTCCTAGTAAAATCTAGGATCTATTACAGTGTTCTATAGATGTGGAAGCTTCTAGACATCATCTAATCAAGAAGTCAAAAATTTGTTCCCAAAGACCTTTTTACTTTGGTTTACTTTTTTTTTTTTTTTAAGTCAAACCAACCAGTAAACAAACAAAAACATCAAAAAGGAAATTATTTTGGATGGGTACCATTTAGCATCCTTATCCTCTTACTTTAGAACCTCTGAACTCATTTAAATGAGCTATCTGCTCTAACAGGCACTTGAGTTTTCTACCCTTGAGCTAATTCAACCTTCTCATTTACTAGATGTGAAACTGGGTTAGTTTAACAGACTTTGGTGAAGCAAGATATGAAGAAGGGAAAAAATAGGAGCAGTAGTTATACAGCAATATGGTTGAATAACTTTTATAAACTATAATTATAAGGCTATAAAAATTATTTATGTCAGTAAGGTACTTTTAAACAAGATGGGATAGTTTTCCTGCCCTCTCCCCACCACACCCCCCACCAAAATACCATTTTCCGTTTTTTCTGTTCATGTGGTGTCACATTGACTCGATATCATTGCCCACAGTGCCACCTATTGGTAACATAAAGACGATGTAACCAGTTTTTCTGTAACCCGTATTTGGTACCACAGTCTTAAGAAATCTGCCCTGGATTTTCACAGGCAGATGTTAGAAAGCAGATTGTCTGTGATCCAACTGAAATGGGAGATGAATCACGTGCTCTATGTGGAGATGCTCAAGCTTGTCATTTAGAAGAACTCCAAATAGGATCTCAAAAGCATGATATCCGACTTCCCCAGTTCATGGTTCTGGCAAAAAGAGGCTGTGAAACTGCTTAGGGATTCTAAGAATTTAGATTGTTCCCACATATTGGGATGCAAATTGTTTTATGTGCCATGCTACTCAGGCATGATTGTTGCTTTTTAGAGACACCAAGTTGAAGTATTGAACTCATTTGATAAGTGCTCTGCCAGTCTTCATGTTATCACACAGGCTATTAAGTGCCAAAAAAAGGAATTAGTTTCATTGAATATATTTAATTTTTAAAAGTCAATTTTATAAGATTAGCGAATGTAATTTTCCCTTTCTTCATTATAAGCTTTTCTAGAGAAGGGTATTATTTCTACAGAACTAACATAATGCCAAATACAGTTGTCCCTTGATATCGTTGGGGGAGGATTGGTTTTAGGATCCCCTTAAATACTAAAATCCACTCATGCTCAAGTCCCACAGTGGGCTCTGCTGAACCACAGATAGGAAAAGTTGACCCTCGTGTCCACAGGGTTTGCATCCCAGGAATACCATGTTTTCGATCTGCGTTTGGTTGAGAATGAGGAACCTGCAGATGTAGAAGGCCCACTGTATTTATTTAAAAAAAAAAACAAATCTGCATTTAAGCAGACCTGCACAATTCAAAACCATGTTGCTCAAGTCAACTGTGCAAAGTAAGGTGTGGTATATATGGCTGCAGGAGTAATTAAAACATTTAACAGATATCAGCAGTTGGTTTCAAGTGCACATGCACTAACACACACCCGGAAAGATACACAGTAGAGATGGATGTGGTAAAGTACAAACATTGATGACTTCCCTCTTCTACACTCTTTGAATAAATGCTAGATTCATGGTGATTGTTATTTGTTTGAAATCAAAAGATTTAGTCATATCCTACCTCTCACAATCTGTTATTGTCCAAATTTTTATATGTATTACCACAATGTATTTCTGGTTAGCTTTGCTCACGTTTGAGTTATTTGTTGTGTATTTGATACTTGAGGTAGTTTCTGGAGGCAAGCTGTACTGACATTGTTGTAGCTACTCTTCCAGTTATTTAGAGACCAGGTAGTGATCCCAAGTAAGCCACCAGAAGACTGATCTGTGATATCCATGTTAGGAAAGACAAAATTGTTCCCCAGTTAAATAAAAAATCAAGTAAATAAAAATGGAAAAACTAGCACCATCGGACATCATGCTTTTAAAGAAATTGTGGTTTAAAAGCAAATTGTATTAGATTGAAGGACTATGGGGACAAAAATCCAAAAATCTATCCACCAAGGAGAAGCAAGTCAAAGGCTTGAAAGCAAAGAGTAGACCACAGGCAGGAAGACTCTTGGTTGGGAGAGAAGGGTCAGGAAGGAGCCCGGGAAGAATGATTCCTAAAAACTGGCACCAAGGGTGGGTAGGAGCACTAGCCCTGGAGCTGGACCACTAGGGTTCAAATTCTGGGAGCTTTGTCAGATACTGAGGCATTCAGAATGATAGGTAGGAACATTAGTCTTGCAGCTGTACAGCCTTGATTCAAATCCTGCTTCCCCCTATTGTAGCTCTGAGATGTTCTCAGTTTCCTCACCCGAAGATGGGTAGACTCAATTTAGTATGGCTGTTCTGTGAATTCCATGAGATAATAAATACAAATAGGGTGATCATAAGTCTTGAATGGCTAATTTAGCTCCAGATTTCTTTTTCTTTTCTTTTTAAAGTGAGATATTATGTAAGCCATGATGGATTTGGTAAACCTCCCTTTGATTTGCAGCTGTGGCCAATGGACTCTTCCTGTGTTCATTGAGACTAACTTTGGAGCTCACCAGGGATAATCCTGTTATTTTTTCCTGACTCTTTCCAGATATAATTTAACTAATGTAATGTCTACCTTTCGAACAGCATATTAGACTTTGACAATAAAACAAACTGCACAGGGGAATGTGGTCTAGGCACATGTAGCTCCTGATGTGGAGTGGCTGTGGGAGAAACATTCAGCACTAATGTGCCAACCAATAAATTGGTTGGCAGCCACTTGTGCCTAGGTCTGTGTTTATATTAATGCCTTCAAAATGTTTGAGGCTACAAGGAATTTAATCAGTGAGATGAGTGAGGGAAATGTGATTTATTATGGAGTAGGTTTATCTTAAATATTTTGTGTGGAAAACAGAGGCTGAGAAATCTTTCTAGTTTGAGTTTATCAAGAAAGGCTGGATGTCCTCAGTGTAGTTTTGTCATTTCTCATAGTAGAAATGTACACCTGCTTATTTATTTTATGTTTTGGCACAAACCTTTTTTTTGCAATAAATTCTTTCTGTAGCAAAAAGGTTAAAAAATAATTGGTGGATTTCTAAAAATGTGATAATGAATGTGTAAGTTGCATACAGTGTTCATTACTATTTACTACTTACTGTGGATGTATTGAAATCACTAGCTACATGGCAACCAGCAGACCCACATCTGCTGAAGAGTCAAAAATAGGCAGTTGAATTCTCCGCTTTAAAAGCTGATTGTTATTTTAAGAAGGCTGTTCATGAAGATGACGATTTAGCGTATGCTAAAGAAGCACATGCTAAAGCTACAGCAGATGTGTTTTTATATTACCGTGAAGCAGTTTGTCATTTAGATCAAGTGTCTATTATTTTAAATTAATTTCACTCATTTTTATTTTTATTTATTTATTATTATTTTTTAAGAAAGAGTCTTGCTCTGTCACCCAGCCAGGAGTGCAGTGGCAAGATCCTGGGTCTCTGCAACTTTTACCTCCTAGGTTCAAGTGATGCTTCCTGCCTCAGCCACCTGAGTAGCTGGGACCACAGGCATGTACCACCATGCATGGCTAAGTTTTGTATTTTTAGTAGAGATGGGGTTTCACCATGTTGGCCAGGCTGGTCTTGAACTCCTGGCCTCAAGAGATCCATCCACCCGCCCCAGCCGCCCCACATGCTGGGATTACAGGTATGAGGCACTGTGCCAGGCCCACTTATTTTCCATTTTAAATTTCCTTGTACACATAAGAAAAACTAGGTACAATCTTTAAAACACTGTCCCTTATGGCAAAAGATAAACTTCACAAACGTTCAAATGATTCTGATTTTATGTCAGTATCATCAGATGCTGTATTAGTTTCCTGTTGCTGCTGTAACAAATTAGTACAAAACAACATAAATGTATTATTTTACAGTACTGGAGGTCAGAAATCTGAAATGAATCTAACAGATTAAAATCAAGGTGTCAGCAGGTCTGTATTTTTCTTGAAGTTCTATGGAAGAATCTGTTTTTTGCCTTTTACTGTTTTGGGAGGCATCCTGCACCCATTGGCTTGTGATCCTGTCAAAGACCATCACTTTAACCTGAGCTTCTCTTGTCATGTATCCTTTTGCTGATGTTGACCCTCTTGTTTCCCTCTTGTAATGACCCTGGTGTTTGGGCTCACCTGGATAATTCAGGATAATCTCTCCACCTCAAGATTCTTAATCACATTTTCAAAGTCCCTTTGCCAAGTAAAATAACGTGCATACATTCAGAGGATTAGGATGTAAGCATCTTTAAAGGCTCAATATTCTGCCTATCACAGATGCTTCAAATACATATTTATGTTCATTCCAGTAACAGTTTGATGACAGCATCTAATTAAATAAAGCTTGACCTTATTGTGAATGTTAATGTAAATTCAGTTTGAAAGTTCAGCGTTGATGGTAAAGTTATTTGTTTTCAAAGTGATTAGAAATTTGGCATAGCCATGCATCGTGACAACAATGTCCTTACAAAATTAAGAGACTTATGAAGCAGAAATGTATTTGAAACAGGTTGTGGTGTAAAAATAATTGATGTGCCCATAATTGAGTTCCAAGAAACTAGAATATACTAACAATAAAAATAGATGATCCAGTTATCAAATTTTATAGGTACACACACACAAAAACAAGGAGAGAAAAACTGAACTGAAAAACCTTTATGACAGAACTGACATTAAATTTAAAAAAGTAAAACAACCCTCCAGTATCACAGTCTTCCTTTTGTTGCCTAGCTTCAATTGCATCCAAAAATATCTGAGGCCCTGGCGGACCCACTTGTAAATAAACCTGAGTGTGCTACAATGGCATTCAACTCCTTTGTACATGAGTCATTTGGTTGTAGTTTTATTGAAAATCATTTGGAAACATTTAATCAAAGTATTCAAAAATTGGAAACCCAAAAAACGGAAGCTTTTAGAAAAATTGCAATTATTGAAAGCAAAGCATGAATATAGGCATTGAAATTTGTTCTTATAAAAGCATGGAATAAACAGAATAAATTAAAATTTGAAAGCTTAAAGTTTTTTAAATTTATATTTTAAGTTCAGGGGAACATGTGCAGGTTTGTTCTATAGGTAAGCTTGTCTCTTAGTTTTTGTACAGATTATTTCATCACCGAGGTATTAAGCCTAGTTACCATTAGTTATTTTTCCCGATTCTTTCTCTCTTCCCACTCTCCACCCTCTGATAGGCCCCAGCTGTGTGTAGTTCCTCGGTATGTGTCCATGTGTTCTCGTGATTTAGCTTTCACTTATAAGTGAAAACATGCAGTATTGGTTTTCTGTTCCTGCATTAGTTTGCTAAGGATAATGGCCTCCAGCTCCATCCATGGCCCTGCAAAGGACATGATCTCGTTCTTTCTTATGGAAAGCTCAAATTGTATGTAAGATTTAATTTTTAAAACCTGTGATTGCACTTCGAATATCTTGTTTTCTGGCAGGAATCATTTGATGATACTCCTGTTTTAAATTTGATACATTTATATTCTGTATCAGAATATAACAACATTAAGAAGGAAGTTCTATGATTTTTAAAAGAATCATATACCAAAACAAGGTGTTTGATGAGATTTGTCTTTCAAAAATATATGCTGAGAAAGCATAGTTTGAGGGGAGACACCAGGCAGTAACAGTAAAAATATCTGGATGAAAGTATTTACAAATTCCAATATGAAAAAAATTACAATTGAGAATATCTTCAACTTAGCAGTCTGTTCTTATCTATTCAGATATTTTTGTAACTGAGAAAGAATATTTTGTCAAAAATGGTGTGATCTAGAGACAACAGTTAGTGCGAATGTCAACAATTTCAAAATTAGGAACCTTAAAATGTAATTTTGAAGATTACAGTCAGTTCTGTGAAGAAATAAGATATGTAAAAGTACATTCTTTAGAAAGTACCTCTAAAATGCATTACAGAGAGATATAAACATAGATTCAATTATATGGTTATGCACCAATAATTATTATTCTGATTATGTGATTTTCAGTATTCAAATAATCAATGTAAATAGTTTTTAATTTTAATTTTGCATTAATATATGTGAATGTATTTTATATTTTAATGACAGAAACATAAATGGTTTTTGAATGGAACCATTTCATAGGTGCTTCATATTTCATAAGCTGATATAGCAAATACATATTCATGATTTTATATGATTGGTAATTTCAGCAACCCTTTCCGTCCCCAAACAGTACCTGGCTCATTGTAATCTCTTATTATTACCATAAGCAGCTTAGTGAGGAACCTTCTAAGCCACCTAACCTTTAATAATTCCTTTCTCTGTGGCCTGCAGAACACTTTCTTACATATAAATTCAACATTTTTTGTGTCATTTTCTGCTTTAATATGTTTCATACATGCTTTGTCTTTTTCTTTTTCCTTGTCATAAATGGCATGTCCTATTAACACTTTTTATTTCCCTATTTCCTTACTGTAACTGGCATTTTCTGTCAATGCCATTTCTTTCAAAGCACTATGCAGCAGACATCAAACTTTCTCCCAATTCCTTTAACTTCTCCTGGAGGATGGGTTGACTTTGCTTATGCTATAGCTGTGTTTGTGCACTGTGCGTACAGCCCCATGATACACAGATGAGGGAGCAAGCACAGGCTGAAATCTTGTAGGGCTCTGTTCACCTATTTCTTCAAAAGAGTAACCCACGCCAGCAGCGCCCTGGTGTACCACTTTCACTCTCCTTTAGAGAAGCCTCTACTCTTTGGCCAGGCCGGCCTTTCCTCATCCTTGTCAAGATTGTTTTCTAAACACCAGAACCATTTCCCCGTATCTTCAATGGCCTCAGCCCATTGGCTTTAACATTATTCTTTATGACTTCAGCATTGTTGACTTCACAGCCTTTTTACTTCCTCAACTCCAAAATAGCGCTGTCGTTTCCTAGCTAGAATCCCACCGTTCCTCAGAAAGTTTCCTTCTCCAGCATCATGAGTTTTTACATGGCTTTTGTGACCACAATCATCTTCATCACTCCTCCCCTCTTCCCTACAGAATGTGCCTTCCATATGCCTCACCTCAGGACCTCAATGTTTTGGTACTTCTTCATTTTCTCAGTTCATCACCTGCTTTAGGCTTTATTTACCTTCCTTTGTCATCAGAATCCCATTAGCCATTCTCAGTGATTCTGTGCATTAACTGCTTAGAAATCTTTCTCTATTGGAGAAAGCCTTAAGAAGCCTTAGAGCTTCAGACTGTGTTTACCCGTTTCTTTCTTACTAATACTTGAATTCAAAAGTCTTAACTATCTGCTTTATTGCCTTCTAGATTTTTGTTACTCGAAATGGAAGCCATGGACCAGAATCTGAGAACTTGTTAGAGATGCAGATCTTGCCTTATGCCACACCTATGAGTTGAAATCTTCCTTTTAACATTATTCATGCTGAAGTTGGACAGGCACTGCTCTAGAGTACCAGCAGACTAAGGCCAACTGTAAAGATTATTCTTTGCTTCTTCTCTGGCAAGCCAGATACACTCTAGGAGTGGATGAATGGTTGACTCTAGGCGATGTAGGCACAGCAAGGAGCAGAAGGAGTAGCAGACTGTGGGGATGCCATGCATGGGAGGAATGGGGGAGAGGAAGAGGCATAGATGCAAAGACTATGAAAATGATCATTTCAGAGACCCTAAATTACCCATATATATAGTCAATTCCTGTGTGTGCTGAGTGTCAATGATGTTGATGATATTAATAATAGTAATAATTAGGTCAGGCACGGTGGTTCATGCCTGTAATCCCAGCACTTTGGGAGGCTGAGACTCCACGAGGTCAGGAGTTCGAGACCAGCGTGACCAATATGGTGAAACTCTGTTTCTACTGAAAATACAAAAAAAATTAGCTGGGTGTGGTGTCAGGCGCTTATAATCCCAGCTACTGAGGAGGCTGAGGCAGGAGAATCGCTTAAACCCAGGAGGCGGAGGTTGCAGTGAGCCAAGATCGTGCCACTGCACTTCAGCCTGAGCAACAGAGCGAAACTCCATCAAAAAAAAAAGAAAAATAAAGAGTAAAGAAAAAAATAGTAATAATTAAAAATTGTTCATCCCAAATTATGAAAACAGAATCTGCATTTCAATGAGAACACTAGATAACTCATACATATAATAAAATTTGAGAGGTATTTTCTAGAGCAGTGGTTTTTCAAAGAGCTGTTGTGTGAAATCACTTTAGTGGATTTGCAGTCTGCACTAAAAACAGCAGCAATGACAATAAAATGGATTAAAATAGAATACATAGAAAATATCAGGGTGTGATTAAAAACCTGGTAAATGTTAACATTGGTTTGGGAATTTTTTCAGTAATATTTGTGTGTGCTCAATTATGATATAAAGTAAATTTCTTACTTGGGTAAAAATGGTTGGTAAATCTCATCTAGACAATTTTTTGTAGCAAATGCAAAACCAAGCTGAAGAAGTCTACTCAATTTCTGGCATCTCTTGTCAATCCTGCCTTCATTGCTACCTAGAAATCTTCTTAATCATCATCATGCTTTGTAACTTTGTGAGAAAGAAAAGGTGGAACTGTGATTTATTCAAATGAGATTCACACAAAACCCATCAGAGTACAGATAAAAGTACTACCCATTGGTCTAAAGCAGAATTTCTAAATCTTTTCTGAGAACTATTCCTCAGAGAATAAGGATATATAACGCAAGCCTTTTCCCTATAATTTTGGAGTTTCTTTGGAACCACTTTATTTTCCTTTAAAATTTATGCAAAACCATGTGAAATAACTTTTACAAATCAATAAGAAAAAGACAATCCTATAGAAAAATAGGAAAAAGTCTCAAAGTGTTATACTGTGTAAGAGAAAATGCAAATAGTCAAATAACATATAAAAAAGAGCTCAAAACCATTAGTTTTCAGAGAAATGAAAAAGGCAAATCAAAACTACAATGCAATACAATTGTATTCCCACTAGAATGGCTAAAATATAAATATTCACAACAACCAGTTTATGACTAGGGTTAAACAGCAGGATCTCTTACACTCTGCTGATAGGATAGAAATTGGCACCAGATTTTATTTTCTTAAAAAAAAAAAAAAAAAAAAAAAAAAAAAAAAAAAAAAAAAAAAAAAACCTCTTTATTTGGAATTGATTTTAAACTTACAGAAAAGTTGAAAAATTGAAAATAGTTAAAAATAGTATAAAGAACACCTGTATACTTACCAACATAATCAATTGCTAAATTTTACTCTATTTGCTTTATTTGCCCATTCTCTTCTCTCTCTCTCTCTCTCTCACACACACACACACACACACACACACACATTCACACACATTTATTCGTATATTTTTCTTGAATTCCCTGAACCATTACATTACATATATCATGGCCCTTGACCTCAAAATACTACAATGTGTCTTTCCTAAAAGTAAGACTATTTTCTTACATCAGCATAGTGCAGTTATCAACTTCAATAAACTTTAGCATTGATGTAATACTTTTCAATTTTGAACTTACCTTTAATACATTTAATTTTTAATTTTGTTAGTTAAACTAATAATGTTCATTACAACACTTTTTCCTTTTATATTGTGATCCAGTATAGGATCAAGTATTATATCTAGTTGTCACATCTTTAATCTGGAACATTTCCACAGCCTTTTTTTTTTTTTTTCTTTTGGTCTTTTATGACATTATATAAAAAATAGAGCCCCTATTTTTATAAAATACATTGATACAATCACTTTTCTTATTTTATAAATTTCTTTTTTATAAGAAAATTTATAAATTTTTATAAAATTTATAAAATTTTATAAATTTCTTATTTTATAAGAAATTTCAAGCAGATAAAAAGAAAACAAATTGTATTATGAACCCTCATGTATGAATCACTCAGCTTCAACAATCATCAATTTTTTGCTATTCTTGTTTCATTTGTACTTATGCTTACTGTTGTAACTAGTTTTGAAAACTTTAAAGCTGACCATATTGTATACATGATTAATCATCTGAGATATATATATATATATCCATCCCCAACAGAAGCACCTGTATAAGTACCTAAAAAGATATGGACTAGAGTGTTTATAGCAGTTTTGATTATAAATGCCAAAAGCTAGAAATAATGTAAATACTCTTGATTACTAGAAAGGCTAGACATCTTATGATCTATTTTGGAGTACTACACAGCAATGGAAATGAATAAACTAATGCTACATGCAAAACATTGATGAATCTCACAAATATAATTCTAAACAAAAGAAGAACAGAGCATTTGGTTGAAAGCAAGCAACATGAATGATTCCATAGCATTAGATGTCAGAATAGTTTTTACTTTTGGAGGAAGTGTAGTAATGGGCAAAATCATAATAAAGGCTTCCAGGATTTGGCAATACTCTATTTCTTAACGTGAGTTGTGCTTGTGTCCATTTTAGAAAAATTTATAGAGCTATCCAATAATTTTCCACTTCTCTATGTCCATTTACTTTTAATTCAATGCAAATTATTTTTAAAGATTTATATGAAGTTTATTTTCTACTTCTTAATATATCTGTACTCATTTTAATATAAAGATATTTCAAATTATTCAAAATCATTAAAAAATATTTTACTTATCATTTTATTACTAAATCTACAAATTTAGAAAATCATTTTGAAGTAATGAAGCTTTGAATTCAGGCAGTTTCTCTTTTTTTATCTTATTGTCAAAATATTTTGAGCACTCCAATATAAAAGAATAAATGTTAAGAGTTTTATTCACTGTCTTTCCAGCTAGTGAGTAATTACCTCAGTCTACTATTGGTAAAAATGTTGATATGTCTATCTTTTGTTAATGGGTCAAGCTGCTCTTGTTATATAGTGAACTCAATGGCTCTTTATCTCTTATACAATCTCACAGGAACACTTCATCCTAATCTACACTTCATTTTATTATAGTACCTTATCATGTGCAGTAAAAATGTTCATTTTGTCATAGAGTTGCTGATTGAGTGTTCAGCCTTGAAAAAATATTTGTTATTAAAATGAACTGTGCAAGTCAGTCTTAAAAATTATTTACTATTTCACACATGCAATAACACAGTTTGTAGGCATCCAGGAATCCACTATCTAGATATAATGCATTTTACCATTTTGCCAATTTGCTGCAGATCTTTGTTAAATTAAGTTGTAAATACAGATTCTTTCAAAGCCTTCTCTTTCCCGTCTTATGCTCCATAAATGTCTCCTCTCATCTTCCCTCCCTCCAAGTACAATTCTCCTGAAGTTAATGCATGTTTTTACAATTATGTTCTTACCCTTTTATGCATGTATGAGCACATGTAATAATATGTTTCATATGTTTAACATTTTTTACATAAATGATCTTATACTATATGTGTATATATATGTAATCTTTTGCATTTACTTTTTGCACATCTTATATTTGGGATATCAAAATCAGATAGTTTAAAAGTATTCCATTTGATAAATATAGAATAATTAATTTACCCATTCCCATATTATCAGTTGTTAACCACTGTGTGCTATTGCAACAATGTTCTTGAACTGAGTGGTTATTGCATTGCAGTGGTACCTCTGGGCACATACTGAAGGTGAGTTTGCTATGCTGAGTCATGTCAATTCCACCTTACTACTTTACTAGCTCTTACCTGATGGCTAAGAAGTGTACTAATTTATACTTATAACACACAGTAAATGGAAGTTCTCATTGCCCTACATGTTCTTCAACACTTGGTTCTGTTAGACATTTAAACTTTAGTTGTGAGTTTCTGTTTATTATTAAACAGTAGATTAATTGACCTTATCTGCATTTTCATCTGTTTTTATAATTTTTTCCTGTGTGAAGAAATATAGAACTTAGTATCTCCAAATTCTGACCTGTCCTTTACTTCTAGTTACCCAAGGTAACTGTAGAGTGTCAAACAGTTAAAGTTATTTCTCATCTTATAAATAATATGTCTTTTAAAATAAGTATCAGAATCACTTTTTTGTTGTTTTTACAGTTCTGATTTGATATAGGTTTTTTTTTTAACAACATTTTATATTTTTTCCACTTCACAATTTTATATTTGTGTCAGTGCTGCCCGCAGCAATTCCTAGGGTATCACTGAACACGATGCCTCCCAGGAGCACAGACTGAAAGTCACTGATCTGGTCAGATTAAAGTAAATGGAACAGAGGCACAGAAGTTGCTTCCTTCTACGGGTTCCCTAGTGGGACCCACATGAGGCAGCGGCACTTTGGAGCAACAGGATCAGCCCAAGATTCAACCCTGCCAGTCTCTAGTGACAAGATTCTGCTTGGGGGAAGCTGTAGGCTGATCCTATCACATGGAATGTGTGATCACTGCTTGCCATGGCTTCATTAGCACCTCCAGGAGCTGAAAAACACTGTTGCTGTGAACCAAGGCGAAATGATCTGCCTCACATTCCAGCCAGCTACACTCAACCTTGCTGTTACTCAGCAGTCTGTTTTATGAATCTCACGCTGCCTCCCTGAGGTTCCAGACCATGCTCATTTTCTACTCAAACCATCCTTTATTCTTTTAAAAGTAGCACCATCCTCCTTTTCATTCAGACTCAAATGCCTGACACATAGGCTGAATTTATTATGTTCCATTGTATGTCTTCTAAACTGGAAGCCATTGGAACAATGCCACCTCATTAGTTTCTCTTGAAGAAACTGCTTTCTGACTTATTGATCCTGTGATCATTCTGCTTTGGTCCTACTTACATCTTTCACTTGGTATATTAGTTACAGTGTTCCTCTGTAGTGCTCTTGGCATTGCTCTCATGGATGCAGAAATAGCTGACTCAGCACTAAACACTTCATCTTCAATGACTTTATTTTTCTTATACATCTGATTTTATTAGATGAGAAAATCTTTTCTAGAAATTCTTTGGTGGACTTTTCCTTATATCTCATAGATCAGAAACACACAACATACCCAATTATTCCCTAAACATAAACGGGCAAGGAGTTTAGAGTAGCAACAATTGGTTTAGATTAGGGGCTAGCAAAATGTAACTCATGGGTCAAATACATCGTGCTGCCTGGTTTTGTATGCCCCAGGAGCTAAGAAGGAATTTTACATTTAAGTGGTTAAAAAATCAGAAGAATATGTTATAACACGTGAAAATTACATAAAATTTAAATTTTGGTTTCCACAAATGAAGTTTTATTGGAATGCAGTTACATTCATTCATTTCCATATTGTCCATCATTTTCTTCCTCTTACAGTGACATAAATGAGCAATTATGACTGAGACCCCATGGCCTGCAAAGACTAAAATATTTACTATCTGGTCATTTATGGAAAAAGTCTGCTGAACCCTGGCTTAGGTCACTTTATTTTTGTCCCTTGGGGAAGGATCCACTTTCCTTGAGCATACTGTTGCCTGCAAGATTCTGGAACAGCATTAGGGTTCTGTTAGCAGAACCCTGTGTGAATGGTGACTACTGGGAGGTACACAAAAGTGTCAGCCTTATTTAGAATATTGTGGTAACTAACTTGTTTCTCTATTCCTGGTCTGCTTATGCTCCTCCCTACCCAAATCATTTTGTATGTTGCTGAAGAAAAGATCATCCTGGAACACCCTTCTTAACATGTTAGGTTTCTGTTTAGCCTTGCATCACCTGTCAAAGTAAAAACTTAATCCAGAGTTTAGTGCCTTCTGTGCTCTGGATCCAAGTTACTCCCATGTGTCATCTATACTTTAGACACATCAAGAATCTGTATTCCCTTTATTTCTGCAAATATGCTCTCTCCTTCACATGTCCATATGTTTATGCTAGTTATTTCTTTTACCTAAAGAGCCCTAATTACTTTAGGAGGTACTCTACCTTAATCTTAATCATATTTTAATGTTCACCTTAACTTCTCCAGACATTTTTCTGACTTCCCCATTTGCATAATGTATATCATTTTCTGAACCCCAAAGGAATTGGCTCGTATCTCTTATGACACTGCAACATTCTGCCTTTTTAATAGTTTCTCTGATTTTTTATTCTAAAAGATAAGGCCCTTGAGGTTGTAAACTGTCATGTTTAAAACTCAGTACAGTAGCTTATTCCTAGTAGAAGATAATGTCAGAGAGTATATTGGAATTTGGGGCTCAGCTACGTAGAAAATGTCTTCAAAGCTAGACAAAGATTCTTAATCTGGAATAGTAGAAAATAAGAAAATACACTGATGGTTTTTACTGGTATATCTGGTAGGGAATTGTTTTGGGGAGAAGGAAGACTGATGTATTTATAAATCAATTGTTTAATGACAGAGTACATGCTGAGTGCCTTAAATGTGTTATCTCTTCAATTGCAAGATACTTATAAGTAATCATAAAATGTGGGCTTCATAGGTCCATTTTATAGTTAAATAGGGTCAGAGATACTAAGTAATTTGTCCAGGGACATACAGATAGCAAAATTTGGAATAGAACCCAAATCTTGGGTAGACCAATCTCTTTCCATCACTTTAAGACAGAAGCAGCCTTCGCATCATCCATTATGGATGACTATAAAGGCAATCCTTTCCTACCTCACTAGCAATTAAAGACTCAAACGGGGGAAATAGGTTATGACACAATTAGAAAGCAGTAGTCAAAACTCTTGTGGAAAATAAAAAATAAAAAAAAGAGCTGCATTGTATCATGCCGGTCGTAAATATTCCACACACATACACATTATCTAGCATTTGGGGCTCGTAAAATGCTGTTTTAATATAAGTTTAAAGCATTTCTGCCATACATAGCTAGGTGTGTGCAAATGTATGTATATTTATAAGTATGTTGTTTTGATGAAATTATGCAGAAGTTTAATTCATGTGTTTTCTACCTGAGTCAAGTTGATAGTACTGTATGCTAAAAGAATAAAACTCTTAGAAGGAAACATAAGAGTAAATCTTTGTGACTTTGGGTCAGGCAGTGGCTTTTAGATATTAAAAAAAAGCTACAAATTTATACAATCAACTTCATCCAAATAAACACATTTTGTTCTCAAAATGATTATATCAGTAGAGAGAACAAAACCTACTGAATGGAAGAAAACATCTGATAAGGGACTTGCATTCAAAATATTTGTCTTACTATTCAATAATAAAAAGATAAATAACCCAATTTGAAACTGGGGAAATAATTTGCATAAACATTTCAGCAAAGACAAAATACAATTGGTCAATAAGCATATCAAAAGGACTTAAACATCATTAGTCATAAGAAAAGTGCAAATCAAAACTACAGTAATATGAACTACCAGTTCTTACTAACTAGGTTGATTATAATCAAAACACAGATAATAACAAGTGTTAAGAATGATGTGGATAAATTGTGACTCTCATACACTGTGGGAGTGTAAAAAGGTGCAGACACTTTTGAAAATAGTTTGAGAATTCCTCAAAATATTAAACATACATTTACCATATGATTCAGTAATTCTACTCTTAGGTATATATCCAAGATAAATAAAAACACACACAAACTTCTACATGGATGTCCGTTACAGAATTATGCATAATAGCCCAAACTGAAAGCTACACAAATGTCTATCAAGATTAATGGAAAAACAAAATGTGATGTATCTACACAATGGAATATTACTCAAGCATAAAAAGGAATGAAGTGCTGATACATGCTACAAACTGGATAAACCTTAAAAACAATGTGCTTAAACAAAGAAGCCAGTCGAAAAAGGCCACATACTATATGATTCTATTTGTATGAATTGTCAAGATTAGTCAAATCTATAGAAACAGTAGTAGCTTCGTTATTGCTGGAGGCTGGTGTGGTAGGAGTTAGTGGAAATGGGGAATTACTGCTAATTGGTACATGGTTTCTTTTGGGTTGGATAAAAAAAATTCTAAAGTTAGATTGTAGTGATGGTTGAGAATAGGTTCAGTAGGAATGGTATCAACTCTCAACTCTTCACCTTTGTATATCTGATAGAGTTCAACTCTGAGTTCATCTGGTCCTGGACTTTTTTATTTTTTTTTAAGGTTAGTAGGCTATTTGTTACTGCTTCAATTTTGGAGTTCATTATTCGTCTGATCAGGGGTTCAGTTTCTTCCTGACTCAGTCTTGGGAGGGTGTATATATCCAAAAAATTTTCCCATTTCTTCTACATTTTCTAGTGTGTGTGCACAAAAATGTTTGTAATATTATTTGATGATTATTTGTATTTCTGTGAGGTCAGGGAAATATCCTGTTTCTCATTAATAATTGTGTTTAGTTGGATCTTATCTTTTTTTTTTATTAGTCTAGCTAGCAGTCTATCTAATTTATATGTTAAAAACTCCTGGATTCATTGATCCTTTGAAAAGGTTTTTGTGTCTCAGTCTCCATCAGTTCAGTCTTGATTCTGATTATTTTTTGTCTTCTGCTGGCTTTGGGGTTGCTTTATTCTTGTTTCTCTAGTTCTTCCAGTTGTGATGTTAAGTTGTTAATTTGAGATCTTTCTAACATTTTCATGTGAGCATTTCATGCTATAATTTTCCCCTTAAGACTGCCTTAGCTGTGTCCCAGAGATTCTGGTTGGTTGTGTCTTTGTTCTCATTAGTTTCAAATAACTTCTTGATTTTTACCTTAATTCAATTATTTACTTAAAAGTCATTCAGGAGCAGGTTATTCAATTTTCATGTAATTGTATGGTTTTGAAGAATTTTCTTAGTCTTGATCCCTTATTTTATTGTGCTGTGGTCTGAAATAATAGTTGTTATGATTTCAGTTCTTTTGCATTTGCTGAGGACTGTTTTGTGTCTGATTATGTGATTGATTTTAGAATATGTGCCCTATGGTGATGTGAAGAATGTATAGTCTGTTGTTTTTGGTTGGAGAGTTCTGTAGAATTTCTATCAGGTCCATTTGATCCAGTACTGAGTTCAGTTTTTCAATATCTTTGTTAGTTTTTTGCCTTGATGATCTGTCTAATACTGTCAGTAGAGTGTTGAAGTCTCCCACTGTTATTGTGTTGGAGTCTAAGTCTTTTTGAGTCTCTTAAGAACTTGCTTTATAAATCTGGGTGTTCCTCTGATGGGCATGTATATATTTAGGATAGTTAGGTCTTCATGTTGAATTGAACTCTTTACCATTATGTAACGCCCTTCTTTGTCTTTTTAAATTATTGTTGGTTTAAAGTCTGTTTTGCCTAAAATTAGTATTGCAACTCTGATTTTTTTCTGTCTTCCATTTGCTTGCTAGATTTTTCTCCATCCCTTTATTTTGAGCCTATAGGTGTCATTGTGTGTAACATGGGTCTCTTGAAGACAGCATACAAATGTGTCTTGCTTCTTTACCCAGCCTGCCATGTTGTACCTTTTAATTAGGACATTTAGCCTGTTTACATTCAAGGTTAATTTTGATATGTGTGGATTTGATTCTGTCATCATGGTGTTCGGTGATTATTATGCAGAATCTTTTGTGTGGTTGCTTTACAGTGTCACTGGTCTATGTACTTACGTGTGTGTGTGTGTGTTTTTAGTGACTGGTAATGGTCTTTCCTCTTCATATTTAGAGCTTCCTTTAGGAGCTCTTTTAAGACATGTCTGGTGATAAATTTCCTCAGCATTTGCTTGTCTGAAAAGGATCTTATTTCTCCTTCACTTATTAAGCTTAATTTGGCCAGATATGAAATGCTGGGTTGGAATTTCTTTAAGAATGTCAAATGGCTGGGCATGGTGGCTCATGCCTATAATTGCAGCACTTTGGGAAGCCAAGGTGGGTGGATCACCTGAGATCAGGAGTTCAAGACCAGCTGGCCAACATGGTGAAAGCTGTCTCTACTAATAATACAAAAATTAGCTGGGCATAGTGGCATGTGCCTATAATTCCAGCTACTCAGGAGACTGAGGCAGTATAATTACTGAAACCTAGGAGGCAGAGGTTGCAGTTAGCTGAGATCATGCCACTGCACTTCAGCTTGGGTGACAGAACAAGACTCTGTCTCAATAAATAAATAAATAAATAGCAAAAAATAAAAAAAGAATGTTTAATACTGGCCCCCAATCTCTTCTGGCTTGTAGGATTATTTTGAGTGGTCCCTTGTTAATCTTATGGGCTTCCTTTTGTAGCCTATCTGATGTTTTTCTTTAGCCACCTTAACAGTTTTTTCTTTCATTTCAACTGTGGAAAATCTGATGACTGTGCGTCTTGGGTATGATCTTCTTGTGAATTATTTTACTGAGGTTATCTGCATTTCCAGATTTTGAATATTGGCCTCTCTAGCTGGGTTGGAGAAGTTCTCATGGATGATATCCTAAAATATGTTTTCCAGGTTGCTTACACTCTCCCTGTCTCCTTCATGGACACCAGTAAGTTGTAGATTTGGTCTCTTTACATGATCCCATATATCATAGAGGTTTTGTTCTTTCCTTTTTATTTATTTTTTTTCTCTATTTTTGTCTGTCTTATTTCAGAAAGCCAGTCCTAAAGCTCTGAGATTTTTTCCTCAGCTTGGTCTATTCTGCTATTAGTACTTGTGATTGCATTATAAAATTTGTAGCATGTTTTCAGCTCTGTCAGGTTGGTTACATTCTTTTCTATACTGACTATTTTGTCTGTCAGCTCCTGTATTTTATTGTGATTTGTATCTTCCTTGGATTGAGTTTCCTGCATCTCAGTGATGTTCATTCCTATCCATATTCTGAATTTTATTTCTGTCACCTCATCCTGGTTCACAACTTTTGCTGGAGGGGTAGTGTAGTCATTTGGAGGAAAGAAGACACTCAGGCTTTTTGAGTTGTCAGAGTTCTTGAGCTGGTTCTTTCTTATCTTTATGGGCTGATGTTTCTTCATGCTTCAAAGTCACTGATGTTTTGATTTTTTTTTTCTTTTATCCTATTTGATGACCTTGAGTGTTTGTTTGTGGTATAAGGTGGGTTCCGTCAACTGGCTTTATTTCTGGAATATTTTAGGGGACCAACACTTAGGTCCCAACTCCTGGACTGTGTGCTGTAACTCTGGGGTACTTTTATCAGCCCCAAACTTTGTTCTCTGTCTCCTCGAGGTTAGGAATCCATTGTGCTGGTGGTGCTGAGGTGCTCCTGGACCACTGTTCACTATACTCCAATGGGTAGTGTGAGCAAAAGTGTTTTATAGTGCAGTGGCAGTGGGATCCATCCTCATTTACACATTCCAGCAGCAGCGGTAATGTGGTGGGGTGCACACTTGTTGGCTGCAGCAGGGTGCTAGCAGGTGCCAGGGTGCCTGCCTCCATGCAGGCAGTCACCAAAGTGGTGGAGGCAGCATGGCTCAAGCGGGAGGGCAGGAGGTCCCTGATGGCAACTGTACCCATGGTTGTGCTGGTGGTGTTGTTAATATGGGGATGGAACACTGGTGGCCATAAGTCTGTGTACACTCTTCGTGTGCTGCAAGCAGGGTTGGTAACTCAGGGAGAGGGTTGGTCGGCTGTTCTCGGTGCCTAATATTACTCCCAAACCAGTGTTGGCAAGGGTGGGGCACTGGCAGGCATGGGGCTGGCTGGCTCTTTCCTGCCAAGGCTTTGACTACAATGGTGGTTCAATAGGGGATTAGGGCATGTGGGCAGAGTGCAGTGCTGGTGAGGCAAGGAAAGTTATCCTCCAGGCCCCTCATCCCTACCCGCTGCACACACTGCTGGCAAAGCTATGTGGGAGGTGGCCATGGGGAGGGAACCGGCGGGCTGGTGTATGGCATGGTGAAAGTCACACTGAAGCTCTCTTCCAGTCAGGCATAGTCTGCCTGTAAAAGACCTATGATATGGGTCCCCAGGGCACCTGAGGCTGCACTGTAAGCAGATGTGGCCATGCTGGGGCCCCAGGAGGGGACAGCAGACCAAGGGGTGCTTAGATTGGACGAGCCCCATCTGATGGGCAAGAACCACCCTGCAGAGTTTAGGTCCCACAGTTCCTCTAGGGTTAAAGTCTCCTAAGGAAACAAGTAGAGCCTGGGGGATGGGCATTCCTGGCTGTGTTCCTCTACAGACACTCCCACACCAAACCCTCTGGGCTCTGCATCACCTAATGTACTGCACCTTCCACTTCTCTAAGCAGCTCTCCCTGCCAACTGAGTGTCTGTAGTAGTTAAGGGGCATCCTGCTGAGATTCCAGAAGCCCATGGAAAGAGCAGCTTGCTCCTTGCTAGCTCAACTCACCTATTTCCCCAGAGTTGTTGGGGGTCAGGAACAAGTCCAGCTGCAAAGTAGTCTGTGCTGGATTCCCAGCTTTCTGCCCCCAGCCAAGCTACTGTGTCAAATGCAGTTCTTTTAAAGGAAAAACAAATGTGCCCAAAATTAGGGGCACCTATATGAAAAATGATTGGCCACATATGTAATTCTGGAGAAAGATAACGAACTCACAGTCACTTACGTTAAGAAATACACAATTTGCATTTCTCTGATGGCCAGTGATGATGAGCATTTTTTCATGTGTCTGCTGGCTGTATGAATGTCTTCTTTTGAGAAATGTCTGTTCATATCCTTTGCCCACTTTTTGATGGGGTTGTTTGTTTTTTTCTTGTAAATTTGTTTGAGTTCTTTGTAGGTTCTGGATATTAGCTCTTTGTCAGATGAGTAGATTGCAAAAATTTTCTCCCATTCTGTAGGTTGCCTGTTCACTCTGATAGTAGTTTCTTTTGCTGTGCAGAAGCTCTTTAGTTTAATTAGATCCCATTTGTCAATTTTGGGTTTTGTTGCCGTTGCTTTTGGTGTTTTAGACATGAAGTCCGTGCCCATGCCTATGTCCTGAATGGTATTACCTAGGTTTTCTTCTAGGGTTTTTATGGTATTAGGTCTAACATTTAAGTCTCTAATCCATCGTGAATTAATTTTCATATAAGGGGTAAGGAAAGGATCCATTTTCAGCTTTCTACTTATGGCTAGCCAATTATCCCAGCACCATTTATTAAATAGGGAATCCTTTCCCCATTTCTTGTTTTTCTCAGTTTTGTCAAAGATCAGATGGTTGTAGATGTGTGGTATTATTTCTGAGGGCTCTGTTCCGTTCCATTGGTCTATATCTCTGTTTTGGTACCAGTACCATGCTCTTTTGGTTACTGTAGCCTTGTAGTATAGTTTGAACTCAGGTAGCGTGATGCTTCCAGCTTTGTTCTTTTGGCTTAGGATTGTCTTGGCAATGTGGGGTGTTTTTGGTTCCATGTGAACTTTAAAGCAGTTTTTTCCAATTCTGTGAAGAAAGTCATTGGTAGCTTAATGGGGTTGGCATTGAATCTATAAATTACCTTGGGCAGTATGGCCATTTTCACGATATTGATTCTTCCTATCCATGAGCATGGAATGTTCTTCCATTTGTTTGTGTCCTCTTTTATTTCACTGAGCAGTGGTTTGTAGCTCTCTTTGAAGAGGTCCTTTACATTCCTTGCAAGTTGGATTCCTAGGTATTTCATTCTCTTTGAAGCTATTGTGAGTGGGAGTTCACTCATGATTTGGCTCTCTGTTTGTTTGTTACTGGTGTATAAGAATGCTTGTGATTTTTGCAAATTGATTTTGTATCCTGAGATTTTGCTGAAGTTGCTTATCAGCTTAAGGAGATTTTGGGCTGAGATGATGGGGTTTTCTAAATACACAATCATGTCATCAGCAAACAGGGACAATTTGACTTCTTCTTTTCCTAACTGAATACCCTTTATTTCTTTCTCTTTCTTGATTGCCCTAGCCAGAACTTCCAACACTTTGTTGAATAGGAGTGGTGAGAGAGGGCAACCCTGTCTTGTGCCAGTTTTCAAAGGGAGTGCTTCCAGTTTTTGCCCATTCAGTATGATATTGGCTGTGGGTTTGTCATAAATAGCTCTTATTATTTTGAGATATGTTCCATCAATACCAAATTTATTGAGGGCTTTTAGCATGAAGGGCTGTTGAATTTTGTCAAAGGCCTTTTCTGCATCTGTTAAGATAATCATGTGGTTTCTGTCTTTGGTTCTGTTTATATGCTGGATTATGTTTATTGATTTGCATATGTTGAACCAGCCTTGCATCCCAGGGATGAAGTCCACTTGATCGTGGTGGATAAGCTTTTTGATATGCTGCTGGATTCGGTTTGCCAATATTTTATTGAGGATGTTTGTATCGATGTTCATCAGGGATATTGGTCTAAAATCTCTCTCTCTCTCTTTTTTTTTTTTTTTTTTTTTTTTGTATCTCTGTCAGGGTTTGGTATCAGGATGATGTTGGCCTCATTAAATGAGTTAGGGAGGATTCCCTCTTTTTCTACTGATTGGAATGGTTTCAGAAGGAATGGTACCAACTCCTCCTTGTACCTCTGATAGAATTCGGCTGTGAATCCGTCTGGTCCTGGACTTTTTTTGGTTGGTAGGCTATTAATTATTGCCTCAATTTCAGAGCCTGCTATTTGTCTATTCAGGGATTCAACTTCTTCCTGGTTTAGTCTTGGGAGAGTGTAAGTGTCCAGGAAATTATCCATTTCTTCTAGGTTTTCTAGTTTATTTTCATAGAGGTGTTTATAGTATTCTCTGATGGTAGTTTGTATTTCTGTGGGGTCGGTGGTGATATCCCCTTTATCATTTTTTATTGCATCTATTTGATTCTTGTCTCTTTTCTTCTTTATTAGTCTTGCTAGTGGTTTATCAATTTTGTTGATCTTTTCAAAAAACCAGCTCCTGGATTCATTGATTTTTTTGGAGGGTTTTTGTGTTGCTATCTCCTTCAGTTCTGCTCTGATCTTAGTTATTTCTTGCCTTCTGCTAGCTTTTGAATGTGTTTGCTCTTGCTTCTCTAGTTCTTTTAATTGTTATGTCAGGGTGTCAATTTTAGATCTTTCCTGCTTTCTCTTGTGGGCATTTAGTGCTATAAATTTCCCTCTACACACTGCTTTAAATGTGTCCCAGAGATTCTGGTATGTTGTATCTTTGTTCTCAATGGTTTCAAACCACATCTTTATTTCTGCCTTCATTTCGTTATATACCCAGTAGTCATTCAGGAGCAGGTTGTTCAGTTTCCATGTAGTTGTGTGGTTTTGAGTGAGTTTCTTAGTCCTGAGTTATAGTTTGATTGCACTGTGGTCTGAGAGACAGTTTGTTATGATTTCTGTTCTTCTACATTTGCTGAGGAGTGCTTTACTTCCAACTATGTGGTCAATTTTGGAGTAAGTGAGATATGGTGCTGAGAAGAACATATATTCTGTTGATTTGGGGTGGAGAGTTCTGTAGATGTCTATTAGGTCCGCTTGATGCAGAGTTGAGTTCAATTCCTGGATATCCTTGTTAACTTTCTGTCTCGTTGATCTGTCTAATGTTGACAGTGGGGTGTTAAAGTCTCCCATTCTTTTTGTATGGGAGTCTAAGTCTCTTTGTAAGTCTTTAAGGACTGGCTGTATGAATCTGGGTGCTCCTGTATTGGGTGCATATATATTTAGGATAGTTAGCTCTTCCTGATGAATTGATCCCTTTACCATTATGTAATGGCCTTCTTTGTCTCTTTTGATCTTTGATGGTTTAAAGTCTGTTTAATCAGAGACTAGGATTACAACCCCGGCTTTTTTTTTTTTGTTTTCCATTTGCTTGTTAGATCTTCCTCCATCCCTTTATTTTGAGCCTATGTATGTCTCTGCGTGTGAGATGGGTCTCCTGAATACAGCAAATTGATAGGCCTTGACTCTTTATCCGATTTACCAGTCTGTGTCTTTTAATTGGACCATTTAGTCCATTTACATTTAAGGTTAATATTGTTATGTGTGAACTTGATCCTGTCATTATGATATTAGCTGGTTATAGTGCTTGTTAGTTGATGCAGTTTCTTCCTAGCATCGATGGACTTTACATTTTGACATGTTTTTGCAATGGCTGGTACCTGTTGTTCCTTTCCATGTTTAGTGCTTCCTTTAGGATCTCTTGTAGGGCAGGCCTGGTGGTGACAAAGTCTCTAAGCATTTGCTTGTCTGTAAAGGATTTTATTTCTCCTTCACTTATGAAACTTAGTTTGGCTGGATATGAAATTCTGGGTTGAAAATTCTTTTCTTAAAGAACGTTAAATATTGGCCTTCACTCTCTTCTGGCTTGTTGTTGGCAGTGACTAGGATTAATATAGTGGTGAGAAAAATAAGTAGATATTTAAAAAATTGATTAATATTTGGATCTGAGCTTATATATCATAGTGAGAATTCTATGATAGACCAAGTGATGAATAGTGCAGATTGGAATAAATATCATGGGGAAGTAGTCTAGTTTGAAACTCAGTGGCAGTTCTAGTGTTTGGATTGTTGTTCAATGTCAGTTTGAGATAATTATTTCTTGGTCGAGAATGTCTGCCAAGAGATCTACTATTAGTCTGATGGGCTTCCCTTTGTGACTAACCCGACCTTTTCTCTTTGGCTGCCCTTAACATTTTTTCTTTCATTTCAACTTTGGTGAATCTAACAATTATGTGTCTTGGAGTTGCTCTTCTTGAGGAGTATCTTTGTGATGTTCTCTGTATTTCCTGAATTTGAATGTTGGCCTGCCTTACTAGGTTGGAGAAGTTCTCCTGGATGATATCCTGCAGAGTGTTTTCCAACTTGTTTCCATTTTCCCTGTCACTTTCAGGCACACCAATCAGATGTAGATTTGGTCTTTTCACATAATCCCATATTTCTTGGAGGCTTTGTTCATTTCTTTTTACTCTTTCTTCTCTACACTTCTCTTCTCACTTCATTTCATTCATTTGATCTTCAACCGCTGATACTCTTTCTTCCAGTTGATCGAGTCGGTTACTGAAGCTTGTGCATTTGTCACGTAGTTCCCGTGTTATGGTTTTCATCTCTATCAGTTCTTTTAAGGACTTCTCTACATTGGTTATTCTAGTTAGCCATTTGTCAAATCTTTTTTCAAGGTTTTTACTTTCTTTGCCCTGGTTACGTATTTCCTCCTTTAGCTCTGAGAAGTTTGATCGACTGAAGCCTTCTTCTCTCAACTCATCAAAGTCATTCTCCATCCAGCTTTGTTCCATTGCTGGCGATGAGCTGCATTCCTTTGGAGGGGGAGATGAGCTCTGGTTTTTTGAATTTCCAGCTTTTCTGTGCTGCTTTTTCCCCATCTTTGTGGTTTTATCTGCCTTTGGTCTTTGATGATGGTGATGTACTGATGGGGTTTTGGTGTGGGTGTCCTTTCTGTTTGTTAGTTTTCCTTCTAACAGTCAGGACCCTCAGCTGCAGGTCCATTGGAGTTTGCTTGAGGTCCACTCCAGACCCTGTTTGCCTAGGTATCAGCAGCGGAGGCTGCAGAAGGTAGAATATTGCTGAACTGTAGTGTTGCTGTCTGATTCTTGCTCTGGAAGCTTTGTCTCAGGGGTGTACCCAGCTGTGTGAGGTGTGAGGTGTCGGTCTGCACGTAGTGGGGGATGTCTCCCAGTTAGGCTACTCAGGGGTCAGGAACCAACATGAGCAGGCAGTCTGTCCGTTCTCAGATCTCAACTTCCATGCTAGGAGATTCATTGCTCTCTTCAAAGCTGTCAGACAGGGACATTTACCTCTGCCGAGGTTTCTGCTGCTTTTGTTTAGCTATGCCCTGTCCCCAGAGGTGGAGTCTACAGTGGCAGGCAGGCCTCCTTGAGCTGTGGTGGGATCCATCCAATTTGAGCTTCCCAGAGGCTTTATTTACCTACTTAAGCCTCAGCAATGGCGGACGCCCCTCCCCCCGCCTTGTTGTCGCCTTGCAGTTAGATCTGACTGCGGTGCTAGTAATGAAGGAGGCTCCGTGGGCATGGGACCCTCCCAGCTAGGTGTGGTATATAATCTCCTGCTGTGCCATTTGCTAAGACCCTTGGTAAAGTGCAGTATTAGGGTGGGAGTTACCCAATTTTCCAGGTGTTATGTGTCTCAATTTCCTTTGACTAGGAAAAGGAATTCCCTTCCCCCTTGCACTTCCTGGGTGAGGTGATGCCTCGCCCTGCTTCAGCTCTTGCTGGTCGGGTTGCTCCCGCAGAGCAGCGCCAACTGTCTGACATGCCCCAGTGAGATGAACCTGGTACCTCAGTTGAAAATGCAGAAATCAACCATCTTCTGTATTGCTCGCACTGGGAGCTGGAGGCTGGAGCTGTTCCTATTCGGCCATCTTGGGCGTGGTCCCCCTACAATGTAACTCTTAGTGGTAATGTGAGAGCCATTTTTGTGTCTATAAAAAAAGATTTCAGTCATGTAGAATCAAAGCTGAATGCTCTTGAGTTTTTTAGTTGGGGCCTAATCATTCTAAATGATCAAAATTCCCTCAAAGCTAAGATTAGAAGACTTAACAGAAAAAGAAAATCATATCAAGAGGCTGGTACTTGGTAAGGCAAGGGCATGACAGTGAAGTTAAATTTTGTTCCTGATTGATGTTTTGTTCCCTCTGGGCAGTACCCTTAATGCTTCATCAAGAGTAAGTGTCTGCAAAGAAGGAAAGTCCCATATTAGAAGGCACACCACCTAAATTATTTTATTTCCCTTTGCTAATATTTTATAAATACCATAGGACATGTATTTTTAGGCAGCAGTTCATTTTGAATTGTTATGTTGAAGAAGTTGTCCTTCATAGAGCATATCTCGGATTTTTATTCCATGCCTTTTATTAAACTTGTTCTTTTTTGGTTCATACTAAATTAGTCAAAACCCTTATTAGACAGCAACAAGAAATTAGGTTAGCCAAGGAGCAAAAGTACTTATGGATTATTTTGAGAAAAATAATTCAAGCTTGTTTCATACCACTGACAGAGGCAAAATATAGTGAACTTTTTTTCAGCTGCACAAAATGTAGGGCATTTCAGAGAAAGCAAAATCTTTAGTGTTCATAATATTCTGTATATGTTATTAATTTAGGTGTTGAAAAGTGTTATTCATCGCTTTATTTAAGTGACCATGATTGTTCAAATATTTTGCAATGCTAAAAATGTAAGCTCATGGAAAGAACATGGGAATTGTATCACTTGTTCTTTTTTAAGATTGCTTCTGTCAGCTCTTGGCACATCAGCTGGGGAAAATAAAGAAAAAAACATCATTTCCTCAGTTTTGATTGTGAGCTTGGAAAAGTTACAGAAGTATGCATCTAAGTAATATTTTTTATAGCCACTTGTTTTCTATTTGTAGTCTGCTGCCATTTAAAAAATGGTTGTATCATACTTTAATTTTAAAATTTATTGGTAATATAAAGGCTACCTTAAGAAAGTATTTGCTTTGTTCTCTACAGTCTCCGTGGATGCCAAGTGTCTTCATCAGTTTGGGCTGCTATAGCAAATACAGATGTTCCTCCATTTACAATGGGATTACATCCTATCAGACCCATTGCAAGTAGAAATATTCAAGTCAAAAATGCATTTAATACACCTAGCCTACTAAACATCATAGCTTAGGCTAGCCTACCTTAAACGTGCTCAGAACACTTACATTAGCTTATAGTTTGGCAAAAGCATTTGGCAACACAGTACACTATAGGATATTTGTCATTTACCGGTGACAGCATGGCTGACTGGGAGCTGCAGCTCACTCTCACTGTCCAGAACCACAAGAAAGTATTGTGCTTGCATATTGCTAACCCAGGAAAGGGTCAAAATTCAAATTTCAAAGTACGATTTCTAATGAATGCATATTGTTTTCAACCATCTTAAAGTTGAAGAAAAGCCAATTCTTGTAAGTCAGGAACACCTGTACAATGAAGAAAATAAAATTTCTGAAACTAGGAATTAACCTCACCACTTTGTATTTTGTTTCAGTGACTCCTATAGTTCTTTCCTTCAAGAAATATGTCTTCTAAACCTGTATTGTTCAGAATAATTATTTTAACATAGTCACATAGATCTCATAAGATAGTCAATTAAAAAATATTTTCCAAGTTTAAGTGAAGGAAAAAGTTAAACAAAAAGCACTATGATTTTTGATGAGCACTTTATCAGAGATCTGGGCAAAGTAGGAGAACATTATGTGATGCCAGCTAAGAATATCAATTTCTATATGGTTTAAACCAGAGTAATGCTGGGATATTGACCTCAGCTGCCAGAGAAAACGTTCACAGTGGGCTGCACCCTGTGAAATCACCTGCTCCAACATGAACTTTGGTCTCTAGACTCGTGTTATTTGATTCATCAGAGCAGCCTCTACCTTGGTAACAGGTGTCCGGGATTAGAAGTGAAACCTCAGCTGCAGTGATGTCTCACATGCATGTAGCTTAGAACTCATATGAGATGCTGGGGCTTGCTTATTGGGAGGGGAGGAATGAGATGCCTCTCAGAGCAGCTGGCATTGTGGACATTCTTCCCACAGAAGGAACAGGAAAAAATACTCTTCTATCTTGAGCACACACAACTTGCTAACACAAGAACTCTTCAGGGAGATGGGGAAGTCTGTCAAGTTTTTTTCTTCAGTATTCTCTTATTAGACTGACTACTATAAATAAGAAATGCTTATCATGAAAATGATTAACACTTAGGTCTAATATTTTTTTTGAGTATATATTTTTGATTGGTAACATTTTTCATTGTACAGATTTTTTACCTCCTTGCTTAAATTTATTTCAAGGTGTCTTTTTATAGCCATTGTAAATGGGATTAGCTCTCCCCATTTCATTTTCAGATACTTTTCTATTGGTGTACAGAAATGCTACTGATTATTCCTGTTTATTTTATGTCCTGCAACTTTATTGAGTTTGTTTATGAGCTCTAACTGGGTTTTTAGTGGGGCCTTTAGGGTTTTCAATATGTAAGATTGTTCTGTCTGCAAACTGGGACAATTTTATTTCTTCCATTCCAATTTGGATACTCTTTATCTCTTTTTCTTGACTAATTGCTATAAAAATGGTGAAAGTAGGCATCCTTGTCTTTTCCAGATCCTAAAGATAAAGCTTTCAACTTTTCCCCATTTAGTATGATGTCAGCTGTGGGTTTGTCACATATGGGCTTTTTCGTGTTGAGGTACTTTCCCTCCAGAAGTAATTTGTTAAGGGTTTTTATCATAAAGCGATGTTGGATTTTATCAAATGCTTTTTCTGCATCTATTGAAATGATCACATGGTTTTTGTCCTTGATTTTGTTAACACAGTGTATTACATTTACAGATTTTCATAAGTTGAACCATCTTTACATTCCTAGAATGAATCTCACTTGATTATAGTGAATTATCTTTTTAATCTGCAAGTTTTTCTATTTAACAGAAAAGAAAGGAAAGCTGTTTTGGAGATTCATAGATTTACATGAACCTACATTAATATATTTATTATGTGGGCATATAACTCAGCTTGAGACCCTAATTTTCAAAAGATAAAAGGCCATGCAAACCTATACCTAATAAGGTTGCCTACAAAAAAAGTTGACCTCCAAAATGGAAACTCAACCTTTTCTGCTTCTCTCTATTCTCTTTTTTATCCCACTCTTTATTTTATTTTATTTGTGTGTGTGTGTGTGTGTGTGTGTGTGTGTGTGTGTGTGTGTGTAGTTAAATAAGTATTTGCCTGAATTTGGTATTCTGATGCTTTTACAGCATAAAGGCCTAAACTATTACATTGGAGAAACTGCATGTGAGGAGGGGTAAGTCTAGGAGTCAAAATACTATTTATTCAATTATTGTATTGGGTGGTATGTATTCTTAGTTCCAAGCACCAACTCAAAGGTAAAAATCTGATAAACTCTATTTATAATTTGAGAATTATTATAACCTTATAAATATGCTTTAAATTCTACATGTTTTAATTTAGATTTGGAAACTAACATGTCCATTAATATTACAGGGTATTTGATAAATCCATTTGGTATTCTTTCCTATAAAGCAGTGGTTTCCAACCTGAGATCCTCATGGAAATTATTCGCCCAATTATATGTCCACTGAAATTCTATGCCCAATTTTGTGAACAGAAGTGTGAGTATAGAAAATGTGCACACAGAGAAGGTTTATAAATTTCATGGTCTCCTCTTCTTCACCACCAATCTACTGATCTAGACTAAATATTTCCTGTTTCTTTAACAGCTTTCATTTCCTTTTTTTTTTTTTTTAATATCTTTTTTTTTTTTTTTTTTTTTTTTTTTTTTTTTGAGACGGAGTCTCACGCTGTTGCCCAGGCTGGAGTGCAGTGGCGCGATCTCGGCTCACTGCAAGCTCCGCCTCCTGGGTTCACGCCATTCTCCTGCCTCAGCCTCCTGAGTAGCTAGGACTACAGGCGCCCGCCACCGCGCCCGGCTAATTTTTTGTATTTTTAGTAGAGACGGGGTTTCATTGTGGTCTCGATCTCCTGACCTTGTGATCCGCCCGCCTCGGCCTCCCAAAGTGCTGGGATTACAGGCTTGAGCCACCGCGCCCGGCCGAAAAAATATCTTTAATGTATTGTAAAAATGGAAGAGAGAAGGATCATTTTATTTGCTGTGTTAAATGCTTTACGAAGGCACTGATAAGACCCCTGTAAGAACTATAACATTTTTTTTTACCTATTCCCACTTCCCTTCATCTGAGCTTTATGTCTCTGGGTTACTTCTAGATTACCCCCAACTTTGTCCACCTTCTGCCACTTCCCCAGCCATAACTGTCTTCATCACTGCCCCAGAATCCTATCTCTTCTCTAAGTTGTAATGGCTCTGAATAATGCAGTTTTGTCTTCTGGCTTACTTAGATATCCAGGCCTAAAACTGTGTAGAGTATGTGTGTCTCTGTCTGTATGTTTGCATATGTGTGCATGCAAATATATGCACATGTTATTTCTTCTCAAATGCCTCAACTGAGGTTGAAAATTGTATTTTACTTGTGCAAAACCCAGATAATTATTTTAATGTCCAGTGTCAGTTTGAATTAGTAGAAGACAGTAGATATCTAGAGTGATCTGTTAGTTTACATTCATTTTACCATTTGATTAAAAAATCTGTTGCTAACTTGATATTTGCAAAACTGAGACCAGCATTGGTGCTTAGTGCTTTCTTCTTACTCACTGAAGGGGAGAATCAAATTGAAGGCATTCTTTATAGTTGCCATCTGAATGAGACATAATATATAATTCGTAAACTGTTCTTTATAATTACTGTTATGAGAAAAAATGTTAGTAAGCAGTTTGTAAAACTTACCTCCTCATTATGTATATAGCACGCAAATAGGCTTTAAAGCAGTAGTTTTCCAGCACAATTTTGTAATTTTTAAATTCTCCTATTATTTCATTTTAAAATTCTCTCATTATTCCAGGTTTTTTATTTCCTCTTAAGTAGGTCTGGCTCAGTAGTATAGGCTGTCTAAATTATGCCTTGATAAAACTTCTCGTTAAAAAATATATAGTCTGCCTGCCTCTCTTCACAGAATAACAGAAGTGACAGAAATTTTAAACAGGAAACTTTGACCTGAGAAACAAATCTAGTAGGAGTATTAATAAAAGCCCCCACTTACTGAGCTTATTTTATGTAATACTTATTACAATCCTATCAGTAGGATTATTATCATCTGTGTGTTATACATTATGAGATTGAGTCTAAGAGAGTTTGAATAATTTGCTTTAATTTATGTAGCTAGCAATTGGCAATGCCAGGATTCTGGCTCTCACTGGGTCATACTGAGGATTTAAGAAGTTGAAATAGGTAAAGCAGTGGCTGCAGTAGCAATAACAGCAGAGCTCTTTCTGCTCCTTGATCTACAAACCTTTTCACTGTAGAGTTTCATGTAGATGCAGAAGGACACAAGCGTCCTGATCCTACCTCTCTGTGTTTTGATTTGCATGACAATTGTCAGGTTGACTTCAAGATTCCCATTTGTCTTGAATATATTCTTCCTCATTATATCAAAACCACCTTTATAAACATTTAACTCTAATCCCAACTCCAGGACTCTCTCCTGTTCCAAAGCCTTTCCTAGGGCTTTCTTTACTAGGTTAACTTTCTGCTTCCAAGGAGGGTCTGCTTCCTTCCCTTGGTGGCCTGAGCTAACCATCCCAGTCTAAAGAAATGGCATAGGGTTTAATAATGTACTAAACTACGTTCTGAAACCAGGAGACCATGTACTTCCTTTACCATTTCTTATCCCTCTGAGAAATACACGATTCTCAGTCTCTTCCTCAATGGCAAACTACTGTTTGCTGTTCACCTTTTCTTCCTAAAGACAGATCTAAGGAACCGAAGCTGCTTTTTTCTTTCTTCTCATCTTAGGGGTATATATTTGTAAGGCTTGGTTACAGAGTATAATTAGTTTGCATCAACTTTTATGTTAGAGAGTGAGAATTTCAGTCTTTCTCCTTTTGCTTCAGATAACACCGCAGATAAAACTACATTTATCAAGGTCTCCTCGTGGCCCTGTATTGCCAACAGAAGATGCCCTCTTGTAAGTTAAGCAAGAGGTATCCCTATTATCTCAAAAATGTAATATGTATCCCTGAAAACTTCCAAAGTAGATAATATTATCCTTACCTTTCTGTCTATTTGAGAACCCCTCTGAACATTTCCTCACAGGAAATAGTGATTTTCTTTTGCTTCATCTGCGCGATAGGGCTAGTCAATTCCTAAGCCCTGCTGGTAGCTCAGGTTGGAAAGCATAAACTTGTTTGACTGAGAAAGACTGAGATGTCCTTAAGGAGCCTTAGTCCTTAGGTTCATAGAGCTTTTGATGCTTGCAATATTGTTTTCTCCCTAGAACTATGAGTTATTTCACAGCCTCCAGGAGGAGAAGGTGTGCTGTTGTCTTTTCATACATTTGAAACACACCTGCTGAGCTTTTTTAGTCTAAAGGAAAGGAATTACTGTTTTATTTGACATATGGAGCACAAATATCTGCTCCCTGAGATTGAAGAAGTCACTGCTTCTATCACCTTGACAAAGAAAGGTAATCAACTGACTACAACACTGCAAGCTAAAGGGAAACTCTGATCAGTCTACATTTCCACAGTTACTCCTATCATCTTTTTATGAATACTTAGTATACACCAGGCACTTTGGATACATCAGCTCACTGAATCTTCACAGAAACACTGGAAGATGGTTGCTATTATCTGCACTTAATATTTATACAAACTAGATTCAGAGAGGTTAAATAACTTGCCTATGATCACATAAATAGTAAGAGGCAGAGCTTTAATTCAAAGCCCGTTCTTTTGGCACCAATTTGATGTTCTTTTTCCTCTGCCTAGTATTTACAACAAGGCATTTTAGCAACTTTGGGACCACCAAAACCATTCTGAACAAAAAGCAATGGTTAATAAATTTTGTACGTGGTAAGTGCTTAATCAGATGCCAGTTTGAAAAGTGAATGAATCTTAAACAGGGGCATGTGATATATAATCATGCAGTTGCATTGACCTTAACTATATTAAAACTGTTAGACAACTCCAGTGCTTTTTCTTAATGATCTGGAGAATAAACTTATAGGTGAGAATTATTCATTGTCTAAAACTTTCTCAGTATAAAAATATTGACATATAAGATAGGCCAACAAAATACCATTTTTCCTGAATTCATTAAATAGCATTAAATGCTTTTACCATTCGTAGGGATACTTGGTTGTATAATAATGATTATGTTCAATGTGTGTGTGTGTGTGTGTGTGTGTGTGTGTGTGTGTCTGTCTGTCTTTTCTCCTCCACCATATTGTCACTTCTGTTTGAACACATTACCTATACAAAGGAAAGAAAGTGCAGTGATGTAAAACGAGCACAGAGTCCAGGATCTGGTGGAGTAGGCTTGATAGCATACTCCACCACTAAATGCCTATGGGAAAGTTCTGTCAGATTTTAGCTCAGTTCCTTATCTGAAAAAAATGGAGTCAAACATGTATACACTGCAGTGCTGATATGAAGCTTGAGTCAATATATGTTAAGCGCATATAGAAGCATGAGAGAAAATATTAAAATAACAAAAGAAAAACATAGGCAGAAGCTCCATGATATTGGTCTGGGTGATGATTATTTGGATATGAACCCAAAAGCACAAGCAACAAAAGCAAAAATAGATGAGTGGGATTACATTAAACTAAAAATCTTCTGCATGGCAAAGGAAACAATCAATAGACTAAAGAGATAACTGGCCAGGCATGATGGCTCACGCCTGTAATCTCAACACTTTGGGAGGCCAAGGCAGGTGAATCACGAGGTCAGGAGTTTGAGACCAGCCTGGCCAGTATGGTGAAACCCCGTCTCTACTAAAAAACACAAAAAATTAGCCAGGCATGTGGTGGCACATGCCTGTAGTCCCAGCTACTCAGGAGGCTGAGACAGGAGAACCTGGGAGGTGGAGGTTACAGTGAGCTGAGATAGCATCATGGCACTCCGGCCTAGGTGACAGAGTGAGACTCTATCTCAAAAAAAAAAAAAAAAAAAAGAGATAACCTAGATAACCTACAGAATGGGAAAAAAATATCTGCAATCCACATATCAGATGAGGGATTAATATCCAAAATGTATAAAGAACTCATCAACTCAGTAGTAATAAAACAAATAACCTGATTAAAGAATGGGCAAAAGACCTGAATAACCATTTCTCAATAGAAGACATAAAATTAGCCAAAAGGTATTTGAAATGAATGCTCAATTACTAATAATCAGAGAAATGAAATTAAAAGCATAATGAGACATCACGTCCCAACTGCTAGATTGGCTCTTATCAAGGATCCATAGAAAAGGGAACCCTTGAACACTGTTGTGAGAATGTAAATTAGTATATCCATTGTGAAAAAAGTATGGAAGTTCCTCAACAAATTAGAAATAGGACCACCATATAATACAGCAATCTTAGTACTGGGTATATATCCAAAGGAAATGAAATCAGTATTTCGAGATATCTGCACTCCCATGTACACTGTAGCATAATTCACAATAGCCTAGATATAGAATCAACCTAAATGTTCATCAAGGGATGAATGAATAAAGAAAATGTGGCATATATACAAAATTCAGCCATAAAAAGGTAGAAATTATGTTATTTGTGACAAAATGAATGAACCTGAAAGATATTAAGTGAAATAAGACTGGCACAGAGAAAAAGTACCATATGACTTCACTCAGATGTGGAACCTAAAAGAGTAGATCTCATAAAAATAGAGAGCAGAATGTTGATTACCAGAGGTGGGATGCTTGGGGGACAGAGGGTGTGGTGGAAAGATGCTGGTCAATGGATCCAAAATTTTAGTTAGATAAGAGAAATAAGGTCGGGCATGATGGCTCACACCTGTCATCCCAGCACTTTGGAAGGTCGAGGCAGGCAGATTACGAGGTCAAGAGATTGAGACCATCCTGGCCAACATGGTGAAACCCCGTCTCTACTAAAAATACAAAAATTAGCCAGGCGTGGTGGTGGGTGACTGTAGTCCCAGCTAAGCTACTCGGCAGGCTGAGGCAGAAGACTCACTTGAAGCCAGGAGGCAGAGGTTGCAGTGAGCACCACTGCACTCCAGCCTGGCAACAGAGTGGGACTCCAGCTCAAAAAAAAAAAAAAAGAAAGAAGTTCAAGAAATCTACTTCTACAACAAAGTGACTATAATTTAACAACAGATTGTATTCTAGAAAAATATTAAGAGAAGATATTACATTTTCTTACCACAAATAATAACATTGTGAAATAATACATATATTGGTTAGCTAGGTTTATTCATTCTACAATGTATTCATACTTCAAAATATAATGTTGTACACAATAAATACATACAATTTTAGTTAGTTCTAGTAATTTGTTGGTGTATTTTCTTGGATTTTCTATATACATAATCATATCAGCAGTGAATAATGATGACAGTTTTTCTTCCTCCTTTTCTTTTCTCTCCTTTCCTTCCCTCCTGTCCTCTCTCCATCTCTCTCCTTTCTTTTCCCCCTTTCATTCCCTTGTAGTTTTTATTCTCTTTTGTCTTATTCTACTGACTGATACTCCAGTAAAATGTTGAATAGAGGTGGTGATAGCAAGCATCTTTTGCTCTTTCCTACTCTCAGAAAGGAAGCTTTCAATGTTTGAACATAAAAATTTTATTTTTTACTCTAGGTTTTTGGTAGACATTCTGTCATGTAAGGAATGTTTTCTTTTATTCTTCATTTGCCAAAAATGTATATTTAAAATCATGAAAAGTTGTTGAATTTATCTTGATCTACATTTCAAAAAAAATACTATCTTTTCTTTCAACTGGTTAATATAATGATATAATGAATGACTTTAAGTTTTCTTTTTTTTTTTTTTTGCTTGCTTCGTTTTGCTTTTTCCTTAACTAAGCATTTGAGTCTACAAAATTCCCTCTCAGTGGTGATTGTACTGTCCATGACACTGACATTGTGTCATTTTGGGTTCTTTATTTTGTGTGGGAGTTCCATTCACCAATCCAAATGGAAGTTTGTGGATACTAGTGTTCTACAAATTACCCCTAGGCTGAAACACCCTGAATGTTCACTTATATTTACATTGCTATGGTCACTTCATTTGGTCTTGGAGTAGTCATTACTTTTTTGACAGATCATGATGCATTTGGAAAGATGTTTTTAAATATTGTAGCTACTGTATTTAGTTGTTTCCAACAGCCTGGTTTTTCAGGGTATCTGTTATATATGCTGTTGGAAACAGATGTCTAATATATTATTTACGTTTTGCAAAAGAATCTGAAGCATATATACCAAGCTGTCAAATTGTGTTAAATCTGAGTGAAGCATACATAGGTGTTTGTTACATTACCCTATAATTTTTGTATATTTTAAAATAAATCAATTATCTGCAATTTTTGAAGATAGTCCTCTTCTGCTTATCAGGGAAAGCATTCAGCACCTTTTTGACTTTCCCTTCCCTTTAGGTTATTCTCATTTCCCTTCAGTGTCAAAGTCATTTTCCCTGTGGCATTTCCAAGAGGGACTTTTCGGTCTTTTCATCTTGTGTTTGGTGGTGGGAACCCCAGAGCAATAAGCAAAAGCCTAAGGGCATATGTGCTGCTTTTGTCTATAAAGAATGGTGACTATTAAATCATCACACTAACTTTCTAACATTTTTTATTTCTCTGTGAAAGTCACCTGTTTCCTCACCTCTGTTTTTTGGGGGGTTTAGGGGAGCTTTTCTCTAAAACTTTAAACAGAAATGAATCTAACTATAACCAAAAACAGCAGATGTGAGCTTATATGCGGGAGATTAAAAAGCTAAAGTCACTGCCTTCTACTCTTCCCCAAGCTAAATCTCAATTATGAATACAGCTTACTACCCTTTACTCCCTTGTGTCTGCTTCCAAATACAGGTTGAAGGCGTTAACATTGTCCGGGACAGAGCTACAATTTGTGTCAGCAGGACATGCCCGGAAAGGATGCCATCTGTTAAATGACTCACTATTAGAGAACAGACCCACATGATGGGCTTTTAGGGGCTGAACTTTATAAAACTGATCACTCGTAAAAGGAAACTTGCCAGCTTCATAGGGATGTTTTAGGGTTAGAATTGCAACACCAGAATCAACGTGAACTTGGCTTATATTTAAAATATACTTTCATTGTTATTACTTTTTAAACATATCTATCTCTGTATCTTTATCTATCTTTTGGAGGAATTAATGAATAGGCATTCTGTTTCTAAATATATAAACAGAACTAAAATGGCTTTTCCTTTTTGATATTTCTAGAACCATGGATATGTAATTCTTTTCTTTAGAATACTTTGCATATACTCTATGTAAGAGTTTATATATATTTATTTTGCATCCACTTTTTTGAGAGGATCTTGGATAATTGAAATAATTAAATTTATAAAAATTCAGGTACAGATGTATTTTTCAGTCTTTAGTATAATTTGTGTTTCTCCATGCATTTTAAGGGATCATGAGAAAAAAAGGTTAATTTTTTTCAACTATTTATTTTTTAAACAAAGTTAAACAACAATAATAGCAAGACTAAAGAATAATGAAATTAGGCAAAATATATGGATCAGAAGTTTGTCACAAGAAAAATTTTCCAATTTATATTAGTCCAATAAAAGATTTTGATTTGGCTTTTTAATGTACTATGGAATATTATAACTATTTCTGATTTTTTAATGCATTTTCATGTTTTGTTCCTTTATTGTTGTTCCATAAAGTTCATTCACTCCCTTTCCATTACATTTTTTTCTAATAAAATCTCAGATAAAATGCACTTCCACATTTATGGGAGATAATAAAAAAGCGGAGCTCAGGATGACACATATGTGGCTTCTGTTTAGCTGCATTGTTTTATGATAAGCCATTAGAAGGCAGGAGAGGATAAGTGCTATGAAAAAGGAAACTGCATTATTGTTTTTGGTAGACCATACATAAACATTGGAGATACCAAAGATGAGTGCGACAGAAATAGATACATAATTTCAAGAGATGATCAAAATGTTTCTGTAAATTAAAAAAGTATTTTAATACTTCAAGGTGATAATCTTATTTATTGTATATTTCCATCTCTACACATGCATTTTTCTTGAGCTACTCAACAGGAATATAAATATAGAAGGTGAGAAATCAAGATTTCCATTTATACAACCCTGGCCTGTATTTTATTGAAATATTGTGATGCATAGTTTGAGTTAGAGTTCTTTTGGGTAATACAGAGTTGATTGTGAATGAAAGCACCCTTTCAGAGATCTTGGAAGGACTGGACTTCTCATAATTTGACCTCTTCTACCTGCTTCTTGTCTTCTGTCTCTTCCATTTATTCAACCATATCATAGGTTTTTGTTTTTTTTTTTTTGGTTGTTGTTAAAATATTCATGAACATGAAAACATACTCTCACACATTGAATTGGTAAGCAAAAATGATTTAAAGAAAAGCTTAATTGCCAGAGTATCAAATGAAATTTGTCTTCCAGCTACTAATCTCTTCAATGTAATAAAATCTCTTTATAACCAAAAAGTCAAAAAAGTTTTAATAATGTAACAGCTTAAAAGCCATCACAAGAATCTGAAATTTGAGCAACTCAAAAAATGACTACCCTGAAATTTTGTACCCTATGATCTGTATCTCCTGTTCCTGCCAAACGCCTAGTAACTACCATTCTACTCTCTAGTACTGTGGGTTCAATTTTTTTTTTTTTTTTTGGTTCCACATTTAAGTGAGATCATGCAGTATTTGTCTTTCTGTGTCTGGCTTATCTCACTTAGCATAATGTCCTTCAGGGTCAACCATGTTTTTACAAATGACAGGATTTCCTTCTTTTTTAAGACTCGATAATATTTCATTGTGTATAATTTTCTTTACCCATTCTTCTGTTGATGGACATTTCAGTTATAAGAAGAATAAATACAGAGACCTACTGTACAGCATGGTGACTATAGTTAATAATGTACTGTATACTGCAACTTGCTAAGATATATTTCAAGTGTTCTCACTAGAAAAAAATATATAACTGTGTGAAGTGATGCATATGTTAAATAGCTTGTGGTAATCATTTCACAATGTATACCTACGTCAAAACATCACATTGTATATCCTAAACATATACAATTATTTTTATCAGTCATACCTCAGTAAAACTTGTTAAAAATGTTTGCCTCTCTTTTAGGAATTTATAGATGAGGGTTTATTTTTCCTTCAGTCATTTTTTTTCCCTAAAAATCTGTTAAGTGGTATTTAAACATAAAACTGTTAGACTTTAAAAATGTCCTGAGTAGCAAAAGTAAATATTTAAAAATGTATTGAAACAAAAATAGAAGGAAATAAAAATAACCTCTACCACAATTTTTTAAACATACAGAATTGTCGTCTCAACCACCCATATTTACTTGGTATGAACTTTTGTTTACTATCAAGATTCTTGATTCTTAACTGTATGGAATTTAGAACCGTAAAATGGACAGTCTTAATATTACTTCACATCACACATCTTTTAAACTGTTTAAATCTGGAGTAAATGGTTACATAAAACACATTTGATGTTGGGGCTGATTCTCTTCCTTTGGTAAGGAAAAAAGAACAGCAACCATGAAATAAGAATTGAATATGATCAGTGAAAAGGAAAGGAAAAATTAAGCTAGTAACTATTAGTGAGATTCATAAACCCATTTCCCATCTCTTCACAAGTATTCCCGAGTCATATTATTCTTTCTACATTTGTGATCAATTATTTCAAGATCAGTTTTAATCTGAAAGATTGTAATCCTATTATCCAATTACTTGGCAAAAGAAAACCTCAGATTCATATTTTTAATACTGCCTTCTTTTTCAATGATGGATTACATAACAAGTTCTTTGCAAATTATATTTATTATTAGGCACATTTCTGGTTTTGGCAAATTAAATCTGTCTGCTTTTGTCATCACTTCTCAAGCTTTACACAGCATCTACACAATTTGAGGGAATACTTTTGTTTACACTCAGAATTTGGTTAATGCTTTCTTCTTCTTACTATTATTTTGTGATGGTATGTCTTATAACACACTGGTGCCTCCTTTTCTTCATTTCTTCCCTTTTTCTTGCCTTCCCTCCTTTCTTTCTGAGAAATGTTAAAATGGATCCACTCAATAGCCCTGTGCTCTTGATGTAGCAGAATAAAACAAAATAATGTGCACTGTGTAGCTGACTCACCCTCAAGATTGCTCCAATTAAGGACGGAATCTATCCCTGACTTTTTGTGTTACTAATTACTGAGTGGTAGGTTTTCTTTTCTTTGGGTTTCACAGCGTGTGCTTTTGGACAAAGAACTAGGGAAGCTATAAAAGATGAATTTATAATACATCAAAATATAAATATTAACACCCTATGCTGTTCACATAAATATTAAAAACACTATGTAAGATCATCAGCAGCAGTTTTTTCTTGCACTTTTTCAGTTCTCTTGATGTATATGGTTATAGTTGGAGACATTTTCTCACTGTACCAATTAAAATATTTATTTTTCTACACAATTCAGCAAAAGTGTGAGAATAAACATAATAGAATTTGAGTTAGTGAAAGTTAGTATGACATGTGAGATTGTGGTTTTAATGCTTAGTAGTTATTTGTTTATGAAACTTATTCTGGCTGTGTCTCATTTACTGTTCTCAATTCTGTCTCTGCATTTCTTTCACCAAATGCCTCCTTAGAATCTTGCATGGTGTTTAAGCCTGCAAACTCTTCTTTTCTGGTTCCATCCTGGTATCATTCCTGTTTTATGACCAAACTACACTGTGTACTGAGTGAAAGACAGTGCCATTTTTAAGAGATAGGATCTTGGCTATGCCACTAATTAACTGGTGCCCTTAAGAAAGTCACTTAACCTTGTTGAAATACAGTTTCCTCAATTATAACACATTTACAGTTCCCTATATGACCTATGATCCAGCTTTCTGAAATTTTGTGATTCATTTCTTTTGAGTGTGTGTTCTGGTCAGTTTAAATCTCGTTATCCTCAAATTCCATTCTCATTTGCAAATCCAGGTGTTCAATCATGTAGGTAAAATAAAAGTAGGATTAAGAAAGTCATGAAGGAAACAAGTTGAATATGAAACAGTGTAAGAACAGCAATAGTAAAGAAGTTTTGAAGTCTTGCGCTCATCGTTTTTGTCCTTTTCTTGCCCTCCCAACAGTTGTGTCTTTCTCATATATACATTTATTCAGCAAACATTATTGAACACCTTCCAAAGATCTGATGCTGGTCAGACTCTCAGAACCCATATACAAATCAGGTGAAGAGTCAGGAATATCAGGCTGGGGAAGATACAGAAAAGAAAGCTGACATTTTCTCTAACTGAACAATGTACAAGCTGTTATGGATACATATAGGAGACACAGAGAGATAACAATAACCTAGAGAAACAATTCCTCAATCTATCCTGGTTTCCCTCTCATATTTTTGCAGCACATCTATGTCCCACTGAATCCTTCTTTGTAGCTTAGTGCTCATGAGTGGGCTCTGAAGTCAGACTTCCTGCACTGGTAGCTCAACTCCTTTATCTAGTTACTTTGTGGCTCTAGGAAGTCATTTAACCTCTTTGTCAGTTTTCTCATCTGTAAAATGGGAATAACAATAACTGCCTAGGTTATAAGATTATGAGAGTTGAACATATACATAATGTTTAATATAGCTTTTTGGACATAATAAGCACTCAATAAATTAACTTCATATAATTATCTCTATTTTAGCCATTTCCTCTAAGTGTTTTAAGAAGACATTGAATTTGTAAACTTCTAGATGTTTCTATTCAAAAATGATATTCCCCTCACAAACCACTTTTTGGCTATAAATGCCATGATGGAATGTATTTTTCTTTTTGTGTGTGTTTGTTTTTAATTGTATTTTCAAATGCTAGTAAAATTCTGACACAAATAAATCTTCAAAGAAGGAAGAAAGGCAAGAGTTACATGCATTGTTGAAAACAAAAATAATGTCAACTGCGTGTTGATAGGTAGAAATCCCTTAAATATGTTAAAACAAGATAAAGATGATATAGATAAGGAAATAATACCAATTCTTAGCTAAAAACTAAAGTATCATTACTTCTTTTTAGCATTTCCTGGGACTGAATCTATCCTCCCAGAGCCCACCTAGACAAAAGATCCCCATCTACTGGATAATGTGTGAACAGCATCTAACCAATATGATTCCTACGTATGTTAGGGAGTTAATTTAATTTCCCTCAAAAATGCATACCATGGAATGTCATATTTGGGACTGTTTTGTGGGATCTTGCTCAAGGAGAGGAGATTAGTGTTACAGAGTGACCTGGAAGTGGTAAGGGGAAAACGTTCATAATTTACTTAATTTGCTGCTATTGTTACCATATTATTCAGCCAGCATGTGCTATTTTTGAAATTAAAATACGGATTTTTTAGACCCAGGCACAGTGGCTCATGCTGCTAACCCTAGCACACTGGGAAACTGAGGTGGGAAGATTGCTTGAGCCCAGGAGGTCGAGGTTGCAGTGAGCTGTGATCATGCCACTGTATTCCAGCCTAGGTGACAGAGTGATACCCAGTCTCCAAAAAAGAAAAACAAATACGATTTTTTAAAAATTTAATAATTATAAATATGAGTTTGCTTAAATCCCCCTTCACCTTCCCTTCAGTTATAGTTTTAGGAGCCAAGAAAATATATTTTCTTCCTTATTTCATGTGTTACAGGACTTTTGGTAGGCAAGCTCTCTATAAAGTTTTACTTAAGTTATTTTCTACAACCTGAAACTTGCCTTTCCTTTTCATTACTACTACCCTGGAGAAATGGCATATATGGCAATGTGGCATTTGTGACTTATGCAATATAGCAATGTGGCATATGGATGAATGAAAGGGTAATGCCCGTCTTTTCTTTGTTTTTTCTTTCAGTAGAGATGAATTTTTGCTATGTTGGCCAGGGTGGTCTTGAACCTCAAGTGATATGCCCACCTCAGTTTCCCAAAGTGCTAGGATTACAGTCATGAAACACCCAGTGCCCAGTCAGTGTCCATCTTTTAAAAGACTTTGGAGCTTCCTATTGTCCTGAGAAATACCTGGACAGCAAAGTGTGTGACCCCACCCAACCCTGCCACTGGTAGCTAGGCAGGCATTGCATGTGAGAGCTTCTGGCCCTGTGGCCTGCTTCTGTGTGAACTCAACTGGAGGGCACAGCTTCATGTTGTCCCAGTAAGCACATGGACAGTAACATGGGCATTTCCACCCACCCCTGCCACCGGCAGCCAGGTAAGTCATGACTGTTAGAGTTTCTGGTCCAGTGGTTCTCTTTCTGCCTAACTTTGCTGAGGGGTACAGCCTTCCATTGCTCTGGAAATATCCAGATGTCAGGGTGGGCAAGTCCACCAATCCTACCTCCCGTAACCAGATGAGCCATAAATGCTGGAGCTTCCAACCCGACAGTCCTGCTTCCACCTAAATTCTGTGGGCAGGTGCAGCCCCATGTTTTCACAGGAAGCACACAGACAGCAGATTAGGGCCAACCTGGCAAGGATATGGCTTATCTGCCACTTGTGGCCTCTGCCTGAGAAAGACCTTGGACCACGACACCCAGAAAAAGAATGCAGGCATGGACAGAATAATCAGAGGTGCCATTAAGACACAGTAGCAAACTAACATCAAATCTGGTCAACTGAACCCACCTCATACCATAATCAAACCCCCAAGGGCATCAAATAAGATAAAAGCAAAAAAAAAAAAAAAAGTCTATCCAAAGGACAGCAACTTCAAAGATTAGAGGAACATCAGCCCACACAAATGAGAAAGAACCTGCATAAGAACTGATTCAACTGTGGCAACTCAAAAAGCCAGAGAACTTTCATTCTTCCAAATGACCACACTTGTTCCCTAGCAAGGGTTCTCAACAAAGCTGAAATGGCTGCAGTGACAGAAATAAAATTCAGAATATGGATGGGAATAAAGATCATCAAGATTCAGGAGAATGTAGAAACCCAATCCACAGAATCTAAGAATAATAATAAAATGATACAGGAGCTGATATACAAAATAGCCATTATAAGAAAGAACCAAACTAATCTGATAGAGCTGAAAAATACACAAGAACTGCGTAATGCAATTGTTATTAACAGCAGAATAGACCAAGCTGAGGAAAAAATTTCAGAGCTCAAAACTGACCCTCTGAAATTACTCAGTCAGACCAAAATAAAGAAAAAAAGAATGAAAAATAATAAACAAAACCTCCAAGAAATATGGGATTACATATAAAGACCAAATCTATGACTCACTGATGTCCCTGAAAGAGGGAAAAAACAAGCAACTTGGAAAACGTATTTCAGGTATCACCCATGAAAACTTTCACAACCTTGCTAGAGAGACTAACATTCAAATCTAGGAAATGCAAAGAATCCCTGTGAGATATTAAATAAGGAGGTCATTCCTAAGTGACAAAATGATTACATTCTCTAAGGTCAAAATGCAAGAAAAAAATGTTAAAGGCAGCTAAAGAGAAGGAGCAGATCACCTACAAAGGTAACCTCATCTGGCTAACAGTGCACTTTTAAGCAGAAACCCTACAAGCCAGAAGAGATTGGGAACAAGTATTCAGCATTCTAAAAGAAAAAAAATAACAAATAACAAAAAACGAAAAGAAAGAAACAAACAAACAAAAAAAAACATTCCAACCAGGAATTCCATGTCCAGCCAAACTAAACTTCATAAGTGAAGGAGAAATAAGATCCTTTTTCAGAGAAGCAAATGGTGAAGGAATTTATTACCACTAGAGCTGCCTTACAAGAGTTGCTGAAGGAAGCTCTAAGTATGGAAAGAAAAGACCATTATCAGCAAGTACAAAAACATACTTAAGTACACAGGCAAGTAAACTATAAAGCAACCACAAAGAAGAGTCTGCATTTAACATCAACAACTAACATCACGATGACATGATCAAATCCGCAAATATCGAAACTAACTTTGAATGTAAACAGGCTAAATGCCCCCATTTAAAAGGCACAGAATGGCAAGGTGGATAAAGAAACAAGACCCAATGTTATGCTGTCTTCAAGAGACCCACCTCACATACAATAACATTCTTAGGCTCAAAATAAAAGGGTAGAGAAAAATATACAAAGCAAAGAAAACACAGAATAAAGCAGGGCTTGTAACTGTAATTTCAAACAAAACAGACTTTAAACCAACAAAGACCAAAAAGACAATGAACAGCATTATATAATGGTAAAGGGTTGAATTCAACAAGAAGACCTAACTATTCTAAATCTATATGCACCCAATGCACCCAATACACCCAATATAGGGACACCCAGATTCACAAAGCACATTCTTAGAGACTTATGAAGAGAGGTAGATTCCTGCACAATAATCATGGGAGTCTTCAACACTCCACTGACAGTATTAAACATACCATTGAGGCAGAAAATTAACAAAAATATTCAGGACTTGAACTCAATACTTGCCCAAATGGACCTAATAGACATCTACAGAACTCTCCACCTAAAAGTAATAGAATATACATTCTTTTCATCACTTGGTACATACTCCAAAATTGACCACACAATCAGACATAAAATAGTACTCTGCAAATTTGGAAAAACCAAAATCACACCAAACACACTCTTGGGTTACAGTGCAGTAAAAATTGAAATCAATACTAAGAAAGTCCCTCAAAATAACACAGTTACATGGAAATTAAGCAACCTGCTCTGGTATGACTTTTGGGAAATAATGTAATTAAGGCAGAAATCAAGAAAATCTTTGAAACCAGTAAGAACAAAGATACAACATACCAGAATCTCTGGGATACAAGCTAAGGCAATATTTTTTTAAAATTATTTTTTATTATTATACTTTAAGTTCTAGGGTTCATGTGCGTAACGTGCAGGTTTGTTACATATGTATACTTGTGCCATGTTGCTGTGCTGCACCCATCAACTCGTCAGCACCCATCAACTCGTCATTTACATCAGGTATAACTCCCAATGCAATCCTTCCCCCCTCCCCCCTCCCCATGATAGGCCCCAGTGTGTGATGTTCCCCTTCCCGAGTCCAAGTGATCTCATTGTTCAGTTCCCACCTATGAGTGAGAACATACAGTGTGTGGTTTTCTGTTCTTGTGATAGTTTGCTAAGAATGATGGTTTCCAGCTGCATCCATGTCCCTACAAAGGACACAAACTCATCCTTTTTTATGGCTGCATAGAATTCCATGGTGTATATGTGCCACATTTTCTTAATCCAGTCTGTCATTGATGGACATTTGGGTTGATTCCAAGTCTTTGCTATTGTGAATAGTGCCGCAATAAACATACGTGTGCATGTGTCTTTATAGCAGCATGATTTAGAATCCTTTGGGTATATACCCAGTAATGGGATGGCTGGGTCATATGGTACATCTAGTTCTAGATCCTTGAGGAATCGCCATACTGTTTTCCATAGTGGTTGAACTAGTTTACAATCCCACCAACAGTGTAAAAGTGTTCCTATTTCTTCACATCCTCTCCAGCACCTGTTGTTTCCTGACTTTTTAATGATCGCCATTCTAACTGGTGTGAGATGGTATCTCATTGTGGTTTTGATTTGCATTTCTCTGATGGCCAGTGATGATGAGCATTTTTTCATGTGTCTGTTGGCTGTATGAATGTCTTCTTTTGAGAAATGTCTGTTCATATCCTTTACCCACTTTTTGATGGGGTTGTTTGTTTTTTTCTTGTAAATTTGTTTGAGTTCTTTGTAGGTTCTGGATATTAGCCCTTTGTCAGATGAGTAGATTGCAAAAATTTTCTCCCATTCTGTAGGTTGCCTGTTCACTCTGATGGTAGTTTCTTTTGCAGTGCAGAAGCTCTTTAGTTTAATGAGATCCCATTTGTCAATTTTGGCTTTTGCTGCCGTTGCTTTTGGTGTTTTAGACATGAAGTCTTTGCCCATGCCTATGTCCTGAATGGTACTACCTAGGTTTTCCTCTAGGGTTTTTATGGTATTAGGTCTAACATTTAAGTCTCTAATCCATCTTGAATTAATTTTCTTATAAGGAGTAAGGAAAGGATCCAGTTTCAGCTTTCTACTTATGGCTAGCTAAGGCAATATTGAGAGAGAAGTTTCTAGCACTAAACAATCATACCAAAAAGTTAGAAAGATCTCAAATTAACAACTTAACATTACTAGCAGAATAACTGGAGAAGCAAAAGAAAACCAACCTGAAAGCTAGCAGAAGACAAGAAATAATCAAAATCAGAGCTGAACTGAAGGAAACTGAAACATGAAAAACCACACAGTACATCAACAGATGTAGATGGTGGTTTTTTGAAAAAAATTAATAAGATACACCACTAGTTAAACTCATAAAGAGAAGAAGAGAGAAGATTCAAATAAGCACCATTAGAAATGGCAAAGGGGACATTTCCAATGACCCCACAAAAATACAGAAGAACCATCAGAGACTACTATGAACACCTCTGTTTACACAAACTAGAAAATCTAGAAGATCAACCAGAAGAAATTAAATCCCTGAACAAACTAATAACAAGCTCCAAAGTTGAATCAATAATAAAAACCCTACTAACCAAGAAAAGTCCAGTTGGATTCACAGTCAAATTCTACAAGATGTATAAATTAGAGCTGGTTTTTAAAAAATTGTCAAGTCTCTTCCTCAATTTTTTGGAACAGTTTCAATAGGAATGTAATAGTTGTAAAAATCTTCAGCAAAATACTAGCAAACTGAATCTAGCAGCACATTAAAAAGCTAATTCACCATGATCAAGTAGGCTTTATCCCTGGGATGTATATTTGGTTCAATATATGCAAATCAATAAATGTGACTCATCACATAAACAGAACTAAAGAAAAAAAAAGCACATATTTATCTCAATAAATGTAGAAAAAGCTTTCAATAAAATTCAATATCCCCTCTTGTTAAAATCCCTCAATAAACTAGGTATTGAAGAAATATACTGCAAAAAAATAAAAGCCCTCTATGACAATCTCACAGGCAACATTGTACTGAATGTACTGAATGGGCAAAAGCTGAAAGGATTCCCCTTGAAAGACAGCTCAAGACAAGTGTTCTCTCTCTCACCACTCCTATTCAATATAGTATTGGAAGTCTTAGCCAGAGCAATCAGGGAAGAGAAAGAAATAAGAGACATCCGAATTGAAAGAGAGGAAGTCAAACTCTTCCTGTTTACAGATGACATGATTCTATATCTAGAAAATCCCATTGTTTCTGCCCCAAAGGTCTTTGATCTGAGGAACAACTTCAGTAAAGTTTCATTTTACAAAATCAATGTACAAAAATTAGTGTCGTTCCTATTCACAAACAGCATCCAAGTCAAGAGCCAAATTAGGACTGAAATTCCATTCATGACTTCTTCAAAAAAAAATAAAATACCTAAGAATACAGCTAACCAGTAAGGTGAAAGATCTCTACAATGGTAATTACAAAACACTGCTCAAACAGATCAGAGATGACATAAACAAATGGAAAAACATTTCATGCTCAGGGATAGGAAGAATAACATCATTAAAATGGTCATACTGTCCAAAAAAATGTACAGATTCAGTGCTATTTCTATCAAACTACCAATTACATTCTTCACAAAATTGGAATTTTAAATTCATATGGATCCCAAAAGAGAGGCCACATAGGCAAGGCAATCATAAGGAAAAAGAACAAATTTAGAGGCATCACGTTACCCAACTTCAAACTATAGTACAGGCAACAGTAACCAAAACAGCATAGTACTGGTTCAAAAACAAATACATAGAACAGTGGGACAGAGAAGAGAGCACAGAAGTAATGTTGAACACCTACAACCATCTGATGTTCAACTAAGCTGATAAAAACAAGTAATGTGGAAAGGACTCCCTATTCAATAATTGGTGCTGGGATAACTGGCTAGCCATATAGGGAAGATTGAAGCTGGACCCCTATCTTACATTTTATGTCAAAAATCAACTCAAGATTGATTAAAGACTTAAATGTAAAACCTAAAACTATAAAACTCATGGGAGATAACCTAGGAAGTACCATTCTGGACAAAAGAATGGGCAAAGATTTCATGACAAAGACACCAAAAGCAATTGCAGAAAAATCAAAAATTGGCAACTGGTATCTAATTAAACTAAAGAGCTTCTCCACAGTAAAATATACTATCAACAGAGTAAACAGACAACCTACAGAATAGGAGAAAATACTTGCAAACTATGCATCTGACACATTTCTAATTTCCAGAATCTGTAAGGAACTTTATAAGCAAAATCAACAAACAATCACATTAAAAAGTGGGCAAAGGATATGAACAGACACTTTTCAAAAGAAAACATGCATGCAGTCAATATGCATATAAAAAATGCTCAAGATCATGAATCATTACTTAAACCAGAGGTGTTGAAAAACTGTTCAGTACTATACTCATCATCTGGGTGATAGGATCTTTCATATTTCAAACTTCAGCATCATGTAATACACCCATGTAACAAACCTGCACATGAACACCCTGAATGTAAAGTAAAAGTTAAAATTATTTAAAAAAAGAATCTGCAGAAGCAGATGGAAGACCTCAAATAATCCAGATAAACCCATGGCCTTTCCACCCACCACTTGTGACACTAGTAAAAAAAAAAAAAAAAAAGTTGTGAATTCCTATTCTTTATGATGAAGATGGCCTCCCATTAACTGTTAAGACTTGCAACCAATGTTATTGGCCTGATTTTAGGGACAAACTTAAAATACTCATAAAAGCACAGCAATAATGAGTACTCCAGAAAGAAAAAGCCAAACATTGTGATTGTGGTGCTGAAACAATCTTCTCTGACTTCTGGAGACTTTGTCATTTTGTTCATCCCTTCTGGAGGTATTTAGTAACCCACATTTTCCATATTTCCTTTACTTGAATCAAGCATGAAAATCTGTTCTGTTAGTGTTGGACAGTTCTCTCAGCTCTATCATAGCAAATAAGAGGCAGCCATTTAATTTCAGAATCATTAGAGAAATACAAATCAAAACCACAATGATAGACCATTTCATACCAGTCAGAATGGTTATTATTAAAAAGGTGAAAAAATAACAGGTGCTGACAAAGTTGCAGAGAAAAGGGAATGCTTATATTCTGCTAGTGGGAGTGTAAATTGGATCAGCCATTATGAAAAGCAGTGATTCTCTTCTCAAAGAACTTAAAACAGAGTTAACATCTGACCCAGCAATCCCATTATTACGTATATACCCAGAGGAAAGTAAATTTTTCTACCATAAGGACACATGCACCCATATGTTCATTGCAGCACTATTCACAATAGCAAAGACATGGAATCAACCTAAATGCCCATCAGTGATAGACTGGATAAAAGAAAATGTGGTACATATATACCATAGAATGATCTGCAGCCATGAAAAAAAAGAATACAATCATGTCCTTTGCAACAGTGTGGATGGAGCTAGAGGGAATTATTCAAAGAAAACTAACACAGGAACAGAAAGCCAAATACCTCATGTTCTCACTTATAAGCGAGGGCTAAACCATGAGAATGAATGGACACATAGAAGGAAATAACACACACTGGGGCCTACTTGAGGGTGGAGGGTGGAAGGAGGGAGAGGATCAGAAAAAATACCTATCGGGGCTATGCTTATTACTTAGCTGACAAAATTAGATGTACAGCAAACCCCCATGACATGCAGTTTACCTATATAACAAGTCTGCACATGTACCCCTGCACCTAAAATAAAAGTTTAAAAATACTATTTTGGGGTTTCTTCCAAAACTGCTTCATATCTCATCCCAATCAAAGCTTCTAAATCAATGTGTTTGTTTGAAAACAATTCTACAAAAACAGGATCAAGAAGGCTTGGAAACATTAATTTTTACAAATAAGGAATAGTCAACTCTTTTTGTAATTTCCGCTTGTAGCTACTTGAGACCGGTGAGGACCATTCTTTTGTGGTTTACCCTTTTCTATATTTTATTGCCTTCTCATAGATTGTCTCCAGAGTGGTTTTTAAGTGCGAGTGAGATTTTCAGTACAAAATTTTCTCACATTCATTATATTCATAAGCTGGTGAAAATATGGCTCTGGCCAGACTTCAAGCAGAGTTTGAAATGAAGATTGTCTATAAGAATCCCTGAGTCACCAACATAGTAAGAACCATAATGAATATACTAAGAATTGGAAAGATCACGAGGATACTGACAGTCCCTGACTTGCACAATCATCTAATATAAGGTCAGCAAACATTTTCTTCAAAGACCAGATAACAGGGCGCCAGGCGTGGTGGCTCACACCTGTAATCCCAGAACTTTGGGAGACCGAGGCAGGCTGATCACGAGGTCAGGAGATCGAGACCATCCTGGCTAACACAATGAAACGTCATCTCTGCTAAAAATACAAAAAATTAGCCGAGTGTGGTGGCGGGCGCCTGTAGTCCCAGATACTTGGGAGACTGAGGCAGGAGAATCACTTGATCCCTGGAAGCAGGGATTTCAGGGAGCCGAGATCATGCCACTGTGCTCCGGCCTGGATGACAACAGATAACATATTTTCAGCTTTGCACTTCACTCAACCTGTTATAACTATTCAGCTTTGCCACTATAGTTTTAATACATAATGGATGGGCATGGTTGTGTCCCAACAAAACTTTACAAGAACCTGACCTACATTGTTTTCTGAGCAAAAGGACACAGCTCAAGTCATGATGATAAATACATCAGAATCAGGTAGATGAAGGAGAGCTCTCATTCAGGAAATATATCATACTTACCACTTTTTTTTCTATAAATATACATATCTAATTCTCTACTAAAACCAGGGATGTTGAAAAACTACCTGTTGGGTACTATACTCATCATGGGATCTTTTGTATTTCAAACTTCAGCATCATGTAATACACACCCATGTAACAAACCTGCACATGAACACCCTGAGTGTAAAATAAAAGTCAAAAATATTTAAAAAAAGAATCTGCAGAAGCAGATGGAAGACCTCAAATAATCCAGATAAACCCATGGCCTTTCCACCCACCACTTGTGACGTTGGTTAAAAAACAAAACAAGCCGGGCGCGGTGGCTCACGCCTGTAATCCCAGCACTTTGGGAGGCCGAGGCGGGCGGATCACAAGGTCAGGAGATCGAGACCACGGTGAAACCCCGTCTCTACTAAAAATACAAAAAATTAGCTGGGCGCGGTTGTGGGCGCCTGTAGTCCCAGCTACTCGGGAGGCTGAGGCAGGAGAATGGCGTGAACCTGGGAGGCGGAGCTTGCAGTGAGCCGAGATCGCGCCACTGCACTCCAGCCTGGGCGACAGAGCGAGACTCCATCTCAAAAACAAACAAACAAACAAAACAAAACAAAAACAAAAACAAAAAACATGTTGTGAATTCCTATTATTTATGATGAAGATGGCCTCCATTATCTGTTAAGACTTGCAACAAATGTTATTGGCCTGATTTTAGGGACAAACTTTAAAATATTTATAAAAGCACAACAATAATCCAGAAAGAAAAAGCCAAACATTGTGATTGTGGTGCTGAAACAAGCTTCTCTGACTTCTCGAAACTTGGTCATTTTGTTCATCCCTTCTGGAAGTATTTAGTAACCCAAATGTTCCATATCTCCTTTACTTGATTCAAGCATGAAAATCTGTTTTGTTAGTGTTGGACAGTTCTCTCAGCTCTATCATAGCAAGTAAGAGGTAACCATTTAATTTCAGAATGCCAAATACCCAGAGCAGAATGTGGCATGATTAGCTTGTGTTTATTAATTGTTGGTAGATAGACCTAGTTAGGTTGGTCAAACAGCCTAAAGGAAAATTTCACACAGAACTTTTTCCCTTTAAGTTTCTGCCTTCAGAAGAACATCCAGGCTTTATTTTTAGAATTCTTTTTTTTTATGCTACATAGTTCTAAGCTGGATAGATCAGGTGGTATTAATAAACCTGTGAGTGTTTTGCCAAAAGCCTACATGTGCTGTTATGGCCCCCTTCAACTATTTAACTTCCCAAAAATGTGTCAGTGGTCAGAAGGATGACTGAAAAAGCAGACATGGATAATTCTACAAAAAGTTTCTCCTTTCTTTTTCCAATGGCAAAATAACTTCCTTTCTCCTCCACTACCTCCTTTTTTTGGTTCTATCTAGAGCCTCAAGACCACAGTTATTTCCCCCAACATATACCCTGCTTGCATCACCAAATTCATCCTTTTCAATTGCTCCTTTGCTTCTCCTGGAAACAGGTCTCTTAAAACAGAACAAATGTGGACTCCTCATCTGTTTTGTTACCACTTGTAATTCCCAATATTACTTCTTCCCATCGATGCCAAACTGGTTGACAGAGCAGATTTTTAACATTGCCTCCATTTCTAGTCACCTCTTGATATGATTTGGCTCTGTGTCCCCACTCAAATTGCATTTTGTCACTCCCATAATTCCCTTGTGTTGTGGGAGGGACTCAGTGGGAGATGATTGAATCATGGGGACAAGTCTTGTGGTGTTCTCGTGATAGTGAATGGATCTCATGAGATCTGATGGTTGTAAAAACAGGAGATTCTCTGCACAAGCCCTCTCTCTTTGCCTGTCACCATCCATGTAAGACGTGACTTGCTCCTCCTTGCCTTTCCCCTTCTGACATGATTGTGAGGCCTCCCCTGCCACATGGAACTGTAAGCCCAATAAACCTCTTTCTTTTGTAAATTGCCCAGTTTTGGGTATGTCTTTATCAGCAGCATGAAAATGGACTAATACTTCTCTCTTTCACCCTTCACCGTTCTCCCCATTTTATGAAATTCCACATAGTTGCTCTATTTAGAGATATTCTATTTTTACTCTCCCTTTGCACATTTTCTGTTTCACCTGAACTATTGCACAGTTTTTTTGTTTTATTTTGTTTTCCTAGAAATGTTCTTTTACAAGAATTTATTTGCCTTTTTGTTTTGTTTTCTTTTGAGACAGTCTGACTCTATTGCCCAGGCTGGAGTAAAGTGGTACAGTCTCAGCTCACTGCAACCTGCACCTCCCAGGTTCAAGTCATTCTCCTGCCTCAGCCTCCGAGTTGCTGGGACTAGAGGCACCCACCATCATGCCTGGCTAATTTTTTTTGTATTTTTAGTAGAGATGGGGTTTCACCACGTTAGCCAGGATGGTCTCAATCCTGACCCTGTGATCTGCCTGCCTCAGTCTCCCAAAGTGCTGGGATTACAGGTGTGAGCCACTGTGCCCAACCATTCCCGGCTAATTTTTGTATTTTTAGTAAATATAGGGTTTCACCATGTTGGCCAGGCTGGTCTAAAACTCCTGACCTCAAGTGATTTACCCACTTCTGCCTCCCAAAGTACTGGGATTACAGGCATCTGGCTTATTTACCTTTTTAAAATGCAATATTGAGCACCAGCTAAATCCTAGATAGTGAGATGAGGAGGTATAATAAATAATAATAATAATATTGATAGTTAATTCTTATGGGATATATATTATGGGTTAGGTACTATTCTAAATGGCTTAGAGAAATGAACTCATTTTCACAGAATACCATGTGTGAGATGTGATTATACTCACTGCATACTATGTCAATACCATGTGATAATTATTATATTAGCATTATTACTTCCATTTTTAAAGTAAAGAAACTGGAATTCAGAAAAAATAGATTATCCAATGTCACATTCAGTATTAGAGCTATTTGAATGAGTACTGTCTTTGCCCTTAGGAATGTTGTAGCCTAATAAAATAGTAAACTCAGGCTGCTTACGTATAATTCTAACGTAAAGCAGGGTGTGATAAAGGTTAACCAGTGGTTCAAGAAAGATGGTTGGGAGATTATTGGGAATGCATTGTGACTGGGAAAATAAAGTGAGTCTTCAAGGAGGAGGAGGTAGTATTTTTGTTGTCTCTTGGATAGGTGGAACTCTTTCAGTTGAGTATTAGAGGACAGTCCTAAACTATAGGTATGGTATAAGCAAATATAGAAGCATGAGTTTATGTTTAAGAAAAGTGGGGAGTTTTATTTGCTTTGAGCATGGGATATGTGTAGGGAGGCAGTGGGAAATGTAGTTGCAGGCCTTGATTCAAAGGAATTTTGACTCTAATGTGTGTTTGAAGTGGGGAGCCCTTGATAAGTTTTAGAAATAACAGTGTCTGATCAACCTGTACGTTAGTAAGATAGCTATGGCAGCAGTATGAAGGATGCTTTTTTTCTCAGTCTGTTCTTGGTATCACTCACTTTTCTCTTTCCTTTGTACTTACTTCTGTGGGTAGCACGCAAGGCTTTCTCTCCTTGATTTTGTACACTGTATCTTGGGAGCTCATTCCTTTTCCTGGACTTACTGGCATTATATATAGCTGACTGCCACATTTCCTGCTTTTTCCTTAGTTACTCCCAATTTTCTAAGGAAGAGAAGAATCCAGGTAGAATACTCTGAAATAATGTATTACTAAACTTGGTGTCAGCAGTGGGAAAGAAAAAAGAAAGGTCAGGATTGAAGTATGAGGGGACTAGGTTCAAGAAGAGGTATTTCAAAGATTATTGTATTAGTCTATTTGCACACTGCTATAAAGAAACTACCTGAAACTGGGTAATTTATAAACAAAAGAGGTTTAATTGACTCACGGTTTCACATAGCTAGGGAGGCCTCAGGAAACTTACAATCATGGCAGAAAGTGAAAGGAAAGCAAGGTACATATTATATGGTGGCAGGAGATAGATAAGGCATGGGAGAAGAGCCAAACACTTTAAAACCATCAGATCTCATGAGAACTCACACACTATCACTATCATGATAACACCATGGGGGAAACAGCCTCCATGATCCAATCACCTCCCATCAGATCTTGTCCTCAACACTTGGGAATTATAATTCGAGGTGATATTTGGGTGGGGACACAGAGCCGAACCGTATCATTCTGCCCCTGGTCCCTCACAAATCTCATGTCCTTTTCACATTTTAAAATTAATCGTGCCTTTCCAACAGTGCCCCAAAGTCTTAACTCTTTCCAGTGTTAACTACTCAAGTGTCCAAGTTCAATGTGTCATCTGAAATAAGGCAAGTCTCTTCTACCTATGAGCCTGTAAAATAAAAAACAAGTTAGTTACTTCCAAGATATAATGGGGGTACAGGCATTGGATAATGTTTCTGTTCCAAATGAGAGAAATTGGCCAAAACAAAGGGGCCACAGGTCCCTTGCAACTCTGAAAGCTGGCAGGACCTTCATTAAATCTTAAAGCTCCAAAATAATCTCCTTTGACTCCATGTCTCACATTCAGGGCACACTGATGCAAGGCATAGATTCCCAAGGCCTGAGGCAGCTCTGGCCCTGTGGCTCTTCAGGTCACAGCCCCCACAGCTGCTTTAATGGGCTGGCGTTGAGTGACTGTGGCTTTTCCAGGTGCACAGTGCAAGCTGTTGGTGGATCTACCATTCTGGGGTCTGGAGGATGGTAACCTTCTTCTCACAGCTCTGCTAGGCAGTGCCCCAGTGGGGACTCTGTGTGGAGGCTCCAGTCCCACATTTCCCTTCTGCATTGTCCTAGTAGAGATTCTCTATGAGGGCTCTGCCCCTGCAGCAGACTTCTGCCTGGACATCCAGGCATTTTCATACATCCTCTGAAATATATGCTGAGGCTCTGACAGCTAAATTTTTGTCTCCTACATGCCCATAGACCCAACACCATGTGGAAGCTGCCAAGGTTTGGGGCTTGAACCCTCTAAAGCAATCGCCTGAGCTGTAAATTGGCCCCTTTTAGCCATGGCTAGAGTTGGAGCAGCTGGGACACAACACATCATGTCCCAAGGCTGCACAGAGAAGCAGGGTCTTGGACCAGGCCCACAAAACCATTTTTCCCTTCTAGGTCTCAAGACCTCTGATGGCAGGGGCTGCTGCAAAGATCTCCGACATGCCCTGGAAACATTTTACCCATTGTCTTGGCTATTAACATTTGGCTCCTCATTACTTATGTAAATTTCTGCAACTGGCTTGAATTTATCCCCAGAAAATAGGTTTTTCTTTTCTATTACATGGTCAGGCTACAAATTTTCCAAACATTTATGCTTTGCTTTCCTTTTAAACATAAGTTCCAATTTCAAACTATCTCTTTATAAATGCATATGACTAAAAGCTGTCAGAATCATCCAGGTTATACATTGAATTTTTTGCTGCTTAGGAATCTCTTCTGCCAGATATGCTAAATTATCTCTCTCAAGTTCAAAGTTCCACAGATCTTTAAGGCAGGGGCAAAATGCTGCCAGTCTCTTTGCTAAAGCCAGTTATACTTCAGTTCCTAATGAGTTTCTCATCTCCATCTGAGACAACCTCAGCCTGAACTTCATTGTTCATATCACTACCAGCATTTTGGTCAAAACCATTAAACAAGTATCTAGTAAATTCCAAACTGTCCTTCATCTTCTTGTCTTCTTCTGAGCCCTCCAAACTGTTCCAGCCTCTGCCCATTACTTAGCTCCAAAGTCATCTTCACATTTTTAGGCATCTTTATAGCAGTATCCCACTCTGTCAGTACCAATTTTCTGTATTATTCCATTCTCATGTTGCTATAAGTATACTACCTAAGACTGGGTAATTTATAAACAAAAGAGTTTAATTGACTCACAGTTCCACATGACTGGGGAAACTCAAGAAACTTACAATTATGGCAGAAGGCAAAGAGGAAGCAAGGCATTTTTTATATGACAGCAGGAGAGAGAGAGAGGGCAATGGGGGATCTGCCAAACACGTTTACACCATCAGATCTTGTTAGAACTCACTCATTATTGTGAGAACAGCATGAGGAAAACTGCCCCCATGATCCAATCACCTCCCACCAGGTCCCTCCTGTGACATGTAGGGATTACAATTTGAGAAGAGATTCAAGTGGGAACACAGAGCCAAACTATATCAATAATCCCATCATTCTAAAGTATTTAATTTAGAAAAGTGAAAGAACAACAGGCATAATCTGGTTATTGGGGTAACAGCTGCTTTATAAAGAGACGTAATGTCTCTTTTAGGATTTATGAAACGGAGAAATAATGTAGTCACTTATAAATATCTTCTAAATCCTTTATTATGTGCCAGACACTTTGCCAGGTTCTGAGGATGCAACAGTGAAAACAAGAGGATCCTTGCTTTCATAGTGTTTACATTCCGGTGGAAAGAGTTAGAAAATAAGCATACTTATAAATACTATAGAATAAATTTTTTTAAGAAAACACAACAATAACAGAAAAAGGTAAAATACAGAACAAAGAGATGAAGAGAAGAAGGAAGGGGAGGAGGGTGTAATAACTAGGGTGGTCAGTCCTTCCTAAAGGGTTATTTTTTGAGCAGACACTTGAATTAATTCCCAGAGCTAGCCAGGTGACAAATTTGGAGAGAGAGCATAGTAGACAAAAAGACATGTAAATTCCCTAAGTAAGAAGCATGGTTTGTCTGAGGAATAAAAAGAAGGTTATAGTGACTGAAAAAGAGGGAGTGAAGGCTTGAGTATTAAGAGATAAAAATGTATTTGAAGAAAAAGAAAAACAAAAGAGAGATACAAATTTTGAAAGTAGCATGCTAAGTGCTTTGACTTTTGTTCTGTGTGTTGGAGGGAACATGAAAAATTTTGAACAGGGAAATGCAGTTCTCTGGTTTAAGTTGTAAATCTTCTCTCTTATTGCATTATGGAGATTTGACTGTATTGAAGACTGCTGAAAAGGGAGCATGGAGAAATTGAAATTAATGCAGAAGTCAAACTAGACAGTGTCATGGCTTGAACAGGTGCATTATGATGAGGGGTGGTTGGATTAGAGAAATAGTTTTAAAGTGGTACTGGCAAGGCTTGCTATTAAGATGCCAGGGAAAGAAGATTCAGGGGCTATTCCAAGGTTTTGGGTAGATAGTAGGTACCATTGGTGATTCCAAGGTAGATGGTAGGTATCTTGGTGATTCCAAGGTTTTGAGGTAGATGGTAGGTACCATTATTGAGGAGGGGAAGATAGGAGCAGCAATAGAATTAGATGGACTATACATAGAAAGTTTAGATATGATACTCGCAAAATGCTTAGTAGTTATCCAAATGGTGCTGTTAATTAGGCCATTGAATATGAGTCTGGAGGTCTGGACTGCAGAGGAGTGGAGGTAACCATGTGTAGTGTGATGCCATAATACCTAAGATATTTCCTGAGATTCTAGACAAAGGAAAGTGGCACAATTTCAGGAAACTTTACAAGACCCCTGTTGTAATTTATCTTTTTCTATAATTGCATCAAATCAGAACTTCTCAGTTTTCTAATGATCTTATTCATATATTGTTATAATAACATAAAGAAGCCTAGGACACTATCTTTTAACAACCCTATAAACTACAATTGCACTTTTCTCCTATTTTCTGGGCCAGAGTCACTCACATTAATATTCTAGTATAAGCATCGATTTGCTTAATTAAGCAGCATTTTTTGGCCATCCACAGTTGTCATTTCAAGTTCAGTAGAGATCAACTCAGGGGTGAATTACAGCATGCTTTCTAAAAGATTCAGTATTTTGCAGAGTAAAATGACTAAATCATGAGTTCCAGAAACCTATTAACAGCTCATAAAATGTGGTGTTGAGCCAAATTTTATCTCTTTGCCTTGATAGGAATGATTTAATGAATGGGCAAGAAACTATCTTTATTCATTTTGCACTTTGAAAGCATTTTAAAAAATAAAACTCTGTACTCTTAATATTTAAAAGATAAGCATGTTCATGGACACCATGACTATTTATTTAAGATGAATTTTGTTTGTTGAATAGGTTTTTTATGTTCATTTTTTATACACCAAGATACAAATTAGTTTCCTGTTCTACACCATCCACATAGATGGTGTAGATTATATTTTAAAAGGAAGTACATTGTACTGCCTCTTTTGAGGAGTCATATGATTCTTGTACCAAATTAGCTCTGTAACCAAAATCATCAAACATATGAACAAAAAAACCCCAAAACAACACAGGATCTTTTAATTTTATAAAATGTAACCTGGTTTCTTTGATATCCTTCTGGGAATGAGGTGGCTAATATCCCTATTTATGATTTTGTGTTTGCTGATAACGAAGATTTATTGTACCAAGCAGAGTAAAACAGGTCATGAGGACTTTGATTCAAGACCTCTACAATAGGGAAGAGACATTGAACTCAACTCCATTGAAACAAAACATAGTAGGGTTTTTAAACCCTGGAGTGAGCTAGTGAAAAAGTACCAGAAGACATTAGGGGGGACTTTGGTCAATGTGATTAGGCCAACTGTGTTTGCTAATTGGTGCTTATGAAAGTTAGGATCTGTCTTTGTCTGTTTTGTGTTGCTAAAAAGGAACACTTGGGCTTGGATAATTTATGAAGAAAAAGGGTTCATTAGTCTTATGATTCAGGACAGCTGGAGAGTGCAAGATTGGATATTGACATCCATTGAGGGCCTCAGCCTACTTCTACTCATGGTGAAAAAGTTAAGGGGAGCTGCTTGCGCAAAGGGGTAGGCGGAGGTACCAGACTCTATGTAACAACCAGCTCTCCTAAGAACTAATAGAGTGGGAACTCACTCACCCCACCAAGGAAAGTCATTATTCTATGCATGAGGGATTTGCCCCCATGACCCAAACACCTCCCATTATGCTGAATTTTCAACATTGGGGATCAAATTTCACCACGAGGTTTGTGAGGAACAAACATCCAAACTATAGCAGGATCCTACCCTCTTACAGAGACTGGGAGATGGTGTCATTATCCTTCTTGATAATTATGTTTCAAAGGGAAGACTCACAGGTTTTTGAGAAAGAAATTCCTGGGTTGTAAAATTGGTTACAGGCTGGAGGAAGATTTGCATCTCAAAGACGTAGAGAAAGAATTGACAGTTCCAAGTTTTTGAAAGTAACTTTTCCAAGAAAAGGGTGTTCCGGGGCCTGTAGTCAGGAAGAAAACTGTCTAAAATCTAGCCAAGTTGAGGAGAACTTAAGATTGTGTTAATCAGAACATTTTATACTCTATGTCCATGAGATATTGATATGATCAGTCATTTATAAAGAAGCCCCCACAGAAGTATTTTAATTGGGAGAAAGAATAGGAAGAGCTGTTTTAGCTTATACTCTCAGCCATAAAATTACCAAAATGGGTTTAACTTTTTCAGATTGCTTAAAGTAGCTTGTTGGGATTGGAGGTCTTCTTGCCTGGGGATTGACAGTTTTTGAGTTTGCAGAGTTCTCTAGGCCCCCAAGTAAGACAAAATCCTCTGAACTGAATAGCCTCAGGCAGGAGTTGAGCTTTAAATTCCTGTTACTTGTACTTCAGAAGATCTGGAATTCAGAGTCTCTGAGGACAAAGGCAAACAATGAAGATAGGAAAGTTGGAAATTAAAGAAAATAATAATCTTAATATACTGTATTTATCCACTGAAATATATTTTAATATATTTTATTTTATTAGAGGGTTGCTTGACCTTTCTTTGCTTCAGTTTCTGAGTTATTTTTTTATCTTCTGTAAAATTAAGATAATAAAATTTACTCATTAGAGTTCTATGAGGATAAATGAGATCATACATATAAAAATCAGACTGCTTGGCTTACAGTAAATCTCCAAAACTATTTTATATTGTTCTTATTTGTTGGTGTTTCTTAACTGTCTCTCCAGTAGATTAAATCTCCCTTTAACATAGGGACTGAGTCTTTTCATCTGTGGATCTCTAGCCCTCCATAGAGCATGTCATAAGTATTTGTTGACTGAATGATAAGTAAACTTTTTACCGGTGGAAGGTATCCAAGTTACTGCCAGCAACTCCATCAGGGTCTATATTCACCTCAATTCTTGCCTCCTCAGAAGAAAGAATTTGACTGAGGGGCATAAGGCAGAGAAAGAAACCAAGGCCAGCTTCAGAGCAGGAGTGGAAGTTTTAAAGGCTTTAAAACAGGAAAGAAAGGAAAGTACACTTGGAAGAAACCCAAGCGGGCACGTGAAGGTCAAGAGTGATGTTTAACCTTGATCCTAGGACTTTATGGGCTGGCCCTTTCCCCATGATTCTTCCCTTAGGGTGGGCTGCCCACTTATGCAATGAATGCCCTCTTAATGCTTGGGAGGTGAGCACATACAATATGTTTAAGAAGTTGTACACATGCCCATCTGGGGCTTTCTTCCCCTTTCTGTTTGAATGACCCTAGGAGGTCATAGTCCGCCACTTTGTGGTGACTTTGAGTGAGCCTGCATGTGCCTAGGTTCACTCACCCAGTACTGGAGATTTTATTGGAAGCTCCTTTTTGCTTCTCCCTTGTTCCTGCATTCAATTAGCACTTTAATGCAACAGGTGTGGGCCACCAGGAACTGGCCTCTCCCTGGTGCCTGCTGCCAATTTATCACTTTTAGAGAGGCAATGTGATGGTTGTCAAACTGTCACCTGACATTCCTAGTGAGTGGGGGTGAGACCTCTCCTGCCGCACTCATGCCTGTCTAACTACCTGTAACGAACTTATAAGCAACACTCAGAACATGTTTTATAGGCTGATGTCCCCCAAACTAAGCTGTTCATCAGAATGATATACAAATTCTCAACTGCCAGACTGTGCACGTAGGAACAAGTCATTCAGTATTACTAGAGCAGAGGTGTAAGATAAGGAAGTATAGTACTTGAGGCTTGAGAATTATAAAGGCAGCCTCGATGACATGTTGCTTTCGGATTTTATTCTCTGGTTGGTGGAGTTACGGATGGATTTTAAGCAGGAGGGAGGCCATATGGGGTGTGAAGTAGAGTCTTGGGCCATTCAAAGGTATCTGGTTTAGTGCCAGTCTCATGCTGGATTCTCAGAAAATATCTTTTGAATGAGTAGGACAGTAATCATTAAAGATAATAAGCAATGAGGTAGATCTGTATAGGCTTCTGATATGGGAAGATGTTCAACATTACTGTTAAGTGAACAAGAGCAACTTCAGACCAGTATATAAAGTATATTTCCATTTGTGTTTGAAAAAAATACATATGTGTTTATATCTATGTGTATGTGGTGGACAGTAGGCAGGTAGGTGGATGTATGGATACTTAATTTAAACTTTATGTTTCATATAATATGCATCATTTGAATTACCCAAATTACATGATTTTTTTTGTGATGATGATCATGTTGATGTTGATGATGATGATGAAAAAATAAAGAGACTCTCCAGATAATTATTCAAGTATATAGTCAGATTCTACAATGCAACCTAATGAATTACTATTTACATTTCATTTTGATTGTGACGGGATAAGAGTCAAGACTAGGAAAGAGTGGGAAAGTGACACTGCTTTTTCTTATTGCCATATCCATGTTGTTTCTTATATTATCTTCTTTATTTATAGCTAAAACTGCACTAAACATAACTTGTCATATAACTTGCTATACAGACAGTCCCCATTGTTCAACTTATAATTTTTCAACTTTACAATGGTGTGAAAACAACATGCATTCAGTAGAAGGTGATAAGATACTTTTTCAAGACTGGGCAGCAGTGCGGCTCCAAGTCAGCCAAGCGATCATGAGGGTAAATGACTGATACTCTATAGTGTACTGTGTTGCCTGATAAATTTATCCAGCTATGAGCTAATATAAGTGTTCTGAGAACATTCAAAGTAGACTAGGCTAAGCTATGATGCTTTGTAGGTTAGGTGTATTAAATACATTTTGACTTTATTTTCAACTTTTGGTGGTTTCTTGGAACATAACCCCATCAATAAGTCACAACGCCTCAGTATTGTGATGAGAATTTGATTTTTTACTTCATTATTGATCAGTGAAAAATGTTTCAAATATTTACATTTACAACGTTGCAGATTTGGTACTCTAATTTCTGATGAAATTTATATTACTTAAAGTTAAAATTTAACATTCAACAATTTTTATATGCCAAATCCAGTCTCAACATCATGGTTTTATATTATTATATAGTTATCTTTTTTATTCTTTAAGTATTTCAAGTGTTCAGACTACGGTCCCCAGTACACATGGGAATAGGCAGAATAATATGAAGGAATATCTGAACATATTCTAAGTTGTACAATAGTGTATGGTATAGCTCATCTGAAAATAATATTTTTCTTCTACAAAATTAGATAAAAGAATAATATTTAATCCAAAATGTTGGCAGGGGACAAGAAAAAGAGAAGGGTATTTGGGTTTGTATGGAGCATGACATATAAAAAGTCCAGAAATGAAAGTAAAAGTAAAAATCAGGAAATAGCAAAATCATGTTATTTAGGAATATGGAAATGTAGAATCCACAGCAGAAAAACATTCATTATTACTATAAAAATGCAGAACTATTGGTTGTAATAGGTGAGGGTGTTTTTTAAATTATACTTTAAGTTCTGGGGTACATGTGCAGAATGTGCAGGTTTATTACATAGGTATACATGTGCCAAGGTGGTTTGCTGTACCCATCAGCCCGTCGTCTACATTAGGTATTTCTCCGAATGCCATCCTGACCCTAGCCCCCCACACTCCAACAGGCCCCAGTGTGTGATGTTTCCCTCCCTGTGTCCATGTGTTCTCATTGTTCAACTCTCACTTATGAGTGAGGAACATGTGGTGTTTGGTTTTCTGTTTTGTGTTAGTTTGCTGAGAATGATGGTTTCCAGCTTCATCCATGTCCCTGAAAAGGACATGAGCTCATCCTTTTTATGGCTGCATAGTATTTCATGGTGTATATGTGCCACATTTTCTTTATCCAGTCTATCATAGATGGGCATTTGGGTTGGTTCCAAGTCTTTGCTATTGTGAACAGTGCCACAATAAACATACATGTGCATGTGTCTTTATAGTAGAATGATTTATAATCCTTTGGGTATATACTCAGTAATGGGATTGCTGGATCAAATGGTATTTCTAGTTCTAGATCCTTGAGGAATCACCACACAGTCTTCCACAAGGGTTGAACTAATTTATACTGCCACCAACAGTGTAAAAGCATTCCTATTTCTCCACATCTTCTCCAGCATCTGTTGTTTCCTGACTTTGTAATGATCGCCATTCTAACTGGCATGAGATGGTATCTCATTGTGGTTTTGATTTGCATTTTTCTAATGACCAGTGATGATGAGCTTTTTTTCATATGTTTGTTGTCTGCATAAATGTCTTCTTTTGAAAAGTATCTGTTTATATCTTTTGCCCACTTTTTAATGGGGTTTTTTTTTCTTGTAAATTTGTTTAAGTTCTTCATAGATTCTGGATATTAGCCCTTTATCAGATGGTTAGATCTGATAAAATCTGATAGATTGCAAAAATTTTCTCCCATTCTGTAGGTTGCCTGTTCACTCTAATGATAGTTTCTTTTGCTGTACAGAAGCTCTTTAGTTTAATTAGATCCCATTTGTCTATTTTGGCTTTTTTAGTCATTGTTTTTGGTGTTTTAGTCATGAAGTGCTTGCCCATGCCTATGTTATGTCCTGAATGGTATTGCCTTGGTTTTCTTCTAGGGTTTTTATGGTTTTGGGTCTAACATTTAAGTATTTAATCCATCTTGAATTAATTTTTGTATAAGGTGTAAGGAAGTGATCCAGTTTCAGCTTTCTACATATGGCTCTCCAATTTTCCCAGCACCATTTATTAAATAGGGAATCCTTTCCCCATTTCTTGTTTTTGTCAGGTTTGTCAAAGATCTGATGGTTGTAGATGTGTGCTGTTATTTCTGAGGGCTGTGTTCTGTTCCATTAGTCTATATCTCTGTTTTGGTACTAGTACCATGCTGTTTCGGTTACTGTAGCCTTGTAGTATAGTTTGAAGTCAGGTAGCATGATGCCTCCAGCTTTGTTCTTTTTGCTTAGGATTGTCATGGCAATGTGGGCTCTTTTTTGGTTCCATATGAACTTTAAAGTAGTTTGGAAAAAACTGCTTTAAATTTAGACAAGACAATCCTAAGCAAAAAGAACCAATCTGGAGGCATCATGCTACCTGACTTCAAACTACTACAAGGTTACAGTAACAAAAACAGCATGGTACTGGTACCAAAACAGATATATAGACCAATGGAACAGAACAGAGGCCTCAGAAATAATGTCACACATCTACAACCATCTGATCTGTGACAAACCTGACAAAAACAAGAAATGGGGAAAGGATTCCCTATTTAATAAATGGTGTTGGTAAAACTGGCTAGCCATATACAGAAAGCTGAAAGGGGGTATTTTTTATTATAAATATTTTAGACTTATTTTTATCTATGAAAAATACAGTTGGGATTTATTAAAATTTATTACCTGGAATGGGTTAGTGATAATGTTCTAAAAGAAAAAGGAATATGGAGTAGATTATAATATTTGATAATTAAGACATGTGTTGGACTAAACAAAACAAAATAGTGAGAGGCATGGAAGTAATAAACTAAATTACACTTCTTTGCATATACTTCTGTCTACCTGATGTAAAAAGAAGTAAAGTAGTGATTTGAGCTACAGTATGAATGAACTTTGAGAAACATGCCGAGTGAAAGATACCAAACACAAAGACCACACGTTGTATGATTCAATTTATAAGAGATGTCCCAAAATACGCAATTCCATAGAGACAGAAAATACATTATTTGTTGCTCAAAACTGAGGAAAGGTAGAATGGGAAATGATTACTAAATGGTATGGAGTTCCTTTTAGGGGTGATGAAAAGATTCTTAAATTAGAGAGTGGTGATGGATACACAACTCTGTTAAGATACTAAAAATCTTGTGCATTTAAAAGGGTGAATTTCAGCCGGGTGCACTGGCTCACGACTGTAATCCCAGCACTTTGGGAGGCCGAGGCGGGCAGATCACGAACTCAGGATTTCGAGACCATCCTGGCTAACACAGTGAAACCTCACCTCTACTAAAAATACAAAAATTAGCTGGTGTGGTGGTGGGCACCTGTAGTCCCAGCTGCTCCAGAGGCTGAGGCAGGAGAATGGTGTGAACCCGGGAGGTGGAGCTTGCAATGAGCCGAGATTGCGCTACTGCACTCCAGCCTGGACGACAGAGCAAGATTCCTTAAAAAAAAAAAAAAAAGATAAATTTCATGGTATATGAATTATATCTCAATTTTAAAGAATTGTTTTGTGATTTTGTCTACCCAGAAGAGGTTGTATAAGAGAAGATATGTAACCTATAACTCAATCCATGGGAACGGCACTTGAAAAAGAAAGCAACTCATATGGTCTGCGTTTTTCCCATTGGCTGGCTCTGTGCCTCTAGGTCACTAGATAATCGCTCAAGTGTACTCGTTACCTAACCCAGGTGCAAGCCTGATGGATAGCGACAACAGCAACCACAAAAATCCAGTGAAGGAGTTTTGCAAAACTCAGTTCAGAGGGTCGTGATATGTGTATGGGTGGAGGGTGGTGGATGAGGGTGAGCGTGTGTGGTTTCTTTTTACATTAATCGGCACAGATCTTATATTGCAAAAGGCTTATATTCTAGTAAATGAATGTATAGATAGCAGATGTTGCTGCTTCAGAATCACTCACCATAAGGCTTGGGATATATACTTTTATAAACAACACTTTTGTTTCTAATATACTACCCAAGATGTGAACAAGTTTCCTAAACAATCTAGACAATTACATCTTCCACTTCACTTTGTCCAAGTAGACACTCATAAACAATGGTGAGCATGGGATAAGAAGAAGGTAGTAATTCAGTCAGTCTTTGCAATGACAGTCTATGGCAGTGACTTGCTGCTTTGGAAAGTATCCCTTAGTCTGGTTAATTAAAGTGGTTTAATATAAAGCAAAAAATAAATAATGGATTAACTAAATTGGAACTTTTATTAAAACCCAGGCTGTTGTATCTTTATTATTATTATTATTATTGTTATTTGAGACAGAGTCTTGCTTTGTTGCCCAGGCTGGAGTGCAGTGGTGCAATCTTGGCTCATTACAACCTCCACCTCCCAGATTCAAACGATTCTCCTGCCTCACCCTCCAGAGTAGCTGGGACTACAGGTGCCCGCTGCCACGCCCAGCTAATTTTTGTATTTTTAGTAGAGGCAGAGTTTCACCATGTTGGCCAGGCTGGTTTCGAACTCCTGACCTCAAATGATCCACCCACCTTGGCCTCCCAAAATGTTGGGATTACAGGCATGAGCTACTGCACCCAGCCCGTCTTTATATTTTGTTACTGAAAATGTAGCCACATGGTTTGTATTTTTTTTCAAGGGTTACTATTCCTGCCCTGGCAATAGGAGATTCTCTACAAGGCACCCAGGTCAAACAGACTATAGTTTAAGTTTTTATATTTTTATAGAGTCCTATATGCTTTTCAGTTTTCTACTTTTCAGATGTGTACAGCTCCTATCTGCACATTCTATTATGTTCACTGCACACATTTTGAGGACAGAACCCTGCAAGCCTGAGTGCCTTTAACTTCCAACAAGATTTATGTGTGTGTCCCTCTTGCGTACTATGTGCAAAGTTAAGTCAGTCAATTACTTTTCTGTTAGTCTTGCTCATTCTCCTCTGGAGATATACTATTTCTGTAAAATACTCTTTTATTATCATCTCCACTTCAGTGTAACCCCTCAAGCATAACTTTTGGGAAGGAAGGAAAAGGTTATACCTCATTGTTCTGTATAACATGTGCTTAAGGTTTACTTTGGGCTGCTTGTAACCTCATGCTGGTTTTAAATAGATCCTAAGTGTACCTGTTCTAATACCTAGTTTATTTTCACCCTAAGGTGGGTTTGCTTCAGCAAATTTGAAGAACCTGCTTGGAATTGGTTTTGATATTTTGAACAGTACAGACACTGTTTTCTTTCATTATATGTAACCGACATCGTGTCCATGATAGTGGAATATTAGTGCAATATAATTTTACTGTGCTTGGTAAGAACATCTTAGAAATGAACAATAATGTTGAAATATGGGCTAAACATTTGAAAAACCTTCCAGACTTCATCAGTCTTGTCTTGGGGCTCTCTATACAGTGAAATTCCAGATTAAAAGAGTAGTGTTTCACAAAAGACCCTTGTTATTTACAAGGATGGTGATTTGAAACCATGACTCTTCTAAATTGTAAATGACATTAAAAATAGGTCACTTAAGGAGCCTGACAAAATAGTGTTGTGCTGTGACCCAAGGTGGTGCTTCTAGTTTTCTACTGGGCTGCTAATAGAGCAAGCTGGACATTCCTATTCTTGCATATTGTGTTCCGTTCTTTCCTGTTCCTCGGTGAAATCAGAAAGCTTAGTGCATCATTATTCCAAAATAGAAAAGTCATTCCATTCTTTGCCACAAACACAGTCTCTCTTTTCCACTTATATTTAAATGTTCACAAATGAATTTCTTTCCATTATAGTTGTTTCATCTTGTTTGACTTCTTTTTTGGATTCACAAATCTCCGGAGTCTCCACCAAGCTCACAGTAAACAGGAAAGTACTATTAGAGAGGAATGGAATGGCTTCTAACACCTCTCAGAGAAGGCTTTTCAGAGGAAGCACCAGTAGAGATGTGCCTTTAAGAGGTGCCTGTGTCAAAATGAACAGGCAAAGGGAAGTACAATCTCAAAGTTGATATCTTTACTGGAAAGAAAACTCTTTATTAGGTCCACATCTGAGTCTGGTACTTTAGTGCCCGGTACTTGACCATGGCTGAACACTGGGATCACTTGGAGAACTTTAATTAGTACTGGTCCCAGCTCTAGGTTATCTAATTCAACATACTCAGGGAAAGACCTAGTCAGAACTCTTAAACATTCTTCAGTGATCTTAATGGGCAAAGTTAGAAGCTGCATGGTTTCCTTCGTTGTGGTTTCCCATTCTATAGATAATTAGAAATAGGGTATCCGGCTGCGTGCTGGACATGTGGACAGCATATATCCTCAGGTATCTCTCCTGCAAAAAAAGTATCCCAACTTAAACCTGCCCTTCCTGCTATATCTTCTCATCATCTACTGAACCCCACCCACTTTTTAAAGAAATCCATGTAATCATTAGAAAAATATTGGAGAAGCCACCATGTCTCTGGCTCCAAATCTTTGTATCTGAACTTATTTGCTTACTCTATGTTGCACCCCTGTTTAAATCCCATCAGTGGCTTCATTTGCCCACAGATAAAGTCAAAGAGAGCATATAATCCACAGCTACCTTGGTAACTCTCAAGCCTCAGGTCCTAACACTTGCTGCCTAAACGGGCTCTAGTAATACTGAGAAGTTTGTCATTCTGTGTGCATGCCATGCTACTTCAGGCTTCTGAGAATTTACCTTTCCTCTCTTCTATCCCACTAGCTACCTTTCATCTGTCTAGTTCCCATCCACATCAAGGATCAGAGCAGCCACCAACTTTTCTGAGAGTAATTCTCTGAAGCCCCATGCCACTGAGGATTTCCTGTTGTATACCTTTAGCAAAGCACTTATGAGTTATTTTAAAACTGTCTGACTGCATTTATGCACCTCCTCTGGACTGTAAGCTCATAAAAGGCGTATCTTCATCATCTGTGTATGCCTGTTTCCTAGTATCTAATGCATTCACTTGATGGTTTTCTTCAAATGAACTGATCTGGGATTTGGCATATCAGGATGCTGCTGGTTAAATAATATTGAAGGTTGAAGGAAGTTAGAGCTAACAGTCTGGCAGCAAGGGAAGAAACAGGGGAACTTGGAAGTCAGCGATGGGAAGTGACTATGTAAGAGTGGCTGCATGCTTCAGTTATCATACAGGACATGATCATGCTATGACTCAGGACAGTAACTGATGTGAATAATAATGAATCCAGGTCAATTTGAAAAAGTTAAATGCACCCATAAGATGTAGTTTAAAAATTAAAATGAGCATAACTGTATAAATGCATTTCAACCAAATCAAAAAGGAGGAGGAATTATATGGAAATTTTGCTTATAAGGGAAAGATACATCATTCTGTAAATGCTAGGTAAATTATATAATGTATTTTATATATTCTAATACTCAGTATCAATTTCTATTTTTACATGTGTTTATAGCCAGAGAAAGTTTCTAGCTGTAGCCAGATAAGGTGATATCACTAACTCACATCTATTATTTACTCTCTTTTTAAAAAAAAAATGCTGCTCAATATCCCTAATGTCATTGATCCATATAGAACCAGGTGGGGAAAAGTTAAGATAAAATGATTGACCACTGGGAAGATTTATTCCAACGCTGTTGGCTGTGAATTTCTCCTCCAAATACACAGACTTGAAAATAATTAGTTTCTAATTTAGGATGTTCATAAATGAGCATATGTAGCACCTGGAAGAAACACCTCTGTTTTCCATCTCAAGCTTTCAGGGAATAATATAATTCACATATGTACTTTGCATTTTGGTTGCCAGAATAAGTTTTCTGCAGATGTTAGAAAAAGCTAAGTAATTAATTTTAGTTCTGATCCCTCATCTGAAAAATGTAGATAATAATGAGGTTTTTACTAAACATAAAAACGGCTTCTTGCAATGATCTAAGATAATATATATTTGAAGGATCTTTATAAATTATAGAGTATTTGTTAGTAATACTAATTTAGTGATTTTATAAAACAATGCATTGCACTGTCATGAATATTAGTGTTTTACAAATAGTGCAAAACAAACTGTATTTTAATGTAAATTCTAATTAATTCAAGTTAACAAATACTTGGTTATGCGTTCTAAGCATAAAGCACTGTGGTTGCTGTAGATGGAGATGGAGGTTAAAAATATATGGACTCTTCATGCCTGTAATCTCAGCACTTTGGGAGGCAGAGGCAGGCGGATCACGAGGTCAGGAGATCAAGACCATCCTGTCTAACACGGTGAAACCCCATCTCTACCAAAAATACAAAAAATTAGCTGGGCGTGGTGGTGGGCGCCTGTAGTCCCAGCTACTCGGGAGGTTGAGGCAGGAGAATGGTGTGAACCCAGAGGTGGATCTTGCAGTGAGCGGAGATCGCGCCACCGCACTCCAGCCTGGACAACAGGGGGAGACTCTGTCTCAAAAAAAAAAAAAAAAAAAAAAAAAAAAAAAATATATATATATATATATATATATAGACTATATATATATATATAGACTATATATATAGACTGTTCTAATTTGGATATAAGATATATAAATAATCTCTAAGAACAAAAGGTAGAATGAGAATGATAGAAGCTGCAATTATGAAACCAAAGTATGCTATGTTAAGGATGATCTTTATATTTGGATGATCAAGGGATAATTTATTAGACAACTGGATTTTATAAGTAGAAATGGTAGTGAAAGAACATTCCAGGATGAGAGAGTAACAGATGTGAAGCCCACAAAGGAAAAGGTATCCACAATACAACTAAGGCCCTGAAATGGCTGGAGTATAGAGGGAGAGGGGGTATTTAAACAGAGTCAGGGTCTTAAATGTCACAGCAAGAGATCTGAATATTATGCCATGGAGAATGTTGAGCACTAAGTTTTTGAGCATGAGTTGCAGGATTGCAGCAGTGTTTTGGGAATCACTTTCTAATGACAGAAATGAGTACACTGTAGTGGAGATTCAATAAAACTCAAGACTTCACTTCTCTGTTTGTGTCCGAGTAGTTTTTCTAGGATTATTGTTACTAATCCGTTTTTCTGTTTGTTTGTTTTTTTTTCTTTCTTAGACTAAGGAAAACTGATTGTAAGATTAGTAGAAAGTCAAACTGTGAGCTTAGGCTTTCTAAAGCAAACTTGGATTTAAATTTTATTTCCAAAGTTTACCAGGTGGGTGATCTTGGGAAAATTATTCAACCTGTTCAAGTTTCTGTTCTGTCTGGTAAAGTAGAGATCATAATACCTCAGAGAATCATTGTCCTAATTGAGATATCCTTAACACATTGTCTAGCATGTGATAAATGTTAAATTAATAGTAGCTATTATTTTTTATGGTGTAAGTTACCATTGGTGTTTAAAAGTGATTATTTATAGTTAATATAAAATATTTAGTCATGGGAGGCCAAGACGGGCGGATCATGAGGTCAGGAGATCGAGACCATCCTGGCTAACACGGTGAAACCCCATCTCTACTAAAAAATACAAAAACTAGCCGGGTGAGGTGGCGGGCGCCTGTAGTCCCAGCTACTCGGGAGGCTGAGGCAGGAGAATGGCGTGAACCCAGGAGGTGGAGCTTGCAGTGAGCTGAGATCGCGCCACTGCACTCCAGCCTGGGCGGCAGAGCGAGACTCCGTCTCAAAAAAAAAAAAAAAAAAAAAAAAAAAATATATATATATATATATATATATATATATTTAGTCATATTGTATTCAGGAAAATCAGCAGAATTTTAATTAATCATTTGTATTTTTTTTTGTCTTTTTTTTTTTTTTTTTCCTTTTTGTGGAGAACGGGGTCTGGCTATATTACCCAGGCAGGTCTCGAACTCCTGGGCTCAAGCTATCCTCCTGCCTCTGCTTCCCTGAGAGCTGGGATTACAGGCATGAGCCACCGCGCCTGGCTCATTTGTATTTTTTTAATTCCCCCTTTTTCACTGCTGGAAATAGGAAAATAAAAATTAAGGAATGTGATCTCAACCCCCTGATGGTCCCACTTAAATGCAAATAAATTAACCACTAGGGCTTCCATAGTAACTATGTTCTAAAAATCTGTGATCACAACACTTGCTGAATTGGACATATCTCCATAAAGTAGGTAACAGCCTTTCTTCATGTTTAAATGGTAAGGGTCCTGTGTTTTCTTTTTAGTAGTGAGAGTCTGCAGAGACATTCTGATGTAGTCTAGGTGCAGGAGTTGAAGGCAGCAGTATGGAAGGAAGTCTTTATCTGTAAGGATGGTTGTCAGGGTACCACTACTTTGTTAAATTTTTTCATACTTAGGATGTGGGCTTTATCCTGGCAGGGAGAGAGACTGGGTCATATATCTATACCCAGCATTCATTCCGTACTCCCACTTTTAGTATACTAATATTACTTGAGATGGATATATGAGCCCAAATCCCACCTTAGTACTTTCTAGTGAGTGCAAGTCATGCACACACACAGAGTTCAATTTCCTTTCCTCTTGATGTCAAAGCACCTGGGAAGGAAACACTTTAATGAGAAGATTGCCTGGTGACTATTCAGTTAAAGCCAAAAGAAGTGGCGAATCTAAATGCGTAATTCATTCAAGTGGTCAAGGTTAATAAAACATACCTGGTCAAGGTTGATAAAACAACAGCACACTTCTCTGTAATGACAGAAAAGCTTATAACCCTGAGATCTGTGATCTCTAACTTGCACACACATGTTGCTCATGAGTGTTTTCTCTTAACCCTCTCTTTCTGGCTTACATTGCTAAGCGAGCTATTTTTTGTGTGTGTTTTTGTTTTGTTTTGTTTTGTTTTTCCTTAGCTATGTTTGTATCACCTTTTTAGCTACTTTGCTATTCCCAGCCTTGGAGACACCTGTCCTCCAGTTCCATGCAGTTTGAGCTACTGTATGTCCTTGAGTCTATCATTACAACTACTATTACTAGTAATGACATGTATCCTGAAATCATAAACTCTAAAATTTATGTAAAACAGGAGCTGTTGGGGGAGGGAGGATTATAAAAGTAATGCAGGAGTGTTTCTAGGGCTCTACCAAGTGGGTTTTCACAAGTGGTAAACACATTGAAATGCTACTGTACCAGTCAGTACATATCCTTTGCTAGTAACCCTCTGCTGCCTCAGCTCATTCCGGAGGACTCTAAACCATACCATGACCTAGGAAGGGACCTAGGACCCTGTGCAGCCTGTGTCCTTTCTGACTGGTTAGTGCCCTTAAACTGCTCCTTATTAAATTATTCTGTTTACTACATTTGGTATTAGCTCTGATAAATACACTAATTTCACTTCCTGGGGAGAAAAAATTTCACTTTTCTTCCTTTGTCTCCTAATTGTTGAGAAGCACTCAAGTCTCACCAGTGCACTGCTTCTGAGTAGTTATATGGCATATTGTAGAATAAAAAAGGGGGCAAAATCATAAATGACTCTGTACCTTCAGCTCTGAGCAAGACTTCTCTCAAACCAGCCCAGACAGAAACAAAAAATCCTTACCATAAGAACTGCATCCTCCAATGTGTGAGGAGCCCTTTTCTCCCTCATGTCATTTAAATTCTCTCTACTTTCCATTCTTTATTGACCTCTAGCACTCAAGATGCCCTTTAAACTAAATAGTACCTTCTCATAGAGAAATGTGAAATGTTTATTTTAAACTCCTAAAGAAGTAAAATATTGAGTAAATTCTACATACATTTGACCTGCTCCACTGTTTTTGCTATAGGGTTCATGAGAAACTGTGATCAACCTGCTTTTTTTCTTTTTGAGTACTGGATTTATTTTGGTAGAAACTTCAGTACATATTTACACTTCAGATGGTGACTCTGAAACACTAATTTGTGTGATTCCCTGTAACACATTTCATAATCCGTCGAGGCAAACGATTTTCAAGTTCTGCTGAAGCTAATTGCCTTTATAAATTGAATTGTTAAATTTGAGTTATAGTTTAATTAGGTGGAGTAGAATGCTTGCTGGTCTACTCTATAAGCAGTTTTATTCTGTTGTGAAATGAATAGGTCTGAAATGAACTAAGTTTAAAATAGATTTTTGGTGTTTTGTGGGCCTGCTTTGATGTTACTCTTAGTAATTATATTATATTAGTATATTTGCATCAGAAGTCTCTGAAAGGAAATAGGAACAGTTTGACTTCCTCCTTTGCTAATTGACTAGGACTTTCAGTATTGTATTGAATAGAAGTTGTCAACGTGGGCATCCCTATCTTATTCTGGATCTTGGAAGGAAAGCTTTTAACTTTGTCTCCCTTAAGTATGATGTTAGCTGTGAGTTTGTCATATATGGCGGTTTTTTTTTTTTTTTTTTTTTTTTTGAGATGGAGCCTCGCTCTGTCACCCAGGCTGGAGTGTTGTGGCGTGATCTTGGCTCACTGCAACCTCCACCTCCCGGGTTTAAGCAGTTCTCCTACCACAGCCTTCCGAGTGGCTGGGATTACAAGCACCCACCACCATGCCCTGTTTATTTTTATTTTTTTTTTATTTTTATTTATTTATTTATTTATTTATTTTGCATTTTTAGTAGAGACTGGGTTTCACCATGTTGGCCAAGCTAGTTTTGAACTCCTGACCTCAAGTGATCTGCCCACCCCAGTCTCCCAAAGTGCTAAGATTACCGGTGTGAGTCACCACTTGTATTGAGGTACATATCTCCTATGCCTAATTTGTTGAGAGTTTTTATCATCAAATTGATGTTGAATTTTGTCAAATACTTTTTCTGTGTTTATTGAAATGATCACATGGTTTTTTTATCCTTAATTCTGTTAATGTGATGAATCACTTTTATTGATTGACAATGTTGAACCATCCTTGCATCCTTTGGATGAATCCCACCTGATCATGGTGAATTATTTTTAAAGTGCTGTTGAATTCAGTTTGCTAGTATTTTGTGGAGGGTTTTTGCATCTATATTCATCCAGAATGTTGGCATATAGTTTGTTGTTTTTGTTGTTGTGTTCTTGACTGGTTTTGGTATCAGGGTAGACACCAAATGTAGATACCAGGGTAGATATCAGGGTAGATACCAAATCAGGGTAGATACCAATGTAGAATGAACTTGGAATAATTCCCTTCTCTCCAATTGTCTGGAATAGTTTGAGAGGAATTAGTATAGTTCTTTAAATGTTTGGTAGAAGTCAGCAGTGAAGCCATCAGGTCCCACACTTTTCTTAGATGGGAGATTTGTTATCACTGATTTAATCTTGTTAGTAGTTATTGACCTGTTTATATTTGCTATTTTTTCATGTTTGAATCTTTGTAAGTTGTATACGTCCAGAAATTTATACATTTATTCTAGGTTTTTCCATTTTTGGTATACAATTATTCATAATAATTTCTTGTGATCTTAAATATGTAAAATCCTAAGAGTACTTCAAAAATTCTTAGAATTAATGAATAAATTTACTAAAATTTCAGGATACAAAATCAATATACTGAAATTGGTAGCTGTTCTATACATTAACAGTGAACTATCTAAAAAAGAAATAAAGAAATCTCATTTATATAATAATAGCTACACACAAAAATAATTTAGATAACTAGGAATAAATTTAACCAAGGAGGTGAAACAAGATTTCTACACTAAAAACTATAAAGCATTGATGAAAGAAATTAAAGAGAACAGAAATAAACAGAAAGATATTCTGTGTTCGTGAATTCAAAAATTAACATTGCTATATTAAATATTGTTGAAATGTCCATACTACCCAACGTAATATGCAGATTCAGTGTGATTTCTCTCAAAATACCCAGGGCATTATTTGCAGAAATAGAAAAATTAATCCTAAAGATTAATATGGAACCACGGAAGACCCTGAATAGCCAAAGGAACCTTAAGCAAAAAGAACAAAGCTGGAAGCATCACACTACCTGACTTCAAAATACACTAACAAGCTATGGCAACCAAACCACATGGTACTGGCATAAAAACAGATACATAGATGAATGAACAAAATAAAAAGCCCAGAAATAAATCCACATATCAACAGCCAACTGATTTTCAACAATATGCCAAGAGCACACATTGGGGAATGAACAGTGTCTTCAGTAAATGGTGCTGGAAAAACTGGATATCCACGTGCAGAAGAATGAAACTAGATCCCTATCTCTCACCATGTGCAAAAATCAACTCCAAATGGATTAAAGACTTAAACCTAAGACCCAAAACTATGAAAGTACTAGAAGACCATATAAGGGAAATGCTTCATGACATTCATCTGGGCAATAATTTTTTGGGTAAAACCTCAAAAGCACAGGCAACAAAAGCAATAGTAAACAAATGAAATTACATCAAACTCAAAAGCTTCTGCCCAGCAGGGGAAACAATCAACATAGTGAAGAGACAGCCTACAGAATGGGAGAAAATATTCTCAAATTATACATCCAACTGGGCATTAATGTCCGGACTATATAAGAAACTCAAACTACCCAACAGCAATAAAAAAACAAATAACTTGATTTAAAAATGGGCAAAAGATCTGAATAGCTATTTCTCAAAGGAAGATTTAGAAATGGGTAACAGGTATATAAAAAATGTTTTAATCACTAATTATCAGGGAAATGTGAATCAGAACCATGATGAGATTTCAGCTCACTCCAGTTAGAATTGCTGTTATCTAAAAGATAAAAGAAAACAAATGTTACTGAGTATGTGGATAAAAAGGAATCTTAGTCTTGGTGGGAATGTAAGTACATTTATATGGAAATAGTACATTTATATGGAAAACAGTATGGAGGTTCCTCAAAAAATTAGAAACAGAGCTGCCATATGATTCAGTAAATTCACTATGGGGTATGAATCCAAAGGAAATGAAACCATATATTGAAGTGATATCTGGAATTCCATGTTTATTGCTGCACTATGAAAGATATGAAATCATACCTTGGCTATTGTAAATAGTGCTGCAATGAATGAATGGATTAAAAATGTGGAATATATACACAATGAAATACCTTTTATCTATAAAAAAAATAAAATCCAGGCATTTGTGACAATGGATCAATCTGGAGGACATTATGTGAAAAAAGTCAAACACAAAAAGCTACATACTACGTGATCTCACTTATATGTGAAATGCGAAAGTTTATTTTATAAAAATAGAGAGTAGAATATTGGTTACCAGGAGCTGGGGAGGGTAAGAAAAAGGGAGGGATGGGGAAAGGTACAAAGTTACAGTTAGATAGGAAAAATAAGTTTTGGTATTCTATTGCACATTTTAGGTAAAAATGATATATATTTCAAAATAGTTGAAAGAGGATTTGCATGTTGTTACCACAAAGAAATGATAAACATTTAAGGTAATAGACTGCTAATTACCCTGAAATGAACATTACACACGTATATACATGTATTGAAACATCACATTTTACTTCATAAATATGTGTAATTATACATCAATTAAAAGAAAAACTTAAAAACATTTTGAAAAAAAAAAACCAAAAAGGATTGAAAATCCATTACGTAAACAATGTCATTGAAGAGCTCAGTTAAACATTAAAAAAAAAAAGCAAACAAAAAAAAAAACCCAAGCATTTGTGGAATGTCAGCCCAGGTTATCCCTTCCTTTGTCTGATATTCAGGATAAGGATTCAGAGAGTCCAGGCAGCCAGTGCTAGGTCAACAGTTGTCTTTGAATCATAAACTCTGAAGGTGTTCAAGAGGCTTAAAGGATAATGATATGCTCTAACTACCAAAGACACAAAGAACTCAAAAACATTTGAGATTCAAAGAAAGAAACCAGCAGTGCCAGTTGTACAAAAGCCTATGTAGTTATCTTGCACTGTGAGAAGTGCTAAAAGTTTGTGTGGAAAATTGGATACTTGGATATACCAAAATGTAATTATAAGTGATTGCCTTTTGTCATAATGTGGGAAATGTAAGGCAGAAGACTGAGGAAGAAGATCAGAGAGCTCGATAAGGACAGAGATGAACTGAATCAATGTGTCATTTACTTAAAAGGAGATTATACATTCTTTTAAAGAAGTACTAGTACTTTTTACCTATGCACACCTTTAAAAGGGAAATAATTTTAAAAATGATGAAACTCTAATACAAGTATTTTTATTAGTGATAATTACTAAGAATGATTTGATGTAGAAGCCAAGATACTTCATTGTTCTGAAAGTTTATGGCTTTTGTAAAGAAAGGAAAGTATTTAGTTTATCAAGGTGTTGTTTGTTGTAGTAAGGAATACATTTTACATTTCGGTCTAGTACACACATAATTATTTACATGCACAAACCAAACACTTTTCCAGGTTATACTTATCTTACTACATGTGCTTTACTTGATGTTTTCTGTTCTATTCCATTTTTTAAAAAGATGTTGTTTGCAGCCCTCTAACAGATTTCTTGATACCTTTAATGGATTGCATAGAACAAGGGACACAGCAGCATACTCCCAGATGGAGTTACAGCTTTTCTAGGTTCCTTAGACGCCATAAAAATGCAAAGCTGCCAGTCATTTCTGTTCATCCTGGTGACAGTCCTGTTAATTCCTTTAAGAAGCTTCATCTGGGTCCACTGCAGGAAATCTTTATACCTTTGTGTCAACTCCAAACTGCTTGAGAGGCAGACATACAGCAGTTCTGACTCTCAGCCAGCCTGTTGGCATACTACATTTGGGTGCAAGTCACAAATTAATTTTCTAAATTGTTTACATAGTACCAGTACTTCTTGCCCTAAGTACTTTCACATCTATTCCTTTCATCCATGTGGGAACTAGTATGAATCAATCCCAGCACCTTGATAAGGCAAATTTAAATTATGTGTCTTTGGGATCTGACCATACATAGCCGTTCAGGATGAGGCTTAGGTCTGTCTGATATTCTATGCCCACAATATCTTTCCTATCTAGTGGGGGTCAGGCTGATTTATAGAGCAATCCAAGGGCTTTAAATACAAGTGGGTACCTCAGCAGAAACAAGGTCCTGAGACTACCATCAAGGTAGATAGAAATGTAATGATTCAAGTAGAAAGGACCCAGCACAAATGCCTTGCAGTTAAAATGTATCACAACACCAGAAAGAGCAAGGCAAAGTTCAAGGTGAAGTAATTTGATAAACAATGTTACAGGTATGTGAGGAATATTTCATCCAGGGCTGCTGTGACATAAAGGAATGTGACAAGGGGCAGCTGTGTACACGTAGATTCTTAGCAATGGAGGTGACACAGACTCATATTTGTGGCCCAGCTATTTGTGTCTTAAATAACCTTGGTAAGCTAGGCAAGTTTGGTGTCTCGAGGGACAGTGATGGGCAGGCTCTCTGTCCAGAAGTCTTAGATAACTATACTTGATGATTAAAAGAAAAACAAACATTTTCTGTCTATACTTGGGTGGCTACCAAGGTGTTTAGGTTTTCTGGGCGCTCTGAGTCAGCCCCAGAAGAGTGGAGGGACTTCATTGATGATTAGAGCTCTCCTTGTTTGATATCCACATTTTCACTCCTGGTAGCATGATGGTTCTTGCAGGGAGGGGAAGGGCTCTGACTGTGGTTATCTGGAAACCATCCTTCCTTCCCATGGTAGAGTGATCCTGGTGAAACTTTTAAGCAGTCAAAATGCATGCTGATGTTTGCTGAGATTCTGGTTGTGACTCTTTAGGATGTGTTTCTGTATTCCTTCTCATCCACAGGACATGAACTAGGGAGATCTCTAATTTTGAATACAAAGTAAGGTTGGAAGTAAACTTTACTATTGTGGTTTTTTTGTGATAGAGAAGAGAATGGTAAAGAAGACATTAAACTTTAGATTGTTCAGAGGTTGAAGGTCACTGGGTTAATGATACTGGATTTGGAGAATGACCCAATATAAATAAATTCATTTCTACTTTATGAGTTATAAGATTCAGTCATTCTGACCTTCTTTTTTTATGTAAACTACATGTACTCATCATATGAGCACCTTTACATTTGTAGAGATAATTGTACCTTTACAAAACTGTTCTCTGTGCATGGAAACCCCTTCCCCCTTCTTCCCCATCCAGTGAGGAATCACTGCCTGCCTGGGAAAAGCTTTATATTATAGATTATTTGTTTACAGTTCTATCTCTGTACACTGAAATTGCCCTAAAAATAATAAAAGTAACAATTTATAGGTATATTGTGGTTACAATATGACAGACACTGTGTTTTGTTATTATTAACTCATTCAGTCTTCACAACGATCTGTTTATGGAGGTATGGTTATATTTTGCAGAAAAGAACATGGCATAGGAAAATTAAGTGACTTTCTTAGGGTTCCAGAGCTGGATTTGTAACCAGGGAGCCTGCCTCCAGTATCTGTTTAACCACAATGCTATGCTGACTCTCTAATTGTTGACTGCGTCTTGTGTATCTTTATAACCTCAATGTCAAGTGCAGTGTCTCATTCATAGGAGGCACACATAAATAATGTTGGTTTAGTTAATGAAATTAACAAAAGGCTGCACTCTCCTAACCAGGTGGTGTGTCTCCTCTGTGCCTGAAGTTCAGACTTGGTAAAGGAGGATTTTACACATTAATTTGAGAAGATCTGGAGGCAAGTTTTTATCCTGCCCAAGAAATGTGGGAAAGTACTGGATATAAATAAAGGGAGTGTCCTGAATGGAAGATGAGATGTAGCACTTAAATAGAAAAACTCTGTAGTATGAGAGATGTGTATTCCTGATTATCCCAGATGTCTGGTAGGTTGGGACAGGGTAGTGATGGTATGAGGAAGGAAAATTAGAAAAAATGTTCCAGAATTTATTTATTCTTTTGATATCTTGCTTAATTTGTGGATGATGGTATGAGGAACAAAAATTTCTTTTAGAGAATAGGAAAGAGAGCATATTAAAATTATAACCTGAACGAAGTTATCTATTATCCAAGAAAACAGTTCATAACAGAACAACTCCTTTCAACAATGTTTCTTTCTTTCTTTCTTTCTTTCTTTCTTTCTTTCTTTCTTTCTTTCTTTCTTTCTTTCTTTTTTATTTATTTATTTTTTGTTTTTTCCATGAGTGAGAAATGGCCCATTTATGACAACTTTTGTGCACTGAAAAATATTGCTGCCCTAGTTCTGTGATGAAATCTGTGGTGACCATGGATTAGAGATCAGAGTGAGAAGACCTTCTGGTTTCCAGATGTGATAGCTAACTGGTTCCAGAATAGATTTTACCTAAAACTTTATATTCCAAACCACCAAAATCCAAGGATAGCAATGGTGAGAATTTTATGCTGTTATGAATAGCTTTCAGTCCTTCTTGGCATCTCTAGATAATCTAGGACCAGTCATATCTAATGGACAGAGCTTTAACAAATACGAAAGTCCATAGTCAAGAAATGCCTTGCTTGTTGCCTACGTAGCTAGCATGGTTTTTGATTAATCAGGCTGTTTGATGATTCTGTTCTACATGAAGAGGTCTTGCCTTTGGAGTAAATCTGGGATATTAGGGAGAGGTAAAAATTTCCTTTGAGGAATTGACTGATTTTGGCTTCAAAAAGGCAGGTCCCAATATTTTAAATAGTGTTGTTCTTCATCTTAATGTAGGACTCTTCTTCTGAGATATATCTTCTGAAAGAATGAGGTACAAATCATGACCCAAGATCATATTGATTAATCTTAACTCAGCAGATTTCCAATGATTATTCCCATTTCAAACATTTATTAATCATGCTTTAGGTGAGATGTACATGAGATATACATGTATATGTACATATAAATACAGTGGGCATACAAAGGTGGTTTATATTTATTGCAGCTATTTTTATAATCAGTATCAGTTACCATAGTATTAGTAATTGCTTGAATTGGTAATTGGCCTGAACGACATATAACCTAATCATTAGAAAAGTGTCAATTATGGATGATCTATGCTTTAATAAAGACTTAAGCCTAACTTCAAACTTAAATATAGAGGAAATAATGATGTAACCTTGGACTGAAATAATTTAGGGTGAGAATTTATTTCAGAATGATATACTGTGTTTTAGTTTATATCAACTGACATTCAATGAGAGATTACATTACAGTCAGACTGAAAATGAAATTGCTAGTTACAATATGGTATATTTGATATCAATGACTATGACTGTGATCTAACAAAAGAAAATAAATCATTTATATTCACCAAGGAGTCACCATCAAGGCCTTCAACAACCATATCCAGTGCCGTAGTATGCCTCTGTCACATGTCATCAAATATGTGTAGAATTTTAAAATACCTAAATGTACATTTATATATTAATATTGAATTCTGAGAACCCAAAGGCACACAATATTAACAAGGAAAGCCATACCTTATTTTCTAGCAGCAATGAGAAGACAGGCTTTTTTAACTCACAAGTTTTAGAAATAAAATTTCAAGTTATTGTCTTTGGGGAAATGTATTGCTTAATTTAAACATGCTGTCAATTTTCTTTATCTATCCTCCAAATCTCTGATTTATAACTCCGTTTTCTTATTTGAAATGAAGAGATTTGGGCCAAATCTATCTTCAATTTAGTTATTCTTCAACAAATATATATTGAATGCCTATTTTGTGTTAGGCACTGTTCTAAGTGAAACAATGAATATAGCATAAGACCTCCAGGTGATGGGGGGAGGAGTCACAGATAGCAAGCAAAAGAGTAATAATTTCAGATCATAAAGAGTGTGATAGAAGGCTCTTCTCACAGGAGGCTTTGCTGTGGTTTGCAGTTATGCTGGTTATCAAGCAGTCATTAAAGCATGCAGGAACATTTTGGCAGCAGCAAATCTTTGGATAGCTTTCTTTTATTTATTTATTTATTTACTTACTTACTTATTTATTTATTTTTTTGAGACGGAGTCTTGCTCTGTCGCCCAGGCTGGAGTGCAGTGTCGCGATCTTGGCTCACTGAAAGCTCCTCCTCCCAGGTTCACACCATTCTCCTGCCTCAGCCTCCTGAGTAGCTGGGACTACAGGTGCCCGCTACCACGCCCAACTATTTTTTTTGTATTTTTAGTAGAGACGGGGTTTCACCTGTGTTAGCCAGGATGTTCTCGATCTCCTGACCTCGTGATCTGCCCACCTTGGCCTCCCAAAGTGCTGGGATTACAGGCGTGAGCCACCGCACCAGGCCGGATTTCTTTCTAACACCACGGAAATACAAACAGTAATGTGGGATACAAAGTGAATGGGGTCGGAGTGCACATTGGTAAGACTGGCCAGAAAAAGGCTTTATGAGGCCCCAGTGATGACAGCAAGATAATGTCAAAAATCTTATGGAGGAGTGCTAGACAGAGGACCAGTTGAGTGCAAAGTCCCAAGGAGGGATCCAGCATGGCATATAGGAGTCACATAAAAAAAAGCCAGCGAGTCTGAAACAGAATCACAAGGGTGATAATGGGAAGGGAAAGAATGGAGAAGTTAATAGGGGTCAGAATACAGATAATTTTACAGACCACAATAAATTGTTTATGATTTTACTTGCAGCAAGAAGCCATTGAAAGATTTTAAGCAATCAGGTGTTTTCAATTGATTTGTTATTTGAAAGGTCACTTTGATGGCAGTGAGAAAAATACAGGGGATGATTTGGGTATGATGAGTGGGCAAGTGACAGGGAGACCAGATAAGAAGACATTGCAAAAGTCCAAGATAAGATTTTGTCTTGAACAAGGGAAATAACAATGGAGATAGTGGAATAATATTGGGCTTAGCACCTGAATTGGAAGTAGAAGGCTTTCTAATGGACTGACTGTGGGCAATATTAATGATGGGGATTAAGGAAGACTACCTCATTTGTGCAATTATTTTTGAGTCCCTACTATGTTCCAAGCACAAGGTGAGGCACTGGGGATTTTATATATGGTGAACAGAACTAGACACAGTTCTTGCTTTCAGAGAAGTCAAAATCTGGTGAAAAACAATCATACAAGTCAATAAATACAAGCCTAGAAAAGGGCAATGCAATATAGCTATGTGGTATTGTAAGTTCATACAATGGAGAGACCTAATTTAGCCAGAATGTGTGTGTGTGAGTGTGTGTGTGTGAGAGGGAGAGTGTGTGTGTGTGTATGTGTAGTGGTGGTGGTAAGGGTGGATATGCCAGGTGAGAGAAGGCTAGGATCTGAAAGAAAAATGGGATATAACTAGGGAAGCAGCACTGAAATATAGCAGTAGGAGTGTTCAGGCCTGATGGTGGCACAGTCAAGGAACAAACCTCAGAAGGCTGGCAGGGCTAGAGGGCAAAAATCAGGAAAAGTGAGAAGAGGTTGGATACTATGGCATCGAGCAGACATGGTGTTGTAGGCCATGTTCCGGAGATTGGCTTTTATCTTAATAACTATGGAAACCTTTGAAAGGAAACTGTCTAATTGCTAAGGTTTCTTCTTACTCTAAATTCTGTATATTTCTTTGATTTAATTTGAAATATAAAAATGGTAGAACTATAAAATGACCTTCAAAAACCAGTGGAAGTGCTGGCATTTGATTAACATAATTAGAGAGCCTCTTGAAGAATCAGCACGCAAGATCATCTTCCCCTCTGGTGCAATTCAATGTTTCAGAATAGCTTAGTCATTACAGTCCTGGTGTTATGACACCATGAATATTATCTTTCCCAAACCTGGAATGCCTTTGGCCACTGTTCTGTAAGTTGTTCTGTGACCCCTGGATTTTATGAGCTCATGCAACATGGACATAAGTTCAGTGAATGTCTGTGTAGGTAAATAAATATTTATATGGCAAGTGTGGGTGTTGAGTTATGAAACACCATATCAGATGATATTAAGAAGATGATTAGATAAGTTTCACGAATTAAATAGACTAGACTATATCTGGATATCATTGCCAAACTTTCAGCTTCTTAAGATGAAGAGATTAAGAATATAAAAACATTTAGAGTAATTGCAATGAGCTGGGGGCAGTTTTGTTCCCAATGGAGTAATTAGCGATGTCTGGAGACATTTTTGATTCCTACAACTGGGGTTGGGGTGCTACTAGCATCTAGTTGGAAGAGGCTGACAACTCTGTTAAACATCCTGCAGCAAAACTGGATGTACAGGACATCTCCGTACAATAAGAACGAATCGCCTCAAAATAGTCAATAGTGCTGAGGTTAAGAAACCCTTACTTTCACTCATTTTAATATATTACAAATAATTTTGGTTTTCTGAAAGAAAATAACTATCACATGGATAAGGATATGCTTTTTAAAAGGAGATGGATGAGGGGAATGAGCTCACATAAGTTAGGAGTTCTTCAATTTTGGGGTGCTTTTTATTTGTATTTTTCTACTTTTTCCAAAATAATTGTATATTCACTAGCATTATTTGATCATAATGAGCTGCTTATTTTCCTCTTTCTGGGGTGCTTTTCACCTGCTGGTCATTGGTGACCTCTTCATCCTTCTGTTGGGGCTCAAGAATCCTCTGTGGAGAAGCTCTTGGGAAGTCACATGTCTCCCAGACTGTGCTCTCACACATATAACCCTGTACTTATATACAGGAAAGCATTTTGCATACTGGATTATTTTGGCATTTTTGAGTGATCTTGAATTAGGAACCAAGTGAGAAACAAGACAAAGAGTAGAATAAATTGAGGCAAACATTACCATTATTACTAATAAAATCTGGGTTACAGGATGTACCTTTGGTATGACAGCCAGCTAGTCTTCCCAAATTGAACCCTATCATTGTGCAGAATTACCTGCCCTGTCACAGAAGCTCAGACAAGGGCAAACTTCACTATTGTGGAGAGAAGAGCCTTCCCCCGGAGAAGCAGCAATGCCAGCCCTCTGTGGGAAGCTCCCTTCCATGAGGAAAAGATGAGAAGTTGAGATGAGCATACATAGCTGTTTACTTCCAAGTTTATGAATCAGATAAGTCATGCCACTTTTGCTGGTGCGGAGTGAGGAAAGGGGAAGAGAAAGGTACTTAGTTTTACTAACTGAGCTTCATTCACATGGAAGAAAATATCAAGAATAGGGAAGATGTTTTCTCCCCCTTGCCCCAAAGCTACAACTGCAACTCTGCTACTACCTTTGCTACCCAGTACAGTATCCACTATGTGTGACTATTTAAACTTGAATTTATTAAAATTAAATAAATTTAAAAATTCAGTTTCTCAGTCACACTGGTCATATTTCAAGTGCTCAGTAGCCCCATATGTCTTGTGGCTACCATAATGGACAATACAGTTATAGAACATTTCCAGTGGATGGTGCTATTATGAGATTTTACCCTACTCATCTTTGTATTATCAATACCTATAAAAAGACCTGCCTCTGAGGCCCTCAGAAATGTTTGCTGGAAAGGCACACTGGCTCATGCCTATAATCCTAACACTTGGGGAGGTCAAGGTGGGAGGATCACTTGAGCCCAGGAGTTTGAGACCAGCCTGGGCAACAAATAGGGAAACCGTATCTCTACAAAATAATAATAATAATAAATTAACTGGGCATGGTAGTGTACACCTGTGGTCCCAGCTACTTGGGAGGGTGTATTAGTCCTTTCTCTTACTGCTGGTAAGGACATACCTAAGACTGGGTAACTTAGAAAAAGGTTTAATGAACTCACAATTCCACATGACTGGGGAGGCCTCACAATCATAGCAGAAGGCAAAAGGCACTCTTACATGGTGGCGGACAAGAGAGAATGAAAGCCCAGTAAAAGGAGAAACCTCTTATAAAACCATCAGGTCTCATGAGACTTATTTACTACCACAAGAACAGTATGGAAGAAATGGCTCCCATGATTCAATTGTCTCCTACCAGATCCTTCCTACAACACATGGTAGTGGGTACTACAATTTGAGATGAGACTTGAGTGGGCACATAGAGCCAAACCATATCATTCCACACTGGCCCCTCCCAAATCTCATATCAAAACCAATCATCCCTTCTCAACAGTCCCCCAAAGTCTTAACTCACAGTAGCATTAACACAAAAGTCCACAGTCCATAGTCTCATCTTAGACAAGGCAAGTTCCTCCTGCCTATGAGCCTGTAAAATCAAAAGCAAGTTAGTTACTTCATAGATACAATGGAGATACAGATATTGGATAAATACACCCATTCCAAATGGGAGAAATTGGCCAAAACGAAGGGGCTAAAGGCCCCATGCAAGTCCAAAATCCAGCAGGGCAGTAAAATCTTAAAGCTTCAAAAATGATCTCCTTTGACTCTTGTCTCACATCTAGGTCACACTGATGCAAGAGGTGGGTTTCCATGGTCTTGGGCAGCTGCACCCCTGTGGCTTTGCAGAGTACAGCCTTTCTGCTGGCTGCTTTCATGGACTGGCATTGAGTGTCTGTGGCTTTTCCAGGTGCACTATGCATGCAAGCTGTCAGTGGATCTACCATTCTGTGGTCTGGAGAATGGTGGCCCTCTTCTCACAGCTTTGCTAGGGAGTGCCTCAGTGGGGACTCTCTGTGGGGTCTCACATCCCACATTTCCCTTCAGCACTCCCGTAGCAGAGGTTCTCCATGAGAACTCCGCCTCTGCAACAAACTTCTGCTTGGATATCCAGGTGTTTCCATACATCCTCTGAAATCTAGACGGAGGTTCCCAAACATCAATTATTGACCTCTGTGTACCCACAGGCTTAACACCACGTGGAAGCTGCCAAGGCTTGGGGCTTGAACCCTCTGAAGCCACAGCCTGAGCTGTACCTTGGCCCCTTTCTGCCAGTGCTAGAGCAGCTGAGACACAGGGCACAAAGTCCTAGGCTTTACACAGCAGGGGGGGGCCTGGGCCTGGCCAATGAAACAATTTTTTCCTCCTAGACCCCTGGGCGGGTGCTGGGAGGGCCTGCCACAGAGGGCTTTGATATACCCTGGAGACACTTTGTCCATTGTCTTGATGATAAACATTTGGTTTCTTGTTGCTTATGAAAATTTCTGCAGCCAGCTTGAATTTCTTCTCAGAAAATAGATTTTTCTCTTCTATTATACCATCAGGCTGCAAATTTTATCAGCATTTTGGTCAAAGCCATTCAGTAAATCTCTAGGAAGTTCGAGTCTTTCCTACATCTTCCTGTCTTCTGAGCCCTCCAAGTCTCTAGGAAGTTTCAAACTTTCTCACATTTTCCTATCTTCTTTTGAGCCCTCCAAACTGTTCCAGCATCTGCCTGTTACCCGGTTTCAAAGTCACTTTCACATTTTTGGGTATCTTTACAGCAGCACCCACTCCCAGTACCAATCTACTCCACTAGTTTGTTCTCATGCTGCTTATAAAGACATACCTGAGACTGGGTAATTTATAAAGAAAAATAGATTTAATGGGCTCATAATTCCACATAGCTGGGGAGGCCTCACATTCATGGCAGAAGGCAAAAGGCATATCTTACATGATGGTGAACAAGAGAGAATGAGAGCCAAACAAAAGGGGAAATGAAACCTCTTATAAAACCATCAGATTTCTTAAGACTTATTCACTACCATGAGAACAGTATGGAAGAAACCGCCCCCATGATTCAATTATCTCCCACCAGGTCCCTCCTACCATCTGTGGGGATTATGAAAGCTACAATTAAGATGAGCCACAGAATGAGACCCTGCCTCAAAAAGGTGTTTGTTAAATGGATACATGAAAGTGTATTACTGCCATTTCATTTTTCAAATCTGCATGTTGTAAAGTTCTTTCCATTTTAATGCAGCAAAACATGAAAATTGAACATAGATATCTTGTTAAATGGCATAAATGAGTTGAAGAATATGCATTCTATAATATTATTTTTATTTAGAAATAATTATTTGTATGCATGTGTGTGTGTGCAGGGTGGGGTAGTGGTGGTTAAAAGCATAGAAAAATGTCTTGAAGTGTACATACCAGACTGTATATATCATCTGGTGGTTGAAATTGAGGGAAAGGAATAAGGAATACCTTTTTCACTTAAAAATTCTGTTCCTAGAAACCTGAATTACTTTTGAGTAAAAAAATTAGCAAATTAGGTAGTATGTTAACTTTCCAGATACACTAAGAAAATAATGGCTCTTTTCAATGTCAAGTATTAATGAAAGGCAATTTTAAGGCAATCTTAGCACTTTATGTGTTAAGAAAAATGGTATTAAAGCATAAGGACAAATAACACCCATCAGCCTAATGGATATTGCACGTAAACAATGAATTCTGTTTTGTTAGGAGTGTGCAAAATAATGTTTTATTTCCCAGAAATATAGCTTCTCTGCTATGCTGCAGAGAAGGATAGGGTCAGACGGCACAGTTCCCATTTTTCTGTTAGACCTCTTGACCCAGCAGTATACTTTCTTCCACCTCTCCTTATTGAAATTACTTTTGTTCATTGCAGAAGTAATCTTCACCCTGGAAACGGACCTAGTTGTGGTGTCCATGTCAGAATACTGATATACTGACTGTGATAATCCTTTTGCAGCCTTACCTCACTCCTCGTTTGATAGTTTATAAGCTCACAGATGCTGTACCAGAATTCAGTCCATAAAATTAAGACATTCTGTTTGACAGGGCCAAATCTAAACTGCTGAAGCAAGAACACTAAAGCATGAAGTGGTGCCTTAAAAAGTAACTAGGGCCATCTAACCCACAATAAAAATCAACCTGGTTTCAAATGAAGATTTTTTACATGCTGTAACAATTTCTTAGGAAAAAAGGGCTCTCATTATGAGAATATAAAACCCAATGAAAATGACAAGTAAAATAGTATAGAATTAGTAGTTTAATTAGCAGCTCTGCTGTTTTGTTTCATGCTCAGTTGATGGGAGAAAAGAATATTTTCATCGAACAATTGAAATGAATGAATTTAAAGATATGATATAATCACCTAGAAAAATGACATTAAAAGCAGTCTTGAAAATGAGCATTCTAGAAATGTTATCTTTGTAAATATTGCATACATTAACTAATGTTCATTATTAAATCATGCTGGTTCTAGGCTTGGATAAAATTCCATCAGGATGAATGTATCCCTGGGGTTGATATTTGAAGAGGCTGAGCTGTTTGGTAGCTTACTCCTTGCTTAATTTTTTTTTTCTTATTGTTTCTACTTTTCAGACCCACTATGAAAATGGAGAATATATTATCAGGCAAGGTGCAAGAGGGGACACCTTCTTCATCATCAGCAAAGGAACGGTAAGCTTTGGTGGCACAAGACAGTGACGCACTAGGGGAGTCTTGGATTGGTTAGTAACTCCAGTAGGAACACATGCAGAGTCTTGTGCTATATGAGTTCGTTTCATTTATTGACACAGAGAGGTACGAGAGAATGGATCTTACAAAAAATGATGCAGGAGGGAAAAAAAGGTGGAGCTTTGAAACCAGTAAGTAGCCTACTTGCTAATAATCATAATATTAGATGGCACTGATATATTTGTGTGAATAGAAAGATCTCCATCATTAAAATAATATAATAAAAAAGAAAATACCAGCTGGATGTGGTGGCTCATACCTGTAATCCCAGCACTTTGGGAGGCCAAGGCAGGCAGATCACTTAAGCTCAGGAGTTCAAGACCAGCTTGGGCAACATGTCAAACCCCATCTATACAAAAAGTAGAAAAAATTAGCTGGGCATGGTGGTGCATGCCTGTGGTCCCAGATACTTAGGAGGCTGAGACAGGAGGATTGCTTGAGCCCAGGAGGCGGAGGTTGCAGTGAGCCAAGATGGTGCCACTGCACTTCAGCCCTGGTAATAGAGCAAGACTTTGCCTCCAAAAAAAAAAAAAAAAGAAAGAAAGAAAGAAAGAACTTAGGTCATTTACAAAATTCATCTAGTCATTAGAAGCAGTAACATTGCTATAATGAAACATCTGGGCTTTGAAATCAGATGGCCTAAACTTTAATCCTGTTACAAAACTTAGTCATTTTAATGCCCTTAGGAAAGTTGCTAAATACTCTGAGGATGATAAGGATAGATATACACTAATGTTTTAAGTTATTTTCATAAATAAATATTGGAACTAAAAACTACTAAAAGTGATAAATTATAAAGGAAGGGGTAAACATGGGGTAGACAAGGGTTACGAATGCAAAATCATACTTTATTTCTTAAACCGTTTTAGTTTTTCATCAACATGAATTTATTTATATCTTAAAAATTTATATCTTAAAATTTATTTATATCTTATATCTATTTTCCAATTCACAAAATTGAGTGAATTGGAAAATAGAATTTTTTTTAGATTAATACTATACTATTATATTACTAAAATACCTTAAATTTCTTTCTACAGTGAAATGATTTAAACTTATTTTTCTTTATTATGTATCATTACAAGGAATTCATATCTCTGTATGTACTAAGTATAGGAAGAGATGGAGAAGGAAATGCAAGTAGAAAGGAATTCATATGCCAGTTTCTGTTTTTATAACTATCCCTTTATAAAAGAAGCAAATTTATTTCTTCTAATTTAACAAAATGACTGACTCTGCTAACTTATAGTTCATATATAGAGAGATTTCTAGAGCCACAGTGAATAGAATGAGGTGGAAGATTGTAAGTATTATTGAATCACAATTTAGATAATTCTCCTTGGACGAATTTTGGATCAAGTGTATGCATATATCAATATTTGCATCAATGGCATGTCACATAAAAATGAAGAAAACAATATTTGTATTTTTATTATTCCTATTCTTTTGACTGATCTCTGAATGCCTGGGATAGGAGTAGAACTCAAGGCTGACTTCTTAAAAGGCATCATGAAATGACATGTCTGACCGCGGTTATAGTTAAAATTGTATCTTGTATTTTCCAACGTTAGAATATAAGAAAATGTTAATATTTTGTAGTTTATATGATAGATTGTTAGAGCTTATTATTTACTGTCTTATTGTTTAGATTGACTAAAGAATCAGGGAAAATTTAAAATCACCATGGATATAAATGATTCAAAAGATTGCATGGGGAATTTGTCCTGACATTCTAGATTTGTTTTGTCTTTACTACATTGCTAATTCTTTGCTGTGATGGAATGATGTGTTTGTCCTTGGAGATGGATTTCTGACAGGCTTTTGCTACCACCCTGTTAGTGCAAATTTTACTGCCTAAAAGTAGTGCTTTGTAACCAGTTTCAGCTGAAGACAGGTGCATTAGTTGTGCCTCTTTACGAGTTTCGTAGTAACTATAAGTAGAAACAGTGTGGAAATTATACCACAGGAACCATTTCCCTTGGCAATATTTCAGAGCACTCTGAGGATTCTGGGAGGGAAGTAATACTAATATATTAGACTCTCTTGACACTTTCAAGATTTTTACTTTAAACCAGACATCAATTTCTACTAACTTACTTTTCTAGGTGACACAAGTTAGCTGCTATGATTCTTAGTTATGTAAATTACATAATAATTATATTAATTTTATTCATTCTAATACTAATATACTAACAATATTAATTATATTAGTTCTAATTCTAACATATTAAAATCATTAAGACTATGTCACCATATTCAATAATTGGAATATATTAAGTCTTAACAAGCAGAAAGTAAGGTCAGCATACTTATGTCCCAATGGCAAACAGCACTAAAGACAGGTGAATTATAAGAGAGTAGGCTCAGTTCAGCAGGCAAATAAGTTGTAAAACTGGAATTTTCTACAATTATATGTTATATATTTTTTTAGGTGTACAGATGTCATTTTGTTTTCCCATGCATTTAAAAAATGTATAAAGGATAACCTTGGCCAAGATCTGTTTCTTGCTGCTACCAAACTGGCTTTTTCTTAGAAAATGCTGTGAGATAGAAGGAGACACAGCAGGGGCTGCCAAGCTACAAATGAAATTCCCCTTGTTCAGTTCCACTTATTTAAGTGTAAAACAATTTTTATTCTTCCATTAAGCACATTCACACAAAGAGAGAAGCATTATAAAATAAGCTTTGCAATACTTGTTTTTCCCCCATTAAGCCTGTGCAATCTGATTTTTCTAAAACCTAAGGCAGAATGCTTGCAGTGATGATGGCTAAAGTACCTGGTGCTGCCTCAAGTAGAAGCTCAGTTAGTTCTCTATACTTCAATCACTGCATTACAGCTGCCTGGATACATGGCTTGCTTCTCCAACAGTGAACTATAAAGCACCAAAGATTCCTGCATTTGTCCCTGCAGTTGTGTCACATCACAGAATGAACTATCTCTTTATAAATAAATCAAACGAAAATTGAACAGGATAGGTAAGCAAAGTTGCAGAGTTCTAATAATAGTTCAAAAGCATTTTGATTTTTCTGATTCCATTCAAAATACCTTGTATCCTACCATTAGAAAAAAAAAAGAGATTCAAAAATTCTTGTCTATCAAATGGCATTTAAAATCACATGGCTTTGCTTCATAAAATTAACAAGTACTTAAACATGTCAATTAAACATGTTGCCTTAACACAATGCTCAATGTTTTTTAATATAAAAAGTGTTCTGTTATGGAAATTTTATTTGCATATGTATACATATGTTTATGTAGACATTATGGTGAACCCTCTGGAAAACATTTTTTTAGATATCAAGAACAAGATAAAGATATACATTATTACCAATCTTGTTTAGTGTGGTACTAGACATCTCAAATACTATAGTAAGTTAAGAAAAATAAATAATATTTGTAAATAAAGAAACAGTAATTATTTATACATGATATGTTTTTAGTTTCATTTAGGATTTTTTGTAGAAATATATATTATTAAAATTAATAAGAGTTTAGCAAATTAGCATTATTCAGTACATTTCTCTTTAATGGAACTGTTCTATATCTCTACACAACCCAATATAGTAGCTATTAGTCACGCTTGCTATTAAAGTAAAATTATCTAACTTAACTTTAATGTTAATTTCTCAGTAGCAGTAGCCACATTGCAATAGCTGCTAGTGGTGACTGTATTGGACATTATAGAACTGGATATTTTACTATTAATGAATATTGAAAAAGCCATATCATTAAACGTATTCTACCATATTAACAGTCTAAAGAAAACTAGTCACATTATCATATCAAATGATGCAGTGAAAGGGTGTGACAAGTGTAACATCCATTCATAATAAAAATTCTCAGCAAATTGAGAATATATGAGAACTTTCTTGCCCTGATAAGTGGTATCTACAATATGCCTACAGTTCACATACTTAAGGTGAGAAACAAAGCAATCAAGAAATGAAAGGAACTGACAATAAAAGGAAAGTCTTTTCAACAAATGGTGATGGAACCATTGGTAATCCATGGACCAAAACAGGGGAACCTTGACCTAGACTTTATACCTTATATAAAAATTAAATTAAAATTAGTAATAGATTTAAAAGTAAAACAAAGCTATGAAACTTTCAAGAGAAATGTATGACTTGCGGCTAGATAGGAAGAGTTCCTAGACATGATACCACCAGCACAATCCATAAAGAAAAATGATAAATTGGGCTTTATCAAATTTAGAAACTTTTATTCTGTGAAAAACACTGTTCAGAGAATGGAAAGACAAACTACTAACAGGGAAAATTATTTGAAAAGTACACGTCTGGTAAGGGGCTTATATTGATCCTATCCTTTATTGATCCTATATAAAAAACACTTAAAAATCAATAAAAAAAAAACACTTAAAAATCAACAAAAAACACCGAAGTACCCACTTACAAAAAAAAAAAAAAAAAAGAATGAAGGACTTGGACACATCAGCAAAGAAGATACACAAATGGCAAATATGCACATGAAGAGGTGTGCAAAATGATTAGTCATTAAAAAATTGCATATTGAAATACTGAGATACTACTGCATACTTAATAGAACGGCTAAATCTAAAAACAAAAATTAACAACATCAAGTGCTAGTGAGGATGCAGAGTAACCAGTATTCTCATACACTGCTCCTGGGAATGCAAAATGGTAAAGCCATTCTGGAAAACAATTTGTAGTTTCTTATAAAGTTAAATAAACATTTACCGTATGACACAGCAATTACTCTTTGTGATATTTATTCTAGAGAAATGAAAATATAGCTCACACAAAAAACTCTGCATCAGTGTTTGTAGTATCTCTATTCATAATTGCCAAAACTGGAAATAAACAAATTATGTTATATTCATTCAATGAAATATTAGCAATAAAAAACATAAACTATTGAACCTTGCAAGAACTTAGATGAATCTTCAAAGCCTAATGCTGAGTAAGAAAAAAACATCTGAGAAGGTTAAATATTGTATTATTTCATTTATATGGCATTCTCAAAAAGTTAAAATGAGTTTGATGCAGAACAGACTATAGGGGTGAGGAATGAGAAGGATATGACTACAAAACATACCATGAAGGAGTTTCTGAAGGTGATGAAATTGTTCTGTATCTAATTGTTCTGGGAATTAGACAAAACTATCCATGTGTTTAAGTTCATACAACTATATTCCAAAAAAGAAGTAAATTTTACTGTATGATGGAAGTAAAATTTACTATATGATAACTTAAAAATTCATGTACCTTTCTAAATACTGTATCAAGTAACTAAAATACGTTTTTAAAATACCATTTCAAAAATCAAGTATCTAGGCATATCTCTAACAAGAAAATGTTCAAGTCTTTTAAGAAGAAAATTGTATTTAAAATATTATAATGAAGAGCAAAACACCAACATGGCAGAACATCTGAAAGAAAGAGAAACATATTGGGAGTTACTACAGTAGATATCAAGACTTTTTATAAGGTTCAGGTAATGGAAAAAAATGTGGCCTTAATTTGACTGAAAACCAGACAAATATGTCAGAGTAAGAATGGTGAGCCCAGATAAAGATCCATTATAATATGGAAGCTTGATTTAGGATAGCATGGACACTGCAGATATCACAACTGGTTATGCATAGGGACATAAATAAAATGGGATCCCTAGCTCACACCATACACAATGCCACTTTCAGATGTAAATGTGAAAAGAAAAATTTAGGAAAAAATTAAAAGGTAATTGGGAGAATACTTCTATTATCTTGGGATAAGAAAGGATTTCTTGAATAAGATATTTTAAAATGCAAACAGTAAAAGATAAAATGGTTAAGTGTAATTACATTAAAATTAATAAATTTGTTCAACAAGACATCACAAAAATGGTTTAGACAAACCACAGTCTTGTGAATGAGCAACAACAAAAATAAAGATAATCAGTCCAATAGAAAAATAGGCAAAAAGTATGATCAGACACATATTCAAAAGAAGCACAAGTGGCTCAAAAAATAAGATGATAAAATCTCCCACCTCTATTGATAATAAGGGAAATGCCATCTAATACTTACCTTTCTGGAAAAAAATCAAAGTCTGACAATATTAAGTATTGATAACAGTATAATATAATATGCGTTTTCATCCATTGATGGTAGAAATGTCAGATTGTACCAAGAGTGAGTTAATATTTAGTAAAATCGAAGATGCATATACTTAATAACCTTGTTCTTTATTCATAAATGTTGACCCTAGTGAACTCTTAGCCATGGACACTGGAGCACATGTATAAGAATGTTCACAGTAACGCAGTTAATAGTACAATAGAAACAAAATATAACAAAAATAAAACTGGAAGCCACCCACATTTATATCTACAGAATTAGTAAATTGCATAATAGTCATATAATGGAATACTGTTTAAACAAAGAAACTAAATTTTAGCTTTTATATGAACATGGGTGAATCAGAACCTCAAGAATAAGGGCCCAGTAACTTTTATTTTAGATCAGACTCCCTACTGAAGATTCCGCATCTATAAAAGCCTCATCAGCATACAAATTAGTGTCTCTGTGATACAGCTTAGTGGTAAGGAAAAGTGTCAAAAACTGAATTTCCATGGTTTTGAAACACTGTATGGAGGAGTAATGAAATGGATCAGTGGAGAATAATAATTGAATTTCCTCCACCCTACACAGACCTTCTTAATACTTATAAAAATTCTGGTCTTTGACATCTAATCTCTAGATTCAGAAACCTGAAGCATAGTATTATTAAATGTGTTTAAGTGTTTTTAGCATTGTTTCAATAAATTAGTTTTTTACTTCATCACATTTTCCAGGTAGGTGAATTTTAACTATTTAACCTTTCTGGATGACCAAAAGTCAGTTTTATGAATGTTAGTAGAGCTTGAGGGAGATATGAATTAACACGAAGGTACAAGTTACTCTATTTTTGTTTACATTCATGCAACAAAAATATTATCACTTGCCTTCTGTTAAGTCACAAGCCCTGTGTGTTCTAGGCTATCTATCTTGTTAGTAATGACACATTCTGTTAAAACAATTTACAACTATTTATTGAGTGCTTATTATAATTTGCAGAGATGCCAAAGAAACACAACTTTCTTTTAAGGGCACTTTATTTACTATAGTAAAAAAGGGCATGTATGTAATTTTTACATCTTTAGAAATAGAAGTCCTACCAAATGAAGCATATGAATTATGAGGGATATAGTCAGTTAGAACCATGCAGGAAATCTTTATGAAAATGTGATGTGTCTTCAAATGAAAGCTGGATTCTTCTCAGGGAAAGGGACAGGCTTATCCTAGAGAAACTAGGATATGGATGTGGAGGCATGTAAAAGGCTGTTCATTTCAGCAGAAAGAAAGAAAGAAAAAGAAAGAAAGAAAGAAAGAAAGAAAGAAAGAAAGAAAGAAAGAAAGAAAGAAAGAAAGAAAGAAAGAAAGAAAGAAAGAGAAAGAAAGAAAGGGAGGGAAAGGAAAGGAAAGGAAAGGAAAGGAAAAGGAAGAAGGAAGGAAGGCAGGCAGACAATATAATTGCCAATTTAGAAGATATGGGTAAGTAAATATATTTACATAATGAGATAAAACTCACACATTAAAATGAATGAAATAGATTTATACCTAAGAGCATGGAATAAATAATTAAAACAATACTAAGGGAAAAAAGTAAGTTGCAGAATGATGAATACTACTTATGTTATTAATACATTTTAAAAATACATGTACATAAACACATAAAAAAGATGGACAGAATGCTCACTAGCTTCATTATAGTGGTTGCTTCATAAAGGCAGGAAAATTAGAATGGAGATGAGGAGTGAGATCAAATTTACTAGTAATGTATTATTTCTTTAAAATAACTTGAAAGGATAACAAAATATTTGGAGGTAAGCTCTTGTGGTTTTCCTGGGAATTTGTAATATTGTTCTTTGGTCCTGTTAGTGGTAATTTAAATGTTTTTTCTTTATAAAATAAATTAAGAAAATAAACAAGAAATGGAATTAACCTCATTAATTAGTGTTCCTTTGTTCATTGTGGGTAAGCAGTGGATTTAAACTTTCATTGTATCTCTTTGTAGGTAAATGTCACTCGTGAAGACTCGCCAAGTGAAGACCCAGTCTTTCTTAGAACTTTAGGAAAAGGAGACTGGTTTGGAGAGAAAGCCTTGCAGGGGTAAGCAGATCATGTGTAATACAGGTTTTTGTTTGAGTGCTACATAAATTCCTGTCTGAAATTTTGAGCTCCTAGCACAATAGGCTTTTTATTTAGTACTTATCCCAATATCAAATATGGACCCTTGGTGATAAATTAATTGTTATTTATTTTCAGCTGGATTTGGAATCTGTTTGAATAGGTTGTGGAATAAATTCCTTAATTTCTAATAAATCAGTGTTATATTAATTGGAAACATTTTCAGGTTTGTGTACTTAATTGCAATCTCTGTAACAACTTTAAAGAGAGGAAGTCCCTGCTACATTTTGTGCGATGATTTTACCTAGAATTATTAATATGGTTGGTTGAAATTTTTGAAATCCCTAAACCTGTTTGTACAAACAATTGTTATGGGATCTTTGGGGTGTCAATTTCCTGGCTGGAAACCAGTGGCTGGTGGCGCCTTTGACCGAGATTTGCTCGGGCCCACTGGGCTCAGTGTGCCCACTTGGCCTGGCAGGCTGCACTCAGTTCACACCACCGACCTGGTTCCCACACCTTCAAGGGAGACTGCAAGTCAGGCATGAAGTGACAAGGGGCATGTGAGTGAGCGTGGGGTCCGGCCACTGCACAGGCAAATAATCTGGCTGCTGCTGTGAGGTGCGCAGCTCCAGGTACTGGCATGGGCTCTTTGTAAGGCTGCGGCTGGACCAGGCACATCACAAGGAGCTTCCCCGGCTGGCACCAGGGAATGTGGTCGTGCCTGGAAGTTTAGAGACACCAGGAACTGCATAGCCCCAAAGCGGGAGTCACAGCCCTGGCTCGGGGAGCTCCCCAGTTTGTGCCCCCCAAAGGGTTGCAGCTCTTCTCTCCTTGTCTTCACCTGCAATGTGGCAAGTAAGGGGCATATTTCAGCCCTGTTTGTGTTACAACTCTTTTAGCCTCTCCATTCCGTGGTTCCTGATCTCTTGACCTGTGACCAGGAAGAATGTGGTACGCAGACAAGTGGAGGTTGAATAAGACAAAGAGGAGCTTCATTGAACAGTAGAACAGCTCAGAGAAAACCGGCAGTGGGCAGCCCCTCTCCATAGCCAAGTTGTCCCAGTGAGTGTTCAGCTCTTAGCAGAGAGGGTAGCTCCTCTCTGCAGCTGGTCGTCCCATCATCTGCAGCTCTCAACAGAGAGGAGGCCCTACAGTTCCTAGGTCCTCTCTGCAGCTGGTCATCCTAACGTCAGCTCTGCTCTGGTTAAGCCTGGGGCTTTTATGGGCCTCAGAGGGGAGGAAGTACATGCTGATTGGTTCATGAGCAGCAATAGGCAGGTCCAGAAAAGACACTGCAAGTTCCCCCTCCGGTCCATGGGACTGGCAGCCTGGCCTCCAGCCTTCAGGCCCTCCCTGGCCTGAAGATGGGGAATTGCTGGGCATCCACTCCCTTTCTGCCCAGGAACCTGTCTGCCTCCTGCTGTCGCCAAGCTGCCCTGAGCCCACCATTGGATTCCCTCCTATGCTCACTGGTGCCCAAAGCCCAGAGGGGGGCAAATTGGCAGAGTACTGGCATGTCAGCACTGCCTTGATCATGTGCACACCTGGCCGGGCTGTGACAGCACCTGGGCTCAGTCCCAACTTTCCTCCAAAATCAGAATGGTAGCCAAAAACAGAGAGAAGCCAGGCAGTGGGAGCAGGTACTTCTGATCCCAGGCCCCCAAGAGTGCAGAAATGCCGGGATCTAGCTACCTCCAAGAGGGCAGGGATCTTGTCAGCTCCTAGCCCCCCAACCGCACAGGGGAGGCCCGGGTTCATGGCCGTGATTTCGGGTAGCTGTAGCTGCACCCAGGAGAACAGAGCTCCTGCCTCCCCCTGCGTGCCCACGACTTGGGTGGCTGCAGCCCTGCCCTGGAGGACAGGGCTCCTGCCTACTCCCAGCCCTGGAGCACAGGGATGCCTGGGTCCATAGTCGTGGCTTGGGCAGCTGCAGTGGCACCCAGGGAGCTCCCATCCCAACTCAGAAGAGGTCGGGGTCCCGCCTGTCCCGGCTCCTGCTGGCTCCATGGGTGTGCAGACCTGGCCATGCCTTCCTGCTGCGGCCAGTGTGATAGCAGCAGCAGCTCCAGATGGCCTGCCGCTGCCATCACAATGATCACAAGGCAGTGAAGCTTTCCTAGGGTTCACTTGTAGGTCGTAATTGTCATCACTCTTAGGGTGTGATGGAAGAGTAGGTGGAGGTAATGTAAATCTGGATTCACTATGGGATAGGCTGTGAAGGCTAGACTAGTAGAGGTGTACTTCTGTGAGACTGATATTCTATTTTTAAACTAAGACATCAAGAAGCAAGCACTTGGGAGTTCTCATGTATTATGAAGGAAAAACTGAGTTGACTTTTTACCATGCATTTTACAGAAGGTATGACAAATATATTTGGGTATCCTACTCTCATTTTCCAATAAGCAGTATATCTCAGTTATCATTAAATATAGATGAACCTTTTCAACATTCAGTGCTGTATGTATATACACTACTTGAATAAGCAACAACCAATAAACACTTATTTTTCTATCGAATTTTAGGTGCGGGAGCGTCTCCTAGGGAGGGACAGCAATAGGACATAATTTACTCCTAGCATATGGGAACAGCCAGTTTTGTTTTCATTTCAAATTGTGCCTTCATTTAAAAAATTACATTGTGAGCCTTTTGCTTCAAAGAACTTCTAAGAAGTAATTTAGGAAGTTATTGTTTTTTAAGCTACAATCAGATGACAGGTTTGATTGTCTTTCTGACTGTTTCACAGCTTAATAAGTGAAATAAAAGTATTCTGATAAGTCATCTTACTCAGGCTCTATTACCTTATGAAAATTCAGAAGTAATATTACCTTATGAAAATTCAGAAGTAACTACTCTCAACTTTCCTTTTTTCTCCTACTGAGTTCATTTGATCCTTATCTGATGAACATGTAGTTGCTATTAGATTTTTTTTCAATGTCAAAGTTGGAAGAAATAGTATGTTTGGTGTAGGTATACAGAAGAATGAAATAAACATTATCTTTCTAGTATAAATGCATTATGATCTGTATCTTAATCTTGCTTTCCTTTGATTATTAAATATGTTGAAAGATGGCATTTTATAGAAATCAGGTGCATTTTATAGTAAGATGACACCTGATTTCATTGGTCCAAGATTAAACACCTCTGTGGAAAACAATGTTATTTCCAACAGAACCAAAGAACCAGAAATATTAACAAACATTGAGGTCACAAGTAGAATGCCAGAAAATAAGGCTTAATTGGGAATCAACAGATTTTCTTTTGTAGCTTATTGTTACTGAATATTGGTGCCAATTAAAGAAAACTTTCATTATGAAAATACTGTCCTAAAATTTGTACCAAGAAGTAACCTATGGATGTAGCTCATGGAAAAGTTGCCAAATTTTGCTGTAATATCAAAACTTAAGTTAATGATTCTTTAACTAGATTGAATTCCTTCTCAATTATGGTTATTCTTGTGAACTTTCTGGTGCCAAGACTTTCTTTTGCACATAATCAGCACTCTTCACTTGGCATCTCCCACAGCCTATAAAATAACCAATCCCCCTCCCTGTCTGCATCCAGCCCCACACTTTCTCTTCACATCCACCCCTTACCCCCATTTAACTCACATCTCTTTCTTTCTTATGCTCTTATTCGCACTTTCTCGCTATGGAAGCTGGTTTTATTATCTACTCTAAGTGCCCTCTTACATGTCACCAGAGATTTGCTACTTACCTCATTAAATGGTCTTTTTATTTTTTTCTTCATTTGACTTCACTTCTCAACCATGATTTTACCTTGTTGACTACCCCTTCTTTCTTTAAATTCTCCATCCTTTGGGACCATTTAAATTATTGGAACTCTTTAGAATTTATTTCATTTCCTAAAATTTGCTAATATTGTGTCCTCAACTGTATTTCATACACCTTGGTAAGCTCCTCCAGATGTATGATTGCATAATACCTAAATGAAAAGAAGTCCCAAATGTTTATATTCTTATTTGAACCCAGTATCTGGCTTTTATCAAATATCCACATATTTTTTTGAACACATGAATGAGGGAATGATTGAACAAATGAACAAATGAACCTCTTAAATAATGTCTAGTCTTAAAGTTCCTTCTGCCATCTATCACATTCATGACTTGAATTTGCCTGGCAGTGGATAGGAGTTATGAGCTCACTTGACCATAGGGGGCAGGCTAGCGATGTAAATACTACAATAGGTTAGTAAAACAGGTGGCAAACTGGAACACCTAATATGATGAGGACAGAAATTACTGAACTCCACCACGCTGCTGCTCTGTAAGAAAGTAACCTCGGCTTTTTAAGAAAAGCAGGAAAAAAAAAAAACACTAGATTTTAAAAATATGAAATGTGATTTTGTAATCCGATTTTTTTAAAGAGCTCTGTAAACCAACAAACCATTTCTGCAAACTGTTTGGCATCTGGATGCCATTTTGTGATTTCTATCACTAAGCTATGCCTCTTTAAAAGCTGTATTTTGCTTCAAATGAAGGAAGCCTATTAAGTTAACCCATCTTGATTATTTTCTTGTTTTGATTTTTTGATATTTTAACATTTTGATATCCTATGTCTGCAACGTGTTTTTCACTGGGTCTAGGTTTTTTAAATCTTTTGTTTGCATTTCAATATTTTTCATGAGAAATTCCAACATTTTGCAAATCGAATTGATTTGTTTCACTTGTTTCCTTCTAAATTACTTGGAAATTGATATAACTTTGATATATAAAATCTTTTGGGTAGCTGTTTATATCCTTTGAGTAATAGCTAGGTGTGTTTACAAACTATATAGTTTTTATACTTGGAATACAAATTTTATAGCCAGCATTCTCTACGTGTACAGAACAGAATTTTAGATTGTGTTTTTCTCACAAATAAAATTTGTTTATACTGAGAATTTTGGTTTTATTCTCTTGAGGTTGTTCAGCAGGTAATTAAAATACTGATAAGTTGCTGGTTGGAGACTGAGTGAAATGAATATATGCTTGACCATTCTTTTTAAATTTGAGAGTGCATAAATACTAGTACTGATTAAGCACACAGTAGAAAATTTAGTGTCATTGCTGAAATGAAACTCAATACCCTTTCTCCAGAACTCAGACTCCTGACCACTATACAGTTCTGCCTCTAAAAGTAACAAGCTTTATTTTCTTGTTGAGTGCAGATAATAGAGTCATAAATTGAGTCATCTTATAAACAGTATTATTAACATCCTTTAACCAATAGCATCTTATTATTAGAAAACTTTGAGTCATTTTCACTTTAGTTGACATAAAGCAAATTATGCAGTATTGTTTGGCTCAAGCATCTTTTTTTTTTTTTTTTTTTTCTTTTCTTGCTGTGATGAGGGTTTATACACACCAAGGAGAGGGTATAATGTTTACTTTTTACAGAAGTATTCCCTATATATATGAAAACTAAAGGTTTGTTTAAGAACAGTCACGGCCGGGCGCGGTGGCTCAAGCCTGTAATCCCAGCACTTTGGGAGGCCGAGACGGGCGGATCAGGAGATCGAGACCATCATGGCTAACACGGTGAAACCCCGTCTCTACTAAAAAAATACAAAAAAGCTAGCCGGGCGAGGTGGCGGGCGCCTGTAGTCCCAGCTACTGGGGAGGCTGAGGCAGGAGAATGGTGTAGACCCAGGAGGTGGAGCTTGCAGTGAGCTGAGATCCGGCCACTGCACTCCAGCCTGGGCGACAGAGCGAGACTCCGTCTCAAAAAAAAAAAAAAAAAAAAAAAGCAGTCACTTCACATTTAGTTCAATAACTCATAAGTCCATCCATTTATACTTTGACTTACCATTGCTTCAAAATCCCTACTTGACTTGAAACCACATGGAATACATATGAACATCAGAGGATGGCAAATTCTAAACCGAATATCCACTTTGCATCTCCAGTAATAGGAAATATAGTAGACAAAGTTGTACCCAAAAGGGATGGGATCGAGCTCCCAGTGGCCACCTTCCCTTCTTTCCCCTAACATTTGAGTCTTCAGCACAGCATATGGTTAAGAGATCCAGTTCAGAGTCAGATTGCCTGGTTTGGAACCTGTTCTGTCATTTATTAATGATTAGTCACTGAGAAGAATTTCTTTTATCTGAAATGGTGATTATGATTATACCTGACTACTGGGGTTATTGGAGGAGGAATCAAAAGGATACTTACAAATAATTTAGGTGAGTGCCTAGAATTTAGTTTAAATTCTGAGCTGTCATCATCACTACCACCATCATCTTTATCTACGTCATCATCTTTGTCATCATCATCACCACATCATCATACCAGCAATGTTCTGCTACCTCTTGATAAAGTTTAGTGCACTGGTAAAATTGACATAGCATTAGAATTTGAGTCAACCACTCATTGATTGACTTTGAGCAAGCCAGTTAAGCTCCTGTAAACTAAGCCAATTGAACTAGATGATCTTTAAGTTTTCTTAGGTCATAGCTTCTGATTCTTTGAGAGTTGACTTCCTTCCAACTAGAACAGACCCCCGAATGCCAAGTGCAACCCTGAGGCTACCTGTTAAATGGTGGCATTTAATACCAAACCACTGTCAACAAGGAACTTCCCTCCAAGAACTTTCCCAGCTGTTGCCTCTCATTCTGAGCACCTGTGCCACATGCCAGGCCCTGTTCATGTTAATGCAAAAATGAATTAGCCGAAGTTAGTTGAACAGACGTTGATATTAGAAATCAGTATTTCCTTGTTTGTTTTCACCTCATAGCCTGTGATCATGGAAAAGTTAATTAACATTCTTGAACTTGCTTCTTTGTTTTATCTTCTGATGTATATATATATTTTTTCTTTTAAAAAATTAATAAAATTTCACTGGGCATGGTGGCTCATGCTTGTAATCCCAGCACTTTGGTAGGCTGAGGCAGGCAGACCACTTGAGGTCAGGAGTTTGAGACCAGCCTGGCCAACATGATGAAACACTGTCTCTACTAAAAATACAAAAATTAGCCGGTTGTGGTGGCACAAGTCTGTAATTCCAGCTACTAGGGAGGCTGAAGTAGGAGAATCGCTTGAACCCAGGAGGTAGAGGTTGCAGTGAACGAGATCACACCACTGCCCTCCAGCCTGTGTGCCAGAGTGAGACTCTGTCTCAAAAACAAACAAACAAACAAAAAAGAAAAGATAAAACAAAAAAATTATAGTATGCAAATTAAGTACTGGGTATGGCATTTTAATATTTTTCCATATTTGAATTTGATTAGTATTTATTCGAAGTAAAATGTTATAAAAACTATTCAAGCCACTTTTGTATCCCACTCCGTACTTCCTCTCCTTCCTAATATCACCATTCTGAAGCTGACTGTATGCTTCCTCATGGCTCATGTGTCTATAAATGTGTCTATAATTTATTGTATATATATATATGTATTCATATATGTGAGCTTTTAAATTTGTATTTAAAAGTTTACACATGTGAAATATTATTCTGTTTCATTCTGGATCAATATATTATTTTTTTCTTTTCCTTCTATTGTCATAGTCATTGTACTTATGTCGTTCCTTCCTTTAGAAGTTTTACCTTCTATTCTTTTAATGATTAACCTTTAAATTTTAATATGTATATTTAACATGTAACACTAATCAATAGCTCTATTCCTCTCTTGAGTAATAAAATAATATTAAGTGTGTCGAACTCCAAATTAATTATTCCTACCCATCTTCTAGGTACTTTTCTACTGGTCCCGAAATATTAATCATTATTATTACTGTATTTTTTCAAACACAACCAAAACCTAATTATTTAACATTTATCAACTTGTTTGCAAATTTCTTTGCCCACTATTGCTTCTATAACCCACCTAATTTATTTTAGATTTATTACTTGAAGAGATGATTAGCTTATACATTCTGCCCTTGCCTACACATGAATGAATTTTGGGTTAGGTATAAATATCTAGGTCGAATTTCATTTTTCTTTAGCATTTGAAGTGTTATTACATTGTCTTCTTACATTCATGTTCTGCAGTCAGTCAAATCACCATTCCTTTATAGGTAAACTGTCTCTATCTCTGGTAGCTGTTTCTGTCTTTGACATTATGTATTTTTGCTATAATGAATGTAGGTACAGATATATATATATATATATATATATATATATATATATATATAGATCGATAAATGAAGAATAAATAAAACTCTGTGCATCTCCTACTTTTGAGAATGCAGGTTTTTTCAATTCTAGAAAATTCTCAGCATTGTTTCTGCATATATTCTTTCCCCCACTTTCTCTCTTCTCCCATTTTGAAACTCTTAGTGACCTAGACTTAACCTCATCATCATGTCCTTACCTCCTTATTCACATTTGTATCTTCTCTCTGTGTGTCATTTGGTGCCACATTTGTAATAGAAGCTGGACAGATTTTCTCAGATGGTCATGCAATTTTCTTCCTTCAATTGTATCAAGTCTTCGGTTCAATTAATAACTGAGTAGGTTCCAATGACTATTTTATAAAAGTAATTTTAGAATTTCTACTTGGTGCACCAAAGTGTAAGCTCTGAAATGAGACTTCCTTGGTTCAAACCCCAGCTCCATTATTTATGAAATATGTGATCTTGTTGATGTTCATCTCTCTGTTTCAGCTTCATGGTTTGTAAAAGTAGAATAATAGTACTTGCCACATACGGTCAAGGTGATTAACAGGCCAAATAATGTGTATAGTATGTATGCATACTAGAATAATGCCTGGAAAATACTAAGTGCTTGATAAATGTGAGGTATTATCCTTGCCATTATTTTATTATTTTTAAATATCTTTTTTCTTTTCATTTATTTATTTATATTTTTAATTTTGATTCAGAAGGTACATGTACAGGTTTGTTACATGGGTATACTGTGTGATGCTAAGGTTTAGGTTTCTAATACTCCCATTGCTCAGGTAGTGAACATAGTACCTAATAGGTAGTTTTTCAACCCTTGCCTCCATCTCTGCCTCCCCTCTTTTCGACTCTCTAATGGCTATTGTTCCCATGATGGTGTTCATATGAACCCAATGTTCAGCTCCCACTTATAAGTGAAAACATGTGTATTTGGCTTTCTGTTTCTGCATTAACTGGTTCAGGATAATGGCCTCCAACTGCATCCATGTTGCTGCAATGGACGTCTTAAATATCTTTTACATTGTTTCTTATATCATCTTTTTTTGCTGAATGTCTTTAGAAATTAATATTAGAATGTCAAATTCTTTGAAACTTCCTGTTAGTTTCACTATTGGGGTTCACATTCTTGTATTTGCCACTTGCACCAACTTTCCTTCCTTGTGTGGTTAAGCATAGCTGTGGTGTGATTGTCTTGGGTGGGGTTGGGATTTTGGTATTTTTATTTTCTACCACATACCCATTTTCAGTGGAGTTAGTGGGCTGAGGGATGATTTTCTTGTGCCCATGTTATTGAAGCATTTCTATATACCTATTTTATATGTTTCATATTTGCCTCTGCAAGGATACATTTTGGCTTAATATCCCTGTAACTTGAAGATAACACTGAAAGAATTCAGTTCTTCCAGTTCCAAGGCTTGGGTTTCTGTTTCTCTCAGAGAAAGACTCTTGACATTTACTTGGGCTGACAGAGAGAGTTATTTATACTGCGTGTGCCTTTTGTGTTGAAATGCTCCAGGACTCTGGCCTTTGAAGGACTCAATCCCAGTCATCCTCTCCCAAGGGGTCATCACCAGGCTCCTTCACCCAGCCCTCATGATTCCTGTGCAGCTCCAGCTTATTTCTCCAGCCTTGGGACCCTTCTCTTTCCAGCACCTGAGACTCTTGGGGTTTATTGTTTTGCTTTTTTTTTTTCTTTTACATTTTAGTGAATATTATAATTAATTTGGCTTTTAATGAAGATTATTCTTGTGAGGATTATAGTGAATAATCTACGGAAAAAGTAACACAGTGTCCGGTGGGAATTTTTATTTCTGTTGTTCTGGATTTGTGGCTGTCCAAAACAAAACAAAACAATACAAAACAAAACAAAATAAAACAAAAAGATGCTATCCTCTCACTTTTCTGGCCTGAGTTATTCTCTTCTTCAGGATGTACAGATAAAGAGGAGACTAAAATAATTGAGGTACTAAGTGCTATAGGAGAAGCAAAGAATATCATAGTAACATTTTATCTCCATCCCAGAACTTTTTCCTATGGGGTAAGTCAACTTAGCTATCACACAGGCATCTCACATATCCCTTGGACAAAAGTAAACTCATTTACTCTCCGACTCCAGCCAAATCTATTCTTTTCCAACTATAATAAAGTTGATATTATAAGTGTTTATAAAACCAGAAATTTGGACATTATCCTTGACTCTTTCTTCTCCTAAAATTTCCTCTCATAATAGCGAATCCTGTTCATTCTACCTCCTAAATAACTCTCAACTTCAACTCTCAACCTGCTTCTCACCATCCTCATGCTGCTGTTCCTGTTAGTGCCACCATGATCTGTCTGTCACCTAAATTATAGGACAGCCACCTAGTTGGTCTCCCTTTGTCCAGTCTTGCTCACTTTTCATCCATTCCCCTCTTTGTGATGCTGATAAAGTATTTGTATTAAGTTCCTTAGTGTGGCCATAAAAAATTACCACAAACTGGGTGGCTAAGACAATAGCAATTTATTCTTTCACAGGTGTGGAGGCTAGATATCCAAAGTCAAAGTGTCACCAGGCACTTGAAGCTCTAGGGAGGAATCTGTTCCATGCCTCACTCCTAGCTTTTAGTGGTTCCCACCAGTCCTTGGCATTTTTTGGCTTGGAGCTACATCACTTTAGTTTCTGTCACTGTCTTCACATGGCTGTCTTCCCTCTGCGTGTGCCTCTGTATCAAAATCTTTCTTTATGAGAACACCAGTCGTTGAATGTAGTGCCCACCCTGATCCAGTATGGCAGCACTGTAACTTGATTATATCTGGAAGACCTTATTTTCAAATATAATTACATTCACAGATTTGAGGGCTAGGGCTTCAAAATATCTTTTGAAAGGATACAAATCAACTCATTAAAGCAAATCAATTCTCTAAAGCAAATCGGGTCATGCCATTTTTCTCCTCAAAGGCTTGCTCTGGCACTCCCTGCTGTGAGAGCTGCTCCCGTATCATTGCTGCAGTCTCATCATCAGCTACATCCTGCTTTACCACCTATGCAGTAATCATACTGAGATTTGTTCGGTCCTCATCATCCCCTTGATTTATTTCACTTTTAGGTATTCATTTGTAGTAACATTTTGTAATTAGTCTGTTCTGGCATGGAAGAGTAGCTGAACTTACAACAATCTCCAAATGGGATGTTAGAACCTGGAAGCCCAGCACAGCACAAGACCCAAATACATAGGCATGTAGAAGCTGACCTGTTGCTCTGAAGATGCCTGGATCCATTATATAGACCTTAATTAAAAGATACCTGTGATATAATAGCCCATTGGACTTTGATGTCAAGGAACTCATTAGAGGATTAATGGAAACTATATCCTGATTTTAGAGAAACCATAATTCGTAAAAAAAATACACACACAGGTGACCTCCCTTTCATATCTCAAATGATTGATATTTGTATAGGAGCACCTTAGCATTTGGACTAGACCACCTCCACAATAATGAAGATAATTTAATAAACAGAATTTGAATCCTTACTCTGAACTTCTCTGAACACCTTCACCTGAAATATAAAGTTAGTTATACTAAAGAAAATTGTTGTTGTTGCTGTTGTTGTTTGAATTTACTTAATAATCTTGCTGGTCGGGCGCGGTGGCTCAAGCCTGTAATCCCAACACTTTGGGAGGCCGAGACGGGCGGATCACGAGGTCAGGAGATCGAGACCATCCTGGTGAACACGGTGAAACCCATCTCTACTAAAAAATACAAAAAACTAGCCGGGCTAGGTGGCGGGCGCCTGTAGTCCCAGCTACTAGGGAGGCTGAGGCAGGAGAATGGCGTAAACCCGGGAGGCGGAGCTTGCAGTGAGCTGAGCCACTGCACTCCAGCCTGGGTGACAGAGCGAGACTCCGTCTCAAAATAATAATAATAATAATCATCATCATCATCATCATCATCTTGCTAATGTCTTAGTGTATACCTTAGACTCAGGTATGCCTAAATTCTTGATTTAACTCATTATAATTGGTAAAAATTATCAGTAACTGACCAGTAACTAATATAAAAAAAATACACTAGTTTTAAGTAAGTTGGGAAATTGGTTGTTTAGAAAGTTTCTGTTAAATGCAAGGAGATTTTTGAAAGAGGACTTTTCTTCTAGAGGAAAGCTAAGGACCTGCCTACACAAATGATTGTTTACAGAAAAGGTATCAGCTTTTCATAGAAGGCTGGAGAAACATCAGGGTGTCTTAGTACTTTTCCATAAAATGGTTTATTTATCTCTACTGTCTAAAACATAAGGTCATTTTATGTGGTGGAAATTGAGCTACTTATAAAAACAATTCAGTCTCTCATTATTATTCTTCAACATGTCATTCAGACAAATAATTCCCTTCAGGTGCCACAAGATAAGAAAAAATAATGTAAATTTGAAAATCTCTTCAAAAATTGATATAAAAATGTTTCACTTGGAGTTAATTTTCTTGCTAATGAACTCAGCCAGTGTTTTGTTTCTCTGTCATTCTCGTTCCTTCCATGTCGAAATGATTGCTTCTTAATTTTTCCTTTATACAATTGTTAATAAATCATGACTCGTTATAAATCATACTGTGGACAGGCAACAAAGATTTTAATTGGCTAGATTCACTGTCATTTCACTAATCACTTCTGATGCCTATAAAAGAAATGTTTTAAAGTCCTCTAAATCCTTGCGAAAAAACTCTTTGAGTGTAACATTACTCACATATTCTGATTAAGACTGTATCTGCATAAAAGGAGCATTTGCAACTGTATTTGGCGTTGCATGGTTCTTATTCCTTGTTGATACAATGAAACAAAAATGAGAAGTATTTGAGAAAGGTATGCTATGTGATAAATGCCTTATTCCCTATTCCATACATTTAGGAAAAGTGCAAGATTATTTTTAGAATATTTCAGTAGTATTTAAAGGACTTTAAGTCCACTAACTTTTCCTGAGCCATTTTGAAAAATGTCAATAAATAATCTTGTAGGTACCCATGATTTAATCAAGCAACAAACAATTAGAAATTGAAATTTAAAATACCACTTATGATGGCATCAAAAACTAGGGAGTAGTTACAGATAAATTTGTAAAAGATGCGCAAAATCTGTTCACTGAAAATTACAAAATGATTCCAAGAGAAAACTGAAGATATTATGTTCATATGTTGTAAGAGTCAGTATTATTATCCCAGATGGATCTATACATTCACTGCAATCCCAATCAAAATGTTATTAAGATTTTTTTGTTGAAATTGACAAGATGATTTTAAAATTTATATGGACCTAGAATTTATATGGACCAAAAATTTATATGAACAATTTAGAGAAAATGAAAGGTTGGAAGACTAACTCTACCTGATTTCAAAGCTTACTTTAAAGCTACATTAGCCGAGGCAATGTGGGATTGATATCAAGTTAGACAAATAGATTGATGTAGCAGAATGAAGAGTCCATAAATCAACTATACATATATTGCCATTTTAATTAGCTCAGTCAGCTTTGCCATTACAAAAACTACCATAGATTGAATGGCTTAACCAACAGAAATTTATTTTCTCACAGTTTTAATGGCTGGAAGTCTGAGGTCAAGATGCTAACATTGTCAAGTTCTATTGATTGCCCTCTCCCTGGCTTGCAGACACCCTTCTGGCTTTGTGCTCCCATGGCCCTTCCTCCGTGAATTCATGTAGAGAGAGAAAAACCACCTGCTCTCTGGTATCTCTTCTTGTAAGGGCACTAATTCCATCATGAGGGCCCCACTCTCATGACCTCATCTAAACCTAAGGATCTCCCAAAGGCCCTGTCTCCAAATACTATCACACTGGGGGTTAGGGCTTCAATATATGCATATAAATTTAAAGGGGACAATTCACCAATTGATTTTCAACAAAGTTTCAAATGCAATTCACTTAAGAAAGGTCCGATTTTCCACAAATGATGTTGAAACAATTGAATATCCATCAAGAAAAAAATTGACTTGAATCCATACCTTGCACAACATACAAAAATTAAGTTAAAATGGATCGTGGACCTAAATGTGAGATCAAAACTACAATCTTTAGGAAAAAATAGACAATAAATTTTGTGGACTTTGGTTAGGTAAAGATTTTCACATCAAAATGTAATCTATAAAAGGAAAAAAGGGGCCGGGCCTGGTGTCTGACACCTGTAATCCCAGCACTTTGGGAGGCCGAGGCAGGCCGATCACTTGAGGTCAGGAGTTTAAGACCAGTCTGGTCAACATGGCGAAACCCCATCTCTACTAAAAATGCAAAAATTAGTTGCTCATGGTGGCATGCACCTGTGATCCCAGCTACTCAGGAGGCTGAGGCAGGAGAATCCCTTGAACCCAGGAGGCAGTGGTTGCAGTAAGCTGAGATCATGCCACTGCACTCCAGCCTGGGCAACAGAGCAAGACTCTGTCTCAAAAAAAAAAAAGAAAGAAAGAAAGAAAGAAAAAAAAAAGAAGATAAATTAGATTTTACCAAAATTAAGAATTTCTGTTTTTTGAAAAAACAATATTTAAAGTAAGAAAAGGCAACACATGGACTAGGAGAAAATATTGAAAATCACATATTTGAAAAAGGACTTGATTTCAGAATATACACAAAGCTCTCAAATCTCAATAATGATAAAATGAATAGCCCAATTTTTTTAATGGCAAAATTATTTGAATAGATATTTCACCATGAAGAGAAACTAGTGGCAAATAAGCAAGTGAAAATGTTCTCAACATGAGTAGTCATTAGGGAAATGAAAATTAAAACCATAAGGTAATGCCACTATAAACATATTAGAATACCTAAAATTAAAAGGATTGATCATATAAAGTATTGGAGAGGAAGTAGAGTATAAAATCGTACAACTTTGGAAACAGTTTGGTAGGTTTTTTTTTCTTTAAACTTAAATATATTACCTACCATCTGACCCAGCCATTTCATTCTCAGGTATTTACATGAAACATGAAAACTCATGTACATACAAAGACTTGTACAAAAATGTTATAACAGCTTTATTTTAATATCTCCAAATTTGAAACAACAGAAATGTGCATCAATAGATGAATAGATAAACAATGGTGTTAGAGCCATGCAATAAAGTAGTATGTAGCAATAAAAATAGTGAAATATTGATATACTCAGAGACATAGATTAATATCAAAATAATTATGATGAAAACTTCAAAAATATTTATAATGAGTGAAATAAGCCAGATAAAAAAGTACATGCTGTATAATTCTATACAGATATAATTCTATAATTCTATCTAAGATCTATCTAAGATAAGATATTATCTGCTTTCTGTCACCATAGATTAGTTGCCATTCTATAAAATTTTATATAAAGATGAGCGATGACAGGAGACAGAAATTATAAAGGGATATTAATAAACCTTTGTGGATGATGGATATTTTCATTATATTGATCATGGTGACAGTAATTAGAACATCTGCAAATGCCAAAAACATCTTTTAATAACATTTTAGTTCTGCAATAGGTTTTACTACAGTCACCAATAGCAGAATACGTTAGGGCTTATTTGGGTAAATGGAATTAGGTGCCCATGAGTGCAATAAACTCGCTGACAGTAGTAATCATCTTCTAGAAAGGCATGGAGTTTTGAACAAGTCAAGTAATAGATAACTCAAACCATGCAAGCAGGGATAGGCCAAAAGGATCTTGTCTTTGAGAGTCAATTTCTGTGCTTAGAGGTGCCCTCAGCAGCAGTTGATGACGGTTGTCTGCTGCCCAGATGGCTGACTGCCACTCTCACTGTCTACTCGACGACATCTTTCTGCAAGCCTGCTTCCCATATGGGGAAACATGTTGTTTTGAAAGGAACATTTTCCACACACATTCTGTAAGAAGAATACAGGTTTTCTACTGCCTACATCCATATGTGCTTAATTCCCTTAGAAACATGGGTTTGCTAACCTGGAGAAATAGAATTTGTTTACCTTAAGTCTTTTACATTGTATTACCAAACACAAATTGTCAATAATTGTAAAACATGTACTTGAAGTTAATCTTAAAATTGATAAAAATTTAAAATAACAACAAATTAATTTTAAAGTAATCATTTTTAAATATATAGGGGAAAGATAAATGTATGGCTTTTATGTTTCTAGACCTACCCAAAAATAGTAAAGATTTGAGATCGTGGAAAATAATAGGTTATAGAAACCTTCCTACAAGAAACTATTGATATTTCATATCATTCTAACTTCCTACATGTGTACACTCTTCCATACACTGCCATTAGCTAACCTATGATCATCATGTCCCTATATGCACCTGAGAGGTAATGAAAATATTAAACCAGCTGTCACACACCAGAAACTACCATATACCACAATTACTTTTGTTGCTTCTCATTTTAACTGCTATTCTTATTCAAAGGAAGGCTGGATAAATTATTCTGTCACTAGCAACAACAATTTCATTAATTTTCCATTTGCTAAAGCAGACTGAGTCATTAAGAACTGGAATATAAATCTTACAGTTTCTCCTTCTAGCAATGTCTAAATATCCTGAAAAGTGCTGCTCAACCAAATAATTTGATTTAAAGTAGCAAGACTATATGTGTTTATGAGAATGGGAAATAATTTTTACATGAGTGATGAGATAGTTTGTGTTTACAGTTTTTATTATTCCTTTCAAGGTTCAAAAATGGATCATGGATCCTGGGTCTCCCATTAAAATAGAGTTAGATGTGCCTACAGGCAAATATCATGGGAGAATAGCCTCTACTGGCATTTTAATTTCTTTTTCAGATGCATTCATTGCTCTTCAAACAGGTTCCTCTGGTAAGAACACCTACATTTACCTGGTCACCCAGGCTTGGACATTAAGAATAACCTCTGAAACACCCCTCTGTGTCATAGCTCTCCTTCATCTTTGGACATCAAATTTTATTGACAATTCTTCCACAGCATTTCTACCATTCATTCATTTATTTCTTTTAACACCTTTTCCACTATAATTCAGATCTTTTCTTTTCCCATAGCTCATTCTATTAGATGTGCTTTTTTTTTTTTTTCATCATATCCCGGTATATCAAAGCACCACAACTTTAGACCCAGGCAGTAGGACCCCTGCCCGAAGCCTGAGCTTTAAGTTTTAGATTCCAGAGGCCCTCTTCTGCTGTGCCTCTTCCCTAAGAAAAAAGAGTCTCTGAGGTCAGATAGATATGTCCACAGGGAGCCTGCACATCTTCTAGATCATCCTTTAGGAACCTGAGACTCGTGACTTTTGTTTCCCTCTGAGCCAGGGAAAGCTCTTTCCTGGGTCCTTCCTAGTAAAAGTTGAGCACAACAGTTGTGTGTATTGTAGAGGCAAGGCTACCTATTTAATTGGGGTGGGAGAAGCAAGTGGACCATTTCTTCTCTTACCCCAGTTGAATATGTGGGCTACTCATGGTTTGTTAGAAAGCAAGAGATAGCTGGTAGAGGGGGCCAGCGTCACCTATTGCCATATGGTTATGATTCCGGGTTGGGCTTCTGAAGAACAAAAAAGTTATGGTTTGAATTTAGTCTTCCAGATTATTGAGAAATATTTTTCAAGGTAGGAGGATACTTTTGTATTATTAGATATATGAAACTGGGGGCCTTCATTTACAGTCTTGCTGTAGGTCCCATACATGCTAATAAGTGCTAGGGCAGGCTGTCCTATGATAGGTCCATATAGAAAAGCTGTTTTGATGATAGCACAGCTTTCTTCAAAGCATTTTGTTACATCCCAGTGCCCACTAAATAAACACCAAATTTATTATTTTGAACTTCAAGTCCTGTGACGCAGCTTCAAATGTACATTTTTTGGCTTTATCTTCCACTATACAAGAATAAAAACCTAAATTCTCAAGAAATATGGATTATGATATTAACCATTCCTGAGACCCTGGCACTGTTCTGCCTCTGCATATTTAAACTTAACATTCATTTGCCTCTGTGCTATTTCATGCTCCATCCAATATCCACTTATAAGGTCCTGCTCATCCTTCCTGATTGAGTTTGAGCAACTTCTCCATGATGTTTTTTTCATGAGTATCTAACCAAAAGTGATCTTTATCCATTAAGAGCTGGCCCATGACCCGTCTTTGAGTCCAGCAAAACAAATATGCCAGTACCCTTCTAAAAGTTTTCTAAATATATGTTGGATTATTTTGTTACATTTTTCAACGCAAAAAATACTTTGTAAAGATGGTAATATTTTTTTCTCCTATTTTTCTTCTCAGAATATGCTAATTTAGGAGTCTATGAAATGGAAGGCAAGCAAATTGAGACTTAGTACATAAGCTAGCTTGGTAAGGGGCTTAATTTGGTTGATAAGTACAAAAGTAAGGCCTACAGAATCTTCTGGATTCCCACTGAGTTGATTACTGTCTATTTTTTAATCTTAAATTGCTATTTGGTATTTATTTTGTGTATCATAAAAAAATTGGTTTTTATTTTCTCCTATGTTTTCTATTATTCTGTGTTAAAGTATTTTTAAATGAATTTAATTTAGTTAAAGTCTCTAACATTTTTGAGAATAATAATAATATTAATCTGGTCATATAATAGATGCTGTGGTATGCCACCAAGATCACCTTTAAGACCAGGTCATTCCCCGAGCTGTCCAGAGCGTTGATTACTGTGAGCTTGGTTCCCTGGCCTCAATTAGAACAGTTCTGCAGGGCTATTTACTCCAAAACTCCTGATAGAATAGGCTGAGGCCTCTGTTGAAATTGCATCACAGCTCAGCTTCTCCCTGTGTTCCGTCCTGCTTCCTTCACCCCAACAGGTGTTGCTGCTGAGCACCCTCTTCAATGCACCACCTGCAAACACATCTCAGAGTCTCAGATATTGTTTCTCAGGAAACCCAACGTACAATGTGTGATGTTTACCTTGAAATTAAATTTATTATAAAATGTGTATTGAATTCAAACTCTGAAGTTAATGTGGTATAATAAAAAATACTGGGAATCAGGCAAAGACACACCTGGATTTGAATTTCTGATTTCTGATTGACTTGTTCCATTATCTTGAGCTAGCTACTTAAACCTCCTGACTCCCAATTTCATTATTATTGAAATCATAATAGTTGCTTACCATGCAGGGTTCATATAAGTGTTAAATGAGAGAAGTAAAGCACCCATCAACATTATCTGATGCTTTGTGGACAGATCCTGATAAATGTTAGTTACTACGTATCTCTCCCCTCCTCACACCACCTAGCTAAAAAGTCAAATTTGTGTCTTTGATTAAGGCAGGAATTCTATAACATATATTCACTTGATTGATTAATTGTAATTCATTCAATACTTACCATATGCCATGCACAGTGTAGGCATTTAGGAAACATTGATGGAGAAGCAAAACGTGTTTCTTCATGGAGCTTACATTCTGAGGTAAGGAGTAAGGAGAAAAAGAAGCTAGAAGATAAGAGCTCAGGATAAAATGGAGCAGGGTAAGGGTGAACAAGGTGGTAGGTTGGAGGAATTTGCAATTTTGAGTAGAGTGGTCAGCACGGTCCTCATTGAGAAAGTGATATTTCAGCAAAGATTTGAAGGAGATAAGAAAGTGAGCCACAGCTGAGAGAAGAATGTTTCTTGTCCTGACAATAGGGGTCTCACCAAATCTACTTGATATTGTGGATAAACTGACCATTTAATATCTGTATTAGTCTGTTCTCACACTGCTATAAAGAACTGCCTGAGACCGGGTAATTTATAAAGAAAAGATGTTTCATTGACTCACAGTTCTGCGTGGCTGGAGAGGCCTCAGGAAACTTACAATCATGGTGTACAGGGAAGCAAATATATCCTTATTCACATGAAGGCAGCAAGAAGAAGAACCGAGCAAAAGCAGGAGAAAAACCCTTATATTTAATAAATAAATCACATCTAGTGACAAATGACTCACTATCACAAGAACAGCAGCATGGGGTAAACACCCCCATGATTAAATTACCTCCCACTGGGTCCCTCCCACATGTGGGAATTATGGGAACTACAATTCAGGATGAAATTAGGGTGGGGACACAGCTAAACCATATCATTACATCCTTTCTCATCTCTGAGCCTTAGCATAAGTTGCCCACTCTACCTAGAAAACTCTGTAACATACCTATTACTGTGCTTAAAAATGTTTAACAGCCAGCTCTCTGTAGGACAGGAGGGAAAGCTCTGGTGATTGCATGTTTCTGTGGTGTAAATAACCCTATCATGATCAAGTGAACCAATGTGATGGCATGAAAAGTGAAATTGGAAAGAGATGCAAATTGGCTCTGGCAAGCTGGTGTAAGGGAGCTCTAACACAGTACTGCACTTGATTTACTTCTCACAGGGTGTCACCTGTTTGAAGTTGTCTCTGCTGTAGCTCTTGTCCCATTATGGTTTGATACCATTGTTCTGCCTTCTGAAAGCACACACATTCTTTTTTCTGTCATAACACTTTCATATTTTGCCTACCTATTTATCCAAAACACTTGACCATTTTAAGAGGATATTCATTTTTATATTAGGAGTGTTTAGCATAGTCTCTGACATATACTAGGAACATATAGTATATTTTTAAATAATTTTAGTAGGTTGGTGTTTTAAAAAATGTTTGCTTCTAATATTTGATGACAATTAAGAATTATTATTTTAGAGTAATAATGATATTTAGGTTATGATGTTAAAGAAAGCATATATCTTTTAGAGATATATGCTGGATATTTGCAGAAAAAATACATGGATTATGGATTTGCTTCTGAATAATCCAGTGGTGTGGTGGGTGGGGGGATATGGAAGAAAAGATTACCAGAAATTAATCATTTTTGAAACTGAATGACAGGCACACTGTCATTTATTCTCTTTTTTTCTCTTTAGTTTTATATATGTTTTAAAAAAATCCATAGAACACTATAAATAAATTCTTCCTAATTTACTTAATTTGATGTTTTCCATAAATTGAACTTTGGGCCAGGTACAACATTTTTCTTTGCATAATTTTACTGTTAGAAAATTACATTGAGCATGGAATTGCATTTCATTAATTGATTTTTGAAGTAGTTATTATTTGGTAACCACTAATACAATTGCTTTGATAATATATTTACTTTTCAGCCCTAATTGCTCAAGAAACATATTGTATAGTTGATTAAGGTAAACAAACAAATGAACAAAACAAAACAAAACAAAAAATTATGTGATCCAGAAAACTGTAGAACAGGACCAGGACATAATATTCTATGTAGTCTTTTCTTGCCTTAAATAGTGTTAAAGAAGTTTTCATTCATATTTGCATGTTTAATTCCTATTACTTAAAAATGATTAGTCAGGAAATTATTCATGTAAAATTGCCACTTTGAGTTATTTTACAAAAGTGGTTTTCTGACAGACTCGGGGAGATATTTATGAGAGGCAAGTACAAAGCAAAATCTTTTTTTTCGGTGGCTGCACATACCTACCCTGAGTGTTTTGCCTAAAGAGTTCAAGGATGGATGTGAAATTGCCTAGGAAATTAGATGTAGATTTATTTTATGTTAAACCTGAGTGAAAAGAATATGTTTTAGTCTAGCAATATTAGTAAATATTGCTACAAGTATAAAGAAGAAAATCATGTCTACAGGGGCTGGAAGATCAGTGGGTACTAAAATGAAATCTTTTGCTGCTTATTCTTTTCTATCTGGGCAGAATTTTAAGTAACTATTTTACATTCCAATTCAAGTTTACATAAATACATAATAATGAAATCACATTTGATATTGATGGACTATAAAGAACATTGCTAAAAGAATATAGACAGGACTTTGTTTGGGGAATTTCTATGAGGGAAATAGCTGACTTTAATATTTGCTCATAAGATAGCCCAAATTTACAAGGAGTTCATTAGAAGATGATTAGTAGTGCATTTAAAATGCTTGATAGTGTCTGATTTTTAAAAATGAGCAGTAAGGTTTTCTTACTGCTATAATACTTAATAAAATGCATCTCATTTATACAACACAATGAAACAAATATCTGGTCAACTGAGATGCTTTCAAGACAAATGAGACGAAAGTTTTTGCAGTTTCAAATTTTATTATCTCTATTCATTCACTTGCAACAAGACCTGATTCTACTAAGACTCAAATTTGAAATACTATTGCCTTGAGATATATTGCCATGTTTTTCACAAATTTGAAATAGTTGAAAATTAACATAGAAGTTGCAAGATTAACACAGAAAACTCACTTATACATTTACTCAGTTTCACCAGTTATTGACATTTTTGCTACATTTGTTTCATCTTCTCTTTCTCTAATATATTGATATAAATATGTTTTTATGTAATACACAGATACATACTTTTTTCTGCACTATTTGAGAACACGTTCAATCGTTCACCCTTTTCTACCTAATGTCCCAATATATGTCACTCAGGAATAAGGAAGTTTTCTTATGTAATGATTATACAATTACCAAGTTCAAGAAATTTGACATAGATAAAATATTTTTATCTAGTTAACAGCCCCATACCAATTTTGCAAACTGTCCCAATAATGTTCTTTATGACACCTTTTTGTCCAGTTTTCAAGTCAGTCCAGGATAATATATTATATTCAGATGTTATTCGCTTAGGTATTGTTTAATCTGAAACTATTCTACGGTTTTCTTTGTCTTGGCACAGATATTTTTTTGAGGACCACAGAGAAGTTATTTTACATTGTCACTTAATTTGAGTTTATCTGATATTTCCTCATGACTACATTCAGGATATGTATTCTTTGCCAGAATATTATATAAGTGATGTAGTATTCTTCACAGGGGATCAAACACATTAGGAGCCACACGACTGTCTCTCACTGGTGATATTAATTTAGATCTTTCAGTTAGGTCATTGCTCAGAGTTTCCACTGTGTAGTGGAGAATAACTTTTTCCCTTGCAACTAATAAACAACCTGTAAGGAAACTCTTAAAGAGCATGCAAATATTCTTCTCTGCATCAAACTACTCTCCCTCCTTCCCTCCCACTTTGATTTAACATCCATTGATCACGATTTCTTCTGAAAGGAAGAAATCTTTTTAACAATGATTGCAAAATGATGATTTTCTAACTCATCTACTTTCATTGCTAGAAGTCCTTCATTCTTTCATTCCAATTAATTATCAATATGGGCTGGTGGATTACTATTGTGTTCAATGGCTGATCAACTATTTCAATTCTCAAATTGTCCCAGACTTGACTGGGATAATCCATTTAAAGTGGCTTTGTGTCCTTTTGACATGCCCACATCATTTGTTTTCCTCATGAGCACTTTCTTGTTGGAAAAATAATCTGTATCACTCTCAACTTACATATTTCCTGTCTCAACTTTGGAGTCAAGGGCTGTAAGAGCCTTTTTAGAATGGAATGATACTTAAAAACCAATATCTGGATATTAAATGTGCTCTTGGCTACTTGGGTATAATTATAATTCACTGGACAAATGTAGGAAATTTGTGTGTGTATGTATTCATCTAATTCCCTCAGAATTTCTTCTTGCATCCCCAATTTTATATTTGTGTTTCTCCTTTCCCTGGTTCGTAACATGAACATATTTACACATTTTCTCAATCCTATATTAAATATAAAAGTTTCAGAATTGTGACATGCATAGCAGTCCCAAAATCTAGTTAAAAATAGTTAAGCTTCATTTGCAGTTTTCTCCCTTTAGATAAGGTTCTACAGTCAGAGTACTGAGTTCACATATTACCTGAATTACTTTTTTTTCTCCCTTTTGTTTGATTATATTATTTATTTGAAATATAACTGAATTCGTGCATTGCTGTTTGATACACCTCAGGTCTTTTTCCTCTTGTTTAATTTTATGTTTTGAATGTGTACTATGCTTTTAATGTCAAAAGTATTCCAAAAAAAGTTTATTCAGAGAAAATCATTCCCTCCCCATCCTTTCCACCCTGTTCTCCTTTCTCTAATATATAGGAAATCAGTTGCATTCTTTTCTACTTTATCTTTCTTGTGTTTCTTTTTGTAAAAGTGAGCGGATACATGCCTGTTTTCTAGTTACCTCTTTCTAACACTAAAAGTAGCATGCTATACACTTTTTTGAACTTTATTTTTCTCACTATATTTTAGAAATTATATGAGTTTATAGTTTTATAGGGATGATTTTCTTTTTTTTCTTTTTTTTCGGCAGGGTGTCGCTCTGTCACTGAGGCTGAAGTGCAGTGGTGCAATCTCGGCTCACTGCAACCTCTGCCTCCCAGGTTCAAGCAATTTTCCTGCCTCAGCTTCCTGAATAGCTGGGGTTATATGCGAGCACCACCACACCCAGCTAAGTTTTGTATTTTTAGTAGTGACGGGGTTTCACCGTGTTGGTCAGGCTAGTCTCGAACTCCTGACCTTACGTGATCTGCCCGCCTTGGCTTTGATTTTCATTGTTATAGCCCTTTAGTACTCCATTGTGTTTACGTACCCTAGTTCCCTCAAACAATTGGCTATATATGGGCATTTGGATAGTATATTAGTCTGTTCTCACACTGCAAATAAATACATACCCCAAGCTGGGTAATTTATAAAGGAAAGAGGTTTAATTGACTCACAGTTCTGCAGGGCTGGGGAAACATCAGGAGACTTACAATCATGGCACAAGAAGAAACAAACACGTCCTTTTCCACATAGCAGCAGCAAGGAGAAGTGCTGAGTAAAAGGGGGAAAAGCCCCTTATGAAACCATTAGATCTTGTGAGAACTCACTATCATGAGGGTAACCGCCCCATGATTCAATTGCCTCCCACTGGGTCCTTCCCATGACATGTGGGGATTATAGGAACTACAATTCAAGATGAGATTTGGGTGGGGACACAGCCAAACCATACCAGATACTTTCCAATAATAAAAACAACTGCATTTTTCTCCAGCCATGTATGAGAGGATTTGTTCCCTAAAGCCTTGCAAATAGGCTATGTTGTAAACTTTTGACATTTTGCCAATTTGACAGACAAGAAATGTTATCTCAGTGTAGTTTTTCAATTTTTATTTTTAATTGTGAATGAAATTGATAATTTAAAAATATTTTTTATTAATTCCTTGGTCATGATTTTTGCACATTTTCCTACAGGACTTTTGGACTTTAGTTCTACATTTTTAAAGGTTCCTACATACTAGAAAATTTATCTTTTTTGATAAATATTCCAAATATTTTTCACAATTTGTGATTTATCTTTGACTTTGCTTAAGATTTTTCCTCATGCACAAATTTGTTTTTATTTTTATTTAGTCATTTTTATAAATCTTGTCTTTAATTGTATCTAGATTTTGAGTCATAGAAAACCTTTTCTATGTTTTAGAGAAATTTGCTGATGTTTTCTTACAGTACTTATATAGTTTAATATTTTGCACTACACTAATTTTAATGTAAATAATACATTTTTAGATAAATCAGAATAAAGCTACATTTATGCCACTAAATTGCATCTGGCAACCAAGAACAGAGTGAATTTGGCTGTTCTCATTTTTTTTTTTTTTTTGGTAGGAGTGTCTGAAAAACTGAACTGTAGTTAAGAATTCTCTTATTTCACTAAAGCTATTTCCTTTTTAAAATAGAGAAAAAGCAAAACTCATTTATTTCCTCAATTATAAGGAGACAAAATAGGAAATGTTTCAATAAGGAAACTGCATGATATGCATGAACATTTCTTAAAACACTGAGCACAGTCATTTCTTCCCCCACTCCTTCACCAAGGACTAATGAACTTAGAAAACTGAGTGGTAATTCTCAAGTGCCTCCCATACTCCCACCCTAGGTAGGGAATGTCAGAAAATGTGTCATAAGTGTTTCACATCCTGCTTAACTCTAATCTATGGATGGGACATCATTCAGATTAATCTTTATATATGCATATTACTTTTTAAGATTACACAAAAGGAATTATAGTATACACTCAGTTCTTTGCCTTATTTTTTTATTTAAAAATTTGAAAAACTTCACATCCACAAAAATGCCTTGTTCTTTTTAATGACTAAATATTATTTAATAAAATAATATTTAATGAGGAAATTGTTTACAATATCAAATAGTATATTATTTATATTTATTAGTACATAATAAATTGATATTATTTTATATATGTATATATTCAATTTAACTTAGGCTTTCTTGATGGGTGCTATGGTTTGAATGTTGTGTCCTCTTCAAAATCCATGTTGAAATTGAATTTCTAATGCAACAATATTAAGAGATGGAGTCTTTAAGAGATGTGAAAGGGCTGGAGGTAACTAGCAGGGACTTTTTGCTTTCTATCTCCTTTGCTGTGTGTGAACACAGTGTTCATGTCTTTTTCCCTTCCATCTCCCAGTATGTGAGGACACAGTAACAGGGTGCCATCTTGGGAGCAGAGACTGGGTCCTTACCAGATACTGAACTTGCCAGCGCCTTGATCTTGGACTTCCCAACCTCTAGAACTGTAAGAAGCAAATTCCAGTCTCAGGTATTATGTTATGGCAGCAGAAACAGACTGACAGTGAGCATTATTTGTTTCTATGTTTTTAATATTACAAAAATGATGCCCAGTAACCCTTAAATATTCCACTATGTGCCATCTGAAAACAAATATACTCTGTTGCACACTGACCCTCCTAGTCAGAAAATCAATAATGATACATTACCATTTGATCCATAGACCATATTATATAAACAAAGGGTGTATGGCACATGAGTGATTGAAACTTTATTTCAGATATATTTCTGTATTTTAAAAATATTCTGCAATGAACACATTATTTTTATAGTCAGAAAAATATTTTAAAATATTAAGTGTTTTTTTTGTCTCTTTAAGCCTTACTAAATAAGGAGATAAATGAAATTATATTAAATATTTGGCCATTTAATTAAGTAGGATCAGAACAATGTGGTAATTCCAAATTATGCTGAATTCTTAGATGAAATGGGTAACTTGACTCTTAAAAAAGGTTTCACTTCAAAGGGCAGAATGGAATTCAACAACTAGCAACTAGCAAGAGTAGCAAAAATTGAACAATGGGTAAGCATGGTACCCACAGCTGCGAAAAATGCATTTCATAATTTTTTGTTATCTAATCCTGTTTCCTTGAATTACATTTGGTTGGCCATTCTCAGCAACAAACTGATAAAAAAAATTCTCCTCTAAGTTAGTAGACTTGTCAGTATAATTTAGTCATTTGGATGTATCAAATTGAGATTTTTATTTTGGTCCCACATCCATATGTTTATTTTATCCTATATACATGTGCTAATAGATGAAATGATAATAGAAAGATCTTACGAAACATGCTATACACAATGAGAGCCAGGTTTCTTACTATCAGAGAGAGAAGTTACAAATTAAGCAAGGAAGGAAGTCTGGTTTAGAAGTAGAGATGTCAGTATGAATGCAGATAAGTAGAAAAACAAGTTCAGATATATTTATATACATGGGTTAGCATACATATTTCCTAGTTCTGTTCACTTAAGGGCCTAGAAGCAGTGACACCCTCATAGCAACCAACCAACACATCCAGGGCTTAGATTATTGTTTCTTTCTTTCTTTTTCTTTTTCTCTTTTTGTGATGGAGTCTTGCTCTGTTGCCAGGCTGGAGTGCAGTGGCACAATCTCGGCTCACTGCAACCTCCACCTGCCAGGTTCAAGTGATTCTCCCACCTCAGCCTCCCGAGTAGCTGGGACTACAAGCATGTGCCCCCATGCCCAGCTAATTTTTGTATTTTTAGTAGAGTGGGGTTTCACCATGTTGGCCAGGATGGTCTCAATCTCTTGACCTCATGATCCACCTGCCTCGCCTCTCAAAGTGCTGGGATTACAGGTGTGAGCCACCGTTCCCAGCCTAGATTATTGTTTCTAAATACCATTACTCCATAAAAGAAACCAGAACTGCTTGGAGAAATGGCTAATTCTATACCTGGAGTAGGAAATTATAAGATGATCCTGGGGTATCTTATAGTGCTAGAAAGTAAGGAATGATTTGTTTTTAAATGGCTACATATAAAAAAGATATTGGAGGCAACCTGAAAGAGCTCCCAATGGGCAAAGCTAAAAGAATTTGTGTAACAAAATAAATTATAATAGTATTGGATTGCAAACCATATAATAAAATAAATGTTCATAAGTCCCTACTGATATAAATAATTTATTTATAAATAAATACTGAATAAATAAATAAGAAGAGGTAAATATGCCTTACAGAATAATTCTAATTAATAAATGTAGAAGAAATAAGGGAAATGGAAAATCATCATTGGATCATCACAGTTAATAATTGCTGCAGGCAAGATCCACTGAAAATGGTTAAAATTAATGAGTTGAAACTTTAAGGTAAAAGGGGATATTTGCATAGCCTTAAACTATCTCCCTCAACATACTTAATTATAATAGTCCTTTTAACATATGTCCACATAAACGTTTTGGGAAGTAAATATTATTTGAATGTGGTAGTTAACTATTAATTAGAATGCCTTTTTCCACTGTGTTCTTTTGTGGCAGGTTATCAGTTTTAAGGTTTAATCAATTAGCACATTACGTAAAATGAGTATCGAGATATATATAAATGAAAAATTGCTGATGATCAAACCAGTTCATTTTTGCCTTCTGCTAAAATATTAATGTCAACCTGTGAAAATTACCAAGTACATTTGTCACTGTTTGTTCTCCTACTCTTGTTGACATACCTGTGTTAGTTTTTTATTGCTGCATAACACATTACCATGAGTTTTGAGGACTGAAAAGAACATACATTTATTATCTCACAGTTCTGTGAGTCAGAATTCTCAGTAGGCTTGGCTGAATTCTCTGCTGAGGGTCTCAGGAGTCTGTAATGAAGGTGCCGGGCTCTTATCTGTTGTAATCGCTGAGGGAAAAAATCTACTTTCAAGGTCATTCCGGTTGTTGGCAGAATTTAGTTCCTTGAAGTTGTAAAATTGAGGCCCCTCTTTCCTTGTCAAATGGCTTCCCCTATCTTTAAGCTAGCGAAAATTATTATTCTCTTGTTTTGAATCTCTCTTTCTTCCCCATCTTCTACCAGTTAGAGAAGATTCTTGGCTTTTTAAAGGGATCGTGTAATTAGATCAGACCCACTTAGATAGTCTCCCTGTCAAGATTAACTGTGCCATATAACGTAACTCAATCGTGGGAGGGATGTCTCATCAAATTCATAGATCCTGGAGAATCCAGGGAAGGATATCTTCGAAGAGTTATTTCAGAAATTCTGCCTACCACAATAACATCTTGTCTAATCTTTACAGTTATGTCTTTCATCCAGTCTTGTTCCTAACATGTGGACAATTTAAATGGAGATAAAAGTGTCCTCTTTGACTAATATGATATTTTAGGCCTTGCAAACAATATGCGGCATCATGTTGGTTTTCATCAGTGGGGTAAACAGTCTTGGGTTGCATCAGATTTGTTTTTGTTTTGTAGAGATTTAAATGTGAGAAAACTATATCAAAGCAGAAATGTTCTAAATGAGACCTTTGAGATGTCCTCATTGTGAAATCAAAGCATGCATTAAAGTGGTGATATGAAAGTAATGAAGGAGCAAACCTTAATGCACATTCACGGAATTTTGATATTCATTCTGTGGCACAGCAATCCCAAATGTACAATAATCATCTTTTTGAAAGCTAATCAGATATTCATTGTTCTGGATAAGGAAAGAGGCTGAGAAACTAGGGCTGACTTGATGTCACAGTATGACTGCTTCTGGGCAAAAACTTCTGGGGTTACCAGCATTTCCTTCTTGATTGCTAATGAGGCTGCATTGTGAGCATGAGCCCTTAGTATTTAACTTGTGGTCCCTATATTAAACCCAGTAGATTATCTCCATTGTTCTTCACACCTAATAGGCAGGTTGGTTAGACTTTTATTATGCCTTAATTTTATCTGTTAGGGAGGATGACTCATAAGGGGTATGACAATGCATATTTTAGGTAAGAACATCTCAAATCATCTCTTCAGATTTGCTCCAGCCTATTTATGTGTAAAGTAACAGCCTACCGACATACACTAAATTTTATTTTAAATACAACTACCTATGTTTTTTGTTATATTTGTAGTGTAGGTTTCGGTGAGTACTAAAATTTGAAGGCTAGTTAACTAAAAATAGACTTGTGTGTGTGTAATATTCCTAAGAACACACTGAAAATAAAACCATTTCTGACGTAAAGTTTGATTATTTTCCTTGTGATGTGGAAGCTGCTGATATTCTTTGGTCATCCTTCTATGTCTGATTACATTTCTGAGTTGTAACCTGACCCGCTTCCGCATAAAGTCCCATGGTGTTGAAAATTCACTCCGGCAAGCACTTTGATTGATACTTGATCCAACTTGTGTCCTCTCAAGGGCAATAAAGGTTCAGGAAAATGTAGAAGTCTTCACATAAAATTAAGCACATCAAATACAATTTAAATATGAAAATATTCTTGTATTATATAATGCTAGTTAGCAAAATGGTGGCTTAAACCAAATTTCTATTTTTTGTGTGTTTTACCATTGGGAAGATTGCTAAGAACTCAAGATAAAAGTTGACTGTTGAGCCAAATTGTAGTATGCAAACTGAAAAATCAATTTGCATGGGAAGTATGGTTTTATCTGCATAATTATTTTCTTGTGAATTGTAGGGTGAAGCAGCCTTAGATAAAATTCTTAGAGGCCTGTAAAAATGCTGACTGTAGAGTCCTGGTTTTGAATCCCAATTACTAGCAATGTGAGTGTGAACAGATAAATGAAACTTGGTTCTTTTCAGTAAAATGGGATGATAATCTTAGTACCCCATGAAGTGTGATTGTTCAAGAAAACCTTGGATGTAGAACCACTGTTAGGGTTTCCTGGCACTTATTTAACTTTCATTGTTAGAAATACATGACAAAAATTATATTGGAACATAAAGAAGTGAAGATTACTATATAATAGAGACTTTTTGTTTCTTTGGGCAAAAATTCAAGTGACTCTTTTAGCTGTTTTAATAGAAATAAAGATGTTTCTGAAATCTTTTTTAAAGTAGTGGTCTGAGTAACTGTTGTCCTTTCTGAGTTGCTTTCATTTTTCCATTTGTCAGAGAAAATAACTTAAAAATGAAATAAATTTCATCTAGCTCTAGCTACTTAAGGAATTTAGGTGCTCTGGCATTAATGTTTTATGTAAAAGCAAATTGTTTTGAAAATGCACATGTGAAAGTAAAGAAAAAGCACCATGAAAGCAAGCCTCAAAAACAAAACCAACCTGAATTTCTTTACAGGAAAAGGAATTTTTATTTTAGCCTTATCTGATTTAAAGTAAAACATATTAATACCTACCTTGTTCAGATAGTTCTGGCAAAAGATTTTCTTCTTCGTTTTGAATTATGCAAATAATCACCTCTGTTTATTACTTCCATTTGTTAGTGTAGGTGTTGCCTTAGTCTAGATTGTAGCAAAAATTGAGCTTTTTGGAGGCATCTTAAGAAACCCAACTCTTATATATCATGTGGGAAGGGCTATAGTAGAGTGAAACTTGACCTTCTATGGTTTTGAACTTTGAAAACTATAGACTCTCCTACAAAAAATAAATTCCCATATACAGAAAATTATGCACACAATGGAGCAGCTTGCAGACATTCCAAAACCTGCTAGTGAAAACCAGATTAAGAACCCCTATGTTTGCAGAAATCAACTTGCTACTATTTTCCAGACAAATTGAAGAGTTGTTATTTAGCAGGCACCTTGAGATGTATATTAAAGATTCTAAAAAAGAAAATCACAGACACTGGGGAAAATATTTGCTTAGGGGTCTATTTAACATAGAATAGATTAATGAAAGAACTGTCTTGAAAATATGGTAAATATTCTTGTAGTTGTATTATGCTTAACAAAATGATGTTTTAGATACAATGAAGTATTTGAAATTCACCTAGATCTGTATAAAAACAAATTTATGCAATCATTTCTACTATTACTAGTTTAGTTCATACATCTTCATTCCTCCTCATGTGTCAATAATACTTCTAATACATTTCGCTTGTCAGCTGCTAAGCTAATTTCTTTTTCTGATATTTTTATTTAATCACTATACATCATACTCATATCACTTGATGCTCTCTCTCTTATCTCTCATTTATATAAACCCATTATTTCATTTCTTTTATTTTGCATCACCACCGTTCTTATATTTAAACATTTACACCAAAGAATTCTCCCTCATGTTCATTACTATCTTAGTCTGCTCAAGCTGTCACAACAAAATACTGTAGCCTGAATGGCTTAAACAACAGAAGTTTATTTCCTCCTGGTTCTAGAGTCTCAAAAGTCTGAGATCAGGATGCCAGCATGATCAGTTCTTGTGAGACCTCTCTTCCTGGCTTGCAGACAACTGCCTACTTGCTGTGTGCTCACAGGGCCGGTGCGGGATGGGCACCTGCACAAGTTTTCTTGTTTCTTCTCTTATAAGGACACTAATCCCATCTTGAGGACCCTACACTCATGGCCTCATGTAAAGCTAAATACTTCCCAAGACCCCATCTCCAAAGATTATCACACTGGCAGGGCTTCGACCTATGAATTTGGGAGGTCACAATTCAGTCACTAGCAACTGCATTTTAATTGGAGTGTTTTCTTGCACAGTTCAAATTCTTGGGACCATTTCATGCTTATCTTTTCTCAATTTCCAAGACTGCTGCTTTTTGGCCACTGGATTCTGCTAGCACAACTCATTTATTCATTAACAGCCTCTAAGTCACCGGCCAGGCCCCACACTTTCTGCACCTCTGCGCCTGCACCAGCTTTGTTTTACTTCTCCCCTTGATAGTCACAGTGGGCTTCCTTACTAATTCTTAAACATGCCAGGCACTCTGGCCTTTAAGCTTTGCCCCTGTTATTTCCTCTGCGTGGCATATTGTTTCACAGTATATCCGCTTGATATACTAAATTCCTCATTTTCTTTAAGTCTTGGTTCAGATCTCACTCTCTCAATGAGAACTACTCTGACTCCTTACTTAATTCTGCTCCCTTCTCCCACATGCCCAGTGCCCTTATCCCCAATTATTTTATTCTGGTCTTTATTTTTTTTCCACAGTACTTATACTTTGATAGATTATATGTTTATTTATTTTAGTTGTTTGTTGTCATCCCCTAACTATGCCCTTCCTGAGCCACCAAACATACGTAAAATAGAATGTAAGCACCATGAGGGCAGAAGGCAGGGGTCTTTGTCTCCTTTGTTTATTGTTAAGTCCCAAATTTCTATAACCGTGCCTAACAGTAGTCACTTAATAAATATGCTTTAACAATATTAAGTGAATTTATGTATTCAGTATTGAGCCAGTTGCTAGATGCAGAAATGAAATCTACAGCCCCATCATCCTAAGGAGTGTGCATCCTAGAAAGAAAGCCAAGCAAACAAATGACATCTATTGATTGCATATGATCTGTGAGTACCTTGGAGATACATTGTTGTGCAAAACCCAAGGAGGTTATAGCTTTCATGTTGCTCAAATTTAGCTAGTGATCAGGTTTACTATGAATGTAATGTACTTTCTAACTAGTGATATATTAGCCTTGATATGCAAGGTGCTGTGGGACCATAGCTGTGAAGTAGTCAGAGAGGGATACCCCACACTGATAGCCCAGGGAAGTGAGCAGTCTGTAAGGCAGGCAGTTAAGTGAGGAGTCTGTGAACAAGGAGTCTGGGGAAGAGCATTCCAGAGGGAGCAACATCTGTGCTTAGAGGCTATAGGGTCTCTGTATCTATTCCCAATTAAGTGTCTTAATCCTTGGCTCTTGTCACTGATACCTTTTGTACTCTCTGGTGCTACATCTTCTAAGAATTCCTCTTTAAACAAAGGTCTCTGACTGTAGGCTTTAGATGTGTTTTTGTAATCAACCTAGTGTTTATCAGCATTAAAACCAAAATGTAAGTGTCTAGGCACCTTTATGTAAGCACATGTGGCTTCTCTTTAAAAATCTGATGAGTAGGTAATCCTGGCTCACAGCCTGACATGGCAGCACGTGCATGTAGGGAACATGCCCTCCCATTTATTCTGATCCACGACTTACCCAGCTTCTGCAGGTTTCTGAGTTTTTGATCCTTGCACTGAAACAGGAAACCACTTTGATCCTTGTAATACACAGTTTTCTCTGCTTTGTTGCACTTCCACCCTTCTTAAGCCCTCTTCCATATATTCCTCGGAAAAAGGCAGTAAAAACAGTTGGACACTTGCCTCGACACTAGCTTCTTCCTTTAAGTAGACTGCAGTTAGCATAATTGTTCCATCTCAAGACTCCCTGTGACTTTGCATTAATTTTCTGAAACCTGGGCTCTATAGGGATGATGATGATGATGTTGGTATGTGTGTGTGTTTGTAGATCTATGTATACAGATTTAATATAATATACATATAATTTTATTTTTATGTTAAAATCGAGTCATTTTACTATAGTCAAATTAAAGTGAACTCCCTTGGGCTATTATTTAATACCTAGGAAGGCAAATTGAATTTATTATGGATTCTACTACAATGTAATATTATAAGTTTCTGTTGTTATCCTGGTTGTTATTATTATTAACTTACATATAATGACTGCTTGTTCTGGGCTGGGTACAGAGTTAAGGGTTTAGTATGCACTACCTAAGTTAATTCTTAGGACTCTGGGGTAGATCTTAATACCCACATTCCATGGATTAGGAAGTTAAAAATCAGATAGATTAAATAAAATTGTCAAGTTATACAGCTTAAGATACAGAATTGAAATTTGGACCTGGCTTATATGACATAGATCCAGGGGTCCCTTCCACTCTAGGCAGAAAATAGGCCCATTTTTGCCTATTTAGCTGCTACTTAATAACTCATTTTTGGCTTTTAAAGCATGCCCTAACATACATTGTCTAATTTATTTGCTTTGGAGGAAAAGAAGGTAAGAATGATTTCTAATGAGTGTCTATTATCTACTGTTTTAGTTCTATATAGTAATTGTTGAATGATTAGTAACTATTCAGTAGAATATATGGGTGTTCTTTTGCATTTTTTATTAATATAAGATTTATTAAATGAAATTACTGTGTTAATGTTTGTTTTAAAGATTCAATGATTCTAGAGAAGTCTTCATTGATAAGATAACCACAATTTAATCTAGCCAATGCTATATCTTTTCAGTTCAGCATTGTTTTGTTTTTCTTTGATGCTTTGATATTACACTTTACTCACGGTATTTAATAAACAGTTCATTAAAATCTTCTGCAAACTAATTGATTCTCCATAAGAGGGCTTTGTGTTATTGTCAATTATTTGATGTCTTCACAAGATTAGGTCTCATTACATCCTAAAGCTAATTATTTTATGAATGGAGTGGTGATTTTAATATGCCTAGTATATATATATGTACAGATTGCTGATAGCTTTTTAAAAATCAAGATGTCCTTTGAAGATGCTATGAATCATTACCATTAATTTCTGAGGTACTTAGTCATTATAGGGTATAATGCTTTGTGCCTTAGGAAACAAAAATAGAGATTGTAAACCATAAAACTCTCTAAAGGTAAGCTTTTCTTATTTTTATTTGCTTAGACATCAAGTACACTGCTATATAGAACATTAATCATATAGAATGTGAAGATAAAATACATAAATTTTGGTCTAATAAGGAAAAAATGTAGTTGAGAAAAAGTTCCATGCAATTGCAAAGTTAAAAGGAAGAAAATGTTACAGTAGGTTAATTCAGCATGTACTGAAAATACTCGTTTAATAACTGAAGCAATAATCATTTCTATGTCAAGAAGATACCACAAATGTTTTTAATTATGATAATTTTCGTTTCACAAAAATAATACATTTTGATAGCCCTTTGTTCCCTCTAATTACATTAATTTTTCATGAATCCTGAGTAAACATGTCCCTGAAGTACTGGAGGTTTTGTAGAAGCGTAGTGAGTATTTAACTCCCTTTTGTAGAGAGACATGGCTAATTTATAACAATAATCTGAATAGGGTTGCTTTTACATTTCTCTAACATATGTTAAGCACTTATGAGATCCAGGTACTGCATAAAATTTAGGGAAACAATACAAATAAAAAGCAGGAAAGACAGATATGTAAATAGGCCGGGTGTGGTGGCTCACGCCTGTAATCCCAGCATTTGGGGAGGCCGTGGCAAGTGTATAACTTGAGGTCAGGAGTTCCAGATAGATGTGTAAATAGATGTATAAATGGAAAATTTGAGATTGAGAAGCTTTGAGAGTGTTATAAGTAATGTGAAAATACATAGGAGAGTGCCTAATCCAGGATAGATCAGGAAACGGGAATTTGGGAAGAATAGCTGATAACTAAATGAGTGTTAGGAGGATGAGTAGTCCTTCAGTCCCAGTCCCTGAAAAGTGAGTGGTTATGATAAGTGGGTAAGAAATGTGTTCAAATGGTCAGAACAGAGTCCTCAGAAATAATACCACACATCTACAGCCATCTGATCTTTGACAAACCTGAGAGAAACAAGAAATGGGGAAAGGATTCCCTATTTAATAAATGGTGCTGGGAAAATTGGCTAGCCGTAAGTAGAAAGCTGAAACTGGATCCTTTCCTTACTCCTTATATGAAAATTAATTCAAGATGGATTAGAGACTTAAATGTTAGACCTAATACCATAAAAATCCTAGAGGAAAACCTAGGTAGTACCATTCAGGACATAGGCATGGGCAAAGACTTCATGTCTAAAACACCAAAAGCAACAGCAGCAAAAGCCAAAATTGACAAATGGGATCTCATTAAACTAAAGAGCTTCTGCACAGCAAAAGAAACTACCATCAGAGTGAACAGGCAACCTACAGAATGGGAGAAAATTTTTGCAATCTACTCATCTGACAAAGGGCTAATATCCAGAACCTACAAAGAACTCAAATTTACAAGAAAAAAACAAACAACCCCATCAAAAAGTGGGCAAAGGATATGAACAGACATTTCTCAAAAGAAGACATTCATACAGCCAACAGACACATGAAAAAATGCTCATCATCACTGGCCATCAGAGAAATGCAAATCAAAACCACAATGAGATACCATCTCACACCAGTTAGAATGGCGATCATTAAAAAGTCAGGAAACAACAGGTGCTGGAGAGGATGTGGAGAAATAGGAACACTTTTACACTGTTGGTGGGATTGTAAACTAGTTCAACCATTATGGAAAACAGTATGGCGATTCCTCAAGGATCTAGAACTAGATGTACCATATGACCCAGCCATCCCATTACTGGGTATATACCCAAAGGATTATAAATTATGCTGCTATAAAGACACATGCACACGTATGTTTATTGCGGCACTATTCACAATAGCAAAGACTTGGAATCAACCCAAATGTCCATCAGTGACAGATTGGATTAAGAAAATGTGGCACGGGGCCGGGCGCGGTGGCTCAAGCCTGTAATCCCAGCACTTTGGGAGGCCGAGACGGGCGGATCACGAGGTCAGGAGATCGAGACCATCCTGGCTGACATGGTGAAACCCCGTCTCTACTTTAAAAATACAAAAAAAAAAAAAACTAGCCGGGCGAGGTGTTGGGCGCCTATAGTCCCAGCTACTCGGGAGGCTGAGGCAGGAGAATGGCGTGAACCCAGGAGGCGGAGCTTGCAGTGAGCTGAGATCCGGCCACTGCACTCCATCCTGGGCGGCAGAGCGAGACTCTGTCTCAACAACAACAACAACAACAAAAAAAAAAAAAAGAAAATGTGGCACATATACACCATGGAATACTATGCAGCCATCAAAAAGGATGAGTTTGTGTCCTTTGTAGGGACATGGATGCAGCTGGAAACCATCATTCTTAGCAAACTATCACAAGAACAGAAAACCAAACACCGCATGTTCTCACTCATAGGTGGGAACTGAACAATGAGATCACTTGGACTCAGGAAGGGGAACATCACACACCGGGGCCTATTATGGGGAGGGGGGACGGGGGAGGGATTGCATTGGGAGTTATACCTGATGTAAATGACGAGTTGATGGGTGCAGCACACCAACAAGGCACAAGTATACATATGTAACAAACCTGCACGTTATGCACATGTACCCTACAACTTAAAGTATAATAATAATAAATAAATTAAAAAAAAAGACTGTATAAAAAGAAATGTGTTCAAATGGTCTAAGTATCTAAATAACAAACCTATGAGGGACTATAATTAGTTGGTTCCATGAATGCCTTTATAATAAAAGAATCCAAATGTAAAGCTATATGAGGAGAAGGTGAAGGAAGCAATTCACTCCAGGGAATTTAACAACAACAGCAACAAAAAATTCCAATTAGCTTAATCTTCTTTGGCTATATTTCTTAAACAATTTTAGTAAGGGACGACATGGTAAGAAAAGAGTAGGATCATAAAATAGCTGGACTGTTACAAGTTGCCTTCTGTACAGATAATTATGGAATCCTGCAGTTACACAGAATACTTCCAAAGACAATCTGTTTGTAAAATTACAGTGTAATCTCATTTTTAAAATTAGCTTTCACTTGTGGCTACCTGTAGTAGTGGAAAGTTTTCATATGTATAAATGGAGAGGAAAATGGTAGAACACTTAAAAAATGCTAAAACATTGCTCCTCCAAAGTGTCCTGAAAGAGATTTACAATGAGTCGTTCTTTTACAGAAGTACGAGATGATTAATTTGTAAGATCAAAGTCTAGGAAGAGATTTTTCCCTGTGATAAGTCTTAGAAAGACCCCTTTCTCTTAGCATCATTCTCTAACTGTGAAGACACTGTGTCACACAGACCATATTTTGACACAGGCCTTATTGTGGATCCTCTTTTCTCTATGGTTTTTCTTTAAAATACATGTAATCCTGAGAGGGTAATAGGTCAGAGTAGGAGAGTAGGGTTGGAGATATATGCAGGGAAAATAAAAGATGGATCACAGAGATTTCAAAGTATAACTTCAATCTACATCACACAAAAGTAAAAAATGATATAGGGTCATCTATAAGATGTTACCATCCACAGTGACTTAGATACTGTAAGCGTTGCTTTTGGAATCACAAACCTAGGGTATAAGCCTGGCTTGTCACTAAATAGCCGCGTAGTCCTGAGTTGACTTCATTCTATAAGGCTCCTTTTCCTCACTGGGACAAATTAAGATTTGGGCACTTGCCTCATAAGTTGAGAACTAAACAGGAGAGTGCTTGTAATGCATTTAGCACAGTGCTTGGCATATGGCTGCTGCTTCTGCTTTGAATTTCATTATTCTTATTTATTTTATTATCGATGAAGACGATGCTAGTATTCTTACAATAATCTACTTACCGGGGAATAAGGAAGACCTTCCAGAGATTTGGTAAGCCAAAAATGTCAGTGGCACTTTCAGATTTCAATCTTGCCCCAGGATTATGGACAGCAATGAATTCAGTGAGGGGTAGGATTCCTGTCTTCTGGGGACATCTCAGCCTTCTCAGCACAGTGAACTCATGTAGAGAGACTGGACAGGAATCCCCTTTGGTGTGAGGCCAAGGAAGGGCTTGCTAATATATTCTAATAGTTGATTTTGTTTTAATGCTTCTGTTGATATCTCTAGGGAATCATTAAGAGAAGTCCAAAATCAGCGGCAGGGTTTGACTAGTTTTCCAATAGCACTAATGGACTACACGGAGTTAGAAGCATGGCCACCTGGCCTCACAGTGATGAATGATGTTAATTTGTTACATGCTAAAATAGATTCAATGCACAGTCTGTACAGTGAAACTGTTTTTATTTGGTTTTCTGCCAAGTTAGCTGACCTTTGGCACCACACTGAAGGGTTAAATGCTATAGATTTACTGTTGATCCTAATTCAGCTAAGATGAGCCCAGCCCCTGAGGATCCCTATTGATGATGTTTTAATAAACCTTGGCAACTATGCAAGAAGTTTTCCTTTATTCCTCTGAGAAGAAATAGAAATATATGTTGCCAAGAGACTACTCACTTTATGTGAAATTATGGTCAAAACGAGAGCCTTTATCCAAGATGAATTGTTAGAATTGTTTTGTTGGTTTCATAGAATCTATGGTATTGACATTTGTGAATCACCTTTACTTCATTTTAATTTTATCCAACCTCTTATTTATATCTGCTTTATTACTAACTGGAGTTTTATGAAAACAAGTAAAGGATTAAGTTTCTTTCATAAGGAAACATAGCTTAAAGGAAATAACATTTTTAATGCTGCTTTCAGCTCTTTCTCATTTGTGGTGTTTCTGCTTTGTTGCCCAGAATGTATTCATTAGAGATTGTCTAAAGAAGCTCTATTAAAATTTCTGCGGCCAAGGCAATTTGATGGATATATACAAACAATCTTACAGGATTTGGATGTTCATATACCTGCCATTCATATTGATGAATCTGTCTCCTTAGCTTACTTTTAGTTTTCAGAATTCATATCAGCATATCTCTCTGCATTTTTATAATAATTCTGAAAAAAAAATCTAAAAATATACAAGCAGGTTTATTTTTCTGTTGAACTCCTGTTTTAACATGACAACAAAATACAGCTTTCAAAGGCCACTAACATATCTTTAACACTGCTAGTATTTCAGAGACCGGTATCCATTAGCCCCATATTTTACAGCCTAAAAATATTAAGGAATATGAAGTTGACATAATTTTTACCACAACCACATTATATATTTTAGTGAGCCCTATTTAGTCCATTTTACATACATAGACCTTTGTAGAGGCAGGCCATTAGAATGATGCTTCCCTACACATATATTGCCTAGGAATTTTCTTGAAATCTTATTCATGCTACATAGATTCATATAAACAATGAGGAAGCAAAGGATGAGTTTTCCAGGAATACAGGCACTTAATGACAACAGTAATATAGTAATCAGCATTTAATGAATTCTCACTGGGCCAAGTACTTATCTAAATAATTTATGTGTATTGATTCATTTAGTCTTCAGAACAACCCTATGAGGTAGATGGTTATTTTATCAGTAAGACAGCTGAGACCCAGACAGGTTAAAATATCTTGGCCAAGGCCACCTAGCCAGTAGCTTCCAGAGCCAGAATTAAATTGACAGAGGTTGTGTTAGTTTCTTATTGCTAGTATAATGAATTACTGCAAACTTAATTGGTTAAAGTAACATTAATATATTATTTTCTAGTTCTGGATGATGGAAGCCCGAAATGTCCACAAAGGACATTTATTAGTAAGGAAGAGGAGCAAGCACCAGGATTTAAGGCAGGAAGGAATAGGCTAACTCTATTTTGTGCAAATGAAGTCAAGTTTATGATCAGGACTACCCTTCTCTATAAAGATACTAATCCCTAAGCCTTCAAGGTGAAAGGAAAAGATAAACACCAGCTGACAGCATTATGGATGTGTAATAAAAAGGACTAAAGAACATGAACCCCTTTTCTGGATTGGTTCCATAATCAGTACTTTGTCCCTGAAGTCAGGAAGTCCCTCGCCAATAAACGACTGCCTTTTTACAGTGTTCTTTTTTTTTTTTTTTTGACATTGGACAATACCCCTGGCCACCCAGAACCCCATGAGTTCAACACTAAAGGCTTTCACATGGTCTCCTTGCCCTAAACACAACATATTTAATTCAGCCTCTAGACCAGGAGTCATAAGGACCTTTAAGGCTCATTATAAACATATGCTGTGGAAAGAATTGACAATGCTCTGAAAGAGAATCTCTGCAGAGGGAACATCATAAGCATCTGGAAGTATTTCACCAGTGAAGATGCCATCATCCTTAGAGAAAAACCTGTGAAAATCATCAAGCCCGAAACAATAAATTTCTGCCGGAGGAAACGGTCTAGATGTTGTGCATGACTTCATAGGATCTATGAAGATCTGACTGAGCCAATCATGAAAATCATTAAAGAGATTGTGGATATGGAAAAAAAAATGGTGGGAGGTAAAGGGTTTGAAGGTATGTATCTTGGAGAAATTCAAGAGCTAACAGACACCACACCAGAGGAATTAACAGAAGATGACTTGATGGAGATGAGTGCTTTGGAGCCAGTGTCAGATGATGAGGAACACATAGAAGCAGTGACAGAAAACAAATTAACACTAGACAATCTGGCAGAAGATTTCCACTACCTAGAGATTGCTTTTGTATTCTTTTATGACATAGACCATTCTATGATATGGGCATGAAAGCAAATGGTGAGAGAACTGGTATTATATAGCTGGGGTCCCCAACCCCTGGGCCATGGACTGCTACTGATCTGTGGCCTGTTAGGAACCAGGCCACACAGCAGGAGGTGAGCAGCAGGTGAGTGAACATTACTGCTCAAGCTCCACCTTCTGTCAGATCAGAGATGGTATTAGATTCTCACAGGAGCACAAATCCTATTGTTAACTGCACATGTGAGGGATCTAGGCGGTGTGTTCCTTATGAGAATCTAATGCCTGATGATCTGGGGTGGAATAGTTTTATCTTGAAACTAACCCCAATCCCACATCCCCCATCTGGACCCGTTCATGGAAAAATTGTCTTCCACAAAACATGTCCCTGATGCCAAAAAGTTTGGGGACCGCTGCCACATAGAAACATTTTTAGAGAAGTGAAAAATCAAAAAGTCAGATAGAAATGACAATGTATTTCCATAAAGTTATACTGTGCCTGCCTCTCCTGCCTCCTCTTCTCCATCCTCTACATCTTCTAGCTCTGCCACCCAGAGACAGCGTTATCAGCCCATCTACTTCCTCCCCCTCAGCCTAATCAATGTGAAGATGATGTGGATGAAGACCTTTATAATGATCCACTTTCACTGAAGGAATTAGTAAATATATTTGCTCTTCTTTATGATTTTAACAGCATTTTTTTCTCTAGCATACTTTATTGTAAGAATACTGTATGTAACACATATAATATATACAAGAAGTATTAATAACTTTGCTATACGTAAGGCTTCTCATCAACAGTAGTCTATTAGTAGTTAAGTTCTGAGGAGTCAAAAGATATATGTGGATTTTCTACTGTGCAGGGGATTGGCACTCCAACCCCTGTGTTGTTCGAAGGTCAACTGTATATATATGTTGTTGAGGAGATATAATAATAATTTTAATTAAGGAAGATTACATAAACTTGAAAGCTTCACTATTTTCTTTGTATGAAATAGCAGCAAAGGGGTCATTAGTTTTAAGTCAACAGTTAAGTCAATAAGATGCAAATCTTTGGATTTATATATCCTCTTAGGTATTTCTCAGAGTCAAGAAAAACAATGAAATTAAAATCAGCCCTTAATTCTGTGACCAAATGAGCTCTCTTCTATTACGACTTTGTATGTGTGTGTATATATATTCAATAATATGTGAGAGATATATATATCTCATATATTATATATAATGAGATATATCTCATATATTATATATAATGAGATATATATACTCTTAGATTATTTTAGCTTAGAAATAATTATATTTAAAATTAAATATAAGTCCTGATTTTTAGCTGTCTTATCTGACGAAATGATTAAATGATGGCTATAATTTTATATTTACTTTTTAGCATATAAATCTTCTTATTTTATGTACATGGGGATACATTAATTTAGTGCTAAATGTCATTTTAGCTACAAAATGGCTTTCAATAAAGTAATAGATGCAATGCATTTAACTTACTGAATGATTTAATAATGATATTTTAATTGTTAGAGACTATATTGTAAGATAAAAAGGAAGTCATTTAAGGCCTTTAAAAACCGATTTGGCCTTATTTCTACATAATGCTTACGCTGAAAGATGATATCCAGATAAATGCATACCCAGTACCTTTCAGTGTTACTTAATCCTTTATCTAGTGAAATGACAGTTATCATTTGCTGAGGTCATAAAGTTGTTCTGAAAAAAATTTTTATCACTGTGGAGGATAGAAAAAGGAAGTCGTTAATAAGACTACCTCTGCTGAAACTTCTGACTATTTGGCACATAGTTTTACCTCAAAAGAGGGGATACATACATGGTGCAAAGAGATGGACTAAATAATATATAAATAATCTTTCCAAGCCTAAAATCCTAAAAGATTTTCTTTCTTTAAGATATAGTTCAAGAATTGAAAGCATCCTATTTCTTTATGAACTAAGACACATTATCATAGGAATTACTCTATTAATTTATGCTACCCTATCAGTGGTACATAACCTGATAAAATAAGGCATATCAACCTTTTTGGAATTTAACTATTCTACCTACCCATTTGTGAATCTTTTGATTTTTCACAATCCAACCACAAATGTGTAATATTTTTCTTTACTTTTGTGAAAGAATGTGAGGAAATAAATGTATTTTCAATTTCATTTGACTAGAGGTTGGATTTACTTTCTTTTGATCTGTATTAATTGTAGTTTAAAAAGTTAGACAATAAATACCATGGGCAACTAACAGAGGCCACGCAGATGCTGTTTTAAGAATCATCGAAAAGAAGCCTTTTCTCATAGTTTCTTAAAATCTTAAAAGGAAATTTATATGCAAAGTAGACAATTGCTTTATTGTTTGGTGAAATTAAGAGACAACTGTTTTCTTTTATTATCAATTGGAAGAAACACATATATAGGTCTAAATTGTCTCCAGTTCCAGAAGGAAGCAGAAATTATATGATGTCTATAAAAATACTTCATGTTATAGTTTTTAGGTTGCTGGATTACTTGTTTTACAGTTGGTTCTTTGTAAACGCATCTCCAAGAAGTTGGTAAGAGGTAAACTTGACTATTTTGAAACTTATCCTGTGTTAAGGAAGTGATAATAACCCTAAAGGGCCACATAGAATTAAGGCATCATGTTGCTAAGTTATCCTTGGCTTTGCAAAAGGTAGTAAGGTGCTATGCAGGACTGCAGAGGCAGCGTAGAATGGAGCCCTAACTCTCCCCTTAGTTTGTCTTTGAAATCTTTCAGAGGGGTGAACTTGCACTTTTATTTATTTTTTTCAAAGTTAATACCTTTTTACTTTGTTTTTAAACTTTTAAGTTCAAGGGTACAAGTGCAGGTTTGTTACATAGGTAAACTTGTGTCATGGGGGTTTGTTTAACAGATTATTTCATCATCCAGGTATTAAGCTTAGTACCCTTTAGTTGTTTTTCCTGATCTTGTCCCTCCCCCAACTCTCCACCATCTGAAATTTGTTTCTTTTCAATGCTTCATTTATTTATTTATTTTTATTTCAATAGTTTTTTGGGAAACAGGTGGTTTTTGGTTACATGGATGTTCTTTAGTGGTGATTTCTGAGATTTTGGTGCACCCATCACCTGAGCAGTGTACACTATACCAAATGTGTAGTCTTCTATCCCCCACTTCCTTCCCACTCTTCTCACTGAGTCCCCAAAGTTCATTGTATCCTTCTTATGTCTTTGCATCCTCATAGCTTAGCTCCCGCTTCTACATGAGAACATACGATGTTTGATTTTCCATTCCTGAGTTACTTCACTTAAAATAATAGTCTCCAACTGCATCCAGAATGCTTCTTTTAAAAATAACAAAAAAAATAACAGTCTCCAAACTGTCAATTCACAAGTATTTAATGAAGGCCCTCCAGGTGTCTAGCACTGAATTGGACCTTTTGGAAATGTTGGAAAACAAGACCAAAAATTATTTGGCATGACTTGTTTCCAGACCGGGGTTGCCAGATAGAACATAGGATGCCTAGTTAAATTTTAATTTCAGATAAACAGTGAACAGTTTTGTTACTATAAGTATGTCGCGTGTGATACTTGCAAAATCTGTTGTTTTGCGTGCTACCTCTGGCAACCTTTTCCTCCAGAAACTCACAGTTTGGTGAGAACAGTAACTTATGTATATTACATCCTTAGGGAGCAACATCACACAGCATGTTAAGCAAGTTCTAGATCATGTAATTTAGGCCAGCACTTCTTGGATTTGTCCTCCCATGGCACAAATCACAGATGGTCCTCATGGGAAGCATTAAGACATGCAGTATAAATGTTGAGTTCTTCCGGGAGGCAGAGCTTGCAGTGAGCTGAGATTGTGCCACTGCACTCCAGCCTGGGCAACAGAGCAAGACCCCGTCTCTAAATAAATAAATAAATAAATAAATAAAATGTTGAGTTCTTGTTCCTGATTGTTTCTCCCATTTATTTTCAATTCAAAAAAGCAAATCGTAATGACACATAATGAGAGTGTCTTTATTATAGTGATATTTCTCAAGCGATTCTAGTTTCTATATATTTTCAAATAAATTATTCAAAAGCACCCTTCAGCTATGGTAACAAAGTATTTGCACAGCTGATCTTGTCACATTTATGTGTGTGTGTGGTTAAGAAGCTTTGCTTTATCTTTAAATGTCATGGGATGTCCTGATCCTCCACAGTCAGTGAGAATCAGAGGAGGTGGATCAAGTTTCACTGGAGAGACTGGCTGTGAGTGAGTTCAAAACAGCCTAGAGCGGATGCAGTTAAAGCAGCAGTGTCTGAACATTTTGTCATAGAAACATGAAGGAAACCATTTCCCAACCAACAGAATGACCAGAACAAGATGTTACCCAGAAAGGGAAATATCCTCTCAGCTTGGGTAAACCAATGGAAGGGTTATCTCAAAAATCCTCTTTTGAGAAAGAAGTACATTTTAGACAAAGACCCAAAACATGGGAAAAGATTGTAGTCCTTTGTTCTGCTGTCTTTTAACTGCTAAACAACAGTCAAGAAACTAAATGTATAATAAAATCTAAATTGTTAATTTAAATATTATGAATTCTTAAATGAGATTGAGAGTTTAAGGAATGACATTTTTACATAAAGCCTGATGAGCAGTGCGAGTCATTTGGGAAACTTTGTTCAACCTCCACAATGTCTCAAAATATTTATAATATGCACAACATTATTACATGTTTCTTCTGCAATAATCTCTGTAAATAATCACTTCAACTTTAAAAATGTCGTACTTTATCTCCTGTCTCAATACCCTAAATAGATCTAAAAGATCTTTAAAAGAAGCAACAGCTTAACTAACAAGATGACAGTGTTTTCACAAATTCTTATTATTTAAGGTAATGAAGATCAGGCCCTTATGTGTCTATGGGCCATGGATTTTCATCACCAATGTGTCACTCTCCAATGTTGCCTTTTAGTATTATTTTTCAGTCCAAAATTTTCTGCTACTTACTGCTTCAATTACAGTTTGGAGTCAGTAAATAAGAGAGAAGGTATGATTAACTTTGTGAAATAGAGTATAGTTGGTATAATCACTTAGCCTGTGCCAACATGGTAAAATGTATCATAAAATAACTGAATTTAGGTAATATGGCATGTTTGATTTCTAGTGGTTGTTTTAGAATCTTTCTATTTATTTTCAAATTATACATAACATGCACACATACAGACATTAGGTAAATATTTAAATATATATTATCCTAATGTCACAAATAAATATAAAAACTCAGAGAGGTTAAATGACAGCCTGATATCTCAAAACTGTTATGGAGATGAACACAAATATTGACTCCAGTTCTTCTGATCCCATATATGTTCCCACTCATAATTCATTCTTCTCTCTTTAAACTCTTAAAGAGGATGTAAGATGTTAAAATGTACGATTGCACAACGAAATTATACCAAGGATGTCATAAGTATGCCAGAAGTGATGGCTTTTAATCTGTATGATAGCTAGTGAAATAACTTTGTGAGAAACTTTTATGTCTACATGTTTTTTTTCAGGGAACTCTGCCTGGCTTCCAGTGATGTACACCATGATGACAGGGTAGTAACCCTGCTCTTGTTTCATATTCAGACAATGACCTGTCAAAGATACCTAAGTGTGGCTTGCTTAGGAGTGAGTCCAAGTATCACTGCCCAAGCCCAAGTGAATCACATTTTGCTGTGTCATGTAAAATGTGTCCTCTCATTTCTCTTTCAGTATACTATAAATAATCAAGGAAAACAATACCTAGTTTATTCCTCTTATGATGTTATTCACTAAATTGTTCTAACTAAAACAAACAAACAAAAAAAAAACTTAACACTGGTTCATTCTACAGCTTATACTCTATTATTACAAAAAACTGTCCTTTGAAAATGTGCATAATCTATTAACAAAATTTTCCTCTTCTTTGTTAGATAGCTATTGCAATGATACTAAAGGTGTCTAAAGTAGAATTTTTATTAACCTGGGAGAACAAGTATTCCTTTTGTTTTGTTTTGTTTTTTGTTTTTTGTTGTTTTCTTTTTTTTTTTTTTGAGATGACATCTCACTCTGTCACCCAAACTGGAGTGCAGTGGCACAATCTCAGCTCACTGCAACCTCTGCCTCCCAGGTTCAAGTGATTCTCCTGCCTCAGCCTCCCGAGTAGCTGGGACTATAGCGGAGAGCCACCACACCCAGCTAATTTTTATATTTTTAGTAGATACTGGGGTTTCACCGTATTGGCCAGGCTGGTCTTGAACTCCTGACTTCATTATCCACCCGCCTCCGCCTCCCAAATGCTGGGATTACAGGTGTGAGCCACTGCGACCAGTCTTCAACAAGTATTTCTTGGCGTCACCTTATACTCTGAAAGTCATCACAGGTCTCAGGGGGAGAGGCTGGGAACATAACCAAGAATGTCATTTAGAAATATACTAGGCAGATTCCTGAAACCACATTATTTTCTGAAACATAAAATTTGGATATACTTTCTTCCCCCTACTTCACCAGCATTTTTCTAAAAGAACACACGCAGCTTCTAGGAATGAAAGGGATAAAACTAGCTTATTTCTTCATGCTTATTTTCTTGGTTAGGAAAATACAGGGTTTGACCTCTCTTAACTGATCAAAGAAAAAAAATTAATAAATACCCACCATTTATTTAGATGTAAAATGTTTGGCCAGGTGTGGTGGCTCATGCCTGCAATCCCAACACTTTGGGAGGCCGAGGTGAAAATATCACCTGAGGCCAGGAGTTCAAGACCAGCCTGGCCAACATAGTGAAACCCCATCTCTACTAAAAATACAAAAATTAGCCGGGTGTGGTTGCATGTGCCTGTAATCTCAGCTACTCAGGAGGCTGATGCAGGAGAATAGCTTGAACTCGGGAGCTGGAGGTCGCAGTGAGTCGACATCCCGCCACTGCACTCCAGCCTGGGCGACAGAGCCAGACTCCATCTCAAGAAAAAATAAAAAAAAATAAAATAAAAGTCTTATCCAAAAAATGACTTTATGTGTTAAAAACAATAACAACAACAATCATAATAATATCACTGCCTTATATAGGTCATATACAGCAGTGTCAAAGAGCTTCACTTGACTTTGGATGGTGGTCCCTTAACTTCCCTGCTCATGTCTTGTACCCTACCACTTCCCACTTCTCAATTCCCGAGCTGTGAGCCTTGGCATCGTAAAGTAATTGTAACAGTGCAAAGGTCAAGGTCATGATGCACCAGGTGCTCATTGGGAAGGTGCCACAACATTCTTTAGAAGACTTGATTCTAGGTTGAGGATGCACATGCAGATCTCTTTTTGTAATCTATTGAGAACATGCCCATCACATATTTTTTTTGTGCCTTTGTTTTTAGAAATATGGAGGAGGGAGGAAGAAAGATCGGTACCCTCGGAAAAATATGCTGAGAAATTGAGGCATATTGTGCAGAGGCAGGGAGGGGCCATAGGAAAAGAGAATGAGACCAATACCACACTCTTTTCTGGGAGATCCAGTTTGCTTTTTAGAGCTGAGCCATAGTTTAGAGCTATGCTTCCCAGCAAACAGTGCAGAGAGAGAAGTGTTTAGTTGCATGCAGCATAGCATCCGTAAAGCACAAACAGCTTGATTGCTCAATAGATTATTCACATAGTTGGTACTATTTTACAATCATTCGACTATCATAGTCATAGCTGCCGTGTTGCTACTTTGTGTGACCAACTGCGGGCAGAACTGCATGTTCCAGGGCTAGGTAGAATGGCCATCCTCTTGGGAAGGGTAAATTATCTAATAAAGGAAGGTGCCCAAGTAGAAATGTATCCATTGGACTGAGAAAGTACCTAACTAACCATGGCCAAGAAATGTTCACCAATGCCAAATACGAGACATTTCCCAGAGGTCTCCATTAGATTATCTCATTGAACCTTATCACCCTGCAATGTAGACATTATAGATTTTTACATTTTTACAGATAAGTAAATCTAGGCACAGTGAGATCAAATAATTTATTTATCTTACTTAACAAAAAGGATCCAGAACCGAGTATGTTGGAGTCCTCTGCCCACACACTTTCCATCACACAAGATAGAAAGTTGCAGATGGAAGTGGAAAAACAGTGGTAGGGAAAGTATTTTGGAGAAGCAATTTCACATACATCTTCTTTAAATTAAACGATCTATGTAGAGCACATGGCACAGTGCCTAGCACATACTAAATACACAAAAATGTCAGCTATTATACTAACACTTCATTTTAACAATTTTGCTCCCTTGGCCATGTAATGACAGCCTTTGTTGACAGTTTTACTCAGTATTATAGGATTTGTAGATAACAAAAGATAGTACATATTGTGATGTTTCTCTATTCTTATTAAAATCTCTTAGCAAACATCATAGCTATTAGTGTTTTAACCATTCTATTGCTTTGACACTAACGGATAATTTAAATATAATTTGAGTTGTTAGAATGTGACATATGATTTGATTGTGTATGTCAATGAGAATACTTTACTCCTATCTAATTTTAGTCTTTCTCCAGATATAAATAGTTTGTTCTTGGGGATCAAGGTGAAATGTTTCCACACTGAAGTTTCCTGGGGACACTTTGTGCAGTGTTATTTGAGTTCACTGCTTATATCTTTGAGGAGGGTTGTTGGTGGGAAATTCTACTGAGGCAAACAATTTACTTGCTTAATGAAGACATTATGAATCTTGAGGAGTTACTTATTTGGATTCTGTTGATCATCTCATTGAACTCCTAAGTGCTCTTCCCATATCTTTCTTCTTCTCGCATACTACTGAGAGGTGAAGCGGGCCGGGCTTCTGGGTGGGGTGGGGACTTGGAGAACTTTTCTGTCTAGTTAAAGGATTGTAAATGCACCAATCAGCTCTCTGTGTCTAGCTAAAGGTTTGTAAACGCACAAATCAGCACTCTGTGTTAGCTAATCGTGAAGGTTACTTGGAGAACTTTTCTGTCTAAAGGATTGTAAATGCACCAATCAGCACTCTGTGTCTAGCTAAAGGTTTGTAAACACACCAATCAGCACTCTGTCAAAACGGACCAATTAGTACTGTGTAAAATGGACCAATCAGCAAGATGTGGGTGGGGCCAAATAAGGGAATAAAAGCAGGCCGCTGGAGCCAACATGGCAACCAGCTTGGGGGTCCCCTTCCACAGGGTGAAAGTATAGTTATTTTTCTCTTTGCAATAAATCTTGCTGCTGCTCACTGTTTGGGTCTGTACTGCTTTTATGAACTGTAACACTCACCACGAAGGTCTGCGGCTTCACTCCTGAAGTCAGCGAGACCAAGAACCCACCAATTCCAGACACACTACTTGACATTACCAGAGGGATCTTCTTAAAGCTTATGATAGTGCGTGCCTTTAAATAAAGGATGAAAATGTTCTAACATCACAGCCTGCTATTCTCTGCCTGCTGAAGCCTGACCCTAGACCATTAATGTCTGACTGAGCCTTCCATATGCCCTCAAGCCAACCTGATTCCAGTAAAAGTGAACTTCTCAACACACACCATCATTCAGGTTACCCCCACTGTTTAAAATGATCTTCCTTCTATCACTACAAACAGATTCTATCAATATTTTAAAACCTGGTCAATATCTCCTTTTTCATGTATTCATTCCTAAGGTTTCTACCTGAATGCAGCTTATGTTCTTTGCAGATCCCTTCATAAATGCTTAGCTTGTGGAATTTATAACTTTTCTCTCTTGTATTATAATTATTTTGTGATTCTTACGTAAACTTATGGAGCTTCAATTTCCTCCAACTGAAAAATGGAGATAGGCATCTGTAGCATATACGTAATAGTTGTGCTTTGATTGTAAATAACAAAGCCCAATTCAATCTAGTGTGACTCATAAAGGGACCATATTAGATGGGTAATGAGGTATTTCATAGACCCAAGGTTCATACGGTATCTTGAAACTCTCAAAAATTGTAATGGGCACCAGTAAATCCATTCAAAACGCATAGGATTCTTTCTCTCATCTCAGCTTTTCTGTTAACATCTCTCATTCTTTCTTGTTCCAGTCCTGTTTTCTCTGCTTTTCCTATTCCTGTGAGAGCTTTCAGCTAAAGCTCTCAGGTTTTGACTTGTCCTTAAGTACAAGTGTCCCTGATTCCCAGTTATCCCCAAACAGAATGTGATTGGCCAGGTTGATCATGACATTTACCTCTAAGCAGCTGTAAGCATAAGAGCCTACTGGCAAAGAGTAGGATTATCAAAGGCTCACCTGAATAATCTTGGAGTACAAAAAACATTCTTATGAAATTATGACTACGGTCATCCGAGAAAACACTAAAAATGTATCATTATAGGATTGTTGTGAGGATAAAATACAATAATTTATGCTGCAAGAAGTATGATTTGTGGTTCCTCGAGTATGATTACCTGAATTTGCATCCATGCTGTGCGCCACTCATCAGCTTTATGGCCTTGGGGAAATTGCTTAACCTCTATTTACTGAAGCTTCTGTATCTGTCAAAGTGAGAAAGCATAATAGTAACAAAATGATAGGATTGTTTTGAAGATTCAGAGTTTGAATGTGCAAATACCTATTACAGAAATTGGCACATTGTGATCACTCAGTACAGATTACTTATTGTTTGCTAAAATTTTCATAGTTACCAATCTATCATTAGCATGAAATAAAAGTTTGTTGCTAATCTCTAACATTGCTTTTATTAAACTATAAATTTCTTGAGAGTAAAAATTATTCATTATGTATCATTGTATCTGTCTTACTGCTTAACATGGCTTCTTACGTACTTTAGACACAGTAAATGGATGGATGGATGAGTGGATGAATGGATAAATGGATATATAAACAAAAGAACAGAAGGGAGGGAGGGAAGAAAAGAGGGAGGGTAAGGGAAAGAAAATATCTGATTTTCAAACGAATTTTGAATTAGGAAGGCAGATTTGGCTGCTTTGTTCGTAAAGAATATCAGCCTACAATCTTGGGGCAGATTGAATAAAATAGTGCAGCAGATATCTGATGAAGTGATATGACTGACTGTGCCCTGCTCTACACGTCACAATACTAGACAGCCATGACTGTTTGGTAGTAATACGAGATTTCTCAATTTTGTGATTAAGAGCAAAGATGGCAAATGATTATTGTAAGCCTCATGCTACAGCTGCACTTAATTAAAATCACTAGGTACCTTAATTAAGATTATTAAGTGTTTCGTTAAGACATTTAATTAGCAAGTTAGGTGCTATATGATTTTTAAAAAAATCTATCGAATGGTGTGATGTTTTACTAAACTACAAATTGTATCTATTGAACATTGTCTTGTGAGCTACTGTGAATGTAGTGTAGAGTCTGCAGAAGTTATCGTTAAATCGCTACATAATTAGTTTCAGTATAGATTTTATTTTTGTTACTGCTGAGAAAATGTTAATTAAACTCTTGGGCTTGATTAGATCGTCTTTCTTCAGATACAGAAGCGTACAATCACAAGAATAGAAGGGAGTGGTAGAGGAGTATTTTTTGCATAATAATGGACTTGGGGTTAGGTAAATGTGAGTTTATGTCTATGTTGTTGCTCAGTTTAGGTGGTGAAGTCAAACACGACCTGTAGAACAACACCCTTTGATCACAGCCTCAGAAATATCAGAGACAGAAATGTCTAAGGTTGGGGAGATAACATGGTGGAAGGTACGTGGATGTTGGGAACAAATGTAAGTTCAAATCTAGATCTGCCACTTTTTAGCTGTGTGACTCCTGCCTGATCCTTGAATCTCTTTGAGCTTCAATTTCTTTGTCTATTCAGGCGGAGACAAACTTTTCTGTCAAGAGACAGATAGTAGATATTCTAGACTTTACATATCACATATGGTCTCTCACATATTTTAGTTCTTTTCATTCTTTTTTTTTTCCTTTCAAACAATCTTTTAAAAATATGAAAATCATTTATGGCTTGAGAGCTTTGTATGAACAGGCTGATTTGGACTCCTGGGCCTAATTTGCTGACTCTCTCTCTCTCTCTCTCTCATATATATATATATATATATATATATATATATGAGTTTTCACTTTTAAGTAGCAAATACCTAGCACAGAGAAGTGCACAATAATTGTTGGTACTTCCAATCATCAATGAAGCTAAAACTTTTTTAAAACTCAATTGTGCCAGAGATTTTCAAAATGACCCTATTCTGCTACCATATATGCTTCCTGATTATCAGCTATAAACTTAAAGTAACAATTTATGCCTCTTGCTACCTGCCTTCCCAGTGCTCCCGATAGAGTAGGTGCTCAATTAAGTATTATTTAATGATAGTAATGGGAATACATGGTGCACCAGCACTTCAGCATTTGTAGAGAAGCGGCTGTGAATGGAGCATGGTAAAGGAAATAGAAAGCAGATGCAGTCAGTAGTGCAGGATCCAGAACATGAAAGAAGTTTTCAAAATGTCTCACTCATATCTGTCCATTACTGTCATGCACAGGAAATATCATGGGTGTATCGAATAGAATAAATGATGAGAGCAATTGGGTGGTAGGGAAGGAAGATTTATTGGTAATACTAATATTGTTACTATTAACTTTATCTAAATAGTTTGCTTTTTACAAATATCTAAGAAGGATTTAGGGGTTTTTCGAGCAATTCACTTTAATCTGTAAGGACAAAAAAAAAAAAAAAAAAAAAAAAAAAAACAAAATAATAGACCCAAACAACATTGGCCATACATTGTCTATTGTCTCCTGGTAATCCTGTCTTTTTTAAAAAATTCATTGTTTCTCCCTTCTAGAGATTTTATATAGGTTTAACAATGTGTTAAAACAATTTGCTGAAATTTTAAAAGACATTTGTGTAGTCGATATAAAGCCATTTAGAACTTTTTCTGTACCAAAGATACTAGCCTTATTTCTCTCTCCTTGACTATTTGGCCCTAGAGCTTCAACCATTATAAATTTCCTGCTATTCCCTATACACAATACTGTCCCATTTTATTTCACAGGCTGTTCCTCTATCTCACTTTCTCTGTTGATTAACTTCTGTATGCACATCAGTTCTTATCTAAGGCATCGCCTCTTCCCATGGCTTTCACTGATCCACTATCAACCCATTCCCTTTCCTCACTCCATCTCACAGTCAGGGTTGGGATATTCCCATGTGATTTGTTGTCACTCTGCTCACACTTTTAGCCTACTCTGATCACACTGCATTATAATTGTCAAAAACTGTGTTACTAACTAGACGATAAACTCTTTGAGGGCAATGACTTTATCCTTTACCCTTCTGTATACCCAGCAGCTTGGACTATCTGGCTCAAGGTCTATATTTAGAAACTTTATTTTAGGGTTGCCTGATAAAATACAGGATACCTGGTTAAATTTGAATTTTGGATATTCAAAGAAAAACTTTCGACAAATTAAATTTAGCAGACTTTATTTGAGCAAGGAAATGATTCATGAATCAGGCAGCACCCTGAACCAGTAAAGTCTTGGAGAGCTCCACTCAGCAATATAGACAGGAGGTATTTATAGACAGCAAAAAAAGAGGTGCCATGCAGAAATAACCTGATTGGTTACAGCACTGCCTTTTCCTTATTTGGACATGTTTTGGCAATTTGCAGCCTGTGATTGGCTGAAAGCTCTGCTGCTATGATTGGCTGAGATTTGGCTATTAGTTACAAAAACGTACTTTCAGTTAGAATGCAGTTTGTTTCCATATTAAGTTAGGTTACAGTTCATTACATATGAAGGTAGCTTTAGGGCAAATTTAAATTAACACAGATTAACAATGTATACGTGTTTAGTGTAACTACATAGAGCACACTTATACTAAACAAAAGTACTCATTATTTAACTGAAATTCAAATTAAACTGCTTGCCCTGTATTTTTATTTGCTAAATCTAGCAACCCTACTCTGTTACATGAATGAATAAATGGATGTTATTCTATTCTGTATTATAGTAAGAAATAGTTTTTGCTATTTTCTGTAGGTTTCAGACTAAAGATTAAGCCCCAGTAGAAAATTTCACCAATGTCATCTGAAATCCTTGCTTGCACTTTGAAAGCATGTTTTTTATGACAACATAGGGTCTTACTCACTGTGAAGAGATGACTGTTAATCCTTGAGAAACTTTCAAAATTAATAGAAGCAGCGTGACACTCATGATGGTTTATAAACAGTAAATAAGAGTGAACAAGAATCTATTGGGATTAGACATGATGTAATAATAATGAAATAATAATAATACTGTCTAATGTTTATTGAGGGCTTCAGTATGTCAGACAGTGATCCAGGTTATTTTCATATATTTACTTTCTTATACTTCACAAAATTAGCCCTATCAAATACCATTATTTTCCTCATTTTTTCAAAAAAAGAAAACTGATAGGCAGAGAACTTAGGTGTCTGACCCTAGGTCACGCAGCTGATTAGTGGCACATTTGGTTTTTTAAACAATATAGTTTGATTTCTATGTGAAAATACATTTTAATCAACTATGTAAATTATTGTTATGAAAATCTACACATTCCATGATACACTACTTACATTTTCAGACAGATCACAATTACAAGCTTATAATTACTATTCTATCTAAAGATATATCCTTGGATTCAAGATGAATCATCTCAAGAGCATTGAAGACCATGATAATTAGAACTTTTAAAAAGTATTGACATGCATAAAATCCTAACAAACTACAGAGTAGAGCAGTGCTGTGATTTTGATCAACATTTCACATGTGAAAAATGAAATGGAGAATGAGTCACTTTCTCAAAGTCACATACCAAGTTGGCAATACAATAATAAAAAGGAGGCAATCTCCTGACATGTTGTCTGGAATTCTGATGAGAGAATGCAGTCCAGTTTTGAGGTATTTTAGGGAAAAATCCTTTGAAATATGTGACCATGCAACTTAACATTTATTTTAAATGTGTATCAGTTGAGGCTTAATAGTATATCAATCCAGTCATTCCAGTATGCCTTCTCTTACTCTACTTTCAAAATAGGAAAAAAAATGAATAAATATTTTTCAGCCCAGTGAATGAAGAGTACCGAGAAAAATAAAGGAAAAGACTAATGCATTACTTTATTCTCTAAAGTACTCATAACCCATGACACAACCTGTCTTGTCCTGTCTTGATTTGCTTTGTGCTACTATAAGTGAATACCACAGACCGGGTAATTTATAAAGAACAGAAATTTATTTTTTACAGTTGGAAGTTGAAAAGCCTAAGGTTGTGGCCCCATATCTTTCGAGAGCCTTTTTGCTGTTTTATCCAATGGCAGAAGGCAGAAGGTGGAAAAGGCAGAGAGCACAGGCATGAGAGAGAGAGAGAAAGAGAGAGAGAGAGAAGAGAGACAGAGAGAGATAGAGAGATGGGGGGAAGAGAGAGACAGAGACAGAGAGAGAGAGAGACAGAGGCAGAGAGAGAGAGAGAAAGAGGGAGAGCGATAAAGAGAGAGAGACAAAGAGCACACTGAACTTGCTTGTATAACAAACTAACTCTGGCAATAACAAACTCACTCCCTTGATAAGGACATTAATTCATTCGTGAGGGCAGAACTCTCATGACCAAATCACCTCTTAAAGATCCCACCACTCAATACTTTTGCACTGGGGATTAAGCTGCCAACACATGAACTTTGGGAGATACATTCAAACCATCAAATTCTGTACCTGACTCTCCAAATTTACATCCTTCTCACATGCAAAATACATTCATTCCATCCCAATAACCCACAGAGTTTTAAGTAGTTCAGCATCAACTCAAAAGTCCAAATCCCAAAGTGTCATCTAAATCAGATATGGATGAGACTCAAGGCATGATTCATCTTGAGACAAATTCACTCCAGCTGTGAACCTGTGAAATCAAAACAGGTTATCTACCTCCAAAATACAATGGTAGGACAAGCATAAGATAGATATTTTCATTCAAAAAGGGAAAAATAGGCAAGAAGAAAGGGGTAACTGGTCCCACATAAGCCCAAAACTCAGTGGGGCAAACAACATTAAATCCTCAGAATAATCTTCTTTGGCTCCATGTTCCATTTTCTGTGTACACTGGGACAGCAGTTGGGCTCCCCAGGCCTCAGGCAGCCCTGCCCCTGTGTCTTTACTGGCTTTAGTCCACCTGGTCAGTCTGTGCCTGAAACTTTCCTAGGCTTATGTTGCACTCTGGCAGCTCTACAGTTATGGTGTCACAGATGCAGCCCCACTCCTATGGCTCCACTAGGCATTGCGCTAGCAGTGGTTCTCTATGCTGATTGTGCCTCTGTGACAAGTTTCTGCCTGGGCCCCAAGCTGTCCGTGACATCTTGTGAAATCTTGGTGGAGGCTACCGTGGCCTCACAGCTTGCAAACTGTGTGCACTTTCAGAGTTATTCATATGTGGACACTGCTAAGGCCCACTGCTTTTGCCCTCCAAAGTGGCAGCCCAAGCAGCCCAAGCTGCACCTGGGCCCACTTGAGACATAGTTACTCCCAGGGTGACCCAGGAGTGCTGCATTGGGATGAAGGAACAGAGGTGTTCTACACTGGAGGTGGCATAGGACAGCAAATCCTGAGGCCTTTAGGGCATCTCTCTGGAAACCTTGCCTTCAAGGTCCTGCTCTGGGTCTGTGATTAGAGAGGCAGTCTTGAACATATCTGAAATGCTTAGCTGATCTTTATCCCATATTCTTGATGAATAGGATCTGTCTTCCTTCCATCCATATTACTATTTTTAGCAAACAGCTGCTTGGCCACACCATTAGTATTCTCTCCCAAGCATGCTTTATTATTGTTTACATGGTCAGTCTGAGAGTTTTCCAAATCTTTCTATTCTGCTTCTGTTTTAATTATTAATTCCATCTTAAAATCATTTCTCTTCTCTCTAATTTTACTGTAAGCAGCTAAAAGAGACCATGTAGCATCTCAGATGCTTTGCTGCTTAGCTATCTCTTCTGCCAGATATTTTAGTTCATCACTCTTAAATTTCGTATTTAATAAAGCCCTAGGGCGTGGACATAATTCAGCCAGGTTCTCTGCCACTTTATAATAAAGCTGGCCTGTACTCCAGTTTCCAATTCCTTGTTCCTCATTTCCATCTGAAACTTCATCAGAATTGCCTTTACTGACCATATTTCTACCAACATTTTAATCATGACCAATTAAGTAATCTCTAAGAAGATTTAGTCTCTCCCTACAGCTCCTGTCTTCTGAGTCCTCACCATAATTTCCCTTAATACTCTGTTCACAGCAATCTAGATTTTTTTTCCTTGGCTGACACTTGAAATTCTTTCAGCCTTTATTCATTACTCCATTCCAAAGCTGCTTCCACATTTTCAGATACTTGTTTTAGCAACAGCCCAACTCCTTGGCACCAATTTCCTATCTTAAGCTATTTTATGCAGCTATAACAGAATACCTGAAATTGGGGAATTTGTGAAGAACAGAGTTTAACTTGTTACACATCAGTATACTGGGAAGTCCAAGGTTGAGGGACTCACATCTGGAGAGGGTCTTCCTGATGCATCATTCCATGGTGGAGGGCAAAACATGGAAGGGCAAGAAAGCGCATGCACATGTGCAAGAGAGTGCAAGAGGGAGCCAAACACACTTTTATTACAAACTCACACTTTCAATAGCATACTCACTCCTGAGATAATGACATTAATCCATTCATGAGGGCAAAGCCCTCCTGACCTAATTACCTCTTATTGGTCCCTCTTGTCAACCCTGCTGCATTGGTGATTAAGTTTCCAGCACATAAATTTTGGTGGATACATTCAAACAATAATGTAGCTGTTGAATAATTATTCTATTTATATCTTCTACTCAAATTCAAGCTTATCTTTCACCTATTACTTTACAAAATTATATGTATCAATGTCTGAAAACCACCAGATTTATGTTAATTCAGATTATTTCATAAAATATGGCTCGGAGAAGGAGAATAGATATAAGAGGAATCTACTAATAAAATAACAGAGAACAATAAGCTCATCCTTCTATCTGTAAATTCTCCATGGGGTGACATTCTTTAAATTTGTAAGGCTCTGCCAAAGAGTTTAATATTTGAAGCAAAGGTACAGAGTAAATACCGTTTGTACCCTAACAAGAAAGAAACTAGGATTCAGAATTCTTCAGAATGTCTTATGCCAGCTATAATGGAAGGTAAAGAATATTATCTATAATGACTAGATAGAAAGAACAAAAGCCATCAGTCATGTTTTAACATTTAGGGGAAAGAATTCATTCAAATATGGAATATGGAAGATGTACAGGTTACTGTCGAATCTCAGTTCCACTAATAACACAAAGGAAACACAACAGAAAAAGATAGCAATATATATCGCACTGCAATTACTTTTTCTGCCCCTTTCTTTCATTAATTCATATATTAGGTTGAACCATAGAAAATTGTCAATATTTGGCTGTTTTTAACCTACACAAACAACAATTTTATTTGGCTCAATCTAATAAATGTCTACATTCTTTGTCACTGAAGAATGCTATAGAAAGTGAAATTTGAAGTTTGTATGTCAGATAAAAAATGCATTATGCTATCAACCCAGCAGAAGTAATGAAAAAAAAATTGAAAATTGAATTCTTCCAACTTCATCATTCTCTATTTAGTTATTGTGTTCTTCCACGGATATAGATCAAAGAGGATATGCAGTCTCTCGGGAAGTGAATTAATATAATGAATGGAAATATCCAATCACATGATCAGGAAGAATAAATCTTGGAGTTGCTTTTTGGATGGCACTTATAATTTTTCTGCCTAGAGAATCAGTCTCTTTTAGGTCATGTCATGAGTCCATATGATTGATAAGAAACCATAGACTGCCTTGGGTAAACTCCAGAAAGAGGATCTGCTTTAAACTCAAGTCTATGTTTATCATAAGTTGATATATATTCTTAATAATACATTGACTTTTATGCATTTTTCATTACTCCTTTATCTTACGTTGTAGGATTCTTAAGGACAGAGATCATATTTTCTGTTTAGAATAAGTTGTTCTTTAATATATGAATTCCTTAACGTATAAATGGCTGTAACAGTAACATTTACTTCAATATGTGAAAAGGCCATCAGTATAGGTACTCCAAAATTACTAATTCAGTTTTCTTAAAACTCCGTTCTATCATGGCTATAAACTGTTTCCTCTACTTGAGTTTAAGCTCTCTAACTAATTTTAGAGATTTTAGTTAACATGGTAAAGGAAAAGAAAGTTAGTGAATATTAAAAAAATAAATAAATCCTTTGAACTACCTCCAGACACTGAATGATGTGGCCCTGTTTTCTTCTCTGTCCTCTACGGTCTCTGCCTTCTTTTCTTTTACTCAATCTCTGAATTCCAAGCTTGTCTGTGTTACCATAAGCTCTTTCCTACTTCAAGGCTATTGTATATGTTGTATATGTTGTGACAGTTGATATGATAACTGAGATGGCTACTAAGTGGCTAATGGATGAGGAGCATCTACAGCATGGACACACTGGACAAAGGGAGAATTCAAGTCCAGGGTGTGAGGAAGCAGGACAGAGTAAGACTTAATTAAGCTACTTAGAATGGTGTGCAATTTAAATGGTGCCATTTAAGGACAGGGGCACATTCTGAGAAATGCATCTTTAGGCAATTTCATTATGCTAGCATCACAGAGTCTACTCACACAAACCTAGGTTGTATAGCCTACTACATACCTAGGCTCCATGGTATAGCCTATTGCTCCTAGGCTAGAAACCTGTACAGCATGTGACTGTACTGAATACTGCAGGCAGTTGTAACACAGTAGTGTTTGTGCATCCAAATATATCTAAATATAGAAAAGGTAAAGCAAAAATATAGCATGAAAGATTAAAAATGATACACCCAAATAGGGCACTTACAGTGAATGAAGCTTGCAGGACTAGAAGTTGCTGTGTGTGAGTCATGAGTGAGTGATGAGTGAATGTGAAGACCTAGGGCATTACTGTACACCACTGTAGACACTAGAAACACTGGACACTTAGTCTACACCAAATTTATAAGAATAGTTTTCTTTCTTCAGTAATAAATTAACTTTAGCTTATTGTAATCTTTTTACTTTATAAACTTTTAAATTTCTTTTCTAATAATTCCTAAAACACAAACAATTCATACAGCTCTATAGAAATAGTTTCTTCTTTACATATTCTATAAGGTTTTTTCCATTTTTAATTTATTTTATTTTTTACTTTTCGAATTTTTTTTGTTAAAAATGAAGACACAAACATTCACAGTAGTGTAGTTCTACACAGGGTTGAGATCATCAATATCACTGTCTTCCACCTCCACATGTTGTCCACCTGGAAGGTCTTCAGGGGCAATAACACACACAGAGTGGTCATCTTCTATAACAATGCCTTCTTCTGGAATACCTCCTGAAAGACTAGCCTGAGGCTCTTTTATGTTAAGCCTTTTATGTATTTATTTATTTTTAGTAAGTAAGAGTACACTCTAAAATAATAAAAAGCATAATGTAGTAAATACTTAAACCAGTAACATAGTCATTTATTATCATTATCAAGTACTATGCAAGGTACATAATCATATGTGCTATACTTGTATACAATTGGCAGCACAGTAAGTTTGTTTAGGGCTATGATATTACTAGATGAAAGGAGTCTATCAGCTCCATTAGAATCATATGGCACTACTGCTGTGTATGTGGTCTGTTTGTTGACCAAAATGTCATTATGTGGTACATGACTATGCATGCTTCCTGTAACACATTTCTCCTGACTCTTTATCTTGAGTACCCCAACTCCACCTTTGGGTCTTAATTTCTAATGTCCTTAAAAAAGTTGTCTGTCCTAATTGCTGAATGAGATCCTCCCTATTAGTTATCTGATTGCATGCTATTTGATGAGTGTTTCCATTAGAGTAGCCCCCACTTATCCTCAGGGAATACATTCCAAGACCTCCAGTGGATACCAGAAACAGATGAAAGTATGGAACTCAATTGCCCAAAATTGCCTGTTTGTGTTTTCCACCCACAAATGTAATACCTTTTCTGTCTTAACTAAGCACTTATCATGCACTGTGGCCATAACTTTTGCAGTTTGAGTGCAACAGCAAAACTAACACAAATTTATTTTTCCTTCCTCACAATTTCACAGACAGAAGATATGTTTTGATCATAGATCTTAGCAACCTCACCACATGACCTTTTTTCTTTCTTATCAAGTCAATAACTTTCACCTTTCATGAAGGAAGCACTTTAAGACTTTTCTTTGGCATATCAGAATTGCCAGCATCACTACTCTTGCATTTTGGGACAGTAGTGTGACAGTTGATCTGATAACTGAGATGGCTACTAAGTGAGTAATGGGTGGGGAGCATATACAGCATGGACACACTGGACAAAGGCAGGATTCAAGTCCAGGGTGTGAGGAAGCAGGAGAGAGTAAGGCTTAATTAAGCTACTTAGAATGGTGTGCAATTTAAAATGTATGATTTGTTTCTGGAATTTTCCATTTACTATTTTTGAACTGAAGTTGACTGCAGGTACCTGAAACCTAGGGTAACTGAGTGAAACTGTGGATAATGGTGAGGGGAGGTGGTGGTCGGGCACGGGAGGGCTACTGGGTATGTTTGTGTACTAATTTGATTTCTGTCCCCAGTAGACTGCAAGGTCAGGCATTCAAAATATATTCGCCTTCGGCAAGTATTTGTTAAAATAATTGCTGGTTTATTATTATTATATTCATGGGACATATGAGTACTTCATAATAAAGGTGGATTTTCTAGTTTAATAAATAAAAAGGGATAAGAAGAATAAAGGGTTTGTAAGGCTATTCACCAAGATGTTAATCTTAGTTATCTCCTGGTAGATGGTGTTATGGTACTTTTTATTTCCCCCCTTTTTTTTGTAATTAATATGCAAAAATACTTATTTTTCTTTCTTTCTTTGTAAAAGTGGGGTGTTGCTACTTTGCCCAGGCTGGTCTCAGTCTTTTGGGTTCAAGTGATCCTCCCACCTCAGCCTTTCAGGTAGTTGGAATTACAAGCGTGTGCCACCAAACACAGCTCTGTAGAAATATGTCTTGTGGGTAAAAATTGTTCTTATCCTTTAAAAATGCTACTGAAGGATAATGGAAGTTTTATGGATGAACTGAAATAGAAGATTCTTAGAAGAGTCAGCTGCATGTGCACAGGCATGGACAGAATTTACAGGGGTCATATTTTGAGGAAACAGTTATCTGTCACACGTGCAGTGGAGGGTCGTCAGTATAGTGCCTGGAAAGGTGATAGATCAGATAGTTTCAGGACCTCTAACTATACATGAAAACGTTGAAACTTTTCTTGTTTTCTTTAAAAGCTCTTGTGCAAAGAGTTGACATGTCTAGATTTACGTTTGAAAATGCATGGCAGAGTGAGATAAGGATTAGGAGAGGGAGAGAGTAGAGGCGAGGGAATGATTTAGGAGGCCAGAGCAGTGGTGCAGGGCAGAGAGAGTGGTGGCCCCCAGTAGATCCATACTTGTGGGAATGTGAAGGGAGGACGAACATGAGAGATAGACACAGATAGAACCAATATGACCAAATATACGCAAGAGAGATGGGGAAGAGTCAAAAAATGAGTCCAATCTTTTGAGCCTAGGTGAGTGCAATAATGCTGATGCCATTTACCATGATAGGGAACCCAAGGAAAACAGTGGTTTTGAGGTTAGGAGAAAATGAGTTAGTTTTGAATCGGAGGTCACAATGGGACTTCTGGATAAGAGTGTATAGCAGGAGAGAGGTAAAAGTTAGAAAGGAAGACTTGCAAGTCATTCATGTAAAACTAATAGTTGATGTCATAGTGTTATGCGAGTTTTCTCAATGAGAGAAAGCAGGGCTAGCAAAAAGAAAACCCAAAACAGAATTTTGGGAAAATACCTATTATCTGTGGACTAGGGATAAAATGTCAACAAAACAAATTGAGAAAGTGATGTTAGAAAATAATTGGGAGATTAATTTCTTATATAGAAACTTAGGGAAGGGGACTGCTAGAGACAAAGTATATAAAAAAGGGTCACATGCTTCCCAGTGTTAGAGGGTCCTAAGGTGATGATGATCATGATGATGACCATGATCATGATTGTCGCTAACATTTATTGGTTGACTACTCTGTGCAAGCATGATTAGAAGGTATATAATTATTTGCATGTATTAGCTGATTGTTCACTTAGGTTATGGGTTTTATTACAGTGTTGGAGGTATAAATCATGTTGGGATAGCTTCAGGACTTAGTGGAAAGTGGAATTAGTGATTGGCCTGATAGGACTTTTTCTTAAAGCACACTTACCTGCCAAGGGATCCAATTTTCAAAAAGCACAGTCAGATTTGCCACTAACTCTACGATTCTTGTTCATAATTAATTTATTTCATTTTTTGTGCTTCTTTGATGCTTGCCATGTCCTATCAATGTTGATTGTCCTACCCCTTGTAGTAAGATTGCTTTTGATTTTGAGATGAAAAGAATTTGCTTTGTGCTGCGTTAACTAAACTTAACTGGGGACGTTAAACTGCTCCACATGACAGAGAGTAAAGAGCTCTGACCCCTGGATTGCTGTAAACTCACAAGCAATTGGAGTAGTGTCAGTTTCCATGCAGGCTGGCACTGAGAGTGTGCTGGGATTCTGTTGAAAGCAGTCACATTGCTCCAGAGCTGAAAAGGGAGATCCCCTACTCTGACAGTTACTTTGTATCAACTATGTTCTGCTTTGGCCTCATACATTCTGTGTTTGTTCCCCTGAGGTATCAATGAACCATAGAGTTCTCTCATAGCCATGAGACACAAGAGAATTGCTTTAGAATGAGAAGAGCCAATGTAAATTCCCCATATGGATTATTCAGATACTGACAGTGACGCCACTTTGGGATACAGCGATGATGAAGATTCCAGTGATGAAGTTCAAAGAATATCAGAGTCAGTGCACAGAAACCTATATTTGCAAATATTTTGGGATATTTTTCATGCTCTATTATTTCATTGAAAGGAATTTCTAACACATCTGAAAATGCTTAAAAAGAGGCAACTACTAAACTGCATAGCTTTGATTGTAATTACTAATTAATCATTAGCAATTTTGTAAAAATACTTGTTAATCTGCCACACAGTAGCTACTTTTGCAGTCGTGCTTTTTAAAGTATTTATTAACTGTCACACTGAAATCAACTAATATAGAGCCACAGAACTAGATAAACGTGAGATTTTATTTTTAAAGACAATTTGCATGTTGGATGTGGACTGTTATGTGGATAGATATACATTTATTTATTATAAAAAAGCAAGTCTAGTGTGCTGAATGTTCAGAGGTAATGTGCATTTGGTAAAAGTTTTTAATTAAATAAATTGAGCATTATAATCCTACTTATAAAATTCTCTTGTGTTCAATATTTTACTGAAATGTCATGTATTCTATTAGAAATTATTAAATACCCTGATCTGTAAAAAAGTACAAATGAAAGTAAGTTCAGTTTTTAAACAATAACATTTTTCTCCTCTCTTTCCTTTTCCTACTTCTAAACCACTATGACATGAAATGCCTGCTAACTTGGTAGATGTTCTGTGTGAAACCAGTATCATATCACCTATGGATAAAAATACGTTTAATAACAACACGGAGTTATTAAGACCTTTGTATTACCTGAATATGTAATATTAAATCTCTAAATTCAGATGGTATTTGCTTTACCATGGTCCTTGGATCCATAAAAGATATCAACATACATGGTAAATCAGTGTTGTCAGCTTCTATCATTGACATTCTTTCTTTAAAAGTTAGAAATTTCTACTATCTCTCCTAAAAGGAGAGATTAATACATGTCATATACTAATGTCAAGGATTAATATATACATTAATACTAGGTCACATAGTATTTTGTCTCTATCTGTAGCAGGTTTTGAGTGCACAAGAACAGAATTTATAGACACTCTCTTAGAGAGGTAAAACCACCTTAATAATAGAAATAAAATGACACTGTCATGGCAACATGAGTTTGCCACTGAATGAGCTTGGCACTGAATAATTCTCTATTGTCAGGCAACATTATTACAAAGCAATATAGCAGGCTAGGACATAGTTATGGATGGGAATTCTAATAATTTTAAAATCAAAGTGACCCTTTCACATTTGTTTTACAATTGAAAACCCATAACTCTATTAGTGCTGGTTCTATTAACAAGTAAATATAATTTTCATAATGATGGACAGAGAAAAGTGAATACTTACTGCTCAAAGGTTATTCTACATTTTAATGAATATAGCATTTAAATCTGAGAGCAGAGTACATAAGCAGCTTACTGTTGTGGAAAGAACATGACTTTAGGGACAGCCAGATCTGTGTTCAAATTCCAGAACTGTAACTCACTAGCTATATCTGACTTTGGGTGCATTCCCTAACCTCTATTCTCAGGTATAAATCTGATATAAAATCGCCACCCTTTGTTATGTGCAACAAATGATATTTGTATGAACTGTTTAATGTTGTTCCCGGCATGTACTATGTGCTCAATAAATGGCAAATATTATAATGTACTGTTTAATATGTTGTTTTTTTTTCCCCATTGTGATGCTTCTTTCCAGTTTTAATATATGTCACATTACTAGGTACTACACCTGGCTCTAGACCATACTTATTTTTCTTTTTAAAATGAAATTTTCTATTTCTGTTAACTATGTCACTCTTCTGATCTTTGATATTTTCCCCAATCTACATTTAAAAATACCAATGCATCTTCTTTTTCTTGCATGGAAATTGCATTCAACTTTAAAAGTATATCCAATTTAGGCCGGATAATATGATGAAATTCTGAAATATTGTAAATTTGTGATAAATACATTCTTAAAAATGTATATGCACAGAACATATCTTCAAAATGAAGCACTATTTTGTGTTTATTATATTTTTAAAGAATGTGGGCACTTTCTTAATAGTCAAATGGAAATATATTTCAGGGAAAGCTAAATTTAGTATTATATTTCCTATGCTGTGATGGTGGTTTGTTTATTATTGTTGTTCGTTCGTTTGTTTTTGGCTGGCAGCAGTTGGTAGTAACTTGTGCTGCCATGAACAACTAAGAAGTAAGTCATGCACATAATTGATGAAGAACCCAATGAGCACTACAGAAGTTTTCTGCCTGTTATATTCATTTGACCAAAAAGTCCCCTAAGAAAGTGATAATGAATTGAAAATACATCGTTTACATCTGTGGAGCAGAAAGAAAATCTCCTCTGTGTTTCTGGATAGCAGTGTTTTTTGAAACACCAGGTAGAGCCTCCACAGAGACAGGCATGCAGGTGTTGAGGATGAAAAGAATGAGAAATAATAAACAGCTGAACACAGTTCAGCTGGGCCAGGCACTATGTTAAACTTACTTTTGATTATCTCATTTGATACTACACAGTGAGTGGCTACTCTTCTTCCCATTTTACAGATGAGGAAATTGATGCTTTCACGTAGCTTGTGAATGGAGGTGGGTTTAACACCAGAATAGTGCAACTCCAAAGCCTGAGCTCTGCCTTCCTACCCCAGGGCTCAGAAGTATGATGGATGTCTGTGCCATAACTGCTTTAAACACTAAGCATCTTGTATGTGTGAGGCATTTGGGATGAAATGGGGAGCAAAGCCAGTCATGGTCCCTGCCCTTATAGGCTTTAGTGGAAGGAAGACAGAGTTATTAAGCAAATGACTACATAAATACACGTATTAATATAAATTACAAATGGTGATACCTGCTTGGATGGAGAGATATGTAGCACTATGAGAACAGATGCATAGGAAACCCAACCTGGCCAATTCAAGATGGCATCCCTGAGGAAGGGGTACGTAGACTGGGATTGAAGAGATAAAAAGGGGTGAACTAAGCAAAAATTAGAGAGGAACTTCCCAGGCCTAGGGAAAGTATGTTAAGAACTCATGGCAGGAGGGCAATGATGTGTATTAAAAGGAGGCCAGTGGCTGGGTACAGTGGCTCACGCCTGTAATCTCAGCACTTTGGGAGGCCGAGGCAGGTGGATCCCCTGAGGACAGGAGTTCAAGACCAGCCTGGTAACATGGTGTAACCCCATCTCTGCTAAAAATACAAAACTTAGCCGGGCATGGTGGTGGACACCTGTAATCCTAGCTACTTTGAACCTGGAAAATGAAGGTTGCAGTGAACCGAGTGTCACTGCACTCCAGCCTGGCCAACAAGAGCAAAACTCCATCTCAAAAAGAAAAAAAAAAAGAAAAGGGAGGCCAGTTTGACCAAAAGGCAGGGAATGTGAGGAAAACACTGGGAGGATTGTACTGCAAGGTAACGAGACAATAACAAAAACTTTAAAGTTAGGATAACGTAGTATGATGGTGGGCGGATTAAAATATGTACAATAATTGATAACTTTTTTAAAAACAGGGCAACCAGTGAGAAACAAATGAAAAGAAATGTTACTCATAAGGAAAACACAATATGAAACCCATAAGAATACATTTTTTTAAATATCAGGACCCAAATGAAAGAAGTTATGAAATTGTATTTAAAGATACGAAATTATATCTGAACAAGTAGAAAGTCATGCCATGTTCTTATAGGGAAAAATTAATATCATCAGAAACTCCTTGCTTTGATACCAATGAATAAATATTAATGTAATACAATTTTACTAAAATCCCAAGGTGGGTGTTTCAGAAGTGGAAGATTATTTTAAAGTCTATATGAAATAATGAATGCTTAAGAATATCATCAAGGAATTTCTCAAAAATAATAAATGCTTAAGAATATCATCAAGCTATTTCTGAAAAAATAAAAAGGATTTTAGTAAGGGAGAACTTGCTTTGCCAAATATGAAATACAAATAGTTAATTTAAAGCAATAGTAATCTAAACAGCATGGTATAGCAACAGTGAGAGACAAAGAGATCAGTGAAAAATAGAGTTTGGAAATATATTTCAGAATGTAGTGCGTTTCAAAAGTATAAAAATTCACTGTGAGCATCTTTATTCTCAAAGCTTTAAGAGTCTGTTATTAGAGATGTGATGTTTTTGGGTTTTTAGACTGTATTATTAAGGCTATATTATTTCATATGTACCTTTCTCTTTAATATATTTCAAACTTATTAATCATTATATTAACTTAGAAATTTATTATTTTTGAAAAAAGTAAATTTTCAAGCATCACTTGTTTTGTAATTTTTAAATTATTTTTTAAAATTCTCATGGGTACATAGTAGGTGTACATTTTTTTGTGTACTTAGGTGTACGTAGTAGGGGGTACAGGAGATGTTTTGATACAAGCATGCAATGTAAAATAAACCCACTGTGGAGAATGGGGTATTCACCCCCTCAAGCATTTATCCTTTGAGTTACAAATAATTCAATTACATTCTTTAAGTTATTTAAAAATATACAATTGTGTTATTATTGACTATCGTCATCGTATTGTACTATCAAATAGTAGGTCTTATTCATTCTTTCTGTTTTTTTGTACCCATTAACCATGTTACCATGACAGTGATATTAATTTTTAACTAGCTGAAAATTAATTGTGAATATTAATTTATCAAATCCACCTTTATTGAATCAAACATAAGATTGCAGGATAGATTTTCAAAGGTTTAAGAAGTTGATAGATACGAATGCAGTAACAAATTAAATGCTTCTAAAGAGACAATATATACATGTTTCTATCAGTGTGACTTAAGATTTGTCAAATACTCTTAAAGAGCCATAACCTCTGATATAGATGAATGGCTATGTGCCATAAGTTGCCAAAACATTAGCCACATAAATACAGGGTCTTTAAAGTCAGGAAATGATTTAAACAGATCAATTGTTCTCAAGGATATAATGATAAATTCATATACAAATGGATAAAATATTCAATTTCTAGAAGTATAGCTTCAAATTCTTTAAAAACTCTTCTGTATTTATGTTTGTTACTATCTTGATCATTAACCAACTATTTTATTAATTTCTCCAAAGGGAATGATATCAAATTTGTTCTACTTGTGTGAGTGAAATTTCAAATTTGAAAATTGTAACTACTGGATTGTAACTGTAGGATTTGATAATTAATGACAAGGGTAAGATGATCCCTCAGAAAAAAAATTTTGAAACATGAACAAAGCTTAAGCCTGGAGGTGGATAAATCAGAAGCGTTTATATAATGTAAATTGTTTCCTGAATTAATCACAATGGACACTGTGCTTTGATATTAAACATTATTTTATTTGAATGTCTCTATTTTTTTATATAGGGAAGATGTGAGAACAGCAAACGTAATTGCTGCAGAAGCTGTAACCTGCCTTGTGATTGACAGAGAGTAAGTACATTGTTTTATTATGTGAATTACACACTCATATCAGCAACACACACGAGTTCTTGGAATTAGACACCATTTTATGGAGCTATTAATACTTGTTTTGTATCTTTTCATTTTTAAATGAGTTCTATATTTGATTCTCATTCCCTATTATTCTTAAAAGTGGCTGGCTCTGCCATTCTATCTTTGTGATCTTTAACAAGGTACTTAACCACTGTGAGCTTCAGCTCAGCTCATTTGTATACCAGGGTAATGAAATATCATAGGGGTATTTTAAGGATTAATGAGAACATATGAGTAAAGCATTTGTCCAAGTGTCTTTTACTCAGGAGGTACTCAACCAATGCTAGTTAGTTTTGTAAATTTTTAGAATTATTCTTCCATTTTTGTTAAGAAATGGATTGTCTTTGAGTGGTTTTAGTTATCCCCTCTATTCTCCTATCTCTAGACTTTCATAATAGAAGCATTTAGGGAAGAAATTTTGAAGAAATAATCAGTTCTGGACATCAGCATATATTTAAGGCCATTAAAATTTGTCTGATAATGTCTATCCCTGTTTCTTCTCTCAATTCTGGCTTGCTCTTTTCATTACCTGGATGCTTTATAAGTTAAACTACAAATGTCAGATTATTGATTCTCCAAGACCATGGTTAAAATGCATATGTACTTTCTGGATGCAGTCCAACGGACTTTTCTTCCTTGTGATGTATGTGGTTAAATTCATCAAAATAGCCAAGTACCTGACCCAAGAAGGACTGTAAAACATCCATTTTAGTGGAGCCATTATAACTGGAATAGGCAGTGAGTGATCACGTAGAATGAACCCGAGGGGCCAGGTATGATCAGCCTAGAATGATGGAGCTGGACGCCGAGCTCAGTGGGCTCCAGATGGAAAGGAATTCTACTTGATTTAGAAATCTCACTTTTAGAGGTCCTTCTATGCTGGATTGCCAGAACCAGAGCAGAGACACAGTTGCAGATTGATGATAATATCCGTGTGTATTTCTGAAATTGTTATATTTTGTGTGGTTCCCAAAAACAATAATTACCAATTCACTCTTCTATTCAACTCACATTTTACTGAGAATCTACTATGTGCAAAGCATTGTCCTAGAAGAAGATTCAAAGGAGCAGCACAGATGCTGGTTTTAGGAGCTAGCATCTAATAGAGATGTGGCCTATACAAATATAACCATGATACAAGGCAAACAATGAGTTCAGAATAAAATTTTAAGGGAATTCAGAAAAGAGAGCGAGTACTTTTGAGAAAAGTCAGGAAGATCTTCGTGGAAGAAAAGGTATTTTTAGGTGGATGTGGAAGTATAGGAAAAGCAATATAAATATGGTAACTAGCTTAAGAAACACTCATAGGAAAGCTATCCGCCATTTACACTGGCTAAAGTGAGACTGTGTAAAGGTAGTTGGAGGAGGTGTTGTAACAAGTTCACAAGCGTGCTGGCACTGGTTCACTGAGAAAATTGAATGTTGGGGTAAGGGCAGTTCTGACCATTTTATGCAGCAAAAAGTTATCACTATAATAATGGATTTAATAGACTAATCTGAGAATTCAGTGTAAAACGAATTAGAGGGAGAGGTTAGAGACAAAATATTTGGTTAGGAGTCTAAATTCAGTTGGTGATTATAAGACCATTTGTAGGAGGAACCCATAAGAAACGAAGAGGTAAAACCAGAAGGTTTCATGTCTTACTGAAAGTGAAGAGCAAGGGAGAAATTAGGGATATATTTGGAATAGAAAAGATGTAAAAGGAAAATAGAAAAATCAGTTTGGTGGGTACAATGACATTTCACTAAGAGTGTAATGCATTGAACATACAATATCGAACACTCAAGAATGGATGCCCTGTAGGAGACAGGAAATGTGGGACAGAAACTTTTGTTAGAATTAACTTAAAATTAACTTTATAATTGCCTACATGTGGTTAGCCGCTGAAGCTATGAGACAGGACAGAATTGCGTGAAAGAATCGAGAAGAAAGAGTCAAGGCTAGATTTGGAGAAATCCTTTCATTTAAGCATTAGTCAGGGAAAGTAAAACCAGCGAAGAATAATGAGATAGTGTAGGAGACTTCAGAAAGCAAGAGGATATGTCATGAGAAAAGAGATAATCACAGTGTTACAAGCTGAGAGGCATGCAGATAGAGAAAAGGGCAATAGGATTAGTAACCTGGGAGAAAACAGTTTTATTAAAGCGTTATGAATGGAATCCAGATTACCAAGTGTGACTAGGTGAAAAGGAAGTGAGAACACTGAGCCTACAGTATACAAGTATCCAGGAAGATGGAGTGAATGACATACTAAAGGGGATATTTGATAAATGGAGCCCCAGGGGAGGAAATTGTGGGCAAATGAGGAAAGGTTCTTGTAGAGCACATATATATGTATTTTTGAGTTTCTGAAAAGTGAAAAAGAGGCAAGGTAGAAAATTTGTAGAGAAATGCTGGGTTGTAGATAAGGATAGTTATGGGAACTTGGATGGACTTAATCTTGCCTCTTTTAAAGTACAAAGCGAGGAAATCTAGTGAGGGGAGGAATGAAACTGAAGCTTTGCCCTAATCCTAATTTTCTCTCCTTATCCAAACGTAGGCATATACAGTGTATACTAACAAGTGAATGGATGTGGTCAAAGCTCAATACTTGAATCTTGACTGTGCCATTTTACAAGAATATGGGTAAATTACTTAAATTCTGAGTCTCAGTTTTCCTGTCTGCAAAATGGAATAACATTATCAAAATCGTAAAATTGATTTGAAAATCAAATGATTTAACATAGGTAAATGTGCATGCACAACACAATACATGAAGTGAGCACTAAATAAATATGCCCTTCCTCTTCTTACAGAAGGCACAGGATTCCCTTGCGTTTAGCCGTATTTCTCTACTTGGCGTTGGTTTATCTTCAGGGTTATATACGGAGAAGACACCTTGAGAGAGGTCTTCCTTAAGCACAAATACAGAAAAATCAGCTTGAGTCTAAGAATTGAAAAAGTGCATTTGTATACTCTTAGCAGAGAAGTTGGGCTTCTGACCAAATGTTGAATTCACAGCTTTGTTTTTTAAAAAATGAAACTGTAACTGAAGGATCCTGTCAAAAGCCTGCTGCTGATACCTAATTTATGGCCAATTAGAAGAGCACCAGGGCTTCATCCCATGCAAACAGATGGCAGACATTAGCACTGTCAACAAAAGTAGCTTCCTTCACAAATTTACAAGCGAGGTACCATGTTCCATAAGCCAGTGATTATGCTTTATCATTCCAGAGGGAGAGCAAAAGAACATTATTGTAACTAATCATGCATGGTCAGAATTTTTTTAAGTGCTCATTGACAAACCAGAAGATGATAAACAGATACATGGTGTCCTCAAAGGCATTCTCTGAATATTGGTTTCTTGTAGTTTACTTATATCTTAATAAGTATCTGTGGTGATGTCAAAATTTATGAATATTGTATAAAAAGAATATTAGTCTAACACAACCATCCATTAATAAATTCCTTAAATATATAAGAAACAATTAAGTACCTTTGGTACCTCTTATTTTGGAATCTGTGAAAAGAAATAAATATAAAACTAAGTTCAGCCATTCCTTAGTATTCATGAGGGATCGGTTCAAGGACCCCCTTTAGATACCAAAATCCACAGATGCTGAAGTCCCTCATATAAAATGACATAGTATTTGCATATAACCTATGCATGTCTTCCCTGTACTATAAAATATATCTAGGTTACTTATAATACCTAATAAAAACTAAGTGCTATGTAAAAACTTGTTATACTACATTGTTTGGGAAATTACAAGTAAAAATTTCTATGCATGTTCAGTAAAGATGTAACCAATGTCTTTTTGAGCTAAATATTTTTGATCTACAGTTAGTTGAATCCACAGATACAGAATGCATGAATACGGAAGACTGACTGTATACTTCTCTTTCTGTAATCAGTTATGCAATGTCTGCTTATTCACTGTTATGGGAAGCTGTTTAAGCTAAAAGTTCTATTAAGATAATTGATTTTTTGACACATCGAGGATCATTTTGATAATTGTTCAAAGACAGCAACTTGTAATTATTAGTAAACCTTAAAGAGTTACATATTTTTTCCCCAGAAAATTAAGACTTAAATTATCAGAGTCCTAACTCTATCCCTGATTCACTATGTAGCCTCTGAGATACAGCCATACTGGTCATGAAAATTGAAACATTTTCATGCTGGATGGTAAATAGCACTGGTCTGAGATCCCTGCATGTCTCTCCCAGTCCTCTGCTGCCCCAGTTGTCTGATTGCCCTCTACTCCTAGGACATTCTAGATCCTTCTTTAATCCAGCAAGTAAGGAGGTGACATCTGGCAAAAACCAGGACCATCGTCCATTTTTGTTGGTCAGTTCCTGGGCCCTACTGGCCACTAATTATCTTCCCTTTCACCTCTGATAATGTCAAGCTAAAATATAATATCATATTACCAATTCTTTTCATACTTTTGCTTTACCAGGCCCATTGTTTAAATGAAATCAATTAGAAAGAAAACAGAGGAACTTTTTTGGCTGTCATGGGAGTAAGACTCCTAAAGGATCCAGTGGTCTTCATTCTTTCCCTCAGAATCACTCCAGGTGATTCTTGAGGCCCTCATGGGACCCTAGAAGACACTAAGAATGAAATGATTTATATAGCATATATGTCTGATGATGTCCCTACCATCAGTGACACTCTGTGATGTTTTCTTATACTATGGGGGCAATTTTTTTTTTATTGGGACAGTCTAGGAAGTAGAAACCAAGAACTAGTCCAGAGCAAATGCAATGTGATAGAGCATAAAAATGATGAAATTAGAAGGAAATGTCAAGCATAAGATTGTATGGCATTGCAAGTAGCAGTCTCTGAAACTGAGATATCTCTAGATATCAGGGAAGACTGGGTTACCATGTTCAAGTTTTTGACCTCCCAAAACTATAGTCACCTGACATAGTCATATGCCATATATTTAAAAATGTACCAAGGCTCTTGCCATAATTGGGGAGCAACTCATAAGACCAAGGTTGATCCCAAGGTCCGTAATAATAGAGTAGCAAATAGATTACTGAGGAAGATTAGACACAGAGAAAAACATCACTGGAGTCAGCAAACTAAAGACTATTCCTTGGCACCCAGACTGGTGCCTAAGTATTAAAACTGGGTATGTTTTAATACATATGGCATTAGAGCTGGACTAGGCAATTTTTATATTTATTCATAGAGAAAGATAAGAAGGAATGGCTGATTACTGTGTCAGGTACTGGGATAATAGGTGAACAAGACACAAATTCAAAATAGGTTTGAAAACTGAGTATATAGAACCAGCTGAATTAGAAACAAATTGGTGTCTGAATTAGAATGTTTTTTTGTTCCCTTACCAGTGCTAGTAGGAAAGCCTCACTGCCTTCCACGTGTAGCCTCTGTTAAGAACGCATTTGTAACTTTAGCCACAACAGCATCAGTCCCCAAGGATGAGATGTCTGATGCTCCTATCTATCTGAATCTTCTCCAAACCTTATTGCTTATGGTGAGTTTGTGTCTTCCTCCATTACCTGTTACCACATTTATTCAGATATTCAACTCCAAGTTCCAGGGGCAAAGAAACAGAAATACTGAATCCATGCTCTAGGTTAGGAAGATCACGCAGTGAACCAGCCATGCAGGAACCTGCATGACCATTGGAACCCAGAGTGCCAAACGGGATAGAAATAAGTGGAGAAAATAGTATTTATGTAACTCTTCTTAGGGAGGGTGTTATAGGTGTTTCTGATAAGCAACTTGGGTCTGGGGGGTAAGGCTCACCAAAGTGCGTACTCAAGGAAGAATGGATGATCACTGAACTGCCTGGTAGGTTGTATTAAGTGCGGGAGTTTTATCTTCTGAGTGGGATCTTCAGCCATGAAGCTATTATAGAACTATATGACTCAAACAAGGGGTTGGCAAACTTTTTCTGTAAAGAGCCAGAGAGTAAATGTTTTAGGCTCATGGGACAAATTACCTTTGTTTCAGCTACTCAACTCTGTCTTTGCTGTGCAAAAGCAACCAAAGATGATATGTAAATGAATGAGGACAGATGTGTTTCAATAAAGCTTTATTTAGGGACATTGACATTTGAATTTATATCATTTTCTTATGTCAGGAAGTATTATTCAGCATTTGATTCTGTTCTCATCATTAAAACATGTAAAAATCATTCTTATCTCATGGCCATACCAAAAATAAGCAGCTGACAGAATTTGGCCTGTTGGCCATAGTTTCTTGACCCCTGACTTAAACAATATTGGAAAGTGAAGGGCTATCCATAGTTGTCCTGCTCCAGTTTTTCTCCATCCTGTACTCCGCTGTTTAAAATAAAGCAAATACGTAAAAAGAACTGATTTGAAGCGTCTGATCAGCACTGCCCGTGGTGTCTTCCAGTGCTGCTCCTCCTGATGCCATCTATCTGTTTGTCTTCCAAACACTGGCACTCTTTACTCCATTCCCTCAATTTATTCACTTTACTCTTCTGTACACATCTTCTGTAACTCTTTTCCATTGTATCCCCCTCCCACTCCACTCCCCATGCACACACCTCTTTTTATTGTTGATTCCTGCACCTCTTAATTCTACTCTTGCATTCTCTAGAAGTTTGCTTCAGGCTTTGCATCAATTTAGTAATAGCTAACTAGAGATTAAAATGGTTCTCTGCAATAGTTATTAGCATTATAACATACCTCTGAGCAATGAAAAATTGTGAAAATCCAAAAGAATATTTTAGAATGTCAGGTGCCATTGGGGGAGAGAAGAGGGACAGTAGAGGGGAGATTTTGGGACAGCAAACCCTTGCAGGCACCACTCTAAGTTCACCAGAGTGAAGTCTCAGGAAGAAACATGCACCCAATGGTGATTTGCCCACCTAGGTCACCTGTATTCTTCTTCTCGTATAGCTTATCACTCTGTGTCCACATGATAGGACTGTATGAACTCCACATGTCACATCGCCTGTTGTCACATTGCTTAACTAATAGGATGATAAACTTAAAATATTTCACAGCCTCAGCCTTTCCTCCAGCCTAAGTGGATTTTATTTTGGTTCATTTTCCAGAATAAAATCTAGGGTGATGTGAGGATATTGGCAGGATGATCACAGGAAAACAAATGTGCCTTGTTAGAATGGTGTCAGCTGCAATTATTTGAACTTGTCTTTTTTTACAGAGCTGTTACTGACTGGTGTGTTTTTCAAAAAATATGTATTAAGCAGGAAAGATAAAATCCAGAGGTTTAGAAGGAAGAGTGACATTATCTTGGTTCAATTTAATGATGTGAGTTGAATTACAGCATGCCCTGAACAAGCATGATCTAACAACAAAATAAGTATATTCTCATTGGAAAAGGAGTATACCCTGAGACAACATTTGTGGTTTAAAGTCATGGAAAGAGACAGTTGAGACAACTCCTCACATGTTTGCTTGGCTTTAAAATGGTATTAGACATTCATCCTATTGCAAGTCCTTATAACAATGATATACAGCATCACTGACTGGGATGCCCAGACTGTTGGTTCATCTGCCCAATCAGAGCTTACTGGTTATCTGCCATATGTGAACCATCCAGACATCTAGTATTTGGGGTTTTAAAGGCAAATATTTGAATATTATATGCTTATTTCCATCTCTGTTATATGGATAATTTCCAGCAATAATCTGTTAAGCCACAAACTTACAAAGGTCCTCATTAGTAACCTTTTGACTCTGCTCAAAGTAAAAGAAGTCCAATCTCAATTTTTAATATGCTGGTAAGCCATTAATCAAAATTTAACACACTTAAAAAATTATTGTTAAAAATTTTATATGGTAAGTGGATAAGTCTGAAAGTCATAGAAGAGATTTAAGAAGGAGAAGTAAAAGGGAACCTACAAACCAGGGCTTACCAAGCATTTTCTAGAACAGGCCAAACAATAAATATTTTCAGCTTTGTGGGCCAAACAGTCTCTGGCATGAAAACTCAACTCTGCCATTTCTCCCAAGGACCATAGTTGTCTAACCCCTTTTATAAATAAGCTTATTTTACAGATGAAGAATTTGAGGTCCAGAAATGTCAGGTATACTCAAATCACACTGTTTAGTAAGATTAATCAGTACAGATTGGGTATTCACATTCTTATATTATAATGCATTCATTATATCTCAGGATTTTAGAAAATAATGAGAATTTAAAAAACCTCTCTTCCGAATCCTTTAGTTTAAAAATGGGGAATTTGAGTCCCAGAGGGAGTAAAGATTGTCCAAGCTCTTTAATGTCAAGGGCGGGATTACAGCACAGGCCTCATGACATCTGTTTCAGTGCTTTTTCACATGCCCCACATTATTCTGTAAATGACTAAGACAGAAAACTCATACATTTATTAATTCAATAAGCACATACTGAGAGTATCAGGTGAGTTTTATGCTCTAGGCTCAGTGCTATGATATATAGGGATGTCTAAAAACAGTTTCCCTCAAGAATCTTAGAGTCATGAAAATGAATAAATCATGATATTGTCAAAAAAGTCCATCTGAAAAAGAGGAATTGATGGCTTATGAATTGAACTAAAATATTTTCATTGAATTAAATCTTAATCTAATTCTAGTTCTAAATATACGTAGATATATGGATCTATATAGATATCTCTCAATACATAAATAGACAGATCGATCAGTGGTAAAATATTTGAGTTCCAAATGACTCTTCAAATGGATAAGAACCTCACGAGTCACATCTCCATCATCCTGACTGAACAACTGGAATTACAGAATTTACAGGACAATTTTATCAATTCAGCTAATAAATTTATTTCATTAAAAACATATGGGCCCTTACTAGCTCACTCCCATCATATCCCGTAACAACTGTGACTCGCCTGTTGATTTTCATTGTACTGTCTTTTTATTTCCATACCATACATTTACAACACTTCTTTATCTATATTGACTTACAAACTATAAGCTTAAGGAGGACAGGACTATGTTTATTTGGTTCACTGCTGCATCCACAATTAGCACAGTATCCGGAAATATAATAAGCACCCACTATCTATTGAAATGAATGAATAAATGATGCCATTTAATCTGAATCTAATCAGCATGTAGTAATTTGAGCAGCAAAGTGTTATGATAAAAAATTAGTAACTATAATAGGGGACTGGAATATTAAGGGATTACCTAGTAAAAAGCACAGGAAGCTTTAGAAAATATAGAAATAGCAGATATAAAGAGTATTCACTAACACTACTGTGAGAGAGCACCCAGTGAAGACACCTCCCTTCTTGCCCCCCCCCCACCCTTCCCCACTCCACCCTGCTGAGGTTGAGAGCTAGACCTTGTTATAGAGCAGGGTTCCTGAAGCACACCACTATTGACATTTGGGGTCAGATGGTTGTTTTTTGTTGGGGCGGGGGGCTGTCATGTGCAATGTAGGATGTTTGACAGCATCCTGACCTCTACCCACTAAGTACTACTATCCCTCACCTCTCCAGTGTGACATTCAAATGCATGCCCTGAGCAAGCACTGCCAAATGTCCCCTGTGGGGTGAAAATCACCCCCTATTAGGAAGGATGTAGTCATTTCTTACTGGATGGCAGTGAAGTCTCTGTGATGCCAAGCCAATAGAACTTGTACCAGAAATCTGCACTGTAGGGTGCAGGAAAGCTCTGTAAAGGGAGGTATAAAACCACCTGAGGGGAAGTCCACTGGGGAAGCTGCTGGCTGCCAGGTACTGTAGTATCCCAGACATGAGAGAAACCTCAAGAGCCTACCAAGAACACTGGAACCAGGAAGCCGAACCTTTTGTCCTTGAAGTATCTCTCCGATGCCCTCTGCCGACAAAGTTTCAGTGCCAGTCAACCCGATCCACTTTTACAGAGCAGATGAAAGAGTAAATTTGGGACTGAGAGGCAATAAATCAATTATCAATACAGATTCCACACCAAATCCTATTCTGGGATCCGGAGATATAAAGGTGAATAGCAAAGGCTTCTCCTTCTTTGGATTAACTCTTGGTCCAAACAGATGCATTCAAAAATCAGCATGAGAAACTGCAGTTCGGGTAACAACAAAATACTTGGGGAACATTGAGGATGGAGGAATATGTTTGGCCGGTAGCATCCCAGAACTTCCTGGACAGAATAACATGAGAGCCAAGTCGTTAAGTTTGAGTAGGTATATTACAAGCGAGGAAGGAAGGGTAAGGACAGCTACTGCTGAAGGAAGGACTTGTATGGAAGACAAGGAATTTAGAAAGACTTTTATACTGTAATAAGGGCAGTGTGGCAATAACAGAGGATTTATGGGACAAGGAACTGGATAATTAGGTGGAAAGCTGGAAGATGTGTTTGGAAAGAAGAGATGGGGATAGATAGTAAATAAATATCCTAGTATCTCAAACTGAAATAATCTAGATTTATTTTGGGGGCAATAAGCAACCAACAGAACCATTGGAACTGTATTTTGTATGTGTTTTCAAAGGAAGAGAGTAGGAGATTAATTACAATGGGTAGGAACTCAAACAGGCAGACTTTTAAGATACTGCTGCAGTAGTCCTAAAGAATGTTCATTAGAGCTTAAGAGCCTAAACTTTAGTCAAGGGCTGGGCACAGTGGCTCATGCCTGTAATTCCAGCACTTTGGGAGGCCGAGGCGGGTGGATCACTTGATGTCAGGAGTTCGAGACCAGCCTGGCCAACATGGTAAAACACTGTCTCCACCAAAAATACAAAAATTAGCCTTAGCCTAGCATGGTGGCACACACCTGTAGTCCCAGCTACTTGGGAGGCTGTGGCAGGAGAATTGCTTGAACCCAGGAGGTGGAGGTTGCAGTGAGCTGAGATCGCATCCCTGTACTCCACCCTGGGCCACAGAGCAGACTCTGGCTCAAGACATAAAAATAAAAATAAGAATAAATAAACTTTGGTCTGAAGTAGATTTTTATGAATAATTAAATGTGAGGGATGAAAGGGAAGAGTTTCTAGCTTAGGAGACTTGGATGTATTTAATAAATAAAAAACAAACAATAGATGTATATACTAGATAAAGAATAGATCAAGATAGAGCAGGTTGCGATGGAAGTAACTGGCTGATTCAGTTACGGATATGTTAAGTTCAGGCTGCCGACGTGGTATGCAGATAGTCAGCAGATGTCCATTGGCAGTTAGAAATGTGGGTTTTGTTTTGTTTTACTTTTTACAATCAGATGATGAATGAAAATTGATGTTGGAGTTCATAATCATTTTAAAAATATAATAATCACAGCTTTGATTATGTTAATTACAGTTATTATTTTGTTTTGCACCAATGAATAAATAATTCATTTTTCTGGTAAATGCTTGCAACCTTACTATATTTCTAAGGCTGGCATTTTTGTCCATTGGATGCTATAAAACTTGTTATTTAGAAATTCGCAATGTCTTTGAAACTCACAAACAAGTTGTATGAGTGAATAAGAAAATACAAAACATTTCAGTTTCTAAATCATAAATATCCATCTTAATTTCTTCAATTAAAAAGATAATTGAAATTTTATATTTGAAAATCTCTTTACCTTTTTTATGTACAACATTTGGCTGTTTATTTGAGGAGACGTTATAATGCTTCTTGTGTTCCAGAGGTAAAGCAGGGAGGGGAGGAAACCAGGATTTACTTCTGAGAGAACCTTAGCAATCAGTTTAAAAATTCACTGTATAGTCATGAAGTTTGAGAATGGAATTCTGCTTTAGACATCCACAGCACTTTTTTGGTAGAGTTAAATGGTTTTGCTTACTTTCGTATTCACACTTCCCTGATGAGACAGTTATTACAGGCCCAGCTGGGTCATAAAGATCTAAGACTTTTCTTTTCTTTTCAATATGTCTAGCAGTTGGTACTCGTTTTGAAACTCATAGCATAGATGTATGAATTGGATTAGCATCAGCCACAATAACAGTGAAACTTCATTTCCAGAGAGCTTTGTTTACAAAGGAGGACTTTTTATAATTTACTTCTTTGCATAAAGTACAATGATTGTATTAGCCATTGCTTTGCTACGGTCATATAATTGAATTAGTTTTAAATGGAAAGCCAGACTAGGAAAGGCAAATCATGATTTGCCTTTAATAGGCAAGAAGGGTGTTGTCCTCCTAGCTGCACTGGAGATAGTACCTTGTCATCTAAACAAGAAACCCACTTGGGCTGAATAACATATTTTATTTAATTATTTTGCATTATTCCCATAGGGTTCACTTTAAATCTTCTCCCTTTTTTTATCTTTCTAATATAGTCTAGGTTATATGATTACAAATGTAATAACTGTTTGTTTTAGAAAGATTGGAAAGCATAGAGACATATAAATACAATCCTGCCATTCAAAGGGAATTACAGTTGATAATTTCATATGTCCTTAAATAGTGAGATAATTCTGCCTAGATATTTTTCTCCTGCTTTGCCTACATTCTGGGGCAGCATTAATAAATCACATACACAGAGATAGAGATATTAATATATACAGATAGATGCTAGATCTACTATAGATAAATAGTCATTAATTTCTCTCACAGCAAACTTGCAAGGAATTCTTTTTTTCCTCCATTTCAAAGGTAAATTAAGCTTCAGATAGCCAAACTGTCATGTTGCAAAACATACATCTTGTAAGTAATGGTATTTGAATATAATTCTATTTTCAAAGCCTGTTCTAGCACATTACTTTACCACATTGCATTAGCAATTTACCATGTTAATAAAAACACCTCATGTATAATTGAGTTTCTTTGTTATAGTTTCTTGACTGTGTTTGAGCATTTAAGCTCATTTTAATTTTTTTATTTTGTAAGGAATTCTCTGTGTTAAACTTTATCCGTATTTTAGAAATATACAGTACTAGAATTACTTATTCAAAGGATATGTATTTTTTAAATTATTTTCTAGAATCATTATACAGTTTACTCTCCAGTGACAATATATGAGAACATCTGTTCCACTGCACCCTTGCCAGCTTAAGTTTTTGGTTGGAACAACATGACTGGGGCAAATCAGCCCAAGGCATTGGATGTATCACCGTCCTAGAAGAGTTAGTTTGACATTTGTTCTTTTCTTGCAGTTGAGACATAGAACTTTGTTATTGACAGAATCTGGAAGATTGTTCATTCTTTAGTGATTGCTTCTTTGTTCTGGAAAAGAATTAACAAATCTAAGACTTCAGAAAATTGGGGGTAGAAATGAGCTCAAACGAACTTTCTCTGAAATGTCAAAAGTGAATAGTAAAGGTCACCTAGCTACCTGAAAAGAAAGGGTAGACTAAAGAAAAATGGAAATTATTCAAGTAATAACTTAAAGAGGAATAAAACATTATGACTTGAGAAGAGCCCAGTTATAGATGATATAGATTGTGGTCAGTGGTGGAAAAGAAAGGAAGAGTTCATACAAGCTAATTTATAAATTTTCTCAGCATCTAAATATGATGTTTTTATTTTAATACACTCATGTCAGCTAATCCCCACAATAGCCCTGTAGGAACAGAAAACAGAAAAAGTTTCAGAGAGAAATTAATGATCAGAAAGGCCCAGTGACTTGGTCAGAATTACAGAACTGTATTGGAATTCCAGGACTGTCTGCACTAAGACCATGCTCTGTCAATTATACTCTTTTTAGTCTGTTGCTTTTATACCAACAAAGTAAGTGGCAACTGTAAAGCATGGTTGTGTTTGGGGAAAGAGTAGGGTAGGAGAGATCAAAGGCAGTAAAACAGAGGATGCTTCTGAAATAAGAATGTCAATAACCTGAATAAGGCAGTGGAAGTAGAAAGGAAAAAGAGGAACAAATTCAAGAGAGATTGCAAAGGCAGACTGGGTGGACTTGGGTAAAAGGGAAGGGTCAGAGACGACATCAAAATTTCTAGCCTGAATTATTGGTAGGTGACAATGCCATTAGAAAGACAGAAAACCTAACAAGTCTGAATGAAAGCTGGTTAATGCAGTTATGGTTAGGTTGAGTTTAAGGTGTAGGTGAGATATACATATGACACTGAGAAAAATGATGACAGTATGTGTCTGGAGAGTTCAAGGATACGGATTTAGATTTGAAAGTCATCGGCCTGGGGATCTGAACTGAAGTCTTAAGGTTAAATGTTATTTTATGGGAGAATTTAAATTAGTGTACTATGTAAGAACTAAGTTCTAATAAAAATCAGACTACCTGGGATCAAATTCTAGATCACTTTCTAGCTGTGTGGTCCCAGGCAAGTTTACATAACCTCTCTTAGCCTTGTCACTTATGCATTCTCATCTCATTGGCAATGCCTGGAGACATTTTTTGTGGTCACAACTGGGTTTGCTCCTGTCATCTTAGTGGGTAGGGTTCAGGGATGCTGTTCACCATCCTACAATGCACAGGACAGCTCCCTAAAACAAAGAAATATCTTGTCCAAAATGTCAGTAGCTCTGAGTTTGAGAAACCCTGCTGTAAGTATTCTATAAAGCAGAGATAACTGTACTTACCTCATAGATATGTTGTGAAGTTTCAGTGAGATCATGCAGAAAAAAAACAAAAAAAAAACAAAAAAAAACTGAACCTGTCTTAAACAAGAAATATTTAGAAAACTAATTCAATATATTGAATAGAAAAAAGGCGAAGGACACAATTTGGGGAACCTTTTACCTTTAAGAAATGTCAGAGGAAGGAATGTGTGTCACATATGCTGAAAGGTAGCATAAGGGGAGAAGAGGAGAATAGGGAAAGTGGGGCATCAGAGATCAACAGAGAGCAGGTTACTGGAGTGCTATGAGCGGCTATTGCATGACTGCAACCAGGGAAGAAGGCAAGCAGGTCCCTGAACCTCAGATAGCTCACTGAGGATGGGACCTGGAAAGAGACCACTGTGGTGAATGGTTAGCAGAGTAATGATAACGTTGAGGGAAAAGTTGTAATAAGGGTGAAAGAAAGATGGGAATAGAATTCCAGGCAGCAATAGGCTGAGAATTAAATGAAAAATGAGGATGAGACATAGGAAAAGCAGCTCCTTCACACTGGCTGCTTGACCACAGAGGATAGTTTTGCTTTTTTTTTTTTTTTTTTTTTTTTTTTAGGTTTGGAAAGAACATCCTGTTTAGACAGAAAAGAAAGAAAAGTCAAAAAGGAGATAACGAAACAATAAGAAAGATTGTAATTGATGGAGCAAGAGTCCAGAGGAGAAAGGTGAAAGACTCTGTGATTAGTAGCAATGAAAAGGAGACTTGCTTTAGAAAAAAAATGGGGTACTTCCTATGGCAGAGAAGTATGATGATAATGTCACTATACTTGAAGTCCAGGGGAAAAATGCAAATCTATTTAATAAGATTTTCATTTATAGTTCTTGAAAGGTTCATAAAAAGCATAAAAAGCTGAGTTCTTTTTATGAACCTTTCAAAAATTACAAATGAAAATCATATTAAATAGCCCAAATACACAAGAAAGTGTATTGTCTTGATTGCCATTGGTGTTCCTTCGTTAGACTTCCTATTAAGGACTGAATTATGTCCCCCAGCAAATCCATATGTTGAAGCCCTAACCCCCAATGTGACTGTATTTTGAGATAGGGCCTTTAAAAAGGTATAATAATTAAGGTTAAATGAGGTCATAAGTGTGGGGCCCTAAACCTATGGGACTGGAGTCCTTGGAAGCCAGGAAAAGACACCAGCAGGGCACACATGCAGAGGAAAGGCCATGTGAGAATGCCGTGAGTAGGGGCCTGTTAGCCAAAGGCAGGACAAAATAACTCACCAGAAACCAACCCTGGTGGCTCCTTGATCGTGGACTTCCAGCCTCCAGAACGGTGGGAAGATAAATTTCTGTTCTTTAAGCCACCCAGTGTGTGGCATTTTGTTATGGCAGCCCCAGGGGACTAATTACTTCCCTAATTGGAACTTTTATACACATAATACAATAGGAGAAAGAAGGTGACCTGTTGAAATAAAAATTATTTCTCTTAAAGAATCTTGGCCGGGCGTGGTGGCTCACGCCAATTATCCCAGCACTTTGGGAGGCTAAGGTGGGTGGATCACTTGAGGTCAGGATTTGAAGACCAGCCTGGCCAACATGGTGAAACTCTGTCTCTACTAAAAATGCAAAATAGCCGGGCATGGTGGTGGGTGCCTGTAATTCCAGCTACTCAGGAGACTGAACAAGGAAAATTGCTTAAACCCAGGAGGTGGAGGTTGCAGTGAGCCAAGATCGCCCTACTGCACTCCAGCCTAGGAGACAGAGTGACTCCGTCTCAAAAAAAAAAAAAAAAAAAAAAGATTTTGGCCATAAGGGTAGGATTTGAGAGAGAGAAAGCAGATATTTAATACCAAATCTTAGCCACAACTATTAACTAGATCACCTCAGATTTCCATATTGGGTAGATAAATATGGTGCCAATTACTGCTGGGATTGCAGGTGTTAGAAACAGGTTGCCTTGGTTCAAATCCCAGTATTGACACTTACTAGACATGTGACCTCGGGCAAATTTCTTAATTTTGTTAGCCTTGATCACCTTACCTATAAAACAGGGAACATCCTTGTAAAATAGTTTGGATAATCCTAATACATGCTAGCTAGTATTTTCATGTTTTGCTTGAAATTTTTATATTGCTAAGTTATATAAACATTAATTTGTGACATAAAGGGATGCATTTATTGCTAAGCTTCTATTATTTTTTTGGGAAAAGTATGTATTGCCCTTTCCAATCGTGTAATGACAGCAGAAATAAAAAGTCAAGTAATTGATATTTATAAAAATGTTAAACTAATGTCTTTGTTTCAAGGAGTTTCAGAGAATAAATAACAAAAAGTCTACTAAAAAAGATAGCTTGGGATAGATTTATTGTGCCATTTTAAGATTTCACTTTCAAGTTGCTTAATAGAAAATCAGTGACTATCATAGTATTTGCATTCCCATGATATTTTCCTTAGCCAGAGTTTTCCAGAGGCAGTTTTTAAATAGTAAGTTAATAAAAAGTGGATTGCTGCAACTGATATCTACTATAATTGATACATTTATGTAAACTAGAATATATTAGCTATAGATTTTATTGTTTTTAATAAATATGGTCTATTTATTTTTCGACAATTTTGGTAAGATTTTCTGCCAGTTACCTGAATTTGTAAATTTTAAATAATTTGTAAGTAGAGAAATTTGAAATTTTAAAAAATGTTTCCTTTAGGTTTTAGGGTACGTGTGCAGTTTTGTTATATAAGTAAACTTGTGTCATGAGGGTTTGGTGTATAGATTATTTGCCACTCAAGTATTAAGCCTAGTACTCAATTTTTACTTTTTTCTGCTCCTCTCCCTCCTCCCACCTTTCACCCTCAAGTAAGCCCTACTGCGGTTGTTTCCTTCTGAAAAAATTTTAATACATAAGATGCTTGTTGGTGCCATGTATTCTGCTTTGAGAATACCAAAATTTGGAGAAAAAAATTAACATTTGCTTCTACATAGTTCTATAACAAAATGGTCTTAAAATTGAGAATTTATAGTGTTATGAAAAAATTAATTTAGTATTGATAGTTTTCATTGGGAAAGTATAGTATTTTGATGAAATTAATTAAACATATGTGAAACTTATCATTGGTTTTCATGTCAAAACAGTGTAATTTGGCCCAGAAAGGCAATGATAGGAAGAATAATGTGTAATATCTACTTTTGTTAGTATGGATTTTATATAGTAAGGTAAAGAGAGTTGCAAACACTTAAAATAATTGGCCAGTCACAAAAAGTATGTCCACTGCATGAACTGTTTGAGTTAAGTATAGTTGAGAGATGTTTATTTTTAAGGAAAAGGAAACATATAGAGTTGGCACATTACGGCAACCTAGTCTTATATTTTCCTCCTAAACACTGAAAAGGCTAAGAACTATCACATGAGACTTGATTCCAATTTCTCCTGCTTTTAATTGAAAATGAAAGTCATGCTGCATTTTAAAATCCTTTCTTCCACTTTAATTGCAATTGGGATTCATGGATATAAATTTCATTACGGTCTAAAATAATTACCCTTATTTAATGTCCTCTATATAATTCAATGTTAAATTGCTAAGTGTTTCGAATCACTTCACCCATATTTATACCAATGTATTGCTTCATTAGGACCCACAATGTATGCTAGGCATTCATTTTAACTAAGCCTTTGTCCTAAGAGTTCATAGAGGTGGATACCCTAAGACACACAGAGAACTTTTAACCCATATATCTTGAATTTTAAATAAAACTTTGCTTCAGAAACTTAAGAGTTTGCTTGTCATATCCTGGGCACATACATACACACAAAAGAATAAATGAGTAGGTGGTTGGGTGAGTCCATCCATCTATTTATTAATTCATTTTAAATTTCTATTACAGGCCAGGAAATACTCTAGTTCCTAAAGAGAGATATTGATGAAGAAGCTAGACTAGGTGCCTGATCTCATGAAATGTACATTTTGGCATGAGGAAGACAGCAGATATCTAAACAAACGAAGTAGTTTTTAGCTAGTGGTGAGTGAAAATGAGTTAAAATCACAGAATGACAGCGAGAAGGATTTTGAGTAATTGCTTCTTTGTATGGGTTGGTCAGTCCTGTGTAAAGAGGAAACAATTGAGCTGAGACCTGAATGGTACTGAGAAAAAAACATGAAAATCTAGAGAACAAATGTTCCAGGCAGAAGACAAAGGCCCTGAGGCAGATGCGTGAAGCATTCTATGGTCAAAAGTAGCATAGGATAATTCAGAGAAGTTGTAGAGGTCAGCAGAAGAGTGACGTGATCTGATTTACGTTTTTAAAAGATTACTCTGCTCACTGTGTAAGGACGAGAGAGGAAATAAAGGAAACGGCAGTTACAGAATTATCCAGTGAGAAAATGGCGGTTGGGACCCAAAGATAATATAGAAAAGAGGATTCATTTCAGATTATTGAAGCTAGAATGTACAGGATTTGGTGTTGGATTAGATATGGAGGAAGGAAAAAGACAATCTAGAACAGGAGTCAGCAAACGTTTTTTTGGAAAGGGCCAGGACGTTAAAGAATATCTGTAAAACTGGACATTAAATAGCTCAGTTTATAGAGAAAGAGACTGACCAAAAACTAACAATTCCAGAACTCTGCAGTATGCTCTGAAAAGTAACCATAAGGTATCAGATAGGATTCAGAAAGAGGCACATAGGTGGGGGTGATAGAGAAAGTGAGTGGTCTAGGACAGTCCTTTTCCAAGGATCTGTGCTCAAGGATCAGTTTTGTTTTTTATTTTCAGCCCATCCATTGTGGACAGATGTTTTTGTAAAATAAAATACAAATGACTTGCTAGAAAAATACAAGTGAAAAAAAGCATAGAAATAAATGCCCACTATTTTTTCCTATTATATTCAGCATACATAAAATCCTATTTCAGTAAAAATATTAGAACAAACATAATGCCGGATAAAAGGAAAAGAATTGCCCCAATTAATCACATTGTCATTGAAAGTATGTTTACAAGTAATAAGAAAGATAATGGCTATTATACTTGTTTTACCATCGTAACAAAACCACAATTTATGAGTGAAACAGCAATTCTCCATTCTGACTGCAATTGGTACACTTTGAAAGAACACTGTGCATTTCACTGTCTAGTCTTTAATGTATCAAATGTGCCTGTTTCTTGATTGTTAACTTTTTTGATCTAGGTTAGATGGATGATGGAAATGCCACTTGCAGGGAGTAATGTGTACTTTAGCTGTTTTATGTTTTGTTTAATACACTCGGAATAGAGAAACCAGTCTCGCAGAGAAGAATTGATGGGAATAGAAGAAGTGATTTTAAAGTAATATCAGCATACTGGAAAAATTTATATTTATTTATTTATTTATTTATTCATTCATTTATTTTGAGATGGAGTTTCTCTCTTGTTGCCCAGGCTGGAGGACAATGGCATGATCTCGGCTCACTGCAACCTCCACCTCCTGTGTTCAAGCGATTCTCCTGCCTCAGCCTCCCAAGTAGCTGGGACTACAGGCATGGACTACCACGCCAGGCTAACTTTGTATTTCTACTAGAGACAGGGTTTCTCCATGTTGGTCAGGCTGGTCTCGAACTCCTGACCTCAAGTGATTCACCTGCCTTGGCCTCCCAAAGTGCTGGGACTGCAGGTGTGAGCCACTGTGCCTGACCTTCATTTTTATTTTGTATTCAAAATAGAACAAGTGAGGTTCTATTTTAGTTAATCCTTCATTAGTAGCCAGTTATATCAATTACTCCTGTAAAGTATGTTTAAATTTTAATTCTCTTCGTAAGATAGATTCTGAATTTTATATACTTTAGGTTAAAATTAGCAAACTAATCTTAAAATATCACACATTTAATAATACCCTCTTGCATATGACTTGTATGCGCCTTTTACCAAATGTTTCTCACCTTATGGATTTGACAGTAACACAAATCTGTACCCTGTTCAAAAACACAAGTCCACTGATCTTGCCCTTGGATGTCTCAATATTGTCAAATTGCTAGAAAAGTTTCTAAACTTCTGGGTTTATGTCTTTATAGACTAGCAACAAATAGTGGGCCAATTATACTTTGAGTAGTAGTACTACTCTACAAAAAGATTGTGAATTCAATCATCCTTAGAAAAGGGCAAATCATATATAGGAATCTTATATATAAATATTTAAGATAGAATATTTATAATATCAAAATTGTGTGTAGGAAAATCTCAAAACACTTCTTTTTAAAACACAGTGTTTCTCTTTTTACACCCTTTATTAAGATGCATATATTCCTTTTATATTTCAATATTTTTGGAGTACAGGTGGTTTTTAGTTACATGGGTAAGTTCTTTAGTGGTGAGTTCTGAGATTTTGGTGTACCCATCACCCTAATAGTGTATACTGTACCCAGTATGTATTATTTTATCTCCCACCCCACTTCCACCCTTCCCCTATAGTCCCCAAAGTCCATTATGTCATTCTTATGCCTTTGCATTCTCATAGCTTAGCTCCCACTTATAAATCATGCTGCTATAAAGATACATACACACGTATGTTTGTTGTGGCACTATTCACAATAGCAAAGACTTGGAATCAACCCAAATGTCTATCAGAGACTGGATTAAGAACATGTGGCACATATACACTATGGAATACTATGCAGCCATAAAAAAAGGTGAGTTCGTGTCCTTTGTAGGGACATGGATGCAGCTGGAAACCATCATTCTCAGCAACCTATCGCAAGATCAGAAAACCAAACACCGCATGTTCTCACTCATTGAACAATAAGATCACTCAGACTCTGGAAGGGGAACATCACACACTGGAGCCTATTATGGGGAAGGGGGAGAGGGGAGGGATAGCATTCGGAGTTATACCTGATGTAAATGACGAGTTAATGGGTGCTGACGAGTTGATGGGTGCAGCACACCAACATGGCACAAGTATACATATGTAACAAACCTGCACATTCTGCACATGTACCCTAGAACTTAAAGTATAATAATAAAAAAAAAAGAGTTCAAAAAAAAAAATGGAGGGCCATTGAAACTCTCTTTTGAATATGAAATAAAAAATTCTCGCCCAGTCGTAGTGGCTAACACCTGTAATCCCAGCACTTTGGGAGGCTGAGGCGGGCGGATCACGAGGTCAGAAGTTCAATACCAACCTGGCCAACATATTGAAACCCCATCTCTACTAAAAATACAAAAAATTAGCTGAGTGTGGTGGTGGGCACCTGTAATCGCAGTTGCTTGGGAGGCTGAAGCAGGAGAATTGCTTGAACCCAGAGACAGAGGTTGCAGTGAGCAGAGATTGCACCACTGGGAGACAGGGCAACAGTGTGAGACTCCATCTCAAAAAAAAAAAAAAAAAAAAGAAAAAAGAATTCTGTTATGTTCAAAGTATCGGGAAATGGCACTTTGCATTACTTTTGGATTGACATTTTAAATATAATGCTTTTGTTAGATGTCTACATAATAATTGATTTTAATGCATGTGCAAATTATATTTTTTAAAAGAAAGTAATATTTCTTTTATAATTTAATATGGCTATCCATATTTTAATAAATTCTAAACACAAAGTTCTTTCAGTTTCTTTTTGGCAGTAAAATAATGGACACTTACAATTCATTCCTTAACATATAATGTATGATATTCATTATCTTCATGTTTTGTTTGAAATTGGTTCAAATTGATATAGGCTCTGCAATAGCAGAAATCAGTTACTCTATTGAATATAAATCCTATGGTGAATACAAATTTGAACTTTTAATTCAAAATAAGGCACCAAATATTGTGTTATTATTCCATTTTTTAAAAACCAACTGTAACCCAAGGTCGTTACTGGTGCCTGCCCCTATGCACTTTGAGATACTTAAGGAAAAGTTGAGATTGTTTCAGGTTGGAAACTGTAAGTAATATGTAATAAACTTTCCTACATTAAAAAAAAAATAAATGAGACATGATATTTGGTTTTCCATTCCTGAGTTACTTCACTTTGAATAATGGTCTTTGACTCCATCCAAGTTGCTGCAAATGCCATTATTTCATTTTTTTTATGGCTGAGTAGTATCCCATGGTGTATATATACCACATTTTCTTTATCCACTCATTGACTGATGGACATTTAGGTTGTTTCCATATTTTTGCAATTGTGAATTGTGCGGTTACAAACATGCATGCACAAGTGTCTTTTTCACATAGTGGCCTCTTTTTCTTTGGGAAGATATACAGTAGTTGTATTGCTGGATTGAATGGTAGTTCTACTTGTAATTTTTAAAGGAATATCCATACTATTTTCCATAGTGGTTATACTAGTTTACGTTCCCACTAGGAATGTAAGTGTTCCCTTTTCACTACATTCATGCCAAAAAGATGTATATATTCTTAACAGTTAAGGATTAAAAGTGAGAAAGAGTTAAAAATAAAATCTTAAGCTAATATTTGTCACCAATATTCCAACAGTAGAATTACTAGATAAGCAAGTAAACAAAAAAATTGAGAAGTTTAGTCATTTTATATTGGATATTTCTATGTAACCAGGAGTGTCCTACATGCTTGACTGGACTGTTTTCCACACTTAACCATTAATGTGGTTATAGTATAAGCATAGACAACCTAAAATCAAACAAGTACTAAACCGATACAATTTCAACTTTGAAATAACTGAAAAAAAAATCAAGGAGGATACATGCCAAAATGTTAACGTTTAGCCAAAGATTGTAAAATTACAGTAAATCATTTATCCCTTAGAGTTCTTCAGTGTCTTTCAATTTGTTCATGTATTGCCATTGGAAACACACACATACACACACACAGACACACACATACACGTAATTTTAAAATTCAAAACTAGATGATTTGACTAACATAATAAGCCTAGTCAACAAGACCCTACCCTGGAAAAGACTGATTTATATGGACATGTTAGACATGGAAACTTGATCAGCACTGAGTCACTTTTTTTATTTCTCAAAAGTAACAGTAAGTAAAAGGAGAGAATTCCTGAAACCTATTCTTAGCTTTTTAATCTTTTGTGCGTATGCCAAATTGAATCATTATTTTCAATTGGTACCTTTTAAAGCATATAATTATAATCAGGAAACAGTTTAAATGAAATGTTTGTTATTTGAAACCCATTTTTCTAGTGAATAATCCCCTTGATAGATAGGTGGATATTATTACAAAGCAAAGACACAGACAAATATATAATACTTTGGTGTGTGTAATTCTCTCTTGCAAATATAAACATATGTGCATGATAAGAAAATACTAATAATTATTTACTCATGAAAGTGTCATTGCTTTCTATGAAATTACTATCTAATATGATTTTGAGTAGATGAAATTATTTTTATGTACACTATAGCCTTCCTTCTGATAAGCATTCAGCCACTCATTACTTCCCACCTTTATATTATAAGTCTTTGTATCTTATCTGTAATATAAGACTGTAAATTCCTCAAAGTTGTACTTTATTCTTTTTGCATAATGCACAGTAGCTTGAATTGTTCCTTATAGATAGTAGGCATTGTATACATACATGTATGTGAGTTTGGATGAACGGATGGATGGATGGATGGATGAATAAATGGATGGATAACTGGAAAATATGGATGTGGCTGGTTTTATTTTATATGGAGGTAATTTTTTCTCCAAGGAAACATATAGTCACATGACAGTTGATAGTGTAAACCACTAAGAATTATGATTGTCCAATTATAAATAAAATAAACAAAAAGTAACAAACATAAGAACACTTGAAGCCACAAAGTAAATCAAGAGATTTTCTGCATAAGTGTACCAAAACCGTGAAGGATCCCTCTGAAACCTTGGGCTTAGCTAAGTAAAACATCTTAACTACTTTGGAACACTAACTTTCTATATTTTTAAATAAATATTTTTTAAAAACAATTTAGTTGACATTTAGGTTAACAAAGCATAATGGTATAGTCTGTGAAATTAAGAAGGCTTTTCCAAGCCTTCTGATAATACCTGACAAACATTTTGCTTAGCACTATTGAAGTATTTGAAATAGCTTCCAGTTTAAGATTTACACTTTTTGACTTATAACATTTCACTATTAAGTGTAAAAAAGAAAAAAAAACTGTTTTGAATGTTAGGACTTTCTCCCATCCTATTTTTAATTTGAAAATATTCCATTTTTTAAATGTTTATACAAAATTCTAAACCATTATATCAGAATAAAGGATAGGAGATCATGAGAATTAAATCAACTAACTCACACACACTATATATATAAAATATATATCTATTTTATACACATGTAAAATATATTACACTGTAAAGTAAACTTTAAATGCAATGATTTTTTAGCAGCATGGTAATGCTGATCTCTTGATATTTGAACTGCCTTTCTAATAATTTAAAGACCATTTCTGTCTAGATGAAGTCTCATTATATCATAACCGAATAACAACCGAATTATATTCTTTTTAGACATACCACTGAGTAATCAGCTCCCTTCAGAATATTTTGCCTTTATAATGAAAACATTTTAATAACTAAATTTATTACCCACTGAGTTACTGTCATTATAGCATTCTAAAACAGACAATTTCCTGGAATGAGAAACACAGTCTCTTAACTGATATCGTTAAGGACAATTTCTTTAAATGTCTTAGTGTGTAAATTCTTAGTGTGTAAGGGTTACAGTTTCTTCTTCCTTCCTGTCTCCCTTTTTCCATCCACCTTTCATTCTTTCATTCAAACCTTCCTTGTTTTTCCTTCTGCCTTCCTCTTTCCTTTCTTTTCCTTCCCCACCTGACAAGTATGTCTAAATTGGGAGTTATACCTGATGTAAATGACGAGTTGATGGGTGCAGCACACCAACATGGCACAAGTATACATATGTAACAAACCTGCACGTTATGCACATGTACCCTACAACTTAAAATATAATACTAATAAATAAATTTAAAAATAAATAAATAAACATAAAAGGGATTTCCCATTTGCTCTCTTTCAGTATCTGTGTACTCAACTGATAACATTTTACCCATGCTCCTTAAAGTATTATGTCAAGACTTGTAAAATTAGATTTTCTATCCCAAGAAAAGTAACCCAAAATTTTACATGAAATATGTGCATGCAAAAAGGTTTGCTGTGGAGATGCCCTAAACTAAAGCCATTTGCTCAGTAACACGTCTTTAATTTATTCCGAAAGTTTAGCATGTATGTAGAAATTTGGTGTTTTATTTTACAATGTTAAAATGTAACTTGTGTATGAATTGTGAGTTTGTTTAAAAAGAGAATTTAATGATTTTTCTATAGTTACCTATATTTGTTAAAACCCATAAATAATATTTTCTGGTTTATACTTATTCAGTTGCTGGAGTTTTCACGACATCTCAGAATAATCTTTTTCAGAATAGAATAACAATACAAAAAAGGCATTAGTCAAGAAATGTCATAGGACCTGAGTAACTATTTAGAAAAGCATATGATACCTATAGTAGTACTTTTCTAAATGTCTGTTTGATGAGGGTTCACACAGACAGCAGGTGTTCCTACAGAATGTCTGAGAGAAGGAAAAAATGAAACACTAATTGGTTCATTTTTGTGCCAGGAGTGATAAATTCTATAACACCATCAATTATGCTTATCAAGATGTCTTAAATTATTCATTGATCAGTACAGGGATCTGCAGACAGTGGCAGTCATTTGGAATTTAATAATATTACTTGATTTCTACTTTAAAACTCCATCTAGCATAACCATATCTATGCTTTTCCATTTATATATTTTACTACTAAGAATTTCAAAGTGTATTTTCAAAATAATATTTTGTGGAGTTTTAATCTAGCTTAGTGTGTTGAACAGAATTTGTTAAGTTAAAAGTTTTAATTCTTGTCAAATTTATCATCAGTTTACTCTGTTATTCTTTGGTAATATGCTATTCTGTTTAAAGTGTCCTTAATTCAAATAGATATAGAAGGAAGACAGGATTCTTTTTTTTAATAAAAACTACTTGAACTCTCAGAATTACTATGAGTTTTAAATGTCTAATAACACAATCTCTTAATATATCGAAATGGATTTGAAAAACTAAGCTTTAGTGATTATTGTTGTTCAGTTTTCCTAGATAATATTATTTGATTCTTCTCTTTCAATACCTTTTCATAATGTTTTGGATTTCATTGTATTGAAAATATCCAAATATAAAGGACAGAAGCCTTATGAAATATACATTTTAATGGTGGATGTGCTGCTAAGTTGCAGTCATCTTAGACAAGGAACTTAAACTCTGTGCTTAAATTTTCTTATTATCTGAAAGAAAACCCAGAAAATTAGACAGATATTGTCTATTTATAATAAAAGAAATACTATATTTTAGTTTATGTTGTGAATGCATCTAGCTTTAAGGACATTCTCTAATCTCGGATTCCCTCTAAGTTTAGGTAAGGACCAAGACATTCTACGGGAAAGTGGGAAATTTTACCATATGAAGAACAATGACAAAAATAATATTTGAACATAGTTTTCAACTATGGGAATTATATTTATTAATTATGGATAATATATTTTTGAAAACTTTGTAAGAAGTGTTGCCTATTATTTGTCTATTTAGCAATCATTTGTTTTGGCATGAATTAATACAATTCATTACAGAAAGCTTTATGTTCTTGAATATGATTCTTGATTTCCTGTGTCTCTGTCTAATCTTTTTTTGGGGTCCCTTTATGAATAGAAATACTTCATGTATTAGGTTCAGCATTCTAGCTACCATGCACCCTAGATGAGCTCATTACCCAAGAGTCTGAAGTGACAGCTGCTCCCTTCCCCTCCACCCAGGCCCAAGAAGGGTGTCATGTTCCTCTTTATAGATTTTCAAAATAAAAAAGTATATGTAAAAGCAATTAAAGAACATTCACATTTTAAATCAGCAAGCATCTTACTATGTTTCAGGACCTGACCATGCATAACTTACTGTTTAATACTCACAACACACAAAGCATTTACATGTATTAAGATGATAGAGGATTAAAATTAAATGTAATTTCTTCCAGTACTTTAAAATTATCTCCATTATAATTGGAGATTATAATACTAACTCATAGTATTTCAAAATAAAAGAATTGACTTTTGTTTTGAAAAACCTCATTGGAACTATTAAACTATTTGTTATTACATGCAAAACACTTATAGCAATGCCTGGCATATGAGTACCATGTAAGTGAGGCTCTGATTATCATGTGGGTACTGGGACTTTTTTTTCTTTCCTTCATTCTAGTTCAGTAGTTGCCAGAATGTAGTGTATAGTAAGAGTTACTGTATCTGGTTGTATTTAGTAATTTTCAAGGGTGATTATAGTATGCATGTGTTTATTCATTTTGTGTTGATGCTGTAGTATTTACTATTTTAGTGACAGAATTGATCATGTTTCACTATAGAAGTCTGAATACAGTTCCAGGTGCATAGCAGGATACTGAATAGATTGGATTTAAGCAGTTCAATCACTCTTCCTGTTTTATGCTAAAGTTGTTTTTTCACTCTTCCAAAATGAGTTAATTTTTCTGTGACTCTCTCCTGTTGTTTTCCTGTATTCCGCGTATTTATTTTGCCTGTGAACATTAGTTTACTATTTTGTTAAGTGGAGATAATGATGCTTGTTTTTCAGAATTTTTTTTTGAGAATTGGAATTAATATATGTTAGTGGTAATTTAAATAACAGTACCTGGCATAAAGGAGGCATTCCATAATTGGTAGATCTTGCTGTCATTTCAGTATTTTAGTTTACTCATTGATTTTGTGATGTATATCATTTAGTATGTCACAGACTTTATTCCAAACAATTATTTGAATATCTGCTTTTGTCAGATATGGCTGCCAGATTTGTTTATGTTTTGGCAACTCTCTTGGCGAACAAGGTAGAGGTGGTCCCTAATCTCATAGAGTTTATATGCTAGTCAGGAAAAATAATATCTAACGTGCTTCTTAACAGTGTATTTAGATTAAGTGTTTGAATTTATTTTTTATTTAGATGCCTTAAGATTGTTTCATTATATCATTGATTAGGTTGCCATTGTTATTACTTTATAGAAGATTTATTCTAATCACTGTACTTTTTTCCTCTGGCAGCTCTTTCAAACATTTGATTGGAGGGCTGGATGATGTTTCTAATAAAGCATATGAAGATGCAGAAGCTAAAGCAAAGTAAGTGGATTTTTTCCTTTGGCCTGAATCTTGATTGAAAAATGATTTTGAATAGAAATAAGATCAAATATTTTGTTGGACTTGACACATCCCAACACTCTGACAGGAAATAACTAATTACTTGACCGACAAAAGAAGCAAATTCTTCAAGATAATTATTACATGGTATGTTTACCTAGTAGTATGTCTCTCTTCAAACACAAAACTTTAATTTTGTGATGAAGACGATCTCAGGAAGAAAAAATGCTTATTTTAAAATCTAATATAAACAATTAAATGTAAACGTGTTATTTGTCCTCCAGAAAATACTTTCTGAACAAATGGTGGTTGTGTTCCACAGTTGCCTGTCGAATTGTATCAAAAATAATAAGGCTAGAAATATTTCCCTGTGCTAATTCATCATTACTTTGAACTTTGATGTTACTGATATGAAAATGACATGAGATGGTAAATATCCCATTAATTATGATGTATACAAATACAATTCTTTCTACAAGAATACTTTGATTAAAACAATATTTTTGACAAAGATTTAAAGTAAGTTGATATTAGCTTTTTCTGCAAAATTATTGTTATTTTTAAAATATCAGTAATCTATATAATCCTCCCCTCTTTCCCCAATGTAATTAGTATTTAATAGCATATAGCATACCTAACGGATTAAATTGACAACAGTTAGCATTAAACAGATAGTTCAGGGCCAGAATTTGATCCATTGGTTTTGTAGTAACCTAAAAATCAAAAGAAGTAAAATAATTTATTTTGCTTTGAGACTCCATGAAGATGAAAAGTTTGTCCTATAACTAAAATATTAATAATTATATTCCATGTTAACCTAATAAAATTATGTTATTTTCAAAGCTATATGAAAATATTCACAATTTCTCCTCTGTATCCTCTGCATAGCCCTGAGATCGAATGCCTGTAGTGCTTCTGCTAAGGTTTGCTTAGGAAGTTAAACAGGCCAGTTGTAACACCAGACTCCATGCAGTCACTGAGACTGCTTATGTTCTGGATAATTAGTATTATTTGTCCTGGTTTATTTCAAAAGGCTAAAATGCACATTGGTACTCAGTTTAGACTTTAGTTTCTAGTATTAATAATAATTCCACCGAGGTGGGAAAAGGTGCCATTTAAGGTACCTTATCAGTTTTTAAAGTTATAAAATGGCCTTTGTTATGGCCTATGCTATTCCTATTCCTATAGGAATTTTTTTTGATATATGTCAAAATTCATACTTTTATAATTTATGTCAGCTTTTATTTTCGTGTGTGTGTGTCTGTGTGTGTGTATGTGTGTATGTGTCTGTGTGTGTGTCTGTGTGTGTCTCTGTGTGTGTCTGTGTGTGTGTCTGTGTGTGTCTGTGTCTGCGTGTGTGTGTCTGTGTCTGTGTGTGTGTCTGTGTGTGTGTGTCTATGTGTGTATGTGTCTCTGTGTGTGTGTCTGTGTGTGTATGTGTCTGCGTATGTGTGTCTGTGTCTGTGTGTGTGTGTCTGTGTCTGTGTGTGTGTCTGTGTGTGTGTCTGTGTGTGTGTGTGTCTGTGTGTGTGTCTGTGTGTGTGTCTGTGTGTGTCTGTGTCTGCGTGTGTGTCTGTGTCTGTGTGTGTGTCTGTGTGTGTGTGTCTGTGTGTGTATGTGTCTGTGTGTGTGTGTCTGTGTGTGTATGTGTCTGTGTGTGTGTGTGTCTGTGTGTGTGTGTATTCTGTTAAGGGTCTCATTGGTCATTGTATATATATATATATCATATATAATTTACCTATAGTATATATGTAATTTTATATCTATTACAATTTATATAATTATACTCATACGGTATTAAATATATCTGTATGCATATATATATATAATATATATAAAACAACGGATGGTAATCTTAAAAATTCATGTACAATCCAGTTAAGCAACTATTCTTAGTTACCAGAAAAATTCAAGAGTCTTGTAGACTAGTGTATTTTTGCTGCTTTCCTATTAAACTTTGAAAGTTTAATCTCATTTTTCCTATTAAGACCTGGAAAAATTTTCTAATGAATGCTTTTGTAGAATTCCTGTTTATTCCACTTAAAGTTGAGACCACTATCATGCTTCAAATTTATCAGTGATGGGGAAGTGACTGAGTTAGTCATAGGTTTCTCAGTGTCCTATTGACTTTATAAAGATAACTGTGTGTACATCTCCTGAATTCTGGCCATTCACGGATTCACTTGCACATACTTCGATTAAAAGTAGTAAGTAAGAAAAACTGAAACAATGAAATTCAGATATTCAGACAATTAGAGGTAGGTATGGCAACAATTCTTAACATTGGAAGAAAATCAGTCAATATGAAAAACATGAACCTGAATGAAGGCCAGAAGCCTTGGGTTCTGCTCCTGGCTCTGTCATTACCAGACAAGTGATTTTGGTCATGAATCTTAACGCCTCTCTCTCAGTCTCTGTTTTCACACTTTTAAAATGGCATTTTTGAGATTTAATTGATGGCAGTGTATAAAAACACTTTGCAAATTCTAAAGGCTATAAAAATATGTCACTAGGCTCATACCTGTAATCCCAGCACTTTGGGAGGTCAAGGTGGGTGGATCACCGGAGGTCAGGAGTTCAGGTCAGGATCACCTGAGTTCAGCCTGGTCAACATGGTGAAACCCTGTTGCTACCAAAAATACAAAAGTTAGCCAGGCGTGGTGATGGACACCTGGAATCCCAGATCTTCAGGAGCCTGAGGCAGGAGAATCACTTGAACCTGGGAGGTGGAGGTTGCAGTGAGCCAAGATCACGCCATTGCACTCTGGCCTGGGCGACCAGAGCAAAACTTTGTTTCAAAAATAACTAAGTAAGTAAGTAACTAACTAACTTACTAAATAAATAAGTAAAGTATATCACTAGAAATAACTAGAAATATACCTTAGTTCATTTGATGTATAATTGAATTTACAGATTCCATGTCTATTATGTTGATCAATTTTACTTGGACAAGAAGTCTTTAATCTTATGTAAGCAATATACTTTTACTTGAGTAGCATATTATGAAATTAAACCTTGCCTAGAAAACATTAATGCAATTATTTTTAATAAAACAGTAATATTTGATTAAAAGAGACTTCAATTCTAATTAAAGAAGAAAGAAGAGCAATTAAATGACTACCTACATCAAAGTAGTTTCAAATATTGCTATTTGGAACCATTGATTTGGTAGATTATAATATAGCCATTATGTTTATACTTTTTCTCCCAGTTTTACTGAGATGTAACTGAGAAATAAAAATTGTATACAATTAAAGTGTATATGACATGCTGATTTGATATGTAAGAATGCATTGTGAAATGATTATCACAATCAAACGAATTAACACATCTACCACCTCACATAGTTACTTTTGTGTGTGTGTGGTAAGAACACTTAAGATCTACTGTCTTAGCAAATTTCTTTTTTTTTTTTTTTTTTGAGACGGAGTCTCGCTTTGCCACCCAGGCTGGAGTGCAGTGGCCAGATCTCGGCTCACTGCAAGCTCTGCCTCCCGGGTTCACGCCATTCTCCTGCCTCAGCCTCCTGAGTAGCTGGGACTACAGGCGCCCGCCACCTCGCCCGGCTCGTTTTTTTTTGTATTTTTTTAGTAGAGACGGGGTTTCACCGTGTCAGCCAGGATGGTCTCGATCTCCTGACCTCGTGATCCGCCCGTCTCGGCCTCCCAAAGTGCTGGGATTACAGGCTTGAGCCACCGCGTCCGGCCAACAAATTTCAACTGTACAGTTTTGTCTGAATTTTCTGCTCAATTCACACTAAACCCAAATGAATGTATAGTCCATGTTTTTTTAATATTGATTATTATTTAGAAAATGGTAATTGCTTGATGAAACATGTCTAAAACCTTTGATCCAAATTCTAATGAGGCTGATAATGTGACCTTTATTCCTAAAAACAGCCAAATAAGTAAATAAGCAAATAAATAAATATTGGAGGAGTTATTATTGTGTCTTATACACTGTTAGCATTTTATCATCTTCTAATAAATAATTAATATCAGAAGATTTCTGAAGTGTAAGATATCTCTTAATTAGGTGTCCTGTCACTCAAAGAAGGCAAACTGTGAATTATTCCCCAGAGAAAGCTTTCTAGTTGAACTATCAAGTTTAAAACTCTATTTGAATTAGCAGTTATTTCTCCCTATTGAATTTCTTCCCCTTAACTACTTGATACTTTCACTTTGTATTTAAGGAATTTATAAGGGTTGCCAAAGCTGCAGGGGCTAGGAACCAGCTCTAATTTGTTTAAAATCTGGGATATTTCTGTTAAAGCCTCTAAATTTTTATAAGGATCACAATATCTTGACCATTTAGAAAGACAATGTTAAATTGGCTCCACTTTGGAAGCTTTATTTGTTTAAGGTCTTCTTGATGTTTTGCAAAACCTACGGAAGATAAGATTAATATTTCTGGCCGGGCGCGCTGGCTCAAGCCTGTAATCCCAGCACTTTGGGAGGCCGAGATGGGCGGATCACGAGGTCAGGAGATAGAGACCATCCCGGCTAACACCGCGAAACCCCATCTCTACTAAAAAATACAAAAAACTAGCCGGGCGAGGTGGAGGGCGCCTGTAGTCCCAGCTATTCGGGAGGCTGAGGCAGGAGAATGGCGTAAACCCGGGAGGCAGAGCTTGTAGTGAGCTGAGATCCGGCCACTGCACTCCAGCCTGGGCGACAGAGGGAGATTCCGTCTCAAAAAAAAAAAAAAAAAAAAAAAAAAAAAATATATATATATATATATATATATATATATATATATGTGTGTGTGTGTGTGTATGTCTTAAAACTCAACTAAAATGATTATGTTAGTTATCCATGGGAAATCATTATTGATATTATCTCATTGACTATGCCTATTTGGGTAAGAAGCGAAAAAAAGTAGGACTGACTGTAAAGATTGATTAAGTTGAGACATTTAAAAACTTCAATGGTAGCATAATCAATCTCAATGGCAGAAAGATTTCACAAAATATACAGACCACGCCAGTAAAACTACACCAGGCACTCAGCTCAGATAGATAGTCTAGGAAGATTGGCTTGAGAAAAATGTTCCAGTAGAAGTGGTTCTCAAAACTCCTCTACTGCAGGATAGGTGCCCTCAGTCTGCCTCGTGAGATATATTTTCTACAAAGATAATTGTTCTTGGCAGAAATTTTGCCGATATAGCATGCTTCTCTTGATTGCTGCTAATTATCTACTAAGGGCTTCTCTTTTTAAAATATGAAATTATAATCATGAAGACATTAGAAGAGGCAATATCAGATCAAAGTGAAGGTTCACTGAACTTTATTTGGACAAGAAGGTAGCATGTGTGATGAGAGGTACATATTTTTTATTGATAATATGTATTCATTCATTTAATAAACATTTAAAAATTTACTTATGATGAGTCAGGCATTGTGCTTTATAACGTGCACACCAAATAGAAAACACCATTTCCAATACCAAGGATCATCTTACAGCTCAGTAGGGAAGCTGGTATGTAATTCAATGAATACTTTCACTATTTGGCTCTAAGAATAAGTTATAATAATTATTATGAGATAATAATATTTGGATATAAAGTTAATCTCTATATTGAAGCCTGTCTTATAAAAATCATAACCATCCAGAAATATCAAAAGAAAAATTAAATATCTTATTTTGTTAAATATTTCTGACATATGTGTATAGCTTGTATCTTTGATGTCTTAATTGCTGAATACTCAGCAGTTACAGGCAAAACAGCTATTTCTTCAAATAAAAAAGCATATATATATGTCTATATATGTCTGTATATGTGTATGTATACACACACATACACACACATATATAAGCCAAGATAAAGAAAGAAAATGAAAGCAATCTAAACCAAACACAACTGCTATTACCTATCTTTGTATTTTACAGTTGTACTTATAGTGCATTTTCAATTTTATATCTTGCTTTATTCCATTTAACATCTGTGTTAGTCTGTTTTGCGTTGCTATAAAGTAATACCTGAGCCTCAGTCATTTATGAAGAAAAGAGGTTTATTTGGTTCATGGTTCTACAGGCTGCACAGGAAGCATAGTGCTGGCATCTGTTCTTGGTGAGGCTACTGGAAGCTTCCAGTCATGGCAGAAGGCAACAGGGGAGCAGGCATATCACATGGAGAGAAAGGGAGCAAGGGAGATGCTAGACTTTATTAAACCACCAGCTCTCACTCTGTGAACTAAGAGGAGGAGCACTCACTTATTATCATGGGGGTGGCACCAAGCCATTCATAAGAGATCCACCCCCATAACCCAAACACCTCCCATCAGGCCCAACCTCCAGCACTATGGATCACATTTTAACATGAGATTTAGAGGGGACAAATATTCAAACCATATCAACATGTTCATATTATAAACATTTATAATACTATTATATACTCTTTATGAAAATCATTTTAATGGTACCTGACAACCCAATGAATAGAAACTTAGACTTCTAGACTGATTCAGGTTGTAGTCTTGTTGATTCAATGTATTTTGCTTTTAAAGGTAAGATCTCAATTTCTTTTTAAGGAAAAAAAAAGCACCAAACAACAAAAACACCTTCAAATGCATTCCATCTAGCAACGCTTCTCAAACTACTTTGTGTCATGACGTTCATAGAAAATCAGTACAGCATTTTGCACTAATTAGTTCAGCTGCCCTAGGCTCCATCCTTCAGTTTTGAAGGCTAATGGGATTCATACCTAAGCCCTTCAATGGGAAGTTCTGACAACTATATGACTATAGATGTGTAAATACACTTAGTTTTTATCTAGATTTATGATACCCAATATTGTTCTTTATTAACTCCTTCTCTTGTCAAAATCTATGTAAAGCCTCCAAATGAGCATGGACAGATTTTTTTTTTAATCTGTAATATCCCTTGGTATACATAAAGATTTAAAGGCTCCTTGCCGTGGCTCTGCAGTCCCTCATGCACCAGCATCACCCATGTTCATTCACTTCCTCATATGCTTTCATCTATTCAACAGTTATTTTCTATGTGCCTACAAAATGTTGCATATAAAATAATGAATAAAATAGATAAGTTTCTTGCCTTAATGGAGCTTATTGTCCAGTGGGGGACTGAGGCATATGTTAATCTTTCTGGGAAGTCTTCTTAGGGGAAGTGACATTTTAACTAGATGTGGCCTGAATTCTGAAGAATTAGCTGGTGCTGGCTAGGCAAGAATTAGTTGGTATTAGTTAAGCAAGGAGGTGCAGAGAACATTCTAGCTGGAGGAACAAATGGAAAACATTCTACATAGAGGAACAGCATGGAAAAAGCCCTCAAAGTAGGAAGCAACATTATACAGTCAAGGAACTAAACTAGCAATATGTCTGAGAGCTAGAACAAGAGAGAGAAGGAGATCAGGAAGGAGAGAATGACAGAGATCAAATCTCACAAGACTTTGTAAGCCACATTAAGAAATGGGGAAATCACATCAGACTTCTAAGCTGGCAAATGAGATGAGTTGGTTTATATTAAAACTGGGCACTCTTGTCTCTGGGATTGAAGGGGTGTACATTGAAAGTAGGGAGAATAATCAGAATATTTTTCATATTAAAGCTAGTAGTAGACATGAATAGAGAGAGGACAATGTGAGTTAACAAAAAGCATTTGAGAGATATTTAGGTGGCAAAGCCAGCAGGTCTTCAGAAAATAAATATAGGTGGTAAAGGGGGAAAAGGTCAGGGAAAGTGCAAAGAGTTTTGGTCTGAATATTGGAGAGAAGTGATGGAATTCACTAAGGTAGAGAAGGATTATATGGTTCCCAGGTTTGGAGAGTAGGGTGATCATAAACTGATTTTTTTTAATGAGGTACTTTTGAGATGTGGTAGGTAGGTCTGGTGCTCAGAGAAAAGATTGTTGTCAATTTGAGAATAATGAATATTTCAATGGTAGATAGAAATTGTAGCTGTGGATGAGATAGAAATTAGAGAGTGAGAAGAGCATGGCACTTAGGATTGATTCTTGAGGAATGTTAACATTTAAAGGTTAGAGAAGAAAGAAGAATTTGGCAAAAGCTAAAGAAAGAAAGACTGAGAAGGAGAGATGAAGGGTAGAAGGAACACCACATGCACAGAAACCAAGAACAGACTGTGTGTTTTAGTTTGTTCAGGCTGCTATAACAAAATACTGTAAACTTAGTGGCTTATAAACAGTAGAAATTTATTTCTGAGTTCTGGAGACTGTGAAGTCCAAGATCAAGGCACCAGCAGATGAAACGTCTCCCCATGTCCTGGTATATAGACAGCTGCCTTTTCACTGTAGCCTCACATGGCAGAAGGAACAAGAGCTCTCTGGGGTCTCTTTTATAAGGGCACTAGTCCCATTCCTGAGAACTTGCCCTCATGACCCAATAGCCTCCCAAAGGCTCTTCCTCCTGACACCATCACAATGGGGATTAGATTTCCACGTACGAATTTAGGTAGGGGGCAGTGCACAGTCTATAGCAGTGTGCTTCAAGAATAGGGGAAGAAACAATGATATTATATGTTGCTGAGAATTCTAGTATGTTACTTAACAAATTGGATTTAGCAAATCAGTGGGTTCAGTTTCATTTCACAATAGAGTGGTAGGGATGGAACCCCCCTCACAAAGGCTACAAATGAATCTAATTTTCAGAAACAGGAGTCAGTGAGCTTATACCAGATAATAAGACATTCTAAGTAAAATCGCCAAAAATGTATAAATGGAAGATTATGAATCTTCAATATTGATGGAGATGTGAGCATGTTAAATCTATTAGAGAAGAGAGTGTGAGACTGAGCAAGTGGGTCTCAGGTCCCTTTAACTTCATGACAAAGGCAGACCTCTTCAAAGGTTAACAGTGAGACCATCTCCACAGATGAGATTTATACCACTTTGTCATGTTATTTCTTGGTTAAGAAGGTCATTACTCTTCAGTCTTATACAAGGTAGCATTCCCTTAGTTTAAAGTATTGCCCTCTCTCTAAAGAACCCCAAAAATATTAAATTCTCCTAAGAGGAATAAAAAGATTTTCTTAATATTATACTATAAATTTGTACATAAACTATTTTTCCTGCAAGGATCGCTTAAGCCTTCCTCTGAGGACAAAGAAGAAAAGAGGACACTGAGAAAGAAGGCCCAAATTTGCCAAAACCTTAATAAAAATCCACCTTGTAATGACCATCTTGTTCTGCCCTACTTTCCTCATCATGCACCTAAATTGTTCACATATTCTCTGCCTTGTCCCCAAAAAGGACATTCATAATAGATTCATATAATACAGGAAGAAAATATTAGAAGTAAACAAGAAAGATGTATCTATGGTAGTGAACCAGAGACAAGGCTAGTATGCAAAACAGGACCCTTATTAGTGCACTGACAAGAGAGATATTCACAAAAACATTAGTGCCTGCAGGGCTGGCTCTCGCTTATTGCCACTAAACAATGAAGTACCACAATCACCCCCCTCTCCACTCCACTGACACTCTGCAAGAACTGTAGGGAGTATTGCCTACCTGTGTACCACTCTTTTGGCTCTTTGATGGAATAGTCCTTAAATATTTTACTTCTATTTCTGTAATTAGTCCTCATTGATTTAAAGCCCTCCTGTTTACAAATTTATTTGCAAAGAAACATTTAAGACTGTCTGATATTTTCAGGATTACTGTTGGTGATGAGTCTTGTTGTTTGACACAATGTGACAGCAATAAAAGATGTTCTCTCATTACATTTCATTAGCAGAGACAACCCTTTGGTAACTGATTCTGTCTGTCACACAGAGGTTGCTCTTCTGGCTTCCAGAGAGAATGGCTGCTGTTGTTCAGGCCTTTGAAAATGCATTCATCACATGCCTCTCAAAGCACATGAGGCTATATAAATCAGGACTTAGGTCTGCATTGTTTGGTAACATCTTCTGAAACGCCTCAGGGTCAGCTAGCATCTAGCAAACAGGAGGTTTCTAAATGCAGAGTTGAGTACACAGGGGTTGCTGTTTTGAACATGCTGATTTTGAAATTTGGGGCTTTCTTATTGGTGTGGGTTTTTCATTTTGTTTTGTTTTGTTTTTGCTTGACATTTTCAAGTAAAGATTCTGGTATTCCCATAATCTTATCAACAATTTACTTAAGACAACTTGGTCTTGATCTAAGCAATTCTTGGGGAAATGATCCTGGAAAATTGTTTTCCCCTATGGAAAGAATTCAAGTGAGCAATATTCTCTTCCAAAATGGGAACTATATGTCAATTAAATAGAAAAAAACACTGAGAATGGCATTGTGAAATAGCAATCCAACCAGAATTAGAACTTGCTGACCATCTGCAGGGTGAGTAGTCAGAAGGCAGCCCCATTCTCTCAGCAATAAAACATACTTTCCATTTTATTGCAGGGCAAAATATAGGGGACAAAAAAAATCAGCAGTTGGCCCTGAACTAAAAAGCTGGCTTTCAGCCTTTCAAGAGCTGTTTTTGTTTTAAATTCAAGTACATGTAATCAGGCTAGGCAGAAGTATAGAATGGTTTCTAAGGCCACCAATGCTGATAGATTAATACTTCGGCATGATTTGTGGCTACAGAGAGTATCAAGGTACAATGCTCTTTCAAGTGCAGTGAGACTGATTCAGTTGCTTTTTTAAAAAATGATTTTCAGGACAAAACTACTCGGCCTTGAATAGAAGTATTTTTCTTTTATTAAAAATTTTAAAACTCTCAAAGGCCATTTGCTAATTTTTGCTCTGCAGCGCTTATCTTTGAGACTCCCTAGGTAAGAAGACTTTATAAATGTGAATCCCAGTATGTCCTCGCATGCAGCCTTTTCTAATCGACAGAGAAGAGGAATACAGATAATTGAAAATTCTAGTGCTGCTGACTTGCTTGGTGAAAACAGACAAGCTACTTGATTGCTGACTCTATTTCCTTCTTCCAAAAAATAAAGATGCTTCCTTTCCACCATTGCTGTATTAAGTAATGACAATTGAAAATTACTTTCAAAATGTCAGGAGCTCTGTAAATTCTGTGGATACTTTGGTCTTGTATGGCAATTACCTTAGCCTCTCCAGAGCCCCCAAAGAACAGCCCAATACATGTTTCTTTTCAATAGCTTGATATATAAAGCCTATTTACAAGAGAGTACGTTTTAAAAGCAGAAAAGAATAATACCTTTTATATCCCTTTGTGCTCCCAGTAGTTTCATTTGAAAAATAATTATCTCCGGCTACAATGCCTTTTCTACTTAAGTGAAGGCAGTCTCTATTATTGGAGTGAATATAGCATGTAGCATAATTCTAAAACTGCTTTGCAAGTAAGGTTGAGCCATTCTAAAGAGAAAATGTTTAAACCTAGTGAGTAAGAGCAAAGCTGGAAGTGTTGAAAGGCTCCCTCTGATGAGGCCATATATATTTACATAGTGATTAGTAGCAGTAGTAACTGGGAGTTTGGAGAGCAAGCCTTGGTTACAACACAGCCGCTAACTTCATGTGAACTTGAACAAGCACCCTGGGCCCCTTTGACCCTTTTTCCCAAACTGTAAAAACAGCTTGAAATCCTTTCTAGTTTTTGGCTTTAGGCTTCTAAGATGCTTAGAATGTGCACATTAACAAGACATTCTTTTGGAAGCATAACTCCCTTTTATAGATACAATATTTTTGTCTTTGCTGATTTTCTAAATTTATGATGAGGATATCTGACTGTCAACAGAAAATAGGCTCTTAAGGATCATGGAATAATTTACAAGTCTATGTTGTAACAAAGGTTACTAAGTTATATGTCCTCATAAAATATTGCTGTTAAGGTCCTTGCTTTATTCAAAAAATTTTTATCAAATTGTGTAGTATTGCTTGAAGCTCATTTTAATAATTTATAGTAATTAGTAAGCCTTTAGAAAAAGCATTTTTCATTTTCATCATTATATAATTTTCTTTTGAATATGGCATTTAGATATGATAATAAGACCCACTATCTTTCAATAAAATGCCATTAGAAAATTATAGATTACCTTTGAAACTAGAAAATGTTATACTAATATTTTTCCCATGAATCCTTTTAGAAAGAAGTGATTTTTAAATAATGGGTTTAAATGGTAGCATAAATTGTTTTGTTACAATGACCATAACATACTATATGAATTTACATCTTTAACTTGCTATTTGAGGAAGATGAGATGTAGAAGTGAAGCACGACTGGTGCTCAAAGACATTTACATGTATCACACCATTTTCCTCTAATGCATAAATTGCAAGCATTAGTCAACTTTATAAACTCTATTAATTACTTCAGGCAGCCAGCCTGTTCCCTAGTATATCAGACACGGAGAGATAAAAGACAAAAGCTATTGCTCTAATATTCAAACCCTGTCCAAACATTTTAGAAAACCTAGATACATTACTAATTGAGCATACTGAAGAGTAATAATCCTCATGTCCTTGAAAAGAGGATAAGGCAGCTTCTTAAAATGATGAATTTAAGACCACTTTTGGTTTAAGGACCTGGAAAAGTATGAGTCATTGAGTCTTCAACTAATTACTCATCAGTTTTACTAAGTTTTTTTGGTTGAGATGACCCTGAAAATTTGGTTCAGCTCAGTGTTCCCATGATGCTAGTAAAATTGGCTTGTCAAAATGTCACAATATCTTTCAGGAAGTTGTTTTTCCAAATCTAGTTCTCTTGCTCATTATGCTAGTAATCAGGGTTTGTTGTTGTTGTTGTTGTTGTTGTTGTTGTTGTTGTAAACTTCTCATGACAGGTGACAGGGTGACAGGACTTATGGTTTTTCCTTTCAAACCCCTTGACTTTATGATATTACTTAAACAATTAAATTAATGATGAAGAACATGCTTTAGTCTTTATAAGAATTCTGCATTTCACATGAGCTCCAAAAAGTTGCCTTGAGATTAAAAAAAAATAAGGGCCATTGAAGAGGTGACACCTTTATAAGCAGATGATGCTTTTTTGAGTGACAATAACAGCTAGGAGAGTATATCAGTTTCTTTCTTCAGGAATTTGTTGGCATACACATTGATTGATATTAATATTCTCTTCTGCACTGACATGAGTGATCAGAGCAATAACTTTATATGCCAATGAATAAAGGTGAGCAGGGAAAGAATTTAAGAAAAAAGGATGATAAAGAAGCATAATGGACGATAAATGCCCAGTAGTGGGATTGCTGGATCATATAGTCGTTTTCTTTTTAGTTTTCTTCATGAAATTCCATGGATATTCTAGTTTACATTCCCACCAACGGTATACAAGAGTTCCTTTTTCTCTGTATCCTCGCCATCATTTGTTATTTTTTGTCTTTTTGATAAAAGCTATTCTAACTGGAGCAAAAAGATATCTCATTGTGGTTTTGATTTGCATTTCCCTGATGATTGGTTATGTTGAGCATTTCGTCATATATTTGTTGACCATTTTTATGTCTTCTTTTGAAAAATATCTGTTCAAATCCTTCACCCATTTTTTAATCCCATTGTTTGTTTTTTGCTGTTGAGATGTTTGAGTTCCTTGTGTATTTTATATAGTAATGCCCTGTTGGATGAATAGTTTGCAAATATTTTCTCTCATTCTTTAAGTTATCTTTTCACTCTGTTGATTGTTTCCTTTACTGTGCAGAAGCCTTTCAGATTGATATGTGTATTTGTTTATTTTCACTTCTGTTGCCTGTGTTTTTGAGGCCTTATTCAAAAAATCTTTTCCTAGGCGGATGTCCTGAAGCATTACCTCAGTATTTTATTATAGAGTTTTACAGTTTGGGGCCTTACATTTAGATCTTTGATCCATTTTGAGTTTTTTCTTTTTTTTTCTAGGGGCGGGTGAGAGATGGAAGTCTAGTTTCGTCTTGCATGTTGGTATCCGGTTTTCCTAGCACCACTTATTGAAGGGACTGTTCTTTCCCCAGTGAGTGGTCTTGGCACCTTTGTGAAAAATCAGTTGGCTATAGATAAGAGGATTAATTTTGAGTTATCTAGTCTGTTCTATTTTTCTGTGTTTTTTTTTTTTTTTTTTTTTTTTGAGATGGAGTCTTGCTCTGTTGCCCAGGCTGGAGTGCAGTGGTGCCATCTCAGCTCACTGCAAGCTCTGCCTACTGGGTTCACACCATTCTCCTGCCTCAGCCTCCCAAGTAGCTGGGACTACAGGCGCCCACCACCACACCCAGCTAATATTTTTGTATTTTGAGTAGAGACGGGGTTTCACCGTGTTAGCCAGGATGGTCTCGATCTCCTGACCTCATGATCCACACTCCTCAGCCTCCCAAAGTGCTGGGATTACAGGCGTGAGCCACTGCGCTTGGCCTTTTCTATGTCTTTTATTATGCCAATTTCATGCTGTTTTGGTTACTACAGCTTTGTAGTATATTTTGTAGTCTGACAATGTGATGCCTTCAGGTCCACCCTACCCCCCACCACCAGGATTGCTTTGGCTACTCAAGATCTTTTATGATTCCATACAAATTTTAAGATTTTTATTTATTTTTCTGTGAAGAAGATTATTGATCTTTTGATAGGGATTGCATTAAATCCATAGATTGCTTTGGCTATTATGAACATTTTAGCAGTATTAATTCTGATCCATGAGCATAAGATATCTTTCAGTTTGTATCTTACTCAGTTTTTTTCATCAGTGCTTTGGAGTTTTCCTTGTAGAGGACTTTCACCTCTTTTGTTGAATTTATTCCAGGTATTTTATTTTATTGTAGCTATTGTAAATGGAATTGCCTTCTTTATTTCTTTCTCAGCTAGTTTATCATATGTGTATAGAAATGTTATTGATTTTTGTATGTTCATTTTGTATCCTGCAACTTTACTGAATTCATTGATTAGTGTTAAGAGTTTTTTAGTGGAGTCTGTAGTTTTTCTCTATATAAGATCATGCCCTCTGCAAGGCTGTAAACAGGGATGGTATGATTTTCTCCTTTCCAATTTGGATGCCCTTTATTTGTTTCTCTTGCCTAATTGCTCTGGCTAGGACTTCCAGTACTATGTTGAAAAAGATTGGTGAGGTTGAGTATCCTTGTCTTATACCAGGTCTTAAAGGAAAAGGTTTCAGATTTTACCTACTTAGTATGTTAGGTGACTGTCATATATAGCCTTTATTGTGTTGAAGTATATTCATTCTGTAACTAATTTATTGAGAGTTTATATTGTGAAGGGATGTTGAATTTTCTGAAATGCTTTTTCTGCATCTGAGATAATCATAAGTATTTTATCATTCATTCTGTTGATGGTATGTATGACATTTATTTATTTGCATATTATAAACCATCCTTGCACTTCTGGAAAAAAATCCCATTTGATCTTGGTGTATTATCTTTTCGATGTATTGTTGGATTCAGTTTGCTACACTTTTATTGAAGATGTTTATGTCTACGTTCATCGGGATATTGGCCTGTAGGTTAATTCTTTGATTGTTTCCTTCTCTGGTTTTGATATCAGGGTTATGCTTACTTCATAGAATGAGTTAGGAAAAGTTATCTCCACTTCCATTTTTGAATATTTTGAGAATAATTGATATTAAGTCTTCTTTAAATGTTTGGTGGAATTCAGTGATAAAGCCCTCTTGTCCCATACTTTTCTTGGGAACCTTTTATTACTGATTTCATCTGATGACTTGTTATTGGTCTGTTAATGTTTTTGAAATTTGGAGGCTTTCAATCTTGATATATTCTATGTGTCCAGGAATTTATCCAGTTTCTCTAGGTTTTCAAATTTACTGGTGCATAGTTGCTCATAAAAAAGTCTTATGATCCTTTGTATTTCTGTGGTATCTATTGTGATGTCTCCTTTACCATTTCTTATTTCATTTATTGGGTTCTTTTTTTTTTCTTTAGTCCAGGTAATGGCTTGTTGACTTTGTATATATTTTCAAAAAACCAACTTTTTGTTTTATTGAGTTTTGCATTGCTTTTTTTGGTCTCAATTTTATGTATTACTGCTCTGATATTTACTACTTCTTCCCTTCTACTAATTTGGGGTTTGTTTTGTTCTTACCTTTCTAGTCCCATGAGATGCATCATTACATTGTTTATTTGAAATATTTCTAGTTTTTTGATATAGGCATTTCTTGCCATAAACTTGCTACTTAAGAATGCTTTGCTGGGTCCCATAGGTCCATAAATTTGGTTATGTTGTGTTTCTATTTTCATATGTTTTAAGGAATTTTTAAATTTCATTTTACATTTCTTTCTTTATTCGTTGGTCATTCATTAGGATGTAGTTTAATTTTGACACATTTTCATAGTTTCAAATGTTCCTCCTGTTAATTGATTTCTAATTTTACTCCATGTGGTCAGATAACGGACTTGATGTAACTTAAAATTTTTTAATATTTTGAAAATTTTGTAACATATCATCTATCCTGGGAGATGTTCCATATGCTGATGAAAAGAATGTATATTATGAAATCGTTGGCTGAAATGCTCTGTAAATGTCTGTTAGGTTCATTTGATCTGTGGTGTGCTTTAATGTTTCTTTATTGATTTTTTTTGTCTAGTTGATCTGTTCAACACTGACAGTGGGATGGATGTAGAAGTTTCCAATTACTGGGGTTTATCTCTCCCTTTAGATCTACTAATATTTGCTTTATATATCTGGGGGCTCTGGTGTTAAATGCATATAGATATACAGTTATATTATTTTCCTGAATTGATACCTTTATTATTATATAATGTCCTTCTTTGTCTCTTTTTAGAGTTTATGACTTAAATCCTGTTTTGTCTGATGTAACTATAGCTACTCCTGTTGGCTTTTGTTTTCCATTTCTGTGAAATATCTTTTCCCATCCCTTCCTTTTCAGTCTGTGTGTGTCTTTACAGCTGAGGTGAGTGTCTTGTAGACAGCATATGGTTGGGTGTTGTTATTTTTTTCTTTTAAATCCATTTAGCCAGTCTATATTTTTCAAATGGGAAATTTAATCCATTTAAACTCAAGGTTATTACTGACAGGTGAAGACTTATTCTTGTCATTTGATTCATTTTTTTATTGTTGTTTTGTATATCCTTTGTTCCTTTCTTCCTCCCTTGTTTATTTTTGTGATTGGATGGTTCTCTGTGGTGATAACATTTGATTCATTTTTCTTTTTCCTTTCTGTATCAATGCAGCTGGTGAGTTTTATAGTATTGCATGTTTTCATGATTCTATTATTTTTTCACTTTCAAATGTGTGACTTCCTGGAGCATTTCTTCTAAGACCAGTCTACTGGTGATGAATTCCCTTAGCTTTTGCTTGTTTATGAGAGATTTTATTTTTCCTTCATTACTGAAGGGTAGTTTAGCTTACTGTAATAATATTATCTGACGGGTCCCCTCCCCTATTTTTGGCACTTGGACTATATCACCCCATTCTTTCATGGTCTTTAGGTTTCTGCTGAGAAATCCACTTTTATTCTAATGGGGGTTCCCTTATGTGTGACTTGACACTTTTCTCTTGCTGTTTTTAGAATTTATTTTTTGTCTTTTGCTTTTGACAGTTTGGTTATAATGTGCTTCAGAGAGGATGTGTTTTGGTTTAATATATTTGGGGATCTTCAAGCTTATTAGTTCTAGATGTCTATCTCTTTCCCAGGGTTTGGGAGATTTTCAGCTATTATTTTATTAGATACTTTTTTTTTTTTTTTTTGAGATAGAGTCTTGCACTGTCACCTGGGCTGGAGTGCAGTGGTGCAATCTCAGCTCACTACAACCTCCACCTCCTGGGTTCAAGCGATTCTCCTGCCTCAGCCTCCCAAGTAGCTGGGATTATAGGCACCACCACCACACCCAGCTAATTTTTTGTATTTTTAGTAGAGATGGGTTTTCACTATCACTATGTTGGCCAGGCTGTTCTCAAACTCCTGATTTCGTGATCCTCCTGCCTCGGCCTCCCAAAGTGCTGGGCTTACAGGTGTAATCCACTGTGCCCAGCCTAAATAGATTTTCTGTACCTTTTGATTTCTCTTTCCTTTCTGAAATACCCGTAATGTGAATACTTGTTAGCTTAATGGTGCCTCATAAATCCCGTAGGCTTTCTTCATTACTTTTTATTATTTTATTTTTTTTCCTTTGTCTGCCTGCGTTATTCAAAAGAACTATCTTCAAGATCAGAAATTCTTTCTTTTGTTTGGTTAGTCTGTTGTTGAAGCACTCAATTGTGTTTTTTAATTTATTAACTAAATTATTGAGCTCTAAAATCTGTTTGATTCTTAATGATATCTGTCTCTGTTGAATTTCTCATTCAAATCATGAATTGTTTACCTGATTTCCTTAAATTGTCTATCTGTAATCTCTTATATCTCACTGAGTTTCCTTAGGATTATTACTTTGGATTTTTTTTTTTTTTTGACACTTTGAATGTTCATTTGGATGTGTAGTGTTTTCTTGTTTTTCATGTGTTTGATGTGTCCCAGTGTTGATTTCCATGCACCTGGTGGAACAGTTATCTCTTCCAATTTTATTGTATAGGTTGGATAAGGAAAGATTTTACTGATGTATGTGGGTCTTAGAATGTTCATTCATAGGAGTGTGTTGACTTTTGTTGTAGGTTAGTGCAACAGTGTAGTCTCCATGTAGTTTCTTCAGCTATAATCCACGCTAGTGACATTTCCTAGTATCTTAGTGGCCTAGGCTGAGGATTTGTGTTGTTGGTGGTATAACTTTGCTAGACATAGGCTTGTCAGGCTGTTTCTCAGGTTGGAAGCATGTACATGCACATGGTGCATTGGCCAACTTGAGATCTGGCTCACAGGGATTTGGACCATGGGGCTGTTACTCTGGCTGGGGGCATGGGTGCACAATTTCTTGCCAGGCTGGGGGCATGTCAGCCAGGTGTGGCCCATGGGGCTGTTTCTTAGTCCTGGTACATGGCTGCCTGGCTTCTCAGCTGACCTGGGTGTATGTCTGTTGGAGTTGTTTTCCCAGGCTTTTTCTCAGGTCCACGATTTGGGTGCAAGGCTGTTTGGCCAGCCTGGGTGTGTGTCTATGAGGGGCATCCAATAAGACAATTTTTCAGACTCGGGATGTGGGTGCACAGTTGCTTGTCCAACTTGGGGGCTTGTCTGCTAGTGACAGCCCTCAGGGCCATTTCTCAGGAAAAGAATGGGGTTTCACAGCTCTTGATTCAGCCCAGGAATGCGTCTGTCAGTGGTAGCCCATGGGTCTATTTTCTAGACCTAGAACATAGGCACATGGCTTCTTATCTAACTTAGGTACATGTCTCCTGGGGGTGGCCTGGGACATGATAACACAGCTGCTCAGTCAGTTTGGGGTCAAGCTGTATTAATCTGTTTTGTGTTGTAATGAAGAGACTGGGTAATTTATAATGAAAAGAGGTTTATTTGGCTCACAGCTCTTCCACCTGTACAAGTATGGCGCCAGCACCTGCTTGGCTTTTAGTGAGGCCTCAGGAAATTTTTACTCATGTGGAAAGTAAAGGGAGAACAAGCATTTTACATGATGAGAGAGGGATAAAGAGATAGAGGGGAGGAGGTGTGAGTTTCTTTTAAACAATCAGATCTCATGTAAACTCATAGAGTGAGACTTAACTCATTACCATGAAGACATCACCAAGCCATTCATGAGACATCAACCCCCATGGCCCAAACACCTCTCACTAGACCCCACCTCCAACATTGGAGGTCACATTTCAACGTAAAATTTGGAGTGTACAAAACATCCAGACCACATCCTGTACTTGCCTGGGGCAGCCCACAGGGCTGTTTCCTAGGCCCTTATTATGGGTATGGGCAGGGGGCTTTTGGGCAGGGCAGAGTCATTTGTGCAAGAAAATGGGTACTGAGGAGCTGTTTCTCAGGACCTGGGCATGAGTGTGTAGTGGCTCTCCTTGCCTAGGAGCATGTCAGCTGTTCTGTGGCTCAAGGAGACCTCTCCCCTTTGAGGAAGGACCACAGCATTTTGGCTATCTCAAGGGCAGGTTCTTCCTAGGTGGGACTGCCAGACTGTTCCTCCAGCTAGAAGTGTGGGTGGCAGGAGTTGGTTTTCCTTCCATCCGGGGCCAGAGTCATAGCTAATCCTGGGCCTAGGCTCCTCACAGCTTGGGTTATGGCATTCAGCCACCCGTGTGGGCTTGGTGTAATGAAGATGGAGCCTCACTGCTGGATAAAATTGTAGTGCCTACTGGCCCCTAGAGGAGGGCATACTCCAGATGTGGCTCTGGTCTCAAGATGGTGTCATGCTGCAACAGCTTGGCTTAAAAGCCTGGGTGGGGGTTAGGGAGTGTGCATGTTGTGTTCCTAATCTGGAGCAATACAGCCCTGCGAATTCATGGCAGTTCTTCAAACTGAGCTCTGGGCTTGCAGTGACTATGGGATTCTTTGTAATATGAATTATCCTTATTTGTGATGGCAATGGGGGCTGCTAGAGTTCTTCCACTTACCTTTTCCCTACAGGGGGTAGTCCTTTCTGTCTCCAGGTCAATCCAATGTGTATAGAGGAGATGAGGCTGCAGAGGCTAGGTGCTTCCCTGCTGCCTTCCTGGGCTTCCAGTCACCGTGGGTGCCTCACTATTTCAGTGCATTCCCTTTGACACTCCAGTGACATTTTAGCTATTTGTTCATTGCTTTGTCCCGTTCTTCCATCTATATTATTTTATTTTGTCAAAGTTTTACTTTTTAAAAATGTTACTATTCAAGAAAATAAAAATGAGAAAGTTAAGAAATTAATAAAATTAATTTTGTGTTATTTAACCATATAAAACTGCCAATATTTGAACATTTTTAGCCCACAAAAATGACAATTTCATATAGTTCAACCTATGATTTTATAAGTAATGTCTGCTATTATGATTACTGCATAGTACTTAAGAAGTAAAACACTGTTGTCCATATCATGATATATTATTTAATTTAGAGGCTGAATTTCCTTCTAGATGTACCAGTGTTTATCAAATTATAATTTTAATAATTTCATAAACATTATATCTAAATTAATCTATTCATAAGCTCATTTTATAAGCCTCGGCCTTTTGCTATTTTTTGTAATCTTAGCCATATTACACAGCTATACCTATAAATAAGGGATTTTTAATCTCTGCACTATTGACATTTCAGGTGTGCTAGACCATTTTTATGTTACTATCAAGAAATACCTGTGGCTGTGTAATTTATATAGAAAAGAGATGTAATTGGCTCACAATTCTTCAGGCTCATCAGGGAGCGTAATGCTGGCATCTGTTCCTGCTGTGACCCTCAGGAAGCTTCCAGTTATGGCAGAAGGCAAAGGACGAACAGGCATATCACATGGCAAGAGCAGAAACAAGAGGGGTTGGGAGAGGTCCCGGACTTTTAAACAACTAGATCATGTATGAAGTAACAGAGCAATAACTCACTTATCATGAAGATGATGATGCTAAACCATTCATGAGGGATCCACTCCCATGATCCAGTCACCTCTCACCAGGCTCCACCTCCGACATTGGGAACCACATATCAACATTAGATTTGGAGGGAACAAGCATCTGAACTATATTATTCTGCTGCTAGCCCCCTAAATCTTATGTCCTTCTCACATTGCAAAATATAATCATTCCCCCCCTATAGTCCCCCAAAGTCTTACCTCATTCCAGTGTCAAGTCCAAAGTCTTAAGTCTCATCTGAGAGTTGTCTTCTTCCACCTATCTCAGACTGTAAAATCAAAACAAGTTATTTACCCGCAAGATACAATGGTGGTATAAGCATTGGGTAAACATGACCATTCCAAAAGGGACAAATTGGTCAAAAGAACAGGGCTACAGGCCCCACATCAGTCCAAAATTCATCAGGGCAGACATTAAACCTTAAAACTCCAAAATAGTCTCCTTTGACTCCACATCCCACATCCAGGGCACACTAGTGCAAGAAATGATCTCCCAAGCCCACTTGAGTAGCTCCACCCCTGTGGCTTTGCAGGGTGTACCCCCTGTGGCAACTCTCATGGGCTGGAGTTGAGTGACTGTGGCTTTTCTAGGCTCATGATGCAAGCTGCCTGTGGCTCTACCCTTCTGGGACATGGAGGGTGGAAGTCCCCTTCATATAGCTCCAATAGACAATGATCTGGTGAAGACTCTTTGTAGGGGTAGCTTCAACCTGATATTTACCTTTTGCACTGCCCCCATAGAAGATATCTGTGAGGGCTTCACTCCTGTGGTAGCTTCTGCCCGGGCACCCAGACTTTCTTTTTTTTTTTTTTTTTTGAAAAGTAATCGTTGCTTTATTTTTTTTTATTTTTTTATTTTTAAATTTATTTATTATTATTATACTTTAAGTTCTAGGGTACATGTGCATAACGTGCAGGTTTGTTACATATGTATACTTGTGCCATGTTGGTGTGCTGCACCCATCAACTCGTCATTTACATCAGGTATAACTCCCAATGCAATCCCTCCCCCCTCCCCCCTCATTCTCTGAAATCTAGGAGGAAGCTGCCAAGCCTCTTTTACTCTTGCATTTCATGCACCTTCAGACTTTACACCGCAGGGAAGCTACCACAGATGATGGTGGCTTATGCTCTCCCAAGTGGCAACTTGAGCAGTGTCTGGAGCCTTTTGAGTCAAAGATGGAGCCAGAGCAGCCAGGATGCAAAGAGCAGTGTCCCAAGGCTGCACAGGGTAGCAGAGACCTGGGGATGGCCCTGAAACTGCTCAATCCTCCTAGGCCTTTGGGCCTGTGATGGGAGGGGCTGTCCAAAAGGTCTCTGAAATGACTTTGAGGTCTTTTGCCCATCATCTTGGATATTGGCACTTGGTTCTCTTTTAGTCATGCTAATCTCTCTAGTAAGTGGTTGTTCCATGGCTCGCTTGAATTCCTCTCCTTATAATGCTTTTTATTTCTCTGCTACATGGCCAGGCTGCAAATTTTCCAAATGTTTACTGTCTACTTCCCTTTTAAATATAATTCCAATTTTAAGTCATTTATTTGCTCTCATATCTGCCTGTAGGTTGTTAGAAGCAACCAGGCCACATCTTGAATGCTTTACTGCTTAGAAATGTCTTATACCTGTAGGTAGATCATCACTCTCAAGTTCAAACTTCCACAGATCCCTAGGACATAAACGCAATGCAGCCAAGTTCTTTGCTGGAGCTTAGCAGGTGTGACCTTTGCTCTAGCTCCCAACAAATTTCTCATTTCCATCTGAGAACTTGTCACCCTGGATTTTACCATCCATGTCACTTGGACACAACCACTTAACTGGTATCTAAGGATTTCTGACTTTTCCCTCATTTTCCTGTCTTCTTCTGATTCCTCTGTACTATTCCAAACTTTGTCTGCTACCCAGTGCCAAGGCTTCTTCCACGTTTTTAAATACTCTTATAGCAATGTCCCACTCCTCTGTATCAGTTTTCTGTGTTAGGTCACTTTTGCATTGCTATAAAGAAATAACTGAAGCTGGATAACTTATAAAGAAAAGAGATTTAATTGGCTCATGGTTCTGCAGGCTGTACAAGAAGCATAATGCTGGCACCTGCTCCTGGTGAGAGCCCTAGGAAGCTTTCAATCATGGTGGAAGGCAAAGGAGAAGCAGGCATATTATAGGATGACAGTGGTAGCGAGAGAGAGAGAGAGAAGTGGAGCATCCCCGACTTTTAAACAACCAACTCTCATGTGAACTAACTAAGCAAGAACTCACTTATCACCAAGGGACTGTTGCTTGGTGTGATTTGCCCCCATGACCCAATCACCTTCCACTATTCATTAAGGATTTTCCCCCATGATCCAATCACCTCCCACCAGGCATCACTACCAACGCTGAGAATCACGTTTCAACATGATATTTGGAGGGGACAAGCATTCAAATTACATCATTGGATGAGATTATTCTTTGTTGTGGTGTATATCTTGTACATTGTAGGATATTTAGTAGCATCACCAGCCTCTATCTACTATACCAGCAGCATATTATATATCCCAGTTCTTGAGTTATGACCATCAAAAATGTTTTAAGACATCACTAACTACACATGGAGGAGCCAAAATCACCCTCATTTGAAAACCATTGCCATAAATAGAAGAAAAATAAATACAAAATTATTTGGGAAAACAACACTAAAATTATATTAGTACCAGGCGTTGAAGTTTATCGGCTGTTGAAAATGAGCCTCGTCTTTCTATAATTTTATGTCTAAAAGAAAATTTTAGGTACAATGGAAGTCTCATAATTTGTATTTGACAAGACTTTCAAGCTTCACAAGGGCAGGATTTGCCAAAATCTGATTAATTCAAATGTTAGAATACAACCAAATTTTATAAAATAATTTATGCACATTCAATTTGGTTTCCTAGGTTTATCTCCAATACTCAAGATTTAGAAAAATTATTTTTACTACTTCAAAAAAAATCAGAATTTTAAGGATTATCAGACAATTAATTCACTTGGATAATCTGGCTTATCAGGATGCTAAAGCTTTGATATTGTTTAAGATATTAGAGTTGGTAAATTTACTGAAGTTGGGAAAATATTTCATCTCAATTTGATTCTCCACATTGTTGACTGGCTTTTTTTTTTTTTTTTTTTTTTTTTACATTATATGTTAAGACACTATAGTAGCCTCAAATGTAATTCGATTACGTATAATACAGTGAATTTTCTTTATTTTCATATAACCCCTGAGTTACAGTAGTAAAACATGGCATTATATTAAGACAGAAAACACAAAACAGATTTTAGGTAAAATGAACATTTATAACAGAAGACTGATATTACACCAGTAATATGATACAAGTGTATATTGTGAAATTGAATGCCCTACAAAAAACAATGAATAGGCTACAGGCAAAAATAGGTGTTTATGAGAACTGGAAGTCACAAATTTGATAGTCTCTCCAAATCACAGCATTTTTACATTACAAGTTCTGTCAACATGGTTTCATTAACTTTTAAAAATAAAGGGCATGACATTCTTTAAATTCTACTTTTGTGGTAATCACTAACAATAGATTCTGCCAACACAGTGCTATATTGTCATTCTGCTGCTTGTTGACATGATTACTATTCCCCAAATGCTACCAGGAGCCAAACACTGGTCAATTTGACTTTCTGTTGATTGAAGAAAGGCCCAGAAACAATTAGGGAAACACAACTATGTCAGTCGATAAGGTATTGTCATCTGTACATCCTCAGATGCAGTAAGTGGACATTTAAAATGCAGATAATGTTGAAATTTTTATGCAAAAGAAGAAAGTAGAGTTTGGAAAGTGATAGGATGTAGCATTGTTGAAAGATCTCAAAGAGAATAATAAATTAAAATGTAGACTGCTGGAGTTATTATAAAACAGTAGACTTTTAGAATGGTTTTTAAACTGTGAGTTACAAACCACTAAGGAGTCATGAAGTTAATTTAGTGGATTATGACTAGCATTTTTATTACTTCAGAGTGCATGGTATGTACTAGTGTTGCTTTGTACATTTTTTCATATTCACATATATAAGAGATGAGTATAACTATACATATATATTTCTTTTTGTTTGCTTTCTTTGAGATGGGGTCTCAGTCTGTTGCCCAGGCTAGAGTGTGGTGGCACGATCATAGCTCACTGGAACCTCGACTATCTGAGGCCAAGTGTTCCTCCTACCTCACTCAGTCTTCCAAGTAGCTGGAACCACAGGTGTGTGCCACCATACCTGGCTAATTTATAAAAAAAAAAAATTCTTAATGTGCACTGGAATAAAAGAAGTTTGGAAACCATAGTGAATGAATATAAATGTCTCCCTCCCAATTAATTTATACTATTCATTATAATTTTAATTTCTTTTTAAAGAAACAGATGATTTCTATTGTGTGCATTGAATAGTTAGACTTACCTCATGGCTACAGATTGCCTCCTCATTAGCCATTTGATTACCTTGAAAATGTGTACAGCTGAATCCATAGAGCAGAAGAAAAGAATGTAAGAGAGACAAGGTGCACATCTTTCAATATAAGAACATGTCAATCTAGTAATGAACTGTTAGTATTATCTCCATATTCAAAGAACAGTACATCATTATTTTGAGGAATTAATTATGAAAACACTTTAAAAAATTCCAATATGCCAGACATGTTCTAGGCACAGAGAATACGAAACCCAAAATCTGTTCTCTCCTCTTTAGAAACTTAAAATCTAATAAGAAACATGGCATTTATATTGTTTATTGTTATGTTATTTAATAAGAAGGAAAATATGCAATGTTATTTGAGCATATAGAAGGGGCATCTATATCAGTCTAAGGGTTTTTATCCATTTTTATCAAAATACTTTTCTGTATAGAGAAACTTTATAGGAATATCTTGAGCCAAGGAAGGATATCATTCATGTAGATTTGTTTGCAAGCACCTATCGATTCTGTCACCTATAGCATTATAAGATGTGTTGCTGATAAAATTTCAATAGAAGTGCAGTTTAAAACTTCCTTTTTACTTTGCAATCCTTCATCACTTCTACTGAAGACATATGTTTGTAAACTGAGGAGGCCGATAAGGTCAAAATTTTCACTCATTCATCCTAGACCAGGGGTTCCCAATCCCCAGGCCATGGACTGCTCCATGGCCTGTTAGGAACCTGGACACAAAGCAGGAAGTGAGCAGTAGGCGAGTGAGCATTACTACCTGAGGTCTGCCCCCTGTCAAATCTGTAGCATTAGATTCTAATAGGAGAGCAAACCGTACTGTGAACTGCACATACAAGGGATCCAGCTTGGGCACTTCTTATGAGAATCTAACATCTGATGATATGAGGTGGTACAATTTCATCCTGAAACCATTTCTCCTGCCACCAATCTGTGAGAAAATTGTCTTCTACAAAACCAGCCCTTGGTGCCAAAAAGGTTGGGGACTGCTGCCCTAGACCCCTCAGGCCCTGGTGGATTTATTTCCATTGCCAGCTATCAAATTAGTCGATTTTGAACCTACTGCATTTAAAAGAATGATACTGATCAGGTTGTAATATTTGCATTCTGTTTACAGATGCAAGGAAAGCAAAAAATAGATTTATCCTGCCATTGAGGGCTGTTGTCAGCTTTTTAGAGCCTCATCTTTAATAATGAGTATTCTCATTTATATCCTTAGCTGCTCTTTAGAATTTGAAAGCATTGATAATCCTATAGTCATCACAGATGCTAATCAATGCAGGTTTATCTCTGTATTTATTGGAGATGTAGTATCTATTTGCTATAAAATATAGGATAAGCCCCTACTTATGAAAACTCTTAACCAGAAAGCTCAAATAGTCCAAATTAGTTTTGCAACAGTGGATACTGATAATAGTGAGGAGGAGGAAAATCATCAGAAGCCCATACATTGTAATCAATAGAATGAAATTTTATGTGTATTCAGTACTTCATTCCTTGAAAATTGACAATGAGCTATATAACTTTTACAAAATAAATACCAGTAATTGAAATGCTCAAGTAATCAAGACAACCCAAATCCCAAAGAATATGGAAAATTCAAATTATTCTGTTAAAGCAGAGTACAAACCCGTGAAATATCATATTATTTCCCCTAAATATATCCTTCTAAATGTATCTTCTACAAATACTGACACTTTCCTACATAATCACAATATTGTTATCACACTTAACAAAATGAGTAGTCATTTTTCATCAATTTTCTCAAATATCTCATTTTTAAAGTTGATTTGTTTGATTCGGGATCAAAAGAAACTGTATACATTATATCTTGGTTATGTCTCTTTAGGCCTCTTTTAATCTAGAGGAGTCCCTTTCCCCACAATAGCCCTATTAGGCATTTTGTTTTGTTGAGACAGTCTCGCTCTGTCGCCAAGGCTGGAGTGCAGTGGCCTGATCATGCTCACTGCAGCCTAGACCTACTGGGCTCAAGGTATCCTCCCACCTGCCAAGTAGCTGGGAGGGCAGGAACGCAGCAGGAGTGGCAGGAGCCATGCTCCAGCTATTTTTTTTTTTTTTTTTTTTTTCAGAGATGGGATTTTGCCATGTTGCACAGGCTGGTTTCAAACTTCTGGGCTCAAGCAATCCACCCACCTTGGTCTCCCAAATTGCTAGGATTACAGGCATGAGCCACCAAACATGACCTGGGTTGTTAAAGAAATGGAATCATTTGTCCTGGTGTAAATCCACTGTTCCAGATTATCCTATTGCTTTTAAATAGTATCATCTACCTTCCTCTTGATAGCCTTTGTAAAGGCTACATGATTGATTAGATTCATTTTCTACTTTTTGGGCAGGAAGATTTCGTAGGAGGTTTATTAAACTTCAATATTAGGTTTTAATGAAAGGCCAATAGCGTTTGGTTGTTTCTCTTGCAGCTACATTAAGTTGAATCAGTGAGTTAAGAGGTAACAATGTAATTCTTTTCCTACAAAGTTTTCAATCAATATTTTGTTAAATGTTTTAATATACAATGATGATGATTGCCTGAATCAGCTATCTCATTAGGTTTTTATTAGAATCATTATCCAATTTATTCTTCTTTCTTTGTATTTATTCCATCTATTAATTGGAATTCTTCTCTGAAGAGCTTTTCCCATATCAATTAGGAATCTGATATACTATTTATCCTCATTCATTCAAGACAGTCATGATACATGCTATTTATTCTTTCCTATTAATTATCAACTTCCAGAGTAAGTAATTGGTGTCCTAGTTAGCTTTTGGTGACAAATGAGATTTGTAACATTTTTGCACATTTAAATTTTTTCCACAGTTTTTGGTGTCATGAATTTGTGGATTTTTATATATTCAATATGTTCAGTCAATTTGTTTGTGGGAGCCTTTTTAGGTTGGTTCCTTGTTTCTTCTTGATACAGCCCGTTAATTGCCAATAACTCCCTTGCTTTCTAGACAGTAAGATGCTCAAGGTTTTTCATGTACATTTCCTCCCCTGGACCTGAGATGAGCCATTTCTCAAGTAAACCCTTGTTCCTTTTAGCCAGAAATGGTACTAAGTAAGTATGGTCACTGCTATTGGCCTTCTTTGTTTCTAGACATTTTTAGGGGGAAGAAGGTCAGAGAATAATTTTTTTAAATAAATATATTATTTAACTCACAATATGCTCTACCTAATCTTGCAGTATTCCTATTTTTTTTTCTAAGGGAGTAGCATATTAATTTACAAACTACATGTGTGATTCTTCAAGAAAGACTTTTTCATCAAGCGTTTTAGGTTGATATTCCCAATTTCCCCCTATGTTCATAAAGTCAAAGGGACTTTTTATTATTTTAGGAGAAAGTCAAGGATGAGAACTTTGCTTATGCAACCAATTGAATTAATCTTTTTCCAGATATCAATAAATATCACAGCCTCCACAGATTTGGTAACTTTCTAAGATATTAAATATTTATATGAAAAGAAAAAAACATATATATTTGTTTGGATGTATAACTGAGTTTGCATTAGAAATTCCTTTGTTATATTAGGATTTAAGGAGACAGAAACCTCATCTGTGAGTTTTAAAAAACATAATAAGCTGTAGATTTTTATTTTCATCCAAGCAATTTCCCCGTAAGACAGTTAAGGCAAAAGGCTTTGCAATATCCATGTCACTCTGCTTCTATTAATTTTCATCTTTGTTAAGACCTTAATTTCATTGCTGTTATAATGAGAGTCAGGGTCTCTTCCCTTTGGCCTATAATTTTTTTAGTTGGCAAGAAGTGTGGTAGTTAAGAGTGACTGCTACTGAGTTCTCCAAGAGCAACGAAGGCTCCAGTTTTCTCAGCCATTTGCCCAAATCTCAATCTTCATAGAGCAAATATTAAAGGAAAAATATGGCACCTTAGAAATTGTCCATTGTGGAAAAAGCAAAAGGAAGCTTTTTCTCTCAGAAAACCGATACATTTTACTTAACTATTTGACTCAAACATCTTAGAACTATTCCAAATATTGGGCCGGGTGCGGTGTTTCTTCCCTGTAATCTCAGCACTTTGGGAGGTAAAGGTGGGTGGTCATGAGTTCGAGACCAGCTGGACAAACATGGTGAAACTCCATCTCTGCTAAAAATACAAAAAAATTAGCCACGCATGGTGGCGGGTGCCTGTAATCCTAGCTACTCAGAGGCTGAGGCAGGAGAATCGCTTGAACCCAGGAGGCGGAGGTTGCAGTGAGACGAGACTGCACCAGTGCACTTCAGCCTGCACAAAAAAAGTGAGACTCCATCTCAAAAAAAAAAAAAGAACTATTCCAAATGTCATTTAATCATTTAATACTGTAGCTTTTTATTAACTAGGATCTTTATTTCAAGGGACAGCCTAAATTTCTAGTAAGTAAAAACTACCTTGTTTAACAAACAACATCGACAAATAAATCATATACAAAGCAAAAGGCAAATCTTCCTTTTTAGAAGCAAGTAATACACCAGTGTCCTCTGGATCCCTTCAGAGATTCAAATACAATTAACTTGTAGTTAAGTTAACGTTGGTTGCTTTTTTAAGATGTATGATTTTTAGAGGAGCAGAATGTTGAAAGTAAACAATAATTTGGATGAAACTCCAAGTAGATTTTATAAGATTTCTCTAAATCCCTTTATGTGCATTGAATAATTATTTTTCTATTTTAAATGCCTATCTAAAAGGTAGCTATATTTGTCTCTTATATTTGGTAAAGGTTAACATATATGTATCAAGAATATAACAAATAACTAGTTCTTTTTAAAGATTTTTTTATTTTGTTGTTTTATTTTACATGATAACAGAAAATTCAAACAGTACAATACAAAATAAAGAAGAAAACAAAACACCCCCAAGCCTCACCACCAAATAACTAGTTCTTCACAGAAATGGTTAAGTTCTATTAGCTGGAAACATAATTTCCTGTTTTTGAAAGATCAACTATTATTCTACACCATTTATTAGGCCACTGAACATATTCTTATCTGTCTAAATAATTGAAGCGCCTAATAAAAAACAACCCTGTCAACTTGGACCTAAATGGAGGTGTTTTACCGTTTTATTCTTTCTCCACAGTTTCCATGGAAACATGACGGTTATGACAATGCAGGAAAGGAGAATGATGACTGTTATTCAAAGATAAAAATGATCACAGAACTAAATACTTAGGATTAGTAAGAACTTAAAAAGCACCATGGAATTACTATTTGAGTTATTCAAGTAGTGAAGGGAAAATTAAATACATGTTCACCATATAAGGTAAAACACAGCTAATATTTTCTCCCTAAAGTTTCCATTTACGTGGCCTTTGTCTCTGGTTTTAACAATGTGAAGCTAAATACCAGAATAGTGTTTGATTAATGAAGTTCAATATTTAAAAACTAGAAAGTAAATTGCAATTTAACTATCAATGTTAAGAAATTTGAAAAATAATCTTTTTTTCCTGTAATGTTTTACCTATTGACAATATTAAAGCACAATAAAAAGCTATATCCAGGTAATCACATTTTCATTTAAAAATGAAATATAGCAGAATTAACTATCCCAAAGCATCAGCCACTTGCATCAAGGTAATAAAACAGAACCTTTTACTATCCGAGCTAATTAGTATGAAATAATTAGGGAGACTACCTGAGGGCTTCCCTTACAGTGACACTTGTTGTATTTAATTACTATGGTCTTATCCACCTCAAATTGAACTCTGAGAAAGTACCAGTTTAACACTTAAGTTAAATGCCTAAGAGATACTTTACTGAAATGAATGTTTAGATGGTTTTGTGATGACAAAGAAATACATCACATCATTTGGTAAACTAGTGTTTTTGGCATAACTCCTGTATAAATGAAAATGGAAAGAGAGATGTATACAAAATGGAATGTCCAGAATACTCAAAGTGAGCTGGTTTAATGCCTCTGCTTTTCATGTTTCCTGCTTTTATTTTTTTTCTCTTTAGCTCAACTAATATTAGTTTGTTTAGAAGACAGCTAGCACCAAAATGAAGGTGTAGCTTTTGAGCATAGCTACCCATTTTAAATATTAATTAACCAAAACTATATCTACAATCAAAGAACAGGCATAAGATATCAGCCAGCATTCTTAGTATTGCTGGTCCTAATAATTTTGTGAGATGGATTTTTCTCTAAGTAGCAGAATTAGAATTGGTTGAGGATCCAAGTCTCTGTCTAAACTTCTTGATCGTCTTTTCATTTTTAAACTGTAAATACAGATAGAGTTTATTAGTTTGTGCTGGGTTCCTTATATTACTGGAAGATTGCAAAACACAAGCGTGTTTTTGAAAACCTGCCATTCTTATTTACAACCCTTCAAAATTAAGCTAAGGCTTTTAAATTTGTTAAATTTTATTTACTTTTAGTGATCCCTTATAAGTAATACCTCACATTGCTAAGCGCATTCTTATTGACTTCAAATTTTAGAGTGTCTGAATGATAATCAGTTTTTAATTTTAATTAAATATTTTATCAATTATGAATTAATTGTATTTATGGATTAATTGTCCTAATGGAATCATTTAAACTGAAAACTTATGGTCAGATATTTGCTAAGAACATTTTGTGTTAACATATATGAATTGTGTATAGTCAGGAAAAAGTCTAACCCTATGATTTTCATGGTTCAAATGAAAACTGGAAAAATGGAAATTGATCCCCATTCGTGATACGTGTAATGGTTGATTAAATATGCAAAGAAATGTTTTTTGGTTTTTGGTTTTTGTTTGAGACAGAGTCTTGCTCTGTCGCCTAGGCTGGAGTGCAGTGGAGTGATCTTGGCTCACTGCAAGCTCCACCTCCCGGGTTCACGTCATTCTCTTGCCTCAGCCTCCCGAGTAGCTGGGACTACAGGCGCCCACCACCACACTCAGCTAATTTTTTTTGTATTTTTTCGTAGAGACAGGGTTTCACCATGTTAGCCAGGATAGTCTCCATCTCCTAACCTCGTGATCCACCCACCTCGGTCTCCCAAACTGCTGGGATTACAGGCGTGAGCCATCGTACCAGGCCAAGAAATTCTTTAAGGATCATACTTGAGTCTTGCCTTTGTTAACATCTTAATTACCTAAAACATGCATTCAACAAATGTGTAATTCAAAATGTAGGTGTTATTCCCTAGGAAGTATTGCAAACATATGAGAGGAAAAGAATGCATAAAATGGAGCAAATTGGAAAGGAAATTAATTAAAACATAAATTAGAAAAACAAGGCTCACCAGCTTGCACTGTAGTCATCTGAAACTGATATATTTACCAACAAGGAAAGATATTCATTTTCGTTAGATGAAAGCAGGAGGTTTGGGAATTATCTAAAGAGACTCCAGGGTGTGTGTTAACTAGTAAATTACAGGTGAACTTGCTAATGCAGCATTACACTGCAGCAGAAGTAGAGCCGGTATTATTGGGGATTTGTGGGCAGATGGGCTCTATTAGAAGTAGATAATAATTATATAAATAAAACTTCCCTAGGTGAAGGATTCCCAAAATATTTTATATTATGAAATCAATATTTCAAAACTTCTTTGAAATAAGTTATTATGATAGTGTCATATTGAATAAATCTACTATGATTGTATACTAATTGTGATATAGACATTAATTAAATAGTAGAAAGTTATTTAGTGTAGCAGTATCTCTAAATTTGTGTTCACTTTAGACAATACTTTAGGCAATAATAGAAATAGCCACAATAGTAATAGCAAATATGATGTAGAGGCATACTTTGTGCAGGTTCACTACAATTTTATTAGGAAAACACTTGTAGGTTTCCATTTTATAAAGGATGAAACAGATACAGATAAGTTTTTTTTTTTTTTCCAGTTTTTGTCTGGACATTCAGACTTTTTTTGTGTATTTCCTCGTAAACTTAAGTAATCAGTGTTAGATCTCAGAGTTCTAAATTGAACTTTGCTTCATGAGATAATCTCTAAAGATGCAAAAGAATTGGATCCCTTCATAAATTCCACCCCAGCATGAGAAATGAGCTCATGTTGGACTTCAAACATAGTCTGGATAAAAATAAGTAAACATGTCAACTGAGGACAAGATTATACCAAGTGATTCTACTGCTTGTTGTTTCAAAGCACATTTTGATATAATCGGAATGATATCAAGATAAAAGAAACATTTACTCATGACAAATGTTGTATCCTTGTGAAGACTGTAGAACAAGCTTCATCTGGTATGAGAAAAACCCCGAAGCATAGGTCACAATGCGGCACATGAAACCACCATAAAACTGAGACACTGACACGTTTATTCTGGCTGTTTTCCTCGCTAAATCACAGTCCCACATGATTAGTCCGTTTGAAAACTTTGAGTAAGTCTTCAAATAGCAGGGTGGTCACACTGGGTCACTATCCTTCAATTACACAACTTCAGAGGTGGGAGGGATCGCCAACTCCAGCTCCTTCATTCTGTAGAAGAGGAAACTCTTAGTTATTCTAGAGATGTGAACTGAGTCATCTTAATACCAGACTTTATGGAGACTTAAGAAATATGACTTTTGAATATTACTATATTCATGGATAAAATATGGAACAAATACAAAGCTTCTTCCTGCTAGTGACAGGTACTCTGGGATGTTTAATGTGCCTTTTCTGGTCACTAGGGTACCATTTAGAGCAGTGAAGCAGTTGATTTACAATATGGTGCACAGAGGAATGTCTCAGAGCTCCCTTTTACCCACTGGGAGGACACAAAGTAGCATTATTTCATTATTCATGGCAGTTCATCTTTGAGTATGATTCTATTCACATAATGCTGACATAAAAATGCAAACACAATGTTATAAATGTTCAAATGGTTTGTTATATTTTGTCTAATGTCTTTGTGTTACTAAGCTTCTTCATCATTTTCCAGATAGATACACATTAAAACTTGAACATCTGTAGTATATGGTTTTGAGAAACTAAATTTGCAAATTGCATCTCTTAAGGGTGTAATTAATTGGCATGCAGTTTGATAAAGATTTGTTCTGTGGAAAGAAATAATTTGTTTGAGAACTTCATTGGTGACTGATAGACATAGTTTTTATGACTTAGCATCCTGTAATTGAGCCAAAGAAATTGTGTTTACAATGGCATACACGGTGTAATCTAACTCAGGAGAAAGGAAAAATAACAATTTTGTAATGGCCAAGAATGACTTCAGGAAGGAAGAAACAATGAGCAAATAGAATCAGGAAAATCTATAATAATTAGAATGATAATAAAAGTAGTAATGACATTATATTAGTTTTCTGTGGCTAATGTGACAAATTACCACAAACTGAGTGGTTTAAAATAACAGAAATTTATTCTCTCACACGTTTGGAGCCCAGAATTCCTACATTAGTGTCACAGGGCCCAGTCAGGATATCAGAAGCACACTTCTTCTGGAGGTTCTGGAGGAGAATCCATTTCTCTCCCCTTCCAGATTCTGGTGGCTACTGGCATTCTGTGGTTTGTGGTTGTGTCACTCCAATCTTTACCTCTGTCTTTACCTTTCCTTTTGGTGCACGTGCACGCATGTGTGTCTGTGTGTGTGTGTGTGTGTGTAAGCTCACTGTTTCCTTTTCTTAAGAATACTTGGGATAGTATTTAGCGTCTATTTACAGGTCCCAGGAATTAGGACCATCTTTGGGGAACCATTTTTCAGCCTGCCACAGAGAAGTTAGCTGGATATGTTAGCACTGCATATCATGGCCACTTTTGCCTTTCAGAATGCAGAGAATGCTACTTTGAACACACCCAACATGGCATTTGATGAAGGATGAGATTGGATTCCAACCATCCTTGCTCTTTCTTTTTTTTCCCAGTTCTGTTTCAATCCTACTTCTAACTTTTTTCTTCCTAGGCTCAATGTAGACAACATATTCTTTAAAGTTTTCAGGTATCTTTCCTTACCTTCTAACCCTGACATTTTGACCTAGGCATTTCTTTTAAAGACTGCTAGATACTTACTGTATTATCCTCCCTATTATATTATCCTCGACTCATAGAAGAGTGAAGATTCTCCTTGTTCTCTTGGAGAGAAAAAAAAAAAAAAAACAGTAGAAATCGCTGAACTCTACATCCCCCTAAATCAAGCACATCTTCACTCAAAGAGAATACTTGCTAAGTATTCTAACCACACCCCCTAAATTGGGTGCCCAGGGTTAGAAAATTCCAAAAGGCCACAGACCACTCTCAGCATTACCCATAGAATAACTGTGTTTGTTTATAATTTAGGGAAAATTCCCAAAGAGTGCATTCACTGTCTTCTCATAACTATTTTCTGCAGGGATCTTCATGCTGAGACCTAACACTTCCATAAATAAGAGGTGCAGCTTTGCCAGAGTCCTACAAGAAGATCTTATGAAACACTGGGAGCTTCTTGGAGTTCCCAGCCCAAAGCCCCCTCCCTGGAATTACTCCATGACCCCAGTACAGATATTTCTCCCTCCAAATAAACATACCTCACGTGCATAAGGGAGATTCCCCACGTCCTTTTTAAGGATGCAGACCTTAGGGAGCAGCAAAGTGTTTGTGCTAGGACAACCAGTGGAGCACTTACCAACTCTTTCTCCTGCACTTCCCAGAAAGCTTTGTAAAATTTATAAGATCATGAAAGAGAAATGTGGACTAATGAATATACATTTTTCAGGACAATTTGTTGGAATTGAATGCTTGGTTTGTGCCAGGCACTGAGCTAAGCGTTTTGTTTCTATTCTTTCATTGAATCCTTTGAGTTAGGGTCTCCCCATTATTATTATCCTCATTTTCTTGTTTTTGTTATATTTTGTTTGTTTGTTTTTAACTTTTAGTTTCAGGAGTACATGTGCAAGTTTGTTATGTAGGTAAATTGTGTTGTGGGCATTTGATATACAAATCATGTCATCACCCAAGTAATAACCATAGTACCTAATAGGTAGTTTTGCAATCCTCACCTTTGTCCCACCCTCCACTATCAAATAGGCCCTGGTGTCTATTGTTCCCTTCTTGGTGTTTATGTATACTCAGTATTTAGCTGCTACTTATAAATGATAACAGGCAGGATTTGGTTTTCTGTTCCTGCCTTAGTTCGCTTAGGATAATGGCCTCCAGTTCATTTAGGATAATGGCCTCCAGCTCTATCTTTGCTGCTGCAAAGGACATGATCTCATTCTTTTTATGGCTGCATAATATTCCATAGTGTATATGAACCACATTTTCTTTATCCAGTTTATCATTGACGGGCATTTAAGTTGGTTCCATGTCTTTGCTATTGTGAATAGTGCTGCAATGATCATATATGTGCATATGTTTTTATGGAAGAGCAATTTATATTCCTTTGGGTATATACTCAATTATGGACTTTTGGATTGAACAGTAGTTCTGCTTTAAGTTCTTTGAAAAATTACCAAACTGCTTTCGGCAATGGCTTAACTAATTAACATTCCCACTAGCAGTGTGTAAGTATTCAACCTCACCAGCATCTGTTATTTTTTGACTTTTTAGTAATAGCCACTCTGGCTGGTGTGAGATGGTACCTCATTATGATTTAGATTTGCATTTTTCTAATAATTAACGATGTTGAGCATTTTTTCATATACTTGTTGGCTGCATGCATGTCTCTTGAAAAGTGTCTGGTCATGTCCTTTGCCCACTGTTTAATGAAGTTGTTTGTTTTTTGCTTGTTAATTTGTTTACATTGCTTATAGAGTCTGGATATTAGCTCTTTGTTAGATGCACAGTTTGCAAGTATTTTCTTCCATTCTGTAGGTTATCTGTTTACTCTATTGATAGTTTATTTTGCTTTGCAGAAACTCTTTAGTTTAATTACTTCCCGTTTGTCAGCTTCTTTTTGTAGCAATTCCTTTTGGTGCCTTCATTATGAAATCTTTGCCAGTGCCTACGTCCAGAATAGTATTTCCTAGGTTATCCTTAAGGGTTTTTATACTTCTATGCTTTGCATTTAAGTATTTAATCCATCTTGAGTTGATTTTTGTATATAGTATAAGGAAGGGTTACAGTTTCAATCATCTGCATATAACTAGCCAGTTGTCCCAGCACTATTTATGAAATATAGAGTCCTTTCTCCATTGATTGTTTACATTCACGTTGTCGAAGATCAAATGATGATAGGTGTACAACTTTATTTCTGGGGTCTTTATTCCATTCTAATGGTTTATTTGTCTGTTTTTGTACTAGCACCATGCTGTTTTGGTTACTGTATCCTGTAGTATAGTTTGAAGTCAAGTACTGTGATGCTTTTAAGTTTGTTCTTTTTGCTTAGGATTGATGTGGCTACTGGGCTTTTTTTGTCTCCATATGAATTTTAGAATTTTTTTTTTCTAATACCGTGAAGAATATAATTGGTAGTTTGATAGTAATAATACTGAATCTGTAAATTGCCTTGGGCAGTATGGCCATTTTAATAATATTAATTCTGCCTATTTATGAGCATGAAATGTTTTTTCATTTCTTTATGACATCTCTGATTTCTTTCAGCAGTGTTGTGTAATTCACTTTGTAGAGATCTTTCACCTCCCTGACTAGCTTTATTCCTAGGTATTTTATTTTTTGTTTGGGTGGCTATTGTGAATGGTATTGCATTCTTGATTTGGCACTCAGCTTGAATGTTGTTATAGAAATGAAACTGATGTGGGTACATTGATTTTGTGTCCCAAAACTTTGCTGAAGTTGTTTTTCAGATCTGGGAGCTTTCAGGTAGAGACTATGAAGTTTTATAGATGTAAAATCATTTACAGATGTAAAATGCAAAGAGAGATAGTTTGACTTCCTCTCTTCCTATATGGATGCCTTTTATTTATTTATTTATTTTGTCTTGCCTGATTGCTCTGGCTATGAATTCCAGTACTATGTTGAATAGGAGTGGTGAGAATTGGCATCATTGTCTTGTTCCAATTCTCAAGGGGAATGCTTCCAGGGTTTGCTTATTCTTTATGATGTTGTCATAGGTGGCTCTTATTATTTTGAAGTATGTTCCTTCAATGCCTAGTTTGTCAAGGGTTTTGAACGTGAAGGGATATTGAATTTTATCAAAAATCCTTTTGGCGTCCAATGATAAGGTCTTATGGTTTTCGTTTTTAGTTCCACTTATGGGATGAATCATATTTATTGATTTGTGTATATTGAATTAACCTTGCATCCCAGTGATAAAGCCTACTTGATCATGGTGGATTAGCTTTTTGATGTGTTGCTGGTATTTTGTTGAGGATTGTTACATCTATGTTCATCAAGGATATTGGCCTGGTGATTTCTTTTTTGGTTGTGTCTCTGCTAGATTTTGGTATCAGAATGATGCTAGCCCCATAGAATGAGTTAGGGAACAGTCCCTCCTCCTCAATTCTTTGGAATAGTTTCCACAGGATTGGTACCAGTTCTTATTTATACATCTTATAGAATTTGACTGTCAATCCACCTGGGCTTTTTTTTGGTTAATTGGCTTTTTATTACTATTTAATTTTGGAATACATTATGACCTGTTTAGGGTTTCAGTATCTTCCTCATTCAATCTTTGAGAGGTGGTAAGTTTCCAGAAATTTATCCATTTATTGTAGCTTTTCTCATTTGTTTGCATAAAGGTGTTATAATAGTCTCTGAGGGTTTTGTATTTCTGTAGAGTCAGTGGCATTGTCACCTTTATCATTTCTGATTGTGTTTATTTGGATCTTCTCTTTCTTTCTCTAGCTAGTGGTCTATCATTCTTATTCTTTCAAAGAACTAACTTCTAGTTTTATTGATCTTCATATGGTTTTTCACATCTCAATTTTCTTCAGTTTATCTCTGATTTTGGTTATTCCTTGACTTCTCCTAGCTTTGGGGTTGGTTTGCTCTTGTTTATCTAGTTCCTCTAGATGTGATGTTAGGTTGTTAATTTGTGATATTCTAACTTTTTGATGTGGCCATTTAGTGCTGTAAACTCTCCTTTTAACACTACTTTAGTTGTATCTTAGTGATTCTTGTATATTAGATCTTTGTTCTCATTAGTTTCAAATAATTTCTTGATTTCTGCCTTAATTTCATTGTTTAAAACAAAGTAAATCAGGAGCATGTTGTTTAATTTCCATGTAATTATATGGTTTTAAGTGATCTTCTTAGTATTGATTTCTATTTTTATTGCATTATGGTCTGAGAGTGTGGCAGGTATAATTTCATTTCTTTTAAATTTGTTGAGAATTATTTCATGGTCAACTATGTAGTCAATTTTAGAGTATGTGCCATATACAGATGAGACTAATGTAGATTCTGATGTTTTGAGGTGAAGTGTTCTATAGATAGATGTCTGTTAGGTTCATTTGGTCAAGGGTTGAGTTCAGGTCCTGAATATCTTTGTTAGTTTTCCACCTCAATGATCTGTCTAACAAATGGGGTATAGAAGTCTGCCACTATTATTGTGTGGTTACCTAAGTTTCTTTGTAGGTCTCCAAGAACTTGTTTTATGAATCTTGGTGTTTATGCATTGGAAGCATGTATATTTAGGAGAGTTAAGTCCTTTTATTGAATTGAATATTTTACCATTATATAATGCCCTTCTTTGCCTTTATTTATCATTGTCGGCTTAAAGTCTGTTTTGTCTGAAGTTAGAATAGCAACCCATGCTTTTGTTCTGTTTTGTTTTTCATTTACTTGGTAGATTTTTCTCCATCCCTTTACTTTGAGCCCATGCGAGCTGTTGCATGTGAGATGGGTCTCTTGAAGACAGCATACAGTTGGGTCTTGCTTCTTTGTCCAGTTTTTTGTTTGGTGCCTTTTCATTGTGGCATTTAACCTGTTTACATTCAAGGTTAATATTATATGTGTAGATTTGATCCTGTCATCATGTTGTTAGCTGGTTATTGGATTTTTTTTTTTTTTTTTTTTTTTTTTTTTTTTTTGAGACAGAGTCTCGCTCTGTTGCCCAGGCTAGAGTGCAGTCACGTAACCTCGGCTTACTACCACCTCCACCTCCCAGGTTCCAGTAATTCTGCCTCAGTCTCCCAGGTAGCTGAGATTACAGGTGCATGCCACATGCCCGGCTAATTTTTTATTTTTAGTAGAGACGGGGTTTCACCATGTTGGCCAGGCTGGTCTCAGACTCCTGACCTCAGATGATCCACCCACCTCAGCCTCCCAAAGTACTGGGATTACAGGCATGAACCACTGTGCACGACTGTTAGCTGGTTATTATGCAGACTTGATTTCATAGTTGCTTTATAATGTCAATGGTCTATGTATGTTAAAAGTGTGTTTTTTTGGTGGCTGATAATGGTCTTTTTTTAATCTTTGGCATTTCCTTAAGAGCCTCTTGTAAGGCAATTCTGCTAGTAACAAATTTCTTTAGCATCTGCTAGTCTGAAAAGGATTTTATTTCTCCTTCATTTATGAAGGTTTGTTTGGCTGGATATGAAAATCTTTGTTGGAATTTCTTTTCTTTAAGAATGTTGACTATAGGTAACCAGTATCTTCTGACCTGTAGGATTTCTGCTGAAAGTCCTGCCTTTAGCCTGATGGGATTCCTTTTGTAGGTGACCTGCTCCTTCTCTCTAGCTGCTTTAAATATTTTTTTTTCTTTCATGTCAACCTTGGAGTGCCTGATGACTATGTGTCTTGGGGATGGTTGTCTTTTATAGTATCTTTCAGGGATTCTTTCCATTTCCTGAATTTGAATGTTGACCTCTCTACTGAGGTTGAAGAAATTGCCGTGAATAATTTCCTCAAATATGCTTTGCAAGTTGCTTGCTTTGTCTCCCTCTCTTTCAGGGATTCCAGTGAGTCATAGATTTGATCTGTTTACATTATCCCATACTTGTTCATTCTTTTTAATTCTTTTTTCTTTATTTTTGTCTGACAGTTAATTCAGAAAACCAGTCTTCCAGCTCTGAGATTTTTTTTTTTGGCTCAGCTTGGTTTATTCTGCTGTTAATATTTGTTATTATATTATGAAATTTCTGTAGTGTATACTTCAGCTCCATCAGATCAGTTTGTTTCGTTCTCTAAATGGCCATTTCATCTTTCTGCTCCCGTATTGTTTTATTGTATTCCTTGGATTCCTTGGATTGAGTTTTGTCTTTCTCTTGAATCTCCATGATCTTAGCTCCTATCTATATTCTGAATTCTATGTCTGTCATTTCGCCATTTTAGCCTGGTTAAGAACCATTTCTGGGGAACTAGTGCAGCTCTTTGGAGGTAAGAAGACATTCTGGTTTTTTGAGTTGCCAGATTTCTTGCACTGGTTCTTTCTCAACTGTGTAGAGTGATGTTCCTTTAATCTTTGAAGTTGCTGTCCTTTAGATGGGGTATTTTGCTTTTATGTTCTTTTATGCCCTCAAACCCTGGGGTTTATTTGTGGTATAAGATGGTTTCAGTTGACTGGCTTCATTTTTGGAAGATTTCAGGGGCCAGGGCTCAGCACAAACACTCCTGGACTGTGTGCTTTAATGCTAGAAGGTTGGTACTGGGCCCCAGTTCTATTCTGTCTCCCCTGGAGGTTAGGAACCTGCTGCACTGGAGAGGCTGAGAAGTTTCCATTTTGCTGGCCACAACACTGATGGGGGTTGCCAGTCAAAGTGCTTCACCAGAACAGTGGCAGAGTTATATGTGCTGGCTTTTGCATGCCAGCAGCCACAGTGCAGTGGCACAATGTGGTGTCTGCACATCAGCTTGGGCACAATTATGATGAAAGTGGGTTGGCAGTGTCCACATGTGCATTTGCACAGATGGTGGCATGGTGGGATACCTTCATGTCAACAGGGGCAGTGCAATGGCATTCATGCACACTTATACCAGTAGTGGCAGTGTGGCAGACTGTACATCATTGGGAGCAGGACTATGGAGTGTGCTCATGTTGCATGCACACACGTGTGCCAACAAGAGAGGGGAGGCAAGGTCTGCCTACACTTGCATGCCCCGGAAAAACAGTAGGAGGGCTGTAAGTGACTGCCTGCTAGCAGAGCAGGAGGGCAAGGTTGCTGTGTGGGAAGGCTGTATGCAGGCTAGTCTGCTAGGGCTCCCTGATGGTCAGATTCCGTCTGCTGGTGAGGGAGCTATGATGAGGGCCTCCAAGAAGCACCCTAGTTGGGCATCCAAGGCTGCATTAAAAGTGGGCATGGCCAGGTTGAAGCTCCAGTACAGGCCAGCAGACAGTCAGGTACTCAGATCAGACTGGCCCCACCCCACAGCAAGACCAACCTGCTTTCTTCAGGTCTGGGTGATAAGTGTCCTTGGCTGTGCTCCACAGCAGCCATTCCTGCGCCAAACCTTGGAGCTCCGCGTAGGCTGAAGTACTGCCCCTGCCACCTCTCTAAGCAGCAATCCCTGCTAGCTTAAGTGTCTGTGGGAGTTGTGGGATCTCCTGCAGCTGGGATTCCAGGGGTCTATGGCAAGAACAGATCACTCCTTACCTATTCAACCCACCCCTTCTCCAGGAATCACTGGGGGCCAGGAGTGAGTTCCATTGCTCAGCAGCCCCATGCAGGGTTTCCAGCTTACTCCCTCTTCAGCCCAGTGTCTGCATCCTCCCTTTTCCACTCTCAATGCCTTCCCTCTGAAGATCTGCTTGGAGTGTAACTGTCTTTCCAATGTTCAAGTCTCTCAGTGGGAGATATTCCTCCTGGCAGCATCTAGTAGGCCTTCTTGGTCTCCCTTCCATCTCAACCTCTATTATCCTATTTTCCAGATGAGGAATCTGAGGCTCAGAGAGATTAGATGACCTCACAGATAGCTGTGGAGTTGAAGGCTACACTGTGAAGCAGCCATGGAGTCAGGATTTGAAGCATTCTGTCTCCAGAATTTGTCTTTTTAACCCTAACCACACTGTCTTGTGGCCATAGTTATGATCTTGTTATAGCCTTGCTTTTAATCTGAGAATATTCATGAGTCACTTTGAATGTGAAAGTCTTCCTTTCTTATGTTACAAATGAAAGGCACTCAAGATAAAAAGGAAAACATTCCCTTCAAAACTGCTTCTGAATCTTCTGTTGGTAGCTCAACCATGGGCTATGAAACATATGAACTATGATATTTTAGATCCTGTCATAATTTAAAAGTATTAATAAGACCTCTTCTGCAAACAATTCTGTATAGCATAAACACTTTTTGTCTATCATAATTATCACATCACAGAAGTATTATGGTAAAATGCTTTACCGTAAAATCCTGCAGCATCATATATCTGCATATTTAGACAGCTGAGTTCATCTTTAAATCAGCATTACCAAATCCACTTATGAACAACCGAAACAAATCCACAACCACTCAGAGCTAACACTAGGACACTTACACACCATTAATGTTCTACTGGGAGTTTCAAGTAACACTGTATCCATTAAGAGAAAGGAAATTGTAGAAAGATGATCTTTAAGGCAACGACAAGTGAAATGGCAAATTATTTCTGCCCTAAAGGCAATAATTTTTCCATTTGGTCGTGAAATATTGGCTATACTGTTCTTTTAAAAGCCTGTTCTTTAACTAGTATTGTATAATTTATATATTCTACATAATTTATATTGTATATAAGTTTATGTATAGATATATTCTAATGAAGTTTGCCTACAGCTAAATTACTAGCCTCACTTCAAAACACAATACTAAGACTTTATTATTTAGAAGCCTTTAAAAGTTTGCCTCTAAACGTTTTTGTTTGTTTTCACTGAAATATTTTTAATAATGTAGAAAATATGCTTAAGAGAGAAAACCTGATTTCAGCACATTTCTAACTATATTATATTTGAGTAAAACCCTAACTAAAGAAAAATGTTATTGATAAGTTGCCATTAAGCTTCTCTTACCAAGAAGAATATTGCCCTGGAGTAGGGGCCCATAAACGTTTTCTGCAATGAGCTTTGTAGTGAATATTTACAGCCCTCTAGACCTACTTCGCTCTGCAGTTGTAGTACAGAAGCAGGCAAAGGCAATATATAAACAAATGGAAAGGATTCTGTTTCGATAAAACTTTATTTATGGAGCCTGAGACCTGAGTTACATATAATTTTCATATGTCAGGAAATATTACACTTCTTTTTATTTTATTTCCAACCATTTAAAAATGTCATAATCATTCTTAGAAAACTGGCCACACACACAAAATAAAACAGGCCCAGTCTGGATTTTACTTTGAGTTGTCAATTACTAATTATTTCAAAAGAATATTGTTTTCATGTTAAGGGCCTCATTTAATATTAAAAGTAATTTTTGCAGGGAATTGATGAGCAGGTGAGGAGGAGAGTACTGAAAATATCAAAGGAATTTTAGGACCTTTTTCACAAAAAATATTTTGCTTTTGACAGATTTTTTTTTTGCCAGAAAAGTCATAATCTCATGAGGCTCAGACTTTATCCAAAACTGAAATCTTGATTTTCCTCAAACCTGCTTCTCCTCTGATTTTCTCTATATCACAAAGCGGCAGCACCATCCATCCCCTTCTCCCTCATCACCCATCTCAAATCCATCAGCAAATATGTGTGCCTGTTCCTTCTAGGAGTCCCTAGTTGCCACCACCTATTAATACCAGCACTCTCTCTCACCTGAACCACCATGTTAATTCCCAGTTGACCTCCCCTCCTTGTGACTGTCTCCTCAGCAACAATCCATCGTCAGCAACATATCTTGAGTTAACCATTTGCAAACCAGAAATCTGATGATGGTACACATACTAGCTGCAATCTTGGCCAAGTTAACGAAATACCTTAAGATTCCATTTCCTCTTCTGTAAATGCAAGGAGCAATTATCCATGCTTCTGATTTGGTGTGAAGATTAAATGGCTATGTTAAACATTTAGATGATGCCTATTCTGCAATTAATGAACTAGGGCCCATAAGATGGTAGCTACTATCATCATTAGCATTGTCATCACGTTGTCACTCTCCTAATTAAAATGAACTGCTGTTAGAATACAATCAACACGTGTCATCTCAGGTCTTGCGGAAGCTACCTGCCTCTCCTCACTGCATTCTTTGAAAGCAACTACCAAGGCTTTTGATCCTCTATAATTTGCACAGGGCTAACTCATAAGGTACTTGATACATGTTTGCTGGATAAATGGACAGAAGAATGAGTGGGCCTCCTTACTGACCTCTTAGAGTTTGCTGAATTTAAATGACTGTATCAGAATTTGAATAAAATTAGCAGATATCTGTGAGATTTCATTTTCTTTGCTTTATTCCCTAAATGTTTATAGAAGACCAATATTTGCACACAGTGGTGAAGCAGACAGGTTGATCTCTCTCTCTCCTGGAAGCTATATTCTAATAAAAATATACAAATAAATGCATTAACAAATAATCTACCGTGAGAATTGTTATAGAAGAAACAAGCAGAATTCTGTGATTGCGTAGGGTGTGAATTTGTGGGAAATATTTTTTAAATGAGTGGTCAGGGAAGGTGTCTCTGAGGAAGTGACATTTACATTAAGAATCCAGTGACAGGAATAGGAGGGTGCAGCTGTGATGGTCCCGGAGAGGTTGGAGTGCATGAGAAACTAAAATAAGATCTAGTGGCCGAGACTTAACAAGTTTCAAACATACTTGTGAGTTTATGCAATCAACTTATGCAATAACATAATTGCATAAGTTGTCATTTAAAAGTACATATCAAAAGTATATACATCAATGAGTCAATATACTTAGTTTCTTCAGATTTAAGTTTTAATTTTCTTTTTCATCAAAACATTCATCATATAAAATAGCACCTCTAACTGGTGCCATCAGTTATATAGTAAAACATTTTGAACATGTGTCAGCTACTACACTAAGCAATGAAATTCTACTTGGATTTCTTTTTGCTGCTACACTTCACTTTTTAAGAGAAAGAAGCAAATATCATCCAAATCAGTTATCAGATAGTCTGTTTTTTTAAAGTTTGCAGTTTTTATCTTGGGATCTGTATGCACATATCATGTTCTGCTTTACTTTCTTCCTGGGTAACAGTCCCCACAGGAATTCATGTTGACCCTGATGCACTGCAAGGTCTTTGATACAAGGGAGAGATTATATTTTACCCAGTATTCTAACTATATCCAGAAAATACGTAGAGACATATTCAAGAAATTTTTCAAAACTAATTATTTAAAGAAAAGCACTTTGGGAGACCAAGGTGGGCAGATCACGAAGTCAGGAGATCGAGACCATCCTGGCTAACATGGTGAAACCCCATCTCTACTAAAAATATTAAAAAATTAGCTGGGTGTGGTGGCGGGCACCTGTAGTCCCAGCTACTCGGAGGCTGAGGCAGGAGAATGGCATGAACCCGGGAGGCAGAGCTTGCAGTGAGCCGAGATCGCGCCACTGCACTCCAGCCTGGGCGACAGAGCAAGATTCCACCTCAAAAAAAAAAAAAAAAAAAAAAAAAAAAGAAAGAAAGAAAAGCATTTCTACCTTTAAACAGGTTAAACCTTCATAATCCAACGAACAAGGACAGCCTATAACCAGCCATCCAGTTGTAGGTTTTGTTTGTGAGTTCAACTGTCACTTATTTATTTATTTCTATTTAACAATTATGCATGTGTTTAGAAATTGCTACTATCAGATGGTACAGTAATGATATTTTCCTGGGCCAAACCAATAGATTTTCGCAATATATAGTTAATTCAGAGAGATAATTCTGCTGAATTGTCTTTATTACAAATGTGGACATTGATTAACACTTCTGAAATGAAGTTAAGTTTAAAAATACACAAATACCTATCCTGTTTAAAAAAAAAAAAGAAAAGTAATTCAATAATTGGTTAGTAAAGTAACATGGGGGTGATGAATATTACTACAGAAAGTGGAAGATATGAATGCACAGTGATCTGCTAATAACTGTGTGATCTGTGGCAATTCTACCCCCTCCAGGCTCAGTTTCTATATCTAAAAAAATAGAAAAAAAAACTTGTACGAAAAGATTTCTACAAATCTTATATTTCTAAAGTTACAGGAATTCAGTACCACTTACCTGAACATTGGCAATGTGTTTTAATGCAAACTAACTTTTTTATTAAGTGTTAAAAACGTTTTTATTACTGGCATTAAAAGAAAATCTTTAGACAAATTTAACAGAATTTAATTGAGCCAAGAAAGACTTGCAAATTGGGTACTCCCCATAACCAAAATAAATTCAGAGCAACTCTGGGGCTGCCCCATGGTCGGATAACATTTATGGACAGAAAAAGGAAAATGAGGTACAAAAAACAGAAGCGAGGTACAGAAACAGCTGGATTGGTTACAGCTCAGCATCTGCTTTAGTCAGACAAGGTTTGAGCAATCAGCCACCAGTGATTGGCCAAAGCTGTCTGATTAATAGAAGAGTAGGTTACAGTCTGTTTACGTCTCATTAGGTTACAGTTCACTGTATGGAGAAAACTTTAGGGTGAACTTAAAATAGGAAAGGAGGCAGCTTTAGGCTAGACTTAATTTAATACTGGTAATTCACTTGCCTCCTGAACTGTTAATGTAAGTACCATCACAAACTTTAACACCTCCAAGAAGAGAATTTCTTTTCCTGTTCCTTGATTTTTTAAAAAAGAGAGAATTAAAAAGGTAACATATACTTTCTCATCTCATATACTGTAGCTTTCCTATATTTTCATCCATATGGCTGGTGCGGGGAGAGGGATGGTGTAGAGGGGAGACAGAGAGAGATTTAAAAAAAGAGAAATACTAGTTACGAGGCAGAATTATCTTTCTGATTGCATGAAACCCATAGATCATTTTCTCTGCAACAGAAATCTTTTCAGTAACCTCAATCCATGTTTTGGCTTCATTTTTTATTACACTTTAACTGGATTGTGGAATAAAACCAAATTTCAATTTGGTTTCTGTTAGATACTGTTTTTCTCAAAGGGATTGTAGTTTTTTCCCTATTAAAAAGTCAAATTTACCTTCAGTGAAAACACTAAATGAAAATTGAACAGGAATTTCAACATAGAGTGATTTTGTCATCATAAGAGCAAGTTAGATATACATGGGAAAGTTCAGCAATTCTAAAAGTGCTTTATATCAGTGGTCCTGATAACCATTGTGTACATGAATGTTTACACACTAAGAAGTTGACTTTTGCACTTAAAGCAAATAAACTTTCAAATAGCTAAGTATTAATTCGACTCTGAACATAAGTCAGTCACTATGTTATGACACAAAGAAATAAAAATTTAGTCCTGGCCCTCAAGAAGCTCAGTTGACTTTTAGTAGCTTTACAAACTGAGTTGGCAACAAATATGTTCAAATGTGAAGAAAATCAGGAAACATCTCACCTGATTCTGTTTGGTAAAAAAAAATTATTATAGCTTTATTTAAGACTTGTCATGAAAACGTCATCCCTTATTTATGACACTATGCCCTAACATGCAGACTCAATGCAAATCTTAGCTGCTTTTTAGCAAAGCTCAAGGAAAAAGTCTTGTTGACCAACATAAGGAAGAGTCCATTTTAACATAGCAGCAATGCATTCAAGAAATCCTAGCTGGAACCAGTTCAGACATGAACATAGGATGTGCTTTATCATTCATTAGGGAAAAAAGAGCCACTTATCTCATTGGACTTGTGGGGATTGGGAGCAGGCAGCTGGGTTCAACTAAGTAGCTTGGTAGAGCCATCTTGCTTCCAGGAATGGAATAGTCACTGCAGGGATGGAGCAGGGCTCTAACTCAGCAGTGGGAGAGACTAGAAGAGAGGCAGTGGCTACTGTGAAAGAGCACCCCAACCACAGAGCAGAGATAAATCCTTTAGGTAGCTGTCTTTAGAAATTCACTTTGTATTCTACCTCTATGTAAATGTAAATGTTAAGTGCCTCCATTATAAATAACTTATAAGTAACACTAACGTAACGTATCCTTGATATTTACAAATAACACTGTCCAGAAATTTTAAAAGGAAAACCAAACATACATTTAATACATTTACAAGAAATGCCTTTTTAGAAAATAAAATGTATATGTTTCAAAATTTGATGAACATCTACGATGTGAAATAAGCCTACTTTTCTCAAAGTCTGATTGGCAAATGGGAGAGTCCTCATTTACAGATCCCATCCAATATGCCAGCCGTTCTCTTGGGTGATTAAGACACTGAGATGAATATACACCCTGCCCAAACTCTGGATCCCCCACTCTACAAAGGATTGTTAATACATAAGCATTCAACATGCTGACACCCAAAAGTGCAACAGTAGCATAGAGGAAGTAAGGGTTCTGCTTGGAAGAAGATAAGATTTAAGATTACCTTCCAGGATATACCTTGGGTACATATCTCTCACTGTTCTCATGTAGCACAAAATCCACAGCAGCATGAAAATATGCAAACAGAACAGTATACCAGTGTCATTTAGATGCATGAACTTTGCCATCACACATACAGTGACATCTAAGGAATCATTGCCTCACTAACGTTCAATTTCCTTACCTATAAGGTACATAAACACATCTGAGACTTTGGAGTGAGATTGACAGTATGTATGTATAGTACTTTGTGTAGTAGCTAGCATGCAGTGAGTACAATTACTCTTGGAAATTATTTTTATTTTCCAAAGAAATGGTAGCTATAGCTTCACAAACAGACCATTTAAGGATTCTTTAATAGCCCTATGAGAGCATGAAGTTTGAAAGGAGTGGCTGTGAAGAAAGAGGCCAAATAAAGATTACACAGTGAAGTTCCATTAATGCCCCCAAAAGGAGTTCCAACTTGATACAAATGTAATGGGGAAAATCCAGCTAACATGACCATGTGCTTTGGAAACTTAAATCTAGAGACAATAGGAAGAAGATATGGAGCAGGTAACCAATTGGGAGGCCCTTTACCGAGGGAACAGTTTCTGCTATGAAAGCAGTAGGCCGGTTTTTATAATTTGTGGGTCATTTTGAATGTTGTCACGGCTATTTGTTATATAACTTTAATATGCATTTTAAGACTTTCTGCAATAATTCACGTCATTTTTTATGATAAGATAATGATAAAAGTTTTTTCAAAAAAAAAAAAAATGCCAGCATGAGGATGCCATTTTGGAGAGATGTATTATTCTAAATACAAGGTCTATTTTGGGCCGGGCATGGTGGCTCATGCCTGTAATACCAACACTTTGGGAGGCCGAGGCAGGCAGATCACCTGAAGTCAGGAGTTTGAGACCAGCCTGGCCAACATGGTGAAAACCCATCTCTACTAAAAATATAAAAATTAGCCGGGCATGGTGGTGGGCACTTGTAATCCAAGCTACTCAGGAGGCTGAGGCAGGAGAATTGCTTGAACCTGGGAGGTGGAGGTTGCAGTGAGTCAAGATTATATTATGCCATTGCACTCCAGTCTAGGCGACAAGAGCAAAACTCCGTCTCAAAAAAAAAAAGAAGTCTATTTTGAAACTGACTTGCTATAAGCATCCTATGCTATAAAGCGAGATACACAGGCATTTAGATAGTTAAAGCAGCAAGAAAATAAAACTATTTTCTTTTGTGCATCTCGGGTCAGTGTACTTTTCAATATCACCTCAACATTTTCTCTTTTCCCCATGGGAAGATGTCTGAACACACTTTGGTTGTATTCATACATTCATACATGTCTCAAAGTGAAACAACTTCCTTGTGAAAATTTTAAATCATGAATTTGGATGGATACCTTAAAATATGAAAGATTTTCAAAATATGTGAAATATACATATAAGGAATGAAAATATATTAATATACATTTTTATATTAGTAATGTTAGAAACATAACTTTTGGTTTTGATCTTATTCAGAATACCACTGACAAAAGGTAGATGACAAGGTAGATATTTAATAGTTGTGCTCTAAAAGTGAAAATGTCATGTCTAATTGAATATCTTAAGAAGCCTAGATTATGTTTCAGATGAACGACGAAACCGCAAAGGCCTAACTTGAAGGCAAACATTGTACTTTTGTGCCCTCCAGTGGCCATTTGGAGAATATACTCATCCTCATAGAACTGTTCAAGAAACACAAAATGGCCAAGGAGGGCAAGCCAACGGCAAAGGAAACAAGCAAACTGCACACCCACAGACCCGGAGGGTATTTCCTTCTCTTTCATAAATTTACTGAAGTAAGAAGAGAGGTAAAAGACTTGGGAGATTCTTCAGACTGCTTCCAAGAATGCAAAGGAGCGACTGGTTTGGACTACAGATGGTTCTTTTGATCACTCTTGAATATACTCTTTTTAGACACTTTTTAAACAAGGATTGCCAAGCACAGCATGGAAGCTTAAATTTTTATTTCAGTCAAAGAAATTATGCTGGGACACAAGTGACACTAAGCTTCTCACTCGGGAAGAGGTAGCACTTCAATCAACAGGCTCCTGGGCTGGCGATCTTTTGGGAAACCAGCAGATAACTACTGGAATGCCAGTGAAATAATTGCACAATTATTTTGCAAGAGCCTCAAAATCAAATCATACTGGCAGGGCAAAGAGTTTTGGCAATAAGATTTTAATTGAATAGTCAGAGTTAGATGGAACATCCAAAATAGAAAAATACCTATTTATTGAAATGGACATTACCTATTTTCTCATCTTTACCTTTTAGTATTAGTTTAGCCCCAGAACTGGATGCAGTTAATAGAGCCAGGTCTGCACAGCATCTTAGATAGATTTTGATTCCTATTTTAAATGTGGCTGGAATTTCTGTTGCCATTTCTTGCATGGTCCTAGAGGGAGTAGAGCCTTTGGTTTTTATATGGTTGTCGGTTTTGGTGGGTTTTTTTTAGATCAGTTTATTGTCTTGTTATGATAATTAAATGGATCAAAATGTCTCTAAATTTTCAAAATAAGTTTTATTTAAACCCAAGACTGCTTAACTATTTGCATAATGCTTCTGAACACTTTTTAGTTTTTTACAAACGGAAGTTTTCTTTTACTAGGCAGACAATTCTGTTTAACAAGTGAGTTCAGATCCTGCACCGCAGTGAATTTAATAGCCTGAAGATCCTGTTTCACTTTCTGAGAGAACAGATCCTATAAATTGCATTCTATGTGCCATTCCACTTCCTGTCTGATGGTGATGCGGAAAAACAGCTGTTGTGTGGGAACTGTTCAGAGCTGTGTTTCTCAAACCACAGGTCATGGAAGGGTGGTTAAGTAGGCCCTGTTTCCCTTTCTTCCAAAATAGCACCCAAGGCTCTTCTGACCTTGCCTCCTTCCACCTCTTAGTCGTAAGCCTACTAAGGAGTAAGTTTATCCTACTTCCTTTTGTTGTGTTTATTTTTAATTGGAGAGGAATAAGTACATATCCTGGGAGAGGCTAGAGTTATCCTGAGAGACTACGGGGTGAATATACATATACACACACACGTACACATCTATATATATATATATACACACACACACACATACACACACACACTTATATATGTATAAGCAGAGTTATCTCTTTTTTAGATTAGCATCAAATCTCACAGTCCAGGAACTAAAGCAAACCACATCACTCTAATTTAAGTACAGCTTACCTTCAAACAATATTTTCACCCTGCCTTCAAATGGTACATAGAGAGATTTAGATTTAATTATTCAATATGGAATAATAGAAACTACAAGCAAGCATTAACCCAGGTTTACAGTTACTCGAATAGCAAGGATTAAACAACATACAATGGGTTGACAAATGTGCTGTCTCCTACTGGACAGGAGACAATGGAAACAAGTTTCACTGGTGACCTGGGCAACTGATGCAAATGTACTAGCGGGGAGATAAACCAGACCTCAGCCCTGTTGATAGTATAGACATCATCGCAAAGAATGTTTTAATAATGACACTTTGGCTAGCCTTTCTTTTCCTTCATCCTTTACTCTCTAGTTGTAATTTGCATAACAAATGAAACTCCTATTTTGTCTCTCATTCCAGTGGCTTCTCTTAGGAAATTAATGGTTTAGAAAAATAGCTTAGGGCCAGGAGCGGTGGCGCATGCCTGTAATCTCAGCACTTTGGGAGGCCGAGGCAGGAGGTTCACAAGGTCAGGAGTTCAAGACCAGCCTGATCAACATGGTGAAATCTGGTCTCTTTTAAAAATACAAAAATTAGCTGGGCGTGGTAGCGGGCACCTGTAATCCCAGCTACTCAGGAGGCTGAGGCAGGAGAATCACTTGAACCTGGGAGGCTGAGTTTGCAGTGAGCCGAATCGCCCGCTGCGCTCCAGCCTGGGTGACAAAGCGAGACCCCATCTCAAAAAAAGAAAAAAAAAAATGAAAAAACAAAAATAGGTTAAAGTCTTTCGTTTTTGTTTTTGGGGGGAGTGGGTAAAAACAGAATGAACTAAGGAGTCTTAACAGCTGACATCCATCAGAGGGGCTGCTCTTTTGCCTGGCATTGAGGTCACAAGCACAAGGCCAGGTCAAGAGACAGAATCCAAGAAATTCTCATAAAAAGCAATAAGATGACAACAGAAGGGACAAGCAGATATTATTAAATGTTTTTAGGCTTCTGGTTAAAAAAGATATTTTAAAACCATATCAAGTCTGACCCAATTTCTTTTTGATTCAACATAAAGTTACCCAACTCTATGAATAGCTGCAATACAAAATCTTGGTTCACAACAGCCAAGGCAGTATCCTCCAAGCTGAATAGAAGTCTTAACTTCTAAACAATTTAGACTTTTTAAAATTATATAAATTCTACACTCATTACTTTAGAATTTTGTGTTGCAGAAATAAATGTTTATTCTGGATTCTTAAATTAAAAATTTATAAGAAGTAGGATACTTTTTCAAGGTAAATTTCCCTTTTGATACCTTCCAAGTGTTTGATGAGCAAAGGAGCCATTAATGTTTTCAGGGCCTCCCACGAAATGAAATTAGTATTACGAGTCTTATCTTCATTAATTAATATTTTAAACTGAACTGTTTAACCACAATATAATGTTAATAATTTTTCTGAAACAAAATATAAGAGAATATTATGACCAGTGTCTGTGTTCAACCAAAGCTAAATTCAACAGCGGTTAGATAAGCTGAGGATAAAAGACAAATGATAACATATTTATTTAAAAATGAAACACAATTTTAAAAGGAAAAACAAAGAAAGAAGTACGTTCCCTTGTGGGGCTTCTTTGTTTTCATGGTGAGCACTTCTGTAAGAAATACTTTTTTCCTGTGTTCACACTAGACGTAAGTGGGTCATAAAACATTTACATACTAGGATGAATAGATTTTGAGCTGGGAGGCTTTAATTAGTCATGTGCAGCATATTTACAAGCTTGTGAGAATTAGAAAAGTCATGGGAAAATAAAATAAAGAAATTAACTGAAAAGCATGACAATAATTTAGCCAATTAGAAAATGTAATTATAGTGTATTTTCCTTCAGATTACAAACTGTCTGCATAAGCATCCAGTAATCCTTTGAGTCTAAGGTGCCTTAACTGATAATCTAGAATGGGATCAGGCAGAATGAATGAGGTAGGATATAAATATTAATAACAAACAATCCCAACATCTCACTTTACATATTCATTTATTATTCTCCTCCAGTAAGCTTTTATCCATGGTTGCTAACAAACTACTAAACTAACTGATTTTTTTTCAGTCCCTAATAACGAACAACAAAGTGTCTCAAGTAACCTGTTGGCAAGAAGGAGATGTAGTTGGGAAGAACCTAAATAACCTCCATACTGGCTAACAACGTGTTGAATAACCAACAATTAGCGGACAATCACTCATCCTCTTGTTATTTATTGTTACTCACCCAAGTGAATTTACATATAAATACTGAGGGCAAAATAATAATTCCTTCTTACCCTCTTTGCTACCAAACATTTATTTATAATTATCCTGCCAAGAGCAAACTATGCCATAGGCCTTTAAATATTGCAAATGAAAGAGGTGGGGAGAAAAAATAAACATACATTTCTCATTTATTTTTCTAAAGTGATTTAATAAATTCTTTTAGAAAGAAAGATTAAAAGCTGGAAGGTCATCTTTAGGCTTCTGTGAACATCATATTTGCTTCTGTAAATAAATAAGCAAAACACACTCCATTTTAATGGGATCCTTTCCAATATCCCATATTTTTAAAAAGTGACGTTGCTTTCCCTTAACAGCAGAACAAAGTCAAGAAACCTCTGTCTGGTCTTCAGGGTCTCCTAGGGTGTGGCCCCAGTGACATTCAGAATACTGTGAGTAGGATTGACATATGACAACTGAGGCTGCATTATGAAGATGTTGTGCCCTCTCTCTTACTCCCTGAGGTTGTTTGCTTCTGGGGAAGCCAGTCACCCTATTATGAAGATACTTAGGCAATTTCAGGAAGAGCTCACATGGAGAGGAAGTGGGCCCTTCTCCTAACAACTAGTACCAGCTTGCCACCTATGTGAGTGGGACATCTTGGAACTGCAGCTTCAATTCTAGTCAGGCTTCAAATCTGCCGAGATGACATCTTTTTTTTTTTTTTTTTTTAATTTGACTTTTAAGTTCAGGGGTACATGTGCGAGTTTGTTATATAGGTAAACTTGTGTCATGGGGGTGTGTCGTACAGATTATTTTGTCACCCAGATATTAAGCGTAATATCCATTAGTTCTTTTTCCTGATCCTCTCCCTCCCTCTCCCCTCCACCCTCCAATAGGCCCCAGTGTGTGTTGTTCCCCTCTATGTGTCTGTGTGTTCTCATCATTCAGCTCCCACTTATAAGTGAGAACATGCAGTATTTGGCTTTCTGTTTCTGTGTGAGTTTGCTAAGGATAATGGCCTCCAACTCCACCCGTGTTCCTGCAGAGGACATGATCTCATTCTTTTTATGACCGTATAGCATTCCATGGTATATATGTACCACATTTTCTTTATCCAGTATACCATTGATGGGCATTTAGGTTGGTTCCATGTCTTTGCTATTGTGAATAGTGCTGCAATGAACATATATACACACACACACACACAAACACACACACACGTGTGTGTCGTTATAATAGAATGATTTACATTCCTTTGGGTATATACCCAGTAATGGGATTGCTGGATTGAATGGTGATTCTGTTTTTAGGTGTTTGAGGAATCACCACACTGCTTTCCACAATGGTTGAACTAATTTACACTCCCACCAACAGTGTATAAGCATTCCTTTTTCTCCACAACCCCACCAGCATCTGTTATTTTTTTTTTGACTTTTTAAAAATAGCCATTCTGACTGGTATGAGACAGTATTTCATTGTGGTTATGATTTGCATTTCTCTAATGATCAATGATGCTGAGCTTTTTTTTCATATGCTTGTTGGCTGCATGTATGGAAATGTCATCTTGATGGACTAAGACAAAACTGCCCAGCTAAATTACCCCCAATTCCTGCCTCACAGATGCCATAACATAATAAATGTTTATTGTTGTTTTAAGGCAATATCTCTAGAGATAATTTGTTATGCAGCCTTAGATCAATAATATATAACCTCTGTTAAAATTTAATGTAGAAAATGAGCTGAATAAATGTTACAATGAATTTTATTTGAAAAACTAAGTCAACACATCTTTTTAAAAACTTAGGGTTTTTTTACTACTTAATATGAAAGTTAAGAATATTTACATACCCCATATTTCATGGTACTTAATTTTTTGCATATGAAGCCTAAAAATAAAAACTTTATTAATATTATTTTTAAACGAAAACCGGAATGTGAGCTAGGTGTTAAGTTGTATTTATTTTTAAGTAATCCAAGTATTCATATTTATATTCACTGTCAGTGAAAAAATTAAATCAATAAATGAGGAGCTATAACATCAGATATTTTTTACTTTTTTCACATACACAAGCAAGATGATAAGTTGATCTAAAACAAGACTTAAAATTATCAACTGCATGTGTGCTAGAGGCTTAATATTTCTAAATATTGTAACAAATGCAAAATAAGAAAGTTTCTTAATTCAAGGTGCTTTTAGTCTTATTTGTTAGTAAAAAGCTAGCAAACACTAAAAATTAAGGGAGCTGTTTGGGCTATTGGATTAAGTGCTTTCAGAAAACTGAAGAAATAAAACTGCAGCAGAGGTGGTTAGGTGTTGATGAAAAAGATTTGCATAGATGGGTAAATATCATTGATTTATGTTGGGCTTTGGAGTCTGGTAAGGGTGGAGATGAGTGTATTAGGTCACCAGCTGCTTCTCCTTCTCCCAGAGTCAGGGGAATTGGGTGAGTGGGTAAGGAGGCCTTGCCTTCCAGTAAACACTCCTTGATGTTCCCTTAGGGTCATCCCCTTGAAGACTCCCATCCCTTTGATGACACCAGCAGGGGTGACCCCTTTTAAGCCATCAGAATAGTTCACCCATGGGAGCAGCACGGTGTTCCTTGTGTGAAACATTAGCCTGCTTCTGCCCCTCTCCTGCTGTTTGATGCTGCACAAGTATATTCTGAGAAGAATGGGGGTCCAGTGAGGGATGGCTTTTAGTCTTCCAATAATGCATGTGAACCAAAAATTCAATCTGTAATTGATCCCTAAACTCCAAGCCTACTATAATGACATGAATTTCTGCCTAGATTCATGGTATTTTGTATTTTTCACAGTCTTTCATTTTCTGATGAGTATTTCTCAATACAATTCTTCACCATTGGAAACACTAACCAGGAGTGAGAATATGGAATTTTCTAGATAGTTATGTAGATCAATGTATAAAGAGATGGATGGGTGAGAATCAGATTGTGGTTCAGCACAGGTTTTAGAGTCAGTCAATCTGCCTGCATATAAAACCCAATACAACTCCTTACAAATCATGTGACCTTGGAAAGTTAGTAAATTGTTTGTGACTCAGTTTTCTCCAGGGGGATATAGTCATTTCTTGTAACAATTAAATGACAATAAGTATAAAAGACTTAGAATAATGCCTACCACATATTATGTAGTCATTAAATAAAACAGCTGTTTGTGTTTGGTGGTGCTGTTGATAGAAAACGTATTGCCTTGTAGTAATACTTGATGTTATCCCAACTTTGCCTTATCTTTATACCATCCCAGGTGTATAAAAACTCTTACCTGTCCTATAGGTTAGCCTAGTTGGTCATTCTTTTGGAACAGTTGACTTTTACTGATAGCCATATTGGCTTATCACTGGTTTGACCTACACTAACATTTCACTGTGTACCAGTTCATCTCCCCTTTCTCTTACTTAAGGGCATCACCCTAGAAATTATTTTTCTCTTTTATGTGAATCTTTTCCTCACTCCAATCTTTAAAAACCAACCAACCAAACAAACAAACAAAAACACTTTATCCCCATATCCCTGCTTTGACTGTTAATCCAGTTCTTTGTTCCCATTTAAGAAAATTTCTTGAAATACATAAAAACATAGCATTTCCAATTCCTTACCTCCCATCCTCTCCCGAAGCTTTTACCCATACTTCTCTACCAAGGTCACTAGTGACCTCCAATTTCTTAAATTCAAAGTTTTGATTATTATGTCTTACTTGACCTATCTGTAATTATTGATACAGTTGACCACTCTTCCTCCTTGAGACATTTTCTTCACTTGGCTTCTGGGATCCCATATTCTCCTAGTTTTCTTTCCTTCCCATTAGCTGTTCCATTTCTGCTACTTTGGTTGGTTGGTCCTGAGCCTTCTAATATTTCCGTGTCGTCATGCTTCACAACTCAGTCCTTGATCTCTTCTCTTTTCTATCTATCCTTTTGTCCTTGGTGGTCTTCAGGTAGTCTCACAGCTTTCAATACACTGTATATGCTGACAACTTCCAGATTTATGTTTCCAGCCTGGATTTATCTTTTCAACTTCAGACATCTAGCAACCTATTTGAAAAATCGACTTGAATAAATCATACACATCACCCTAAAATATCAAAACTGAACTACTTTTCTCTAAGCCTGTTTCTCTTAGAATTTTCCCTATTTTACCAAAAAGAACTCCATCCTTCCCATTCATGAGGCTCAAAATTTCAGAATCATCCTTTCCTTTTTTCTTTCACTCACATCATATCTTGGTCCAACAGCAAATCACATTAATTCTACCTTAAAAATGTATCCAAAACCAACCTCTTGGCATCAACACTGCAGTCTAGGCCACATCTCTTGCCTGGATTATTGCAATGACTTCTGACTTGTCCCCATATTTCTGCCTTTGCCTTCCTATTGCCTGTTTTCAACCTTGCAGGTATTTTAAAATATAAATTAGAGGACAAAACTGACTGCTCAGAGCCCTCTGGAGGCTCCTTTTTCAGAATAAAAGGAAAATCTTTACAATGGTCTACAAGGCCCCAGACAATTTGCACCCCTTGCTCCACCTTGCCTCCCATCTCATTACTTCCTCCTCTCCTCTGCCTTCAGAGGAGACTGTTCCAGCCACTATAACTGTCTTGCTAAATGTAACATATATCAGACAGACTTCTGCTCCAGAGCAACTGCAGTTTCTGTTTTCTCTACCAAGAATATTTCATCCTCAGATCCCACAGGGCTCACTCCTCCATCTCCTTCTCAATTGGACCTTCTCTAATCTCCTAAACTAAAATTGCGGCCCTCTGGTTTTTGTTCCCACACTCCCTAGCATCCCTTTCTTTATTTAATTTTATATTATTATTTTTTATTTTTCCATAGGTTACTGAGGTACAGGTGGTATTTGGTTACATGAATAAGTTCTTCAGTGGTGATCTGTGAGATTTTGGTGTACCCATCCCACAAGCAGTATACACTTCACCATATTTGTAGTCTTCCATCCCTTGCTCTCTTTCCACTCTTTCTGCCAAGTCCCCAAAGTCAACTGTATCATTCTTATGCCTTTGTGTCCTCATAGTTTAGCTCCCACATATCAGTGAGAACATATGATGTTTGATTTTCCATTCCTGAGTTACTTCACTTAGAATAATAGCCTCCAATCTCATCCAGGTCACTACAAATGCTGTTAATTCATTCTTTTTTATGGCTGCATAGTATTCCATCATATCTATCTATCTATCTATATCTACCTATATATCTATCTATCTATATAGACAGTATTCCATCATATCTATCTATATCTATATCTATCTACATATATAGATATAGATAGATATATCTATATCTATATCTATCTATCTATATCTATATCTATATCTATCTACATATATAGATATAGATAGATATATCTATATGATATATGATATATAGATATATAGATATATATCACAGTTTCTTTATCCACCCATTGATTGATGGGCATTTGAGTTGGTTCCATGATTCTGCAATTGTGAATTGTGCTGCTATAAATTTGTATGTAAGTATCTTTTTCAAGTAATGACTTCTTTTCCTCTGGTTAGATACCTGGTAGTTGGATTGCTGAATCAAATGGTCGTTCTACTTTTAGTTCTTTAAGGAATCCCCACACTGTTTTCCATAGTTGCGGTACCAGTCTACATTCCCACCAACAGTGTAGAAGTGTCCCCTGTTCAACACATCCATGCCAACGTCTACTGTTTTTTGATTATGGCCATTCTTGCAGGAGTAAGGTGGTATTGCCTTGTGGTTTTGATTTGCATTTCCTGATCATTAGTGATGTTGAGCATGTTTTCATATGTTTGTTGCCCATTTGTACATCTTCTTTTGAGAATTGTCTATTCATGTCCTTAGCCCATTTTTTTGACGGGATTATTTGTTTGTTTTTTTCTTACTGATTTGTTTGAGTTTGTTGTAGATTCTGTATATTAATCCTTTGTCAGATGTATAGATTATGAAGATTTTCTCCCACTCTGTGGGTTATCTGTTTACTCTGCTGACAGTTCCTTTTGCTGTGCAAAAGCTCTTTAGTTTAATTACGTCTCAGCTATTTATCTTTGTTTTTATTACATTGGTTCTGGGTTCTTGTTCATGAAATCCTTGCCTAAGCCAATGTCTAGAAGGGTTTTCCCAATGTTTTCCTAGAATTTTAGTAGTTTCAGGTCTTAGGTTTAAGTCCTTAATCCATCTTGAGTTGATTTTTGTATAAGGTGAGAGATGAGGATCCAGTTTCATTCTCCTACATGGGCTAGCCAATTATCCCAGCACTATTTGTTGAAAAGGGTCTCTTTTCCTCACTTTATCTTTTTGTTTGTTTTTTTGAAGATCAGTTAAATGTAAGTATTTTGGTTTATTTCTGAGTTCTCTATTTTATTCGTTGGTCTGTGTGCCTTTATTGGTGCCAGTACTACAGTGTTTTGGTCACTATGGCCTTATAATGTAGTTTGAAATCAGACCTAGTACCCTTTTTGTGCCGAATTTTTCTCCACAACACTTAACACATTTAATATACTATACTTAATTTTTTTTTGTCTCCTCCACCAGCATATAAGTGATGAGTGGCTGATTTTTTTTTGGGGGGGGGTCTGTTTTGTCCACTGTTCCATACTTAGCCAGCATCTATAACAGTGCCTGGCATATGCTTATTTTTATTGGTAATTTGCTAAAAGTAGTTCATGGTATCATAAAACTGCCTGATTCTGCTGAAAACATAGACAATCTGAATACTGTCTTGATTACAATACTCAGATTACTTAGAATGTACAAAATAATTTCAAGGGTTTGTATTTTACGTTGTCTTAGTTAGTTCAAGTTATTTACCACAGTCTATCAAATGCCTGTTAGCATGACTGACTTGCATGATTTACCAGTCTCAAGAGAGTTAGTTAGATTGGCAAACACTGAAAAGATTACAGAATTCCCCTGGAATCATAGTTTGTCCCTCACAGCAAGATTATTCTGTTATTAAGCTGAGGATAATTGCTGTCATACTTAGCCACTTGGTTTTTATTATAAAACATGCAGAGCAAAGGTGATGTTTTACCAACATTGAAAATATACTTTGTTGTTTTAGTCAATTAAAATCTTATTTCCATGCTGAAAAATAATGACTAAAAAATGTGTGTCATAACCAGACACACAATAGGTCAAACCTGCCCCAAGCATCCTCAGGGGTGTGAGTCATTTGCAGAGATGGCTGAGCTCATGATCACAAGATGCACAGTGGATGCCATTTTCATTCCCCAGAGACTCCAGAGCAGGAAAAATTTTTATATTCCTTCAGGACTATTAGGTATCTTGTATGTATCACAAAGGAACAGGTTAAAAATTCATGGAGAAAAAAATATTGACAACTTTTATGAATAGGGTCAAGATGTCAGTCATAATCACCAAAGGAACCTAAGGTTTATTCTTGAATTCCTTTGAAAATGTGCAGATGCTATTAAATATCCATAGATTCCATCCAATATTACAGTGAAATAGGCAAATAGAAAATCCTAAATTGCAAGAGATCTCATATTCTGTCAATGACACATGTTAATTAGTGGAATAAAAATATAATTGGAGAATTTTAACATCTGGTCCTTGAAGCAGTTCAACAGGAATGAGGTGTTGTTTTATGTATTTTAATTAATGAATTATCATAATCAAAGCAAGACAGTATATGAAAGCAGCATAAAGATAGAAGCTATTTCCAAATTCCCATCACATTATTTTTAAGGCTTTTAGTTCTATCTCTGGAAAAATAAGGAAATGTTGCTTACCTGACTAATAGTGGCACCATCTAAGGTTATTTTTTTCTTGAGGTGATGCATTTCATAATGTGCTATTTTATTATAAAGAATAAAAATATAGTCGACCCCCTGTATCCTTGGGTTCCACATCATTGAATTCAACCAACCGCAAAATCAAAAATATTAGAAAAAGTAGCATTTGTGCTGAACATGTCATACTTTTCTTTCTGGTCATTATTCCCTAAACAACACAGTGTAACAACTATTTACATTGTAAATAAAGCATTTATATTGTATTAGTTATTACAAGTAATCTAGAGATGATTTAAAGTGCATGGGAGGATGTGCTGAGGCTATATGCAAATACTACACCATTTTGTACCAGGGACTTGAGTATCTGTGGATTTTGGTATCCACAGGAGATCCTGGAACTAATCCCCCATGTATACCAAGGGATGACTGTATGTTCTATTCAGAAATGAGAACCCACTGCATTTAGTAAAATGTAAAGACATGAATAATAGAAGCATCTTCTATTAAGCAGCACAAAAACTATAGCATAGCATTGCAATAACATTAACAACAAAACATAGAAGTTTACATTTTCTACTTCTGGGTGAAGTCGCCCTGCATATGTGCCCAGTTATATTATCATTGTTGTTCTCTGGGTAATGAGTGAGAGATCATTTTGTAAGCAATGAAAACATGATAATTTCCTTGTTACTTCTTTATTTGTGTTTCTAATTTCAGATCTCCTTCCCTTTCCAGAGGAAGTTAGCGATGCCATCACTTTAATGTCTGTTATAGCTGCAAAACTCAAATGTTCACTTTCTGTTAGAAAATCTAAAGCACGTGATACATAATTTCTCGTGATTTGGAATTTTTAAAAGTCATATAAATTTGAAGTTCAAGTGTGGGTAGGTTAAGAGGAAGTCAGAACACTGATGACATTTTCTTGGATAAAAAGAAAACCTTTCATTGTAATGCAATTGTCAACTGCATCACTGCCATAATCATTGTAGTCTCATTTTCATTCACTTTGTTTAAAATCTAAAAATATTCTGGTTTTGATTTTCAATAGGAAGCAAAAAAAAAAAAAAAAGAAATGAAGAGGTCACAGCTAATCCAGGGATTTAAGCCACTGCATGGCTGATCTCAGAAGGAATCTGGTCTGGAAGGAGGAGCCCTGAACTAAAGGAGAGGGGGTTCTTGCTCTTAAACTCTTAGAGAAAATCTTTTCACTTAGAAATCCTACTTTTTTCCATTCATCCCCACCAGGTAAACTGATTAAATTTAGCTTGAGAATAAGAGGCCTATATTATAAGTTTTTCACAGTGGTTCTTAATGCTCTTCTATGTGTTTCCTGCTTCATTTGTACCTGAGCAAACATCTGCTCCCCTTTACCAAATGAAATTATATGAAAGGATATGGCACGGTGCTGGGCACGTAAGTAGCTGCTCAGTTTTAGTGGAGCACGTAGACCTGTAATAATAATAATAACAGTATCATACACACAATGCAAATGCTTTTGCTGACATGCCTTAGCTTGTTCTTGTGTGCCCATATCTAGAGTACTGAAGACACAAGTCAGAATCTGTGCAATACAGACCAGGATCCTCAGGTCGGCATCACTGGGCAGAAGTGGGTGGTTGATAATATTTGCTGGAATAGATAGCAATGAAATATCTGCACTAAGTGAATTCCAATGACTTATCATGTCAGTTCATCTCAGAAACATTAGCCTTTTTATGAGTTTTTATTCCACTGACATAGCATATCCCCAAGTGATGTTAATTGTATGTTAACAGCATAGCTAATAAACTATATGACATGATGACATGTTGCAAATATGCTTTGATGGAGCCTAAAAATTAGATCTTCCATATACTTTTTTTTTCTGTTGTCATTTGTCAGTAAAAGTGATAAAGAAGGGATTGGCTCTCTTTTCTGTTTATTTTATTTTCAAAATTTACCTCTGAGAATGTCCCCCTAATAAACATTACGCAAAGGGGTAAAGACATTATAAAAGGCCTTTTTATCAAAAGAGTATTCATAATGATTTGCCAAAGGCAAGAAAGTAGAAAATCTGAGATTTAGTTTTCCCCTTCTGAAAGGTACACTTACATATTTCTGGTCAGCATGAGATTCCCATAGCTTTCACCTGCATGTTACTGAAGAAATCAGTGATACCCTCTGTACCTCTGGAACATGGCCAGGTCTTTTCCCATTTCCCAGTGCACCACCCTCATGGTGGCTTTAAGGAAGTGAGTCATACTGAGTAAGCACCAGGAAAATGGGGGAGGGGTCTATCTACAGGATGGAGTCCCTGAGTCGCTTCTTGGCAACTCTGATTTTGGCAACAATTGGTCCTCAGAGAGGATATCTCAGACTCTGTGAATGCCTCTCAGGAATCTGTTTCAGGCATTTCCAGCCTTGGATTATGATGCTTGTTGCCTGATTCTGTATCTAGTGCCTGACTGTGGCTAAGAGCATGGTGATGTATTATCTGTCTCCTACAAGCGCAGGGAATAGTTGAAGGTAAACATCTTGAGCTGAAGCAGCATGAGGACTTTATGCTTTACTTTAGTCCACGTGATGGCTCGTAAATTCCATGTTTACTGAGAGCACAGTAGAATTGTGAAAAGTATATTAAATTTAAATTTCAAAAAGGGAGCTTCACCTACCGTTCTTTTAATAAAGGGTCTAGAATAGATTGCAGAAATCCTATGCTTCCTTCATTATATATTCCATCATTTTTAGTTTGATCCTTTTATTTGCTGGTACCTGATTATATATAATATGGCTCAGAAATTAAACCGTGGAAAAAAGCATAAATTGCAATATACAGCGAAGTACAAAGAGTTAACAAAGTTTACCAGGACCAACATAAAACCACCAATTAGAACATTTTGAATAAAGAAACTGAGTATTAGGGAAAGAGTCGAACTCCAACATTATGGCACGTTTGGATATTTATATGTGCCTACATTAACTTTATATAGTAACACCTCATTTATCTCTAGTTTGCTTGCCAAGCAACTCTCATACCTAGATCCCAGCCAAAGGGTTAGAGGAGTGGAAACTTAGATCAGCCAAAAATTCATGGACAGAAAATCAGACAATTAGCATTAACAAAACAGTACATGGTGCTAGCAAAAACTCCATGAAAAATAATGATCATCCTTTATTATTATTACTAGTGATTGCTTATAGCTTTGTTTCACATGCATTCTCTCATTTACTAATATTTATGATAACTCACTGAAGTTGGTTTGTTGATCATACCCATTAAAAAGTTGAAGAAAACCGAGGCAGATGAATTAAGTAGCTTGTTTAGGTGGCCAGTGAGTAATGGAATTGGGATTTGTCTGAAGCAGATTGGCTCCAGAGGTTATGCTTCAGTTGTTGTATATTACTGCCTCCTTTATGCATTTTCATGCCAGGTACTCATTGCTCACATAGCTATATTATAGGGACAATTCTTACAAAATTGGCTCTCTGACTTTATAGCTTATAGAAAACAACTGTATTTTGGTCAGAGATGGGGAGGTAAGACAGGTTCCTTGACACATAATACTTGAAGTCTGATCACCTAATAATGCATACCATAGAAGTTTTATTGGAGTCACATTAAATAGAGATAACACCACAGTGATTGTTTATTCAAATATTGACCAGGCATCATCGTCTGTTCTACTACGTAGATTATGCCTTAATTGGTTGGAAGAAAACAACTATCCTAGAAATACTGATTATCTACTTTTTTAATGGGGTAAGAGAAATCTATGTGGTCATTAGAAGGGATAAACTTCAATAATTTGAATTACGTGCTTCTTCATGGAGCACCCCGTTTTTGATGGTGTTAGGTAATTAGGTTTACTATTACAGGCATATTTATATTTTGGCTGGGCATGGTGGCTCACACTTGTAATCCCAGCACTTTGAGAGGCTGAGGCAGGAAGATCACTTGAGCCCAGGAATTTGAAATCAGCCTGGGCAACTTGGTGAAACCTGGTCTCTACAAAAAATTCAAAAATTTTTGGCCAGACATGGTGGAGTGTGCCTGTGGTCCCAGCTACTCAGGAGGCTGAGGCAGGAGAACTGCTTGAACCCAGGAGATCAAGGCTGCAGTGAGTCATGATCCCACCACTGCATTCCAGACTAGGCAATAGAAGATAGGGGGAGAGAGAGAGAGAGAGAGAGAGAGAGAGAGAATATTTACATTAGAGAAAGAGAGAGAGAGAGAGAGAGAGAGAATATTTACATTAGAGAAAGAGAGAGAGAGAGAGAGAGAGAGAATGTTTACATTTTATCAATATGTTTGAAAGATTCCAGATCTAGAAAGTATCCCACTCAGCTTACTTTCCTTAATACTTAGGGCTTAGATTAATGACTGAAAAGTCTTTTGCTTATTAGGCAAACTTTTGATTCACCGTTACACTAGGTAACAAATTTCATTCCTTATATTACCTAAGAAAGATCTTATCTCTGAACAAATACTCTAAACTGTTGGATTTAAGAATAGATAGATAGTAATAGAACTCCACTTCCTGTATACAAATATATCTCCTAAGCACACATGATAATATATGTTAGCAGCCTGAAACTTAAGATTGCAGTGATTCTTATTGCTGCTCATTTTTGTTTAAATCTTTGTTTCCTAATCAGCAAGTAACACACTGGAAATTAACAATAACATTTATGAAACTATTTCAAGTCCTTTCTCTTACTGGAAACAGATTTGAACCTTTTCTAGCTTCAAGCATAGGATGGAACAAAATGTAGGGGGAAAAAAGTTAACAGTGCAAGCTGAATAACTCAGTTGTATCAGGGTCATTTTATTTTCTTTGTTGGTGCTTTGATTCTTCAGACTTTAGCAAGAAAGACCTGTAAGAATGTTGCTTCTACACTTTGGGAGGCCGAGGCCAGTGGATCACCTGAGGTCAGGAGTTCGAGACCAGCCTGGCCAACATGGTGAAGCCCCATCTCTATTAAAAATACAAAAATTATCTGGGCATGGTGGTGGGTGCCTGTAGTCCCAGCTTCCTGGAAGGCTAAGCCAGGAGAATTGCTCAAACCCAGGAGGCGGAGGAAGCAGTGAGCCGAGGTCACGCCATTGCACTCCAGTCTGGGTGACAGAGCAAGACTCCATCTCAAAAAAATAAATAAATAAAAGAAATAAAAGAAAGAATGCTGTTTCTAAAACAATTCTCTATATAGCAGTGGAATTTTTGGCTTCAGAATGTCAATGTACCTTTTTTATATAAAACAAAACTCCACAAATAATTATCTATTTCGTATTATGTATCTTAAGTGGCATCTTTGTCCAAATAGTATATGCTATAGCATAATTTATTTACCACCAGAATATCCTTTATAGAGCAGTAAAAATAGAACAATTGCTGCTAAAAATAGATTCTTTCAATTTGCAATTGTTTGCCTCACATTTCATATATTTTATATATTTACATTGAAGTTGGTTCATATTTTGTTTTTCTTGTGAGTGGCCAAATTTCACAAGTACTACAGAAATGAAGATACTGTGTGACCACTTCTGCTTCCATTCAGGAGAGGCAACCCCTCCCTGTGACTTCACACACTATGTCCCTCGACTTCCTCCTAGCATACTTCACTGGACACTGCTCCAACTGACAACACTCAGGACAAGTTTCTAAGGCTTCCACCTCCAATTCAGCAATTTCCTGTTATGATGAGGTCAAAGAAAGATTTTCTGTCCCTTTGAATATGCAAGTTCTACTATGTCTGTTTATCACTGCAAAGTTAAAGGATGGTAAATCAGACCGAGAATCCAATCAGATACTGTCTGTTCTTTGAAAACAGTAAGTGGGCATTGAACATCTCCGTTGTTAAGACTGGGAAAGAGAGGCAAGAAGTCAAGGTAGTGCTCCTATCACTTTATATAGTTTCTTCTATTATCAAAAAGCCTTGCAAACCCAATTAATCCACTTAGGCCATGTGAATTTGGTAGTTACTAACTCTTGAGAGAAAACATAATAACTTAGGTGAGAAAAAGGGAGTCAAAAAAAAAAAAAAAGAGAGAGAGAGAGAGAGAGAGTAGTGAGAATAGCATTTGGCCACATATCCAACTCTGTGTCTGAAAACTATGTGGGAAAAAGGAGGTCAAATATGAAAAAAAAATCTCCAGGTGTTAAATGGCATAAAGAATTGCCATAATAGGCCTGAATGCCCCCACCCAGTTTCTTTCATTTTACTCTATTATTTACCAATGATAAAATAAATGGGGAAAATTATTTAGTGCTGTTCAACTAGATATATACAAATGTAGAGTGAGGAGCTTTATGAGGTGAATGTCAGTTTAAGTGTTACAGCAGCATTCATTTGAACCAGCATGTGGCTAAAGTGAAATTTGATTGCAGCGTTTTTCCTAAACTTCCATAAAGAGTAATCAATATGCTCAGAGAAACAATTATTATAATAATTTTTTATACATATAGAAAAGAAAAGACATTGAGTTGTTCCCCCTTCACCATTGTCTCTTCACTCCTGTGATTCGTGGGAAAATGTATGGAAAGGCACCAGTTTCTAATATTATAGTCATCTGCTCAAATCCTGCTCAATGACTTTTACTGTGACCCTTTGGAATGACTGTGCAGAAACCTTAGCAGTGTGGAAATTTGTAATGCCTTTATAAAGTTATCTGATTTTGAGAGGGACACTGTTCCAAGGTAAAAATTATGAAGAAGATCACATTTCAATTAAGGCTGTTTTGTATCTGTCATCTCCTATAAGTATGCACTGTATTAAAAACTATAGAATGACTATATTGGCAGGATCAAGGTTCACGTATCCTTAGTGATCAGTCATATCAATAGTGTGGCATTTGATACGATGTGATGAAAATGGCACTTTATCTCTGTAGTCTTCTTCCCCAGAATGTCCTAACTCTAGTTTAATCATGAAAAAAAAAAACATCCGACTATCCCAAATTGAGGTACATGCTACAAAACACCTGGCAAGTATTCCTCAAAAACAAGGAAGGGTGTGATAAGACAGATAAATACAAGATGATATTCTAGATGGGATCCCGGACCAGAAAACGGACCATAAGTAAAAGCTAAGGAAATCTGAATAAAAGTATGGAGTTTAGTTTCAAAAGAAAACAAAACCCTATAGATTGCTTCATCGTTCAAGTTTAAAACAATGTTTTATTGATAAACCATTCAATTTTTTGGCAGCATCATAGAACAATGCCAAGTTTTGCATCCAAAGGCAGTGACTTCATAACAAATGTGAGATGTTTCCTGGGACTTAATTCATTTGATTAATGTACCGATCACTATTACTAAACAACTTAACATGGTAAACATTTTGCTCCATTTTATTCTTTTCTGCTTAGTATTTTCTATGCTAAGACAGATATACAGGCTTTCTCCGTTTCAAGAATGGATGGTGTTCTCAAAGATCATTTGAGGACAGTTGTTTGGTCCCTGGATACATTTTCCTGTGATACTTGTATACTAAGTAGTAAATGTCTGTCACATACATATCAAATAAATACTAATGGTTCTTTAAAATATACATGTGATTATTACCATTGGTAATTAACTACTGTATAGACTTGCATATGAATTTCATTTTAAAATACTGATGCCTAGTCCCAAATCTCAAAGTTTTATCATGTCTGTTTTTCACACAACCCATATTCTAATATGAATCCTGAGAAGGGAAGGAACCACTGGTCTATAATAGGTCTATTTCAAACATCCAAGATGTATTTTCCCCAATTACTGTTTGGGCATTAAATCAGAGGGTCTCTTGCATGCCTGTTTTGCATACCAGGAGCTGAAAGCAGGACTCCATGAAATGAAAACCTCTGGTATTATTTTCCTGAAGCAGGAGGTTTAGGAGTCTAGGATTGGAGGACAGAATTGGGAAGAGGACCATTGAGTAGCAGAAAGAGAAACTACAGGTACAAGGACTCTCTGCAAAGTTTGTATCTCTCAAGACACTTGGAATAATGGAACTGTGAAGCTGTAAGTGAGCTTCATAGACATGTCCAATGCACACCCTTCATTTTGCAGAAAAGGGGATATCTTGCACAAGCTGGGCTGGGGCCAGCTTCCTGATTATTTCTTTTGTTATACTCCTAGAGGCCATGGAGGGTAATTTGTAGCCTTATTTTCTTCTTTCACACATTGCTTTATACTGTCTTTTCATTGTTTGACCTACTACAACCATGGCTATATCCCTAAGCCTCTTGTCCATGAAGTTATGCAAAATTCATCAGAGATTTTCTATTCAGAAGATCGCTGCTAGTAACCATAGAGAAAAGGTGCAGCCTGGATTTTTATAAACATGAGAGAACACAGCAAAAATTTGTAAGCCAGAAATAAAAGCTGACTTCTAGTGTTCAAGTCCTGCCTAATCCTTCTGTTCCCAGTTCAGTATTTCGACTGATCTCTTTGATTAAGAAAATAATTAAGACTAATTTTAAGATTTAAGAGTAAATGTTTTCATCTTTCTTCCAATACTTTTAACCTCCATATAACAAACGACCTGCAAAACAAAACAAAGACTCTTCTTAGTCTTTGGGTAGAAGAGGGATTTTTATATCTGAAGGCAAAACAAGAGCTGTCTTTAGTTATCCCTTCTTTAGAAATGAAGGCTATGGCAAAGATGTCCTCATGGAAATTGCAATGAGAGCTATAGTAATGCATAATTTTTCCAGGGTGGCGTGAAGCAATAACATGAAGATGAGGGACATTTACCTCCAGGGCTGAGTTGCTCAAATATTATAGTCATTTGATATTACAGCAGTGAAGGCAGAGGAAGGAGTCATTTTCATCTATCCTCTTTCTCATTAAACCTCACCTCTCTGGCCCTGGGTAGCCATGCCATAATAGTCACTAACTCTGGACCACGCTGGTCTACAAGAAAAAATACCCTGAGGTTCAGAGAGACGCAGAAGAAAATGAAGAAATTAGCTTGCACTGAGATGAGAGAGAACTTCCTCAGACCCCAGCTTCTAATGGTTGTGCACTTATATAAAGGAAATATCTATTCTGGCATGAATAAAGTTGATAACTTCATGCATTTTTGTTTGAATACATATATGAGATTATTTATATTCTGTAAATGAAAAAAGAATCATCACTAAATAACTTAATAAATGAACTTTTTATTATGGCCAATGATTCTGTTAAAGTAACATATACCAAAAGGGGAAAAACCCCTTGAATTCTTTTCCTGCCAGTTCTTTATTCATGGACCTTTTTTAGAAAGAGAAAAATTTGGCAAGGCATGGTGGCTCATGCCTGTAATCCCAACATTTTGGGAGGCCAAGGTGGGCAGATCACTTGAGGTCAGGAGTTGGAGACCACCCTGACCAACATGGTGAAACCCTGTCTCTACAACAACACAGACATTAGCTGGGTGTGGTGGCCTGTGCCTGTAGTCCCAGCTACTGAGAAGGCTGAGACAGGAGACTTGCTTGAACCCAGGAGGTAGAGGCTACAGTGAGTCAAGATCACACCACTGCACTCCAGCCTGAGTGATGGAGACTCAGTCTCAAAAAAAGAAGAAAGAAGAAGAAGGAGGAGGAGGAGGAGGAGAAGGAAGAAGAAGAGGGAGGAGGAGGAGGAGAAGGAAGAAGAAGAGGAAGAAGAAGAAGAAGGAGAAGGAGAAGGAGAAGGAGAAGGAGAAGAAGAAGAAGAAGAAGAAGAAGAAGAAGAAGAAGAAGAAGAAGAAGAAGAAGAAGAAGAAGAAGAAGAGGAAGAAGAAGAAGAAGAAAACAGAAAAGAAAAATTTATCTCAAGCTGTGTAAAAAAGTTTCAAGATTAATTATTTAAAATGAATATTTGCCAATACATTTAAAGCTGACAATGGGTAGCATATTCTCACTTATCTTTTACAAATGCCGCTCTGATATTTGAATTTTTAAAACATCTCTTTTGAGCCCCTGTGGACTTTCATTTTTGGCCTTTGATTTTATTGGAACACACACAGGCAGGAAACACATTGTAGGCAACAACACATAAGTGTTTAGCTATAAAGAGGCCAAAATTGTTCTAGGCTGAAATGTGTAGTAAAAGAACATATTACTCAAATATATTTTATAACTTTTTTATTTGCTTTTGTTTTTCAAATATAAGGACATTATAAAAACTGCAGATAGTAAAAATTATTACAGACCAGGAGTCACAATGGCAGTCTTCTGTGCCTAGGTCTTTACGACCTTAGCTAAAGTCACTTAACATCTCCAGATTAGTTCCTCTATTTAAAAAAAAAGTAATGTAGAGGTTAAGCTAGATGAGGTCCACTGGCGTGAATCCACATTTTGAAGTATGTTGGTATTTTAAGATTTTGAGATAAAAACATCTTTAAAATGGTGACTCTAAAAGGAAATTTATTTATTTGGAATAAGCATAAAAATGCTATGATGTGAAACATGCCCAAGGTCCTAATTTTTCCAGTGCTTAATTATGAAAACCAATCACTTATCAGAACTGGTTTACCCAGGTACAAAATAGAAGTAAAAATATTTGTTATCTTATCTTCACAAAGAATCAGCCAGGATAAATTAAATAAGAGAGATTTTAAAGTCGTGGAAGAAAGGTGCTTTCTAAATGCAGAATATTTGCATTACTATCATTATTCTTATGCAGCAGATATACGAAATGCAATTTTCCTGTATATTCCTATTGGCTATGGCTTCTCAAGAACATGTATTTGAAAAATAAGTGGAACTATTTCATGACTAGAGTGCTCAAAGAAAATGTCTATTTCTGAAAACCACAATTTTGGAAATAGCAGGAGCAAACTAATGTTATCTCAAATTCCCTGAAGAAGAGATTATATTTTCCAGAGTAAATTGATATAGCGAAATACTTTAGGTTCATTAAATTACTTTTAAACTTTTTATTTCTTTAAGTTATTCCTTCCACTGCTGAAAGGATGGTGATTACACCTAGATGCTGTACAACAAGAATACATTAAAAATCGGCCCTTTTTGCTTGGAATTTTAGAAGTTTTCTTGTTTAAAGAGGTTTTTAAAAACTTTATAGTAATAGGTACTTTAAAAAGTTTTTTATTTTGAAAACATGATTTAGCAGAAAATAATTCCCCATACAAACAAATGCTAAGATGGTTCTTTTTGTTTTCCAATGAAGTCAAAAGATTCTGCATTCAAAGCTTAGTTGTCAATAAGACTCTTTATGTAGCAGCAATTATTTAATAAGAGATGATTGATGACTTGATTATAGAGTCTACCCATTTTTATTTTAGTGTCTAAGCTTATTTAATTTCAAGTATTTGAAAATCAAGGGAATAAGGACATGTATTTCCTAACATTTTTTCCATATACACAAAGTTAAAGTTGCGCAATGAGGCAACAGTCCCTGTAGTTTAAGCCCAAACAGCATCTTCCTTTTTAAATGTGAAAATATATTTTATTGGTTCAGTTTTCAATGCTGCTTTCTCTCTATATAGGCATTCTTCTGAAGACATTTTTATGTACTTTGCCAGACTTACAGATTAGTCAGTACGCTAAGCTTTATTAAATCAGGAACAATTATCACATAAAATCCTGTGTACCAAATTAACTGCTCATTCAGTACATGGCCAGCATTATATCTTGGATGTATCATAGACCAGGTCTGTATATTTTGAGCTTACGGCTCACTTTCTCAATGTTCTTACTCCTTTTTCAAACAGTTTTTGTAAGTAATTATTTATAGATTATGGTGCTCTTAGGTTACAAAAAAAATGAAAGAGGATTTCTGGGCATGTATCTGAACATTTAAGTAAGCCGGGATTCTGACTTGATTTTTCCAGTAAATTTATACTTATTGCTTAAGTGTATATTTATCAGTATTCCCAGAAAGGCCAAGACATTGAAGAAATCAGAGTTGGAAGGACAGTCACTAGCAGAACCAGGAACATAAGTCATGAGCTTTTGATAAGCCAGGATGCTCTCTTGTAGCATTTTAAAATCCAGGGTAGACACTGATGTTCTTACTGAATCTCATCTTACCTACTACAGTTACGGAATAAGAAATAAACTCAGTCATGCATGACAGTCTATGTGTGTTTACTAAAACGTTTCATTTTCGTAGTTTTCCCCAAGAATTGATCGATCTAAACTCAACAGGAAATGAAAGTATACTGAAGAGTAGATGAGTGCAGGCAAAGCCAGGCTAACAGATTTACATGTGAATTAGTAGATGTTAACAACTTATTTATTTATTTATTTATTTATTTATTTATTTATTTATTGGAGGCACTTAGAGTAGACTTCTGTAGCTCATTTGGATTATGGGTGAGCTGGGCTAAAGCTAATACGGCTATATTTGCCTTTTGTACTATTGGCTTTGAATTACTCATCTGGAACTACAGTTACGTTCCTTTTGCATGTGGTCTTTACTTTTAAATGGTACTTAATATTGTCTGCTTTGTAAAATAATGCTGAGTTACTTCTGTTATTGGAATGGCAATGTGAAAGTAAAATTTTAAGTTTCACAAATTTTGTCCTGGGTTGAAATATTATATTTGGTTTCCAATACATAGGGAAAGATGTTTACTTCTTAATAATAATGATCAATCATAAGGTGTAGCATCCGTTTCTGTTAATTTAAAATGACAGCATTGATTCAAGGATATTACATCAAGAATGGAAAACAACTGTGAATAATAAGGGCCACTGGATTCTTACTCCTTGGTTTTGTGGAGACTGGTAATATTGGAAGAAATGGAAATATAATAAACTAATGACTATTATCTATTTTCCAAAGAAATGTGAATATGATACTGTGCAGATACGTGGTTTTAGAAAGAGAGATGGGGGAGGGGAGAAGGAGACTGAGATTATTCTATTATTGTTTTCCTGTTTCTAAACTATGCATATGTATCTTGGTCTAATTTTTATACTTGCAAATGTACATTTTATTGTTTTTGGAACCTCCTTTGGTGTATTAACAGAAATGAAAAGATGAAAATCAAATCAACTTTGTTATTCCTTAGTTCTAAAGTTCTTCCCCCTTCCCCTTCCCCCTTGCCCCTTCCTCGCACTTCCTCCCTCTCCTCCCCCAGTTCCCTCCCCTCCCCCTTCCCTTCCCCTCCCCTCCCGACTTCCCTTCCCTTCCCTTCCCTTCCCTTCCCTTCCCTTCCCTTCCCTTCCTTTCTCTCTTTCTCTATCTTTCTCTGTCTTTTCTAAGCTGTGTTGGCTATTTCAGAACTATTGTTTATTCCTATTGCTCTAGGACCAGAAGAGCAGGGCCCAAGACCAATGTATAAAAGCCCCCAACCCTCTTGCCAAAATGTCTCATCCCCAGATTCACTGGGTAGCTACTTATCTCCTGGGCCATTTTAATCCACCCCAGAAATCTTGTATGATTTATGGAACTTCCTGAGGCTTTCAGAAGGTATAGAACTATAGGTTTTAACTCTTGTACATCAAAATCACCTGGGAGCTTTTTTAAAATAGGGATGTCTAGGTAGCACCTCCAGAAATTTCTCATTCACTTGGTCTGTGGCAAGGCTTAAATTAATTGTTTTTAAAAGATGCTCATGTAGCTCTAATGTGCAACAAAAGGCTAGAATCCCTCCACTCATCTATGTGTACTTCCAGCCTAATTTCACAAGGCCCCAAAATAAGAATTGTTGGGGTGCTTTCAAGGATTACAAAAAATAACACCATACTTTAAATATATGAAATGGTATCACAATAGTCTGAAAGAGTTCATCCTGTTTGCAGCTGGGCGTAGTGGCACACACGTGTAATTCCCAGCTAGCTGGGAGGCTGAGGCATGAGAATAGCTTGAACCCGGGAAGTGGAGGTTGCAGTGAGCCAGGATTGCACCACTGCACTCCAGCCTCAGCCTGGGTGACACAGCAAGACTTTGTCTAAAAAAAAAAAAAAAAAAAGAAAGAAAGAAACGAAGTTCACCCTGTTTGCACCTGAGATTTCTAAATCCAACAAACACATGGATTATTATTCAACAACGATCTCATAAAAGATTTAATTATCCAGGCAGTCAGGAAATGCTTGACCACATACAAATAGTCACGGGGTCTGATCTCAACAGATGTCTTTTTTCAGCACCTGTTGGAGTCAACTCTGCCACTAGCCCTTTCAATGGGATGGAGTTTTAATTTTCCAAAAGTAGCAAGCCAGCTGGAATGCTAGAAATGCACATTTGCTGCTTCTGTTCCATTCTAGTAAACCATCTCCCGGATCACTATGTTGATCTCTTGAGTGTGTAGTTAATGACAGAAGTCTACAAATACCATTAGGATGGACTAGCAGCCTTGTTTATAAAAGTTTATTGGAGGAAGTTGATTTCACATAATTAGCCAATAATGGAAAACAATGTTGTTTTTACCCTCTGAGAAGCCTGTCAACAATTGATTTGTTAAAAAAATTAGAAACATGGTTGTAAGTTAAAGAATGCAGAAAGCTTACCTAGAAAGCTGTTTCACAAATCCCCCAAGTGAAGAGTCTAAATTTATGTTTGACTGTAATGGAATAGCTAAAATGTTACACAGCTTAATGTTAAACATACCCATGATTGATTCTTTTCAAAAGTATACATAAACAGGCTGTGTTAGCATCATTACCTCAAGTGCATTCATCATTTCTATCTATAGTGTAGTACTGAATCAGGTGTTGCTGAGCTGAAGGTCACGGGTTATGCATAGCTATTCAAATAGTTTATTTTTGAGACAGCTGAATTACTCCCTGACCTGACGTTAGTGAGTGGGCAGATCATCTTCATCTTTGTGCCTTCCTGTCCTTTCTAAAAATAGCAGAGCCTTTGACAAGGATATATTTTAAGCAGCTCATATTCACTTGTCTCATCAGGAGAAGCTTATTCTGGCCACTTGCATGTGTCAGGTTTGCATGTGTGCATAGTTAGACTTTGGGAATAGCAGTCCATGCTTCTCCACACCACTCATCCAAGAAACTTACAAACATAAAGACCCTGAGATTGCTAGCTGAGAGTTTTGGCTACAAGTCAGTGGGTACACAAAAATGAAGGGAAGACACTTTTTAGGAATGTGACTATGCTTCCGAAATCATCCATTTCGGACATTTGTACGTCAGTTCTCAGCTTCTCGGATCTGTTTTCATAAAACCTGGCTGTGATTTCGCTCCAGAGACCTCCGTGATCTTGCCGCTTTTAATTAATATTTATAGGAGGCGCTGCCAGCCTGTGGATAAGGGAAACTGATGAGAAACTGCCATCCAAAATCTGAACGGCAAAAACAAAACCAAGCTAAACCAAAAAATCTAAAACAAAACCAAAAAAGAACAACTCAAACAATCCGTGTTCACAAGAAGACGCGTAGAAAAAGACCTCCATGTAACTTTGATTTGATAACTGGATTTATCAGTCACTTGACTGGCATGCAGTGGGTACTTTGTATTTTTCTACAGTACTTTGAAACACAAGTGCAAATTTATGTTATTCTGCACAACTGGGACCAAAAAATTATGAGTGTGAGAAAACACAAACTCTAAAAGCAAGATGGAATGTAAGCAGGTAAACCCTGTTCCACAGTCATGTCATTCTGGTACAGATGTACGTGGTACTCGTGTTTGCACCTCTAAGAAATTTCCATTTTTTCACATCAAAAAATCCAGATATGAAGCTGAAGCGGCTTTCTTCGCCAACCTGAAGCTGTCTGATTTCAACATCATTGATACCCTTGGAGTTGGAGGTTTCGGACGAGTAGAACTGGTAGGTGATGGTTCTTTAAATGCTTTTGATCACCTCCGCTTCCTTTTTAATTTTTTCCCCTAGATTAAGATTTCTTCCTTTTCTCTTGTTCTGTCTTTCATCATTAATTACCATTATTCCTAAATCAGTACCAAATACTTTGCAGTAGACATGTCATAATTCGCAACAAAGTGGGCTAAATTGTGCAGTCAACGACTAAAAATAAAATAAATAACTCATTGCTTTTTAGAAAACCCCATCATATTAAGTGTAAGGTAAACACATTGACTTAAAGAAGAGTCATTAAGCACGTCTTACCCAACTAATTTTCTATCATCTTTATTTCCTAGTTCTGAGTGGTGCTTACCAACAATTATGCATCCTAACAATAATTACAATAATTTAAATGTAAATTTAAATACATATAAAGGGAAATAGAAGAGATATATATGAAGTAAATGGTGTTGTAGTAGTAATTCTGTGGTTTTGTAGTTGCAATTACCTATTTATAGTGCTAATAGTTTGAATATTTTATATAGTTTATTTCACACACACAGTTTGTATACATATATATACACATGCACATACAGCTATATATTCATGAAGATGAAGACACTTTGTACAAGTTAATGCATTCAACACGTTGCATGAATGTGGTGTAAACAACATGAAAACGTACTCTATTTTGCATTTGTTTAAATGTAAATTTAAAAACTGACATCACAAGAATGAGGAAAAAATGTATTCTTATGAATAACTGCATTTCAAGACGGTGTGGCTATAAACTCTAATTGAAAATGCAGATTGATTTCCACCTCCCTGCTGAACATGGAGGATTTCCTGATATCAGACACCAGTACAGTATGTGAGGAACTCCCTGAGATGGTGTACAGTGCAGTAAACAGTTACAGTTGCCATCAGGGGTCAAGAGAAATCCCCTTCCTTAAAAGTACATTGACCCAGCACTATTTTTATATTTGTCTATTTGTATTGCAGTTGGAATTTCTGACTTGAACAGGCAGAAAGATGGTATTTACTTAGATATTAGACGAGAAGGTTTTAGAGCCATATGTCTCACTGAATTAGTATTATGCTTCCCTTAACACTGGTTGGAGATACTGTAGTAATACCACCTCTGACTTGAAAGTCTGTAAGTGTGCCTTTGATGATATGAGTATTTTCAGTTCTGGGAGAAAAAAAAAACAAAACAAGTAAGGTTCTAGACAAGCCTCTTGCTTTTCTGAACCCTACAAATTAATGTAGCCATGAATTTATTTTTTAAGAACTTTGGTTTTGTGGAAAACTATAATTATCTGTATAGCTAATAAATATTCATTAACAGCATTATGCATGAACTGCTTTGCTTTGGAGGTGTTGGGACATACAGGCAGGAAAAGAAAACAGAGCTCCCTGCCATGCAGGATTTATTTTCTGATGTGTTTATATAGTTGTGTATTTCTAAAACACTCTCCAAATGAAGCAGTATAAGGGATAGAATTTCTTGGACAGTGATTGTAGGACTGTTATGAGTCCTTAAATATTATTTTTTAAAGATGATGGACAATAAAACTGCTATTTTTGTTGACAAAAAAAAATCAGCGTTACAACTTTGTGAACTCTTAGACATTTGATAACTTAAATAGCGATCTTTGAAGTTACCAGTGAGATATTTAATGAAATATAGGAATTTACTTAGGATTTTTGAAATATTGAAAATAACTTACAGGCACTGAAGTCATTTCAAGCTAAAGAATTGAATACCAAGCTGATAGTGCAAATCTTCTAGAAAATCCTCTGAAAAGCAAACGAGGAGGTACAAACAAAATTTTGATTAGCCTCAAAATTGGGAAGAATTTAATGTGGGCGTATAAAAGTTTAGTTTAAAAACAAAAATTTGCATTTGTGCTCTCGTGTGTGTGCACACGTGTGTATGCTCATTTCTGTGTATTCATGTGCATGTTTGAGTATATATACACATATATATGTGCATATAATCTCCATTCCCAGAGAAATACCAGATAGTCAGCCTAATTTTCTTCTCATGGATATTATATTTTACTCTTTTAGATAGATGTTTATAGATAATGAACACCATAGCCCTAAGAATTAATTGATGTTGGAAATGTAGCCCACTTTGTAAAAACTGTAGATATTACTGGTGAGTGGTAAATTCATAATGGAATATAGGGTACAATTTCTATATTAGGAGAAGAGGCGCATGTCCTTAACCTTTTAAGGTCACATCAGCTTTCGTTGTCTTGCACGTGTACAACATACTGTAGGACAATCAGAGTGCCTATATTGTCTTCAGCATTCAATGTGGACCAGTCATTTAAATGATCACTAATACCTTATTTTCCCAATTCTTACCACTTACTAATTGCCTGGTAGTATTACTTTGAGGGTATTAAAATATTATCTGTGATTGTTCATCTTTTACATACATTCAATAATGCTGGAATTGAGAGTTTGGCCTCAACACTTTGCTTGTAATTGTACATACCATTTTCATGGAATATAACGAATCACCATAATGATAATGGTGTGCCATCAGAGAGGCACCTACCCCATTCATAGTTAGGAGTAAGATGTAGGCAGAGGCCAGTTCTTTTGTGATTACAGAAGTTTTCACTCTCCTCTGAGAATGACACATGCAAGATAGTCTTGTCAATATTATGAAGTCCTATTAAAGCAATATCTAAGCAATAAAATCTTCATATAAACTCATTTTATATTTATGTATGGAGTGCTCAACATGTTAATACAAAGTATATAATACTTAGAATCTTAGTTTAGCAGTAATGTTGAGCAAGTAAATGACATTTCAAGATAATACCAGAAGTTACACTTTAATTTTAAAATAGTATTTTTTAAAGTTTCCCAGAAATAACATTATAAAATTATAAGCCCTTCAGTGGAGTATGAAGAATTTAGAAATTTGAATTTTTGAACTTCATTTCCTATTAAAGTTAAGAATGTAGTTTTCTCATCACTGTTTGACATACAGATTATGTTTGTGTGTGAAGGTAGTTATACCCTTCACAGACTTTTTAGCATTTCTTTTTTTTTTTTTTTTTTTTTTTGAGACAGAGTCTTGCTCTGTCGCCCAGGCTGGGGTGCAGTGGCCGGATCTCAGCTCACTGCAAGCTCCGCCTCCCGGGTTCACGCCATTCTCCTGCCTCAGCCTCCCGAGTAGCTGGGACTACAGGCGCCCGCCACCTCGCCCGGCTAGTTTTTTGTATTTTTTAGTAGAGACGGGGTTTCACCGTGTTAGCCAGGATGGTCTCGATCTCCTGACCTCGTGATCCGCCCATCTCGGCCTCCCAAAGTGCTGGGATTACAGGCTTGAGCCACCGCGCCCGGCCACTTTTTAGCATTTCTTAATTTTTATCATTCATGTCAATTTCGATAAATGTAGATGAAGAAGTATTTTTCTACAGGAGAATTTATAAATAGTTTATTATCAATTTTTGGAGGTGAGAACATAATTTTGCCACATAATAAGAAACTTAAATATGTGTTCAGCAAAGAGTCCAGAAGCTTGAAGTGAAGGTCTTTTATGCATGGGAATTGTAGTCTTAAGATATTCAGTCTCTTCCTAAATGGTCTTAGCATAACTGACTTTCACTTGTTTAATATCAGACATGTCCTGTTCACAGCCATTTCCTCTGGGCAGTCATTTGGACTGCTTTCCTTTCTGTTTTCTGGCATATGCCATATTTTCTGCCTATGTTCTTTATTTTTAAGAATGGTCTTTCTAATGTGTTCAGTTACTGTCTGTTTACAGTATGTCTTCTAGGAGAACACATTCCATTTATAGTATCACTTTCAGCAAAAGAACTCAGCTCTCTTTTTATATATGACTTACTCACAAAAGCCCTAAGCACTGATGTAAGTCATCTAGGTAATCATCTTCATTTACAAAGCATGACTGTAAAATAAGGAGGTTGGTTTTATAAATTACAAGTGAAAATTAGTCCCATTGCCTTATAGTCATATTCCCCATTTACTCTACTTTTGTCCTTCTGAGAAAGGCACCTGTTTTTCAGAATAGATTTGCACAAGTCAAAGACAAACTGATTTTTTAATATGCCAACAATAAGTAGTTGGTACTTTAAAATATTAGATATTTAATCTGTTTATTTAGCAATCCAAATGTCTCCTATACCAGAGTGGCATACTTGTATAAAATACAGGAACAAATATAAGAGAAACATAACCTGTGTTTTTGGATTATATTCTTTCTACATCAGTTATTCTGTATATATGCATTGAGCTCTACAATTGAAGATAAAAAATTCAATAAATTGAATAGTCCTTGGCTCTAGAGACTCGCAGTCTACTGGGATGGGCAATCATGTAAACTAATAATTAAACTCATAAGCGAAGCATGATCAGCAGGGGCTCAGTGAGTGGGGGAACAAGGCTTCTTGCAGGAGATAGCATTTCTGAGGCAGAGGGAGAGTTAAGGCATTACTATAAATAACCTGATGCCTTATGGAACATACTTAGTAAAATGAAACTATTGTAGAAACAAATGTTTATTAATAAATTAATATTATTTCTTTAATAAAATAACCTTTCATTTGAACACTACTTTATAATCTTCAAATTGCTTTCAGGTTCATTGTATAATTTTGCCCTTATAGCTACCCTGGGAGGAGAACATGAGGCATGATCCACATTTTACAGGAAAGAAGACAAGAATAATGTATATATGTGGTTTAAGGTCACTTAGTCATTGAAAGAGCTGTTGTTATTGCCTAGAATTACTGATTTTTTTAACTAGAAACTTTTTCTGCCATTCTGGCTTTTAAAAATATTTGGATTCTTACCACCACCATCAACAACAACCACCCCCAAATCAAACAAGTGTTACTTCATTGTCATATGTATACCTTTGCTTTAAAAAAATTCTTCTGGAATTCAAGAACCTGAATTAGAACTAAAACTAGAATAGATGTAGTAATTGTCTGCTATGTGCCTCTCTTTCTGTTATATCTTCAGAGACTCCACTTTCTCTAACTCTTTTTCTGCTCCTATTTTAGTGGCAAAATGTCTGTGGAGAAAAAAATCCAACAGTATAACATGGTAGCGAGAAGCTAGAGCTCTAGAATTAGGCATTCTGGATTCAGATGTTACCCATTGTGTATGCTTAGTCATTTACTTAAAATTTTCTGAGCCTTGGTTTTCTTGTCTCTGAAATGATAATAATAATAGGATATATACCTCACAAGGTTGTGAAAATTAAACAAGTTAAAGTCCTCAAAATAGTGTCTCACACATCATGGGTCAGTAAATGGTGTTAATGTTGTTACTGTTGCTATTATTATTAAAACATGCTAATGATAGTTCTCTTTATCACTTCCAGCTATATGCATAGAAAAGGAAGGGAATGAAATGATTTTACTCTTTTCTTTTCCACTGCTAAGCCAAGGCCTGAGAGTGCAACCATTATTCTAATATAAGTAAGAGCCCAGAGGTCTTCAAATGACCTTCAATGATAGCTTCTATTAAATTTCTCCAGACCACTAAAGCTCTTAACTTTCTGATCTGTCATGAGAGGAGATGGGAAACAATTTTCAATATCCCTTATGCTGAACCTGTGTGCACCTGAAGTAGCCTGCTTTTATTTATCCATTTCACTTCTAAATTGTGAAGCCCCACCTCTTAACCTCTCAATGGGAAATCATTTTCAGTGCACACTGCTGAATCATATCTAGTTTTCCTCCAGCCTTCTTAACCCATGGAACCTCAATTGGGCATAATAAAGACCTGGCTCTTGGCAAGTTGAATACAAAAGTTACCTCTCATTCCTTCTCTGCTGCAGTTCAGTTTCTAAACCACATAACTGGATTGCCCAGGAAAAGAACACGCGGTAGTTGTGAGAACCAATTTATGCTAAGACAAGCACGTGTAGTTAACAACGTGAGTGTCTGTTCATGACATCCATACCACTCTCACAGCATTTTTGCCAGCTGCCTTGGTGCTATAAAAACAAGCAAGCAGGCTTGGAGTGCTTTGTAAACCAATTTAAAAAAAAAAGAGACTAAGAGGTGATTAAGCAAGAAGTTAGGTGATAAACCCATTGCTCAGTCAGCAGAGTCTTATTGCGAAAGGTGAGCAACTTAACTCCAAAGGGAAACCCCATGTAAGATGAAAACATTTCAAGAGCTTTCTACAGCCAAGCCACACAGCAATGAAACAGAATAGCTGTGGAGATCTTTGGGCAGCATTGCCATGTGTACCCACAGTGATTTATGCTGCACTGGACACCGGGGGGAAACCCTGCTGCCCTAAGGCCTTGTGTCCTCTGTAAGTAAAGTGAGTAAGGACTCAACACTGGTTGAAACTGAAAGTTTGCTTCATTTTAACATAGCCTTTTCTCTAGTGGTACTCTACATGGTTTATTATTAAATATGTAATTCTCATTTTATGTTTATTCTTCAAAAGAATGAAAATGGACAAAAATTATTAACTGTAATAAATAGCATTCATTTCTTAGAAAATAAGTTCTTCAGATAGCTAATGAAAATCCTTAGTAGTTTCTCCTCTAAACCTGCATAGGATTTTAGAATGATCAATATAAATCTAGAATCCACTGGGTATATCTTTCCAAAGCTTAAGATAATTGGTGATAAAACAGCTCTTCCAAAAGTTAACATTTAGGTCATACTTGCCTTTTTGTTTTCTCTGACATAAATATTATTTTTTTTTAATCCAGAGAATTAATGGGTACATCACATTAGGCAAAAATCATCTGTTTTAAAAAACCCAAACTATTTCTGGGATATAAAAATATCAGACATGATTCCTGCCCTCAAGGAATTTCTGCCTCCTCCTAAGAAAGAAGATAAGATTAAGATATTTGAAAAGTAGCGAACAAAATCTTATGCTATTGTGTTAAATTAAAAAGTATGCAGAAGAGTTCTCAGTATTTCATCAGGAGAGAGGTCATTTGAAATTGATGGAGTAGAAGAGGGCCTGGGAAGATATACAGAACTGAAGCCAGGCAGTGGAGAATAGGTTGGGATTTAAATGAACAGATGGGGAAAGGCCATTCTGGGAAAAGGCCATTCCAGGCAAGGGTTACAACATAAAAGGCCACATGTTGTTACAGGACACCAAAGCAAGTGACTAGACTAGAGTGAATTACTGTTGGGGGAGCAGAGAGAAATATTAGACAGCTGATCAGTAGAGTATAATTGTATTATATTCTTTAAAAAGATTAGACTTGCCAAAAAAAAAGAGTTGTTTGGACATTGAGTAATGAAAGCATATAAACACAGACTCTGCTCCGAACTTCTATCTATGACATGAAAGAAAGCACTATAAGGTGACTAGACAAGCTATTTTTAGGTGGCGCTGCTCCTAGAAATAGACATCATAATTTCTCTTCTGACAAAAGTAGGTTATTTTGTACCACAGTGCAGTCTGCATTCCTGAAAATTTCATGTAAACACTTTCAAAGAGGGATTCCTTCCATCAAGAGGGAAAAATAGTCCCCTTGTGTGTCTTAGTTATGTAGAAAATAGTCATATCTTTTTAAATAAAATGAAGTAACTTATCTTGCTTTCTGGAAAAAATATAAAACAGGTAATTCTGTATGTTTCAATATATCTCATCAATTGCTTATATTTAATTTATTGCTAATTAGTACTTGGTCCCTCAGTATTCCCCATTGTCATTGACATATGCAACATATTAGCTTGAACATTGAGCTACGAGGTCAGGAGCTTTTGTGGGCCAGATAGTTTGTTCTTAGGCCTCAGCTCCAGCCCACTGCCTTTCACGTTCACACTGATAGTGGGGAGATCATCACTATCCAAAAGAAGTTCAAACAAATAAGTTAAAGGAGAGCCACTGTCTGGTCATCACGTTGACCTTGGATGCCACATCTACACAAACAAAGCAATTTAAATTTTTAATGTGACTGTTTTCCCTAAAGTAAACTGGTATAGGCAAAATCCAGTAGATTCTTATTGAACTGACTTAGCTACAGTTGATATCCTTTTATATTTGTGAAAATCTGAAACACAAGATAAATGTGAAATACCAGAATCATATGGGGGAAGAAGTTATCTTTTTCTTTTTTCCTTAATTTACTTTTATCTGAAAATGTCTTTATTTTGCCTTATTATTGAAAGATTCATTGAATTCTAGGTTAGCAAGTTCTCCCCTACATCCTTCCAACCCCATCCTCTCCACCCTCATTCCCATTCCCCCAGGACTGTCTCCCAGCACTTTTTCAGTATTTTAAAAAGTATTTTAAATTGTAATAGCTTTAGGGGGTATAAGTGGTTTTTGACTACATGGATGAATTGTATAGTTATCCTTTTTGTAACATCAGAGGGACAAAGTTTGAGGATAGCATGTAATAAGACATTAAGATCTGATTATAAGCCATTTTATTAAAGTTTTCCAGTATCTAACAGTTTTAAAAAATTATAAAGTCATTCGTCCCTATATTTTAAAAGTATAACCGCAATGCAAAACCTTTCATGAGTTAATTGGGTCACATGTCAGAAAGAGAGTTGAATTTCACAGTATGTCATCCTCTCTGTTTCATTTCAACCCATTTTAGATTTTCAGAGTCAATAAATGAAAGGAATTGAAATTTAAATATTCGACCTCATCTACATGGTTATATCTGTACTTTAAGTATTAGAATAAATTGAATTTATGTGAGCTATTCATGTGCTCAATTTAAAATACGTGAACAAGTTTTCAAAACTGATGCACATAGTATTTCCTTATACAAGTGAGATTATGCATAGAAACTAAAGTATTGGGTAGAAGATGAAAAATATTTGATTAGTTGCTGAAAAAATAAAGTATATTATAGGTAATAAAATACTGTAAGTACCACTTTTAATAATCACTGCAAAATGAAGTAAAGTTTATTTAGCATAAAAGCGATAGGAAATCAATGTTATGTTTAAGGAATGATAAGACACTCAATGTAGGTAATCTTTTGAATGAAAATGAATGAATGCTAATTCCTTAATAAGGGAAATTATAAATGTTCTTTGATTTGCAAGTAACTTCTAGGAAATTGTCCAGGCCTTTGTTCACAGTATAATTAAAAATAAAAAAGTATCAGGTTCTTTTTCTGACTTTCCTCCAAACTGAAAGTTAAATGTCTTTAAAAAATAGAAAAAAAAAAAAAAAAAACTTACCTCCTCTTCAAAAATAACTTTGTCTTTTAATAAATTTAAATTTAATAATATAGATATTTCCTGATATTTCTGGTCACTAGCTGTAGAACTGATTTTAAGTCTGAAGGCAAGTTACAGAGCAAATAAGATTACTGATATTTTTAATGAGGTGTTGAGGTAAATGAAGAAAGAAAAACGAGGATGAGAAGAAGAGAGACCCTCTCTTGATTATCTGTCCATTGTGCAAATGGCAGATGGAATCAAATGAAAAGGCATATAGAAAAATAAGCTACTTTTCTATCCTCTTTTCTTCTCAAAATGTTATACCTGACTCTGTGTATGTATGAGTGTGTGTGTGTGTAGGTGGGGGACGACGGGACTATCTATGAATAGGAACTTTGATGCGTAAAGCCTTTACCATGAAGTTGAGTCACCACTACAACAGTGTTGTGCCTCTATGCCTCATGGCTGAAAAGCTTTCCAATTCTGACATCTCTGTCACACTCATAATCTATCCTTTGCATTCTCCGGGTCTTTCAAACATGTATCGCTCAGGCTGTGACAAGTTTCTTTTATTGTTCTCTCTTACGTATCCTATGAAACAAGGCAAATGCTATGGTTCATTCTTAAATTTCAGACATTGGCCAAGGGGAAAAATAAATCATATGATGTTATTGTGCAGAGAAAAGTGAGGGAAATAGAGAAGTTACTGTGATCTCTGCTTAAGTTAATAATAGAATTAGTACTTTTTGTTATTGTTGTTGTTGTTAAGAAATGTTGGGAAATATAATCCAACACTGATTTGTAGGATAGAAGCTTTCTGTTCACTTAAAGCATTTCATCTTATTTTATGAATGTCGTAAGCTGGCTTTAGTGGGCCATGTCCAAAAAGTTATTTGAGTCAGAGTAATAAAATTGCTTTTTCTTTCACCATGAAAGTAAAATTTCCTAAAATTCAAACAGGTAGATTTTTCCTAATCCTGTTTTCATTCAGTTGATTGGGACTACTAACTTAAAAACAGATTTAATTATGAATTGTAATAGTAAGATACTATATCTTGGAAATCATAGTAGTGATGATCATTCTTACATAATACTTTTTATTTTCTAAAGAATGTTCACATACACTATCTGATTTGATCTTACAATATGTGTTTCTATAATATGAAGCTGTTTTAAAATTATTTATTTATTTATTTATTTTGTTTTGAAATGGAGTCTTGCTCTGTTGCCCAGGCTGAAGTGCAGTGGCACGATCTTGACTCACTGCAACCTCCGCCTCCCGAGTTCAAGCAATTCTCCTGCCTCAGTCTCCTGAGTAGCTGGGATTACAGGCACCCACCGCCACGCCCAGCTAATTTTTATATTTTTGGTAGAGATGAAGTTTCACCATGTTGGCCAGGCTGGCTGGTCTTGAACTCCTGACCTCAAATGATCTGCCAGCCTCGGCCTCTCAAAGTGCTGGGATTACAAGCATGAGCCACTGCGCCTGGCCTGGTTTTATTCCCTTAAGTAAGGAAAATGAAGCTTTAGGATGTCATACGGACTTGTATACAACCACAGTTGGTTTATTATTGCAATATTTTAACCTCCCAATCCCCAGTATCCATGGGAGATTGGTTCTAGGACCTGTCCTCACCAATACCTCTTCCAGCTGCAGATACCAAAATTTATAGATGCTCAAGTCCCTAATAGAAAATGGCATAGTATTTGCATATACACACATTCTCTCCTATATTTTAAAATCATCTCTAGTTTATTTACAATACCTAATACGGTGCAAATGTTATGTAAGTAGCTGTTATACTGTATTGTTTAGAGAATAATGACAAGAAAAATGTCTATATATGTTCACCTCAAACACAACCATCCATTTTTTTTTCCAAGTATTTTCAATCCTTCGTTGTTTGAATGTGGATGTAGAACCCACAGATGCAGAAAGCCGACTGTACCTATTATTTTGACAAGATAGCTTTTAAAGAACTTTGTGTTAATTACGTACATTTTGTTTAAATTTATTCATGATCCTAATTTTTTTAAAAATAAGACTTTTATATTTAGGTTTTTCAATAAACAAGTAGTAAAATCATTAAAAATGACTTTTTAAAAATGTGTCAATATTTAACAGAAATTAGACCTTAAAAATCTAGTTTTTGACTAAGTGAGGAACTTTTATTGTAAGTGAAAAAGTAAGCATAGAGAAATACATTTTTGACATTAAATTCCTTAAAATGTAAATGAAACATATAGCTACCTGACAAATCAATACAGAACTAGAAGTTGTAGATTTAAGAAATTATGAGTTCTCGCTCTTTTTAAAAATTCTTTAACAACTTCATTGAGGTATAATTTACATACCATAAAACGTTCCCATTTTAAGTGTATAATTCAGTGATTTTTTAGAATTGTATGACGATCATATATCCCAGTTTTAGAACCTTCCTACCACTGCAGTAAGAACCCTTGTGCCCATTTAGAAATACTCTCCATTCCAATCTCCAGGGTTTTTTTTTTTTTTTTTTTTTTTTTTTTTTTTTTTTTTGTGGAGACAGGGTCTTACTCTGTTACCCAGGCTGGAGTGCAGTGGCATGATCTTGGCTCACTACAGCTTGAGCTTGGAGGCTCAAGCAATCTCCCACCTCAGCCTCCCAAGTAGATGGGACTACAGGCGTGCACCACCATGCCCGGCTAATTTTTGTGTTTTTGTAGAGACATGGCCATGTTGCCCATGGCTGGTCTCAAACTTGTGAGCTCAAGTGATCTGCTTGCCTCAGTCTCCCAAAGTGCTGGCATTACAGGCGTAAACCACCACACCTGGCCTCTCATCTACTTTCTATCTCTTGAGATTTACCTTTACTGGTACAGATATTCAGATGCTAAAATTTTGTGTTATACTAAACGTTTTTAGTTTTTACATGTATGATCTAGTTCAACAATCTAAATACTCAGTTATTTAATGTATAGTCACTTCATGCCTTTTTTCCTCCTGAATTTTATGGCAGTTTTATGGCTTCTGCACGCCCTGCTTCAGCTTTGTGATTATACTCCACTGCTGCAGAACAGGATGTTTACATTGTTTTCTGAACATAGAATCTAAGGCCAGCGTCTTACAGGGCTGTGAAGAGCTGTCTGGCAATAGGAGAATATTGGAAAATGATAGAGGTGGAACATAGTGCTTATGCATTTATAGAGAGTCTAGTGGTTTGTTTGCTGATGTTCTTATTGTTGATGTTTTATTATATGCCTTTGGCTGGTTTTGGTGAACCTGCCCTTTGGCATGGTTAGTCTAATAGGATAAGATACTCATAGTCTCTCAATGTAGGGCTTTCTCTCTTCTTGCCACCCCCACCCTAGGCTTTTTTTTTTCTTCTTCTTTTCTTCCTTTTGTAGAACGTTTCACTACAGCACTTGTCATAAATTCCTTAAGTTATCTCAATTTATATTAAATGTGGGTTACTTAAACATAAAATCACAGACTTTGCCAAATTATTTCTGGATTACGTACAAAGCCTTTTTCTCCCAGGTTAAAGAGAGCCGAAACTAAAAAATGGCTTTATGCTTCACCAAATAATACAGACTTCCTGATTAAAATTTTGTGCTATTTTATTTAGAGAAAATATTTGTCATTCCTATTTTGCAGCTATTACAATTACGGTGACTCTGCCTGGATTCCCTTATGCGTTGAAGTCCATTTTAATGCTCTTCCTGAGAAAGCTACTGCTGCTTTTTTCCAGTGTGTGTTATTTGAAAGTTAGTAACACAGAGAATATAACAGAAACCAATCCCTTCATATGTTGAGGTTGAGAGGACAGAGAAAATAAAACCCGCACCACCCAATAGAATATGAACATAAATATAAAGTCAAGGTCATACTTTCAGAGAGGACCATCATGTTTCCTTAAGCGACCTGTGTGTTACTTGGAGTATTTCCCCTTTTCTTTCTTCTCAAGATATTGCCACATGTTTGTTGGGCCGTTTCTGTAAGGTTCAATATAATTAATGTGCTTTCAAAGTGCATATTGTGTCAAATTGCAGATGTATCGAATTCTCTAGCTGGAATGAGTTTTTAAAGATAATATAGTTTCGCCCTTTATTTTCTGAAAAGTGGTCTGAGGCCCAGTGAGATTATATGACTTATTTGTCAGAGATCCAGAATTAGGTCCCAGGTTTATGTTTTCCTAAACTCCCTTCATCACCTTTGTTCTGTAGCATCAGTTTACCTAAGGGAGAGCATAAAGGGAGTACCCTTCTCCTGCAGTGCATGGAAATATAATTTGAACCACTTCATATAGGACTTTTGCATAATAATGAGTCATGTGACACTGACCATTTAAGCTTTGAATTTAAGAAATCATTTCAATTATAGTGTAGTTCAGGAAGTAATTTTCTTCCAAAATAATTAAGATATTGACAGTGCAAAATAAGCTATGAGCTCTTAATAACAAGGTTAAATGAATGAATAGATACAAATTCTAAGGACCAACTCACAGCCAGTGGTACTGAGCCCAGTTTTAACCTTGCCTTGATCATAATCTTCCTTCCTAATAAGGGCAAAAAGTTGGGTCCAGTAGGAAACAAGCCTTTTTAAGGCAACCAACTACCCTACCTAGAAAGGAAGGATGTACTCTATTTAAATACAACCAGCAAATGCATCTTCAAAGCGCTTTAAATGCTGATGACATCACCTCTCATTTTCAGGCCAGTATTATGCAGACATCAGCTATAGCCAGATAGTTAAGAACTTGTCCAAATCCTTGTCAAAAATTCCCACCTTAAGATCTACTTGGCCCAAGTATACATTCATTCAAATGTCAATATAATACTTCATATTGAAGTAACAGTTTATTGTAAATGAAACATTTACCAATTCTAATGTCTAAGATAGCACATAGCATTTCTTCTATAAAATAAAATGAAGATCTTGAGTATTCAGATTTTCTTGTTCATTTTCCCTTTGTAAGAATTTTGAGAGTAAAACCAGTGTGGTATAAGCATCCATAATCTTTGTTTTTGAGAACAGCTATATAATTACAGAAAAATGTGAAGATAGTACAGAAAATTCCTATATACGCTGAACCTAATTACTCCTATTATTGACAACTTACATTAGTATGGTACATTTAATATAATTAATGAACCAATATTAATGCTTTATTATTATTATTTTAGACCTTTTTTTAAGTTCTGGAGTACATGTGCAGGATGTGCATGTTTGTTACCTAGGTAAACATGTACCATGATGGTTTGCTGCACTTATCAGCCCATCATCTGATATTAAGCCAGCATGCATTAGCTATTTCTCCTGATGCTCTCTGCCAACACCCACCAGCCCTCCCCCAACAGGCCCCAGTGTGTGTTGTTTCTCTCCCTGTGTCCATGTGTTCTCATTATTCAGCTCCCATTTATAAGTGAGAACATGCAGTGTTTGGTTTCCTGTTCTTGTGTTAGTTTGCTGAGGATAAAGGCCTCCAGCTCCATCCATGTCCCTGCAAAGCACATGATCTCGTTCCTTTTTATAGCATCCACAATATTATAGAAGTAGCTTCTCAAATCCTTACTCATCTACTTGTTAGCACTGAGGTGGGTGGCAGTCAGAGCAAAGAAAACACTTTGTTTGACACATAACACTTTTATTTGGTTTTCATAGGTGATCTATCAGGATATCCCCGTATTATAGATGAGGAAGTGAAAGCAGAGAGAGTTTGAGTAATTTGTCCAAGAGAACAAGGAAAAAACAAAGGTTGAGATTGAAAAAAAATTAGTCAAATAACACACTAGTCACACTCTCAACCAGTGCATTAGCCTGTACACCTAGGAGATTAGGACAGTCTTCAAAGGAAGACAAACCTGAGGACCATGCATAACTATCTAAGCTAGTCCTTGGCAAGAGGCAGAAGAAAAATATGCACTCCTGTTCTCCTCTTTTCCTGGCTGATCTCTTTCCATACTCAAAAGGAATTTCATAGCTTTAAGCAACTTGCTAAAAAATCATCATTATCATCATCATCATCATCATCACCACCACCATTATTATTATCTTAAATGGACACAAGTGGACTTGGTATAATTAATTTGGACAACAGGAAAAATAAAAAGAAAACTAAATGTCACCTTACAATTCATCATGGATTAAGTTTGTTAAAATATTTTTATAATAAAACATAATATCTTAGCCTCAACAAATACAAATTGCTATAACTTACTCAGAGTTTATATTGAAAAAAATGTTTGTAGCCAGCCCTGTAAAAAGGTAATAGTGTGGTTCAGCCCCAGTCCTCAATAGGTTGTTATGCTCTGTACAATTTCTTCATATCTTTGCATTCATGGAATTCTAGTTGAATCAGAATCAATTAGAAAGATTCAGACAATAATAATAAATAGTGATTACAATTTAAAAGAGACTTGCTTTTGGGAGGTCGAGACGGGCGGATCACGAGGTCAGGAGATCGAGACCATCCTGGCTAACCCAGTGAAACCCTGTCTCTACTAAAAAATACAAAAAATTAGCCGGGAGAGGTGACGGGTGCCTGTAGTCCCAGCTACTCAGGAGGCTGAGGCAGGAGAATGGCGTAAACCCGGGAGGTGGAGCTTGCAGTGAGCTGAGATCCAGCCACTGCACTCCAGCCTGGGCGACAGAGAGAGACTCCGTCTCAAAAAATAAATAAATAAATAAAAGAAACTTGCAAGTTTTTTCATGACGAGAGTTTTACTTTTACTCATTATAAAAGCAAGATATGATGATTGTTCAAAAGTTAAGCAATTCAAAAAGTAAAAAGAAGTAAAAATCAACCAAAAATTTCCCTAAGGAAAAATCATTGTTAACGTATTGATGAACACATTTCTGATTGTCTCTTCATAAATTTATTTCACATATAGATGTGTGTGTGTATATATATGTATACATACACACTAATATACAAAAACACTGTGAGATCATAAAATGTATGCTGTCTTATAATCAGTATCTTTTATTCATGTTTTGGTTATTTGTTTTGGTTATTTTTCCATAATGTTAAATATAATTCTAAGTAATCATTTTTATAGTTGCATTGCATGGATATACCATAATTTATTTCTGCAAGCTCCTCCTCTTGCTAGAAATTTAGATTGTTTCTAAAATTTTCCATTAGAAACAATGTTGAATTGAACATTCTTGAATGATCTTTGGAAAGTTGTTGGTTTATCAGAAGATTTCTGATGAATATGTTACTTGGACTTTATGCAAATAATTAACTTCAACATTCTCGACTGTCTCTGTTGAGTTAGTTCACACGAGTGGTCCTCAGGTACCCCGACTTTCTGGTTAGGATCCTGAGTTCTGTGAGTCTTGTAGCATTCGGGTTTAAATTGGAAGTGGAGATTCTAAGGGCCCTGCTCTAAGGAACTCATGAGATCTTGTACAGAGTGCAAAGAAGGAAGATGACTCTAGACCCAAGGACTGCTTCTATGCAAAGTAAAGGCAAAGCAGAAAGCCTCAGTAGGTTAACAGTATAGTTCTATAAACTTTCTGTGATTAATGTTTTTAAATTGGCAAGTAGTAAGCCTGACTCCCAAGAATTTCTGTAGCCTTCACCTATCTCTTATGACATATGCCACCCACCAGCTCTCATCACCTTCTTCCTACCCCACTTGGCTTCTCCTTGCAGTATTCAAGCAACCACTTACCCCAAACCCCTAACACAAGGAGGTCCCTGGAAGTGCCTAGGAAAATGTCAGTGAGGCTTTGGCTGTTCTCCCAAATCACATGCCTAGCATAAGTTAAGCTTAAAGTAATAGAAATATTGTTCAGTTTATCTCACAGTCCATGAGTTAGTCGATTCCATTAAACTTTGATTTGCAAAGTATCAATCACTGTGTGTTTAATTGGTTTGTATTCAGCTGAAGGGAAGCAGCATATAATAGAAATAGCTTGGGCCAAAAAAGACCTGAACATGAATCCAGTTCTGCCACTTGATAGCTCTGTCACCTTGGGAAAGATAGGAATCGTTTTTGGAAATCAGTTTGTTCCTCTGAAATAGCAACATTTGATTTGTCCTATTCAGTAGAGATTGCTGGTTACAAGCAGAGAGTTCATCAATGAATGCATATTTGGTGGCGTGTTGTCATTTAGGATCATAATAACTGTGGTATCTGGTATTATCCTCAGCCAGAACTAGGGCTCAGAGCAGTTAAGCAACTAGCCCGAGAGAGAATAGTTGCTTAAACTGAGACAGACTAAGCGGTGTCAGAATTCAAGTCCAGACCTGTGACTATAAAGGCTGAATTCTTTCCTCCTACCCTGTGTTCACAGAGAAAAAAAAAAAAATCTGCGTTATCATCACTGAAGAGAATAATTTTTATAGTAGGCATTTTTGAACTACACAACAGTACTCACTAGTTTAACTGGATATGACTCTGAAGAGGGAATATGACTTTACTCCTTCTTCTCTGAATTGTAGTACTGTGAGAGAGCTCATTTTTTCATGCCATCTTCCCTAACTGTCCAGATTTCTTTTAGAAGTGAGTTTTCATATTTTGTGTTTTATTATGAGTTACAACTGAATTTATTTGTATCACACTAATCTGTCATCTTTGAGTTTCACAGATAGAGCAGAAGGCCTTTGGCTGTTAAAGGCATTTTCAAATACCCATTTTTCCCTCTACTGTCATATTGATTCATGAATGCTGGCAGCTAAGCGAGGCCCATTTATTTGCAGTATCTTCATGCTCCCTCCTATGGAACTTGCCACGTTAATATCCTCTAAGATCAAACTCAATCTGTACATGTGTGCAGGAACAAGACACTTAAGAACTTCACTATCCCTGCTGATGAAGCAGTAAATAATTAACAACTAAAGAGGGGACAGCCATACTTCAGCTGCAAAGCAGAAACAGCATGCCATGTTATTTCCCCCAAGGTTTCATTACTCCCAAATAATATGGGCTGTTTGGTATCATCTTGAGGATTGTGCTGCTTGAGAGCACTCGATGATAATGTCCTTATATTGCTTTTCAATAATTAGCTCTGTTATCTCTCTTGTTTTTGCTACAAGTCACCTTCTTGAAATTTCTTGTAAAACCATAAACAGCACCCTGTCTCAGTAAGGCATTTGGAAGATCCATGCCTCCTCTGGAGCCACTGGGAGTCATGTGGGCTGCAAGAGAGGCATGGCACATTGAAAGATATTAAGGCTCCAGGTCTTCCCAGTTACTAGAGAGTAAAGTTTGAGGTCAAAGGAACTAAAGCCATCATGCTTGTTTGAGAAGAAAAACAAACAGTTTTCAAAATCTCCTGAAAAAAATCTTGTTACAATTTTTTTTTTTCTCTTTAAACTGCAGGGAGGGAAAATTCTGCAAGGTTAAAAAGAAGAAATGAATACAGTCAGTACTGAATAAATAAGTCTGCAGTCTCAGGAGAGACTAGGGTCCACCACTCAAGTTAAAAACTCTAGAAATATCTGTGGACTAGAACTAAGGGGGAAGAATATAAAGGCCCATATGAGCCTATTTTTGGCCATCTTTGCTTAAATAAAATTGGAAAAGAAGTTATTTTTTTTCTACTATTTTGATTGAAGAAGAAAAACCATAAAATGTATTCAAACACACTCTATGAAATGAAATAATAAAACTTGAACTAAGTACATTTTCCCTCTTCTAATCCACATGTGAATACAATTAATTTGGAATCAAGTTAGTTAAAATTCAGCCAATTCAGAGCATGAGATTGGATGATAGCTATGAGCCCTGGATGTTAAACCCAGCTCTAGCAAGGATTTACTGTGTGTGTGACTTGCGTGGTGGCTAAGGTTCATTTAAGTGCTCCATGTACCTGTTAATTTGAGGATAATAATGCCCTCTTATAAGTCTATGGGCTTTTTCTTACTCCCTTCTCTCTTTCTTTAAGGTCCAGTTGAAAAGTGAAGAATCCAAAACATTTGCAATGAAGATTCTCAAGAAACGTCACATTGTGGACACAAGACAGCAGGAGCACATCCGCTCAGAGAAGCAGATCATGCAGGGGGCTCACTCCGATTTCATAGTGAGGTAAAGGCCCCGTGCCAGGGACAGACATACCCAACTCCAAGTGACAAATCTACCACAAAACCCTCTGCCACTTGTGCTCACTGTTAACACATTTCGTATGCACAAAGAAACTTATTTTTAATCTAATCTTAAGAAAGTTTTGTTTGATTTCTAAAAATAGAGTTCTGATTCTACTCTTTCTTTTAAAGAGAATCAGTGTCTGAAAACAATGTGTTTTCCCAAAGGACGTACCAGAGTTTCTAACGTTCCGTTTTTATCTTTTTTTAAACCCCCAAACTCTACATAGATCTCTGATGCTTAAAAGACAAAATATTCAAAAGCAAACTATTTAACCTTTAATTATCTGAATATGTTTTGAAGATCTAAAAAAATGAAATGACAGCTGACCATTCCACCTCTGTACTAATAAATGGATAATGGGGAGACTGTTATATGCAGAAGCAGCTTTTTTGTAGTAAATTTTCCAGTGGCACTTAGTGAAAACAGGATGTAACATAAATTTGAGTGAATAGCACATGAAATATATACATGTCTGAATTTGTAAAGTTTAATCCACTTTATTCCCATTTTCACTGCATGTTGATGACCACTAAACGTTGCCCCAACAGTCCATGCTCAAAACATCACCCAAATTGGAATGGAAAGAACCCCAAGGAACCCTCTTTGTCCATAATCATTATGATTAATCCATTTCAAGGGAGAGATTGGCGCCCTAGTTTCTTCTATTAAAATCCTATTCATGAGCCATTGACTTCCTTTCCCCATGTGTGGGCTTAGCTCTCTCTCATTCTGAGCTTGGCAAATCAAAACTATAATCTGGGCCCCCCAGAATTGCATACTTGTAAAAGATGATAATGTTTATAATCTTTGTTTTCTTGTTTGCAATTTACAGACTGTACAGAACATTTAAGGACAGCAAATATTTGTATATGTTGATGGAAGCTTGTCTAGGTGGAGAGCTCTGGACCATTCTCAGGGATAGGTAGGAGATTTAATAAATTTCTATGATGTCTGTAAAAACATAGTTGCCCATGTTGGTCTATAAGAAGAATTAATATAATAAAGTATAATAATCATATTTATAGTTTACACATGCTTATATTTCAATATTTAAAATAAGCACGGGGAATAACCCACTATACACATATGATTTACTGTACATATAATAAAACTCACTTTGTAACTAACAATACAGGCTTAGTCGATCATAAAAATGGTACATAGCAAAGTATATACATGGCCTTAGTTTTGCATGAATGTTAGAATTAGACAACTCTATAGTTGGAATTCAATTCATTCATTGCTTTAGCAGAAAGAGAATTGTAGTTTTTTTTATAATTATAATTTGAATTGGCTATCGATTTAATTGCTCTACTCTTTTTCCAGATAGGCAGTTTGCCTTTTGTGACACTGAGAATTTTTTCCAAAGTAATTTTTCTCTCTACATTGCTCTTTGGTTTCAAAACAAAAAAACTTTCCAGCCATCTCTTTATCCCTTGGTTAGTCTTAGGAAAAAGAAAAGAATCCACTTATAAGCAATATTTCATGTAAATAATCTGATTTAGATTTGCCTTCTTACCCTTGCAGGGCAAGGAAAGTTTGTCTAGATGGTGCTTGGTTGTTTGTTTGTTTTAATCATGCAAATTCATTGTCTTTTCCATCTCATATTTAGACAACTAGCAAATTATCTAATTATCTTCTAATATAATTTATCCTATAAAATGTCTCAGGAGATCATTATCTACCCTGTGTTTTTTAAAAACACACTTTTATTTTCCTATGAATAATCTTTTTATTATTTTCTATGAATGATTTATTGATCATACAAAAGTCATCTTTGTTCTTTTGAACACTCACCTTTAGGCATCTGTATTTTTCTTATTTGTTTGAGTCCTGCCCCCTAGACTCCTCTTCATAGGGTAGCATCCTTCTGAAACTTAGCTATAGGTATCCCTGATGTACATAACCATGTAAGGTTTTTATATTTGTTACTTTGTAAATATCCCAGAGTAAAACAAGTGGTTCCTCATACACTGTTGATTTAAATTCTCATTCCTAATGGTGTTCTTATGGTACTTTCATATCATTATACAACAGGCCCTTTCACTTGTTATTGCCATGGCCTTACTTATATATGCCAAATGGATTTGTTGTTACCACATTGTATCCTATTGCATCAGTATTTTATTTCAATTCTTAAATTTAAGGTTAAAAAAGCATAAAAGGGAATGTATCACGTTTGCATTAGGAGATAAGGTTAACATCTGGACTAAGTGTATATATTATGCATTATTGCTAGTTAAGATGCACATACAGATTATATACCAGACATTGTGATAGAGGCTGGGGATCCAGTAATAAACAAAATGGATGTGGTCTGTTTCCTCAGAATGTATAGTTTGTTGCACAAAGTTAATATTTTAATTTGTGAGTTAACATTTGGCATATCTAATGTGTTTCTACCGTATTATATTTGACTCAATATTTCAATTCACTGATTTATTTGAAGTCTTCTACATTTTTTTCTAATTAGAATAGAAGAAGATTTACAGGTAGAATTAAACATGAAAGCAATAATAAGTCACAAAGGGAGAGCCCAACTATCCTCTTATAGCTTTTTTAAAATTATTTTTTCATAAGTTGTTGGGGTACAGGTGGTATTTGGTTACATGAGTAAGTTCTTCACTGGTGATTTGTGAGATTTTGGTGTACCCATCACACGAACAGTATACACTGAGCCATATTTGTAGTCTTTTATCTCTTGCCCCCCGCCCACTCTTCCCTCGAAATTCCCAAAGCCCATTGCATCATTTGTATGTCTTTGTGTCCTCATAGCTTAGCCCCCACATATCAGTGAGAACATACGACGTTTGGTTTTCCATTCTTGAGTTACTTCACTTAGAATAATAGTCTCCAATCTCATCCAGTTCCCTGCAAATGCTGTTAATTCATTCCTTTGTATGGCTGCATAGTATTCCATCATATATATCTATATATCTATATATAGATATGCATCATATGTGTATATACATGTATATATGCCCATACATATATATCACAGTTTCTTTATCCACTCATTGATTGATGGACATTTGAGTTGGTTCCATGATTTTGCAATTGTGAATTGTGCTTCTATAAACATGAGTATGCAAGTATCTTTTTTGAATAATGATTTCTTTTCCTCCAGGTCAAATGGTAGTCCTACTTTTAGTTCTTTAAGGAATCTCCACACTATTTTCCATAGCAGCTGCACTAGTTTACATTCCCTCCAGCAGTGTAGAAGTGTTCCCTGTTCACTGCCATCCATGCAAGCATCTACTGTTTTTTTGATTTTTTGATTATGGCCATTCTTGCAGGAGGGAGGCGGTATCACCTTTTGGTTTTGATTTGCATTCCCCTGACCATTAGTGTTGTTGAGCATTTTTTCATATGTTTATTGGCCATTTGCGTATCTTCTTTTGAGAATTGTCTATTCATGCCTTAGCCCACTTTTCATGGGATTATTTGTTTTTATTCTTACTGATCTGTTTGAGTTTGCTGTATTTTCTGGATATTAGTCCTTTGTCAGATGTATAGATTGTGAAGATTTTCTCCCACTTTGTGGATTGTCTGTTTACTCTGCTGACTCTTCCTTTTGCTGTGCAAAAGCTCATTAGTTTAACTAGGTCCCAGCTATTTATCTTTGTTTTTATTGCATTTTGTTTTGGGTTCTTGGTCATGAAATCTTTGCCTAAGCCAATATCTAGAAGGGTTTTTCCAATGCTATCTTGCAGAATTTTAGTAGTTTCAGGTCTTAGGTTTAAGTCCTTAATCTATCTTGAGTTGATTTTTGTACAAGGTGAGAGATGAGGATCCAGTTTCATTCTCCTACATGTGGCTAGCCAATTATCCCAGCAGCATTTGTCGAAAAGGGTGTCCTTTCCCCACTTTATATTTTTGTTTGCTATAAGTATTTGGGTTCATTTCTGGTTTCTCTATGCTGTTCCATTGATCTATGTGCCTATTTTTATGCCAGTATTATGCTGTTTTGGTGACTATGGCCTTGTAGTATAGTTTGAAATCAGGTAGTGTGATGCCTCCAGATTTGTTCTTTTTGCTTAATCTTCCTTTGGCTATGTGGGCTCTTTTATGGTTTCATATGAATTTTAGACTTTTTTTGTCTAATTCTAGAAGAATGATGGTGGTATTTTGATGGGGATTGCATTGAATTTGCAGATTGCTTTGGCAGTATAGTCATTTTCACAATATTGATTCTACTCATCCATGAGCATGAGATGTTTATGTCATTTGGGTCATCTATTATTTCCTTGGTTGTGTGTGTTTTTTTTGTTTGGTTTTTTTTTTTTTTTTTTTTGGCAGCTATTGTAAAAGGGATTGAGTTCTTGATTTGATTCTCCGCTTGGTCACTGTTGGTATATAGAAGAGCTACTGATTCATGTGCATTAATCTTGCATGCAGAAACTTTGCTGAATTCTTTTATCAGTTCTAGGAGCTTTCTGTAGGAGTCCGTAGGGTTTTCAAGGTAAGCGATCATTTTGTCAGCAAACAGTGACAGTGTGACTTCCTCTTTATTGATTTGGATGCCCTTCATTTCTTTCTCTTGTCTGATTGCTCTGGCTAGGACTTCCACTACTATGTTGAAGAGGAGTGGTGAGAGAGGGCATCCTTGTCTTGTTCCAGTTCTCAGAGGGAATGCTTTCAACTTTTCCCCATTCAGTATTATGTTGGCTGTGGGTTTATCATAGTTGACTTTTATTACATTAAGTTATGTTCCTTGTATGCAGATTTTGCTGAGAGTTTTAATCATACAGGGATGCTGGATTTTGTTGAATGCTTTTTCTGCCACTATTGAAATGATCATGTAATTTTTGTTTTTAATTCTGTTTATGTGGTGTATCATATTTATCTGCTTGTGTATGGTAAACTATCCCTGCATCCCTGGTATGAAACCCACTTGATCATGGTGGAATGTCTTTTTGATATATTGTTGGATTTGGTTAGCAAGTATTTTGTTAAGGATTTTAGCATCTATGTTCATCAAGAATATTGGTCTGCAGTTTTCTTTTTTGTTTATGCCCTTTCCTGGTTTTGGTATAAGAGTGATGCTGGCTTCACCCTTATTATTTTTATGGAGAGTTCCTTCTTTCTCTGTCTTGTGGGATAGTGTCAAAAGGATTGGTACAAATAATTCTTTGAATGTCTGCTAGAATTGTTCCATGAATCGTCTGGTCCTGGACTTTTCTGTTGTTGGTAATTTTTCAATTACCCTTTCAATATCACTGCTTGTCTGTTCAGGGTATCTAATTCTTTCTCATTTAAGCTAGGAAGGTTGTATTTTTTCAGGAATTTATCCTTTTCGTCTAGGTTTTCTAGTTTTTGTACATAAAGATGTTCATAGTAGCTTTGAATGATCTTTTGTATTTCAGTGGTATCAGTTGTAATATCGCCTGTTTCATTTTTTAGTGAGGTTATTTGGATTTTCTCTCTTCTTTTCTTGGTTAATCTTGCCAATGATCTATCAATTTTATCAATCTTTTCAAAGGAACAGCTTTTTGTTTCATTTATATTTTGTATTCTTTTGTTTGTTTGCTTGCTTCAATTTCATTTAGCTCTGCTCTGATTTTGGTTATTTCCCTTCTTCTTCTGGGTTTGGGTTTCATTTGTTCTTGTTTCTCTAATTCCTTGAGGTGTGACCTTAGAGTGTCAGTTTGTGCTCTTTCAGTCTTTTTGATGTAGGCATTTAGGGCTATGAACTTCCCCCTTAGGATATAGCTTTTACTATATACCAGAAGTTTTGATATGTTGTTTCATTATTGTCTTTCAGTTCAAAGAATTTTTCAGCTTCCATCTTTATTTCGTTTTTGACCCGATGCGCATTCAGGAGCAGGTTATTTAATTTCCATGTACTTGGTATGGTTTTGATGGTTCCTTTTGGAGTTGATTTCCAGTTTTATTCCACTGTGGTAGGAGATAGTGCTTGATATAATTTCAATATTCTTAATTTATTGGGGTTCATTTTATGGCCTATCATATGGTCTATGTTGGAGAAAAAGTTGCATGTGCTATTGAATAGAATGTGTATTCTGTGTTTGTTGGATGAAATGTTCTGTATATATCTAATAAGTCCATTTGTTGCAAGATTTAGTTTAAATCCATTGTTTCTTTGTTGACTTTCTGTCTAGATGACCTGTCTAGTGCTGTCAGTGGAGTACTAAAGTCCCCCACTATTACTGAGTTGCCATCTATCTCATTTCTTAAGTCTATTAGTAATTGTTTTATGCATTTGGAAGCTCAAGTGTTAGGTGCATGTATGTTTAGGATTGTGATATTTTCCTATTGGACAAAGCCTTTTATCATTATTTAATGCCCCTGTGTCTCTTTTAACTGCTGTTGCTTTAAAGTTTGTTTTGTCTGATATAAGAATAGCTATCCCTGCTGGCTTTTTGTGTCCCTTTGCATGAAATGTCTTTTTCCAGCCCTTTACTTTATGTGAGTCCTTATGTATTAGGTGAGTCTCCTGAAGGCAGCAGATAGTTGATTGGCAAGTTCGTGTCCATTCTGTGGTTCTGTATCTTTTAAGTGGCCAATTTAGGCCATTTACATTCAATGTTAATATTGAAATGTCAGGTACCATTGCCTTCATTGTGCTCTTTGTTGCCTGTATACTTTGTTTCTTTTGTTTTTTGTTTTTGCTTTTTAACTTGTATTTTTGTTTTATAGGTCCTGTGTGATTTATGCTTTAAAGAGGTTCTGTTTCGATGTGTTTCCAGGATTTGTTTCAAGATTTAGAGCTCCTTTAGCAGTTCTTGTAGTGGTGGTTTGGTAATGGTGAATTCTCTCAGCATTTGTTTTTCTGAAAAAGACTGTATCTTTCCTTCATATATATATATATATGATGCTTAGTTTTGCTGGATACAAAATTCTTGGCTGATAATTGTTTTGCTTGAGGAGACTGAAGATAGGGCCCCAATCCCTTCTAGTTGGTAGGGTTTCTGCTGAGAAATCTGCTGTTAATCTGATGGGTTTTCCTTTATAGGTTACCTGGTGTGTCTGCCTCACAGCTCTTGAGATTCTTTACTTTAGGCCAGGCGCGGTGTCTCAAGCCTGTAATCCCAGCACTTTGGGAGGCCGAGACGGGCGGATCATGAGGTCAGGAGATCGAGACCATCCTGGCTAACACGGTGAAACCCCGTCTCTACTAAAATACAAAAAAAATTAGCCAGGCGTGGTGGCTGGCGCCTGTAGTCCCAGCTACTTGGGAGGCTGAGGCAGGAGAATGGCGTGAACCCGGGAGGCAGAGCTTGCAGTGAGCTGCACCACTCCAGCCTGGGTGACAGAGCGAGACTCCGTCTCCAAAAAAAAAAAAAAAAATTCTTTACTTCGTCTTAACTTTGGATAACCTGATGACAATGTGCCTAGGCAAAGATCTTTTTGAGATGAATTTCCCAGGTGTTTTTTGTACTTCTTATATTTGGATGTCTAGGTCTATAGCAAGGCTGGGGAAGTTTTCCTTAATTATTCCACCAAATACATTTTCCAAGCTCTTAGAATTCTCTTCTTCCTCAGTAAAACCAATTATTCTTAGGTTTGGTCATTTAACATAATCCCAGACTTCTTTGAGGCTTTGTTCATATTTCTTTTTTTTTTTTTTTTGAGACGGAGTCTTGCTCAGTCACCCAGGCTGGAGTGCAGTGGCGCAATCTCGGCTTACTACAAGCTCCACCTCCCGGGTTCATGCCATTCTCCTGCCTCAGCCTCCCAAGTAGCTGGGACTACAGGTGCCCACCACCACGCCCGGCTAATTTTTTGCATTTTTAGTAAAGATGGGGTTTTACCGTGTTAGCCAGGATGGTCTTGATCTCCTGACCTCGTGATCCACACGCCTCGGCCTCCCGAAGTGCTGGGATTACAGGCGTGAGCCACCGTGCCCGGCTGTTCATATTTCTTATTCTTTTTTCTTTCCCTTTGTTGGATTGTGCTAATTCAAAGACCTTGTCTCTGAGCTCTGAATTTCTTTCTTCTACTTGTTCAGTTCTATTGCTGAGACTTTCCAGTGCATTTTGCATTTCTAAAAGTGTGTTCAAAGTTTCCTGAATTTTTTATTGTTTTTTATTTAAGCCATCTGTTTCCTTGAATATTTCTCCCTTCACTTCTTGTATCATATTTTGGCTTTCCTCGCATTGGGCTTCACCTTTCTTTGGTCCCTCCCTGATTAGCTTAATAACTAACCTCCTGAATTATTTTTCAGGTAAATCAGGGATTTATTCTTGGTTAGGATCCATTGCTGGTGAACTAGTGTGATTTTTGGGGGGTGTTGAAGAGCCTTGTTTTGTCATATTACCAGGGTTTGTTTTCTGGTTCCTTCTCATTTGGATAGTCTCTGTCAGAGAGAAGGTCTAGGATTGAAAGCTGTTATTCAAATTCTTTTGTCCCATGGGGTGTTCCCTTGATGTAGTACTCTGTCCATTTTCCTATGGATGTGGCCTCCTGTGAGCCAAACTGCAGCGATTATTGTCTCTCTTCTGGGTCTAGCCACCCAGCCAGTCTACCTGGCTCCATGCTGGTACTTGGGGTAGTCTGCACAGAGTCTTGTGATGTGAACCATCTATGGTTCTCTCAGCCTTGTATACCAATGTTCGTTCTGGTGGAGGCGGTGGGGGGGTACAATGTACTCCGTGAAGGTTCTTAGCTTTGGTGGCTTAATGTTCTTTTTTTGTGCTGTTTGGCCTCCTGTCAGGAAGTGGCACTTTCCAGAAAGCATTAGTTGTGGTATTACGGGGAGGAACCAGCAGTGGGTGGGATCCTAGAACTCCCAGTTTTTATGCACTTTGTCTTCCGCTACCAGTGTGGGTAGGGAAGGACTGTCAGGTGGGGGGTAGGGCTAGGTGTGTCTGAGCTCGGACTCTCCTTGGGTGGGTCTTGCTATGGCTACTGTGGGGGATGGAGGTGGGATTCCCAGGTCACTGGAGTTGTGTACCTAAAAGGATTATGGCTGCCTCTGCTGAGTCACGCAGGTCGTCAGAGAAGTGGTGGAATGCAGGCAGTCACAGGCCTCACTCAGCTCCCATGCAAACTGAAGGGCCAGTCTCACTTCCACTGTGCCACCCCCAACAGCCCCCAGACCATTTCCAGGTGGAGAGTGATAGGGGTTTGAAAACCTGGCCCAGGCTATCTGCCTCCCAGCTTTGAAAGAAAAGGGTTTGGTTCTTCCTCCACTTGTGAAGCCTACACACCAGATTTGCGTCCTCCCCCGAGTTCAGGACAGGAGACTTCTCACCCAGTTCAAACTGTTACAAAGTTCAGCTACAGATTTGCTTCTGCCTGTGTAGTTTTACCCCCTGCTCCTTTTCTGTTGGATCCCTTTGGTGCCAGGCAGGAATGGCCTGCTAGGGGACCCAGCGAGCTCCCAGGGCCTTTCTGCTACTTCCTCTTCCCCTGTATTTCACTCAGCTCTCCAAATTGACTCAGCTCCAAGTAATGTCAGAAACTTCTCCCAAAAACAGACCTTCAGCTTCTCCTGTGGCAGGGTGTGTCCGGGGAGGAGGGTCTCCCTTTTTCACTTCCACAGTTGAGGGACTCACAGTTCTGGGGTGTCTCCTGGGTCCTGCAGCAGTCCACTTCCTTCAGAGGGTATTTGGGTCCTCTTGGGATTGCTGGTTTGTTCTTGCAGTTGATCTGGAGCTGAAATTCACAATGTGAGCCACCACCCACTACTCTGTCCATAGCTGCAATCTAGTCCTGCCTCCCAACTGCCATGATCTCTCCAACATCTTCTCATAGCTTTTTAAATCATTTAATGATGTTCTTAACCAGAACAATAAAAACAATAATAATAATAATAAAACTCAATTGAAAGTCCACTCATGAGGCATCAAACATGCACAGGCATTCGTTTTCAACTTATTTTTGAAAGTATTATTTCATAATTTGCCTTACTTAACTCGATTTCCCATTTTGTTCATAATGCCAGCCAAGGCTTCTGAGTGAGACGTATCCTGATGCCTCTGGTAGCAAAGGTTTGCTATTAAGAAGCAGCTTACTTGGGGAGGAGTAAAGGGAAGGAAAATATCAATGGATTTCTTTACTTCCACTTGGTTGCTTTTTGGTCCTTACATTGCTCTTCCCTTTTATCACACTTTGATTTGAGGTACACAGTTGCTGAGCCCCCCAAGTATACTTAATACTCCATGAAGAGTCATGATCTACAGAAATAGTCCTTACATTATTTCTCCCTTTTATCACACTTGGACTTGAGGTACACAATTGCTGAGCTCCCCAATATAATTAATACTCCATGAAGAGTCATGATCTAGAGTAATAGTGGCTATCTGCTTATTCCTAAAGATTTAGAGGTGCTGAATTAACCATTATAGGTAAACTCATCTCAGAATAATTGTCCCTGGCCAACTTTCTTTCCTATGTAGGCATGTAGCCTGATTTTTATTCTAAGTGATTTTTCCTTTTCCTTCTCAAAAAACTTTCCAGGGGAAAGAAACATAGTTTTAGACATTCAAGTTCCAATTAATATTGCCATTGACCAGCTTTCTATTTGTTCAAATTGGGGTTGAAAATCTTAAAGATTAATTGTTAGAAATATATAAAAAAATACCAAGGGAAAGATTATACCATTATGCTATTAGTCACAGTGTATATGAAAATATCTGGGGTCAAAAAATCCACCCCGTCAATGTATTCAGTTTTCCTCTTGTGTCAGAGGACAGAAGCAATAATGGAAAAGCTATTCTGAAAGTATACAAGAAATTTACATAGATTGATCTGAAGAAAGGCTGGCCTGACCTTTTTCATTACTGACATGGAAATAACTCCAAGCCTCAGAGATTTAGCACAGGAAGACTCTGATGACAACCCAGACATCATCCTCCTCTCACCTCATAGCTGAGATGACCATTCCCTGCTTCTCATTTTCTGTCTTCTCATCAACATAGAAAAGAAGCACAGAGGCTGTGAGCCATGGCTCAAGCCTAGAATCCCAGCACTTTGGGAGGCTGAGGCGGGTGAATCACCTGAGGTCAGGAGTTTGACAGCAGCCTGGCCAATATGGTGAAACCCTATCTCTACTAAAAATTAAAAAAAAAAAAATTAGCTGGACATGGTGATGGGTGCCTGGAATCCCAGCTACTAAGGAGGCTGAGGCAGGAGAATTGCTTGAATCCGGGAAGCAGAAGTTGCAGTGAGCTGAGATTGCGTCACTGCACTCCAGTCTAGGCAACAAGAGAGAAACTCCATCAAAAAAAAAAAAAAAAAAAAAAAAGAGAGAGAGAGAAAGAAGAGAAGAGAAGAGAAGCACAGGGCGGCTCTTTATTTGTAGTATTTGCTGTCAAGAAATAAGAATTAAAATGATGCCATCTATTTACAAATAGGAATAGGGTTTGAGGACTAATACATATTTCCTAGCTTTGAGACATGAACTACAGCATTGAAATGTTAATTGCCCCTATAAATTTCCCTGGTTTATTCTTTGTTAGCTATTATGCTTTATTTTCTAATTTATGACATTTTGTGTCCCACTGGTTCTGTCCTATTATTTGTAATAAGTTGGTACAAATTATATTTTATTCACCTTCCCTCCCTAACACTTAAAGAATTGGCAAATCCTGCAATTTTTGTAAGAATGTGTAAGTGGTTAGTATGGTAAATAAATATATATTACTATTTATATTAACATAGAATATAATGTAAAACATTAACACATGTATTATATATTAATATCAGTATTTAATGTATATTTGAACTGAATAAAATTTAAAATCTCAATTATTTACTTAATTAGAATTTTTAACATATGTATGTTTATTTTTCTTACTGAATATCTTAAATAACGACTTCTGAAACCATAATTTTCAAATCTGATACATCTCACTTTCTGGTCATGTCATACCATATGTATGTTGTAAACCCATGAATGGTGCATTACTTTTTATATTCATTCTCATTGATTCTGGCTATTTTGTGGAAGGTGGCAATTATTTAAATTCTATCTTAGATGCCCTAATAGTTGGCACAGATTGAAGGTATTTCAAAGAAAATAAGTCTATCTTTGTAATGATTTAGCCTCCCTAAGTTTAAAATTGGCAATAAATCTGCACAGATTGCAACATACTTCAGGTTCATACACTCAGTGATTGTTGTTACTCATCAATGAAAAAGGTGAAATATTCTGATGAAAGATACTTTGCTCCTGTTACATTCTGATTTCCAAGAACTCAGTTTATGACAAGTTGACTAAACATTGTGATTAAATTTTAATTTGAGTCTATCAATATTCATAAATAACCTTCTATTTCTCTCAAATTGTTATCTACTGCCATCTAGCTTAGAGCAACCATCCATCCCCAAAGAGGGCATAAGGGCCTTCTCTCTTACTTGTTTTAATTGAAATGACACAGCTGTCAAGGCATAATTCATTATTTCAAAGAGTTATATAAGGCAAGTGATTTATTTCTTTAAGCAACTCTCAAAACTGTTGATGAAACAGGGTTTGTTTTAAATCAAATTTACATTGTCATTTGCAATTCTAATAGTAATTTTTCATTGTAAGTCACCTCAGTGTTATGCTTTGTGACTGCTTTCAAGATGTCTATTTTAAAATTCACAACTTATCTACATCACACATCCAGTGATAGGACAGTGAGGTGCTGGTAAACATTTTGTGTACATGCATTGTACAGATTTATCAAAGTTTGAGACAAAGTTTTCATTTAATTTTCAAAAGCCGTCACAAATATATTTATATGTGAAAGATACTCACTATAAATGTGTTGAAGGAATGGAAACTAGATTTCTAAAACCCTCCACATTCCAAAATGACTCAAGACAGAGAAAACTGGAAACAAATAGAGTTGTCAAGAACTGAAGACCATAAGATGTACAATTTGTGGTCCGTCTGCTTCATGGTGAAAAAGGGAGAGCTTTGATTGGCAGGCAATAAAAGGGTAATTTTGGCCCATGTGAGAAGCATGGGGAAAGTGAAAAGAACAGAGATTAGCAGAGGATTCTTCACAGTTGATTTGTGGCAGTTAGCCTTGGCAGTCAGAAGCACTTCAATAACAGAGAGGATTGGTGTTGCAAACCCCCAACCTCCACCCTGAAAATGCTTCATCCCTGTTCTATACTATGTTAGTTAATTTTCCTATATTAAGACATAGTAGCTAAAAAAGAGTTTTCTGGTGCTCAATCATAGTGGCTACTATTACATTTAGTGAGCCCAAGTTGTGTACCAGAAACTTATTTTCAGTACATGCATTATTAATTATTTGGATCTTCACAACAATCCAATGAGATAGTTACTTTTATTAGCCCCATTTTGCACATAAGAACACAGAAACCCAGAGACATATAGTTAATTGCTCAAGAACAAACAGTAAATGGAGTCTGGAGTTGAGCCCAGGCTTCTTGCTTCGGGGTCCATATTCTAAAATATAGCCTCCTCTCATGAATTTGCGTTTGTATTAGCATTTTTCCATCTTTCTGCTAATGACCAGCTTATTAAGAATGCAAATACAATACTCTGCAGAGATTTCATGAGAAATTGATCTCTCACCTAAGCATTTACTCTCATTACAACCTTAACAATGAGTTTGTCCATTTGATTCCATTACCAATTGACTATTAATGAAGCAGAGGTATGTTGCCCAGAGTCACAACTGTAGAAATAATCTCCTCTTCTACTAACAGTAATCAGGAATTTGTAAGCTTTCAAAAAGGCCCACTAAAATCACAGTTAGACAGTCCTTATGTAAACAGAGTAAACAGGCAACCTATACAATGGGAGAAAATTTTTGCAATCTATCCATCTGACAAAGGGTTAATATCCAGAATATTTAAGGAACTGAAGCAAATTTACAAGAAAAAAAACAACCCTATCAAAAAGTGGGCAAAGGATATGAACTGATACTTCTCAAAAGAAGACATTTATGCAGCCAACAGACACATGAAAAAATGCTCATCATCACTGGTCATTAGAGAAATGCAAATCAAAACATAATTAGATACCATCTCGTGCCAGTTAGTATGACAATCATTAGAAAGTCAGGAAAAAACAGATGCTGGAGAGGATGTGGAGAAATAGGAATGCTTTTACACTGTTGGTGGGAGTGTAAATTAATTCAACCATTGTGGAAGACAGTGTGACAATTCCTCAAGGATCTAGAATCAGAATTTTCATTTGACTCAGCAATCCCATTACTGGATATATACTGAAAAGATTATAAATAATTCTACTTAAAGACACATGCACACATATGTTTATTGCAGCACTATTCACAATAGCAAAGACTTGGAATCAACCCAAATGTCCATCAATGGCAGACTGGATAAAGAAAATGTGGCACATATACACCATGGAATACTATGCAGCCATAAAAAAGAATGAGTTCGGCTGGGCACGGTGGCTCACGCCTGTAATCCTAGCACTTTGGGAGGCAGAGGCGGGTGGATCACGAGGTCAGGAGGTTGAGACCATCCTGGCCAACATGGTGAAACCCCATCTTTATTAAACATAATACATTACCTGGGGGGGTGGGGCATGCCTGTAGTCCCAGCTACTCGGGAGGCTGAGGCACCAGAATTACTTGAACCCGGGAGACAGAGGTTGCAGTGAGCCGAGATTGCACCTCTGCACTCCAGCATGGGTGACAGAGCGAGACTCCATCTCAAAAAAAAAAAAAAAAGAAAAAAAAAGAACAAGATCTGTAGTGTGAAATAAAATAAGACCATTCCCTTTACTCTTTCATTTTGTTTTGTTTTGTTTTACTTTGCAATGCTCTCCATTGAGAAGGGATTGAATTCATAGCAGTGTATCTAAAGCTATATTTTAATTATCTGTACACAGATGCTTACACTTTAAGGTAAATAATCTCTTCAAGTGAAAGAAACATGCTTCTATTGATAGGTAAACATACTTAATTAAGGGCAAAGAAGAAAGGACCTTCAAGGCAATACTTTAATCCCTTTGCAAATACATACGATTATAGAATTTTAGCTCTGCCAAGGATATCTTCAAGTCGGAGGAAAATTGTACCATGAAGTATATCATTCATTTCCTCATACGGATGCCATTCTCAAACTTTCTCTTGTGCTCATAAATTCGCAATTGTGCCATTCAGATATTATTCAAGAAAGATTCAAGAATCATGGTAATTATAGTTAAGATTCTAGAATCTAGAGGAATGGATATCATTATGCCTAGAATTAATTATGTTTCAGAAGAATGATATTTTTCTTAGGAAAAGCTGATTATTTCAGTGAAACTCAAGTTACATTAGTAGCTGAACCAAAGACATTCTCTTTCTGGAAGATACTACCTTTTTCTGAAAGATAGCCTGAAAAGTGGTTGCTTTAGCCTTGATTCACTTATAAATTTTGTAAAAATGTGACCATATTTCATTGCCCAGTTTGTTAAACTTTACTGTACAACTTTGGAAAAAAAAAAAAAAGTGTCACCAAAATGCAAATAGGCATCAGAGACTCATGAAAGCAAGCTCTGAGACTATCATTTGTTGCACACTATTAATAAAATCATTTGTGTGCTTGTCACTCATGTTACTTCTCAACCACCTCAGGAGCTGATGTTCACACTAATATTTTTAAATTATGAAATGAAATTATTAAATTGTGCTTACTACTTAGGAAAGAAAAAAAGAACATGGTTTATTTAAAAAGTACCATGGTGGGGGAAGAGTTAAAATTTAAACTTTCTGCCCTAGAAAGAAGGGTTAAACCTTAGATACTAAGGTTTTTTGTAAATTATTTCATTCAATCAATCAACATGTATGTGCCCATATATCACATATATATGAGACAGAAAGAGAGAGCCTTCTTGCTAAACATCATAATCAAGATTACTAATAAACATTCCCTTCTAGTTACTTTTTTCTTTCTAATTGTCTTTTAGTCCATCTTTTCCTCTTAATAAGAATGCCGTCATGTAGGAGATAGATATTGTTTGTTTTGGTTGCAGGAGTTTCAAAAACAGAAGAGTACTTAGTTTGCATTATGATTGCATCAGTAGCATTACAACTCATTTCCAGAGTGGTTCTTTGAAAACAGTAGCTTTTATTCACATTTTCATGAACAGTATGTGGGTTGTTTAGAAAGATTAAAAAACAGGCCCTCTGAGAATAAATATGAATAACCCATAAACTTCTCCTTTAAAAAACAAATGCTTGGTAAGCAAGTTCTAAAATAGGATTGTTTTTTTCTCCTGCCTACTGCTATAAGTCTGTGCCTTTTTAGATTGTAGTGGGCTGTTGAGAAGAAAACACTAAGTACATGAAATGTGTTGTGTGTTTAACTGCCCTTTCAGCCCTTTCAGGAAGTGAAATTTAACTATTCCATTCATAAAGACAGAGAATTCCTTAACTTAATCCTTGAATGCTTCAAAAAATCCAACGTAATGGCAATCATGTAACATTTAGCTATTAGTACAGTGGTCTCTGGGTTAAATTTTGACAAACGAATATAGTGAAATGAGAAAAAAAAATAAAGCCACATTAGAGAAACTAATTTTTCGTACAATTTTCATTCCTTTTCTGTATCTCAGAGGTTCGTTTGAAGATTCTACAACCAGATTTTACACAGCATGTGTGGTAGAAGCTTTTGCCTATCTGCATTCCAAAGGAATCATTTACAGGGACCTCAAGCCAGAAAATCTCATCCTAGATCACCGAGGTTATGCCAAACTGGTCAGTGCATTTCACACATGCTTTCTGCCCTGCAGATTTAAAATATTTGTTTATAAAACTGTGTTCATTTGCTAATATGAAATCTCAGTTTTCCTTTTCCATGTTGTAACTTTCTTAAAAGCAGGTTTTAGCATTACAATTTTCAACTGAATGTTCTTTCAAATGATGCATCAGTTATGAAAAATTAAGTTGGCTAAGTTTGAATTAACAATACTCTGGCAAAACACACTTTTATAAGCACGAGAAAACGTACTTACTGGCACGTGTACAGGCCTAGAAGTCCTTTTCTCTAGTCGGCTTTTTGCCATTCACGAGCAATGGGTTTTTATATTATGGAAAACTCTAAATCGTTTCCATATTTTAGATTTAAGAATAATGGTCACAGAAAAAAAAAATGTGCTTTACAAGCAATGCTAGCCAGGCTATGTAATAGTAATAATAATAACAGTCAAAAGTTGTAAAGATTTACCATAGAAGAGAAGTTCTCTTATTTACAAATGCACAACTTTCGTTGGATCTGTTACAGCTTGATTCCATTTTTAAACTTTTTAGAATTGTTATTCAGCATGTGGTTTTTAAAGAAATCAAATCAGTGGCAGTTTTTTATTTGTAGTTTCAACCAAATCGTTTTAGAAAAAATAGATTTTCTGCAGTCAAGACTCTTCCTTCAAAAGAGTTCCAGAAAAATGAAGAATACATTATAATTTTATTTCTGTTTATGCTTACCAAGGGCAGAGTCACCAGTCTCATAACTATGTTACTTACTTCCTGCAACAATAAAATAACTTCAAATAATTAATACTAAATGAATTGTCAACTTCATTAAATCCAGCAGAAACCATTTATATTCTGGGAAAGATGTTAAGTAGGCCCAACTGGTCTTTAAAAATTTTTATGTACAGAAGAGATTCTGTGTTTATACCCTAACCTCCATTAGCATAAACAAAGGAAAAATGAAAACTATATTCAGAAAGAAAGATTTACCTTTATTTTTAATGATGTGAATTTTATGCTATACTCAGATGTCAACTTTTCCAATTAAAACTGAGTTTCGTCAGGGAGACTTTGTTTGCAATACAGACTATTCCTTTGAGAAGATAGAACTATAAAAACGTGCATGTTTTTAAATTATTATGATCATCGGTGTACTTCAGCAAAACAATTTATTACTTTAAAACGTAATCATAAGAAGCTTAAGTATCTTGCTTTTCTCTCTTTGAAAGGTTGATTTTGGCTTTGCAAAGAAAATAGGATTTGGAAAAAAAACATGGACTTTTTGTGGGACTCCAGAGTATGTAGCCCCAGAGATCATCCTGAACAAAGGCCATGACATTTCAGCCGACTACTGGTCACTGGGAATCCTAATGTATGAACTCCTGACTGGCAGGTATGGATATTGATAGGGAACTGCTGATAAAAATAGACCGGCAAACAGCTACACACTCCCGCTTTTGTCACTCTGATTAAACCATCTTAAAGTACATTTCATCATATCTTGGTACCACAGTTCAATTAGTTATACGAATGACTGGGAAAAGTAACGTATAAAATAGGTCAAGCTAGGGCAACCACCTCAGCACCAACTTTTGGTCTCATTATTGCTACTTTTTTTTTTTTTTACATATATGAATGTGGAAGGATATAATGTCTTTCCGTGAGATATTTTAGCCCAGTCATTTAGCCAGGAATGAAACAGGGGAGATGATAATCATATGAAAATATCTAGGGTCAATTCTCTATAGAAGTAAGAGGACCTGTTAGCAACTGTTATATCTAAATGAAAGGTGACTGCTTTGTAGATCTTTCCTGTAATGTTATAATCATCAACTCAAATAGGCACTAGGGACACCGCAAGGTATAAAGCAGACTTTAAGATCCTCAAGGACCCATACTAAAAGAACAACAAATACACTACCATGACATGTGCTAAAACAATGAGTGACAGGGGCGTTATACAGATTTCAGAATAGGGCTGGGTTCCTAAAGAGGCTTTTGAAGAATGAATATAAGGCAGCTGTGTCTTGAAGGAAGAATAGGACTTAGATGTAGAGACCAGGAAAAGGGTATTCTAGGCAAACAGGCATGGCTTAAAGAGAAAGGCAATAATGGTCACAGATATGGAGAAGGTCCATGTTAAAAAAAAACAGGAACAGTTATCTTTTGACGATCATGATTGCTGCACTTGAGTGTTTGGACTCCATCTACAGAGGGAATCATTGAGATTTTCTGACAAAGGTTGAGTGATATGTGTTGTGGTATTTAAGGAAAAACAAGTTGGCAGTAATAGAGCTAATTGGAAGAGGAATAGGAAGCTAGTTTGAAGATTGTTGCAGTAATTTAGTTCTAGGACACTGACAACCTAGAGTAGGGCAAGGGCAATGGAAAGAAAGAGTAAGTGTGAGGCAGGATGTGAAGAATTGCTTAAGAGGACTTAGTCACTACAGTGAACATGAGAGGAAGACTGAGGACTTTGAGCACACAGTACTCTGTGAGGATTCAGTGCATACATGAAACACGTAGGAGAGTGTCTCACACATAGTAAACATTCCATGAATGTTAGCAGCTGTTACTGCTACAACGACAACAATCATTGCCAGAAATAGTTGTGTTTTGATTTTATTTTTATTTATGGGCATTTTACATTATTGCTCTTAAAGTTTCTCTGTTGACTTCAAATAAATTATGTGTGACCTAATCCGATTTTGTTCAATGTGGATTGTTCAATTTTCTTCTTGTGGATGGAGGTAAATTATTTTAAAAGTATGACCAATTAAGTAGACCTGTAAAGATATGAAAAATTTGGACAAAGTAGAAGGTTAAATTTAACATATGTATGTGGATGGATAGATAGGTAAATAAGCAGAGGGATAGATTAAAAGGTAATCTTTCTGTGTGCTTAGAATTGCTGTAAGAACCAATTATATAATAAATAGAAGAAAACTAAATATTAACTATTTTTGAGGAAGTAAAATATTTACTTATAATAACTAGACTAAAATATTAACCATGAAATGTCTAAACCTTATGTGTTTGTCTACAATCATCTGTTTATTAATAACGGAAAAACCCTTAATTCTTTACAGATTTCACAGGCTACAATATCTGACAGGAATATAATAAAACTTGGAATTAATAACAAAGATTTAAAATAAAAAGTCTAAATACTTGAAAATTTAAAAAGCATTTTTCTAAATAACCTCAGGCACATAGAAATTATGGAATAGCAGAGCAGTAATAAAAACAAAGCACTATAAGTCACAATTTGTGTTGTATGGTCAAAACCAAACTTAATTTTTTTTGCTATAGATACATATATTGAAACATTATGATTAAAAATACCTAAACTTAATATCCATTTCAAGAAATAACAAGACAGAAAGAATTTTGGTCAAAGACAATAGCATTAAAAAATCTTTACTTTTCTTTTTCTACCCAAAGAGATGACGGTGGTGGTGAAAGACTAAAATATTTTTAGTCTGGCCAAGGTTTGGGGTGGGAGAAGGCAAGAATAAAACAAGTAGGATGATCTTTAGTTACAATTAAAGTTCCAACAAACACACCTGTCAAACACAATGAAGTGTGGCATGTGACTAGGAATGATTTTTGGACTACAAGCATGACTCCAAAGTATTTTGGTCCTGAATGTCATATCTAATGATCTTCGATAGTAATAATAACATTTAAAGGATTGGCTGGACCTTGAAAAAGCAAACACTGTTCATGTAGAGACGTAATTAAGTACTACAGAATGAAAGAGGAACTGAGGTGAAGGAAAACTCATACAAATGTACCAATTCTGCCTTTTAAGGCTTATAATGTTGGTCAATGAAGCAACAGGAAGTGAAAAAGGGGAGAGAGGCAGTGTAATCACATAATTTCGGAGAATGTGGTGGGGCTTCTGTATGAGCCACATGACCTCCCTGAATGCCTTAAATTGAGGGCAAAGGAAATACATGATCTGGTTATAAGGCAACAAACTGTAGTGAAGGCTGGTGAATTTCTCATTGCTTCGTAACCTCCGATCTTCCCTGTTCTATTCTTCATGGTGGGCAGCCCAATCTAAGGATAAGTAATAGTCAGAAAGGGTCCCAGGGAAGCCAGTCCCTGCCCCTCTTACAACCCCAGCCCCCTTCCAAGCATACACACCAACTCCTTTCTTACTTATTTTGCTCAAGAATCCATCTCCCCCACCAACTTAGGAAAAGATGAATTTATCTCCGTTTTAGATTTTGATTCAGCTCTATTCCAGTCACATGGCATTCCTCTAGTGATTGTCATTTATTGGACTGGGTACGTAAATTAGAGGAATAATTTAAAAATACATTATTGGAGGAGAATTCTTTTTTTCTACAATAGCTACTCAGTAAATAATTTCTGATGAATATAAGTCCCTATTTCCACTGGTAGACTTCCTATAACTATGAGGGGAAATGGCCATGATGAAACTAATGCTGAGTATGGCAGAATGAAAAGCTGGAAAAACTCCAGGTATTTAAACCACTGATCCTACCAGATCTAGAATTTGCCCTACCTCTGGAATGTGCTTTTGTAAGTTCAATGTTTTCTTATTTTAATCAGTTTGAGCTGATGTTTTCCATTTGTCAGCTGAAAGATGCAAAAGTAAAAGGCAGCTAAAGAACACACAAGAAAAATGAATCAAGGAAATATAGGAGGAAGTGTTCAGATAAACTCTTATCTATAATTTCTTTGAGGCTATCAAAAGCATGATCTCCCTAAAAAGTAACCTCTAAGATATTTGCCAGTGTCATAAATGGGAAGACAAGTAACTAGCAGAGCTCAGGACTATTACAGAACTGAAAGTCATGCTGTAAGAACAGAAAATAAAATAGTAACAATTAAAAATGCAGCAAGGGAGATAGCAGATAGGCTTGGAAAAAATAATGAAAAAAGAAAAAATATAGATATGATTTCAGAAAGAGAATCTATTAGTCAAAAGAAATAGAAAAAAACATCAATTATGTGTATGAACAGAATATTACAAACAGGAGAAAAAACATCTTTAATTACATAATAGAAAATCCATGGCAGAAAGACTTGACTCAGTGTATCTTTTTGATCTGCAGTGACCATGAGGAAACTGATTCAGAATAATAACACCACAATATGTTAATGTGGTGAACTAATGAATTAAATTCAGTAATAAGGAATAGTCTTATTGGCATCAAAGCCATAAAAACATGGCATGTGTGGTATTGAGAGTCAAGACAGTTAAAGTTCCATTTGGCCTCAGCCTCTCTACAGCACCTTTAATGCCAAAAGATAGTATATCAAGAACTACGTAGTTCTGAGGGTCCGAGAAGGTATAACCCAAGTAAGTAATTTATGCTGAGTTAAGTTATTCTTCAAATACAAACACAACATATAAAGCGTGGACCCCAGGTCTTTCTCGAAAACACTATTATTCAATCAAGCCAACAAAAAGATGGATCAAAATAAAGCATTCAGGAATAGAGAAACTAGTAAAAAGATTGATGATGAGCTTTGGGTCTCATTAATTAGAACTGATCAATTATTAAATCAAATAATTTAAATTTGGGTAACTGAACAGAATGTAAACATTGTAGTGTTTGGCAATCTTAAAATAACACTAAAACCAACAAACATTAAGGTGGGAGGGAAAGCAGGTATAACTATAGGTATAGTTATTTCTCATCATTAATAATTAGTAATCTTACATATATTTTACAGTTAAAATATGTCATTAAAGAAATCTCTAAACTCAGTTTGATTTTTTTTTAATTTTAGAGAAATATTTAAGGAATTAATATTGGCTAAGTAGCACACATGTTTGAAATTTAGCATTTCTTTTCATTTTACTCCTCGGTTTAACTAAAGTAAAATTAAGTCGAATATTTTTAATTTAAAAATATGCATAACATAATCCTTTGTGTCTACAATCTACAGAGAAATCTATGAAATTACGTATATCAAATGTAAATCATTCTGAATATTTTGAGACTTTGGACGACTTTCTTCTAAATAATTTTGTTTTCTATATTGAATGAATATTAGACTAACATGCATCACATAAAAACCACAAATACCATATTTAATAATTGATTTTAGTTGTCTAAGATAAGCAAGTAAATATAAAAGCAAAATAAATATAAAGGCAAAACCATAAATTAGAAACCACTGCCAAAATTTGGCTCCTCCTCATTTTTTAAAGTAAAAATGAAAACTGGCATGTTAAGAGATTAAAGATAATATTCAACTATAGAATCACATAAAGAGAAAATTTTTACATTCTAAGAGAATACTAAATAGATTTGCATGTTTATACATTTTTAAGTGATTTAAAATCAATAGGCAATTACTAGCTAATGACATATTAAAGTAAATAGCACTTTTCACGGAAAATCAAGGCAGAATCCATCATAGCCCTTAACACAGGTAAATCTGCTACTCCTTACTTTAAATTACTCATTAGACTGCTTGATAACAAGAAATAGTTTGAACTGCTCTTAATAAACATGAAGGACAAAAAATAATAATTCAGATTTCTTCCCCAAAGACACACAAAACTTGTATTAAAGAGAAAAATTAAATTTCCAAATAAATCATTCGTCAGGGGGTATCATCATCTCCCCTCTGAACTGTGAGAAATTTAAAGGAAAGACCTGACTTTAGTCATCTTTGTACTCACTGAAGTTGCCACAAACCACACTTCAAGAATGGATAGGTTAAAAAAAAAAAAAAAATCAACAGATCTGGCTCATGAGGGCTGGGTTTTTACAGCCTTGCTAGCCAAGAGGATGCCTAATGTTAAGTTATTTAATGAGGTCCTCTGAGCAGAGAGAAAAGGATAAGAGGAGTACTATTCTATAGAAACATTAGAGCAATAAATATTTATTGATCCCTTAGAATGTGCATGCTGCAAACTCTATTCAACTCTGGAATACCAGCAGAAAACAAACTTCTGGAAGGGAAGACAGACATAAAATAAATAATCACACAAATGAAAAGATAATTACAAAGTACAGTAAATGGCATAAGGGTGCTATAAAAGTGTAACAGGGACTGTAATTTAGATTAAACTTTAAATTCGAGCATGAAATTAGATTGTTAGGTTACGTGGGTTGATATAGGTTATGTAATTGGTTGTAATAGGTTGACCAGAGTAGGCCTTTTTGGAAACAACGTAACACTTATACTGAAACTTGATAAAGTGAGGCATTGGCCAGATAAATGTGGGAAGAACCTTCCAGGCCAAATAAATAACACCATGAGGTAGGAAAGTGCTCGGCATTTCAGTGGAACAGAGAAAAGGCTATTGGTTCTGGATCCCAGTGAGGGAGGGTGGCAATGGCATGAGATGGGGTAGTATCATTGGTGTTCCTGTGGCCCCTCCTAACGATTTTGGACTTCATCTCAAGCATAATGAATGAGTCAGTAAGTGTGGAAAAGGTCAGAGAGTGAAAGAAGCATCCTGAATGACCAAGGACAGCATGAGGGCTTAGACTCCAGCACTGAAAAGAAATCAGGAGAACAGCAGATAAACTTGACCCATTTCTGGTTTTGCTAAGCGATTTACTTGGAAGGGCTTCCACGTTGTTTTGCTATTAATCTACTTTCATTCCATTGTCACTATTAATCTAAGCCCCCCAATATGAATTGATGTCATCTGTGGAGTTTATAGCAATTCAAGTGTTGTCATGTAGGAAATAAAAGTAATATCTCTTGTCATGTCTGTCATTCTTGCAGCCCACCTTTCTCAGGCCCAGATCCTATGAAAACCTATAACATCATATTGAGGGGGATTGACATGATAGAATTTCCAAAGAAGATTGCTAAAAATGCTGCTAATTTAATTAAAAAACTATGCAGGCAAGTATTTCAACCACATTATTTCTGAAAAGATCATAATGTGAAAAAAATAGATTTAATAAAACCATTATTTTATTTTTAGGGACAATCCATCAGAAAGATTAGGGAATTTGAAAAATGGAGTAAAAGACATTCAAAAGCACAAGTAAGTGTTCTTTCCTTATAATTTTAGGTTTCAGAGTTCTGAACACCTGCCATCTTTTCCCCAGGGTGTTGCTTTTTAAGTTATTGGTGTAAAACTAGTGTAATTAGCCTATAGGAACATCCAAAGACAGCATATAAACTAGTTAGGCTTTTAAATGCCTTTCTAGTTGTGATTATGAAACTTTATTTATATTTATCTGACAACCCTGTAACATAAGAAACTGAATTCACTGAACTCAGTTTCTTACAACTCATACCAACTAGCATTTTTTTCCTCTCTGGCACAAAGAAGAAATGTGTATTTTAAATTTGGGGATTCTGTTCTCTACCACAGTATTACAAACAAAAGTCCCCTACTGTATCTTACCTGATTTCCTAAAGACAAAATATATTTTTTTAAGCATTTCCTAATTAGATGCTATAACAAGAGAAAAACGTAAGCACAGAATACAGTGTTTTTTAAACAATAGCAACATCTTAAATATCAGACCTTTCCTATGTTGATTGGATGTTCTAAAGCTAAACTAATTGGTTTTTCTCTATTTGTTTGTATAACACTGACAGGAAATTCACATCCTTATCAAAGAAACATGTTTACTAAAATAACTCTGAATATCTGAAAAGCCTGCTAAGAATTTGTTGTAAGCATTTGCTGATGGCGAAACCCTTCAAAGACAGAAGAAAACAAACAAGCAAAAACTTTAGTCTTTTTTGGTCCTTATTTTCACAGAAAAACTGTACGCAAAACACCTTTATTCTTCATTAAAAAAGGGAATAAAGGAGGAAAATGGGGCATGTAGAGACTACTACAATGATGCGTAAAGATTAACTAGCTGACATTGTGCACTGAATCAGTGGCAAAAATGGAAAGTTAATTTTCTATCCTGACTTTTCATGCCCTGGTTCTACCTCCTTAAAATAAAATACCCTGTAAGACACAGGGCCAGATACATTATGACATTTATTAAATTATAATTATAGTGTAGGAACAAGGTCATAGAGCCATGACGACTGAATTACAAGGAAAAAGTGTTGCATGTTCATTGATGTTTAAAATTTGACAGTTATACTTTTAAAAATATGTATTTCATAAAATAAACTAATTGGGAAAACATATGCAATTCAATAGAAAACATTTTTGTCACATGAAAATGTTTGCCTAACTGCTTCCCATTAGCCATGGACATTGTATACATTGCAACAAGAAGGTTTTAGCTGACATAAAATGTCTTTATCGACGTTTTTTCCTTTTTTAGATGGTTTGAGGGCTTTAACTGGGAAGGCTTAAGAAAAGGTACCTTGACACCTCCTATAATACCAAGTGTAAGTAGACTTTCCAGCTTATAATTGTGTGAGACACTTGATGGTGTTTATGTCAGTCAACAATGATCTGTTATTTTTTAAGTTTAATCCTATGATTAGGTTAAACAAACTCTAGGAAAAATGTCACATTAAAATAATGACATATTCTAAAATCCAAGCTTAAAAGCAAATACATTTGGAGATAGTCGCTATAATTGTGTTTTACTCTTATCTTTTTTAACTATTCATTTTAAATCAAGTTTCCCTCATTTATGAACATAAGTTAATTTTTAGTATGGGAAATGTTCAAAAGATAGAAACGCAGACAAAAATATATAGGTGAGAGGATCACTTGAGGCCAGGAGTTCAAGAATTCAAGACCAGCCAGCCTGGACAACATAGTGAGACTCTGTCTCTCCAAAGAAAAAGAAAAGAAAATATTTACCAGGTGTGCTGATGTGCACCTGTAGTCCGTGCACCTATAGTCCTAACTACTCAAGCTGGAGCAGGAGGATCACTTGAGCCCAGGAATTTGAGGTGACTGAGCTGTGATTGCATCACTATACTTCAGTTTGGGTGACAGAGCGGAAAGACCCTGTCTCTAAAAAAAGAATAAAATAAAATAACACTTTTTCAAAGAGTCTTTACATGATCAGTTTTTTGGTTTTTGTTTTTTGGGGGGTTTTTTTTGAGATGGAGTCTTACTCTGTCACCCAGGCTGGAGTGCAGTGGCGCGATCTCAGCTCAGTGCAACCCCCGCCTCCCAGGTTCAAGCAATTCTCCTGCCTCAGCCTCCTGAGTAGTTGGGATTACAGGCACTCACCACAATGCCCAGCTAATTTTGGTATTTTTAGTAGACAGAGTTTCACCATGTTGGTCAGGCTGGTCTTGAATTCCTGACCTCAAGTGATCCTCCCACCTCGGCCTACCAAGTGTTGGGATTACAGGCGTGAGTCACCACGCTGGGCCTATATGATTACTCTTAGACTTCTGTGGCATCTTTGTTTCCATAGCTCTAGCCAAAATTTATTATATAGAAAGATTTTTTGTGATTATTTGTTTTAATCAGACAATTTATTACTCACAAGGGTATAAACTCTCTGAGGATAAGAACCATGTCTATTTGTACCCATCAGTGTGACCCTCAATACCTGCTACATAGTAGATACTCAACAAAATAGTCACTAATAGGGGATAAATACAGAATGCACTTAAAAATTCCAGCTTGGAATTCCACTAAAAAAAAAAATCCACTAAAACAAAACTGTCCATTTTATACAGGTTGCATCACCCACAGATACAAGCAATTTTGACAGTTTTCCTGAGGACAACGATGAACCACCACCTGATGACAACTCAGGATGGGACATAGACTTCTAATGTATTTCTCTTACCTGCTTCTGCCTTGCTGAAGACAGCTTTTTCTGAGACACAGCTGCCAGCAAACCTGAGGGAAAGAGAGAAGATTAGTGCTCGGGGTCACCATGATGCCTTTGATCGATGCTGCTCCAGTAACTACAGTGGCATTAGAACTTATTGCTTAGATGACAATAGTGCTCTTTACATGTTTTCTGTTTGAACCTAAAATAGCAGTTGACATGGTGGTCCTGAAGCAAAGCCTTTCATCAGTAAAGAGATGTTTTCTATTGTGGCAATGACCTTGCTTTGCTCTGATTATAATTTGAAAGACTGTAGGAAACACTTCAATCTAGTATAGGAGTCTGTACCTTGCTAGAATATTCAAGAAGATGAAAGAATAATATATTGGGTACAATAGATTACTATGGTACAGAAACTGGGCTATTCCCTTTCTTCAAGTGAAGGCTGTGGGATCTATTACTGCAGGCCGGTGTATATACCATACAAAAGAGGACCACACATCTGTTGGTCACAGAGTTCATGTCACACCAGTGCTAGAAGTTTCATGATTTTATTTCCCAGCAGTGCTGATGACAAGACTGAATGTTACCTTTTCTTTCTGACAGATTTTAAAAAATGATATGATAAAAGCACAACTGCTATAGATTCTGCTGAGACCTCTCATAGTAGGTATATATACGTTTTCACAGAGGACTGAAAAATAATGCATGATATTTGTTTTTTTTTTTTTTTTGATAAATTGGCATGATAGAGTGGGGAAAAAAGCAATTCACAAAATCATTTCATATTTTTTTAAATATTGTGCTTAAAGATGGTCCTGGAAGTAAATGACTAGCAGCCAATTGGTTTTACCTAACCTACCCTCAAACTGAGGCTTAAAGTATTCCCTTTTATAAAAATAAACCCTTGGGGTGGGGTGGAATGGGGAGGGATTAAAATTCATCCAAAAAATAAATAAAAACTATATAGGTGCTATGTATATCTTTCATCTGTAAATGTCAGTGTCTGAACAGACAACACAAATTCAAATCATTGTATGTGTAGCCAGAAACTCAAGCATTTTCACTGAAGTTATTAAACCAAACTCCTGTCCGATTTCACTTATACAACATAGTCAGTCTAGAGTTGAGAGACAAAGGTGATCATAAACCTATTCGAACTAGCTTCTTGTCTTAGGCCTGAACCGAAAAACAGACAACAAACAAAAAACAGGAATGAAAAACAAAAATAAAAAAAAGTAGAAAAGACAAAGAAAGAAAGCCCAAAGTCAAAGTTAAGATTTACGGGTTTACGAGACCAGGAACATTACTTATTTGAGGTTAGAAAACAAAACAAGAACCTGGCCAGGTGTTGATTTCCTTTTTTGTGAATTAGCTGAGTCCGTAAACTTGTCTAAGTAAGAAAGCAGCACAGAGGAAAACAGGAACCTGATTTTTTTTAAAAAATAAATTTTAAATAGAACAGAATTCCTACAATTCTGCAATTTCATACTACCTAAAAAAGACTAGATTTGAAAATGTCAAGCTGATTTATTTTATTCACATGGAGAAAAGAATCCACAAATTAAACTGAGTCCTTCACTGGCAAGCCAGTTGACTATTATTAGCTGTCATAAGTAACTCAGCCATTTGGAAGAATTTCCTGGACAAAATTGCATTATACCTATGAAGAAAAATATAGAAGCTTTCAAGCTGTCATTCTGTTTTGGCACTGTGTGTGAATTTGTTATATTAAATTGAGGCTTGCTTTTTTTTTCAGTAGAGTTTTCTTTTTAATCAATCAAATGCCTATATTTCTGGAAGAAAAAGTCCAATTAGATCATTACACCTTAACTAAGAAGGCAGGTATTATAAATTTTGCTTGAATTGTTCTTACTCAGAACTACCTTAGAATATGATATCTTATGAAAATATAATATTCTCAAAATTTTGGAGGATAAAATGAAAAGGGAATAAACTTCAAGTAAAACTTTAATCCTAAAATATTATTGTTATTCTTGTGTTTCTGGGGTTTTCCCTCTCTTACAATTTCTCCAAATTGGTCTATTCCCCAAGATATCCACTGTTTTCCACAGATTTTAGAATATAAAATTAAACATATCAATTTAAAATCTAGCTATGAATGTTATTCCAAGAATTTTATATTTTTAATTGGCTTTTTAAAAATATATGATTCCAACATTATAGTGAATGTTCAGTAAATTTTGTTGAAAGATAATGTGGTTTAGGCATGCTAAAGATTTGCTAGAATATTAAGTTCACCTTGTTATTTGGAAAGAGAATCTGCTTCTGTAACTTTTTAAAAATCTGCAAAGTCCCAGAGATTAGCACTTACTATGGATTTTGGAACTATGGTTCAAGTCTAAGACAACCAATATGAATACGTTCAATGGAGAAGGAAGAAGTAGCATTCAGCACAATGTAACTGTAGATTGTTTCTTCCACTTGTTACTGCATCTTTGTTCATTTCACCCATAGCATTGCATTTGATGTCTGAAGCAATCATCACAAAATAAAGGTAAACTACATCTTCCGAGATGTACCAACAGAAAACATTCATCTAATTTTCAACACTGAATTTCTAGGATTTAAATCTTGTCTTAATGAAGACTCTAGGGCTAAAATTCATGGTCAGTTCCATAAAGTGCATCTCACTTTATTTCTGAATTTTTCACAACCCCTCTATTTTCTTACACTAAAGAACATCTGCATAAGTTAGAATAGTGCCAACTTGTTTGATTTGTTTTATGATTTTCTTGTTAATGTGTTGAGTATGGGAAATAAGGGCTTTCTGTGTGTCTTGACTCACAGGAAAACTGAAACTGCCAAGGGAAACAACTTTAAAATAGCTGAGATGGATTGAATACATTTGAAAAAATAATTTCTGGAAAAATGCTATACATGATTTTTATGTTTATATCTTCTTTCTTATTAATATATGAATCAGATCCATATGGCATTCAAAATAAATTTATTCTGATTATATTCTTTACAAGTCATAATTTTTACCTAAAGTTGTGGAATATGCATGTGAATTACACATGTGTAGTAATAAACTCAACTATTGAATTTTTCCTGTTTCATTTATAAATTACTGAACTGATGGTAAACAAATTTAATGAAGTCAGCTACCATATTGAAAATAAAGATATTAGAACTGATTTCATACAATAGAGGTGATCTGTGCATTATCCATAACAACTTTTCCTTTCACAATAGGACCACAGACAAATATTTATGTAAATAGATATTTTTGTGTGATATTTTGTGGTACATATAACTTTTTTTAGTGTTTCACAGCATTATTATTTCATTTTATTTGTATTGAATAATGTTTTTAGGTCCAAGTAGACTTGAATTAATGTCATAATTGTCAGTATTATTGAAAATTATGTCAACTGTACTGTTATTCATCTGTCCCATAGTTTAGAACATGACCTGGCTATCTGGCATTGTTGCAAGTGCCTTAAATTCATGGCATCCTATTAAAAAAACAAATTTGGTGTTATGCTGCATGACAAAGACAAACACACCTCAAAATGTTGTCCTTTCTTAGCTTGCTGCGTTTTACAGTTCTTTCTGCTAACAATTTATAAGCCTTTATTATATAATATTGATGAATTACAGAAATGATGAAGTTGTTCTCTTATTTCTGTTAAATGTACCAGAGCTGTGTATCTGTTAATGAGATACAGCGTCATTTCTGTGAAATGTATAAATGTATGTGCAGGTCAAATTAATATATGACATTCTATCAGTCTGTATACAGGTATTCCTGTTTTGCTAAGCTGTGCAGATTCTGTAAAAATAAATTAGTGCAGTCAAGTTCTAACATATCTCATTTTATAGACTCCATTGACAATGGTCCAACCCAAAAGAAAAATTGGAAATGACTGCTAACCACACCTCGTTATGATACCAATGATGAAAAAGTCACTTGGTGCACCTCTCAACAAAACAGGATGCTTTCTCCGAGTTCTTGTATATGCAAATCATTTATGAGGCAAGTTTTCAACAGACCTAGAAAGCAAAACATTAAAAGCGTGTTGTTAGCCCTCCTCTCTGCCCCTGCATCAACAGACAGAGCTCTGGGACCTTGGCAATGACTCAGAGGTTGGGGCTTTCTGAGTAAAGGGACATTTCTTTAAGCATCATCTATCAAATTTATTTCAATGTATGATGTTTTTACAACTGGTCAGTTCTTTTGTATTCTTACAGCTATGGTTATTTGATTGTCCTCTTACAATTTGTTCTACATGAAAGAGTTCTTTGTTAGTCAGAATGCAACAAACTGTCATCAAATGGTCATTGACCACTTGCACTCTTTTGATGTAGATTAAAAACTTTTTCATAAACTTAACCTGCTTTGATTTGCTCTGTATTTTACCTGCAGCTGTAATTGCTGAGTGCCTGTTGTATACTTTATAGAGTTGAAATAAAAAAATAATTACTTTTGAACTTAGTTGATGTTTAATTCCAGATAAGTTTCCAAGAATAGAATTGGTATATCATCCTAGATGAAATACCAGGTAGTACTGTTATAGAATGTCACTATAACAAAGTATGAAATACCTATAATCCAAGCATTCTTCATGAAATAATATATTATATTGTAATCTAATATAAAACTTATCCAACAAATTGGTTTTAAAGAATTCATAGGAATAATGTTGGGCCATCCAGTGTGAAAAGCAAAGTGAATACAGATATTTACACAAACTCAGAAATTAGCAGATTTCTGAGCATGACCACCACACAGTCCTTTTGGGCTATCCCTAGTCAAACTCTGTACTAGTTAAAACAATCAAAGGGATAATTCTTGTATATTACTACATCCTAGGAGGAAATGATTTCATATGAAGAGCAACTTCATGAGTCTTTGTCCAAGGATAGTTCACCTGATTCCTTGGCTTCACCATATGCACAAATAAGAAAAATCTGGGGAACAATATGATTACAATGAATTCAACTCCCTAAAGCCTGTTAAATATATTCTTTCTACATCCCTTTGTTCTTCTCTGCAGTAAATGATGCACACATTAAAACTGTCTGCAGCATGAAGATCCTCTCAATTACATTGTTTTTGTCTTTTTGATCTCACATTGCCAGTGACAGTGAGTTGAAAACCCTTGTTTGATGTAAACTAGAAATTCAGTCCAGGGAACTTTTTCAGATAAAGCCAATAAAACCACTTGAAAAAATACTATGTCACAATTGTACATCCAGTAATTCATTTCTTTTGCAAACAGAACTGTAATATAAGCTTTTAACATCCATCCTTTACGTTTTTTCATACCCTTAATCTAAGAATGTTCTTCTTGATCGTGAAAGTTTTTTTTATATTAATCGCACAGTTTTGGGAGGAGCATGCAGATCAACACAATCATTAGAAGGATGGGGAGGAGGAGGCGTCAGTGATGGTGATGATGTTGCATCTACATCACTCACATCTTGTGCATATTTCAATGGGAATAAATCAGTGTGCAAATTTTCAAGAATGACAATAGGAATCAATTCTAAATTTGAGATAAATGGGTTGATTGTGTGATCACCCAAATGATACCCAAGTGCAAATATTACAATGTTACACCTGCAGACCTACCCTGAGATTCTTAGTTATAGCCCTGTGTGTCAAGCTCATAATACAGGCCACCACATTAATGTTTCTTTTGTGTATGTGGGTGGTGTTTGAGACAGGGCCTCACTCTGTCACCCAGGCTGGAGTGCAATGGCACAATCTCAGCTAACTGCAGCCTTGACTTCCTGGGCTCAAGGGACTCTTCTGCCTTGGCCTACCAAGTATCTAGGACTACAGGTGCACATCACCATGCCCAGTTAATTTCACACTTTTTTAAATTGAGAGTCATATTGAGAGTTTTCCTCTGTGTCCCCAGACTTCTCCTTTCTAACTCAAAAAGTCCTATAAATTGATAAAACAGTAATATTTATCTCTGGCAGCTGATTTTTTATCCAAGGTAAGTCTATGGAGCAAAAGACAAATCTATCTATCTACGTGTCCACTAGCAAAGCCAAACAAGTTAAGCCTCAAATTTGTGCAAATAATAATAATAATTATTATTATTATTATAATTATACAAAGAAAAAGGAAAAGGAAAACAAGGCATCCCTAACAACCCAAAAATCTGGCCACAGATTTTACAAAAATTCATGGACAAGCTCTAGGCATAAGATCTAAGCCAGTGTTTTTCAAACATTGATGTCATAAGATGTATCTGGTAAATAATATAAAAACATAGGTTTCTAGGATAATCCAAAATTATTTTGAGGTATAACCCAGGATTCTGAATTTTTAACCAACCCCTTAGTGTATTTTGATGAGAATATACATCTCTGAGATAGAAGCAGGAGAAAAGGATCCATGGAGAAACATTTCAGGAATGATGGGGTAAATGAGGTAAACAGAAAAAAAAGTCTGTAAAGAATCATGGACATCCAAAGCCTATAAATGTTCTCAGAAATGTTAAATGGCATTTATATTCCACCCATAGAAGTGTCCTTTCAATTAACATATTAAAATGCCCTATTAATAATAAGCTGCTTTTCTGTTAAGGAATAGACCTATGTCTTGATTTGCAAAGCCAAAAATAAATATGTGTACCCACCTCTAGTATCTGGTACATCAGGACAGGATACTAGGAGTTAATTTGCAGGAGGACTCTTAGTCCTCTGAGGAGAAATGATACTGGTGACCTGAGCTTCTGGCTCAGCTGGATTTTGGCCACAGTTCATCAATGTCTGATTTCCCTCCCTGGGGGACTTTTCTGTGCCATGTAAGTCAGGTTGCGGTTTTTGACTTGCTTTGGCCATTGAAAAGTGAGCCTTGTCACTGCAAGCAGAAGCTTTAAGAGCCAGTTCTTGCTTCGTTACATTCTCCTTTCCCTGTGATGTTGTGATCAGCATTTCCTCAACAGTGGCTGCCCTGTCAGCTTCAGAAGCAGAGTAAGGACAGTGATGAGGAGGAGTGGAGCCCCTCACCAACTCCCAAAGGCTTTACAGTGGAATATATTGTTGTTTTGAACCACTAAGATTTCGGCTTTGTCTATTTCAATAGGATTTTGCCCATTCTGAATGATACAACTGTCACATACAAAAGAAAGATGAGGCCTGCCCTGGCATCTGCAAGGTGATTTACCACTGTAGAAAATAACAGGCAGAAAATAACAGAATAAATCTTTAGACCCTGAGTCACAGGCAGTAAAAACTGCAGTGAAGGCTTGAATTCACCCAAATGCCCAATCTTCTGACAGAAACTACCTCAAACCTGACATAGCAAAGATACATTTTAAGGAGTAATGGAAGGAAACATTTTAAGAGCCCAGACCATCTAAGATTGGGGCAATGATTTACCTGGGCAATTTGCATGAAGACTTTCAAATTCAGAAGAACTGGTACTAAAGCAAGAGAAGCAAAGAGGCCAGTAGAAATTATGTTAGACATGGAATCGGGGGATTTGTAATTCCTAGGAAGAACATGATTCTTCAAGATTCCTGGAGAGAGGTGAGAGTGGAAAGATTTTACTATAAAAGAAAGTTGGAATAGGAGCAAGATACCATCTTAACTATAATTCTAAATGTCTTCTGTGTAACCCTTTGCTAACTACGTGGGCCACAAATTACTACATATATTGAAGTGAATTACTTACGGCCTTGGTTTCCTGACCCATAGGAAGATTATTAGACTTATTTTTAATAATAAAACTCTATGCTTTTAAGTTCCTTCACTTACAACCTCCCTCCAGAGTTTGGCAAACTATGATACACCAGCCAAATTTGCCTTACAGTCTGTTTTTGTAAATAAAGTTTTATTGGAACAAACATATTGTCTAAAGTAGCTTTCATGTTACAACAGCACTTGAGTAGTAAGCTAGAGGCTGCATGGCAGGTAAAGCCTAAAATATTTACTATCTGGCCCTTTCCAGGAAAAGGTTGGCTTGCAATGAGCTGATGATTTTCAAGTTCACTTCTCCGTAGAGCTTCAGGACATTGAAGTAATGTCTCAGAGTCTACTGAGATGGGGAGAGGAGTACCTGGATTAAGAAAAGGGGACATGCAGGGAGTAGGTTCCACAGGCTCCAGATTTCCAATTCTGATTCAGTCAGAAAGGTTACAATATTATTTGTTTTACATATCAGTTTAACATATTCTGAGAGCTGCTTGGAGAGCTAAGCTGGAAAGACGTGGGGGTGCTTATCCCTGCGTGGAAACGCTTGCCAATGCTTGCTCATTTGGACCCAGACTCCGGATCGGGAGCAGTCTTATAGCTGAATCAGCTACCAAGAGAAGTTCTAAAGCAAGAAGAGAAAAGCACTTCAATTTGGGACATTTATTTGCACCTGGAAATGGGGAATGGGCTATCAGACCAGACTTCTATCCTGTCCAACCTGCCTTCATTTCAGTCCTTCCACATTGTTATTCTGGGTTTGGACTGTGCTGGAAAGACAACTGTCTTATACAGGCTGCAGTTCAATGAATTTGTAAATACCGTACCAACCAAAGGATTTAACACTGAGAAAATTAAGGTAACCTTGGGAAATTCTAAAACAGTCACGTTTCACTTCTGGGATGTAGGTGGTCAGGAGAAGTTAAGGCCACTGTGGAAGTCATATACCAGATGCACAGATGGCATTGTATTTGTTGTGGACTCTGTTGATGTCAAAAGGATGGAGGAAGCCAAAACTGAACTTCACAAAATAACTAGGATATCAGAAAATCAAGGAGTTCCTGTACTTACAGTTGCTAACAAACAAGACTTGAGGAACTCATTGTCTCTTTCAGAAATTGAGAAATTGTTAGCAATGGGTGAACTGAGCTCATCAACTCCTTGGCATTTGCAGCCTACCTGTGCAATCATAGGAGATGGCCTAAAGGAAGGACTTGAGAAACTACATGATATGATCATCAAAAGAAGAAAAATGTTGCGGCAACAGAAAAAGAAAAGATGAATCTCAATACCTATTATATCTGTGTGGAGTAGGTTTTCTCTGGTCTGATTTTGACAAATAGAAGAGTGTCTACAACCTGGTTTGCCTGTCTGCCCTCCTGGATGCTATTAAAGCTTTGTTTTGTTGAACAATCAGATGCCCAACTCTGTTGCCTTGTGGAAGATGAGTAAATGCAGTGCTTCTTAAAGTGGTCTCTTCTCCCTACCCCACAAATCTTTTGGTACTAGCATTTGGGGAAGCCAAGCAAGGACAGGAAATTGACCAGAACACAGTTGTGGAAATTTGGCCTGAAGTTAGTGAAATAAAACTTTCAAGAGTGAAAAAAAAAAACATATTCTAATGTTAAACCACCCATATGTATTTATGCATATATATGTGTACATATTGTATATATGTATACATGTACATATATGTATATACACACATATGTATACACATGTACACGTACACATATGTACACATGTGTACATATACATATGTATATGTGCATATATACACATGTACATGTGCATATATACACATATATGTACATGCATGTATATACACATATATGTGTGCACGTGTATATACACATGCATGTATGCACGTGTATATACACATGTGTGTATGCACATATACACGTATATGTATGCACATGTATATACACATGTATGTATGCACATGTATATGCACATATATGTGTGCACATGTATATATGCATATACACATGCATATATAGAAATATAATTTAATATGTATTTAATATTTCATTGGCATATTTGCCACTCTATGCAATACTATCAAACTGGCTCAATTAACATGGTTTATAAATATTATTTATATCTTATGGGGTACCCCCCCACCCTCCCTCCATCCTCTTAGCTTTTTGTTTTTAAAATTGTTTTGGCACATTAGAGTCCTTTTATTCTATATAAATATTAAAACCATATGGTCACATTTCATGAAAATACCTTTTAGGATTTTGATTAGAATTATTTTTAGTTCATAGATTAATGGGAGAAATGACAATCTTATAACTTTTTCCACTCGTGAGCATTATTTACAGTTTATAGAATGTCTTCAAAAGCATTTTCAATACAATTCATTTACATATTTGGTTGCTATTAAAATAACATCTTTTAAAATATTATACTCTTGAATATTTTAATTCTTTGTTGGCACAGAGAAATTTAACTGATTTTTTTTTTTTTTTCTTTTCTGAATGGAGTCTCACTCTATCGCCCAGACGGGAGTGCAGTAGTGCTATCTCGCCTCACTGCAACCTCCGTCTCCTGGGTTCAAGCCTCTCCTGCCTCAGCCTCCCGAGTAGCTGAGACTTACAGGTGTGCACAACCATGCCCTGCACATTTTTGTATTTTTAGTAGAGACAGGGTTTCACCATGTTGGCCAGGCTAGTCTTGAACTCCTGAGCTCAAGTGATCCATTCACCTCAGCCTCCCGAAGTGCTGGAATTGCAGGAGTGAGCTACTGTGCCCAGCCAATTTCTTGTATAGTGCTCTTATGTCCACCATCCTTGCTGAAATTTTACTGATTAATATCTATATCTATTTCTTAGGTTATTTCTAAAGATAATATTGTCATCTCTGAATAATAAAATGTTGTGTTTAACTCCTTATAGTTCCAATCAGTAATTTTTTTATCGAAGTAATGGACTGGCTAGGACTCCAAGTAAATGCATAATAATAAAATTACAGTCGGCCCCCTTGCTTCTTTTCTGATTTTAAATTTCCTCATTAGATGTTTGATACAGGTTTTATATGCATACACATGATCATATTAAGAGAGTTCTTACTTGGTCAATCTTTTTAAAAAATCAAAATTCTGTTTCAACATACATTAAGAAGGGCACGTTACTTTCTTCATCCTTTTATTGTGGTCGACTTGGCAGAAGATGTATAACACATCTAATGTTAAACCACCCATGATTCCCTGGCATGAATTCAACTTTGTCATTACATGCATTTCAAATATATTGGTGTTTTTGATTTGCCAATGTTATATTTTATTTATGTATGTATTTTAGAGACAGGGTCTCTCTGTCACGCAGGCTGGAGTGCACTGGCACAATCCTAGCTTACTGCAGCCTCAAACTCCTGGGCTCAAGTGATCCTCAAGGCCGCCTCAGCCTTTTGAGTAGCTGGGACTATAGACACACATCACACACAGCTAGTTTGTTTATTTTTTATAGAGATTGGGTCTTGCTATATTTTACAGTCTGGTCTCAAACTCCTGGCTTCAAGTGATCCTCCTACCTTGGCCACCAATATGATATTTTAGACTTTTCTATGTATGATCTCAAGACAGTAGCCTAAAATTCCCCTTTCCTGAATTATCCTCATCTGTTTGTGTATAAAGGTTATACTAACCTATTTAGTTAGGTTAGTCTTCTCATCCAGAAAACAGAAATATATGGATCTATACTCCACTTCATTACTAGGAACTGTAAATTTAAAAATTAAAGTAAACAATTTTTATTCATCAGATTTGTAAATTAAAGTTTAAAAGTAGCAAAATGTTGGTTAGAATGTAGAGTAATGTAAAATTTTCATATACTGCTGGTACAAATGGGAATTTTTACAAATTGGAAGAATCATTTTCCAATATTTAACAAACTTGAAAATGTCTGTATCCTATAACTGAACGCTTCTATTCATTGGTGTATTTCCTAGAAAAAAATTCATACACATTCACTAGGAGAGATATATACATATATCAGCATATCTTCAGAAGAATTTTGAAATAGTAAAAAATTTAGAAGTCAAACTATTCATCACGTGGATAACAGACCATTAAATCTGGTGTATTCAAACAATAGAATATTATATGAAAGCGAATATAGATGTGTTAGTTAAATTTAACACAGATAAATTTCAGAAACAATGCTAAATGAAAAAATTGCATAATACAGTGTGACAACATTTATATAATTTTTTAAGTGAGAAACTTTTATTTTGGGGGGAAATGGCAGATTCAGTTATTTGAATCAACTCTCTTACCAAATATTTAAAATGTTACTACAAACACCCTAGAAGAAACCCTAGGCAATACCATTCAGGACATAGGCATGGGCAAGGACTTCATGTCTAAAACACCAAAAGCAATGGCAACAAAACCCAAAATTGACAAATGGGATCTAATTAAACTAAAGAGCTTCTGCACAGCAAAAGAAACTACCATCAGAGTGAACAGGCAACCTACAGAATGGGAGAAAATTTTTGCAATCTACTCATCTGACAGAGGACTAATATCCAGAACCTACAAAGAACTCAAATTTACAAGAAAAAACAACCCCATCAAAAAGTGGGCAAAGTATATGAACAGACACTTCTCAAAAGAAGATATTTATGCAGCCAACAAGACACATGAAAAAATTCTCATCATCACTAGCCATCTGAGAAATGCAAATCAAAACCACAATGAGATACAATCTCACACCAGTTAGAATGGCAATCATTAACAAGTCAGGAAACAACAGGTGCTGGAGAGGATGTGGAGAAATAGGAACACTTTTACACTGTTGGTGGGACTGTAAACTGGTTCAACCATTGTGGAAGATTGTGTGGCAATTCCTCAAGGATCTAGAACTAGAAATACCATTTGAGCCAGCCAATCCATTACTGGGTATATACCCAAAGGATTATAAATCATGCTGCTATAAAGACACATGCACACATATGTTTATTGCTGCACTATTCACAATAGCAAAGACTTGGAACCAACCCAAATGTCCATCAATGATAGACTGAATTAAGAAAATGTGGCACATATACACCATGGAATACTATGCAGCCACAAAAAAGGATGAGTTCATGTCCTTTGTAGGGACATGGATGCAGCTGGAAACCATCATTCTCAGCAAACTATCGCAAGAACAGAAAACCAAACACCACATATTCTCACTCATATGTGGGAATTGAACAATGAGAACACTTGGACACAGGAAGGGGAACATACTGGGGCCTGTTGTAGAGTGGGAGGAGGGGGGAGGGATAGCATTAGGAGATTATACCTAATGTAAATGACAAGTTAATGGGTGCAGCACACCAACATGGCACATATATACATATGTAACAAACCTGCATGTTGTGCACATGTGCCCTAGAACTTAAAGTATAATTTAAAAAGTACTTAGTAAAAAAAATAAAAAGTAAAAATAAAATTCTACTACATATGTATCTATGTGGGTGTGTGTGTTTGTGTGTGTGTGTATATGTTACATCCCTCTCTCTCCCTTAAAAATCTCAAAAAGTTGGCAACATACTAAGAAAAAGCCAATTCAAAATCTAAGGGAAGGTGGGAACCATGAAAGTGGCCACTAAAACTTTATTTACTCTGAGAACATTTCTCGAGTCTGTTGAAGTTGAGCTTTGGTTTAATAGCCATCTGGGACAAGGGATAGATATAAAAGTCAATATTCAAGGACTACAATTTTTAAAAATTAAATGACATAAACTTACAATTAAAGTATATTAAAATAACAGTATATGTTACAAAAATTATACAAAATATATAAATACTCAAACTATATACTCAAAACTTATTACTACCCAAATATCATACTTCATCGTACTATTGCATATGCTTTTGAAATTATTTATGTCAGTTGTATCTGTGTGGGGCTTAGTGCAGTGTCTCATACCTATAATCCCAGTGTTTTGGGAGGCTGAGGCTGGAGGATCTCTTGAGGTCAGGAGTTCAAGGCCAGCCTAGGCAATATAGTGAGATTCTATCTCTATTTAGAAAATCATTTTTAATTATCTGGGCCTGGTGGCATGCATCTGTAGTTCTAGCTATGCTTGTAATCCCAGTGCTTTGTGAGGCTGGGGCAGTTGGATCACTTGAGTTCAGGGATTTGAGGTTGAAGTAAGCTATGACTGCACCACTACACTGCAGCTTGGGTGACAGAGCAAGACTGTCTCAAAAAAAAAAAAAATCATATCTATATGGTGAATGTACTGTATAATTGTGAGCACATCTTCCCATCTCCATTGTCAGTGGAGTCACAGTTTTCACTTGAAATTGTCTTTGATGATTAACTTTATATGTTAACTTGGGTATCAGTGATACCCACATTGCTGGTAAAACAGTATTCCTGGGTATGTCTCAAAGGGTGTTTCCAGAAAAGATTTGCACTTTAATTATTAGATTGAGTAAAGAAGGTCTGTCCTCTCCAATGTGAGCAGGCATCATCCAGTCCACTGGGGGCCTGAACAAAAAGGAGAAAGAAGGGAAAAATCTCTCTCTTCCTGATCAGGGACTCCATCTTCTCCCACCCTTGTACATCAGAGCTCTCGGACCTGAAGAGTTCTTAATAGATGGGTTTTTTTTGTTTGTTTTTTGTTTTTTGTTTTTGTTTTGTTTTATTTTGTTTTTAATTGAGATGGAGTTTGATTCTTGTTGCCCAGGCTGGAGTGCAATCGTGTTTTGTTTTATTTTGTTTTTAATTGAGATGGAGTTTGATTCTTGTTGCCCAGGCTGGAGTGCAATCGTGTGGTCTCGGCTCACTGCAACCTCCACCTCCCAGGTTTAAACAATTCTCCTGCCCCAGCCTCCTGAGTAGCTAGGATTACAGGCATGAGCCACCACACCCAACTAATTTTTTTGTATTTTTAGTAGAGATGGGGTTTCACCGTGTTGGCCAGGCTGATCTTGAACTCCTGACCTCAGGTGATCCACCCACCTCAGCCTCCCAAACTGCTGGGATTATAGGCGTTAGCCACCACACCTGGCCTGGAATTTTTTTTTTTTTTTTTAAGAGATTGGATCTCACTGTCTCACCCAGTCTGGAGTGCAGTGGTGCAAACATGGCTCACTGCAGCCTTCACCTCCTGGGCTCAAGTAATCCTCTCCCCTCAGCCTCCCAAGGTGCTGAGACTACAGGTGTGTGCCATCACATCTGGCTAATTTTTTATTTTTAGTAGAGATGAGGTCTCACTATGTTGCCTATACTGGTTTTGAACTCCTGGGCCTATGCGATCCTCCTGATTCAACCTCCCAAAGTGTGATTATCGGCATAAGCCATCATGCCTGGCCTCAGTAGATTTTTTTTTTAAGGAAAAGAAAAGCACCTTTAATTGACGAATATTTCCCTTTCAAAGCCTACAGAAACAGGAAAAAAATCTGTTTCTCCCCTACTCCTTACATACTTGTAAGAAAGTTCCACTTATTTATTTACTTACTTATTTTTCTAATCTCAGCTGTGAATTAAACCCTAGCAAAGTAATTTTTCAGACAAGTTTAGGACTTTGGCTGCAAATCAGGAACTCTAAATAGAAAGAAAACATGCATTTTAAACCTTTAGACTTCACAGGTCTAGCCAGAGTTCCCTTCTAAAATTCTTAGACAGTGTAAATGATACTAGTAAATGGTATTAGCAAGAAGGTGTAGGAGAATATGGCTCTAGTAAAAAGCTAATTCACTACTCTCTGCCTCAATGCTTCCTCAGCTTCTAAGTAAGCTTGTGGCTCTGCTGAATTCACAAAGCTGTTGGTATTTGCAAAATGTTTTTAATTTCTTTTTTAAACTTAGAGCTTACTTTAAAGAATATGATTCTTGTGGTAAACAGAATCAGCTGGATTGCAGTAATATTATGAGAAGATGGAGATACTGATGGAGAAAATAGCACAATCAGGAAATGTAGACAAGTATAATGAATATACTAATGACATTTTGAGAGGTTTTGGTTGAGGTCGATTTGCTTCTTAAAGTCATTATTATAAATATATTTTAGAATATAATCCTAAAATAACAGTACACAATTTTTTACTTAGCATCTAACTGATAGCTACAAATTGAGTACACAATTCATATTGAACTGAACGTTTAGAGATGGCATTTCTTACACATCTTCCGTGATCTTTTCTTCTTTAAAAGAAATATTTTTAAAAAATTGAACTTTTTTTTTCTGCCAGAACTCTTCAAAAAACAGATAGAAGAACCAAATTGGGTCTAGTTTAAAATATTGACTATCAATAAAATGCATGACTGCCATTAACATATATATTAACAGCTACATATACTATGTTAGGACTTGCACTTCCAATATGCTGTTTTATTAATTTTCCTGCTGCTCCTTTTCTCCGTGTACATCATGTTGACTCAAACGAAATGAAGCTATTAAATAGTACATTATAACTATTGCTTTGCATAAACCTATTGAATGTTTTTATCTTCCTTTTGAAAATGTAAACCTGAGATTATTAATATTTTTATTATCCAAACAAATTTAAAAAGAATATTCTGTTATATTTCCATTCTCCCTGAATAGTTCTATTGTCTGAACTTCCTTAACATTTGTTTGGCCTGGCGTTTCCCTATAACATTATATATTAACATAGTAATCTGGAGACTCAGACGTTTTTATCCAGCAATGCAATATAGGGCCTTTCAACTTCAACCAAACTAAAACATTTAACGAGAACCTAAGTCTCGCACCCCAGCTCCTTTTTTTTTTTTTTTTTTTTTTTAAGAATATGGTGGTGACAATACCAGACCTTACCATTTTAATTCTACCACGTGTAGATTTAATTTTTAACAAAACATTATGTAGAATATTAAGAAGGACAAAACATATTTGGCTTTAGAGAGTTTGCAGCATAGGCAGTTGTGAAAATATACAAGTAATTGGACATAGAAAATAAATATAGCTACAGGATTAATACATTCTTTTCTCTTCCCTACTAAGAATTTGTACGGAAATTCCACCAGGAGGCAGCAGAAGAGCGGGTTTCTCTCACCTCCCCGGCGGACGCCGGAGACACGGCGGAGCCTGATGTCCCTCAGAGCTTTAATCTTCCCCTCAGTCGCCTTTCCCCTCACCCGCCTCTAATTAAGTCAGAAAGGCCCTGTATTTATTTGCCCATGAACTGACACAGCAAACCAACAGCAGCCATTGTAGTGTGAATGGATTTGCGACCAGGCAAGGGGCTTCAGCCGGGATTACCCGCCCCGCAGCCGGATGAATGTGCTGAGCACAAAGTCTGCTCAAAGCCGAGCAAACGGACTATTTGTGAAAATGCCATCCTGGCTCAAGTCTGATTAAGACCGGGGGTCCCCAGGCCGTTTGATCTTCGCTCATCAAAGAGAGTCTTTAAACAAGCTTCATTTTACACTACTGTATGCTAGCGACGGGTTGTGACACCCAAGTGCAGCCACCGTGAGCAGCCAGCACTGGGAGCGCGTGAACAATGGAGATTCGCCGCGCCGCCTGGTGCAGGGCGCGGGCCCTGAGCGCTGGGAAACGCGCCCGCGCTGGAGGCAGGGCCTTTGCGGAAAGACTCAGGTTTGGGAGCCCATAGGTCTGCCCGAGAGGTATCCGGACGTGCCTCCTGCCAAGGACTCCTAGACTTCTCTGAAAATGATTTAATTTTTTTAACTTAAGGGTGATGAAGAATCCTTACAGGAGTTAATTATACATCCCTCCTCCTCTTCCCCGCCAAAAGTTAATAGTTCCATTTAATAGCCTACATCTTCCACTCTTTAGTATTTCTAAGACTGGGTGTCAAGACTCAAGTGTTTTTAAGGTCCTACTTTCTACTTTTCACCTTAAGGGGCTTTACAATTCACTAGTTGCAGAATTAGTGATAGCCGAAAACATCAGCTTTAAATAATACAACCAATTTTGTGATGGGAAAACAACCTCTATCTACACACACACACACACACACACACACACACACACACACACACACACATATTTTTTAGAAAGTCGCTTGGTTCAAGTAATTCACGTTATTTCCAGGCACTTAATACTTACATGCCAGTCTCTTCAAAATCGACATGCTTAGTATCGATGTCAATGATTATTACTTGATCTTCAGGCTGTATAAGAGAACAGACTCCTTGCAGGATGTTCTTATTTAACCTGAGCAAAAGAAAAAGCCTTCTCTTGGCAGCGCTGAAAGAAAAAGAAAAGAAAGAGAGAGAGGAAGAGAAAGAGACTTTTGTAGTGAAAAGGAACCTCTCCGTCTCCCCTTCATCCCATTTTATAAAGAAAAGCCAGCACCACACCAAGAGTTAAGCGGCTTTCCCATATTTAGGAGCCAGATTATGGCTGGCACCCTATACAGAGTACCATCCCCAGCCTTCTGACTCCTTGGCACGATGCCTTTCTTGGCCATACCCTGGGAGAAGAGCTGTCTTATAAAGGAGGTAATAATAGGAACTCAATGACGTGGAAGAAAACTGTTTTTCTCTAGATGCGGAGACTGTTTCATGGGATCCTACATCCTGCTTTCTGCAGACACTGGCCTATCCTTAGGGTTGGAGATGTTAAATCCTTTAGGGGACTCAAAGAGGACATTGCACTCCCTATATCCACCACCACAGACCTTTCTGAGTATCAGGACCTCAGAAAAGATGCAGGCAGATATCTATGTGGTTTAGGCACTATCTTCACTGTGTTTTAGTCAAATGTTTCTGGGTTCCGGGCTCTACTCTCAGATTAACTTTCAATGTCCTGCTCTAGTAAAACACATCTTCTGAGCTTGGTTAGAAAGCTACAACGGAGCCTGATTTATCTGGGCTGACCATCTCCACTGCTCAAATAAACATAATCACGGTCAAATCTTGCCTTCTGTTTGTACTGAGGAGTGCAGAAAATCCAGCTCTCAGGGGAGTCATAACATGGACCAGGTCTAAAAGTTCTTTTAACATCACGAAGAACATTAAGACTAAACTGTTTTAAAAGTCAATGAGAAAGTCGTATCACTTTTTTTTACGAAACATCAGGGATGAGGAATCCCTACTATATTCAAGATTGACACTAACAAAAATGTTGGCAACACACACCGTAAGGAATGATATTTATGCAGCGTTTTCCTAGCAAAGTAAAAGTGTATGGCAACAAATCTGCTTCTTTTGATTTAATCAAGAGAAAGAAGGAAAGAAGTAAGGTAGGAAAGGAGGGAGAGAGAAAAGAAAAGAGGAAAGGAGGGAATTAAAAATACAGCAGTAGACTGGGCGCGGTGGCTCATGCCTGTAATCCCAGCAGTTTGGGAGGCCAAGGTGGGAGGATCACTTGAGCCCAAGAGTTTGAGACCGGCTCTGCCTGGCAACATAGTGAAACCCTGTTTCTACAAAAAATTTAAAAATCAACCAGGTGTGGTGGCATGAAGCTGTAGTCCCAGCTACTGGGGGGTGAGGTGGGAGAACCACTTGAGCCTGAGAGGTCAAGGCTGCAGTTAGCCATGATTGCACCACTACACTCCAGCCTGAGCGACAGAATGAGACCCTGTCTCAAAAAATATATAAAAATATATTAATTTTTTTAAAAAAATCAACAGTCACAAATAACAGAGATGGAAAAATAGTCGGTGAATAGCATGGTGTGTTTTGGAGTGTATTTGTCTGTCTCCTTCATGGATGAAAAGGTTGAGAAATATTCTATGTGTGGCATCCAGCACTTAAAATATAAAGAAGACATGTATTATTATGCTGTTCCTGAGTTATGAGATTCAATTCCACACTGATAAGCATATTTCACCTATTTAAAAATATAATACAAAATATTAAACTTGTTACATTAATTATGATCATATTTATACCAGATTGAATAGGAGGCAGGGTTCCCTACAGGACTAAATAAACTCAGTTTAATAAACTAAATTCACCTACCCTGGCTCACACCTCCTCTGTCACCCAGCTGTAAGAGAGACTCACACAATCACCAGAACCTTCTCTCCTTCCTGAGACGTGTTGGTCACAGTTCCTGCACCTTTTTATTGCTTCTCCATGACCTGGTATCTGCCAAAATATAATTGATGGTGGAAAAATTTTTGCCCCCAGCCCCATATAAATATATTGTATTTCCCCAACTACTCACAGACTGAAAGCTTTCTGAGGACAAGAAGCCTGCCTTTCATATTGTGAGATATGCTCCCAATAATGGGTACATGCCGAATATTAACTGGCTGCTGATGGAACAGTGAGTTTTACTGTACCTCTTTATCTACCTTGCACTCTTGTTGCCAGTGAGCAAACCACATCCTGGAAAGGATTTTCAAATGGAGAAAAAGCACTGAAAAAGTAAATTTCCTCATTTGGAACAAAGGTATGATTTACTATGTACTTAGCCCTCTCTGAGGACCACCCATGTAATTTCTCCACTGAATAATTTGTAAGGTTACCTCTCCTCTGCCCACTAAATGATTTGAAGGTAGATTATATGAGAACTCATCTTTTATCACACAATATCATGTATAATGCTTAGCACAAAGTAGGAACTCAGGTATTGACCAAATCATTATTCATTTTAAACTCATGACAACTTCAGGAGCAACGTGAAAGATGAGGAAGAAGGTAGAAGCTAGCCCGCTCTTGAACTTCTATGCTTGGTTTAGCTCTCCTGACTCAGTACCACAGATTCTGTCCAGACTCAGTGAATATTGAAACATAATAGACATATGATTTGTTTTCAGAGATCAAGGTTGAATTTATGCAACAAGCCTCTTTGTTGTAACAGAGTTTTCCCTTTGTTGATTAAATTGTTCCACTTTCTTCTCTTTTGCCCCAGGCAATGGATTTTTTGTGTGTGAAACCAAGCTTTTAATGAACCAAGTTCATTAAATGTATTAATCATATACTATCTCTTCAGAAAAAAAGGCAAGAGATTGATCTTTAATGTGGCATAGATGTATTTCTAGATTCTAAATATTTAAACAGGGTAATAGCACTAAAAAGAAACATTTTCAACCTTCTGATTGGCAGGCGGATTTTTCTCCACATTTCAACGTCATTCAAACTTAATACAGCTTGCAGATTTCCTAGTACAGTGAAGGTGCTTAACGCATAAATTCCTGACAGGATAATTTCCTGGGCAGATGGAATTTGGGATGGGAGGAACACTAGTCTAACTAGGGTACCATTCAAGAATGATTTAGATGATGCTCTTAATATTACCTTTGAAACTGAAGGAACTAGAACACAGACCATGGTAAATTGTATTTTAATTACTCTTTACCCCACTAAACTTCAGGATTTTATTACTTTAAGATTGTCACTGGCTTTACTTGGTGGTGGCCCCAGTTCTGACTACAGTAGGTCAGTCAGCATGTGGAGTTATTATAGACAGCCTAAATCTATACAGCTTAGAGGAGCACAAAATAAATATATCTTACTCTTTATTAATTCAATAGTGATTATCCAATCATCTCTCCTTTTTCGAGACTCACAAAACTTTTGCCTATTTTCTGACACTTATAATATCAATCTGTTTCTAAAAGAATTGTGTACATTTTTATATTTATTACTATAATTTTATTGTTACTACATCTTTTATTATTACTGTAATTAGAATAAAGAGAACTTTATTCTTTAAAATGAGAACTGTGTCTCATAAATATTTGTATTCATTGTGCCCCTCCCCCACCACCCATCTCACCAAAAAATTTAAAAAATAAAAATAAGGCAACAACCCAGAGGGCAGCCCAATGCCAGAGCTCTAGGCTTCCAATAAGTTTTTGTTGAATTAAATAGATCATTTCCCATTTATAAGCATGACATCATTCTTATACACCAGCTTTACTTTATTATATCCATACACCAATTTTAATGACGTCAAATTCTCTAATTCACTTTCAGCTCTTCTTCTCCTCAAGGTAGTTTCTTATCTCCCTAGAAGGGGTATTGTGTGGTCCCGTGCAAGGTATGACTTGGGAGCAAACCCTGCGTTCGGAAACATTGCGATATGATATACTAATGAGGAAGTCAGGCGCTAAGCCCTAAGGGTTTCTATTGCCCCGCATTAGCCCACCACTGAGAAGGGAGAACGGGGAAAGGCGACTGACCCGGTACGTTGGACCCTGTCCGCTTTGGCCCCGGCCACTTTGATCTCAAGCGTCTGCCTAATCAAGTTCATCTACTGCCGCGATTGCCCTGATTCAAAGAACATTAAATGGTTTGATTATCGGACGGTCATTTCCCTCTTCCCTACAGCACTGATCTAATTTCTAAACCCCAGTCTCTCGCCTCCCTCTCTAAACTTCCCATCAAAAGAGAATTAGCTCTTCTTCCTTCTTACCCTCGTTTGATGTGCAAATTTCCTTCTCTTTGCACATTTTTCTCGCAGAGGCAGGGGGAGAGGGGGAGGAGGGCAACTGAACGACCTTAAACCAGGGATTTAACTCAGATCTGCAAACCGCGACTCTGAAGGGTTAATGAGCAACTTGCACCCGCCACCTGGCCCTCTCAGAGGCGTCTTGCTAGAGCCATTGAATTACAGATCGGTTTGTATTTAATACTGAATATGACTTGTGCGCACAGTCAGCGAGTATTGGCGTAAGGGAGAGGTGCAAAAAGTGCTTTTTTTCACCCCTCGGCTCTGAAAAGTATTTCAGATCTGGATAATTCAACCCTTACTGCCAGTCAAGGGCACCCAAGTTCCCAGAGTTCCTCCTGCCGCCTGCATTTATTAAAGTCGTCTGCTATAATGCTTGCTGCTAGCCGTCACCCCGAAGGTGAGCCGGGCCAGCCGAACGACCAAGCAAGGGAGGAGCGGGGTGAAGAGTGTCAAAGGCCCCCCTTCATGTACACAAACACACCCCCTCCCAGCCCCTCCCAGCGCTTTGAAATCCCATCCCGGCTTTGTTGTCTCCCTCCCAAGGGGCCGGAATGCTCCGGGCCCGCGGTATAAAGGCAGCCGCGGTGGCGGTGGCGGCACAGAGCTCTGTGCTCCCTGCAGTCAGGACTCTGGGACCGCAGGGGGCTCCCAGACCCTGACTGTGCAACCGCACCGGCACGGTTTCGTGGGGACCCAGGCTTGCAAAGTGACGGTCATTTTCTCTTTCTTTCTCCCTCTTGAGTCCTTCTGAGATGATGGCTCTGGGCGCAGCAGGAGCTGCCCGGGTCTTGGTCGCGCTGGTAGCGGCGGCTCTTGGCGGCCACCCTCTGCTGGGAGTGAGCGCCACCTTGAACTCGGTTCTCAATTCCAACGCGATCAAGAACCTGCCCCCACCGCTGGGCGGCGCTGCGGGGCACCCAGGCTCTGCAGTCAGCGCCGCGCCAGGAATTCTGTACCCGGGCGGGAATAAGTACCAGACCATTGACAACTACCAGGTGAGAGGGGTCGGGCAGTCAGAGGATGCTCTGACCTTGAAAGGGTCCTATTTGGAGAGGAGGGAGTAGAACGTGCTGAGTGTGTGAGGTTCAGGGAGCATTTGGCAACCCTGCAATTGGGAGCAGTGGGCGGTAGCAGGTTTTGGAGAGGTAGACAGATAGGGACTGTGATCAGCGCCCGGGTCCAAGAGGGCGGGTACCTGGACGTCTGGATGCCTCACCCTCTCCCCGAACCTTTCCCACAGCCGTACCCGTGCGCAGAGGATGAGGAGTGCGGCACTGATGAGTACTGCGCTAGTCCCACCCGCGGAGGGGACGCGGGCGTGCAAATCTGTCTCGCCTGCAGGAAGCGCCGAAAACGCTGCATGCGTCACGCTATGTGCTGCCCCGGGAATTACTGCAAAAATGGTGAGTCCTGAAAGCTCCCTTCATACTAAAACTGTCCAGCCTTTGAGCGTCTACGAATAGGGGGGAAAAAACTCCGCCCTGAGAACTCTGTGGCGCCACCTGCAAATGGGTCTTCAGCATGCAGGATTCCGCTGAAGTATCTTCATTGCAAGTGTTTAATCGGGAAGAAGAGAGAAGTTCGGAGGTCTCTGAGGTCCTTATCTTCCTCCGTGGCCCTCAATGATTCAATGCAACGGCTCACCTCGTAGTGGACCCTTCCATAAAAATTTGTCTGGGAGAACCTTAAGGTCAATTGAGAAGAGAGATGATGGGGAGGACGATGGGATCATACAGAGACCAAAGAAACCAGCTTTGGCGTTCTGCTACCCTTTTCATTTTTCTTACTGTGACTCTCACGGCTTTGCCAGATTGGCCTCTCCTGATTTTTGCTGAAACTGTTGTCAGCCAGAGGACAGTGATTTATCTGCATGGGCCATTTTTAAGAGAGATCTTGATATCCTCACAACCTGACCCCTCCATCCTTCCCCCTCCCTCTACCCTCTGCTGCCTTAATATAAGTACTCCTCCCCCCAACCACAGATCCACTAACTTTTAATTTTTCAAAAGGTGGATTTAGACAGCTAAAGAGGTCTCCAGAAATAAGCTAACAGGGTGACGACCCGCCTTAGGACCCAGCAGTACTCCAGGATGAACTAAGTAAATCTCTGTAATATGGAAATTACACAGTAAAGTAACTGGTGGGTGAGATTGCAATGTCCCAGGCAGCTGGAATTGCGTTTGCTTAACTTAGTCTGGCAGGACCCATATAGCACCAGGGGCAGAGAAGTTATTTTTAAGAACATTTTTTAAAGCGACTGATTTTCTTTTTCTTATCCCAAGGGTAATATTAAAATGGGCAGAAATCTCACTTGCCCCTACCACAGTTGGTGGGAAAGTATTTTAAATGGCTATACTAGGGATATTACATATGACTGACTGTATACAGTATACACATTTGTGCTTCTGTCCATCTAGAGAGTTTTGCATTAACAGTAAAGAGGTTTAAAATGATGTCACTGCAATGAAGTATCTCAAGTTGGTGCTGGCATGACAGACTGCCACTGTCATAGCTGTCAGCAGTAATGCATTACAACCCTGAAGTTAATCACTATTTCCTGCTTCTTTAGGAATATGTGTGTCTTCTGATCAAAATAATTTCCGAGGGGAAATTGAGGAAACCATTACTGAAAGCTTTGGTAATGATCATAGCACTTTGGATGGGTATTCCAGAAGAACAACATTGTCTTCAAAAATGTATCACAGCAAAGGTAAGGATGTCAAGACTCATTCTTAGCACATCAAAAATGTCTTTTGAATTGTTTTAGTGAAATGATGCAGGTTTAACAGTAACTATGTACTTTTTTCCTGCTGTCTTCTTCATAGGACAAGAAGGTTCTGTGTGTCTCCGGTCATCAGACTGTGCCACAGGACTGTGTTGTGCTAGACACTTCTGGTCCAAGATCTGTAAACCTGTCCTCAAAGAAGGTCAAGTGTGTACCAAGCATAGAAGAAAAGGCTCTCATGGGCTAGAAATATTCCAGCGTTGTTACTGCGGAGAAGGTCTGTCTTGCCGGATACAGAAAGATCACCATCAAGCCAGTAATTCTTCTAGGCTTCACACTTGTCAGAGACACTAAACCAGCTATCCAAATGCAGTGGACTCCTTTTATATAATAGAGGCTATAAAAACCTTTTATGACCTTCATCAACTCAATCCTGAGGATATACAAGTTCTGTGGTTTCAGTTAAGCATTCCAATAACACCTTCCAAAAACCTGGAGTGTAAGAGCTTTGTTTCTTTATGGAACTCCCTTGTGATTGCAGTAAATTACTGTATTGTAAATTCTCAGTGTGGCACTTACCTGTAAATGCAACAAAACTTTTAATTATTTTTCTAAAGGTGCTGCACTGCCTATTATTCCTCTTGTTATGTAAATTTTTGTACACATTGATTGTTGTCTTGACTGACAAATATTCTATATTGAATTGAAGTAAATCATTTCAGCTTATAGTTCTTAAAAGCATAACCCTTTACCCCTTTTAATTCTGGAGTCTAGAATGCAAGGATCTCTTGGAATGACAAATGATAGGTATCTAAAATTTACATGAAAATACTAGCTTATTTTCTGAAATGTACTATCTTAATGCTTAAATTATATTTCTGTTTAGGCTGTGATAGTTTTTGAAATAAAATTTAACATTTAATATCATGAAATGTTATAAGTAGACATGCATTTTGGGATTGTGATCTTAGACGTTTGTGTGTGTGTACGTATGTGTGTGTTCTACAGGAACAGACGTGTGACATGGTTAAAGATGATCAGAGAAAAGACAGTGTCTAAATATAAGACAATATTGATCAGTTCTAAAATAACTTTAAAGAAAGACGTATTCTGCATTGATAAACTCAAATGGTCATGGCAGAATGAGAGTGAATCTTACATTACTACTTTCAAAAATAGTTTCCAATAAATTAATAATACCTACCTAAATGGTCAATATTTTTTGGACAAGGAAGAAAATCATCCACAAAAATAACACTCCAAAGTACTTGGTGATTGGCGGGAACAGGAAGTGTGCCCATAAATACAGTTAACAAATACCTGCAGATTTTGTACCCAACAAAATAATTTGCAGTATCTTAATTACTACTACATGCAAAGCAGACTTATTCTAATTATTTTGGTTTTAAAATAATTATTCATTGAAAATCACAAATCCTTCTTCATTCCGCTCTTTTTTCTCTTGCTCGGTGAGTTTAATATTTCAAATTTTGTTTAACCTGAAATCTATTGATTGGAATGAGGATAGGGATACAATATTTTAAAGAAAACCCACAGGAATGAAATCTAAATTTTCTTTGCATTTTTACTTGCCAGATTTCATATTATTTATACTGAGGAAAAGGGAAAGCAAACTTCCCAATTTACACTTTTTTTGTAGTATTCTAAAGTCTGCACCCAAACCACAAAATGCTGCGTTTTGGGCCTGCAAAGGATAGTAGTGACTGATCAATCAATCGTGCAAATATTTCCTTAAATAATGCAGATGTACTAGACTGTTTGTTGTTTTTGTGTTCCTGGAAGTCGTTCAGTTTCAAGGGGCTCAACCAATGGGACACAAGCTTTGGGTGGTTCTTCACTGAAAGAGGAACTGGCAGGATGTCTGCTGTTACATTCTTTTTGTCTGGAATTCTCAGCTTCCTCACCCAGGAGAAACTTTCTTTTTCTACATTCGCTTGTTTTCTGAAGTGCCAGAAAGGCCAATTCTAAGGCCTGCCATGTCCAATAAAGCACAATAAAGGAAAGGAAACAGGAAACTTTTTCTTCAAAAAGAAGAAAGAGAGCATTCTGCTTAAATGGGGAAAGAAGCAAACTTTTAAAGGGCTCTGGTTATTGGATCCTTTCCTTTCTACAGGAACGGACCTCAGTACATTGACCCTAGTGATAGCCTTTCTTGCTTCTCATCTCCAGATGAGAGATGTGTGGAAGAATACAAAACAAACCAAAGATGGACACCTCTTCTTCCTATCCAGCTGAGAAATTAGGAAGGGATTTCCATTAAAAAGAATTCTTCATATTTGTAAAGGTGAAAAATACCAAGAAAATTGTAGATTTTTATTAGCTAGTAATAGAGGCTAGAAGATGGAAATCAGATAAAATACAAATTCAAAAGAGGATTATTTAAGGAATCTAAAACAATTTGGGTAATGATTGTTTAAAATGTCTGTTGTTGTTGCTGTGTGACTTTTAAACAATGTATTTTAATGGAAAATACATGCACCTGGGAAAATTTCACAAGGTATTTTATCTAATGTCAGTATACTCTACACACTGTCCTGCACGTTGCTTTTTTACTCTATGTGTCTTGTAGATCATTTTATATAATACATAGAGAGGTGACTCATTCTTTTTAAAGGTTACATTAAGTTTGTAGTATGTTGGAATGGCAATACTATAATCATTTTAACCAGTGACGTTTAAGTTGTTTCGAGAGTTTTTGATCTAACAAGTGATGTGTCATGAGTATAGAATTTTCATGTTCATGTGCTAGTATAGTTATAGGATGACTAATATTTGAAGCAAAGTCCAAAATGCATGCTTTCTGCAGCTACTAATAAAGTCTGGTATGAGCAAAATGTCCAGATGCCTGCTTATCACTGACCAAGTGATGATTAAGCTGTTGCTAAACTGTATCAAAGAAGAAAAAGGGAAATACAGGCTTATCCTAAAAATTTCACAGTGAACAGTAATCTCTGGCATTCAGTTAAAGCTAGACTTGTTCTAATTACTTTGATTTTGAAATTATTACTAAATACAATCACAAGCCTTTTCTCACCACTCCCTTTCCTTGTTTTGCTAGAAGAGTTGAATATTTCAAACTTTGTCTAATCTATTGATAGGAATGAGCCTGACCCTTCATTTTTAAATTGGTGACATTATCAAACTTTATCATGTTACCAACTTTCTTTTATAGTCTTAAAGAAAAAAAGACAATACTACCACTAGGCTTATAAAGTGTCTTCCATTGATTTCTGTGATTGCAATTTTCATACCTTCTAAGATACTATTCTGAGGGCAATGTCGAATTATAAAAGAAATACTTTGTCTTTACATTAAAGAAGAAAATACTCTCATAATTTAAGCTTTTGATACTTGTACAAAAGTGTGGGTACGTATGTGGTCCTTTATATATTGAGTGTAAGGTCGACAGCTTAGAAATGGTCAATCGCATCAAAAATCTAGGACTACTATCTAGGTAATGCTAAGAAATTTTAATTCAATATACATGTATTTAGTCTGCCACGTCCAGTGGGTACTATGCTAGCATTTGAAAAGATGCGTATAATATTGGTCTTTAACTTCAAAGAACTTACTATTTAGCAAGGGAGACGACGAGCATTAGTGCTGGAAGTTGATTTAGTTTAGTGGTTAGAAACAGTCTCTAGAACTGGATAGATTTGGGATTGAGTCATGGCTCCCTCAGTAATGTAGATATGAGAGTAATGCATGCATCAGAATACTATTATGTCTAGCTCAATGCAGTCACTCAATTTTAGGTCTTTGCTATTGGACAATGAAATGTATATATTATGTTGTATTATCTTACATACATTAATACCTGACAACAGATTAAAATTAATTAAATCAGTCAGTAACTACTCAGAAAAAGCTTCTGAGAAGAGGTGGTATTTGAACCATTGCCTTCTCTCGCCCTTTTATTTCAAGGAAGCAAAAACACTTAAACTAGAAAAAGGAAAAAGGAGACATGAGTTGATACCACTCATTAGAATCAGGATGGAAAGCATTCTGCAGACTCACTTACGATTTATATTCCATTGTAACTTGAAATGTCTACCACTTGCCACCGGGACAAGCAAAATTCTATCCCCAATATATGTGATCATGAAGTGCAGTTCTGCTCAGTAAATTGCTTAGCCTTTCAGAGACTCTTTTTTTTTTTTTTTTTTTTTGAGACGGAGTCTTGCTCTGTCGCCCAGGCTGGAGTGCAGTGGCCAGATCTCAGCTCACTGCAAGCTCCGCCTCCCGGGTTTACGCCATTCTCCTGCCTCAGCCTCCCGAGTAGCTGGGACTACAGGCGCCCGCCAACCCACCCGGCTAGATTTTTTTGCATTTTTTAGTAGAGACGGGGTTTCACTGTGTTAGCCAGGATGGTCACGATCTCCTGACCTTGTGATCCGCCCGTCTCGGCCTCCCAAAGTGCTGGGATTACAGGCTTGAGCCACCGCGCCCGGCCCTTTCAGAGACTCCTACTCCAAAATCTTGAGTGAGGGTTCTGATTAGTTTATCTTTAATCAGGGGTTCACCTCTGGTTCAATTGTCTAGCATGGCTACCCAGTTCCCAATATAAACACAGCTGTCTATATCCATTCTGCCTGTAATAGAAACTATAGTAGTTCTAAAAGAGGAATGTGTAGGGACAAATCCCACATCTCATGTCTATCACAAATTAGTTTTGAAGGATGAGAAGGCATTTACAAGGTAGAAAAGACGAGAAAGAGTTTCCTTCCTATTGGAGACAGAGGAAGAAGTGTGAGCAAACTTACGGAGTCATAAAAATAAAGATACACAATATATTGAGAAAATAAGTAATATTCCACTGTGGCTAGATTTGGGGGTAGCTAGGAAGAGGACTTTTCTGATTTTTAGTTATATAATTTGTTATCCAGAAAAAATAGACTACTACAATTTTTTATTTTCAGCAACAGCTATTGTATTAGGTGGCAATGAAATTGAAGAGGATATATTTGAGACACATTTTGTTTCAAAATATTATAGATGTCACAAACTACAGTGATTTTTTGTCAAAAATTACAAAATAAGAATATTGTTTTGTTTCCAGCAATAGTTGTCAGATTACATTTCAATTAAAGGAAATAATACAAATAATACATTACAAATAATGTAAATAATAGCTTTCACAAACATGGTGGATTTTTTGCCAAAATTTTATAAATCCTAATAATATGACATAGACCCTAAATATTAGTATATGAAAAATTATCTTGGAAGGGCAATGATAACCAATACTCTGCTGTTTTAAACTGTTGAATAAATTCTATAGTAAAAAGTAAAATTGGCAGAAGGCATGAAACGTGACTTATCTTGATAAATTCATATTACATTTTATAATATTTCACAATCTTTTCCTGATGAGCAAAAAAAATACTTTTAAAAGGCATCCTATATAGAAACTTTTCACATATCTGTGATACTCCGAAGTTCAAATTAAAAGCAAAAAATGATAGAGGCATATCTTGTTATATTGTGCTTCTCTTGTTTTTTTTTTAATGTAAATTGAAGGTTGGTGGCAACCTCGCATTGTGCAAGTCTATTGGTGTCACTTTTTCCCACATCATGTGATCACTTCATGTTTCCATGTCACATTTTAGAGACTTTGTCATTATTATTATATCTATTATGGTGATCTACAATCAATAACTTTAAAGTTACAATTGTAATTGTTTTGGGTTACTATGAGTTGTGCCCATGTAAGACAGAAAACATAATTGACAAATGTATCTGACTGTTCCACTGACCAGCCATTTTCCCATCTCTCTCCCTCTCCCCATGCCTTCCAAGTCCCTGAGACACAACAATATTAAAGTTAACCAATTAATAGCCCTACAATGGCCTCTAAGTGTTTAAGTGAAAGAAAGAGGTACACATCTCTCACTGTAATGAGGAAAGCACCCGGAAAGCTGAAATAGGCTGGAAGCTAAGCCTCTTGGGCCAAACAGCCAAAATTGTGAAGACAAAAGAAAACTATTTGAAGGAAATTAAAATACTACTCTAGTGAGCACACAAGTGATAAGGAAGTACAACACCCTTGTTGCTGATACGGAGAAAGTTTGAGTGATCTGAATAGAAGATTCAACCAGTCACAACATTCCCTTAAGCCAAAGCCCAATCCGGAGGAAGGCTCTAGCTCTCTTCAGTTCTATGAAGGCTGAGAGAAGTGAGGAAGCTGGAGAAGAAAAGTTGGATGCTAACAGATGTTGTTGGTTTGTGACCTTCAGGGAAAGAAGCTCTCTCCATAACACAAAAGTGCAAGGCGAAGCAGCAAGTTATCCAGAAGAACAGCTAAGATCATTGGTTAAGGTGGCTACACTAAACAACAGATTTCCAGTGTACATGCAACAGCTTTCTGTTGGAAGAAGATGCCATCTATGACTTTTATATGCAGAGAAGGGAAGACAATTCTTGGTTTCAAAGCTTCAAAGGACAAGCTAATTTTCTTGTTAGGGGCTAAAGGAGCTGATGACTTTAAATGAAAGCCAATGATAATTTACCATTATAAAAATCCTAGGGTCCTTGAGAATTATACTAAATCTGCTCTGCCTGTGCAATATAAATGGATGGAAAAGCAAGGCAAAGCCTGGATGACACCACACCTGTTCACAGGATGGTTACTGAATATTTTAAGCCCACTGTTGAGAGTTACTGCTCAGAAAAAAATTCTTTTAAAATGTGACTGCTTATTGACAATGCATCTAGTCACCCAAGAGCTCTGATAAGGATGTACAAGGAGGTTAATGTTTTCAAGCTTGTTAACACAACATCCATTGTACAGTCCATGAACTAAGGTATAAATTTTGACTTTCAAGTCTTATCATTTTAGAAGACTATAGTTATCATAGTTAGTTATTGCTCTGATGGATTTGGGCCAAGTAAATTAAGCTGGAAAGAATTCGCCATTGTAGATGCCATTAAGAACATTCATGATTCATGGGAGGAGGTCAAGATATCAACATTAACTGGAATTTGATTCCAACTTTCATAAATGGCTTCGAGGGATTCATTCAAGACTTCAGTGGAAGAAATCACTGCAGATGTGGTGGAAATAGCAAGAGAACCAGAATTAGAAATGGAGCCTGAAGAAGTGACTGAATTACTGCAATCTTATGATCAAAGGTGAATGGATGAGGAGATGGTGCTTATAGATGAGCAAAGAAAGTGGTCCTTTGAGATAGAATGTACCCCTGGTGAAGACGCTGTGAATATTGTTGACATGACAATGAAAGATTTAGAATGTTACATAAATTTAGTTGATAACCAAAGGCAGAGTTTGAGAGAATGGACTCCAATTTGGAAAGGAGTTCTACTGTGAGTAAAATGCTATCAAACAACGTTGCACACTACAGAAAAAACTTTTGTGAAGGGAAGAGTCAGTCACTGTTGAAAACTTCATTGTTGTCCTGTTTTCAGAAATGGGTAAGCTAACCCAATTTTGAGCAACTACTACCCTGATCAGTCAATAGCCAACAACACTGAGGCAAGACTTTCCACTAGCAAAAAGATTACACCTTGCTGAAGGCTCAGGTAATCATTAGCATTTTTTAGCAACAAAGTATTTTTTAACCAAGGTAAGTACTTTTTAAAAAACATATAATGCTATTGTGCATTTAATAGGCTACAGTATGGTGTAAATATAACTTTTAGATGCCCTAGAAAACCAAAAACACCATGTGACTTGCTTTATTGTGATACTCACTTTATTGTGGTGGTCTAGAACTAAACCTACAATATCTTAGAGGCATGCCTGTGACCAGTCTGGGCATCAGTGCAAAAATCCAGACACTCTCATGTACTGCTAGAGGGTACTGCAATTAGCATACCTTTCTGAAAAAGCAATTTGGCAGTGTTAAAAATGTGAAAACTCTTTGATGCAGTAATTTCTAGAAATTTATTTTAAGAACAGAAACATGGATGTATAAAAATCCGTCTACAATGGTATTTTAATAGCAAAAATCGAAAATGAATTACATGTTTAGTAGGACAGAACAATTTAGATAATGTATGTTATGTTATTAAAGCATTCTGCAACCATTAAATTAATATGGAGAAACATTCGGAATTCTCCATGTACAAATATTTGAAAAAAGCATATTTCAGAACATGCATGGTATGTTATAAATGACTTAAGAGTAACATCTCATATCTAATCTAAATCTAGATGGCTTATCTGGGAGGTAGGATTGTGGGAACTAATTTCTTTTCTTTTCTTTCTTTTCTTTTTTTTTTTTTTTTTTTTTTTGCTAAGACAGAGCCTTTCTCTGTCACTCAGGCTGGAGTAGAGTGGCATGATCTTGGCTCACTGCAACCTCCGCCTCCCTGCTTTAAGTGATTGTCTTGCCTTAGCCTCCTGAGTAGCTGGGACTACAGGTGAGCACCACCATGCCTGGCTTACTTTTGTATTTTTAGTAGAGACAGGGTTTCACCATATTGGCCGGGTTGGTCTCAAACTCCTGACCTCAAGTGATCGGCCTGACTCGGCCTCCCAAAGTGCAGAGATTACATGTGTGAGCCACTGCACCCAGCCTTTTTTCATTATTTTCCACTTTTTCTATAAAAATCAGGGGAGACATTACTATTATGAAATGTAAAGTTAGGACAGAACTTGGGTTTTTCTCATAAACTTTCCTATACATTGAGCAGATATCTTGATGTGTCTCATTCTAATTTTAAAAATTACTGTTAGTGTAGAATTACTCTTCCTTGAATTTCCCAAAACTACAGGAAAGAAAAACATCCTGGTCGGTCACAGTGGCTCACGCCTGTAATCCCAGCACTTCGGGAGGCTGAGGAAGGTAGATCACCTGAGGTCAGGAGTTCAAGACCAGCCTAGCCAATATGGCGAAACCCTGTCTCTACTAAAAATTCAAAAATTAGCAGAGCATAGTGGCGAGTGCCTATAATCTAAGCTACTCAGGAGACTGAGGCAGGAGAATCACTTGAACTGGGGAAGCAGAGGTTGCAGTGAGTCAAGATCACACAACTGCACTCCAGCCTGGGCAACAGAGCGAGACTCCATCTCGGAAAAAAAAAAAAAAAAGAAAAAGCATGAAAAACATCTTTCACTTACTGACCAAATTTCTTTCCATTAAAAAAATACTGATTGGGAGAACTGCAGCTAGTACAGAGAAGACCCGCACCAAGCAGTTCTTGAATAAATGATTAAGTGAATGAAAGAGAAATAGGAATAGCTGTGCCAACTTCAGCAAAATTACAACAAAATAGAACATGCAAAAACAAATACTTTAAAATATCCAAAAGGAGGCACAGAGAGTAAACAAAATAAAAATCACAATTCTGTTATAATAGATATGCTCTTTTTGTATGATCTTCTATGTCCATGTTTATTTTGTCAACAGTTATATGTTTCAATGAACCGTCTAACATGTTTCTTGTCTTATAAATACATAAACCATTTTAGTGTTTAGTTTTTGACATCTTTATTGTTGAGAAAAATCTCACTTTTCTCTTCCTGACAGTAGTTAATACTTTCGGACAGCTTGGCTTATATTCCTGTAGGCAGGGAGATTGAATTTCTTTCCTAATTTAAACAGCTAGTGACACAGAATAGGATGGAAATTATTTATTCTGGAAGCTCTGCACATTTCAGTTTTATAAGCAGTGTTGGTTATCTTCTGGATCAAGTTGTGCCAAGTGCTATCATGTCTTGACACTTAGGTGGCATATTGCAGAAAACGTTTAAAAGAAACAATCAATCAAACAAACAAGCAAATAAAAACCAGGACTTCCACTGCTCTAATACTGGGTTCATTTTCAACAAAATTGGGAAACTGGTAAAGTTTTTTCCCACATTAACCCTTCATTCAACAATTTTCTCCTTGCTGCTTACACAATCTCTCTACCTCTAAGGAAACCTATTCCTAATTTTTTCTAGTTTTCAATTACCACTTTTCATCTCTTTCCCTCACTTCTTTCATAAGCTTTCAATGTTTTAATTTAAAAAATTAATTCTAGCTAGCTAGACTTTTGCATCAGTACCCTCCTAGACCTGTCCTTTTAGTCATACATCTTGTGGCAGAAACTATTACCAAACCGGTTGCCTTTTCCTCCTGAGCACATTTCCCAGCCTCCCTTGCGGTTAGATGTGGCCACATGACTGAGCTTGGCCAATGGCATGTGTGCCTGAAGACCCTCCTATAAGCACTTCCATTCCTCCACGCACCATCATCTGCAGATCTTAAGTAGATAATGACAGCCCTGTGATTAAGAGGCAGAGACTCTCTCAGCCTTGGTTTCTAAATAATAGGATGAAGTGATTCCCCTTGTCCCCACCCTCACTTATGTGAGCCAGAAATAAACATTAATTGTGATAAGCCAAGGAGATTTATTTATGTTTTTTTTTTTTTTAGTTTTTATTTTTTACTTCAACTAATACATACCTCAAACTTTAATTTTCTACTTCCTTCTCTTCAATCTCCTCTCAAATTCTGCCCCCTTGTATGTCCATGTCAGAAGTCAACCACTGGGAAAACTAGATGGTTGATAAAGAAGTATATGAAATTGTGCAGTGCAATTGATTTGACATTGTTGACATTTATATGAAAATGTGAAAGCTTTCACCATTGTGTTTGACACACAGTAGGAATTCAATTAATATTTTTACTTTTCATATTTGAGAACTTTTGCAAATAAAACTTCCTTTCAACCAAGTGACACAATTGGCAGAAAATGCTGATGATAAGCATAACTTTTTGGAGCGTGTTTTACGTACTAGAGACTATTGTTGTGTTTCACATATATTTACTAATTTTATTCTCACAATAACTCTATGAAGGATGCGTGTTTATCACTCCTGTTTTACAGATGAGGTAACTGGAGCAAAGAAAGTTTGAGGTATTTATCTGAGTCATATAGGTACTAAGTGACAGAACCAGAATTTGGAACCAGCTTGTCTGCTCCAAAGTCCAGGCTCTTACTACTAATACAGCTAGGTATGCAACCATCTGAAGCTTTCTGTAGCCCTTAGGTTACTTATATGGTTACTATAAAAGTAGGCTAAAAATTTATGTGCTAATTTGTAAAAATATAGCATCTCAGGTTTCTGAATTGAGAAACTTCTTTTCATGAAGTTTCATTAAAAATATATTTAAGCTGCACATGTATACATATGTAACAAACCTGCATGTTGTGCACATGTACCCTAGAACATAAAGTATAATAAAAAATAAAAATAATACATATATATATTTGAAAATACATCAGATCACTTGAGTCCAGGAGTTTGAGACCAGCCCGGGCAACATTGAGAAACCTCGTCTCTACTAAAAATACAAAAATTAGCTGGGTGTTGTTGCACACACCTGTAGTCCCAGCTAGTTGGAAGGCTGAGGCATGAGAATCGCTTGAACTAGGGATGCAGAGATTGCAGTGGGTCAAGATTGTGCCACTCCATTCCAGTCTGGGTGACAGAGTGAGACCCTGCCCCACCCCCCAAAAAAGAGAGAGAGACAGAGAGAAAATATAGTGTCCTATGGTTTTTGTATGTTTAAATAAAAAAAGGAATAAAAGGTAGGATTAATGAAACTGTGAAAGTAAACTCTTTCAAAGTTAAAAATAGTATAATCTCTTTCTCAATTAGAGAGAGAGAATTAATTTAATGGGTGAATTACCAGGAAAGTTTACTTCACTGTTAGATTGTTATGTTATTTCTCTCATCTAAGAACATGCTTTCTGCATAGTAACATTATATTACAAAACACATTATGATAAAAATTCTGCATTTAAGGACTGTTACTGAGTCACCTATATGCATATACTGTGTTCACAAATGCTTTTGTATTCTGATTATAGTTGCTCTTCCTTTAAGAACATCTTTCAAATTATACCTTCTGCAGTGACAAATACATTTATGGCTACAAATTTGCTATTTATTAACAAATGAGGGCTGAGTGGTTTTAACTTTCAGAAGAAGAAACAAAATCTGGTATAATTACATCATGAATTCATCCTAAAGAACTAAAAACAGTGAAAATACACACAAGAAAGATATCTAAATTCACTGTTTTTTAAGTGCTTGTTTTTCTAAGAGCACAAAACTGATGATGGACTTACAGCTCTGAGGTGGAAGTTAGAGTCAGGGTTGAATTTTTGCATAGTTGTAGGTTTTGGGGTAATTCAGCAATTATCCTAAACAAAGTGAGGGCTATTTAATAAGCGGTCATTCTGCTGCAACTGATACTGACTCCAATGTGGATGAGCTTTTGGTGCACAGTACTGTGAACACTATTTCAGTCTGCTTGTTAATTCCGGATGCTATAACTACATTTCAGTGGTGATGTGTCTTTGTGGATTTTATATGCCAGTTGAAGATCATAAGAAGTCAAGATATTCCCAAATATGTTCCTGATTATATTTCAAAATGGGTGATCATGTTATAGCTTCCTCAGACAAGTGGTTCCCAAACTCAACTCATCATCCTCTGAAACACCTGGGAAACTCTTTAAAATTGTAGATTCTGGGAGCCTTCCAAGCCTACTGAGTCAGAACCTCTTAGAAATGAGCCTTTGCATCTGTACTTTTTTTTAAAGCTCTTCCATTGATTGCTATTATGCATCTAATTTTGAAATCCACTGTGACATGGCCTTTAATCAAAATGCTTTACTCCAAACAGTGTGGCCATTTAGGGGCTATGTGCAGAGAAAGAAATGATTGGTTGAGCACTTATCCTGAGCTAGTACTTGAGCTTGGGTAAATATATCATTTCATGTGATCGTTGTAACAGTCATAGCAGATATAATAAATGTTCACTATATCAACAAGGCAACGAGACAAGGAAGTGCTGATAAGCTGATGTCCTTAATGTCACATGGCTAAGAAGTAATAGAATGATGACAGATCTGGATGCTTATTGTGCCAAAGCCCACTTTATATCAATGACAACAAAAATGGTAACTTACTTTTATATCACGTGTTAGTGTTTACTTTCTATGTTTGCAGATACCTCTTTGACAAAACACATTTTATAGATTCTTCAAACTTGGGATAAGGGAAACTCAAACTGAAATAAACTAAGGTTCTTAACTGTAGTCATTCTGATTTTCTTCTGATACTCATTCCGACTGGTAAAGTCTTACCTTATCTTTTAAAGGGAAGTCTTCCCTGACTCAACATTGTATCACAGGCCGAGTCAGGTATTTTATGTGCCCTCATAAATTATTTTTCATCGCTCTTATTCTAATTCTAATAAACTATTTTTATATTTATTTATTAAGTGGATTTCAACCCCATCAAACCGTAATCTTCATGAGTGCAAAGAGCTTGGTCATTCTTCAATCCACAGCACTCAGTTCTGGGTTTACCCTAGAGTAGTTGCTCAATAAAGACTTGTTGAATGAATCAGAAAACACCTATGCTATTTCCCCTAAATGGATTTGCCATTATATTATTCATAATTCACATAAATATACCAAAAAACTCATAAATACATTATTCTTTTTTTCTGTAACAGGACTATTTACATTAAATTTAAAAATTGGACTTTTAGAAATGTTTTAGTTTTATTTTATTTATTTATTTATTTATTCATTTATTTATTTATTTATTTGTTTTGAGATGGAGTCTCACTCTGTTCCCAGGCTAGAGTGCAGTGGCATGGCGCAATCCTAGCTCACTGCAACATCCACCTCCCGAGTTCAAGCGATTCTCCTCCCTCCTGAAGAGCTGGGACTACAGGCCCATGCCACCGTGTCCGGCTAATTTTTTTTTCTTTTTTTTTTGTATGTTAGTAGAGATGGGGTTTCACCGTGTGAGCCAGGATGGTCTTGATCTCCTGACCTCATGATCCACCCACCTCCGCCTCCCAAAGTGCTGGGATTATAGGCGTGAGCCACTGCACCCATCCATTTTGTATTTTTATTAACTACCTACTCTTTGTATATATAAAATAGTATACTCATAATTAAAACAGATAAAAACTACTTCCTGATTTTATTATTAAATATTACTCATAATTAAGTAAAATGTAGACAAAAGTGCGTCCTTATTTTATTATTACTTGTCATTATTGCTGACCTTGGATAATTTTTAATGCACAAATATAATCTTAAAAGCATGAATTAATCACAAAGAAAAATATATTAAAAATAATTTCTTGTGATATAAAATACTCCCATGTATTTTGCTATTTGCACTGTATAATGATTAGATGGTTTTGAGAAGATGAATGGCTTGCCTTATTTTGGCTTTCATAACAAGAAATTTTTCTTGCAATTGTAATTCATGTTTACCGAGACAAAGTAACCCTATAGTCCTAACTAGACTAACTTGTTCCTGTAGGTTGACCATACAACAGATCCTTTCACCATAAGGAAATCTACCTTTTTTAAATGGAGATGGAATGATATTTTCAACACCTTGTAATTAGTGCAAAAACCCTAGCTAAATTAAAACAAATTCTATGGATGCCATTAATCAGTGGTGTTCTAATTTTATGTTCACATTGGGATCATCTAGGGACTTAGAAAATGTGATTGATTGGTTTGGGGTATGGCCTAGGCTTCAAATTTTTAAAAGAATGATGGGTTATTCTAATGTACACAAGTTTGGGGACTACTGTCATTAGTTTCTGTCTTCTTCAGACAAGGTAGCAGAAATATAGGTGTTTCTGCCTTAATCTTGGAATAGATTTGTGGAATGTCCTGTTGACTCTGAAAGTGGAATTTAGACATTGATTTTCCTGAATTTGCCTGCAAAGAGTTGCAAATCAGAAAAAGGGAATTCCAGGGTGTATCTTAAGTTGGAAGTCTTTGGTAACCTATATGCCAAAGCCTAAGACGGGGGAAGTTTTGATAGCAAGTTTATCAGTGAATAGGAAAGCGAGTAAGAATTAAATATAGACTTTAAAATATCTCTTATACTTCCACCTCTCAAAACATAGCCGAGTTGAACAGGATGATTATAATCGTATATTATGTAAAAGGTGGGATTTAAAACGAGTTTAACATGATATGATTTATTAGCTGAAGAGATAATAATAGCAAGTTTTCGTGAAGTACCAGTTAAGTCATCTCGTAATGAAGACATTTATGATCCAAGAGGGAATATTTACATTAACACCATTATTAATATTACTGTGTGCTGACTTAACAAAATTCCCAAGCATAGAATGCGATTTAAAAACCAATGGTTTCTGTGCCTAAACAGACATTTAAAAGCTATTGAACTTTTGAAAAGCTTGTGGTCTTAAAAATGGCTGAAATCAGTGTTCTAATGGCACATATTTAAACATGTGTCCATAAAGCATTTCTTTTTTCCTCTCTTCCTTCCTTTTCTTTCTTCCTTCTGCACTCTCTCTCTCTCTCTTACTCCCTCTCTTTCACTCTGAATGACACATATTCCATTACCATGAAAGCCTCGTGTGCAACTACCAGGTGACACAGGCCTATTGTGGAAGGCATAGAGAGTATGCAGAAAGTTAAGTACCAAAGAAAGAAAAACAGTAAACCACCTGCTTAAGCTGCTCTAGTGTTTTCTAGTTCTTTGGACTCTAGCCTCTAAATAATTGAACCTTGATCTCATTTGAGGTGAGGAAAATACACACACACAGGTGGCCTAACTTCTAATTATTTCATTCCCAGTGAAAGGCACAGGTGTCAAAGTCTTAAGGATTCTGGTCCTTCATTTAGTGCACTAAATCTTTTTTTTTTTTTTTCTTTTACACAAAGCACCGAACTGCCCTGTTAATCCAAAGTGATGTCTGTGGCTCCTTTCCCTCTGCACCATCACTTATACTAACTCTTTTGGCTGTTATGATTTGTTGCAGCTGCTACTGCTGCTTTGAAAACCTCTGAAATTTTCTAGGACCGTGGTTCTCAGTCTTTCACTGCTTATTGGATCACTTGGGCTTCTCTAAAAACTACTGATGCTCATGTTCCACCCTTGGAGATCCTGATGTTATTTATATGGAATTCAGCCTAAGCACTGGGAGTTTTTAAAGATTCCCAGGTAATTCTAATGTACTGCAAAGTTTGAGAACCACTGTTCTAGGAAGTGGTATCTAATACTGGTTTCCTTGCTCAGTGCTGACCTTTTCTAGTTTTGACCTATCGTTCATGAATATTTTATTGGTTTTATTTTTCAATGAGCGTACACAGTAGGAGAGAATTGTCAGCTGCATTAGCCTGTTGAATGTTATATCAACTTATTGTACCTACTTTTAGTATAAACTGAGCTTGATGCTTGCACAAAAATGGGACTATTGGCCAGGCGCGGTGGCTCATGCCTGTCATTCCAGCACTTTGGGAGGCCAAGGCAGGTGGATCATGAGGTCAGGAGTTCGAGATCAGCCTGGCCAATATGGTGAAACCCCATCTCTACTAAAAAAAAAATACAAAAATTAGCTGGGCGTGGTGGCGCACGCCTGTAGTCCCAGCTACTCGGGAGGCTAAGGCAGGAGAAGCTCTTGAACATGGGAGGCGGAGGTTGCAGTGAGCCAAGATCATGCCACTGCACTCCAGCTCAGGTGACACAGTGAGACTTCTTACCAAAAAAAAAGGACCATTGCAGGATATGTATGTATTCACCACAGAGTACAGAGAGTACAGGAAACGCCAGAATATAATCTGACAACTGCTTATTCCATTATGCAAACAAACACTTTAAAATGAAACACTAAATATACCCAGATAGAACTGCACATATTTCTGATTCTGAATCTAAAGAACATATTAACCACAGTTGATTATATAATGAGAACAAATTCTTACCTCTATCCTGAGAAGGCGTAATGACTTAAAATCAAATATTTAAGTAGTAATAATGATGCAAGTTATAGTGAAAGTACATTAACCAAGTTTTACTCATTCAGGCTTTGCAATTCTGAAATGGTACAGTATTTCTTATTGCATTTGAATTGATTTTTAAAAAGCTGTGGAATGTTTTAAAGCAAGAATAATTCATACTAAAATCATTGTTTTCAAAAGGTTTTTATAAAATGAGAATTCTGGGCTAAGCTACTCCTTTAGAGTAGTTATTGGATAACCATTATAGCAACAGAAACCAAAATGAAAGAAAATTAAATAGTCAGCCATAAAACCCCAGCAAGGTGTAGTATTTTTGTATTTGAAGGTTCTCTGGCTATATTTGTATGTACAGGCAAGTATTTTACCAATAATTCATGTAGGCAAAAATTCTGCTTCATTATAAAATAATATATAGCTATGTAGGCCTTCCACGAGTTAATCTTTTTGTTGATATGCCTCATTTTATTTATTAATACTGATATTTTAATTTATAAGAGATACTACTCTTGAAAGATTATAAGATGTATTTTTTAAAAAGAGTCCCCCATAAGCAAACCTCTCCTAGTTTCTAAAAATTGGTGAGGCTTTGTTATATCTTAAAATATGCTTACTTTTGGACTTTGTTGTTTATTTCACCTCCTTTTATTTTATTCTTTGTAGAGACAGGGTATCACTATGTTGACCAAGCTAGTTTTGAACGATTGTGCCTCGTTTTGTTTTAATTCAGAAGCAATATATGAACATGTTTTTGTTGTAAAAAAATTGGAAAAATATAGTTTGAAATTCTTTATGATTTCCTTCTTCTACCTCAAAAACCTTTATTTCCCTAGTTATAACTTTTAAGCGTTTAATAGCAATCCTTTCAGTACAAATGAGACTGTCTTATATTAAATGGCTCTGAATTCCTTTTAATGCAGTGAATATGACTTGGAGCATTTTCAAAGCAATATATGAAAGCTTGCCCCTCTGTTATGTAAAGGCTGCATACTATTCTATAGCCCGGATGTTCCTGGGTTATTCTTCATTTCCATCTTGATTGATCATATGCATCCAATTTTGCATGTTTTCAAACAATGTGGTGCTAAACATTCTTATACATTTCTTTATGTGTTCATAGAAGTTTCGCTAAAATGGGTCTTTCACTTTAACAGGTGATATATATTGCTAATTGCCTTTGAATAGTCTCTGCCACATTATACTCCTACTATCAGTGTTTGAGCAGGTAGTCAATTCCTTGCATTTTTCCTAGTGATAATAATAACAATCTTTAATTTTCAAAAAATGAATAGATGAAAATAGTTCATTCACATATTGTTTTTATTCACTTTTCATTGCTTAGTAATAAAGTAAACTTTATTTAAAGTGCTTATTGTCCATTCATATTCCTTTTCTGGAATATACAATCCTTTTCTACCAAGAACCAATACACAGTCCTTACTATAGTATCAGATTGTCTGATGATATTTGTCTAGATCTCACAATCCTATTTTTAATAATAATAGTAGTCTTCTTCAAAGAGGACTTCCTATATCAGAATCACCAAAATGCTTATGTAAAATGTAAATTCCAGAGTTTCTGGGAGAGTCATAATATCTGGGTGTGAGGACAGGAAATCTGCCTTTTAAGTAAATCCCTCAAAAAATTCTATGAACACTATGTTCATGAGGAGAAAATTAGACATGCTTTGCATTTTCTTTTTTTAAACAAAATAAAAAAGCAAAGTGAAGAATATGTTGGGTTAAAGAAGACATAAATTCTTTAGTTTCCATGGGAAAAAAAAACGGACACAAATTAAATTTAATGATATTCATAAGATCTCTGCAAGTGGCAAACAAGTTGGATACTTTAAAACGTACATTTAAAAATGTTATAATAGTTTACCTCCTGTAAGAGCTGCTCAAGTAATTGCTATTTGTATCCATAATTAATAGGAACATTCTAATCTTACAGATGATCTTTCTTTCTCTCTCTCTCTCTCTTTCTTTCTTTCTTTCTTTCTTTCTTTCTTTCTTTCTTTCTTTCTTTCTTTCTTTCTTTCTTTCTTTCTTTCTTTCAAGTCTGTACAGCATGCTCATTGCTAGCAGGATTTCCATCTATGGAAAAGAGGTCCTGGGAAGGAAGGAAGGGGCACTGAGATCTGCATCCATGATGAGATGGCATGCTCTGGTCCAGAAAGACAAGAAAGGAGGGCTGGGGGACATCTGCTGAGCAGAGACATCACTGAGGAACAAGAGCCAGAGGGAGTGGACAGCGGAGACAGGATGAAGCAGGAGACACTAAGAAAACATCATTACAAAACAAAAACAAACAAACAAATAAACAAACAAACTGGGAATGGTGGAGAAAGAAATGGTAAGGAAAATACATTAAGAACACATTAAATATTTTCTTAATGCTAAATGGTTAGTATCCAGGTAAATAATTTTATAATTATGGACCCTTAACTGTGATTGGGTTCTGTAATTTTTGAACACTTTTGTAACATCTGACACTTATTTGTATTTTGTTTCATTTCTTGCATGACGGTTTTGTACACTCTTGGTAGGTCATTATTTTTATGATTACAGATATTTTTACTTTATCCTAGAAAGTAAACTCTGACATTTCAAAAAGTTGGAACAAGCTTTTGAAACAAAAGTGGCTTCTGATAAATGATTCACTGTTGATGTTATTATAATATTACAGTGATTTCATTTCCTAGTCCTTATTTCTTTAAATGAATTTCCCAATGACCCAGGTATGATGAATGCCCTGAATATATTCAATAGAAAATATATACTAACTGATTGTTTCAAATAAAATGTTAAGTCACCATCTTTAAGGTATTATATGAACTGTGAGAAGGTTTTAATTGCTATAATCAGTATTTTTTAAAATAACTGGCATTTACAGAAATAATCTGCTGATTCTCATATTCAGCTCACCTTTAAGCTTTCATCTCTCTTCCAAAATAGGAAGCAACAACTCTTAGATATGATATGTGATACTAGAAGTATGATTAGAAGGAGGATGAAGGCCAGACGTGGTGGCTCACGCCTGTAATCCCAGCACTTTGGGAGGGCAAGGCAGGTGGATCACCTGAGGTAAGGAGTTCGAGACCAGCGTGGCCAACATGGTGAAACCCCATCTCCACTAAAAATATAAAAAATTAGCCAGGCGTGGTAGCGGGTGCCTGTAATCCCAGCCACTTGGGAGACTGAGGCAGGAGAATCGCTTGAACCCGGGAGGTGGAAGTTGCAGTGAGCCGAGATGGCGCCATTGCACTCTAGCCTGGGTAAGAAGAGCAAAACTTCGTCTCAAAAAAAAAAAAAAAAAAAAGAAAGAAAAGAAAAAAGAAGCAGGTTGCAGAATGTTGCCATAAGGGAGAACAAAAGAGTTTATGATTTCTCAGGATTTATTTTGAGAATTATCACAATGAAACCTATTTTTTTTAGTGAAGAGGTCTTGTAGGTCAGGCCACACATACGCATATAAACTTAAGGAAATTCACTAATTATAATTGCATGCACTTATCACTTCACAGCTATAAGAATATCTCCAAAACATGTATTGATTCTCTTTCTGTATCTTGAATTTCAGTGATGTAAGTATGTTTAGTGATGACCTTGAACTTCTAAATTATAGGCTGCAATCTTGATTGTTATTTGGCCTTCATTATTAAGTTTATAAAATAAAAGCTGCTAAACTGCCTTCAAATGCTTTCAAGTTAAAAGCATTTTAATGGATATTACCTATTCCTGGATTTAAGGCCTAAACCAAAGCTAGCTACTCTAAAATTTGTTTGTTAATTCTCACTATAATTTTAACTTTATAAGAGATCATACTAATTCCTATATTATTGTGAAAAATAATTCTCTTCAACTAAAACCAAAGAGAGTTTATGGATAACCCTTTGTTATGTAATAAAGGGAAAATAATAGGAAAAATTATAACTGTAATTAACTCTTTGTGGTCTACTCCCTCTCACTAAATCGAAGAAGAATGAAAATTGGAACTTGGAGGAACATACCACCGTGGTAATGTAACTGGAAAATCCTCCTATGTGGTGTAGCAGAATAAGACATCAGCTCTGATGTTATGGAGACACAAGTTCAAATCTTGGTTCTACTTATGGTGCTTTGCACAGTATTCTATTAGCTGCAAAGAAGGAAGAGGAGGAAGCTACCTGGCATGATTACCGTATGGAATACATAAGAATGATATAATTTAAATAGAAATCTGATTACTATTTTTGTGCCATAATCATGCTGATAGTGATGATAACCACTGATCATTATGGGTTTCCTATGAATAAGGTACTATATAGCATTGCTTAAATTGATGAATTGACATTTTTGCATTGCATTCTTATGACTGTGCTTAAAGAAGATACTCTTTATTTGCTCCATTTTACAGAAGAGAATATTGAATCTCAGAGATATCAAGCAACTAGCTCAAGCCCCACAGCATGAAAGTGGTAGAAACAGAATTCAGGTATAAGCATTGTGAGTCCAAAGCCTGTGCTCTTAAGAGTTTAACTACACTGCCTCCTTTATGCTATTGCAAAGATTACAAGCATGTACTTAACACAGCAGCTAAGTGAGAACTTGATTTAGTGAGGAGCTTCAGCAGTGTAGGATGAATGGATGAGAGTGAAAATAATCTAAAAGGTGGAAGATCATTTAGGAGGCCATTGCAAATGCTGGGGGAGAGTGTCTGAGCTAGGAGACGAAATGATTTCAAAGGCATTTTATTGGAATTGTATCACCTTTGAGTTGGTTGGCTGCCTATGACACAGGACTGAGAGAATGGGTACTTAAGTCCATGGTACACTTTTTACTGAAGTATTTGTACTTATAAATGTAACACACATTGGAGAGTGCAAGGAAGGAGGCTGGAGGGAGAGGAGGAAGGACAGGAATAGAGAGAGATGCCAAAGTTTGGAAAATAAAGTTCCTGCCCTTCACAGGGCTTAAGATTTCATTGAAGAAACTCAATGGACAGAGATTGGAACATGTGAACTGATTGGAGAACAATTGAAGATCACTGGGAATTGTGTGAGACCTCAGCAAAAGGAGAAAACAAAGAACAGGCAGGTAAGGGGTGGGAAGCCCAGGAATTATGGAATGATGACATTAAAAAGCCTTCAAGATCTCTAATGTAATCCGCTTAGATTGTGGATCACTGAAACTGAATACCAACCAAATCCTAGAGTTTCAAAGTCTCTGCCTGCCTTGTCTCTAGTATCTTCTCTTCCCTGCTTTGCCTTTTGACCTACCATAGTCTGTTCATAAGCACAAATTAATTTTATCACTGTTTGAAGAAATCTCTGGATAAGACAAGCTTGTTGTTTTTAAAATGATTCAGTTGCTTGGCATTTTGAAGGGCTGCTTCAGTGTTTACGAGATGTACTCTGTATTGGCAGACCATCGCCAGTCAGGCTCTTTGAGAATCACCGGAGGAGCTTGGCTCACACGAAGATTCCTGGCCCTTGTTTTAGTTAAAGCACTAGCATGCAGTCTGCCTGCCAGGACTCAAATCCAGCTCTACTTTCTGCTAGCTGTGTGAACTCACTATGTGTTCATTTCCTTGGTAAATAAGAACAATAGATAGTACATGTCTTTATAGGGTTTAGGGACAGGACAAAATGAGACAATACCTAAATGCAAAGGGTATTAGCACAATTCTTGGCACATGGTTAAGAATCACTAATTATTACAATTAATTTCTAAAGTGCCAAGGATATTGCAAACAACGTATTTTGTAATTGAAAATTTCCAGTGCGACTGCTGGGAAAAAAATTGAGAACTGCCGATGTAATACCTCTTTTCACAGATGCAGATCATGTTCAGAACTCCCAGGCCCCAGGCTTTGCTCTGCCCAAGCTTGTTCAGTCTCCTGTCCAGCTTCCAGGCTACTCTTGGGCTGTGCTACTATCCTATCCGTTCTACCAGGTCCAGATGGATGGATGCTCTAGCGCCAGGCTGGTATTTTCCAAAGGGCAGTCTGCCACAAGACCCTTTCGTTTATTGAAATAAGCATTTGTACAACTGTCCTAGCATAAACAGTGCCAATAAAATGAAATGTCATGGAGAATCAGAAATACCTTTTCTTAGATTCAAGGTAACTAAATCTGTCAAAACAGTATTTTGCTAAATTGCTAAAATCAGTGATCCATGAAAATGAATGTAGCTTCTAACCTGTTCTTTGCTGCTTCTTATGTTTTAAAACAAGAGTTGGTGAACTTTTTCTATAAAGAGACACATAAATATTTAGGTTTTGCAGGCCATACTCTGTTGCAGCTACTTTACTCTGCTGTTGTAGTACAAAAGCAGCCATAGGCAATGTATAAACAAATCAGTTTAGCTCATTCGTATTGGAGTTTAGCTTTGTTCCAATAAAACTTCATGGACACTGAAATTGAAATTTATATAATTTTCATGTGTAACGAAATATTTTTCTTTTGACCTTTTTTGGTTGTTTAAAAATGTAAAAGCCACCCTTTGCTCAGAGGCTGTACAAAAGCAGGTGGTGGGGTGGATTTGGCTAGGAGGTTGTGGATTGCCAGCTCCTATTCTAAAAATTATTCATTTTTAATTCTAGGAAGAGAGGTTGACTTAGACGGCAGCATATGACAAAGTCTGGCCACAACATACAGTGCAATTGTTGGAATTAAGCCATCTTGTACACCAATGTTCATAGCACCATTATTCACAGTAGCAAGAAGGCAGAAGCAATCCAGTGGCCATCAACAAATGAATGGATAAACAAAACATGGTAAACACACACAATGGAATATTATTTTGACTTAAAAACGAAGGAAATTCTGACATACACTACAACATGGATGAATCTTAAGGACATTATATTAAGTGAAATAAGCCAGTCACACACACAAAAAATACTGTACAATTCTAATTATATAAGGTATCTAGAGTGGTTAAATTCATAGAGACAGAAAGTGGAATGGTGATTGCCAGGGGCTGGGAGGGAGGGAGAATACGGAGTTGATATCTAATGAGTATAGAGTTTTAGTTTTACGAGATGGAAAGAGTTCTAGAGACTGGTTACACAACACTGTGGGTGTACTTAGCTTTATAGAACTGTACACATGAAAAATGGTTAAGATGGTGAATTTCACGTTTGACTACATTCAAAATAATTTTTTTAAAAAAGATAGGCAGTGGCTGGGCTCTGTGGCTCATGCCTGTAATCCCAGCACTTTGGGAGGCCAAGGCGGGCGGATCACGAGGTCAGGAGATCGAGACCATCCTGGCCAACATGAAGAAACCTCGGACTACCAAAAATATAAAAATTAGCTGGAGGTGGTGGCATCTGCATGTAATCCTAGCTACTCGGGAGGCTGAGGCAGGAGAATCACTTGAACCGGGGAGTCAGAGGTTGCAGTAAGCTAGGATCGCGCCACTGCACTCCAGCCTGGCGACAGAGAGAGACTCCGTCTCAAAAAAAAAAAAAAAAAAAAAAAAAAAAGCAGCTTAGTATTTTACACACTTCAGATTACACATTCTATCCAAACTGTGCATATTGATAATTATTACTTCTCACTATTTCTTTTTAGCCACATAGCTGAAGTAAATTACACTGTTCAGTCCAAAAAGTGCTTTCTAAAGCCATCTATACGTGCCAAGGCATCACTTGGAAAGTATGAATACAAGCATGATTAAAACACAGTTCCCACCTGTGATAGGTTAATTTATGGGCCCCAATTCATCATTCTCCTGTAGTAGTATTATAAATTCACACCCTTGTCATGGCTCATGGCAAGTGAAATATAGTTCCTTACTCCTTGACTTTGGGCTTGCCCATGTGACTGGCTTTGGCTTATGGGATGTTGGTGGACTTGAGGACATTGGAGGCTTAAAATGTGCTTGTATTTCTGCCATTGCCAGAAAAATATTTCAGAATGAGACACACGGAGCAGATGCACCTGGATTAGAAGCCAAAAGCCCTGCCCAACCCAGACTAACCAAGGTTTGCAAAACCCCAATCCATCCACAGACCCGTGAAGATGAAAATAAATGATGTGTTCTCTAAAGCAATACAAAATTATTATAGTTACAGGGAAGTGATTGATAGATTATCTTTCAGAAGCATATAAGTTAATGTAGGTTCATGGAATTGATTGTATTCTCTTCTGCTAAACTCATTTCCAAAAAGCAGTGGTTCCCAAACTTTAGCAAGCATAAGAATAATTTAATGTTGAGCATTCTTCCATATGTTCATTGGCCACTTGTACATCTTCTTTGGAGAAGTATCTGTTCGTGTCCTTTGCCTACTTTTTAGTGAGGTTATTTGATTTTGCTTATTGAGTTAACTTTCATATAGATTCTGGATATTAGACCTTTGTCAGATGCATAGTTTGTGAATATTTTCTCCTATTCTGTAGGGTCTGTGTTTACGTTTTTGATAGTTTCTTTGGTTGTGCAGAATCTCTAGTTTAATTAAGTCCCACTTGTCAATTTTTGTTTTTGTAACAATTCCTTTTGAGGACTTAGCCATAAATTATTTGCCCAAGCTGATGTCCAGAATGATATTTCCTAGTAAAGATGGGAATGATAAACACTGGGGACTACTAGATGGGGAAGAGAGGAGGGAGGGTAAGGGCTGAAAAACACGGCTAAAAAACTACTGAGTACTAAGCTCACTACCTGGGTAATGGGATCAAACGTACTCCAAACCTTAGCATCACACAAGATGTCTATGTAACAAACTTTTGCATGAACCCCTTGAATCTAAACTAAAAGTTGAAATAATAAAAAAATTGAGAAGCATGTTAAAATTCTGGATTCTCGGACCATTTACAAAGATTCTGATGTAGCAGGCATGGACTAGATGCCAGAAATCTGCACTTTTGAAAGCACTGAAAACAATTCTGATGCAGGAGAACCTAGGTTTGTAATAGTTTTAATTTGTTCTAGTGTATTAGTGAGGGAGAAAGATTTTTGCATGCAAATCTCACAGGGATGAGACAGAGTTGATAACAGAAACGCAAAAGAAAACAACATCTGTATTAAAATCTGTATGTAATCTCAGGAACTGGGCAAAGTGATCCCCTACCCAGTAAGGTTGGAGAAAATCATGGACACACCAAAGTTGCTCCACAACTTACATCCTTTGACTTCTTCTGGCCTGAACTTGGCCAGTGGAGTCATTCCTCTAGGAATTAAGATGGAAGTCCATCTTAATTCCTTCTGTTGTTAACACAGTCCCGGGCTCTCAGCAGATCAGACATGACTTTCTAAATTCCTCTATAACTGATATTTTCCCCTTCAGACTTTCCCCTTCCTATGTAGCCTACCTCTCTCCTGCCAGTCTCGTCATATAACTCTTCTGCCTGAGTATCTACAGTCATTATTCACCAACTCTTTGGTGTGATAGCCAATACTTACTTAAAATTCTTTATGTTATTTTATATGACAAAGCAAAATGCATTGTTAAGGCTATCACCTCACTGTCACTCAAGTTAGAGGGCTTTTCCATTTCATCACAAGCTTGATTACATCCATAACACCTTGTATGATAACTGTCTTATTCCTGACCACTCACCACTTTACTATATTTAGCTTAGGTTCTATTTAGAAGTTTCCCAAATACCATATTTTTCCAAATTGTAATAGTACACTTATATTTGTTTGATATCTTCTACTAGAACTAGAATACCTTTTATTGGACAGTACTTGGTGAACCAAATTGAATTATAGCATGAAGTTAAAACATATAATGATGGAAATAATAACATCAGCACAAAATAAGAAAAACTGAAAGTTAATTGAGAACTTACTATGCTCTGGAAAGTACGCTCAGAACTTAATTGCACTTTATGTTTTATTTAATCCTCACAACAACCGAAGAAGAAAGTACTCATAGTATCTCATTTGACAGATGATAAAACAGAGAGGGGCTGGGCATGGTGGCTCATGCCTGTAATCCTAGCACTTTGGGAGGCTGAGGCAGGTGGATCACCTGAGGTCAGGAGTTTGAGACCAGCCTGGCCAACATGGTGAAAACCCGTCTCTACTAAAAATACAAAAAATTAGCCGGGCGTGGTGGCAGACACCTGTAATCCCAGCTACTTAGGAGGCTGAGGCAGGAAAATCGCTTGAACCCCGGGGAGCAGAGGTTGCAGTGAGCCGAGATCACGCCACTGCACTCCAGCCTGGGTCAAAGAATGAAACTCTGTCTCAAAACAAAAAACAAAGCAAAGACAAAAACGAACAAACAAACAAACAAAAAGGACAGGACTTTTCTAAGGTAACAGTGCTTACTGGTAAGAATTTAACGCCCACAGAGAGAGCAGTTAATTGTTCTTCTACCATGCTTCCATTTGAATAGAGTTAATGGCAATGAGGAGTTTTTCTTTTCTTTAAATCTTTCTCTTAATAAAAGGCTTTCAAAATTTCTTGTTACATTAAAAATAATGAGGAGTGCTTAAGAGTGTAAAATTATAAAATTTGAGTGCTGGTTTTGAAACACCATTCTACCATTTAGTAACTAACATATTTTAGTCACTTAAATCCACTTCATTTACTGGTAAAAAGAAAAAAAAAGATTGTAATATTACCTAACACATAGGGATGTTTTGACAATTAAAGAGGAAACTCCATGTGAAGAGTGTAGGTCAGAGGCTGATGCAGTAGGCACTTTAGAAATATTTGCTAACAGGATGATGATGATGATGATGATGATGATGATGATGGCAATGATAATGATGACATTCTCCAGAGGTCTTCCTTCCGAAGAAGCAAAAAATTCTAGGTTATAGTCCTTATTCTTTGGGAAAAAATATTATGCAGATCTTTTATTTCGTATTTATTTTACCTGTATGTTTTGCAAAACTAAGAGTTCTAGGCATGATGACTCCCTACGATGACTTGCAGAATAAAATTGACTCAGCATCTTCAGAAATGTATGGGCTCGAACTTTCTGAATAGTAAAACATTTGGTTAACTCCTTAAATCAAGATAGATTCACATGTACATGATGTTACACAAAGCAAACCCATTCTGAGATGGAGTCTTATAACCTAGGCTGAACTATGGATACAGTAAATTGAAGAAAACTCTAAAACTGAAAAATGCACTAAATCTACCACCCGTCTTCCTATTTTCTTCTATTCAGTACAGCAGTTCTGGTAGGTTTTTATTTTCTCACTGAAGACTGCACTGCTCTTAAATAAACATGATTATAGCCTAGAAGAGCTACAGACTGCTTCAGATGCTAAAAATAAAATAGTTAAAATGGAGAGACTTCAATTTGATGCGGGCTGCTCAACAATTTAACTTCTAATTGTCTTGTGGTTATTCCACAACTAGGAATTGACCATATTCCGCTTAAAGGAGATTGAAGGTCTCAGGAAAAATAAGAAATGAAGTGGAAGTTTTCTTCCCAAATCTTGATCTCTAGAAAAATGAGCAAAAATAGTCATATTTTGACTCTAAAATAAAAATATGAAATCTTAAGTCACATGGTTGAATCTTCTCTTTTATAAAATAACTTAGTATTCTCCTAGTCATGGAGATTAAAGCAAACAAGTTGCATATTAGTAATAGTGTTTCAACTAAAACATTCGCTTCTTATTGAGAATGACAGAAGCAAATAGTTCTTAATAAAATAAAATTCATTTCAAGTTCTTTCTTAGTTTCCATTTCAATTGTGAAAAATTCTTGATGCCATATGCATTAACCTGATATTTTTCTAACTTCCCTTTATTGCCTTAGAAACACGGCATTGCTTTATAAAATAAAACAAATTTTGAGTATTTGTGTTTCTTTTGGCTTGTGATATTGAATTGAAAATAAACAATGAATCACTTGATAATTCAGTGTGAAGGCAAGTAAATTGTTTTTCATATCGTGGTGAAAAGACTATTTTAAAAACATTCATGTGAACAGTATAGAATAAATATACACATTTATGAAAAACATAATTATATATATTTATAGTCTCACCACCCCCAGACCTAAATCCATAGTTATTTAGATTTACATAACATTTAGATATTATTAGCAGCCCAATTCCAAGTACACTGAAATAAAGTCTAGATCATTGGGTGGATAGTGCAAAGTGAGTTTAGCAACTGAAGTGAACAATCTAGTTCTCAACATGGACTCCATAACATATTTTACTGACCTCAGTTTCTTTATATGGATTTTTTTCCTCTCCCTACTCCTTACACATTAGTATCTCTTGGGGCTTTATTCTTGTCTATTTCCTCAACTCTCACTTTACCTGCTTTCTTTGGGCAATTTCATCTTTTCACTTAGTTTTTACTACACCTACACACATTCTAATATTGTGTGTGTGCATTCAATATATATACACCTAAACATATGTACAGAGTTATATATGTGTGGGTATATAAATATATATGTGTGTTACATTGGTTTGGGGTTGTATATGTTTGTGTATATGAAGATATAGATATACATAAATAAGAGAGAGAGCCAGCCCCAACGTCATCCTAAGATGAAAAAATCTTTTCATTCAGCAGATAGATGTTCAAAGCCTATACATTAAACACTGAACTTGAAATATAATTTTTTAAAATTGCTTTTCTTCCTATTATTTTATTTTTTAATTTATGACACCCTTCCAGCCAACAAATTAAAAAATTAGGATTTAATCAATAATCTTTCTTAATCCTCTCTTCCATCTTCATCCAATCAATTTCTTAATGACTTAAGATTTTAAATTACCTCTTTGTCTTTATTTTATTGTCATATTTCAGGCCTTTGGCATCTCCTTTTGGATTACTGAAATAACCTTGCAATTGGAGTTCTCAATTCCAATTTTGCCCCCTCTAGATCCAGAATCATTTTCAAGTAAAGATTTTTTTTTTCCTTAAGTCCTTACATGGATACTCATTTCCTATAGAAATCTAAAAATACATCTAGTTTAAAAAGATTACCATATAGATTGTTTTTTGGGCAGCACTACCTTTCTCTAGTCTAATTTCCAACCCACCATTCATTCCCCCATTTTATTTTATTCTCCAAAATACTGAGACAATCCAATACAGCAAACTCTGGAAGTTTCCCTGGCTTCTCTCACACTGTTCCATCAGATTAGAGTGTTTTTTCACCATTAGTTGCCTACGTAAGCCCCCTATTTACCCTTCAACACTATATTCATGCCGGCCGCAGTGAATCACCCCCATAATCCCAGCACTTGGGAGGCTGAGACCAGAGGATCACTTGAGGTCAGGAGTTCGAGACCAGCCTGGCCAACATGGTGAAACCCTGTCTCTAATAAAAATACAAAAATTAGCCAGGCTTGGTGGTGCATAACAGTAGTCCCAGCTACTTGGGAGGCTGCGACAGGGCAATCGCAGGAACCCAGGAGGCAGAGGTTGCAGTGATCCCAGATCTCGCCACTGCACTCCAGTCTGGGCAACGGAGTGAGACTCTGTCCCAAAAAAAACCAAAACATATATATATACATACACACACACACACACACGCACACACATATACATACACACACATATACATATATATATATATATATATAGTCAGATTTTACCCTACTTGAGAAGTGTTTCCTGAGTCAGACAGACTTAGTGATGGCAGTGATGGGCCATGCAGAGTGGCCACTGCCATCCCACTGACTACAGGGAGGAGGTGCCAGCGGCGGCAGCAGGAGCAACTGTAGGAGCAGTAGAGCCGCAATGGGACCCCTGTGCCCTATGTCCCCATGCCCTGTGTCACCGAGGCAGCCAACTGTGCTGCCCCTACACACACATGGCTGGGCGAGACCTTCCTCCAGGTCCACTGCTTCAGACCCTGGCCCTGTGTTACCGCTCTGGCCTACTGCGGGCTGGGCCTAGGGAGGAGGCAGGCAGGCCCCAAAGCCCGCCCCTGGAAGACCCCAGAGCCCAGGGCCCTGGGGGCTGCTGTGATGTGACTGGCCCAAGTTGCTCACCAGTGAGGGAGAAGCGTGATCAGTCAGAGAGGGGTGCCGAGGTGGAGCTGTTCCCTGGAAAGTGCAATGCTTTCACATGGAGTGCTGGGGCTCTGGACCGTGGAGCTGGGGCCGCTCTTCTGGTACCTGGGGCAGGAAGTGGGAGGGGCACCCAGTTTGGGAACTCGGCCTGCAGCACAACCACCATGCCCACCCCGATGGTGTTCAATGCTTGTGCCTTGGGAGAAATCTCTGTGCCGGCCGCCTAGGACTGCCACCCCTCTGAGCCTGACCCTCCTGGCAGCTGGGACCGGGGCCAGGTGTCCACACCCTCTGCGGCTAGGCAGGGCTGCAAGCTGGGTGAGGGAGAGTCCCTGGCCTCCCTGAATGCCGGGGCCACAGGAAGACCTTGTGGGGACATCACCCCTGCCCCAGATGCCAGCCCAGGCCCAGCAAGAATCTGGAACCCCCACCCTAGGTTGCAAGGAAGTATGGCTGGGGTTGCCTGCAGGTTCCATGGAGCAGGCGAGAGTCCAGCCCTCCCAAGTGCAGGACCGAGGCCTCTCTGCACTCTGCACTCTTGGGGGGCAGGAAGGAACCCCTTTCCCCTGCAGGCTCAAGGGTGTCTACTCTCACTGCCTGGTGTCTCCCTGCTCCTTGTGCCTGGTCTGATCTCAGAGCAGGATTGGGGCCAAGCCCAGGTGCTGTCACAACCTGGCCGGTTGTATATGCTTGGGGCAGCACTGACATGCCATAAGGGCAGCTCAGCACTGGCCTGCAGGTGCCCCTTGGCACAGCAGCCTGGGCACCATAGATGGCGACAGGAGACAGGCTCCTGGGTGGAAGGGGGCAGGTCCCCAGTGAGGCCCCACTTTCAGGCCACAGAGGGCCTGAAGGCTAGGGGCTAGGCTGCCAGTCCCGCTGAGCAGAGTGGGAAGTTGTAGTGCCTTTTCTGGGCCCACCCATGGCTGCCACAGACCAATCAGGGCACATTTTCTCCCCTCTGAGGCCCATAATGGCCCTGGGTTCAGTCAGAGCAGAGGAGAGGATGGGATGACCAGCTGCAGAGAGGAGCTATCCTCTCCACTGAGAACTGAACACTTGGGAGGACCTGCCTGCATAGAGGAGCTAACTTCTCTGCTAGGAGCTGAACACGCATCAGGACATCTGGCTGTGGAAAGCAGCTATCCCTGTGGGTCTCCTCTGAGCTGTTCTATTGCTCAATAAAGCACCCCTTCATCTTGCTCTCCCTCCACTTGTCTGCATGCCTCATTCTTCCTGGTCACAGGACAAGATCTCGGGACCTGCTGAATGGTGAGGCTAAAAGAGCTATAACACAAACAGGGCTGAAACATGCTCGCCACGTTGTGGGTGAAGAGAAAGAGAGAAGACTGTGGCCCTTTGGGAAGCCCAGATCTGGGAGCTCTCTGAGCCAGAGCTGTGACTCCCTCTTTGGGTCTCTGCAGTTTCTGGCTGTCTCCAAGCTTCTAGGTACCACCGTGTTTCCAGATGCCAGCTGTGGAAGCTCCTTGGGGTGTGCCTGGTCCAGCCGCAGTCTTGCAGAGGGTCAGTGCCCATGCCAGAACTTGGAGCTCCTCACCCTACCGCAGCAGCTGGTGTGTCTGTGCAGTGGCCAGACCCCATACTCACATACCCCTCGCCACTCCATGCCTGATTTGCCCTTGGCAGGCATGGGAACCAGGCCAGTAGCCTGAGTTAAGCTCAGCCTGCCAGGCTGAGTGGGTGGAATGAGCCCAGTAGGCCTGAGCAAAACTCAGGCAAAGGCATCACCAGACACAGAGGTTTCTGGCCAGAAAAGCCACACCCTGAAGATTCCATAACATTAGCATCTCTTTTAGTTCTGAATACATATTGCTGTGTAACAAACTATCCCAAAACTCAGTGGCTTGAAATGACAACCATGTTATTAGACTTCATGATTTTGTGGGTCAAGAACTTGACAGGGCTGAAATGGCTGATTCCTTATACAATGCGTGAACATTTGGTGTATTTGGAGGCTGAGCAGTGTTAAAGAAAAAAGCTTTAGACATAATAAATTTGACAAAATTTATTTGAGTAAAGAAATATTCATGAATTGAGCAGCACTTCATACCAGAAGAGGTTCAGAGAGCTCCTCCCAGCAGTGTGAGCTGTGAGCTTTTATAAGAACATGAAAGTGAAGTAAAGAAATCTCCTGATTGGCTACAGCCAGGCATCTGCTTAATTATCTGAGCATGGTGTAATGAGGCATTGGCCTTATTTGGGTGTGGGTCTGATCAGTTGGCTGCCTGTAATTGGCTGAAACGTGACTGTTTGTGTTTAACTGAAACCCAGATATTTGTTACAAAAAATACACTCAAGTTAGGTTTTGATTTCTTTACTTAACTAAGTTAGGTTAGTTTGTTATGTAGGAACTTAAAGTATAGAGGCAGCCTTGGGCTATTTAACAGCAGAATTAAGAATCTAACATGTGTCACTTAAAAGCTGGGCACATTGATGGGGATTGCTGAAAGGCAGGGCTCAGATGGATCCCTCTCTTTCTCCATGTAATCTCAAGGGCTTTCCACATGGTTTTTCCAGGAGGATAATAGGGCTTTGTACATGGCAGCTTAGGGCTCAAGGAGACCAAGGCAGAAACCTACCAGGCCTCTTAAAACTAGACTCTGAATGATATAGCAAGACTTCTTTCGGGCTCAAAGCCACAATCCACCCCAGATTCAAGTAGAGGTAAATAGACCCCACCTTGCAATGTGAGGAGAGTCAAAGAATTTATGGTCACTTTGAATTCACCACAACATTCTAAATTTTACATAAATGTTGTCTGTATTTATGTTATTACTGTATAATTATTTATTTACATGTCAGACTGTGAGCTCTTTGAAGACCAAGAACTTTGCCTTACTCATCTTTGTATTCCAGCACCCAGAACTGTACATAGTTTTGTTGCATTAATCATGTTTCTATTCCTTACTCTTTTGGTTCAAATGGCTGTTTGCAGGAGACTCCAGTATAATAGAAGGGCTGGGCAGTATTTGTAGAATACCTGGGCGTTTTCTCCAGTTCTACATACCAGTAAGAACTCTTCCATTTTGTTTTGTGATAATTTTTTCTCTAAATGTTTCTTTTAGGGACCATAGCTAGTAATATGTTTCCTGTCATCTTCTTCCCAATGACTCCAGGAAAAAATGTTGGAAAAGCAAGGTGAGAGATTAGAGATTCTTCACCTTTTGTTACTGATTAGCAAAATTGAGCCTGGAAATCAGTAGAGAAAGGAAGTTTTTAACAACAGGCAAATGAGGAGCTAGCTTTAAAAGAAAGCAAATCTCGTAACTTAAATATAATACATTTTGAAAGAAAATTTGGTGGATGGATAATTCATCACTCAGAAATTGCCGAATGATACGTATGGGTTGACGGATATTCTTCTGCTTCATATATTAACTCTAACCTTGCTCAAAGCATTTAAATTCCTGTTTCCTCATCCACAAATTATACATATATATAAATCTAAAAGATAATTATAGTTTTTATGTTTCCATGGCTAATAGTATAGAAACACTCTGCAGTTTTAGAAGACATTTTCAAAATAGTCAAGGATGCTTTTGATTGTAGATTAAATGACTATCCCCCACTCGCTACCTCCTTCATTTCAACATAAAGATACTATTTAGTAATGAAAACTAGACAGAATTTTTTCTACTAAGACTAATTTCTTATTTCCCAAACTTGATTAGCCGTAAGTTTTACCTTAAAATGTAAATTCATAAGGAAATCTCTAGAAGGAGAAACCTAAGAATTATCCAAGGGTGATTCTTATAATCAGGCAAATTTCAAAAACAGTCATAAAACCCATAACCCCTGAGTTAATCTAAGGAAATTTCTAAGTTATTTAGTTAGAAAATATTCTAGATTATTGAATTTAGAAAGAAGTAAGAATTTCTAAATTTTTAAGAAATTGTTCTGAAATACTTTTCACAAGGAGAATCAAACTGATTTGAAGAAATAATCAAACACGTTTATTTCTCATGAGAATTTAGCACATATGGAAAAAGGCTGAAGAGGTTGTCTCCATCCCCCATGTTATGAACTAAATGCTTGTGCCTCCGATTTTGAAGTCCTAACCCCAAATAAAATGGTATTTGGTTGGCCTTTGGAAAGGAATCAGATTTAAATGAGGGCATGAGACTGTGGCCCCATGAAGGAATTACTGCCCTTATGAGAAGAGGAAGAGACACCAGAGCTCCCTATTTTTCCAACATGTGAGGACACTGCAAAAAGATGGCCATGTGCAAGACAGGAAGTGTGCCTTCACAGCAAACAGAATCTGCTGGCACCTGCATCTTGGACTTTCCCGCCTCCAGAACTGTCTGCTGTTTAACCACCCAGTCTATGGTATTTTGTTATATCACCTAAGCTGACATGCCACTTTACAGACAATAAAACTCAGGCCCAGTTTTTTCTGCTTCTGTTATTATTATTATTATTATTATTATTATTATTATTAAGACTCCCTAAATAGACTTCTTTACAAGGGGAAAATCATTACTAATCCATCACACACTGCCATATTCTACATAGATACCTTTTATCTACTTATATTATTCCTGCATACCGATTTATGTTTAGGTCCCAATCCATGCCTCCAAAATTTTGGTTCAGCACACAATAAAAACACTGAGAATCTTTGGGAGAATAGTTGTGGTGGACACAGTGAGGAGTAGTTAGGGGGTAAGTCTTGTTTTGGGGGCTGAACTATAGAAAATGATTGAGTATATCTAATTCAGTTAAATGTATTTGTAAAAGCTGTACTTTTTTTTCAGTTAAAGAGAACAATTTGTTTTACTAATGATTCCTTCAAGTGCACATCTAGTTACAGTATCTACCTAATCATCCTTTTGGTGATCATTTATTTTGATGTTTCCAAGCACAAGATTAACCACAGTAGTTTTTCTTTTTAAAATCTCCTTTTGTATCCAATAAAATGAATCTTTATATACTTCAAAATAGAATCCTTCTTGAAAAATAAAAAGGGAGGCTGTTCTTTTTATTTTTCCAATTACATCAGTAATCCCTAAATGAAAGTCATTTTCCTCTAGGAAACAAAATCAGTGCTCAGAAAAAAGTATGATTATAGGATGTACTCAGAAATAAAATATGGTTATAGGCTGAGGTCACCAATAATAAAATGTTGGTAAAGAACAATGCTTGTTATTCCAGATCACATCAGATAAAATATCTGTGGGCATTATATAATTTACATGCTATGAATTATGTAAAAGACTTTGGGCTTGGAGACATCTGGATTTGAACCCTTCTGTAATCTGTCTGAGAACCTAGGCATGTTATTTTTATCTTTCAGAGTCTCATATTCCTTATCTGTAAAATAAGCCTGATAAAAATTTTATCCATCTCCTGAGATCACTGTGATAATTAGAAGAGTTATTGCACACTTTATATGTAGAACTGTGCCTGGCATATGATAAATGCTCAAGAAATATAAGTGATTTATGATTATTTATTAAAAGAATGGAGATAACCCAAACCTTTGCATTTACATTGCTATATTAGCTTTTGCTACCACAGAGAGTCACCTAAACTTTGTAATTCAATTTTCAAAACACTATTAATGTATTTGGTTTTAACATAAGAAGTAAATTGCACACTGAATATAAATGGAGTATTCCTCAAATTTCTTAGCAATTGACCACCTCTGTGATCTGCTAAAGGTCATTGATTTTTCCCTTTCTCTTACTTCTATGATAGCCACATGCAAGTTCAGGGGTTGACGTCATATAAGCCTTTTCAAGTTTGCTTGTTGTTGTTGTTGTTTTTTTTTTTGTTTTTTTTTTTTTTGTTAAGGAGAGTTCAGAGATTGGCAGAAAGGCACAACAGAGTTGGGCATCCAAGTCTAAATCAGGGGACTTAACCACCTATATGACTGGGGTCAATCCACATATCCATTCTATACACAATGTCCAGAGCTCATCGTTTTGAGCTGCCAGGTATTACTTTGGCATCCCCTAATTCTGTCATTAGTGCTATCATTTCCTTACACCCAGACTTTAAAGTCTCATGCCTACATCTTATTAAATGTCAAATAAAGACACACACACACACACACACACACATATATATATATATAATTTTTTAAAAAATTCCCTCATACACATTCTTAACACTCCAGGTTGATTCTCATTTAGGCCATCATCTTTGGCATGGGGTTTGTGGCAAAAATCTTTACAGCTATTTAAACTATGTCTGATGTCTTCCCATTCTAATGCATCCGACACCTGCTACTGGTTCAATCTCCATGAAGCTTAGCTACATGGCTTCAACTTGGCTTTTCGCTCTTCACCCCAGTATTTGCCATCTATATCTTACCATTTTATTCCAACAAGTCTGATCATTCACTGTTCTCCAGAAATGTTTTGAGTATACCCCATCTATTACCTTTCCTTTTGCCATTGCCTTAAATCTCTAATACAGGCCTCATGTCATTTTTGTATTCATAAGATATTTCAGATATTCCTGTCTCCTATAAAGCCTAATGGATTCCCCATAATCTCTCCTCTCTTTGATCCTACATAACACTTAGTCACACTCTCCCGCTCACTCTCTTTTTTGATGTGGAAAACACAGGCTTTAGCATCAAATAAACCTCAATCCACTTACTATGGGATATTAGACAAGTATTGTGACTCACAAAATCATAGATTTGTCTATATAATAGGGAGTGGTATAAGAGCAATATTTACCTTGGAGAGTTATTATGAGAGTAAAATGTAACAAAGCTTATAAAAAAGGCCAGTCCAAAACTGAAACAAGGATGCTTAACTATTATTTTACTCATATTAAATGAAATATAAATTAAAGTATACAATAAGGTAAGACATGCTTTATAAATGGCAGAGGCTCGATAATTGTCAACTTAGATTTAAAGTAAAAAATATTATCACTTAAAAACTTTTCTTCCACATTAGTCAGACAACTGACTACTGTCCTAAGAATGACTACATTGTCCAGTCTTAAAGAGGCTTTTCTGCACAAAAAACCAAGAGATGTCTGTTACTATGAACCTACCATAGTAACAAACAAATTTAAAAGTAGCTGAAAAATTAGAGCAGAAAATAAGTACCCAAAGCCTGCCAACTGTCAGCAAAATGCTAACCTGCTTGAATATTTTCTTGGTTTCTGTTTTAAAAACTTGAGGGCTGAAGTACTAAAATTTGTGATCCAAAACTAAACATAGTAAGACACAAATAACAGTGTAAATGTTTTGCTTGTGTAACCCATCCTACTTTGGTTGATGGAACTTGGGGGAACAGATGGTGATGTCCATGACTGTTCGATCACTGACACATCCTGTATTATGCAAGTATGGAATTGGACACTATAAAAGGCTGTTCTCATGAGGAAAGTTTGACCTGTGTGCTATTTATGGCTCAGAATTTAAGGTTACCATGGCAAATGAAATGGAGTTCAGGAGAGACAATATTCGTTACCCTAAGTACATTACCAGCAAAACTAATTCAAAGATCATTACCTTTCTATGAGGCCTACAGTCAACATTCCAAACCCTAGACAGTCAATAAACAGAAAAGTGAATTTAGCACAAGCAGTTGAGAAGAGGAATCCATTTAGTTTCACAATGGGGCTGACTCTAAAAAGGACTAGGAAAATTCCAGTTGAGGATTTACCTAGTAGATCTTCCCTCATGTTTGGTCCTACCATGTTCATCTTTGATTTCTGAGTTGAATTGTTTTCTCTGTGACCTTCTATTCTATTCATTCTCTTTCTTCCTTGCCTCTTTACTTCATGATGAGGACTAATTCTTTCTATAATGAGCATTCAGCATCAGTCAATAGCTAAGGCTTAGCTATTGAGAATAACTCAATAGGTTTTGGTTGTAATATATTTCAGTAAATGATTTATTATGTCATTACATAATAATTAGATAATAATCAATGTATTCTAATTAGTAATCTTTTATAGAAAATATATTTAGGCATCCAACGTAACTGGATTCTTACTTCCCGTCCATTTTTTAATGTCTTTTAGATTTCCACATCTATAACGTGGAAATGATAGTAGTAACCTTTTTTTTTGAGAATTTCTTAGAAGATTAAATAAGAAAATTCATGCACAGTTTCGGGTACTTCATAACCGACCTATACCTTCTAAGACATTGCCTGTTTCATTATGTCAGTCAGCAAATATTTTTTGAAAATCTATTTTGCATGAGGTCTAGAGATGACAGAACTGCATTCATTGACCTCAAGAGAATCTCAACCTAAAATGAGTTACATGATAACTCACAAAACAAGACCAAACTCATCAGACACCATGAGAGCTTTGAGGGGAATCATCTAAGTCAATCAAAGATTGAGGAAGAAGGTGTCAGGAAAGCTGCACAGAGGAGGCAACTCATTAGGGACGTCTTAAAGGATTTCATAAATACAAAAGAGGTTTGGCAATAAAAATGGTAGAAATGAAACACTGAAAGGGCCCAGAGATCAGAGAAAGACTAGAGTGTCTGAGAGATTAAAAGGGACTCTGCAAAACAATTTAGACTTGGGGGTGTTGGGGAGAAATGAGGCTGGCCATTTGCCCCAGTCATGATGGGGGAGAGCTTTGTATGACAGAGTGAGAAGGTTGGATTTCATCCTGAAGGAAAGGGGGAAGCGAAGGCCTAGAAATCTTAAAAGAAGGCTGAGGAATGACAGGATCATACAAAAAAGAGAGGCAAGTTAGAAAGCCATTGCAACAGCTCATGTTAAAAGAGGTGAGCCAGCAAAGACAGCAAAAAGGAAGGTTCAGACTGAGTCTTCTGTGAAAGTCCTTTGTTTTTTACTCAATCAACATGTTCTTATTTTTAGGCTTAGAAATTTGTTAACGTTTTGTTCAATGAGGTTACAGATTTCTAAAATGCGTTTCTTTAGGCTTTCACACTTTATTCTCTTCTCAGTGAGAACCTGAAAAATAGTGTGAATGACTTGAAAAGCTACTAAGGTGGTTGGATCAAAAAAATAAAGCAGAGAAAAATAATAAGGAAAAGTAGCTACGCTCTATTTTCTGCTTGCTTTTTCTCAGTCACATTGCCCGACATTTAAATGTCTCGAATACAGTACTAATTCCCTGCAAGGTAAGTGCAAAGGAGGCAGGTAATAACACTCAGTTTTGCCCAGCAGAGACTGTCCCTGAGAAAGGTCTGGAATTTGCCCAAGTCTATTTACCTAATTAGAGAAGGAGTTGGGCCATCACACCTGCTGTAACACAGAGGTTTTTCAAAATAAAGATCACATCAGTAGGAATGTTTCTGGGAAGAGCAGTTTGACTTCTTCAGGAAAAGAATGGGAGTAGCGATTCATTTCCAGTGCCAGAGACATTATAGAGACTTTATGCAGAATATGTCTAAGACTCAGAATCTTGGTGCGCACTTGCCACGCGCACACACACACACACGCCCTTCATGATAGCTGGAGTAAAGCATCTTTCAAATGGAGTAGAGCGATAGGGTGGTAAATTTCACTTTCTACCAAATATAGCATAGGAACTGTCTTGAATTTTTTCAGTGGCACTTTCCCTAAGTCAAATATGGGTATCTTCTCCACACTTTTCACTCCTATCTCTGCATTTGTCTCCTCCTAAGGAAAATGAATGAAATTACCCACAGAATATGGGAAACAGACCAATGAATCCCTTGATAATTGGGTTTTCACTGCCGGAGAAAGCTGAAAAGGTATTCTAGCAGCAGGTCACACCAAGAAGAATGAGGCAGTAAAGATACGGGAGTTAGTTTGACCAAAACATAAAAAAAACAAAAGCAAACTCCATATAAGAGCAAAATTTATCTCGGGCTTTTACAGGTAAGGGCTGTAACACTAGTTCTTGCCTCTTTCTATTCAATTTATTTTCCAGATGCATACTGCCTTATGCCTGAATAAGTTGTTAAACTATTTTGTTTCTAATCTTTGGGATACTCTTGATAACATTTACAAACAGGTTAGATAATTTATTTCGTGTCTTACATTTCTGAATTTTGATCCTTGTCCTGCTGATCTCCTAGTATGCCTTCTTTTTTTTTAACTTAACATGGAAGACTAGCAACAATATGCCAGAATTTATTTCCCAGTGATAGCTTTTAGTGGACTAAGATAATATTTGTATCCCATCAAGGCAAAGAATTCTGTCATCACTGGGAACTTGCAAGCAGTTCTTCAGAGTTTATACATTTTATCTCATTCTTTTTTTCCCCCTAAAGCAGCTCAGTAGAGATGTAAGAACAGGTCTAATCGAGATGGGAAAACACAAATAAAGATAAGTCAAATAACTTGCCAATCAATAAGTATAGTACTACATTCTTTAGAATTGCATACCAAGGCTCTGTCTGTCTGCTAGCAGGTCAATAAAATTCAGAACAATTAATAATTAAATGTGGGGTGAGGGGAAGGTAAAAATTAAACACTTTCAATTTCGTAAACAAAACAGTTAACCACATTTTTAGTGTTTGTAGAGTGGTAACAGTGAGATTTAATTGATTTTTATGTTACCTTTTATAAAGATTGGAGAGGACATAAACATGGCATGTGCTAAGATCTAGCATTAGGTCCTCTGCTTCTTTCTAGTTAGATACAATGCTTTTCCCTTTGGAATAATTTTGCTATTTAGATAGGAAAAAGATGCAATTAAGTATATCTTATAGTATCTTTACTATCTATAAATCATTATTATTTTATAGAAATGAATCAAAAAAGGGTTTAAGGATTTTGTGGCTATTTAAAGCAATTTTTTTTTTTTACTGTTGTTAATTGAGTTAATCCTTAGCTGAGTTGAGATTATATTAGATTTTGAAATATAAAGTAATGAAGATTAAACACTAAGCATGGAATTCTGGAAGTCAATCATTGCCTTCATTTGCCACAAATTCCTTTCACATCCTTGGCTTCTCCAAGACAGCCTTAACAATAACTAAAGAGCTAAAGGAAGTAATAGCTATTAAAAAACAGAGTTAGCATAGTGTGGAAAATAGACTAATTAATCCATTATTGAAGTAAAACTTTTTATAACTACTATGCAGGAACCAAATTTTAATACTTTGCTAACTGTAATTTTTCCCACCAATGACATACAAATAATAAATGTTTCTCCTTTCCCCAACATCCCCTAATATGTGTGATCTGTTCCTTTAAACAGTGTCAAGATGCATTAAATAAATACAAAGTTAGCCTGATGAAGAACAAACTTATTTTCATTCTAAAAAAGGCATCACTTGCTCAGTTTCTCTGTCATGACTGAGGATGTTGTTATCACTCATATCTTTTAAACACACAGCATCCCTTTCTTCCTTCTTATCCAGGTTGTCACCAAATCCTTTTACTTCTTGCCCAACAGTCTCTTAACTCTATCTCTGCTTTGGTCTCTTTTGCCAAATACCATATGCTGATTAGGCCTTCTCTTAATGTTTTCTTTTGTTTATTTTAAACCTCTTGATTCTTCTCTCCCTGATTGCCACCTCACTGCTAGAATTATCTTTTGTTGTTGGGACTTCCCTTAAAGCATTTTCTTAGAAATTTTCCTTTCTAAACAAAGTTTAAAATATCTGTTTAAAAATCACTCTGCTGTTCCCAGGAAGCAGGAAGAGAGATGTACCTTTGACCTCCCATATGTCATCTTATTAATTTCCCAGGGAGGCTGTTATATATTTTTAAAATCCATATATTATAATTAAAATACATAATATTAGTGTTTCTTATGGTTACTGATTGCCTACTACACACCAGTCGCTTTATATAAATAACTTTATTTACCTGCAACAACTGTTCAGGTAATAAGCATTACCCCCATTTTTCAACTGAGGGAACTGAACATAGATAATTTTAGTTACCTGAATCTTGTTCCACCTAAAACTGCCTCCCATTAATAACAACTCATCTTTTATCTCTACCTTGCTAACTTCTTTCTTTGGTTTGTAGTGGGATAAATCTCATTTTACTAGCTCCAATTTCCACCCAAGTTTTCCTAAGAGAACTGAGCAGACCTGGAATATTTCCTAGGTCGAGTGATCTTTTAGACCCCTCTGCAGCAAAGCTCTGGGTTTGGATTATGGGGAAATGTCCATTGTCTTAGGAAGACATTAAAGGAGGAATTATTTTTCTAGTTTCTGTTAGTACACAATTATTTTTCCCTTAAATTTAGAGGTGGGGATCGGACTTAAGATAAAGAGGTTTTTGAAAGAAAGCAGTGAAGAATTTAAGATGTCTGAAAAGACAGGTCCAGAGACTTCCCAAGAAAGGAACTGACTGGGCCCCCTAGAAATGGCAGTGGTTTAAGAATAGCAAAGTCTTGAAAATGGTTTAGAAAATTCCCAAAGGTCTCCTCACTTTCTTAGATTTCCTATCTAAAATTCTTCCTTTTTTTTCCTTTTCATCCTTATTTATCATTTTGACTATTTACTGCACCCAATGATAGGTTTTAATTTTCTATTAATCTGTACAGTAATTACCTGAGTTTGATGCTATTTCCAGTTTTAATATGTGTAATAAATAAGTCTTAGAGAGTTTTGTGATTTGCCTAAGATCACTTGCTAGCACTAGGTAAATAAGGAGAATTTGAACCCAAATCCCTCTGTCATCAAAAGGTAAGTCTCTTAACCATTACCTAAATTGCTTTTTCTGAAGGTTTCTATACATCTACTGTGTAGCATTAAGAATGAAAGGCCGAATAATTGGAAGTTATCCCTGGCCTCAAAAAATTTATACATGAAGAAAGGAAGTGGGCAAGAAAGGAAATGATAGTATGTGGTAAAGAGTTATTGTAGAAAAATTAGCCCAGGGTTCGAACTCTACTGGATTATTGTAAAAGGCATTTTTTTTTTCGTCTTGTGCCCTGCCACCAACCCCATTCCCCAAAGTAGATCATCCAAAGCTTTCTTCTTCAGAAGGTTATCTAGAAAAATTCACACACACACAGAAAACATGAGCAGGAGGTAAGAGCAAGAGGCGATGCTGAAAGAAAAGTGGAAAAAGACATGAAAATATACTAATCACCTTAAAATATGTTAAATAAGAATTGTAAAAGAGAAAAAGGCTGTAATATAGTAAGCTTTAAAGAGCACGATGTAGAATGATGTTTTGAACTATTTATTCTCTTTCCAGAAAAATAAATAAATAAAACCTCCCTCTATGACATGAATGCTAGTTTTATGTGTATATGAGGAAGGAGAGGGGAATACCTACCACTGGTTATTGATAAACAAGTGACCGTGACTGGAAGACAGGAGTTTGACAAAGATTAGTGTTGTGTTTATGCATCTCTGCATGAATTATTTCACACGCCACACCAAGCATCGTTTCCCATTGTAATCTGAAAGACATCAAAATGGAGTAATGTGGAAGTTATTTTTAAAAGTGAAATAAACTCTACTGTATCAGATTCTAAGACTGGTTTAAGAATCAAAGATGGGGTCATAAGAAGTTTCAAATATGTGTGTTCATTTATAAGGACAATTTCGACTACAATTGGGATTGTTTTAGAACATTCTCTTGATTATTATTTAAGGAGACAGGAAATAGCAAGAAACAAAGAAGAAATAATATTTATTGAGTATACTTGATTAAGTGCCGGGCTTTGTTTTCAACGTTATAGAATGATCTTGCGCATTCACCATTGTCAGCATCTCTAGAAGGTAGATGTTATTATCTCCATTTTACAGATAAGAAAATTGAAAATCAGAGATTCCTATTATCTTGCCCAAGGTTAAACAATCAGTAGCACAGCCAGGAGTCAAACCTAACTAACCCTATAGGACATCAAAGTTCATGTTTTTTTCTTTGTACCACTATGGTTGGAGCTCTACCATATACATTTATGAGATTAAAACACTGAATTGGCCGGATGCAATGGCTCATGCCTGTAATCCCAGCATTTTGGGAGGCCGAGGTGTGCAGATCACCTGAGGTCAGGAGTTCAAGACCAGCCTGGCCAACATGGCGAAACTCCATCTCTACTAAAAATACAAAAATCAGCCAGGTATGGTGGCAAGCGCCTGTAATCCCAGCTACTGGGGAGGCTGAGGCAGGAGAATCGCTTGAACTGGGGAGGCAGAGGTTGCAGTGAGCCGAGATCACAGAATTGCACTCCAGCCTGGGCAACAAGAGCAAAACTCTGTCTCAAAAAGAAAAAAAAAAGAAAAAGAGAAATAAAGAAAAAGAGAAAAAGTATTATAAACACATTTTTTTCTGAAGGAGATCTGTACCTATAATCCATATTTCTTCCCCTCAGAGTAGGAACCTTGTCTGGAGGTGAAATCAGTGCTGATATTGCTACTTCAAATGGAACTTTTTTCTTATTTATTTATTTTTATTCTGCCAGAGAAATTATAGAGAGTATAGAAAAACATAGATAGGACCAGGGAAAAATCAATCCAATTGATTCCTGATATTGGTGAAAATTTTAGTCCTTGGTTTTGGAAGTCACATGACCTAAATTTTACTAATTAAGGAATTTATGTCACATATAATTTAGTTTTTTAGTCCAAAAGAGAACTATAACAACAGCTGATATTTACTAAGTGTTTTCTGAGCCCAATATTTCAATTATCTGTAGTCTTCACCACAGTTCAGCAGGATAGGTGTTACCACTCCTGATTTACAAAAAAGAAAACAGAGGTTCTGAGAAAGAAAAAAATTTCGGCGGGGCGCAGTGGCTCACGCCTGTAATCCCAGCACTTGGGAAGGCCGAGGTGGGCGGATCACTAGGCCAGGAGATCCAGACCATCTCGGCTAACACGGTGAAGCCCGGTCTCTACTAAAAATACGAAAAATTAGCTGGGCACGGTGGTGGGTGCCTGTAGTCCCAGCTACTTGGGAGACTGAGGCAGGAGAATGGCGTGAACCCGGGAGGCGGAGCTTGCAGTGAGCCGAGATCACGCCTCTGCACTCCAGCCTGGGCGACAGAGCAAGACTCTGTCTCAAAAAAAAAAAAAAAAAAAAAAAAAAAAAAAAAAAAAAAAAAAAAAGTGGTAGATCCAAAACCCCAGCACAAGTGTGTATGACTTCAGAACCTAGCTTATAGGATTGTGAAGAAAAAAAATAGTCAAAGTGGGCTTTTTGTTTCCTTTTTTTTTCCTCTGATCAAGTTCTTCAGATCAATTCAATGGGGTGTGTGTGCGCGCGTGTGTGTGTGTGTCCTTTGGAAAACGTACATTTAAATGGCTGACAAACGTGTGTGGTTTTATACCAAGATGTCAGTAAAAGGTCACTGAAATTATAGAGAATGTGAAAATCCAATTGAGGAGACAGTAACATAGAAAAGTGTTACAATTTAGGCTTGACCAGAACAACAGCAAATGCTTATGTTCTCAAAGTATTCCCTACCCCTCAGAAGCTTGCCCTCAGCTCTGAATGTGTGTTTATTCTTCACAAATCTTGGTTTTATGCTAGTAGTATTTTGAGGGTTTTGTTTTGTTTTATTTGTTTTGTTTGTTTTGTTTTTGAGACAGAGTTTTGCTCTCATTGCCCAGGCTGGAGTGCAATGGCATCATCTCAGTTCATTGAAACCTCCACCTCCCGAGTTCAAGCGATTCTTCGTCCTCAGGCTCCCAAGTAGCTGGGATTACAAGTGCCCACTACCACGCCCAGCTAACTTTTTTGTAATTTTAGTAGAGACTGGGTTTCACCATGTTGGCCAGGTTGGTCTATAACTCCTGACCTCAGGTGATCCACCCTTCTCGGTCTCCCGAAGTGCTGGGATTACAGGAGTGAGCCACCGTGCCCGGCTGTATTCTGAGTTTTTATACATTGTTTTGTTTTCTATTTTTTCTTTTTATAGATGAGGTCTCAGTCTGTCACCCAGGCTGGAGTGCAGTGGTGCCATCATAGCACCCTGCAACCTCAAGCTCCTGGGTTCAAGCGATCCTCCTGCCTCAGCCTCCCAAGCAGCTAGGACTACAGGCATGTACCACTGCACTTGGCTGAGTTTTTGTATTTTGATTTGCACTGTCTTCATTAACTGAGACAACTTTTGTTTAGAATGACCCCCCCAAAGAGAAAGTATACCCTTCAAGTATTGACTGGGTTTTGATACTCAAGTGCAAAGCTGAATTCTCCATGATGAAATTGTAAGCCCTATTCATTTCTAATGATACCTTTTCCTTAAACAGCTCCTGGCACACACCAGGCTCTCAATAAGTGTTCGTTGAAAAGATGAGTGAAGCCAATTCAACCGGACTGAGAAATGTGCAGAGAGCAAATGGATAAAAAGTTCGAATCAACAAATGGGTGAGGGTTTGGCTAGCCGGAGGGGCAATGGTGATGGGAGAAGAAATGAAGATGACCTAGAAAGACTGCATGTCGGGGAAAGAACTATGATCTGGGCATTTCTTTCTACATGGATGCGAAACCCCAAATGCCTGACTCAACAGATGTGATTTAACTTGAAGGTCAAAATGATGATTGTGGTCCCCTTTGTAATGACAGCAAATAGAACAAAGAAGAGGCAATGTCCAAGGCACGCTAAGGAAAAGCATTTCCCAAATGCACCTGGGAAATAGCAGGAAAATTAAAAAAAAAAATTCTTGCTTACTTTCAAACTCTGAAGAAGTCGTCGCACTGCTTTTGTCTAAATTTATTGACTGGAGCAAAGTGATTCCATCTAGAAATAAGGTATTGTTAAGAAATTAGGTGATCCTAGTAAGACGAGTGTATCTCCATAATAGAAAAAAAAAAAAAAGAATCAATGACATAATCCTATTTGTTGCAGTGTTTCTTTACCTGTGTTATGTTGGAAGGAGCTGGGAAGCTATGTCAGATGCCATATCTATGAAAAGCTGTAGGATCCTGAATGTCTAAAATTTATTGATTATGGACAAGTCTGAGTTATTCATCTGTGTTTTTAGTCTTTCTCAACTTCTGTCTACCATATAATTATATTGCTAAAATTTTGGTAATTCTTTTGTTCTGTCTTCTTTTACTTCTACCTACAATAGGTTTTAATAGCAGCAGATTTATTCTGTTTTAGCTTTGGTTCTCATAAGTTTAAATTGTAGTGTCTGTTAATTAGTCCCCATCCCCCACATTAGTCTTTTTATTGTGTGTTATTTTTTCCTTTTTATCCTGTAAAACAAACAGAAAAGTGTAGCTAAAATTGATACTGTTTGCTTGGTTGATATCCTGAACAAAACACTTTTCAGGAACACACCCCTCCTATCTTTTTCTTCAATATCATTTCAATTTTACTATTGAACACTAGATCAATGGCACAGAGACTTCCCTTTATTAAATTCTCTAGTCACAAATACAAGGCCTAGAAATGTAAATTGAAACATATATATATATATATATATTTTAAGACACAGTTTCACTCTGCCTCCCAGGCTGGAGAGCAGCGGTGTGATATCCACTCACAGCAACATCCACCCCCCTGGTTAAAGTGATTCTCATGCCTCAACCTCCCGAGTAGCTGGGATTAGAGGTGCATGCCACCATGCCGTGCTAATTTTTGTATTTTTAGGAAAGATGGGGTTTCACCATGTTGGCCAGGCTGGTCTCAAACTCCTGACCTCAGATGATCTGCCTGCTCTGGCCTCCCAAAGTGCTGGAATTACAGGCAGGAGTTGCCGTGCCTGGCTGCACTGAGTTATTATCAAGCCAGCAACTCTTTCATAGAGCAAAGGTGCTTATGAAGCACTAATAACACTGAGTACATATATATTTTTGATTCCTCCCTCCCCAAGGAATAGATTATTCCAAATTCTCTAGTCATAAACTATAGAGCCATCTTTGACCACTCTCATTCTCTTAAGGACGGGGTCCAGTTTCAGTTTTCTGTATACGGCTAGCCAGTTTTCCCAACACCATTTATTAAATAGTGAATCCTTTCCCCATTGCTTGTTTATGTCAGGTTTGTCAAAGATCAGATGATTGTAGATGTATGATGTTATTTCTGAGGCCTCTCTTCTGTTCCATTGGTCTATATATCTGTTTTGGTACCAGTACCATGCTGTTTTGGTTACTGTAGCCTTGTAGCATAGTTTGAAGTCAGGTTGTGTGATGCCCACAGCTTTGTTCTTTTTGCTTAGGATTGTCTTGCTATACAGGCTCTTTTTTTGGTTCCATATGAAATATAAAGCAGTTTTTTTTTCCAATTCTGTGAAGACAGTCAATGGTAGATGGATGGGAATAGCATTGAATCTATAAATTACTTTGAGGAATATGGCCATTTTCACAATATTGATTCTTCCTATCCATGAGCATGGAATGTTTTTACATTTGTTTGTGTCATCTCTTATTTCTTTGAGCAGTGGTTTATAGTTCTCCTTGAAGAGGTCCTTCACATCCCTTGTAAGTTGGATTCCTAAGTATTTTATTCTCTTACTAGCAATTGTGAATGGGAGTCTGCTCATGATTTGGCTCTCTATTACTGGTATATAGAAATGCTTGTGATTTTTGCACATTGATTTTGTATCCTGAGATTTTGCTGAAGTTGCTTATCAGCTTAAGAAGATTTTGGGCTGAGACAACAGGGTTTTCTAAATATACAATCATGTCATCTGCAAACAGAGACAATTCGACTTCCTCTTTTCCTAACTGAATACCCTTTATTTCCTTCTCCAGCCTAATTGTCCTGGCCAAAATTTCCAATACTATGTTGAACAGGCATGGTGAAAGAGGGCATCCTTGTCTTGTGCCAGTTTTCACAGTGAATGTTTCTGGCTTTTGCCCATTCAGTATGATATTGGCTGTGGGTTTGTCATAAATAGCTCTTATTATTTAGAGATATGATCCATCAATACTTAGTTTATTGAGAGGTTTTAGCATGAAGGGGTGTTGAATTTTATTGAGAGCCTATTCTGCAACTATTGAGATAGTCACATGGTTTTTGTCATTGATTCTATTTATGTGATGGATTATGTTTATTGAACCAGCCTTGCATCCCAGGGATGAAGCTGACTTGATCTTGGTGGATAAACTTTCTGGAGTACTGCTGGATTCGGTTTTCCAGTATTTTATTGAGAATTTCGCACTGATGTTCATCAGGGATATTGGCCTGAAATTTTTCTTTTTTGTTGTGTCTCTGCCAGGTTTTGGTATCAGAATTATGCTGCCTCATAAAATGAGTTAGGGAGGAGTCCCTCTTTTTCTGTTGTTGGAATAGTTTCAGAAGCAATGGTTCCAGCTCCTCTTTGTACCTTTGATAGAATTCAGCTGTGAAGCCATCTGGTCCTGGGCTTTTTTTTTTTTTTTTTCATTAGTAGGCTATTAATTACTACCTCAATTTCAGAACTTGTTATTGTTCTATTCAGGGATTCAACTTCTTCCTGGTTTAGTCATGAGAGGGTGTATGTGTCCAGGAATTCATCCATTTCTTCTAGATTTTCTAGTTCATTGGTGTAGAGGTGACTATGTTATTCTCTGACGGTAGTTTGTATTTCTATGTGATCAGTGGTGATCTCCCCTTTATCTTTTTTTAATTATGTCTGTTTGATTCTTCTATTTTTTTTTTTTTTTTGATACAGAGTCTCTCTCTGTCACCCATGCTGGAGTGCATTGGCACGATCTCAACTCATTGCAAGCTCCACCTACTGGATTCACACCATTCTCCTGCCTCAGTCTCCCAAGTAGCTGGGACTACAGGTGCCCACCACCACGCCCAGGTAATTATTTTGCATTTTCAATAGAGACAGGATTTCACCGTGTTAGCCAGGATGGTCTCAATCTCCTGACCTCGTGATCTGCCCACCTCAGTCTCCCAAAGTGCTGGGATTACAGGCATGAGCCACTGCACCCAGCCTTCTATTCTTCTTTATTAGCCTGGCTAGCAGTCTATCTATTTTGTTAATCTTTTCAAAAAAACAAAAACAAAAACAAAAAAAACAAAAAAAACACAGGTCCTGGATTGATTGGTTTTTTGAAGGGTTTTCAAGTCTCTATCTCCTTCAGTTCTGCTCTGATCTTAGTTATTTCTTGTCTTCTGCTAACTTTTGAATTTGTTTGCTCTTACTTCTCTAGTTCTTCTAATTGTGGTTGGGGTGTTGATTTTAGATCTTTCCTCCTTTCTCCTGTGGGCATTTAGTGCTATAAATTTCCCTCTAAACACTGTGTTAGTTGTGTCTCAGAGATTCTGGTGTGTTGTGTTTTTGTTCTTAATGGTTTCAAAGAACATCTTTATTTCTGCCTTCGTCTCATTATTTACCCAGTAGTCATTCAGGAGCAGGTTGTTCAGTTTTCATGTATTTGTGTGGTTTTTAGTGAGTTTCGTAGTGCTGAGTTCAAATTTGATTGCACTGTGGTCTGAGAGACTGTTTGTTATAATTTCCATTCTTTTACATTTGCTGAGGAGTGTTTTACTTCCAATTATGTGGTCGATTTTAGAATAAGTGCAATGTGGTGCTGAGAAGAATGTATATTCTGTTGATTTGGGGTGGAGAGTTCTGTAGATGTCTATTAGGTCCCCTTGGTCCAGAACTGAGTTCAAGTCCTGGGTATCCTTGTTAATTTTCTGTCTCGTTGATCTGTCTAATATTGACAGTGGATTGTTAAAGCCTCCTATTATTATTGTGTGGGAGTCTAAGTCTCTTTGTAGGTCTCTAAGAACTTGCTTTATGAATCTGGGTGCTCCTGTATTGGGTGCATATATATTTAGGATAGTTAACTCTTTTTGTTGCATTGATCTCTTTACAATTAAGTAATGCCCTTCTTTTTTAATCTTTGTTGGTTTAAAGTCCATTTTATCAGAGACTAGGATTGCAACTCCTGCTTTTTTTTTTTTTTTTGGCTTTCCATTTGCTTGGTAAATCTTCCTCCATTCCTTTATTTTGAGCCTATGTGCATCTTTGCATGTGAGATGGGTCTCCTGAATACAGCATACTGATGGGTCTTGACTCTTTATCCAATTTGCCAGTCTATGCCTTTTAATTGGGGCATTTAGCTTGTTTACATTTAAGGTTAATATCGTTATGTGTGGTTTTGATCCAGTCATTATGATGCTACCTGGGTATTTTGCCCATTAGTTGATGCAGTTTCTTCATAGTGTCGATGGTCTTTACAATTTGGTATGTTTTTGCAGTGGCTGGTATCAGTTTTTCCTTTCCATGTTTAGTGCTTCCTTCAGGAACTCTTGTAAGGCAGGCCTAGTGGTGACAAAATCTTTCAGCATTTGCTTGTGTGTAAAGGATTTTCTTTCTCCTTCACTTATGAAGTTTGGCTGGATATGAAATTATAGGTTGAAAATTCTTTTCTTTAAGAATGTTGAATATTGTTCCCCACTCTCTTCTGGCTTCTGGGGTTTCTACAGAGACATCTGCTGTTAGTCTGATGGGCTTCTCTTTGTGGGTAACCTGACCTTTCTCTCTGGCTGCACTTAAAATATTTTCCTTCATTTCGACCTTGGCGAATCTGATGATTATGTGTCTTGGGGTTGCTCTTCTTGAGGAGTATCTTTGTGATGTTCTCTGTATTTCCTGAATTTGAATATTGACCTGTCTTGCTACGTTGGGGAAGTTCTCCTGGAAAATGTCCTGAAGAGTGTTTTCCAACTTGGTTCCATTCTCCCCGTCACTTGCAGGTATACCAATCAATCACAGATTTGATCTTTTCACATAATTTCGTATTTCTTGGAGACTGTATTCATTACTTTTCATTGTTTTTTCTCTAATGTTGTCTTCACACTTTATTTCATTAAGTTGATCTTCAATCTCTGATATCCTTTATTCTGCCTGGTCAGTTTGGCTATTGATACTTGTGTATGCTTCACGAAGTTCTTGTGCTGTATTTTTCAGCTCCATCAGGTCATTTATGTTCTTCTCTAAACTGGTTATTCTAGTTAGTAATTCCTCTAACCTTTTATCAAGGTTCTTAGCTTCCTTGCATTGGATTAGAACATGCTCCTTTAGCTCAGAGGAGTTTGTTATTACCCACCTTCTGAAGCCTACATCAGTCAATTAGTCAAACTCATTCTCTGTCTTGTTTTGTTCCCTTACTGGAGAGGAGTTGTGATCCTTTAGAGAAGAAGCATTCTGGTTTTTGTAATTTTCAGCCTTTTTGCACTGGTTTTTCCTCATCTTCATGGATTTATCTATCTTTGGTCTTTGCTGTTGGTGACCTTTAGATGGAGTTTTTGCATGGTCATCGTATTTGTTGATGTTGATGCTACTGCTTTCTGTTTGTTAGTTTTCCTTCTAATGGTCAGACTTCTCTGATGCAGGTATGCTGGAGTTTGCTGGGGTTCCTCTACAGATCCTGTTTGCCTGGGTATCACCAGTGGAGGCTGCAGAACAGCAAATATTGCTGCCTGCTCCTTCCTCTGGAAACTTTGTTCCAGAGGGGCACCTGCCAGATTCCAGCTGGAGCTCTCCTGTATGAGGTGCCTGTTGACCCCTGCTGGGAGGTGTCTCCCAGTCAGGAGGCATGGGGGTCAGGGACCCACCTGAGGAGGCAGTCTGTCTCTTAGAAGAGCTTGAGTGCTGTGTTGAGAGATCCACTTCTCTCTTCAGAGCTGACAGGGAGGAACGTTTAAGTCTGCTGAAGCTGTGCCCACAGCCACCCCTTCCCCCGGGTGCTTTGTCTCGGGGCAATGGGAATTTTATCTATTAGACCCTGACTGGGGCTGCTGCCTTCCTTTCAGAGATGCCCTGCCCAGAAAGGAGGAATCTACAGAGGCAGTCTGGCTACAGTGTCTTTGTGGCACTGAGGTGGGCTCTACCCAGTCTGAACTTCCCAGTAGCTTTGTTTACACTGTGAGGGGAAAACCGCCTACCCAAACCTCAGCAATGGCGGACATCCTTCCCTGCACCAAGCTTGGGACCCCCAGGTCGACTTCAGACTGCTGTGCTGGCAGTCAGAATTTCAAGCCAGTGGACTTTAGCTTGCTGGGCTGCGTGGGGGTGGGATCCACTGAGCAAGACACTTGGCTCCCTGGTTTCAGCCCCCATTCCAGGGGAGTGAACAGTTCTGTCTCACTGGGATTCCAGGTGACACTGGGGTATGAGAAAAAACTCTTGCAGCTAGCTCAGTGTCTGCCTAAACAGCTTCCCAGTTTTGTGCTTGAAACCCAGGGCCCTTGTGGTGTAGGTACCCGAGGGAATCTCCTGGTCTGTGGGTTGTGAAGACTGTGTGAAAAACATAGTACCTGGGTCAAATAGCACCATCCCTCACACCATGGTCCCTCATGACTTCTCTTGGCTAGAGGAGGGAGTTCCCGACCCCTTGTGCTTTCTGGGTGAGGCGATGCCCCACCCTGCTTCTGCTCGCCCTCTGTGGGCAATCAATCCCGGTGAGATGAACTGGGTACCTCAGTTGGAAATGCAGAAATCATCTGCCTTCTGCGTTGGTCTGGCTGGAAGCTGCAGACCAGAGCTTTCCTATTCAGCCATCTTGCCCAGGCTACATTTAATTTTTTCCTGTTAGCCATTTTTGTATGAATTTTCTACTCAAATCTTTTCTCGTCATTTTACAAAATGGGTTGTCTTATTATTATTGAGTTGTAAGAGAGAGCACATTATTTATTCAGGGTATGGTCTTTTATTGGATTTATTATTCCAAATATTTTCTGAATGTCCATGTGTTGTCTTTTCATTTCTCTACTGGTATTTTTAAAGTTAAATTTTGATTCTGTCCAATTTACTAATAAAAAATTTGCTATTACGCATTTTGTGTTCTACTTAAAAACTCTTTGCCTAACCCAAGGACATGAAAATTTTTCTTCTGTTTTTTTCTAGAAGCTTTATAGTTTTAACCTTTACATATAGATTCATCTATCTTGAACTATTTTTTTTATATGGAATGAGATAAATGTATGACTTCATCTTTTTCCATACAGACATCTAAATGTCTCAGCACCCTTTGTTGAAAAGACAATTCTTACCCCATTGCTTGAAAATTAATTAAAAATTAATGGACTCTCACTAGCCTTTGATGGTTCCATACAGCCTGCTGAATCCATTCAAACTCTCCAGCCTGACTTTGTGGATCTCCCACCCCCAGTCTCAGGGATACATCACAATTTATTCACACTTAGTATTATCTTTCACTACTCTCCATTACTCTGTGCACCAATTAACCTAAATCAGTTGATTCCTAATATGTGTTATGCTTTCCAATTAAAGCTAGTTACTTACTTTACAACATTATTCTGCCTTATTTTTTATGTTTAAATCGTACCTGTTCATTTTAAATCCCACTTCAATGCTATCTCTTCTGAGAAGCCTTCCTCTTACTGGATGTGATCTTTTCTCCTCCGCATGACCACGGCTCTCAATCTGTATGTCTTTGGATGTGTGCCATTTTCTGTTTTGCATTATAATGGTTCTGAAAATGCCTGTCTCCATTGTGGAATTAAAAGTTTTTTGAGAGAGGGTTTGATTTGTGTTCAGTTGATCCTCAATCACTGTCTTTTGATGGAATGAATGAATAATATTACGTGTAACTGCCCTTACAGGTTTAAGAGTAAGCTATTTGCTGATAGACTGCACTATCTGAACTCAAAGCCCAGGAACTTTGCTTAAGTCCACAAAGATTTGCTGATTCTTCAGGAGAGAGTTACTGCGTCTGATTAAAATGTGTTTTCTTTTATCAGAAGGGTAAGACTCTTATCTGCTGTTTTCCAAGGTCTTGGTGACTGTTTTGAACATAAAGATCAAAGGGCAGTGCCCTTCCCCCCAACCAATTGTAAGACATTTCAGAAAGTTAAATGTGAGGAATATTGTATTCAAATGTGAATTATATGAATGTGAATACTGAACAGTATTCAAAGTTACACATTTGACATTTTGAAACAGTGGCAAGACAAATGTAGTAGATTTACAGGTAGTTGTGAGTGTTTCCATTGCTCAGACAATATTTTTTTTTTCTTTTCATAGCAACATTTGGAAGGTAGGTGCTCTGACTCACACCTTTTCATTTCTTCACTTTCCAAAGAGCCAAGAAAAAAATTTTTTTTGACCCTTGAAAACACTAGATGCATAAGAAAACAGCATGGCAAGGAAACTTACTACATTCTGACTTCAGAAATTTGCTAGCATGGAAGGGTCTTTTCAAAAGTGAGGTGGAAATTCAGGATAAAACAGAGAGATTTAAAGTAGAGTGATCTGGAGAATAACAAAAAGATCAGAGTAGGGGTGGGGAGGATTATGGAAGAAAGAAGAAAAGATGAGATGGAGTGAAGAAGAGGGTAAAGTCTACAGACTTAAATAAGCTTTAGGCAATTATCGGAACTTTCAAGGGAATTATCTGAACTGCACATCAAAATTTGTTGAGGCTCCTCCATTGTAGCTAGTATCTGGTTAAGGTTTGCATGGTAAACTTGCTCTCTTTTGTATGCCATGAGTGACTTAAAAGTTGAAATGATTCAGTGAAATCTTCGAAGTAAATCTGTGTCCACCAAAGCAGTTCACAGACCTGTTTACAACTTTTCTATCAGTCTCCTAGAATATCTCCAGTGATGCAATCTTTGGACATTACATCTGCTGTTTGAACACAGAACTCATTTTATCAAAAGGAACAAGAGTGCATTCCAGTCCACAATTTTAATGAATATCTTGGTAAGGACTCCAGATTCTTCCCTAGAGGATAAAAAGTCAACTAAGCAAGTCATATACACACCTGGCTTTGACAGTCAAATAATTAAAGAGATCGGCAAAGATAATTCTTTGGTTGCCAGAAAAATCATTAGAAGCACTATATTGTTTTGTATATCTTAATGTGGCCCAGAATCTTAAAAATATTCCCAAACAGAAATAAAAATGTTGAATTACTATGATAATCAGATTGTAAATTGAAACAAGCAAGGAAAAAGAAAAAAAATTGGCAGATGGTGGGGTGGACAAAAAAGTGGCAAATTCATGTGAGTGATGGAAACTCCCAAATGCTGTCCCTTATGCTTGGTACACGGGTGTTTGAGTTCAGGTGTTAGTTTGTCAATGGCTATGTGTCAGAACTGAGCATAAGGGTTTTTAGATATCCTTTATCATACTCAAACAGACCTTTCTCATTCCACAGTCAGATTATTTTAGAATCCACAAAAACACAGAATTCACTGGGAGGAAACTACTTTGTAGTTACCTGATGAAGCAATAGGAATCACACAACTTTCATTGAACTGCTGGGGGTAAAGTGGATTGCTGGCCTTTTATCTTTTATCTCTGAAATTGGCCCCCCAGCAGTAGCTTTGTTAAATCTGACACATCTTGAATTTGCCTTTTTTAAATTGCAAATTTAGCAGCTAGTGGTTTTATCTTTTTCAGCACCTATACTTCCACATTTTGAAGAGACTATTTTTAATGAGACTATTGTTAGCTACTTTAAAATATGTGGCATTCAGTTTTTAACAGGTTCAATGGGACATCGTCCCCCAAGTGCAGAGGAAGCATTTATAAAACAGACAAATAAAAGGTAAGAGGAATAAATATGGGGCATTTGTGATGTATGGCGATACGTTTTGAAAAGAGATAACACTGATAATAAGAAAGGGAAGTTTATCCAAAACACCGAAAATATGTAATAACTTGGGTCCAGATACTTTTCTATTCTCCTGGCACCTGAAGAAATATTAATTTTATTTCAGCTAGAAAATAAACACACACACACACACACACACACACATACATACACACAATACATATATTTGTTTTCTAAAGAAAACAACCTTCTGGTTCTGTTTTTTTTCATATGAGACTGACTGAACAATTGTTAGTATTTCACTTTTACGTTTGTAGATGTTTTATCTTAGGAGATAGCTGTCAGATTCAATCAGCTTTTGAAATCGTTTTTTGCCCAAGATAATTTAACTTTAATGTATTGTATTTCCTTCCTCAATTACTAATTACTGAAGATTAATGTTTTCAAATAAGGCCTTTTCTCCATATAATCCATCTCCTCTTCCTGCTTCAATCTAGCAAGAAGCCTGCTGAAAGAGGTCATAATCCTATTGTTTGCAATATTATAGCCTGTGACACTGGGAATGTTTAGGGTGTAATGATTGCAGTAAGAATCTTTGTGAACAAGTAGAAAGTACAGATCATGAAAGATTTCAGTTTCTCTGGTGGGTGATTTAACTGTGATGGGTTTTCTTCTCAGTGTGTTAACAATCTGCCTTTCAATGAATCTCGAAGCAGACTTGAAGCTGATTAAAAGCAGCATAAACTATAAATAATATTGTGTAAACACTACCAAAGCAGGACTTTCTTTATTACTCAGTTCTTACCTCCAAATCACACCAATTGCATTAAATCTGACTGAGAGAGACATGCTCTTCTTGGTTTTAGCCAGCAGAGAAATTTTACCTGAATTGCAGACATATAGGTATGGACCAGTTATTCTCTATTTTTTAAATTTATGTCCACACTTTTATGATTTTTGACATATATACATTTATTATATAACTTTCATAACTATATAATTTGTGGGTTTTATTTAAAATTTGTTGTAATGATCCACTTTCAGTTACGTGCATATCATTTAATGTCTTGAATTAATATTTTGATATTGGTAACATTTAAATCTAATATCAAATTTTGAGAAGAATCCATTAAAATACTATATACCTGAATAAAACATATTTGATATGTTCCCCATATTCCCCAAATAACCAAGAAAAGTTTTTCAAAACGAAGATGGTCCAGAGTTGAATGGCGAAATACACAAAACATTTAGGTAAAGAGCATGGCTTGCTTTATTCCTAAGAACTACTTTGTTGATTTTTATGAAGAAATAAAGAAATCATCTGCATTCACTTTTATATACCAAAATCTTATTTATTTTTAAATGCAAATAAGAATTTGTAACAATACAAAGGGAATCTGTTAACTCCATACACATGTAAACTTTTATTTTTTATTTGCAACAACACAGAGTTCTACAAAACCTACTATAGCAACTATAAATATAATTGGAAAGAGGTTTCTGAATGTTCTTATGTTCTTGTGGACTACAAAGGTATTTCCTTGCCTGTCTTTCTTCTGATTGCTCAAAAAGCAATCAATGTTGAATCTTAAGAAATTTGTTACTAATTTAGAGTCTCAAAGTTGCACTGCCACACTTCCATGTATCAAAACACTAATCCCATTGAATTTTACATCTTTTGTAGAGGATAACATTAGATAATTACATGGAAATGCTATGGATAATTACATTTAAAAGCGTGGAATGGCCAACAAATGTAAGATGTGATTGTCGTTATGTATTTAAAGCTGAAGAATTAAAAACAAATATTTGTCATTAAAAATAAGCAAATAAAATTAAGGACAATAAGGATTTAAAATTCATTGGAAAAGAATGGTAACTCATGGGTTCATACTGATAATAGAGATCTAGCTAGAGAAGCAGAGAAATGGGGCAGGAGAGAAAGTTCTTTCTCTCTTAACTTTAATTTAGGTTCAGGCATATATGTAAAGCTTTGTTATATAGGTAAACTTGTGTCATGGGGGGTTGTTTTACAGATTATTTCCTCACCCAGGTACTAAGCCTAGTACCTAATAGTTATTTTCTCTCGTTCTCTCTATCCTCCCACCCTCTACCGTTGAGAGGACCCTGGTGTCTCTTCCCTTCTTTGTGTCCATAAGTTCTCATCATTTAGTTTCCACTTATAAGTGAGAACATGTGGTATTTGGTTTTAAGTTCCTGCAAAAGACATGATCTCATTTTTTCTGATGACTGTGTAGTAGTTTGTGGTGTATATGTACCACATTTTCTTTAACCAATCTGTCATTGATGGGTATTTAGGTTGATTTGATTTCCTTGCTATTGTGAATAGTGCTGCAATGAACATTTGTGTGCGTGTGTCTTTATGGCAGAATGATTTATATTCCTTTGGGTATATACCCAGTAATGGGATTGCTGGGTCAAGTGGTAATTCTATTTCTAGCTCTTTGAGGAACTGCCATACTGCCTTCCACAATGGTTGAAATAATTTACACTCTCACCAGCAGTGTATAAGCATTCCCTTTTCTCTGAAATCTCACCAGGCAAGTTCAACCTCAGAGCCTTGATGAAAGCTACAGTAAATTTCCCTATAGGTGTACCCCTTCCATCAGCTTTGAAACCATTGTGTTAGACTTGGAGAGACTTCACATTTCTTAAGTTTCTCCATGAGAAGTATGACATGAGATTGGCCGGTGGAGAAAGCACAGAGGATCTACAGAGAACCTGTCAGTGACAACGGGGTAAGGAGGGGAATAAAGCCTAAGCCTGCAGGAACAAACTAGAATCTCAGGCAAAACAGACTTCAGATTAAAAAAATCAAAATAAAATAAAATAAAAAAGGCGGGGAGCAATCACTCCCGCTGGTCAGGTAGTGTGGTACCAAAGAGGAGCAGAGAAACAAGGAATGTCTAGTACCTGTGCTGGAATCCAGCTGCAGCTGCACATCTTGAGTCTCCAGAATCCGTGTAAAAGGGACTGGCAGGTGGGCCACCAATATGATGTGTGGTAATGTAAGTTTTCCAAATGTAACAGATGATAATGATTGTCTAGAAGTATCAATTTAAAAATCTTTATTTATTTATTTATTTTTATTTTTGAGACGGAATTTCACTCTTGTAGCCCGGGCTGGAACGCAATGCTGCAATCTCGGTTCACGGCAGCCTCTGCTCACCGGATTCAAGCGATTCTCCTACTCTCCCGAGTAGCTGGAATTACAGGTGCCCACGATCACACCCGGCTAATTCTTTGCATTTTTAATAGAGACAGGGTTTCGCCATGTTGGCCAGGCTTATCTTGAGCTCCTGGCCTCAGGTGATCCATTAGTCTCAGTCTCCCAAAGTGCTGAGATTACAGGCGTGAGCCGTCACACCCAGCCTTAAAAATCAAAATCTCGAACCTCACTTTCACATCTACTGAGTTACAAATCTTAAGACAGACCTTGAAAACAATGTTTTTTTAACAAGTGAAAAAGGTGATTCTTATCAGGCAAGCAATGGAAATGCTGCTGGAAACAAAGGTATCAGAACATAAAGAGTTTAAGTGTGTTATGAGCAAATTCAAAAGAAAAGAAAGTGGATATTTGCTACCATGCTTCGATGTTGAGTAAAAATTTAAATGGACAGCAATGCAGATCTGCAGCCTCTTCTTCACAATTCCAAAATTCATAAAATTCGACATTGATTTAATACCAAAACCTGATCTGCTGCAGATGCTGCTGGTAGTGTTATATAATATGCACTGCATTCACTGTACAGTATTGCCTTAATTAAATCTGCAAAACACTGAATTCAAGAAAACATTTGCCCTCGAGGCTTTTGGATAAGATTATGCTCCTATAATTATGCTAATAGCAATAACTAATATTTATTGAGATTAACTATGGTACTGGTCATTACAGAAGCTGCATTTTATTAATTATTGTAATAACCCTGTGGTGTTGATTGTGCAGTATTAACATTCCTCATTTTATAGAAAAGGGAAAGTGAAGCGTTGAAAATTTAAATAACTTCAATGCTCAAGGTCACATGGCTTATAAAATGACAGCGAAAGGATTCAGTCCTAAACTCTGACTTCATAGTACCCATGTCAACCATGCGATTATTCAAAACAAGGCCCAGATAAAATATAAAACTCTTCATTCTCCTGTGTACCCAGTGATATACAGATCGATAATAAGTATGGCTTGTATGTTGTACCGCATTTGAGAGAGCAAAATGAATCATAGGGCTTTTTTCCCTACATTCCTTGTAACGGAGACAGAACAGGATGTTAAAGGAACCAGAGCCGTCACTATCTGCAGAATACTTTGCAGGCCATCCTTATGCAGCACAGAAGCAGAGAAACGGCTCAGAAATGGCAGATCCTGGTTTCCGTGGGTTGCTCAGAGGAGGAAATCATCTCTGAGACAAATGATGCAATTAACTCAGTGCTTAGCTTAGGTTGTTGATTTTATCTAGTAAAAATAGAGGCCAGGCCATCCCTGAAAAACTGGGCATGAATAACTGAAACATTCAGCCCTGTAAGTTTACAGTATGACTTCACGTTGGAAAAGCACCTGGAGATGGACAAATAAAATATTCTGAAAAATCTATTATCTCTGTAATAGCTCCTGCATGCGAATCTCCCCTATACACTCTCACACTGGTGACTGCAGAGGCATCCACATGCTCATATACACACACATTCAGACAGGGTCCTAGTAAAATATATGCCTGTTTCTGACAAGAAACGAGAACCAGCTTCATCCTTTCATTTGTAGCCTGGGAGATCTAAATCCGTAACCTTTGAAGTAGGATATAGGAGGAAGAAAATACTAGAACTTCTGTTTATGGGTTTTTGTGTGTGTGTGTGTGTGTGTGTGTGTGTTATTTAAATTTTTCATCTTCAGTTTTTTACGTGGTGAATAACATATTAGTACAGTGATTCATTCTTATTTTAACTATATACACTTTAAAAAGGGTAGGAAAGAATAAAGTTTGGCATCCACTAAGCTAGATAAAGAAACAAAGAATGTTCTTTTATTTTTTTGAGACAGTCTCGCTCTGTCGTAATGGTCCGATCTCGTCTCACTGTAACCTCCGCCTCCTGGGGTCAAGCGATTCTGCTGCCTCAGCCTCCTGAGTAGCTGGGATTACAGGGGCCCGCCACCATGCCCAGCTAATTTTTGTATTTTTAGTAGAGACAGGGTTTCACCATGTTGGCCAGGCTGGTCTCGATCTCCTGACCTCAGGTGATCCACCTGCCTCAGCTTCCCAAAGTGCTGGGATTACAGGTGTGAGCCGCCACGCCTGGCCCAAATGAATGTTCTTATTCAGTAAATAGTTTGAAAGAGTGAGATAAATACACATTATCTGGCATTCGGTCTACAACATTTTCAGATTGAAGCATCACACAATAGCTAATGCTTGCAGTTGTGTACAATAGGCTTTGCATAATTCCAGAGCATCTTTCACATCATGGTCATTTTAAATCTCTATACTTACTCTATTTTTCTGCAAATGGCAGTGAAGTACCTCAAAGGATGCCTTTTCTAAGTGTCTGAGATAGGGGCAGGACTGGTTCCCGTGCAGGGCATACCAACTTCCCTGTCACTCTCAAACCTGTGCTTCTGTCCAGATATTATGAACATGGGCTCATGAGAATATATATACTGGTTCTTCTGCCATGTTATATCTTCTCTATTCCAGAGAAACAATGTTAGACTTTGTTCATTGCATCGTTGAAATCAAGATTCACTGTATTGACATTTCCTTAATTTACTGATTTAGTGATCGTAACAAATAATGAAGAAGAAGAAGAAAACGATGTCTTGCATGATGTAGTTTTAGTGAAACTACCAATTTAATTCACTGTTTTAGATTTGTTCCTGGGAATTGAGCAAATTTATTAGTTTGCAGTGTTAGGAATGCACCATTAAAAAAAAAATGTGTCAACTGCCCATCATCAGTCTTCTGCACTTCTCTAAATTTATCGTGTTTCTGAAACCTCCCTGTATTGGGTGTGATTCTTCTGGGTTCACAAAATTAAACTTACTTTATGAGGCTTGATGCTTTCTTTGTTGTAACTCAGATTTTAATTCTGTTCTCTCTTTTCCAGTTTGGTGAGGCATCTTTGGAATGGAGGCAAGAAAATGGAAATAAAGAAATTCTATCTTTTCTCTCATTTATATGCATTAATTCAATGTCTGCAAGTAAATGGGGACATTTTTTGAATGGTGTTTTAGTTACATCCTGGGTAAAATATGTTTACTCAGGTAGTTAACTGACATCGTCTCTTAGACACAGAGCTTGACATTTTAAACATTGTCTGACACATCTTTCAGATTGTGGACATCTATAGAGAGCAAATACTGTACCCTCTCTTTGCTCTTTTTCATAAAATGCCCATTAGTGTATAATGCAAAATATTATAGTATATGGTCAGTATAAAGCTTAATTGATGTTTAACAGTCACAAGAAATGTTTACTTTGAAGAAAGAAATGCGAACATTTAGATAAGTAACATAATGGGTTTTCTGCTAAGCTAAGTTGGCAAAACGCTTTGTCATCATATTCAACAAGAAATAGTTATTGTGATCTCACAAGAGACTTTCTGGGATAATAAGAATGTAAAGCATTTTGTTATGGAAGATGCCCATATGAAGTCTTTAGTTTTTACATTCTGTGGTTTAGTTTTTAATTTATGTGGCCTAGCTTTTAATTCATGTTCTCATCCACAGAAGTTCTGTGCAGAGAAATACCTGTAATCAAATCCTAGCTTTGTCATGTAGCAACCATGTGAACTTGACTAAATTGCTTGACTACTCAGAGTCTCAGTTTTCTCATCTATAATTTGGGAAATATAGTGTCTTCCTCAAAAGACAGATGTAAGGATTAAAACATATAACTTACAAAGGACACTTAATATAATTTCTGATACCTACCTACTATGTGATAGAAAATTTATATCCATGTTTATACTAATGTCTGGGCACCTTTCTCTGTGCCATCTCAGTAAGGTGCCACTTTTCCATCTCATTAAATTAACCTTCTTTCTCTGGTTCTAAGTGATTACAAGGAGATCCCGTGCTCAGGCCTCCAATTACCTTGTTTCTCCTCAGACTGCAGGACACCTTTTGAAGTTAATTTCAGTTCTGTTTTAGAAAAAGCAGATATCAAAAGAAAGAATAGGGTACATTCATTGGATTTTATGTTTCTTGAATTATAAAAATATTCTATGAGTATTTTCTCAGTCATAGTACTGGGTTCATTTAAGAGGAAAACATATTTAAAAGAATTAATCCGAGTTAAACAGGAACTTCTTAATAAGCTCCCGTTAGGCGGTGCCATGTGTTGCAAAGGACTGTTATTGAGCATTTATATAGCAGCTTGCTTTTCAAAGTAGTTTATAATTTATAATTAGTAATTTATGGTTCATAAAGATACCTTGAGCTAAATTTGTATTGTTATCTCCATCTCTTAAATGGAGAAACAAAGGTAGTTAACTAAAGTCATGTAATATGTCTAAGACCAAAAAGGAACTACCTCTGAGCCATTACTTTTCCAAGAGGAGATATGATCTTCATCTCTTTCTCACAAGGACAAAGGAGAGGTAAAATAAAACAGTAACACCCCACTCATCATAGTCACATTACAGAGTCACTGTTATGGGTGCTTATTTCTTTAGAGTAATCGGCTAATATTTGAATTTTGCTTTTTATACTAGATATGCAGAGTCTTTGCCTGGCTCATTTGCCTGCATCAGAAACATCTTTCACAATAATCTAAGTGAAATAGGGAAGTTTCTTTCCAAAAACAAACCTTTTCATCATGTATCCCAACCCTTACCACTCTGCAATTAGCAGTGCAATCCTTGTAAGCAGTAGTTTAAGGGGTGCGGTGAGGAGTGAGGTACTTCCTGCAGAGGTCTAGAAGTCCCCAAATTGGTCTAGGAGCAGCATCCCCCTCTTCCTCCCTCACAAATTGGTCTTTCCTGCTTCAGAAAGTCTAGTGCATAAGGACATTTTCTGTCCTTGAAAGTCAACTCTTAATTACCTGTGAACAGAATTTCTCATTAATTAACTTCATTCTCTTCCTCATGCTATCCAAATTAATTTCCCAGTACTCCAAAATGCTATGTGCCCAAGGTTAGTCAAAATATGTAAACATATTTCAGGAAATAAAAATATGTTTACTTAATGTTCACAGCAATGGTTTGTGTTTATATTATGTATTTATTAATATATTTATATACAATATATAATATAAATTCAGTAAAAATGACTACATTATATATTATTTATTTATATATTCATGTTTATTATACATAATATATACATATATAATATATAAGCATATGCAGTAGGTATATTCACATGTGTAACAATATAATATACATATTGATTTATAAATAATAAGCATATGTACTTGTTTTATAGCAATAAATGATAATAAACATGTAGTTTTACTATGTGAACATATAGTATGTAACAAATGTATATATTATATATAAATAGAATTTTTTACAGAACTGTATATTTTTATGTAAGTATATTAGTTTTAAATATTATGGATAAATTTATGATTATTGAAACCATTTGAAAACAAGTTTCAGGCATCATGACACTTGAAATACTTCCCCCTTAAACATGGCATATATCTCCTAAGAATAAGGCCATTTTTCTTTGTAACTATATTACAATAACATAAAAGCGTAATAATAATTCCTAATATAATACCCAGTTTATATTGAAATTTCCTGCATTGTGACAAGAATGTCTTTGATAGCTGTTTCTGTTTTGTTTTGAACCAGGAATCAGATTGGGTTCAGCTCCTAGATTTAATTCCAAACTTATTTGACCACCAAACTCTCCCCTTCTTCAAAGAGCTTGATGAGTGTGTGTGGTTCAGCATACCTAGAGAATCAAGAATGCGGAGCATTGAATAGTTTCTGAAAAATGTCCATCCAACACAAGACTGGTACACAGTGTGAATTAAGTAACAAATTGTCAAATGAACAATAGGTTGGAAAAAGGTCAGCCAAGGAAGCATGACAAAGGCATTGCTCATTGGGCAGGTGCAGCACTGGGAGGAGAGAGTAGGTAATATGAGGTACTATGAGATCAGGTGATGGCACCAGGCCTACATGTTTCCTTCTTTACAATTTGCCCCTCTGATTTCATGCTTGCATTAGACTAAAATACCTGTATAGTCAATTCCATAAACTCAAATGGATATCCACAGACACACACATGCACACACTCATACAGAGGTGGAGTGGAGAAGAAAAAGAGAGGAAAATAAATAAAGGAAGATAGGAAAGGAAAAATAAAGAGAAGAAGGGAAATAGTACTTTTGTTACCCAGTGTTTCAAGTTACCAACAAAGCCTCTAGGACATCAGCATACATACTGAAGAGTTGCCAGTAAATTTCAAAGTAAGCGGTTTTTTTAATTCTGTGAATTAAACTCATAAGCACTTCCTCTCCTACTCGAAGAACAAAAGGCCAATCAAGGAATAAAGAAAGGACTTTCAATATGAAGGCTTTTGATCAGACTTTTATCTCTAGCCTAGGTAAGGTGATAATAACTCTGATATCTCCTGGGGCCAGAATATTGATGATGATAGATTAGACACACTATGGCTGCATTTTCTCTGCAACTCTATGGTTTAATACTTTTGTATTTACATATATCTAGCAAATAATCCTTCTGAAGGTTCTTTGGATTATCTCTAAAGATGGATGGTCTTTCACCATAAGGACTCAGTAAGACGGGGCCTGAAAGCACCTAGCCTAGGGTCTAGCACAGCACAATGTGCTTAATAGATGTTGCCTTATATGATGAATGCTTTTTTCCCTTGAGTCACATCTTGGGGGAGTGGGTTGCAGTATATGAGAAACAAACTATGATTCTACTTGGTAGGAAGTAGAATACGAAAAAGTGACAGAGATGCACAGGTCTCCTGTGACTCGCAATTCAACTTGCATCAAAAGAAGTGGTAGGGATTTTTTATGGGAAAATGATCCAAGCCTTTAACCTGGTAAATTTCACTTTGAGTCTTTAGACTATTGTCGTCAAATTTAAAGAATTCTTTAAAAATGCTTTTGTATTCCTTCTTGTCATTTTTTTTTCAATTTTATAACTTTATTTGAGGTATTTGACGATCAGCGATTAGTTCTCATCCACATTGACTGTCTGTAGATTTTTGAAAGTGGTTAACAAGTATACAAGTAACCAAAGAATAGGGCTTATTTGGTGAATCTTCATCCTCATTACCTTTTCTGGACAACCACACACAGATTCGATCGGGGACTTTCTTTATTACTTTGGCCCAGACAGCTATGTTGAGCCTGGTATCAATGCGCACATCTGGAGTTCCCATCTCTTTCGTGGCAAATTTCTGAATCGCTTTGAGTGCCCGAGGACCACTCTTCTTGAAGCCCACTCCATGGATGCGCTTGTGAATGTTGATGGTGTATTCTCGGGTCACCACCTCGTTGATGGGAGAAAGGCCCTTTTTATTCTCTTCACCCTTCTTTGTGGGAGCCATTCTGCCAGGTCCAAATTGGAAAGGAAGAGCGTGAGGGATTCCTTGTCATCGTTCTCTGACTGTACAAGAGTTACAGTATGACTACTATCATGTATCTCTAGAAGGTCTGCAAATAGGGTAAACATTATTGCATGCTAAGCGGTATTTTAAGGCTTTAATTCAACTCATCTTGAAAACAAGTAAGCAAGTTTGACAATAGGTGTTTAGAGTGTGGTAAATTTTAAAAAAGAATTTATCAAAGCTTTAATAGCATTGAGTTAGAAAGCATGTCTTTCAAGACTGAAATTCTTAATGAATTTGGTCTTAAATTCTATCTTGCCAATCAATTTAATGTGAACATTCATATATAAAGCCCATTTTATTTCTGATTTATGGCATTAATCCAACTCAATAGGGAGATCTAGTGGCCCTAATCACTTTTAGTAAGCTTTATTTAAGCATCTTAGGATGATATGTTTCTCAGATAGCTGCCATATCCAGTCTCCATTTGCACCAATATGCTAAAGTAGTATTCACCAGTTCCAATAATACACCTTTTTGTTTTTCCAAAAGAACCCTACCAACAGCAAATATAAGCATCCCATTCAAGTTCACTTGTAAGGAAAACAAATAGCAATATAATGGCTATAAAACACCAGGAAGAATACAACTTGGAATGACTTTCGAGAGAGCATTTCAAAATTCTAGCTGTCAGTAACTTAGTAATCTAAATTGTTTGTAAGGAGATTTATTTATTCGTTCTGTAACTAACACATATTGTCACTTTAGAGAAAATTTGGAAAATACAGAAAAATAGAAAAAAAATGCAAAGAATAGTTGAACTATTTTATTGTAATTTTTATCTTATCTTAAATATAACTTAAAATGAAAGTCATTCTTGCAATTTTGTAGAGTTTGGAATACAGGATGGGGAAAGGCAGAAGAAACAAAGAGAAAAGAACAACATTACAGAACATTATGGAGATAAAGGGCATACCTAAGAATGAGAGCTTTGCCATTGTATGTTGTTCTTTACTCGAAATACTCTTGCTATTCAAGATCTGGGCCGTGCTTGGCTGTAATCTTCCATTCTTGCCAAGTGTGTGTGGTATTCTGGGGATGTGGACAAATATCCACAGGAACTTGGCTGAGACCTACAGATATATTTTTACCTCCAACAGCAAACAACCAGGGCATTAACTTGCTCTACCATTTAGCACTTTACATTTGAACCACAGCAGGCCAGTTTAGTGTGGTCCTTTGTGAACCAAAATTAGAGTGTTGTAATCTGCCTTTCAGGCTTTGATTTTTTCCAAGATTTATAAAGAAAGACATCATAGAATTTAGAGATAAACTCTCAGAGATATAATTCCTTTGCTTAATACATAAGAAAAACTTGACTTCAGGGGAAAGCACGGGATGAAAACCCTAGGATTTAATTAGCTGTGAAGCTCTGGGCAAACCACATAACCATTCTGAGATTCAAGTCTCCTCATCTGGAAATTGATGGAATTGACCACAATAAATTTCAAGTGTCATTTAGCTTTCATATTCCAATAACTAATTTTGTGATTTTATGAAAGTGGAAAATGTAAGTAGTTTTTGATAAAATTCTTCATATGAAACTATGGAACTGAGAATTGTTTGCTCTGTGGTCAAGGCTTAATGACTTAGGCTACATTGGAAGTGGCTATGCTATATCAAAGGAGAGAGAATACAGTAATTAGCCCTGCCATGTCTAGTCTGGGAAGGTATTGATACAAGGTAAAATGGAAAATAGGATATCCCATAGAATAATTTGGTACTGTTGATACCTGCCCTTATTTTCTCTCTTCTGATAACAATTGAAGGATGGAGGGATTAATGGATAGCAAAAGACATGTCACCTTCAAACAAGCATTGATTCTTCACATGTTCATAAGGAGTAAGAGTGGTATAAATAATAGCATATATTGGAGACCTTCCTTCTACAATTATCTGGGTCATTACTGTTGAAATCATCAAGTTCATGAAAACAAGCAAAGGAAAGAGGGAGAAATAAAATAAGTAAGAGCACATCACATGTTATTTTATGTAATACATGGAATTCTGAGAGGTAACTGGTAATAGGCCCATACTTAGACACAATAAAATTGCAGCTCCCAGTGGTTAAAATAATTTGCTTATTTTGCCATAAATAGTTAAAAATAACATCTAATGAAAATTCAGAACCTGAAATAGTTGTGCCTAATTTATGTTGACTATTCATGTTTTAGGAATCCCAATCTCCCAATTCCTGTTACTCTGGCCCACCAGGCCCAGGACTTGCCCTTAGGCATTTCCAGTTCCAAAACTTTGCACACAGTTCCCACTCTCTGGGATGAATTTGAACCAACAAAACCTACTTCTTCTAAGAGGTCTCTCCTGATTATCCAGCTGTCAAGGCCTCTCTCCCTTTTCTAAACTCCAACAGTACTTGCTGTGGGTGTTCGCCATTTGTCACTTAACCTTTAGGTTTTGTTTTATTGGTTCTTTCCTCAGTGCTAAGCTTCTTACTTTTCCATACACCTGTGTGTCCTCAAGAGGAGGAGAAGTGCTTGGAAAAGTTAGCACTAAGCCTGCTGCAGGTACGTTTCTCCACTGGCATCTGAGATTAAAGGGACTTATGTTCCACTTTGCATGGTTTGGAATGGACAACAATGGACATGATTCTTTCATTCTGCCATCCTTTAATTCTCCCTAGAAAGTGATCCAAATTTTTAAAGAAGAAGAATTGAGCACTATCTGCAATCCCCAAGGTACACTTTGCTGCTTAACTCAACTTTGAATGAAAACTCGGTTGAAAATATTTTCTTCCTTCTGTCTTTTGAAAATGTAAAGATCAAATGGAAAAAGACACAGGTCATACATATTCACCTATTCTAGTCAATGATTTAAATATAAACACTTCACAAAGAACCAAAAATGAAGGAAAGCATTGATTAGTGAACCTTGTACATCCTGTTTAGAGATCAAAGGGGCCAATGAGCAGGGATCAAAGTAGGGGGAAATTCAGAATGTAACACCCTTGCGAAGCGACGTTTCTCACGATGTGGTATGGCTTAATCAGAGCCACTCCATTCAGCAGCTGCAAAGAGGAAAAGGAAAACAATCCTGAAAATTATTAATTAGGTAAGCTTATGCTCTGTGTGCCTTTCATGAAATAGAGCCATTTCAGCAGCTTGTGCCAGCTTTCAGTAAAGAGGTATTTTTGGAGAAGACTAACCTGTGCTGCAGGTAGGTTCCTTTTAGAAATGATCACAAAAGCACCTTGTTGCAGCAACCAGACAACCACACCTAGCTTGACTCAGTCTGCAAAACTCTCATTGCACATTATGAGGCTAGCTTACACCACAGGAATATGCTTCTAAACTACTTCGTTTGCAAAAGGTTAAAAAATTCCTTAAAGCAACCAACTCAGAATGTTCCAAAGATTTAAGTAGCAATGCTAAACATCTGAATTATGTTTTACAGTTTTCAAAATGTTTTCATGCATATTATTTTATTTGTTAATCATAACCTTACTTAAAGTTAAATAATCTGCTGTTGGGACATAAAGTTGGTAATTAGCAGAATAAGGACACGCATCCTAGTCTTTTGAGTGTAGTGATACTTCTACATATGCCAGGTTATAAAATACAAAATTTCAGAAAAACATTAAGGTTGGCAATAGGAATTAATACAAACAGTAAGGAACTTGGAAAAGAACAATAAGTGAATGGAAGAGGTACACTGCTTGGATCTGAGCTCTAGCAGGGGAATGATAGTGATATTTTGAAAACCACGCGCTGGGCTCATGCCTGTAATCCCAGCACTTTGGGAGGCCAAGGCAGGCAGATCACAAGGTCAAGAGATTGAGACCATCCTGGCCAACATGGTGAAACTCCGTCTCTATTAAAAATACAAAAATTAGCTGGACATGGTGGCATGTGCCTCTAGTCCCAGCTACTCCGGAGGCTGAGGCAGGAGAATCGCTTGAACCCAGGAGGTTGCAGTGAGCTGAGATTGCAATTGCACCACTGCACTACTGCCTGGCGACAGAGCAAGACTCCTTCTCAAAAAAAAAAAAAAAAAAAAAAAAAGAAGAAGAAGAAGGAAAAGAAAACCACTTCATATCTAAGTCCATAAATTTTAGACTCTGTGCTGACCAATCATCATCTTCTGTAAATACATTCTTTTCTCCATAGTGCATATGGTTGATTACGTTTAAACTTTTGTTATTTATAATCACATTCCAGATATACCTTCCTGAGGGGCACTCAAGTCAGCAATTCCATTTACAGATTATCAATAAGAGTGGGTTTCCCCTGCAAATGGCTTATCTCATTCATCATTCTGCTTTTCTCCTAATTTTATCTTTTTTTTTTTTTTTTTTTTTTTTTTGAGACGGAGTCTCGCTCTGTCGCCCAGGCTGGAGTGCAGTGGCCGGATCTCGGCTCACTGCAAGCTCCGCCTCCCGGGTTCACGCCATTCTCCTGCCTCAGCCTCCCGAGTAGCTGGGACTACAGGCGCCCGCCACCTCGCCCAGCTACTTTTTTTGTACTTTTTTTTTTTAGTAGAGACGGGGTTTCACCGTGTTCGCCAGGATGGTCTCGATCTCCTGACCTCGTGATCCGCCCGTCTCGGCCTCCCAAAGTGCTGGGATTACAGGCTTAAGCCACCGCGCCCGGCCTATCTTAATTTCACTTTTGGAGGAAATCTTGCCATTGCCCTCATTATTCATGGCTTTTGTGACTCAGTTATTAATGTCATTAGCGTTTTCCAAAATTTGTCTTTGTTTCTGTTTTTTTTTCTTTCTGAACATATATTTTAAATATTCTGCTTCCTCAGATCCCCCTTCCCCATTTCTTCCTCTTGCAGATAATTTAGTATTGCATTATAAGAATTTTACACTCTATGTCTTCCATTTCAGAAACTTAAGGTACAGGGTTCATGCTTCATTTTTCTTCAAAGTTTGTGCAATCAACTCTCTATGTCCATTGTTCCCACTTCTGCCATGCTACCATGCTGCTAGGATACCATGATCGCTTTTTCTCACTTAGTTTTAAAACAAATTCCTTTTTCTGAGACAGCATTAGGTTTCCTCATTACTTCTTGTACCTCCCTTGGGAAGGAAGTGAAGACATAATAAGAAACAGCCAGATATATTGGTTTCACCGTAATATGTTGCATTGGAGTTCCCCATTGCTGCTGGATCTTTCCCCCATGCCGATGTTAAGGATCTACATTTTGAATAGTATAGCAAGTATAGCATCGGTTTCCTTTATGTGGTCATATAGTATGTAACAATTGTTTTCTTTATTCAATGGCTTCTTGTATGCTTCAGTTTACCTGATCCTGAATTTCTGTATAGTATGTATTAATGGTTTTAGAGATCTGAGAAACCAGAGAAGTTTTCTGAGGACATGCTGTTACACTCATTGTGAGGATGGCAGTGGTGGCAGTGGCTCAACTGTCCTGTCATTTAGCAGCTCAGTCACAGGAATTAAGAATACCTCTAGCTGTGAGATTTTATGCTCAACTATAAAGGTGAGGAACATAAGGATGACATATGGATCTTTCTCTCTTTGTTTCTTAACATGGAAGAATGCACACCATCTGCCTCAGCTGGAAACTATTAGTCCAGGAAGTTTGACTGTCCTAGAAATTCCCTGTGGACCCACATGACTTGTCTGTGACTAGCTATTTTTTTCCTGTTTGTTTTAAAATTATTAATTTTAATTATCCTATATTTTTAAACTTATTTTCTTTTCTTTTGGGTGATACAGTATATCTTAATACTATGTCTTAATACTTCTTTTTCTTTGCTGTCCAATTACATTGACTTTTTATATTTTGTTACTTTTTGTCACTTCTTTCTCATTTAATTTTTTATATCTAAATTAATACTTTGAACTTTTCATTCATCTTTGTCCATTTTTCTCTAGCTGGTTTTTCTACATTCATTTTAAAATCTCACTTGTTTTGTTGTTTATTTTTTCTTCTCTAACTTAGCAAATATATATCATTCACCTACTATATATTAGATATTTATTCCTCATATATTTTATCATAAATAAGATCAGATCTATCTTAGACATTTAGCACCAATCTACCTTTTTCTCTTTCTCATCCCCTGGCCAAATTTGTTCCTATTCAGTAATGTATACTTTAAAAATATATTCCTATATAAATTTTTAAGTTTTATCCTAACAACTTATCAATAAGTATTTGTTATTCTACATCATAAATCTCAACTTTTATTTTTCCGTGATCTGTGCATTGATATATGAACATCTGAGATTAGAAGTGTCTGTATTTTTTCAATCCCCTTCCAAGTTTATTATTTCTTACATGTATTACTGGATCCCTTTAAATGTTCCCTAAATTTTTTCCCTGATCTCTTCTGGTGGCATTGTTGCTTCTCAGTCAAATTGGCATGAATGGTGGTATCCACGGGATGCTACGTTCTGGATATGTGCTTCAGAAACACATCATACATTGATATTGGTCATTCGTTGTGTGTCAGTCACCCTTGGTATATTTATTCTTTCTGGATAAATACTAAGTTTCTTAGAACTTAGTGGTAGCTCTTCTTTATTAAGCTGATTATTTATTCATTCAGCAAATGTTCCTTGAGTGACTTTTGTATGTATATTCTGTAAGAGGTATGTCACATTTATTCCTTATAGATATATCTTATATGCCAGTGACTCTGTTCTCTCCCTCTTCTGTGCACACCTACAGAGTTACTACAGGAAACCTTTGTTTCTCTTTCTCTCCTTATTCTATATCATATTATTTTACTGAGTGTTTTCTTGTAATGGTTTGGAGTCTTGACTGCGTAATCAAACACATGGTTTCCTGACTTCTTTTCTAAATTATGTTACTTTTATTCTACCAAGCAACTCATTGTCTTTGTTAAACCAAAATGTTAGGAGGCCTGTCTCATCAAGCAATGTGGACACATAGCTGGTACTTGCTGCAGAAGGAAGACAAATGTGACACATTCCTTTAAACTGTTTGGAAATAGGCCCCTTAGTTTCTATATATTTTTTTCTTGGTTAGTGTTGAATCTCAAATGAAATTAGCAAGCTTTGTAACTCCTCTTGATAGCTCTTCCAGAGATGACCCTCTAAGTGAACAATTCTCACTTGTTTGGTTCAGGCTTTGATCTTCTGGGGTTATAAGAGTTTGCTTTATATATAAGCCACTCCCTTCTCCCTCTATCCTCAACTGTTTCCCTCCACCAGGCAATGCACAGTTGGTTGGCAACTGCCAGCAAATGACACCAACTGCTACCAAACTTCTATCTTCACAGAATAGCCACTAGATTGCAAGAAAATTACTCACCTTTCCAATTCTCTAGCTTTTGCTGCAAGGACAATTGGCATTGGTTCATTACTAGGTTCATTACTCTTTAAATGTTAGACCTTAGTATGAAGGAAGGTTAGTTCTAGGATCTGAGTGTTTGAGATCAGGTGATCTCATCATCCTAGAGAGAAGGTTTAAGGAAAATAAAGAAAATGCCATCAATTATCTTAAATATACTGGAGGAAATGTTCTATGTTTAAATGGACATATGATTTACTTTACAGAACCACTTTGCATTTGGTAAGAACTGAATAACAACTTGTTGGAAGTTTGTTTGAATGAACACTCAGCATATAATATGGTTGAGAGATTTTATTTATGTCAGAAAGTCCAAATATACGAAATTCAAACTTATTTTTGGAAATTCAAATGCAATAGAATCACCAACATGTACTGGTAATTAACGAAAGTGGGCAGCTCAGTTCAGGCAATAATTATTATTGATAATAACTGAAATAAAAGGATTTTAAGTATAGTGCCAATTCTTCTTTCTTGCTTATTGCATTATTAATATTGCTATGGACACCAATATTAAAGAATCATTTTATTTAAGTTTGTAGTTGCGAGCTCAACTACTGAAACTTCTCACTTTAAAGAAAAGCCTTCTCAGACCATCAATATTTCACCATGTCAAATGATCATAGACTGTCTCAAAATTAAAGCAATTTCACTCGGTCACTATTTTATTGATAATTATTTTACTTTAGGAAGATACTCTCTTTGGGGTGTTAAAATTATTTTACATAATTGATATAATTATCAATTATGATATAAGAGAGTTTATATAAATTGATATGAGAGTTATATATGATAAAATTGATATGAGAGTTGTGACCAGAGCTTATATGTCTTCACTAGTTGTATTGAATATTTTGTGAAAAATTTATGTGATTAAATAACTTTGGAAATAAATGCATCTTTATCTTGGAGACACACTTGGTTTAACCTAGTATATCAGTGTCAAAACAGAATTTTAAAGATACATAACTGACAGTTTTCATGAATTATTCACTCTCTTGTTTCTTTTGTCACAGACACTTCATATTTTAAACACATTTTGAGGATACAAACTAATTAATCTTTTTGTTTCAACCAGTCCCTAGTATGAAATAACTTGGGAAAAATTTGTGTTCATAAATACTTGTTTTCGAAATTAACATCTATTTAGGTCTTTATGAATATATGTGCCTTCTTTGCCACAATACAATTTTCTATCAAGTAAACCTTTAATCCAGTAAGTATTGATTTACCACTCATTAGTAAGCCCTACTCTCTGAGCCTCAATATCAAGCATTTACACATTAAAAATTGTTTGAAAAATCTAATGTTAAAATTAAGAACAAATGTAGTTATAAATGAAGAATACTGTATCAGGAATTGGGATCTGGGTTACAGTCCTGGCTTTAACAACCTAATGACCTTGAGTAAGCTACTTAACTTTCTCCAACATCAGTTTCTTCATGCTTACCTCTAAAAATATGTATCCAATTTCAATTTTACTATGCAATATGGGGTGAAAGGAATGTCACTTACTTTATTTCACTAAGTAAAATTTACTTTGTTTCCACATCCCTTCCTAGCAAGTAGGCAGGCATTTAAACCATCACCATTATTGGGGATCCTCATCTCCTCATCCTCCAAGGTTGTATGAAAGCCTGGAGTTCTTAGGTAATTCAGAGTATTCAGGGAGGAGCTTCTATCTTCCCAGAGTGGTCAGTGATGAAATGCTCATTGCCCAAGATGGTTAATCCCTTGAAGGCAGTAGCTCTGTTTTTCTGGGGGTGGAAGTGGAGCATATGAGATTTTCCCTGGCTGGAAGTCATGGAATTTCTGGTCTTGCTGCACAAAAGACATGGCACCATCATGCTCACTGAGGTTCTGTCATCGCCTCAGGGAGTACGGTGCCCAAATACTTTAACAGATAAAATTGCCCTAAGCAGGCTAGGCGCGGTGGCTCACGCCTGTAATCCCAGCACTTTGCGGGGCCAAGGCAGGTGGATCACCTGAGGTCGGGAGCGTGAGACCAGCCTGGCAAACATGGCGAAACCTCTTCTCTACTAAAAATACAAAAAGCAGTCGGGAGTGCTGGTGCATGCCTGTAATTCCAGCCACTCTGGAGGCTGAGGCAGGAGAATTGCCTGAACCTAGGAAGTAGCTGTTGCAGTGAAGAGAGATTGTGCCACTGCACTCCAACCTGGGAAACAGGGCAAGACTGCGTGAGAGAGAGAGAGAGAGAGAGAGAGAGAGAGAGAGAGAGAGAGAGAGAGAGAGAGAGAGAGAGAGAGAGAAAGAGAGAGAGAGAGAGAGAGAGAAAAAAAAATAAACACCCTAAGCTGTCTATATCAAATGGATCATGTTGGGATATTATGATTGTTCCTGGATGCAGCTATCAGGAAGAATGTAGACAGGTCCCCAGAACCCAAAAAACTCACAGGCCTTTATTTCCATTGTCTTTGGAAAATTTTGCCCACAGACCAGGACCTGTTGCTTTTTTTCATCTGTCCATGGGCAGGCCTTTCTTCCCCATCCTACCTCCTTGCTGAATGCCCCTTTTGAGGATCTTTAGGAACTCAGTGCTGGCCTTTCTGTTCCATAGGTATGTCTGGAAATAATGAGATCCTAAAAACTAATAAATGTTTTGTGAATAAAATCCTTTTAAAAAGTAAGTTTTTGTTTTTTGTTTTTTGTTTTTTTCTTTCCCATACTCATTCACCTGGTTAAGTATTATAGTTAGCGGTATCAAAACAAAGGTGTATCTGAAAGAAGGTAGCTGTCCTTGCCTAGGGAAGTCAGAAGTCTCAGATTATTTTGTAGACGTGTCTCGTTTTCTCAGGCTATATAAGTGGCTTTCAATTCTATCTTATACTCAATTTTAATATGTAGTTATGTCTTTATTCCTCAGTTCTCCCTCCTGCCAGACAAACTTACTTGGGGCCTATTTGAATCAACTTGAATGTATCCTCTGTTGCATTAGAAAAACTAGAAAGACCAGAACAAGTTAAGAGAGAGTTGTTGATATGGTTTGGCTGTGTCCTCACCCAAATCTCATCTTGAATCATAGCTGCCATAATTCCCACGTACTGTGGGAGGGACCCAATGGGAGATAATTGAACAATGGGGGCATTTTCCCCCATACTGTTTTCATGGTAGTGAATAAGTCTCACGAGATCTGATGATTTCATAAGGGGTTTCCCCTTTCACTTGGCTCTCATTCTCTCTTGTCTGCTGCCATGTAAGATGTGTCTTTCACCTTCTGCCATGATTGTGAGGTCTCCCCAGCCACGTGGAACTGTGAATCCATTAAAACTCTTTTTCTTTATAAATTACCCAGTCTCAGGTATGTATGCCTTTATCAGCAGTGTGAAAACAGCCTTATACAGTTGTACTCTCTTCTGTACTAATCAACCAAGGTTTGGAATCATATTTTATTTTCTAGACTGAATAGTGTGAAGATTAAACTGGTCCATATCCAGGATATAGCTATATGGATAGTAAAATATTTCTATTTGAAATGTGAGAAATAGTTAATTTGGAAAATATATTTAGGGAAAATTATAATCGTTCTCTTGTTCTATGTATTGTCTCGTGCATGCGTGTGTGCATGTGGGTGCACATGTGTGTCTCCAAAGGCATTATTTCGTTTCACTCTGAGATATTAATGGCAGACATTATAGAGTGAAAATTTCAACTTCATAGTAAGTGTCAAAGTCAAATAAAATACAGATGGATCTCTGAAATTGAAACATTTTGTTGGGGAAGAAAGAATTGCAATTCAGGGCATACATGCAGACTGGATGGTCTTTGACATGTCCAAAGATCAAAGAGAAGGTTAGAGGTTTTATTAAAAAAAAAAAAAAAAAAAAAAAAGAGAGAGAGAGAAATGAGGCCCAGCACAGTGGCTCACACCTGTAATCCCAACACTTTGGGAGGCTGAGGCAGGCGGATGACCTGAGGTCAGGAGTTTGAGACCTGCCTGGACAACATGGCGAAACCCCATCTCTACTGAAAATACAAAAATTAGCTAGGCGTGGTGGTGTGTGCCTGTAATCCCAGCTACTTGGGAGGCTGAAGCAGGAGAATCTCTTGAAGCCTGGCGGCAGAGGTTGCAGTGAGCCAAGATTGTACCACTGCACTTGAGCCTGGGCTATGGAGTGAGACTGTCTCAATAAATAAATAAATAAATAAATAATAAATAAATAAAAATATTTGTATTGCTCTTTGAGAAAGTCCATTGGCACTGGTGAGGTTTTGAAAAATGGCAAGTTTAGATTGGTAAGTGACAGACGTGAGTAAAATTATTCTTAGAATTGCAGGATGTTGTTTCAGAAGCTATTAGATAAAACTGGTTTCAGGTTATAGCAGGCAGTTTCAGCAACCAGGCTCAGAGAGAATTACATTCTTCGATCACTGTTATTGTGCCCTGAGTGCTTTTCCCCCCAGCCTTTTGATTCTGTTTCAATTTGGTATAACAAAAATGACTCAATTTGTATGATCAACTTTTTCAATAAGGAAATACATTCTGTCAATTATATTTTCTGAAAAGGAAGCAGACAGGCTTCCTAAAGTAGTCCATTTTCTGTCCTTGAAGATCTTAAACTGGATTCTCTGTACTCATGGGCCAGATAGAGTACAGAAGTGATTCTAGTATTGAATCCGTAGCTGTACTCCATGGCCTCCAAAGCCACCTGTCACCTCCTGCCTCTACACACACACACACACACACACAGACACACACACACACACACACACACAGACACCATCTATTAGATGCCCCCCTAACCCTTAATTCTAAGATATCTAAAAATGCTGGGCCCATAGATAATTCTCAATCATTGAATTATAAATGATTTGGAGGGTTTTTTTAAGACTATGAGTGTAAAATATAAGCATTTAAGTCATTTTGATGGAAATATGATGATGATCTGGAAACATAATTATTATATTACTCCCTTCTTTATCTCAACTCTGTTGGATTGATTTTAAGAATACTTCCTCGATCTTTCCTTCATAAACCTGAAGTTAATTCCACACAGACTTCACACAGAATTAATGTTTAAGTTTTGTTCTGTGCTGAAATCCTAATAAATATTCCCTACCAGTTTCAGAATTTCAGTTTGCAAAAAGATACAAGTGACTGGATATCCCGATATATGCCAATTGTACCCAGCAGTTTTTTGGTCTTGTCTTTTTGGAAATCCTGGAGCCCAGATTTCTTTCTTTGCCTTAAGTCTTAGTCTAGGTGTTTTCTGTGTGTGTTTTTTTTCCTATTCTGTTGCTCTTATGTTCTAAAAATGGTCTCTCAACCTTTTCCCAGTTACTTTCCTTGGTCTACAAAGCCAAAGGGGAGGCAAGAAAATGTATATATTATTGGGTGGCTTTCAGATAACCATAATGCACATCTTGGTGCCCTCCCCTACTCCCCAATCCAGTGACCTGGAACATAAGCCAAGTAGATTTTAGCTGAGGTGAAAAACTGTGTATCAGGTTAGGTAGACTGTTGGCTTTCTCTGCCTTTTAAATTAAATTCAATTGTTCTGTTATATTTTAAAATAAAATAGTCCTTACTGACAAAGTAAAGCTGTGTTAAACCTCAGACCAATTAAAACCACATGAAAATAAACTCACTCCTGGTATTGGTAAAAGGGATCAGGCTCTTTTTGAAAAAATAATGTGGTGCTTCTTGAATATTCAATTTAATGCTTACGCATAAAGGCCCAGTAATGTTCCCAGAAATATTCATAATACCTTTCTGATTTGGCTATATCTTGAGTTAGTTACCCAGGGACGCAAAGATTGTGGTTTGGGAGACCATCTCCTCTCTTCACAGAAAGCTAGTGAGGGGTAGGCAGAGGAGGGGAGGTGACGAGTGAATCCCTCCAATGATTTACTGGAAATTAATTCTCAAATTTTCAGGCCTGGAAATTGTGTTTGTTATATTCATCACTTAGTTGAACTGCATTTTTATTTTCTATCAGTTTGCATTTACTTCCTCCTTACCTAGTGTCTGAATTATATTCCTTGCTTTTAATGTTTATTTATTAAGTACCATTTAGAAGGCACAGTTGTATGACAGGAACTTACAATTTTATTTCATATTTCAGAGTTAAAAAATGGCAAATATGCTGCCACATACATACATTTTATTTGAACTTAACATTTTTGCTGTTTTAATTTGTTATTTGGACCACTTTTCTTGAAAGCAAATGGACTTTAATAATAAGAGTTTATATAGTGATATACATGAGTACATATTGTTGTTTTACTCTTATACTGTCCTTGGCTTAAAGATAAAAATATGTAATTATAAAGTATACATTATGTAGTTTATATGCAGTTTTTTTAACTATAGAAAGAACTACATGTTATGCAAACTTCTAAAATGATCCCTACCTCTTGGTATTCATGACCTTGAGTAATCTTCTCCTATCCGTTGTGGGCTGAACCTAGTGACTCGCTCCTAATTAACAGAATACGGCAAAAGTGAGAAGGTGTCCTTTCCATATTAAGCTTTAAAACATCATGACTTCTGCCTTGCTAGCAGATGCTATCTCTTACTAGATTTGATGAAGCAAGCTGCCATGATGAAGAGCCTCATATTTCAAGAAACTGAAGGTGGCCTCTATTCAAGAGCCCACAAGGAAGTGAATCTTATCAACAACCACTAAATGAGCTTAGGAGCAGATCCTGCCCCAGTTTAACCTTGAGATAACTGTGAACCTGCACTAAAAACCTAATTGCAGCCTTGTGAAAGGTGCTGAGCTAAAGGATCCAACTAAGTTATACCTAACTCAAAGAAACTGTGAGATAATAAATGCATGCTCTCTTAAGATGCTAAATTTTGGGATAATTTGTTACACAGCAATAGTTAACTGACACAGACTATATCCTTACCCATTGCTTTAGTCAGTCATAGCTTCTTTCGGGTCTCCTGGGAGATTTTTACTCTCTTTTTTTCTTTCCAACTTTTATTTTAGGTTCAGGGGATATATGTGCAGGTTTGTTACAGGGTAAATTGCACGTTGCAGGGGTTTGGTATACACATTATTTCATCACTCAGGTACTGAAGTTATTACTGGATAGGTAGTTTTTTGGTTCTCACCCTCCTACTACCCTCCATCTTCAAGTAGGCCCCAGTGTCTATTGTTCCCTTCTTTGCATCCACATATACTCAATGTTTAGCTCCCTTTCACATAGGTGAGAATATGTTGTATTTGCTTTTCTGTTCCTTCCTATATTAATTCACTTAGGATAATGGCTTCCAGCTCTATCCACGTTGCTGCAAAGGACATAATTTCGTTCTTTCTTATGGCTGCATAGTGTTCCATGGTGTATGTGTACCACATTTTCTTTATCCAGTCCACCACCAATGGGCATCTAGGTTGATTCCATGTCTTTACCATTGTGAATAGTGCTGCAATGAACATATGAGTTCACGTGTCTTTATGGTAGAACGATTTATATTCCTTTGGCTATATATCCAATAATGGGATTGCTGGGTTGAATATTAGTTCTACATTCTTTGAGAAATATCCAAACTGCTTTCCACAGTGGCTGAAGTAATTTACATTCCCACTAGCAATGTGTAAGCAGTATCTTTTCTCTGCAACCTCATCAGCATCTGTTATTCTTTGACTTTTTAATACTAGCCTTTCTGACTGGTGCGAGATGGTATCTCATTCTGATTTTGATTTGCATTTCTCTAATGATTAGTGATGTTGAACATTTTTTCATATGCTTGTTGGCCACATGAATGTCTTCTTTGGAGAAATGTCTGTTCATGTCCTTTGCTCATTTTTAATGAGGTTGTTTGTTTTTTGCTTGTTAATTTGTTTAAATTCTTTATAGTTTCTGTATATTAGACCTTTGTGAAATGCAGTTTACAATATTTTCTCCCATTCTGTAGGCTGTCTGTTTACTCTGTTGATAGTTATTTTTGCTGTGCAGAATCTATTTAATTTAATTAGGTCCTATCTGTCAATTTCTGTTTTTGTTGCTACTGCTTTTAGAGTTTTCATCATGAAATCCTTGCCAGGATCTATGTCCACAATGGTATTTCCTAGGTTTACCTCTAAGGCTTTTATAGTTTTAGGTTTTATATTTAAGTCTTTAAATCCACCTCGAGTTGATTTTTGTAGATGTTATAAGCAAGGAGTCCAGTTTCAGTCTTCTGCATATGGCTAGACAGTTATTCAAGCACCATTTTTTGAACAGGGAGTCCTTTCTCCATTGCTTGATTTTATCGACTTTGTTGAAGATCTGGTGGCTGTAGTTGTACAGCTTTATTTGTGGGTTCTCTAACCTGTTCCATTGGTCTATCTGTCTGTTTTTGTACCAGTACAATGTTGTTTTGGTTACTGTGGCCTTGTAGTATAGTTTGAAGTTGGATAATGTGATACCTCTGGTTTTGTTCTTCCTGTTTAGTATTAATTTGGCTATTTGAGCTCCTTTTCTGGTTCTATATGAATTTTAGAATAGTTTTTCTTATTCTTCAAAAATTGTCATTGGTGTTTTGATAGGAATAGCATTGAATCTGAAAATTGCTTTCAGTAGTATGGCCTTGGTAACAATATTGATTCTTCCTATCTATGAGCATGGAATGTTTTGTTTGTTTCATCTCTGATTTCTTTCATCAGTGTTTTGTAATTCTCATTGTGGAGATCTTTCACCTTCCTGATTAAATGTATTACTAGATATTTTATTCTTTTTGTGGTTATTGTGAATGGGATTGTATTCTTGAATTGGCTCTCACATTGATGCATAGACATGCTACTGATTTTTGTACTTTGATTTTGTATCCTGAAACATTTCTGATGTTACTTATCAGATCTAGGAGACTTGAGGAGTGACTGGGGTTTTCTAGGTATATACTATCTGTGGAGAGAGATAGTTTGACTTCCCCTCTTTCATACTTGGATGCCTTTTGTTTCTTTCCCTTGCCTGATTGCTCTGACTAGGATTTCTAGTACTATGTTGAATAAAAGCAGTGAGAGTGGGCATCCTTGTCTTGTTCTTGTTCTCAGGGGGAATGCTTCCAGCTTTTACCTGTTCAGTATGATGTTGGCTGTGGGTTTGTCACAGAAGCCTCTTTTTATTTTGAGGTACGTACCTTTGACACCTAGTTTGTTTAGGGTTTTTAGCATGGACTGGATGTTAAATTTTATCAAAAGCCTTTTCTGTGTCTATTAAGATGATCATGTGGTTTTTGTTTTTAGTTCTGTTTATGTGATTATCACATTTATTGATTTGCATATGTTGAACCAACCTTGCATCCCAGGAATAAAGTGTATTTGATTGTGGTGGATTGGCTTTTTGATGTACTGTTAGATTTGGTTTGTTAGCATTTTCTTGAGGATTTTTTGCATCTATGTGCAGCAAGGATATTGGCCTGAAGTTTGTGTGTGTGTGTCTGCCAGATTTTGCTATCATAATGATGCTGGCTTCACAGAATGAGGGAAGAATCCCTCCTCCTCAATTTTTTGGAGTAGTTTCAGTAGGATTGGTACTAGCTCTTATGTATACATCTGGTAGAATTTGGCTGTGAATCTGTCTGGTTCAGGGATTTTTTCTGGTTGGTAGACTTTTTATTACTGATTCAATTTTGGAACTCACTATAGGTCTGTTCAGGGTTTCTATTTTTTCCTGTTTCAATCTTGGAGGTTGTATATTTCCAGGAATTTATCAGTTTCTTCCAGGTTTTCTAGTTTGTGTGCATAAAAGTGTTCATAAAGTTTCTGAGGGTTTTTGTACTTCTGTATGGTTAGTAATTTTATTCTCTATTCTAAATCTTTCAATCCTGAATATGTAGCCAGTTTTAAGTGCATAACATTTTATCCCCACAAGTTTAAATATCTATTTATATTCTTTTTTTCTATCTTGAGACAGGATCTCACTCTGTTGCCCAGGAGGAGTGCAGTGGCACAATCATAGCTCACTGCAGCCTTGACCTTTCTAGGTCCCAGCGACCCTCCCCCCTCAGCCTCCTGGGTTGCTGGGACTACTGGCACACACCGCCACACTTGGCTAGTTTTTATATTTTTTTTTTTTGCAGAGATGGGGTTTCACCATGTCACCCAGGCTGGCCTTGAACTCCTGGGCTCAAGCAATCTGCCCACCTCAACCTCCCAAAGTGCTGGGATTGCAGGCACAAGCCACTGCGCTGCCCTATTTACATTCTTAATGTTTGTTTTCTTTTTAGCTTTCCTCATTACATGAAATGTTGGACATACTCTGAGTTAATTGCTAAAAGAAATGTTATTATTGGACATGAAGTACAGTAACAGCTCATTTATCTGGTAAATTCAACTACTTAGTAGGAAGCAGAAAAGGCCTCTGTGAAGCTATAACAGCCCTCAATTATAACTTATCTATAGCTTCCTTTTTCTTGCTTAGGTCTTAATTTCCATCTTTCATTCCTTTTCCTCTGTGCTTACCTTGTGTCCTTCCTTCTTTTCTTCTCTCTTTTGTCGAACACTTATTGAGTGCTTATAAATATGTGAGCATTGTGCTAAGGGTTGAGGGGACAATGATGAACTAATCTGAATATAATCTCTGCTTGTATGGAACTTGTAGTCTAGTGGGAGGGTTGAATGTTAATTGAACTATTATGTTAGGAAATGTTTAAAATACACGTGAGATAAGTGTTCTGAAAAAACTAAGTAGGGCCAGGCATGGTGACTTACGCCTGTAATCCCAGCACTTTGGGAGGCTGAGGTGGGTGGATCAAGAGATCAAGACCATCCTGGCCAACATGGTGAAACCCCATCTCTACTAAAAATACAAAAAATTAGCCAGGCATGGTGGAGGGCACCTGTAGTCCCAGCTACTCAGGAGGCTGAGGCAGGAGAATCACTTGAACCCGGGAAGCGGAGGTTGCAGTGAGCTGAGACTGTGCCACTGCACTCCAGCCTGGCAAAAGAGTGAGACTCCATCTCAAAAAAAAAAAAAAAAAAAAAAAAAAAAAAAAAAAAAGGACATGTAGCACAAAAGTTAAGGAGGCAGGGCTTTTAATTGCCTTGATTTAAATCACACTCCCAATTCTTTGTTTTGTGACCTTATACTACCTACCAGCACTTTTGTGCCTCAGTTTCTTCATTTGTGCTATGCTTCGAATGGTTTCCCTCCAAAATTCAGGTGTTGCCAATGTCATGGTATTAAGAGGTCGGTCTTTAATAGGTGAATAGGCCATGAGAGCTTCCTCCTGGTTAATGAGATTAAGACCCTTAGAAAAGATGCTTCCTGCAGCATTTAGTTTGCTTGCCCTTCTGCTTTCTGCCATGTGAGGATGTAGTAAGAAGGCCCTCACCAGACCAAATGCTGACACCTTGATCTTGGACTTCCCACCTTCCAACCTGTGAAAAATAAATTTCTGGTTTTAATGAATTACCCATTCTCAAGTTTTATGTTAAAGCAGTACAAATGGCCTAAAATGGGAATGATATGGTCTGTAAAATAAGGTTTCTGTGAGGATTAAATAGGTTGTGTGAGGATTAAATAGATTAATTCAAGTAAATGCTTAGAAGAGAGATTGTTGTATAGTAGCTCAGCAAGGATACTTAACAAGGGGATTTGACTTTGATGTGGGTCAGGAAAGTCCTTCCTAAGGAAGTAAGGAGGGAGCTGAGGCCTTTGGCGCATGCCTCTCCTCCAGGGTCATAGCAGATCAAAGGAAACCGGCTGACAATCCTTATCTTTTAGTAAGTAATTTCTTAGTCCCTAGAGGAATAGCTAACAACAAGAGAAGAGAGATACACTATACAAATTAAACACATGAGCTAGAAAACATAGAAAGTCCTGAGTAATTTTATGTAATGCGGCAAATACTGTTATTAACCTTGCACGCGTCACTGACATAGTAGAATAAATATTGTCTTGGTAGTATGCATTTAGTTAAAAGTGACAGACAACCCAGCTCAAATAATGTTGCCTGACGCAAGTTGGAAATTCAAAGGGGAAACTTCCTGGATTTTTTAATTTAGCTACTCAATGATGGCATCACAGGCTTGTTATGTTTGTTCTGTTCTGTATTCTAGTTTTCTAACAGGCACTGTACTAAGGCAGTTTCATTTGGTGACTCTTGCGGTTAAACTATGGCTGCTAAGTTTATGGGACATCATCAACCATTTCCATAAAGACTTAGACTTTTTTTTTTTTCTCTTAGAAGTCCCAAGCAAATACCTTTTGAAGTCTCATGGGCCTAAATGGAATAGAGAAGCCCACTTGTGAAACAATAAATGTGGTCATAGAAAAGTACAATATATAGTACCGTAGACATATCCTCTCCAATTTCAAGTGCCAAGGAAGGTGGGATTAGGAGGTACAATCTCCCAAACCTGAAGTCTTTACTAACAAATGGTGTAAATAAATTTTAAGGGCTACATTTGCAGTGTCTATCACACTAATGCTCAAAATGATTATTCTAAATTATATAAATGACAGTAAGTACAATTTAGGAATAAAATCTTTGAATTTCTTAAAATTCAGCTTAAATGAGAACACATTTTAGTTAGATATTCGCATACGTGGAATGTTTCATTTCCTGTCATTGCCTCATTGACATGTCTCATTGTTCATAATTGAGTTTCATTGAGAAATTCCTGGGATTATTCTGGCCAATAAACCAGTTTCATGAGATGACATCTGAAACAGTGACAATGATGTTCTTTTGTGTCTTGTCTAGTTATTCCTAAAAATAGCATGACATTAGTGGCCTCAAAACCTTAAATTATGACAATTGCCCCCTCTGGTATAATCTTGACTTTATAGCCCATGATATTTGGCTAAATTGAATTACATAGAATAACTATCAGTTTTGAGGAAAGTCTGACAAACTGAACATAATAGAAAAGCATATATAGGTTCAAAGTAAGAGTTACTGGTATCTTCTCTTTGCCTTTTAAAATGGATTTAAAGTTAACTGTGCATTTGGTGAAAAACTATGCAACAGGAGTAAAGTGTTATAAAAAGGCAGGATTATTTAAGAAAGAAAATAGATAACTAGCAAGGGATAAAAATATTTTGGGGTCATGGGGGATCCATTCAAAAGCAAATTTGCAATTGCTGTAAATGTCTCTTTGGTGGCCAGCATTCCACAAATGCTGCCCAGAAACACACTCATTTTCAATGTTAAACAGTTCCAGAGTTATTTTAAAAAGATACTTTCTCAACACATGAAGAAGCTTAAAGTTACAGCATCATGAAAATGTCCTTGGTAGATCCATGTGTTTATCATCTACTTTAGAAATATTTGTGCCTACAGTTTTTTCTTTGAGAGCTGTATTTAGGTGGTCCTGACTGAGCATTCTGTATCTATGGGAGATTTTAGTTTGCTGGGGAAAACTTTCACAAACGTTGAAGTTAACCCAATGTTTCTGCCTTGCACTTAATTGAGATATTTTGGGAATGAGCGGTCAGAATATTTTCTATTATAAGTGGCATAACATAATTAAAACTAAAAATGGAAAGTCAAATTATAAGAATTTTTCACCCCCGCGTGCCAGCCCTGCCGAGCCGGCCAGCCGGCCTGCCAGCGGGCGAGGATGCGGAACTTCTGCGCTGCCCCTAACCGCAGGCAGAAGAGCACGCAGTCCGACCTGGCCTTCTTCACGTTCCCGCGGGACCCGGCCAGATGCCGGAAGTGGGTGAAGAATTGAAGGAGAGCAGATTTAGAAGATAAAACACCTTATCAGCTAAATAAACATTATCAATTATGTGCCAAACATTTTGAGACCTCAAGGATCTGTAGAACTATATACACTTTGCAGAGGCATCAGAAAACTAAATAATTGGTTTATTTCTCAAAATTAATTGAAGCAGATACTTGTGAAGTCATTGGGAGAGTCCTTACTGGATAGTCCTTCGAGATAATGAAATACCAACAACATTTGATCTTACCAGTCATTTGAGCAACACACAGAGTAGACACAGAAAACGAGTAAAATAACTGAGTGAAGAAGAAATCAGGACACTGAAACAGAAAAAAAATTGATAAAACCTCTGAACAGGAACAAAAACATAAAGAAATCAACAATAGCAATGCTCAGAACCCCAGTGAAGAAGGGGGTGAAGGACAAGATGAGGATATTTTACCTCTAACCCTTGAAGAGAAGGAAAACAGAGAATAACTAAAATCTCTGTTTGAAATCTTGATTCTGATGGGAAAGCAAAACATACCTCTGGATGGATATGAGGCTGATGAAATCCCAGAAGATCTCTTTACTCCAGATAACTTTCAAGCACTGCTGGAGTGTCAGATAAATTCTGGTGAAGAGTTTCTGAGAAAATGGTTTGAGACAACAGCAGTTAACACGTTGTTTTGTTCAAAAACACAGTAGAAACAGATGCTAGAGATCTATGAGAGCAGTATTTGAGAAGAAACTCTCAGGGAAGTGAGAGACTCACACTTCTTTTCCATTATCACTGATGATGTAGTGGACATAACAAGGGAAGAGCACCTATCTACCTGTGTTGGTGAGGTTTGTTGATGAATCTCATAACCTAAGAGAAGAATTTGTAGGCTTCCTGCCTTACGAAGCTGATGCAGAAATTTTGGCTGTGAAATTTCACACTGTGATAACTGAGAAGTGGGGAGTATTGTCGTGGCCAGGCTTACATTGTGTCTATTGGATTTTCTTCCAAAATGAAAGTTGTTGCTTCTAGACTTTCAGATAAATATTCCCAAGCTATTTACATGCTCTACTCTTCCTGTGCCATAAATATGTGGTTGGCAAAATCAGTACCTGTTATGGGAGTATCTGTTGCTTTAAGAACAATTGAAGAAGTTTGTTCTTTTTTCCATCGATCGCCACGACTTCTTTTAGAACTTGACAATGAAATTTCTGTCCTTTTTCAGAACAGTAAAGAAAGGGGTAAACAAGTGAAGGAAATCTGCATTCTCCATGAACAGGCAGGCATGATGCTTTTGAAATTTTAGTGGAACTCCAGCAAGCACTTGTTTTATGTTTAGAGAGTATAAATAGTGACACAAATATTAGATGGAATAACTGTATAGTTGGCCGCGCATTTGTACTCTTCAGTGCAGTAACAGATTTTGATTTCATTGTTACTACTCTTGTTCTTAAAAATGTCCTTTTACAAGAGCCTTTGGGAAAAATCTCCAGGGTCAAACCTCTGATGTCTTATTTGCAGCCAGTAGCTTGACTGCAGTACTGCGTTCACTCAATGGAGTGATGGAAAATATTGAAGTTTATCATGAATTTTGGTTTGAGGAAGCCACAGATTTGGCAACCAAATGATCTTCAAATGAAACTCCCTGGGAAATTCCACAGAGCTCACCAGGGTAACTTGGAATCCCAGTTAACCTCTGAGATTTACTATAAAGAAACCCTAAGTGTCCCAACAGTGGAGCACATTATTCAGGAATCTAAAGATATATTCTCAGAACAGCACCTTAAAGCTCTTAAATGCTTATCTCTGGTACCTCCAGTCATGGGACAACTCAAATTCAATACCTAGGAGGAACACCATGCTGACATGTTGTAGAAGTGGCTTATCCAATCCTGACACGCTCTCAGTCAAGCTTCATTGTTGGAGAATCAAATGGAAACACAGGGGGAAAGATATAGAGCTTCCATCCACCATCTATGAAACCCTCCATCTGCCTGACATCAAGTTTTTTCCTAATGTGTATGCATTGCTGAAGGTCTTGTGTATTCGTCCTGTGATGAAGGTTGCGAATGAGTGGTATGAAAATGGACGAAAGCATCTTAAACCATATTTGAAGTACACTTTGACAGACCAAAGGTCAAGTAACTTGGCTTTGCTTAACATACATTTTGATATAAAACATGACCTGGATTTAATGGTGGACACATATATTAAACTCTATACAAGTAAGTCAGAGCTTCCCACAGATAATTCGGAAACCATGGAAAATATCTGAGACTTTTAAAAATAGACTTTCTTTCTCTTTTTTTTTTTTTGAGATGGAGTGCAGTGGCGCGATCTCGGCTCACTGCAAGCTCTGCCTCCCAGGTTCCCACTATTCTCCTGCCTCAGCCTTCTGAGTAGCTGGGTCTACAGGGGCCAGCCACCACCCCTGGCTAATTTTTTGGCTATTTTTTTTTTGTATTTTTAGTGGAGACAGGGTTTCACCGTGTTAGCCAGGATGGTCTTGATCTCCTGACCTCGTGATCCACCCTCCTCGGCCTCCCCCCAGAAATAGGCTTTCTTATATTTGATATTTGGAAGTAAAGCAATAAAGTGTATGTAGGCCACTTAATCACTAAATATCTTTGCCTATAGGACTCCCTTGAATGCATTAGCTATTGATAATCTACCTGCTTAAATGGCCCCTGTTTGAACTCTCCTGCTTTGAGGACCTATCTGTTCTTCCAGAAGAGAACATTGAAAGTGCCACATTTCCTTCTGCATGATCTCTGCTGGTGGCACTCTGGAATTGTTTTAGTTAAGTCATCTCAGACATAGCATTTATTATCACTGTGGATCTCTACTCGTTGGGTACTAATGCATTCTTTGAAGAAATATATTTTGAAGAGGTGTGGGAGGAAGGAATACATTTTATAAAATATTATAGTGAAGCCCTCACTTGACCTTGATTAATAGGAATTTTAAGTATGTTAAAAGTCTATACTGGACAGTTATAAGAAATTGCCAGAGAAAGAGGAGCTAGTGAGCTCGCCAAACAAGGATTTCAAAGTGCCTTCTAGTTTTTTTGTAATCTACATTTAAATAACTTCATACTTAAAAGTTACAAAAATTCTGAGAGCAAATTGTAAATGTGATGCCCCAGAACATCTAAAAATTTCAGTATGCATTTCATCAAATCAAGGATATTCTCCAACATAGGACAAGAAATCAACATTGATACAATACCACTATCCAATTTACAGGCCTCATTCAAATTTTGCCAACTTTACCCACAATGTTTCTTCTCTGCTTTGGCCCATGATTCAGTTCAGGAATACACAATACACTTGTCACAACCCTTTGGTGACATTCCATCTGAAACCATGTCTATCTTTCTTTGTTTTTCATCACCCTGACGATTTTAAAAGAGTACAGGTCTTTCATTCTTTAGGGGGTCTTCAGTGTGGTCCATCGAATATTTCTTTATCGCTGGACTTGGGCTGTCCTTTCTTGGAAGGAACACCTCAGAAACAATTTGTGCTCTTCTTAGAGGATCACATGAGGAGGTACACGATGCTAACACTTCCAGCCTTCACACGTCAAGGTTAATAAGTGATGTTAACCTCATTTTTTTTCACCAAAAATGTACCATCCAATTCCTTCATAATTTATAAGTATTTTGTAGGGAGATACTCTGAAATTACAATAGTGTCTAGTGTCACATAAAAATCTGCCCACCAGCCTTAGCATCCATTGATGATACCTGCCTGAAATAGCTACAACAATGATGGCTGTAAAATGATGATTTTCTATTTCTACCATTTCTTCTCCATTAATTACTTGGCATTCTACCATAAGAAAGATTTTTCTCCCCTATATGTTTTTAAATTTATGTATATAAATATGAACTCCTGAATCAATTTTGTGATGTGTGGTAATACATTACCATCATTATTTATTTTGATGTTAAAATAGTCTCAGATATGGTCACTGGATTCTCCTGCAGGCTAATTCCTGGATACTTTTGACATTTAATTCTTTGCTCATTTAACAGATTTCTGGCACAAGATGTTCCTGACTCATTTTGTATTTTCCCTACTTCAACTTTGGGACCAGTCATTTCACTAAGGTATTTAGAAATCAAGATCTGGGCAAAAGGCGGACTTGTTTCTCCTGAGTTGTCCTGGCATTTAAACTTCTTAATGGATAGAGTAATCTACAAATGCACGTATGTACACATGTACATACACACACGTAAATGCACATGTTCTTGTCTATTTATATGTCATATATATTTTAAAAATCATGAATTCACATGCATACCTTCATTTCCAAGGCAAAACCTCAGGATACTTTCTAGGCTTCCCCCCTTCAATTTTATAAACCCTTTTTCAGAAAGCAAGAAAGCTGGTTTCTCTATATGGTGGTTTCTCTGTTTAAACCCCATCTGTAGCCAATTGCCTTAATCTGCTGGTCACTTCTTCACCCTTTTGGTGAGCTCTGTGCCTTCATGTTTCCTCTCTTGACACGTTTGTCACCCTGCAGCCACCATAGTTCTATGACTTTTTAATGGATATTATTTGAGCTAAATAGTTTAGAAATGGAGTGTTGTTTGAAAATCACTATAGAGTCCCAAAGAACAATAAGGCTATATTGGTTTGGTCACTGGCTAAATGACAAAAAAAAAAAAAAAAAAAAAAATGGTGTTTGTTGATATTATTTTACAGGTCACCAACTTTAACCATCTCCTTAGCAGACTTACTCTTCTGAGCCAGAAAATCTTTTGTCTTACTAATCAAATATTCTAATTGCAATGTAAGCTCCATTCCTCTATTTTGAGGCTCTCTCTCTATGTCTCTCTCTCTCTCTCACACACACACACACCCATGCACACATATAAATGAGCTCATCTCCTCCTATCATCTTTTAGAAAATATTTAGTGACCCAAGTTACCCTTTGACTTTCCTTCTTTACTTTAAATGAATACTAATTTCTATAATATTTCCTCTTAGAAGGCATTTTATATCACTCAAATTGTTTTGAGGTCTGTAAGAGCAAGAAGAAATTATTTAACCCAAACAACCAATTAATTGATTAACTAGTTAATTAAATATATATAAACCATAATTTCCAGACACTCTGGCTAGTTGCTGGAAAAACAGTGAGAAACAATACAGAAAAGGATTCTGAAGTCTGAAAATTTGATCCTATGTATAATAAAATTTAGTGTCATACTGACCCTGAATCTCTCAATTCACTCAATTCCTCCGTCTATCCACCATATTATTTTTTTGTGTGCTTTGTTTCAACTCTCTCTGATTTCTTACCCAGAGATTATAAACTAGTAGCCTCGTGGCCAAATCTGGACAGATTTCACCTAGACAGGTTCAAAATCGCTTTTCGAATCAGTTACTAAAATTTGGAGATTTTACATCAAACTTCGGATGCAAACTTCTCTTGAAAAATCTAGTCAAGCAACACTAGTTCTACATCCCTACGTGGTGAAAACCAGCTGAAATCAATAGCTTCTGATCGCCTTTAGGTTGTAGAGCCTATTTACAGACTCCATCACTACCTATAGCGTCATACCCAATCTGCTTTTTTTCTCTTGCTTAGATTTCTTTTTATTGTTTTTAAAATTGAGAGATAAAATTATTTGTATTTATCATGATTATTAATCTACTTCCCCCTTGCCTGGCTTTTTAATGCTTGGTTTGCAATTTCTGCTTTATATTCTTATATTATGATACACAAAAATTTAACTGCTCTGCACATCACTAATTTTTTTTTTTTTTTTTTTTTTTTTTTTGAGAGTCACCCAGACTGGAGTGCAGTGACCTGATCTCAGCTCACTGCAACCTCTGCCTCCCAGGTTCAAGCAATTCTCCTGTCTCAGCCTCCTGAGTAACTGGGACTACAAGTGCACGCCACCATGCCCAGCTAATTTTTGTATTTTTAGTAGAGACAGGTTTCATCATATTGGCCAGACTGCTCTCGAACTCCTGACCTCAGGTGATCCACCCGCCTTGGACTCCCAAAGTGTTGGGATTACAGACGTGAACCACCATGACTGGCCCACATCACTAACTTTATGTGCCATACAACTTATAGAAAATTCATGAGCTAATGTATAATAATTTTTTAAAGATTGAATCCTCCATAATATCTAATACAGTGATGGCAAAAATTGGATGGTGATACTCGTTTCAGGAAATTAAAATATTAGCAAGTAAGTCTGATTCATGAAATTAGTTTTGGTCTGTAAGAATTCCATGTTTTAACTTATGTGTAATACATGTTTTGCTCCCATGTTTTCATATGATTTGATTTTGCTACGCAAATTGTATAATACTTAATGCATTTTGATTCCATCCTTGTTTTTAGTGAGTTAACTAAAAACCCTCTTCACAGTCATATTTTCTACAGGCAATCGATTTTCCCTTCATGTTGTAATATTTTGTACTTCAAATGAGATTCTGTGCTCAGACAAGCCTAGGTAGAGTGTGCTTTAGCATACTCCAAAATGATCTTTATCTTTACCTTTGCTGAGCATTGACTATATCTGTTAGCAGTCACCGTACTTTTTTGGCAAGGGTTTGTTTCTGACATTCAGTTTACTAGATAAATATGTTTAAAAAATAGCTTTCAGAGAATCTGTAGGATAATAATATTAGATTAATGGTGGGAGAATTTCTCAGATATTTTGCTACTTGAATTTATGTGTGAGTGGGCATAACACTCTGTAAATTCACTTCAAATAAAATAAAAATAAAGATCCCACTCTTGTGAAACTGAATATACAGCCCCTATCCACATTATCCGACTTTTTCCATGCAAAAGGAGTTTTGGTAGATGATGTCATTTCTTAGACTGATAAAAATTATTAGTACAGTTGAGTGACGGAATCACTATCTGTTTCAATCTGAATTGCATTATTCCTGGGCTCAAGCAATTATCACTTAACCTTTTCCTTTAGTGGCATCTTAGGTTTAGTCCAGGTAGTTTTGGAGTTTGGATGACTAGGTAGAAATAGTGCTTTTTGGTCTTGAAAATATGAGTAGTATTTGGTAAATACATGTGAAAATTTCACGAAGGTTAAAAATTTGTTCACTAATGTGAATGTTTTCTACAACTTACAGATTCTAAAATAGCTCTCATAAAAAATACATCGTTTTCCATTGAGGCATATTCTTTTCCCTATAATATACTTACATTACAAAGTAATATCTGCATTTTCACCCCTTCTGCTTCTTTGCTTTTTTTCTGGGGGTATTCAGAAAGTAACATTAACTTAGTATTCTTTCCATGCCTTACAAAACAATGTGGCTTTTCAAACGACAATAACATGTGGAAATAGGGACATTCCAAGTTTGAAACTTAGCATTTCACCTAGTGTTTCTTCTTGAGGTTTTATCTGAACTTAAGAAATAAAAAATTAAATTAAAGTAAAATTATAAAACAATTCAAAATATATCTGCTTACCTATGAGAGATGTCTGGTTATTTGGGTGTGAATAATGCCAACAACAACAAAAAAATGCTCATTAGCAATCTTAATTAAAAGAGAATTATAACAACTGTCACATGTTTTAAACAATATGGAAATTCCCTTCTGCCAAAACATACTTGGCTCCTAAAAGTGGGGAATGCCTGCATATTTGTTTAAATATTTAAATTCCCTTTGGGCTTTGTCTTATGATAAAATTATATTGTCTGTTCATTGTTTTTCCTCTATCTGTTGGTTTCTTCTCTTTCCAAACCCAAAGGGCATGTCTGTAAGGGTCTTGCCTGTTCCCTGAATGAAGAACATATTTGTAATAAAAGGTTCTTTGTTAGAGGGTGGGGCCATTTCACAATAAAGGCATTGATATTAAGATGGTAAAATTTGTGAGCTTTTTTATGAATAGAGACTTCCAATGATTTTTCAAATGTCAATATAAATGCACTATGAAATTTGAGCAGAATAGTCTTGGTTAAAAAAAAAAAAAGGATAATATTGGCTGAAATTACCTTCGAATGATTCCAGTTCAGAGACCTTCCCTCCCTTGAAACATTCCTTTCATTTATGCCTTCCTGTAAAGGCCAACTATTTTTGAGCTCTGTCACCAGAATTTTATACTCCAGGACCTGTTTTCTTAGGGAATCCTGAGGGCTGCCTGCTGTCTCAACTTGATGATTCCATCCCATTATATACCATATTTTATCTCTTCAGAGTCAGGTTTTTTCACTGTTATAGGCAGCACAGAAAATTTTACATATCTCCACCCATGTTTACTTTGCAAATTCCTAAAAATAAGATAAACAATAGGTAAACAAACCATACTAATATACGAAAAAGAAAGGACTATTTTCCCTATTTCACAAGCAGATGAAAGTATTTATTATATAAATAAATATGTGTATATAAAAATCTGTTTATCCATCTGTCTCTCATAGGTAAGCAGATATAGTTTTAATTGTTTTATAATTTTACTTTACTTTAATTTTTTATTTCTTAAGTTCAGATAAAACCTCAAGAAGAAACACTAGGTGAAATGCTAAGTTTCAAACTCGGAATGTCCCTATTTCCACATGTTATTGTCGTTTGAAAAGTCACATTGTTTTGTAAGGCATGGAAAGAATACTAAGTTAATATTTGCATTTTACATGATGTTTTGGTGACCATACCTTTTCCTTGCTTATTTCCTTTTCATAAAGAAATTGTTTTTTCTTGATATTGCAATTTTGAAATCAACATTCTTGTAGATATACTTTTACCCGTACCATTTAAACTCTTTTTTTTTTCTTTTTTGCAAGATTTATCTCATGCTCTCTGGTTAAATTAAATAATTTTATAGCTGATGTGAATGATTAAAACTCATGCTGCTTTATAGTTATAATTCATAAGGATCAAAGGCAATATTATTCCATAATCCCTTTCTCAAAAAGAATTGTCTATTTTTTCTTTTGCATTATGATAGTGCTGAGGTTTCGAGATTCTTCTTGCTGTCGTGATCTAAATAACCCAGAGGCTCTGCAAAGATTTTTACTGGTTTTCCACTGTCCTGAATTTTAGTTGGCCTGCATGACCAATGTAGAACTCAGTGATGACTGGTTGAAGCTGCCTTTGCAAAAATTATAAGAGTGAGAAAATTATGATGGTGAAAGAGTGAGCTAACCAGTTTCATCTTGCCTTTAACCTCCAAACTGCCTTTTGTGATTCCTGGGAGTGGGCCAAGCTAACTTTGGGAGTGATTTATGGTTTAAATGATAATAGTCCTTCCCAAATTAAGCCACTTTTATAAAACTAATAAAAGGCCTGAATTCTGTTAAAATACAGGTGTAAACAATCACCAGCCATTGTTCTGGAGGCCACAAGATTTGTAACTTCCTCAATTACTCCTGTAAATGACATCACTATTGTAGAACCTCAGCTTGGCCTTTTGAGGTATCTTTTCAGACTTTTGCATTTCTGATAATGGGTTGACTCCACCCAGATCTGTGACTCATGACAACCAGCTCTGTAGCTCCCATGCAGAAGTGGACTCAGTGCACAAGGACCATTTTCCACATTCCTAGGATTATATCTTCAACCAATTAGCTGCAACCATTCCCTAGCCCACTGCCTGCCAAAAGCTATCTTTAAAATATCTTAGCCTCTAAATTTTGGGGGAGGCTAATTTGAGTAATAAAAAACTCCACCTTCCATTTAGCTGGCTCTATATGTATTAAACTCCTTCTCCATTATAATCCCCCTGTCTTGATAAACGGGCTCTATTTGGACAGTGGGCAAGATGAACCCATTGGGCAGTTATATGGCAGGGGAAAAAGTCGCAAAATGTGATTTTAAGATTCATGTTGGCTAGGCGTGGTGGCTCATGCCTGTAATCTCAGTACTTTGGGAGACGAAGGTGGGCAGATCACCTGAGGTCAGGAGTTCAAAACCAGCCTGACCAACATGTAGAAACTTTGTCTCTTATATTAAAAGTACAAAATTAACCAGTGTGGTGGTGGATACCTGTAGTCTCATCTACTCGGGAGGCTGAGGCAGGAGAATCACTTGAATCTAGGAAGCAGAAGTTGCGGTGAGCTGAGATCGCTCCATTGCACTCCAGCCTGGGCATCAAGAGCAAAACTCCATTTCAAAAAAAAAATGTCATCTTAAACTTCAGCTTGGAACCTGAGCAACCCATTGGACGGCATTAGACCTCTTGCTTGGTCCTTAAATGTGTGTGGGACCTTCTGCTTCAGCATCTTTGTCCTGGTTGTTCTTCCTCAAATCTAATTGTCTCACATTTTTTAGTCTTTACCCAAATGTAATAGTTTCAGTGTAGCCTTTTCTTGGACAACTAATGCTACATTTTATAGGCTAGAATAAATGTTTGTTTTAAATATACTCTTTTGTTTAAATATTAGCCTAGTTAACATTCTCCGTGTAAATACAAACTATTTTTTCATGCAAAAAATAGACAATATGTTTACAATTACAACTTAAAACCATCTAACATATATTTGTATTGACTGATCACATTACTTTTCTGTTTCTCCCACTTGAATGTAGGCTTCGCAAGATCAAGGATTATTTGTGTTTTGTTTCTGGCTCTCTAGGGTCAAGAGCAGAACCTAGTACGTCGTAAACAATAAATACATGTTATATGAATGCTTCTTGCACTTCATAGCTTTGGATCAGCACCAAAAAGTGCATTTGACTAAGAACACTAGACCAGCTATTAGTCTGATTCACCAGATATGCCTTCCTTTTCTAGGAGAAGCCCCTATTCTATCAGCAGTTTCCGATCATAGGTTCCCAATGGTGGTCAAGAGGTTGGTCACTTGGTATATCAAACACCTGAAAGAAATTGTACACCTAAGCAAAGAGGAAGTCTTTTCTTCTTTCACTGATTGGTATGGGTGTAGGGGACTGGTAAACATATGAGTTGGGGTGGTGCAAAAAAATGTTTCATCAAATATTAATATTTTTAATTAAAAATGGGAAAACAAATTATATAATAAATAGTTCATTTGGCTTGAAACCATATCTTTCAAACATTTGTTCATAGTAAGTGTATTATAAAACAGTTTTCAATGGTAAAAATATGAGGACTCACATTTTATGTGTTCAATTTAGAATGTGTTATGTATGTAATATGATCTTTGCATAATATTGAAGTGTTTTGGCATAATGTAATGACTTGTCCTAAACTTCAAATAGTTTATAATCTACATAGAATAATAGAGGACATAAAATGATAAAATAGAAGAAATACAAATAATAAATTATAATTTTACTTATTTCTTATCGTATAAATATATGTATAAAATGCATAGATATTATGTATAAATACATCAATTATGTCTATAAATTATATATAATAAAAAGCTTCTCCAAAATGTGATATTAAATAAAATGATGCACAGTGAAGAGAGGAGTTGATGAAAAAGTATTTGATTGAATTTGTTTCTATCTTTACAGCATTCACTGGCCAATTTGAAGAAAATTGGAATATAATGTAATCTGTTGTCAGCTGATTCAGAGCAGACTCAGACCCTTTTGAAGACTCAGGTGTGTATTTATGATGATGACTCCGTATACTCTGTGCAGAGTTCATTCTGCACATTTCTAGCTACTTTCATTCCCACTTTCTAGCTACTTCAGTTCGGATAAATGGAAGACCATTGTATAAGTGGAGGACTCATGTTACAGGTAAACTCCCTTTTTCTAAATCAGTAACAAATAAGTATCCTCATGATAAGATCTCTAAAAATCAGGCATCCTGCCAATTTACTACTTAGAAAATTACATATTGTCAATTTAAATCCCCTATGTAATTGTATCAGGATAAAGTCTTAATTTTCCATCCATTAATGTTCTTTCATTTTTTCTTAGAAGTGTTTGCATTTTTGTAATTCAGAAAATAATTGTAAGGAATGATTCTGATCATCTGGTATCATCTTGAGAAATGTAAAACTTGTGCAGATGAATCTCTGTTCTTCTCTGGCCTTCCAGCATCCATATCTCCCTATTCTGACACTAGCACAACAGTCTGTGCTAGCTCTTAGTCTGTGAGACAGTGTGGTCCAATCGGGGTTGTCATGTGACTCACTTAGTATTTTCATCCCCCTGGCCTCAGTGACTGGTTCAGGGAAGAAAAATGACCTAACTCACTCAATCTGAGCTTAGTCATACATTCAATCAACCTTGAGCAAGGTGCCATAACTTCTGGGGATAGAGCAGTAAAAACAGAAAGAAAAAGCCCCTGTACACATGGGACTTGCTTTCTAGTGGAAATGTCTTCTGTCATTTCAAAACAAACAAACAAACAAACAAAAAAGGCATTCTTCTGGGGAAAGAGACATTCTTTAATTCTGTTAGACTTAGAACTCTGAGCATGTAAGTAAGTGTGGAAGTGCTAAAGCCTAAGAAAGAATTCCAAACAGAAGAAAATGCAGCTGAAATAAAAGCAAGTGAGGTGAAGCCTTGAATATCCCTCAAGTCACAATATGTCTGGTCGCCCTTTAAACCCTTGGATTAAAGGGCAACTTGACTCTAGGTGTCAAGTTAGCTTGACACCTAGATTTTCTTTCTTTCTTTCTTTCTTTCTTTCTTTCTTTCTTTCTTTCTTTCTTTCTTTCTTTCTTTCTTTCTTTTTTTTTTTTTTTCTGAAATGGAATCTCACTCTGTCACCCAGGCTGGAGTACAGTGGTGCAATTTCAGCTCACTGCAACCTCTGCCTCCTGGGTTCAAGTGATTCTCCTGCCTCAGCCTCCCAAGTAACTGGGACTACAGGCGTGCACCACCACACCCGGCCAATTCTTGTATTTGTAGTACAGACAGAGTTTCACCACGTTGGCCAGGATGGTCTTGATCTCTTGACCTGATGATCCGCCCGCCTCAGCCTCCCAAAGTACTGGGATTATAGACATAAGCCACTGCACCAGGCCAAACACCTAGATTTTCAATGATATGAGCCAATTAAATATTTTGGATTAACCTAGTTTTGATGGAGTTTTAGCCACTTGAAATGGTAAATGTCCTGATTTACCTGCCAACAGTGATCTGGGTACATTGTCACTACAGTTGCACCCCCCTGCGTTTATGTGTGGAAATGATGAAACAGACCTGTGTGATCCATCCATGGGCTCCCAGTTGGGTACTTGATCGACCTGAAGCATAGCCTGAAGAAGAACAGATCAGGAAGACATTCTTTAGTGTTATTGCTAGTAAATTTTTCTGGAATGAGTCAGGGACACTCTGAGGTAGGTTTCAACACTTTATAATAGTGGGTTTTAATGTTTTCAAATAATTTATGACCAATTTGAGAATCCATCTGAAGTTATAGTGGCCAAATGCTTACATACAAATCCAATTCAGTTTTTCCATACATTTTCAAGTTTTCCAAACACCCCCCAAAACCTCATGGCAGTTCTAAGTTATTTTGCACCATCTAAACTTTTATTTATTGCCTTGGTCTAGAACTCTTTCCACAATTTACCTAACGTCTGAATACTGAAAAAATAAAATAAACTGCCCAAGGGATTCACCTTGTGTGTTGCCTAGACAGAGCCTATTGATCAAGGCAAGGGAATTGCAATAGAGAAAAAGTAATTCACGCAGAGCTGGCTGTACGGGAGACCGGAGTTTTATTATCACTCAAATCAGTCTCCCTGAGCACTCACAGAGCAGAGTTTTTAAGGATAACTTGGTGGGTTGGGGGAAGCCAGTGAGCCAGGAGTGCCGATTGGTCAGAGATGAAATCACAGGGAGTCGGAACTGTCTTCTTGCTCTCAGTCAGTTCCTGGGTGGGGACCACAAGGTCAGATGAGCCAGTTTATTGATCTGGGTGGTGCCAGCTGATCTCTTAAGTACAGGGTCTGCAAAATATCTCAAGCACAAATCTTAAGGAGCAGTTTAGAAGGGTCAGAATCTTGTAGCCTCCAGCTGCATGACTCCTAAACCATAATTTCTAATCTTGTGGTTAATGTTAGTCCTACAAAGGCAATCTAGTCCTCAGGCAAGAAGGAGGTCTGCTTTGGGAAAGTGCTGTTACCGTCTTTGTTTAAACTATAAACTTTAAACTAAGTTTCTCCCAAAGCTAGTTCAGCCATGCCAGGAATGAACAAGGACAGCTTAGAGGTTAGAGGTTAGAAGCAAGATGGAGTCAGTTAAGTTAGATCTCTTTCACTATGTTAGTGATAATTTTGCAAAGGTGGTTTCATATACACACACAAGAAACCCCCAAAAAACAAAAACAAGCTTTCCTGATTATGTTCTTATCCCTTCACTTTCATTGCCCTTCATACTTAAGTCATCCTTCAGTTTAGGTACCTTCCATGCAGTCTACACTACTTCCTGTCTCTTGTAAATAATAGCTCACATATTTTGAGTACTTTCTGAATGTAAGTGCTCAATCTCACTTAATCCTTACAATAGCTCGGTGAAGAAGGTCCTACCATTTCCCACATTTGGCATATAATGAAACTGAACATTTCAGGCTCAGGAACTCATCTAAGGTCAGTTAATAAGGATGTGGAAGAACTGAATTTTGAATCCAGATCAATCTATCAGTATACTTAAAAAATTCTGAGACCGGGCATGGTAGCTCATGCCTGTAATCCCAGCACTTTGTAGACTGAGACGGGCAGATCACTTGAGGCCAGGAGTTCCAGACCAGCCTGGCCAACATGCTTAAATCCCATTTCTACTACATATACAAAAGAATTAGCCAGGTGTGGTAGTGCACGTCTGTAATCCCAGCTACTCAGGAGGCTGAGGCAGGAGAATCTCTTGAACCCAGGAGGAGGAGGTTGCAGTGAACCGAGATCATGCCACTGCACTCCAGCCTGGGTGACAGAGCTAGACTGTCACCTAGCTCTGTCAAAAAACAACAACAACAACAACAACAACAACAACAACAAAAAAAAAACCTCTACACACTCCCCTTTATATTTTCTGGTCCCAATTTGTGGACTTTTCAGGTCCAACCTGACTCTCTCTTTCATTCTATCACTCTGTTTTGAGTTTCTCTCCCATGTGTTTCCAGACTTACTGTGGAAGGCTGTGCACACTCTACAGTTGTGATACTTGTTTTGACTTATGCCATACTGTGGAAAAGAATGTTTATGTCCTACAAAAAGACTTTGTTGTTTTAGTTCAGAGAACACTGCTTTCCTAGGAGTGTCAAGGAGAAAAGCATGCCCATGACAAATGAAGTAAATGTTCTTGTAGTGTTTTTTTGTTTTTCTACTTTAATTTGACTGCAAATACAGCAAAATAGCCATATTTTAAAGATAGGCAGAGACTGGCAGAAATTCCTGTTTATCAGGTTTTTTTAAAGTTATTTTCTGCCCACATAATATGGGTCAAAAACTGTACATAGTTGCCAAATTACTGGCCAATGCTTTAAAAGAATTATTGCAAAATTATAGAATTTTTAAGTTCAAAAGTACGTAAAAGATCAGCATTTCAACACTAATTACTGAGCTTTTTCTAACAGGCCATGATTTATTCTTTTGTGTAAACAACTGGATATTTGAGTATTAAAAATATTCTGTTAGTATAAGATGAAGGAGGGTGTGATGGTTAACACTGAATGTTACCTTGACTGAATTAAAGGATGCAAAGTATTATTCCTGGGTATGTCTGTGAGGGTGTTGCAGAAAGAGATTAACGTTTGAGTCAGTAGACTGGGAGAGGCAGACCCACCTTCAATCTGGGTGGGCACCATCTCACCAGCTGCCAGTGCAGCTAGAATAAAGTAGGCAGGAGAAGATGGAAGAGCAGACTTGCTGAGTCTTCCGGTCTTCATCTTTTTCTGTTCTGGATGCTTCCTGCTCTCAAGTATCAGACTCCAAGTTCTTCAGCTTTTGCGGCTCTTGGAATTAACCAGTGATTTGCAAGGGGCTTTCAGGCCTTCAGCCACAGACTGAAGGCTGCACTGTCTGCTTCCCTACTTTTGCAGTTTCGGAACTCAGACTGGTTTCCTTGCATCTCAGCTTGCAGACAGCCTATTGTGGGACTTCACCTTGTGATCATGTGAGCCAATACTCCTTAATAAACTCCCCTTCATATATACATCTATCCTATTAGTTCTGCCCCTCCAGAGAACCCTGACTAATACAGATTTGAGGGACAACACTGTTATTAAGTCATCAACCTTTCTTTGACCTCAAAAACCCCGGAAACCATAGGATCTTATGGACAATTTGTTTCCAGCATCCTGAGCTCTTAATTCATGTGATTATACTATGGCACCAGTTAGACATAAAAGTAGATGTGAAGCAAGACATCTCCTGAGTCTTATTTATTCCTATATATCTCCCTCTCCACTGAATTTTTTTTGGAACTGGCTTCCTTAGTCTTGCCCCATATTACCTCTATTCAATTTGTTCCTTTCTGTTCTATATCCTGGATTTAGTCATTTCCCACTAATAAAGAATCCATAGCTTTCTCAAATAAGATGTAGCTAGATAAGCTATAAAGATAATGGAAAACAAAATTAATAGAGTTTTAGGGATTCTGGAACATCTAGCTACCAAGTATCCAGAAAAACAAAAAATAATGGCAGATACAAAATTTTTCTACCATACAATATTACCTGCTGTGAAGTCCTGACTTTCTGTTACACAAATGAAGTGATGCCAAATGATATAACGTTGGCAACACTAATTATGCATTGAAATTGTTGTTCTTTCTCTATAACTAATAGGGTATAATAGTTCTTTCTCTGTAGTTAATAGAGTATAATAGTGTCCAATAGTGTAGCTACTTGCCATATGTGGTCATTTAAATTACTTAAAATTAAAAAAAATTAATTCCTTAGTTGCACTAGCCACATTTGAAGTGCTTAACAGCCACATATGACTAGTTACTACCATATTGGATATCACAGATATGGAACATTTTCATCATCTCAGAAAATTCTCTTAGACAATGCTGCTATTCTAGCATTTATTTAGACCAGAGCTTCTCAAATTTTAATATGCACAAGGATCATGTGAGAATGAATATTCTTATTCAGTATGTCTGGGATGTGGTTTGAGATTCTCATTTCCTTTAAAAAATTTAGAAATTGATGTATAAAAGTTGTACATATTTTGGGGGTACATGTGATATTTTGACGCATGTATACCAGTCATCCCCAACCTTTTTGGAGCCAGGGACCAGTTTTGTGGAAGATAATTTTTTTATGGGGTGGGGGTTGGTTTTGCCATGAAACTGTTCCACCTCAGATCATCAGGCATTAGATTATCATAAGACGCACACAACCTAGATCCCTCACATGCACAGTTCACAATAGGGTTCGTGCTCCTATGAGAATCTAATGCTGCCACTGATCTGGCAGGAGGCGGAGCTCGGGTGGTAATGCTGGCTCACCCACCACGCACCTCCTGCTGTGCTGTGTGTTCCTATCAGGCCACGAACCATACTAGTCCATGGCCCGGGAGTTGGCAACCACAGATGTGCAATATACAATGTATACTGATCAAATCAAGGGAATACACATCACCTCAAACTTTTATCTTTTCTTTGTATTGGAAACATTCCAATTCTTTTCTAGGTATTTTGAAATATATAATAAATTATTAACTATAATTTCCCTACTGTGCTAGTGGATACTAGAGCTTATTTCTGCTATCTAACTGTATTTTTGTGCACATTAAGCAACTTTTCTTCATCCCCACCTCCCTTCCCAGCCTCTACCAACCACTATTCTACTCTTTACCTCCATGAGATCTGTTACTTTAGTTCCCAAGTATGAATGAGAACATGCAATGTTTTTCTTTTTTGTTTGTTTTGTTTTGAGACAGAGTCTTGCTCTGTGCCCCAGGCTTGAGTGCAATGGCGTGATCTTGGCTCACTACAACCTCCGCCACCCAGGTTCAAGCTATTCTCCTGCCTCAGCCTCCTGAGTAGCTGGAATTACAGGCGTGCACCACCAAATATGGCTAATTTTTGTATTTTTAGTAGAGACAGGGTTTTACCATTGTTGACCATACTAGTCTGGAACTCCTAGCCTCAAGTGATCTGCCTGCCTTGGCCTCCCAAAGTGCTGGAATTACAGGCATGAGCCACCACGCCTGGCCTTATGTTTTTCTTTCAATGCCTGTCTTACTTCCCTTAACATAATGACCTCCTCATTTCTGAAAAGTTCTTCCACATTCCAAAACTTTTAGTGCAGAGATTATAATTTGAGTAACAAGGTTTTACAGTACACTATAAGGTAGTTGTTCTTATACTGCTATACATTCATCACCTGAAGCTTTAAAAGCCTGTTGATCATGCAGCACCTGAAACCAATTAAACCAGAATCTCTGGAGATTGGACCCAGGCATCTGCACTTTTAAGAACGTCCCAGATGGATCAGTGTGCAGCCAAGTTTGAGAAGCAGTGGTATAAGGTAAGTGGTTTTCAAATTTTAGTCTGCATCAGAATTATTTGATGAGCATATTAAAACACAGATATTTGGACCCTGCCTTTAGAGTTTCTGATTCAGCAGGTCTGGCATGGGGTCTGATCATTTGCATTTATAACAAGTACCCAGGTGTTCTGGGACCAGTCTGAGAACCACTGGTCTAAAGCCTTGGTATCGCAGCTTGGGCATTACCTGGGAGGTACTTAGATGCAGAATCTAGGGTCTTACTTCAGACCTACTGAAGCAAAAACTGCATCTTAACAAGATCCCCAGGTGATCTGTATGTTAAAGTTTGAGAAGCTCTGCTGTAAAGCATTGAGGGACATCTTTAACTGCTAATCCAATTGATAAGGAAATTTTGTCTTTCTCTAATATCATCAGTGAAGAAAGTGGGTACGTGTTAAAAATGCAGATCCTTAGGCCCCATCCCAGGCATTCTGGACCAGGCATTCTGAGAGTGGGGCTTAGCAATATGTTTTAACAAGCCTTCTAGATATTTATTCTGTATGCTCATGTTTAAGAAGCACTGACGTAGTGGTTACATGTGTGAGCTCCAGAGCCAGATCAACCTGGTTTAAAGAACCAGCATATTTTTCAGCACCACTGCTGAATAATGGGTAATCATAGGCACATTAATTACCTGGATTTCTCCTATAGAATGAGGATGAGGATAATAGCAGTACATACCTCAAGAGGTCATAATTTTCTCATTCAAGCTAGGAAATACATGGAATGCTCTCAACAGTGGCTAGAAAACATGTTATATGACAGTATTATTATTATTACATGACTGGCAAGAAATATCTTCATGAGAGCCCACTGCTTACATGAGGCAGAGAAGGTAACGTTCCAAAACTGCCTTCAGATGAAAGTGTTTATAATTTTGATGGTCGCACCTGGGATTTCCTGGCTCATCCCGTAGTAGGTATTGTCAATTCTGTGACTGCTAAAATACTTAGTTCATCACAGGAATAAAGCCAGCCCAATAGCCTATTTGTATTTTATCTCCAGGATGTATTACAATTTCCTAGAAGGTGATGTGGTAAAATAGGCAAATTGCTATTCATTATCTGGCCGAGGGACTACCGCTCTCCACTTGCCATTTTTATTTTATTTTATTTTATTTATTTATTTTTTTGAGATGCATTCTCCCTCAGGAGTCCGGCCATGGCTGGAGTGCAGTGGCATGATCTCGGCTCACTGCAACCTCTGCCTCCTGGGTTCCAGCGATTCTCCTGCCTCAACCTCCCGAGTAGCTGAGACTACAGTCATGCACTACAATGCCAGGCTAGTTTTTGTATTTTTAGGAGAGATGGGGTTTCACCATGTTGGCCAGGTTGGGCTCGAACTCCTGACCTAATGAATCCACCCAACTCGGCCTCCCAAAGTGCTGGGATTATAGGTGTGAGTCGCTGTGCCCAGCCTCCACTTGCCTTTAGATCCAATACTGTACCTATCTATGTTTTAGCACCTGGCCTCCTGTATAGTCATGGATGAAGTTCAGCCAGGCTCCTAAGAAATATGCTTCATAAGCACAAGCCACTGGGGCTAGGTTGTGTTAAACACCCAAAGAAACAATACTTTGTCTGTTTTTTTTTTTTTAAACCCACGCCCATGTATACATTCAAAGTTATATACCGTGAGCCAGCATTTGAGTGTTTTAGAAGGGGATAATTCTTCCTTTGCCCATGGATTACCTCTCTAAGGATGGGAAATGTGTTTGGATTTTAAAAAAAAGGCCGTCGTCTTTCCTGTACTTTTTCCTTTCTAATTTGCCCACTAAAGCTATTCAATCGCTCTACCTAACTCATAGCTTTAGTTGCCTTAAGGCTCCCTGACAAAAACTTGGGAATCATGCAGTCCTCTCTTTGGCCTATTGCTCATTTTAGTTTTCTTTTTTTTTTTTTTTAATTTTAACTTTTATTTTTTAATTCAGGGGGTTCATGTGCAGGTTTGTTACACAGGTATATTGCGCGATGCTGAGGTATGGGTGCAATTGATCCCATCAGGTAGTTAGCATAATACCCAGTAGTTACTTTTTCAACCCCTGCCCCGCTTTCCCCTTTCTTCCTCTTCCCTCTGGTGGTCTCCAGTGCTATTGTGGCTGTCTTTATGTCCATGAGTACCCAACATTTAGTTTCCACTTGTAGATGAGAACATGCGGTATTTGGTTTTCTGTTCCTATGTTAATTTGCTTAAGATAATGACCTCCAGCTGCATCCATGTTGCTGCAAAGGACATGGTTTTGTTCTTTTTTATGGCTGCATAGTATTCCATGGGGTATAAGTACCACATTTTCTTTATCCAATCCACCATTGATAAGCACCTAATTTGATTTCATGTCAGTGAATAAACATAGTGCTGCGATAAACATAGGAGTGCATGCATCTTTTTGGTAGAATGATTTATGTTTCTTTGGGTATATACCCAGTAATGGAATTGCTGGGTCAAATGGTGGTTTTGTTTTTAGTTCTTTGAGGACTCTTTTCAGTTTTGACTAAAAACATAAAGCTTGGATAAACTATAATATTTCAGAAGTACAATTTTTTTCTATTGTTTCTAGTGACATAATTTGAGGGAAATATGTCCCTTCTCACAATAAAAGATGATATATACTTTTTCCTTCAGGTTATGGAGCAACTAAATCAAATGATCTCTACTCCTCTGTGTCTTTGTCATTTTCATAACCTGCTCCATCCCTGCTGTGATGTTTCCATAGGAATTTGAGTGATACTCTCCATTCAAAGAGTGTCTCAGGATCTGGGGATTTATCTCATTCATAAGTTAACACTCTCAAGAAACCCACCCCCTAGCACATGTTAGATTAGAATAATAAAATATATTGACAATGATAGAACTTGGAATCCCAAGAAACCTTGTATAATCATTCAGTTCATTAGTTCTCAAATGTTAATGTGCATCAGAAGCTCCCAGGGGGTTTGTTAAAACACATATTGTTAAATCACATCTCAGAGTTTTTTTGCATAGGTTTGGACTGGTGCTTGACAATGTGCATTTCTAACAAATTCCCAGGAGTCCTACTGTTTTCCTGAAGTAGGAGAGTCAATAGTTGAATGTCGCAGGTAGGTATAGAAAAATAAGGACAGGAAAATCATCATTGGATTTAACATGGAAAGAGGTATCTTATAAGCTTTGTGAAGTATTTTAGCAGAGTGGTGGCAATAGAAGCTAGCTTTCAAATGGTTAACAGACAAGTGGATTGATGGGGACGACAAATTTCGAGTCATGAAAAACTTGAACAACATATACTGCCTACCTTGTAAATTCTTTCCATTTATATTTCTGGTTATATATCTTCCCTGAGGCTTTGATTTTTGACATTGGAGGGTAATTTTAAGATAAAAATCTTCTCTTAGAATTGGCTTCTGCTATAACTGCCTTAATCTGAACTAGACTAAGATAATGACAACCAGAATATTGGAAAAAAAATGTGCATTTGTAGATCTTGGATTACCTTTTTGGGTTAGCTAGACAGACATCTATAATGTTGAGATCCTATGTTAAACTTCCAGGGGAAATAAACCACTGTTGAAAATTTGAGTTAACTTCAACTTTGACTTAACCATTGGGATGCATGTATTTCTTATTGAGATAATGTTCTGAATAAATGTATCGGATAGTCTTGTTTTACATTGTCTTCAAAATGATTTCATTTATGTTATTTTCCGTTACATTGCACTAAAACCCTATCAAGCAGGTAGGATCTCAAGCAGATGAGGAAATCAAAGATCAAAGATGTTAAGTAATTTATCCCCAAATAACGAAGTATGTGAAGTACTGGGACTGAAAGAATAGACAGGCTTCTTGACTGTGTTACACAGAACTGTCCAACTGAAATATAATGCAAATCAAATAAGTAATTTTAAATGTCTAGTAGCCAACATTAAAAAAGTAAAATGAAACAGCTACAATTAGTTTATCAATACATTTTATTTTAACTCAACATATTGAAAATATGTAGCTCAATAGTTCCATATGGCTAGTGTGTTCCTCACTGGACAGCACAGCTTTAAACAATCTGAGAGGTTAGTCCCCAAAGTCACAGCTTGTAAGGGTCAGTGGCAGAGGTTTTATTTTTAAATATAATACAAATGAATAATAGCAAGTGTAAGTATGTTACTCTGTCATACGGCTGATGGTGTAGCGCTGCACTACCCAATACAGTTACCAGTATCCACACAGAACTACTTAAATTAAAAGTAAGTAAAATTATTAAATAAAATTTAAAATATATACCTGCAGGCAGATGAGACGTATTTTTTGAGCTCCATAACCCCCATGTGGCTACTACCTATTAGACAGCATGGGGACGTCTCTTTAGACATTCACCAGATATAGATACATACATTTTTTCCAATTGACAGTTTCCATTCCCACCCCTGCCTCAGCCTTTACTCTACATACATATTACTTTCTGGTTATTTATATGAATTACATCATTCTTTATGTATTTTATAACTTGCTTTTATTCATTCAACAATATTTTCTGGGAGAATTTCCATATTCATATGTATATGTCTACATCATTCATTTTAATGGCTTCATAGCCTTCTATTATATTTACCATAGATATTTAAAATTATCTCCCTTTGTGTATTTAGTTTACTTTCAATATTTTACTATTGCAAACAATAAAGCATTGAGCATCATTTTGCATGCATTTTTTTTTTTTTTTGCATTTGTGATAGTACTTCTTTCTTCCTTCCTCTCTTTGTTTTTGTGTGTTTGTTTTTCTGTTTTTAAGACAGGGTCTCACTCTCTTTCCCCGGCTGAAGTGCAGTGGCACCATCACAGCTCACTGCAGCCTCAACCACCCAGCCCAAGCAATTCTCTCACGTCAACTTCCTGACTAGCTGGACCACAGGCACATGCCACCGCACTGCTAATTTTTATATTTGTTGTACAGACAGGGTTTCACCATGTTGCCCGGGTTGGTCCCGAAACACTGGACTTAAGCGATCCACCTACCTTGGCCTCCCAATGTACTGGGATTACAGGCATGAGCCTCCACAAGCAGCCTGTGACAGTATCTCTTTAAACACTTTTCTCAAAGTGTATTCACTTCATCCGAGTATATACATATTTTTAATTTTGATAGATATTTTCAATCTGCCATTTGAAATGGCACCCCATCTTTAAATTTTCATATATAAAGGGCCTAATTCTTGACTATATTTTCTTAATCAATTTTTGTATTCTTGCATAAATATTAACTTAGTTACCAAACATCACAGCATATGTTAAAACCTGTAGGACAGCCGAGTGTGGTGGTTCATGCCTGTAATCACAGCACTTTGGGAGGCCAAGGTCAGGAGTTTTCGGATCACAAGGTCAGGAGTTTGAGACCAGCCTCATCAACACAGTGAAACCCCATCTCTACCAAAAAATACAAAAACTAGCCAGGCATGGTGGCGCAAGCCTGTAATCCCAACTACCCAGCAGGCTGAGGTAGGAGAATTGCTTGAACCTGGGAGGTGGAGGTTGCAGTGAGCCGAGTTCTCTCCACCACACTCTAGTCTGGGTAACAGAGCGAGACTCCGTCTCAAAAAAAAAAAAAAAAAAAGGAAAACCTGTAGGACAAGTCTGATCTTTTATTTATTTAAAAAATGTCTTTGCATCTCTGAGCTTTTTATCTATCTTATAAACTTTAGAATTAGTAGTTTCTTCAACCTTAATTCAAGGGTCAAGTCGACCCAGAATAGGATCATATGTTCAAGACTATTTGGATATATTTATCTTAAATTTATCAGAATTCAAAGGGTACTCTACATTGGCCATTGCATGGATTTGCTAGATAACAGACCTATTGCACTTCGAAATGGCAAAGCATGTAAAGTATTTGACACATTTTAGGCAATGCTCCATCCTTATTTCATGAGCAAGACCAGACCTTACTGTTAGCTTTAAAATCATATATTTTAAGTAAAAATGACTCCTGGGTAATGATCACTAACATTAGAATTTTAATTTATTATGTTTCTGTAATAATTTAGCTCCAAAATCTTTTGGAATATCCTATCTCCAAAATCATTTAACACAATTAAATACACGTGTTTTAGAAGTTTTGTCCTGAAATAAGGGAAAGTACGTATTTCAATCATTATTTTTTCATTACAGTTGCCCTTCAGCTCAGAATTCATGTTAAAAGTGCCAGTTATATTTTAAAACTCTTAGCAATTTAGGTACACTTAAGTGTTTATATTAATCAGATTATGTTACATATTTATTCATTACAAATTAAAAGTGGAAAAAGGGGAGAAAAAAGCTTTCAAATTTTCCAGCTATTCTGTTCCCTAATGACACCTTTTATTTTAGACTTCAAAACATTTTGAGGAAAACGTTTGCAGTTCTAAGAAAAAGTTGCAAAATGTAAGCCTTTCACATGGAAATCTAAAACAAGAGGAAGAAAAGTTTCCTTCTTTCTTTCTTTTTTTTTGAGACAGAGTCTCCACCCTACTGCCCAGACTAGAGTGCAGTGGCTTGATCTCGGCTCACTGTAACCTCTGCCTCAGCCTTCCAAGTAGCTAGGACTACGGGTGTGTGCCACCATGCCCCGCTAAGTTTTGTAGTTTTAGGAGAGACAGGGTTTCACCATGTTGACCAGGCTGGTCTCAAACTCCTAACCTCAAGTAAGCTGCCTGCCTTGGCTTCCCAAAGTGCTGGGATTACAGGCATAAGGCATTGTGCCCGGCTCAACAAGTTTATTCCTTTTTAACAAGCAAAGGAGGTTTCTTGTTAAAGGAGGTACTTTTTTCCTAAGTTCTCTTCTGCTTACCGTGAGCCCAAGAGAAATATTGGCAGGCGAAATGTAGGCAAGTACATGCCTCAGCTATGCAAAAGTAAACTAGAATGGAAAAAAACAGTCCTTTGAGTTGATATAGACTACATAAACTACAAAAACCTACCATTTAATATATTCAGTTTTACAGTTCCAAAGATATTTCCTGGGGAATTCTATGAAAAGTAAATAAAGAAATTAGAAAATTAACTAAATGAAAATAAATAAATTCCTCAGCTGATGTAGTAATATGTTTTCATTTAACGCCCTTTGTATTTTTTTTGTTTTACAAATTTTTTGTAACATTGGACCAAAGAACATTTTTACACTTCAGTCATCTGCGTGACTAATTCAAAATTGTATATTCTTACAATTGGAACGTGTTGTATTGGTTTGTTTCAGTTTCACACCACTAAGATACAGGATGTCACACTTTTAGAAAAATTAAAATAGCAACAGAAACCCGATGAACGTGAAATTCTGTGGAGCAGTTTCATATTCTGGAACAATGGAATGTGCTTGATTTTCTCTTCATTCCATATCAAACAATAAGCACTTGCAGAGCATTTTGGGACTGGGGTCATTTTATTTGTTCTTTGTATGTGTTTTGTAAAAATCCTATGAACTGACACAACAGGTCCCAGTGGACGTGTAAAAAAATGTTTTCAAAGGCCTTACCATGCATTGTAAAGTCCTAATAAATCATGATTTTGTGCTGTGTGACCACATGATGCTATCAGACATGGAGCCTGACAAACAGGAATGGCAGAGCCTCCCTGTAGGTGACTGAAGGCCATCAAATCATCATTTAAAAAAAGAAAATAACATGTCAAAGGGTGGCACTTCCAAAATTGTCTGAGTCTGGTTTTCTCCAGGCCACTAAATTGGTTTAGATCTAATTTTATATCCTTGAGAAGAAGGTAGGGAGAAAAAAAGAAAATTTTGGCTATTATAATAATATATTTCTAACTAAATATGATCAAGTTGGAGGTTGTGCTGGGCTGGGGAGTGACCAATCTTTTTTTTTTTTTTTTTTTAATGCGCTCCAAGTTAATATGTCTCTAACTTCAAGGGTATATGTCCAGACTAGAGTCACTCAATATTGGCATTACTGACATCATCTGGGCCTGATCGTTTTTTTTAGTTTTTTGAGAGCGAGTTTTGTTTTTGTCACCGAGGCTAGAGGGCAGCGGCATGATCTCAGCTCATTGCAACCTCCGCCTCCCAGGTTCAAGCGATTCTCCTAACTCAGACTCCCAAATAGCTGGGATTACAGGCATACGCCACCACGCTCAGCTAATTTTTGCATTTTTTTTAGTAGAGATGGGTTTTTACCATGTTGGTCAGGCTGGTCTTGAACTCCTGACCTCAGTGATTCGCCCACCTCAGCCTCCCAAAGGTCTGGGATTACAGGCGTGAGCCACTGCGCCCGGCCAGTGCCTGATAATTTTTTTATTGTAGGGAGCTGTCTTTTGCATTGTAGGACATTTAGCAGTATCTCTGGCTCCTACACACTCAAAGCCAGTAGTACTCCCCTAGTCACACAGTTGTGACAACCCAAAATGTCTCCAGTCCTTGCCAGATGTCTTCTGAGGGGCAAAATATTCTGGACTGTCTTTGCTTGTTTTCCATGTACAAAGACAGTTTGTTGATGAGTCTATTCACTAATCCATGATTATTTTTTACTTTGTTCTTTTTTTGTTTTTGGAGGGGGTGATATTTTGGTAGACGGAAGTCATAAACTCTTTAACTTTATGACATCAGAATGATTTAATGCTGTCAAGACACTATTAAATAGGATCAAGAAAAGAATATATTGGGAGTGATTGACAGGCCCAAATAAGATAGAAATTATTGCTCTGGGAATTGCCTTTCTCCAGCAGGTAAAATATTACCATAGTTTGAAGGGTCATAATCAACGATTAGTATCAGTCTTATAGAAATACTAAAGAATTATGGAATTATTGCTACTTTTTGGTGAACTTACACACGGGGAGGGTGAAAGGAAAAGGGAAAGACGGAAAGCTGATTCAATAGCTGAGCTATTGAATATCTTCAATAAAGATAGCTAGTATTCAACTTGCTGCTTACAATGGGCCAGACACAGTACCAAACACTTAACATATGTTACTTCATCCACAAAGAATGCACTATTATTTTCATTACACGGACGAGGAGACTGATGTTTAGTGAGGTTAAGTAATGCTGCCAGTTTCCCATCCAGAAAGAATTAGATTTTGATTAGAATCAGGGAGACTTAGCCCCTAGTTTATAGCAACCTGATGAACTGACTATGCTGATTTACCTTTGAATTATTAATTATCCATGTTCAATGTTTATATGTCAGTCATTTTAAGGTAGGTACTGACCCATCAATTTCATCAATCTGTATTCAGTAAATATAAGCTTATTTTGTTACTAATGAATCCAAACATCTTTAGGTTAGTTAATATGATATATGTATATGAGAATATGTGGAGGGGAAAATAACATGAAGCACTCCAAAGAAAAATACAAATAATTTCTTTCATGACCACTGGTTCAGGTATTTTCATGTCATAATTCCACTTGTTACTGTAGAAATTTCAGCATATTGATAATTTAAACCTTTGGGAAACAAAGATTACAGAATCTCCTTTGGCATTTTTTTGTGGCTGATCCACAATCTTTATAACATAAAACAAGTGTATTTCACTTTATGAATTAGGTACAATACGGGAATTTCTAGCTTATCAAATTTAGGGGCTTTATAAATATGTAATGATTTAGAAGTTAAGTTTTAGTGTCAGAACTCTTAAGTTCAAATTCCATTTTCAACACATACTCAAGGCTTGCACAAAGGACTTATTTTCTTTAAGCCTCAACTTTACTATCTATAAAATAGGAATAAAAATAGAGCTCATCTCATAGGTTTCATGTGTAGACAATCATATATAATGTACATAAGACAATGGGCACATCCTCCTTTGCAGTAAATTCTCATTAAATGGTAGTTTTATATGCATTCATGTGTCTGTGTACTTAGGCCCAGTGATTTTCAATGAGGAAATAGTAAAGTCCAGTAATAGTTCTAGAGAAGAATGATTCTGCTAACTGTGTTTACCTTACTAGAAGACCCTTGAAAACTCTCTTGTAGCCATAACTCAATCACTGTCCCTATCTTAACAAAAGCTGTGGCCACCATCTGATGACTTGGGAGGCAGTGGAAGAGGAGCTGATGCATTTGTGAAACTCCTAGAGGTAGTACTAGTGGCCTTCTTGGTAACTGTGCTATTTTCAAGTAGAGAAGTGATTAGTGGAGGGTGAGTGGCACTCCAGAAGGGATTGTAGACTACAGTTACCTGCTTTATATTTTCAATCATAGATGCTTCTTATCTTCTAATTAAGACCCTTGCTAAGCAGGGTCTCCAGGGAGTCATATTTCATGCCCTTTCCCTTGCCCAGCCCCTCTCAGAACTGTTTCCTACTGCCCAGTATTCCCTTTCTCTTCTATGAATAACACAATCCTGATTTTATTTGGGAAGCCACCCCTTCCACTCTCAGCCATGTGGTTTTGGTAGCTTGATCTCTTTCCTAACTCAAGGGATGAGCCCTGATTAGCTTATGTCAATTAAAATGCCCAAATCCCTAGTCAAAGTGCTTGATTTGGGATTGGACACTAAAGACAATCATAGTCAGGAGATGAAAGAAGATTTTGCTGGAGTGTCCTCTTCTTTCTTAGATGGCAGTGTAAGAATGTGTGAGCTGCGGAACATTTATAGTAGCCACGTTACTACGAAAAGGCAAAATCACAGGGGTCAGGGTAGTGTAAGGTACATGGATGTACTTTGGTAGTGGAATAGCCAGGCCTGCATAACTTGGCGAGTTTGGTGTGCAGGTGCACACATCCACTTGTTATATACTCTGTTTGGGTAAGTTCATACTTGGCTCTGAGCCACTAGTTCCTGTAAAGGGTATAATTGCTCTGCTAACACTGTACAGGGGCTCTTGGGGTTTGTCTTGGCTCAACATGGCTTGACATGGTGGGTGTGCTGACGCCCAGAGAAAAAGAGAGAGCCAAAGCTATCTGTCTTGCAGACGGACAGGAGGGAGTCAGGACACAGCTCAGCTTGCTGGTGCCCAGAGAGAGAGTTAAGCTGCTGACCCTGAAGGCAAGGGAGAACCGGCCACACAGCTGTGTGTGGGAGCCATGGGCTCAAGCAGCCAAGAGAGGGCAGACAGTGTGAGAGAGCTAGTGTGAGTAAGCTGTTGATGAGAGCTGTTGCTGAATAAAACCACCTGAGTGCTTTTTCTGCTCATTCATCCACTCCCCTCAACTTCAGCATGGGCTGGACCTGGACAGGTAGTCATTAGGGAAGACATTTAGACTGCTGAATGACACCTAACCTGCAACTATTTGGCATTTGGACTTTATGGTCGAGGAATCCAGTAAATACTTTTTAATTTTTTTAACCAGCTTCAGTTGGGTTTTCATTTACAGCTTAAGATCTCATGATCTACCCATATTTTATTTTCATAGCATCTTAATCTTTTATTATTGAACTTATACTATGTTTAATGTTATGGTTATTAACATGTCTGTATCCTGCACTGGGTTTGGAGATCCAGAATTGGTTAGGAAGGCTTATCTAGGCGACTTTCTTCTTTCTCTCCCCCCTGGGACATGGCAGTATTTTTTTCATGCAGTCAATGCTCAGTAGAGATAATTGTTGAGTAAATGAATGAATGAAAATACAACTTTAAATCTGTTTCAGGATTAAGAAAATATGTGGCAATGTGGTTTTCAAATTCCCAAACAACTAATAATAAGTTAGAGTATTATTTCATTAATTTATTCTCATTTAAAAAAGATAAAGAAGAGAGAAAGCATTTTGAACCATCGTTCTGATCCTGGGTCACAGAAAATTGTGTGGACTCAGAGTGGAAACTGGAAACTGACCCATCTGTGACTTTTAGTCATTTTTTTCTTTCTAAGAAAATAGTATGTGTTAAGGTTACAGGTGCCAGTGGGTAACAGCTTCTTCTTTGGATACACAGATAACCAATGCCCTGAGACTTGTTTAATTCACTGGGAAAGGTGGGAATTACAGCACCCACCTGCACGGAACAGCAGGTGGATGTTTCCAAAAGCACAGGAATAGTGAGCTCTGGATGATCCTGCAGATGTTCATGGCCTCATTATTTCTTTATTTCTGTTTATTTTTTCATGAGAATGATTTTGTATCTGTATAAAAATCCAGAGGAAACATCCTGCTAGAACAATAAACCATTTCTGGAGTCAGTTTGATCAGTATTGGGCTGGAGTTGGCATGCTCTCATGTCATCTCAGAAGTGGCACAATTATTGGTTTGAGCCAAACTATACAAGCCTCACATGGTAAAAGTAGGTGATTTCTTGTGTAGTGGACACATGTGTGGCAGGGGGCGCACAGTGCAAGTAGCTACTTCATTCATAGGCGTAGGTTGCCTTTGGGTAAAAGAGAAGAACAATAGTTCACTAAGGCAGCCATAGCTGGTGCTATGTGGAAGTAAAGTATTTCTCTTGTAAAGGGAAAAACCCTAATCACAGCCAATCTGTGGCTGATGTGGCTGCACTGGAGCTCATATGTTGCTGTTTTGTGAAGACTGTGCTAAAGTATCTCAACGCATAATAACTCATAATAACTCAAAATAATCTTTTGATCACAGAGCGTCTGGGGCTTCCTTATTTTTTTTATTATGACCATTACATAATATTTATTTAACACGTTCAAATCGGTAGGTTAAATTCCCAATATAAAAAGACACAAAATTTATTCTGAAGAGTGGACCTAATTTACAAAGAAAATCTTAATATAGATTACAGTCATGGTCATGGGGCCATTGGTGATGCCTCTGATGATGTCATGGATGTGGTAGTGTAGTGGAAATTTCTACCCTCAAACTGCTTGGTTGTGAGGTTGGCTGCATCACTGAGTAGCTCTGTTGGACAAGTTACTTTATCAATATCTCAATTTCCTTATCTGAAAAATGGAATAAAAATATCTCCTCTTTCATAACTCAGAACAGATTAAGAGATCTGGTTATGGCATATTTAGCACAGTACTTTACCGTCATGTAGCGAGTGCACAGAACATGTTAGCTGTTATTGTGAAGACTTTATGTTCACCACATTGAATTTGTAAAAGGACAGAAATAAGAGAAGAATAAATTGGCACTTGTATTTATGGGGAGAAGGCTCTTCACAAAGAAATTGAATTACAGACTTCATCTATCAATCAGCTAACCTAATACTCCTTTGGTTCCTTCCAAAACAAAAATCAACAAACACATATAATTAAATTTTGAACTGGTAGGTTGGTTAGTAAGTTTCTACCTTGAAATGACAATAGAAGTTGCTGAGATGCCTGCATCCCCACTTCAGCTCTTTAAAGATGCAACTACAGTAGAATCTCCTGTGTGATATTACATGGCCTAGGGTATCCTTTTAGGGGGCTGTTTTATTTTCTCCTAACCTTTCTCACACTGTTGCTTTCCATGTAAACTAGTGCAACTTCTTTTTAATTAAAAAACATCCGAGGTCAGTTAGGAATGTCCTTGTGACTCCTTTGTGTATTATAAAATAGACCCTCTGGGGAAATGAATCATGCTATTATCTGGTTAGTTGGCTCATGCTAGCGAAAATACAATAAAAATACTCTTTCAAATAGTCTTCCACACCCTTCTTGCTCTTTTCCCCATGTAGTCTCCACATTGCTGACAGAACATGTAGTCACTTGTTCAGTATCAGCCTTTTGTATTAGCATAAAAACTCCAGGAGGACAGGAACTATGTCTTTTTCTTCCACATTTTATCCTCTGGAAACAGCTTGGTTCCTGATTCATAGCACTATACTCATTAAACATTCAGTAAATGAATAAATGAATAGCCAACTGTTAGCTGGAAAAATAAAACCTGTGGAATGCCAACATCAGTTGACTTGGAAGTAGTGGGCCAACTATTGCTAAAGAACCAGGCAAGCATTACTCCCTGAAGAATGTATTTGTGTACCTTAGTGGAGTGTTTACTGTTCTACCAGGAGATAAGTAAAGAGAGAATAAGCATAAAAAGTGTCATTAAAGTTAGACATTTTAATAACAATTTGCTATTTAAATGTGTGTTGACTGATGAATTAAAATTGATGAATGATATTTTTGAGTATCAATTACATTTCATTTTTATTAGAATTTACACAGAGCCAGAACTGGAATGGACCACAAACACACAACATTTCTCCCTTCAGATATTCCATCAAAAGAATGGTTCATGTAAATGAAGGTGAACCAGTTGTGTTAAGCCAACTTGATAATAACTTTACATTGCCCTTTGTTCACGTTGTAATGGAAACTATTTTTTCTCATTATATGTGTAATACATACCCAATGATTATGAAATATCAAAAAACACAAATATTCCCCTTTCAAAAAGGAAAGAAATATCTTGTTTAATTTTACCCTGAGATAACTTAGATTAATAATTGAGATTATATCATCCTACTCATATATGTATTTTTAGTGAGTGAATTATACCAAAATACATGTTAATTTTTAAAATCTTCTATTCTAGGTATAATATCTACATTGAAATCGAACTATATAAAATATTAAGAAAATGAAAATTTCATGTAATCTCATGCCCTAGTGCCATTCTACATAAAACTTGGTGCATAGACTTATGATGATCTGTTTCCATTACTGGTTTGCTGGGAGATAAGTAAAGAGAGAATGCACATAAAAAGTGAGTCATTAAAGTTAGAAACTTTAATGGCAACTTGCTGTTTTAATTGAATTTTTTGTCACCAAGGAATTAAAAATAGTAATAATAACTTTTAAAAAATCTGGCTCTTCAATTCAGATAGATGGAGAAGCACTGGACTAGTGAGAATTTTATCTATATTAGTGCAGATGATTTTCAATCCATATGTTACTATAGCTATATATTTATAGCTATATCTTTATCTATGTGTGTGTATATAAATATACACACATCTATCTATATACACAGATACATATATTTATTGACAAGGTATGTTTATTTAATATATATACAAAGATATACAAATGTATTTATTGATTTTTATACTTACGGGGCAAATAGTTTTCTTTTCAGTCTTCAAAACAGCTGTAGAAGTTTGTTATGTTTATCTATTTTCCAAACAGGTGTCTGTTTATAAACTCAGTAGCACATTTTCAGCAGAAGAGAGATGCATGGTGAATTGTCAAATTGAAATACACTTTCAGAACTTACAAGAAGACAGAAAAAAAACCTTTGAAATAATTTTAGAGCTGAGAATCCTGAAAGTGGGCTCAAAAAATCAACAAAATCTTATCTTGCAGTTGAGGATACCAAGATAAAGAATGGGTAAGTTTTAGTTTTTTGTTTTGTTTTAGAGACAGTGTCTCCCTCTGTTTCCGAGGCTGGAGTGTAGTGGCATAATCTTGGCTCGCTCAACCTCCACCTCCCAGGTTCAAGGGATTCTCGTGCCTAAGCCTCCCTAGGAACTGGGATTACAAGCATGCACCACCATGTCCAGCTAATTTTTGTATTTTTTAGTAGAGACAGGGTTTTGCCATGTTTGCCAGGCTAGTCTCCTGACCTCAGATGATCCACCCTCCTTGGCCTCCCAAAATGCTGGGATTACAGGCATGAGCCACTTGCACCCAGACAAGAATGGGTAAGTTGCACAAATTGTCTAAGTTGGCATTGTGTCAACTTGCCAACTTGTGTGTTGACATTGTTAGATTCATGACTGGATTTCAAGTCTCCAGGGTCCCAGACCAGCACTTTTTTTTTTCTCTGTTCTACTAAGGAATTGTCTGTGGAATATCTGTTAATTGTAGATATTACCATCTGGTCCCTCCTCCTTGTAACAATAGGTGTTGGTTTCAAAGGTGGAAGTCAGAGATGGAGTCAAGGGCAGGTTATCCTTAGGGAAAATCACAGGTGGTTTTGTAGACTATTCTACTTTGACCAGGCATACTCAGTAAAAATTCCCAGAAAATTCTTAGGAAACCCAAGTTAACTCTGTATAGCCAAGCAAGATAATGCAGGTGTTGAAACACATTTTTCCAATAATTTATTTGACACTTCCTTTTGCTTCATGTGAAGGCAGCCCTAAATTCTGCATTGGGACAAATAGCTGAGTCACTGATGTTGCTTAATATAGGCTTGTTCTATAAAAGAAAAAAAGTTTGGCCTGTAAAAAGCTGGCTTGCATGCTTCTCTTAGCTCTCTCTGAAGTTTTACATTCATGACAAGTTACCCATTTTTCTCTATTTTCCCTCTCATCTGAAAGAAAGCCCAATATCTACTTTATATATATTAGGTGACAATTCTGGTAGATAAATTTGACATAAAATCCCACTGATTTATTTTATTTTAAATCTGCAATAAGAACTCAAATAATCGGTCAAGAGACATTTTTTTTCCTTTGCCTGCATTGCTCTATGAGACAATGATGAGACCAAGTCGATTTATCATAATTCTGAGGGACTTTTTATCAGCCATACCTGTATCATCCGGTAGCCATCTGAAATGATTCACATTAGTTCTAACTGCAATACACTCAACCATCTGATATAGATCATTAATCTCACACTTCAAAGGAAGAAGAATTTCTGTGGGAAGCTCTCACATCTGGTATTCTACTTGCTGATTTTTTTCATCTAAATCCTGATAATTGATTGCCAAATCTCTATCATCACATACAAGGCCCAGCACAAAGAAAATACACTTGTGTTTTTTTAAGTCACTTTGTATTTAAAAGAATGTATAACACTGACTCTTTTTTAAAGCAATATATACCCATTTGCATAAGAAAGTCAGAAGGATATAAAAACTAAATGACAAAAAGAAGTTATCTATGAAAGAGAGGATCATAAGGGTTGCTTGCTGTTTCTAGTTTGCGTTTCAATTTTTTCTGGAATAACTATTATTACTTGGATAATTTAAAGTTAAGTTTTTAAGACCTAGAGTATATATAATTTCCATTATTTAAATAATAAACAATTTAATGCAAAGATTATTTTCATTTAAAGGGAAAATGACTGTACTTAGTAATTATTAAGCATGTGGTACTTAAAATAGGAAAGGACTAAAATATATTTGAACTTTATATTTGTATTCAACAAATCTGGGTTAAAAACTAGGCTATATAATATTGGTAAGACTACCAGATAAAATACAGGACACCAGGTTAAATTTGAATTCCAGATCCTAATAGATGATTTTTTAATATAAAAAAATTGGGAACATATTTATATGAAAAATTTTTTGTTATATATTAGAAATGCAAATTTAACTTAGAGTCCACTGTTTTTATTAGCAAAATTTGGCAACTACAAAAAATTGGATCTTAGTTTTGTCCTATGTCACATGGAAAGAGTTCTACTCAGATCATTGGTTACTCTGAGGATTATAGGAGAAAACCATCATAGATAGATTTTCTGTGAAGTTACCAAAGCTTGCACTTTACCTCCTCTGCATGGCCTACATACACAGTCTTATACATAGTTTTATATTTATAAATTTCTTAAACCTTCTCTTTGTCCTTAATTATATAAGCTTTGGAACTCTCAAAACTTCCATCTGCTTTTGGAAAACGTATTACTGTTTATCTATTAGCTTGCACATAGATGGCACTCAGTAAGTCCCCTTTTCTAACAAAAGGGATGCTATGAAGTTAATTCCTCTCTTGTGAATAAGACAGTTGATAGTCAAATGGCTGTCCTCACATCAGACTTCTGTATCCCTAAGTTCCAAAGTGCCATCCTCTAAAATGTGGCACAAGTCTCCCCTCTATCCCCAGATTGCCAACACCTTCTCCATACTCTGTGAATGAGCAAGCATTAAGCATCGATATTTCCAGAAATTGACAGTTTGGGGCTCCCATTTGATGAGAGCTTTGGAAAGTCTGCAAATAATAATCAGTGATCCTGACTGTTTGCTACACAGGGGGTTACTCTACTGAATTTGCAATAAAGGCTGCTCGGGGCCTTAGGCAGCAGACTCCATTCCCATGAACTTGGCTGCTAAACAAACTGTCAGACTCCATCTCTCCTGGAATCAGGCACACATATGTAGATGACCAGGCATTTCAAACTCATTAGTCACTGGGAGCTTACGTTAAATATGATAAAGTCAAAGAATCCATTCCCTCAAATCTGTGCAATGCTGTCATTTTTCCCTCTTCTTCACAGATATCCTGCTTCCCATTAATAGTTACTAATCATTCACTGTCTACTTCACAAGGAACCATGAGGAAAATTCCTCATGCATCACAGGAACAGGAACAACTGTGCTGTCTCTCAAAGCAGTGTGATTTTGGTCAGTAACATGAGTAGTCTCATGACTAATTGTGCTTTCAAACTATATTTGCCTGGATTATTAGGATAGTCTGTTCAAAATTACCACCAACATGCAGGAACCTATCAGAATCCTAAGACCAGCATGGCAGGAACCAACATTACTGCTTTAATATATATTTTCTTCCAGCCTATCATTCTTCTTGCTTTAATTTCCACAGATTGGTCTGTTTTTCTTCCACTGGTATGTATATATTTCTGGAGACTATCTCAAGTTCTCTTTTCAAACTAGAAGTATTACATAAATACATATATAAATAAATATTTATTTCCAGCACTGAGGGAACATTCTGGTTAAATCTTTGGTCAGGACTTATTTGAATCAAGAGCACTGGAGGTCTGACTTTCCCAACTTAATTCTCTAGCATCGTGTAGAGGTGCAAATGGTAGGTGACATATTATTTGTTAAAATTTTCATATGAAAAAAATATGATTCCATTATATAGGAGGTAAACAAAAAAGTAAAAATAGACTTAATTTAGTTTGGCAGTTATATTAATAAGATGGAATTTGAGTGTTAGTGGAAGGGGTAAAGTTTGATTTATGAGGTACTGGATTAGGTCGAGAAATGTTTTCTTTTCAGTTATTACCACCCCCGGGTGGAGGCCAGTCTAGAAGTGGGGTGTGCAAGGACAGAGGTGATGGCTCTTTATGAGTACCCACAGAAATATAATTATATGAATTCCAAGAAACTAGTAGCCTTCCTTTGTTGGCAGCCAGGTAAGTCAACAGAGACTCAGGAGGGAGTCTACTCTTGGTTTGGGAAATAACTTAGACCAAAATATGAATCATAGTAGAAAAAAGACCAGAGAGGGTTGTTTGCCTTCCGTCATGAAGAAGAATGAGTTTTCAGTACCCTGCTGGAAAAAAAAAAAAAAAAAAGGGTTCTTTGCATTCATACATGCATTTCTCCTCCTTTTCTCAAGTCAATAACTCTGGATCTGTCTTACAGAAGAATACTGCTCTAGCACACTTGCTATACATTTTATTTAATGATAATCCCTCAGTACCTACAAAGAGCAAAATTCCTGCTATTCTGACTGTAAAATACATTTTGAATTGTTAAATTTTATATTAAAAATTTTAAAGTAACCCAAAAAAGTGTATTTTGGAAAGTGTTTGGAAAAGGGACATTTTGGAAAATACCATTATAGAATGATATGAATTTTAATGCTGCTATGTTGTGTTGGCAATACCGGAATCTGCAATTGAGAAGGTAATGGATCTTTCATAATCTCGGGGCTATTAACTGAATATGAGACACGCAGAAAAAGAAGAAAATTTGCATCTTTGAACTTGAGCATGGAACCACTCTGAGTATTGTATTCTTTCACTCCATAAGAAGGATCATTTTTAAAATGGACTGGTTTTTGAAACTACATTGGGAGGAAAGAAAAATCAAAAGAAAACATTTGTAAAAATAAACCAATGGACTATTGATCTGCAAAGAATATTTGCTCAAAAAGGTGACAAAAATCAACATGAGTTTTGCTTGCCAAGACCTTTTTCCAACTTTTCACAACAGGTGCTTTCAGGGCTTTGGCAGAGTTTGACACACACACCCAGCCTGGCAGCTCTGTGTTCAGGCGCTTGTGTAAGCACTGGACTCACACAATGGCGTCCCACATTGCTCATTTATGGAATCACAGCAAAAGTTTTACCTTCCTTCCTCTTCCACCGTTATCACTGTAAGTACTGTGAGATGAATATTGTCATATACTAAAATTTACATGTAACTGCATTTTTTGTTAACAGAGACCAAAAGGTGATATAATAAGAAAGCACAGTAACTTATTATATTTTCCTAGTAATTTTAATAAGGAAGGAAAGTGGGACCAGGTGCGGTGGCTCATGCCTGTAATCCCAGCACTTTGGGAGGCTGAGGCAGGCAGATCAAGAGGTCAGGAGATAGAGAACAAGCCTGGCTAACACGGTGAAAAACTGTCTCCACTAAAAATACAAAAAATTAGCCAGGTGTGGTGGCATGTGCCTGTAGTCCCAGCTACTCAGGAGGCTGAGAGAGGAGAATCGCTTGTAACCGGGAGGTGGAGGTTGCAGTGAGCCCAGATTACACCGCTGCACTCCAGCCTGAGGGACAGAGCAAGACTCTGTCTCAAAAAAAAAAAAAAAGGAGGGTGAAAATGTCCATTTCATAGCTTATTCACCTCGGAGATACTATTACTAGGTTGAGGCTGAAGATTGAGGGTCGAAGTTGATGTTGGTTGATATGTAACTGCCTGGAGTCTGAATGGGGAATTAATTTTGCATATTAACCACTATGACTCCACAGTTTGCACTGAGACATTCACTGGCACTTTCAGTTCATGCATCCTTGGACTCCTTCTGTCCAATTTCCAGGCCAGGATTGAAGTTTGAGGATTGCTGGCAGACTACTATAATCTCTATTTCAGGGAAAGTAAGAACAAGTGTCAGTATGAAAGGAGAATCTCCCCCACAAACTCAGTAACTTTCTTCTTTATATCGATTGATAAAGCAGGCTTTCTTTGTAATTATTCACTCACTGGTGTAATTCAGTTGCTAGCACAGATCTTATTTAAGCCCTATTGACATAAAATGGACTACCCTCTATGACAAAAGTTCTATCAGCAGACAGGCATATAAATATATTTCATTGTGATTAGATCTTCACAGTAACTACAATGTAAAAGGCTGTGAACTCTTATGTTACATTAGATATGAGAAAATTGAGGCTCTTTTAGTTTAAATGACTTGTCTCAGTCAATTAGAGTAAAAGCAGCAGAGTTGAGACTCAAGCCCTGCTAGGCGTTCCACCTTCAAATACTACGCTCTTTCATCTATATTATGCAATCTCCTCTTCATTAATAGATATGACACTAAAAATAGTTATTTTACTGGTTGCTGTTGTGGCCAGAAGTTGACATTTCTCTGCTGAAAATTGTTCACACTGAATATATACCCTCCTAGAAGTTACTCTGGCATTGAACTAACCTGTACTGCTTTACCTTTTCTACTTTTTCCTCAACTTTTACTTTAACATCAGAAACTAATAGTGATATTAAGGACATAAATGTAATCACATATTTGAACATAGTTCAAGGGTTACTGAAGAAGCCTCCTTGTTTTAGGATAATTATCAGAGTTCCACTGGCGTTGTCTCCATGTAGGAAGTTCCATAGCCAGTCTTCGTAGATTGGGGTTATCAGTAGTCTTCAAACTTGGGGGTCACAGCATCACAGGAGGGGCTTTTGCTCTAGCCCTGGCTGATTCCAAAGATACTAGAATGCTTAATGCAAGAAACAGATTTAGAAAAGTGAGACAAATTATATCAAAATTTGCCTTAAGTTCACATTTGTTTACATGAACATTATTTACCTTGGCATAAGGCATTTAATATTCCCTTTAAAAACCATGGATGTGGATAAGTGAAGTAAAACACATATAGGGAAAAAGGATTCCAACTTATTGCAGATAATTACTTTTCAGGTCAATTTTTATTTCTTTAAACCACTCACTTATCCATAGGAGTCAAGGCTTTGACTAACACAAAGTCTAACGCTAGAAATGGAAAGCAGATTTTGTTCATTTGCATAAAAGATAAAGCCAACCACCAAGAAAGAATTTTGTTTTTCTTATAAAGAAGCCAGTGTTATCCTAAGCCATAATAAGTTTTGAACATTCGGTTTCTTGTTTCTAGGTTATATGACTAATATGAAAGACAATTACTAAATAGTGTAAACTCAAGTTACATCCTTCTATCCTCTCATTTCTCAATATCTTCAAATAAAACAATGCCATTTTGGACACAGGCTAATGGAGCTGGAATGTGCTTCAGGGCAAAGAACTTGGTAAGCAAGGAAAGTCATCAAATTATACCTTTTTTTTTTTCAAATTAAGAGAGACTAATGGTGTACTTTTCTGTTTAAGATATGCCAAAAACGAAATTAGAAGATTTGTTGTCTAAATTTTTACTCCTTCAGAAAGTATTTATTCTTCTCATACTTTCTGTTCGAAGTGTGGGTACTATGGTATCCCTGAATTCAAAACGATTTTTATTTTTGTAATTTGCAGTTAAATCTGATCCCAAAAGGCGGTTGTTAAGGATGAACATGACTCTTTCCACTGAATTTCCAGTAAAATAATTGTAATGGGAATTGATTGGTGGATTAACATAAAAATTAAAAATCCCCTTGTTCTTGCATGGCAAAATAAAGTAAAAATCTCTTATTCTTAACTGCCTTTTCCTGAAACAGTGTATAATTCCACCATTTGTTCTCTTTAAAAGAAAGATTTGGGCTAGAGAGAGACAGCTTAAACTCGTCTCATCTGCTTGCACCGCTCTCCAAGTAGGTAATTGCAGAAAGAAAAGACAATTCTTTGATCTCAGCGAGGTGCTAATTTGTAAGATTTTTGAGCTGTTTGGGCCTTAGGAAGCAGGGATCAGTACGTAAACAATGGCATTTATCTGGCAGCCTATTACTGACACATTACTATCTCAGTACTTATTCATTTACACTGGTGTTTGAAGACAGGACTATGTGTCAATAAAGGAATTAGACCAGACACCTCAGTCCATCAGGTTTATCTCAGTTTGCTGACAGGAACAGTAGGTGACATTAAGCAACAGAAAACACTTCAAAGTTTTCTATCCTTGGTTTTGCAATGAAGACAAACAACATTTACTGCTTTAGCAGCAACAAACAATGAGCGTAAGACTGCAGAGGGAAGATGAAAGAGCACACCAAATTATCAAACACAAAGCCTGCCCCTACCCCGTTTCTACTCATCCCCTGAATTTCATTAGAGCGATTTTTTAAAAAGAGCTTCCAATGATAAGTTGTGTTCATTTGGACCTCTTAGAAGACAATTCTCTTGAGAAGGCTGGTAGAAAATGAATGAATAAGAAAATTTTACTTGACTAATTCAGCAGCTACCCTTTTTTTTTTTTTTCTTTTAACCAACTTTTATTTTAAGTTCCGGGGTAGCTGTGCAGGATGTGCACGTTTGTTACATAGGGAAACGTGTGCCATAGTAGTTTGCTGCACAGATCAACCTATCACCAGGTATTAAGCCCGGCACCCATTAGCTGTTCTTCCTGGTGTTCTCCCTCCCACCTGCCCCAGGCCCCAGTGTGTGTTGTTCCCCCCATGTGTCCATGTGTTCTCATCATTAAGTTCCCACTTATAAGTGAGAACATGTGGTGTTTGGTTTTCTGTTCCTCAGCAGCTACTCTTAATTAAAGATTTCAATATTCATTTATTTAAACATCTTTTCAATAAACAGTTAAGGTGTGTCTGCTGTATACTAGACCCGAATAAAGATGACGCTATTACTTTTACAGATTCCTGGAACTATGAAAGGTAACATGAAGTTATAATATAGCACCATTTTAGGCAAATGCAAGGTTGTATTTGAGGGGCTGTGGAAATAAGGTAGATGAACTATGTCTCAAAGAGATTGCCAAATGCTCAAATGGATTGAGGAATGTTTTTCAATTACACAACATGTAAATTGAAAAACACTTGAAAAAAATACTTTCCAGCATCATCAAATAAAAATTCCTCTCAGATTTCTTCCTCTACACATCTCAATTTGGAATAATTTACCAGTGTTTGGGTATGTCTTACATATAATTTTGTTAAAATTTTGAAATATAGATTAATTAGCTTATTCAGTAAATATTAATTGAATGCATACTGTAGCACACCTTGTTCTAGCCTGACCCAGTGCAGAGAACAAGACAGTCTAGATCCTTGTTGTTATGTGGGATGAAAAACAATGAACTGAAAATGTTGTGATGCCAAAAATTATATAAAGTAAAGGAACAAAGTGGTGGGATAAAGAGTGAATGGAAGGAGATGGAAGTAACATTAATAAAATTGGTACTGTAGACCGAGTGGTCACGAAAAGAAACTGTAATGATAGGAAGTAATCATGAAGTAAAAGGAACAGTTAGGCAGTGGGAACAACTGATAGGACAATATATTGACATGATGGAAAAACAAAGGGCTGGTCTAGAGAAGGGATAGTGAACAAGGGAGAGAGTAAGGTAGCAGATGAAAGCTGGAGAGGAAAATGGGGGAGAGGCTATACTGAGGAAGGGAGGAGATATTAGGAGATGAAGGCATAGACGTAAAGGAGATCAATTTGTAGGTGATTTCAAGTACTGGTAATAAATTTAGAACATACTCTATTTAGGAGGTATTCTAGTTTTACTCAACCCATATACAACATTTGACCTTGTTAATTTCTCCTTCCTCGTGGAAACCCTTTGCTGCTTGACTTTCAGACACCACAGTCTCCTGGTTACTTCCATCTTCACTGGCTGCCCCTTCTCAGTCTCCTTTGCCGGCTCTTCCTCATCTTCCAGTTTACAATGGAGTGTCTCAGGGCTCCATCTTCAGACTTTTTCCCTTTTCTATTTACATTCACTTCCTCCATGATCTCACTCAGTCTCACAGCTTTCAAATAACATCTGTAACAGAATGACTACCAAAATTATATTTCCAGCCTCTACCTCTCCTTTCAAATCCACATTTAAACATTCAACTGCTTACTTGGCATCTTGGCTTGGATGTGCAATCTGCATCTCGAATGCACCCATCCAAAATCAAGTTTCTTGATATTCTCCCCCAAATCTTTTCTTCCCTCAGACTTCTTCATTTTAAGTAATGGCTGTTCCAGACTTTCAGTTGATCAGACTAAAAACCCTGGATCCATCCTTGCTCCCTCTCTGCCCCTCCTCACAGATGCTGAGCACATTTTTGCGTCACCCAGTTCTAACATTTCACCTAAAGTAGAGTTCTAAGTAGTCTCCCCACCTTGGCCTTTGTTACCCTTCAGACAATCCTCACCACATAGCCTGCGTTCCTTCTAAACCCTAAGCCAGAGCCTGTCTCTTCCCTGCTAAACACCATACTCAGAGTCTACAAGATCCTCCTTAACCTAGACTTTGTCATCTCTCTAATGTCATCTTGAATTCTCCTCACCTCTCTCACTCTGCTTCTTGCTATTCCTGTGCACTTGCTCTTTCTGCTCCATGGAATGCTATTACCCTCAAACTCCACCTCCTTTCTAACTCACCTTCTTCAGGTCTTTACTGAGAGGCATCTTCACAATGAGGCCTTTGCTGACAACCCTATTGAAAGTTGTAACACCTCCAAATCCCCATTGCCTAACTCCCTGCTTGATTTTTCTCCATAGCATTTATCACTATTTAACATGCTATCTGATTCACTTTTTTTTTCTTTGGTTTGTTTATTATCTATTTCCCTTCATTAGAGTGTAAGTTACATTTTGCAGGGATTTTTGTCTCTCTATTTCCTGCCATCTCCCCAACAATGAGAATAGTACTGGGAACATGCTAATCAGATACTAATATATGTCAAATTAAAAAGTGGGAAGCTTTGCAAAAACTTAAAAGCAGGAGGTGACAAAGTCTGACTGTGCTTTGAGATGATCATTCTGACCACTCTGTAGAGAATGGATTGGGTGAAGCAAGGGTTGGAGTTGAAAATGTAAATAGAAACACCATTTACGAAGCAAGAGCAGAAGTACAAGTAAGAGGTAATGGTAGCTGGGACTAAGTGATATTAGTAGAGATGAGGAGAAGTGGATGTGTTCAAAATTTGTTTAGGGGGCTGACTTAATAACATTTATAATTACTTTACAGCCAGAATACTTCTGGTCATTTCTGTGTTGAACACAGCTATACGGCTTCTCAACTCTGATTGCTTTTTCTCCTTATACAACGAATACTCAAGCAAATGCTGATAAATTGGTTGTTGGAGAGAGCTTAGGCAGTGATCTAGGATGGCTCCTAGATTTTCAGCTTGAATCACTGGGTAGGTGAAAGTATAATTTACTGAAAGAGAGATAAGGGTAGGAAACAATTTTAGGAATTATTTCATTTGAGGTATCTCTTAGACATGGAATAAACGGCAAAAAGGCAATTGGTTACATAAATATGCCCTACAGTATAGAGGTCAACTATAGTTATACAAATTTGAAAGTCATGACATGTAAATGGTTTTTAAAACCATGAAACTAGATAAGCTAATGCAAGAAGAGAATCTAGTTGGAAGAGAAATGAGGATTCTGGAACATACCAACATCTAGAAATTGAACAGAGCAGTCCAGCCAAAGAGGCTGAGAAGGAACATTCTGGAAGCATGGCATTTATTAAGAGGAAATTTTATTCCTCTCATTAGTAAACATGAATTACAAAAAATAGTAATTATTATATTTTGAATTTTGTATTTAGAAAATGGTGGAGATTTGTTTTCTCTCATTATCTTTCATTTTGCTTCTTCCCACAAAGTCTAAAAGGACTAAAATAGTTGCTATTTTGTCCTCATAGAGAAAGTTTGCTGACCCTGCTTTAGACTATTCTTTTTAAGACAAGATCTCTGTCAACCAGGCTGGAGTGCAGTGGAATGATCACAGCCCATTGTAACCTCGACCTCCCAGGCTCAAGCAATTCTCCCAACCCAGCCTCCCAAGTAGCTGGGACTGTAGATGCATACCACTATGCCTGGCTAATTTAAAAAGAAAACTTGTAGAGACAGGGTCTCCCTATGTTGCCCAGGCTGTTCTTGAACTCCTGGCCTCAAGTGATCCTCCTGCCTCAGCCTCCCAAAGCGCTGGGATTACAAGTGTGAGCCACTGCAGCTGGCCTAGACTAATTATTTCATACTGCTGAAAGATAAACTGAGAACTGGAAATTTTAGCTTGCTTTTCAGGGTTAATGAGGAGAGCTATGACTCAAAGCCAGGCCTGAACGTCTGGTTGAATTTCTATGCCTATATGTCATTCTATATCTCTGTTGGATACACAATAGACTAGCAAATATTTATCTCATAAAATATTAAAGAAAATTATATTACTGAAATAATTTTTCAATAAAATACTTAATAAATGCAACAACATTCCAATAGCAGAATATACTCGATTAATAGGATGTAATTTAGTGTTAATTAAAAGAAAGCCATTTGACTTATTTAATTGAAATTTAATTGAGAGAAAGCTATCTGTCTAACTGAACTTTTAAATTTTTTTAAATAGTGTAAAGGATTATGAAAATTACCCAAGTAATTAATGTCAATGAATGGTGTTAAATCCTAAATGTTTAGATAGGTATCTTTTATTGCTTGCGCCTCAAACCAGAGAATTAAGAATAGGTACCAGGGTAAGGTGGGAAATCATTTCGGAATGAGTAGTTGGTACCATTCTTTTCTGACATTCTATGTTCTCCAAATGTCTTCATTTCTCACACACTCAAAACTTACAAATTTCCCATAACCACATTTCTCATACATTCACCATTAACCTTTTGTATTGTTAAATATACACAGCAGAAAATGTGTCATCTTAATCATTTTTAAGTGTAGAGTTCAGTAATGGTAAATACATTCACATTGTTGTAAAATAAATCACCAGAAACTTTAATTTTGCAAAACTGAAACTCTATACACATTAAGCAATAGCTTCTCACTTTTTCTTCACACTAGTCTCTGGCAACCACCATTCTGTTTTCTGTTTCTATGAATTTGATGGTTCTAGTTACCTCATATAAGTGGAATTAAACAGTATTTATCTTTTTGTGACTGACTTATTTCATGAATGTAATATCCCCAAGGTTTATCCATATTGTATCACAGGTCAGAATTTCTTTCTTTTTCAAGGCTGAATAATATTCCATTGCATGTATTAAATATACACCACATATTGTTTATCCATTCATCTCTTGACAGACACGTGGGTTGCTTCTGCCTCCTGGCGATTGTGAATAATGCGGCCATGAACATAGGTGCACAACCATTTCTTTCATAACCTGGATTACATGTCCTCAACTCTGACTGCTTTTCTCCTCAGAGCATTTAAACTATTTTTCATGATATTTTTGATTCATGAGAAGGATCTTTAAAGAAATGAAAGGGAAGGTACCTCTCCATTAGGAGTGTTAAGCAAGTCTAGGAAACTCTCCCTGTAAATGTCTTTTTTTGCTACCTTGACTAAGATTGGGGTGCCCATCCCTGGACCTATCTAAGAACACAGTCTTATTGAAGAAAGTATGGAAAGAGAAAGGGGTCCAGCATCAGGAAACACGTGTATAGGCTAATTAGGTAGATTTATTAGCTGGTGGTAGAAACGTGTATAGGCTAATTGGTAGATTGATACCTGAGTCCCCAGGAAGCTATTGCAGGAAGATCCTTTTAATAAATTGCTCCTATTTAGTAGTTGGCTGCAGGCAGGGCACAGTCTTGAGCACCTGGCTATGGAACCAAAAGTTTGACCAATGTGCTTAGAAAGTAACAAAACTGTACATTTTTATAAGTACAGCAACCATTATAAGCAAAACTTCTAAAACTTTATAAATCTAAATTTATTATGAACTAGCCATAGGTGAAGCCTCTTTGTGATTAGAAAGATGTGAATTTGAGTCTTGGCCCTCCTGCTAGCTAATGGCATGACTTTTGACAAACCACTGAGCTACACTGAGCCTCCATTTCCTCACCTTTTACACAGAAATAATAATGCCTGCCTTGTGGGCTTATTTTGAGTATTGCAATACAGATCACACTCAGCGAATGGTAGCTCTTTTTTCTACTTTGGTATCTATAATTGTTAATGATAGAGGCTGAAGATCAGGCCAAGGAAACTCTTCTCTTTCACATGGGAACACACAAATTATCAATGCAAAAGAGAAATCTTAATATTAGTAAAAACTGAAGTCCTTCTAACTTAGCATACACATACATGGAATCACAGATGTTACAAAAATGTATCCATGATAAATGTCCTTTCTTCTGAAACTTTAGATGCTAAACATAGGTACTCTTGAAAAAAATATGCATATTCCAGGTTTGTGAGTAATTCAGTATTTATAAAGCTAGTATTTAGACATTAATGCCATTTGGAGAAATGGTACTTTTCCTTCTGTCTGTGCTTAGATTAATGTTATGCATCAGAGTCTAAGAATCCCCTAAATAAATACCATATGTTTCTGAATGTTAACTTTCTGATTCTGCAGTCAATCCTTTTAATGAATTTCAATGCACAATTCAGAGTCAGCATCCTATTTCCTAAAAAGCTCATAGTCAAATAAATGGTGGACAGAGTTTCCTTAACATGTTGAGGGTCCTAATAAGGCACACACAGCTTATTAGTTGCTAATTTTTCCTATTCAGGAATGGATATGACTCAGGTTTTTTTATTTTGTTTTGTTTTTTTTGAGACAGAGTCTCGCTCTGTCGCCCAAGCTAGAGGGCAGTGGCATGATCTCGGCTCACTGTAACCTCCACCTCCTGGGTTCAAGCAAATCTCCTGCCCCAGCCTACCAAGTAGTTGGTATTACAGGCATGCACCACCATGCCTGGCTAGTTTTTGTGTTTTTAATAGAGATGGGGTTTTGCCATGTTGACCAGGCTGGTCTTGAACTCCTGACTTCAGGTGATCCATCTGCTTTGGCCTCCCAAAGTGCTGGGGTTACAGGCATGAGCCACGGCACCCTGCCTCAGAGTATTTTTAAGAGAACGGTAAACACAAGTGTAGGAAAATGCAGGGAAATGACCTTTGAAAATGTAAATTTCTCTGGACCTGCTATCCATGTTTCTGCTCCTGTGTCTCCTTACCACCAATGTTTCAACCCTTTAGAGAAACAGAATGGATACAGATTACCTGTTCCATGGTCGTCAAGAATGGGGAAGTATTTTTATGGGGAATGATGGTTCTCATACAACTCAACTCCAATTAATCATCCCATCTACATCCTAAGAGGGAAAGCTGCCTTGATCATCAATAAACTATAGTCCTTTATGGGTATTCGGGTATTATCTAAGAAACTGAAATGGACAGAATGGGACTTCATAAACAAATATGTTTATCCAACATATGTGTGTTGAACACCGGGATATGTTCCATCACCATGGTGAGGCACAGTGATGTGTAGTCCCATCCCAAAGTTTCTTAGTATTATGAGAGAGAAGATGTACCTAATAATAGCTAATACTTATTAGGCACTTACTAAGAACATTCACACATATTAATTTGTAATCAGCACAACAAGCTTTGAAGTTGGTACTATTAATTTTCCCCCTCCCCACACTACTGAGGCAGCAAGGATTAGTCCTGGCTCAGGGTCACATAAATAACCAGGAATTAAATCTCAGGAAATTTGACCATTGAAAACATAGTGATTCTCTTTCACACACACAAAAGCACTGTGGCAAAAAGTGATGGATATTGGAACATGGGAAGATATATTGAATTTGGGTTTCAGAAAAGGTATCCAGAAGGTTGACCTTCAAATGGGGCTTCGAATGTTAGATAAGACTTGGATGTGAGGAGGAAAGCAAGGAACTGGAGAGGTTCGTAGAAGCTCAAGGTCTGTAAAGATATAGAAATTGCTGTGTTCTGTTGCCGCATAGCATGCATGAGAGATTGTTGGTCATGAAGAGGCAAGTTGCTCCAGCCCATAGAAGACGGCGAAATGCAAGATTTAATGATTATTACGTTATTTGGTAGGTAAAGGGCAGTCAGTGAAAAAATCCTCAACAGAAAATGAACATATTTTTAAGAGGCTCTTTAGAAAGATTAAGCTATATGTTTGCAGATGGAATTAGTGGAGAGACAGACTGAAGGCAGGAAAAAGTTAGGATGCTATTGCTAAGCTCTGGCAAAGAATAATAAAGGCTTAAGCTAGAATATTGTTAATGTAGACTGAGAAAGAGATGGATATCAGAAAATACAGATGAGATACAGTATCAACAGAACTGAACACAGCAGCAAATTTCAGCAGAACAGTTCCTGAAATGAGCCTTGAAAGATGTACTTGGTTTTTATTAGGTAGAAAGGAGGTAGGCAAACATTCCTAGTGGAGAAAATAAGCAAATATTAGTTTCTGTCTTTCTTCAACTATTTTGAGAATACCCAGCCTCCAGAATCCTACTCTGGTACTGACTAGGATTTCTGCCGTATCAGTCTTGACCTCTCCTAAAAGATTATGAGATATCCAGTGGGTACTCATTATAGACTTGATGATTTTCAAATGGAGAGAAGAATTGTGGATTATTGGAAGTTATATATTCATGTCTCCTACGTAGTGAAGTGATTTTTAATGCTGAATCAATGTTGGGATTTTTTTATTTCTCTTTTTTTTCCTTTTATTAACATCAGAAGAGTCTTTGAGAATGATTACTAATGTCAGATATTTTAAGGGATTAAAAGTTTCTTTTTTTTCCTCACAGATCAACACTGTTCTACTGTTAAAAGTTAAAAGAAATCATGCAACTATGGCTGATATTTATCCTACACAGATTGCTTTTATGAAAGCATCTCTGTATGCGTAAAACTGCTCAAAATTGGGAAAATACTTATACAGCAGCCACCTGGTTAGAGTGGCTACAGAATATACAAGCATATAAAAGCTATTTTATGTACTTTGCATTTTTAAAATAACATCTATTACTTGTGGTTAGTGATCTTTCATTGCCTTTAATTTGTGGACACTTTCTAACCACCACTTGTGGGTCTTCAGGGAGCAAACCCTTTCATAGAAACTTTTATTTGCCACCATGAAGACTGTGAGGATAGAGAGACAATTCAATATTTATTCTGTATTTAACAACATACTTTGAGAGTTGAAGCAAGGCTTTCAAAACGTAAAGTAATCCTCAAATCCAACAACCCTCTAGAATTCTGTGGAGAATGGGACAAATGGGGATGTTACAAGTACATCAGGTCTAGGAAGTACTTCCCAGCATATTTCACAAAAGAATGACTTGAAACAATGTAACCCCGGAAAAATAAAGTAAAGCTCTAAGGGAAAAAAATAAAGACTATTGGAGGGCATTCTTATGGGATATAAACTTATTCTCACCCAGTCATTCTGTGTCTCAGTAAAGTCATAGGCCTGACAAAGTCATCTCTTCCATTTTCTAAGTGCAGGACACAGACAGACATTCTCCCCTTCTGAATTCCAGTCTTTCCATGTGTAAATTAAAGAAAATTATATCTGATTGACTCACATATATCATGGGGTACTGTGTGGGTCAGAACCAAAATATGATAAGGTATGTTTTATAAACTGTAACATATTATACATAGGTAAGATATTATTACCTTGAAATATAGTTAATAATACCCTATCTTTTCTACTTTGTAGAGCGGTTGTAAAGACAGATATGGTAACAAATACCAAAAACTAAAGGCTTGGAAAGAAAATATATAATCTTTCATTACCTTTTATTTAATTATATTAACATAGTAATAATGAAGAAAACCCATCTCTTTCGGCTTTCACTCTGTGGGAAAAACTAAAGTGTTGGATTGATTTTCTTTTGACTCAAATAGAAGGCTTAAATCTGGAAAAACTGTACTTTAGCAAGTTGAGCATATATGACTAGGATACATCTATAACAAGGGGTGTTTAATTGTACATTCTTTCAGCATATTCCTACCTTGAAAGTGTAAAGGTATCATTTTTTTCTTTAAAATAGAAGGCTAGCACTCAGACTTTCATCCCTGAATTTGTTGAAGACATGCTGTTTCAACCTGTAGTGCTTTGTTGATTCTGAAGAATATTCAAACATTTAATAACGGAGACAAATTTGTTCCTATGACCTGCCCTTTAAAGTTCTCTATCCTGCTCATTCCCAACAGAAACAGGTTCAATGCCAAGTAAGAGACTCAGAACAAAGCAACTTAAAATCAAAGTGGGGAGTAATTACATTTTTCATATTTGTATTTGTTCATTTTTCAACTAAAGGCAAATAGCTGGATTATATGCTGTCAAGTTTAGAAGCTCAATTATTTTTTAGATCAAGGCAAAGTATAGCATTTCAGTCAAAAATATTCATTGTTTCTCACTTATGTGCTGACTTGAATCACCTTAAAAGACATCAGCATAATATGGGTGTTTGAAGACTCTTGAGATACCTAAGGATAAGAAAATGGGCTCAAAACAAAGAAAGTGCACTGATTCTAACAGGGTCCACATAACCATTCTGTTGATGCAGTTTTAACAATGGTTACAAGAAAGTGCCCAGGGACTTAGGTGTACATATATTAGAATTATAAAAGAGTGTCACTAAAACATTTTGGTTGAAGAAATCACTTCTTACTGTATCTGTAAGTTTAAAAAACTCTCCTCTTTAATATCAAGTAACTAAACAAAATATTGGATATTTGATTATGATATCGTGAAGTTTGCCCAGGGATAATAAATTAATAGTGAGATAATATTTTAAATCCTGCCATTCTCTAATTGAGGCAGCAGCTAGACTTTAGAAATTCACACAAGAATGTAGATTACAACATAATCAAATTTCTAACTTTTGAATTCAGAAGTCTAGCCATGACCATAAGACAAAAGATCAGTAAGAAGAAAATCAGAGGAGTAAGTGGAAGCTCGTGTTCTCTGTGCCCTTGATCTCTCTATAGAGAACAACAACTTGAGTTGGGAAAGAAAAGAGTCAGAGGGAAACAGAACCTTCCAAAGAGCTACAGTATTTGCCTCTGTCTCAGAGTTAAATACCTATGGGAGGGAATAGCAGAAAGATTTGGGAGACCTGAAAGCAGAAGAAAACTGTGTCCTCTTTCCTAAGCGAGCCTGGAAATGACTGTGCTGCATCTAGGACGAAGGGCTTGAGCTATCCCACAGAGTCCCCTGCATCTAGGCTTGGACTAGAAGTAGTAGAATGGTTCCATTGCATTCAAGAGCAGCTAGGAGTTGATGAGGGCTTTCAGACGCAGCCCCAGCAAAGTATCTGCAGCCTCAGTGTGGAAGAGAAGTAGCAGAAAATCCTGCTATCAATGAAAGTAGCCCTAAATTCAACAAGACTGCTGGTAGATGTGAATAGCCCTTTCTATTGGAAATATAATATAATCCTCCCTGCTCTCCTCAAAATACTTTGGTGCTATGGAAATCTAGCTCTAGGTACTACAGCTCCAGGTACTAAATACTAGGTCTGGTGGGTGAGGTTATAAATTGCCTGAGATCAAGTTTCTATCATCTGGCATTCTGAGAGCTTGCAATGTTCACAAAGAGAAAAATAAAGAAACTTTGCATATTTGCTCCTTCTTCTAAATTTACCTACAACAGATTACATTCTCATAGTCAACTAGGGAATATGTAAGCCCTGGACCTTTCTGGAAGCACTCCTCTAGCTTCCTTCCCAATTCTTCATTCCTTGGGTTTGAGTTTTCTGTAGCTCATGGCCAAATCACTTTATCATTACAAAGAAGCCTGTCTAACTCAAGCAATGGGTTAGACTCCTGTCTTCATGTTAGCTTTTATGATAACTTTATTTGCTCATATCTACTCGGGTAAAACTCTTAATATAATTTAATAGCTTATGCCTTTTTCAAGGTACCATATTACCTTCGGCAAGTGGAAGAATCAAACATGTTGACCTAGACTTGTCATCATATGCGTATTTTAAATAGTTTAAATAGTTACTACCCTCTGAGTCATGTCCTTTCTCTACCTTGATTGGCTGAGTTTGTGCCTAAACATGAGTAGTCACACTCAACATACCAGAATGTCTTTAAAGGATATGTTGAGAAATTTCTTGTCTGCTCTTCCTTTTTCCTCCACCTATAACCCAAGTGCATATTCTGCCACATTCCCATTCAACACACCTCTACACCTCTACTTCAGCTTGCTTCCTTCAGAAACTGGGTTTCCTTATATAACTTCTTCGTGACAAAACATCTGTTTATTTTTTTATTAACACAATATTCATTTTTTGACTGCTCATTCCAGCTGTAGGGCCTGGAGGAATCCTCAGAACCTAAGGAAAAATGACGTCTTAGTCCTATAAGTTGAGTGAAGTACAGTGTTTCTTTGAGCTACCAAATTGTACTAGTTAACCTAAAGTGACCTCTCTGGTTTTTAAGTGGCCAATTTAAACCACACTCTATAAAAGGGACCATACTATATAGCTTGAGTAAACTTTGAGAGTGGTGTCTATAATTAGAATACTATACTGAAATGACTTGCTGGCATGTTGTCATCTGTGCATACTGAATACATTTCCGTAAAATTGTTTCAGTTAATCCTTCTTTGGGGTCCATCGTGGGGGGCCTGCAATTCACTGCCCTTGTACTTAGGAAGTACACTGCCAATGAGCCTCTGTGAGCACCAGCACGTCGCTGAGATCTTCTGAGCTACATGAGTGGTCTGCCCATTGTTTTTTCCTATGCTTGTATTGGATGGGGGAGCCAGGGAAGGGAGAGGGGGGGAGATGGGAGAATCAAAGTTTTAAAAACAGAAATCTAAGTGTTGTTTTAAGCATTAATGCTAAGCTCCAGATATACCTCTTTCTCAGGGTATATTCTGCAACCAAGAATGCTGGAACATTTAAAAATGGTCAGGAAAAAATAAAATAAAATCTATGTCCTCATTTAAAAAAATTTCCCATCCACTATTAATTCACTTTGCCCTATCTTTGGTCACACTGGCCACTGCTTTAGCATAGGGATTGAAAAGGTTTGTAAGTAAAGCCTCATGAGGTCTCAGCTATAACTACTCAACTCCGCATTTGAAGCTTGAAACCAGAGATAACATGTAAGTCAATAGGCATAGCAGTATTCCAAAAAAACTTTATTTGTGGGTATTGAAATTTGAATATCATATAATTTTAACATGTGATAAAATATTTTTGATTTTTTTCAACTTCTTAATAATGGAGAAGCCATTCTGAACTAACAGTGTATAAGAAAACAGCAAGAGGGCTGGGTTTGGCTCTCAGGCCAGTTTTCAGACCCCTGCTTTAGCAGTACCTAGGTATAGAGAATCATAGTCACTTCCTTGGCTCAGCATAAAAACAATTGTTTGTTGTGTAACTTCAACTTGACTATTCCCTCCAGCCACAGCCAAACATCATGTATGAGGAGGAGTTTCCATTCATCCTTCAAATGCTTCCATTTCTTAAGACAACAGCTTCTACGATGCAGCAGGAAAAATTCTCAGCTACTTACAGCCTATGCTGGTGCCTCTGGGTGTCCCAGACACCAGATCTGATTATTACCACACGACTTCAATGTCATTCATGCAGGCCAATTTGCTATGACCATCTAAAAAAAGCTGCCTCCGTCTGTCTCTGTGGGTAAATTCTGTAGTGGAAATGGGCAGGACTTTGCTTTCAGAACACAAGCCTGGAGGGCACTTTCGGCATGGGGACTCTTGCAGAGAGCACCAAACCACAGCTGTGAAGGGAGTGTGAATGGGGATGTCTGCAACAGCCCAGGAAATAGCCCAGCTGGAAAGGGATGTCAGGAAGTGAGACAGCTTAGGGGGCCTGGCGCGGTGGCTCAAGCCTGTAATTCCAGCACTTTGGGAGGCCGAGGCGGGCGGATCACAAGGTCAGGAGATCGAGACCACAGTGAAACCCCGTCTCTACTAAAAATACAAAAAATTAGCCGGGCGCGGTGGCGGGCGCCTGTAGTCCCAGCTACTCAGGAGGCTGAAGCAGGAGAATGGCGTGAACCCGGGAGGCGGAGCTTGCAGTGAGCTGAAATCCGGCCACTGCACTCCAGCCTGGGTGACAGAGCGAGACTCCGTCTCAAAAAAAAAAAAAAAAAAAGAGACAGCTTAGGGACAGATCAGGCCTCAGAGGAGTGTGACCAGCTGGCACTGGTACCTTCTTTTAACTTGCTAGCATGACGTGAGACTCCAGGCCTCCGTGACTGCCACTGACTCACTTTCCCTTCCTTGGCAATCCATTCAACCCCGTATTCCCCCAGCACTACCCAGTTCTAACTAGAGAAATGGAATGCTCCAGGTTCTAGATGATACTTCCTCTTCTTGGTCCTGGAGAAATGAATATTTATCCTTTGAAAACAAAAGAAGACTCTTTTCATACCTTTGACTCCGATTGTCAATATCCATTTGCTTTCAAAATTTAATTGCAGAAATCTTTCCCAGTTGCTTTCTGCTCTTTTCTCACTTCCTTTTCTCTGTACCTACAGAATGTTACATATGTCTATATATGCATTCAGCTTTTGCAGCACTGTGATTGTAATATGATTTTGGTTTTCATGGCCATCTCTTCTAGATTATTAGAGACCATGGGACAAGAACAGTGATTTATATTCTTTGCATCACAAATTATCCCTTATATATTGTTCTGCACACTGTGGATCCTCCAGTAGTCCATTTCATTGATGAAACTTGTACGGGAGCTTTTCTGAAGATGCCTATGCTGGGCAGCCTGTCATTTCTCACACATTTACCTTTTTGCTGTAAATTGCTGATGTCTGCATTCTCTTTATACCATTCCACTGCTGCATTTTTTGTCACCAGATGTGAGGATGATCTGGCTGCAACAATTATTACCCCACTAATCTCTAGCGTCAATTTGATGGAACTGGCTATTAGGGTTTGCCACTTTTTGCCTTTTTTTCTTTAGCCATTGTCTCTATAAACTAAATATAATACATATATCTATACACATATTCTATTTATATAAATCACCTGTTTCCTTTAAGACCATAAAATATAATTATCCATAATTATATCACAAAAATGATCATTGCTAACATTTTAACACCAAATTCTTTATTCTTATTCAGCCTTTATTTTTAATTGTCTTCTCAAAATATTTACTAATGTACTATTTTTTTTTGAGGAGATCAATAGATTCAGAGTTATATGTCAAATAAGCCAGTCCAGAAATTCTATTGGTGGGTAGAAAATAATTATAGGTATGACATGAATTAATTTGTTTTCTTATAAGTGTATTTGGTTTATTTATAGCAAGGAATATTGATCCTTCATCTGTATTGATAATATAAACTTTTCTTACTATATATGCTAACTTAAGTAAAAAAGTCAGTTGACATGTGGACACAGCAAAAGCCATCGAGGGTGATAAGGTGAATTGTTCGGGTTTGGGACATGCTATCTGAATTTATCAGTGACTTAAACACTGTGCAAGGCACCATGCTAGGCCTGCAGTAGAGTCACGGGTGAGTAAGACATAGGTTCACCTACTAAAGAATTCAAGATATTTCTCACTATGATGTTGTAAAACAGCTGCACACCATGCTTTCTGAGGCGAATATTTTCACCTCTACTACGAAATAGTGAAATAGAAGCTAGATGTTCATAGAGTAGAGTAGCTTGAAAGGTCACTGAGGCTAGTCTTCTTCCCTAATTAACATGGCTCAAATGTGGCACTTAGGTGGCTTGGAAATTTTGATAGCATAATTTTGGCAGGGAAAGGCTATGGTCCAGGTTCCAGGGATTTACAAGTTCTGCAGCATTTGTGAAATTGTGACTTATTGAGGTAAGGGGAGAAAGACTGTAGTGTAGACTGGGTTGGGCTGAACAGACAGATAGTATAATTGGAAATCACATTGTTAGCAGCTACCAGCACCTCTGAGGCACTTGGTCTTTTTGAGGGAGTAGAAGGAGGGTAGAGAAACTGAACTCATTCATTGGCTTTAAAATCTATTACTTATAAAATGGTGCAGCCACTATGGAAAGCACAATGGCAGTTCCTCAAAAAATTAAAATAGAATTATCATATGATCCAGCAATTCCACTTCTAGGTATGCATCCAAAAGAAATGAAAGCAGGGACTTGGACAGATATTTTTACATCATGTTCATGGCGCCATTATTCACAATAGTCAAATGATGGAAGCCACCCAAGTATCCACTAACCGACAAATGGACAAAATGCAGTATATACATACATACCATGGCATATTATTCAGCCTAACAAAGGAGGGAAACTATGACACATGTTACACGTGGATAAACTTAAAGACATTATGCTGAGTGAAATAAGCCAGTTGCAAAAGGAAAACTTCTGCGTGATACTACTTATGTGAGGTACCAAAAGCAGTCAAATTCACAGAGACAGAAGGTGGAATAGTGATTGCCAGGGGCTGCGGGAGGGAAGAATGGGGGGTTGTTGTTTAAGGGGTACAGAGTTTGTATTTGGGAAGTTAAGTTCTGGATATAGATGGTGGCGATGGTTGCACAACAATGTGAAGGTACTTAATGCCACTAAACTATACACTTAAAAATGGTGAAAATGGGCAGGTACGGTGGTTCACACCTGTAATCCCAGCACTTTGGGAGGCAGAGCCAGGTGGATCACCTGAGGTCAGGGGTTCAAGACCAGCCTGGCCAACATGGTGAAATGCCATCTCTACTAAAAACACAAAAATTAGCCAGGCCTGGTGGTGCACACCTCTAGTGCCAGCTACTTGGGTGGCTGAGGCAGGAAAATCACTTGAACCTGAGAGGCAGAGCAGCTGAGATCGTGCTACTATACTTCAGCCTGGGCAACAGAGACTCCATCTCACAAAGAAAAAAATTCATTAAAATGATAAATGTTGTTATGTATATTTTATCACAATTTGAATAAGAAAAAAAGAAAAGAATCTAGTTTTCCTGACTTTTTCTTCTTAGAGTAGCTCTCCCCTGGGTTCCATGTGTGAACATAGTCTCTGCCAGTGATCCACATTGTACAGCAGGCCAGATGCAATGTGTGTGTACAATGAAGGGGTCACGTTCCAGATTGAGTTTTTGTTTTTCTATTTTATAATAACCCCACAACAAACCCTTTGCTTCCAGGTAGCCTTACTCCTGCTGGAATCTATTTCTTTGAAATGGAAAGTTTCACCCCAGCACAAGTGGAACATTTTGCCTTTGCTCCCTGAAATGTTGTAAGCCACAGTTTAACAGGCAAACAATGGTGGAGGCCAATGAAATTATCCTTGGACGAAGGGTCTGCTGAGCAGTGTACTCTTGCCTTTACCATCAGTTTCCTTCATGAAATGAGCCAAACAGTGACTGACGCTCAGAGTGGAAAAGAATTTGTCCAAACTGGGCTCTAATGATAAAGAAGTACAAAGGAAAAGCAATTCCTTGGAAAAATCATGCTACTCCCTTAAGTTTTTGTAGACTATTTCCTATAATCTGCCTTGTGGTTTACCTTGGGCTGAAGGAGAGCAATTCTTTCCTGTTAACATAATACATAAAGACAAATCAGCAGGCTACTTAATGTGATGGTGAAGCATGGGCTCTGAAGTCAGTCTGCTTGTATCCCAGTCTTACCACTAGCTGAGTGACCTAAGGCCTAGTTATGTAACCTCAGTTTCCATATATGTAAAACAGAATGATAGTAATGGTATCTACTCCATAAGGTTGTTGTATGGATGAAATGAGTTATTATTTTTAAAGCACTTAAAGCAAAGCTTGGTACCTAGTGTGGACTATATAAATGCTCACTATTATTATTAGCTCCAGCATGCAGAGATAAACCCTTGAGGGATGCTTGAAGGGTACAATGGCATCCTCATTACTCACTCAGGGTGATGATCCTCCCTGCAATCTGGCTTTGCTGGTGGTGTTAAATGAAACAATCCTCTTGCCCTGTTATAATTGTCTGCTATATTAAGAAGAACAGCAGCATTCTTTCACGGAATTGTAGCAGAAGAGAAAGTAGAGATCGCTCACTCTGGGGAACCTATTGAAGATCATAGATGGACCTCATGGTAAATATTTTTCCCAAACATGCAGCTTTTCTGACCAGTAACAGACTGATGGATGTGAAATTGAGATTCTTTGTAACATGAATGTAAAATGTTTAACTGAGGCAATGGTTGATTGGCATGCATCTCTGTACATGAGAAACAAAGAAACCTGCTTTGCTTGTCCCAAGCCATCTCCTGGAAGCCCTTGCTCAGTTCAGTTAGTGCCCTTAGGTCAAACAAACACAAAATTAAGAAAACAACATTCAAAGAAATGGTGGGTGGCAGAACAGTTGGAAGGATTGGAAAGGGCTCAGTATTTGCTTTATTTCCTCTGAGCTCATTACTTGCTCTGAGTAGGTTAGCCAGGAAGGGAAGATAAACACTATTTAGTTAATAAGTCCCATAAGAATCCGGCAGAATGTCTTTTCTGATTTACCATTGTATGGTTGGAATAAGCACAGTATCCTCTTTGCTTGTACCTTTTCCCCAACCAACTTGGAAGTCCACGAATAATTTACAGTGTGAATAAATGGCATGAGCTTGCTTTTCACATCTTTCTCAGGTTAAGAATGTGAAATGTGTGTGAGACACGTTATGGGGAAAGGGAACATTATTTGGGCCTCATCTCTTAATGCAATCAAATAGAAATATTTCCTGACTCAATATTTGCAGCCTAAAACTGATTTTCTTCTTTCCAGTTTGGGGAGTTAAAAAGCAGGAAGGAACATGTCTCTATTTTTTAGTAGTTGGTGACCCAAATTGACCCTCATGATTCATTCACCAGCTTTGGTCCCTACCAAACAAATAAAATCCCGTTAAGAGCTGGTTAAATGCAGTGCTGGGGTAAACCAATTCTCCTCACATGGCTGAGCAGTGGGGCATCCTCGGTTTTCTGTACCTTAGGACCAAATGTAAATGTTAAATTCAATTAACCTTAAAAAAACATATGTGGAGATAGGGGTAGGAGAAGTAGAACAAAGGAAAAAGAAAAGGGGAATAGAGAAAAAAAAGGATATTCATATGATTTTCATTTAAATTTAATAAAATAATTTTTAAAAAACTATGCCATGAAAATAAACAGTAATCGACAAGGACTGTGCCTAAAATAAGTTTTATGTTATCTTTCAGAAAGGAAACAACTCTACATGTTAACGAGGCATTATAATGTGCATATTGATGGCTTTTGCTGAATCATCTGCACTCTCTGGTCCTCAGTGTGGTTGACCATGTACCTTAAGGGATGGTAAGGGATAGAGTCTATGCAGTGGAATTTCTACCTGAAACTATTTTGTCTATAGTAAGTCTGTTTCTTTATGAAAAAAATGAAAATAAGTAAATAAAAAAATAATGAACTTTAGCTTAAGTACTCTATTTTCTAAATTGCTGAGGGCCCAGTCACTTTTAAATTGACACTCTCCATAACAGGACAACATCACTAGTAATTACAATTAATTCTAAAGGAATCCTTGTATATCAGTAAAAAATTTTGTGAGCATCTCTTTTGCCAGTTAGATAAGCTGGTATTAAAATTCTGAACCTATGAAAAAGTATTGAACTTTGGGATGTTTACGAAAATATAGAAAAATTTAAAAAATGTGGATATAGATATTCCTTTTTTCCATTTCAGTGTATTTCTCAACTGTACAAAATCAATAAAAATGCAGCATTATTACAGATATTATACTGAAAGAACAAGAGTTCCAGAATGAGGAGAGATAGCTGTAGGTAATAATAATCTTTTTATTTTTGCTTATTTTAGGGCATAAAATACTTTTTTGAAAAAGGTTGGTGTTAATGGGAAATACCATGGTGCCCATGTTTTTGCCTAATGGTGTACTGTTTTCAACTCAGATCGTTAACAAACAGTATCAAAGAAACAAACTAATTTAACAACACAAGAATCCTTGTGTTAGACAACAAAGCTACAGGACCCAGCAAACCAAAAGAAAATCATTCTTGGAGCACCAAACAGTAAACAGCAGGCTTTCCTTAAAAACATTGTGGTCAAAGTTTTGGTACTCAAGAATAACGTAGAGCTATCACAAATAGACTGTGATAATATGTAAATGTAAGGGCCGTAATAAAATGAATTGAACAGCATCACAGGCAGGGTGGAGGAAGAGAAGTATAGGATCCACAGAGGAGAAGCAAGAAGGGAGCTCCAGAGAGGACAACAGAAGAGAAAGGGAAAGTGAGATCTGAACAAACAACTTCCATGTAGTCACACTTCTCAGGAAGTTTTTCCACTTTCTTGGAAGGAGACAGAATAAGAAATTATACCTAAACCCAATACATATTATATTTTGCTATATGTAGACATTAGGCTATTACATAATAAGTTTGTAAATGACAGAATTTATTGATGTTCATGTGGAATCTGTGCCTTCAATAATTTCTACGTTTTCTTTTTCTTTTTGTCACTCAGGCTGAAGTGCAGTGGCATGATCTTGGCTGGCTGCAAGCTCCGCCTCCCGGATTCATGCCATTCTCCTGCCTCAGCCTCCCGAGTAGCTGGGACTACAGGCGCCCACGACCACGCCCGGCTAATTTTTTTATATTTTTAGTAGAGATGGGGTTTCTCCTGTTAGCCAGGATGGTCTCGATCTCCTGACCTCGTGATCCGCCCGCCTCAGTCTTCAAAAGTGCTGGGATTACAGGCGTGAGCCACTGCGCCCAGCCTGCAATTTCCACATTTTCAAGTAGAATATAGATACACACATCTGGCTCTTTCCTGAATTATGTTAGTTAAGGCACCACATATCATATTACATATGAAATTTGTATTTTCAATCTTCCCTGTAGTTTTTTTCTTTTTTTTAGTTACACCATGGAGTTCTTGTGAACAGGAGAATAAATAATACATTACAAAACCATCTTGAGGAGCAGGTGCTGGACATGCCTAAGTCTTATGTACCTGCTTTGCAGAGTACGCTGTTGCAAATCATCCCCCAGCAAAATGAAATGACCGTGTCACAAAGCTTCATGCTACCCTTGAGTAGTAGAATATCTCAATGCTCAATTCCAAAATGGTAATTACTACTCATCTTTCCACATGACAGTATGAGGTCACTTCTCAAAAATCACTGCATTGTTTTATAAAATTGTGATTTAAAGACTTCAGATTTTATTGCTGCTAGATGGCAATTTGGCAATAGCCTCTAAACTTTAAAAATTTTCATCTTATTGAAACTAGGAACTTATCTTCATGGGTATGCTCAATAATTAACTTTAAATATGCCTGAGATGCAGTTGAAAAAAATATAGAAAAGTTGGAGGAAAAAACTCTAAGTGTCTCCTCTGATCCATTAAATTATGCTACATTTGCTCAATGTAATTTGTACATTCCATAAACAGAATTTTTAATAAAAATTACTTAATAGCCTAGAACATAGTCATGATATGGTTATCTTTTAGTGTAAGATTTATGTGAGATAATTTATTGCCTATGTGATTTTTAAACTATGATAAACCTATATTATTGTGTAATTAAAAGATAAAAGACTAAAAATTAAAATAGAAATATTCTAGTTTTTTAGGATGGGCAGACCAGTGGAATGCTATGTACCATTGCATGTTTCCTCAGGCCAATTGGCTGTAACTCAGAATTAGAAGTCAGAAATACAGGTTCCTGGACCGACTGAATCACAGCCTCTGCAGATAGAGCCTGGTCTACAGATTAGCACTGAACAACCAATAAAATCAGTTTAGGGAAATAATTGATGCAAAACAAACATTGATCTAATCACACTGGAATTTCTGTATTGACCAAAGAACTATGTGAAGTAAAGTATAAATTATTTGAAAAGATGCCGCTTTAACATACACAAATCAAGAAATGTGACACACTGCATTAACAGAATGAAGGACAAAAATAATTTAATAATCTCAATAGATGCAGGAAAACCATTTGACAAAATCCAACATCCCTTCATGATAAAACAAACAAACAAACAAACAAACGAAACACTTCAACATATTAGGTATGGAAAGAATGCACCTCAACACAAAGGACCACATATGACAAATCCCCTGCTAACATTACACTTAACAATAAAAGATTGGAAGCATTTTTCCCCCTTTACTATCAGAGATGAGACAAGGACCATTCTTGCCACTTGTATTTAATATAGTACCCAAAGTCCTAGCCACAGCAATTAGGTGAGGGCAAGAAATAAAAGTCACCCAAATTGGAAAGGAAAAAGTTAGATTGTTCCTATTTGCAGATGACACGATTTTGCATCTAGAAAATCCTAAGGACTCCATTAAAAAACTCTTAAAACTAATAAATGAACTCAGTAAAGTTGCAGAATACAAAATAAACACACAAAAACAGTAGTGTATTTTTCATTTATAATGGATACAAAAATTACTTAGGAATAAATTGAATCAAGGAGGTGAAAGATTTGCACACTGAAAAGTATAAAACATTGATGAAAGAAACTGAAGAAGACTCAAATGCATTGAAAGATATCTTGTGTTCCTGGATTAGAATTAATATTGTTAAAATGTCCAAACTATCCAAAGTGATCTAGATAGTCCATGCAGTCCCTATCAAAATCCCAGTGACATTTTTTCTCCACAGACGTAGAAAAAAGAATCCAAAAATTTGTATGGAACTACACAAGACCAAATAGCCAAAGCAATCTTAAGCAAAAAGTACAAGGATGGAGGTATCATACTAAGTGATTATAAATTATAACACAAAGCTATATCAAACAGCATGGTACTGGTATAAAACCAGGCACATATAGTAATAGAGCAAAATAGAAAGCAAAAAATAAAATAAACCCATACACTTACAGCCAATTAATTTTCCACAAAGGTACCAAGAACACACAATGGAGCAAGGACAGTCTCTTCAATAAATATTGCTGAGAAAACGGAATATTCACATGCAAAATAATGAAATAGGACCCTAATCTCACACCACATACAAAAGCCAACTCAAAATGGATTAAAGACTTAAAAATATAACCTTACACTGGAAATCTACTAGAAGAAAACATAGGGGAAAACTCCATGACATTGGTCTGGATGATGATTTTTTGGATATGACCCCAAAAGCACTGACAATGAAAGCAAAAATAAACAAATGGGATTACATCAACTAAAAAGCTTCTTCCAAGCCAAGGAAACAATTAGCAGAATAAAGCAATGACCTATGAAATAGAAGAAAATATTTGAAAACCATATATCTGATAAGGGGTCAATATCCAAAATATATAAGGAACTCAAACAGCTCAATAGCAAGAAAACAAATAACCTGATTTAAAAAATGGGCAAAGGACCTGAATGGATATTTCTCAAAAGAAGGCATACAAATAGACAACAGATATATAAAAAGGTGCTCGCTATAATTAATCATCAGAGAAAGGCAAATTAAAACCACAATGAGATACTGCCTCACACCTGTTAGGATGCTATTTTCAAAAAGACGAAAAATAGCAAATGTTGGTGAGAATGGGGAGAAAGAGGAATCCTTGCACATTGTTGATGGGAATGTAGATTAGTACAGCTATGATGAAACACTATTGAGGTTTCACAAAAAAATTAAAAATAAACTACCACAAGGTCCATAAATCCCACTGCTAGCAATTTTTTTAGAATGTGGAATGACATACAATGATAGTTACACTATATAAATATTAAAGTGTTTAATGCTTATGACAACGCTAGGAGGAGAAAAGTTATATTATCCTATAGGAAACTGAGGCAGAAATGTTAAGTATTCTAAGGAAAGTTTTTAAGTAAATGGAAGAGATAGAATTTGAATCCCTGCAATTGGGGCACAGAGTTCATGTTTTTAGGTGCTATATTATTGGCTTTTCACACTACTACACCTTTATTTTTTTCAGTTGCTGGTGAAGTTTCTGGACTCATCAGTAGGCTAGGATATGATGTGCTAGCTAATGACATCAAAAATCTCAGTGGCTAGCAACTTCAAAAGTATATTTCATACTCCTGCTACTGGTACATTGTAGAGTGGCTGCAACTGTGCTCCTATGTATTTTCCATGTGGGGACCTAGGATGGCAGAGCAGCTTTTATCTGGAACATTGCTGTTATCGTGGCAGAAGGCAGAGACATACCAAATGTTGGTGCTTAAAATTCTGGAAAATAATTTATGCTACTTGCTCCTATATTTGGCAAAAAAAGTGTCACATGACAAAGCCTTCCATTAATGGGACTGGGCAGTAAAATCCTCCCCAAAGGAAGGGTATCAAACATTTGTGAACAATCTTGCACAGTCTCAATTACTTATTGTAATTGTAATGAAATATTTATTATTATTATTTGTTTCCCTTGTTCAACTTTAAGCCCCATGTCTTCATTATTCAACACTTTATATTCGATGCCTCATAGAGTATTTGGCATCCAGTTGGAACACTGCAATTATATTGAATAGATAAATGAATGCACATACTTATTGACAGTCAGGGATGGGCATGGTAAACAGACGTCTTAATTCTGTCCTTAGTTACTGTGGAATCTGGTAAACTAGCCTTGATAAGCTTCAGTTTTTGTCATTTTTAAACTAGGAAAAATAGGCGAGGCTTGGTGGTTCACACCTGTAATCCCAGCACTTTGGGTGGCCAAGGCGGGTGGGCCAGGAGTTTGAGACCACCGTGGCCTACATGGCAAAACCCTATCTCTACTAAAAAATGCAAAAATTAACTAGGTGTGGTGGCACACACCTGTAGTCCCAGCTACTCGGGAGGCTGAGGCAGAAGAATCAAGTGAACCCAGAAGGTGAAGGTTTCAGTGAGCCGAGATTACGACACTGCAGTGAGCCGAGATTACGACTCTGCAGTCCAGCCTGGGCCACAGAGCAGGACTCTGTCTGAAAAAAAAAAAAAAAAAAAAAAAAAGGAACAATTACCATGCTTACTTCATGAGGCTGTTAACAATGATTAGATGAGATCATGTTTGCAAACATAGTAGTGGCCATAGTAACTATTATTTGTTTGCCACATATTATTCAATCTAATGCTTCATAAAAATAAAATACAAGGTGCACTATTATTTTATCGTTTACTCTTTTCTACAAAGAAAAAATATAGTCGCCAATAAAACAATTACATAACACATTTAAGGTGGACTCAATTTCAGAGTTGTTAAAATGTCAAAAAATGTGCATTTTTACAATTGATGACACTTAAATATTAGAAAGTCATACAAATACTTTTTTAAAAATAAAGTTAGGGATTTATGAATGGGCAAATTATACTTAAAAAATAGAGATGTATCTCTATCTCTAGTGTGTCAGACACTCTGAGTTGCTTATGTAGTAACCATTTTTTCCACTCGCTACTCCTTTCTAGAAAAAAGTCATATGTTTTGTTATTTACCGTGTACACAAGGAAGGCAACGAACTCTACTTTCTAGTCCCCAGGAAGGTAAGTATACATTTAATTCAATCATGGTCTCAATCCCTTTACTGGTGATTGGTTTAAAACAGTTATATGACCTAATTCTAGCCAGTGGATAAGTTTTTCTTCCTATTTAAAGATCTTTATATGAGGAAACACCTCCCTTTGCTGGACAGAGATAGTACCTGGTGCCTGCAACCCCCAGTTGTGTTGCAACAAAAAAGGGAGAATGTTGGGACTTACAGGTGAAAGTCTCCAAGTCAATAAGCAAAAATTAGTCATTTGTTCCAGAAAGGAAATGTAGGAAATGTAACTTGACAGTTTTGAGGCTACTTTTCATCAGGGGAAACCAGTATGATCCTTTAATTTACGTTAATTTATTTTTCTTTTTTTCCCTTTATTTTTAGTTTTTATATACAGAAATCTGATTATCTGGGAGAATTTTTGCGTATCTGCTTAACTAAATGCTCAAGAGCCTTTGACTCTGGGACCACAGCTTAGATATCTGAATTGCATTGACAAATGTTAATGGCAAAAAAAATAAAAATAAAAATAAATAAATAAATAAATAAATAAATAAATAAATAAATAAATAAATTTGCGGGCTTAAAATTTTAGGATTGCTATCATTTGGGGAATTTTTTAGCTACCATGAATAAAGATGTAAACACCTATAACTTAATATTTTTCATGGTATAGCCATTAAAATATTAATAGCTAAAATTTTAACAGGTCCTTACTACATCAGGCACTTGACATAGTTTGATTTTCTCACATGTTTTAAATTGAATACTTTATTTTGCATTAGTTTCAACCTTACAGAAAAACTGCAAGAAGAGCACAAAAAATTCTCACATGCCCTTCACTCAGAGACCTTATTTCAGTTTTACCAATTGTCCCAGTAATATCCTAGCAAAAAATTTAATCCAGGAATTACGCATGGTACCCAGTTGTGTTGTCTCTCTAGTCTTTTTCAACCTGGAACAGTTCCTCATGCTCCCCTTATTTTTCATGACCTTGATGTTCTTGAAGATTACAGACCAGTTGTCGAGTACAACATCCTTCAAATTAGGTTTGTGTAATGTTTATTCATGATTAGACTCATGTGCTGAGATGTTTTCATTGGATCCTTTTGAGTGGCACACGATATTACTGGTGGTGTTAACTGTAATCCCTTGATTAAGATGGCGTTTGCAGGTTTCTCCACTGTAATTAACGCATGTTTTGAGGGAGGATACTTAGAGATCACATGAAATACCATTTTTCATTCTATGTTCATCCATTAACATCATTGGTGTTTCTTTTCTGAATACTTATTCTAATGGTTACCAAAAGGTGACTTTTCACTACCATCATTTCTTTCATAACTATTATGAGTTGGCTTTCTATGATAAGAAAGAGCTTTCTCATTTATTTATTTATGAATATCCATGCGGATTCATGGGTCCCTGTTTTTTCGATGTGTTATAGTCTGCTACTCTCATGATAGATTTAGATGCTCAAAAATTATTGCAGATTTGACTAATTGGAGCTCTTTCAAGCTAGCTTCCCTATTCTTTAGACAAGTTCCCACCATTCTTTGAGTATTTCCTTACTTTATGGTGTAATAAAAATTTCCAGGATCTTCCTGTTCTTTGCCCAACCTATCCCTAAAATTAGCCATTTCTCTAAAAAGCTTGAATTCCTTTTAGTAAGTGATGTTTAGAAACCAAGTGTTTATTGTTATTTGGAAACCAAGATCTGGACACTAAGTGTTTTCATTGCTATTGTGTTATCACTGCTCTCAGGCTCTTTCAGGGCACAGAGCTAGGAAACATATGTACTTGTGCATATATGTATACATGCATACATACATTTATATCTATATTTATCTCTATTTCCTATCTACAAAATGCTGAGTTTCTGCTGATACCTTTAATTCCAGTTCAAAACCACACAGTTCATTCTAGCTTCCCCTTCCCTTCTCTCACACTGAGGATGCCAGCTCTCATCTCAAACCCCGAAATGTAGCCAATTTCCTGACAGCAACTATTTGCCACCCCCTTTGTACACTAGCCCCAACCATCAGTGAAGTCTGACAACCCTGAGCCACTTATTTCACTTGGTCTTTTGTAGTAGCTTTTTAATAAAGGAAAGAAAAAAAATGGCAATAGATATTTATTTTAAAAGGTAAACAGAAAGAAAAAAAAAAGCAGTGGAAGAGGAGGTAGGGAAAACCTTTATGTATATTATTACATTAAAGCCTTACTATAGTCTTATGAGAAATGCACAGTGATTATCTCCACTTCACTGAATTTGAGGACTCACTCAAGGTCACACAGATAGCAATCGATGGGATTAAACCCAGATAATTGATCCCTGGCTGCAGATTCAAAACGATAGTCTACAGCCTTATATCTGCCTACTCTCACCAGTATCTACACTCTGCATTTAATACAATCCTTCATTAGTTTATGTGCCTACCCTGGTTGAAATTGGTTAGCACCTAACTCAAGGAGAGTTTACTCCAAGTGCTAGAACCAGTGTAAACAGGGAGTCACATTATTACAGCTACATGTGGTGTTATAATTACATCAGAATGCAGCCCAGTCACTGGCGCATCGTATGCGCCACACTGTCGCCATATTTGCAGATGTTCAGTCTTACTTTTATTAAGCATGACAATGCCCAGCAGGATCCATTTTGTCTTATTATCCTCAAATGGAGAAGAATATTAAAAGGCAGGATAATTAAAAATATATGCCCAAACAAAGGATGTGTCTACAATTCCTTTTCTAGTGCTTTGAAATAGTTCAAATTTCTCAGCTGGCTCTCGTGCACAGAGCACTAAAAGGATGTCTTAAATTTAGACATATGTCTTCGTTCTGTTTAATGTGCCAGAACAAAAACATAGCTTGAGACCACCATGAATTGATGTCTAAGTGCTGGAATGCTAAAGAACACTCAAATTTCCACAGGACTAAATGTCATCATAGAGTTTGTGATTGCACTTTCCCCTATGAGAACATAGCCTTCTATTTTTAAGATTTGTCCCATACAATTCAATGCTGATATTTCTCTTTGAGTCTACATTATGGTTTTCTTTTACTTGTTGTAACTTCAGAGAATTCAAATCATACTCCCATTAATAGTGCTGCATTTATTGAGAACAAAGGGGAAAAAAATCCCATCACTTTCATACAAGGTGATAGGCCTAAAAAACATTTTTTAAAGTTTGAAAATTGCTAGGTAAATGTATTTGGATATTTCCAGGTCTCCTTGTATTTAAAAAGTCCTTAAGGAAAGTAAACACATAGGTGTATATCAGACAGACACAGTGTTTCCAACTGATGGCATGCCAATTATTTGTAGTAGTGGTTAGGATTTTGATGAAAATGGTGTGGCAGCAATAATATCAGAAAGTGGGTTCCATCCCTGAGTCTTACTAATTTTCCATGTCACCAATCATCCGGTCCCTAAATGCTAGATGATGAGATTCTTAAACTTTAGGAAGGTTTTCTTTTGGGAGTAGAATCTAACTGAAATGTCTTTAGGGTGGAAACATTTTGAAATCATATGATATGAAGAAGTTTTGAAGCAACAAAATGAATGTTTCTACTCTAAAACAGAAAAAAGTAAGTGAAACATGATATTTATTTTAACATGTTTGAAAGAATGTCATATAAGAAAATGATTAAATTTGGGGGTGGCCCAAGCGTGTAGAACATAGACCTATGGATGAAATTCATGGAGATATTAAAATATAACATTTCAATGTAAGGAAGTTCTTTCTTATGGTGAAAGCTGCCTAACGATGAATTGATCTGTCTCATAAGGTAGAGAATCTGCACCATGAAATAAGTTCAAGAAGATATTACCACATATCAGTGACATCATAGATCATCGTTTCTCAGAATTTAATGGGAATATATATCACCTGGGGGTTTGTTAAAATACAGATTCCGGCTCTGTAGGTTTGGGTGGGACCTAGATTCTGCCAGGTGACGCGTAGACTCTCAAACCACAGACCATTCTCTGAATAGCAAGATCATGGAGGAAATTAAATGGGTGAATTGTTTATCTATTGTAGAATTATAACATGAACTTGATCTGATAAGAATAGGAGGGAAATAAAAAGAAAACGAAGAAAAATATAAAAATCATCTTACTACTGCAATGAGGGTTTTAGATAATTACTGGGAAACAGCCAAAAGAAATACACCATTAGGATCAAAAGAGGTCTAAAGCAAGGTGTAAAGCATCTGAAAGAGGGAAATTATTTGATGAGAGCAAGAGAAACTGAAAGTGCTTAGAGTCACACTTGTGTGACTAAGCTTGTGTGGTGGGGTGCACCTATAGTTCCAAAGGATTGCTTGAGCCCAAGAGTTTGAGACTAGCCTGGGCAACATAATAAGACCTAGTCTCTAAAAAAAAAATAAAATAAAATTTAAAAAGGAGCTTCAAAAAGTCCATACACTCACTAATTTTCCATAAAGGCAACTAAGATGGTGTTCAGACAAGCAAGCAGGTGCTAAAATAAGGGAGAAATGTTCAAGAGCAAGTTTTTACAAATCACCTTCTGGAGATAGAATGGGAATAGTGTGAAGTTCTGAAACATCCCAGGATGAGGCTAAAAAGACTCTGGTAACAAATACTTTCATAATCACTGGCTACTTGGTAGTATTCATCAGTGGTCTCAGAGGAGCAGGTAGCTAATACGCTACCTGGAAAGTATTTGCCCTGAGACGTAAAGCAACTCTTTCAAACTATGATTTTCCTCTTGAAAGGAAATTTCTTTTCCCTTGTAGCAATGTTATAGAACTGAAAAGACTTCAGAACACATATGTCTTTGATTAGATGAAGAGTCTTCCTACCGCTCTCAATTATCAAGTCTGCCAAAAGTCCAGTTTGACCATTTAGATGTGTTAATAACCTAACAGATTCTTTCCAAACACTAATGCTCTTTCCAGGTCTCAACTCTTATCCAAATTGGGTGTTCTTGAGTGCATGTATGGGCTCTTCCACATTATTCCAATTTTACATGTTAATACGGCTTTCAGAAAAATGTGTATTAACCTTAAAAGAAAGGCTGAGTAACTCATTATGTTAGGGGTTTCACAGATTCCCAATGTGTCATTGAGATTGAACTCAGCAGTCTGGTCTGCCCAGGGTGGAGTCTCAGCCTCTTGACCCTAGCCTTAGCCTCCTAAATTTCTTCTAAAGCAATTTAATTGTTTAAATTAAAATCACTGAGCTTCTTTATTAGAAGAAAGTAATAAAATGTTAAAAAAACAATGTAGCTTCCTCAAACTCTTGTTTCTACAGAGAAGCAACATGTTGGTAAATTTGGTGCAATTCTTCTCTTGATGACTGGCTTACAATTGACAGCAACGCTGGCTATTGGACTTCTTTGATTTAAAACAGTCAAATCATTACAGAGATGCCAGCTAATACTAGAATATATTTGAAAATCATATTCAGCTGGTTTAGATAGGTGTGTTTTAAATTTGGAGAGAGTTCAGAGAACAGTAGTCAAGATGAGTAAGGTTGGAAAATAAGACCAATGATAAGAATTGGGAAAGATCAATTTTGAATATTTAAAAATATTTTCCATATTCATATCAATGATTACAGAAAATTCGCAAGATCTCAAAAAGTATAACTGTAAAATAATATATCCATTCATAAGCCATGTAAATGAAAAAAGTTTTTAAACAAGGATCCCATGTACATGTATAATGTTAAATAACAAGAGAACAAGAATTGATTATTCAGATGGGTCATACAGATTACTTAGAAAAAAATCTTATTATGATAAACGTTCTTTGTTTGCTTTTGTTTTTTGATGCTGAGGACTAAATATTAAAAAGATTGTTAAAATGAGTTTTACCAGCCTAAACAATACAGAAAGATTTGAACATTTGTTTTAAGTGTATATTTTGGAATCCCCACTACTGGCAATCTGGTCCTATTTTGATTACCTACATCTGTCTTTTTGTATCTATAGAAAGGCCATATACCTGAGTTAGTTTGGATTCCTTTCACCAAATCTTGCTATTTCAATCCAATTTGGAAGGTTGATAAGCTTAAAATTCCTTTTTCGAGGTGTGATCCAAAAGTTCCTTGGCTTAGTGCTTCCAGTAAAGTTTCAAGGGAATTTACAGAAGTTTTTCCTCTGAATGCTCTCCAACTGTTTTCACTTTAACACATGACTATTAAATATAACACAGTATTTTAGCCCTCAGCAGATCTGTCTGATGCAATGTAAAGAGGGCAGGAATGGAATGTGTTAATAATTAGGCTGGAAAATACACATTTTCTAGAGTCCTTTAATGAAAATATTCACTTTCAAATGTTACACTTTGTACCTAAGCTCAATGGAGGGATATGTAACCCTTAAAATGCTTAATCCATTGTCCTTCAAGACAAATTTTGAGTTGCCCACATAACCTATGATGACAGAACAAATAGCAATTTCTTTTTTTTTTTTTTTTTTTTGAGACAGAGTGTGGCTCTGTCACCAAGGCTGGAGTGCAGTGGCATGATCTTGGCTCACCGCAACCTCTGCCTCCCTTGTTCAAATGAATCTCCTGCCTCAGCCTCCTGAGTAGCTAGGATTAAAAGCGCCTTCTACCACACCCAGCTAAATTTTGTATTTTTTTATTGGAGACCGGGTTTTGCCATGTTGGCCAGGCTAGTCTCAAACCCCCGACCTCAGGTGATCCGCCCGCCTTGGCCTCCCAAAGTGCTGGGATTACAGGTGTGAGCCACCATGCCAGCTACGTATATCACTTTTAAACCTCTTTATCAGCTATAGTGCTTATTTAAAATAAAGGAGTGGTATAGAGTTATACATAAAAGCTAAACCTGAGATGTGCCTAGATACTGTATAGATACATGATAAAATATGCTGGTTTCTTTGTTTAGAGATTATTTTAGAGCCAACAAGCAGAAAGACAAATACAAAATGGTAGGTGGTCCAGCTAAAACAGTGGCCAATTATGGAGATTTAATGGTTGGAAAATGTATATTCTTGTTTGTACAAAGTTAAAATGTATGTGGATCATCATGTATATAGCTTTCTTGAACAACATTTTTCAAACTGTGACTCCTGGTTAGGGTTTTACAATAGATATGAGGGATAAAGAATTGACTCAGGTCCTGAGACTTCAGGTGGCTTGTAATCTAATCAAGAATGGAGATATGATTGATGTGAGCTAAGAACTACGTGTTTTGGGGGAATCGTATCATATTTTAAGAGAGACATTGAACAGGAGAAATATATATATATATTATTTGGGGCATTCTAACCAGATAGTGAACAGTTTGAGAAGAAACCAACTCTGTTTAGCCCAGAGAAAAATGAGGACTTAGAATGACTGAAGATATGTGAGATGCTGTCTCACCGAGCAGCACTATCCGGGAAATTATTACGCTGAATATCTTTGGAATGATAGAGTTAGGTGGATATGTTTCTATCATGTGCCTTTCACTCCAAACCACAGCTGATTGAGTAATGAATCAGCAGCCGCAATCTCATCAGGTTAGAAATAAAATATGCTCCCCAGATTTAAGTGCTACTAACTCATTTCCAATTGCTATAGTCAAGTTTGCTGTTTCATGTATCCTGGGCTGGCTTCCCTGATAAGCAGACCTAGGAGCTGGTACGCCTCAGATGAACCCTATGTTCCCATATAGCACTTTAGCTTTAGTATTCTCTACTTGCTTCCTATTATTAGTCCAGTATATGGGACAGGTATTCTGCTTGCTTCCATGTATTCAGGTTTTACTACCTTTCCAATTAGTTGTCTTTAAACTTTAGCGTACATCAGTAAAACCTGGAGGGCTTGTTAAATCTGGAGGGCTGATTACTGGACCCTACCTTCAGAGCTGCTGATTCAATAGGTATGGGGTAAGTTTGGGAAATTTGCACTTCCCAGTTAAGGCTGATGCTGCTGGTCTAGGGAATCACACTTTTAGAAGAACCACTGTGATTTGCCTAGACTGTCTTTGTTAATTCTTATAGGACCTCTGTGAAATAGAAATAGTTATCTCCCCATTTCATGGATGAGAAAATACATGTTAAGGGAAATGTATTCCAAAATACATAGGTTGGAGGTGGTAGAGCAAAAGGTAATCAGACTCCAGAGCCAATGTTCCTAACAGAGCATCCAGCTTACCTGGTAGCTTTGCTCTTGTTCTAGGTACCCCTCTAGAATGAGACAGTGGCTGGAAACAACTGGCAGCCAACACCCTTGGATCTTGCTTTGCTCTTGTTAACCTGTCTTTTCAACTTGTATCATATATCCTCATTTTAAAATTCCGGTGCCTGAGCCATATTTGATTCTGCTGTCATTTTGGAACGCTTGCTTAGGACTTCTTCGCTGCCATCACCAAAGCTGCTAAGTAGCGGGTTACTTTCCTTTGTCAACCAGTTTTTGTTGCTGTTGTTGTTGTTGTTGCTGTTGTTGTTGTTGTTGTTGCTGTTGTTGTTTTCTGGCCCTATAATTTTCCTATTGGCTGGTTATTTTTTGAGGCCTCAAGCTATCCCTCAAGCTATCCTGAGTCAAAGTCATGCATGGCAAATCATCTGTGTCACTTTTTGTGTTTTTTCTTTGAAAAATGACATAGGCCGGGCGCAGTGGCTCACGCCTGTAATCCCAGCACTTTGGGAGGCCGAGGCGGGCGGATCACGAGGTCAGGAGATCAAGACCATCCTGGCTAACACGGTGAACCCCCCGTCTCTACTAAAAAATACTAAAAAGCTAGCTGGGCGCGGTGGTGGGCGCCTGTAGTCCCAGCTACTCGGGAGGCTGAGGCAGGAGAATGGCGTGAACCCGGGAGGCGGAGCTTGCAGTGAGCCGAGATTGCGCCACTGCACTCCAGCCTGGGCCATAGAGCGAGATTCCGTCTCAAAAAAAAAAAAAAAAAAAAAAAAAAATGACATAAACTCCATCATACCCTTTAACCCATCACAGGTGCATCTGATGCTCAGGAAGCAGGGAAAAAGAAGGAGTGAGTTTTAAAAATACGAGTGTTTCTTTAGCTTTACCCAGAGGAGATGGGGCTTGGCTGACTGATGGCGCTATTTCTGTCTATAAAATCTTACTACCACAGAATAACCCAACACATTATCATGTTTAGGTTGATACTATTTTCAATAAAGATTATTTACTGATCACTACTATTAGGTTTGTAGATACATCAAATGATCTGAATTTAGATCTTACGTTCTTTTGCCCAGCTTCCAGCATATTTGTTGCTCCTGAATTGTGAATAAATGAATAACTATGTACTTTGGGGAAGATTTAATTCCCCAACATAATTAACGTGGCCTAGTTTGTCATTTCTTAAAAGTAAATTAATATATTGACACTCTAATTTATAAATTATAACTTATGATTTTGTTGGTATAAATCAGTTTTCTGGAGCCCGATTTAAGTTATTATACATTTGCTGTGTTGAGATTCAGACTCTGTTGCTGGTAATAACCGCTTTCAACAATCTGCACTTCCTTTAAAAAAAAACCATCTAACTCTATAGAGTAGTGAGCCTCAACTCTGGTTATACACGAGAATTTCATGGCAAGTTTTTTAAAAATATGGATGCCTGGGCCTCCTTCCAAGAAATTCTGGCCCTGTTTGACTGGAATGGGGCCTGGACATTGATAAAGCTCCCCAGGCAATTCTAATGGGCAACTAGGATTGAGGTCACTTTTGCTTTGTCTGAAAATGGTAGTTATGCTTAGTGTTGGGGCTGGTCAAATTTTTGAAGAGAGAAGATATAGGCAATTTTATATTTGCTTTTTTCTTTCTAAAACAGATGACTTGATTAATGCTTATTTTTCATGATAAAAAAAACTCAGTAGTTTTATGAACAATTTTTTTGCTCTCAGTTTTTAAAATTCTAATCCTAAGGCCCTGAAAAATAGACCAGAAATTGTGACTCTCTTTCTCCACCTGGTGGCAGATAGTGTTATATAATCTACAGAAAACAAGAATAATAGGGAGAAATTATTTTAAATCTCAAAAACCCAACAAAGTAGCAGTGTTGGCTGCAGGAGTGACTACTGATTTCCGGTGCCTTCTCTGGCAGAGCTCAACAAATTTCTACAAGCCAGGCAGAGTATTGATCCATCAATTTCTGATCTTGTTGCAAGACCCTAATTTTTATGTTATTTTTGAATTTAAAGCTATCAACGGAGTACAACAAGAAATGGTCTTTTCTTCCCCACAGTACTTTCCTTTCCGCATGAAGGATTGTTGGTTTGGCTAATGTCAGGTGGCAGTGATCTGCGGGAAAGAGGAATACAGAATGGTTAAGAATAACTCTCCGGGCACGTTGGCTCACTCCTGTAATCCCAGCACTTTGGGAGGTCAAGGTGGGCAGATCACCTGAGGTCAGGAGTTCAAGACCAGCCTGGCCAACATGGTGAAACCCCATCTCTATTAAAAGTACAAAAATTAGCCAGGCATGTTGGTGGGCACCTGTAATCCCAGCTACTCGAGAGGCTGAGACAGGAGAATCGCTTGAATCTGGGAGGTAGAGGTTGCAGTGAGCCAAGATCATGCCACTGCACTCCAACCTGGGCAATAAGAACAAAATTCCATATAAAAAAAATAATAATAATAAATAAAAACAACTGTCCTTTTCAGTTACTAAAAAGTAAGAACCATGACCATATTATAAAATATGTGTTACCTGTGGTTAATTTCAAAATTACAAGACTCCAGTTATCAGTTACCCATTACCAGTAACCAACGTAAACGGTAATGATTCCTTTATAGAGTTTATTGCTTAAACTGTAATTATACGAGAGGGGAGACAATATCAGAAAGGCAGAAATGGCTATCTTTGAATGCTTAAATATTCAATTTACCACTGTATGACTTTAATTGAAGAATTTAAACTTTCTGAATCTCAGTTTCCCTGTATATAAAATGGGGAGAATACTCATGTGAATTACATAGACCAATTCCTATGCCATGGTAAATAGCCAGTAAATTAATTACTACAAATTCAAGCTATGGCAGTTGCCCATATTTGAAATGTGAGTACAACAAGTAACATAGGCTTCTAAAATTTTTATATTTTACTTTGATGTATTATATATTGATTACCTAAGAGCATGGGCCCTGAAGGTAAATTTCTATGTGCAAACCTTGGTTATTCTGCTAATTAGTCATATGATCTTGGTCATTTAAATTCTTTGTACTTCAATTTTTTTCATCTACAAAATGGAGATACTAATTATGCTTACCTCTTTGTGTAATTATGAGCATTAAATATGTTATTATTTGTAAAATTGCTTAGAACGGGACCTAACACATGGAACATTTTTAGTAAATGTTAGTTGTTATAATTGCCTTTTATTGTTGTTCTGTGCATTGTGTTGTATTCTTTACCAAATAGTGATAGGTTATAAGACATTAATATTGTCTGAAATTGTTACATACCTTAGTAATGTAGTGAAAAGGAACCATGCTGAAAATATTGTTATATTTGAACCTGTAAATAAAAAGAAGCCAAATTTTAAACTGCATTCCAATATAACTTTTATTTTGACAGATAGTTTAGAATGTTAGATAGTCTTTCAATAGTTTACTGTCCTTGTCTTTAGGTACAATATATGGGTCTTAAACTAAAATCAGTTTCAGAATCTGTATCTGACACCTTTTTGTTTTCCCTCTCCTCCTGCTCCCTCCTTGCTTCCAATTACCTGCTGATTAATGGTTTTAAGCATAGTAGCAGGATAAGACTGATAGCATTCTGGATGAAACACAGATATGTAGGCCATGAGAAACCATAATCATATCTCACTAGTCTCTTTCTCCTTCACAGGACTGACATTTATTCCATACTGGCTAAGAATTGAGAAATCACTTTATATTTAATTTCTTATTGGATATCTAAATTTTTATCAAGATCAATGGCAGTAGTTGCTATTTGTGCTGATATACTTATATTTCTTTGCCTTATGAGATCTATTTCAAATATATGACCTTTAAATTTGTATATTTACCTAATTGAAACAAAGCATGCATATAATTATATGTCTACAGATTCCAATTTTATAATGTGGACAGAGCGAGTAAGGGCAGTAATTTTATGTGAAATTGTTGGTACATTTTGTAATAATCTCCACATGTTCTAGAACACAGAAAAAACATAACCAAAGAAACAGTAACTGAAGAGGAAATGCATTTGTTTAATACATTCCATTATCTTTGATTAAAACGTTCCTTCCTTATGATGTGGGTAATTAAGTATTTGTTTAAAAAAATAAAGATAAAACATCACTTCCAGTTTCCAGAATGAGCTCATTTTTTTTTTTTTCTAGCAAGAATTTTTATGAATCATCTCAGCAGTTTGCCAAGTTTTGGAGCTGAAGAATTCACTTGCCATTCCACAGAGTTCTTCTTTTTTTTTTTTTTTTTTTGACAAAGTCTTGCACTGTAGCCCAGGGTAGATTGAAGAGGGGCGATTTTAGCTCACTGCAACCTCTGCCTCCTGGGCTCAAGTGATCCTCCCACCTCAGCCTCCCAAGTAAAGTAGCTGAGTAGTTGGGACTACAAACACACGCAACCACACCTGATAATTTTTGTAATTTTTGTATGGATGGGGTTTCACAATGTTGTGCAAGCTGTTCTCAAACTCCTGGACTCAAGCAATCTACTTGCCTCAAAAGTGCTTGGATTACAGGTACGAGTCACTGTGCCTGGCCCAAAGAGTTCATTAACGCTTCTTGATCTAAAATAACTACTCCTTTCTTCTCTTGGACAATTCAAGAAAAAAGATATATAGCTATTCATTAATGAAAAAAAAAAAGCTTCTCTTATATTAGGCAGGGAGACATTAAGATTTATAAAACTGTATACTCCCATCCTGAGCTAAAACCACTAAATGGTATTTTGACATAACTGTGCTAGAAGGAAGGAAATTGGGAATTATATTCCAATGGTAATAACTACTATTATTCTCAAAGCATTTTCATACCTCTACAATTTTATCTTTACAAAGATATGTTAGCAGAGACATATTTGGACCAAAGCTATACACTTTTTCTCTATAAAGTATTCAAAGAACAATGTGACAATTATAGTTGTATGGTAAGAAATATTAATATAAAGAATGTATTAACTGTAAATTCATTGTTAAAGATAATTTACACATTGTGGTTGTTATGTTGTACAAATGTCAAAAAATAATCTTGGGATAAATTGCTTTCTTATAATCACTTAATGGTAATTTTTTGTGTGTGTCAGATATGCTTTTATTTCATCCTGATGAAATTTATTCAGAGATAAATGTAGTGCTTACAGTACCTATATTATCCTGGATTTGTTTCTGGTTTGTTTAAGAACATTTTAAATTTTAATATCTATTTTAAAAGTTTTACTCGCTTGTATCTTTTAAAAAGACTCTAATTCTTCCTGAAAGCAGAAGTGTATAGTAAAATATGAGAAATTATTCTTACATGATATCATTTGACATGATATCCAGAATGCTGCTGGCTTCCAATTTTTTTGTTTGTTTGTTTGTTTTGAGATGCTCTGTTGCCAGGCTGGAGTGCAGTGGTGCAATCTCGGCTCATTGCAACCTCCACCTCCCAGGTTCAAGCGTTTCTCCTGCATCAGCTTCCCGAGTAGCTGGGACTACAGGCACACGCCACCACGCCTGCTAATTTCTGTATTTTTAGTAGAGACAGGGTTTCACCATGTTGCTCAGTATGATCTCGATCTCTTGACCTCTTGATCCACCTGCCTCGGCCTCCCAAAGTGCTGGGAAAACAGGCGTGAGCCACCACGCCCAGCCACTTCCAATTTTAAAATAGAGAATTCGACTGACCAGGTCAATGTCTCTTTCAGTTCTCACACTAAGTTTTTCTTGCTGGATGGTTGAATTAGAAGAATTTCTCCTAGGAATCTAGTCTAGGCATGGTGGCTCACGCCACTTTGAGGGGCCAATGGGTGCAGATTGGTTGAGCCCCAGAGTTCTAGACAGGCCAGCCTGGACACCATAGTGAAACCCCATATCCACAAAAACCACAAAAATTAGCCAGGCATGGTGGCACATGCCTGTAGTCCCAGCTACTCAGGAGGCTGAGGTAGGAGAATAGATTGAGTCCCAGAAGTCAAGCCTGCAGTGAGTGAATGTGCCACTGCACTCCAGGCTGGGTGACAGCACTGAGCAAGACCCTGTCTCAATTAAAAAAGAAAAAAAAGAAAAAAGAAAATTTCTTCTAGGAATCAAGTCTCTAAAATGCACTTATGGGTATTTTCCCATCTACCCTTTCAAATTCTGATTATTCCTTTTACAACTCAATAGTAGATTAGGACAGATTTTCCAAGTTATTCAACTGAGATAGAATTTAAACCTTATTCATGATTTTTGGCTAAGACAGTCTAGGCAGAGACCAGCTGTGGCAATCAGAATTCTTAGCAATCGCCAACTACTACTAGTCTGACAGAGATGTTCCTTTGGCCAATGATTTCTCTTTTCTCTCACCTTCATTTTCTTGCCTCTCCTTTGCACCACCTCCATCCTGCAACCCTAATCAGATCATCCACAATTCCAGAGCCCCAGTTCCTTTTATCCTATCATTATATGTAACATAATTACAATAAAAGCTACTTTTAAAACTGAGGGCATACTCTGTTAGAGTCACTCTGCTAACCATTTTGCATGCATTACGATGCAGTCTCATGTTTTATGGATTGACTGACCATGTGTCCTGTTTGTTAAGAACAATGCTATTTATCTGTATTGTACTAGTATACTTAATCGCAGCGCTCCCTTTCATTCTCAGAAGTGACCTGGTTAGGACAATAATTGATATGATCATTGTATATTTCATTAGTTTCCCAGGGCTGTTATAACAAATTACAAAAAACTTTGTGGCTTAAAACAATAAAAATTAATTTTTTCACAGTTCTGGAGGCAACACATCTGAAATCAAGGTGTCAGCAGGACTCCCTCCCAAGGCTGTAGGGGAAAGTCCTTCTATCCCTCTTCCAGTTTCTGCTGGTGCCTGGCTCTCTTGATTTGTGACAGAATAACTCCCGTCTCTGCCTCCGTCTTCACATGGCCTTCTCCATGTCTCTGTGTCCTTTTCTCTTCTGCTTCTCATAAGGACACTTGCTATTGGATGGCAATGACAGACAATCTTTCTAATCCACATGATCTTATCTCAACATCCATCCTTACCTTACCTTAACTTACCTTATCTGTAAAGACCTTCATTCTAAATTAGGTCACATTCTGAGGTTTTGCGTAGACATATCTTTGGGGGGCTACAATTCACACCCACTACCTATAGATACATGTAGTAAGTTTTTAAACTGGCATATAAAAAATAGGCCCTGTTAAAATTGCCTTTGAAAAATATCTCCATATCTGTGAGGGATTGCTTCCAGGACCCTCACAGATCACCAAAGTCTGAGCATAATCAAATGCTGCAGTTGGCGCTGCAGAGCCCATGGATACAAAAAGTCTTCCTTCCTTATATGTGAGTTTTACATCTCGAGAATATGGCACTTTCCATCTGCATTTTGTTGCCAGTGTGGAACCTGACAATGTGGAGGCCTGACTGCACTTATTGAAAAAAGAAATCCCCCATAAGCAGGATTTGAACTGCCCATTCAGTTCAAACCCATGTTACATAAGAGTCAACTGTATAAAATTTTTATTCACGTTAAAATTTGAAACTGCTTGGTCAAACTGAACAGAAGATAAGAAGAAATGTCTATGTTCAATTTAGAAAATTTAAATAATGTATTATGCCTTTAAGACAACAAAGGTAAATTCCAAGCCTTGAAGGAGAAGCTTGGAGAATTAAAAAAAAAAAAATATATATATATATATATACACACACACACACACACACACATATATATACACACACACATATATATATGTATTTCTCCTTGCCTCTACTGTTTTATAGTAATCTTGTTTAAGCTTAATATAATTAACAAATTATTGTTCCAAGAATTATATATGATAGAGATATCTCTTCTTAGTTGTATCCCATTTGAACCTCATTTTAATTCATAACTTATTCTCACATTACTGACAAGAAATGCATAGCTTAGAGATCAGTTTCCAGCAACAGTTCACATTTAGAAAGCTATAGAACTAAGATTCTAGTTCTGATGGCAAAACAGATTCTCTGAAATACTATGTCAGTTATAGCAGTTAATAATTAGATTAGATATCATAATTACAGATAATATAGGTGTAGTATAATAGATAATATAGATATAATTGCATGTAATTATTAGATAATTAGAAAATGCTTCTAATAACAAATGCAACAACTTTTAAATTTGTTTATAAATTAAAAATGCTATAATTCATGTTTAAAAACAGACAATAGTACCAATACAAAGATAAAGTAATTCCTCTAGATTCCCCAGTTCATGTGGAGAAATCATTACAGGGAATTTTTATGCAGACAATTTTCTATGCATTTACAAGTACATATGTACATATGTACATACACGTGTGTATTAGTTATATAATACACACATTTATCTTTTACATCTTATACAAATGAGATTCAATGTGACATAATGTTCTGCAACCTTTTCCACTTAATAAATACCTTGTCATACAGATCTTCCTTATTCTTTGTAGCTGCTACCTACCATGACTTTGTGGGAATGTTTTCTATAATTTATTTAGATGGCTCTTTTTTTTCCATAAGTTATTGGGGTACAGGTGTATTTGGTTACATTAGTAAGTTCTTTAGTGGTGATTTGTGAGATTTTCATGCACCCATCACGCAAGAAGTATACACTGCACTATATTTGTAGTCTTTTATCCCTTGCCCCCCTCCCACTCTTCTCCCCAAGTCCCCAAAGTCCATGGTTTCGTTTTTATGTCTTTGTGTCCTCATAGCTTAGCTCTCCCACATCAGTGAAAATATATGATCTTTGCTTTGCCATTCCTTAGTTAATTCACTTAGAATAATAGTCTCCAACTCAACCAGGTCACTACAAATGCTGTTAATTCATTCCTTTTTGTGGCTGCATAATATTCCTATATACACACCACTGTTGCTTTATCTACTCATTGATTGATCGGCATTTGGACTGGTTCCATGATTTTGCAATTGTGAATTGTGCTTCTATAAACATGCATGTGCAAGTATCTTTTTCAAATGACTTACTTTCCTCTGGGTAGGTACTCAGTACTAGGGTTACTGGATCAGATGGTAGTTCTACTTTTAGTTCGTTAAGGAATCTCCACACTATTTTCCTCAGTGGCTGTACTGGTTTAGATTCCCACCAGCAGTGTAGAAGTGTTCCCTGTTCACCACATCCATCCCAACATCTACTGTTTTTTGATTTTTTTATTGTGGCCATTCTTGCAGGAGTGAGGTGGTGTCACATTGTGCTTTTGATTTACATTTCCCTGATCATTGGTGATGATGAGCATTATTTCAAATGTTTGTTGGTTATTTGTATATCTTCTTTCTGATAATTGTCTATTTGTGTCCTTAGCCCATATTTTGATGAGATTATTTGTTTTTTTCTTGTTAATTTGTTTGAGTTCATTGTAGATTCTGGATATTAGTCTTTTGTCAGATGTATAGATTGTGAAGATTTTCTCCCACTCTGTGGATTGTCTATATACTCTGATGACTGTTCCTTGTGCCATGCAAAAGCTCTTTAGTTTAGTCAGGTCCCAGATATTTATCTTTGTTTTTATTACATTTGCTTTTGCAAATGTTCTTGGTCATGAAATCCTTGCCTAGGCCAATGTCTAGAAGGATTTTTCCAATGTTATCTTCTAGAATTTTTATAGTTTCAGGTATTAGGTTTAAGTCCTTAGTCCACCTTGAGTTAATTTTTGTATAGGTGAGAGATGAGGACTCAGTTTAATTCTCCTACATGTGGCTAGGAGAATTATCCCAGCACCATCTGTTGAAAAGAGTGTCCTTTTCCCGCTTTATGTTTTTGTTTGCCTTGTCAAAGATCAGTTGGCTGTAAGTACTTGGGTGTATTTCTGGGTTCTCTATTCTGTTCCATTGGTCTATATGCCTATTTTTGTACTAATACCATGCTGTTTTGGTGACTATGGCCTTATAGTATAGTTTGAAATCAGGTAGTGTGCTGCCTCCAGATTTTCTCTTTTTGCTTAGTCTTGCTTTGGCTATGCAGGCTTTTTATTGGTTCTATATTAATTTTAGAATTTTTTTTTTATAATTCTATGAAGGATGATGGTGGTATTTCAATGGGGATTGCATGGAATTTGTAGATTTCTTTAGACAGTATGGTCATTTTCACAATATTAATTCTAACCATCCATGAGCATGGGATGTGTTTCCCATTAGTTTATGTTGTCTATTATTTCTTTTAGCAGTGTTTTGTAGTTTTTCTTGTAGAGGTCTTTGGACTGCATCCAAAGCCATATTCCTAAGTATTTTATTTTATTTTATTTTATTTTATTTTATTTTACGTTACTTTTTGCAGCTATTGTAAAAGGGGTTGAGTTCTTGATTTGATTCTCTGCTTGGTCACTGCTGGTGTTAGGAGAGCTACAGATTTGTGTACATTAATCTTGTACCTTGAAACTTTGCTGAATTCTTCTATCAGTTCTAGGAGCTTCCTGGAAGAATCCTTAGGGTTTTCAAGGAAAACGGTTATATCATCATCAAACAATGACAGTTTGACTTCCTCTTTACTGATTTGGATGCCCTTTATTTCTTTCTCTTGTCTTATTGCTCTGGCTAGGACTTCCAATACTGCGTTGAAGAGGAGTGGTGAGAGTGGGCATCCTTATCTTGTTTCAGTTCTTAGAGGGAATGCTTTCAACCTTTCCCCATTCAGTATTATGTTGGCTGTGAGTTTGTCATAGATGGATTTTATTACATTAAGGTATGTCCCTTGTATGCCAATTTTGTTGAGAGTTTTAATCATAAAGGATGCTGGATTTTGCTGAATACTTTTTTTGGATCTATTGAGATGATCATGTGATCTTTATTTTTAATCCTCTTTCTGTGGTGTATCACATTTATTGACTTATTATCATGCTTCTTGGTGTGGATGTTTTGCTAGTGAGTTCTTATCCATTCTGAGGTTCTGTATCTTTTAAGTGGAGCATTTAGGCCATTTGCAGTCAATGTTAATATTGAAATGTGAGATACTATTGCATTCATCATGCTCTTTGTTGCCTCTGTACTTTGGGTTTTTGGTTTTTGTTGTTGCTTTTTAACTTGTATTTTTGTTTTATCGGTCCTGTGTGATTTATGCTTTAAAGAGATTCTGTTTTGATGTGTTTCCAGGATTTGTTTCAAGATTTTGAGCTCCTTTTAGCAGTATTTACAGTGGTGGCTTGGTAATGGCAAATTCTATCAGCATTTGTTTGTCTGAAAACAATTGTATTTTTCCTTGATATACGATGCTTAGTTTTGCTGCATACAAAATTCTTGGCTGATAATTGTTTTGTTTGAGGAAGCTGAAATAGGGCCCCAATCCCTTCTAGTTTGTAGGGTTTCTGCTGAGAAATCTGCTGTTAATCTGATAGGTGTTCCTTTATAGGTTACCTGGTGCTCCTGCCTCACAGCTCTTAAGATGGAGAAATAAGAATACTTTTACACTGTTGGTGGGATTGTAAACTAGTTCAACCATTATGGAAAATAGTATGGCGATTCCTCAAGGATCTAGAACTAGAAGTACCATATGACCCAGCCATCCCATTACTGGGAATATACCCAAAGGATTATAAATCATGCTGCTATAAAGACACATGCACATGTATGTTCATTGCAGCACTATTCACAATAGCAAAGACTTGGAATCGACCTAAATGTCCATCAGTGACAGACTGGATTAAGAAAATGTGGCGGCCGGGCGCGGTGGCTCAAGCCTGTAATCCCAGCACTTTGGGAGGCCGAGGCGGGCAGATCACAAGGTCAGGAGATCGAGACCACAGTGAAACCCCGTCTCTACTAAAAATACAAAAAATTAGCCAGGCGCGGTGGCGGGCGCCTGTAGTCCTAGCTACTCAGGAGGCTGAGGCAGGAGAATGGCGTGAACCCAGGAGGTGGAGCTTGCAGTGAGCCGAGATCGCGCCACTGCACTCCAGCCTGGGCAACAGCGTGAGACTCCGTCTCAAAAAAAAAAAAAAAAAGAAAATGTGGCACATATACACCATGGAATACTAGGCAGCCATAAAAAAGGATGAGTTTGTGTCCTTTGTAGGGACATGGATGCAGCTGGAAACCATCATTCTCAGCAAACTATCACAAGAACAAAAAACCAAACACCGCATGTTCTCACTCACAGGTGGGAACTGAACAATGAGATCACTTGGACTCGGGAAGGGGAACATCACACACCGGGGCCTATTATGGAGAGGGGGCGAGGGGGGAGGGATTGCATTGGGAGTTATACCTGATGTAAATAACGAGCTGATGGGTGCTGACGAGTTGATGGGTGCAGCACACCAACATGGCACAAGTATACATATGTAACAAACCTGCATGTTATGCACATGTACCCTAGAACTTAAAGTATAATAATAAAAAAAAATTAAATAAAAAAAAGATTCTTTCCTTTGTCTTATCTTTGGATAAATCAGGGATATCTTCTTGGTATGGATCCTTTGCTGGTGAATTAGTGTGATTTTTTGGGGGGGAGGTGTTGAAGAGCTTTGTTTTGTTGTATTACCAGGGTTGGTTTCTGGTTTCTTCTCATTTGGGTAGGCTCTGTCAGAGAGAAGACCTAGGGTTGAAGGCTGTTGTTCGGATTCTTTTGTCCCTCGGGGTGTTGCCTCGATGAAGTATTTTCTCTCTTTTCCTATGGATGTGGCTTCCTGTGAGCCAAACTGCAGCGATTGTTGTCTCTCTTCTGGGTCTAGCTACCCAGCGAGTCTACCCGGCTCCGGTGTGGTACTGGGGGTTGTCTGCACAGAGTCCTGTGATGTTAACCATCTATGGGTCTCTTAGCCATGGATACCAGCGCCGGTTCTGGTGTAGATGGCTGGGGGTGGGGCGGGGGGTGTGCAATGGACTCCATGAGAGTTCTTAGCTTTGGTGGTTTGACGTTCTATTTTTGTGTTGGTTGGCCTCCTGCCAGGAGGTGGCACTTTCCAGAGAGTATCAACTGTGATATGGGGAGGAACTGGCGGTGTCCAGGGCCCTAGAACTCCCAGACTATATGCCCTTTGTCTTCTGCTACCAGGGTAGGTATGGAAGGACTATCAGGTGAGTGCGGGGCTAGGTATGTTTGAGTTCAGACTCTTCTTGGGCAGGCCTTGCTGCAGCTGCTGTGGGGGACCAGGGTGAGTTTCCCAGGTCATTGGAGTTGTGTACCTAGGAGGATGATGGCTGCCTCTGCTGAGTCATGCAGGTTGTCAGGAAAGTTGGGGAAAGCCTGCAGTCACAGGCTTCACCCAGCTCCCACGCAATGTGAAGGGCTGGTCTCACTCCCACTGTGCCCCATCAACAGCCCCCAAACTGCTTCCAGCTGGAGAGCGATACAGGCTTGAAAATCTACCCCAGGCTATCTGCCTCCCAGGTGTGAAAGAAAAGGGCTTAGTTCTTTCCCCGCCTAAGGAGTCTGCACACCGAGTTTAAGTCATCCCCCAAGTTCTGGCCAGAAGGCTTCTCACCTGTTCAAATTGTTACAAAGCTCAGTTAGAGATTTGCTTCTCCCTGTGTAGTTTTATCCCCTACTCCTCTCCCGTTGGATCCCTGTGTTGCCAGGCAGGAATGGCCTGCTAGGGGATCCCGCGAGCTCCCAGGGCCTTTCTGCTGCTTTCTCTACCCCTGTATTTCACTCAGCTCTCCACACGGACTCAGCTCCAGGTAAGGTCATAAACTTCTCCTGCAAACAGACCTTCAGCGTCTCCAGTGGGGTTGTGTGTTTGGGAGAGGAGGGTCTCCCTTTCCCACTTCTGCAGTTGGGGCACTCACAGTTCTGGGGGGTCTCCTGGGTCCTTCAGGGGCACTTCACTTCCTTCAGAGGGTCTGTGGGTCCTCTCCGGATTGCTGATTTCTAGATGGCTTTTATAAACAATGCTGCAACCAATATGTTGGTACACATATATTTGAAAATATGTGTGTGATAGCTTGAAGATAAAGTCCTCGAAGTAAAAATTCTTTGTCAAAAGGCATGCTTATTTGAATTTCAAAAGATACTGTCAGGTAAGTAATATGATACTTCCTGAAGCAAGAAATTTATTGCTGAACATTTATACTTGTTATACATCTTTTATATCTAACCAAATCAGCCTTATTCTAAATTTTAACCACTATTTCTGTTTCTGCCCTCTGGAAGAACCACCACAACAAAAATAAGTATTTACCTTTGTAATATAGCATACATTCAAATACTTTTAAAAAGTCTCATCTAAATATTTTTCTCGTCATGTGGAACATTCTCAGTTTTGCAACTATTCATCTTTGGAACAGTTTCAGAATCTTTATCTGACTGTTTATAATCCTCTGACTTTATCTGTGTCTTTCTTTAAGTGGGCTGCTTTCTCTCAGTGCAAAGCCTTGTGAAAAACTTCCAGAGATCTCGTTTGCAATTGATGTGGTCCAAGGAAGAACCCTCACAAATTCTTACTTCATCTACCAGGGTGTAACAAGACACTATTTCATTTGTTGATTTTTTTTAATTGGAGTGAATTAAAGATACATTTCCTTGTCCTACTTAGTATGATAGGAAACAGATTATTTTAGACAGAAATTTTAATGATCACATGCTATAGTTTAGTAAGTTTTTTTTTTTTTTTTTCTTATGGTCACAAATGTAATTCCTGTAGATTCCCCAGTTTGTGTAGAGAAGACACAACAGAGAGTTTTTATGTAGACCAGAAGTTTTTCTATGCATTTATAAGTATATACATATTATATATGTAAAATACACATATATATCTTTTACATTACATTATCTTACACACTATGTCAAATTGAATCTCATTGTATAAATGTTAATAAAGGTTTTTAAATCTTTGCATAAATGTTAATAAGGTTTATAAAAGGTTTATAAATCCCATTGTATAAAATGAGATTCAACTTGACATAATGTTCTGCAAACTTTTCCACTTGGATCTAGTATTTTTTCTGGGAATTAACATTATTCTTACTTTTTCATAGTTTCTACAATGTATTTTTCTCTTGTTTAGAATATCAGAACTTTCTCTTCTAATTTTCTCCACCATTTTTCAAATATTTGTTCAAGGTTACCTAGTATGCCTTTATGATCATTACAAAATTATTAACTGAGCATAGATATGGAAGGCTTTATCTTCTATGGAGTGTACTCTGGGGAGCGTCTTAAGGCCTTAGTTGTAATCAAGCATATATGTACTATGGTTGCTACAGAGCTGCAGTATAAATATGGAACATACATCCACAGAAAGACTTGTGCAGAGTATTCATAGAAGCTTTATTTACAGTATCGCAATATTACTAGCCAAATGTCTGTTGACAGGTGAATGAATACACAAAATGTGATTTATCTATATAATGAAATAATATTAATCAGTGAAAAGTCTACTTAGTGCTAGAAATATGCTAAGCTGGATCTAGACCCTAGTCCGAGATGGACTAAGCTGGATCTTAACCTGAAACATTTTGAAATCACCTGCAGTCTCTTTTATCTTCTCCACTCAGCTGCTCTTCTACTTCACTTGACAACTGAAAGATATCTTTGAATCCCTTCAGAATATTCTTTTTTATTGTTTGTATTCTAATATGCACCATGTTCTGCAATGGTGTTCTTTTTCACTCCAACTATTATAGATTTTATCTGAATTTTAAAATTTTGCTTTTAGAAAGTATAGGACTACATAGAATCATGGTACTCTTTTATTTGAGAAGGTTATACATTCTTGATATACAATATCTGAAAAAATCAGAAATAGCTGTGATAAATTACCATGCTTCTGATTATTCAGATGGGTGAGTGGACTATTACAGACTCCAAAGCATCAGAATTGTTGGATGGTTTAAGATTTGCCTTTCATTCATTCTGTGACTCTTTAGGAAAAAGTACCAGAGATAAAATATGGGCATTTATGTAGCAGGGCTCACTCTCCTCATATCACAGGACACTACAATTATGGTAGCACAAGGAGTATTCCTCTGTCTTTTTTTCCTTTGATTATAAATAATGAGTGCTCTTAGAATTAGAAATACAGAAACACAAGAAGTCAATGATTTTAAAGATGTAATGACCAAAGTAAAACCACAGGAAACTTAAAGTCAGTGATATGTTATAAGTATTGAGGTAATTTTTACATCTTTTATGTGACCTTGTAAACTCCTTGGCAGAAACTCAAACCTTACTACCAAAGTCTGCTAACTTGAGAGAAGAGTGAATATAAACAGGTTCTGAGGTATCTTAAAGAATTAGCTAGACCTCGCCTACTCTAAGCATAAATTTTGGTATCTAGAGCTTTCCTATTAAGAAGTGATTTAATTTTACTTTATACATATAGTATTTCTATTGTTTTAATATATTTAAAGTCTAGTTAAATCTTTTATGTTTTCATTTCAAGCTTCCTGGTGACATCTAACTCCAGGAAGATGTTGCATATTTTATTTTATTTTATTTTATTTTATTTTATTTTATTTTTTTAAAATTTATTTATTATTATTATACTTTAAGTTGTAGGGTACATGTGCATAACGTGCAGGTTTGTTACATATGTATACTTGTGCCATGTTGGTGTGCTGCACCCATCAACTCGTCATTTACATCAGGTATAACTCCCAATGCAATCCCTCCCCCCTCCCCCCTCCCCATGATAGGCCCCGGTGTGTGATGTTCCCCTTCCTGAGTCCAAGTGATCTCATTGTTCAGTTCCCACCTATGAGTGAGAACATGCGGTGTTTGGTTTTCTGTTCTTGTGATAGTTTGCTAAGAATGATGGTTTCCAGCTGCATCCATGTCCCTACAAAGGACACAAACTCATCCTTTTTTATGGCTGCATAGTATTCCATGGTGTATATGTGCCACATTTTCTTAATCCAATCTGTCACTGATGGACATTTGGGTTGATTCCAAGTCTTTGCTATTGTGAATAGTGCCGCAATAAACATACGTGTGCATGTGTCTTTATAGCAGCATAATTTATAATCCTTTGGGTATATACCCAGTAATGGGATGGCTGGGTCATATGGTACATCTAGTTCTAGATCCTTGAGGAATTGCCATACTGTTTTCCATAATGGTTGAACTAGTTTACAATCCCACCAACAGTATAAAAGTATTCCTATTTCTCCACATCCTCTCCAGCACCTGTTGTTTCCTGACTTTTTAATGATCGCCATTCTAACTGGTGTGAGATGGTATCTCATTGTGGTTTTGATTTGCATTTCTCTGATGGCCAGTGATGATGAGCATTTTTTCATGTGTCTGTTGGCTGTATGAATGTCTTCTTTTGAGAAATGTCTGTTCATATCCTTTGCCCACTTTTTGATGGGGTTGTTTGTTTTTTTTCTTGTAAATTTGTTTGAGTTCTTTGTAGGTTCTGGATATTAGCCCTTTGTCAGATGAGTAGATTGCAAAAATTTTCTCCGATTCTGTAGGTTGCCTGTTCACTCTGATGGTAGTTTCTTTTGCTGTGCAGAAGCTCTTTAGTTTAATGAGATCCCATTTGTCAATTTTGGCTTTTGCAGCCGTTGCTTTTGGTGTTTTAGACATGAAGTCTTTGCCCATGCCTATGTCCTGAATGGTACTACCTAGGTTTTCCTCTAGGATTTTTATGGTATTAGGTCTAACATTTAAGTCTCTAATCCATCTTGAATTAATTTTCGTATAAGGAGTAAGGAAAGGATCCAGTTTCAGCTTTCTACTTATGGCTAGCCAATTTTCCCAGCACCATTTATTAAATAGGGAATCCTTTCCCCATTTCTTGTTTCTCTCAGGTTTGTCAAAGATCGGATGGCTGTAGATGTGTGGTATTATTTCTGAGGACTCTGTTCTGTTCCATTGGTCTATATCTCTGTTTTGGTGCCAGTACCATGCTGTTTTGGTTACTGTAGCCTTGTAGTATAGTTTGAAGTCAAGTAGCGTGATGCCTCCAGCTTTGTTCTTTTGACTTAGGATTGTCTTGGAGATGCGGGCTCTTTTTTGGTTCCATATGAACTTTAAAGCAGTTTTTTCCAATTCTGTGAAGAAACTCATTGGTAGCTTGATGGGGATGGCATTGAATCTATAAATTACCTTGGGCAGTATGGCCATTTTCACGATATTGATTCTTCCTATCCATGAGCATGGTATGTTCTTCCATTTGTTTGTGTCCTCTTTTATTTCACTGAGCAGTGGTTTGTAGTTCTCCTTGAAGAGGTCCTTTACATCCCTTGTAAGTTGGATTCCTAGGTATTTTATTCTCTTTGAAGCAATTGTGAATGGAAGTTCATTCCTGATTTGCCTCTCTGTTTGTCTGTTACTGGTGTATAAGAATGCTTGTGATTTTTGCACATTAATTTTGTATCCTGAGACTTTGCTGAAGTTGCTTATCAGCTTAAGGAGGTTTTGGGCTGAGACAATGGGGTTTTCTAAATATACAATCATGTCATCTGCAAACAGGGACAATTTGACTTCTTCTTTTCCTAACTGAATACCCTTGATTTCTTTCTCTTGCCTAATTGCCCTAGCCAGAACTTCCAACACTATGTTGAATAGGAGTGGTGAGAGAGGGCATCCCTGTCTTGTGCCAGTTTTCAAAGGGAATTTTTCCAGTTTTTGCCCATTCAGTATGATATTGGCTGTGGGTTTGTCATAAATAGCTCTTATTATTTTGATGTATGTTCCATCAATACCGAATTTATTGAGCGTTTTTAGCATGAAGGGCTGTTGAATTTTGTCAAAAGCCTTTTCTGCATCTATTGAGATAATCATGTGGTTCTTGTCTTTGGTTCTGTTTATATGCTGGATTATGTTTATTGATTTGCGAATGTTGAACCAGCCTTGCATCCCAGGGATGAAGCCCACTTGATCATGGTGGATAAGCTTTTTGATGTGTTGCTGAATCCGGTTTGCCAGTATTTTATTGAGGATTTTTGCATCGATGTTCATCACGGATATTGGTCTAAAATTCTCTTTTTTTGTTGTGTCTCTGCCAGGCTTTGGTATCAGGATGATGTTGACCTCATAAAATGAGTTAGGGAGGATTCCCTCTTTTTCTATGGATTGGAATAGTTTCAGAAGGAATGGTACCAACTCCTCCTTGTACCTCTGGTAGAATTCAGCTGTGAATCCATCTGGTCCTGGACTTTTTTTGGTTGGTAGGCTATTAATTATTGCCTCAATTTCAGAGCCTGCTATTGGTCTATTCAGGGATTCAACTTCTTCCTGGTTTAGTCTTGGAAGAGTGTAAATGTCCAGGAAATTATCCATTTCTTCTAGATTTTCCAGTTTATTTGCATAGAGGTGTTTATAGTATTCTCTGATGGTAGTTTGTATTTCTGTGGGGTCGGTGGTGATATCCCCTTTATCATTTTTAATTGCGTTGATTTGATTCATCTCTCTTTTCTTCTTTATTAGTCTTGCTAGTGGTCTGTCAATTTTGTTGATCTTTTCAAAAAACCAACTCCTGGATTCATTGATTTTTTGGAGAGTTTTTTGTGTCTCTATCTCCTTCAGTTCTGCTCTGATCTTAGTTATTTCTTGCCTTCTGCTAGCTTTCGAATGTGTTTGCTCTTGCTTCTCTAGTTCTTTTAATTGCGATGTTAGAGTGTCAATTTTAGATCTTTCCTGCTTTCTCTTGTGGGCATTTAGTGCTATAAATTTCCCTCTACACACTGCTTTAAATGTGTCCCAGAGATTCTGGTATGTTGTGTCTTTGTTATCATTGGTTTCAAAGAACATCTTTATTTCTGCCTTCATTTCGTTATGTACCCAGTAGTCATTCAGGAGCAGGTTATTCAGTTTCCATGTAGTTGAGCGGTTTTGATTGAGTTTCTTAGTCCTGAGTTCTAGTTTGATTGCACTGTGGTCTGAGAGACAGTTTGTTATAATTTCTGTTCTTGTACATTTGCTGAGGAGTGCTTTACTTCCAATTACGTGGTCGATTTTGGAGTAAGTACGATGTGGTGCTGAGAAGAATGTATATTCTGTTGATTTGGGGTGGAGAGTTCTATAGATGTCTATTAGGTCTGCTTGCTGCAGAGATGAGTTCAATTCCTGGATATCCTTGTTAACTTTCTGTCTCGTTGATCTGTCTAATGTTGACAGTGGAGTGTTGAAGTCTCCCATTATTATTGTATGGGAGTCTAAGTCTCTTTGTAAGTCTCTAAGGACTTGCTTTATGAATCTGGGTGCTCCTGTATTGGGTGCATATATATTTAGGATAGTTAGCTCTTCCTGTTGAATTGATCCCTTTACCATTATGTAATGGCCTTCTTTGTCTCTTTTGATCTTTGATGGTTTAAAGTCTGTTTTATCAGAGACTAGTATTGCAACCCCCGCTTTTTTTTGTTCTCCATTTGCTTGGTAAATCTTCCTCCATCCCTTTATTTTGAGCCTATGTATGTCTCTGCGTGTGAGATGGGTCTCCTGAATACAGCAGACTGATGGGTCTTGACTCTTTATCCAATTTGCCAGTCTGTGTCTTTTAATTGGAGCATTTTAGTCCATTTACATTTAAGGTTAAGATTGTTATGTGTGAACTTGTTCCTGCCATTATGATATTAACTGGTTATTTTGCTCGTTAGTTGATGCAGTTTCTTCCTAGCCTCGATGGTCTTTACATTTTGGCATGTTTTTGCAATGGCTGGTACCGGTTGTTCCTTTCCATGTTTAGTGCTTCCTTCAGGGTCTCTTGTAAGGCAGGCCTAGTGGTGACAAAATCTCTAAGCATTTGCTTATCTGTAAAGGATTTTATTTCTCCTTCACTTATGAAACTTAGTTTGGCTGGATATGAAATTCTGGGTTTAAAATTCTTTTCTTTAAGAATGTTGAATATTGGCCCCCACTCTCTTCTGGCTTGGAGAGTTTCTGCCGAGAGATCTGCTGTTAGTCTGATGGGCTTCCCTTTGTGGGTAACCCGACCTTTCTCTCTGGCTGTCCTTAAGATTTTTTCCTTCATTTCAACTTTGGTGAATCTGGCAATTATGTGTCTTGGAGTTGCTCTTCTCGAGGAGTATCTTTGTGGCATTCTCTGTATTTCCTGGATTTGAATGTTGGCCTGCCCTACTAGGTTGGGGAAGTTCTCCTGGATGATATCCTGAAGAGTGTTTTCCAACTTGGTTCCATTTTCCCCCTCACTTTCAGGCACCCCAATCAGATGTAGATTTGGTCTTTTTACATAATCCCATACTTCTTGCAGGCTTTGTTCATTTCTTTTTCTTCTTTTTTCTTTTGGTTTCTCTTCTCGCTTCATTTCATTCATTTGATCCTCAATCGCAGATACTCTTTCTTCCAGTTGATCGAGTCGGTTACTGAAGCTTGTGCATTTGTCACGTATTTCTCGTGTCATGGTTTTCATCTCTTTCATTTCGTTTATGACCTTCTCTGCATTAATTACTCTAGCCATCAATTCTTCCACTTTTTTTTCAAGATTTTTAGTTTCTTTGCGCTGGGTACGTAATTCCTCCTTTAGCTCTGAGAAATTTGATGGACTGAAGCCTTCTTCTCTCATCTCGTCAAAGTCATTCTCCGTCCAGCTTTGATCCGTTGCTGGCGATGAGCTGCGCTCCTTTGCCGGGGGAGATGTGCTCTTATTTTTGGAATTTCCAGCTTTTCTGCCCTGCTTTTTCCCCATCTTTGTGGTTTTATCTGCCTCTGGTCTTTGATGATGGTGATGTACTGATGGGGTTTTGGTGTAGGTGTCCTTCCTGTTTGATAGTTTTCCTTCTAACAGTCAGGACCCTCAGCTGTAGGTCTGTTGGAGATTGCTTGAGGTCCACTCCAGACCCTGTTTGCCTGGGTATCAGCAGCAGAGGCTGCAGAAGATAGAATATTTCTGAACAGCGAGTGTACCTGTCTGATTCTTGCTTTGGAAGCTTCCTCTCAGGGGTGTACTCCACCCTGTGAGGTGTGGAGTGTCAGACTGCCCCTAGTGGGGGATGTCTCCCAGTTAGGCTACTCAGGGGTCAGGGACCCACTTAAGCAGGGAGTCTGTCCCTTCTCAGATCTCAACCTCCGTGTTGGGAGATCCACTGCTCTCTTCAAAGCTGTCAGACAGAGTCGTTTGCGTCTGCAGAGGTTTCAGCTGCGTTTGTTATTGCCCTGTCCCCAGAGGTGGAGTCTACAGACACAGGCAGGTTTCCTTGAGCTGCTGTGAGCTCCACCCAGTTCGAGCTTCCCAGCAGCTTTGTTTACCTACTTAAGCCTCAGCAATGGCGGGCGCCCCTCCCCCAGCCTCGCTGCTGCCTTGCCGGTAGATCACAGACTGCTGTGCTAGCAATGAGCGAGGCTCCGTGGGTGTGAGACCCTCCCGGCTAGGTGTGGGATATGATCTCCTGGTGTGCCTGTTTGCTTAAAGTGCAGTATTGGGGTGGGAGTTACCCGATTTTCCAGGTGTTGTGTGTCTCAGTTCCCCTGGCTAGGAAAAGGGATTCCCTTCCCCCTTGCGCTTCCCAGGTGAGGCAATGCCTCGCCCTGCTTCAGCTCTCGCTGGTCGGGCTGCAGCAGCTGACCAGCACCGATCGTCCGGCACTCCCCAGTGAGATGAACCCAGTACCTCAGTTGAAAATGCAGAAATCACCGGTCTTCTGTGTCGCTCGCGCTGGGAGTTGGAGACTGGAGCTGTTCCTATTCGGCCATCTTGCTCCGCCCCATGTTGCATATTTTAAAAACAGCTTTGTTGGCATACAGTTTATAAACAATTAGCTGCATTTATCATTTTATAAATTTTACAACGTAGACATCTATGAAATCATCACAATCAAGATAATGAACCTACCCATCACCCTCAAAAGTTTCTTTGTACCCCTTTGAAATTTTTCCCTTCTTTGTACCCCTTTGAAATTTTTCCCTTTTACCCTTCTCTGTATCCCTCCCTCCAAGCAACCACTGATCTACTTTCTATCAGTATATATTAGTTTGTATTTATAGAGTTTTATATAAATGGAATCAGGCAGTATGTGCTCTTTTCTGTCTTTTTTCCACTCAGCATAATAATATTGACATAATATTGAGATTCATTAGTGTTATAGCAGGTATATTCATTCCTTTTTACTGTTTAGTATTATTTCATTATATGAATATATCACATTTTGTGTATCCATTCATCTGCTGATACACATTTAGGTTGTAATTTGGGGATATTATAAGTAAAGCTTCTTTAAACACTCACACGCATGTCTTTCTATGGACTCATGTTTCATATTTATACTGTGGCTTTGCAGCAACCATAATACACATACCCTTGATTATAAGCATGGCCTTAAGACACTCCCTAGAATATATGCCATGGAACATAAAGCCTTCCATATTGCTTATGTTCAGTTAATAATTTTTAATGAAAAACTGAATGAATGATGATTTTGAAGAAAAAATAGAAAGGTGTATCATGTAATGAAAAGGAACCTCTATTGAATTGGAAATTCTTGACTGTAACTTCTATCTCACCATATAGTATTAAGCAAGTTACTTAATTTCATACATCTTAGCTCCCTACCTGTAGGAAGGAGATAATACAGGTGTGTAATCTTTTTACCACAATTAGTCCCCAAATCTTTGAAAATCAAAAGATTTTTGACACTCATTTGGTGGAAAAACTTGACCAGACCTGTACTTATTTATTGGAAAATTCTGACCTGAACTGATGAGAAGCTAGTTATAGTATTACTAAAATACCAAGGGTTTGGCCTAAGTCCTACGCTGCTTGCTGAACAGAATGCCAATCACTGAGATGATGAGTATTGTTGGAGAAGGAGGCTTTAACAGGGTGCTGCAGCCAAGAAGGGAGCTCAGTCTCAAATCCATCTGCCTGATGGACTAAAATCAGTGGTTTGTATAGCAAGGAAGAATTGTAACCATGTGTGGGAAAACAGGAACTAGGAATGGGTAAGGAAGAGGAGTTGGTTAATAGGAAGTGGGTGGTTGGTTAGACAATCATGATGAGTGAGGGATCTGCCCTCTCATTGTCCAAATGCAGTGGTCTGATACTATCTGGGAGGACTGATGGTTGATTTTCTGAGCAAGGAACTCAGATAAGACAATTGTAATTTTCTTAAGTTTTAAGACTGGGAGGATCAATTTCTAGGTTTATTCAAAGAAACCATAAACACCAGCTCTCTGGGATTCATAGAGGTTTCAGTCTCCCATTTCTATTAATTTCTCAATCATGGAGAATCTCACTGTCGATCTTTTTGGCTGCTTCATGCTGAGGAGGGGTGTTGTGAGCAGCTCCATACCATGAGTAACCACATGGCCCCTCAGGAATCAAAAGTTAATCTAATCCTAGTTTTCTTATGAAACACAATCTTTCTCTTTCCAGTCTCCCACTTACATTAAAGACATATTACAGCAGGACCAATCTTCCTGTAAAGTAAGCTTCCATCTCATATACTTTGCCTGATTACCCACACAAACTGCAGCAAGAATCATTGTGTATATAGGCTCTCTTAAATTGGCTTTTCTGGAACCTCTCACAATGCCATTTCAGTTAAAGCCCTGGGAAAATACGTTCCTCCAATTGTGTCCCATTGTTTAACAAAACAAAACAAAACAAAAACAGTTTCTTACTGAACTCATAAAGTCAAAAACATTGCCATGAATTAAGAATATTCACAAATAGCTTACCAATTCTGGATAAGTTAGGCAGAGAGAAGAAATATGTCTCAAATGCTGTTTACAAGAGTATACTCAAGTGTTAAAGGCTGTAAATAGCTCAGCAGGAAAACAATTCTCCAGACTCTGAAGAATCAGCAATGGTTCAAATAACAACAACAACAACAACAAAGCCATTAAAATGATTTTAGTTCTCCATCAGTTTAATCCATGAAATCAACTGCTGCTCTGTTTCATGGTGGGTTAGCAATCCTTGTGAACACATTAGCCTTTTACTTAGAGTCCTGGAAGTTTTCTCTCTAACCCAATGGCATAATCTATAAAGTTATAAGAAACAAGTGTTCAAAAGTCCTTTTCATGAACTCCTTAAAAGTTCATGGAACGTTTAAGTTCCATGACTGTAGCTGATTATAAGTTCATGGGCTGCAGCTGATTATGTCACCTTGAGAAGAATTATTGGGAGAACCAGCCCCCAGTGTTTCAACACAGGTTCTTTCTATTTTCCCTAAGTGTAGGCCAGTCTGAGAAATAAAGAGTACAAAGAGAGAAATTTTACAGTTGGGCCTCCAGGGGTGTCATCACATATTGGTTGGACCGTTATGGCGACCTTGAGCCACAAAACCAGTAAGTTTTTATTAGGGATTTTAAAAGGGGAAGAGGTGTATGAACAGGGAGTAGGTCACAAGGATCACATGCTTCAAAGGGCAGGAAAGATCACAAGGCAAGGCAAAATTAGAATTACTGATGAGGGTCTGTGTTCCACTGTGCATACATTGTCTTGATAAACATCTTAACAGGAAACAGGCTTCGAGAGCAGACAACTGATATGACTAGAATTTACCGGGCTGGAATTTCCCAATCCTAGTAAGCCTGAGGGCACTGCAGGAGACCAGGGCGTATTTCAGTCCTTACCTCGACCGCATAAGACATACTCCCAGAGTGGCCGTCTGTGGACCTAACCCCGGGAATGCATTCCTTCCCCAGGGCTATTCCTGGCTGGAAAAAGAATTCAGTGATATTTCTCCTACTGTCACATCCATCTAAGTTTTCTGTGGGAAGAAAAATATGGCCATATTCTCCCTGACCCCTCAGGCAATCAGACCTTATGGTTATCTTTCCTTGTTCCCTGAAAATCCCTGTTATTCTGTTCTTTTTCAAGATGCACTGATTTCATACTGTTTAAACACACATGTTTTACACACAATTTGTACAGTTAACACAATCATCACAGGGTTCTGAGATGACACACATCCTCAGTTTATGAAGCTGACAGGATTAAGAGATTAAAGTAAGACAGGCATAAGAAATTATAGGAGTGTTAATTGGGGAAGTGATAAATGTCCATGAAATCTTCACAATTTATGTTCAGAGACTGCAGTAAAGACAGGCATAAAAAATTATAAAGTGTTGATTTTGGGAACTGATAAATATCCATGAAATCTTCACAATTTATATTCTTCTACCACAGTTTCAGCCAGTTCTTCCATTCGGGGTCCCTGACTTCCCACAACAACAATCAAAGCAAAACAACAATTATGGATAACAAAAGTCTTAAGACAGTCATAACCACACAACTGACAAGGAAATTTGGTTACTTCTGTGTCATACAACAATTTAACATAATAATCATAATTATTACAATATGTATTAGGACATATCAGAATTTTAGGAATCTCCTACAATCCTAGAACACATATTAATAACACATCTATAGAAATATAAACCCCCAAAAGTTAAATACCACCTCACATTTGACAATGCTTCCTGTATAATTCTAACATACCAAATAAATCTAATCTGTCTCTTTTGGACTTCAGGATACTCAATATTTAAAAAAGGTTACCTCAAGGTTAAAATACTGATCTAGAACTTGAAATTTTTCTGTTGGAAAGTCTGTCAAAAATCAAAGATTTAACACACTTGATATCACAAAATAAGTTGACAAGTTACTATAAAATAGTCATTCATTTAGCCAAAATCTTAATACAAAAATGTTTACTTTTCAAAAGAGAGGAGACTCAATTTCCCTAACAATAAAACCTAATAAAAACAGCACAACACTAATTAAATCTGTCTCCCCTGACTCTTGTTTTTCTTCTACAATATTACTCAAAAGGTAAACAGAAATCTCTTATTATCTCTTTCATGAAAATTTTGTTCAAAGGAGAAAACCGAATTTTACTTTTGTATGTTGTATTATTAATGTCAAAACTAATTTTAATACAACTTTTAAACAAATCTGTCTAATTTTAATCGGTTGGATCACAAGGTAAGATTTCCATGAATTTTTTGTAACTTTTTACAGTTTTCTATTAAAAAGCAGATTAATGCTCCAAGAAAACCATATTATTTAGACACAGAGGTCCAGTTGCTGGTCTGCATTAGTGTGCTTTTGATATTAATGTTTAGTTTATAGAAACATTCTGAGCTAATTTTATCGCTCAAAATCAGCTCTTGCAGTCTCATGTGCCCAACTCTTCTGTGATAGTCCCTGGGCCTAAAGGGATGGAATAGTTGTTATTTTATTTCATTTCTGCTTTTGTGTCTCACAAAAACAGTTCATTTTGATTGTCACCTTGTCCCAGGTCTGAAAATGAGGCTTCAACTGGTGTCAATACTCAAGATTTAGCAGGGATCAGTGCCTTTTTTCAGACCCAGGGGTGAAAGCCCTGTAACTTAACAGTAGAAGGATTAGTTATTAGGATATTTATACTACAGAAAGTCCTATCATTCTCTCTAACATGTCAGAAATAAAAACACTGTGATTTGGTGCTGAGGAGTTACTGCTTGCAGCACCCACTGTATTGAAGTAGTTAAGTTACTCACTGCACATGTCTAATTGCTAGTACTGTAGTCACAGAACTGTGACTAAAAGCTTCAAAAATGTGATAGGTCCTATGTCAAATTTATCAAAGCAAGACAACTAACTTGTTTCTCCATCATTAAACACACGGTAAATGCAAATATTAGTTTTGGAAATGCAATATGAAGACAAATAATTTCCTTTCACTTAAATATTTTATAACAAAACTTGGATAAAGTAAGAACAAGTACATAATTAATTTCTTTTCAGTTATTTAAAATAGCATTACATAATTCCAAGATTAGTTTCTAGGTACAGCACTGACAACTTATTAGGGAACTCTCATCACTGAAATCTTCAAACTAGTGCAACACTTGTATTTCTTTGGTTTTCAAGTATGCACATGAAGGCTCATCAGTGATAAACAGCTTGGGATCGAAAATCACTAGACAGAATCACATATTTTTTATTACTACTTAATCCAAAGGAATGCCACTTAATTTTAATAATGACTAACACACCTAAGTTAGTTTCAGAGAAATTTCAATCAATATAACTTCCTTAAGGACAAGGCCAATCTTTCCTGAACATTAAAACTTTGTGCCCATTTTACAATTTTTCCTCATTACTTAAAGGAAAATATCTGAAACCAACTCAAATTATTGATTGCTTGAATTACCTTGGAAATAAACACATTTTAATTAAACATTTAATTTTAACATTTTAAACATTTTAATTCTCACCAATCTTTTCAAATAACAAAATAAATAATGTACTGTTTCTGCTTAAAACTAGAAAAATAGTTCATTTTTTTAAAACCAGGAACCTTAAAGTTCTTGTGTCTCTCTAGATCATCAGAAGTAAGCAATAGCAACATGTTTCAAATGGCTAGTGTCCTCTATCAATTTTTGCATGCTTGAAAAATATAGGTGAGAAATTTTAGGTAAATAAAATAAATGATTAATTGCTGGAAAAGTGTAGGAAATAAAATGAATATTCATGGAACCAAATAAAAGCCTTCCATTAGAAATGGAAAAAAAATCAGTCATTTTATATACATGTATATGAAAGTAAAGCCCAAAGGAGAACAAACAGCAAATAATTGAAAATTAAAAGCAAAAACAGAGAATTGGAAACCAACTCCAAGTTTCTCTTCTACTCAGTTTACCCTGGAGGCCACAGTGTCACTCAGAATCTAAAAAATTCACATGATGTATATTTTGTTCCTGGTACACAAATTAATGTTTTTAAGTCCACCAATAACACTATACTTTCTGTACAATTAAGAAATTCACTTTAGGTGTATGATCAGTAAGTACTTTAGTGCTGGTAGAATCTATGCAGAAGGCCAAATACAGTGTGAAATAAAGCAATGGAAGCATTTATGTGAAATATGGCTCCATGTTAATCTCCTTTCACTTAAATATTTTATAACAAAACAGGGACAAAGTAAGAACAAACAAACAATTTATTGTTAGCTATTTAAAAGAGTACCATCACAGAATTCCAAGATTAATTTCTAGATACAGTTTGGCTTCATGCTTAACTGTCATTGTATTTCATTACAAAAATGTATTAATTTACCTTCATCAAGACCAACAGCTTTAATTATGAGCAATGTTAACTAGCCAGATTTCTCTAATTTTCTCTCAGGTTTTAAAGAATATTTTACTATATAAACTTTTTTCATCTTTATTTTCTCTGTATGTGCATGAAGGATAGTCATATAGAGAAACAGGAAAAAGCTACATATGACTTACATGGACCATCTGTGACATGCTTGGACTTTCTGTTTTGTACTGACTTTTCTTTTCTTTTTAAAATAAGCAGTCATTTTATTTTAGGACAAAAATTCACCATACACGATCCTTTGTCATATAAAGTTCTTTATTTTCTTTATAACCTTCCTTACTAAAAATATATCTTCTTGTCCTAACTTTCTTTACATCTCTCTCCCCTACTTACTTGTCCCTTTCTATCTTGTTTCATAAATAACCTTTTCAAGTCCATAATTCTAATTAACCTTTAGATACCCTCTGAATTAGGCAAAACTCTTATTTTTCTCACAAAGAACACATCTTTGGCACATGTTATATAAAGCATTATATATTAACTATAATTCTTATCCTTAGTAACTTTAAATTTTAGTGAGAACCTAGGAAGCAAGAAATTCTGAGCTGCCTTCCAGATATTAACATTTGGTAGATGAAAACCATTTCACAACTTTTAGAGATATGTTTCCCCATATCATAACTTTTTCTTAATTAGAAATGACTCAGACATCCAACTAGCATAAAAAATAATTTTAAGATTTTAAGTTACACAAAAAGTTCACCTACGACACTTACCCATTTACATTTTCTTTATTTTTAGCAATTTATCTAGATTTGTGACTCATTTCCTTGTTAACCACTTTATAACCTGTGAATATCAGGTATTCACCTAAGTAAAAACCTTAGAGTTAACTACATGGGCAAGTTCACCAATAAGTCAGAAGATTCAACTATTTTTGTTAAACCAACATTATATAAAAAAATTCACACACAGATCATTTTGTTTTGGCTGGGTTTATAGTTGTATAACCGCTATGTCAAACCCTGATACCTAAAAATATCTAGCAGAGATAAATATAAAACCCCAACAAAAATGTATGCTGACAGCACTGAAGACATTTCTATTTTTATATTACCAATAATTTTAAAGCCAGTTTGTTTATTAAAGTTTTAGTTAAGTCACATGAACTTGAAAATTTCTTGGACTTATTTACTTAATTTATTAGTGATCTTTTATTTACAAGCCAATTTGGTAGATGCAACATATAATAAATATACATACACATAAACACATCTAGACATGTATACACACATGAAAAGATCCAATAGCTTTTATCTTGGAGCTCTAGTCATGAGATAGAAATACATGCTTACCAGCCTACAAACATGTTCACATGGTTCAACTTTGTTTGCCCCAATATGAAATCCAGTGAAGGCTGTGAACCAAAATTTCGGTTTCCATGGTAGTTTCCATGGCAGTTTGATTTGTAAAGGCCAAACCTTCCCAGACTCCAAAGAATACTGGGGCCAAACAACATCACAGAACCTGACCTGGAACCTACTAACCAGGCTCAACCCTGCTTAGAATAGCAGCATTAAAGCCTGTATATCTGGAACTCCATTTCACTTTCCCATTATCAACAGCAAACTCCAGATTCCAAACAATGTTAGGACCAAACAGTATTACAAAAGAAAATCAGTTTACTGAATTCCAATTTCCCATGACTATGTTGGCACACACACAAACAAACAATCACCAAAACACAATCAAAGTGCTTTAGCAATAAACAAGCACCAAGTGTGTCTACATTGAAAGAGTCAGTATGATTCCTCTCTCAATCGGACTTTATCCACTTGCAAATGGAAATTCCAACCCAAATGGAGAGGGACTGACCCACCCTCTGGTACCCACAAAAGACACTCACTTGCCCAGACACACACACAACACATAATTAGAAACAAGCCCCCAAGAGTGTCCATATTGAAACAGTCAGGGTGCAGCCATCTCTCAGTCAGTTGGCCTTGTCCACTTGCCAATGGAACTTCCTCTAAAAATTTCCCAAATTGAAAGCAGCAGATCCTGCTATCTGGGCCTACAAAGGAAATTTCACCTATCCTGATGCAGATGTCAAATTTAAAGATTATTCTTTCTAGGCATTCAGGAAGGCAGCTGGGGTCAGCAGCAGCAGGACCAGAGAGGGAAACTGAGACCCACCTCTGGCCAAAAAGAAAAAAAAAAAGGGTCAAGGGGCTACTTAGAAGGGCTTTTGAAATTCCTGACCCACCATAGCAACCAAGCCACCATCAATATGTTCCTGGTCAGGGAACCAGAATTTGTTACTGAAACACTGAGGATTCAGTCTAGGTCTTGTTTCTCACTGCACAGAAAGCCATTCACTGAGATAATGAGTATTGCCAGAGGAGAAGGCTTTAATTGGTGCTGCTTCCAAGGAGATGAAAGATTAGTCTCAAATTCATCTCCCTGATGAACTAAAATTAGGGGTTTATATAGCAGGAAAGAAATGTAACCCTGTGTGGGAAGACAGGAATTAGGGAGGGGTAAGGAAGAGGAGTTGGTCGACAGGAAGCAGATGGTTGGTTAAGAAATCATGGTAAGTGAGGGTTCTGACACCCCGTTGTCCAAAAGCACCAAATAGTGAGTTCCAGCTTCTTGATACTATCTGGGAGTCCCAGTGGTTGATTTCCTGAGAAAGGAACTCAGATACGACAATTGTAATTTTCTTCAGTTTTAAGACTGGGAGGATCAATTTCTATGTTTATTCAAAGAAACCATAAACAGCAACTCTATAGGGCAATTGGGTATATTACAATAGTTTCATTTATCACACTTAGTACAACCATTCTGATGTGTTGCTGCAAAAATATTAATAAATTTGATTATGGGTTGCTGCTCTATATTCCATTGGTGTTACCTAATGTGCATTTTGTACATTGTATTATACTTCTAAAATTGCCAAATTTTTCATTCTAAAACATATGTTTTCTTGGTAAAAATTGTGGGCTCTACATATTTTTCTACCTACCTATATTAGAATTAGATTTGATTAGGATTTTTTTTTTTTTTTTTCCTATTTCCATAGGTTAGTAGGGAACTGGTGGTGTTTGGTTACATGAGTAAGTTTTTTAGGGATAATTTGTGAGATTCTGGTGCAACCATCACCTAAGCATTATACACTGCACACAATTCGCAGTTTTTATCCTTAACCCCATTTCCATCCTTTCCCCTTGAGTCCCCAAAGCCTATTTTTCATTCTTATTCTTTTGCATCATCATAGCTTAGCTCCCACTTACGAGTGAGAACATACTATGTTTGGTTTTCCATTTCTGAGTTACTTCACTGAGAATAGTAGTCTCTAATCTCATCCAGGTTGCTGTGAATGTCATTAATTTATTTCTTTTTATGGCTGAATAGTATTCCATCTATATATACATATGTGTGTGTGTGTGTCTCTCTGTGTGTGTGTGTATGTGTGTGTTTGTATATATAAAATAGTTTATCCACTTGCTGATTGATGGGCATTTGGGCTGGTTCCACATTTTTGCAATTTTGGATTGTGCTCCTATAAACATGTGTGTGCAAGTCTCTTTTTTTGTATAATGATTTCTTTTCCTCTGGGTAGATACTCAGTAGTGGGATTGCTGGATCAAATGGTAGTTCTACTTTTAGTTTTTGAAGGAATCTCCACACTATTTTCCATAGTTGCTGTACTAGTTTACATTCCCTCCAGCAGTGTAGAAATATCCCCTGTTCACTGCATGCATGCCAACGTGTATTATTTTTGGTTTTTTGATTACAGCCATTCTTGCAGAAGTAAGGTGGTATCTTATTGTGGTTTTGATTTTCATTTTTCTGATCATTAGTGATGTTGAGCATTTTTTCATATGTTTGTTGGTCATTTATATATCTTCTTTTCAGAATTGTCTATTCATGTCCTTTGCTCACTTTTTGACAGGGTTGTTTGTTTTCTTCTTCCTAATTTGTTTGAGTTTGTTGTAGATTCTGGATATTAGTCCTTTGTCAGATGTATAGATTGAAGATTTTCTCCCACTCTGTGTGTCGTCTGTTTACTCAACTGACTGTTCCTTTTGTTGTGCAAAAGCTCTTTAATTTAATTAAGTACCAGCTATTCATCTTTGTTTTTATTGCATTTGATTTTGGGTTCTTTATCGTGAAATCCTTGCCTAAGCCAATATCTAGAAAGATTTTTTTCAATGTTGTCTTCTAGAATTTTTATAGTTTTAGGTCTTAGATTGATGTTCGTGTTCCATCTTGTGTTGATTTTTATATAAGGTGAAAGATGAGGATCCAGTTTCATTCTCCTACATGTGGCTTGCCAATTATCCCAGCACCATTTGTTAAATAGGGTGTCCTTTCCCCACTTTATATTTTTCTTTGCTTTGTCAAAGATCTTTTGGCTGAAAGTATTTGGGTTTATTTCTGGATTCTGGATTCTGTTCCATTTGTCTATGTGCCTATACAAGTATGCTGATTTGGTTATGGTTTACAGAAAACACATTTAAAAATGGCTCAAATAAGAAGTTTATTTCACTCTTATAAAAACGTTCAGAGATAAATAGTTCCAAGGCTTTATTATGGCCACAAAATGTCAGGGCTTAAGGCTTCTTCTATCTTGCAACTCTGTCTTATATCTTAAGAGTATGTCATAGGTAAAATGGCTGCTGAAGTGCCAGCCATTTCACTTACTTTTTTGCCAGCATGAAGGTAGAAAAGGAGGAGAAAGGCTAGGTCACATCTTTTAAGGACCCTTCCCAGAAACTACAAATACTACCTTAGTCTGAATTTAGTCACATGGACATATCTGATTCAAAGGAGAATGGGAAATATCTTTGTTTCAGACTGCTATAAATCTAGCTAAAAATTTATGTTCTTGTGACTATAGAAGAAGATAACAGATACTGAGAAGAATTGTAGTCTTTGCCCCACTGCCCTTCTATCTTATTGGGTAGCTGTTAAAGAGAAGTAACAAACATGAAAACAACTGAAAAGAGTCAAAAGCTCTACATAATTCTATGTTTAATAAAAAGAAGGGACTTACTTAGGGTATTTTTTTGAAACAAACATTCTTCCAGGGTTTTGATGTATCATTTTGGTGGTTTCTCAACATATCATTGGGATAATGTTGTAAATGGTGGATAAACGCCAATTTCTACTATTCCTCAAAGACGTTCTTAATTATTTTTTTGTCTACCAGGAAATCTAGTGGGTTTTTTAAAAAAGAAACTTGAACATATTTCCAGGAAGTATAATACAAAGTTAAAACAGCTTTAGCTTCAAACATAGTTTTGTTCACTTTTGTCCCCCATATTTTTTCTGGATCTTTTCTTAGAACCATATTTTTTTCTGGATCTTTAGCTGTGAACCTGGTAACAGCTCTGTGGCCAGTAAATCTTATTCACACCTACTTGTGCAAATGCTAATATTATTTTCTAAACATCTTTTATATTTTTGCAGAATGATGCTTTAATACTTGCTATTATTATTTAAACCAATTAAAGACACAAGACTGTCTAACCTAGAGAATAATAAAAGAGGAAGAATTAAATTCAGCTTTATTTACATAATTTTGGAGAGCTATAATTCTACAAGATGTGTATGCTTGTTGATATATAGGTAAGCAGTCTAGGTATAATTTCATCCTTTCCTATGCCGTGGAGGGCCGGATTTCTGCCCCTCTGCCTGTGACTGGTTTACTTAAGTGAATTCAATTTAGAGGGCAAAGATTAAGATACCTGTTTGTTAGAGTCAAGCCACATTTTTTCAGCCAACCTTGCCTCCGGTAACAATAATATCACATTTTTTTCCCTGTTAACTCTTGTACCTGTTTCCCAACTGGCTTGGAACTTGAAGAGGGAAAGGGATAATTTGTGTCCCCAAATCGCAGCAATACTCAATGAGCAATTATCTGATAAATGGAATAATGGCTGGTTGAGTGACTAAGTGAGCCAAAGTGCTTCCCAATGATATGGAAGTTAATCTGTAGAGGTGTGGTGAGTGTTTATACCAACCAAAAGAATAATGTTTAAGACATGTATAAGACAATAAAGGCATTTCTGTTCCAGTGAAGAAAAAGCCAGAAGGAGGCTTTGAGTATACTTGAGAAGGTTGAATTCAGGATGTTGATGAGTCTCTTTTAGGGGAGAATGGACTGCTGGGTGGCACTTTAGGAGAAACTCTATAATTCAATAAGAAAAGAGGATTTTGAGGACCCTGACATCTCTAGGTATAGCCTTAGCCACATACTTATCAGTCCTCTTGGCTCCACAGTAAATCTGAATCTTGTTTTATTATAATGCTGGTAAATGTTTATTTTGGTTTTAAAAATTTAGGAGATAATTCAATCTTGGGTTTATTCCATAAAATAAACATGTTGTTAGCAGAGCCTAAACTAGGATGGATTCTCGATTGGTACTTAGGAAGCATAATCGGCCATGGGATTTTATCCAAGGGCTATCAATGATCGTATGTTTTGGTTTTCTGCCTCTTTTTTCTACTTGGTGCTCTATCACTCAGGGTAGAATAAGAGAATGATCATTTTCCTAAGAGATTTGGGGAATTCAGTCTCGATGGCTCCACAATGTCCACACAGATGCTGTAGTTAAAAAAGAAGAAAGCCTTTGGGTTGGTGCCTGTATTTTACTCTATGTATTATTAGTTTCCATTCAATGAAAGGGAAATATAACATTTCATTTTTCCCTTTGGTTTTCATCATGAACAGACACATTCAGAACTTTTACCAAGGCTGGTCCTTGAGAGTATTGTGCTACAGCTGTTTTTTATTCTTGCTCCTAGGTGGCCCTGCTGAAATACAATTTTGCTCTTTAGATGCATAGATACTTGGTTGAAAGTGTAAGTTAATTGAGGGACTTCTAGTTTGCCTGAATAAATCTGTATTAATTTAAACTGTTAGAAATTTATAACTCCATAAGACCAAAGAAAGATAATTCAAAAAATAGGCTTATTGTATTTTAGAGCTAAACGTTCTTACTTTTAAAGACTATGGTAGTAATTAAATTGAATGTCTTAATCCTACAGACAAGGAGACTGGGGGGCAGAGATGTTAAGTCACATTCCTAATATAATATTCTATTCCATAGTGGTACCAGGATTAAAACCCAGCTCCCAGAGTGTAATACAAGATTTTTTTTTTACTTAATGCCATGTGACTCCTTTTCTTAAAAATAAAAGGATGAGTTTGCTTTATGAATGGCAACTGGCTGATGCATATAAGAAAATCTATTATGTGAAATGTCAACCCACTTTGTGTTGCTGGAGATACAGAGATGCTTCTCAGATGGTAACTCTTTGTGAGGTCCAGGAAATCTCTCTCTCTTTCTCTCTCTTCCCCCACTCCCTCTCTCTCCTCCCTCCCCCCTGTTTTAAATTATATTACCCCTCCCATCCGTGGGCTCCCACCTTCTTCTCCAATCAAGCCTCCTTTCTCCACAGAAGAGGTGGTCATAAAGATGTTAGTAAAAATGAATCTAGCTAAAGTTGCTGAATGCTTGTGAGTTCTACTTTCATCAGCAACAACAACAATAAAGTTTGTCTTGCAGAAGGGTCCCAAGGACCTAACTCATCTTCTCTGATGTCAAAACTGATACAAGCTCAAGTTGCTTGTGGAAACCTGTGTCTTTTCTTCCAAAGATAATAAGTAACAGATCCTCTGAGTGTCTGTTGAAAAGAAGAGAAAAGAGACTGTCTGCCTTTGTATTCCCCAGGGAGCAAAAACTATTGTGAGGAAGCAGACAGGCCTTGTGCTGCAGCCTGGCTCACAATGGCACATGCTAGTGACAAGAGACATAACATCAGAGCTGTGGCTCCTGCATGGCTGCAACTATTGATACAAGTTGTGTTGACTTGTAGTTATTATAACTTCAATCAGGACACTGCATTCCAAATAGTAATCATTACCATACAAACTTTTCCAATATGCATTCCTCACCCTAATTAAACAAAATGTAAAGGCAATTAAAATATACATTTGAAAGCAAGTTCTCCTTTCTATGAAATAAATTGCCTTTTTTTTTTTTTTTTAAGTTAGTTTAGCATGTGGCCAGAGTCAATGGAAGGAAAAGCAACATCTATTTTATTGCTGATGGGAGGCAAGAATTTTAATATCCACAGATAAATTTAATGAGGATTATCTTTCATATCTTTGGAGGAATATAGTATACATATGCAGTGCCTTTCAATTTAACATGTTTAAGTTCTATGTGTGTGTATTTGCACATGAATAAAACAAAAAGCTAATGAAATTAGAGTTTTAGGACTAGAGGGAAATGTAAAGGTACCCTATCTCAGATTTTTTGTCTTACAGTTCAATTTTCCATATTACAGTTCACACTCTTAGAAATTGAGATCTGTAGGAAATTAGGAATCTGTCCATTAGTTGCAGAACAACAAATATTCAAATTCTTGGCAATTTTATATTCTGTTGTATTGGTCTAGACCCCAAATTATCAAAAAAATTTATGAAAAAATATAAATTAAATAAATAACTTATTAACACCGATAAAAATACTTGAATTATACACTGAACTATTAATATTTATTGCATTTTAATACAATACGAAGGTACAATGTATTTTGTGGTATTTGAAATTTCACATTTTAAATATTTTTCTTGATTGATAAAATTTTAACCAATCAGATCACCTCACTCACTGAATGCCTTAGCTAACAGAGAACTCTGAAATTCAATCCCAAAGCAGGCAATCCTGTTATATTCTGACTAATTCAGCCATTTTTCTCCTCATCTATTGGAGAAGAAATACATTTTTTTATTATCAAGCAAGTTGGCTAGATTTTTGAATGAATAAAATTATTTAGGTAATTTCTAATCTCCCCCTTTTACTGGTATAGACATAAATGGTATTGCTTTTTATTTGAAGGAAAGTTTTCATGTATTTTCATGTATTTTTAGCAAATTCTACTCTTCAAAGATCCTGTATCACCAGAAAGGAATTAAAAACAAACCAGAGATGAAGAATGTAAAGAAGGAGTCTCTTGCAGCATGCCAGCAGAAGGGTGCAGGGTCACAAGTAGCCTGTAAAAATCAAGTTTTAATGAAAGGAAGAGAATTACCCAGGTTCATGACAACTGGCGAGAGGAAGTAGACTGAAATCCTCAGTTCTCAAACTTTAACATGATAACTGGGGTACGTGCTTTAACTCAGATTCCTAGGCGCCACCTCAGAGATTCTTTAGCTCTGAGTTAAGGCACAGAAATCCGCAGTTTTAACAAGAAACACTAATGTACACATGCAAGTGATCTGGGACCACACTTGAGAAATCCTAATTTAAATTATAGCTCAAGGAATGTAGGTTATGTAAAAGAAAAAAATAAAGGGTTGTCCAATTAACACCACAAGAAATTATTGTATGAAAAAGTGGACATTCTTTTCTAGAACAATATTTTGCAACAGTCACAAGTTACTTCTCATAAACAGTTTCTGCCCAGGCCAGGCACGGTGGCTCATGCTTGTAATCCCAGCACTTTGGGAGGCTGAGGCGGGTGGATCACCTGAGGTCAGGAGTTTGAAAACAGACTGGCCAACATAGTGAAACCCCATCTCTACTAAAAATACAAAAATTAGCCAGGTGTGGTGATGGGCTCCTGTAATCCCAGCTACTTGGGAGGCTGAGGCAGGAGAATCCCTTGAACCTGAGGGGTGGAGGTTGTAGTGAGCCGAGATTGTACCACTGCACTCAGCCTGGGCAATAGAGCGAAACTCTGTCTCAAAAACAAACAAACACACAAACAAACAAACAAGTTTCTGCTCAGATAATCCTGGAAAATTTCTATGCTCTAATCAAGATTTAGAAATTCATAGATTATTCTAACATGCAAAAAGGTGTTGCAGTACAAAACTCTAACTCTGTTTAAGTGATTTTCTATATCTACTTAATCAAGGAATGTATTTTCATTTAAGCAGAATTCCTATGTGTAGCCCATTGAACCTATCCTCAGAAAAACCACTTAGGAAAACAATAGAGTAATAGAGAAGTTTTGACCTTTTGAGCTGATATGCAAGCTCCTCTATTATCTAATGCCCCAAAAGCCTACTACGAAATCTCTTTACCTGTGAATGAAGATGTTCAGGCCTTTGGGGCTTTATACAGGGACACTCTGCTGTTGTTCTGGCTGGGTATTGTTTGAAAGATTCTTCTCTATAACTAGGAAGCTCTATTTATAATTCCTTATTTTTCACCCTCCGTGATTGGAAATCCTTTTAGCTATAGCAACCTATATTGAGTTTTCCAATTTAACTATTTCATGCCTATTTATATATTGAGTCACATCATTTAGTTAGCATTTTTGGATAGTGACACAATGACAATGGATAGGGTTTTCTCTTGGTAGAAAACAAAACAAAACCCTTCATAGAAAACAAAGAATTTTCTGAATGATTCTAAAAAAATTTGAAATCTGTCTTTTATTATGCTATATGGTCTAACTCCAGTTCTAGAATGATCAAGCCATCTCTATCTCCACAGCTGATTACAAACATCTGAGTTCTGCCAGAGAAAGTCACAGAAATACCCGTAAGTTCTATTATGAATTCATGATCACCAACCTCAAAGAAGCCTTCACCATTACCAGTTAATTCTACTATATAATAGTTCCCCATTATGCATGGGGATACATTCCAGGATTCCCAGTGGATGCCTGAAATCACAGATAGTACTGAATCCTACATATACTATACGTTTTCCTATGCATACATACCTATGATAAAGTTTAATTTATAAAGTAGGCACAGCAAAAGATTATCAGCAATAGAACAACATAACAGTATATTGCAATACAAATTATGTGAATGTTGCATCTCCCTCTTTCTCTCTCTCTTTCTTCTCAAAATATCTTAATACTATATATAATACCTACCTCTTTTCAGACAGCAGTTAACCGTGGGTAACTAAAACCATGGAAAGTGAAATCCTGGATAAGAGAGGACTACTGTCAGAGGTGTTTGAACTAGAGTGACTTCATTTTGAATAGGGGCTGGGTAAAATAGGCTGAGACCTACCAGGCTGTGTTCCCAGCAGGGTAAGGCATTCTTAGTCACAAGATGAGATGGGAGGTCGACACAAGATACAGGTCATAAAGGCCTCGCTAATAAAACAGGTTGCAGTAAAGAAGTCAGCTAAAACCCACCAAAACCAAGATGGCCATGAGAGTGATCTCTGGTTGGTCTCACTGCTACACTCCCAGCAGCGCAATGACAATTTACATATGGCATGGAAATGTCAGGAAGTTACTCCACAGGGTCTAAAAAGGGGAGGCATGAATAATCCACCCCTTGTTTAGCATATAATCAGGAAATAACCATTAAAATGGGCAACCAGCAGCCCTCAGGGCTGTTCTGCTTATGGAGTAGCCATTCTTTTATTCCTTTACTTTTGTGAGTGTGTGCACCGCAGCAGCATGCAGTGGCATGATCTCGGTTCACTGCAACATCTGCCCCTGGGATCAAGCTATTCTTGTGCCTCAGCCTCCCAAGTAACTGGGATTACAGGCACTCACCACCATGCCCATTTAATTTTTTCTGTTTTTTTGATAAGAGACAGGGTTTGGCCATGTTGGGCAGGCTGGTCTCAAAGTCCTGGCCTCAGGTGATCTGCCCACCTTGGTTTCCCAAAGTGCTGGGATTACAGATGTGGCCCACCATGCCCTGCCTATTCCTTTACTTTCTTAATAAACTTGCTTTCACTTTATAGACTCATCTTGAATTTTTCCTTGTGCGAGATCCAAGAACCAACCCTCTCTTGGGGTCTGGATTGGGACCCCTTTCCAATGACACTACTGTACATCTCTCATACTCATCAGTGACAACTACATTCTCACGTTTTATCTAACTCTCTTTTTCCCTCACCCCAAGAGGAACCTCAACCTTATGATCTACTTCATGAGAAGCTAGAAGCTATAAGTTGGAAATATCATGAAGCATAGACATCTTCATAGATCTGCCCCTCTACTGTCATTTTTCCTTTTTATTATAATTTAAGAGCCTTTCTTCTTCCTCTGTAAGGCTAATCCTTCCACAAGTACTTTGGCTTCCTTCCCATCACAGCTCCTAAGGAATCATAGATTCATATCTTTCTCTCACTAAATATTTATTATGTATTATGAAGCAGACAATATTCTAAATCCTAAGGATATACCTGTGGACAGATTAAAGATGTCTGCCTTTTAAAAAGTTGTGTTCTAGTAAAATATTATTCTTTACATGATATATAATGCCTTCTTCATTTGTACATGCAATCTCTCTCCTTATCTGGATCCTTTCCATTGGTTTTTCACATTAAAAAAAGCAAAACTGTCTGGGTGTGGTGGCTTACTTCTGTAATCTCAGCACTTTGGGAGGCCAACGCAGGCAGATGGCTTGAGCTCAAGTTTGAGACCAGCCTAGGCAACATGGTGAGACCTGTCTCTATGAAAAATACAAAAATTAGCTGAGCATGTGGTGATGGGAGCCTGTAATCCTACCTACTCTGGAGGCTGAGCATGAGAATCACTTAAGCCTAGGAAGCAGAGTTTGCAGTGAGTTGAGATCACACCACTGCACTCCAGCCTGGGTGATAGAACCACACCTTGATTCAAAAAAAAAAAAAAAAAAAAAAAGAAAAAAAGAAGCAAAACCAAATACTATAAAAATCTTTCTCTCCAGCTATGGCCCTATATTATTGCTTCATGCCACAGCCATACTTCTTAAGAGTTTACTTTTTTGGCCAGGCATGGTGACTCACATCTGTAATCCCAGCACTTTGGGAAGCCAAGGGGGGTGGATCACCTGAGGTCAGGAGTTCAAGACCTGCTTGGCCAACATGGTGAAACCCTGTCCCTACTAAAAACACACAAATTAGCTGGGCATGATGGAGGGTGCCTCTAATAATCCTAGCTACTCGGGAGACTGAGGCAGTAGAATCACTGGAACCTGGGAGGCAGAGGTTGCAGTGAGCCTAGATCACACCATTGCACTCCAGACTGGGTGACTGAGTGAAACTCTGTCTCAAAAAAAAGTGTTTACTTTTTCAAAGGATTGCCTAGTTGCCCACATCTGCTATTTTATTTACTCATCCTCTATTATTCCTTATTTACAATTACTTCTGCCTCTATTATTTCACTTAAATAGCTCTTATTTCAGACAATGAGCTCCAGTGTTGCTGGATTTCAGTATGCAATTTTCAGTCTTCATCCTTCTGATTTTTCAGTACATTTGATTCTGACAGGTACTTCCTGAAACCCTCATTCCCTATTGATTTCTATGATACCATTCTCCCTTGGTTTCTTATCCAGGCACTTCCTTTCTCTCTTTCTGGCTCATCCACTTCTACCAGTCATTATATTAAAATTCTTCATGGTTCAACATACGCTCTCATCTATCTCCTTTCACTCTATGACTTTTCTGGATAACTTCATTAAGGTTCTTGTTTTCAAGTACCACTTACATGCTAGTGATTCACAAATTTATATCTCTAACTTTCTCTGAGTTCCAAAGACAGAAAGGTGGATACAAAGATAGATATTTGGCTAGTAGATATCCCATATTGAATGCCTCAAAAGCATCTCAAAATGATCATATTTAGATTCAAATTCATGACTCTTGAGAATTCCTTAGTCTTGTTTTCCTTCCAATGTTCTCTATCTTCTGAAAATCAGAACCCTAGTAACCCATTTACACTTCCCTCTCCCTCACCTCCCACATATAATGCACTGCCATGTCCTGTTATTTGGCCTCTGAAATACATTTCTACTATCCATCTACTTCGCTCCATTTTCACCACCATCCTGGTCAAGGTACTGTTTCTCACCTAAAATTTATGATAACTTCCTAAATAAATTAGTAGTATCTTATCTTTCTCCAATCTGTGCTCACTCTGCAGCAAGAACATTTAAAAGGAAAAGCCAATTGTATCATGTTCTTATTAAAAACCATCAACTCTGTCCACTGTTTTTAAGATAAGAGTAGAACTAAAGTCTCTCTTGGTCTACAAACTTGCCTCGTCACCATTTGCTCATTCCATTTCCCTTCTTTCTTTCCTCTCCAAATGTACTGGCTTGTTTTGTCCCTTATAAACTCTTGCTTTTCTTTGTCACTGGGCCTTTGTCTACATTATTTTCATCACCTGGAGTTCCTTTTTTCTTTCTTTGCCTGATGAACTTCTCTTAATTTCACATATATTAGCTCAAATTTGACTTCCTTAAGGAAGCCTTTCTCCTGCACTGAATTAGATCAAATCTCTTTTTAAATACCATGTATTTCTCTTTTATAGGTTTTTTGTAGGTATGTAATTTTTTGGTATGTATGTAGAAATGTACAACTTGCAGTTGTATGTTTATTTACGTGATTACTTAAGTTTTATCTTACTAAATCATAAGTTCCATGAGGTCAAGGGTTATGAATGTTTTGTTCACCAATTGTCCTCAGCAGCTAGTACATACTTGACACTTTGTAGAATATATAAAATAGCTTTTACTACTCTGACTTATGAAAGAAATTTTGGAAGCAAAGGAAAGTACTGATTATGCCAGTGTTCTAGAAATTCAGTATTAAGTGGCTTGAACTTATGCTGATACAGTTTTAATGATATTTTTATGATATTTCTTAGGAGATGACTCAAGACAATCCATATGGAGTCCCCATCCTCCAATTTGAAATTTTAAAATTTTCCATTCTTTGAATTAATTCTATAGTCTAGTATTAGAAAAATTTTTTTGGAGGTTATAGTTGGCAAATAATTTTTCACACTGAATCATAGAGGAAGTCCATGGTATTCTCCATATAAACTTAGAGTTGCAGGACGGTCTCCAGGCTTTGAATGGTCCTGATACACAGTAATTGCTCTAAACAACTTTTTCCTTAGATCCTCATAATTTTTATTCCTCCATAGTGTGGAAGTTATAATTCTTTCTCATCTAAAGGGCTATTTTCACAAGGCTTGTTGCACAACAATATGATATGTGAAGTATTTATACATATATGAAATATATGCAAATATATTTACAGTTAAGTTTTATATTTAGATATAAATATATCATATTAAATATATATTAATATAATATCAGATATACTTATTACATAAATATAAATTATATTTATGTATAAATATCTGTGAATTTATAGTGTATATAATGATATGACATATATAAGTATATAAATATTAATATTTTATAATTATGTGAATGAATTGGTGATAAACAGGTGTTGGTAAATGTGTGAGATTAATGAGAAACTAGGGAATCCTTATTTGTTATTTTTTAGCTGAAATTGTATACTCTGTTTAGAGTTAAGCATAGGGAGAGCATGTATAAAACATTCCTCTTCATTTTTCTTACTATTGTGTAGAGTTAAACATATATGCAAAGCATTTATGAAGCAAGACAGTATACATACCTCATTCCTGGCAGAGTAACTAGGTGCTTATAGGAGTTTAAATTTAAGAGGAATCACAACTACCTGCCAACAATTTAATAAAAGCAGTGAAACATTTTAGTCTTGAAGATTTCCTACTATTTTTTAAAAGATATGTTTTGTTAGAGAATCAGTATAAACTTTTTGTAGAAATTTAGAACATTTCAGGCAAAAATAAACACACATGCAAGTCTACTAGATAAAAGTAATCAATATTAACATTTATATATATATTTCTTTACTCAAAAGGGTAGTACAGAATATGCTGTCTTATAAATTGACAGTATGGAATAATTTCCATGCCAATAAATATTCTTCAATAACATACTCTATTATGGCTGTATATTTATCTCTTTTGTGGATAAACCATGATTTCTTTAAATAGTTATGTAATGATGGGCACTGTTTTGCTATTATAAGCAATAACTGTGATGAGCTAAATGGTTAAAAATTTAGGGGGACATGTCAGGGGATGTAGACAGGAATACTCAAGATGTTATATAGGCTGAGCTGAGAAACACAGATGACTCTATCTTGGCAAACTTTAAAGGTACATGAACTTCCCTACAGCAGAGCAAAGCCATGCAAATTGCTCAGATTCGAATAAATGTAGGCTAAATATTTTGTGCTAACAAAAGTCTGAAGTTAAGGAAGGCAATATAGGAATAAAGTAATTAAGAATGATAACTATAGATTCAGACTCTATGGATACAATTCCTAGCTTTCCCACTTACTATCTGGTGATATGGAGAAAGTCATTTCATTCCTCTGAGCCTCAGTTTCTTCAGATAAAGAATGAGAATAACTATGCTTAGCTAGTAAAGTTGTCATAAAGATTGAGACAATGCATGTAAATGATAATCAAGGTGCTTAGGATACACTAAATGTGTACCAAATGTTATCTATTGTTATTATTTTGAGACACTTTGAAAAAATATAAAACAAAAATTCTGAAATGCAAATCCTAAAATGGTACTAAACATGAGTCTCTATGAACTTTCAAAAAGAAGATGACTTTTATATATCCTAACACTTAAGATTATGGATTTATTTTCTCCATCAGTTATACGTTCTTTCCTCCAAGAGCTATGAGAGTCATCCCTGCTCTTGTTTCTTGTCTGCACACTCAGAGACTGTGAATTTCTAGGCAGCGCCCACTCCACCCTCCACAAGCATTTATTGAAAACAAACACATAGTACTTGGCTAGCAATCTTCTAGTTCTTTCAAGAACAAACAAATTAAGAGAGATTTGGTCAGTGTCAATTCTCTTAACCAGAAATGTATCTTAAGAAATATCTGAACTTTAATACAAATGTACATTTATTCTAGAGTTAGTGTCATAAAGAATAAATGAATATGCAGAGGGTCTTAACATAAAAGGGTCTTAGTCCTTTTATGTTAAAAGCATTCTCAATCTAATGAAAGTAACACACACACACACACCACACACACACAATTACACAAACATAAAACTCCTAAGTCTAATTGTTGCACAAAGAATCACTTTGAAAACTTTGTGTTTGGGGAAGTCCAAGGCAGGAGTCATGGTATGTGTCAGAATACTCCTACTTCCTAACTAATACAAAATCCTGCTAAGGAATATTGACAGTTTAATTTAAAGTGGAAGCAGAATGTTTTTGTACAAAAAGCACTTGCTGTTGCTTCTTCTAATATCTTGGATATTTCTTAGCTTCTCTGAGCTTCATTTTTTCTTATCTGGAGAAAATAAATAACACGAGTGAGCTTTGAGTATTTGTGAAGCTTAAATGAGTAATATGTATGGAATCTCTAGAGTAGTTCCTTAATATACTACATTTTTACTCATTTCTGTATAATCACATTATCAGAACTAATCCTGGGGTAGAATTTATAGCAGATACTTGCCTATCTTGCCTCTTTTGAGGAATTTGGCTTATGCTGAGCCAATAAGATAAATGTGTATTTGGAACACAGATACTCTGAATGTCTGAGGCCCTTGAACTAGGAGAGCATGGAGAGAGGAGTTAGATCATGTTTAAGTAAAATAAATTGGCCTATAGAAGAAAAGGAAAGAGGCATTTGTCCAGATAGAAGCTGAGATGAGAAAAACATGAAGCACTTGACCAAGAAAGTGAAGAGGCTCCTGAACTTCTATTTCTTGTTCTAGCTACTAGTGAAGGCTTTTTGAACTTCCTCTTTTTGTGTGGTATCACTGATGTTTTTATTCATTTATTACTGTATCCACCAACACCCAACAAAGTGAAATGATGACCAGATAGATACGGTCCTTGTAGAGCCGACATAAATATCTGTGTTTTGTTTCAATGATATGTCTTTCCTACTGACAACATCCTGTGTGTGTTTGGCTTCTTGCAATGGAACTGATTAAAACCCTGGGCAAAGTAATAAAGCAAATGATACCATGTTCTTATAGAGAATCACACTGAAGTCCCTATTATTTAATGTCCAAATGTGGACTACTCAATGTTCCCCATCAATGACACAGCAAGTGTTTCCAGATCTGTCTACTTTCATTCCCTCTGTTTGTGGTAATTTCATACATTTTTTAAAAAATAGGCTTTTGGGGGAACATGTGGTGTTTGGTTACACGGATAAGTTCTTTAGTAGTGGTTTTTGAGATTTTGGTACACCCATAACCAAAGCAGTGTACACTGGACCCAGTGTGTAGTCTTTTATCCCTCATCCCCACTCCCAACCTTCCGGTAAGTCCCCAAAGTTCAACATATCATTTTTATGCCTTTGTGTCCTTATAGCTTAGCTCCTACTTATAAGTGAGAACATATGATGTTTGGGTTTTCCATTTCTGGGTGACTTCACTTACAATAATTGTCTCCAACTTCATCCAGGTTGCTGCGAATGCCATTGTTTCATTCCTTTTATGGCTGAGTACTATTCTATGGGGGGTGTGTGTGTGTATATATATAATTATATATATTAAATATATATTAAATATATATTAAAATATATAATATATATTATATATATTTAACATATATTATATATTTATATTTAATATATATAATATTATATATAATATATATTTTATATATATATAAAATTTTCTTTACCCACTTGATTGATGGGCATTTGGGCTGGTTCCATGTTTTTGCAATTGCAAATTGTGCTGCTATAAACATACATGTACAAGTGTCTTTTCCATATAATGACTTCTTTTCCTCTGGATAGATACCCAGTAGTGGGATTGCTGGATCAAATGGCAGATCTACTTTTAGTCCTTTGAGGACTCTCCATACTGTTTCCCATAGTGGTTGTACTAGTTTACATTCCTATCAGCAGTGTAAAAGTGTTCCCTTTCCACCACATTCATGCCAACATCTATTGTTTTTTGATTTTTTAAATTATGGGCATTCTTGCTGGAATAAGGTGATAATGCATTGTGGTTTTGATTTTCATTTCCCTGACCATTAGTAAGGTTGATCTTTTTTTTTTATATGTTTGTTGGCCATTTGTATTAATATCTTCTTTTGAGAATTGTCTATTCATGTCCTTTGCCTACTTTTTGATGGGATTATTTGTTTTTCTTCTTGCTGGTTTGTTTGAGTTGCTTTTAGATTCTGGATATTGGTCCATTGTTGGATACCTAATTTGTGAAGATTGTCTTCCACTCTGTGGGTTGTCTGTTTACTCTGCTGATTATTTATCTTGCTGTGTGGAAGCTTTTTAGTTTAATTTGATCCAATCTATTTATATTTGTTCTTGTTGCATTTGCTTTGGGTTCTTGATTCTGAAGGCTTCTTCTAAGCCAATTTGTAGGAGGGTGTTTCCAATATTCTAGAATTTTTATGGTTTCAGGTCTTAGATTTACGTCTTTGATCCATACTGAGTTTATTTTTGTATAAGGTGAGAGATGAGGATTCAGTTTTATTCTTCTACATGTGGCTTGCCAGTTATCTCAGCACTATTAGTTGAATAGGGTGTTCTTTCCCCACTTTATGTTTTTGTTTGTCAAAGACTAGTTGGCTATATGTATTTGGCTTTATTTCAGGATTCTCTTGTGTTCCATTGGCCTATGTGCCTATTTTTATACCAACAAATACCATGTTGTTCTGGTGACTATAGCCTTGTAGTACTCGCTCAGACCACTGTGGAATAAAATTGGAAAGCAGGCCGGGCACGGTGGCTCATGCCTGTAATCCCAGCACTTTGGGAGGCCGAGGTGGGCATATCATGAGGTCAGGAGATTGAGATCACCCTGGCTAACATGGTGAAACCCCATCTCTACTAAAAATACAAAAATTAGCCAGGCATGGTGGTGCATGCCTATAGTCCCAGCTACTCAGGAGGCTGAGGCAGGAGAATCACTGGAACCCGGGAAGCGGGAGGTTGCAGTGAGCCAAGATCTCACCAGTGCACTCCAGCCTGGGCTACACAGGGAGACTCCATCTCAAGAAAAAAAAGAAATTGGAAAGCAATTCCAAAAGGAACCCTCAAAATCGTGCAAATAATGGAAATTAAATAATCTGCTCCTGAGTAATTGAAGAGTCAACAATGAAATCAAGATGGAAATTAAGAAACTCTTTGAACTGAATAATAAGAGTGGTATAACCTATCAAAACCACTGGGATACAACAAGAGTAGTGCTAAGAGAAAAGTTCATAGCATTAATGCCTACATCAAAAAGTCTGAAAGAGCACAAATAGACAATCTAAAGTCATACCTCGAGGAACTATAGAAACAAGAACAAACAAAACTTACAGCCAGCAGAAGAAAAGAAATAACAAAGATCAGAGCAGAACTAAATGAAATTGAAAAACAACAAACAAAACAGAAAACATAAATGGAACAAAAGCTGGTTCTGTGAAAAGATAAAATTCATAGACCGTTAGTGTGATTAACCAAGAAAAGAATAGAGAAGATACAAATAAGCTCAACTAGAAATGAAAGAAGAAATATTACAACTGATTCCACAGAAATACAAAATTTCATTCAAGGCTACTATGAACACCTTTCCACACACAAATTAGAAAACCTAGAGGAGATGGACAAATTCCTGGAAACATACAACCTTCCCAGATTAAACGAGGAAGGAATAGAATCTGAACTGCCCAATAATAAGTAGTGATACCAAAATGATAATAAAAAATTGCCAACAAAAAATGTCCAGGACCAGATGGATTCACAGCTGAATTCTATCAGATGTTCAATGAAGAATTGGTACCAATTCTGTGGAAATTATTCCAAAAGATAGAGAGAGAGAGAATCCTCCCTAAATCATTCAATGAAGCCAGTATCTCCCTAATACTAAAACCAGGAAAGGACATAACATCAACAACAACAAAAAACTACAGACCAATATCCCTGATGAACATAGATGCAAAAATCCTCAACATAATATTAACTAACTGAATCCAACAGCATATCAAAAAGATAATCCACCATGATCAAGTGGGTTTCCCACCAGGGATAGAGGGATAGTTTAACATATGCAAGTAAATAAATGTGATATACCACAGAAACAGAATTAAAAACAAAAATCACATAATCATCTCAATAGACACAGAAAAAAAAATGATTTGACAAAATCCAGCATCCCTTTATGATTAACACCCTCAGCAAAAATGACATAGAAGGAACATACCTTAAGGTAGTAAAAGCCACCAATGACAAACCCACTGCCAACATTATACTGGATGAGGAAATGTTGAAAACATTTCCCTGATAACTGGAACAAGACAAGGATACCCACTTTCAGCATTTCTATTCAACATAGTAGTGGAAGTCCTAGCCAGAGCAATCAGACAAGGGAAAGAAATAAAGGGCATCCAAATAGGTAAACAAGAAGTCACACTGTCACTGTTTGCTAATGATATAATCATATACCTAGAAAACCCTAAAGACTCATCCAAAAATCTCCTAGATCTGACAAATAAATTCAGTAAAGTGTCAGGATATAAAATCAATGTATACAAATCAGTAGTGCTGCTATACATCAACAGCGACCACGCTGAGAATCAAATCAAGAACCCAACCCGTTTTACAATAGCTGCAAAACAAAATTAAAATCCCGGCCAGGCATGGTGGCTCACACCTGTAATCCCAGCACTTTGAGAGGCTGAGATGGAAGGATCACTTGAGGTCAGGAGTTCAAGACCAGACCAACATGATGGACCCCCATCTCTACTAAAAATACAAAAATTAGCCAAGCGTGGTGGCACGTGCCTGTAATCCCAGCTACTCAAGAGGCTGAGGTAGGAGGATCACTTGAACCCGGGAGGCAGAGGTTGCAGTGAGTTGAGATCATGCTACTGCACTCCAGCCTGGGCCACAGAGTGAGCCTCCGTCTAAATAAATAAATAAAATAAAATAAAATAAATAAATAACTTTAGGAATACACCCAACCAAGGAGGTGAAAGCCCTCTACAAGGAAAGCTACAAAGCACTACTGAAAGAAATCATAGATGACACAAAGAAATGGAAACACATCTCATGCTCATGGATGGGTAGAATTAATATTGCGATAATAACTAGATTGCCAAAAGCAACCTATAAATTTGATGCAATTTCCATCAAAATACCACCATCATCACAAAAGAGCCCGCATAGCCAAAGCAAGACTAAGCACAAAGAATGAATCTGTAGGCATCATGTTACCCAACTTCAAACTATGTAGTCCCATACAGTTTCTCAACAATTTCTCCCCTCCTTACCTCCCACATTCCTTCCTGATATGTTCACTAGAGTTAAAATAAAGATCAAATTATTTAGTTAGTCCTATTGGCTGCTACATGTATTTCCTCTGGTTCAAGGTGGGAAAGAAAAAGCAAGAGAATAAAAGAGAGGTATTAAGATCTAAAGTTTACTGTATAATATGGTAGCCACGATCCAAATTTAAATTAATTAAAACCAAATACAATTAAACATTTAGTTCTTCAGTAGCACTAGCCACATTTCATGTGTTCAATAGACACATATGGCAAGTAGCTACCAAGTAAGATAGCATAGATTATAGATCATTTTGTTTTGTGAAATATTCTATCAAGCAGCCCTGAGATAGAACATAATAAACATCAGCCTTAGTTCCCACCTGTATTTCAATTACTTTAAGGACTATTACAACATAGTCAGAAAATGGAATATCAAAATACCATTATTATTCTTATAGATAAACTTGATATTAGAGGATATGGCTTATGTCTGTGGGCAAATGTGCTTATCTATCCAGGTTTACCCATACAGACAGGGTAGAGATGAACTGGGACAGCTTTCCTTATTGGTAGAGAGATACAGCCTACCATGGAAAAATGTCTGAGACCTGTGGAAGGTGATCCAACAAAGAAGAAAAGTCAACTAACTTGTTTTACCCAAATAACATCAATCAGACCATTCATTCATCTCTTCTGGAGCAGAATTAGCAAAGTAACAGAACCAGAACATCACAATCACCAATCTCCTTTCCAGTGGAAGAAAACAGACTTGTAGAAATGATGTCCCTTAAAGAGAAGATAAAACAATACCCCCAGACTTTCATTATCTAGGATAAATTGTAAGTTCTTTGGGGCTCTAGGATTAAATCTTCCCTAGCAATGTGTCTTGAGATGCAATTTCCATCAAAATACCACCATTGTTCCTCACAGAACTAGAAAAAACAATCTCAAAATTCATATGGAACTAAAAAGAATCCTCATAGCCAAAACCAGACTAAGCAAAAAGAACAAATCTGGAGGCATCATGTTACCCAACTTCAAACTATATGATCCCATACACTTTCATAAGTTTCTCCCATCCCTTAAATAGAAGACAAAATAGGACCCCAGACTTTCATCCTCTATGATAAATTGTAAGTTCTTTTGGGCTCTAGGATAAGATCTTCCCTAGCTGTGTGTCTTGAGATAATGATTCTTTTAAGCTCTTAAAGTTGTTAGTGAGGTAGCCAACACTTCTGGATAATTGTTACCTGCTTCTAAACTACTTCATCCTGGACTTTATTCCAGTTTGAACAAAAAATTGAAAAGATTGGTTGATCATGAAGCTATTCTGTGTGTGACAATGAGAAAAGCCATTAACATGGCACCCAACATCTTTCATTAAATCCAAGGGCCATCTATATTCTATCTCTCTCTCTATAAGACCTTCCCTTCCCTTCCCTTCCCTTTCCTTCCCTTTCCTTCCCTTCCCTTCCCTTCCCTTCCCTTCCCTTCCCTTCCCTTCCCTTCCCTTCCCTTCCCTTCCCTTCCCTCTTCCATTCCCTTCCCTTCCCTCTTCCGTTCCCTCTTCCCTTCCCTCCCCTCCCCAACTCTCCTTCCTCCCCTTCCTTCCCTCCCCTCCCCTACCCTCCCCTTCCCTCCCCTTCCCTTTCTTTCCTTCCTTGTTGCTTGCTTGCTTCCTTCCTTCCTTCCTTTTCTTCCCTTCTTCCCTCTCTCCCACCTCTCTCCTTCTTTCTCTCCCTCCCTTCCTCCTCCATGGTACCTGTTTTTTTGTATGTGCAGATAGACTTTATGTCAAACTAAAGTTTGTTTCTGGGAATGGCTTATCTTGTATTGGGCCATTTCTTATAGTTGACATATTTGATTTTATTTTCAGTACTCTGACCAATCAGAGTATAATTTTTGTTCTTTCTTTCTTGGTTCCGTATAATGGCTCATAGCAAAGATTGCCACATTTTTCTTCTTCCACAAACATGTTCCTTCCCCTTATTTTGGACTATCAGATTCTTCTTGAACCTGTGGTAAGAATAACTTGTTAAAAATTAATTCAGAAATGTCCATTTCTGAATTATTTATCACAATATATGGCACTTTAAAATTTATCATCTTGTCTTTTTCTCTCTGTTTTATACTGCAACCTTTTTTAAGTGCAACCACATTCTCTTATAAATATGTCCTCAGACATATCATCATTATATCAACATGAAGCAAATGAACATTAATTAAATTATGAATTAAATTAGACTAGGTGGTTTTAGACAATTTGAGACAGCATAGCAGTGATAGATTTTGGGTCCCATTAGGATTTTAATATGTCCCTCTAGTCAAAAATTGCTTCTGGAGCTAAACTGACTAAATTGAATCCTGGCTTCTTCATCTACAAGATGTATGACCCTGGGCCACTTACTTAAGCTCTCATATTCCTCACACTAAATTAGTGATAATGTTGCCTATCTACCGCATACAGTTGGTAAGTTTAATTGAACCTATCATGTAGAACATGATGAGAAGCACGTTGGAAATACTGAAAAGGTACATTATTTTATTTCTTTGAACAATTTACATGTACTTATTTAAAATCATTTTAAGATTGCCATATTATCTCTAGTTCCTCAGGTGTGAATTCTTCACCTTACTGGTCTATGGATTATATTTCTTGATGATAGACTGCTTTTTGTGTTTATAACTTTTGCCTTAAGCTCATCTTCTGTGAAAGTTGTCTTTCTTGGAGTCTAAGCATACCTTCAGCTGTGGAAGCTTTCCTAACAGATGGGTTTTTATAGCTGCTACAGCCGGGCCTCTATGTTAGTCTTTCACCTCAGGGACTTTCTACAGCTCATTACTCACCCTTACCCGTGGCAGTCTAAGGATTCTGGTTTTATTTATTTCTTTGGTGGGGTTGAGGGTGAGGGGAGAGATAAATCTGTTTTTGATTGATCACAGTTTCATGTAGGCCAATTGCTTCTTGTTTTCCCCCAGGACTAGTGGGTTAGAGAATTTCTAATCCTTGTTCCAGATTGGGTGGAGATTTTCTTCTTTTTTATGCCAGTTACCAGCTATGTAATCTTGGGTGAGTTAATTTACCCTTTCCTACTCCAGTTTCTTCAAAGTGAAGTATAATAATAGTATATTCCTCATAGGTTTTTTGTGAGGATTAAATAATTTGATGTACATACAATGCTTAGAGTGGTGTCTGCAATATATTAAATGTTATGTAATTGTTACTTACTACTGTTATTCTTATGTGGACAATAAATATCAGCCCCTATCATATTGAGAACATATATGCTCTTGGATGTCTTGGATTCATCTTTATGACTATATTTTCTCCTTGCCTTTTTATAAATTGAATTTCTATTTTAACTTTTTTGCTCTTGAGTGTATATATCTATTTTAAAATTTAAAACACATTTACCAATTATTTATTTATATTTGGAGAGTTTAAGTGCATGTTAAAGGTAGGTCAAGTAGATGGGAAGAATTCCTATGTCAACTTAGTCTACTATCTTGACCAAAAGTCATAGCCTCTGATACTTGTTCCTATTACAGATATTCTTTTTGTTATTATTACTGGACTCATCTCATCTCTAACACTGCAAAATATGTTGTATAAGTTAGGATTCTTTACATCATAAGACACACACACACACACACACACACACACACACATTCCAAACCAAAATGCCTTAATCAAACAGGAAATTTATTAGTTCACGTAACAAAGTCAAAAGGGAGATTATTAACTCAGCTATATTTGTACTCAAAATATACCACAATTCAGATTTTCTTAATGTTTAAAATCTATTTCTGTGAATTGATTTTTTGTCAACACACTTCTTGCATATGGTGACAAATGGTAGTAGTATTTGCAGCCTACATTTATGCCTGTTTAAGCACAGTGGCATCTCAGAAAATTATCATTATATTTCATTGATCTTATTGGGTTGAGTTCCCATTACTCAGGAAATCAATGTGAGGTAAGTGAAAGTAATTTGAACAACAGTAAAAGAAGTTAATGAATCTATAAATTGATTATTTGAAAAGATAAATAAAATTTATAAACATCTAGCTAGGCAGGTCAAAAAAGAGAGAGAGAGAAGATAAACAACATCGAAAATGAAAGAGGGGATATATCTTCAGATCCCATAAACATTGAAAGGATAGAAAGGAAGTATGAACAACTTTATGCCTATTCGTTTGATAACTTTCATGAAATGGACATCAAAGATGTTTGTACTAATACCACTAGGCAGCTTCTCAAATTACTGGTGCATTAATTTGTGAAGTTAAGATAAAAAGGTTCTCCCCTATGTTTACAGGGCAACTTATAAATCCAGTATTAGAGCATTTGATGAATGTGTAATCCCCTTTTCCTTTCCTGGATTATCTCTTAGCGATATATATTTCTGCGAAAGAAAATTTCTCTCATGTTCACTGACATCTTTTCTGATGTCACTTTTTTCTTCAGAAACTGTTATCAGTAGGCTGGTGCTCTTCCTTGATAATGTGCTTGTAAGAACTGTTTGTAATAAAGATTTATAATAACTGATGAGGGATTCCATATTGCATATTATTGATTTTATTGTGTTCACCATCATTGTTCTGAAGTTTTGAAATATTTATTTTCCAAAATTATAACAAGGAATGTATATGAGTTAAATTTTTCTTCTGTCCACGACTGTCACCATCTTGTTTAAGCCACTATTTGTATTTGCTTTTCTCCCAGGTTCTCCCAAATCCTCTCCACCACCTACCATCAACCCTTGAAAAACTTACTGTTACCATCTCTTGCAAAGCAAGCTAACTCTCTCTAGTTCATATGGCTTTATCTTTATCCATTCAGTGTCTTTTTTGATATAAGTAGTCAACATCTAATGCTGAATATAAGAAATGCAGTTTATATTTTCCTAAGTTGAAAAAAGTCCTTACTTTGAGTTCCTTTTCTTCAAACCTAGAAAGATAATTTTTTATTATTTAAATAGGGTAGTTGAAGTTGTACTCATTTTGGAGTCCAGCAGGGTTTTAAGGTATTTAAAGAACAGATAATAAAATGACCCAGGAAGTTAATAAATTGTCAATATCTCTACTCTCCTAAGGCATTTATAATAGAACTCTTATTTTAATGTATAAAACTTGGTCCAATGGAACAATTGTGTGAATAATGGTGATAGTTGGTATCTGTTATTAGTAGGTCTTTTGTTTCAATATTATCTCTTAAACATTTTCCAGAATGGAAAAGAGCATATTTCTATTTTTTCCTGTATTTCCTTTTGCTATGAAATGTAAAAAAAAATACAAAGACAAAATAATTGTTATCCAAAATTAACCCTCATTAATATTTTATTATATTTTCTTCAAATTTCTTTTTTTGAAATTTTAAGTTCCAGGGTACATGTGCAGGATGTGCAGGTTTATTACATAGGTAAACATGTGCCATAGTGGTTTGCTGCTTCGTGTGTTTTGTTCTTTTCCCTATGTCCATGTATTATCATTATTCAGCTCCCTCTTGTAAGTGAGAACATGTGGTGTTTGGTTTTCTGTTCCTTCATTAGTTTGCTGAGGATAATGATTTCCAGCTCCATTCATGTGCCTTGCAAAGGACATGATCTCATTCTTTTTTATGGGTTCATAGTATTCCATGGTGTATATGCACCACATTTTCTTTTTCCAGTCTATCATTGATGGGCATTTGGATTGACTCCATGTCTCTGCTATTGTGTATAGTGCTGCAATGAACATATGCATGCATGTATCTTCTTGTAATTTTTATTTTATTTTTATAGTAGAATGATTTATAATCCTTTGGGCATACACCCAGTAATAGGATTGCTGGGTCAAATGGTATTTCTGGTTCCAGATATTTGAGGAATTCCTACACTGTCTTCCACAATGGTTGAACTAATTTAGATTCCTACCAACAGTGTACAAGTGTTCCTTTTTCTCCATAACCTCACTAACATCTGTTGTTTCTTGACATTTTAATAATCACCATTTTGACTGGCATGAGATGGTACCTCATTATGGTTTTGATTTGCATTGCTCTAATGATTAGTGATGTTGAACTTTCTCTGATATGATTGTTGGCCACATGTATGTCTTCTTTTGAGAAATGTCTGTTCATGTCCTTTACCCACTTTTTAATTGGATTGTTTGTTGTTTTCCTGTAAATTTGTTTAAATTCCTTGTAGATTCTGGATATTAGACAAATGTCAGATGGATAGATTGCAAAAATTTTCTCGCATTCTATAGGATGTGTGTTCACTCTAATGATAGTTTCTTTTGCTGTGCAGAAGTTCTTTAGTTTGATTAGATCCCATTTGTCAATTTTTGCTTTTGTTGCAATTGCTTTTGATGTTTTTGTCATGAAATCTTTGCCCATGTATATGTCCTGAAGGGTATTGCATAGATTTTCTTCTATGGTTTTTATAGTTTTGGTTTTTATGTTTAAGTCTTTAATCCACCTTGAGTTAATTTTTGTATAAAGTGTAAGGAAGGGGTCCAATTTCAATTTTCTGCATATGGCCAGCCAGTTCTCCCAGCACCATTTATTAAACAGGGAATCCTTTCCCCATTGCTTGTTTTTGTCAGGTTTGTCGAAGATCAGATGGTTGTAGATGTGTGGTATTATTTCTGAGTTCTCTATTCTGTTCCCTTGGTCTGTATGGCTGTTTTTGTACCAGTACCATGCTGTTTTGGTTACTATAGCCTTATAGTACTATTTGAAGTCCGGTAGCATGATGCCTCCAGGTTTGTTCTTTTTGCTAAGGATTGTCTTGGCTATAGGGACTCCTTTTTGGTTCCATATAAATTTTATAATATTTTTTAAAGTGTCAATGGTAGTTTAATAGAAATAGCATTGAATCTATAAATTATTTTCAGCATTATGGTCATTTTTACAATATTGATTCTATCCATGAAAAGGGAATGTTTTCCCACTTGTTTGTGTCTTCTCTGATTTCCTTGAGCAGTGGTTTGTAGTTCTCCTTAAAGAGGTCCTTCACTTCCCTTTTTAGCTGTGTTCCTAGGTATTTCTCTTTGTAGCAATTGTGAATGGGTGTTCATTCTTCATTTGGCTGTTTGTCTATTATTGTATATAGGAATGTTTGTGATTTTTGCACATTGATTTTGTATCCTGAGACTTTGCTGAAGTTCCTTATCAGCTTAAGAAGATTTTGGGCTGAGACAACAGGGTTTTCTAAATATACAATCATGTCATCTGCAAACAGAGACAATTTAACTTCCTCCCTTCCTATTTGAACATCAAGTTTCTTTAAGGTAAAAATCTCACATATAATGTTCCTTTAGTTCCTTATTCTGAAGACCAACGCAGTGTTTTAAAATACATATAAATGTATTATACTGTACCAATTGTTCTACAACTTGCTTTTTAAATGAAAAATCATGTTTTGTAAGTCTAACCACTGTGAGATATAGAAATCTAGTTCTTTTCTATAACTATAGTATAGAATTACCACATTTTTCTTGCCCCATTTCTCTATTGATGATATTTAGCTTACTTCCAATATTTTGCTATTAAAAACAATACTATAATAAGAGAAGCAGGACTTCCCATACACAGGAAATATATATATATATAAAATTTTCAATTATACTAGATTTTGGCAGATTGTCCTCTACATTGTTCTATGTAATTGCACTTCCACTAGCATGAGTTTCCTTTTCCCCATGTCCTCCTTTAAACTTTATGTTATCAGACTTAATAATTTTAACTAGCCTAATAGGTATGTGAAATAATACCTCACTGTGCATGTGTATGTATGTGTGTTTTAGCATATTTTGGGAATTAATCTTTGTATTCTATATGTTTTATAAATATTCCTCGTGATTAATAGCTTATGTCTTATCTTTAAATGTTTTTTTTTAATTTGAGTTTAAATGAACAAAAATTTGGCCATCTCTTTCTTAATGGTTTGTAATTTTTGCATTTTGTTATTTTGTTTCAGAAATTGTTTTTGTATCTGAAGGTAACAACTTATTTTCTATGTTTCTCTTAACTTCTGTAGTTATATTCTTTTGATACAATAGCTATTTCTTCCTTTTCTCCAATATTTTTTATACTTCTCTCCATTCCTCCATTCTGTGTATGATAGTTTTTCCTTCGAGTTCATTTGAAATACTTTTATAACACTTATAAATGAGTTCTCAAGCCTGAGTGTACAAACAAATTATTTTTCAATATCACAAGTTAATTTTCATTTCAAGACCTTTCTGCAGAAGTGTTGGTGAGGGGATTGTGTTTCCACATTCCAGGACTTATGTGGTGCTAAGACATTGTGGCATATCTGGCCGATGAGTCATCTATCTAAGCAGTAATCCTAGAGACCTACCTTTCTTACTCAGTACTTAGCTATTCAGCCATACACGTCTTTCTTGAGACCACTCATGTTCTTGTCCTCAAAGCTTCTTCAAGGCTCTAGGTGTCTATGGTCTATGCCAGAGCCGGGCTTCAGGAATGGACATCATTCTACTGCTTTGATGCCATAATTGGGTAGTAGAAACTCTCCATGCCTGTGCAGGACTCCATCTGCCTGGACCCATTACAGAAATGTTCTTAACTCTCACTGATGATTTTCTGCCTTCCCTAACCCACACTCTGAGAATCCTGTTCTGGAATCACGACACAGGGCCCCTCTCTCAAAGATCCTACAATTTCTCTTTTTCATTGCTACCTTACTATCTCTTCTTTTTTCTTTTCCACCCGGGGGGTTCTTTTTCTATTTGGGATGGGAATGGGCACGAGACACCATTTTATTCTTTTGCTTTTTCTACACATTTTATTCTAAATCCTTAAAATTTCTCCAAAGGAATTTAAGTTTTTTGGAGCATGAAAGGCAGAGACTTTTAGGCTGCTTCTGCTTTGTGTTCTGACATATCCCTTCACTGAAGTGATGAATATAGAGCCAAGTATGTGCCTGCATGAGGCAAGAGATAGGGGGAAATGACTGGAACAAAAAGTTTAAAAAGGAAAACAGCTAACTTCTTTAAAATATTATCCTGCCATGCTCACATGTTATAATTTTAATCTTCATAGCTTTGATTTCTGTACTTTTGAATTACTGTTATAATTTGGCATATTTATATTACCTCTGATGATTCAATTTAGTAGCAGCAATACTAAAAGTGCTCATTTCTTTTCAATCAGTCCAAGGTCTTGCTGTCTGCTGGCTGCCAGACCTGTACCTATTAAAATCCACATTTATTAATGTTCATGGTCTGCTTTGAGCCATTCTAATCACACTGTCCTTCCTGTCTTAGTTTTCTTTTAAATCAGACTTTAAAACATGTCTCCATTTCCTACCATCAATCATTAGTTAAGCCTTGACTTGTTAATACTTCTGTCTAAAGCATTATGTTAGTAAAATGATTAGACTTCAGGTCCATGTCTCTTATCATTAGCCAGAGGTTTTGCATCTGATCCCCACAGTGATCCAAGTGAAGAATTATTTTCCATGAGCTGTTGTGGAGAAGGAGGTCATTATGACAAAAGACTTCTGCCTAATTTATATAGTGAGACATGCTCACTAATTGTGGAGTCAGAGCTCTGACCAGTTACCAATTGATCTCTATCAGTGTTGTGTGAAATGATAAATTTTAATCAGAATTTTTTGGTCTCTATTAGTCTGGCTTTTTTAAAAAAGAAAATAATGGATTTATCTCATTCATGCTTTCCCTAGTCTGCATTTTTATGACTGTGATGTGCTTTGATTTACTTCATTCAAAGTATGATGCTCTGGCTTCAATTACTCCATTTAACTTTAAATAGACATTGCTACAAGTCTTACTGATACAAAGAACATCTGGTGTCAATAAACTGCAGCAGGAGGTGCCATGTGGGAAGGAACCCAAGAACTAAACACATCTCTGGGCACATCTTTCAGGACCATGAGCACACATATTGTGGCATTCTGCCACTTCTCTTCTTACATGTTATCAGAGTGGAGCTCAGGGAGTTTGGGTCAGCATGGCATCATGATTTTCATTGCAACAACGTTTGACTCACTGACTTAAGCTCCAGACACAAAACATTCTGTTCAGTTGATAACATCTTTGAGGACGACTTTTGCTAAACAGGAAAGGCACAGAAAGCAAGGGACACTTTTTCTTTTTCTTTTTCTTTTTCTTTTTTTTTTTTTAATGTCATGTACAGAGTATTTAATGAAGGATGTTGTAAAAAAGTCAGAGTAAAGAACTCTATTCCTCATGTCCCCTCCTTGCCAACATGCACCAAACCCAAAGTGCTAAAGTCTCTACAAGGAAATATGTTTATTCCTTGCTATTTGTGGCTTGATTACAGCCACAAATTTTAACAATTACCTTCAACTACCAGGTGCAAATAGTAGACCATACAATGATTTAAATCCTGAGAAACTTTTGCCTAATTTGAAGCCTAGAAAAGTAAATTCGTCTTTAATCATAAAAGTACGTGTAGCATAGAACTAATTTACCAAAGATGTAATTGATATTTAAGTTTTATTCTGTACACAAGATTTCTGAATCAAAGTTGTGCACTGTTAATCTAATCCTGGTAAAGAAGGATGCTCTTCATCATATGTTGTATTTAAATGACAATAATTACAATTATTTATGGATCATGGAGCTGGAAGACAGACTTCTGTTTCTCACAGTGTCAAATTGTTTTGATCTCATTCATCTGAGGAATGAGAACTGGGAACCCAACTTGACCAGACTCTCCTTGTCTTCACTGCTTGTTTCTGCCGGGCTTCCTGGATGCTCTCCCTGTGCCAGGGAAGCAGCTGATCACGGATATCACATCCTCCCAGTTTTAACCACTCCTACAGAAGGGCAGTCCCCTTCCCCATGGTCCATATATTGATCTTCCCCACGGTCCACATATTGAAGGACCCTGATTGGCCTTGTGTTGTGCTGTTCTCACCCTTGAATCAATCACACTGCCAGAAAGGAAGGGCTCGTGATGGGACAAGAACTTTCTGCGGTGAGGAGAGCAGGTTCTGTTCCCAGGAGGAGGGACATGAGAAAGTTTACTGGGCAAAACAAACAAACAAACAAAAAAAACCCAAACCAATCAAACAAATACAAGCAATAGGTACTACCATCTGTGACACTCAGTAAACCAATTCTGGATAAAGATTTGGGGAATGGGTCTGAGAAAGGCATGCATTTCAGACTGGGGACATTTTCTTTGTTCTGTCTACCCAGAGCTAAAACACCCTCATAAGACAGGCTGTCATGTCCTACCTACCACAAGGAAAGAGGAAATAGACATCTCTTCTGCATTTTGGGGGAGAATGAAATAGCAGCAAGAGAGAATGAGAATGTTATCTAAAGGCAAATATCAGAATAGGGTTAGACTGGGTCAGCACTCCCCTGAGTAAGTCCTCGCAGGATGATAAGAGGTAGTGTTAAGTGAGTAAAAGGAAGAAGATTAGGTTACACAACTTTAGAAAGTTTTCCTTTTTGAAAGTTTTCATAGAACTTTCAACATACCAGAATACTTTTGAGAATTGCAGAGGACAATATGGCATGCAGAATTTTGAAAGCACAATTAGGTAGAGAACTCTTTTTATTTATTAAAGAAAGTGAAAATTTTCATAATTTTTATTATATTGATTATCCTGCTATTTTCTCAGTTTTTTTGAATTTAAGAAAGCAATAAAGGCTGAGATTTCAAATCAGGGCTTTTATTATATGGTGGGTATCTATGGGGCCAGAAAGCCCACCCACAGATTCAAAAACTTTCTGTACCTGCTGATCTTCCTTTCCTGTGATCACCAAGAGACCCTATAAGAAGGATCATTGGAATCATGCCACCTGAGTCACCCCAATTTTATGTACCTAGACTGATGAAATAAAAAGAAAACAATGCCATGAGAAGCATTGTAGTATCTGTTACATTATGAAGACCTAATACGTCATTCAATTTCAGGATTCAAAATCCAATGCCTACGACACCTACACAGCTTCTCAGGAGCTGGTGAATTATCCATAAAATATATTATTTGACATGGAAGCTGAAGGAAATGAGAAATAGATAACCAGCCCCATTCCTTCTGCATATCTGATTCTCTATCATTCCAGCTCATGCCAGGGCCTCCTGGAATCTTCGATATTGATTCAGAACATTTGATCTACATAGCAAAGTGATCTAGGTTGAAGAAAGAGTGCTTAAAAGAGATAAACATTTACCATCCTCCCACAACTTTCAGCAGAAACCAGTCATTTCACTGTCTTTGGCTAAGGAATATCGTCGTATTTTAAATCATGAAATAGTGTGTGAACAGAGTGTTGTGGTCAACTCTTTTCAACCTGTTTGTTTTACCTAGTTCTGTGACTTTGGAAGCAAGCATGTTTGTAATATTTTCATTAGTTTACAATTTACTTCCCTTTCTCCTCTCTTAACAGAATGAGGTTAGCTGATTAAATGGGAGAATTTGGCAGAAGGCATATTTGGTAGGAAAGGTTGAAAGAGAACAACATACTTTTCCTTCAAATCTGATGTCAAAAGTAGAGGAGGTTTTAATAGTCCAGGAAAGGCAGTCTAAGAGTCCTCATATTTGAACTTTCAGTCTCTTTATGGACCAGATTCATAGGCACAATACTAAGTTTTACTAACTACTCAGGGGCAGCAATCGAATTAGCTTTTCTAGAATGAATAGGTTTTTTAGTTTGGGGTTACCTCAATCTCATTCAAATTTCTTTGCTAAAAAGTATATGTCACTGAATAAGAGTTTATGTTTGAGAATCACCGATTAAACTTTCAGAAATTGATATATACTTTTACATCTGCCACTCATATTTTCAAAGCTCATGTCTGGACAGTATGGTTAACTAAAAATTTGAGTTTCATTTACATGAAAATATTGTATGGTTTATAAAACTAAGATCTAGAATCAAACTCCTGTTACCATGTTTTAATCTTCTTATCTTGGACTAGTTATATCACCTCCTCGAATCTCAGGTTCTTCATTTGTAAACTGAGGTGAAAACAATATTTATTCCATTTACTCACAAAAAAGTTGTCATACCTGAAATGTACCCAACACATAAAAGTGATAACTACCTGGCTGATAGATACCCTAGATACTCGGAATTAATCATTACACATTCTATGCATATAACAAAATTTCACATGTACCCCATAAACATGTACAAATATGATGCATAAAAATGTAAACATTTGTCATAATCAAATGACATTTGTGATAGTTTGTATATTTTGAGATCTGCTACAAAATGTTGTGTTAGGTATTAAGGCCACAATGATGGATGACAGACCCCTGAGCATATGGACTTTACGGGTAAGAATTATAGTACATTAGGATAAATGTGGGAAGGGTATCTAGCAACTAAAGTATGTCAGAATAAATGTGGGAAGGGTATACACAAAAGTCTTCGAGGAGCAGAGAAGAGTCCTGCGAGGTGGGGACACCTCCTGTGTGAGTTGAAAGATAGATAGATAAGTGAATTGGCAACATTTTTCAAGTGGAGAATATGCAAAGATCGAGAAAGGAGAGAGAACACGGCATTTTTAGGGAATAAAAAAGAGTTCAGTTTATTTGGAGCATTAGGTTTGGGGAACTGGGACCAGAGATTGAAAGATGTAGAATGAGAGGGGTAAATGAAGGCCAGGTGATTTTAAATTATATGTAGGAGTTTGGATTTTAACCTGATGGCAATAGCAAGTCAAAATAAAATTTATTTCAAAAGTTTTGAATAGGAAATGACATAAGCCATTTTATAAATATAGGTTATTATTGGGTTTTCATTAATTATTTAAGTGATAGTATTCAGACAGCAACTTGATCTAGGTTAATCTGCAAACATTTAGAGATAGTTTTGGGGCAATGTCTTAATGTTACGAACAATTCACATCTTTAGATGGTTCTCTTATCTCGGTGTTGATCACACATTTCTGATAAATTTAACCTGCATTTCTTTAAATGTGGAAAAATAATAAAAAAGCACAAAATAATTAAGAAATGCATAAGAAATTCAGGTGTTTCTGGAGTTTCAGCAGAGCTATTTGGTGATTCTGTCAACATTTCCCATAAAAGATTAACTCTATTGGTGTTAATGAGTTCATAAGGCATTATAATTAATATGAGTTGCAAAGCAACCAATGCTCTGTCAAAAAATAGATATAACTTTTCAAGAAATGATCTGTTTGACAGATTGCCTCTAAATATCACAACTTAACTGAAGGAAGCATGATTAGAAGAAAATCCTTGATCATATTTTTATTTGATTGTTTGCCCTTAGCCTGCATGAACTTATGGTGTTATCTTAGGGAGCTTGCTTGCCTTGTTGCTGGAATCCTAGTCATTCCTTGATGATACTCTTTAGATTAAAGGAGCTGTCCCTGTTAACTTGAAGAAAAGAGCTGTCCCTGTTAACATTGCTTCTTGGAAACATATGGAAACACTTCAGCAGATTGCCTAATTTATCCTACTCCCTTGCTTTTGCAATAGTCAACTGTTTAACTTACATTCCAGCCATGATGTAGTAATAAAAAGGTAGGGCCAGGACATAATTGTATAAAATATAGTTCCTCATTAATTTGTCCTTTTGGGATAGAGACTTTCAAATATCAAAAACTCCTGTTCCATTATAGCTTCAAACAGCTCGTTTAAACCTCCACATAAGTGAAATAGAGATACTTTCTTCCAAAACATGTGGCTATCTAAACACCTAACTATGGAAAAAATGTTGTTAATGACATTTATGAACAAGGCACCATAAGAAAATGAAAAGAAAGGGGGAATGCTTGTATATTAGTGAAATGACCCAGGAAAGGATAGAGGAGGGGGAGTGAGAGGGAAAAGGATAGGAGAGAGGAGGAGAGTGATGTGATGTATTTGAGAAAGCAGATGGCGTCTACAGCACAAGCAGAAGAACCAGCTTTAGATAGGAGTGTGATCTGTTATTCTATCCAGGGACGACAGGCAAGAAGGCAGGGTATATGAGTACTGATGCTGGAAAATGAGTAGTGTTAGATGTGGAAACGTGTGGAAGTTGTCTTTCTGAATGCTTCTCTTTAATTAGGAAAATAAGTTATGAGTTGAGGGCAAGAATGGAAAACAAAGTATTACTGGTATGAGAAGGTTTGAAATAGTTATCTAGAAACTAGAAATGTGAATAGAATAGGGAAATAAATTATGGTTACCAGGTATCTTGACTTAAGAGGCAACTTGGGATTGGCAGTCATTAATGTTTCAGTGTTCAGCAAATTTGCGTTTTTCACCAGCCATATTCTCTTGCATAATGTAGGGAAGAACAACTGAATAATGTAGCCATAGGTGGGATTTTGTCCAGTATGTAAAAATCTTCCAAAGATAGAGAAGGAAGTTGAGACAAATGCAAGGAAGAGATGATAATTATTAATCGTAAAATTTGATGGACAGGTGATAGTACCATAGATTTTAGGCACCAATGGTGCAAAAGGATCAATGAAGTTACAGTACTAGATGGAGTACCCTGGACGGGGAAAGTTGGAGTTGGACAGTAAGACACTTGAAAATGAGATTCTGGAGAATTTTCAGTAATTGGTAAAGACAAGGGCAGGGATACAACCATGAAGGATCATTGGAAGTGAGGCAGTCAGGGAACTGAGAGTCCAGGCTTTCAGTTGAATCATCTAAGTTTACAGTCAGCCCTCCATACTCATGGGTCTCGCACCTGTAGATTCAACCAACCACAGATAGGAAATATTCAGAAAAGAATGCATCAGTGCTGAACATGTAGATAATTTTTTCTTGTAATTATTTTCTAGACAGCATGGTATAATGACTATTTATACAGCCTTTATCTTGCAGTAATCTAAAAATCATTTAAATTATATGGAAGGATGTTCATAGGCTATCTGCAAATACTATGTCATTTTATATAAGGGACTTGAGTATCTGCAGATTTTGGTATTCCAGGAAGATCCTGGAACGAATCCTTCTTGGATACCGAGGAACAGTTCTGTATAAAAGTCATCATCCTAGTCTATTTGTGTTACTGCAAAGCAATATTTGAGCCAGAGTAATTTATAAAGAAAAGACGTTTGGCTAACAGTTCTGTTGTCTGTACAAGAAACCTAATGCCAGCATCTGCTTCCGGTGAGGGTTTCAAGCTGCTTCCACTCATGGTGGAAGTTTTAGGAGAATAGATATCACATGGCAAAAGAGAAAGGAAGAGATAGAGGAGGGAAGTGCCCCGCTCTTTTTACCAGTCAGATCTCCTGGAAACTAACAGAGCAAGAACTCACTATTATGAGAACAGCACCAAAACATTCATGAGGGATCTGGTCCCAAACGCCTCCCACAAGGCCCCATCTCCAACGCTGGGCAACGAATTTCAACATGAGATTTGGAAGGTTCAAACATCCAAACCATAGCAGTTACCAAAAATTAAACGTAAGTAATACCTGGGAGAGATGCAGTAAGCTAGGAGCTAAGATCTTCAGCAAATGAGGAGTGTGTTCCAGATGTCAGTAAAAGCATTTTAGGTGTGAATAGAAAATAAGCTCAATTTGCCACCTTTATATAGCTGTGGATGCTCTAAAACAAGCCAATTGAGATTTTTTAATTTTTTAGGTTGTCAGGAGGATTATGATGAGGTACTACAATACAGGCAGAAAAAACGAAGATGTGTACAATATTATGTTTTTGAATGATTATTTGTCGAGGTTTTCTGAGAAACTGAACATAATTGGCCCAAATATACTAAAAATTGTGTTATAAGATTCTCATCTTTATTCTCAAAAATAAAAATTCCAATGCATTTAAAATATCCTTTATTTTTAGAGCAGTTTTAGATTCACAGCAATATTGAACAGAAGGCACAGAGACTTTTTCATATACTTCCTGCCTCCACACATACATAGTTTCTCCTATTAACATCTCTCACCAAATATTATATTTTTTACAGTTGATAGACTTACATTAGCATATCATTATCTTCCAAAGTCCATAGTTTACACTAGGGTTCACTCGTGGGTTCATTTCATGATTTTGGATATATATATATATATATATCATGTGTACATCATTACAATATTATATAGAATAGTTTTATTACCCTAAAAATCCTTATTCCCTGTCTATTCATCCGTCTCTCTCTCCCATCCACTGGCAACCACTGATCTTTTTACTGTATCCATAGTTTTGCTTTATCCAGAATGTCATATATTTAGAATCATACAGTAATTGTAGCCTTTTCAGATTGGTTTATTTCAGTCAGTAATATGCATTTAAGGTTCCTCCATGTCTTTTCATGGCTTGGTAGCTCATTTCTCTTTTGCTCTGTATGTCTCAAAATGATTGGTGTATACTTTTTTGTTTTTCAGTTCTTCTGATTGTAATTTATGTATGTAGGTAGAATATGGCAAAATTGAATTTGCAGACTGAATATTTTCATAAAAGTTTTAAAAAATGATATTCTTATTTGTTCACATGTAAGCTTTCTTCAATTCAAAATGAAATTCAAGATAACATACAGAAATTCAGGATTTACATTAAATTTTTTTCTAAGATAATTCTATGTTCTTGATTTAGTTGAATAGTTAAATAGTTTTCCCATTGCAGATTTTTATTAATTGATAGGTACATGGAAGCTGGACTTTATACTATGTCATGTCCTAAATGGGCCATATTAATAAATGAGAGTTAAAAGAAACATATGTTCTCTTCACTTGGTAATCACTTGATTGTTAAATATTCAATAGCATCTTTAAAAATCTTCAGGAAATCATGATGAATTGAATTATTAACTTTATAAATGTATTTATTGTTCATTAAATTTTTTTTGAAATGTAAACCCAGCATGTTGAATACTGAGGTAAAACATATATGAAGCCAATCCTTTCAAAAATCATTTAGTCTCAAGATGAAATTTTTTTCATCATGGAAATCAGAGAGATGCTGCAAAGTGTGGTGTTTAAAAGCCTTATTCTGGAATCTGAAGGTTTGGCTCCAAGTCCTTGCTCTACTAATTGTTAGATTTACCTTAGGCATGTGATTCCAATTTTCCAGTCTTAAATTTCCTCACTGTAAAATAGTGGTAATAAAATAATCAATTTTATAGGAGTTCTAATTACAATTAAATAATCCATAAAAAGCATTTAGCAGAATCCCAGGTATAGAGTAATGGTATTTTGTCCTGCACTCTTCCAACTTCAAGATTTCTCTCAAATCATATTCTGTACTTGGAATAGTTTTTCTTCTCTATATACCAAACCATTTTTCATTCAGAAGGATCTCTTAGCAAGTTTAATTAATTGAAAATGGAGAGATTCTTCAAGTTTTCATAAAATTTATTCATGTCTATTTAATACTAAGGATTTTTGAAATAAATTATAAGATAAGTAGGTTGCCTCTATGGACTAAATATTCGTGTCCCCGTTCCCCTAAATCCACATGGTATCAAGCCTCAACCTGATGTTATTAGGAGGTGGGGGCCTTTGGGAAGTCTGATGGTATTAGGAGGTGGGGGCTTTGGGAAGTAATTAGGTTTAGATGAGTTCATGAAGATGGGGGTCTCCACAATGAGATTAATACCCCTATGAACAAAAGAAGAGACTTGAGATCTCTCTCTTAGTGCATGCACCAAGGCAGGCCATGTAAGGGCATAACCAGGAAGATGGCCCTCACCAAGAAACTGACCATGATGGTATCCTGATCTCAGACTTCTAGACTTCAGAGCTGTGAGAAATAAATATTTGTTGTTTAACTCACCTAGTCCATGGTATTTCATTTATGGCAGCCCGAACTAACTAAGATAGTTACTTGGTGGTATTTTATACACACAGTGATTTTGTTGGTAGGACAGTATTTTGATGGGCATGGCAATCCTAGAAATTGGTACAGTTCTACATACCCTTACTTAACTATGTTAGATTTCATAGACAGGTATTCACACTGAAGACAAGTCACATGTGCTTCCAATTATGATTGCCAGGGTATTTATACTGAGGAATTATTATCAAATTGACCTGAAAGCAGTGGACAACATGTTTTTGGTCGTCAATAAAAAGTGACGTATAAAGCTTCAGTAATAAACATAGTCTAGAACTACTTTACAGTGGAAGCTGCCTTTTGCTAGAATATTATTAAATTTTTGTATCTCTTAGGAAAAGCAGAGTTACTGAAATTAATATCCAATTTTGAATAGCTAGTAACCACTTAATGACATTTGTTGCTATTTGAAAACACCTGTATCCCATATGAGACATAATGGTTGCTAGAAAGAACAGTGACCCAGAAGTGAGACCCAGTTCCTACTTCTTAGATAGTGGGCCGTAGACCTGCCACTTCTCTTTCCTAGATCGGTTTGCTCATCTGCTAAATGAAGAGAATGGAGTCTCAGAAATCCTGTCCCAGTATTTTGTGATTCTCTGTTGTTGATTGTAGACGTTAAAGCTTGTGTGTCATTTGTTTGTCTCCTATTGCCTGCTGTTAAGATGATTGAAGTATAAGAACATGTCATGTGTTTGTAGCCTGAATTGATTGACCTTGTGCAAGGATCTGGATGAAATTTTCAGTGAAATAATACTCAGTTTTCCCTTTCCGGAGCCTTCTTTATTTCCCACCTCTTTCCATGATGTTTCAGTCTGTCCTAGTTTTATGAGGTTGTTAAAAATTCACTGTGAAAGATTAGGAGGAAATGATGAGGTCTTTGGTTGCTGGGTAACTGCTCTTTAACCATGATTCAGTGTTTAATAAGATTGTTTTATCTGGTTCCAGGGTCTTCCCAGAATTTCACTGTTGCTGATTTTGTGTTCTTTTACAGAAAAAAAAAAAGAGTACACTTGCAAGTATTTTTCTATGATGTTTCTTAAATTTATACTTATTTTAAAATGTTCTTCTTCTTCAAATATTTCAGCCTGATCAAGTCTTGTTCTTTTCTCTCTTGGTAAGAAGGAGTTTATATAAAAAAATTCAAATAATATATATCTATTCTCTCAAAGCAGTTCCAAAAACTAAATATAAAAAAATACTCTTTATAGTCTGTTTAAATAGGTTTCAAAGTCAGAAGAATATCTTTTCAGCTCCTGCATTCCTGAATCTTTTATTTAGATTACTTCTTTCTTATGGCATTTTAAACTTTTTTTTCTTAAAATTTTTGTTATTTGTATAGATTTAGGGGATGCAGTACAATTTTTGTACATTGATATATTGCATAGTGGTAAAGTCTGGGCTTCTAGTGTACCCCTCATCTGAATAGTGAACATTGTACCAATAGGAATTTTTCAACCATAACCAGTCTCCCACCCTCCTCTCTTATGGAATCTCCCACCCTCCTCCCTTATGGAGTCTGCAATGTCTATTATTCCCCTATATCTATGTGTACCCATTGTTTAGTTCCCACTTATTAATGAGAACATGTGATATTTGATTTATTGTTTCTGAGTTATTTCACTTAGGATAATGGCTTCAAGCTCTATCCATGTTGCTGTAAAAGACATGATTTCATCTTTTTATGGCTGTGTAGTATTTCATGGTGTGTGTGTGTGTATATATATATATACACCACATTTCCTTTATCCAATCATCCACTAATGGACACTTAGGTTGATTCTATAACTTTACTATTGTGAATAATTCTGCAGTAAATATGAGTGCAGGTATCTTTTTGATACAACAGTTTATTTTCCTTAGAGTAGATACCTAGTAGTAGGATTGTTGGATTGAATTGTAGTTTTTTTTTCTTTTGGCTCTTTAAGAAATCTCCATACTGCTTTTCATAGAGGTTGTACTATTTGCATTCCCACCAGCAGTACATAAATATTCTCTTTTCCCTGCATCGTCTCCAACATTTGTTGTTTTATGACGTTTTAATAATAGTCATTCTGACTGGTGTGAGATGCTATCTCACTGTGGTTTTGATTTGCATTTCTCTGATGGTTAGTGGTGTTGAGTACTTTTTCATCTGATTGTTGGCTGCATGTATGTCTTCTTTTGAGAAATGCCTGTTCATGCCTTTTGCCCACTTTTTAATGGAGCTATTTGTTTTTTTCTTGTTGAGTTGTATGAATTCCTTGTAGATTCTGTATATTAGTTATTTGTCAAATGTATAGCTTGCAAATATTTTCTCCCATTCTGTTGGTTGTCTGTTACTCTGTTGATTATTTCTTTTGCTGTGCAGAAGCTTTTCCATTTAATTAAGTTCCATTATTTAAATTATTTCTTAAGTTGTTGAAATTTACTGTTGAATAGCATTTTCAAAGAAAAAATCATGGATGCTACATTTCCTAAGTTTTTCAAAGCTTAAGAATACCTACCTGTTGCCTTTATAACTAACAACAATCTACCTGGATATAATCTTTGAGTCACAAATTTTTTACCTTAGGAATTCTGTGGCAATAGCTTAATTTTATTCTGTCTTTAAATTTGCTTTCGAGAAGGCTGAGGTCAGTCTGAATTTTTCTCTGTTGTAGGAATGTGTCTTTTTGCTGCCTCAGTGCCTGAAAAATTTGCTTATAAACCTTGGTTTAAATAACCAGGAAATGTCTTGATGTTTATTGATCTTCATAAAATATTCTGATATATGGTATTGTCTAACCATGTAAACATTCAAAATTTAAATTTATGTTAGGAAAAAATGTCTAAATCATATTAATGAATACCTTTTTTTGTTTTGTTTATTGGATTTTTATATTTCAATAGTTCTAATCTTCTCTGCCCTCTTACTTGCTTGGTAAGACTGTCCCATTCCTAACAGATAATGAGCAAGCTCAAGTCATTGAAATTAAACTATGCTTCTTACTCTCACTATTGTCTGACAAGATCCCATTCAGAAAATGATTTGCTCCCCAGGCATCCTCAACTCCATTATATGGATAAGAGGACAACCTAGTTTCCAATCACATTCCTATCTGACAATCATGGCCTTGAGTTTGCTATAACAAATCTCATTATGCCTTTTATGCCCATCTGTGGTGCCACAAGCATTAATAAACTCCCAGATCATTCCATAGCTTTCTCATTTTGATTCCTAGAAGGTTCTATGTGAAACCATTTCTTGCCCCCTATTTCACCTGTTCCCATCTCCTGAAATAGTTCCATTGCGCTTACTTCAAATCCGTAGTCCTTCATCAGCAAAATCTTGTGAGTACTTATATTTTCCCTGAACATTTGCTTCATGCTGATGTTCTCCCATAACCTAATTTTCTTCTGATGTTCTTTCTCCCTCTGAAGCTTTCTCAAGTGATAGTCTTTTGTTTTGTCTTGTTTTTTTTTTTTTTTTTTTCCCTTCAAAACCCTTGAACCATGAATTTGTTTAAATCTCTCTTTGGGGAATATGTGGTATGAGTGGGCCCAATGTAATTCCTACCTCATGGGTGGAACTCTCTTCTCCCTTGGCACAAACAGGCACCTTAAAGATTTATGTCCTTGGTGTTACTTGGTCTGGTCTGTATTTTCTGTTTATGAGTTTGAATGATTTATTCCCTCTGTACCAATGTCAGGCATCTTTTTCTGAGTTCACATAAGCTGTGGAAAATCACTCTGAAGTGATCCCCCCATGAGGGGTCTTGTATGTAAATGGGTGGAAACTCCACCTTCTAAAATTCTCACCCCCATCAAAAATAAAACCCCATCTCTGCTTCCAGTCTTGGGATGATCCATCAATATCCCATTAAAGTGGTTTTTGTTTGTTTATTATTTTTCCTATTCCACCATCTTAAAGTCTATGTCCTCTTCAAAAATCACATGAAATAGCCATAATGACCTTTGGTCAAGTTGAAATACACAGAGGCAAGACAGGTAATGTAGATGAGGGATCCAGTCTAGGTGAGAGAACACATGGCTTGTCCAAAGCAGATGGGCCCACTCAATTCTAGCTCATGTTGGCTTTGAATGTGAATCCTTTGATGCATAAACTTTGCTTTTTCAATAGAAGCAGAAGTTTCATATTTTTATACGAAAGCCCCTAACTTTTAAGTATTGGCTCAAGTGGTTTTAAAATCCTGTGTGGAATATACACAGGATTTTATGTTTGTAGAAGGCTTTTCACTTGGCTTTTGGTGTAGGGGACTTGGCCTCTCTCTTATAATGAGTATCATGCACAGCCAAGGCTTCAGATACTATTTTCATGCTTACCTCTTACTCAGCTGCACATTGAAGCACCTACTTGTTCCTCTTTGGTTGTCTTACAAACACTGACATGTAATATGTCTAAGTTTGAACTTAAGATCTTTCCCCTGAAATTGTTATTCTATTAAGAGGAACTTTAGTGCACTCAGTTGCTCATAAGAGCAAGGAGACAAACCCTGGAGTCCAGTCAATGTGAAAAGAGGACAGAGATATCTGCATGAAATCAGGATGCCCAAAAGAAATATCCTCCATGTGTGGCCTAGATATGAAACATATAAGTAAGTAAAAAACCACAAATTCTACAAGTAAAAACCAGTTCACAAAAGAAGAATGTAAGAAAACTTATATGTCTTGGCTTTCACTCTGGGTGAAGAAGAGGAAAAAAAGGTCTCTGAGAATTATCACCGGAAGTTTTCCCTTGGGTGAGTTTGAGGCTGGAATACATGCCACTGATGTGGCTCAAAAAATACCCATCATCCCATTGGTTTTCAAGTGATCCTGGGATGTATTGTTTTTATCAGAAGCAGTTGCAAATTTTCTCTAAAGAAATACATTTCATTTTGACTAACACGAGATTTGTGCATATAAAGTTATAAGGAATATAAACTCACATCTGAAATAATCAAACTCTCAAAGAAGTACATTAACACGAGTGAATATATTTAATGAGTAAAAAGAAAAAAAGCGGGAATAAAAACTATGATTACATAGGATATACATCAAAGCGTAACAGAAAGATTTGTAAATGTGCCAAGTAAAATTTCTAGAAAAAGGAAATGTTATCATTGGAGTTGGAGTTCAGTTAGAATACAAGTAGAAAGAAAAATAGCAAACACAAAGATTCATTTGAAAAACAATTTCCTTATGAAACACAGACAGAGAAAGTAAGAAAAAAATATGAAAGAGCTCTTAAAAGATATAGGAGGTAGAATGAGAAAACCTAATTCCAGTTTAATCAGAAGTTCAGAAGGAATAGATAGAGACAACAAAGATAGCAAGAAATTGAAGAGGTAAACAAAGCTTGTATAAATATGTAAAATGAGACAAAAGACATGAAAGTTAAAAAGCATTACCAAAGATGTAGGAGATTAATACAAACTGATAAAAGGTTCAATTTACCAGAAAGGTGTAATGAAACTAAACATGAATTGAGCATACATAAAATATATTACGATTAAGTACAAGAAGAAATTTAGAAGCCCATCTTCATTCTGGGAAATTTTTAAGCACCTCCATCAGTAATTAATAGATAATCAGATTAAGAAAATCAATAATTCTGGAAATTCATATAACAAAATTAACAAGATTAATTTATTGATACCAAAAGAACACTTTTTCCAATAATTGGATGATACATATTCTTTTTTAACACATACAGAACACTTAAAAATGACATTTAAAATAAATTTTTGCTTGATAAATAGGAAAAACAAGTTACAAAGTATGAGAAGATATTTTCCATCTACGTAAGTGACAAAGGATTAATTGTGGGTTTAAAGAGTTTTTCCACATTAATGTGAAAAAGACAATCCATTAGACAGAAAATGGGCAAAGACCATGAATGTGCCAATGAGAAAAAAACCAATGGCCAATAAACATAAACGATGCTCAATCTTTTCTCTCTCTCTCTCTCTCTCTCTCTCTCTCTCTCTCTCTCCCCCCCCCCTCTCGGCAGGGTCTTATTTTGTCAACCAGGCTGGAGTGCAGTGGCACAATCAGAGCTCACTGCAGCCTCAAACCCCTGGGCTCAAGCAATCCTCCTGTCCAACCTCCCAAAGTGCTGAAATTACAGGTGTGAGCTACTGTGCCCGGCCAAGATCTTTAATCTTACTGTTAATTAGAAAAACACAAATCAAAAGAAGGAGGTGTTGCCGCATACCTATCACGCAGGCAAACATCAGTCCATCTGGTAATGACGAGTGTTGAAGAGGATGTGGAGAAAGAAAAAAAAAAAAAAAACACTGTTCTATACCACTGTAGGAATATAAATTGGTACATCTACTTTGAGGAACGATTTGATAATAACCAATACATTTTAAAATATACACACTCTCTGAGTCAGACCATTTACTTGTAAGGGTCTACCCTGGGAAATTTCTTATACATGAAGACAAATACAAAGATAATAATTGCAAGATTGTTTGTCAGAGCATAAAAAGGAGAAGAAACCTAATTGTCACTCAGGGAAATAGATTAATTATGGTTAATTCATATAATGAAACACTATTCAACAGTTAATGTGCATAAACATGGATAATCTTTAAAATATGTAAGAGTAAAAAAGTTGCAAAAATGGTGTAGAGTATGGTTAGATTTATGCAAATGTTAAGACAAAATAATTTGTTATATTTTGTTTATGAATATGCATATGTTGTAAAAGTACAGACACTCATGGAATTCCATATGATATACACCCACCTCTGGGGAGGGAGTGAGGGAAAGGGTTCCTGTTTGTACTTTAGAGGAATATGTATCATCTTGTTATTCTTTTAGAAAGGTAAGGTCTAGAGTAAATAGGAAAAAATGTTAACATCTGTTTTAGTGCATATATATATATATATATATACACACACACACACACACTATATTATTTTCTGTCTTTTAAAGTGTGCTGCATAAATTAAACATTTTTTAAATGAAAGTAGACAAAGAAAATGTTTTGAAAACTCTACCAGTTGCATGTTTCTGGAAATAAAATTAGGACAGAATTACCAGAATGGGCAATTATATTAAAAAATAGGGACCCAAGCCAAATGGAATTTGTAATAATTTACAAGAGAGCAACTTCGTTAAATTTTTGAGTAAGAAGCAAAATAGCCAGAAGCTCCCTGGAAAGTAGAAGAAGTAAAAGATAGATGGCATAGTATAAAGCATCAAATGGCCAAGAAGAGATTTTAAAACAGAATACAATTGAATATTTACCAACATAACACCAAATAGTAGAAAGGGTAGACAAATACCTAGGTTACTTAAAATGGGCCGATTAAGCATTTTAAAATCAATTTTAGAATCATTCCATTTGTAAGAGAGTGACAATTATCTTTAAGAATTCTTTAATATCACTGACATATCTGAAGATTGATTTTTATGCAAACAAATTTAGTAGCTAATAGACCTGTTGAGTGTTTATGAAGCAGTGTTAAAGAATATTTAGTTTCTTAAGATGGCATCCAAAACATTCATCTAATTATGCACAAGTGAATTGAATTATTAACTGAAAAATACATTTCCCCTTAAGAGTAGGACTAAATTAATGTCATGTGTAAATGATTGTGGGCACCCTAATGCTAAATTCAATGCTTATTTCTTGGCAACATTTAAAAGATGGAAGTATTTAAAAAATTATACAAATCTAAAATAAATGTGTTTGTGGAATAATAAGTACATTAAACTTAAACTTCTTGTTTAAAAATAGTACTATAATGAAAGATGACTTTAAAGACAGGTTAAATTTCTTATTTATAATCAATGATAACTGGGAATTAAGTATTAAAATGATTTACTTGCTAGTTATATACATGTGACCTATACTTATGGCATTGTGAGGTGTAGACTAGAGTTTTGACATTACTATTTGTGTTTAGATAGGACATGTGAGTATGTTGGAGCTGTTTGGTGGTGGTTATGATACCTGTAACTGCCTTTGCAAACTTAGAATTAGGCTCTGCATTATAATCATCAGTTCTTAGGAAGCAGAAGCTTTGAGGGAAAGTTAAACCTTGCATTGCCCAGCATGTTTAAATGCATGACATAACAACTCCCCTTTAAAATCTCAGGATCCTATAATGTCTTCAAATTAATCCCAGTTACATAAAACAAAAAAATTCTTTCAACAGATAGTACAAGTAACAGAAATATACTTTTGAAGAATCTTAAGATACTTTAACAAGTTTACTACAGTAATGATAATTCCAGATCCTTTGCTAGAAAGATTCTTTATGACTTCCTTGGAAACTACTGTTTTATTTCCCAGTTTTAACCCCTCTTAATTCTCAACTTTCAGTTCCATTTTGACTTTTCTTGCCTTTCACTTGCTGACATCAATGCCCACCATTTCTTTTTTTTTGTGATTTTTTAAAAAACTTTTAAGTTAAAGCGTACATGTGCAGGTTTGTTACATAAGTAAACATGTATCATGGGGGTTTGTTATGCAGTTTATTTTATCACCCAGGTATTAAGCCTAGTAACCATTAGTTATTTTTTCCTGACCCTCTTCCTCCTCCCACTCTCCACCCTCCAATAGGCCTCAGTGTATTTTGTCCCCGTCTATGTGTTCATGTGTTCTTATCATTTAGCTCCTCCTTAAAAGTGAGAACATGTGGTATTTGGTTTTCTGTTCCTGTGCTAGTTTGTTGAGGATAATGACCTCCGGCTCCACCCATGTCCCCCATGAAGGACGTGATCTTGTTCCTTTTTATGGGCTGCATAGTATTCCATGGTATAAATGTACCACATTTTCTTTATCCAGTCTATCACTGCTGGGCATTCAGATTGATTCCATATCTTGGCTATTGTAAATAGTGCTGCAATGACCATACTTGTGCATGTGTCTGTATAGAACAATTTATATTCCTTTGGTTATATACCCAGTAATAAGATTGCTGGGTCCAACGGTATTTCTGTCTTTAGGTCTTTGAGGAAATGACACACTGTCTTCCACAATGGTTGAACTAATTTTCACCCCTACCAACAGTGTATAAGCATTCCTTTTTCTCTAGTACCTTGCCAGAAACTGTTATTTTTGGATTTTTTTTTTTTTTTTTTTTTTTTTTTTTTTTTTTGAGATGGAGTCTTGTTCTGTTGCTCAGACTGGAGTTCAGTGGCAAGATCTTGGCTCACTGCAAGCTCCACCTCCCGGTTTCACACCATTCTCCTGCCTCAGCCTCCTGAGTGGTTGGGATTACCAGCATCTGCCACCATGACCAGCTAATTTCTATACTTTTAGTAGAGGTGGGGTTTCGCCATGCTGGCCAGGATGATCTCAAAGCCCTGGCCTCAAGTGATCTGCCCACCTTGGCCTCCCAAAGTGCTGGGATTACAGGTGTGAGTCACAGGACCCAGCCCTCCTCATTGTTGTTTTGATTACATTTCTCTAGTGATTAGTGATATTGAGCTTTTTTTTATATGGTTGTTGGCTGCATATATATCTTCTTTTGAGAGGTGTCTGTTCATGTCCTTTGCCTACTCGTTAATGGGGTTACTTGTTTTTTTCTTGTAAATTTGTTTAAGTTCCTTATAGATGCTGAATATTTGACCTCTGTCAGATTCAGTTTGCAAGAATTTTCTCCCATTCTGTGGGTTGTCTGTTTACACTGTTGATAGTTTATTTTGCTGTACAGAAGCTTTTTCGTTTAACTGGATCCCATTTGTCAATTTCTGCTTCTGTTGTAATTGCTTTTTAATGCCCACCATTTCAGTGTACACAGAACATGTCCCCCAGGACTTCTCAAACATTAGTGAACATATAATTGCAAGGGTATTTATTAGGAACATGCATTCCAGAACCCTATCCTAATAGGTGCTGATTTGGAATATCCTTTGGAGTCGGATGCAGGTGCTCCACAAACCACATTTGGACCCCTTTCATTCATCTGCTTTAACCTATTAGTTCCTAGCCATGGTAATTTCCATTATCTGCCTTTTCCTCTTTCAGAACTTAGCAGTACTACAAAAAGATCAAGGCTTTACCAAATGTTTCCACCACAAATTTGTGTCATTAAACATATATATTTTATAGTCAAACAGACTTAGTGTACAAATCTTGACCCTGTTACAGGCTAGTTATATTTTGCACAAATCATCAAATCCCTTTCAGCTGTAATTTCTTTATCTGCAACATGCGGGCTTATTCATTATTCATTCGTTCATCCATTGAACAAAAATATATATTTTAAATACATACTGTTGTAAGTACTAGTGATAGATTAATTAATAAGAACTGAAGATAACTCTCTACATGGACCTTATATTTCATTAAAGATTCTTACTTATTGCATACAGTTGTTAGAAGGATTGAATGAAAACATAAAAACATAATAATAGCTACCGTACATAACAGTATTTAAGGGCCAGATAAGGTTTTAGGTGCTCTATGTAATTAACTAATTTGTTTCTTATAACAAAACCATGAGGTAAGTACTATTGTTTTTGTATATATATCATGAAATTGAGCCACAGATAGTTTTTTCTTCAAGTCCACTCACCTAACGAGTGATAGAGCTGGAATTCCCACCCAGTTGACTGGGTCCAGAATCAATGCTCTTAAGCTCTAACATACTCTTCTCAAGGAAATTAAACTAGCAAAATTATAATGTGCAGGTCAGATTTCTGAAGTCAATCTAAAATATAAAATGCTCCATAGCCAAAGTCTATAATTTGATCTGATGGTAACATTATTCAAGAAAAAAAAAAATGTGTCAACACCCAGGAATTGTCCCAGTTTTCATTATAAAAAGGACACTTTCCTGAGAACAAAAATTGGCAAGATTTATTCAGCACTTTCAGAGGAGAAACTTGATGTTAACCTTAATAATAACAATAATCATCCATATTGAACATTTACCACTTAGCCATGCACTATACTAATTTCTTCCCACAATTCATCATGACAATAACTTGCAAGGCATGTAGTATGTTCATCTTACCAGATGAAGAAACTGAGGTTAGTAAGCATCTCCAGCCAGGTGGTTTGATCCCAGAATAAACCTTCTTCATGACTACAAAGCACCATTTTTATATCAGCTGTACATTCAATCTGTAGGATACAAACTCACAGTTATTAAACACATCTGTTTCTTATAAGTAGCATATGAGCTGAGTAGAATATACTTAAAGACTATATAGCAAAATGTTAGTTAAAATGTGCTTTTCTCAGAGAGGCCTCCACTGGTCCCACCAACGAAGTAAATTCCTCTATTAATATTCTTTCATAGAACACAATTGTATAATTATGACTTTAGGGCTTATTTCCTCCTCTAGGTGGTAAGATGCATGAGATTGATCATTTGCTTTCATTTTTTCAGTGCATTCTTGGTGCCTAGTATAGTTACTGGTATGTGAATGGTTAGTGAAGAAATGAATACCTGGATTCTATGTTTACTTTGTACATTTCCAGTCATTTGCCTGGTTTATCAGATTCTCTGGTAAAGGCAAAAATGCTGACACAAACATATTAAGCACTGCAAAAAGATATCCTTATTACAAATCAGATAGCACAGGGAGAAGGTGTGCTTAAAATGAGCATATCTTGGTTGCTTGTGACATTTCTCTTTATTATTGCATTTGCTTTTTCATTTGTGTAACAAAATCTTGTGAGTTGGTTAGTTTGATCGGATCCTGAGTGACCAATTAAATGACTAAATACAATTAAACACTAGTCTCATCACTTTGTCAACTCACTCACTCACTCACTCACTCAGGTGATGCCATCCTTGGCACATGGTCTAAACAACCAGCCAGCAAATTCTATTGCTAGAAACTCAACAGAGAGTCTAGGCATGAATTGAGGTATCAGCAAAGCATAGGCACTAACCACTAAGCATCATTTCTTTTGAAATAATTTGATATTTAAAACATAAAGTACCAGAAATATTAATCATGAGGAATATCAGAACTTTGCTGAACTTCACTAGAAATAATTCGTGTTTTAATATTTTTTTAAATAATTTTGATTTATGTAGGGACATACGGGTGGGACACCGTATCAATTTAGTGTTTAGTGCTTCTAAAGCTATCCAGCCCTGAATTTCCTAGGGGCACAGCTTCTTCTTCTTATATCATATGTCAACACCTGCTTCCTCTCACATTCTTAACATTATTATATCTTATTTTTTGCTTTTGTCTCTAAGAAAGAAATACCCCAGTGCCTTGGCAAAGTGAACCTCCCCATCAGAATATTATTCTCAATGCAGTAGCTGATGTTCTCTTAGTGACTCTTTGATGTTCCATCTTCATTAGCTCCTATCCTAAACAAAAATTTTCTCAATCCCACTTCCTCCTCAATCTACTATTCTTCTTTACAAACTTCCTGTTATTTATACTTTGTGCTTCTTCTGCCTTAGTAGTATTTATTCCTTTGCAGTCAGACTTTCAGCCAACCCCAACATTGTTGTATGTGTCTGTGAGCTCAGCCTTGCTTAAAACACCTGTCTTATAAGCAATTATTTCTTCCATTAATTCAGTGATCAACTTGCTCATCTTCATAAGTCCTTGCAGTTGCAACTAACATTGTCTTACATGTATAGTAAGTGCTCAATACACTTCCTATTTAATGAATAAAATTAAATTGTTTTACTGATTTTTATATGTTTTAGATTTTTGTCTTAATTATTATAAGACATTTCAAAGTATCCTGCTGTGTGTGATTTCAAAGTACCTTAAAATTAGAATGGGTATAAAAATCAAACCTATTTGAACTAAATGAAAAGACTGATAAAACATATATCCAAAATATGTATTTTTAAGATTAAAAGGATATTCCATGTTTTCCAATTTTTAAAATCATGCCTATGCATTTTATACATCATAAATTCATTGCATTTTTAATTCTGTAAAAATGTATGTTTATTAACTTTTCAGCCTTATGGGAGTTATACAATTCAGAGATTCTTCAGATAAAGTAATTTTGGTGAAGTTTCAATCTCCCTCTACTTTTTCTATATTAAGAAGTTCAGGAAAGAAGTTAATTTTTAAAATGAATACCCTTTTAACTTTAATTTTATATTTATCTGCACATTCTCTCTTTCTGTCTCTCTCACTCTCTTTTCTTGAGGTGTAATTTACTCACCGTCAAATTCACCCTTTGTATGTATACTTTATGAATATTAACAAATGTAGGCAATCATATTACCACTACCATGATCAAAATAGAGAATATTTCTATCATTTCAAAAAATTCTGTTATGGCTCATCTATAGTCAATATCTCCCCCTCTACCTTGCAGCCCTTGACAACCCTGATGTAAAAATATAAATACCTTTTTGTTTCTAGAGCACATTTGGGGAAATTTTACTTAAGATGTGAGTATCCCTGGTAAGTCAAGAATCGAATAGATATCGTTTTAACATTCTTAAAATGTGCCTGCTAGCATTATACTGTAAGAAAGATACTTCAGAAAACAGAATTTAAACAAGTAATACAAAATACTGTTACTTCTGTGATTATGTGATATAACATTCAGTCTATGGTTGAGAAAGTGCCTATTTTATGGCATCAAGCTCTGTGACTCATAGAGTAGAAGGGGTTGAAAAACAGTTTTCCATGTCTTGATGTTTTTCTCTTCTTCTTTTGGGCAGGGCTGGGGGCAATGAGTTGATTTCAGCTTCAGTAGTTTTTTTTTTTTTTTCTTTTTTCTTATTCTTTTATTTTATCTAAGCAAAAAGTTTTCACTTGTCCTAAAGTGATACAGTAGTGATTTATAAGTTAATATGCCCGACAACTGAAAATCACAGAACATGTCACATTATACCAAAAATTGAAAGAAAGAGTCATTTTTAAATTGAACTTAAATATTCAACTAAAGATATGTTTTGTCCTTTTAATGATTGGCATATTGGTGGGGAGGGGTGTTAAGTGGAAGTTCTGGATAGTGGAATTAATTACCAAAAATCACATACTCTGGGATAGCATGTCTCTTTCATATGCTTATTTTTGGAAACTGTCTGCCTTAGGCCCTGCGAAAGGGAAAAGATTACCACGTTTATAAGCACAAGGTCCATTTTCCTCTGAGCAAGTCTAATGGGATTGGGGTAGATCTAATCCAATGTTTGATCAGTCACAAATCAAATTCTATTTTATCACATTGAAACTAAGAGAAGTAGAAACTACAGTCAGACAATGGTGAGATCCAGAAAACCGAAGTTCACATACTTAATTCAACTGTTAGATGCCTTTGAATATTTTCCTTTTCAATTGATATTTTCAATTGATTTACGTGAACAGATTTTTCCTTCTTCTCCTTCTCTGACACTACTCAATCTCTATGATTTGCTCCATATGCCCACTTCTTATATGTCTATTTTGTCTTTAGTTCTCTTCTTTTCTTTCTCTATAGTCTTGCCTTAGCTTAGGCAAACTTTCTGTTTCAATACTTACGTGGATAAGTCTCTATCTTTGGTCCTAAACTCTCAGTAACTCTAGATCTCCAATTTTCCAGCTTCTTCATAAATAGCTGTTTGTAGATTTCTCACAAGTATCTTTAACTCACTATGCTCTTAAAAAATCTTCTACCATACACGTTAGTTGCTTAGTACACAAATGCTTAATTGAATTGAACTGTGATCATTCACAGTGGAAAGAAAAATGGAATGCAGGTTTTTGAATTGGGCCTTAATGGCTAATTACTGGAAGACAGGAAAGAGGAAAGAATCTTCCAAATGCAGAGAACACAATGAGGTACAAAACCAGGTATAAACATTATAAATTCCTAGAAGAGTGAGACTGGCCTGTCAAGGGTAGAAAGAAATTGGTGAGAAGTAAAGCTGGGTAGTTAGAGTGGGGCAAATTGTGGCAGAATGTGAAAGCAGAGAAGTTTAAAGTTGATGTTTAAAAAAAAATGGTATTCATTAATGACTTTGTAGTAGAAGATATAATGGGCCTGTGTTGGTTCCTTATCTGACCTTCATTCTTTGCTCCACTCTTTCTCACAGTTTTTAGAATTTCATTCTCCTCAATGGAGTCCATATGTTTAAATAGAAAGTAACTTCACCTTTAACTTCAGGGTTGAGCATGTGGCCTAAATCTCTCCAGCCAGAATGAACCTGAGAAATTCTGTTCAGAATCATTTTCTTATGTGTCAAACTATCCCCAATTTATGCTATAGCCATGATATAAATATGATAGATAACAGCCAGAAAACAAAGCTGAGAGAAGGCTAGGATGATCTTTATCTCCCAGCTAGAGAACATTTCTGAAGATTCTGAAGTATTAAGAAAAATATTTCAAAGAAGATAATTTTTGAAAAACATTAATAAAATTTTTTTTGTATAATACTATTCATTCACTTAAAAATCACTTTACTTAGGGGGAACACAAAAGGATTATATATTATGTCTTATCTTGGGAAAACACAAAGGTACTAGGTATGATTCCACATGTTCAAGAAATGAAATATACTGACCTAAGGAATTGAATTTCTTTTAATGCTTCTGTAAATCTTAGTGTTAATGGAACTTAAAGGAGAAATGTATTAACTCCACTTTTATTTCCAAGTCTTTAGTGTTAATTTTATTTCTTTTTGTGTTAAACATTTGTCCTAAGACTTCACGAAGTTTCTTGTGATCAGTGGTGTTCTGGAGCTGGCACATGTAACATATCACATTAAAAACAAGCGTAATAAATACTCAGAACCCAGCACTTCCTAAATATTGTATACATTTTAGTATTACTTATGCTATCCAGGTAATTTTCCTTACCGAATCTATATGGTAACAGTAATACATAATTATGAGCTATTGAGCATCTCTTCTCAACTCTGTTCAGTGACACTGTATTAGTAGTTTGAAATGGGCCATGGTGAGAGTATTCATATCACTTAACCCACAGAGCAGGTAAATGCTATAAATCAGGGCTTGATTAATTGTTTTGTTTATTGTCTTTATATTTAAGAAAGTCATGAAGAAAACAACAATGCAGATTAAACTCTAAAAGTGAGTCATATCTGAAGCCATTATACTGTGCAGCACAAATAATTGAGAAAATAGTTTTCTAACGTTTAAAAACTATTACCTGATTCAGCACATACATCACTCACATAATAGATGAAGGAGGAAAGTTCTGACATTGGTCTTGCTGTTTCACTTTTATCTTTTTTAAATTTTTAGTTGTTTTTTTTGAGACAGAGTCTCACTCTGTTGCCCTGGGTAGAGTGCAGTGGTGTGATCACGGCTTACTGCAACCTCCGCCTCCTGGGTTCAAGTCATCCTCCCACGTCAGCCTCCCAAGTAGCTGGGACTACAGGCGCCCTTCACTACACCCAGCTAATTTTCATTGTATTTTTTTGTAGAGATGGAGTCTTGCTATGTTGCCCCACTGGTCTCAAATTCCTGACCTCAAGAAATCTGCCTGCCTTCACCTCCCAAAGTGCTGGAATTACAGGTGTGAACCACCATGTCTGGGCTACTTTTATCTTAATGGGTAAAAAAAAAAAAAAGTAAAGAAAAATAGCAGCCAATATTCACATCAGAACCACATGTATTTGTCAATTGCAGCTATGGGTTGACTATGATTACAAGAGTTAGGAAAAATCAACAAAACCTTACACATTCTTATATAATCAGAACTTATTACAAGATGTTGTACACACATATATACACATACCCTGTTTCTTTTTTTTTTTTTTGGTTTTTGTTTTGTTTTGTTTTGTTTTTTGCTTTTTGAGACTCAGTTGTTAAACATTTACCAGCACTCCACTGGTTGCAACTTTCTATTTCATTTTCTATTTGATTGATTGAAGGTATAATTAGAAAGGTAAGAACTTTTCAACAAAGCTTAAGATGTCTTCAGTATGAGAAAGCAAGCATACATGGGATCATTTTCTTGTAGAAATCATTGTAAAGCTTCAACTGCTCTCCTTGACATATAGGAACAGTAAGAACTTCACATTGTAAAGCGTTGCACAAAATCAACCTTCCTTCTGGATAACTGAAAGAAATTGCCTTTGGTGGTAAACAATAGTGTAGCAATAGCTAAATATTTCATGAAGAACTTTTTATTACTCTTAAAAATTGATAAATATTTGTCAACTTGGAAAGAGTCCAAGAAATACAAACTAGTTTTTTACTTTTCTGTTTGATTTTGTTTCTTGTTTCCTGATATTTTTATACCATCTACCTCCTCCATGGTAATTCTGCCCCCTGCTGGAAATGGGTAGACAATAATTCCCTCCCCACTAGGAATTCAAACTATTAAAATATTGTAAAAACACTTAAAAAAAAAAAAAACTAGAGAAACACTTTCTTAGTAGTGCCCTCAGGTCAATGAGATTTTCATATGACAGTATTGTATTTGTCGTTATAGAAATTAACATTTATCTTACATCTCATAGTAAGAGATTGTTATTTCTCTCATTAGGTTGATGGAGCTTATACTTTCTCCCCCCAGCAATTTAGTACAGTGCTCTGAACATTTTAGTACTTAAATATACTACAAAAGCATTAACTTGCTTGATTTTAATTTCTTTCCATTTTGAAACATTTCTTTTTATAAATATAATTTCGGATAGTAGTCATTGTCCTATTAACTAGTAAGCCTGTTTCAAGTGCCTACCCTTTATCTAACTCTGTGCCAAAGGCTGAGGGTTTTTTTTCCAACATGAGGATCCTGCAGATGATTTTCCTTTTGTTTCTTCTAAATAATTGTCATGAGCATATGGACACACTGACTGATCAGATATAACTAACCCATCAGATATCCCTTTTTCCTTTCCTTGTTATAAACTTAGAATGTATGTTGTGTCTATTCATAAGACCATTTGATATTCAGCTTTGAGTTAGACTCATTCCTAACTCACTTAATGTACAAATACTTCTTTTTGTTCATTGTTACCTATTACTAGTTTATATCAATTTAAAATGTTTTATTTATCTTAGAAGTCACTTTAAATCCTTTTGAAAATAAGATCCAGCCAAAGTATGAAAATTAAATTAAAATGTTGGGGGACAGCTACCCAAGAAAAGTTTAGGTATAATTTGTATTCACATGGAGTTTGCAGAACACTTAGAAAACTGCCATTTATAACCCATCAGTTTAAGACACATTTGCTTATGGCTTCTTGGATGACTTCCTGGTCCTTTTTTTTTTTTTTTTTTTTTTTTTTTTTCTGGAAGCCTATAGCAGCAGAAAGTCAGGGCCAACAGATAACTTAGATCAAAAGTTCTAAGCTTAGAGTTTTGTTTTGTAAATATCTTCCATATAACACTAGCCTCCCAGGCCATCTAAGGCTAGAGTTCAGTGAAGCAAAATTTAAATCTAAAGGTCAGTGTGGTAGCATAATCAGCATAATCTGATTTATCACTTGGTTATTATGATCATTGTGTTCTATTCTCCACCCTGGACTGGCAGACTATTACCATAGAGCCATGGCAAGTTTTATTCCCTTGAACTGTCTAGCTTTGTTACTTTCCCTTGCTAATAGTCACTTACTGAGTCAGAGATGCTGCAGGCATTGCAAATAGAATGATTCCTCATATGTCTCTAGGGTTACAGTTTTCTGAGATACAAATCTAGCAAGGGCATGAGAAAGAGAAGAAAGCAAAAAAAAGAAACCATCTCTGCTAATTCAATTGTGGGTTTCCTTGGATCAAAGACTACCTACTGTAGCATACCAAGTTCAAGACTTTATTCATAGGATGCTGGAGGCCCTCTCCTCATGATTTATATTAAGCCCTATATATGGTACACATGTGGCCTCTATGGAAGTGTATTTAAATGCATCTTTATCACTTGCAAACTGAGGAATAACATACAAGGAGGTCTCATTCTAGTGATGCTGTTTAAGTACTAGAAGGTCAGAGGAAGTAAAGAAAATAAATAGAAGAAGAAAGATGCATATATTGAACAGCAAGTATGGCTAAATCTTGAAGGAGCAAATAAAAATTTCCAGCAAATGACATAATTCCATTTGAATGTACAGCCAACAATTAAAATGTCAGGGAACTTGGTTCCCAGGGTTTTAATACAGAGGGACAAATACTCAAATATCCCATCGGTGGGCATTAGGATTATTTTTAAATGACTATTTTTAACCTCTGGTAAAGAGAACACACTTCACTGGGGAAAAATAGGTGAAAAATTGTTAATAGGCATCATTTTCTCAATTCTGCTATTCAATAAGTAATGGCTACAAATTTTAGTATAAAACATAAGTGTTCAAAAAATCAAATTTTCTGTATTTGTTATAATTTTATTTCTGTTTCAAGCCTATGTTGTTCCATTAGGGGCAGACTTTTAATCACAATCAGTTTAAAATAATCTCATAATCAGAGTTTCCTCAGGCAATTAGAGCTACCCCTCCTTCACCCAAACTTTTTCCTAGGTCTAGTGTCTAAGTTCTAGGATGTTGACAGATAGCAAAGGCATTGAGAGCAGGAATGGAAGGGGGAACATAAATCTCCCTCAAGTCATTTATATACACCAGAATCAGCTAAGAAATTCTCATCCCATCTCTATTTGTCAATCCAAGCAGATCTCTGCCTTGTCTTCCTTATTCCAGAAAAAAGTCAGTCATGTGCTTCTCATTCTGCAGCAAGGGCTCTCCGGCCCTGGGTTCTCTTATCCATTTCCATATCCTTCTTGGGTGCATGTGGACATGCGACCTCTCCAAGGTAAACAGAGTTCAGAGGAACCCTATGGGGCTTGTCTCTTCCCAACCTCTATTCCAAGAGTAATATATAGGACCACCTGACTTCAAAACCCACAAATAAATCTGGTGGCTCTAACGTTCTCCTTCCTACTTAACCTGAAGGTATGGGGAAGGGCAGGAAAGCCTTTATAGAGAACATGAAAAAACCAACATCTAAATATTATTTTCTCTTTGTTCTTAACCAGCTTGGTTGTGGCAGGGTTTCAGCTGGGAGAACATCAGGAAAAATGTTCTTATTATTTAAGGTATAAGTTTTATGCCCCATGTCTTTTCTAGACAATATTTTATTTCCCAGAACAAGAAAACTGAAATTCAAAACCCAAGTATTGACAAACACCTCCCATCTCTCTTTCTTTTCAATGTCATCTTTCTTCCCTTAGGTAGTAAAAATGAAATGTTATAGCTGTCCAGGTAGAGGAAAATGCAATATTTGTTAAAAAAATAAAAGCATATCAACAGATCATGCAATTATCCATAAATTGTGTTGGAATCTTTCTCCTTTCCCCCTCCTCTCTTCCCTCCCTTTTTTTTTCTTTCTTCTTTCTCCTCCAGCTGTTTTTCTAATAGCTTGTTCATTGTTCTTTATTATTATTTGTGGTTAGAAAAAGAAATGAAAGGTGAAAATTACAAATTTTCTACTTCTCACCAACTGATGTACTTTGGATGAGAACAGACAAGGATCAGATTATTGACTGTAATTTTCTGTGCTTTTTCATTTAATTATTTTCTTTGTATTTTTCTGCAAATTTCACCAGGATAATTTACACTGTGATTATATGAGCTATTAGAGTTAAGCGTTTAGCTTTTACATTTTGAAATCTGCAGAAAATGTACTAACATTTTATAAACACTGTTGGAAAAAAATTAAGTCTCAAGATCTTTTTCAGCTGAATGAAAAATCAGATAAATGACTTTAAATAGCAGGCTCAGGCTCAGTGCTATAGATACATTGTTTTGACTGCCTAGAATCCTCTTGTTCTGAGAGCTGCCACTTCCCCTACCCACATGTGTTATTTTGTGCTTCTTCCAAAAGTTGGTAGCTGACCAAATCTGAGCCAACTCTAGTTATTTCCCTGGTGACAACTAATTGCACCAGGAATAAACAACTTATCCAAGCTGGACTTGTTAGCCTCTCTTTGAAAATTTAGAATCAGAAATAGGATTCCAGGTAAGTCTGAGAAGAAGATAAAAATTGGGTATTGATTGTATTTTTGCTCTACTCTATAAGACAGATGGCAAAAACAAAAACAAACAAACAAAAAAAAACACACCATTGCTCATGAATAAACAAGCAAAACAGAAAAAGCAGAAACAGAACAGAAATCCTAAGGGTGCTTGAGTTCTTGGTTTCAGTTGTTCCTGAGGCTCAGTTTAAAGTTTATGAAAAACACTAGTACCTTTATTATGAAGTCCTCTTTGGACTTAAGTTTGAGTTTGTGTTACTTGCAACCAATCAAGTCCTAACCAGTACTTTCCAGTGCCTTTTATGTCAGGCTAATTCAGATGGACTATATTACCATGCTGCAGAAGGAGCAAAATGACTTGGGGTATTTCTCACCAGTTATGTGAAGTCATTTCTCTATCCATGTGGTTTCATTTAGAAATTGAAGCACAATAAGAAAACCACGTGTTTATAACTTCAAAACTCCAAAAAGAAAATTTATTCTTAGAACCTTTTAAATAATAAGAGAGATACTAAAAATGATACAAGCCTATATTTACTGAATTTAGAGTTTGACCAGTCAATAGTTTAAAATATAAGAATTTTTGTCACCATAGCTAGGAAAATTCTGCTGAAGGCTGGAGAATGAATATGTCTGTGCTATTTAAAATAGGTTTTCTGGAATATACAGTTTAGGCTCCAAAAAAGAAGAAAGCAAGTCTTTGTCTACACATATGGCTTATTCTGTTTAATTAACTCCTTTTTTTCCAGAAACAGACACTCCAGCTTGAAAAAAAAAAAAAAAAAACATAAATCTATGTGACCTGCTGGCTGACATAACTTAAACCAGGTAGTTAAAATAGTTGAAATCTCAGCTCTGCTGTGTGACTTGGGCAAATTACTTAGTCTCTCAGTGACTCAGTTGTCTTCTCTATACAATGAAGATAACACCTATATCATAGGATGGCTGTGATTTGTAAATAAGTTAATATATGTAAGCCACATATCATAGTGCTTTGCACTTAATGTACACACAGTAAAAGCCCAATTTATGTTAGCTATTATTTTCTCAAGTAAATACTAGAAAATGGGGTTTTCATATAGTGCTTTGGTTATCCTTGGTGGAAAGTTAATTTGTACTACAGTTAGCACTTACACAAATGGGTCTTCCACAATACTCTATTTGTCCTTGTTTCTATCAAGATATTTACAAATGAAAAGAAAAATAAAGTTTAAAATGAAAGAAAATAAAGCATCCTGAATGTAATTTTTAGGAAGAGAAGGAGCTGCCGTAAAGTCTAACAATGACTAAGTGGTGAAATTCCAGCATATTTGGGAATCCGCCCATATGTAGTAGACTTATAGTGTACTGTTTTCCTCTGTTCTCTCTCTTTCTTTCTTTTGGTAATGGAATCCTTATTTATTGTGGAAAACATTCTACATGATCGAGTTGGGAGTGAAGCTGAATCTTCTTCCAAGCCACAGGGTGGACACAAGAGACAGTAAGAATGCCTGATCCAGAGCTCTTAGGGAAGGCACTCCCTGTAATCCGATGTCAAAATTTGGTTGTCAGCCATCACCCAACATAAAAAGAGTCATTTAATAGAGAGATATAATATCCTAATGGAATCATGTGACACCTTGGATCCCAGACATACTAAAGAAATATATCCCTGAACTTTTAGTGATATGCCCTCAAAGGCTCTCAAATATTTTCATTTAAAAAAAATGTATGCTATTTTAAGTAGGAGGTTAATCATTTGCAACTGAAAAGTTTCCAATGATTATTGCTATTTCTGTGTTACCTTTCAGAAGCTGAAAGGTAGACTCTATACTCTGCTTCCATAAGAATGGGATCCATTTTGTTTCTTTCTTCTTTTCAATGGAAAAAAAAGCAAGTATGCATTTAGGTATTGTTTTTTACCTCATCCAATTAGAGTTATAGTTTGGAATATTAGTTAACTAGAAAAGAATAAAAAAATACCAGGAAATAGATTTTAGGCTGGGGCAGTAGCTCACGCCTGTAATTGCAGCACTTTGGGAGGCAGAGGCAGATGGATCACCTAAGGTCAGGAGTTCAAGATCAGCTTGACCAACGTGGTGAAACCTCATCTCCACTAAAAATACAAAAAATTAGCTAGAAGTGGTGGCAGGCACCTGTAATTCCAGCTACATGGCAGGCTGAGGCAGGAAAATCGCTTGAATCCCAGAGGTGGAGGTTGCAGTGAGCCGAGATCACAGCATTGCACTCTAACCAGGGAACAAGAAAAGAAGAAGGGAAGGGAAGGGAAGGAAGGGAAGGGAAGAAGGGAAGGGAAGGGAAGGGAAGGAAAGGGAAGGGGAGGGGAGGGGAGGGGAGGGGAGGGGAGGGGAGAAATAAAGAGAAAAGAAAAGAAACAGATTTTAACGGAGAAAATCCTTAATAAATTAATGTCAAATTTACATTTACTATAGTCAAAGATAGAAGATATCTGTAAAAGGTGTGCTGTGGAACGACAATTTCCAAATTCATTCAGCAGGGGATCGTGTAGACATGAATTACCTGCTCTGCACTGTGATCATAAAACATTATCAAAGTTAGCTTTTAGATCAAGTGGAAATTTCATTCAAAAATACCCTGGAGTTTGTGTGCCCAAAAATATTCTTGAAGATGAAATATAGGGAATTACAAATAAATTTTGAACTGAGAAGGTGGAATGAGAAATAAAAGAGTACTTCTCTAATTTCCACTCTACCCACAGGCCTGTGCCCCTCCCCTTTACAATAAGTAATCCTAATTCCAGCTGTATGTGTTGGACAAGGAAGGGACAGGCGGGTGGGGCTGGTGACTAAAAGCTTTTTAGAGTGTCTTGTAAGATCGTCTCTTGGAATAGTTAGAAACTTTCCTCTGCCAGAGGATTTGGTATCCACCCCCACACTATGAAACATTTTGCTCTCCACCCATTCATCTTCTAAAAATCATTGGCCTTAACACAATCTCTATCGGTAAGATAGATTGCTGTAAATACCTCTCCAAAACACAGTGAGATTATGTTAGAGATGAAATTGAGACCTCTTTTTCCCTAAGATACCACTTCCTCTACAAGACTTGGTTCACTCTTGCTTTCTGCACTTTGTTGTTTCTCAGACTTCCTTGTGTGCTCAGATATCCAGAAGACATGGGAAAATATAATTAACTGGGAAGACTGAAGTTTGGCTGTAATAATCAATTTGGGCAATCCATTGTGGCAAGAGCCATGCAGGGTACACAAGGTCTTATTGTACAAAACAGTCTTTTAAACCTATATTAAGTTCCGCTGTTTCCACAGACTTTCCTCAGTTCTCCAAGTTTTTGACAATCTCTTCATTTCCCAGAGCAACTAGAGAGGTTGATTACAAATGGTCTTATGATAGTCACAGTTTTATTGTGTATAGGACTTTCCAATATAAATACAGTATTCTCAGAGGAAAGTACATGACTTCCTTCTACATAATTTATTTTTCCATGATACCTCATATCGTTCTGGTTAAATATATTTGTGTGGAAAAACAGGTCAGTTGTCTTGTCCATGTGAATTAATGGTGGTTTCTCAATTTAATACTCGCAGTTTCTTTTGCATGTTTTTATTAAGCTTTACAAAATAGCACAAACAAATGTACTATTTACAGTTTCAGACCAAAGCGTAGTCTCCTGAGTATCCACATACCTAATAAACCTAATTAGTAATATAAAGAAAACCAGTAGTTAACTAAATAACTTTTGTAGCACAATCACTCAACTTAGATAAATAGTTATTTGCTAAATTACTCAGGTAACAACCTGGTTCTAAGTCTCTTCTAGAGAGGAAAAAGGGTTAAGGGGTCATGATAGAGAAAGGAGGTGAGAAGTTTGTATTGGAATTACTTCAAAAGTAAAAGTAACTTAAATTCTCTGAAAAAAAGAAAAGAAAAGCAAAAGGAAGGATAAGAAAAGGGAAATTACTGATGTGTGCAAAAATATGCATATATTATTTTCCTGTGTGTCCGTGTGCAAACACATGAGAGAAATGGCAAGGAAATCTGTTTCTTTTTATGGTTGACTCTTCTATGTGTAGCGGGATTTTCTGGTTACATCTGAGCTAAATATTATGGCACATAGCAGAACACAGTAGTTATTGCACATGATTGTCTGTGAACTGGGTGGGCAGGAATTTTTCATTTCATAAATCATTTCAGCTTGCTGCTCTAATTCCACAGCACTAGGAGACTAAAAAAAGCTCAAGAGGGAAAAAAAATGTGTTTTTCCTCTTTTTATTCTTAGTCTACCCCTTCCCAGTGTGAATACATCTTTAGTGTTAATGATTAGGTTTTTTTAAAAAGACATTTCAAAATATCTTTATTGCTCTGCTTTTGAAGCAAATTATTATGTTTTCCCATTCTATTTTCTTTCTTGCCAGGGAAATTTAGTACCAAAGCAATCGGACATACAATTTCCTTCCTTTACTTCTGCTTATTTATAGCACAGTCTATATCAATGAAATAATGCTATATTATTTTCTTGCTGATTGCTTAATGTTCACAGTTCAAAATTCCAGCCAAGGTCCTGAAGTGGTTTTGCCCTTATTTAAGATTTCCTGCTAAAAACATTCTATTACAGCTTTGCGAATAAGTACCTCCCTGGCCTCAAGTCACTATAAAGGTAATTTAGTAATTAAAATAAACACCCTTTGCAAATCTGTTTCCTCCCTTCTAGGAGACGAGGGAAGTAGTTTCCCTCATATTTCAGGTTTCTTTCCATTTTCCTTAAATGATCAGCCTTCAACTAAAAAGTTACTTGGTAAATTGTCTGTAATGTAGCTCTAGGGCAAACACAAAGTGTACATTGTGGGAAAATAAACAAAGCAAACAAAACAACAACAGCAAAACACAAGTAAAAAATGTTTCTCAACAGCTAGAGTCCATGAGCATAGTTTTATAATTTGCTTCCTGCTCCAGTAGGAAATTTAAATCAGTTCTTGAAACTATGTAGTTATTATGATTAATCAAAATCTGTAGCTATGGCGCTCTATCTGAAGCCAGGAACTCCTCTGCCCCACTCCCTACAACAGTTAAAAAATAAATAAATAAATAAATCCTAGTAGAATAGACCAGCGTTTAAAAGCAAAATTAAGAAAGAACAGGGAAAAGGTAATATGTGCTAATACTGTCTTCTCTCCTAGCATTTTTATAGGTACCTCACATTTATTATTTATCTCATATTTAGAATTGGCTAACAGAAAGTAGCATACAGATATCAAATGAAAAGAATGCACCTTCTACACTTAAACAAAACCTTTGAATTTGCCATGCTAGTACTAAAATGGATAGAATTGCAGTTCTGTTCTGTTAACTTGGAAACAGGATCTTCTTCTAAGTCAAATTTTGTTGGTTTTTAGTCAAGAGGTTTCTGATTTGATTTTCATAAAAATTTTGAGTATTGTTTGCTCTTAATTTCTTCTGAAACTGTGCAAACCAAATTACATAGTTAGCCACTGTCATTTAAGTTAAAAACGATTATATGAAAACAAATTTATTACTACTATATGGTTGAATTTAGTGTAGATCTTTCTATACTTCTTGATTTTTAAAAATAGATGTGAAAATTAAAGCAATACAAGAGGTAGTCCTAGTCCAGATAAAAGAGATATAGAAATACTGATTCAAGCAGAGAGTTATATTTCTGAAATACTTCATATTCCCCAGTGTAGACAGTCTATGTAATAATGGACTTCCATTATTAAAGATGAAAAGTATTGGTTTAATAATTATAACTCAAGAGAAAACTAAAAAATCAGGTTAACATAGTGCTGTGTTCATTTGCAATGCAATCAATTCTCCAAATATTCATTTGATAAATTACACAATAGAAGTGAATGAATGGCCCAGGTTAGGTTAGGCATGATCAAAATTGTTTGAACATAAACAATAGAAAGTATCTTTCAGTCTCTCTGGTGATAAGTCTGTGACATGGGATACCAGATCTTCCAGTTGCTTAGTAGAAGTGAAGAGTCAGAAAGATGTGGAGACCCTCTATGGAGGGTCTCTTGTGCCTAGCTAATTGCCTTCCACTCCCACCACTGATTGTCTTGTGCTTTTACTACATATACCAACATATCTCCCCTTTATCTGTTTGATATGGATTTCTGTTACTTCTGAGAAAAGGGTTCTAATAAAACACCCATTAATGTATATTTTAATGGACCATGTAAACAGAAATATATATTATTAATATATATTATTATTCTGGCACATGTTAATTCTAAATTAAGGTCCTGGGTACCCCTGGTATATGGTCTCACTAATAGGAAACATGTAACAGGAACTGTGAGTCGTGAGAGGAAAATAAATATTTTTTTTCACATATAATAAAACTTTTGGAGAGCATATTTTTATATTCTTCTTTTCTTTCCATAGAACTTTTTTCATCTTTTGTAACTACAAATTTTTCCAATCCCTTTCACACCAACGCAAGCACAAGCGCTCTAGTTACTGTGATCTAAAGACTGCTTTACAAAAGTGCTGAGAAGAGCAGAATAGACCAGCATTTAAAAGCAAAATTAAGAATGAAGGAAAAGGTAGAAAACAAGTGATGAGAGAAGATAGGTAGTAGACGATTTCCTGTAAACGATTTTTTCTTCAGAATTGCTGCAAGGTAAATTCAGTCTTATGCTGCTCATTTGAGGTTTCCTTTGCTACCTTTCCCAGCTCTGGCCAATTTTTATGTGTATGTATTTGCCTAAGTGTATCAGGGTACATCCAGTGGAGTTAGTGAGAAGGGTGAAATTATACGCTAAAAAACTGAGCTACCACTGTACCAATGTAAAAGCCAAAGAAAATGCTCTGCAGTTGAGTCAACAGTACTCTACAAAGTTTACCAATACCTGTTAACTTTCACATTTTCTTGAGATATCAGGGTTGCAGGGAGCAGAGATTTATCCCATGTTCCTTGGTGATTTTAAACCCTGTGATTTTGTTCTTCCCCAATCTCTTGCTAAGCTTGATGAAACAACATTGGAAGCAAATTCTACCTTGAAATATTTTTAATATTTTTATAATTAGACTGCAAATTGTTTGAGATTAATGAGGCTATAATTCCTCCTAATAAGAGTGGTTGTAGTAGTAGAGGCCATGACAGTGGTCACAGTTACTAATTGTAAGTAATAGTAGTAGCTACCTTTTAATGAGCACTTATTATGTAGCAAGCACCATGCAAAGAGCTTTAGATAAGTTTAAACTCTACGAGATAGGGTGTATCTTTTTCACCTCGTTTCACATATGAGGAAATTGAGTCAGAGTTTTAGTCATGGGGTTGCAGTTACAATGGTAATATTAAATGTGGTAGTTAAACTTTATTTAGTATTCTTTATGTGGCAAGAGCAATTCAAGTATTATCTCCTGTAATCTTGAAAAAATACTATGAATTAGGTGTGACCATTTCATCTCTTTCTGTATGCTGTAGATTATAAACTGCATTATTTATTAATTTTTATTTAGGAGGAAGAAAAAACACTATGTTGAATTTACTCATCAATTATATAACTCATCTGTTTCACATCAGAAATACTCAAATGTGAAATTAAATGTGTATCTTTAAGCCAAAGGAAGACACCGTTATTGTCATTTTACAAAGAGAGAAACTGAGGCTTAGTGGAGACCGAAAAAAATACCCAAATTCATAAGCACTAGTAGCAAAGCTGAGATGTATATCCAAGTCTGTCTGGTATGGAATCAGCATAGATCTGAATAGGTTTTGAGTGATAAGAGAGAGTATCTCTTATTTACATCAGCCTTTTCTACTGCAAAGTGTCTGCCTATTTTTTTTTAAGTCAGATGCTGTATCTTCACAGTTCTAAATATCTGTGAACTTGTAAATCAAATGGATATCCCAAATAGAAGTGAAAAGTTGACTGCAAGCAGTGTCTGTCGCCAATCACTTGGAATCTTTGAACACAAATGCTCAGTAGCAAGAATATTGCCTGGATAATTGACTTAACTCTGCACTTCTCCTTGCCTTAAAAAGTCAATAACTAGCTGGCTGTTTTGGTTCTTTGCCTAATCGGGCAATGATATTTCTAAGACATGATATCCATATTGTGACAGAGTTATTTCTTTATAAATATTTAATGCCACCAACAAAGACAGTTTGAGAAGTTAACTAACAATGTTGGGGTGTAGTTTCAGTCATGCCTTACCATTTTGTTATACGACCCGGTTCCCTGGCTAACATTTTCTCAGGCAGTTATTTCCTGTGCATTTCCTGAGGTTTCCACAACTAGACATTGTTTAAGGGAAATGGTAGTTAAAATAATAGAGCTTTTAAGGAATCTGAAGTTTAGTGATTAGTATTGTGGTCAATGGGTATATTTCCTGATATCTGTGAGAATAGAGTAGGTAGAATTCCTTTCTAATTATTGTAATAACAAACATCCTTAAAATTTTTTTCGCTAGAAGATTGATAAGAGAAAAATTCAGCAGACCATAGTGCCGCAGGAACAACTGGCTGCCACTGTGCTTAAAGAGAAACAAAACAGGAAGCAAACCAAGAAAACCAATCCTGACTCCCTCATACAAACTGAGAGACGGTCAGAAGAAACATGTTTAGATAGGAGTGATGTAATCAAAGGTTTACTATATCATAACAAAGAGGCCTGCATATGATCAAACTTTTGAACATTCTCTTACAAAAGATATTTGGAATCAGTATTATTTATTTTCCTGCAGATCTTGAATGAAAAATACAGATTTGCCGAAGAGGGTTGGTTTATAATGAAGAACAGTTCCAAGCACACAAAAGATAAAACAGCACTACATTTCAAACCAACAGACTTTAAGTTTTATGCTTGAAAGGGCAATGAGATTTTATCAAAGTGAACATAGAAACATTTATAAGGTCTTTATATCTCTGGGAATGCTTAGGATGGCAATCTCTCCTTTTCCAGGGATTTTACCCTTCCTTAACTATAAAATGAAGACTTCTTAATAAAAAGAACAGGCACACTTCATTTTATTGCACTTCATTTTTATTGTGCTTCACAGATATTTCATTTTTTTGTTTGTTTACAAATTGAAGGTTTGGGTGGTCACCCTTCATCCAGCAAGTCCATTGGTGCCATTTATCCAAGAGCATGTGCTCGCCTTGTATCTCTATGTTACACTTGGTAATTCTTACAATATTTAAAAAATTTAACTATGATTTTATCTGTGACGGTGATCTGTGATCAGTGATCTTTGATATTTCTATTGTAATTGTTTTAGGGCACCACAAACTGTAGTCATGTAGGACGGTGCAGTTAATCGGTAAGTACCGTGTGTGTTCTAACTGCTCCACCAATCAGCTCTTGCCTCATCTTTCTCCTGATCCTTGAACTCTCAATTCCCTCAGACACAACAATGTTGAAATTAGGCCAATTAATAACCCTACAACGGCCTCTAAGTGTTGAAGTGAAAGAAAGAGTTGTGTATTTCTCACTTTAAATAAAAAGCTAGATATAATTAAGCTTAGTGAGTGTATTAGTCTATTCTCATGTTGCTAATAAAGACATATCTGAGACTGGGTAATTTCTAAAGAAAAGAGGTTTTAATGGACTCACCACTCCACGTGGTTGGGGAGGCCTCACAGTGATGGTGAAAGATGAAGGAAGAGCAAAGAGACATTTTACATGGTGTCAAGCAGAGAGAGCTTGTGTACAGGAGCTCCCATTTTTAAAACTGTCAGATCTCATGAGATTTATTTACTATCAAGAGAACAGCAGGGGAAAGACCCATCCCCATGATTCAGTCACCTCCCACTAGGTCCCTTCCATAACACGTGGGAATTACGGGAGCTATAATTCAAGATGAGGTTTGAGTGGGGACACAGACAAACCATATCATTCTGCCCATGGCCCCTCCCAAATTTCATGTCCTCACATTTCAAAATCCATCATGCCTTTCAAACCGTCCCCCAAAGTCTTAACTCATTTCAGCATTAACTCAAAAGTCCGCAGTCCACAGTCTCATCTGAGACAAGCTAAGTCCCTTCTGCCTATAAGCCATTAAAATCAACAGCAAGTTAGTCACTTCCTATATACAATGGGGGTATAGGCATTGAGTAAATACAGCCATTTCAAATGGGAGAAATTGGCCAAAATGAGGGGGCTAAAGACCCCATGCAAGTCTAAAATCCAGCAGAGCAGTCAAATCTTAAAGCTCCAAAATGATCTCCTTCAACTTCATGTCTCACATCCAGGTCACGCTGATGCAAGAGGTGCATTCCTATGATCTTAGGCCCCTGTGGCTTTACAGGGTACAGCCTCCCTCCTGGCTACTCTAACAGGGTGGCGTTGAGTGTCTGTGGCTGTTCCAGGCACATGGTGCAAGCTGTCAGTGGATCTACCATTCTGGGATCCGGTGGATGGTGGCCGTCTTCTCACGGCTCCACTAGACAGTGCACCAGTGGACTCTGTGTGGAGGCTTCAACCCCACATTTCCCTTTCATAAGGCCCTAGCAGAGGATCTCCATGAGGGCGCTGCCCCTGCAGCAAATTTCTGCTTGGACGTCCAAGCCATTTATATAACCTCTGAAATCTAGGCGGAGGTTCCTAAATCTCAATTCTTGACTTCTGTGCACCCACAGGCTCAACACCACATGGAAGCTGCCAAGGCTTGGGGCTTCCACCCTCTAAAGCCACGGCCTGAGCTGTACCTTGGCTCCTTTTTGCCGTGGCTAGAGCAGGCGGGATGCAGGGAACCAAGCCGCTAGGCTTCACACAGAAGGAGGACCTTGGGCCTGGCCCATGAAACCATTTTTTTCCTCCTAGGTCTCTGGGCCTGTGAAAGGAGAGGCTTCCATGAAAGTCTCTGACATGCCCTGAAGACATTTTCCCCATTGTCTTGGTGATTAACATTTGACTCCTCTGCCAGTGGTGGTGGTGGCTTACACCTGTAATCTCAGCACTTTGGGAGGCCGAGGTGGGCGGATCACGAGGTCAGGAGATTAAGACCATCATGGTTAGCATGGTGAAACCCCATCTCTACTAAAAATATAAAAAAATTAGTTGGACGTGGTGGCGGGCACCTGTAGTCCCAGCTACTCCAGAGGCTGAGCAGGAGAATGGCATGAACCCAGGATGCGGAGCTTGCAGTGAGCCGAGATCACACCATTGCACTCGAGCCTGGGCGACAGAGACTCTGTCAAAAAAAAAAAAAAAAAAAAAAAATTGACTCCTCATTACTTATGCAAATTTTTGCAGCCAGCTTAAATATCTCCTCAGAAAATTGGTTTTTCTTTTCGCTACACATTTTTTGAACTTTTATGCTTTGTTTCCCTTTTAAAACTTAATGCTTTTAAAAGCACCCAACTGAACTCTTGAACTCTTTGCTGCTTAGAAATTTCTTCCACAAGATACCCTTAATCATCTCCCTCAAGTTCAAAGTCCCCAAAGTCTCTAGGGCAAGGTCAAAATGCTGCCAGTCTCTTAGATAAATCATAACAAGAGTCACCTTTGTTGCAATTCCCAACAAGTTTTTCATCTCCATCTGAGACAAACTCAGCCTGGATTTCATTGTCCATATAATTATTAACATTTTGGCCAAAGCCATTCAACAAGTCTCTAGGAATTTCCAAACTTTCCCACATTTTCCTGTCTTCTTCTGAGCCCTCCAAACTGTTCCAACCTCTGCTTGTTATCAAGTTCCAAAGTTGCTTCCACATTTTTAGGTAAATTTGCAGCAGCACACCACTCTACTCATACTAATTTACTATATTAATCTGTTTTCATGCTGCTGATAAAAACATACTTGAGACTTGGTAATTTATAAAGAAAAGGTGGTTTAATGGACTCACATTTCCATGTAGCTGGGGAGGCGTCACAATCATGATGGAGGATGAAAGGCACGTCTTACATGGAGGCAGGCAGAGGCCTTGCGTAGGGGAACTGCCCTTTATAAAACCATCAGATCTTGTGAGCCTTATTCACTATCACAAGAACAGCATGGGAAAGACCTGCCCCCATGATTCAATTACTTCCCACTGGTTCCCTCTCACAATGTGTGGCAATTATGGAAATTATAATTTAAGATGAGATTTGGGTGGGGACACAGACAAACTATATCAGTGAAGAAAGCATGTTGAAAGCTGAGAGAGGTCAAAAGCTAGGCTTCTTATACCAAACTGTTAGACAACTTGTGAATACAAAGGAAAACTTCTTGCAGGAAATTAAAAGTACTACTCCAGTGAACACAAGAATAATGACAGTAAAATGGTCTTATTGCTGATATGCAGAAAGTCTGAGTATTCTGGATAGAAGATCATATCACCCACAACATTCTCTCAAACCAAAGACAAATTCAGAGCAAGGCCCCAACTCACTTCAATTCTATGAAGGCTGAGAGAAGATGAGGAAGCCACAGAAGAAAAATGAGAAGTGAGTAGAGGTGGGTCCATGAGGCTTAAGGAGAAAAGCCATCTCCATTACATAAAAGTACAAGGTGAAGCAACAAATGCTGATGTAAAAACTGCAGCAAGTTATCCAGAAGATCTAGCTAAGATAACTCACGAAGGTGGCTACATGAAACAACAGATTTTCAATGTAGATGAAACAGCCTTCTATTGGAAGATGTTATCCAGGACTTTCATAGTCAGAGAGAAGAAATCAATGCCTGACTTCAGAGCTTCAAAGAACAAGCTGACTCTCTTGTTAGTGGCTAATGCTGCCGGTGACTTTAACTTGAAGCCAATGATAATTTACCATTCTGAAAATTCTAGGGCCCTTTGAGATTATGCTGAATTGACTTTGTTTGTGCTCTAGAAATGGAACAACAAAGCCCGGATGATGACACATCTGTTTACTGACTATTTTAAGCCCACTGTTGAGACATACTGCTCCAAAAAAAAAGAAAAAAGATTTTTTTTCAAACTATTACTGCTCATTGGCAATGCCCACTTGGTCACCAAAGAACTCTGATGGAGATGTACAAGATTAATGTTGTTTTCATTACAGCTAACATAATATCCATTCTGCAACCCATAGATCAAGGAGTAATTTTAATGTTCATGTCATGTTATTTAAGAAATACATTTTATAAGGTTATCACTGCCATAGATAATGATTCCTCTGGTGAATATGGACAATGTAAATTGAAAACGTTCTGGAAAGGATTCACCATTCTAGATGGCATTAAGAACATTCATAATTCTTGGGAGGAGATCAAAATACAAACATTATAACAGAAGTTAGGAATAAGTTGATTCCAACCTTTGTGGATAACTTTGAGGGGTTCAATACTTCATTGGAGGAAGTAACCATAGATATGGCAGAAATAGTAAAAGAACTAGAATCAGAATTGAAACCTGATGATGTGACTGAATTGCTACAACCTCACATTAAAATGAAAAGATAAGGAGGAGGCAGTTCTTATGGATGAGCAAAGAAAGTAGATTTTCAGGACAGAATCTACTGCTGGTGAAGGCGCTATGAACATTGTTGAAATGGCAACAAAGGATTTAGAATATTACATAAACTTAGTTGATAAAGCAGTGGCATGGCTCGAGAGGATTGATTTCAATTTTGAAATAAGTTCTACTGTTGGTAAAAATGCTACTAAATAGCATTTCATACTACAGAGAAATCTTTGGGACAGGAAGAGTCTATCAATGAAGTATGTTTCATTGTTGTCTTGTTTAAGAAATTGCCACAGCTAACATAACCAGCAACTATCACCCTGATTAGTCAATAGCCATCAATATGGAAACAAGGCTCTCCACCAGCAAAAAAAATTGAAGATTCATTGAAGGCTCGGATGACTGATAACATTTTCTTTTTAGCAATAAAGTATTTTTAAACTAAGGTATGTACATTTTTTAAACATAATACTATTGCACACTTAATAGATTACAGTATAGTATAAACATAACTTTTTGAGATTATAATTAATTTTTAAATTTTTGTGATTACATAGTATGTATATAGATATACATATGTGTATATATATGTGTGTATGTATATATGTGTATATATATATACACATATATGTATATATCACAGTGTGTTGGTGAATACTAGACTTTATGCATTATTTCCAATTTTTTGTGCCCATTAACCATCTCCACTTCCCCCAAACCCCCCACTATGCTTCTCAGCCTCTGACAATCATCCTTTCACTCTCTATCTCCATGAGTTCAGTTATTTTTGTTTTTAGCTCCCACAAATAAGTGAAAGAATGCAAAGTTTGTCTTTCTGTGCCTGGCTTATTTCACTTAACATCATGACCTCCAATTTCATCCTGATTATTGCAAATGACAGGATCTCATTCTTTTTATCGATGTAAAGTACTCCATGTGTACATATCTGATGATGGACCCTGAGGTTACTTCCAAATCTTGGGTGTTGTGAGCAGTGATGCAATAAACATGGGAGTGCAGATATCTCTTCAATATACTGATATACATTATTTTGGGTATACACATAGGAGTGAGATTGCTGGATTTATGGCAGCTGTATTTTCAGGTTTTTTGAGAAACTTCCAAGCTTTTCTCCATAATGGTACTAATTTACATTGCCAACAGCATACAAGGGTTTCCTATTCTCCATATCCTTGCCAGCATTTGTTATTGCCTGTCTTTTGGATAAAAGCCAATTTAACTGGGGTGAGATGATATCTCATTATAGTTTTGATTTGCATTTCTCTGATGATCAATGATGTTGAGCACCTTTTCATACACATGTGTGCTGTTTGTATGTCTTCTTTTGAGAAATGTATGTTTATATCTTTTGCCCATTTTAAAATTGGATTATTAGATATTTTTTCTACAGAGTTGTTTGAGCTCCTTATGTATTATTAATCCCTTGTCAGATGGATAGTCTGCAAATATTTTTTCCCACTCTGTAGGTTGGCTTTTCACTTAATTGTTTCTTTACTTTGCTATGCAGAAGTTTTTTAACTTGATGTTACCCCATCTGTTCATTTTTGCTTTGGTTGCCTGTGCTTGTAGGGTATTACCCAAGAAATCTTTTCCCAGTCCAATGTCTTGGAGAGTTTCCCCAATGTTTCCTTTCAGTAATTTCAGAGTTTGAAGTCTTAGATTTAAGTAATTAATCCATTTTGACTTGATTTTTGTATATGGCAAGAGATAGGGATCTAGTTTCATTCTTCTGCATATGGATATTCAGTTTCCACCATCATCATTTATTAAAGAGATTGTCCTTTCTCCAATGTGTGTTCTTGGCATCTTTGTCAAAATTGAATTTACTACAGATGTATGCATTTGTTTCTGGGTTCTCTATTCTGTTTCACTGTTCTATGTGTCTGTTTTTATACCAGTACCATGCTGTTTTGGTTACTATAACTCTGTAGTATAATTTGAAGTCAGGTAATGTGATTCCTCTAGTTTCATTCTACATAGCTTTGACTATTCTGGGTCTTATGTGGTTTCGTGTAAATTGTAGGTTTTTTAAAAACAATTCTGTGAATTACATCATGGTATTTTTATAAGGATTGCATTGAATCCATGTATTGCTTTGGGTAGTACAGACATTTAAACAATATTGATTCTTCTAATCCATGAATATGGAGTATATCTCCATTTTGTGTGTGTGTGTGTCCTCTTTAATTTCTTGCATCAATGTTTTATAGTTTTTACTGTAGAGGTCTTTCACTTCTTTGGTTAATTTCTAGGTATTTTATTTAATTTTTAGCTATTTTAAATGGGATTATATTCTTGATTTATTTTTCAGGTTGTTTGTTTGGCATGTAGAAATGCTACTGATTTTTGTATGTTGATTTTGTATCCTGCAACTTTACAGAATTCGTTAACCAGTTCTAATGTCTTTGTTTGTGTAGAATCTTCAGGTTTTCCCAAATATAAGATCACATAATCTATAAACAAGGATAATTTGTCTTCTTCTGTTCCAATTTGCATGTCCTTTATTTCTTGTCTGATTGCTCTAGCTAGGACTTCCAGTGCTATATTGAATAACAGTGGTAGAAGTAAACATCCTTGTTGTGTTCCAGATCTTAGAGACAAAACTTTCAGATTTTCCCCATTCAATATGATATTAGCTATGGGTCTGTCACATATGGCTTTTATTATGTTGAAGTATGTACCAGTTTTTAAAGGATTTTTAACATGAAGACATGTTGAATTTTATCAAATGCTTTTTCAGGATCAGTTGAGATTATCATATGGTTTTCGTCCTTCATTCTGTTGATAGGATGTATCACATTGATTAATTTGTGTATGTCGAACCATCCTTGCATTTCTGGAATAAATCCCACTTGTCATGATGAATGATCTTTTAAATGTATTATTGAATTCAGTTTGCTAGTATTTTGCTGAAGATTTTTGCATAAATATTCATTGGTGATATTAGCTTGTAGTTTTCTTTTTGTATATGTCTTTGTCTGGTTTTAGTATCAGGGTTATAATGACCTCACAGAATGAGTTTGGAAGTATTCCCTCCTCTATGTTTTTTAAATAGTTTGAACAGAATTAGTATTGATTATTCTTTAAACATTTGGCTTCAGCAGTGAAGCCATCTGTCCTGGGCTTTTCTTTGCTGAGAGACTTTTTATTATGGCTTCAATCTCATTACTTGCTATTGGTGTATTCAGGTCTTGGGATTCTTCATGGTTCAATGTTGAGAGGTTGTATGCATCTAGGAATTTATTCATTTCTTCTAGGTTTTCCATTTTATTGGCATATTGTTGCTCATACTAGCCACTAATGTTGCTTTACATTTCTGCAGTATCAGTTGTAATACCACGTTTTCATCTTTAATTTTATTAATTTGGGTATTCTCTCTTTTTTTTTCTTAGTCTGGCTAAAAATTTGCCAATTTTGTTTATCTTTTCAAAAAACAACTTTTCATTTTGCTGATCTTTTGTATTTTCTTCTCTGTTTCAATTCCATTAGCTTCTGCTCTAATCTTTATTATTTCCTTTTTTTCTACTAATTTTAGGTTTGGTTTGTTCTGGCATTTCTAGTTCTTTATGACACATTGTTAGATTATTTAAAGTTTTTCTTCTTTTTTGTTGTAGTATAAACTTATAGCTATAAACTTCCCTCTTAGTACTGCTTTTTCTGTATTCCATAGGTTTTGGTATGTTTTGTTTCCATTATCATTGTTTTCAAGAAATGTTTCAATTTTTTCTTAATTTTTTCATTGGCCTACTGGTCATTCAGGAGCATATTGTTTAATTCCATGTGTTTGTGTAGTTTCCAAAATTCCTCTTATTATTGCTTTCTAGTTTTATTCCATTGTGGTCAGAGAAGATGCTTGATATTATTCCAGTATTTTTGAATATTTTAAGATTTGTTTTGTGGCCTAACATGTGGTCTATCCTTAAGAATGATGCACGTGCTAAGGAAAAGAATGTGTATTCTACAGCTGTTGAATAAAATGTTCTGTACATATCTATTAGGTACATTTGGTCTATACTGCAGATTAAGTCTGATGTTTCTTTTTTGATTTTCTGTCTGGAACATCTGTCCAATGTCCAAAGTGGGGTGTTAAATTATCCAGCTATGATTGTATTCAGGACTATCTTTCTGTTTAGCTCTAGTAATATTTGCTTTATATATCTGGGTGCTCCAGTGTTAGGTGCATATATATTTACAATTATCATATCCTCTTGCTGAATTGACTTCTTTATCGTTACATAATGACCTCCCTTGTCTCTTCTTTCAGGTTTGTATTTAAATCTATTTTGTCTGATGTAAGTATAACTATCCTTGCTCTTTTTATGGTTTTCATTGGCATAGCATATCTTTTTCCATCCCTTTATTTTCAGTCTATCCGTATCTTTATAGGTGAAGTGTGTTTCTTATAGACAACAGATCATTGGATCTTGTTTTCTATCCATTCAGCTACTCGGTGTCTTTTGATTGGAGAGTTTAGTTCATTTACATTCCATATTATTGATAAGTAAGGATTTACTCCTGCTATTTTCTTATTTGCTTTCTTGTTGTTTTGTGTTCTTCTCTTTCTATTTTCTTTTCTTCCTTCATCAGTTTTAGTGAAGGTGATTTTCTCTGGTGGTATGATTTAATTTCTTGTTTTTTATTTTTTGTGTATCTGTTGTATGTTTTATGATTTCGGGTTACTATGAGGCTTATGAATACTATCTCATAACCCATGATTTTAAAGCTAATATAACTTAATGCTGCTTATATAAGCAAACAAATAAGCAAAAAGAAAATTAATTTAAAAATCTACACTTTAACTTTGTTTCCCCACTTTTTAACTTTTTATTGTTTCTATTTTATCTTATTGTACTCTCTATGTCTTGAAAAGTTGTAGCTATTATTTTTGTTTGGTTCATCTTTTAGCCTTTCTACTTAAGATAGCAGTAGTTTACGCACTACAGCTACAGTGTTGTAATATTCTGTGTTTTTCTGTGTACTTACTATTGCCAATGAGTTTTGTGCCTGCAGATGATGTCTTATTGTTCCTTAGTGTCTGTTTATTTCTGATTGAAGTACTACCTTTAGCATTTCTTGTAGGACAGGTCTGGTGTTGATGAAATCCCTCAGCTTTTTTGTGTCTGGGGAAGTCTTTATTTCTCCTTCATGTTTGAAAGATGTTTTCACTGGATATACTATTCTAGGGTAAAAATGTTTTTCCTTCAGCACTTTATGGCATTCTACGCTCTCATGGCCTGCGAAATTTCCCCTGAAAAGTCTGCCGCCAGACTTATTAGAGCTCCAGTATGTTATTTGTTGGTTTTCTCTTGCTGTTTTTAGGATCCTTTCTTTATCCTCAACCTTTGGGAGATTATGAAATTCGTTAAGAGATGTTACTTTGAGTTAAATCTGCGTTGTGTTCTAAAATCTTCTTGTACTTGGCTATTGATATCTTTCTTCAGATTTGGGAAATTATCTGTTATGATCCTTTTGAATATACTTCCTATTTTATCTCTTTCTCTACTTCATGTTTAAGGCCAATAATTGTTAGATTTGCCCTTTTTTAAAATTATACTTTAAGTTCTAGGGTATATGTGCACAACGTGCAGGTTTGTTACATATGTATACCTGTGCCATGTTGGTGTGCTGCACCCATTAACTCATCATTTATACTAGGTATATCTCCTAATGCTATCCTTTCCGCCTCCCCCCACCCCATGACAGGCCCCAGTGTGTGATGTTCTTCTTACTGTGTCCAAGTGTTCTCATTGTTCAATTCCCACCTATGAGTGAGAACATGAGATGTTTGATTTTTTATCCTTGTGACAGTTTGCTGAGAATGATAGTTGCCAGCTGCATCCATGTCCCTACAAAGGACATGGATTCATCTTTTTATGGTTGTATAGTATTCCATAGTGTATATGTGCCACATTTTCTTAATCCAGTCTATCATTGATGGACATTTGGGTTGGTTCCAAGTCTTTGCTATTGTGAATAGTACTGCAATAAACATGTGTGTGCATGTGTCTTTCTAGCAGCATGATTTATAATCCTTTGGGTATATACCCAGTAATGGGATGGCTGGGTCAAATGGTATTTCTAGTTCTAGATCCTTGAGGAATTGCCACACTGTCTTCCACAATGATTGAACTAGTTTACAGTCCCACCAACAGTGTAAAAGTTTTCCTATTTCTCCACATCCTCTCCAGCACCTGTTGTTTCCTGACTTTTTAATGATTGCAATTCTAATTGGTATGAGATGGTATCTCATTGTGGTTTTGATTTGCATTTCTCTGACAGCCAGTGATGATGATCATTTTTACATGTGCCTGTTGGCTTCATAAATGTCTTCTTTTGAGAAGTGTCTGTTCATATCCTTCACCCACTTTTTGATGGGGTTGTTTTTTTCTTGTAAATTTGTTTGGGTTCTTTGGAGGTTCTAGATATTAGTCCTTTGTCAGATGAGTAGATTGCAAAAATTTTCTCCCATTCTGTAGGTTGCCTGTTCACTCTGATGGTAGTTTCTTTTGCTGTGCAGAAGCTCTTTAGTTTAATTAGATCCCATGTGTCAATTTTGGCTTTTGTGGCCATTGCTTTTGGTGTTTTAGACATGAAGTCCTTGCCCATGACTATGTCCTGAATGGTATTACCTAGGTTTTCTTCTAGGGTTTTTATGGTTTTAGATCTAACATTTCAGTCTTTAATCCATCTTGAATTAATTTTTGTATAAGGTGTAAGGAAGGGATCCAGTTTCAGCTTTCTACTTATGGCTAGCCAGTTTTCCCAGCACCATTTATTAAATAGGAAATCCTTTTCCCATTTCTTGTTTTTGTCAGGTTTTTCAAAGAACAGATGGTTGTAGATGTGTGGTATTATTTCTGAGGGCTCTGTTCTGTTCCATTGGTCTATATCTCTGTTTTGGTACCAGTACCGTGCTGTTTTGGTTACTGTAGCCTTGTAGTATAGTTTGAAGTCAGGTTGCGTGATGCCTCTAGCTTTGTTCTTTTGGCTTAGGATTGTCTTGGCAATGCAGGCTCTTTTTTGGTTCCATATGAACTTTAAAGCAGTTTTTTCCCAGTTCTGTGAAGAAAGTCATTGGTAACTTGATGGGAATGGCATTGAATCTATAAATTACCTTGGGCAGTATGGCCATTTTCATGATACTGATTCTTCCTATCCATGAGCATGGAATGTTCTTCCATTTGTTTGTGTCCTCTTTTATTTCATTGAGCTGTAGTTTGTAGTTCTTGAAGAGGTCCTTCACATCCCTTATAAGATGGATTCCTAGGTATTTTATTCTCTTTGAAACAATTGTGAATTGGAGTTCACTCATGATTTGGCTCTCTGTTAGTCTCTTATTGCTGTATAAGAATGCTTGTGATTTTTGCACATTGATTTTGTATCTTGAGATTTTGCTGAAGTTGCTTATAAGCTTAAGGAAATTTTGGGCTGAGATGATGGAATTTTCTAAATATAAAATCATGTCATCTGCAAACAGGGACAATTAGACTTCCTCTTTTCCTAACTGAATACGCTTTATTTCTTTCTCCTGCCTGATTGCCCTAGCCAGAACTTCCAACACTATGTTGAATAGGAGTGGTGAGAGAGGGCATCCCTGTCTTGTGCCAGCTTTCACAGGGAGTTCTTCCAGTTTTTGCTCATTCAATATGCTATTGGCTGCGGTTTTGTCATAAATAGTTCTTATTATTTTGAGGTACTTCCCATCAATACGTAATTTATTGAGAGTTTTTAGCATGAGGCACTGTTGAATTTTGTCAAAGGCCTTTTCTGCATCTATTGACACAATCATGTGGTTTTTGTCTTTGATTCTGTTTATATGCTGGATTATGTTTATTGATTTGCATATGTTGACCCAGCCTTGCATCCCAGGGATGAAACCCACTTGATCATGGTGGATAAGCTTTTTGATGTGCTGCTGGATTGGATTTGCCAGTATTTTATTGAGGATTTTTGCATTGATATTCATCAGGGATATTGGTCTAAAATCCTCTTTTTTTGTTGTGTCTCTGCCAGACTTTGGTATCAGTATTATGCTGATCTCATAAAATGAGTTAGGGAGGATACCCTCTTTTTCTATTGATTGGAATAGTTTTAGAAGGAATGGTACCAGCTCCTCCTTGTACCTCTGGTAGAATTCATCCATGAATCCATCTCGTCCTGGACTTTTTTTGGTTGGTAGGCTATTAATTATTGCCTCAATTTCAGAGCCTGTTATGGGTCTATTCTGGGATTCAACTTCTTCCTGGTTTAGTCTTAGGAGGGTGTATGTGTCCAAGAATTTATCCATTTCTTCTAGATTTTCTAGTTTATTTGCATGGAGGTGTTTATAGTATTCTCTAATTGTAGTTTGTATTTCTGTGGGATTGGTGGTGATATTCCCTTTATCATTTCTTATTGTGTCTATTTGATTCGTCTCTCTTTTCTTCTTTATTAGTCTTGCTAGTGGTCTATCAATTTTGTTGATCTTTTCAAAAAATCAGCTCCTGGATTCATTGATTTTTTGAAGGGTTTTTTGAGTCTCTATCTCCTTCAGTTCTGCTCTGATCTTAGTTATTTCTTGCCTTCTACTAGCTTCTGAATGTGTTTTCTCTTGCTTCTCTAGTTCTTTTAATTGTGATGTGAGGGTGTCCATTTTAGATCTTTCCTGCTTTCTCTTGTGGACATTTAGTGCTATAAATTTCCCTCTACACACTGCTTTAAATGTTCCCCAGAGATTCCGGTATGTTGTGTCTTTGTTCTCATTGGTTTCAAAGAACATCTTAATTTCTGCCTTCATTTCGTTATATACCCAGTAGTCATTCAGGAGCAGGTTGTTCAGTTTCCATGTAGTTGAGTGGTTTTGAGTGTTTCTTAATCCTGAGTTCTAGTTTGATTGCACTGTGGTCTGAGAGAGTTTGTTATAATTTTTGTTCTTTTACATTTGCTGAGGAGTGCTTTACTTCCAACTATGTGGTCAATTTTGGAATAAGTGTGATGTGGTGCTGAGAAGAATGTATATTCTGTTGATTTGGGGTGGAGAGTTCTGTAGATGTCTATTAGGTCTGCTTGGTGCAGAGCTGAGTTCAATTCCTGGATATACTTGCTAACTTTCTGTCTCGTTGATCTGTCTAATGATGACAGTGGGGTGTTAACGTCTCCCATTATTATTGTATGGGAGTCTAAGTCTCTTCGTAGGTCTCTAAGGACTTGCTTTATGAATTTGGGTGCTCCAGTGTTGGGTGCATACATATTTAGGATTGCTAGTTCTTCTTGTTGAATTGATCCCTTTACCATTATGTAATGGCCTTCTTTGTCTCTTTTGATCTCTGTTGGTTTAAAGTCTGTTTTATCAGAGACTGGGATTATAACCCCTGACTTTTTTGTTTTCCATTTGTTTGGTAGGTCTTCCTCCATCCCTTTATTTTGAACCTGTGTGTGTCTCTGTACGTGAGATGGGTCTCCTGAATACAGCAAACTGATGGGTCTTGACTCTTTATCCAATTTGCCAGTCTGTGTGTTTTAATTGGAGCATTTAACCCATTTACGTTTAAGGTTAATATTGTTATGTGTGAATTTGATCCTGTCATTATGATGTTAGCTGGTTATTTTGCTCATTAGTTGATGCAGTTTATTCCTAGTATCTATGGTCTTTACAATTTGGCATGTTTTTGCAGTGGCTGGTACTAGTTGTTCTTTTCCATGTTTAGTGCTTCCTTCAGGAGCTCTTGTGGGGCAGGCCTGGTGGTGACAAAATCTCTCAGCATTTGCTTGTCTGTAAAGGATTTTATTTCTCCTTCACTTATGAAGCTTAGTTTGACTGTTAGAAGGAAAACTAACAAACAGAAAGGACATCCACACCAAAACCTCATCTGTATGTCACCATCATCAAAGACCAAAGGTAGATAAAACCACAAAGAAGGGGAAGAAAACAGAGCAGAAAAGGTGAAAATTTTAAAAATTAGAGTGCCTCTCCCCCTCCAAAGGAATGCAGCTCCTTGTCAGTAATGGAGGAAAGCTGGATGGAGAATGACTTTGACAAGTTGAGAGAAGAAGGCTTCAGATGATCAAACTTCTTCAAACTAAAGGGGGAAGTTCAAATCCATCGCAAAGCAGCTAAAAACCTTGAAAAAGATTAGATGAATGGCTAACTAGAATAACTAGTGTAGAGAAGTCCTTAAATGATCTGATGGAGCTGAAAACCATGGCACAAGAACTATGTGACAAATGCACAAGCTTCAGTAGCCGATTTGATCAACTGGAAGAAAGGGTATCAGTGATTGAAGATCAAATGAATGAAATGAAGCGAGAACAGAAGTGTAGAGAAAAAAGAGTAAAAAGAAATGAACAAAGCCTCCAAGAAATATGGGACTATGTGAAAAGACCAAATCTATGTCTGATTGGTGTACCTGAAAGTGACAGGGAGAATGGAACCAAGTTGGAAAACACTCTGCAGGATATTATCTAGGAGAACTTCCCCAACCTAGCAAGGCAGGCCAACATTCAAATTCAGGAAATACAGAGAATGCCACAAAGATACTCTTTGAGAAGAGCAACTCCAGACACATAATTGTCAGATTCACCAAAGTTGAAATGAAGGAAAAAATGTTAAAGGCAGCCAGAGAGAAAGGTCGGGTTACCCACAAAGGGAAGCCCATCAGACTAACAGCGGATCTCTCGGCAGAAACTCTACAAGCCAGAAGAGAGTGGGGGCCAATATTCAACATTTTTAAAGAAAAGAATTTTCAACCCAGAATTTCACATCCAGCCAAACTAAGCTTCATAAGATTTGCCATTCTGAAGCTATTTTCTAGATCCTGCAGGTGTATTACATTGGTTTCATTTTTTTTTTTTTTTTGTCTCCTCTGACTGTGTATTTTTAAGTAGCCTGTCTTCAAGCTCACAAATTCTTTCTTCTGCTTGATCATTCTGCTGCATTTTCTGTATGTCAACTGCATTTTTTAACACCAGAATTTATATTGGATTGTTTTTAATTATTTTATTATCATTGTTAAATTTATCTGAGAGACTTCTGAATTTCTTCTCTATGTTACCTTGAATGTCTTTGAGTTTCCTCAAAACCCCATTTTGAATCCTCTGTCTGAAAGATCTTATATATCTGTGTCTCCAGGATTGGTCCCTGGTGCCTTATTTAGTTTCTTTGATGAGGTCATGTTTTCCCAAATGGCCTTGATGCTTATTGATGTTTGTTGGTGTCTGGGGATTGAAGAGTTAGGTATTTATTTTAGTCTTTATAGTCTGGGCTTGTTTGTACCTGACCTTCTTAGGAAGGCTTCCCAAATATTCAAAAGGACTTGAGTGTTGTGATCTAAGCCATATCTGCATTAGGGGATACCCCAAGCCCAGTAATGTTGTGGTTCTTACAGACTCATAGAGGTACTGCCTTGGTAGTCTTGGATAAGATCGGGAAGAATTATCTGGATTATCAAGTGGAGACTCTGGTTCTCTTTCCTTACTTTCTTCCAATTAAAGGGAGCCTCTGGGGCTGGGAGTGGGGTGACACAAGCACTCCTGTGGCCACCACCACTGGAACTTCTTTGGGTTAGACCTAAAGCCAGCACAACACTGGGCCTTACCCAAGTCCCAATGTAATTACTACCTGGCTACCACTTCTGTTTGCTCAAGACCCTAGAGCTCTGTAATCAGCAGATGGCTAATACAGTCAGTCTTTTGTCCATCCCTTCAGGGCAGCAAGATTTCCCCAGGTCTCAAGTAGGTCCAGAGATGCTGTCTGGGATCTAAGGATTGGAGTCAAAAACCTTAGAAGTCTACTTGGTGTTCTATTCTGCTTTGGCAGAGCTGGCCCTCAAACCAAAAAACACAGTCCTTCTCACTCTTCCCTTCCATTTCTTCAAGCAGAAGAGCCTCACCCCTTGGCCACCACCACCATTGGCCCATAGCAAGTACTGCCAGGCTACCACTGATAGTCACTTAAGGCCAAGGGCCCAAGGGCTCTTCAGTCAGCTTGTGGTGAATGCTACCAGGCCTGAGACTCACCCTTCAGGGCAGTGGGCTCCCCTCTGGCTCAGGGCAGGTCTAGAAATAATGTCCAAGAGCCAAGACCTGGAATCAGAGACTCCAAGATCCTGCTTGTGCCTCTACCCACGTGTGGCCCAACTGGTTCCTAAGGTGCAAGAAAAAGTCCCCTTTAGTTTTCCCTCTCCTTTTCTCAAGCAGAAGGAGTCTTACTGATATAGGAGTTAAGAGGAAGCTACTTAGGCAGATAGTGAAGGTATGGGAGTCCTTGGTAAGGTTATCCTTTTTAATGAAGAGCAACCCCCAAATCATTTTCTAATAAACAGTAGCCTGTAAAATCGAGCTGCAGACATAGACAAGCAAGCTGGAAGCTTGCACGGGTGAATGCCAGCAGGAAAAAGCTACCTAGGACTAGACATGTTCAAAATGGTGACTCCATCTTCCCTTCCCTTTGCCAGCCACTTGTAGGAACAGACCAGATGGTGCCAGCCAAATAGAAAGCCCATTTGCATAATAAGATTAGGGTAGAGCAACGAGCCTTTCCCTAGTGCTATGTAAACATCACACCTGGTCGAACCAATCTGTGAGCCCTACATAAATCAGATACCACCTCCCCAAGGCCGCCTATAAAATCAGCTGCGGTCCACTGCTCTTCTCTTTTCAGATGTCTCTCTCCAAAAAGAGAGAGACCTGCTCTCTTCTCTCCTCTCTTCTTTCTTTTAAACTTTCTGCTCCCTAATCCACTCCGTGTGTGTCCATGTCATTAATCTTCTTGGCACAAGAAGACAAACCCTAGGTACTTACTCCAGACAATGGTGCCACTTCATTACCATAGTCACCATAGCTGTGAATGTGTTGGGTCTCACCTGGTGTCCACATGTCTCGGAATCTCACAAAGGCCCATGGCCATGCTACCTGTGTATTGCTGCTGGTTATTCAGGCCAAACGGCAGGTGATGGATACTGCCAAGACTGGGTCCTTTCCTTCAAGGAGGTGGTTTCCCTTCTGGCTCAGGGTGTGTCTAGGAATGTTGTTCAGAAGCTAGGGCCTGGAATGGGGGCCTCACAACTCTGACCAGTGCCCTATCCTACTGTGACTGAGCTACTATGCTAGATGAAAGACAAAAGTCCTCTTTACTCTTCCCTCTACTTTCTTCAAGCAGAATGAAGGGGTTTCTTTTGGAGACCCACGCTGTGTTTCCTGGGATTGGGGGAGGGGAGGTGTAGGCACAGCCTTAGCTGCCCTGGCCGTGCCTTAGTAAGTCAAGTGCCCCCAAAGTCCACTGGTTCAGAGCCCAGCTCATAACTAGGGCTTGTAATCTTTGTGGCCTGGATTGCCTTTCAATTTGGGACCTGAGAGCACTTCAGCCCACAGTGGTGAGGCTTGTGGGAAGCCGGAACTCAAGTTTCAACTTCCGGATTGGGCAATTCCACTATGGCTCGGGCTGGTCTGAATGCTCCCTCCGTGGGTGGGCATCAGCGAAGTTCAGCCCGGTTTTGCTTTCTGCTCTGACAGGCAGCACTGAGTTCGATGCAAAATCTCACAATAGCTGAGCTATCCCTCTCCCAAAGTGCACAGATTTCTCTGCACCATGAGGCCACTGTGGAAGAGAGTGTGTGAGGCAAGAGGGGGGACAGGTGGCTTCAGCATATCAAGATGGCCTCCTACTCTATTCATTGCCTTTTTCAGCAATATGAAATTAAAGCCAGGTACTGTGAGTACTCACCTGATTTTTAATTACTATGAAGGTGCTTTTTTGACGTAGATAGTTGTCAAATTTGGTGTTCCTGCAGGGGTGACTATCAGCGAGGCCTTCTATTCCACCATTTTACTCTGCCCCTTTCCCCCATGACTTTTAGTAAACTAGTTTACTAAGTCTCCCATGACTTAGTAAACTAAGAATTTTGTGTGACTCACTTTATTGAGATATTTCTTTTATAGGGTTGGTCTGGAACCAAACGCAACAATATCTCCAAGATATGCCTGTATATCTAATGTAGTCAAGTTTACTATCATTATACTGCCCTGATTCTTTTTCTGGTGTATTTCTCCCCCTCAGAGTCTTTTGCTGATTACTTTTGCCACCCCTGTGCTGGGTCCAGTACTCAAATGTGGACCAGATACGGCCGGGCGCGGTGGCTCAAGCCTGTAATCCCAGCACTTTGGGAGGCTGAGGCGGGTGGATCACGAGGTCAGGAGATCGAGACTATCCTGGCTAACATGGTGAAACCCCGTCTCTACTAAAGATACAAAAAAACTAGCTGGGCGTGGTGGCGGGCGCCTGTAGTCCCAGCTACTTGGGAGGCTGAGGCGGGAGAATGGCGTGAACCCGGGAGGCGGAGCTTGCAGTGAGCCCAGATCACGCCACTGCACTCCAGCCTGGGAGACACAGCGAGACTCCATCTCAAAAAAAAAAAAAATGTGGACCAGATACTGTGCAGCATTGCTGTGACAAGGTTTGGGTATGCAAAAAGATTTCTAAAGTTTAGATCATAAATAGGAATAATCTTTTAAAAAATGTAGCAACATAATTTTATGTTTTATATGAGATATAAAATCTTGCCCTTTGAGCCCTTTGGCTGGAGTTCCTAGAAATAAGAAATCACATCTGATACAGTAGAGACCTTATTTTCTGGCCCCCCATAATCCATTCACTTTTCTTTTGGTGATCACATATCCCAACCTGTTTGATGAACCACCCTTCTTCTCTGAGGACAAGTGGTTAGAGTGAGACTGACACCAGTCAAGAATTTGGAGGTGGAGCACATGATCCTGGCCTACATCAATCGGTTTGTATTTTATTTGTATTTTTCCAGTGATTGGCATTGTGCTTGGCATGTATAAGGAATTCAATATAGATCTGTTGATTTTAGGTAGAAAGGAAGATGCATGTTCTGTACTAATAATATTCTGGTTAAAAAAAAAGAAAAAATACATAAAGGAAAATAAATCAGCAACATTAGCTTATTAAGACTAGATATAGGAAGTGTAATCACAAGGCACTTTTACTTGTGCAGTCGTGAGTCCTGTTTATCTTACACTTGTTGACTTGGAGGCAAGTCTTTTTTAGTAAGCACCTCTGTCTTTCTTTCTCTTTTCATATCAGTGAGTCTAACCTTTTTTCTGCCTGTTTTTCTACCAGTACACCATTTCCTAACACTGATACATCTCTCGCTTTTCCTATGGTAAGTAGCATCTGCTCCTGCCTTCCATGAGTCTCTGGCACATACTTCGTAGTGCCTTCTCAAAGGTCAGCTGTGGGGCATACACTAAGAAAACGCTGCTCCGTTTATCTGGACCCTTATAAGGAGTAAACTCAAGTATTTGTGCAGTTATGGCAGTCACAATTAGCAGATAAATAAGTCATCAGTTGGCTTATGTATTATTTGGGGCAGGTCTGAGCGCACAATTGAGAGTCTGTTCAGGTGAAACAAATAAACTATCATGCCACTCTGCCTAAAATGTGAATTACTAACTCCTGGTAAAACGGGTGACCTTGCAAATACTAATGCAGTTAGGAAAATATGTTTCTCCTTCCTGTAGGATTAAATGAACTCTAAGAATAAAATTTTGTCCTTTGGAAATTGAAATGTGTGTGTGTTTTCCTAGATATACTCCAACAGCTATCCACTGACCATAATACAATTAAACAGATGACTTCAAGAGGATCCAACTGGAATAGCCTTTTCCCAGAGTGTTCTGTGGGATATGAGGTGCCAAGCAACACCTTGGGTGTCCTGCTAGAGGTCTAGGGTACTATGTCAAGCAGACAACTTAGTCTTGGGGAAGTATTCTATGAGGATAGTGAGCCTGAAGTAAAACCAGCATCTGTGAGCTCATGTTTGTATTCCATAAGGGTGGTAACTCTCAGAGAAGAGGTTAGAGGAAGGAGGGCTTTCCAGAAAGTTCAAACCTGAGTTCAGAAAAGAAGCTCAAAAGCAATGAATGCTCCTGAAGAGAATATCCTGACTGAAAAATCCCTAATTTCATGGGTATTTTTATATTAGACTTCAGGAATATTTACTTAGAGATTTTTCTTTAATTTTCTGTCATGGACACTCTAAATCCCTTCAGATGACCAAACCCATTAGGAAAGTCTGATATACTTCAACAACATTGTAGGATATTGCTATGGTGACTGAAGAAATAGAATAGTAAAGGGGAGGATGTCTTTGGGGAGGAGATAATTATTTTTGAAGGGATCGTGTCTTGGAATTTCAGGTAATACCAAAAACATTAAGGAGATGACAGAGCTGTGAGAAGTCGGAATGGTGTATCATGTGGTAGAGCAACTAGAGGTGGACATTACAATTTGCCAGAGAGCTATTTCAACCCCTTTTCACTCCTTTCCTATCTAGAGGTTGTTGCTACTCAAAAGGGAGGTGGGAAGAGGAGAAGGTGAATTACGCATAGATGGAGAAAACTAATGAAGTAAAAAGAAACCTAATATTTCTTAATACTAATAACTTTACATACATCATTATATTTAATCCTGTGCTCTGTGACATCATATTTCTGATTTATTATTTGTTTCCATGTGGAAGATACGAAAAGTGAAACAGGTAAGTTGAATGGCTTCTCTCAAGTTCCACAATTAGAGAAAAATCTGAGCAAGGATAGAAAAACCCAGGTCCATTTGATTCAAATCTATATTCTTTTTGTAACATGTGTGATTATGATTTAGATTACTAAGAGATTTATAAATTATATTTGTAATTATAATTATATTTTGAGTGTGTTTTACAGTTATAAATCTTATATTTGTAATTATATTTTATATTTTTAAGAGTGTCTTACACAATTATAAATCTTGCATAAGTAATGGACTTTTTAGTCAGATATTTTGCAGAAATAGATTAATATTTATACAACTTTAAAAATAAAGTACATCAAAATTAATTTAATTTTCAAATTATTTACTCCCTCTACTGGTGACTTTTTGAAGTGATATAAGTGCAATAAGATAAAGTAGAATGTGACCTCCCGTAAGTATCTTTATGCGCACGTGTGTATGTGAGAGAGAGAAATATACATGACTTACAAAGATTTCTGGTGAAATGAATTAGGATATAAACATTCATCTTCTAGTGGGTAACTCGATGCCCCAGAAACTTTTACAAAAGGTAAAAAGTTTTCCTATGACATACTATATACACAATATAAAAATAATGTGTTTCTTTGATCTATGCTGAATATTCTTTAGCAAAATAATACAGGCCTTTTGTGAATGTAATTCTGTTTCATGCTAATACAAACACATAGATACCAGTTTTATAATCTTCCCTTTCATATTTCAACCTGTGAACTGGGAATATTAGTGTAAGTTGGCAAGATACTCTTACCCTTTCCAATTTTGTAAGCATTTTAAATACAAATTGTAGAGAGACCTTATTAACACTTGTAGGCTTTGCTTTCAACCATGACAGATGGACAAGGATGTAGAGAAGAGGGCTAACACAATAAATTCTTTGTTTTTGTTTTTGTTTTGTTTTGTTTTTGCCTTTTGCAAACATTAATAATACAAAGTTATGTAGAGCATTTTAGTTTAGCACTCATGTGCTGAATGACAGAATGGTGGTAATCTTTGTAGTAACTGTGACTTTGACTTTCACCAGATTTTTCATTTTTCCTTGGAAAAGTTTCAATTCTATAGTCATATTCAATTGTGATGTATTTTGGCTATTTTAGATTTTGGAAACAAGCAGAGATTAGAATTATCCCCAGTGAATCATAGTTAATGTTATAACCAAATAACAAAGTAGGAAATACAAATAGTTGCTATGGATAATTCAGGAAGTAGTTTTGCAAGATTATGATTATTAAAAGCTTAGATTTGAGTCAGGTAAACATGATTTGAATCCTGGATGGCCATCCATTAACTATTTATTTTACTTTTGGCAAGTTAATTAATTATATAGGTTTTAAGATGTTGAAATAATCTGATATCTATAGTAAGTCCGGACTAGTAATTGGTGGACAGTGGTGCTCAATTACTATTCTCAATTATTAATAAATAGAAATATCAATTTCATTAGTAAAGTAAATAAAGTTGAATAAAAATAACCCTGATGTATATGATTTCACAGGATAAATTACAAAGATTTTATATTTAAATAATGATGCTGGCAAGAATGTAATAGATATCCCTACATATAAGATATATGGTTCTTCTGAAAAGCAATATAAGAAAGAAAAACATCGTTTTCTTTGGTCTAACAATTATACTTGTAGTAATCTTTAAAAGATTAAAACCAGAGGCATCCAAATATTTATAAAAGAGGATATTCACAAAATGATTTACATTATAGAAATATTGGATACAGCCTAAATGTCTAATAAGAGAAGCATGTTAAATAAAATGTTGGTATAACAGTAAAATGAGATAGTACACAGACATTACAATGATATTTGTGAAAATACTTTTAATGTAGTAGTTATAAGTGCATAGATACTTTTAAGGTGGTAGTTATAAGCACATTAAACAGTACTCAGCCTATGTGGACCAGATTGGTTGGAACATGTATCTCAAGTCTAAGCCTATCAGAAAAAAAATATTCCCTTTTCTTCATGATTGTTTTAGGGGCGTGCACCTGATCTACACAGCTCTAATTAGAGTGTACCTTTGAGATTTTTCTAGAAATATTGGAACAAATATTTTCTTTTATAAGAGCTTTGGAAAACAATAACTCTCTTTGAATACAGTGGTAAGAGGGTGTAAAGTCTGGAACTGATACTAGTGGTTTGAGTTCCATACCATAGGGGAAACTAATATGAGGAAAAGCCAAGTAAAGAAAGTACATCTGAGAGAAGTGAAGGTAAATAAAACCAGAGCCCAGACGCACTTTTGGTGTGTGCTTGAATCTACTTCTCCCACTGGATTTTTCAGTTCTCTAGCCAATAATATCCTGGATTTGTTTCAACCAGTTTGAATTGTGTTTACTGACCCTTGAAATATAATAAATTCTAAATGATATACTTATGCTATAATACTAAGTCAGGAAGAAATGTGACTCAAAATTATAATATTCAGTGTGTTTTCAATTATGGAAAATGCATATTCACAGAAGACACTAAAAATATATAAAAATATTTCTACTTACCAACTATTATTTATTTATTTATTTTTTGCATATTTTTCAAGTTTCACATTGGGTACTCGTTACTTTCATTATCTAAAATATAATTTCTTTTTCAATCCATATCTTAGGAGGCAAACTGGGCAAGTCATTTGGAATAATATATTAACATTTGCTTTCAGCTACCAAGGCAATAAAATAATCCTCTTGAAATAGAAAAAAAAAAACACCTTTTATAATTCATAAGTCTTGGTGAATATCTCAGTGAGTTAATCTAGCCTCCCTTCCATGCAAACCAGGAATAGGGCAGGTACTTTCTGTTCAGTTGCAGAATGAGATAGATAAATTATCTGTGGTGTAATAAGGTACTCTTCAATTTCTACATCTTTATGGAGGATTATGCGTAGTTAAGACAGAAAATTGTTCCCTGCCCCTGGAAAAGATGGGCATTGTCTCGTTCCTGGGTTAACTCAGCTTTAAAAAGTTAATTTTAATTGGCATTTTCACGTGGTTTTAATAACAGACAAATAACCACTATTGTAAATTAATAATAGTGATAATGTCACTATCAACTGTTTTTAGATTCAGTAATGGTTCCTTTGTACAGTAAGATGCAATAAGCTGATTTCTGATTAACATATGGTTATCAAACTCAAATATTATTCTAAAAGTGAGCAACAGTAACAATTCTTCACAATAAAATTATAATAAAGTGTGTTGCCACAATGTCAAAATCCCATTGCCATAAACACCCACTATTTACCCAAGTGTTTCTGTGGCTTTGGCTGTTACATTAATCTCAGTATTGGCAGACACTATAGAATTGTTATCTCATCAAAGCAATGAGTGAAAAAGTACAATTATATATTCTCCAAGTCCTTATTTTTAAAGGATGCCACTTTTCTATTAGATTTGGGAGTGATATACCAAATTAATAGTATTTGAAATATTTTTCTTACTTCTATGGCAGTATAATATATACATAGATAACCAGAAAATTTGCCTCATCACAAATATAGTGTTTGATAAGATGATTTGGGGAACAAAACTCCGCTTTCCTTGACATTATTTGCCCTACGTTTGAAGGGTTCCATCAGACAAAACACTTCATTTGATTAAAACTTGAATGATATACATATTTACACAGGATTAGTGAGACAGACATGCTCCTTTGAAATTGTGCACTCAGACATAGCTGGGCTCATCAGCCTGTGCATTCCAGTTGGCCAAATCCTGTGAGTCCTCACTCTAAGCCCATTCTTAGTTCTGAGTCAAAGGTTGATATTGGAGTAGCTTATCAATATGTGTAATCAATAACAGTATTGTGACACATCAGCTATTACACATTCTAGTATCCTTTAAACCTTTTCTACAGAAAAACTAAATTCAAAATATTAAAAACAAATAAAACGTTAAAAAAATAAAGGTGAGATTTTCGAACAATAGCAATATATTTTTATTAAGTTCTTATTTATTTGTATATGATAGTTGTTTTTATGTCTACATCTTTCCCTTAGATTTTAAGAGATTTCATTTTAAAGAATTTTGTATTGAAATATAGCCTTAAAGAAAGACGCTCAGTTGATTTCAAAAGCATATAACCAAAAGTCACTAAAGAAAATCCCAAAGCAGCCTGCTTAAGTAAGTATAGTCCTTCAGTCTGTAATGAGCGTGTGAAGAGTGATTTAAGTCTGCTTTCTCGATGTGAGATAACGAGATGGAAAATGTGAATAGGCTGCCAATATACTGCTCAGGGTCACATGGAAGGGGGTCCTAGGCCTTCTAAAGTCTAGTTCAAGCTCCCTAACACGGAAACCACAAAGAGTTAATGATAATTGAGATCATATGCTTCTTATCAAAGCTTCCTTAAAAAAAAAAAAAAAAAAGCAGCTTAAGGGAAAATCTGTAAATATGTGTCTTAACCACAGTCTACCAATCCCCTTCCGCATTGGAGCCTTTAGATAATTTGTTGACTTAATTACCCAAGGCACAGGAAGGTTAAACAGAGTGATAATCTGATTTTCTCTGATTGCTGATCACTGCAGAAAGTGGTCTGTGGGACGCGAAAATAAACCTAGAACCTTAGGCTATGTAAAATGGAGAAATGAGGCAATTATCCAGATAATTCAGGCAAAGTTGACTATTTACAGTAATCAAATTATCTGGGTAAGTACATAACCTACTCTCTGTCTACAGGAACAATGGCTTTAATCATATCATCTGATCTGATTAAATAGGTTATTCTTTCTATCTGTATTTAGTGTGAACTATTTCTATTTAATAGTCAAATTCATACATAAAAAACCTATTATAATACCCTATAAAAATATCATCCCAAATGGTAGGGATACTAATAATACTTTGTCAAAGTAAAGAATGAGTGCTTGTCTTTAAATAATTAGAAAACATGAGACCACAGAAAGAAAAAAAAAAAATGCGGGGAAAACAAATTTACTGTGGTGAGGTTAACACAAAGACCTGTATGAAAAGTGAGGTAAGAAAAGTTGAAATTATCATGGTAAATGGAAGTTTATTCCATACCAAGTCAATAGAAACTTTATATTCTGAAGCTCTGATTGTCAAGAGGCACCCAAATAAAATCTTTCAATAGAAGATTCAGCTGACTCATTTCCTTCTCACTTGTAATACCTGCTCATTTAAGATATTTTAGAAAATACAGAAAATTATAAAGAAAACCAAAATCACATTCCAGAGAACACCACTCTTAATGTTAATTGCATCTGTTTTTATGGACTTTTCAATAATTTTACATGATGGTATTTGAGCTTCTGGATCAAATCAGGCATAATTTTTCAATTAGGTACATCAGTTTTAAAAATGGAATTATAATATATATGCTGTTTGGAAGATGCAGTTTCCATTGGACAATATATCAGTGTCTTCTTATATCAGTAAATATGTAGACATGCTATCATTTTTAATGCACTTATCTGAATATGACACAGATGTAAGCCCTAATTTTGGACATTTAGGTTATTTCAAATTTTATTATAAACAGCTAAGTGTTGGATATTCTCACACATGCATCTTTACATACTCATATGATTTAATTTTTTCCTAGCTTAGATTAATAGAAATGGTATTACAAAGTCAAAGAAAATACACCTTCTATGGCCTTTAATATATATTGGTCAAGTGAATGCTATACATTTTTTACAACCTTTTTTTTTTTTTTTTTTTTTTTTTTTTTTTTAAGATGGAGCCTTGCTCTGTCGCCCAGGCTGGAGTGCAGTGGCACTATCTCAGCTCACTGCAAGCTCCACCTCCCGGGTTCATGCCATTCTCCTGCCTCAGCCTCCCGAGTAGCTGGGACTACAGGCACCTGTCACCACGCCCAGCTAATTTTTTGTATTTTTTAGTAGAGACGGGGTTTCACCGTGTTAGCCAGGATGGTCTCGATCTCCTGACCTCGTGATCCTCCTGCCTCGGCCTTCCAAAGTGCTGGGATTACAGGCATGAGCCACCACACCCAGCCCATTTTTTACAACTTTTAAGTGTCACAAGGTGGGTACAAGAGCTTGTACCTGGTTTCTCACAGCATGTCATCACTAAACATCTTAATTTAAAATTAAAAAATATTTTTGGTTCAGCAATTTTATATGTAAAAAAGGCAAATTTCTTGCCCTTTTTCTTTACATTTTATATAAAAGGAATATATTTTCATAATTTATTTTCCATTTGTTTTTATATTTTTTGTTTTGTGAGTCAACTATTTGGATATTTGAATTTTTTATCTTTTGGGATAGTTTTTTGTGTTTTAAAAAATAATTTTAACTTTGTGTTCTTTTCAATTTCTGAGAGCTCATTTTCATAGTAAGAATATAAAACCTCTGTCTACGGTGATCTTGCAATAATTTTCCCAGTTTTTCAGTTGCTTTATTATATTTTATTTTTTTAGTTTAGAAGTTTCTCAAATTTATGTAATTAAACTTACAATGTTTTTCTCTATTGTTTCTTCCTTTTAATCATTACCTATAAAGTCTTTCATTTCCAGAACAAGTCATGTATATACCCATGTGTTTTTTAAATGCCAGCATATTTTATTATTATTTTAAAATTTTGATCTTTAATCCTTTTGGAAGAAAAATTCATCACCAATAAAATAAAATTATAGTTAGGGCATTTGACTTTATTAGTTGTGATTATCCTATCCTGGTTCTTCAAAAGTTGGTGATTTGATACATTAAGATTGGCACCCGGGGCACACAGGCTACCTAAAGTACATTGAAACTGTTCTGGAGATCTCAAAAGTGCTTAACTCAAAGACTGCTATTCAGAATATCTAGGATAAAGATAAAATCATAAATGAGCTCAGAAAGGAAAAACCAAGTTGTGTGCAAAGAAATAGGAAATGAAATCACATTCTTTGATTCATATGGTATTTTGGAAGACATAAGGAAGAAGGCATTTTAGGTTTTGAAATAAAGTAATTTAACCTAGACCCTTTATCCAGCATTTAAGTGTGAGTGCAGAATGAGAATTTTTTTACTTATAAGGAGGAATTCAGTAATTTTACATTTCAGAAGGATTTTTCTTGAGAAGTTAACTTGAAATATTTCTGAAAAATAAAAGCGTATGAAGTGGAATTCATTTGATTCAAGAGTCAGTTTTCAGACCACGAAAGCAGTCATGGGACAGTCCATTATAACCACTATGCAGCAAGGTGAGGGCACCCAATCAACAGGAGCAGGGAGAGAGGATTTGGGAGAGATCCGTAAGAAAAAAAAAAAAAAAAACAGTGTGCAAAAGGACTGCATCAATAATAGGATAGAGAATTGGAGAAGAATAAATAGTGCATGATAAAGGAAATACTTCAAGAAACTAAATCAAGGACATTACAAACTTTAAGAGCAATAACTAGTTCTTTCAAACAAGAAAGGAACTCAAATGTGGCATAATTTTGAGCAGCTGATGAGGCATAGAAAGGGAAAAGTTCATTTGACACTCATGCTAGGAACAGTCTCTTTTGATTTGCCCAAGAGTTGAGGCAATAAAACTCTAAATATGAAAATATAGTTCTAGCATATCACTTGACCTAACATATCGTCTTATTTTCATAGTCATAATAATATAAATCCTGCAATTGATCTCCAACTTTCACAGCCTACTGATAAGAATATGTATCAAGACTTTATGTAGTTGTCAGGCAGAATGAAATTATTCATAATTTTGCTAATGTACAACTAAAAATGTAGTTGACAGAAAAACTGGAAATAGAGACAAAGTAGAGAAATACTGGGGCCCCATTTTACAAAGTAGGAATGAAAAAGTACTGTGAAAAATTGATAGCATAGGAATCAGAGCTATAAGTATGTATATTAAGGGTTATAAAGGTAACCAGTATAAGAACTAACAAATAATTTGTAAACTTTGATATGTGTAAATAGATGGAGAATGGGATACTGTAGGTGAGTGAAATCCTTATTTTCCATGTTGGAGAACTAATAGGTATTGTCTAAAGTAGATAAAACAGTAAACAGAAGTTCAAATACGTATAGTTATGAAAGTAAGCATTGTAACAATTATAGAATACATGTGGGCAAAGGGCATAACTGTAGCTTTTTATTAACTTTTCTGTAATATTTGACTTGTTATCAAGTATCTGCAGTGCTTTGACAAAACTCAAACCTAAAAATAAGAAATGAAAGAACTGCCTAAGGAAATTGTAATCACAATAAGGTCATCACACATGCTAAAACTTTTCTGGATGAAATATACAAACTGGCCATGCCAATAAAAGGTGAAGGGCACTTAACCGAGAAGTTTGGCAGAGGAATGGCTGTGTTAGCTGTAGCAGATAGTTTCTCTGCATTTAGCTGAAAGCATTGTTGTCCAGAATTAAGGCTATTTCTCAGTCTTTCTTAAGAGCTAGCAGTGGTAATGTAACTAAGTTCTGGGTAATGGTATGTTGAGTGGGAGTGGTGTGTGCAGTATTCTGATTGAACCTGTGGAGGGAAGCATGTGCTCTTCACTTCCCGTTTCCTCCCTTCTAGCTGCCTGGAACATAAACTTATAATGAATTTAAATTAGGAAAAATCAAGATTAGACAAACTTCCTTGCTCTAGTTCATCAGCAATGAATAACAGAACTTAAACATAGGTATTTTGACACAAATTATCCACTAAGCATATAATTCAAAATATTTGATTGCATTCTTTACTCCCACAATAATTTAGCATTCTAAAACATTAATTTGCTGAATAGAAATTGGCTTTTGGATGAGTTAGGGCATTTACTAAAAGGTTCCTTTATTACTGAAGAGCGGTTAGTAGACTGGAACACTCAGATAATTTGAAATTATTAATTTTATGAGACGATCTTTAAAAATACTTTTTGAAAATCAAATTATGCTTTCAGATTTTTTCAGGTCAAAATTTGTATTGTAATTTTATTATAATTACGTTAGAATTAAACACACACCCAAGACAATCTTGAAAGACAGGCACAGTTGGAAGAGTCACACTCCCTCATTATAAAATTTATTACAAAGTTACAGAAATCAAGACCATATGATACTGGCAAAAGGATAAACATATAATTCAATGGAATGTGATTGAAAGCTCAGAGATAAATCTATACATGGTAAGTTAATTTTCAGCCAGGTGCCAAGACCATTAAATGGGATAAGAATAGTCTTTTCAACAAATAGCCCTAGGACAACTGGATATTCTTATGCAAAAGAAATAAGTAGGACTCTTACCTCACATCATATTAAAAAATTAACTCAAAATGGAATAAAGACTGAAATGTAAGAGTTAAAACTATAAAACTCTTAGAAGAAAACATACGGGTAAATTTTGATACCTAGGATTACGCAGTGGTTTCCTAAATGCCATACCAAAAGCACAGGATACAAAAGAAAAAAGAAATTAGATAAACTGGACAATAACACTAATGAAAAAGGAAAAAGACAACCCAAAGAATGGGAGAAGATATTTGCAAGTCATATATCTGATAATAGTCTGCTATCCAAAATACACAAAGAACCATTACAACTTAATAATGAAAAGACGATAACCTAACTTTAAAAGGGGAAAGGACTTGAGTAGGCATTTTCCCAAAGAAGATATGTAAATGACCAACAAATACAAGAAAATATGGTCAACATCATTAGTCATTAGGGAAAAGCGGATAAAAACCAAACACCACATGTTCTCACTCCTAAGTGGAAATTAACATTGAGAACACATGGACAGAGGGAGGGGAACATCACACACGGGGTGCCTGTTGGCAGGTAGGGGACAGATAGCATTAGGAGAAATACCTAATGTAGATGACGGGTTGATGGGTGCAGCAAACCACCATGGCATGTGTATACCTAAGTAATAAAACTGTATGTTCTGCATATGTACCCCAGAACTTAAAAAAAAAAAAAAAAAAAAAACCCTTGAGATAATTATTCATAACTACTGGGTTGGTTACAATATAAAAGACAGACATTAAAAAGTGTTGTTGAAGATGCAGAGAATTTGAAGCCCTCACAGATTACTGGTGAGAATGTAAAATGGTGCAATCACTTTCCTCAAAAAGTTAAATTTAGAGTCACTATATGACCCAGGAATTCTACCCCTAGGCATATACAAAAGAGAACTGAAAATATATGTCCACACAAAAACTTATACATAAATGTTCATAGCAGCATTATTCAAAATAGCTAAAAAGTAAAAACAACCGTCTACCAGTGAAGAGTGGATACACAAAATGTAATGTATCTAAACAATGAAATACTATTGAAACTTTAAAAAGAATGAAGTACTGATACAAGTTACAACATGAATGGACTTTGAAAACCTTATGCCAAGTGAAAGATATCAGTCACAAAAGGCCACATATCACTGGAGTCCATTTATAGAAAATGTTTAGAATGGGCCAGTTCTGAGACAGAAAGTGGAGAAAATACTACCATGGGTTGATGAGTATTGAATGGGGAGTGACTAGTAATAGGTACGGATTTTGACATCGGGGAGATGAAAATGACATGGAATTAGAGAGTGGTAATGGCTATATAGTTTTGTGAATATACTGAAAACAACTGAATTATATGTTTTGAAAAGTATTATGATATTTGAATTACTTTTTTAAAAAGCATACAGTAAGCACATATCATATCAGGAAAGAATAGGCATCTATTGCTTTAGTGGTCATGGTATTCTTCTAAGCATCATGAAGAAATAATTAAAACAGATTCAGGTAAATCAAAGATTGCACTTAATTTTATCCAATTTAAAATCTTTTTTAGTAATTTTTTTTTCCTGTTGCCATATATGTTACTCTTTCTTTCAAAACTGTAGTACTTAAAAAAAAATTCTTGTGTGCAATTTGAGAACGAAAGGCTCATATTAGCTTTAACTGCCAGTGGTGTAGACCTGCTGGCACCATTAACAAAAGGGGAGTATTCTGACACTCGCGAAAGATGCTCTTATTTCCCTGGTCCACAAAGAGCCAAAGGCAAGCCCTATTATTAGAGCCAGTGAGGCCAGATTCACCATATGATTAATCACCCAAGTAGAGGCAAAAATTCAGGTTGGATTGCACCTAGTGTGTGGGTCAGAGAGCTTTTCCTGAGCCTGTTAGGGTTTCAGGCTTGTAATTTCCTCCTTCTACAATAAACTTTCTTCTACCATGCTGTGGGGAAAAAAAAAAAAAAAAAAAAAAAAAAAGTTTGAACGATGAATCCCCTTGGAAGCAAAGTAGTTGCCAAAATATCAGACCAGGGAAATGACAAGAGGAGTTGATTTTATTCTTTAGCTACACACCATGCTTCAAATACCTCAAGCAGGATTTAAAAAGACATCTCTAAATTTCAGTTTCATCTTTTTCATTTTTTGCCATTACAACTCTCTCTCTCTCTGTGTGTGTGTGTGTGTATATATATGTATATATACACATACATATATACATTGTATATGCACACACAGAGAGAGATTGAGAGAGGGAGGAGAGAGAGAGAAAAGTAATGTGGTATTGCATGGCAAGGTCACAGTTTAAAAATATCTTGCCTTTTCCCAAAGTCTTTAAAAATATCTGTGATCAGCTAAGCAACCAATTACTGTACATCCCAAATGCATGTTTTCACAGCTATTTTTAGGGGCAAGATGCAGTTACGACACATCCTGTTCACTCAAAACAACAGACAGCCGTAGAAGGCAGCTAATGAGTAGGTAGCCAAATGACAATGTCTCCTTACTTTTGACTTTGCTTCCAAGGCCCGAGTGGCTGCCTGACCGTCTCCACTCTGGCGTCAAACAGTCCCCCTGCAGTATGCAGACAATTTAAATTATTACAAGGCAATGTTGCAAGTATGAGCCCTGGCACAAAATAAAGTAATTACATTCAATTAGCAGTCCCCAAAGTGATGGTCCAATACTAAGAGCTTTAGATGTTGCCTTTTGTTGACTTACAGAAGCCAGGTAATGAGTGAAACTTCAAAGTGTAAGAGACTAAATTACTGCTTAATTAGTGGAAACTAGATCAGAAAACATGGCAAAAGAGAAAAAAAGAACACATACCCACAATTTTCTTTTGTTGTAGGAATTCAGATAATATGCTCCATTTCCCAAATAACAACAACTGAATACCTCAATCCAGGAATGTTCTGAGGACAAACTCACGGGAATGACGTTGTTGGAAGTGTTTTCTGGGGAAAACATTAAAGTTGATGCCATATCTGCACCCCTAGTGACGTGTCTTCTCCTTTTAACGAAAACCAATGTTTCCTGTTTGATGTTTAAAAAGTAAAGTTAAATAGAATTATATTAGATATTTCCTAAATCCCACGACTGGTCCCATCAATATCTTTTTGCATAGTACACTGATAAGTTTGCTTCTTGGAAGAACAATCCTGAACTCAAATATGGCCAGACAAATTCTGAAAAATAAAGAAATATAGGGGAAGCTAGCTTTGCTGATAATTAAAACATAATTTATGTTTTTTAAGTATATGTATTTTTTATGTATATAATTTACTACACAAAAAAGGTGACATTGTCTCTCTGTGAAATAAAGACGGTTAGTCAATAAATGGGTCAAGGCAAATGGTTAAATTTGTAATCACTTATTATACCAAAATATATTTCAGATGGAACAGAGATTCAAATAAGAAAAATAAAACTAGCAACTTAATAAATGTTTAAAGAAAAATCTAAGAATTAACCATTCTAAGAATTACACCAAATCCTGACCATAAAAGTAGATAATTTTTATTTCTTGTAATATTGAAATTATCTATATTAAAATTTAAAATTATCTGTAAGAGGAATGATAATAAAAATACATGACAGACAAATAACATGTATTTACCATAAATACTACACACAGAGGGCTAGTGTCTTTAATGCATAAAGACCAGCAACACATTTACAACGAATTTAGTAACAAATAACCAATAGAAAATATAAACAATGTCAATAGAAAATAAAATGAGCAAAGGTTAGAAACAGCAGGAACAACAAAAAAAGCCTTAAAGACGAGAAGAATATCAGCCTCACCTACAATCAGACAATGCCAAAAGTAATATACAATTTTTGATTTATCAGATTTGCAAATTTCAAAGTTCAAAACATTTTGTGCCTGAGAATGTAAGGATGCAGACAACTCATACACGATTAGTGGGATGAGTTCAACCTCTATAAAATGCAATTTTGCAATACTATCAAAATGTAAAATTTATATACCATTTGACTTCTAGAATCTTCCTACATATACAAAGGACATGGGCAAAGATATTCATTGCAACTTGTTTATAATAGCAAAAGAAAAACAATATAGATGTCTAATAAAAAATGACTAGTAGAATACATGAAGCTGGTCAAAAAGAACTATATACTCTATATGCACTGAATTGTAATTATATGATATGATGTTAAGAAAAAGCGTGATGTTTTCAGTAGCATAGGAGACTATCATTTGTAATAAAAGCAGTAATACACATATATACATACTGTCGTCCATCTCTGGAAAAGTATCTAGTAAAAGTCTTGGGAAAAAGAGATGGCTAGGAGAGAAACCTTAGACTACATTTTTCATATTATACCAAGTTTATGTATTTTATATTCACATAAACACATTAATTGAAATGTTCAAGGGAACATTTTAATATAATGTTCTCTTCCAAAGTCTTGGGTCTGCTTTAATTAATTGAATTATAATTTGATAGCTCCAAAATTTATAGGTATGAAACTCAGAGTAGTCCTTGAACTCTATGTGCAATAAATGAATTTTCTCACTGGATGAACTGCTTATATCCTCTAGTTGGAAGACAAATATTAAAAGAAATTGATGAATTATTTATTTTAGTCATAACTTCCATCTTCACCTTCTTCTGTCTGCCTTCTCCATCCTTTATTCCATATTCAAGTTACAAAAAAGAGAAAGCTAGACAGAAACTTAAAACTCTGTCTTTATAAATTGAACATTGGTATAAAACCAGGACACAGTATTTTTTTTTACATGGGTAATAATAGAAAAATAATCTGATGACTGATTCATAACCTCCTTTTACTCATTTATGAATGTTATATAAATCTTTAACACCAGAGCCTTAAAATAAATTATTCATTTCATTCCCTATAAGACACACTATTAGGCTTATGTATTCTTATATGCCCCATAAGGTAATAAAGAAAAATGGTTTTCAAGAGTTTAATCTTCTACATCCTATTGTGATTTGTGAAATCACTTTTCTAGTTACTGATAAAAAGTCTATTGTCATTTAAATAAAATATATGTATCTGAATGATTGAGTAGTTTATATTTTATATAGCTACTGATTGTGTGTAACATGTAAAATCTGTATCTTCATCATGCCAAGGTGTGGAAAGAGTTCCCCAATGGAAAGACTGTATCTTCATTTAATTCTCATCCACTTTCTGTTCCAGAAACATTTGGGCAAATTGAGTAGTTCGGTAATGACTAAAATAGGTCAATTAAATTTCAAACCTCTCTCTTTCCCTAACTTTACCATGAGGAGGAAGAATTACACATTCAGATCATTGCTTCTTCTAAGTACGTCTTGAGGTTTTTATTTACACAAGTGCTTTTCCATCTACAGTGTTTCCTAATTACTTTTAAGAATGATAATCCTCACATACCCTTTGATCAAGCAGTCCCAGATTTCAGAATCTATCCTATCATAATAAAAGCAATACACAAAGAATATGAGCTAAAAAAATAATCAATTATACATTATTGATAATGGCAAACCCTGAAAACAACCTGTATGCCCAAGAACAGGAGAAAAATGATGATATATTTATATGATAATATATTATGGAACTATGAAAAAGCAGTGAGATATATGTTATTAAATACATGTGTAATAACTTCACTTTCATAAAAACAAACTTCAGCCAAAAACCCAAAAACCTATTATGTGAAATACATATGGAAGAGAATGTACCTGTTGTATTACCAAGGAAAAAGGTGGATGAATACACATCAAGCTCTTATCACCTATCACTCGAGGTGATGGAGTATTTCAGTTAGGCTGCCTTTAGCTGCAGATACTAGAGATCCAAATTCAAATTGATTTCAAAAGTAAGGATATAAATTGGAATAGAAATCTATTGTAATCCAGTCGGAAAATGATTTCAGGCTAAGTGTCTCTCTGGCTGTGTTCTCTGTGATTTCCTTGGCTGTTTCCTTAGCATTGCTTTTTTTCTGCTTTTTTCATACTGGAAAAATAGCCAATGCAATCCTTTGTATTATATCTATATTTCTAAAGAAACTGTCTAATTTATCACTTACCTGGAAAATTCTGGAAGGTGAAAGGTAATGGAATTAATACTCACTTTAGGACAGTGGGCATACACTGGAACTGTCCTAGGTAATCAAAAATCTATGGCTGTCTTTCACATGTCACAACACCCAAGGGAAAAGAAAGATGGCCTCTTCCACGGGTTTTACCTTAGGAGAGAAACTAATGTCTCAGAAGCCCCATCTTCTCTTTAAGATTCACTGGCCTGAATTGAGTAATTTCGCTATTCATGATCCAAGCCCTGTGGCTGGGGGATTGCCTAACACTGACTGTGTTTTAGAATAGCCCCTCATTCATTGGATAGAAGGATGAGTAATTTTGAACCAGTAATTTTCAAAGTGTGGTCAGGGGACCCCTGGGGATCCCTGGGACCCATTCTTCATAAAATAAGTTATTTTTAACATAAAATGGGTTTATTGTCAGGCATGGTGGCTCATGCCTATAATCCTAGCTACTTGAGAGGCTGAGCCACGAGGATTGCTTGAAGCCAGGAGTTTGAGACCAATGTGAGCAACATAGTGAAAGTCCATCTTTAAAAAATAAACATAAAGAAAATTAGGCACAGTAGCACACACATCTGTAGACCACCTATCCAGGAAGCCGAGGTGGGAGGAATACTTGAGTCCAAGACGTTGAAGAACAGCCTGGGTGATATGGCAAGATTCCCTTGCAAAGAAAATGATGTTTATTCTTACTATTTTTAAAATAGTTATTTTAACTGCTAACATAGTAAATATTAATAGATATGACCCAGATAAACAAAAAATAGTTGGAATCCTCAATAATTCCAAGAGGGTGAAGGGGTCCTGGGAACAAAAAGTTGGGAAATTCTATCTTAGACCAGTCATGTGAACTCACCTGGAGCTTGGCATTTTAATTCTAGACATTTTAATATAATTTAAATAAAATTTACTATAACCTAATTTCTGCATACTGATTGTAATATTTACTAATGTTTAAAATGAAATTTGTCTCTGAGTTTAAGAAATCTAGAAAATTTATCTAGGTTCTTCTATGAAGGTAAACAGTTTATTTCTAGAATTTTGTAATAGGGCTAGTTAAATATTGTTTATTAAATTTGTTAATATATTTTAATTATATTAAATCAATTTTTTGAACTAGCAGTGTCTCTATTCCTAGCCTGATTTTTAGAATTAAAATTAATGTGTGTGTCAGAAAATTTTTAAAGACAGATAATTAGGAACTATTGAATATTTTTCTCCATTACTAATGATGGAAATTTCATTTTGTCAAATGCTTCCACCATTAATTAAGATCATATTTTCCCCTCCCATGTTAACATATTTTATACTACTGAATCATCCTTACATTTCAGGTTTGAATCACACTTAATTATTTTGTAACATACCTGAAATATACTGCTAAACTATTTGTTAATATTTATTTACATGATCTTTACACCTATATTCAAACATGCAATTACTCTATGGTTTGATTTTTAGTATCTATGTTTACGATGTTCAACTTCAATGTTATACTTTAAAAAAACAAGTAAACAGGTTTTTGATGTTCTGAAAAAACCTATAAATGGAAAAGGAAGACATTTATTTACAAAACTATGATACATACTTAGTATGACAGGCATTATTCAAAGTATTATCAAATAGTAGTTTATTTAATCATAACAACACTATGTAGTAAGTATTATTATTATTTCTATTTTATAGAGAAGAAATGGAGGCACAGAAAAGATAAGTAACTTGGCCAAGAAAACACAGCTTATAAATGACAAAACTAGGTAAAATTTGACTCCAGAGCATCTGAGAGTTCATGGTCTGACACAATTTGAACCTTGAGCTTCTTTTTGTCATTGACTTTTTTTTTTTTTTTTTTTTACATTTTTTAGTTTTTTCCAGGATCTCTATGATTTCCTTTATGGATAAAAATCATTCATCCAATGTAGAAAATTTTGCTTTGAGTTTTGCAAAAGAGTTGACTGAAGGCTTCTGAACAGATGAACAGTTTAAAGCATCTGCTTAAGATGAAAATTTAAGCATCACTATTCCTCTGTTTAAAAACATCTACTGAACACTTCCTATGACTCAGACACTGATTTGGATAAGGGAAGTATAGTAGTGAACACTCACAAAAATAGATCACATCTCTGTTCTCATAGTAATTACGTTCAAATGAGACAAGACACAGAAAACAAATAAACGAGTAGTGGTAAGTGCCAAGAGAAAAATAAAATAGTACAAGGAGACACAGAGTAATGGGAGAGAGAACAGACTGTTTTAGACAGTGTGTCAGGGAAAATCAGAATGAAGTGCTGGAGCCAGCCATGTGGATAGGTATCTGGGGAGAGTATTCCACCAGCAAGGGAAAATACGTCAGCAGTAATGTGCGTGTAGCGTTCTAGAAGCAGTGAAGAGGACTATATGGCTGGCACAGTATGACAGTGGAAAACATGGTAAAGGATGTAATTAAGAGGTTTCTGCGGGCTAACTCATGTAGGATTTTGTAGGCCACAGTAAGAACTACTTTATTTCATTAAGATGAAGAGCCATAAGGAGACTTTGAGCAAAATGCATAGATGGAATTACACATTCAAAGACATTCTTCTGACTCCTAATTGAGGAATAATCTATGATGGAGCCAGGCTGAAAACAACAAGACAGAATTGAATTGGTACTGCAGTCTTTGAGGCGATAGTGGCTATCACTAACTTGATAGCAGTGGAAATGATGAGCAGTACTTCAGTTCTGTGTATATTTAGAAGGTAGAGCTGACCAGAATCTTTGCAGAATTAGCTATAAAAGGAAGAAGTCAAGGATGACTCAAAAATTTATGATTTCAGCAGCTGTAAGGATGCCAGGCTGTTTCTTGAGTGGGAAAGCCCAGAGAAGGAGCAAATTTAAGGAAAAACATTAAAAATTTGATTTTGCCATTGTTAATTTTGAGACGATGTATTGGTTTCCTACTGCTGTTAATAACAAATTACCACAAACGTAATAGCTTAAAGCAACACAACCTAATTTTCTTGTAGTTTTATAAGTTAAAATGTTGGCATGTATCTCACTGGGCTAAAATCAAGGTAGTCACGGGGTCTATCCTTTCTTTTGGAGGCTGTAAGGAAGAATCTGTTTTCTGGCATTTTCCAGTATTTAGAAGCTTCTTACTTTCTCTGGCTCAGGAGCCCTCTTCCACCTTCAAAGTCAGTCAAGAAGGATTGAGGCCTTCTCACATTGCATCACTCTGACTCTTCTACCTTATTCTTCCACTTTTAAGGACCTTTGTGATTATACTGGGCCCCTCAAGATAATCCACAATAATCTCCCTATATTAAAGTCAGCTAATCAGCAACCTTAATTCTATCTGCAACCTTAATTTTCCTTTGCCACGTTAGGCAACATGTTCACTAGTTCTGGGAATTAGAATGTGAATATTTTGCAGGGAAGATTATTCTGCTTAACACAGATGCCTATTTGACAGCCAATGGACTTATAATAAAATAGTATATATTTTACCTTCTTAAAAAAGAAATATATAAAGAAACAGGATAAAGGGTTATATAACAATAAGTTTTGTTGCTCTATAAAAATGCAGAATTACCAAACCAGCTTTTAAGGCAAATTTTTATTCTAAAGCACTTAAATAAAATAAAATTTTCTTTTACAAAATTTATAGCTGTGGTAATTCTAATAGGTACAAATGTATTGGTCATCAGACTTTGTGCTGAGTGTTGTTTACCCAGTTAAACCCTTCAAAATGGTGACTTAAAAAAAAATGCTTAAAAGCCCATAAATAAAGCCTTTAATTCTTAAATTATAAAACTGAAAGTATGTAGTGCTATGTTACATTTTAAAAGTGCTGTTTATAATCCATCTTATATAAATTAATCATGAAAAGTCCACCAGGAGATAAAATAAAAATGGTTTTATTCTTATTAAGTAAAATATCCTTGCTAATATTTTGATTATATACTTTGTCATTATATGCATATAACTATAAATACATGAATATTTATACACACAGACATTTATATTGATGTTTAATGTGTTTACGGTTTTAAATCTGCTTAATATATTGGAAACACTGCTTCATGTTACTAATATTCTGTATACCATCACATTTAATGGTATTCTAATATTCCATTGAGTCATAATTTACTTAACCAATTATCATTATCAGATACTTGGATTTTCAGTTTCACTCTAAATACCACTAACATGAACAAACTTGTATTGAAATCATTGCATGTATCTAGTGATTGATTCTTGGGATAAATCCCTGAAGGAAAAAATTATTGTGACGAAGTTTATCTATATTTTCTAAAGCTTTCAGTATAAAATGAGAACCATTATAGTCTCCGAAATAAATGCCTCAGTCAGTTTAACTGAAACTTATTTTAAGAGAATACACCTGATTTATCATCAACTTCTCACACAGAAAATTCAAATACAGATATATAAGCCTTTGAATTTCAAATTGTGAAAATTATTAATATGTCAGGACTAATAATTATTAACATTTCAAAAGAAGGTTTGGGGAGCCCTTTTATTCTCTTGTCAACAAATGTAAAGCGTTATTATTAAATTTACATTGAGAAGACATATTGCCACTTTCTTCCTCTGCTTCTACTATAAATGACAAAAGAGAAAATATAGGAAATAGTAATATTTATAAAATGGTAAGTACTTAATAAATGCCTACTAAGCTTTAGGCAGTGCACCGAGCATCTATATTTATTATCTTAAACCTCACATAAAGCTAGAGTGAAGTAATAGTATTATTTCCATTTCAAAGATATAAAAACCCAGGTCTAGAAAGGCAACACGTTAGTCCACCCAGTTAGTAAATGGGGCATATAGGATTCAAAATCAGATGCATCTGACACTGGAGTCCTGTCTCCTAAAGTAAAGTCTGTGTTTCCTTGACTTTCTCCTCTGGCTATTAGTAGCAGTAGCAGTAGTAGTATCATTCATTCATTCATTTGCTCATGAGATTATTTAGTGCCTATTATGCACCAAGATCTCTGCTAGTTACTTGGGAGATTATAGGGAACATAATAGAGGCAGTGATCTCTTCGAGCTTACAATGTTTTAGAAAAGGCAATTATTTATTCAATTGGCAATTCCACTAGAGTATATTGAGTGTTATATTGGTGGAATCACAGAATGCTACATAACTGTGTGTCCTCTGCACCACTAGCATTTTATACTCATCTTCATTGGCCTTGTTACCTTGAAAAATGAATTTTCACCTATGTGCTGGTTGTCCTTTATAAACTAGAAACTTCTTAATAGCAGGCATCTTACCTGATTTGTGTTTGTGACTCCAGCACCTAGCATAGTTCCAGGCACATAGTAAGTGGGTGCCTAATTTTTTTTTTTCTGAAATACTCATTGGTTATAACTAGTCTCTAAATAAGCAGTTTTTGAGTCCTGATTCTGTTATTCTCAATGATTTATTATTGGTAAAGTGAAACTGTTAATTATGTGATTATACTAATCAAATGAAGTTTTTGGAATTAAAAATAATGCCATCATTCACTCTCTAATTCAATAAGTATTTTTTCCACTTACTTTATGGCAAAATATTACTTTATGTCGAGCACTAAAGATAGAAATTATGCACTGAGTTTACATTTAGGATTTTGACTTGAGTGGAAAAGATAAGACAAGGTTATAACAAAATACAAAGATGACCATTCAGGAATTTATTATGTATGTGTATGCATGAGTGTGTGTGTGTGCAAGAAATTCTGTATCCATCCTCAGGAAGAGTGACTATTGGAAGGAATGGGAGAGTGACTCACTGAGAGTGCTTAGGCCTCCCCTTTCAGTCTTTTCTAATTGACCACCTAAGCTTTTCAGATCAATGACCAGCATGTGAAATGAATCCTTCATGCTGGATAGATCTCTCAGGACATGGAGGACATAAAGACTGCAGGTTCCATGTGGCTGGGTGTTTCAGCCCCCTGAGATCCAGAGGTTCCAATATGGCTTTCCAGATGTGGTACCCAGATGGTCTGGACATTAGCACTGAGGCCTTGAGCCAGGGCAAGCCATAACCAAGTTGGTTATGAAGGAATGAAATCACACTCAGAGCCACTGTCCTTCAAAAAACCAGGCTGGCCTATGCAGGGACATAGGATGAAAGCAGTAATGAGCAGAGGAAGGAAGACCTAACAACTCAGTTGTTCTGTATGCAAGCAAGGGTCGGTGGTGGCAAACCCGGCAATGTCAAGATTCTTCCAAGATAAGATGTTGAGAGGCTCAGAACACTGAAAAGTTTAAGAAACTCTCACTCAGCTGTCCGTATGTGAATCAAAGTCAAAATAATACTAAGCTATAAAATGCTAAACTTGTGTGCATGCTAAAATAAAAACACTTTCTATATTTGTAGATGAAAAAACTATAAAAATTAATAATGTAAACTTTCCTCACCTTGTTGATGCCCTATTTTGCTGACAGTCTAAACCTCTGCTTTCTTACTCTGCATAATGGGTAAGCACTGGTCCTTTTGCTCTGGAGAAGGGAAGCTGGGAGACCTGTTTTCTGGACTGATTTTTTTTTTTGTATTATCTAAGACGGTAAATAGGTGGCCTTAAGAATGTGGTTCTGGACTTCCTGCTAAACTTAAACTGTTTTATATTTCTAGAACCTCATTCTGATATAATAAATAAACAGTGTGATTTTATTCACACTCTGAGTGGTACAAACCAATTCATATTTATTATAGTTAAAACATAAGGGAGAAAGTGCCAAGAAGTATATGAGAGGTTTAAATAAATTATTAATCGAAATTCAGAAAACAGACACAATTACATTAGGAATCTGACAAGATTTATGGAAGACATTGCATTTTGACTTTAAGTGTAATGGAAGTGTGGGGATAACAGATGTAAAGAACAATGTCTAATTCGAGGGCTGAGAGAATACCTAAAGTAGGAGCAAACTTGGAAGAGCTTCCCTCACCAAGGCTGAGATCCAGACTTCTTTAGGAGTGTGGCTGTGCCCAGTGGATGGTAAACTTTACTAAGTGCTGCAGGCAGTAACTATAAAGCTGGGAGCCACTCACTGGGGACTTGCTGGGAAGCTGCCCACTGGGGTGCTGGCACGATTCACTGGAAAACTTTCATGGTTGCTCTGGCAAAACTCTTTGGAAGGGGGTGCACCACTGAGTCTCCTCAAACCAGTGGTAGGAGAGCTGCAGTGAGCTGTTGGAGCAAGGTATATAGCAACTGAACAAGGAGGAGAAACTTTCTTCTCTTGCAGTGTCCCATATTCCCCCACATATTCTACTGACAATGGCTGGCTCACAAAGAGGAACACTTACAGGATCCTATGCCAGGACAAAAACAGTGGGTTTGGAGCTAAGAGGCAATACATCACTAGAATTCACCCAGTGGCAATGTGTGTGTATGTATCTCAAGATTATGAAGAGTTGCCCATTTTCCTCTTATCTTCAGGCTATAAAGTATCAGAATAAAAGTTATCTGCAGTGAGTTGAAAACCTGTTTTCCAATTACTGCGTTAAGGCGCATGCTATTTATATCTATAGCTCCTTTTGTCAACTCAGTAGCACACTTCTAGGTTTTCTCCATGGGGCTTAGATGGCTGTATTTATTGGCTTGGGGTAATGAAGTGGGAATTGAACAAAACTTCAGTTTCAGTAATTATACCTGTTTGCCTGTACTATCCCTTATATATTGCTCCTTCCACTTGAATCTGCTATACAGTTACCCTGAATTCCCCAGAGTATCTGGCCAATGGTACTTAGGAATTTTTTTTTTTAATTGAGTCTGATCTAAATGAAAAGTAAGTGATGAAAACCACAAGCTTTGGAGTCAGACAGACCCATTTAAATTCTAGATCTTTCACTTAGGTTTTGTGTGACCCTGAGTACATTACTAATATCTAATTTTTTTAGCCACAGTTTTTCCATCCATAAAATGAGGATTATAAAATCTTTCCTCTATGGTTGCTGTGAGTATTAAATGTGGCTACCTATAAAAACCATAGCCTGGCACATAATAAGTCCTCGACAAATGGAAGCTATTATTAGTAGAGGGAATTTCAAGTTGCACTGATTCTTAAAATGAATGAAAAGATGATAGATTCTTGAGTACAGCCTCAAAGCTGCGCTCTCCTAAAATATGATTTCAGAAAATGAAAAGGCAAAACACAGGGGCCTCAAGGAGAGAACTAAATTCTTGATGAATGGCTACTAAAACTAAGAAATTCATTCCACGAAAGTAATGAAAACAGTGAATTTAAAAACTGAATAATCAGATCTGGTTTGCATTTCATCAGACTGTGCTATAGACCAAATCTGTTTTACTGTCTCATTTATGTGACAGATGGTGTGACAACTTATTGAGCTGGTAAATTGTTTTCAGTTATTTAATCACAGTGCAATCATCTTACTGTATTTCTACTCCCCTAATTTGAAACAGATTCAGCCCTTTGTCCAGCTGGCTTCCTGTACATGCAACGCCAGTCAGCAGGCTGGGCTGTCCCCTTCAGTCTACTTGTTCATGCTAGACTCTTGGAGACAACAGCATGCTTATGTCACAAGCCACTTCTGTCATGGCAGGATTTGTGTTTCTCCTCAGGGTAATAATATCTGATGGAGGCACCAGGTCTCCTTTCCTTAAAAGCAAGGGGTCTGAATACCAGTTTAGGAAGAGGTGCTTCAAAGATCAAAACCAGGCCTGTGACAGTGACATGTGAGTTTGTGAATTGGAAATGGCAGTGTCAAATCTCTCCTAAACAAGGAAATAGCCCCTGACCAGCAGAAAAGGAACATGGAATATTGCTGGCCCCAATTAGAGAGGCAAGTTTTGTAAAAGGTAGCCACAGGCACTGACAGGTTTTTTATTTTTCTAATGTAGTTCTGTACAGAATATCGGAAAAATAAACTGGGAAAAACAGGCGAAATGTGATAGGCAACTTCAAAGATAAGAGCACAAATACATGGCTTTCAGCTTTATGATGAGAGAAGTTTTGCTCTAGGTGGGCTGAATATGCATAATTTCTGACTGAGATAACTTGCAAACAGGAGCTAAGACCTGCAACTCAAGTTTGGTAAGTTAATAATAATAATAGTTATGTTTATTTGGAGACTTCAATAATCACTATTATTCTTTAGTATTATGCGACACTTGTTAGTACTTATATGTGCCAAGAAGTCATACATATTAATCTATTTATCCTCATTTAAACCATGCTGCGCACACCAACGTGGCACATGTATACATATGTAACAAACCTGCATGTTGTGCACATGTACCCTAGAACTTAAAGTATAATTTAAAAAAAGAATAACAATAGCCATTTATTTTTCTTAAAAATCTGCAAGGTTAATTTTTATCTCTTTATTTTGTCTAAAACCCTGAACATGTGATACACTATCTCATTAAATACTTTGTATTATTGTGTTTGTTTGATAAGCAATATTTAATGTTGCCTTAAAATTTAATATCAGTTTCAAAATAAAATTTCTGGAAACTGTGAAATTTAAAAAAATACGCTGCAACTTGTCACTAATCAATTATTCAATAATATATTGAACAAACATTTCTGTAACACCTACTATACTTCAGAGACTCAATCCTTTTTCATTCTCACAGCACAGGAGACGGGTATAATCATCAACTTACCCAGATCCTCTAAGAGGCTAAATAATTTGTCATGGCTGTGCAGCTAGTGGGTGTTAGAAATAGTTTCAAGTCCATGCCTAGCTCAAAATTGTCCTTTTTTTCTGGCTACCTCTCAACCGATGGAAGCTATCCCTTTGCTTTGCCCACCCATTAATAGGGAAACCTTGCCAAAGTCCCCAACCTCTCTTAGGCTTCATCTCCTCATTTGCATAATTATCATATGTACCATATGGGTTTGTTGTGAAGTTAAATGAGGTGAAATATAAACTTTCTTAGAACACTGATTAAAACACAAGTATATTTTCACTGAATGAAGTCAAAGTATGTTTCTTTTTTCATTCAGGGTTTCAGTCCACTGACAGAGTGTAGTAGCTTAATTATTTTCTTCGTCAGGATTTAAATAATGTATAGTCTAATGTTAGTTATTTTTAAACCAGTGTTCCTCACTTACCCAGTGCCTTTTTGTTTTGGTTTGGTTTGGTTTGGTTTGGTTTGGTTTGGTTTGAGACAGAGTCTTGCTCTGTCACCCATGCTGGGGTGCAGTGGCGCGATCTTGGCTCACTGTAACCTCTGCCTCCTGGTTCAAGCGATTCTCCTGCCTCTGCCTCCCGAGTAGCTGGAATGACAGGTGCATGCCCCCATGCCTGGTTAATTTTTGTATTTTTAGTAGGGACAGGTTTCACCATGTTGGTCAGGCTACTGCCTTTTTAAAAATACACCCAAACCTAGTAGGAACATGCAGAGAAATATCAAGGTTACATTTTTTTAAAAATCCAAAACCAATTATTTCTTATATTAGCTTTCCGTTCAACTCCAGATCTTTTCATTATTCAGAGAATGCTTGTCCAATTAAGGTCCCTGACTTTCTCTCTTCTGTAGCCTATAACTTAGGTAAGTTTTATAAAAAGAAAATGTTGAAATTGAGAACTGAATATGTTCTTAATAGGAGGTTATGCATCTCTACCAAAGAACTTCAGTAGCGCTTGTGAAAGGAAACATTTTCAAATCAAATAGCCAAATATAAAACCAGCCTGTAGGATTGTGGCTTTAGATCTGTCTTTTAGTTTTTCTCTCGGAGCACAAACTTTCTCTGCCTGTGGTATCAGCAAACAATTTCCTATCTAAGAGCTGAGGTATGGAGAGGTTACTTAACAAGAAGCACACTTAAGGAAGTCTTGTCCAGTTCCTGTGTTTAGGATCATTTCCATTGTGACTGGGAACCTTCAGAATGGGAAGTTTGTCGAAATTTCAGATCTTCATCTTGGCTCGGCTTATGGAAAAACCTGTCGGGTATAGTATTGTATAGTATTAGTAAAACTAGAATGACATAATCTTTCTAGCAATTTAATGTCTGTCACTGACTACATTTTACTGAAAATCTGATGAGATTAGTCACAGTTTTTTAAGAAGCAATATCTGTAAATTAGACTACATCTTACACAACAGTGAAAGTTGAGCTATAAGTAGAGTTGGTAAACTGTATTGTTTTCTGCCACAGCAATGTCCACAAGCAAGCTAAATTCAATGATCTCTTACTAAACTTTGCCTTATGATGGTGGTTTTGTATTGCATCAATCTTCTTCATTAAATAATGATGGACAGTTACTACCTATGATTATCCTTTCTGCTCTCAAAAGAAAATGAGGCATGTATATATATATTCTATTAAAAGATTTTTAAAAGAAAAAATAAACATAGAAGGTGATATGTGTAATAAAGAACAAAAAAGTGCTAAAAAAATGAAGTGTTTGGACAGTTTGATTCTAATAAAATATAACCTTCAAAACTGATTATAGTTTATTTTTCTTACTGAATTAAAGGTATACTAATATTTATGATATTTTCACCATTTGATTTATAGGGATTAGCTAATGAGAGTAAAAGTATGTGTATATCACTCACTCACAGACACAGAAGTGTGTGTTACAGTAATTCTGTACCTTGAAAAATTATGTTTTTAGGTTAATGCATTTTAAAATTATTAGTTTATTCATAATATGACTTGTCAATAATAAATAATTATAATTATACTTTATAAATATATAGGGTCATTGTTGATCAGATGATGAGCAGCACTTCCTGGAAGAAAGAAGTAGATAGGGAAAAAGAAGAGGCTGAAGATATTTTGAAAATTAGATTTCTTTATTTCAACTTATGGTTCCTGAAGACACGAAGCTTCATTGGTTTTGGAGGGCAGAATCAGTGTTCATTTCTGAAAAACTGAACGAAAGCCTAGCAAACAGAAAAGTTCAAATGAAAGTTTTGGCATTCAAAAAGAAAGCAAAATACCTAAGAAAACATGATCTAGCTAATTTTAATGTAGTTGAGACCCTATGTATAGAAATGCACATTAAAGGCTATCTATATATGCTTTCCCGGTGCTCCAATAGTATGTTTCTTTCATGTCTGAGGTACATAATAAATACTTTGGAATGAATGAACACAGCAGAATTATAGTCACTAAGTAAGATACCAAGTAACTAGGACACTGGTAATCAGGGTGAATTCTTAATAACTTGTGACAAAAATCCAAAAGTATGGTCCTCTATAACCCTGAATATTTTATCCCAAATTTGGTCTACTTTAAAGTTATTCTCAACATAATGACTTCCATAAAGTTCTGGGATTTGTGTTTTACAAATATCCCTTGTCCTACAGCATCTATCAATTTTTATATTCCTGAATAGCTAGAGTGATCTCTTCTTTTGTCCCTGATATTTGATTATCAGGTTACTTCCATAAATACAGCATGTCTATATAGTACCACAAACTCAATCATGATGTAACTAAAGTGGTTGCTTGGCAGTCAAACAGCTACGGAACTAACAATTACACCAGGAACAATCAGTTTAATTTGGTCCTTTCTAAAACCTGAAGATTCTTCAGTAATTTGTATATAACCATCTTATCTGATCAGTGTTTTAATATATTTTGTGCAATCATTCACAGTTCTTAAAACCTAGCACTTTATAAATTTCCTATACCTATTATATCAAATATAAAAATTATAAATTTGAACCAAAAGCTTCATGGCTAAAAGTGGTATAGAAAATTAATTTTTATTAGTGGAAAAATTGCTTTAAGTAGGTGAGAAGTATTTTCCTATGAATTGAGGAAATAACCAAATTGGAGAAATTTTAATTTCATTTTACTTGAGCATACTTATTCTAACAAACCTGGTTAAATTGCCCAGGGAGTTATAAAGAAATAATAGGATTAACAAAATTAAAACCCGTCAGAATGAAACATTCTGTTTCCTAAAGTGGGTGTAATCTAATCTCATTCAGTAAAAGAAAAAAAATGTTTGATTCTGTCTCAGTAAGGAATCACATAAAACTTAGAAAATATCATTTGAAGCTAAGGTCTAACTCTCTACAAGAACTCTTGAGAAAGTTTAATGAAAGCTTTAGATTTCAAGGCATAAATATAGACTGAAACGTTTACCAAGGTATATTTATTAGATTTATTATTTCCTTTAAAGAACTCATGTAGCTGTCTAAGATTTATCAAATTGATGGATACCAAGAAAATAATCTATGGTCTTAATTGCCAAGTTCCCAAACCGTAAAGAATGATACTAGGATCAGAGGGTAAAAACCACTCCTTTGATCACAGAGTACAAACATTATATAATCTTTGCTACCACACTATGAGAAAATTTATTCACATAATGCACAATTGCATTGTTTCGAGTTTCTTCAGAAAATTAAAAGCCCATGTTAATATGTAACTATAGTAATATTGATAAGTACTCTCTGCTTAAAAAAAAAAAAAAAATCAGCAGGACCAAATAGATGACATCTCAGCTATCTCCTTCAGGAAGTTCCACAATTCTATGAAAATTTTAAATCTGGGAAGAAATTTTGTTTTTGTTTTAGCTTAGAAAAATCTTGTATTTTTTGAAATTGATAGCCATAGCTTCACCTGTGAGCCATGACTCTGAAATCCATATCTAAAGCCCAAGTTTCTGTCTTTGGAGAAATAGATACATGGCTCAAACAAGCCACTGAATATCTCTACTTGGGAGTCCCTAAAGCACCTCAAACTAAAGATCTCTACAACAGAAGGTATTGCTGTCTGCAACCCTACTCATATTTTGTTTCATTTATTCTTATAGGTGATGCTACTATTCCTTAGTAACCCAAGGCAAGGAGTTTTGGAGCTGTCCTAAATGGCTCTTTACCATCCACTTTCAATGTCTGCAAAAGTTATATAACAAAACAATAGTGAATGTTTTAATGATTGGATGTTCTTCACATAGTGATTGAAGTTCTTTTGTGCCTTGAAGCTATCAATAAAGCAAGGCGTTACAGCAAATCCATCCATTTTTTTTCAGGTGAGACCCTCAGTTTTCCCCCAGATTCAAGACAGATTATGTTGATGCTCTTTATCAGCTAGAGGTACAAGACGGCACTGGGAGAAGGCGGCGCGGGTGTCATTTTTGAAGACATGCAGAATGTCTTAGTTTAGGCTACTATAACAAAATGCTATAGACTAGGTGGCTTATATAAACAACAGAACTTACTTTCTCACAGCTCTGAAGGCTGGAAGTCAGGCTGAAGGTGCCAGAATAGTATGGTTCTGATGAAGGCTCTCTTTCTGGATTGTAGACAGCACCTTCTCAACGTGTCCTCAGTTTTAAAGGTTCTGATGTTTTGTTAGAGTAACACCGTCCAATACAGTTGCTACTGTATTTAGCATATGGAATGTAGCTAGCCCAAATTTAGCATATGGAATGTGGCTAGCTCAAACTGAAGGTAAGTATAAAATGCACACCAAGCTTCAAAGATTTATTATGGAAAAAGAAATACAAAACATATTTTTAAAATATTGATTACATAATGAAATGATAATATTTCAGACATATAGGGCTAAATAAGATATGTTAAATTAATTACATCTATTTCTTATTTTTTAATCTGGCTACTGGAAAATTAAAAATTACATTTATGGCTCACATTTTATTTATGTTGGCTTGCCCTCTTTTAGAGTATTCATTTTGTTTGCACACAAACGACTGAGTTAATTTAAGACACTTTATTCTCAAAAATGATTGGAGGGAACTAATGTATACTGAATTATAAGATGTAGGAAGATGGTCTTCTGGTGGAGTTATGAATAACTACATATCAGTGTTTTTATAAACGTAGTGGATAACATGTTAATATGTAAAACAGTTTAGCATTCCTATATTCTTACCTTGCTTCTCTTCATGTAATTTAAACAACAGCTGAGACACACTTAACCTCAGAGAAGTGATTACCCAGAGAATCAACAGAACAAAAGACTAAATATTTATTTCCTGGGACATAACAAAAGATTTGGGAGGGTACCCTATGCGTTAAGTGTGAATATATTTTTACCTTTAAAACTAGGTAGATAAAGCTAAATAAAGCTTTCTCAACCGAGGGATAGTGGAAAAGAAGAGAGAGGAAGAGTAAGAGAGTTTAGATAGCAGCCTGTCACTGAAAGAAAGTGATCTATGTCCTGCATTTCACATAGATCAGCAACCTGGAAGTGGGGGGGGAGAAATAAACAAATTCACACATTGAGGATCTAAGTCTTATGCAAACAAGGTAGCAACATCTCAGAGTTCTAACTTCAACCCAAATGGTGCTCATGCTGTAGGTTACACATTAAGAGGTGGTTTCTGTGGGAACATGGCTTTATTTAGCCCCAGTGTATTTCCGGAGGTCCTAGAACATGGCATGGAGCATCTGCATGTTTTCCATGCCCTGAAGAAAAACAAGGAAATAGCTGAAAGAGATCTGACCAAGGGAAGGTCCAGGAACAAGGGTGAGTGATGTCAAAGTAGCAACTAGCATGAACAGGGAGCCAAGAACAGGTTGGGGTTATGTACATTTCAGTGGAGCATGGAGTAAAAAAGGCCAGATTCTACTCTTCTGACTGCTATGGTCTGAATGCTTGTGTTAAAATTCACATGTTGAATTTTAATCCCCAATGCAACAATATTAAGAGGTGGGGCCTTGAAGAAGTGTTAAGGCCATGAAGGTGGTGCCCTCATGAATGGGATGAGTGCCCTTATAAAAGAAGTTCACAGGAGATAGCCCTTTTCATCATGTGAGGACCCAGTAAAAAAATTCCAACTATGAGAAAGCGGCCCTCATCTGACACTAAATCTGTTGATGCCTTGATCTTGGACTTCACAGCCTCCAGAACTGTGAGAAATAAACTTCTGTTGCTTATGAGCTACCCAGTTTATGGTATTTTGTTATAACAGCCTGAAACTAACTAGTGCAAACTCTAAGAGCTGATTGTTATTTCAAGAGCTCCTGAAATATACATGCAACTAGTGGAGAAAATGAAGGAAGGAAAACTCCGAAACAGAAATTAGGTTGTTTGAGAAATATAAAAAAAGGTTATAGTTCCTGCCTACTTTGAATTTAATTCCATAAGCTCCTATCTTCTACATTATCAATGAAGTGGAGAGGAACATGAGCCAGTTTAAATTTCTGAAAGATTTTGGGAAACTTTTATTTAGTTTATTTTGTGAACATTTACCAGTAAGAAAAAAAAGATTTCAAAATCAGTTTAGTTAGTCTCTAATTTAATAAAGGTCGATCGTAGAAAGATATTTAGTAGCCTCTCTTTATCTCTTTTAATTACCATTTCAATGTACAGGGTTGTTTTTTCCTTTCATAATCTCAAGTTTTTACTATTAAAATTTCCAAATAAACAGAAAAGTTCAAACACAAGTACAAAGAACATCATGGTATACATGTCATGTAGATTGAAAAATTAACATATTGTTATATTTGTTTTATATATTTCTCTATATAAGTACACATATTTTTCTGAAATATTTGAAAATTAATTGCAGTCATAATGCTTTCACACTTAAATTCTTGAAAATAAGGTCATTCTGTTATATAACTATAATACTATTAACAAAATAACAAATTAACAAAAACCCCTTGCTATTATCTAATATTGAATCCATATTCAAATTTTGCCATTTATGCCAAAGATGTGTTTTCTAGATCTTTTTTATCCCCAAATAATTCAATTTAGGTTCACACATTGTGTTAGATGTTACATTTCTTTGGGATCTTTTAGAGAATAGTTTTCTCTATACACATATCTTTATAATGATATTCACTTTTTGAAAAGTCCAGACCAATTTTCTCATAAAAAGTTCCATATTCTGAATTTGTTTCATTGCTTCCTCATTGTATAGTTTAACATGTTGCCCAACCTCTTGTATCTCCCATGGATGAAGATTTAGATATAAAGGCTTGCTTAGATTCGGAATTAACATTTGTGACAAGAACACATCATAGGTGATATTTTATTCCTTGTATTTCAAGTATTTCATATTGCATCGCATCAGGACTGACATAACTTCAGGTTGTACCACCATTTTATCCCTTGGTTAAGGTCATTACAATGAGATCTCTCCACTTTAAAGGCACATTTTCAGCTTTACAATGAATAAGTAATCTATGAGATTATTTTAGACATCATCTAACTCCATTCCTTCTTCTTTTACTGCTTTGGTTTCTAACCAACTGCTTATCTTGAGAAAGGTATTTCTTTTTCCTAAAGTTTCCTTTTTGTTCTATTCATTCACTAAGAAAAAATACAGTGTTGTTGTGATTCAGTGAAGTAATGTACGTAAAATAGTTTTATAAATTGCAAATGTTGTAAATATTATATTTAAAATATTTATGTTTATAGTGGGAAGAACAGGAAGCAAAAGCACTTTTATCACCATTGTTGTAGTTTGAGTGTGTTCATTCCCCATAAGAAGAAAACATGCATTTGACTACATGGTTTACTAAGGCATACTTAGTTTGCTAGGACTGATATAACCAAATATCACAGACTGGGTGACTTAAACAATATAAATTTATTTGCTCAGAGTACTGGAGGCAAGTCTAAGATCAAGGTGTTGGGCAAGGTTGGTTTCTTCTTCTGATGCCTCTCTCCTTGGCGTGCAACCAGCCGCCTTCCCACTGTGCCCTCACGTGATCTTTCCTCTGTGTGTGTGTCTCTTTGAATTTTGTAATCTGTTCTTGTAAAGACACGAGTCAGATTAGATTACAGCCCACCCTAAGGGCCCCATTTTAATTTAAAAACCTCATTAAAGACCTTAATTTCAAATAGTCACATTCTGAGGTACTGGGGCTTAGTACTTCAACATATGAATTTTGGGAGACACGATTCAGCCCACAACAGCACACGTTATGTACATTGTGTATCACGTTATGTACATTAAGTGGACTTAAGTTGTAATATATATTTATAATTCTGTTTCATCAAAGAAATAGTCAACATTTTCATAATGCTAGTCAATACGCAGTAGCAAATCATGCCCTCCTTTGTCAAAGCCTTCCAATTCTTTCCAATCTTGCTCAAACATACAAGCAAAGTCCTTTTTATGCCCCACAAAGCTCTCCTCAGTCTGCTCTCTTAGCCCTTCTTCTCTCTTGATTTATGTCCTGCTATTCTATCTATCACTTGATCTCTCCATGTCAGTGCCCCGGGACACTATGACAGGTTTCCCACCTGAGTGTTCATGCACTTGTTCTCCCTCACCCTGCAATGCTTTTCTCCCAATTTATTTCCTTCCCTCAAGTCTTCTCCCCTCAAATACGCCCTTTTCATGAGATCTTCCTGCCCACTAATTTATAGTCTGCCACCTTGACTTTCCTTACTTTTTTTTTCCTCTGTAGCACAGACAAAGACTAATATACCTTAAATTGTATTTACTGATCTTGTTTGTTATTTGTGTTCCCACAAGTATACATACCAGATTTTGTTCTGTCTTACTGACTGATACATCACCTACATTGAGAACAGTGCCTGGCAAATTGCAGACGCACAATAAACATTTGGAATGAAATGAATGAAATAACATTGAGGCTCAATTTGAATTCATCTTTCAAATCTTCTTATTCTTACTATGAGGAAAGGCAATACAGTGCAGTCGTCAAGAGCACAGGCCTTGGAGGTAGAAAGAATTAGGCAAAAATGCTGGCTACACTGCCTGCCATTGGTTGTTGTTAGCTAAAAAGTTCTTCCCATCTGAGTCTCAGGCTCCTCAATGAAATTGAATTTAATTATCTTCTTACAGGATAATGAGGTTAAATGGGTTAAATAGTTAACATAGTGATCAATATGTTGTAATGCTAAACCCAAGTCTGGACTGGGAGTGTTAAAATTGGTTAACCAGGTCTGCTTTGGGAAGGATGGAAGTGGTGGCTGTCATAAATGCCATATGATGGCCAGATTCAAAGACTCTGTCTTTATTATCCTCAGGTCAAATGATGTCCTGCCCATCCCCACCCCCGCCCCCACCCCCAGACTGGCATTGCATGGAGATCTTTGAAATCAGTAAAAGAAAATTGTGACAACTTAGGTAGCTTATTTGGTTTCAAAGCTGAAAGCTGAACTCTGAGTAAAAAAAAATCAAGTAAGATTCTTTTCACTATCTTTAGTATCTTACCTATTTTTGGTCATATATTAATTTCACCATCCATTTTTGCCGTGCACTTTCCCAAGTTTCCTAGAGAATTGTGACTTGGAAGGTATCCTGAAATTATTTTATCTATATTCTCAATTTTTACAAATGAGGGAGGTGAAGCCCAGACTGAGGCTTTCTCAAAGACCCACATAGATTTTGGAAGACCAGGGACAGATCTGAGATATAGAGGAAAGCAAACACATTATGATACAGAAGTTCTGGAAGGTAGGTGTTTTTCAGTGAGAAAACTGCGGGTTGGATGAGATGATATAACATGGCCACAAGGTCACATAACATAAGGCTCTCTGCCTGAAAGCTCAGTTTTTTCCATTATACTACTTTGTGTCTTCTTTTTACTAATGAAGAATTTCAATCCCAGTAATGCTGATCTCTGGGCTCCTGCTGAGAAGGTGCCTTGTGGCTTAATGGTCTGGTAACAGCCAGTATGGACTAAATAGTGCTCTGTGAAGATTCCTCATGATTTAAATTGACTTGAGTTCGTGAGGCCAGATTTGAATTTATAACCTAACAAACTGCCACCGTCTATTTTGAAAGAACACAATTCACACATGATTCACCCTCTCCTCACAATGCCTACAAAATAATCATTCTTTTAAGGCTTTTATATTTCCTGAGACGAGTTTTCTTCCTCTTGCTTTTTCCTGAACAAGGAAGTACTTATAATCTCACCTCTTAAATTACATTTTAAGGCCTCACAAACCATAGTAAAGGAAGGGACAGAGTCAGCACTAATTTCATAAACTATCTGTAAGGGAATTAATTACAACCTGACTTATTTTTCTTTTAGAAAGAAGTTATAAAGGAATCCCATAAATTTTGAAGGAGGAATAAATTCTTTCTCAGGAGGGGTGAGAACTGTAGTAAAATGTTAAAATAGCACAAATTAAAGTTGACTGGAATCTCCTGTAAAATCAAGCCAAACCAAAGGGTAGTAAATATCACTGAAGTTAAAATCAGTATCTTTCCATCAATAAAACTGATTAAAGTATTACATCTAAATATATACTCTACAAAGCATACTGATTCAAGATACACAAAAATTATATATGTCAAGCAGCAGTATTTTGCATTGAATTTAATATGTTTTCTCAAACTTTTAAAAAGAGAAAGTATTTTTTTCTGAATAAGCTAATACAGCTTGGAAAAATCATCAATTAAGCTGTTATCTCAAAAGTCAGATCACCTTACCTGTGACAATATGAAATAGAAAATATAAGTATTTCTTAATATTTGTCCTATCAATATATACATAAATATAGTGTCATCTCTATGTCTGTCATTTTTTTTCTCTCAACTTCTCAATATGTTACCTCTTCCTTCCACATGATCACTAGATAGGAATTCAAACTGACTTTGACTTTAAGAAAAATTATCATCTTTATATCTCCATTGCCAAGAATTGCACCACGCTTACAGTATATTCACTCAAATATATTTGTTAATTGAAAATCTTTAGGAAACTGAATCTGCAAAAGTGATATTTACAATGCCTTCTTAAATCAAATGATTGATTTGAGGTCAGTTGTTTGTCATTATTTAGGGCACTCTACCCTCTGTGTTATGTAAGTAACTCAGATTCAATTAAATCTTCATGAGTTTAATGAACTAATCTTCAGTATAATATAAATATCAGAATTATTCTTTTGAATCATTGACTTAGAAATAAACCTTCTCTTTGCCACTAATTAGCATATTACTTGATTTCTCTGCGTCTCAGTTTTCCCATCCATAAAATGGGACAGGCTGGGCATGGTGTTGCATGCCTGTAATCCCAGCACTTTGGGAGGCCGAGGTGGAGGCAGGTGGATCACTTGAGATCAGGAGTGTGAGACCAGCCTGGGGAATGTGACGAAAACCCATGTCTACAAAAAATACAAAAATTAGTCAGGCGTGGTGGCACACACCTATAGTCCCAGCTACTTGGGAGGCTCAAGTGGGAGAATCACTTGAGCCTGGGAGGTTGAGGCTACAGTGAGACACAATCATGCCACTGCACTCTAGTCTGGTGACAGAGTGAGGCCCTGTCTCAAAAAAAAAAAAATGGGGACAATATTTGTACTCATCCTTATAAAAATGTTGAAAAGATTGTATGAGTTAATTTATTGGATGCATTTGGAGTAATAATAGAAATGTTTTACAGCAATTAAATATTTATTGCAATAATTGTTATGAATATCATTTTTATTTACTAATATTTTGATTTTGGATAAGTCTATCATATCTTTGTACTTCAGCTATATCATGAATTAAAATATAGTGATTGGGTTAAGTTGTCATTAATATCCTTTCTAACTCTAAAAGTTAATAGTTATATGACTCTAAAGAAAGTTATTCATGACCTGAAGGGTTTATTACATAAATTCTATTCAAATATCTGTACAGTATTCCATTCCCCCTCCCCCCACTATTAAAAATAAACCGTGATAGAAATGTTCTACAATAGTTGAAAGTGCACCAGAGAATCTGGGGAGGGATGCACTCAGCTTTTAGCTTTGATCCCTACAATAGCTATTTTGTCATTTTGTCAAGTTACATATATATGACCTATAATTCTCTATTACAAGTGCATTATAAGAAGTAAAGGCCAATCTATCATTTAATATCTTTTCTTTTATACTTTAAGTTCTGGGGTACATGTGCACAACGTGCAGGTTTGTTATATAGGTATACATGTGCCATGTTGGTGTGCTGCACTCATCAACTCGTCATTTACATTAGGTATTTCTCCTAATGTTATCCCTCCCCCAAACCCCCCACCCCAGGCTCCAGTGTGTGATGTTCCCCTCCCTCTGTCCATGTGTTCTCATTGTTCAACTCCCACTTATGAGTGAGAACATGCAGTGTTTGGTTTTCTGTCCTTGTAATAGTTTGCTGAGAATGATGGTTTCCAGCTTCATCCATGTCCCTGAAAAGGACATGTTACAAGAGGATTTAATGTCTATTAAAAAGTGAGCAATATAATTTAATAGATTTCACAGACTACCCATGAGATTCCAAGAATACTTGTTTTCTACAGACTTCCACAGTATATACTCTAGCAATTGGGTGCCATGGCCAGTACTTCGAATGTTACCAGTCTTAAAATACAAGATGTAATGCTGATTATAAACTATACAATGTTCACCCAGAAAAACTTCTTTTAAAGTTACCATAAAGAGAAAAAAAGAGGTGTCCCAGAGTGTTTTTCAGTGCTTGGTAGACAAAAATACAAGACACAAATTATGTAACCTACAGCAAGTTCTTTGGCTAAGTTTGTAACATTGGGTAACCTCTAATTTGCATGTGCTTTCTTTGGATTTTTTAAAAGTCTATCCAACTTGGTCTGGTTTTGGAACATCAACTTTGGAAATCAAACAGTTCTTTGGAAATTTTGACAAGTTCCACAAATGGACTCTGAAGGGTTGGAGCTACACTTTCACACCTACCTTTGTTTTTCAAACAAATACCCTTCTGAAGACTAGGGATTTATGATGAGTGATCCCAATGTCTTCTTCCTCTGCCTCATTTGATCCAAGATCTAAAAGTACTAAGTGATGTGGTTAGCCATGAGGGTGGATTGGCATCCATAAAAATATTTCATACCCTGAAGTAGGCAAAGTCAATGACTGTGGTTTAGAACTCTCAGTGAAATATGATTTAGCAACATTGTTATTTTGAAATGTTTAATATTGGTTAGCTTGCTTTTTGGTTAATTTTTGTATTCACATTATGTCTTTCTGTCCTGCAATGACTTAAATAAACATATATATTTTTATTTTATTTGAGATTGCCAAGATTTGTATACTAAATAGTTTGTTGGTAAACTTTAAAAACTTATAATAAAATTCTTTTGTATATTCTCTGTTGGAGAAATTAATCAAATAAAGAAAGTGTTTTCTTCTGAATATAAAGTAAAACTATACTCATTTGTGTCTACATAGACACAAAGAAAAACTGGATATTTCATGCTGAGATGGATTTTTTGCTTTCTAAATGATTTCTAAATTTAAATTAAAGATTTTATAACTACATTGGCAAATACACAAAATTCAATATCCTCCTGTTTCCTATACTACCCATTTTTTAGAACAATAATTAAATATTTAAAGAAATGAAGAAAACCTGTATTTGTTATTGATGAAATAGTCTATTGTAACTTTTTGTAGACTCATATAATGACCTTAATCATATTACTTTATCCAGCTAAACACATATCTTTTCCTAAAGGCTGAAAGTATTTCTGAGGATAGACATTATAAGACTAATTTTCCCAGATCTGTGCATTGTTATTCTGAAACCTAAAAATACTTTGGATATATTGCCAGTAGTATTCATAGCATTTTATTCAAATATATTCTTGACTAAAGTTTTATAAAGTTTGGTGTTTATCCATCTTAATAGAGCAGTACAAAATAAATTTAATTTATACAAAAGTATTAGCTTGGAAATGGACAAAATATTTTATAAAAATATTCTGCACACAACTTTCTTTTTTTAACTTTTATTTTAGGTTTGGGGGTGCATGTGAAGGTTTGTTACATAGGTAAACTCATGTCACAGGGGTTTGTTGATAACTATTAAGTACTGGGCTTAATACCTGGGTGATGAAATAACCTCTACAACACTCTCCATCCTCAACTAGATGTCAGTATCTCTTGTTTCCTTCTTTGTGTTCATAAGTTCTCATCATTTAGCTCCCACTTAGGAGTGAGAACATGTGGTATTTGGTTTTCTGTTTATGTATTAGTCTGCTAAGGATAATAGCCTCCAGTTCCATTCATGTTCCTGCAAAAGACATGATCTTGTTCTTTTTCATGACTGTATAGCATTCCATGGTGTATGTGTACCACATTTTCTTTATTCAATCTGTCATTAATGGGCATTTAGGTTGAATCCATGTCTTAATTACTGTGAATAGTGCTACAATGAACATTGTTTCCCCATCCAAATGGTTTCATAGGACTTCTTATTTCTGAGAGATTTCAGTGCACTGTGATTCCATCCCAGAGTCCCTGACTAGTTCATCATACCCTAAACACCCCTTGCTTCAATTTCTCTGAACAAAACTACCCTGTCCAAGATCCCATTATTTTAGGGTTTCATTCTGCCAAAGTTGTTATGAGCGATTGTGTTACACTCATAAATAACACATGCATATTTTCAGATTTCTGAAGTCAATGCCTTCATTTAGAAGTGGACATAAGTTTCAGATTGTTTTCATGTCAATTGGTAACAGTTTCGAGCAGGTAAGCTGTTTATTATTTTTAGAATTGCATTCTGTTACTAAACCACTTGCCATTTGTTATGCATTGATCTACTCTGTAAAGAAAACACATAAATATAGTATACAGGGTAGGATGGTTTTCCAGAACTATTTGGCTATACTATCCAAATAATGGATGTCTGAACAACAGGAGACACCCCTCACATGGGCTTTGGACTTGGCCCATGTTTACACAAGAGTTTTTCTGTTTCAGGAAGGAAAAGAATGATGTATATATGACTGATACTTCAATGAAAAACCAACCATTTAGTGAAGTATGCTGTTGAAGGAGTGGGGACACTTCCAGGTATACACTGGTCTAACCTTATGTAAGCAGTGAATCAACTTTTGGCCAGGCAGTGCCAAAATGGCCAGAAGGTACTGGGTGCTATCTCTTTCACAGACTCTGATTTGTACACAAAATTGAAAGACATATGCAGAGGTTATTAATTTCAATATTTTTAAGATTTTGAGATAATAAGGGTATATATATATTTTTTTTTAAGAAAAATTGAACTTGAAAAGAGAGTGGGACATTAGGAACAAAGAAAGCTCTGCAAAGATAGCACAAACAGACTTTGTTATTATAGATCTCACATTCTGTTTTAGGTTCCACAGCCATGACGATCCATATGTCCCTACAATACTCAGCGTTAGCCGAGCACAGTGGCTCATGCCTATAATCCCAACAGTTTGGGAGGCTGAGGTGGGTGGATCACCTGAGGTCAGGAGTTCAAGACTAGCCTGACCAACATGGCGAAATCCCATCTCTACTAAAAGTACAAAAAATAGCCGAGCATGGTGGCAGATGCCTGTAATCCGAGCCACTTGGGAGGCTGAGGCAGGAGAATCACTTGAATCTGGGAGGCAGAGGTTGCAGTGAGCTGAGATCACGCTGCTGCACTTCCAGCCTGGACGACAAGAGTGAGACTCCATCTCAAAAAAATAAAAATAAAAAAATACTCAGCATCCATTTTTTAAATAACTCTCTTCCTTATACCTCAGAACGTCTTTTCCTTTTATTTTTAAGGCCAGTGTTCTAAAATGGCTAAATATTACTCTATTGAAATATTCTTCATTTTAGCAAGCTGATTGTTAAGATAACCTCACAGTTGTCCAGATATAAACAAGCAAAATCATTAGGAATAATTTTAGATCAGGGATCTTGAGTCTCTAGTTCAAATACACTGGGACTGCCTTAGGAAGGAAGGGACAGATTTCCCCTTTCTAAAGAGTCCCTAAACTTATATTTTATAACTACATTGGCAAATACACAAAATTTAACTCCCTCCATTTTCCATCTTCATTTTTTGCCATCCCATATCCCATGACTCACCACATTAACCCTCCTTCCTTATCAAATGAATTTCTTTAGTTTCTCTAGATAAATTGCCTTCTAGATTTGTTCTCATTCCTGTTTGTACCAGTTTCTACTTTCTTCAATTAAAGTCTATCCCAAAGGCCACAAAAGCTTTCTTGATGATCACTGTTCTCAAAAGCCTATTTCCAAACATCTATGCTTTTATAATCCAGCCCATGCAGGTCAGCCTTTGCCAATGGATTGCTTTGTAATAAGATAACAGCTATGTAGTTGTGAGCTTTCTTTGTTGAAGGCGCTGTCAATGTGCTAAACAAAACTGTTTAATCCTCCCTACAATAATATGAGGCAGATGTTTTTGAGAAAATAAGGGGCAGAAAATGAAATCCCCCATAGCAGTTAGGGACAGATTCACGTGCTTGGCCCTCATACTCTCGGTCACAATGCTCATCCTCTGTTAATATTATATCATCCATAGCACCCAGCAGAAAATTGAAAACTGTGTGTGTGTGTGTTAATAAAAAATACTGGCTGATTTGATATCAACATTGCATACCAATTTTACTTGGATATGCAGATTTTTAAATTATTTCATAATGACCTTGACACCTGAAAAAAATTAGAAAAAAAAGTAACCATAAAAATTGTACTGAAATTCTACACATCATCACATTTACATGATACCTTAGAGTTCCCAGAATAGCCAAAATGGTTAATATTTAAATTTCCAGGCATTTCTACTTTTAGCCTATATTTCAGATACCATTTTTACATTAATTTTGAACTCCTTCTTTAATCTTTAGCAAGAATTCAAAAGGGTTGAGGATGAGGGACAAAAACAGAAATGGTGAGAAGATAATTGCATGCTTAACCACACTAGAACAATTGCTCCAAAACCTGATAGAGTGAAAAGGATGTCATGAATCATGAGGTAAAAAACAGCTTCAGAGTTAAGTGGCTAACCACAAAAATTGCACATAAACCAATTAGCCCATGAGAGAGACACAGAATCCACAAATGCACAGCATGAATTTTTTTTTTTTTTTTGTAAACCACTTACCTAGGAAGGAGAGATAGTAATTGCAAAAATGAGATTATGAAAGTGCATACTCTGTGACCGTATCAGAAGATGCTGGCAAGGTGCTCACTGTGCCAAGAATAAAATATAAAAATAAAAAAGTGGGTGATTATATATTCCAGATAAATATTCAACTTACCAACTAGCCCCAAATTTCCTTGCCCAAATTAAGTCCAGAGGTATTTTCAGTACTATGATAGTATAAAAAACAAAGCAAAACAAAACAATATTTCTTCCTTTCATTCATCCTTTTTCTTTCCTCCTCCTGACTTGTGCCCGCCCTCACCAATGAATACTGGGAGAGAATGGGTATGTAACATGGATGTGGGCTGTTTGTATAAGAAGGAATTCTGTGAATCTGTTCTACATAAACATTTTTTAGGTAGATGTTCAAAGGCTTTATATAATGCCAGGGATCCAAATCGTTGACTTTTTAAATATTTCATATGCAGTATTGAGTTTATTAGAAAACTAATGAAGAGAAGTACTGATATCTTAATAAGAAAATGAACATAATTTACTATTATTATCAACATAGCAACTACTGACATAAAATCCACCCCCGACCCTATTTTTACAAACCCAATACCATTTAAAGAATGATGAGTTTAATATTTCCCTTTTCTTTAAAAAATATTTCAAAACACAGTTGGATCTCATTTTTTATAGCATTTTATTTTTTGGCTTGGCAAAAGTTCACACTTGCAGTAGGCGATCATATGACATTTTCAAATATTGTTCCAAAAGGAAATTCTAAAGTGTTGGAAAGCCATTCATTCCAGTTATTTAGCTACACACTGTGAATTTTTTTAAATGGTGGAATTATAATTGTATGCAAATGGAATATAGGTTCATGGACTACCCCAAATACATACAATACTATAGTAGGTTTTATATGTTGATTAGTACTCAAGAAAATTTGCCTTTTAGTATTAAGCTATGATAATGATTGTCTTCAGTTACTGGCTGTATATATAACGAGGATTATGCAAAGTAGAAATTAAATATATATTCAATCTAAACTATAATATATTTTTATTTTCAATTTCAATCTGATTTAGAAAATTTAGTCATTTGATTTACAAATAATTCTGCATGGGGAAAGTCTTTAGATATAATTTACCACAATAGAAAGTGACCAACCGTGTGTTTTTTAAAATTATGCATAAATTTATATGTTGAAAGATTACATTTTAAGTCACTTATGAAAGATGTAAAATACAATTTTACATTCTAAGATTTGTCCGTTTGCTTGTTTTTTGTTATTTTGGAATCATACCATGTGAGAAATTTTAAGGGCAAGTAATTTTTTGAGGACATAAGTAAAAATAAGTTCAAAAAACATTTTCAATGTAAATACAGAAGGTAACCACTTAAAAAGTACATTGATAAAGTTCATTGGTAAGTTAACAGTGTGAAAGCTGATATATAGCAAAGTGTACTAAAAATGCTAAATTTGACACATTAGAACTAATAGTAAAAAAAGGACATTTTTCAGTACTGCTTAACATTTATTTTCTAATTTGTAAACTTGTTAGTTAACTTGGAAACTCTAGTTATTTCATGTAATAAATATTTTAAAATTTTTTATTTATTTTATTTTATTTTATTATTTTTATTTTATTATTTATTTTATTATTTTATTTATTTCAAGATTATTGATAAATTTTTAAAAATCTTACAAATATTACCTACTCAGTGATGACATTTGTGTGAAAAAAAAAAGCAAATTAAAACACAACTATATACTTATTTACTGTAGGAAGAGTCTTCAAAAAATTCACAAAAATGCAAATTATTTTAAAAATTAGTCATGGAGTTTTAAAATTTTTTGCACCAAAATAAATTCATATTAACTAGTTATAACATATCTGAACAGAATCTAGTTTGAAGCACTAAGAAGGCTAAGATATCAGTGTGAGAAAAAGCCCCGATCAGAGCAACATAAATTATGCTAAAATTGAAACAAGAACAAACAAATTTATGTTGAAGCTCAAGTGGAAGAATGATGAAATCACTGCTATTTTACCAAAAGTTTATGGGGATAATGCCCCAAATAAATAATCAGTTTATAAGTGGATAACTTGCTCTAAGAAGGAACTAGATGATGTTGAAGATGAAACCCACAGCAGCAGACCATACACGTCAATTTTTGAGGAAAAAAAAAATCACCTTGTTTGTGTCCTAATTAACAAAGACTGACAACAGCAGAAACATTAGCCGACAACATAGACATCTCAATTGTTCAGTTTATGCAATTCTGACTGAAAAACTAATTGAGCACACTTTCCACTCAATAGGTGCTAAAACCAATGCACCCAAAACAGCTGCAGACAAGAGCAGAGCTTTCAGCAGAAATTTTAAACAAATGAGATCAAGACCCTAAAGCATTTCTTCGAAGATTTGCAACAGAAGGTGGAATGTGACTTTACTAGTATGATCCTGAAGATAAAGCACAATCAAAGCAATGGCTACCAAGAGGTGGAAGTGGTCCAGTCACAGCAAAAGCACACTGATCAAGAGCACAGGTCATGGCAACAATTTCTGGGGATGCTCAAGGCATTTTGCTTGTTAACTTTCTAAAGGGTCAAAGAACAATGAACATCTGCTTATTCTGCGAGAGTTTGGAGAAAGCCAAAAAGCAGAAAAATGCCCAGGAAAGCTTCACCAGAGAATCCTCTCATCAAACAAGGGCAATTTTGTGAGCATTTCAATGGGAAATCATGAGGCGTTCACCCTACAGTTGTGATTTGGCTGCTTCTGACTTCTTTTTGTTTCTTAATTTTAAAAAAATCTTTACAGCGCACCCATTTTTCTTCAGTTAATCATGTCAAAAGATTGCATTGATGTGGTTAAATTTCAGAATGCTCACTTCTTTAGGAATGGACTAAGTGGCTGATTTTTTTTTTTCTTTTTTCTTTTTTTTTTTTCCTTTCAAGAGGGTCTGGAACTTTCTGGAGCTTATGTTGAGAAACAAAGTTTATGTTTTTCTTTTTATCTTTTAATTCCATTTTCCACAAACTCTTTGAAGTCTTTCCACATAAGCACAAATAAATACGTGATGGAATAATATCTCAAAATAATAATCCTTTGGATTATTTATATTTGTCTTTCTTAATCCCCAAGGCATTCTCAGCCCATAGGGAGACAGAAGCAGAATTTCAAAGAAACTGCTGACCTATATCCAGGTCAGTAAGATTTAGATTCATGCTTGAAGAGACCATTTTCTGCTCATAAAGTCTAGCTAAACTGGGTCTAGACAGAAAGGATCAAGAAGATGAGAGTCCTCAAATTTGAAAGGAGGAAGGCTCTCAATGGGACCAAGGAGTGGAGTGGAAGGGTCTTGGACTGCGCTTCTTCTTCTTTTTTTTTTTTTTTTTAAATGGAGTCTCGCTCTGTTGCCCAGGCTGGAGTGCAGTGGTATGATATTGGCTCATGGCAATCTCCACCTCCCGGGTTCAAGTGATTCTCCTGCCTCAGTCTCCTGAGTAGCTGGGATTACAGGTGTGTGCCACCATGCTGAACTAATTTTGTATATTTATTAGAGACATGGTTTCACCATGTTGGTCAAGCTGGTCTCAAACTCCTGACCTCGTGATCTGCCTGCCTCAGCCTCCCAAAATGCTGGGGTTACAGGCATGAGCCACCATGCCCAGCCTGGACCGTACTTCTGTGCCAATGGCAGATCCCTGCCATCCATCTCCTGGAGACATTTGTAAGTCGCTATTACAGGGTCAAAGAATTGGACACCATGTGTGGGAATGACCAAGAAAGAAGTGCCCAGAATAAGTTAGGAATTTTTTAAACACTTGAGACAATGGAAAAATGCATGGGAAAAGTCTTAGAAAAAAATGTATACCAAAGGGATAGTTTTAATCTCTGAGGCAGCTAGTGGATTTGTAGGAGAAGGGAGTCAAAGAGAACTGTTGCATTATCTCTGGTTTAAAGGTTTTACAACACGAAATTGTTTGTTTAGTATTTGTGTAATTCAAATATTTTTAAATCAGTGACTTTTCAAAAGAGGAAGACAAATTGGAATAAGATGTTTTTAATTTTTTGACAGCAAATGATTTTTTTAAGTGATTTTTGCTAGAAGTTAGGGAGCAAATGAGGATTTTTGCTAAGATTCTAAATGGCTCTTCTGGTCATTTCCAGGAACTTTACACGTTGTGTTCATAACATTTAATTTCATGTCAAAACAAATCAGGCCAGGCATGGTGGCTCACGCCTGTAACACCAACACTTTGGGAGGCCAAGGCAAGAGGATGGCTTGAGCTCACAAGTTTCAAACAAGAGCCTGGGCAACATAGGGAAACCCCATCTCTCCAAAAAAAAAAAAGAAAAAGAAAAAGAAAAAGAAAAAGCTGAGCATGATGTGATGGTGCACACCAGTAGTCCCAGATACTCGAAAGGCTGGAACTTTCAATTCCTTTTTGAGGTGGGGGATTGCTTGAGCCAGGAAGTTCAAGGCTATAGTGAACCATAACTGTGCTACTGAACTCCAGCCTGAGTGGCAGAACAAGACCCTCAAAACACAATTTCTTTTTAAAGCAAATCAATTTCCTTTTCACTGAAACAGTCATATTTCTTATCACTTGCAATAATAAGACATTTATCAGATATGATTCGGATTGATTTGAGGGAGATGGAAAAATAACCAAAATTATTAGGAAGAGAGGAAGTATGAAGGTAGCTACAAAGGATGTGTGCATGTGTATAATAATAGCTGCCATTTGTTAGCATGAATTGAGCATTTTTTGTATGCCAGACACTAGTTTTTTCAGCACGGTACATACGTGAATTACATGACTCATTCTCCAAAACAACTTTAGGAGATAGGAGTTATTACTACAGTTTTACAAATTAGGCACTTAAAGGACAAAATGTTAAGCAGCTAGTCCAAGACCACACAGCTGGTGAGGGGTGAAGGAGAGGAGAAGTGAGCTCTAGAGTTGTACTTTTAGCCACCACACTATGATTCTTTCAGTGTATGTGATGACAATTGGCATAGAAGGAATTAACCGAGGCCCGATAGAAAAAGACCAGAGGCAAGTGGAATGTAGAAAGTTAAGTGGGCAATTTTGTATCAGATAGTTCTTTACACTGCCACCAGGTGGCAGTGGCGGCTCAGGACAGATTAATTATTGTCTGGAGCAAGAGGGTTCAACAATAGGCCCAGGGTGGATATGGAATACTGAAACTGTACCACCTCTGTTCAAATGTATGAGATGTTTGCAAGTCAAATGTAACTCTTCAAGGAACCTTCCTGATTCTGGCTTAAGACAGAGTTAATAATTAATATTCTCATTAATTCTATATGACCTCAAAATTTGTCATTGTGATTAATACCATTATCTTGATAAGGATGCAGTCCTCTGCCAAGTATACATATATCAGTTTATCAAAACATTTTCCTTTTTCTCTAGGGTCATTACAAAAAAGATGGCAATGCAACTCAAGATTAAAGTGGTAATTTGTACAAATAATTGTGGCCCTAGTCTATAATTAGATGCTATTTAGCAAGGAAATCTAGGATTACTGAGTCCTGTTTTTGCCTAACAACTCCCACCCCGTGAAGTTCCTGAGAAAAAAAGTCACAAGAGGAGAATGCAAATGATAAACAAATGCCCCTCCCTTCTTTGAAGGTTAACTAGCTGCTAATCACCCCCAATTTCGAGCTTGCTGGAAAACTGAAAATTCGCCAATTATTTGGGCTCAAGGACTAAGTGGAGCTCCGCCTTCATTTAAGCCCCTATTTTTTCCACGAGTTGGTTGCCAAGATGAGCTGCATGAGCTTGTCTAAAAGTCTAAATTCCTCCGACCCTCTATGAGCAGATGAGAGCTCACGATGGCTGGCCTGCATTCAGGGACTGTACTCTGGGTCACTTTTCCCTATGGAGACAGGAAAACAGCAGAAAATGTAGGGGCAAGACCTAAGAAAGAGAACCACACCAACGTACAGGAACATTGAGCATAGAATGATCTTGAGACTAGTAAATGTGGTCTAATCAGTTCTGGAAGCTGCTTCCATCAAAATAACAACTCCAGGGCCGGGCGCTGTGGCTCACTCCTGTAATGCCAGCACTTTGGGAGGCCGAGGCGGGCAAATCACCTGAGGTTGAGAGTTCAAGAGCAGCCTGGTCAACATGGTGAAACACTGTCTCTACCGAAAATAAAAAAAAAAAATAGCGGTGCAAGGTGGCGCATGCCTGTAATCCCAGCTACTTGGGAGGCTGATGCAGGAAACTCATTTGAACCTGGGAGGCGGAGGTTGCAGTGGACGGAGATCATGACATTGCACTCCAGCCTGGGCGACAAGAGGGAAACTCCGTCTCAAACAAACAAACAAACAAAAAACAACAACAACAACAACAAAAACACCTCGATGATTTGGTAGGCAGGCAGTAGGAAGTGGAGAGAGACGAGTGAGAATTATGCCCCTCCCCCATCACACATACAAACACAGATAACAATATACATTTTTTATCTTCTTCTGGATTTGAGCCATTATCCATAAGCAACTATTAAGCATTTAAAAATATGACTGATGAATTGTGGAGACTGAGAAACTGAATTTTTATTTGATTTGATTTTAAGTAACTTAAATTTAAAAACTGAAGCAGTGTAAAATATTTTTTCTGTTCAATATAGCTTTATTGTTTTGGTAGAACTATATTTCACTTCATAGTGCATTTTGTCAGCATCAATGGATTTAATGCAGTTGAGATGATTTTTGTAGTGTGTTTCTATGAATTTTTATGCAGGCAACAGGAGTCACAGTGATACTTATATAAATTATAATTGTTAATGAAGCTGAAATATTTTAAGGATATTGTAATAAATTATTTTTAGTTACAATTAGTAAGAGCAAAATTTCAAATGTAAAATAAAGGAATGCATCAGATGCAGAATCAGTTGAAAATGAAGATGCTAGTATTTTGATAGACATGGTAAAAAAAGAAAAAAGAAAAATATAGGTCAAAATGTAATGATGAGGGGCAATTATGCTTTGTTGTCATATCAAAACAAAAAGCTGATTGCTCGTGTAAAAAAATTAAGATAATAAAGTGGACAGTATTTAGGAAATGTGTAGTAAGTTTGATAATTTTTTTCTCAACAGTCATAAAAAATGACAAATTTAGTCACATAAAATTGCAATTCAATCTTTAAAGAAAAATGTTCGAATAATTTTTTTTAACAGAATCTGAGTTTGACAAGTCATAATATGGTTTGAATTCCTGAACAAAAAGAGAAAGTTATTTTGAGATACAAGGTAAAATAAATTGTATTGTTTCATGGGACAGGCGCAGTTGCTCACACCTGTAATCTCAGCACTTTGGAAGGAATAGGTGGGAGGATTGCTTGAGGCAGGACTTCCAGGCTGCAGTGAGCTATGATCACGCCACTGCACTCCAGCCTGGGTGGGTGATGGAGCCAGAGCCTGTCTAAAAAAAAAAAAAAAAGAAACATTGCTTCAATTATGATAATTTTGTTAGATAATTATAAGAAAAAATCTAAAAAAGATATTTTATAAAAAGTGAAAGATCTTCAATTAAAATAGCAATTATGAGTAGAATGTAAACTCTTTCTAGAAGTATTAAAAATAAATTAATTTTAAAGTTTTAAAAATTGAAAGTGTTTCATTTTTTAGCTTTAGATGAGTCATAGAATATAAGAGAGACCACCCAATCAATACAATCAATACCATAGTTACAATTGTTTCAGCCTTCAAATTTATAAAGAAATGCTGTCAACTCATGACCTAGAAAATTAAATTATGGTGTAGACACATATTTTGGACTTTCACCATAAGGAAAAATTTTAAATAGATCTGAAAAAATCAGTTTTTATCTCAATAGACTCCAGCCACATGAAATAAAAATCTGAATATACAGGAATTTTAAAACAAGAGATGGACGTTTTATTTTTTCATTCCACTGTATAATACATATTGGAAATATCTGTGCTCTACTTTGTAAGAGATTGAAAATTGTCATAAATGTAATCATTAAAATCATTCACATTTAAATTCAAAGGCCATGAATTATTGCTAATTATAAAAGACAATGGGACCAAGCACAGTGACTCATGCCTATAATCCCAGCACTTTGGGAGGCCTAGGTGGGAGGATCATTTGAGGTCAGTAGTTCAAGACCAGCCTGGGCAACATGACAAGACCCTGTCTCTACACACACAAAATTTAAAGTTAGCCAAGCATGGTAGCATGCACCTGTAGTCCTAGCTTCTTGGGAAGCTGAGGTGGGAAGATTGCTTGAGCCCAGGAATTCAAGGTCGCAGTGAACTGTGATGGTGCCACTGCACTCCAGCCTGGGCAACAGAGTGAGATCCTGTCTCTAAAAAAAAACCAATACAGATTCAATAATTTTGTGTTCTTTGCTGATGTCCATTAAGTGATTCATGGAAGGACTTTACAAAGATTTACTGTATACTTAACTCCAAATCAAGATTTTTTGAAACCAAAAGAAACAAAGATGAAAATAGCAGGGCAAATTGTGTTTTCTCACTTAATATTACACTTGATAAAAATAAACTTGAAGCTCCAAGAAAAGGAAAACTTATTTGTGACCTAACTAAGCAGGTATGAGAATTTATATTAAAATGGAAATGTTGCAAAATACAAATCAATAGTAATTATTTTATACATTTTTCCATCATTAAACAATATACAGAAGATTTTAATTGTAATCATCATATTGGATTTGGCCGCGAAAAGTACAAAAAATGTGAGAAACACTTTGTTAATATAGACAAACTTTTAGAGTTTCTTTACAATTTATGAAATACCTACTTTGAATTTGATAATACTGAGTTGACACAAGAGTTAATGAATTTACTTAACTTGGATATATATGGTTTGAAACTGATGCAGTTTTGCTTCCAAGGAAAATCAATTATTCTAAAGAATGATAAACCTATTTTGCAAATTAGATGTGACTGTTAAAAACATGATTTTTGTTTCTCATTTCAGTTAGTGGAAAACATTTAAGTATATTTGGAAAAGCATAGGTAGGTGAATCTACTTTTTCAACTGTAAATCTGATGAAATGTAATCCCTGATCACATATTTCCAGTGAAAATTTAGCTCCCATACAATATGTATTGTAACCTATAAGTGTTGTAGACACATGAGATTTCAAAAATTTAGTCCAAAAAATGTAAAATATCCCATTAATATTTTTTCATGTCGATAATTTGTTCAAATGATGTTTTTGATACATTGAATTGAATAAATTATAGCACTAAAATTAATTTCACCTGCTGCTTTTTCTATTTTTGTAGTTACTATAAAATTCAAAATTACCTACATGGCTCACATTGTCCTTCTGTTGAACAATATTAATGTAGGTCATGTTCAGAATTACTTGGAGAGTTTTACTGGACTCTGAAGGATTTCAGAGTCAAATTTTGCCCTAAAGCTCTTACAATGCTTGGCTCCAGAGTACAACCTCAAAATGAAAGAAAATGTGATATATGTTTCCTTCCTCACAGGATGCTTTTCTGGTTTCTTATAGTCCTTAAGTATTAGTTACCTAACAAATACCTGGTATATGGTATCTCTATTAGTCCTATAGGACACATCTTTCTTAAATTTGTAACTGTCCCTTCATCTCACAGTTTTCTAACGACCGTCTATGGAAAGCCTTAAACCCAACATCCGCCTTCCCCAGAAATCTTATCTTTTTTCCATCCAAGTCCCTAAAAAGCCATGACTGCCCTCATTTTCTTTTACCTTCTCCATTGCACACACATCTGCTAATGTTAATTGGCTTTCTTTAAGATCTCCTAGAGGGAATCAGACATTCGAATCCACAGAGAGGTTATCATTTTGTTCATCTGGTTCTGCAAACATTAGGAAGTTACTATCTACTTACTGAAAGACATGTTGCCTCGTCTTTGTATAAACTTACAAAAAGGAAAGAAAGCCCAGTGGGTTCATGCTTCCCTTGCTTCCAATGTGTGACTCAGAAAAAAATCAAAATTATTGTAGAACATGAGTCCAAAAGCTAAACAAAATGGACATATTTATCAGACAAGGACTGATTTAGAAAGTGTTTTTGAAGATTAGCATGCAAAGGGAGACAAAGTTTAATGTTAAAAAGCATGCTCTGCAAGACTGAAATGTTATTTAACAAATTAAGTTTGAAATTGTTTTAATTAGTATACATGTGGAAACAATAGAAATCCACCAACTAGAAAATACATCCATCTAATCCTGAATGTGCCCAGGCATTTTATGAATCATTTTATGTTAGATTTCCAAGAAAGAGAATATTATAACTCTTTAGTAACAGCAAATTTATCCTATAATTACTTTCTTTCTATTCCATAAGCCCAGCAGAAATAAATATTAATCCCTTGTTTATGTGCCCCTTATAATGTGAGCATCACTGGATATGATCGCAGAGTTTGAAGATACATCTTTTTCATACAACATTTCCCCTATTTCTGGAGTAAAATTTGGTTATTGGACTAACTGAAAGATACTATCTTTGGAGTTTTCCATAGAGTAAAAAAAATTATTTTACAGACAACTTAAAGAATTTTCAAGAATAACTTTTATAAATGCAGCATTTGCCTTAAGTACTAATTTCAGAATCTAACTTTGACTGAAATGGGACTCTACTAGATTAGTCAAAATCTGCCTTTTGGCTATTTCTCTTCATTAGCTGTGAGTCTTTAAGCTTAGAGTCATTAAATCTCTTTTTCTCTTACACAGAAGTGAGAGGGAAACCTGAAAGGCTAGGCCTGGGAGGGGTGGAGGCCTTTAGCATCATGTAGTTTGCACAGATTCAAAAAGCACTGTATGACTATTGAGGGATTTTGAATATGCAGTTTATATGAGATGATCTATTTTTAAGACACCAAACTGATTTTCTCAATTTTTTTGTTACCTTGTAACTCTTAATCCAGAGACTCAAATGCCTGTCAGTGGGAAGATAGAGAATGAAGTCAATTTTCAGTTTGAAAAAATGTGATTCAATTTTTTTTTTTAATTCAGAGCAAGATAATATATACCAAGTCATGGTTTTACGTTTTTTTTTTTTTTTTTTTTTTAAGAAAAACAGATTTTTTAAATCCTAAAGCTTCCTTTTTATATCAAGGATAGAACTTAGAATTCAAGGCTTAGAGCTTTGCTATGGCACTCTGTGAGGAAAGATAAAATAGATGGTGTTTCCTTGGAATAGAAAATAGAAATAGAAAACTCTTCAACTTCTGAGATTAGAAAATGAGGGGCTGTGAAAACCAGGTGATTTAGGTGAGGATGAGCATGCTGCCCAAGGTCCTTTGGGCGAGGTTTAGAGAGGAGAGGCATATGATAGACTCTGATATGGATTCTCTATTGTGCGAGGGGAAATCAGAGAACAGCCAAGCTTCTGCTCTGCTTCCTTCTGCATCGTGCAACATGGCGCATGGTGCTAGATCAGTAACAGGCAGAGGGAGGGTCTAGATGTATAGCCTTGGGACAGCATGCCCCTGGTCTACAGTCTGCACGTGATATGGAAAAGGCCCAGATATTCTAGCATGACCATGTGAGGGAAGAAATAGGTGAGTAGAGAATGAAAAGACAGAATGACTAAATAAAATTAGGCATGACTGCCAAGGGGTTACCCTGTGCTCGAGGTGTGGAGACCACTGCAAGGTCAACAGCCCCAACAAAATGGCAATAAGTCTCCGAGAATCAAGGCTGCCAGATAGCATCAAAGTTCAGAGCCTCACTAGCATAAGGAGTTTGCTGACTTTCATGGAAACAGTCACTCAGCTCTGTCTACCCTGAGAGCACAGACCTTAGCTTTAGAATCCACAGATACTAGAGCAAACACATGCAGCAAGGAGAGAGAAGGACACCATGACCTCCCAGTTTTTTGTCAGTCAGAGTTAGCAGGGCTAGCAGAGGACAAATTGTGGATCATAGCTGTCTTTTCCTTGTTCTCGCAAGATTGAACGTCCCTAGATACCATCCTAAAAGCACTGAAGAGGTAAGAAGTCCAAAATGATTGACAGTTTACCCTTAAGAGTGTTTTGGCCGGGAACAGTCGCTCACGCCTGTAATCCCAGCACTTTGGGAGGCTGAGGTGGGTGAATCACGAGGTCAGGAGTTCAAGACCAGCCTGGCCAACATGGTGAAGCCCTGTCTCTACTAAAAATGCAAAAAAAAAAAAAAAAAAAAATAGCCAGGTGTGGTGATGCATGCTTGTAGTCCCAGCTACTCAGGAGGCTGAGGCAGGAGAATTGCTTGAACCTGGGAAGCAGAGGTTGCAGTGAGCCAAGATAGTGCCACTGCACTCCAGCCTGGGTGACAGAGCGAGACTCCGTCTCAAAAAAAAAAAAAGAGTGTTTTAACCTGAGAACCTTTAAAACCGCAAGAGACAAAGTTACTGTTCATCAGGTTTTAGGGTTGTTTTAGGGATTTTTTTTTTTTTTTTAATCAGCATGATGGAGGATCGAGGGCAAAATGAGGTCAATTATAGAACATAACAAATTACTGTTTTTGTACAACTTAATTGGCGTGCGTAAATGTTAACCTTGCTGTAGAAATATCTGTGTGCTATTCAACCCACTTCTTTCCTACGTTATGCAAATTCTCTCAACACAGTGTAGAATTTACTTTTTTCACTCTCCCTACTGGTAGTAAAGATGATAATATGTACAGAAATTTAGCAGATATGAGTCAAATACAATCAAAATGTTTCTTGGAACATTAGGAGAAATAGAAAGTATTTACATATGAATCAGGCAAGAGTGAAAAAGAAAAGCTTATTCTCAAAGAAAAACTGCCACTTTGTATGGTGGTCAACTGGCATGGTTTATTTTGACTACCATCCTCCATGTATTTAATGAATGAGGCAAGCTCGTTGGCTTGTTACAATAACAAATTGGCAGTTAGACATCATCCTAAACAATGTGCCAGCTTGAGAGGATAATTGACAATGCCACACACTGTGATCATTTATAACCCTGGGGTGTTCTTCTGAGACTTATTTTTAGTTATTTGATGACACATTTTTCCTGATCCACAATATTTTGCTCTTTTCCCCCAACGTTCATATCTGACCAAACCACAAAATGAATGCTCGATAAATCATCTCATATTCTTGCCACTTAAACATCTTTTCTGCTTGTTTTCTTAAACTCTCCACTTGTTTGCTGCTCAGATGTGCCTCTTATTTTAAGAAGCTAAAGAGGCAAATAGTTTTTAATTGCCCTGCAAATATTTACATCCTATACATCCTGTGATTATAGCAATTACACTTATCAGTTTTCCACCCCCTGCTAAAGTAACCACAACATTATCTTGAGGAAACCATGAAAAAAAAAAAAAAAAAAAAAGCTGCAGCACACTCAATCCACTTCGAATATAATGGAAGAAGAAATGCCCATCCTTCACTAACTTGAACTGCAAAATTATTTTCCACCCTCAGGAGCAACTGGTCTTTTCCCACCACTGATGGGCCACCACTGTTGCAGGATTTAACTTTTACCAAAAAGATAGTTCTATTACAATGTCCTGTAAATACTCGAGTTATGCCTGTAATTGTCTTGAAATACATTGCCTGTTGTGCTTGCTTATGTCCAAGAGCAGGTTAGAAGGTCAGACTCAGACCTTTCATAGCCTTGATGACTGGCTGTTACTTGGTTATGAAGTGAGTGGGAGAAGAAGCAATAGTTAATATTTGTGTTTCATTCACCAAAGAAATCCTTCTGGAACTCTTCATGGAATGATGATGAAATCATTCTGATTCATATTTGCATTTAAAGTATTAAGGTTTTTTTTTTTTTTAATAAAATACATAGCAAGGACAGAAATTTTTGCTCACAAATAGACCTTTCTAGTAATTTGAGTGTCAGATGAAGTTGTATAGACTCTGTGCCTCAGACATTTAATGGCCTTTTCCCTGGACTCTTGCTCTTGGAATAGATTAGATTTAGAATCTGAAAATAGCAACACCAATGCCAGGCTGGGTGGGGAGTACTGTGTGGTTCTGCCAAAGTACATGATGAGCTATTTCCTAAGTAACTGGGTCATTTCTGAAATTCACGAAGGAAGAGGCACACTTGTGTTCTGTTTGCATGGAACAACAGTGACATCCAGTGCTAATACCATTGATGTGAGCCTGAAATAATAACATCACGTCGGTTGGTGTGGTAGCTCTCTCCTGTAATCCCAGAACTTTGGGAGGCCAATGTGGGTGGATCACCTGAGGTCAGGAGTTCAAGACCAGCCTGGTCAACATGGTGGAACCCTGTCTCTACTAAAAAAATACAAAAATAAGCCAGGTGTGGTGGCAGGTGCCTGTAATCCCAGCTACTTGGGAAGCTGAGGCAGGAGAATCACTTGAACCTGGGAGGCAGAAGTTGCAGTGAGCTGAGATCACGCCACTGCGCTCCAGCCTGGGCAACAAGAGAAAAACATTGTCGCAAAGAAAAAATAAAATAATAATAATAACATCACATCATTTCTTGGTAAATGAACAAATACAACGACAAGGGAAATGTGGTTAAGATGAGTGTCTTCACTAATAGCTGCTAATAACAGACACAAATGCTATTTAAGGTTAGGGAGAGCATTTACTTAGCACATCCTAGCAGAAAGCAGTGTAGGCTTCTGTTTCATTTCCAGCCTCACTTCTGGGAAATATTGGCAGGGCACTTGGACCCTCAGCACCCTCTCAGTTTATCTCTTGGTACTCTCTCTTTAGTTTTGTTTCTGTAAGATAGTGGCAGGGCCCTTGAACTTTCAACACTCTCGGTTTATCTCTCAGTACTCTCTTAAGTTTATCTGTAAAATGTAAATGATGATGCCAGTTCACCATTTGACCACAGATGCTTCAAGCTCACCATAAAGTCATCTGGAGTTGTCTTTTCTCCAGATGGAAGATAAATATTCAGAGACATCATGAAAGCATGGAAATATAGAGGAGCATTTGGACATATAGATAAGTCCAAATTGCTTGTAATTTTATTGGGACTATTTAAGATTTTTATTGCAGATTGTCTTCTTTCCAGAGAGAGTCATTTTTTTTGTTCTCTGTCATGATTGAGAAAGTCACCTGTGGTCTATCTAGTTCTTCACACAATGTAGGTACTTCTTACATTGCCTTGTGTTGGGGAAGACCCACCTTCTGAGCTATAATATAAAGTGTTTCTTGATCTGCCAGTTTGTTTGACTTTGGCAATAAATATCTCCTCAATAAACTATCCTCTAATCAATCTAGCATTTATTGAATTACCTATTACAAGCAGGCATAGTGCTAGGCCCTGCTCACATATTATCTTTAATTTTTACATTATTCAACTAAGGTGGATTTTGCCTTCATTTTACAGGTAAGAAAAGTGCAATTTAGAGACTCTCAATAATTTTCCCACACTCACAAAACTGGTAAGTGGGAATTGCAGGTTTGCACTCAGACTTTGTAACACCACTGTGACCTTTGTTCAAAATGGAGTACAGAATCCTGAGCCACTTGGATAACATTTCAAGGACCCTTAGAGACTAATAGATGGGCCTCTCTGTTGGTAAGAACTCTAGTTCACTGAAATTTTTCATTAATACTTTTGCATGTATGTAGCACATGAACTACATGTTTCCAACTGAATTTTAATCTCCTTTACACAACAACTGTAGTTTTATCTTTGTCATCAGGCTGAACATAATTTTGAATACTGTGTTGAGGTCCTCCCTTTACATTTGTTTGAGACGAAAAGATGAACCAAACATGGGCTTGCACACAAGTTTTGATCCCTTTTTTTTTCCATTCAGATGCTTTAGGAAGACTGGTGGAATTATGTGTTTTAAGAAAGTGAAGTCATGTGGTAACTTTTACTTGGGTTCTATGCAATTTTGGGTTTTGCGGAAGGCAGGGACCAAGTCTTTTGGGTCTTTGATGACCCATACTACCTAGTTTAATAATTTAGACACCCTAGAGGATCAGTAAAAGTTGAATTTGATGACATATTAGGTTTTCTTCTATGAACCGTAGCTAGTAGAGAAAGCACTTTCATTTCGCAGAGACAGAGAGAAAAGTCTTTATTTATACAGTGTATCCAGTTCCCATTTTCTCAGATGAATTGAGCTTTGCGCTCTGAAGAATTAACTAGTGTCTGTTTTCCCAGGAAGAGAAACCCAGTAGGAAAACACCTACTCTTCAGTCTTAGGGAGGGGATCCTGGAAGGACTCAAAGCACCCAGTGGAGAAAGAGGGACCTTTGATGGTATCCGAGGCAGAACTGAATATATTTGTGAATATACGGTTTCAGCATAGCAAAAAATGACTGCATGGACCAGAATCTATCTTTTTCTTTCTCAGTAGTATGTGAGACAAAATACAGAAGATACAATTTGAGGTAAGAAAACTGTCTTTATTTCTGCTAAACTATGTGCACTCTGAGGACAGGGAATGTGGCTGTCTTGTTGATGATTGAGTCCAGTAATACAGATCTTAGTTCCAAGACTGGCATGCAATGCTTAGTAAAATTGTTATAGTGGTTAATAAGTGAATGAATAAATGAGGGTGTAAGTGTTTTGTAGAGACTAGCTTGGAAACACTGGACGGGTCCAGGGTGGAGTTCAGAACAGGAAACATCCAGATAACTGTTCCCAAACACTGTCTAATGAGTAGCCACCAGTCACATGTGGCTATTGAAATTTAATTAAATAAAATGAGAAATGTTGTTCCTCAGTCTCACTAGCCACATGTATCTAGTGGCTACCATAACGTGCAGTGCAAATATAGAACATTTCCATCAATACTGAAAGTTCTATTGGATAATGTTACTCTAGAGTACAAGGTTGAAAGAACAAAAGCCAAGAATATCTTAAAGGGTTTTTTGGTGGTTGTTGTTTGTTTATTACAGTATCCATCCCAGCTCACAAGTAAAAATACATTCAGGTTCCTAGAGTTTTAAGGGACTTCTGGAATAAATAATATGCATTTGGCTGGAGAGCATCATGTGTTGTATTTCATGACAGTAAAACCTAAAACAAAACCTGTATTAGGGGCAAAGCTGTAGGGGAGAAATAAATCCTCAACACCTTCCCTGTTCAGTCCAGTCTCTGGTTATTGGCATAGGTTCTAGGGATTCTTAATTTGTCCTTTTGGCACTCTGAGGATTGAGAACAAATTTTTACATTAAAAAATAAAAAATAAACTTTTCTTTCCTAACAAAAGTTGAAATTTAGAAAATAAAAAATAAAAGTATAAAAATTAAAATAGCCAATTATCTCACTCCTGAAATAACCATGTTCTAGAATGTATTTATTCTGCCTTTTTTCTACGGACTTTTATTTATAGACATAATACATCATGAACCATTTACTATGTTATTGTTCTTGAACATTCTTAGCAACATGTTTTCAATGATGGTATTTGATTTCATTAGGTAGATGTATTATAAATTACTTAACCATATCTTGTTATTAAACATTTAATTGTTTTTTAATCTCGTGACAATCTATACATTAAACGTTCTTGCACAAAAAGTTTGCATATATCCTTAACATTATTTTGAAAGCTGGGAATTCTCGATCAAATTACAAGCAAAATTTCAAGCCTTTCTCACACGTATTGCCAAATTTGCCCTCTACATTCGTGCTTAAGCATGAGTTTGGCCATTGGATTTTTACTAGAAGCATGCTCTTCTGACAAAACCATATGAATAGGATTTGTACTTGACTGTTACTCTTGAGGTTCAACTTGTGGGAAGTGACGAAAGTTAATATCAGTGGCTAGAGGTTAAAATCTTAGATAGTGAATAAATCATTATACCTTAGGTATCTTTATCATGTTGAAGACTCAAGTCACGCGCATCTTTAATCAACATCTGCATGAATTTGTAGAATTTTTTTCAAAAGTTTAGAGGAAAAAAATGATAACATGGTTATATTTTTGCATTGTTATTGTTACTGTTTGTTTTAACATATAGTCAAAATCAAAATGTGATTATTGGTAGAGATGGAGCTTTGAAAACAGAAAATATTTATCATTTAATGCTGATGTATTGGGGGTCAGTAAGTGAAAGAGCCTTTTGCAAACAGAAGTTTCTTGGTATCAACAATTGAAAAGTTCATTTCCACCATTACCCTTTCTCTCCGGAATAATATATTAGTCAGCATCTTTGAGTGTCTGCTGACTTTCTTTGATACTTTTCAATCCCTTGGGCAAAATGCCATACAGATTAGATACAGGGAAAAAATACAATGTTGCCATCTCTTATTTTCAAAGCTCTTTTCAAATAATTTACATCTCCAATTAATTTTCTAGGTTTATGTTTTACTATTAAAATGACATAGTTTTATTATTACCATAGTGGACTTATTCAAGCCTTGTTTCTTGGGTCCCTTGCGGGCCCTTAACTCTAGTTTAAGTATTTTCCTCAAAGACAATAGCTAATACAATGATTCAGTGTCCCTTTATGCTAAGTTCCTAATCTAGAGATATTTTTGCTCTGGTCATTTTTTTCTGGTACATGCTTTAAACAGTCGTGGAAGAGAAACTCATTGGTAAATTAAGTAGGTAAATGCAAAGACTCTGAAGCATTTATCTGGTTTCAAATTTTGACTCTGTACTTACTAATTACATGACTTCGGGTATATTACTTAACTTCTCTGGCTTCACAGTCCTTATCTGTAAAGCTGAATATGCGTCTGGCATATTTCACTTAGCATAACATCGTCCAGGAACATCCATAATGTGGCAAATGATCTCTTTCTTTTTAAAGTCTGAATAATATTCCATTTTGTGTGTGTGTGTACATAATTGTCTTGTAAGATTTCTACGATTGTATAAATTAATATTTATAAAGTGCTACCAATAGAGATTGCCCCTTTGCATTTTAAAGTATTTGTTAAATAAATAAGGGACTCTCTTATTATTTATTTATTCTGAAATAAATTTTATTTTATGCATTGTATATATTTAAGGTATAAAACATAGTGTTGTAAAATACAAATATATATTAAAATAGTTTTCATAGTGGAATAATTTAACATATCCATCATCTCACATAGTTACCCATTTTTCACTTTGTGGCAAGAACAGCTATAATCTACTCACTTAACAAAAATACTGAATACAAAACACTATTATTAACTATAGTTTCATGTTGTACATCAGATCTTTGGACAGTCTACATATTTGCTACTTTGCATCCTTTAACTTACATCTCCCCATTCCCCACCACTACTACCCTGGCAAACACTTTTTATTCTCTTTCTATCTCTATCTATATAACTTTTTTAAAAAATGCATATAAGTGAGATCATGCAATAGTTTTCTTTCTGTGTCTGGCAAATTTCACTTAGCATAATGTCTTCCAGGTTCATCCATGTTGTGGCAAATGACAAGATCTCTTTCTTTCTAAAGTCTGAATAATATTCCATTGTGTGTGTGTGTGTGTGTGTGTGTGTGTGTGTGTCCATTAGTGGACAGATAGCATGAATAAAGACATTATCTACACACACACACACACCCCTTAGTTTCTTTATCCATTTGTCTACTGATGGACATCTAGGTTGTTTCTAGGTTGTTTCCATATCTTGGCTACTGTGAATAAGGCTGCAACGAACATGAAAGTGCAGATATCTTTACAAGGAAGTGATTTTATTTCCTTTGGATATATACCCAGAAAACAAATTGCTAGGTCATATGATTGCATATGATTGTTCTACTTTTTTTTTTTTTTCTTTTGGCACGGAGCCTCACTCTGTCACCCAGGCTGGAATGCAATGGCGCTGTCTCAGCTCACTGCAATCTTTGCCTCCCAGGTTCAAGCCATTCTCCTCCCTCAGCCTCCTGAGTAGCTGGGATTACAGGCATGTGCCATGATGCCCAGCTAATTTTTGTATTTGTAATAGAGATGCGGTTTCACCATGTTGGCCAGGCTGGTCTCAAACTCCTGATCTCAGGTGATTTGCCCACCTCGGCCACCCAAAGTGCTGGGACTACAGGTATGAGCCACTGCACCCATCATAATTGTTCTACTTCTAACTTCTTTGGGAATCTCTATTTTTATTTATTTATTTTTTTGAGATGGAATTTTGCTCTGTCACCCAGATTTGAGTGCAGTGGTGCGATCTTGGCTCACTGCAACCTCTGCCTCCCAGGTTCAAGCAATTCTCCTGCCTCAGCCTCCTCAGTAGTGTGCCACCACGCCCAGCTAATTTTTATATTTTTAGTAGAGACAGGGTTTTGCCATGTTAGTCAGGCTGGTCTGGAACTCCTGACCTCAGGTGATCCTCCCACTTCAGCCTCCCAAAATGCTGGGATTACAGGTGCAAGCCACCACGTCCGGCCTGGGAATCTCTATACTGTTTTTCACCACAGCTGCACCAATCTACATTTTCCCCAACAATGTACAAGGGCTCCCTTTTCTCCACACCCTCATCCAACACTTGTTATCTCTTGCCATTTTGATAACAACTTTGTTAACAGGTGTGAGGGGGTATCTCATAGTGGTTTTGATTTGCATTTCCCTGATGACTAATAATATTGGCCCCAATATTTTCATATACTTGTTGGCCAGTTTTATGTCACTTTTGGATAAATGTTTACTCAAATCCTTTGCTCATGTTTAAACTTGGTTATGTGCTTTATTGCTATTTAAATGTATGAGTTCTTTAAAAATCTTTGATATTAACTCCTTTTACGATATATGGTTTGCAAATATTGTTTTCCAATCTATAGGCTACCTTTTCATTTTTTTATTAATTGTTTTCTTTGCTGTGCAGAAGCTTTTTAGTTTGATAGAGTATTATTCATTTTTGCTTTTGTAGCCTGAACTTTTTTTGGTGTGATATGCAAGCAATCATTGCCAAGGTCAGTGTAAAGGAGATTTTCGCCTATATTTTCTTGTAGAAGTTTCATGATTTCAGGTCTTACATTTAGGTATTTTATTCATTTTGAGTTGATTTTTGAATATGGTTTAAGATAAGGGTCCAATTTCATTCTTTTGCATTTAGAAATTCAGTTTTCCCAGTGCCATTTATTGGAGAAATGATCCTTTTCCCTTGTTGTATTTTTGGTGCCCTTGTCAAAAATTAGCTGGCTATATGTTTGAATTTCTGGACTCTTTTCTGTTCCACTGGTCTATATGTCTGTCTTTGTGCCTGTTCCATATTGTTTTGGTGACTACAGCTTTGTAAAATGATTTTAAGTCAGAAAGCATGATGCCTCCAACTTTGTTTTCCTCAGGATTGCTTTGACTATTCAAGGCCTCTTGTGATTCTATACATATTTCTGATTATTTTTTCTATTTCTGTGAATAATGCCATTGGGCTTTGATAGGGATTGCATTGAATTTATATATTGTTTTAGGTAGTAAGGATATTTAAATGGGAAATCTCTCCTTAAGTCTTTATTTTCATCTGTCAACATGTTCAGAGTATTTTTGTGTCTTTTTCTGCCTGCCATTCAGATTTTTATTGCTTTTGTTTCTTTGTAATATATTTCAAATGATTTTTTGAAATCTATAACTTCTACTCTCTTATCTTTGATCAAACATTTAGTATTCTTTTACCAAAATTGTCTATCAGTGAGACTGAATAATAAAATAAATCATAATGTTAATAATTAGTAACACTATTTGAACACTTAATTATGAATCAGAAATGACACTAAGAACTTTGCTTAAAATCTTCCTTAATCCACATACAAACCCTATAAAATAAATATGGTGATTATCCCGACATTAAATAAGAGACTTAAGAGATGAAGCCACTTTTCCAAAGTCATACAAGTAGTGGCAGAGCTAGGCTAAGAATTGGATTTTTTGAGTATTTGCTGTCAACTTCACCTATTTCATTTGGTTCAATGCCTAGGCAGATGAAAAACTTTAGTTTACCTTTATGGTAGTCATCTCCAGTAAGATGTAGATTCCCGTTGATGATGATAGCAACATTAACAAAGCAACAATAAAACCATCCACTCTTGACTGACAGTGTACTATTATCAGGTACTGGATTTCATGTAAGCCTGGTCAGTGTTTTTATTTGCTGGTTATTTCATCTCTATTTTATGGGTAAAGAAGTTAGATTAAGTTATGATCCCCAGATTGTACATCTAGTAAGTGACAGAGGCAGAATTTATTACACAGATCCGGTCTGTTGTCAAGTTTTTATGCCAAGCTATGTCACCTGGGTTCCTCTGTTCCACACAGATTGAAAAAATATAGTTCTAATGAATATACATTAATGTATCTGTGCTTGTGCAGCCAGATTAAGAAGAATCTAAAGGCAGATCTTCTCAAATTGAAACACTGTTTCAGTAGATCACAAGTTTTGCTAATGAGCTTTTTCTATTGATGAGTGCAAAAATCAAGGAAACAAAGCATCCAACTGCAGGGGGCCAATCTTTGCCGTTACAGTAAGGGGGAAGGGTGAAAGACTATAGATCTAGTTTATTGTGTTTTTTTTTGAAGCATTAATATTCATCCTTTACTGCCAAGAATGCTTGTGAAGCTCTGTCACTCTAATTTAAAAATGCTTTTGAAGAGGGCTCCACACTGTCTGCTATAAAATGGGACCTTGCTATTCTTATTTATAAACTGTCAGCATGAGGCAGGAACTATCCATCAGTAAGATTTACTTTTACAGAAATATAAAGTGATTGGAATATCCCAAGCATCTATAAGTCTAACTTCTTTCATTGCTTTCATTTTCTTTTCCCTGTGCTTTATGAAAACAGCATAGCGTCCTCTGGAGAGCGTCCATTCATTGTTTGGTTGATTTTCAATTCTCAGATGATTTATTCAAATGCCGTGTTTGCAGAATCAGTTCAGGAATATAGGTTCTAACAGAATCAAATAGCATTGCAAAAAATTTTTCTCCCCCACTTTTAAACATTTCTGTGATATTCTGAATGAGTGCCTTCTAGTTATTACTCCCACTTCAACGCATTAGAGAGCCAGAAGATCAAATCCATGTTATCTTAAACAAGGGTTGACATCTTGCTAATTATTTGGTTATCTCCATTTCACGTGTGATTTCCTCAGTATTTCCAAGTGTGGGATAAATTTTTGGTCACTTATGTTGCAGTCTCCCAAAAGCACTCATTTGCAGACTGTGCTAGCAGAGTGGCAAGGAAAACAATGACCTCAGAGGACCGTACTAAGAATTAAGAGAGTTGGTGTATGTGGAGTGTTTAAAATGATGTCTGGAGTCGAGTAAGGAAAATTGGTGACTCTTTCTGATCAGAGTAAATAGATGTCTAGCTGGAGCAGAGGAAGGGGAAGGGCAGTGAAGAGACTCTGACCTTTTGCAGGGTTCAGAAATTTAAAACACAGGATGTTTGAAGAGTTACAGAAAATCAAGGGAGATGGAGCACATGGTTCAGGTCTTTGGCCTGAGGCTCTGGTGGACTGAGACTCGCTGTAATGGAAAGGGAGAAAGCTCATAGATGGAGCCTTAACCTATGAGCCCACCACTGTAACAGGGCACTTGCTAACTTTTTAAAAAATGAATGAGCCTACTTGCCTGAGTAATCAGTGATTCCTGCCTTTCCCAGAAGAGATTATTTTCTTTGGTCTTTGGGGAGATGAGGAAAAGTGATAATGTAGGGAATTTTTCACAAAGCTAACTTTTTTCTATTTAAAAGATTACAATTTACTCTGATATTAGGATCCTTCAATTTTTGTTTTTGTAATCTCATTTCTTTTATAAATTTATGGTGATAAAAATAATAATTAAAATTGTCTCAAAATAAGATGTTGTTGTACTTAAGATGACTCAGGCTCTTTAAAATGTTTATGACTTGGCAAATTACAAAAGTCTGGGAAGTTAAACTGATCCATTTGAAGTAACAGTCTTTTTTTTTTTTTTTTTTTTGAGATGGAGTTTCGCTCTTGTTGCCCAGGCTGAAGTGCCATCTCGGCTCACAGCAACCTCGGCTTCCCGGGTTCAAGCGATTCTCCTGCCTCAGGCTTCCAAGTAGCTGGGATTACAGGTGTCTACCACCACACCCAGCTAATTTTTTGTATTGTTAGTAGAGACGGGGTTTCTGCATGTTGATCAGGCTGGTCTCAAACTCCTGACATCAGGTGATCCATCCACCATGGCCTCCCAAAGTGCTTGGATGACAGACATGAGCTTGGCCTCCCAAAGTGCTTGGATGACAGCTTAAGTAACATTCTTAGAGTTCTTTGTATACACCCAACACACAAAGAAGGGACACAATTTCTTTTTCTTCTAAATATGATCTGCATGTGCTTGTTTTTACACCTTGGTTTCAAGTACTCACTACATTAGAAATACCATCCTCTATCATTGCCCGCTGAAGCCCCATGTCCTATAATGTGTAATTCAAATACCTTATTTTCAAGAAAAAGTCCTTATTTGTTTTCTCCTCCACCTTCAAAAACCTTGAGATGTTAAACATATACCTTCCTTATATAATATTTGGTGCTTTTTAAGGAGATAAGGACAAGGATGATACTCTTAGGAAGCAGTCAGTAGTTGTATTCATTTCCCGTGGTTGCCATAACAAAGCACCAAAAACCAAGTGGAGCAACACAACAGAAATTTATTGTGTCACATGTCTAAGGCTAGAACTGTGAAATTAAGGTGTCAGCAATGCCATGCCTCCTCTGAGGGCACTAGGAAAGGAACTATTTCATGCCTTTCTCCTACTTTCTGGTAACCTTACCAAAAAGCCAAGTTATAGATGCACTATTCTAATGACAATGTCTCCAGATCATGTCTTCATATCATCTTCCCTTTGTGTATGTCTCCCTGTGTCCAAATTTCCCCTTTTTATAAGAATACTAGTTATGTTAGATTAGAGCACACCCTCATGACCTCATTTTAAATTGATTACCTCTTTAAAGACCCAATTTCCAAATAAGGTTGCATCCTAAGGTACTGGGAGTTAGGATTCAACATATCTTTTTTGAACAACGAAATTTCATCCATAATAGTAGTCTAGAATGATTATTTTTTGAGGATCCTGAGATTTTGAGACATGAGGTTGGGGTAGTAAACTAGGAGTGGATCACAAAGGCACTTTTTGTGAAGCTAGGAGTTTAGACTTGATCTAATTTGAAAGGACTGGAAGATATTTAGAAGAGGAATGATATGATCATATTTAGATTTTAGAAAACTTATCTGTTGATTCACATCTTTTATTACTAGCTGAAGATTCAAAACCCCAGAGGAAATGAAGGCTTACTTGCTATTTCCTAGCTACTCAGAATAGGTAGGTAGAAGAATCTACCTCTTTGGCAGTTGAAGGGAACTACCTTTCACCAAGGTTGCATTTGTGGGAGATTTCTGCAAAAGAAAGAGTGAACTGCATTTGGAAAGAGAGGTTGGATGCTAAACAAAGGCAAACAAACAAAACAAATAAAACAGTAATGACATTCTTTAACAGAAACAAGTTAAAATAGAGTTTCATACTAATTCTAATGAAATCCAAGCAACCAACTTTACCGGACTATCAGTATAACAGGATACGCATACTCCAGTTATTTACTGCTGCTAACAAAGTATCTGCAAATCCTAGCAGTTAAAGACAACCACAATTGTATTATATCTCACAATGTTGAGTTAGGAATTTAGATAGGGCTCAGCTGGGTGATTCTTCTGCTCTATATGGTATAGTGATATCTAGTTGGTAATTAGGTTGATCTGGAGCATCCTAGATGGCTTCATCATATCCTGTTCACTTGGGAGGGATGACTCAAAAGCTAAAATGAACTGGGACTGTTAACTAGGGCATGTATCAATGTTTTCTGTAGCAAGGTAGCCTCAGAGTAGTTAATTTCTTACATGGAAGCTCATGGATGTCAGAGAGAAAGTTTCAAGAAGCCTGAGGAAGTTGCAAGCCTTCCTGTTATCTATACTCAGAAGTCTAGGATGTAACATGCTATTTGGTCAAGCAAGTTACTAAGACTAGTAACTTGAATTGCTACTCTTTGCTATTCCTCCCACTAAGAGATGGAATCTAATTCCCCTCCCCTTGAATTCAGGAGATCTTTAATCTATCACAGCATGGAAGTTAATATTTTTGAATTAACTTATTAAATTTCCTGAAGATATTTTCAGAGATGTTTTAAATTTCTAACTTTATTTACCATATGCCCAAGCAAGTAAACATTTAAAGGCTAATCAAGTGCTTAGCTATAGCTAAGTGTTATACACTGATGATGGCTAAATAAAGCTAAACCTATGTACTAGTAGACATTACTCACAGCTCAAAACTTTGTCAATTTTGAATTGATAGAACTTAGTTGAGCCACCTGATTAATGTCTCTGAAACATCTTGTATTACTGTATATCCTAATATAATATAAACAAGTAATACAATATGAGAATCATCAAAAGAATGCTATTCACTTAGATATATGATTAAAATAATATATATGCATAGGCAGATGTCAGTCAATATTTCAACTCATTTCTATTTAGACATACATAATAGTTTTAAAAAAAGATTTTGGAAGTGTGCCAAAATGAGTTGGCACAAAATAATGAGTGGCGAAAAAAAATTAGACCACTGGGAATATTTAAAAATCCAACTTTTGGGTCCTCTGCTATTTTCTTAGTTTTACATAGTTCCATAAAACACAAATAGCAGTTTTATTGTTGCTTTTCTGTTGTTTTACAAGCTTAATGTTGGCTGCCAGGGCTATGATGCAGTCAGCATTTTTAGACTGGCATGCATGAAAACATTAGATCCGAGAAAAGAGGGTCAGCATCACTGATATCCTGTAGTGTTTTGTTTCGGGAAATGCCATGCTGGTGATTATAAAGGATGAAGTCATATATTTCTACCAACCACATCCTACCATTATGGTAATTCTAATTGTAGTAAGCTGTGGAATCAATGAAAGATAATTAAAAAAAAGAAACAAAATAAAACTTAAAATGTTTGTGAACCTTTTGTTTAATCATATAACTTTACAAAAAAAGGTACATTATGGTTCTGGAAGAACAAAAAAATGATGAATATATTAGTTTTTATTTGAGGATGTCTGAATGTACACAAAGCTATTATTAGTATTATTATCAACATCATTGTATGAAGTTTTTGTCTTAATGGACTCGCTGGTTGGAGTTAAGCATAACAGCCTATGACAAATCATGCTGCCTTTCTCTAATTATAGTACCATTAACTACTTCTCTACCAACATATACTCTTCTGCTATAGACAGCCTATTATTTTCTACTTTTTTCTTACCACTAAAACCACAAAATTAGAATTGGAAGGTAAAGTTGGTACTTCTCTGGGACTCATTCCCACTAGTGGAGTCAATATACGCTGAAAGCTGGGTTCAATAGGGAACAGATACTTGCCTTACCGTGATGTGATTTTGCATATTGGTCTATTTCATAATATTAAGCTCATTAACGGAGACAAATCTTTCCCTTCCTTTCTTCTTGGGCTCAAGATTTAAAAAGTGTTAGATTTGGCCAGGCATGATGGCTCATGGCTGTCAGCCCTGCACTTTGGGAGGCTGAGGTGGGCAGACCACAAGATCAGGAGTTCAAGACCAGCCTGGCCAACATTGTGAAACCTCTTCTCTACTAAAAGTATTTAAAAAAATTAACTGGGTGTGGCAGTGTGTACCCGTAATCCTAGCTACTCTGGAGGCTGAGGCAGGAGAATTGTGTGAACCCGGGTGGCGGAGGTTTCAGTGATCCAAGATCGCACCATTGCACTCTAGCCCAGGCCATGGTGCAACACTCGGTCTCTAAATAAATAAATATATATATATATATATATATATGTGTGTGTGTGTTAGATTGATTCCTTCAGTACTTTGTTACTGGTTGCTCAGTATTGCACTGTTATGGAGGTTTGAAAGACAAATGAAAACTGTCTGTGACTCAAGGGGTTTATAGTAAAGTCAAAAAGGAATACATATATATATGTATGTACAGACATACGTATATACATATACACAAATATTTTAAATGCTGATTTTATTCTTTGAATTTGTTCAAGTAAGACTTTAAAAGACTGTTTTTCTTATGTTTTGGGAAGAATCATTTGACCTATCCTTTCAAAGATTTACTATCTTGTTGTAGAATAAGTTTAAACGTTGGTTTAACATATTGGGGTTTCCATAAATTCTCAATTTCAGGTCACTGAATTTAGCCACAGATTCGTAGTGGAATTTAGCCACAATTGCAGCAGAATATTCTTTTTTTACTTCAAAATTATGTTTAATTTCTGTCAAGGATTCACCTAGTTGCAATGAGGTTATAGTACATCTCTAATAAGGAGGTATATCTTAATTCCCCATTAAATTTTAACCCCTATATTGAGCTGAAGTTAAACACACAAACTGTTACAAATTAGGGGAGCCTACATGATTAGGGGCTTCAGTGGTTAGACTGCAATGTATCTGAACACCTGCTATCCAGAGATGCTCAACAATATAGTGAAGTCTGTTAGTACCACAATGGAGACAATGTATTTTCATCTCTTAACCCTACCTTCAAAAGAGAACAAATACAACCTTATCCTTTGCTACAGCATAGGACAGGCCCCAGATCATGGCAGAGATTACAGTCACACAAAAAAGCTAGGATTTAGAATGAAAACTATAGGCAGAGCAAGCAAAAGGAAACCTTTTCCTTCATAATATAGCTGTCAGCATTTTGTTCAACATATTATAAAGAATCAAAACCTTACATAACCATTTGCTAAATGGTACCTGAAGTGAATTTTGAGAAATTTTACACAGAGGCAGAAAAATTGATATAGTTTGCCGCTGTGTCCCCAACCAAATCTCACCTTGAATTGTAATCCCCATGTGTCAAGAGAGTGACCTGGTGGGAGGTGATAGGATCATGTGGGTTATCTTCCCCATGCTCGTCTCATGATAGTGAGTTCTCACTAGATCTGATGCGTTAAAAGTATTTGGCAGTTCCTCCCTACCTCTCTCTCTCTCCTGCCACTTTGTGAAGAAGGCGCTTACTTTTCGATTGCCTTCCACCATGATTTTAAGTTTTCTGAGGCCTTCCCAGCCCTGTGGAACTGTGAGTCAACTGAATCTCTTTCCTTTATAAATTACCCAGTCTCAGGGAAGTTCTTTATAGCAGTGTGAAAAGAAACTAATACAATAATCTACACATGGTATCAAAAGTCTTGATACAAAAATGTTACAAACTAAACACAGACCCCTTAGTCATAGTTGCATGATATCTTTAATTTGGAGAAAACAAAAATTGTCTCCAAACTCTAGGGTAAATACACATACATCTACATTTTATTCAATAGAATGCAAGGGATAAAAGGATTGCCCTTTCCAGAAGTCTTGCCTTTGCTCCCAGGGTCACGTGTTGGAAGGGTCTTGGAGAGGTTATGGAGTATACTCTGAAGTATAACAATGAAGTCACAAATATGGTGGACATACTGTGATTTATATAATGAGATTCCTTTCAAGAAAAGCAATCACATGTCAAGAAGAGTGAATTCACTAGATCCTTCTCTCTAATAGCTATGTTTTGTGGACATCAAAACAGTGACACTAAGGCAGCAGATGCAGAGGCAGAGGTGGGAAATTATAATGAAGAAAATCACAGGACTTTACAGAAAGTATAAGAAGGCTTTGGCTTTAAGGGAAGGAGATCCAGACAAACATCCATCCACCTCTCATTCCAGAGTTCTGGTTCCATCATTCTCAACAAATCTGTAAGAGTCTACATAGTATCTGAATTAAGGAACCTCTACACAGATTAAGTGGGTTCAATCAACTAGAATAAAGATTCTAGTGCCTAGAGCAAGTCAATGAGCTATGTAATGGACTTTCCAGTTTTCTCTTTTTAAAAAATCTGATTTTGCTTGCTTTTACACTGTCATTTTAAATTTCAGGACACCTACATGCCTATACAGGCAAAAACGATAGTTATAGAGGAGATTTAGCATTAATGTAAAACCCAAGGGTATTTCGTCTTTCAATATTTTGGTTGTATTTCCTGGTTAAGCAGTTTTCTGCTTTCTTTTTACCTTAACCCCATCATATAGGATATTTCCAGCTGGTCTTTTTCTATTTTCCTGTGCAGAGGAGCATAGCAAAAATAGCAAGACAGGGTAGATTAAAGAATTATTTTAGCCGGGCGCGGTGGCTCACGCCTGTAATCCCAGCACTTTGGGAGGCCGAGGCGGGCGGATCACAAGGTCAGGAGATCGAGACCACGGTGAAACCCCGTCTCTACTAAAAATACAAAAAATTAGCCGGGCGCGGTTGTGGGCGCCTGTAGTCCCAGCTACTCGGGAGGCTGAGGCAGGAGAATGGCGTGATCCCGGGAGGCGGAGCTTGCAGTGAGCCGAGATCGCGCCACTGCACTCCAGCCTGGGCGACAGAGCGAGACTCCGTCTCAAAAAAATAAAAAAAAAAAAAAAAAAAAAAGAATTATTTTAATAAACATCTATTCGTAGATACTACTAGCATTAATGGCAGACACTAAGTGATATGATTTGAATATTTATCCCCTCCAGATCTCATGATGAAATTTGATCCCCGATGTGTGAGGGTAGACCTGATGGGACGTGTTTGGATCATGGTGACAGATCCCTCATGAAGGGCTTTGTACCATTCTCCTGGGATTGAATGAATTCTAACGCTTAGTTCCTGTGAAATCTTGTTGTTAAAAAGATTCTACCACCTATCACTGTGACAAGCCTCCTCCCTCTTTGCCTTCTGTCATGATTGGAAGCTTTCTGAGGCCTTTACCAGAAGCAGATGCTGGTGCAATTCTTTTAGTACAGTCTGCAAAACTGTGAGCCAAAAAAAAAAAAAAAAGGAAAAAGAAAAAAGAACCCTCTTTTGATTATAAATTGCCTCAAATTTTCCTTTATAGAAATGAAAATAAGCTAAGACATTTAGAGTTTAAAAAATGAGGGCTTCCATAGGGCACTAGAGAGATTCTGCTGGACATGAGGAAGATTAAACAATATGAATCTTCAACTGTGTTGAGTTTTCAAGACCTAATGTTGCCTGTAGTACAAGGAAGGTACTAATACTTGTTCAGGCACTGGTCTGTGTTGGATTATATGGGGCACTCTCTACTTATTTTCTATAGTGAGGATTCGTTAGTAATTCAAATAATGTGATTTAACAAAGATTAAAATGTAATATTTTTATATCAACAAATCTGCAAACTATGTTCTTTTCCTTCTGTCAGAGTCAGAGCAATTGCTCCTTCCCTCAAGGTAAATAAGATGAATACTGAATATTTGGCATTGCAAAAACACACCTCTCTGAACATACATAAAAATTCTTGAGGCTGGGCACAGTAGCTCACGCCTGTAATCCCAGCACTTTGTGAGGCTGAGGCGGGCAGACCACCTGAGGTCAAGAGTTCGAGACAAGCCTGGCCAACGTGGTGAAACCCGGTCTCTACTAAAAATACAAAAATTAGCCAGGCATGGTGGCATATGCCTGTAATCCCAGCTACTTAGGAAGCTGAATCAGGGGAATCACTTGAAGCTGGGAGGCAGAGGTTGCAACAAGCCGACAAGGTGTTACTGTACCCCAGCCTGAGCAACAGAGTGAGACTATATCTCAAAAAAAGAAAAAAATAAATTATTGAAAATATAAAACATGGAAGTATTTTTTCCATTACTGAAAGTAGTATTGTTTGTAAAAACTGTAAGTTATATGGAAGCATTTTCAGTTTTATTTTTTTGTTTCATGGGAAGTTTTATTTGGGGATATTTCATATGTAAAAACTATTGAACCAGGCAGTTACCAGATAGTTACTTAAAATCAATAAAACTCTGCTATTTTATGAAAATTCCAATAACCTACAACCTCACCTTGCTCTGAACTGGTAAAAATGCCTCTGTGACTGACAAATGCATTAATCAGATGACAAGCATATTGAAACAGGCATAACTGAACCTCCAAACACATGGGCCCCCACAGCTCTTTGTGCCTGGTAATCAAATGAGGCTGTTATTGATGTAGTACATTGTAAACAACAAAATGTGAGTTACTTGTGGTTAGCAACCAATAGTAAAATAATTAGATGTTGTACTTTGCTGTGATATTTTTAAGTGGACAAAAACAGAATGACAGAAAATTTGAACTAGGTTATATTAAATACAAGAATAAGAAGTTTTGCAAAAATATAACTGGCTTTTTGATGTTTACCTACCTCTAGAGACACCTCTCTACATCCTGAATTTTGGCTTGGAAATATTGGTAAGAAATTGAGCCTGGGAATAGAACCAGGTCTGTAATTATGTTGCAGAGGGTGCCATCCACATAGAATATAATGTGAGTAGTCCTTGTGATAGTGAGTAGGTTCCAATGTAAATTTGACTCAACTAAAAGTATTGTAGAATGCTTTCTTGTCTTAATAGACAAAGTTTGAAATTTTCTTTCAATTTTGAGTGAAAACAAAGGATTGGAAATTTGAATCATACTCAGATCAATTAAAGATCTTATCAATATTGAGCTTTACTAATAATTGCATGGAAATGTGTAATTGTGAGTCATAGAAAAAGCAAGGAAAAGCCTGGGAAACCCTGTGTGGTTACTCAGTCATCCCTCTCATATCAGCACATATTCCCTGGCCCAGAATAATATATGAAGTCTCTAAGTATATACATGGATTTCTCATATATTGGAGAGCATTTAGATTATAAAACATTTCTATTGTACATGCAAGAAAGTTGTGTAGATTACATGTTTTTCTCTTGGGAGCCATGTCTCACACCGTAAGCAATCCTATACCAGGGACATACTGTTAAGAGCATCCCATATGTAAGAATACTCCTTCAAGCATATATCCTCAGGCTATTTTCCCAGAGATCCAATTATCATGTTCCAAGAAGATAAAACTGGTCACCCAACTTCTTTCTTATGTCAGGGATATTATCATGGTAATCAGGAAAGGAATAGGTCACAGGACCATTGCATCAGTTCTTTTATCCCCAGTTTAAACTGAAAAAGCACTTTCTTTACAATATTTTATCTCAGTATGTTTCATTCATAGTTATGGTTACCTAGGATTCTAAATGACAATATGTATTGAGTGCTGATATGGTTTGGCTCTGTGTTCCCACCCAAATCTCATGTCATATTGTAATCCCCATGTGTCAGGGGAGGGACCTGGTGGGAGGTGACTGGATCAGCAAGATTTCTCCTTTGCTGTTCTTGTGATAGTGAGTGGGTTCGCATAAGATCTGGTTGTTTGAAAGTGTGTAGCACATCACCCTTCACTCTCTCTCCTGCTCCAACATGTCGCTTCCCCATTGCTTGCCTCCATGATTGTAAGTTTCCTGACATCTCCCCAGTTGTGCTTCCTGTACATCCTGCAGAACTGTGAGTCAACAAAACCTCTTTTCTTTATGAATTACCCAGACTCAGGTAGTTCTTCATAGCAGTGTGAGAACAGAATAATATAACCATCCATTCATGTAACAAATATTTATTGATTTTCTGTTATGTCCTAGGCATTATTTAGGTGCTGATGTCATGGAGAACAAAACAGACAAGATGTCTGCTCTAATGGAGTTTTTATGTGGGTAGAAATGGGATAGGTAATATAGATGGCAATACACAATTTAATGAAAAAATAAATGGAAGATATATGATACTGAGTGTTATGAAAATAGCTAAGCTAGGATATTGTGATAGTGAATTACCAGTAGCTATCTTAGAATAGGTGGTTAGGAGAGACCTCTCTGAAGTGGTGACAAGAAGCTAATATCAGAGTGAACAGGAAGATCCAACCAAACAGAGGAGCACAAAACCTAGAGCTTTCTGAGCAATAGGTAGTTTTGAGGACTGGAAGAGTCTGCTCGTCATGTTCTAGGAACAGAAAAAAAAGCTGAACCTGCTGGATGGTAGGAGGCGAAGAAGAGAAGAGAGTGATAAGCTCAGAGAGGCAGGTGGATCTAGTTCACATTGGGCTTTATTAGCCTAGGAAAATTCGGATTTCTTTCCAGGGTGATGGGAAACCATACTGCAGTAGGAGCTGCATTTTTAAATGATGCCCATTTTGAAAGATCACTCAGGCTACTATGTGGAGAATGGATCATTGAAGGTGTTAGTCGAAGATGGGTTTGGCTGCATGTAATAGAAAACCCAATGCATTAACTGAAATAAGATAGAATTTTTTTATTATTCTTTTTATTTTTCTCATATGACACAACATCCAGAGGTAGGCAGTCTGAACTGCCATAGCTATGTCTGCGATTTCTTTGGTGTTTTTCCTCATGTTCAATATTAGTCCTGGGTAGCAGACAGAAAAAGGATTCCCAAAGGACAGATGACTTCTCTGCCAGCTAAACCATGTCCTTTTAAAGCATTTATTCAGAAATCTCACCTAAAAATTTGTGCTTACCACGTATGGGTCAATACTGTGTATGTGGCCAACACTATAGCAAGAAAGATTATTTTTTGGGTGTTGACTTAGACTCATTGCTGCCTCCATAAAAATTGTGGTCAGGTATTCATATTCCTAAGCTTGTTTTATTTTCTGTAAAACAATAACAATAATAATGATAAATAGTTACTTCATTATGGTGAAATTAAAGGTTTAAATGAGATGATGTGACTAGAACATTTAGCACAGTTCCTGGCATATGGTAAGTACTCAATAAATGCTACCTATTAGAATGTAAGCTTCATGAAAGTATGAATCAAGTCTGCCTCATGCAAGCATTCAGTAAATATTTGTTGAATGCTGAACCAATAAATGCATGAGGTAATTTCTCATGAAGTTGACAGGGTAGGATTGTGGTTGTACCACAGTCAGTAGAGTGTATACATTTGCGTTAAAAATACATGAGGAAAAAAAACATCAACAGAGTGCTTTACAAACATATAATTAACAGATCCCAGATTAAGCTCACGTTGCATTCTCTGGATTTTTGGAAGAAAACTCACTGCTGGTAATGTTGTCCCTGGAGTATTGCCAACATTCAAAAATATCAATTTGCTTCAAATGATGTTCTGTGAAGGCAGGATAATGCAGAAGAAGACAGAATTTAATTATTAAAATTCAAGAGCTTTGAGTTAGTTTAAAAACAAAAAACAAAACCTCTGAATTATTTTAATTTTTTTTCACTTTGTGGGAATATTTACAACTATCTGAAAAATAACACCCGATTCTACTCTTTTTTACATTGTAAATTACATTCCAAAGAGGTGAATGTTTTTTCCCAAGAAATTTATCAATAGCTGTTTCGTTATCAAGCTGTTTTTATGAGATCTTAATTTTTGTTTCTATTTTGTGGAATGCTGATGGCCATTTGCTAGCTTTTCTTTATCTAAATATAAATTTTAAGCCATATTATACTATAGTCTCACTTTTTAAAAAGTTTCATGTTGTTACAAATTCATCTCACAGAAACAAATGTGATAGTCGCTAAGCAATTTTGAAGATTTGACTTTCTAAAGCCTGGTTATTATGTATACATTTCTGAAGCTGACGAGCAAATATCTAAGCATTTCTATCTTTTCAGTAGAGCAATAAACTAAGTAAAGGAATTTATGAGGAAGCCCTTGAAGATCATGCACATGAATTTAGATACCATTCGTTGATCATAAGGAACCACTGAAAGGCTTTTGAGGAGGGGTATAATGTGTTCAAATTTTCAGGCTAGAAATATAATTCTACCTTTTCTACCTTCAGGAGGTAAAATAATGGATTGAGGCAGTCGTGATAAAAGAAACAGAAGTAACCTAGTAGAATATTGAACTGGTCAAGAATCATGCAGTTCTGACTCAGGGTACCAGCAGTGAAGATGCTTGTGAGTGATCAGTTTAACATTTGTTTTAATGGTAGAATCAACAGTACTGAAAAGAAACTGGATATGTAGAAGGAATATGTAGGAAAGAGGAAGAGATGAAGAAGGGTTTTGGCTATCTGTAGAAAGCAATTAGATGGCATCACTAAACTGAGTAATGAAGATAGGAGTAAGTTTGGGGAGAATAATAGGTAGGTTTTAGACATATGAAACATCCAGTGATGTCCAATAAGAAGCTGAATATACAGTATTCTAAATTTCAGAAGAGTGGTTTGAGCTGAAGATATAAAAGCTATGGGAACAGATGATTATTAGAGTCAGTTGAAAAAAATATAGAAAACCAATTTAGTGAAGCATGACTAAGAGCTGCAAGTTTGCAGGGAAAAGGGATTGTCTGGCAGAGGTGACAGAAGGACGGACCTGTGCACATTCATAGGCACATGGAATAGCAGGATGAATGTGGGAAACTAGAGGGAGTTTGATACCAAAGCGTGGCACATGAGACTAAAGAGGCAGGTCACATCCAGATTTTATAAAGGGAAATCTGGTATGTCAGTCATCCTAAAGAGCTTAGGCTTTATCTTGCAATTAACGGGAAACCATTGAAAGGTTTTTAATGGGGAGTGACTCGATACCATCAGACTGCTGACATTCGTGATGGATGGAATATGGGGAGTCTGGCGGGAAAGAGGGAAACTAATTAGAAGTTCTTGCAATCACTTGGTGAGAGATAATGAGGCGTTTACTAAGATAGCAACAGTGGGAAAGGATGTGAGGACAAAGAGTGAAGATATATTTAGAATTGGTTGGCTATAAGGGCAGAAGGAAAGTGAGGGGTCAAGGATGATGCCTAGTATTCTCATTTGGGTGAGTAGATGAATAAATCTTAACATCAACAACCGTGAAAGATAATGAAGGAGGCACAAAGAGACTGAGAAGGTATGGTCAAATAATTTGGAAGAAATATGGAAAGAAAGTAGTGTGGCATGTACATCAAGAGTATATCATGAGTGTAGCGTGTTTCAGGAAGTGGACAGTAGTGCTAAATGCTTTTAGCAGCCAAGTCAGTTAAGAACCAAAAATTTCTCCTCTGTTTTAACGACCAAGAGGACAGTTTCTGGGTGAAAGTGGTTTCGGTGGGGTGGTACAGACAGAAACCAGACTGCTGTGGGAGGAAGACGAAGGGAGGAAGTGGCAATAGTCTAGACACCTTCAAAAAGCATAGAAAGTAATACAAAATAGAGACAGAGAACAAAATGAGACTATAGAATAAATCCAGTTTTTTTTTTTTTTCTTTACTGGGGTGATAGGATATATACATATATATCTGTGTCTGTATCCACCATATAATATTAATAGCCATATATATGTTATAAACACATATATCACCTATTACCCCATCCAAAAATATATATTCTAATTTATTTTTCTATAGATGAAATTCAGTCTTTTAATATACAATGTGAACAATTTTCAATTATAAGAAATGAAGTATAATAATATTAAATACTACCATTGAATATATTAGTGAACAATTGATAATAAAAAGGAATATACAAATAATATTAAATACCGAGCGATAATTTTACTACTCTTACACTTTGTAGAATATTTCAATTAAATATTATTTTGCAAATTTAAAACAATTAAAGAATGAAGTTCTGTTTAAGAAAAGGAAGTCCTCTCCCACTGCTTAGATTTTCCATATGTTATTTATTTTTTAGCAATAGGATAATTATTTCCAGATTCCTCTTTAACCTCTGAAGTTCTCTGGAATGTTTACTTTACATGGGCTTTTGTCTTATTGTTGTGGTGCTAAATATTTCTTTAAAGTGGGATTTTGGATACCTAGGATTAACATTCATGAATCAGCAGAGCCCTCTAATCAAGTAAAACCAATCTCCAGCAACTTAATAAAACAAAAATGTGTTCCCCTTGTTTAAAAACAGAATACCAGCTATGCTATAATGAATGTTATTTTTCATTTATTTTCTGAACTATCTCTCAGATGCTGTACTTATTCGTTAATTAATTCATTATACTATACTTACTTTGTGTCTACTATGTACCAGGCACTGTTTAGATGCTAGGGGCTACAGCAACACAAGATACGTAAAAATCCCTTTTCTTTGCAGGCTTCAGGAGCCTTAATCACAAATTAGATCCCCAGCTCTGCAAAGATACCCTCCACATACCACTCAAACTCAGATGCCTCACACCGTGCTGCCCTCTCTCACCCCTTCCAGGCTCTGAGGTGCTAAACTGGATCATGACTCCATTTTTCATATGGATACTATCAAAGGAAAAAAGTAGTTTAAGTGAATCAAATTGAGATTAAAGGATTTATCCAGCTTGTGCACATGAAGAATGACTTGAAAATCAGGTAACTTCCCTAACCGAAGCAGGATTGGGGTTCTGTGGGGTGAGAGGAGAGGTATATGTGTACTTTTGGTCTGGCCCAAATTGAACTTATATTCATCTTTAACTGTTGCAAAACTTTCAGTTCAAAGATCAGAGATTGTTCTGGTTTTCATGCCTCTTGTTCTGGATCATTGTTTCAGTTCCCTCCTGGCAACTGTCAGAACAGTTCTTTCAAGTGCTGTTTTTACAATATTTGCATTTTTTTAAGGTTCAGGAGAGGGGAAGAAAAAAAAAAGATAGAGGGTGGAGGAAAAGAGGAGAAAAACAGCAAATAAGGAAGGCAAGGTTTGAAACGAGAAACTGAGGTCTTTTTAAATCCTTTTACTATAAATTCTTCACCCCATCAGCTCTGATTCTTCATGCAGGGCAGCTTCAATGTACATGTTCTCTTTCTCCTGATTGAGTTTCAACAACCATGAGCCAATTCTCTAACTTGCTCTGCCCAAATTAAGCATAGGCATTAGGATGAAGTTGTTCTGAAAGGCAAGAGAGGACAGGGGGCAGAAAAACTAACTAAATAAAAGAAAACAAAATAAAGGAGGGCAAGAGCACACTCAAGTACTTTTAAATTCCCATACCACTGAAATGTCTCTCCCATTTATAAATCTTCAGTGCTGTCCTGGAGCTTTCACAATACAGTTATTTGTTAAGATCAAAGATGACACAGTCAGAAAGATTTGGATTCTAGTTCACTCTTTGTCACTTACTACATGTATGTCCTTGAGGAAAATAGTTAATCTTTCAACCTCATTATCTTCTAAATACACATTATTATATTGTAATAGTAAACATTTTTGATATATTTACCAAAAATCCAGATCTAACTGGATTACCAAAAAATTTATTGAATTATAGAACTTGAACATGAGAAAGCAAAGTTAGTGTCAGGAAAAATGGGATCCTACATCTGGATCCTCCTCAGGACTTTATCTTGTTTCTGTTACTTTTTATGTGTTGGTTTCATTCTCTCCTACTGCAGCAGGGCTTTCTCCATGTGAAGGGGAATAGGGCATAGACATCTTTGGACTTGCACCCCATTAGCATCAACACTGGAGAGAAATTGATCTATCTATCAGATGCAGCAAGGAAAAAATCTAGGAATGAATGCAGATGTTGGCCTAACTTGGGCTACTTGCCCATTTCCAACTCAATCACTGAGGTCAAGAGTATGGGGTATAATATCTAAATTATATACCCATTCTTCTGGCCAGAATGTGGTTGTCAATTACAGGGTCTTGCTAGCCAAACAAAGGCAATGGTCATTACCCAGTTCATAGAGTTTCCTTAAGAAATAAATTGTTATAAAAATCAGTCAGTATATTAAAACAACGACAACAACAAAATCTCAGAACTCAATAGACAGTAATCATAAAGCAACTCTATTCCTTTTCTCATTGTGCTTAAAACTCCATTTGGTATAGTACTACTTTTTTCTCTATACTTGGAATAAATTTAAGTAGACTGGACTATTTCTCTGCTTTATTTTAATCACAAGAAAATACAAATCTCATTTTGTAATTAATATGCACTCCAGAGTAATGAAGTATTTAACTTAAAACTTAATGCAAATTTAAAGATTCTATTTAGCATTCCCCCAAGATGTATAGATGGTTCGTTTTTTTTTCCTTAAATTTATTCTTCTCACCCACTAGCTAGCCACAGTTTCTAAACTCTGAATTTTTCCTAGAGGGGAGAGAGAAACAAGGTAAAACTGGCATAGTGACAGGTACTGTTGTCACATGGCTGGTCATATCACTGAGGAATGTGCAATCGAATCTTACAAGCTTGTAAGATGTCAAATTGATTTTTCCATAAGATTTTATTGCATATTTCTCAGACATTTCTCTTCAAGAACCTTCCAGTTGCAATTCCACTGATTTAGGGAATGTCTTCTAAGGCTAGTCACTTAAAGTTCTCTCTTATTCAATTTTCCAAGTCATCCTTCTGAAGAATCGCTTGGCCCTCCAATGGCCTCCCTGAATGAGATCCCTTTCAAGAAGGTCCAGATGGCCTGTTTCTTATTTGTGCCTCCACCCCTCAACCCACTTTTTTTTTTAAAATCTTTGGGAAGAGTTGCCTGTAGAAATAGAAGAAAGTTATTAACATGACTGTTATACAAGTATACAGTGAGCATATGTGAAAGATTTATTTGACTCATTTATAAGGGAACCAGCAGGATAGTAAACTCATTTCAAAAGGTATTTGGGAAAAAAAGTATGTATAGGTACTGAAGAAAAATGTTAGAAAATATTTGATAGGTTACATTAAAAAAACGGATAAAAGTCCTAAAGATCAATAAAACTGTAACTTTGGGGATGGTCTTTTCTAGTAGACAGAAATGATTTGCATCTCTACTGGATAAGAATCTGCAGGTAAATATGTACTTTCATAGGCTCTGGACCCTCATGGCAAACACCCTCTTAAGACAACTAAATAATATTCTAGTATATAACGTTGAAAGGATGTCCATTCTTCCTTTTGCATTATTTCCATGTTCTGTAAAACTTTTCTAAATGTCTGTTTATCTAGCTTGTCATCAGTGTGTAAGTGCAACTTGTATTTCTCTTTGTTCTGCTGCCTCAGGAAATCTAGCCAATCACTGCACACTAACCTCTAGAGGTACATATTACCCTAAATGTCTTAATCCCTTCTCAAATGGTCTAAGGTAGGAAAAAGTGCCTCTTCATCTCCTAATGGAGAATGGAATGCCAGAAGAGACAGCTACAGCATAGTCTTCAAAAGAATCTCCTCATAGCCTCTTCTGCCTATTGCATAGGCTGGGGGTGGGCAGTCATAACTGGGGGCAGGACAGCTTTCACCATATCTTACTTTGTCCTAATAGCATCTTGCTTGAAGGTGTAGTAGTAACTGCCCAATGGGTTCACCTTGCCCGCTGCCTAGACAGAGCCAATTTACCAAGACAGGACAATTGCAATGGAGAAAGAATAATTTATGCGGAGCCTGCTGTGTGGGAGACAGGAGTTTGATTATTACTTAAATCAGTCTCCACAAGCATTTGAGGACTGGAGGTTTCAAAGATTATTTGGCAGGTAAGGGCTCCGGAAGTGGGGAGTGCTGATTGGTCAGGTTGAAGATGGAATCAAAGTGAGGTTTTTCTTGCTGTCTTCTGTTCCTGAGTGGGATGGCAGAATTGGCTGAGCCAGATTACCAGTCTGGGTGGTGTCAGCTGATCCATCCAGTGGAGGGTCTGCAAAATATCTCAAGCACTGATCCTAGATTTTACAATAGTGATGTTATCCCCAGGAGCGATTTGGGGAGGTTCAGACTCTTGCAGTCAGAAGTTGCATGACCCCTAAACTATAATTTCTATACTTGTAGCTAATTTGTTAGTCCTCCAAAGGCCAACTTGTCCCCCAGCAAGAAAGAGGTCTTTTCAGGAAAAGGTTATTTTTAATTTTGTTTCATAGTCAAACCATAAACTAAACTGCTTCCCAAGGTTAGTTCAGCCTGCACCCAGAAATGAACAAGGATAGCTTAAAGGTTAGAAGCCAAGTGGAGTCAGTTAGGTCTAATCTCTTTCACTGTCATAATTTCGTCAGTTATAATTTTTACAAAGGTGGTTTCACTACCTACTGCATTGTTCTCATCTGGTAGTGCTGCTGGTAAAACTTCTAGACAATAAGACTTACATTCAATATTACTTATATGTAAAGCACTCAGTACAGTACCAAGTAGCCCTGAAAGTGAATACCTCCTTCAATTCTGTGTCCTAAGAGCATCTATTGCTTCACCCTGGTCCCACCTCTGTTCGGTAGAGTATGTGTTATCTAATAAGCACTCCGCAAATGCTCATAATCTGAATTGTATTACTGTTACTATTTTTGTTACTGCCCAGAGAATAAAAAGTTTACATTTTTTAACTTTGAACACATGACCATTTACAGTCTCTTCTGAGATTTCCTTTTCAAACTCACTTTCAGGGATTCTTTTTTTCTTTTTTTTTTACCAATCATGTCCCTTGTGGTTCATTCTCACTGGGGCAGATATTAACATAGGAATAAGGATTAAGAGCATGCAGTTTGTGGTCAGATAGAATTGAATCTTGGCTGGGCGTGGTGGCTCACACCTGTAATCCCAGCGCTTTGGGAGGCCGAGTTGGGCAGATTACAAGGTCAGGAGTTAGAGACCAGCCTGGCCAACATGGTGAAACCTCATCTCTACTGAAAATACAAAAATTACCATTGTTCTTGGTGTTTTAGTCATGAAGTCTTTGCCCATGCCTGTGTCGTGAATGGTATTGCCTAGGTTTTCTTCTAGGGTTTTTATGGCTTTAAGTCTTACATTTAAGTCTTTATTCCGTCTTGAGTTAATTTTTGTATAATGTATAAGGGAGGGGCCCAGTTTCAGTTTTCTGCATATGGCTAGCCAGTTTTCCAAATACTATTTATTAAATAGGGAATGCTTTCCCCATTTCTTGTTTTTGTCAGGTTTGTCAAAGATCAGATGGTTGTAGATGTGTGGCATTATTTCTGAGGCCTCTGTTCTGTTCCATTGGTCTATATATCTGTTTTGGTACCAGTACCATGCTATTTTGGTTACTGTAGCCTTGTAGTATAAAGAACTTCTGCACAACAAAAGAAACTATCATTAGAGTGAACAGGCAACCTACAGAATGAGAGAAAATTTTTGCAATATATCCATCTGACAAAGGGTTAATATCCAGAATCTTCAAGAGAACTTAAACAAATTTACAAGAAAAAAACAACCCCGTCAAAAAGTGGGTGAAGGATATGAACAGACACTTCTCAATAGAAGATATTTATGTGGCCAAAAAACATATGAAAAAAAGCTCATCATCACTCATCATTAGAGAAATGTAAATCAAAGCCACAATGAGATACCATCTCATGCCAGTTAGAGTGGCAATCATTAAAAAGTCAGGAAACAACAGATGGAGAGGATGTGGAGAAATAGGAAGGCTTTACACTGTTGGTGGGAGTGTAAATTAGTTTAACCATTGTGGAAGACAATGATTCCTCAAGAATCTAGAACCAGAAATACCATTTGACCCAGCAATCCCATTATTGGGTATATATCCAAAGGATTATAAATCATTCTACTATATAGACACATGCACACATATGTTTATTGTGGCACTATTCACAATAGCAAAGACTTGGAACCAACCCAAATGTCCATCAATGATAAGACTGGTTAAAGAAAATGTGGCACATATATACCATGGAATACTATGCAGCCATAAAAAAGAATTAGTTCATCTCCTTTGCAGGGACATGGATGAAGCTGGAAACCATCATTCTCAGCAAACTAACACAGGAACAGAAAACCAAACACCTCATGTTCTCACTCATAAGTGGGAGTACAATGAGAATACATGGACACAGGGAGGGGAACATCACACACCAGGGCCTGTAGTGGGGTGGGAGGCAAGGGGAGGGATAGCATTAGGAGAAATACCTAATGTAGATGATGGGCTAATGGGTACAGCAAATCACCATGGCACGTGTATACCTATGTAACAAACCTGCATGTTCTGCACATGTATCCCAGAATTTAAAGTATTTTTTAAAAAAAATTAGCCAGGGATCATGGTGCGTGCTTGTAGTCCCAGCTGCACAGAAGTCAGAGGCACGAGGATCACTTGAACCTGGGAGGCAGAGGTTGCAGTGAACTGAGATCACACCACTGCTCTCCAGCCTGGACAATCGAGTGAGACTCTTGTCTCAAAAAAACAAACAAAAAAAAGAATTGGATCTGATTTGACTATGCAAATTATCACTTGGGACCTTGGGCACTTATTCAACCCCTGAAGGTTTCAGTCTTACTATATATAAAATGAAGATAATAGAGACTTCTTCATAGACTGTTTGTTATAAGATTAGCAAAAACAATGTACTTGAAATGCTTAGCAGATAACACATGCTCTATAAATGATGGCTATCTTTTTGTGCCTGAATCCTTGGGTTCTTTAATAATTTCCTGCCTGATGTGCTATGGCTTTGTGTCCCCACTCAAATCTCGTCTCAAACTGCAATCCCCACTTGTCAAGGGAGAGACCTTGTTGAAACCACCTTTGCAAAATTGTAACTGAGGAAATTATGTCAGTGAAGGAGATCAGACCTAACTGACCCCATTTCCTTCTAACCCTTAAACTGTCTTTATTCATTCCTGGGTGTGAGTGAAACTAGCCTTGGGAAGGAAGACTTCTGTAAGTAGGCTACTTATATTCTTTGTAATGTTTTACACAGTTTACCTCTTTCATCATTTTTGTTTCATTTTAATTGATCATTTGTAGCATATTTTCATGACATGATTATTTATGAATCAAGATTCAATTTCCGGTCCCAGTTCTAGTTGTATAATTTTGTGCAAAAAAAAAAAAATTAATTTAAAAAAAAGTCTCATGTCCGTTCTCAGACTTGTGCTGCCTATTATCTTCAAATCTCATATTAACATTTCACAGAACTGGCTTCTCTAGAGATGAATTTTACCAAAAATATACTAATACTTCAAACCAATAGATTATGTCACATGAAGCAAAAGAAGTAAAACAAATGGAGTGACATATGTGATAACCCTTGTTTTCAGACAATACGTATATTTATACCCCTAAATTATCCAGAGAACAAATAGAAAGTCTTAATAAAATTAAATAAAGTCATTACCTGAAAGATAAATGTAAAAACCTTAATGACTTAACATTTGCTTTTAACTATTTAGAAAGTATTATAAATATATGCCATTTTCATCTGGGTACCATGGCTTACACCAGTAATCCCAGGAGTTTGGAAGGCCAAGACAGGAGGATCACTTGAGCCCAGGAATTTCAGACGAGCCTAGACAACATAGCAAAACCCCATCTCTACAAAAAATTTAAAAATTAGCAAGGTATGGTGGTGCATGCCTGTAGTCCCAGCTGCTTGGGAGGCTGAGGCAGGAACATTGCTTGAGCCTAGGAGGTTAGGGCTGCAGTGAGCTGTGATCACGCCACTGCACTCTAGCCTGGGTGACAGAGTGAGACCCTGTCTCAAAATAAATAAGTAAATGAGACATATACCATTTCCAATAGCATCACAAATATAAAATATTTGGAAATAAGCATTAGAAAAAAGTGTGTATTGCAGGGGCAGTGACAGATTCTATTTGAGGAGCATATGCTGAGAGGCACTGTGAAAGACATGATTAAATAGTGAATAAATGCAATCCCAATGGAAAGATTCATATTATAAACATATTAAGTCATTACAAATTTTTAAACTTAATGCCATTTCATAAGATTTTGATTTTTTTAGGAAAATATCTGATAAATTTTTTTTATTATTACAATTTACTAAATCATCTCTATGTGCCAGGCACCTAAGTTTAAGCATTTTACATGTATTAGCACACGTAACCCTAATGAAATCACCTTTGCAAAATTATGACTGAGACAGTGAAACAGATGTAACTTAACTGACTCCTTCTTGCTTCTAACCTCCAAGCTGTCTTTGTTCATTCCTGGGTATAGGCTGAACTTACTTTGGGAGAAACTTTGTAGTTTATAGTTTAAACAAAGACAGTAACAGCCCTTTCCCAAAGCAGACCTTCTTTTTGCCTGAGGACTATATTGCCTTTGTGAAACTAACAGTAGCCGCAGGATTAGAAATTATGGTTTAGGAGTCATGCAACTGGAGGCTACAAGATTCTGATCCTCTCTAAACTGCTCTTAAAATCAGTGCTTGAGTTATTTTGCGGATCCTGCACTTGATGGATCAGCTGGCCCCACCCAGATCAATAAACTGGCTCATCTGATCTGCTGGCCTCCACCCAGGAACTGACTCAGCACAAGAAGAGAGCTTTAACTCCCTGTGATTTCATCCCTTACCAATCAGCACTCCTGGCTCGCTGGCTTATCCCCATCCACTAAGTTACCCTTAAAATCTCTACTCCTCTAATGCTTGGGGATACTGATTTGAGTAATAATAAAACTCCAGTCTCCCCCACAGCCGGATCTGCGTGAATTACTCTTTCTCTATTACAATTAGCCTGTCTTGAGGAATCAGCTCTGTCTAGGCAATGGGCATGGTAAACCCCTTGGGTGGTTACACTAACAATAACTGCTGTAGGAAGTACTATTATTATGTCCTTCTTAAAGATAAGAAAGCTGGCTGGGCACAGTGGCTCATGCCTGTAATCCCAGCACTTTGGGAGGCCAAGGTGGGCAGATCACGAAGTCAGGAGTTCAAGACCAGTCTTCTCAACATGGTAAAACCATACCTCTACTAAAATACAAAAGAAAAAAAAAAATTAGCCGGGCATGGTGGCATGGGCCTGTAATCCCAGCTACTCAGGAGGCAGAGGCAGGAGAATCGCTTGAACCCGGGAGGCAGAGGTTGCAGTGAGCCGAGATCATGCCACTGCACTCCAGCCTGGGCACCAGAGTGAGACTCTGTCTCAAAAAAACAAAAAAAAATAAAGATAAGAAAGCTGAGGCATAGAAATAATGCAACTTCTTCCAGATTGCACACAGTTAATCAGTGCAGCTGCCAGGGCTTAAGTCCAACCAGCCTGACTTCACTTAGAGTGAACTTTGATTGTTTCACTTCCAGTGACAAATTGAAAAAGAAAAGTGCTACAGTATTCTTACATGAGTCTTTTTTTTTTTTTTTTTTTTTTTTTTTTTTTTTTTTTTTTGAGAGGAAGTTGCACTCTGTCACCCTGGCTGGAGTGCAGTGGCACAATCTTGGCTCACTGCAACCTCCACCTCCCAGGTTTGAGCGATTCTCCTGCCTCAGCCTCCCAAGTAGCTGAGATTACAGACATGTGTCAGCATGCCTGGCTTATTTTTGTATTTTTAGTAGAGATGAGGTTTTCCCATGTTGGCCAGGCTGGTCTTGAACTCCTGGCCTCAGGTGATCTGCCTGCCTCGGCATCCCAAAGTTCTGGGATTACAGGCATGAGCCACTGTGCTTGGCCCTAAATGAGTCTTAAATAAGGAAAGAATTGTTTTATCATTCAGATATTTAGATATATAAATGTATTAGAAGGCACTTGTAAACTAAAAAGTACCTGAGACAGGTCTCAATCAATTTAGAAGTTTATTTTGCCAAGGTTAAGGACACGTCTATGACACAGCCTCAGGAGGTCCTGAGAACGTGTACCCAAAGTGGTCAGGCTACAGCTTAGTTTTATACATTTTAAGGAAACACAGACATCAATCAGTACTTGTAAGATACACATTGGTTCAGTCTGGGAAGGCAGGAAGACTTAAAAAGAGAGAGTGAGGGGGAGCTCCAGGTCCTAGATGGGTTCAAAGATTTCCCAATTGGCGACTGGTTGTAAGAGTTTAAAGACCTGGAATCAATAGAAGGGAGAAAAGGGAGTGTCTGGGTTAAGATAAGAGGTTGTGGAAACGAAGGTTTTTATTATGTAGTTGAAGACTCTAGGTAGCAATTTACAATTTTTCTTATCAGACTTAAAAACGTAGTAGACTCAGTTAATTCTCTCCTGGATCAGAATAAAGACCTGGAAAGGCCAAGGAATTATCTACAGAATGTAGATTTTCCCCACGAGAGAGCTTTGCAGGACCATTTCAAAACATGTGAAAGAAATATATTTTGGGGAAAAATTCTTGGATTTCTTTTAGGGACTGCTATCTGTCATGTTGGTATCTTACTGCTGCTACAAAGCATCAGCTTTGTCAGTCTTAGGATTTCTGTTTTGATGTTAAATCTTGGTCAGCTGTGCTTGAATTCCAAAGGGAAGACAGTATGATGAGGCATGTCCAACCCCCACTTCCCATCATGGCCTGAACTAGTTTTTTAGGTTAACTTGGGAATGTGGTTGGTCATATGGAGTGATCTGTTCAATTGGTTGGGGGGCTTAAAATTTTATTTTCAGTTTACATATCAATAAATAGGTTTATATTACATATCACATATCTCAAATACAGATAGAATGATAATTCAATGGAAAGAAATACAACAATAAAACATGATAGAATTGATGTCACCTCTTGTTTAAATAAGGCTCTCTAATTCTGAATGCAAGAAATACATATAACATATATTTACAGAGAGCCTCTTATTTGTCAGGCATCATACTGAGGCATTATAGGTATGATGGTGAGTGACAGAGAACCAGTTTTTGCTGTAAAGACACAGCCGTTAGCCCAAACATTAAGCCATATTTACTTTAATGGCTATCTAATTACTACTTGGTACTCTGAGGAGTTTTGACCAAGATACCTGAGTTTTGACATTAGGATCATGGAAGACATCCTTGTGGGAGTAACATTTGTTAGAAACAAAATGCTTGTTCCTTGATGCCACGAAGATATAACACTCAAACATTAATTTTCTCAGCAAGGCAATTTTTACTTCTATAGAAGAGTGTGACTTACAAATGGAGCAATGGCAAGAGCACACCTGAACAAGGGAGGAGAAGGGGTTCTTATCCCTGAAGAGGTAGCCTCTAGTGGTGTGTTGTTCTCCTATTGGCTAAGGTTGGACTGCACAGTCCAAACAAATTCCAATTGGCTATTTTAAACATTGTTACTGGAAAAGAGCAGGAGTATGAGCCACAGTGGCGGGGTGAGCAGTTTGGTGGGAAAGACGGTTATGGAACAGGTAACTAAAGGTGACTTAGGTCAGAGCAGGTGACCAGGGGTGACTCAGGTCAAAGCAGGTGACTGGGATGAGTCAGGACAGAGTAGGTGACCAGAGGAACAGATGTGAACTACTGATTAAAACTGGTGGAAAAGGTTGTTTACTGAAACTACGAGGAAGTTAAACTTTAAAATGGAGGACAAAGAACTGAACATACTGACATACTGATTCTTTGAAGAAAAATCTAGAACTCACTGTATCCAACACATTGGAGCTGAGACATGAAGCTATGAGGGCAGTACAGGAGGCAAACAGTTTGGATGGGCAGCCAGGAAGATGTGATAGGAGAAAATTTCAGAAAAGGGTATATCACATAAGCAAAGGCCATGTATGGATGGGAGCTGGGTCTATTGAGAGCTATCAGTAATGGTTAATAGGCTATGTCACATGAAGAGAAGAGTGAAGTAAAATGTGTCTGGGTAAAATTTCCGAGTATACACAAATATAAAATTTTGAATACCTAAAAATGTAAAATGTTTGACTGTTAAAATCAATTATTCTAAAGTACAAATAGCAAGCTGAAGAAAATATTTTTTGCAATAGTTTTAGTTACAAATGGTGTACAAATTATTCAATAACTATCCAACTCTCCAGATAAATGGACCAAAAAAATAAACAGACCACTCATCAAAGATAAAATACACAGATTTAATACATATGGGAATACGGGAGATATTTAATCTCACTTTTTTTTTTTTTTTTTCTAAACTGAGTTTTACTCTTGTTGCCCAGGCTGGAGTGCAATGTCATGATCTCAGCTCACCACAATCTCTGCCTCCCAGGTTCAAGTGATTCTCCTGCCTCAGCCTCCTGAGTAGTTGGGATTATAGGCATGTGCCACCATGCCCAGCTAATTTTGTATTTTTAGTAGAGATGGGGTTTCTCCATGTTGGTCAAGTTGGCCTAAAACTTCCGACCTCAGGTGATCCGCCCGCCTCAGCCTCCCAAAGTGCTAAGATTACAGGCATGAGCCACCACGCCCGGCCTTAATCTGACTTTTATTCAGTGGATGGATATATCAAATTCACAAAAATGTAGTAAAAGAAATATTAATCAGGACAGGTGAAGGAGAGCTAGAGTGAGTACTGGACTAGGGAGATAAAGCCTCCTTTTTGAAAGCATTTTGGCAGTATATAGCAAAGTCCTTAAATAATGTAAATGCTTCACCCTGATATTCTATTTTATTTATCAATTGACCCATCTTTCCAAGCATTCATCAAAATCTAACTGGGCAACTACTATATCCAGACAATAAAGAAAAAAATCTCCATTAAAGAAATAAATGGAATAATGGGTAGAATTTGAATATAAGAAAGGGCACTTAAGAAAAGGCCTGGGTGACAGAACAAGACTCTATATCAAAAAAAAAAAGAAAAATACATTATTTTTTATAAGTTGACACCCAAGGGATCTCATGCAATTTACATAATTTATTTGCATTTATTTACATTATAAATAAAGTAGACCTAATATATGTATATGAATAACTTACAAACACACAGAGACACACACACACACACACACACTCTCTCTCTCTGTCTATCTCTCTCTCTCAAGGGGGAATAGATACATTTTTGTAGTTATTTATTTTACTGACTTAAGAAATATCAACCATAAAGAAATACTAGGAAAATAAACGGATGTTCAATTTCACTTTATCAAGGGCTCTTTTGAAAACAGAATTAAATGTTGTATTATTTTTCTTTCTTTTGAAAAATATTTTGTGTGAAGGCAGAATCTAAACTAGTTACTGGAAAAAAAATGTTTCCTATTGCCTGGAGTAAATTATATGCTTAAATATATGGAATGACATTCTTGCTAGATGGAATGACATTCCTGGTAGTCAATTTGTTTCACATTTATTCTCTACAGAGAATAACAAATTTCATTCATTTGGATTTACAGGGTAAAACAAGACAGAGCATCAATCTCTTTCTGAAATCCTTCAGTGTTGAACTGTACGTATTTTAAAAGAGGATATATGTTTCCTTGTGAAAGCTTTAACTGGACTACTTGAGTTCTCATAATTTATCAATGTCATCAGCACTCAACTGACAATTTGGAATTCAAGTAATTCCATAAAATGATCTAGATACAGGAAAAAATATGAAAATGGATTTTCCTTTATACTTCCTTGTGCCTGAGCTTCCATTTCCATTTAAGCTGACAACATAGTCCAGACTCATATCACTTCATTCTTGGATTATTATGAAACCTTAACTGCTTTCTCTCCATTCAATCTGCTTTGCATAATATTACCAGATTAATTTTGATAAAATATATTCTTTTTATTATGTCACTATCCTGCTCAAATGCTCTCTATGTACAGGATGAAATTCAAATTATTTTGAGAGACATTCATAATTTCCTCCCCTCTAGCCATAAGCTACCTTCCTTAACTTGTCTCCCACTATTTATTAGCATGAATCTCCAATCTTTATGTTTCTCTCCTGTCTCAGTGCATTCTCATTTTGTGTCTTTGTAGTACAGCTCTGTTCTTCATGAATGTTGTATTATTTTTTATTGTTGCTGTAATAAATTTCCAAAATCTCTACAGCTTAAAACATCATATATGTATTATCTTACAGTTCTGGAGGCTAGAATTTGACTCATGCCTCACTGTGTTAACATCAAGGTGTTGGCAAGACTGCTGTCCTCCTGGAGGCCCTACACAATAATCTGTCTCCAGCTTCCAGAGCCTGCCTGCATTTTTAAGCTCGTGGTCCCTTCTAGCTTCAAATCCAGAAATGGCTGGTTGAGTCTTCCTCACATTGCAGCACTCTGACTTTTCTGCCTCACCCTTCCACATTTAAGGACCTTTTGATTACACTGGGCTCACACAGACTATCCAAAATCATCTGTCTATTTTCACATTAGCTATTTAGCATCCATTTATTCCATCTGCTCCCTAATTTACCTTTGCCTTGAAAGGTAGCATATTCACAGATTCTGAAGGTTAAGGCATGATCACTGGGAGGTAGAGGGGGGAATTATTCTGCCTAGCATGGATAATATGACCATTTTCTCTTCCTTTATAAACTATAATTTTTTGGTTATTTTTCAATGCTCAGTTCACCTCTTCTACGAAGCTTTCTGAGACAGCAGTTAACCACAGTGGTTTCTTTTTCCTCTGAAGTTTTATAAACAGTACCATGCTTATACACTGACAAGAATGGCCCCTGTTTTGGTATTGTTCACTAAAAAGCCCCACTTTGGCCGGGCCTGGTGACTCACGCCTGTAATCCCAGTACTTTGGGAGGCCAAGGCGGGTGGATCATGAGGTCAGGAGATCAAGACCATCCTGGTCAACATGATGAAACCCCATCTCTACTAAAAATACAAAAATTAGCTCTGTGTGGTGGTATGTGCCTGTAGTCCCAGCTACTCAGGAGGCTAAGGCAGGATAATCACTTGAACCAGGGAGTCGGAGGTTGCAGTGAGCCAAGATCACACCACTATATTCCAGCCTGGGTGACAGAGCAAGACTCCATCTCAAAAAAAAAAAAAAAAAAAAAAAGCCATGCTTTAGCACTCAGCTGATCTTGGGCCTCCTCAAAAGCAGAGTTGACATGGTAGAGGGGCCTCCATTTTCGTCTTACCCAGGACCATCATAAATGGTAAACTTACCCATAATATTCTTTATTGTGAAATAACTAATTCTATTATAGGTTCTGTGTGGACATAATGAGAGTATTTATATATATATATATATATATATGTTTTTAATGTGTTTCTCATCTCTACTGGGAAGTAGTTAGACATAGTTCTCCAAGGATCGACATATGGGGATTTTTTTTTTTTTTTTTGAGATGGCGTCTCACTCTGTTACCTAGGCTGGAGTGCAGTGGTGCCATCTTGGCTCACTGCAACCTCCACCTTCTGGGTTCAAGTGATTCTCCTGCTTCAGTCTCCCAAGTAGCTGGGATTACAGGTGCATGCCACCAGGCCTGGCTAATTTTTGTATTTTCAGTTGAGATGGAGTTTCCCCATGTTGGCCAGGATGGTCTTGAACTCCTGACCTCAAGTGATCTGCCTACCTTGGCCTCCCAAAGTACTGCAATTACAGATGTCAGCCACCACACCCAGTCTTGATTCAGTATGTTCTGTGGACAAAAAATTTTAGAAACTTTGGGTAACATTCTATGAGTCTGACCCTCCTAGAATAAGCCTTGAATATTTGAGTCACTGGTTAAGACTGTGTCAAATCCTAAGTGTGTTTATCCTGTTGAAATAATGGGGATAAGGGTAAATATTTTTATACAAAGATGTTCATTGTTACATTATCTCCCAAATCAGGATAATAAAGATGTATAAATAAGGGATGGTTAAATTCCAAAAGAGAAATAACAATATTATGCAGCCATTAAAAAGTATATTCTTGGCCGAGCGCAGTGGCTCATGCCTGTAATCCCAACACTTTGGGAGGCCGAGGTGGGCGGATCACTTGAGGTCAGGGGTTCAAGACCAGCCTGGACAACAATGGTGAAACCCCGTCTCTACTAAATATACAAAAATGAGCCGGGCGTGGTGGTGCATGCTTGTAGTCCCAACTACTTGGAAGGCAGAGGCACTAGAATCTCTTGAACCCAGGAGGCAGAGGTTACAGTGAGCCCAGATCGTACCACTGCACTCTAGCCTGGGCGGCAGAGCGAGACTCGGTCTCTAAATAAATAAATAGTATATTCTTAAAGATTATGTAATAATGAAGGAAATGGTTATTTATAAATATATATTCTTTAAAGAAAAAGCATGACATAAAACTCTATATAAAATAATTTCAAATCAAAAAAGAAAGTTTATGTTTAAAACTGGAAAGAAGTAAATTAAAGTAGTGAAAGGGGTTATACCAAGGGTGAGATTGTAAGAGATTTTAAAATATTTTTATACCTTTTCTTATTTTTCATATCACTTTTAAATTAAACATATTTTTAGCTTTTGATAAATTATCTTAATTGATAACATATGATCAAAATACACAATATGATTTTAAATTTGTAACAAAATTTGTTGCCTCCAGAAAACACTAAGTTCAAGAAATATTGACTGGACATTTCCTAAGCACAGCATGCCATGCTGCACAATAATATATGAGATACTGTCCCTGTCTTTAAGGAGCTCATCCTTAATAAGAAATTATACAAATAAATAACTAATCAAAATATTGAGTAATGATGGTAATATAGGTGTTATGTACATGTACAGTACTATCTCAGAGGGGGAAGCAATCATTCTTTTTAGGCTGTGGCCAGGGATGGTTTCCTAGGGGAGGTGACATTTGAGAAGAACTTTTTTAAATAAATGAGATTTTGCCAGTTTCTAATGAACAGAAATGTATACTATAACTGTAATTGATTTATATAACACAACATTGAATGTGAAATATAGAATTCTTCCATAAGATAGAAGAGCATCATTCTATATTATATGTCCCGGAACTTCTGGATTTCTTGTTTTGGTCATTGCTTTCCTGTCAGCTGGAACACTATAATAATAGTATATTTAGCACTTCATTATGTTACATTTCACAAGGCAAGAATACACTAGCATATTTTAGCCCAAATTATCCTGAAATCCAGCTTAGTACATTTCTATCTGAGTAGATTCATTGACAGGTCCAAAAAATGAATTTAATGTTTTGTCCAAATTTTGAATAAGGAAGATCTTAGGATCGTCATATTGCTCTGGTTAGTAGCTCTACAAATACTTGGAAAAAACCCCAGAGGATGTTAAGTAAAATAATGACTTTAAAATATCAGATTGATTGCATTAGTACAACTAGCAATCCTACTACATTTTTCAGGTCACCCAGTCTCTCTTTCCCTTTCTTAATTGGGAAATATTTAAACATCCCCATTTTCCCTTAGATCTCAGACCCCTCTTTGTTATTCTCTTTCTAGGTTGATGACCATACACTCACCACCTCATTTACACATTTGTCTCAATCTGTATACATATACTCTGACATCCTTCATAGTACCATGGATGAACAGTCCATTTTTCAATATAACCTCAAACCTTCCCGGGCAGAAGGTCCCAGCCCTTCCCTCTTCCTGAAATATATTACTCTAGTATTATCCACTGTTTCTCTGCATCATCAATTTTTCTACCTTAACTAACCATCAGCCTCAACAGTTTCAATACTTTCTCTCATCTTAGAAAAGCAAAAACCCTCCTCTGGTCTTACATTCTATTCCAACTGTCACCCACATATTTTCTTCAAAAGTAAAACCCTCAAATGAGTTGCGTGTGCTCACTCTCTAACAGCTCTTCTCCCATCCTCACGTGGAAGTACCCCAGCTGAGCTTTTCGTCTCCACCACTTCACTGAAACAGCTCTTGTCAACACCACCATTGTCATCCACATTGTTTATGTAAAAACTTAATTTTCATTATGCATCATACTCCATCTATCAGCAGCTGATGAACACCTTCCTAGTGATCCACTTTCTTCATTTGGCTTCCAGATTGCCACTCTCTGCTGATTTTCATCCTACTTTATGGCTGCTCCTTCACAGTTTTTTGCTGATCTCTTATTTTATCGTGACCTTTAAAGTTGAGCTTTCCCAGGGCCAGTTCTTGGACAATTTCTCTTCTCAAGGCACACTCATTCCTCTGGGGAGCTCATAAATTTCACAGCTTTAAGTAACATCAATATGTTGATGATACCCAAATTCATATATCCAGTCTACACGTATTTCTTGAACTCAAGTCTCTTATTATCTGCCTAGTAACCCTGGAGATTCTGTAAAAATGCAGATCAGCGAATGCCCTTTCTCTGCTAAAACTTCACCCATGGCTTCCATGTCACTCACAGCAAAAGCCAAACACCTCTCAATGGCCTCTAAAGCCTCATCTAAGCTGGTTCTCCCACTGCCTCTGTCTTGTTTTCTTCCACTCTTCCTATCCATTCCGCCATCCTGATCTTCCTCATGTTCTTTAAACTTGGCTGATGTTCTCCAGGCTTAGGGCATTTGAACTTACTGTTCCTCTAGATATCTTTGACTCAAACTCCAGCTATTTAAGGTCTTTACATTTTCTCTTCTGAGTAAGGCTTCATCCTCTTCATCATATGACCCTCACTGCTTCATCATATGTCCCTTTTCCTGTTTTGTTTTTCTTCATAGTACCTATCACTGTCTTACATGTTGTATATTTTAATTATATATTTATGATCTATCTCCCTTCACTACATAAAGTCCACAAGAGGAGGAATTTGTGTCTGTTTTGCTGTTTGCTGCTGTACCTCCAGTATATAGCACTTGGCAAATAATGCATGTTCAATATATTGGTGGTTCTCAAAGTGTGGTACCCAGAAACTTCAGAATAACCTGGAAGCTTTTAAGAAATGTGCTAGAAATGCCAATTCTTGGGCTCTGCCACAGTCCTACTAAATTTGAAACTCTGGGGATGGGCACCCACGGTCTAGTTTGACAAGCTCTCCAGGTGATTCTTATTTCTGCTAGTGTCTGAGAATCACTGTGATGAATATTTGTTAAATGAGAGAAGAAGTGAGAAAATTTTTATTCTTGTTACCCTCTTGACAAATATAGTAATCAAACAATGTTGGGGTTAAGGTGTCATACAAATAATAAGTAAAATTACTTTGTAGAATTTTTCTGATAAGATTCCTAATCTAATAAAAAAAGTTCCAGTTTGTCATTTAGAAAATGAAAAATATACATTATACTAAGACATGAATCCAAATCTACTGAAAAGTAGTAGATTTCAATAACCATAATTGATTCTATAGAATTAATTTATGGTTTTAATTCTATTTTAGTTGAAACTTCTGTTAAAAATTGTTCCAAGAACTCTGTCCTATGATTTAAAAATTTAACAAAGCTGTTATGAATTAGTTTACTTCTTCTGGTCTTTCCCTATTCTTAGACTCTCAACTTCAATTTCATTAACTTAAATTGCTCTGTGTCCTCTAAATCCAATCACATCACATGTATACATCTACCTCACATTTGATGCCTGGGATGCACTCTGTCCTCTTAATGAGATAGGGCTGATAGTCTTCTCTTTGAATCCACAGGGGATCAATTTCAGAACCCCTTGCAAATACCAAAATCCAGAAATGCTCGAGTCTCATATAAGAAGGCATCATATTTGCATATAGCTTACTCATATTATCCTGTATACTTTAAATAATTTTTGGATTACTTAAAATACATAATACAATATAAATGTTATGTAAATAGTTGTACTGTATTGCTTTTTTATTTGTATTATTTTATTGTTGTATTATTGAAAAAAAATTGGTTGAGTCTGCAGATGCAGAAGCCATGCAGATACAGAACACTGATTATAGTTTAGGTTGTGAAACATGACATATGTTGTGATTATGAAGCAAGCAAATAACTCCCTCCCTTAATGTCTATGAATGAAGTTATTATGATTGTTTCTAGGATAAACAAGTATCTGTTAGCTCAAGACAAACCCAGTTTATGCTTGATGTTGCAATGTAAAATAGCATCCATCATCATTGAAGGTGTGTCCTGGTTTTATGATAAATTTATATGACCATCCTAAGTATATGTAATACATAATATAGTTACATATACATGTATATATAATACATACTATTATGTATTAATATATATATACTACCCTTAGTGTACATTTTTAAATAATGTATAAAGAATATTAAATAATATTGTATATTGAAAATTTGCTAAAAGAATAGATTTTAGGTGCTATTACCACATGCATATACATATAAACGATAATACGTGACTGTGGTAGGTAATGGATATGTTAATTTGCTTACCTATAGTAATCATTTCACTATCTATATGTGTATCAAAACATGTATGCCTTAAGTATATACAATAAAAAGCATTCCTATAAAATTTACAATAATAAACATAAAGGATGAAAAAAAGAATATTAAAAACCAAGGTTCTAATTATCTCTAATATTCACTAGGAATATTAACTTTGAAAAAAGTTATTCAAAAAATCCAGATATAAGTACTTTTAATACTATAGTGAGAAAGAAAAAAATTTAATATAATGTTAATATAGATGAATACTATATTACCTTATGTATTTTCCTAAGAATTTTCACTTATTAATTTTATATTTTGTTTATATTGGATTTCATGAAAGTGTCTTCCAGTTTGAATAATGTATGCCAGTATAAATTTCACAGTTGCCATGTTTCTCAATCAGGATATTATGATATTACTACAACAGACAGAAAAATGAAATTATGAGTAAATTATTTTGACTAAATCATTTTCTTTCATTGAGCCAGATAATCTACCAATCCTAACATTTATTTGACATTATGAAGATGTAACCTCAGACCTCAGAATTTTAAAAGGGTCAATAGCCGTGTGCAGTAATTATCATTAGGTGTGATTAACATTTCTGGATTTAATAAACTGGTTTTCAACAGGAATTTTTGACTTGCATCATGTTTTTGGGCCAAACTAAAATGTATTGAAATAAAGGGTGAAACAAAGTAAATAAGATAAATTAATTTATCATCCTAAGTAAATACACTAAGAAGTTTGTGTGCTTTTCTTTTCCTTTAAAAATTCAGATCTTACATGAAAATTATACATTACTACAAACCAGATTTTGCCAACACATAGCTATTCCTTTAAAATAATTTTTAAGGTCTTCTGGCTTTTTAAAATTTCAATTCCTTTTGAGTATGAATTTTTCGAAAACTTAAAGTTTATTAATAGAGTAAATAATTAATGTATTGTTTTAATTTTAAAAATACATGTTAGTTGCCAGGAATGTCCTACATGTAAGACAATCTATATTGAGATTTTTAACAACTACTTTGATTATCTGACCAATAGTATAATTCATCCAGACTATACAGTCTTTGTATAAAGATATTTGTTTACTTGATTCATTCTCTTAATTGTTTCGATTCTGCATTTGGTCTATATAATCAGCCTGTTTCTGGCAGTCTATTCATTACAGTTGTGCTGGCATCCACTCTGACTGCCATACCCAGAACAACTGTGTGGCGTTCCGCATGTATAACAAAAACAGCTGGCGTAAACACACTGACCTTCACTTGACACCCCGTGTAGGCGGTTTGTATACATAATCATGGCCACAGCCTGCTTGGCTTGTTCAAGGCCATATAACAAGTGTGGATTTAGTTACAACTTGGAACCCTCCAGTTTCTAGCCTGGGGTTGATCTTAAAAAAGTCAATCCAAACTACTATTTTTTCCTTCATAAATGCTGTAAAAAATAGTCTTAGTTTAATAAAGTACATAATTTTTATGAAAAAAAGTTTTATTAGTCTAAGGGTAGACTCTTTAATGAGTTCCTTTACAATTGGGATGTACATAGTTTTAAGAGCTATTTTATTTTATTCTAGGCCAGAAGGCCCATCATGTTGGTGCATCTTCATTGACTATCAATTTTACTCCATTAGTTGATAGAAAAGACAAAGCTAGAATAATATTTAAATAGCATGTAAAATCCATACACAGTTTTAAAAACATGAGCCTTCAAAAACATTAAATTTTGAGAGTCTGGTTTTAAGCTAAACAATCAGACACTTCAGGAGCAGAAGCTTCTTCTATTCTAGGTACCAATTATGGGTATTTTGGTGGAAAAGTTTAAGACTAGAAAATCTCAATGTCAGAGATTTTTTCCATCTTATTTAGCAAGTTATATACTTCTGCATGCTACATGTGTTCTCTCAGAGAAAAGGTAGTCCTAAATAAAAATTGTTTTCTGTCTGTATTGAAACAAATCTCAACTGTCTTCTAATCTATTAAAAATGGCCTCCTTTAGTAATTTAAAAAGATGTATTTTATAATAAAATAGTTTTTTTCAGTAAATAAAATATATGTATTTTATATTAAAATAGCCTTTTTCAGTAAATAAAGAAATATTTAAAGTTATATCTATGTATATAACTTGATGACTAGCTATACTGTGTGGCTGTTTAGTTCAGTATTTTTAAAGCAAAAAACCAAAACAAGCAAACAAAGCTTATAGTCACATACTTTTTTTTTTTTAACTTCTAGAGGCTATATCATATACTTATATAAAAGGATTTTGAACAAAGTAAATGCTCAGTAACCTTTTGCAAATGGATACATTGTGGAATACAGGCTTGAGACCTGACTGCTAAATCTTACAGACTGAATTAATTAAAGGCCCCTGAATGCTACCCTCTGGAATAGACTCAGTTTTAAGAATGTAGAGCAGAATTTGGAGGGCTTCAGGTACAATTATCATAATTGTTCTGTGTCTCATGGCTGGTCTATTAGTTGGACCACTCCAAGTTCACTTTATTTACTGGGGAATTTATTGATGTGCTTGTGAGAAATACACATTTCACTGTCATTTCTCAAAATGCACAGGTGATTTTTTCCTTGAGCCTATAATCCCAACAGATACAGATTTTTGAAACACTAATGCACCATTCCTCTAATGCATATTAGAGTGAACTTCAGACATACTTGCGTTTGTTTTCTGAGTAAAACAATTGTAATATAATATTCCTCTCCCCAAACTACCCCCTCACCCCAAATAAACCAAATCATTAGATAAAATTGGTAGCACTGAAATTGAGGATATCTAAAAACAGCAACCTGTAACCTTGGGAATTTTGAGTGATATAAATACAATGGCTGAGAGCATTTTTAACCACAGAATTTTTGCCTTTTATACTTAGACAGTTGCAAGGTTGTTGAGTTGCTCTCCTTGTGGTCCATACCAAAATGCTTATGTTTAGGAACTACACAATTCACATTTTATGACTTTTTTTTTCTTTTTCTCAAATGAATCATTATTTGTAACTAGTTTATAATTTCTGATTCAATTCCCAGCCAAACAGGCAAACACACTTTCTGACTAGTGATTGCAATTCTATACCTGTTTATTTACTATCTGTTTGACAATGAGTCAGAAACCGACAATTTTTTATACATACCTTCTGGATTGATTCAGCATTCTGGAAAAATTTCCTGTCTGTCTTTCAAATGTAAGAAAACTGACTTCAGAATTTTCAGTCTTTCCTGTCTGATACAGAAATGATATTGTGTGTTTCACAGAGAAAATAATGCCTTTTCTATTACATTAAATAGTTCTGACTTATCACAAAAACCTGGTTTTTGGTTACATTATCCCTCAAACTGTTGCCTGTGTCTGGGGAAACATGGCTACTCTAATTAGCAGTAAATCAAAAGTTCTTTCTTTCTGATAGAACAAGACTGTAAAATAAATTGTGATTGGGTGCGCTGTATCAGCAAGCATCAGTGATTAGGAAGACTGGCTGACAAGGCCATTAAGACTGCCCCAAGGAAACTCCACCCATTTAAAGAGAGCCTGGGGGTGGGAGACTCCATTTTCTGTAGTTTTACTGCTGATCACTGTTTCCCCATATGAAGTTCACCATAATTGACAATCAGACTGGTAATACACAGGATGCTTTAGTCTAAATATTTGAAGGTGCTTTTTTTTTTTTTTTTGTAATCTAATGAAGTAGGACTTTTAGAATTGAATCAACAGGAGCATGAGGTCATAGTTACAAGCAACAACTGAAAACATAAAAATAAATGAGAAAAGATTATGCTCCTTTGGAGAAAAGCGGAATTTGATGTGGATTATTCTGTTAAATGCACACTTAGATTTAGCAAAAAAAACTATACAAATAATTAGCCTGAGTTACCTGGCTTGTCTGTCTATAGTTGCCAAATTCATGAGTTGACCAATTCTCCAATTTATTTGTGTGGATAGCCCCCACATTATAATAGATCTTAAAAATAATATTTTTTTTTGTATGTGGCTCATCTAGGTAAACTCTGGTTAGTTATAAATCTAAATTAATTTTAAAATTATGAACAAGAGTTATAATACGTCAGGGACATAGAGGACAATATTGATACAGAAAGGATTAGTCTTTAGTAATTAAGAAGTGATTTGCAAGAAATCAGAGAACATATATTGCGTGTCTCATTGGGCTCAGTGAACATATTAAGAATGAATTAGCGGACATCTGAGAAATATTTGTTAGGCTGGTTGAAGTCTTTGCTCTTCTCCTTTCTCTTTCATCTCTTTATCAAACTCTAAGTACTTTCTACTATGGCCTACATGCACTCTCCTCTGGTTTTGAACGCTGGTACATGTAAATTTAACCTGAAGTCATTAAAAATACTTTAGTCCAGGGCCTTAAAACAGCTAATACAAAGGCCGGGCACGGTGGCTCATGCCTGTAATCCCAGAACTTCGGGAGCCCGGGGCGGGCGGGTCAGGAGGTCAGGAGATCGAGACCATCCTGACTAACACGGTGAAACCCTGTCTCTACTAGAAAAAAAAAAAAAAAAAAAAAAAAAATTAGCTGGGCGAGGTGGCGGGTGCCTGTAGTCCCAGCTACTCGGGAGGCTGAGGCAGGAGAATGGCGTGAACCCTGGAGGCGGAGCTTGCAGTGAGCCAAGATCGCATCACTGCACTCCAGCCTGGGCGACAGAGTGAGACTCCATCTCAAAAAACAAAACAAAACAAAATAACAACAACAACAAAAACAAACACCTAATACAGAATTGCAGGAGTGGGGTGGAGGTTGATGGGGAGGGCCAGGTATCAGTATTTTTAAAGTGTCCTGGAAACCACTGGCCTCCATGTTCTGCTTATTTTTTCTTTCTTACTACCACTCTCCCATCTACCTGCTAAACTCAAGCCACATTTCTCTTCCTCAAGATCACCAAAATTATTCCTGTCTTACAGCATTTGCATTGGTTGTACCCTCTACCTGCAAATTCCCCTTCCCTGGGTCTATTTTTACATGACACTTTTCTTCTTGATATTCAGGGATCAACTCAAATGTCATCACTTCAAAAAAACTTCACAAAGTGCCTATCCACCCACCAGCCACAGTTATGCTCTATTACATTATCCTGTTTTATTTTTTTCATAGCTTTCTTTTTGAAATCATTTAAGTATTTGTATGATGGCTTAATGTCTCACTCAACCATTAAAAAAAAATGGTTCATATTGCAAGAACCTTGTATTTCCTCACCATTGCCCTAGCCCCTGGAGCAGTGTGTAGCAGGACATTGCAGAAACATCATAAACTCATTCATTTTAACAAAAATTTAGTAAAGGCTTGCTATGTTCCAAGCATTCTTCTAGGCAATGGAGATAAAGCAATAAACAAAACAGATAAAATGTATGAATGAATTGATAGGTATATTACTAGAGTGTTCAGTAGACAGGTTTGAGATAAACTCAATTCTTTTAGGGAATTTTCTTTTTTAATGTACGAATTTTCACAACTACAAGCAAATGAATGCACATAAATGTATTCAGAACTTGTAGGTCTGCAGCCTCACCTACTGAAAGGAATGCAAGGCCAGATAAAATAGAATCTGGATCCTAATATTGTTTCTAACAATATTGATAGTGATGAGATATTAGACAAGGCATGGAATAGTTGCTATAAGGAAAACAGCACCTGGAGGCAAATGGTTTCTAACGTGGCACTTCAAATGTACTCATCCCCTCTATTACTTAGTATTCTTGGGAATAAGATGTGAATAATAATCACTGTTTCATTAGATTGGACTGAAGATTAAATAAGGCCAAAAATGAATATTGAGTGAAATTTTAAAATGCACATAATGCTTTTTTTTTTTTTTTTTTTTTTTTTTTTTTTTTTTTTGAGACAGGGTCTCACTCTGTTGCCCAGGCTGGAGTGCAGTGGCATGATCTTGGCTCACTGCAACCTCCTCCTCCCAGGTTCAAATGATTCTACCACCTCAGCCTCCTGAGTAGTCAGGAGTACAGGTGCAGGCCACCACTCCTGGCTAATTTTTGTATTTTTAGTAGAGATAGGGTTTCGTCACATTGGCCAGGCTGGTCTTGAACTCCTGGCCTCAAGTGATCCACCTGCCTCAGCCTCCCAAAGTGTAGGGATTACAGGCATCAGCCACCACATCCAGCCACACACAATGCATTTTAATTAATAGCTATGGTTACATTAATTTTCCTTCTATTTCTCCTCAGCTTTGATTCCCTCATCTGTGAAACAATGAAGGTAGACTAGCATTTCTGCAACCTTACTCGCAGCCCACATTTTCAAAATATTCTAAGCCTGTAAGCCTTGCTGATTATACTGGGATCCCTGACAAGGAACACTTACTGCATTTTAAATATGTAAATATTCCAGAGAAACGTAATGACTTGTTGCAGTTTTCTTGGCTTTTATTTTCAGACCATAGAAATTATTCAGGAGAACAATGATGTGATAATACTCTGTGGTTTGCTACTCATAATTCTGAGGTACATTTTTATCAATCTGCTACTTTAATGGATACCATGCTTTGTTTTTGTTTTTGTTTTTCTCTAAGCATATGCAATGTTCAAGCCTATTTTTCAGAAACCTTATTTCTTTGAATGGATAGTTTCAGCTCATGGAATTTGTTAATCCACCCCTCATTACATTGCTTCTGACTTTGAATGATGGAGGAAATAGCTTTGGGTGGGTAGCCAGCCAGTCTGACTAGGCCATTGGGCACAGGCTCCCTGGTCACTGGGATCACTAACGCCTAATGCTTCTCTAATTATAGACATGTCTCATTCCTGGCTATTTAACGGCCTCACCACAGGGAGTGACTCCACATCCTGACTGGAAGCCTACCTTCATTAGCTTAAACTGTACATCATAACCCTCTAGTTTTACAATAACCCAAGGGGCCCTCCCTCCTGGGACGGTGGCAATGTGACAATGCTGGCATTTTAACATGGAGGCAGATGATAAGATTTATGACTTCCAGCTTTAAAATGAAAAAGGTAAAACTCTATATGATAGTTTCAAAAGAAGTTGTCTATGCCGATAATGGAGAAGATGCAGGGAATTTGTTCTGCCCATTTTCTTCTTAAAAGTGTCCTTTCCTTCCTAAGCTAAGCAAGGCCTATAGTAAGACTGTCAGTGCTACTGCAGTTGAATTAAGAATGGAGACTTTAAAAAACAAATGAGCCTGTAAAGAGACTTAATAACAGATTCAAGGTGTAATACATCTACAAGTGAAAGAATTATCACTTAGATTAGAACATTGATGTCTTTATTCATGCTTTGTTTTTCATAATACAATCATGTGTTGCTGCTTAAGGATGAGGATACATTCTGAGAAATGTGTTGTTAGGTGATGTTGTTGTGCAAACGACATAGAGTATACTTACACAAACCTAGATGGTATAATTTACTGCACACATAGACTATATGGTGTAGCCTATTGCTTCTAGGCTACAAACCGTGTAGCATGTTACTGTACTGAATGCTGTAGGCAATTGTAATACAGTTATTTGTGTATTTAAATATAAATTGGAAAAGGTACAGTAAAATATGTTTTTACAATCTTCTGGGACCACTGCTGTATGTGTAGTCTGTCATTGATTAAAATGCATTATGCAACTCATGACTATACTAATTATAGTCCTTTATGCCACCTTTTATGGGAAACCCTTCATATACTAAGCCCTGTGCTAGGCACTATAGATATTTGTTACCTTCCTAGATATTCCCCCAAGCACTGCAAGGTAGGTTGTCTCCATTTATACAGAAAAAAACTAGGGTTCAGACAACTTTAGTAAGTTGCCAAAGTCACACAACCTATGACAAATCTGAAATTTGAACTCTGCTTTACTTCATTCTCAACCCTAGTATCTTACTCCCAATCCACTCTGCTTCCTTGAGGCTTTGTTGCTTATGATAACATCATGCCTAAGACATTTAGTAGGCAGAGTTCTTGCCTCTGTGCTTTTGGTAATTTCGGGTCTTAAACTTCTATTACACTAATAATATAATTTTCATAACAATAATAACAGTAAGTGGTGCCTATTGGACATTTAACATGGGTCATGTACGTCTTTAAAATAATTCTTATATTTTTATCTTTGGGTGAAGATCTTGGGGCTTAGAAAGGTTACATAGATGACATGCTTTTACAACTAGCTAATAGAGCTCACTTCCATTAACTATATTGTCTCTCATAGTAGCTATTAATCAAATGCATTGTGTTGATATGTATTTTGTGTTGTCTTCCTGGTCACACAGTGAGATTCTTAAGAGCAGGGACCACAAACCTGTATAGTTTCTGCATTGCTTAAAACTCTGTCTGGTCCATAATAAGCATTCAATAGATAGTTGTGGAATGATGACCAGTTTTATTTATGTTTGAGTCAGTCATTACTTTGTTCAATTGAACAGATCTCACATAATGGAGAAAACCATCAGAATGTCTAGAAGCTGACGCATAGGAAATGAATGCATGACTAAGTCATATATTATAAAATTATTGCTTTATAATTTCTTCTAGTTACCATGAAACCTTATTATATAGCAGCTAAATCTTTCATTACTGGTTCACATTGACCACAATGTTTTGAGAAATATTTAATACTGTAAATGGAAGTAGCAAACCAGAAAGAAATGATAATTTTATGACACGTCAACAAAAAAGAAGAAAGACAATTCTCTATTCAAAACAGGGCGCCTTTAAAGATGAATAGTTCTATGAAAAGAAAGAAGATATTTTCTATGTATTTTCCTCACCTTACTTTGAAATAATTCATACATTGTTATTTAACATGCCATAAGTAAATATTGAAGGAATAAACGAAAGAATAAAAAATTAGAGTTGCCTAATGGCATTTAATCTGACTAAAGTTAATTTCAGCTCACTCAGAATAATAACCTGTTCTGTAACTCTCAAATCTAAAAAGGAAATTTAGGGACCCCCAAAGGAAAAAAAAATCCTAATTTAACTGATATTTAAATGAAACGTAGAGACTTTAATTTTGCACAGCTAATTAGACCTGGAATTAGAAATCAGTTTTGGAGGCTCATTGCTAGGCATCTTGTCCACAGCAAAATAAAACTATTTATTTTTTCAAAGAATTCATAATTTCATTATATTTTCATATGTATATGTTTTAGTATTTCTTCAAAAATCTACAAAGCAATTATATACTACCTCCAAGTCCTCATGCTGGTCCAGGTCACCATTGTCTCTAGCTAGGATTATGGCAGGAGATCCTGACAGATCTCCCTGCCTCTAGTCTTGCCAGAGTGAGTCTTTTAAAATGTAATTGCAATTATGTTGGTTCTCTGCCTCTGAACCCTGTAATGATTCCCTATTGTCTCAAAGTAGGCGCCAATGTCCTTTCGATGGTCTATGGGGCCCTACATGTCCCAGTGCCCATTCCTGCCTGGTCTCTTCTTCTTCGTCTTTCTTCTTCTTTCTTATTCCTTCTTCTTCTTCATCTTCTTTTTTTTTTTTTTTTTTTTTTTTTTTAGATAAAGTTTTGCTCTTGTTGCTCAGGCTGGAGGGAGGGCAAGGTGCGATCTTGCGATCTTGGCCCACTACAGTCTCCACCTCCCAGATTCAAGCAATTCTCCTGCCTCAGCCTCCACAGTAACTGGGTTACGGGTGCCTGCCACCACACCCAGCTAATTTTTATATTTTTAGTAGACATTGGGTTTCACCATGTTGACCAGGCTTGTCTCAAACTCTTGGCCTCAAGTGATCCACCTGCCTCAGCTTCCCAAAGTGCAGGGATTACAGGCCACCATGCCAGCCTCTGGTCTCATCTTCTTCTCTTCCTCTAGCCCGTTTCAGATCATCTGTGCTGCCCATTTCCTGTGACACCTATGTGTCTAGATGTTCTTGTCTGGCATAAAGATTTGCCTGTTTCTGTGCCCTCTAATTGGAACACTCAACTCCCATAAACTGCTTGCTAACTTATATATCTCATTCAAGTTTTAGCTCAGATTTTTACCACCTCAGTGAAATCTCCCATAAACACTTTTATTTCATATTGTAAACTGTCTCTCAATTTCTGTCCCCTGCTGCCCTGTAATCTTAAATCCTCTTACTTTTCTCTTTTAATTTTTTTCATGTCACTATCACCTTCTATCTTATCATTTTGTTTCTTTCTTTCTTTATTTATTTAGTACTCATGTTGTCTCCACTGGAATGCAAGACTCTCAACAGAGAGATACCCCTTTTCTATATTCCCCACTGATGTATGCCAAACATCCAAAGTAGTACTTGATACCTAGTAGGTACCTTGTATAGTACTTAGATGATTAAGATAAAATATAGAATTATATATATTACTATTAATTAAAAAAATTTTTTGAGACAGAGTCTCGCTATGTCACCCATACTGGAGCTTAGTGGTGCCATCTTGGCTCACTGCCACCTCTGCCTCTTGGGTTCAAGTGATTTTTCCTGCCTTAGCCTCTAAGTAGCTGGGATTAACAGGCACATGCCACCATGCCTGGCTAATTTTTGTATTTTTAGTAGAGACAGGGTTTCATCATATTGGCCAGAATGGTCTCCAACTCCTGACCTCAAGTGACCTGCCCGCCTCAGCCTTCAAAGTGTTGGGATTACAGATGTGAGCCACCATGCCCAGCACATATATATATATATATATATATATATATATATATATATATATAAAATGGTGATGGATATAAAATACCTAATTTACTCATTAATATAATAATTTGAACAAATAAATTTATCATATGGGAATAAATGCAGTATCTTTTTTAAAAAACTAAGTGGTATTCTAGTCAGGCAGTATAACATTTGATCTTTTAAAATATAGCAATAGCAAATATTAATAGACATAAACATATTTACTCAGTTCTTAATATTTTTTTTTCCAAGAGTTTAAAAATTTTCCTATTCTTGTCATTGATTTCTAGTTTATTCCATTGTAATTATATAACTCACTCTGTACAATTTCAATTCTTTTAAAAATGCTAAGGTTGGTTTTATGACCCAAGTTGTGGTCTCTCTTGGTATATGTTTCATGAGTGCTTGAAAAGTATGTTAATTCTGTTATTCTATAAATGTCGATTAAATCCCATTGGTTGATGGTAGTGCCCAGTTCTTCTATATTCTTGTAGATTTCTGTCTAGTTGTTCTATCAATTGTTTATTGATGAATGTTGAAGTCTACAAATATAATCGGGGAGTTGTCTATTTCGTCTTCAAGTTGTATCAGTTTTGCTTCATGTATATTATAGCTCTAATGTTTGGTGCATTTAGGACTGTACATCTTCTTGCTAGATTGACCTTTCTATCATTATATAAGGTCCCTCTCTTTCTGGTAATTTTCTTTACTTTCAAGTCTACATTATTAATTTAGTCCCTCCTGATATTTTTGATTAATATTTGCACTGTGTATCTTTTTCCATCCTCTCTTTTTCGATTTGCTTATATCCTTATATTTGATGTGAATTTCCTGTAGACCACACATATTTGGATCATGTTTTTAAATCCATTCTGTTAACTTCTTTTTTACTTTTTTGAGATGGAGTCTCACTCTGTTGCCCAGACTGGAGTGCGGTGATGTGATCTTGGCTCACTGCAACATCTGCCTTCCAGGTTCAAGTAATTCTCCTGCCTCAGTCTCCTGAATAGTTGGGATTAAAAGTGCGCACCACCATACCCAGCTATTTTTTTTGTATTTTTAGTAGAGATGGGGTTTCGCCATGTTGGTCAGGCTGGTCTTGAAATCTTGACCTTGTATTCTGCCCGCCTTGCCTCCCAAAGTGCTGGGATTACAGGCGTGAGCCATGACACTCAGCAACCTCCATCTTTTAGTTGGTGTATTTAGACCATTTACACTTAATGGAAGGATGGATATGTTAGACCTTAAATCTACATTTTATTTTTTTCTTCTGTTTTATTTTTCATTTTTCTCTTTTGTTTTTCATGTCTTTCTGTAAGTTAATTAAATTGAACATTTTTTAGAATTTTATTTCGATTTATCTATAATGTATTATAGGTGTATGATATTGTATACACATATTTTATCACAGCCTATTGTTGTCAATATTTTACCAACTCAAGTGAAATATGAAAATCTTACTTTTCTTTACCCTCTCCCACTTGTAATTATCTAAAATATTTCCTTTACATACATTGGGAACCACATTAAACAACATTATAATTATTGCTTCAACTATAAACATAATTTAGGAACTTTAACAGAAAAGGAAATGTATTTTTACTTTTTCTGTTTATTTTTTTCTTCATGATGTTCTAATATCTATTTTTCTTATTATTCTTCTTCTGTTTGGAGAACTTCTTTTAACCATTCTTCTAGAATAAGTGTGCTAATGACAAATTGTCTTAGCTTTGCTTCAGTGAAAATGTCTTGATTTCTTCTTAATTTGTTTTTTTTTTTTTTTTTTGAGACGGAGTCTCACTCTGTGGCCCAGGCTGGAGTGCAGTGGCCGGATCTCAGCTCACTGCAAGCTCCACCTCCCGGGTTCACGCCATTCTCCTGCCTCAGCCTCCCGAGTAGCTGGGAGTACAGGCGCCCGCCACCTCGCCCGGCTAGTTTTTTTGTATTTTGTAGTAGAGACGGGGTTTCACCGTGTTAGCCAGGATGGTCTCGATCTCCTGACCTCGTGATCCGCCCGTCTCAGCCTCCCAAAGTGCTGGGATTACAGGCTTGAGCCACCGCGCCGGGCCGATTTCTTCTTAATTCGTAAGGGTGTTCTAACTGGATATATATTTTAGGATTAATGGTTATTTTTTCCAGCACTTAAAAAATTCTAGGCCACTTTCTTCTGGCCTCCATGGTTTGGGATGAGAAATCTGTTTCATCCTAATTATCTTTCCTTGAAAGCTCTCACTTTTCTCTCCCTGCTTTCAAAATATTTACTTTGTTGTTATTGTTCAGGATTTTGACTATGATGGTGGCTTTGGTGTGATTTCTTTGAGTTTACTCTGTTTATTGTTCACTCTGCTTTTTGAATTTGTTGGTTTATGGCTTTTGCCAAATTTGAGAATTATTAGCCATTATTTATTTGAATATATTTTCAGCCCTTTTTTCTTTCTCTCTCCTTCTTGGACTTTGATGACACTACTATTAGACCTTTTGTTGTAGTCTCACAGGTCCCTGAGGTGGTATTCTTCTTGTCGTTTTTTTTGTTTTTGTTTTTGTTTTTGAGATGGAGTCTCACTCTGTCACCCAGGCTGGAATGCAGTGGCGCAATCTTGGCTCACTGCAACCTCTGCCTCCCAGGTTCAAGCAATTCTCCTGCCTCAGCCTCCTGAATAGCTGGAACTACAGGCACTTGCCACCATGCCCAGCTAATTTTTTGTATTTTTAGTAGAGACAAGGTTTCACTGTGTCAGCCAGGATGGTCTCAATCTCCGAACCTTGTAGTCCGCCCACCTCAGCCTCTCAAAGTGCTGGGACTACAGGTGTGAGCCACCATGCCCGACCTTTCTTGTTGTTTTATTATTTTGTCTCTGATCTTCATATTTGGTAATTTCTATTGCTTCATCCTTAAGTTCTCTGATGAGTTTTTCTTCTGTCCTTTGTATTCTATTGTTGAGGTCATCCATTGAATTTATTTTTAAAGTCTTCTTTATCATATTCTTCCATTTTAAAGGGTTTTTAAAATATACCTTCTATTTTTCTTTATTTTGTTTGCCGAAACTTTCAGTTTCTTTATCAACGTTTTCTCTTTTAAAAAATTTGTTTGAAGAGTGTTTGTATTGCTCATTGAAATGTTTTATTATGGTTGCTTTAAAATTCCTCTTGATAATTCTAATATCTATGCCACCTTCATGTTGCATCTGTTGATTGTCTTTTCTCATTTGTGTTGAAATTGTTTTGTTTCTTGGTATACAGAGTGCTTTTTCTATTGAAATCTAGATAATTAAGTTATTATAAGACTCTGTGTCTTTTTTTCAGTGTTCTGTTTCAGCAAGTTTCCTCTGACATCATTCTGGCAAGAGAAGGGTAGACATCGCCTTTTACTGCCAGGTGGGGTGGAAATCCAAATTTCTCACTCAGTCTTCATTTGCAACTGCAGGAGGGCCTCTTGGTTACTGCTGGATGGAGGTGGAACTTCTGGCATCCCAGTTAACCTCTGCTGATACCTGCCTGGCTAGGAGGGCCAGAAATGCCTTGTTACTACTTCTCAAGGGTTTTCCATTGACACCATGAGGTAGTACGGTCTTTATTACTGCTGAGTATGGCGAAAGTTCTGACTCTCCATTAGCCCTCCTATGACACCACTCTGGTAGTGGGACAGGGAGTTTCTACTGCAATGTAAGAGTGGAAGTCCAGTTTTCTCATTTAACATCCTTGCGTTTGTGGGCTTGCTCTTTCCCTATGGATGTAAAAGTCCTGGATATCTACTGGATCTTCTCTGACACCACTCTGGCAGGGAGTTTGGGTTACCTCCTTGTGCCTAGAGAGGGTAAAATCTACATTTCCACTCAGTCTTGGCTGTCTGGAGTTGGGAGTGGGGCCTCTGTTTTTTTCTGTGATGTTGGTTGGAGAAGAGCAGTTACTATCTAAAGGTTTCTGTCTTGCTAAAAGTTTCTGCCCCTCTCCTAGACCTTTGGATCAAGGCATCCAGCTTCTCTTGGGGCACTTTTTCTTTGCACCAATTTGTTTTGCAGGTGGCCATCTTCTCCAGTGCCAAGTCTGGAATATATAAGATGACAAGAAAACTTTAAAAACTTAGTGTTGTATTCTTGCTTAAATTCTAAAACATTTAGCTATTTGATCCTTTTTTCCATCTTGCAGAGTCTTCTTATGTTTGTTTTGTAGATAATGTTCCAGATTCTTACCTGTATTTACCAGGAAGAATAGAGGAAAAATACTTCAACTCTATCTTTCTTGATGCAGGAGTCTCTTAAAATTTATTTTTTAGTTCTTGAAACTTGATTTCCTAAATGATATCATGACTTTCAGTTGTTACATCATAATAAGAGATGTAAAGTTTATAGAAAAGACCTTTGGAAAATTCTATTAACATCTGTCACATACTATAACAAGAGTTGATTTTTAAAGAGTCATAAAAAATAGAGAAGAAAATACGACTAACTTTTCAGTAATACAAATACAAAAGTATATTACAAATGCTTTTCTGGGATATATTTGTATATCGTGAAAGAAGGACATTTATGTTAACTTAGTTCTCAGTAAGATTGGAAACTCCTATAAATAAAAATACATTTAAGTGTAAATGAAGGTCAGCTTATATACTTAATGAGTATTATTGATGAATGTACACAATGATAATGGTAAAGACAACCCAAAATTTCCTTTTAGATTAATGACTCTTACAATATGCCAAATTAGTGGTAAATAATAAGACAAGGTTTTAAAAAATAAATTTCAAAACATTTAAAAGTTATATTTTATGTTGCTACACTAACAGAGGTTAATATTGTTAGGGTGTTGTCAATTATAGTATAAGAGTGAAGTTACCAGAATAATATTGTGGAACATTGGGTAGATCAGCAGAAATTCGTTGCTCTCATTGATGTCACTGTTGTTGTAAAAAGTCCCCTAAATCTTTTATTTTCTGAATTTTTAGCTGCAAGTTCATATTGGTAATGCAAGATTACTTTTTCTAGTATGTAAATAAAGATAAATAACATTTAGCATATAGTATTGGCAATGACTGATTTTTATTTTCCATTTCAGATGTTGGGTTTCAATGCAATGTATCTATTTTTTAAAAAGATTTTAGCTGTGCGTGGTGGCATGCACCTGTAGTCCCAGCTACTTGGGAGGCTAAGGCAGGAGAATGGTGTGAACCCAGGAGGTGGAGCTTGCAGTGAGCTGAGATCACACCACTGCACACCAGCCTGGGCGACAGAGTGAGACTCTATCTAAAAAAAAAAAAAAAAAAGATAAAAAATGTCTAAGGCATGGAAGTTAATTAAGCTGTCAACTAATTTTTTACCAATTTCTATTTAAACACAACAATAATAACTAACAGATTCATATCAATGTATTTAGTTATGACTAGTGTTAGTAACTTATGTAGTGGCAAAATAGGAAATAACTGAGTAGCTACAATTGGAGAGGTAAAGGGATAATGTTCAGTTTCTAGAGTCAGAATGGTCTTGCTTCAAGTCTGGGTCTGTTACTCACTAGTTGTATGACCTTGGCAATTTACTTAAACCTCTTGCCTTAAATTCTTCATTAGTAAATTGGAACAATCATATGTAATTGATACAAATGGATATCACTATCTCCAAATATCTCCTGAGGGGAAAAATGGAGAATGAATCCTGGAGCACTGAAGTGCCTGGTTTCAGGTGATCCCAACCCCAGATGATGCACATTCTTCCTGGTGTTTAGTGATCCAGTCTTTCCTCAGACTTCAGAGATAGACTAATTTGCCATTTCAGCTTCAGCAAGTCAAGTTTTATGGTTTGTTTTTAGTCATATAAGGCTGCCTGGTTTATATTGATGAATTACATTAGTGACACTATTTCTCTAGTCAGAAAGTTTTACGTTTTAAAACGTAAGATTGAAAAAGTCACCAATTTATAAGGATGGGAGAAATAAATATACTGAGAGAGTCAAAAGGAAAACTATGGTTACCCTGAAGAGGTGGACCCCCAGAACACTGTAATAGCAGAAAACAATAAGGCAACTTGATAAACATTTTGTAAAAACATGATCTATTGAATATTAGTAGGTTATATAAGAGGTACATAGACATGGTTTGTCTTTGTACTTTGCAAGGGATTCATCAGCTGAGTCTTAATTTAATCAGCTATTCCATCTTCTTTCCCTTTTGCTCTTTTTTCTTCTCTCTCTCTGTCTCAATCTTAATATTCTAATAATTGTGTTCAATATTCAAATCTCTGGCTTCAAATTCTTTTACCTGAATTGGGTAGTGCCTCAATAAGATTTCCTGGAAATAAATCAGAATTTTAAAAGCTTTAACAGCTTTCTAGCTGCTTCTGACCATAAGATTTTTCATACATATTTTATCAAAGTATCTCCTAAGTATGATTTTTTTCTTTCTAGCCCTATGGACCTCTAGTATTTTTGCTTCTGTAAAACCTGCCCTTCCTTCATGATGTGATCTGAATACCAAATTGCTTCAAATCATCTGTTCCAACTAGCTGGTCTAGAATCTAAAATCACTGGATGTACCTTTCTTTAACTTAATGTTTGAAAGATGTCTTAATAAATAGCTTTATTTTAAAATAAAAACCTAACGAAGAGTGAGGTCATGTTTTTTGCAGCAACATGGATGGAGCTAGAGGTTATTATCCTAAGCAAACTAACACAGGAACAGAAAGCCAAATACTTATGTTCTCACTTATAATGGGAACTAAACATTAAATACTTACGGACATAAAGAAGGGAAAAACAGACATCTGACCCTACTTGAGGGTGGAGGCTAGGAGGAATGTGAGGATCAAAAAGATACCTTTTGGGTACTATGCTTAGTACCTGGGTGATGAAATAATTTGCACACCAAACTCCCATGACATGCAATTTCCTATATAGCCAACGTGCAAATGTACCCCTGAACCTAAAATAAAAGTTTAAAGAAACCTATGCAAAACACATTTAGTGCTATGATAAAGCTTAAATATATTGCACATGGTGATGAATGATAGAGATAATGGAAATTTATCTTAATAAATTACTACACAGAAGAAATAAAAAGAAAGAGAAGAAGAAAAAATATAAGAAATCTGTGTTAGGGAGCTGGAGATAAAACACAAGCTGGTAAATCTATAATCATCAGCGTCAATTTTGAGGATACCAAGGTGTATGGCCTATAATAATTGAAGACAGTTTACTTAAACATTTTAGTTTATATTGACATATAACAGGTCTCCATTATAGTTAGCTCCTATGTCAGTAGTTCTCAAAGGATATGCTGACTAGCACATCTGAATTCAAGAATCTGGGCTTTAAACAAGCATCCAGTTGATGGTTTTATAAAATAAAGTTTTAGAATAACTTGCCTAAGCTACCTAAAAGTAATTCAGGGTCACTATTAAATTCGTGACCAGATTATAGACATCTCTAATCCAGAAATGTTTACATTTAGCTCTTTGAAATTTGTTCCTTATCCTAAGATTTTCAGTACTTGTACTGGAAGCCTGGTTGAAGAGAAATAATAATTAGGGGAAAATCAGGGTGTTACATGTCTTAAATTGTCTATCCTCAGCTATGGCCAATTTCATCATTGTATTTCTTCTATTTCTTATCATATGCAGGATTCAAAAGTACAATAAAGATTACCTATTCATTTATTGAGCAAAAAAGTCTTGAATATGAACAACAAATATACTATAAGATTGGTCACCAAAAATTATTTAAAAGAAAGAAAAATTAATAATTTAAATGTATATCTATGGAAGAATGGTCAAATATGATAAAGGCACAGGTATAGGATAATATTTAGCCAATATAAATCATGTTACATAACAGCATTTAATGTTCATTATATACTGATAAGCTAAAATAAAAGAAAATGAAAATTATTAAAGTTTTCTCTTCTATCTTAGTACAAGCAGAGATAGGATGGTCTTTTTTGAAACCTAATCAGACTCACTGTTGTGGGAAGTCAGGGACCCCAAATAGAGGGACTGGCTGGAGCCACAGCAGAGGAACATAAATTGTGAAGATTTCATTTTAATATAGACATTTGTCAGTTCCCAAAATTAATACTTTTATAATTTCTTATGCCTGTCTTACTTTAATCTCTTAATCCTGTTATCTTCATAAGCTGAGGATGTACATCACCTCAGGACCCTGTGATGATTGCGTTAACTGTACAAATTGATTGTAAAATGTGTGTTTGAACAATATGAAATCAGTGCACCTTGAAATAGAACAGAATAATAGCGATTTTCAGGGAACAAGGGAAGACAACCATAAGGTCTGACTGCTTGCGGGGTTGGGCAGAATAGAACTATATTTTAATTCTTGCAGAGAGCCTATAAACGGACATGCAAGTAGGGAAGATATCACTGAATTCTTTTCCTAGCAAGGAATATTAATAATTAAGACCCTAGGAAAGGAATGCATTCCTGTGGGGAGGTCTATAAACAGCCGCTCTGGAAGTGTCTGTCTTATGTGGTTGAGATAAAGACTGAAATATGCCCTGGTCTCCTGCAGTACCCTCAGGCTTATTAGGGTGGGGAAAAATCCCACCCTGGTAAATTTGAGGTCAGACAAGTTCTCTGCTCTCGAACCCTGTTTTCTGTTGTTTAAGATGTTTATCAAGACAATACGTGCACAGCTGAACATAGACCCTTGTCAGGAGTTTTTGCTTTGCCCTTTGCCTTGTGATCTTTATTGGCCTCAGAAGCATATGATCTTTGTTCTCCTTTTTTGCCCTTTGAAGCATGTGATCTTTGTGACCTACTCTTTGTTCGTACACCGCCACCCCTTTTAAAGTCCTTAATAAAAACCGGCTGGTTTTGCAGCTCAGGTGGGCATCACGGACCTACCAATATGTAATGTCACCCCCGGAGGCCCAGCTGCAAAATTCCTCTTTTTGTACTCTTTCTCTTTATTTCTCAGACCAGCTGACACTTAGGGAAAAGAGAACCTATGTTGAAATATTGGGGGTGGGTTCCCCCAATAACTCATCAATTTTTTTCCCAAATATAAGCAACTTATTATCTACATATCTGGTTTATAAAGCATGCAAAACTAGAGTCCCTGCACTTCAGACCTGTGTGAAGAGTATCTGTTCAAGCAGAAACAAAAAGAACAAAGCTAGAAGCATAATGCTACCCAACTTCAAACTATACTACAAGGCTATAGTAACAAAAACAGGATGGCATTGGTACAAAAACAGACACATAGACCAACGGAACAGAATAAAGACCTCAGAAATAAGACTGCACATTTACAACCATATGATATTCAACAAACCTGACAAAAACAAGCAATGGGAAAATGATTCCCTATTTAATAAATGGTGCTGGGAGAGCTGGCTAGCCATATGCAGAAAATTGAAACTGGACCCTTTCCTTATACCTTGTATAAAATTTAACTCAACCTGGATTAAAGACTGAAATGTAAAACCCCAAACCATGAAAGCCCTAGAAGAAAATCTAAGCAAAACCATTCAGGACATAGGCATGGGCAAAGATTTTATGACAAAAACATCAAAAGCAATTACAAAAAAAAGCAAAAACTGACAAATGGGATTATTTAAATTAAAGAGTTTCTGCACAGCAAAAGAAACCATCATCGGAGTGAACATACAAACTACCGAATGGGATAAAATTTATTGCAATCTATACATTTCACAAAGGCCTAATATCCAGAATTTACAAGGAACTTAAACAAATTTATAATTTAAAAAATGACTGCATTAAAAAGGGGGCAAAGGACATGAACAGGCACTTGTCAAAGGAAGACATTTATGTGACCAACAAACATATGAAAAAAAAGCTCAACATCACTAATCATTAGAGAAATGCAAATCAAAACTACAATGAGATGCCATCTCACGTCAGTCAGAATAGTGATTATTAACAAGTCAAGAAACAACAGATGCTGGTGAGGCTGTGGAGAAATAGGAACACTTTTACACTGTTGGTGGGAATGTAAATTAGTTCAACCATTGTGGAAGACAGTGGGGCAATTCCTCAAAGATCTAGAACCAGAAATACCCTTTGACCCAGCAATCCCATTACTGGGTATATACTCAAAGGAATATAAATCATTCTGTTACAAAGATGCATGTGTGTGTTCATTGCAGCACTATTCACAATAGCAAAGACATGGAATCAACCCAAATGTCCATCAATGATAGACTGGATAAAGAAAATATGGTACATATACACCATGGAATACTATGCAGTCATAAAAAGTAGCAAGATTATGTCCTTTGCAGGTACATGGATGGAGCTGGAAGCCATTATCCTCACCAAACTAACACAGCAACAGAAAACCAAACACCGCATGTTCTCACTTATAAGTGAGAGCTGAACAATGAGAATACATGGACACCGTGGCCTACCAGGAGGGTGAGGTGGGGAGAGGGAGAGCATCAGGAAAAATAGCTAATTAATGCTGGGCTTACTACCTAGGTGATGTATTGATAAGTGCAGCAAACCACCATGGCGCATGTTCACCTATGTAACAAACCTGCAAATCCTGCACATGTATCCCAGAACTTAAATTCATTTTTTTTTTTTTTTTGGGAGACGAAGTTTCACCTTGTTGCCCAGGCTGGAGTGCAATGGCTGAATCTCAGCTCACTGCAACTTCCACCTCCCAGGTTCAAACAATTCTACTGCCTCAGCCTCTCCAGTAGCTGGGATTACAGGCATGCGCCACTACACCTGGCTAATTTTGTATTTTTCAAAGAGATGGGGTTTTTCCATGTTAGTCAGGCTGGTCTCAAACTCCCATCCTCAGGTGATCCACCTGCCTGGGCCTCCCAAAGTGCTGGGATTACAGGCATGAGCCACCGCACCCAGCCAAATTAAAATTTGTAAAAAAGAGTTTCTGTTGTTGACTCACATAAAAGGGAGGAGCTAGAGGAAACTACAAATGAATAAAGTATTTGAAGGTTATGTAGAGATTCCTTTCCAGTCAGTACTCCAAATGCCATTCTTCGTTAATGTCACATCCACCATAAGGATATGCATATGTAATTAGACTTATATTTCTTTTATTGAGTTTTACTTTTTATTTTAATACCTTCTTTTAAGTGAAACTATATGAAATATTCATTTCATATTTAAATTATAAATTAAAATGCTCTTGATAATAAGCCATCCTCAGACATTGTATATATATTCCTGGCCCCATATTTTTCTTCAAGGTGTTTTCTTATCCTTTAAGACCTAACTCAAACACTTTACCAATAAAAAGTCATCATTCTCTGCAGTCAAAATTAGTCTTGCCTTCTTCTGTGTGTTTATTACTTTTCTGATTGCAATTATTGCATACTATTTTGGCTGTGTACTGTTGTACAGATTTCACCCTAAATGTTAGTGCTTAAAGCACCAATTTATTATTATTTCTTCTGTTTTTGTGGTTGACCAGAATCAGGTGAACAATTCCTTTATGTGTTTGCAATCAAATCGTAGTGGGGAATGGAGTCACCTGAAGCCTTGATTGAATTGATAGGAAGATTTTTTCACTAAAATCTGTGATACTTTGGCTGAGAGAGCAGGAACAGATTTGGGCTGGCTGGGTATTTTGTTTTCCCCATGTGTTTGCTCCGTGTAGCCTGCTTGGGCTTCCTCAGGATAACTGAGCTTTTTATATGAAGTCTGGCTTCCTTCAGATCTAGTGTTCCAAGAAATATAGATGAAAGTGGTGAGGTTTCTCATGACCTAGAGTTAATAGTTCCAGGAATTACTTTTGCCATATTCTGTTGGCCAAGAAAGTCAAGCTAGCCCAGATTCAGGCAGAGAAGCGTAGACTCCATCTCAGTGTGAGGAGCAGCATGCATGTGCAGAGAGAGAAGGAACCGATGGTGGCCATTTTTGGAAACTACCTACCACATGTGAAACAGAAGAGGATTTCAGTGCTGAAAGGAACCCGAAAGATCATCCGATACATTTTCTCACTTTAATGGAGAAAAATCCAATTACTAAAAGTATAAATACTATTTCATAAATGCTATTCAAGTATGAATAGTATTCATATTTCTAGTATGGAAAATATTCATATCTCCAGTATGTGCATGTTCTTTGCCTGTTTTTAAATTGGATTATTTGTTGCTGTTTTGCTGTTGAGTTGTAGGAACTCCCTGTGTATCTTGAGTACTAACTCCTTGTCAGATATATGTTTTGCAAATACTTTTTCCCACTCCATAGGTTGGTTTCTACTCTGTTGATTATTTCCTTGACTATGCATAAACGTTTTAGTTTAGTATAGTCCACTTACCTATTCTTACTTTTGCTACTTGTGTTTTTATGTTATATCCATGAAATCATTGTAACTCAATAGCAAAAACAAATGAAACAAGGAAACACAAATAATTAAAAACTGGGAAAAGGGCTTGAATATACATTTCTTCAAAGAAGAGATACGAACGGCAACAGGTATATATAAATATTATCAATATCACTAATTATCAAAGAAATGTAAATTAAAACTGCAAGGAGATATCACCTCATATCTATTAGGATAGCTATTATTAAAATACACATATGTTAATTTTAATTAATATATATATTTAAAACAAGTGTTAGCAAGGATGTGGAAACATTGGAACATATGCACTGTTGGTGGGAATGTAAAATTGTGCAACTGCAATAAAAAATAGTATAAAGTTTCCTCAAAAAAGTAAAAATAGAACTACCATATGATTTGACCATCCCGTCCTTAGGTATATATTCAATAGAATTGAAATCCAAATCTGGAAGATATATATGTACTACCATGTTCATTGCAGCACTATTCACAATAGCCAAGTTCTGGAAACAACCTAAACCTAAATCTATTCATTGACAGATGAATGGTGAAAGGAAATGTGATATGTACATACAATGGAATATTATTCAACTTACAAAAAGAAGGAAGTACTGCCACATGCAACAATATGGATGAATTTGGAAGACGTTATGCTAAGTGAAACAAGCCAGTCACACAAATGCAGCATAATTCCACTTATGTGAAGTATCTAACAGAGTTAGACACATAGAAATAGAGAGTAGAATGCTGGTTGCCAGGGGATAAAGGAGGGAAATGAGGAATTGCTATTTAACAGGTATAAAGTTTTAGTTTTCAAGATAAGTTCTAGTGATATGTTGTATAGTAATGTGCCAATAGTTAATAATACTGTATTGTGCACTTAAAAATCTGTTCAGAGGGTAGATCTCATGTTAAGTGTTCTTACCACAATAAAAAATAATAAAATAAAATAAAAGCACACATTTCCACATACAACATGCGTATTACTTCATTCTCACACTGCTATAAAGAAATACATGAGACTGGGTAATTCATAAAGAAAAGAGCTTTAAGTAGCTCCTGGTTCTACACAGGTTGTACCGGAAGTCTGCTTCCGGGGATGCCTTCAGGAGCTTTTACTCATGGTGGAAGGCAAAGGGGGAGCAGGCATCTTGCATGGCAGAATCAGGAGGAACAGAGGGAGTGGGAGGTTCTACACACTTTTAAACAACCAGATCTTGTGAGAACTCTCTCTCTATTACAATGACAGTACCAAGGGGGATGATGTAGAGAAACCACCCCCATGATCCAATTACCTTCCATTAGGCCCCACTTCCAACACTGGGGATTGCAATTCGACATGAGATCTGGGGGTGGCCACACAGATTCAAACCATATCAATATGTGACAGGAAAAATGAAAGAATAACAACTTTAAAAATAATTTTAAAAAATAGGCTAGATATGATGGCCTCATACCTGTAATCCCAGTACTTTGGGAGACTGAGGCAGGTGGATCACTTGAGCCCAGGATATTGAGACCAGCCTGGGCAACATAGTGATATTTCATCTCTACAAAAAATAAAATAAAATAAACAGAGTTAGCTGAGCATGGTGGCACATGCCTGTGGTCCCAGCTACTTGGGAGGCTGAGGTGAGAGGATTGCTTGAGCCTGAGAGGTCGAGGCTGCAGTGAACTGTGATCATGCCACTGCACTCCAGCATCGTGACAAGTGAGACCCAGCCTCAATAATAATAACAATAATAATAATTATTATTATTTTAGTAAAAATTTATCCAAGCATAAAAAGGCAAGATAAAATCATTTGCCCCAAATAAAATATATGCATTTATCTCTCTTCCCTTCATGAATTAGATGCCTGACAATGTGGTAGGTTTGTTCACGACAAGTGCAATAGTTTGTGTGCAACTTAGCAAAGGACCATGTTTAAATTACGCATACAAGCATTCCTAAAATCAATAAATTATATTACAGAAAATAAATTGAGCTATCCTGTATCTCATTTAAGGGAGTAAGAATAAAGGCCAGGTTTTCTATTTTGGCTGCATTTTGTCTTATAATATGTACAGTTTTCACCTGATTATTGTTCTGTGTTGTGAAATCAGCTTAGGTATAATTTTAAAAAATAGATTCCCCAAATGTAGGGGAAAATGGTAGAATAGGAGGCAGGAGTAACTTGTAGCTCCCATTCAGACCGACAAAGCAGCATGGAGATCACATGATGAATTTTGTTCCAAGAACTACCGCAGGAACTTAACAGAAAAGCTAAGAGAATCCACAGACCCTTTGAAGGAGCTGGATGGCCGCTACAGGCTCCATGGGACAGCTGAGGAACCATGCGTCTGCTTGCTTTCTCAGCCAGGAGGCTGGTAGCCTGGGGTAAATTTTCAGCTCTGCTCACCAGCTACCTGGAAATAAATTCAGTGCTGTTGAGGGTGCACAATGGGAGTGAGACCTGCCTTTCGGGCTGTGGGCTACATGGGAGCTGGGTAAGGCCTATGGCAGCTTTCTCCCACTTCCCTGGCAACCTGTGTGAGGTAGCAGAGGCAGCCATAATTCCCCTGGGAACATAACTCCATTGGCCTGGGACCTACACTCCCATCCTCCACAGAAGCCACAGCAAGCCCTGCCTAAGGAGAGTCTGAGCTCAGACAAGCCTAACCCTCCCCGATCTGATGGTCTTTCTCTACCCACTCTGGTAGCTGAAGACAAAGGATACAATCTCCTGGAGGCGCTATGGCCCCCCACCGCCTGTTTCTCCCTCGACTAATTCAGCCAATGCACTCTTGAAAGCACCACCTTTTGACTGGAGGCTAACCAACACTAAACCAGCGCACTTAACAAAGGACTGTAAAACCAAGGACCTTTGCAGAGTCCACTTCACTCTCCTACTTCCTCCACTGGAGTAGGTGCTGGTATCCACAGCGGAGAGACCTGAAGATGGATCACATCACAGGACTCTTTGCAGACACTCCCCAGTACCAGCCCACAGCCCTGTAGCTCTGCTGGGTGGCTAGTTCCAGAAGAGAAATAACCACTGCAGTTCAGTTGTCAGGAAGTCCCATCTTTAGGGGAAGGGGATAGCACTGCATCAGGGGAGCACCCCATGGGACATAAGAATCTGAACAGTAGTCCTTGAGTTCCAGATCTTCACTCTGACATAGTCTACCCAAATGAGAAGGAACCAGAAAAACAATCCGGTAATATGACAAGACAAGATTCTTTAACACCCCTAAAGGTCACACTAACTCATCAGCAATAGATCCAAACACAGATGAAATCTCTGAATTGCCAGAAAAAGAATTCAGAAATTCAACTATTGAGCCATTTGAGGAGGCACCAGAGAAAGGTAAAGTCCAACTTAAAGAAATAATAATAATAATAAAAATACAGGATATAAATGGAAAAATCTCCAGTGAAGTAAATAGAATTTACATCTATTCACAACTTCTGGAAATGAAGGACACACTTAGAGAATCGCAAAATGCATTGGAAAGACTGCAGTAGAATTGTACAAATAGAAGAAAGAACTTGACTCAATCTGACAAAGACAAAGAAAAAAGAATTAAAAAAATGAAAAAAATCCTCCAAGAATGTTGAGATTATGTTAATTGATCAAACTTAAAAATAATTGGTGTTCCCAAGGAAAAAGAGAAATCTGAAAGTTTGGAAAAAGTATTTGAAGGAATAATTGACCAAGATGAGAATAAAATCAAGAACTCTACCCCTTTTACAAGAACTAAAAAAACAAACAAACAAACAAACAAAAAACTTAGGAATAGACTTAACCAAGGAGGTCAAAGACCTCTACAAAGAAAACTACAAAACACTGCTGAAAGAAATCATAGATGACACAAACAAATGGAAACACATCCCATGCTTATGGATGGGTAGAATCATTATGGTGAAAATGACCATCCTGCCAAAAGCAATCTACAAATTCAATGCAATTCTCATTTAAATACCACCATCATTCCTCACAGAACTTGAAAAGATAATCCTAAAGTTCATATGGAGCCAAAAAAGAGCCAGCATATCCAAAGCAAGACTAAGCACAAAGAACAAATCTGGAGGCACTACATTGCCCTACTTCGAACTATACTATAAGGTCACAGTCACCAAAACAGCATGGCACTGGTATAAAAATAAGCATATAGACAAATGGAACAGAATAGTGAACCCAGAAATAAACCCAAATACTTAGTGCCAACTGATCTTTGACAAGGCAAACAAAAACATAAAGTGGGAGAAGGACACTCTTTTCAACTAACAGTGCTGGAATAATTGGCTATCCACATGTAGGAGAATGAAACTGGATCCTCATCTGTCACCTTATACAAAAATCAACTCAAGATGGATCAAGAACTTAAATCTAAGACCTGAAACCATAAAAATTCTGGAAGATAACATCGGAAAAACGCTTCTAGACACTGGCTTAGGCAAAAACTTCATGACAAAGAACCCAAAAACAAATGCAACAAAAAGATAAATAGATGGGACTTAATTAAACTAAAAAGTTTCTGCACAGCAAAAGAAATAATCAGCAGAGTAAACAGGCAACCCACAGAATGGGAGAAAATCTTCACTATCTATACATCTGACAAAGGACTAATATCCAGAATCTGCAACAAACTCAAACAAATCAACAAGAAAAACAACAACAACAGCAACAATCCCATCAAAACATGGGCTAAGGACATGAATAGATAGTTCTCAAAAGAAGATATACAAATGGTCAATGAACATATGAAAAAATGTCCAACATCACTAATTATCAGGGAAATGTAAATCAGGAAATGAAATGTAAACCACATGTGATACCACCTTACTCCTGCAAGAATGGCCATAATAAAACAAAAATAGATGTTGGCATGGATGTGGTGAATAGAGAACACTTTTACACTGTTGGTTGGAATATAAACTAGTACAACCACTATGGAAGACAATGTGGAGCTTTCTTAAAGGACTGTAAGTAAATCTACCATTTGATCCAGCAATCTCACTACTGGGTATCTACCCAGAGGAAAAGAAGTCAGTATACAAAAATGATACTTGCACAAGCATGTTTATAGTAGCACAATTCATAGTTGCAAAAATATGAAACCATCTGAAATGCCCATAAATCAACGAGTGGATAAAGAAAATTATACATATATATGTGTATGTATGTGTGTGTGTGTGTATATGTGTGTGTGTGTGTATACATATATCATGGAATACTACTCAGCCATTAAAAGGAATGAAATAATGGCATATGCAGCAACCTGGATGGAATGGCAGACCATTATTCTAAGTGAAGTAACTGAGGAATGGAAAATCTAACATCATATATTCTCACTCATAACTGGGAGCTAAGCTATGAGAATCCAAAGGCACAAGAATGATACAGTGAACTTTGGGGACTAGGGGAGAATGGTATGAGAGGGGTGAGGGATAAAAGACTACACATTGAATACAGTGTATACTGCTCAGGTGATGTGTGCACCAAAATCTCAGAAATCACCACTAAAGAACTTATTCACGTAACCAGACACCACTTGTTCCCCAAAAACATATTGAAATAAAAAAAATAGATTCTCACAGTTGCACTCCTCAGAATGTATGTCATTTTGTAGATTTGACTGTGAAATAATGAGTATATGTAATTATAAAATAAGATTACATCAAAACGAATATTTAAAATTTCCTAAAAATAGAAAGTAAAATGAAACAAATAAATGTAACTCTGAATTGAGTTGTTGGATTAATCACATAAACAGGAATTTTTTCAGGTTACTTTGAAACAGGGTAATTTGACAAGTTGTATACTCTTAGTAAAATATAGCTTAAGAACAAATAACTGCAAACCAACTGTCCCCCAAAAACCTAAAAAATGTTTTCACTGGTTATATCATTAGTAATAATTTGGTATTGTTATTTTGAAACTGATTTTCAGCATAGTAAGATAAAACTATAACTCATGCAATTATCGTTATATTAGGAATTAAGATTTTCATAATAAAAAGGGATATAATCATAAAATCAGAGAAGTTAACCCAAAATTCTGTATTTGTAAATTTGAACTTGAAATTATGGGTGTGAACTCATGATATATATGCATTTCTTAGCTGTGTTCACTAAGACATCCTAGACACAATGACCAATGATTACTCAGTAGCAATGAATACCATTAATGCACAGATGATTCTGGTCTTTAAATACCATTTCCCACTAAATCAATCCAAAGGTTATTGGAAAATGGTTGAATCCAGGACTGGTAGAAGAAATGTACAAGATAAATTGGGAATATTTTCTGATAACAGAAAGCTACTAAAGACTATTGGGGTCGCAGTCATGTCTAAAGAAGTCAGGAGCCAGCATGAAATGCATCCCAACAGTAAAAGATGAGACAAACTGAGAACTGGCAAAAATAACAACTGTGATAAATTAAAACTATCAAGCATTTTAAAAATCCCACAAGTTTATAATTACACGTCAAAAGCAAACAAACAAAATCTTTAGGGAACCTTTGTAACATACTTGAGGACCCAATGAAACTGGTTATAAAAAGGGGTGGAGGTTAAAATTGTATCCTGTATTTTCTGTATGAATTTTAGCTCAAATGCAATAAAATGGTAGATAAGAAAAATTTTTATCTTCATAAAATTAAGTAAATGAAAGAAGAAAGGATGATAGAATTAGCATATCACTATTTCAAAAACCTTAAAAAATACTAGACAAAGGCAGTAGTCATCAATGGCCGATAATATCATAAAAAGATATAAAACTAGACATTGTTCTCCTCCCAGTGAAAGTACACAAAACACTTAGGAAGCAGTTCTGCCAAGAAATTAAACTTGAATCGTATCAATCCTCTAGGCTTGATAACAGTGAACAGAAAATAAAGAGAGGAAAATGCAAAATGACTTTTACAGAGTTGCAATCTGCAAAAATCTAGACTGTAAGAAACTACAGGAACGCTTATCAAACTTTAACACGAATATAAATCGCCCAAGGATCTTGTAAAAATAGAGATTCTGATTTAGTAATGTAGGATAGTGCTTGAAATTCTTTATTTGTAATGATCTCTCAGTAGTTGTCGATACTGCTGGTCCATGAACCACACTTTGAGTGACAAGCCTCAACAAAATAAAATAAAGGCAAGGAAAACAAAGAGAAGTGTTTTATAAAGTAAAAGTGACTCCAGAGACATAATAATCAAGGTAATATGTACATTTTTTTCTAGATTCATTGAACTAATCAGCATGAAAAATTATGAGAAAGTGATAACTTGATATTTGAAAATATTCTTATCTTTTTGACATACACACACAATTTATGGTAGGATTGAATATGAGGATTAGAACTGGGTTCAAAATCATCCAGTGTATATTAGGGGAAAGGGGAGAGAAAATAGTGAAGAAGTGACAGGGGTTCCTGAGCTCATCATGTTATTTTCTCTACTTTTTTATGTTTCAAACTTTCCAAAAGAAAAACTATTTCAACTGGCTCTGCAAAATCATTTCCCATATTTTAGTAAGAGTAAGATTTAAATTGATGTTTTATGTTTTTCTTTGTAGTCTTTACCAATTTTCTATGTATATGTGAAGAGATTGTTTCTCTGGGAATGTCTGTAGCTTTCATTATGTTTTCAAAGATGATTGAATAAACAGGAATACAACTAATAATACTTACATTCAAGAAACGACCTCCTTGGAAAACCAACAAATTGAATAAAATCATACATATGGTAATTTTATTAAAATATGTTTCCTCCTACCCAGTGAACATCTTACACAGATCGCCTAGAGAGTGTAATATCTTAATAGAAGAGCACCCTCTGCTGTCTTGACAAGAAATAGCACCACAAATGGGGAGACATAATTGCATTTTCGATTTTTCCAGTTACCAGTTATGGCAAATAAAAATAAAATCAAGGTATGACAGCATAGTCAACTTTTCATTTAAACCTAGTATCATGGGGATTATGGAGAAAAAATATACATGTTCTTTGTGCTTACATCTTATTTTTCTCTTCCAATTTTTCTTTCCCCTGAGGCCTTTGTGTGGGATCAATACGGTTCTCAATACAGTTCATATGATTCTATAACCTGATTAAAAACACTCTCTGAGACCCTCAAAAATGATTGCTCAACCTGGGCAACATAAGGCAACATTTAGGCCGGGCGCGGTGGCTCACGCCTGTAATCCCAGCACTTTGGGAGGCCGAGACGGGCGGATCACAAGGTCAGGAGATCGAGACCATCCTGGCTAACACTGTGAAACCCCGTCTCTACTAAAAATGCAAAAAATTAGCCGGGCGAGGCGGCGGGCGCCTGTAGTCCCAGCTACTCGGGAGGCTGAGGCAGGAGAATGGCGTGAACCCGGGAGGCGGAGCTTGCAGTGAGCCGAGATCGCGCCACTGCACTCCAGCCTGGGCGACTAAGCGAGACTCTGTCTCAAAAAAAAAAAAAAAAAAAGGCAACATTTAATTCTGTCTCTGCAAAGAATTAAAAAGCTTGCGTCTGTGGTCCCAGCTACTCAGGAGACTGAGGTGGGAGGATCATTTAAAGTTGGGAGGTCAAGGCTGCAAGGAGCCATGATCATGACACAACACTTCAGCCTGGGCAACAGAACGAGACTCTGTATTAAAAAAAATTAATTCCCTCAAAAAAAATTGTATATGGCAGGCATAATTTAAAAAAAAAAAGATTATGTGATAGACCTCTGAATTTTAGTCCCACTTCTTTTTTCTAATTTTTTCTAATCTTAATAACTATTTATTAATGTCTGCTGTCTATTTGAACCTCTAAAGAATAGACATAATCTGAAGAGATAGGACTGATATTTTCCAACAATGTAGTAGTGATAAAAACTATTCTTCTAAAACGATCTTTCTTGAGAATCCAATATATAAACTAGATTAAGGTTGCTCTAGTTCATGAGGTGGAAAACCACAGACCACAGAGCAAATGCAGTCCACCACCAGTTTTGGTAAAAAGAAAAAGTTTGTTTGTACACAACCACTACTATTCATTGACAACTGAAACTATAAGACCAATGAAACGATGGTTTTTAAGACATTGAACATTAGGCTAAGGGGAATGGAGAGACTAGAAACAAACTAAGGGAGCCTTAAGACACCCCCAGCTCACTTCCCTGAGAGAGTTTTCAGGTCAAAGTTTAGGGATAAAAAATGAGGTGAAGTGCATTGGATGCCCTGAGTTGAGGGGATAGAGCTGGGAGATCCTGGAGACATGGGCGTTTAGAGTTTATAGAAAAGAGTGCCAAAGCAGAGAGCACTACACAGAGAGAGGATCCTAGAGATCTTTGAGTATTCAAAACTCTTTGTGCAGGTTTGTGAAGATTTTGCCCAAAGTAAGAACCAAAAAGTCTGAAAAGATTAGAGTGAATAGTGTCCAGCAATCACACAAGGCTGAGAACAGTGCCTTTACCAACCAACCAGCTAGAAAAGTTCTTAATTCATGGAGCTTTGGGGAAACTGCTCAAAAGAGGGGAAGCATGAGCTCTAGACAGAGCAGTGCTCCGGATCTCCACATAAAAGCAAGACCTGAGAAAAAACCAACTACTTCCAAGTAACTTAACTGGGTGCCAGGATGATATTTTTCACATTTAAGCAAGTCACTTGCAGAAAACCCACAAAGAAGTCATAGGAGAAATTAGAAATTATTTTTATATGAGTCATAATGAAAAGGAAATGTTTAAATTTTGGTGACAGGCATAGCTGAAGCAGTTCTCATAAGAAAATTTATAGCTTTAAATGTTTATATTAGAGTGGAATAAAGACATGAAATAAATTATCTAATTATTCCTTTTACAAAACTAGAAAAATATGCTGCAATTAAAGTAAGCAGAAGAAAGGAAATAAAGATCAGAGCAAAAATTAATGGTATAGAAAGCTGAAAAAAATGAGAAAATAAATCCAAATGTTGTTTTTTATAAACATTAACACAGTTTTTAAATATCTAGCAAGACAGATCAAGAAAACATGAAAAATGCAAATTAGCAATATCAAGAATAAAAAGGGACTATCAAAACTGATCCTAATAGCTATCAAAAGCATAAAAAAAGATTGTGAACAACTTTGTCAACAAATGTGTGAAGTTAAATTCCTTAAAAATTAAAATATAATAAATATGATACAAGATTGAATAGACAATCCTCGAATAGACAAGATCGAATAGACAAGATAGAATGGACACTCGAATAACCCTCTACCTACCAAAGAAAATTCATTTGTTATCAAAATTGTCCCACAAAGAAAATTCTAGGCCCAGATGGGGTTTCACTGGTGCATTCTATTAAATATGAAGAAAGAAAGAAAGTAAATCCTATGTAAACTCTCTAAGGAAGAAGGAATACGGAACACTTTCTAATTCATTGATGAAGGCAGTATAATCCTGACATTAAAACCTGAAAATGATACTCCAAGAAAATACCGCTAATAAACATGTTGGTACAAATTCTTAACAAGTCTAGACAAAATCTAGACTACTCAGACTCTCTGCACACAACAAAGATGGCCAATAGGCCCCTCTCCTAGCTGGCATGAACAACTGCTGCTTCTACTATATATAGATCTAGCCCTCTCTGTTCCTCCCCAGTTCTAGAAAAAGGTAATGACATCCAATCCTATTACCCTGCTTCCTGACAGCACCCAGACCAGATCAGACTGATACATAATTTTGAGTCCCCCCAACCTGAAAATCACAAAGCACAAGTACAAATTCCATGCAGATTCCCTCCTGACAAACTGACTGAGTGGTCCTACGGTTCCTCCAGTGGTACAATCTTCCTTGATACAAGTACCAGGAAAATGAACTTTGCCTCATGACAGTTGTGTTCCTGATGGTTTTTGACTAAAGATCTTTGATTAATGGTTTCATGTTCTCTGTCTTTATCTTCCTCACAACATTTCTTGGGAAGCAGCATGGGACTACAAAACTTATTTGATGCCAGTATAAGTGGTTTGTTCAAATTCACATAGATACCAAATTCACGGTTAAGAGTCAAAATCTCTCAATCTCTAGCTGTTTCTTCAACATGGAGCAGCCCACGAAGGCTGCATCCCAGAGTAAGAAGAAGTAGAGATAATTGCATCTGAGGCCAGCAGACTCAGAATGGAGTGGGGAGCATGAAAATCATGCAAGAAAGGGTTGTGGGAAAGGAGCCGAAACAGGCCAGGCTGTGAAAACTGGGCCACGAGTGGGGCAGGCACTCATCTTATAGGTCAGAGAGGCAACTGATTCTGTGGGGAGGTGGATAAGTTGAATGAGGTGGATGTCTGGGAGGAAGAAGCAGTGGACAAGGCTCAAGGTCCTAGAAACTCTGACAATGACTATGGGGGTGGTGTGAAGGTGCTCAGAGATGCTAAATGACAACAATTTAGCAGAGTTTGTTTGTTGTACCTGTTAGGAGCTTAGCATTGTGACCATGAGCATTTAGATGCCCATTGCTCAGCATTTTAATAATTACAGCACCAGAAGTCAACATTTTCTGGACAGAAACTGGTACTTGCCTCTTGAAATGGGAAGTTCACATTTTCCTGGTGGAGGCTCTTGGGTCAGAGGTGTTAACAGAATGGAGAAGAGTTTTGTGGTCTCAGGCTTGCAGGATGAGGTGGGCTGCCCTGGGCTGAGGACAGCAGTAGGACCAGGTCAGTATATGCTGAATGGGTCCAGGTGGGAGGGAAGGATGGGGTGCTCTTGAAAAAGCTCATTTTTACCCTTAGCCATGAGAGAGCAGGGCTCCTCTCCTTACCCCTGACTGGTGGGGAGCATTCTCCAGATTTTCAAGAGTCCCCACAGAATGGCTCTGGGACTCAGAAACCTGGCAGGCATCCCCATCTTCCAGACAGAGTTGCAAATGCTGAGCCAGTCATGGCTTCTCAATTGGACCAGAATTCCTTCCATGTGTATGTTATTCAGATCCCCATATCATGAATAAGGAAACCGAGGCTCAGCCAAAGGAGGTCACTTCTGAAGTGAGCACTTAGTAAAGAGAAGAGCCTCTCCTTAGGCAGGTGAGGCCACTTGTGAAAGTCACTGAGCTCAGGAGAGAGTAGACCCTTGTCTGGCCCCCATGTCTGCTAAGCAGATGCTGGTCTTGTGGTTGATCCATTGCCTCTCTGGTTTGGAACGTTGAATCACCACTTTTGTCTCAAATTTAATCACCCCATTTTCCTTCCCTCGGCAGGATTCCTTCAGCATTAGGCAGAACTAAGATCTTTGGGTCCAGCATGGAACCCCAAAGCCAGACTAGAGTACTCACATCCCAAACTTACAGCATGGGATCCAGGACACCTCTTTGCCCAGAGGACAGGAATGGAATCCCATTTTTTCATCAATGAGCAGTAAATAGCCCAAAGATTCAGCAACATGGGCAGAGCTGGAGCCTGGAGCCCACAGCCCAGTGCCCAAAGCCTGAATGAGGAACCTGCAAGGAGAAGACAAGATTTAGGGGCTCACTTAAGCTTGTAACACTACAGCCCTGCAGATCACCAAAGTAGAGCCCAGAAATATACAGTCAATTCCTGTAACCCAAAAGCCAGATGCCAAGCAAGGGCCCAGAGCCAGAGGTCCAGGCCTCAAGCAGAGCCCATGACCCCTAGTTCAGGATCCAACACACAGAGCCTGAAGCCGCCTCTTCTCAGGAAAACTGGGATCACCGCCCAAGCACAGTAGAGGGTGAATCCCACCCACTGCAACCAAGACCCAGGGTCCAGACTGCAGAGTCCAGGGCCACAAGCTCAGTGACCAGAGCGGAGGGAGCAGACTCAGAATCCTAATTCTTTTTTCTGAGCTCAAATACCCAATCACTGAGGGTGTGACCACTGCCCAGAGTCTGCAGCTGAGAGCCCAGGACCCTGAGATCCAGAGACCAGAACCCCGTACCTGGGAGGAGAGTGTCCTAAAGAAGTGACAGCTGGGAGCTGCACATGATTCTTATGTTGATTCTCAATGCTAGAGAAGATGCAGGCCTTTGATCTACTTGCAGATCATCACAAAAGCCAGGCTCTTTCCCTTCCCTGAACATTTCTACATGGTGTTCCCCAGGTCTCATGTTAGATGTCATGTCCAGTCCTCAAAAAGGCCTGCTAGATCTTTGGGCCCATCCCCTTGGCCCACTGCAGTTCTAAATGCTGCCAGCAGAGGGCAGAACTGTTACATGCTTTTCCTACTGGTCGTAGAAGGGGCTGCCTCTCAGGGGCTTCTGCTTATCCTACAGGGTCCCTGAGGGGTCAGCATTTCCCCTTTTGTTGGCTCCAAGAGGCCATTCGGAGAAGCTTTCTTCGTCATTGTATCTCTGTGAAGAGGAAAGTCTTGTTGGAGAGGTATTTCTGGCTAGTCTAACCACCTTTCTGCGGGCTTCTGAGTATCTGCAGCTTCCTATATCGCAGGGCAGGGCTTTTTCCTGCTCAGATCTTAGGGAAGACCTTTTTCTTCAGGCTAAGGGAACACACACTCAAATGCTATCTCAAACGATGCTCACAGCAAACATTCTGTTGGCCAATGCTGTCCACTTGCCAGTCTCATAGGTGTGAGAGCAGAGGCCCAGCAAGTTGTGTCAGTGGGAAGTAACTGCTCTGTGAAGGGCAGAGCATGCATGTGGCATGCAGTGGCATCTGGTCTATGCACATCCACTGTCTTCCCCTCTTCCTGTTTTCAGACCAGTGGCTGGTACACTGGAAAAATAGGTGGGGAGGTATGGGGGAAATGCATGACTGCATCAGCCTCATCTGGACTAGGAGTCAGTTCTTTGGAGTCTCAAATGCATTTCTTGCTGGAGGAGGACTGCAAACCATCCCCTGGATGAAGCCTCCCAGGACACAGCTGCTGAGGATCCTGAATCATGCCCTGCCATGGTTTCATCCAACCTCCCCATCTTTATTTTCTTGCTCAGCAGCACCCTCACATAGTGCCCAGTGCTGCTCCTTCACCCTGTTTCTTATAAGAGGATGAGGAGGGTTCGGGGATGCCTCTTCTCTTCCTATTGCCACTTGGCAAGGAAGAACCCCAAAGCTGCCCTTGGGCCAGACAGGGGCTTTCTAGTCCTGAACCTCATCGGTTACAGATCATCCTCATCTTGTACATCTGTGCACATCCACATACTTCCCCAATACCAGTGCATATACACACATACATACACAACCACCTGCACACGCTTGGACATGCTTCACACAGACAGGAATACACAGGGCAAGCACAGACATACGAGAATCATAGGGACATACATAGACCTACCCCGATGCATAAAGAAGCACAAGTATGAACCACTCTGTGACACTTGGTGAGGGCAAAGCGTATCTGTATTTTCATTACTCACATTGGAATTAATTTCTACTAAGTTGAGGCTGGGTAGAGGTCAGTCTCACCAATTTGTGCATGCTTTGCTTTTTTTTTTAAAAAAAAAAAAAAAAAAAAAAAAGACAGAGTCTCGCTCTGTCGCCCAGGCTGGAGTGCAGTGGGTGATCTTTGCTCACAGCAACTTCTGACTCCCAGAAGTTGCTGTGGCTGGTGGGCTGGAAATTCAGGTCACAGTTACTGCAGCCTTGAAGCAGAGTTTCTCCTTCTCCAGGAAACCTATTTTTCCTCTTCAAGCCTCAACTGTCAGATGGGGTCTCACCGCATGATGGAGGGTCATCTCCTTTACCTAACATCAATTAATTGTGGATGCTAACCATATCTACGAAGTACTTTCACAGCAGCACCTAGGTCAGTGTTGGATTCAATAGCTGGATAGTGTAGCTAGACCAAGTTGATGTGAAAAATTAATAATCACATTCCCTGATTGTGGGATACACAGAGATTGACCCCTAGATGTTCGCTGCCCAAATAGAAAACTGCTAGCCACATGTGAATACTTGAAATAGGCTTACTCCAAATCAAGACGTGCTCTGCATGCAAATGTACATTGGATTTTAAAGATTTCATGAGAAACAAATGGCTGAACTGAATTAGGTGAATAATGCGTTTACATGATTACATGTTGAAATAATATTTTGAATATGCTGGGTTAAATTTTATTTAAATTAATTTTACTTATTTTCACCCTTTTAATGCGGCTGCTAGAAAATTTAAAATTAGATGTGTTTCTAACTCCATATTTCTATTGGACAACAATGCTCTAAAACCCATTGTCCCAGGGCATCACTGGTAGACTCACTGCCCAGGTCACTCGGCCTCTTGAGGGCTGCAGTTCCACAACCTACTGACAAGGATGAGAGCAAGCCTCCTCACTGAGGGCCATGACTCTAGCACCCAAGGCTCACCCTGTGCCACAGGACGCCCTGAGGGAGCAAGGTGGGCTGTGTTGTGACCTCCTTCCTTATCCCATTTTTTGGGAGAGTTGTCCAGGTGTCCTCACTTTAAACTGAAGTTTCAACAGTCTCATACGTTGTTGGATATTCAGAACTTTTAGAATTTGAATCCAGTGCCATGGCCCCCATCAAACTGAAAAACCAGACCTCAGGAGATGTTGCTTCAACTTCAAAGAATACCGAAGACAAGGTTTATGGGCCTTTATCAGGAAGGCCTTGGGCTCCTGAAATGTTTTTAGAGTTCCTCAGAGTGTTTCATCTATTAATACAGTATTAGCAACTAATTAAATACAGGAAAATGCATAGAAAGGCCTTCCACCAAGGGGGAATACAGTATGTCTGTGCTTTGGGACTAGGATGCGGCAGACCATCTAGAGAACTTCATGGAGCTTCATGTGGCTGACTCAGAGATGTTCAGGGACTGAGCTCCAGGGGAGGCTGGGCAGGAGGACAGACCAGGCTGACACTGGAGGGTTGTGTGTATCGGCCTCTGTGCTCAAAGCTTCTCTGAGGGTAAAGGGATCCCTGGGGTGGTTATAAGAAGAAAAATGTCCTGGTGGATATTTCTCAGTTACAGGTAGGGCCTCGGCATCCGTCAAGAAACTGTGTGTCTGGTATTTGGTCCTCAGCTGAGAACTCTCTGCCACTGTCTTGGTCATGCCAGTAGGAACCTAGCCCACTCCACCGCGACTCTCCTGAAGGGATTGTGGGTAATTCAAGGGAAAAGGCTGTGTTCCGTGTATGGGTTTCTGTGGACCTAGGGATTCTAGAAATCGATGAGGTGTTCAGAATGTGTCGGTAATAAAACAGGAAACTAAACGTGACTGAAAGATTAAGAATATAGAAAACTTCCCAAAACAGGGATTTAGACTACATCCAGTATGTGGATGTGGATGTCAGTCATAACTGTCACATGCGACTCATAGGACAGGAAGAAGCCGTCAGTGAGTGATGTTGACTGAATGTATCGGAGCACATAGGAGAAAACTCTGTGTCCTGCTCTCTGCTCCTCACCCTGGGGCAGGAGTGTGGGCCTGGAGAGGGGGAGAGGGACCATTTCCTTCATGTTCCATGGTGTGCTGTGGAGTCCCACCCTCTGGTCACGATGGAGAAACTTGGTCAGTCCCACCTTCCCACAGACATCAGTGATTAAGCCTGGAAAAAGATTGTTTTAAGAATGCAATTAATATTGAAATATTAAACTTTGAAATCCATCATCTTTACAAATCAAGGAGGCATAGTTGAGAGTGAATTCAATGGATTCTGAAAAATCAATTCAGAACTCATCACACATTCATTATTAAAAAAAAAAAAAAATCAGCAAATTTCCCTCCACGTGATAAAGTATGTCTAAGAACAACCTTGCGCTCACGTGATCTTTAATGGTGAAAGAGAAAAAAACTACTCTCTGTGATTGAAAACAAGACAAAGATATCAGCTGTAGCTGCCACTATTCTATTCAACATTAGTTAGAGAATCCAAAAAAGGTTGCTATGCACAAGACAAAAATGGCCAAGAGGCCCCTCTTCTGGCTGTCATGAGCAACTGCTGCTTCTTTGTCAAATACAGCTTTAGTCCTCTCTGTTCCTCCCCAGTTCTAGAAAAAAAGTTGACATCTGTTAAAGCAAACTAAAAATGGCCTGAGGGCCGGGCGCGGTGGCTCAAGCCTGTAATCCCAGCACTTTGGGAGGCCGAGAAGGGCGGATCATGAGGTCACGAGATCGAGACCATCCTGGCTAACACGGTGAAACCCCGTCTCTACTAAAAAAATACAAAAAACTAGCCGGGCAAGGTGGCGGGCGCCTGTATTCCTAGCTACTCGGGAGGCTGAGGCAGGAGAATGGCGTAAACCCGGGAGGCGGAGCTTGCAGTGAGCTGAGATCCGGCCACTGCACTCCAGCCTGGGCGACAGAGCGAGACTCCGTCTCAAAAAAAAAAAAAACAAAATGGCCTGAGAAGGACTCTGTACTTCTGTATTTGAGTCCCTGTGGACAAATTGTAACCTAACTTGAGAGGTATATGAGATTGAAAACCAAGCTTAGGAATATGCACCTGTAACAGCAGCTGAGTCTTGGTCAGTCCCAGCAGCCTTACTTAAACCACTCATACACTGCTGAGTGTTCAAATGCTGATCATATAAGGAGAATGCCAACCTGTAACCAGTCCAGCTGTGTCTGTACCTTAATTCTGATTTCTGTACAACACTTCCTTTTTTTGTCATTAAATTTGTTCTAACCATGAGGCATTCCCAGAATCTCTGAATCTGCTGTGTTTCTGGGGGCTGCTCCATTCATGAATCATTCATTGCGCAATTAAACTCCTTTGAATTTAATTCAGCTGAAATTTTCTTTAGCACATCCAGTAGTATTACTCCTATTCCCTGACAGCACCCACACCAGATCAGACTCCCACTTTCTTTTTTTCTCCTCTTAGAATAACTTTGAAAGTCTACTCTTTTTTTTTTAATACTATTATTTAATTTAATTTTAAGTTCCAGAATACATAGAGAGAATGTGCAGGTTTGCTACATAGGTAAACATGTGCCATGGTGATTTGCTGCACCTATCAACCCATCGCCTAGGTATTAAGCACTGCATGCATTAGCTATTTATCCTGATGCTCTCCCTCTTCCAACCCCCTTGACAGGCCCCAGTGTGTGTTGTTCCCCTTCCTGTGTCGATGTGTTCTTGTTGTTCAGCTCCCTCTTATGAGTGAGAACATGTGGTGTTTGTTTTTCTGTTCCTGTGTTAGTTTGCTGTGGATAATGGCTTTCAGCTCCATTCGTGTCCCTGCAAAGGACATGATCTTATTCCTTTTTAGAGCTGACCCTAGCCCTAACCCTAACCTTATTTGTCATAGCTTCAGTTTCCCTATTAATGACATGGGGATCTAAATAACACACACAGAAGGAATTCCGGTCCAATTGAGAAGCCATGACTGGTTCAGCATTTGCAACTCTGTCTGAAAGATGGAGACTCCTCCCAGGCTTCTGAGTCCCAGAGCCATCTAGTGAGGACTCCTGAAAACAATCTGGAGAATGCTCCCCACCAATCAGGGCCAAAGAGAGGAGCCCTGCTCTCTGATGGCCAAGGGTAGAAATAAACTTTCTCAACCCCATCCTTCCCTCCCACCTTGACCCATTCAGCATATACTGACCTGGCCCTCCTGCTATCCTCAGACCAGGGCAACCCACCCCACCCAACAGGCCTAAGAGCACAAAACTCTTTTCCATCTTGTTAGTACCTGTAACCCAAAAGCCCCCACCAAGCAATTGTGAACTTTGCATTTCAAGAAGCAAGTACCAATTTCTTTCCAGAAAATGTTGACTTCTGGTGCTGTAATTATTAAAATGCTGAGCAATGGTCATCTGAATGCTCATAGTCACAATGGTGAGCTCCTAACAATTACAACAAACAGACTCTGCTAACTCGTTGTCATTTATCTTCTCTGAGCACCTTCACACCACCCCTATAGTCATTGTCAGGGCTTCTAGGACCTTAAACCTTGCCCACTGCTTCTTCCTCCCAGACATCCACCCCATATAACTTATCCACCTCCCTACAGAATCAGTTGCCTCTCCAACCTACAAGATGATTACCTGTTCATCCTATGGCCCATTTTTCACAACCTGGCCTGTTTCTGCTCCCCTCCCACAACCCTTTCTTGCAGGATTTTCATGGTCCCCACTCCATTCTGAGTCTGCTGGTCTCAGCTGCAATTATCTCTACTTCCTTTTTCTCTGGGATGCAGCCTTCATGGACTGACCCATCTTGAAGAAACAGCTGGAGATTGAGAGATTTTGATTCATAACTGTGAATTTGGTATCTATGTGAATTTGAACAAACCACTTGTACTGGCATAAAATAGGTTTTCTAGCTCCATGCTGCTTCCCCAGAAATGTTGTGAGGAAGATAAAGACAGTGAAAATGGGACCATCAATCAAACGCCTTCAGTTGTGAACACACCTGTCATGAAGCAAAGTTTATTTTCCTGGTACTTGCATCAAGGCAGACTATACCACAGGAGGAAACACGGGACCACACAGTCATAGTTAGTTAGGAGGGAACTTGTATGGAATTTGGGCTTGTGCTTTGTGATTTTGGTTAGGTGGGCACTGAAGAAAGTGTAAGTCTGATCTGGTCTGGGTGCTGTCAGGAAGCAGGGATAATAGGATTGAATGCCATTTTCTTTTCCTAGAACTGGAGAGGACCAAAGAGGGCTAAAGCTATAATTAGTAGAGAAGCAGCAGTTGCTTGTGGTTTTCTGATGTTCACCATTAGTTCATGCTTTTCAAATACGTTACTCTGTTTGCCTCCACCGGAATGCAATTTTTCTAGTAAACTATTTGCTGGGTCTGCAGAGCATTAGGTGTGACTTTCCAGAGAAGGCAAGGGATAACTCTGGCCTTCTTCCATTGATTCTAATGCTTGTTCACCGATTCCGTCCACAAATACGCATGGAGTACTGTGCAGCTCATCATGGCCAGGCCCAACCGAGGCCACTGGAGTCGCTGGAGTGAGAGAACTGTGGTCACAAGACAGGGATGTGCCCCACATAGGACAAATGTTATGAGCAGCTTTCCAGACTGAGTAAACAGTGTGCATAATATATTAGAGTCCTTGTTAAGCTCCAGATAAAGAAGTTGAAGTAATGAAAGAAAGAGCCAAGGATATGAGGGAGGATATGAGAGTTCTTGATTGCTTTGGGCCTGCCCACCCACCCTCAGCAGACATGGTTTGCCCTGGTTGCCCAGTGCAGGTTTGATTCTGACTGAAAACCAGAAGCATCATTTTCATGGTGTGGTGTGGGCCTACTGGCCGGGGTGGCCCTAGGTACCTCTGCATCAGACTGGGCCACTATGGAGAAGTTTCATTCTGCTGGGATGTGTACTCTTGTCCAACCCATGAGACACTGGAGGATTTCATCGCAGAAGTCCCTGATGATGTGAGAGCAAATCTCACTGTCCCTGTATATCAGTGGGAGATGGAAGAGTGTATTTTGATAGTCCAGGTATCCCTAGCTCTCTTGTTTGTAGGCAAAATTGTTTAGTAATTCAAAGAAGTCTTTCTTGATCAAGAGACAAGCGACCTGCCAGTAGCAATTTAGCACTAGCAGTAGTCAAATGTAATGATCTTGGCAAGTTTCATCCTGGGGTGGAGGAAGAGGAAGAGTCAGAAGTAACTGATGACTTGGATGGGTTCACGCCTGTGAAGAGGAACTTCATATGCATTGTGGTGAGACACAGGAAAAGTAAACCCTCATTGTTCAGAACAAAAACGGCTGATGTCTGAGACAGCAAGAAAGATGCAGTCTTTACACCAGGCACAAAAAGCCATTGAGCCATACATGCAAGAAGCTAAAGCACGCTTCAAACTAACAGGAGAAACTGAAAAAAGATTCAAGCTGACCAGAGCAACATTTATGTCTTCTATGAAGAATCAGGCCATGTCTTGGCAGGAAGACAGACTCAAGATCAATGAAGCGGCAGCTTGTCCCTGAGAAAAGGACTTGAGTGAGAAATTGGGATTAGGAGAACCAAGGAATGGTGATCATATTCCTAAGAAGGCAGAAGGATCCAGGAAAAGATTGAAGGATGCTGTCAGGTCACATGCCCATTTCAATATTCAAGAGAAAGAGAAAGAACCAATTTCACGTCACTATTACCAAAGAAAAGAAGAAAGCTCACTAAGAGGTCAACACAAGAGCATCTAGAAGCCTCCATGGAAGGAGCAGATTGACATCTTGAGGAGAGAGAAAATGAAATGATTAAATGACATCAGTCTAAAAGAAGTGGAGTGTGTGGGGGTGCTACCTGTCAAGGTAGGTCTTGACTTACAGCATGTGGTAGAAAGTTCTGAAGCCAATGACCTGATGAGCCATGAAATAAAGAGTTGGAGAATTCCCGAGAGCTATTTCCTGATCTGACATGACAGCTGGAAGGAACCATTTTTTTCTAGGCCGTGGCAGATTCTGTTAATCAGGTGTCAAGCTCCCAATGACTGGCTGAGAGCTCAGGAGGTTGAAGGAAACATCATTATCACCAGACAGGAAGTTGCGGACCTAGGACAAAGAAGAAGGGAAAGAGCCATTCAGCTCCAGCTTCTGCACATGTATCTTCATGGACTTGATCATCCCAGTGGAGCATGTGGTTGAGATTAGGGTTTCTGCCCTGATACCTGGCCATGAAGTGGTACTTTCTCAGAGATAGCAGAGTCTCTGGCCCTTCTACTCAGACACTTCCCTTACTAACCCTCTCCTCACTCCCCCTCCTCTGTCTCTATTACCTTCACTTTTTCTTTCCTCTTTCCTTTTCCCCAATAAGATGTTACTGAGTCTTAATAGGGAGTTTCTGGCAAGAAGCTATCTTCTTCTGCTACCTCCTTCAAGAAGGCTTGTTGCACTCGTGCCAGGCTTCTTCGTCCCAAAAGTAGGGTTCTCCTCCTTTGCATCTGCCATAGCCTGTTTTTTCCCCTGGACATTCTAATTTAGAAAATGGTTGTGTGTTATCTCTCAGTTTCATTCAACCTCCATGGGACCTCTGTCCTCCAAATTCTGAAACCACACAGTGGTCTTCAGTCATGAGTTTTCATATTTGATCCTCAAAATGTCTTTCTGTTCTCCCTCTATATTTATATTTATGGTAGAGTTTTTTACACAAGTTTTTTTTTTTTTTTTTTTTTTTTTGTAGAATCTTGATAGTCATATAGATTTCAGGATAAATTTAGAAAATAGAGATTATTGGAAGTTATTCTTATGATAATATACTCTAGAAAAATATGTTTCCAGTAGGTTTTATTTTTTTCTTTTTTTGAGATGGAGTCTTGCTCTGTTGCCCAGGCTGGAGTGCAATGGCATGATCCCAGCTGACTGCAGCCTCTGTCCCCCGGGTTCAAGCAATTCTCCTGCCTCAGCCTCCAAAGTAGTTGGGATTACAGGCACCTACCACCACACCCAGCTAATTTTTGTATTTTTAGTAGAGATGGGGTTTCGTCATGTTGGTCAGGCTGGTCTTGAACTCCAGACCTCAGGTGATCTGCCTGCCTCAGCCTCCCGAAGTGCTGGGATTACAGGCATAAGCCACTGCATCTTGCCCTCCAGTAGGTTTTTATTGTATGAGTCAGCCTGCTTTTCTTTGAAAAACACAGTATGATTTTTGAGCACTTTAGCTTGAAGAGACATTTGAAAGAGAAAAACTTTTCTCCATTTTAATGTTTCAGTCTAGCAGGGTAAAAGAGAATGGTGAACTTTACTTCTGAGTTTCAATACGTTAGACTTGAATTTAAGATTGGCTCCCCTCTTTTCATTTAGTTGAAAGGGCAGTCTGTGATGTGGGGAGTCCAGTAGGGCTGGACCTGTTCATAACTATTGCCTTCTGGTACTATAGGTCTCCGAAAGGGGCTAGACTCAGGGCTAGAGACTCAGTGAAGAGGGTGGTGGGCCAGCCTATAACTCCTCACCTTTATCCCATACCCCTAGGAGACCTGGGCCACTGCAGCCTTCAAACTCTTCATGTAGATGGAAGAACCTATGCCCATATCAACCCCTCTTGACAATACCATTTACATGTTCCTATGTTAATGTCCTGGATGGCATCATGTGCCAAATGCTTGGTTGTCTGAAAATATGGCCTATGGAACAGATCTGACCAGCAGTTGATTTGACAGAGGTCAAGAATGTATTCAAGTTTGACAGTGGAGAATGTCAGTGTCGGTACAAGAGTACAGCTGTGGGGTTCTTAGACCAAGAGTTTTGGGTCTCAGCCCAAGCAAATCCTACCACACAGAAAAAGAGGAAAGGCTTTGCTCACTGAGATCCTGGTTCAAAGTCACAGCTCTACTTGGTAAAGCATCTGTCAGAGTCTTCAACAGAGTCATGTCCTAGATCTGTGGTGTCAGTGTGACCAAGGTGTGTAACAGAGTTCCAGTACCTGCAGGCTGTCTGACTACCACCAAGTCTCAGGCTTTCTTGCTCTACGTGGGTCCAACATTCACGACTGCCTACGAAAAGTTCTTGAAAGATTCCAATAGGAGTCATGGATCTCCCTGATCCCTCACCCCCAGCACATACCCAGGAATAGACAGAAGTTACTACTAAGACTTCCCCAAGGATGCAATTGTGAGCCAGGCCTCAGTGGCAAAAAGGCATGGGACAAGTACCAAGGCATTCCCAGAAGCCAGGAACCATCATGAGTGCTGACTCATTCTGTATTGATCAGATCATCCAGTGAAGGAAACAGAGAATTTGGGTAGGAGCAGGGATTCAGGGGGACTCAGACTTGGAGGCCCAGGATTGAAGCGGGTCTTGTACCCGCACACCCTATAGATGTATTTCTACCTGAGAGCCCACACTTAGAGAGCACCCTTCAGAGTCAACTCTGGTCAAAAGCATTGACTGGAGGAGGAGAACTGTTCTGCTCTCCTCTCCATCGCAGGATAGGGACTCTAGGCTTTGTTTTAGTTCCTGTCATTCTCATGTCCTTGTTCTTGTCTGATTTGGCTGTTTCTATCTGTGAGGCAGAGACATTCATCTCTAGTTTCAAATCATCCTTGGGCAGGTCACAGGCCTTGTGTTCCAACCTTCTGATCTAGGTACCTAGTGAGCTGTGGGTACAGATTTATCCCTTGGCTCTGGGCCATGAAACATGATCATGAGAGCTGTGAGGATGATGGCGAAGCTGTGCCACGTGCCCTGTGGCCGTGTGGGGGTTGACACTGGGCTGACCAGCATCCATGTGTCCTATCAGTAAGCCAACCTATAAGCAGTGTGGCTCACAGGTGTCCACTTCTTTTTCACTGTCCTTCAGCTTCTTGGAAGGTCTAGGTGAAGGTCAAGAGTCAACAGAGCTGCTGGAGAAACCAAGGTATAGGGAAGGGCGTGGGCCTGGGCTCTTTTCTTGACCTAGCCATTGCCTGGATGTGCCTTGCCTCCTGATCCTCTGTTCCCTGATTTTGAGATGACCACACTGTTGTGGGCAATCATGACCATTTGCTCTGAATATGGTCTGCCAGGGGAATCACCAGGTGCCCAAAAAAGCCTGTCCTGAATGCCCCTCATAGAACTGTCCTCTGCTTGGCAGAAGTCATTAGGACATTGGACAGCTCACTGCCCCTGGCTTCTTTGCCCTTCTTGCCTTTCTTCCTCTCTCTTTTCCTTAACACGTGTCTTGCCATTTTTCTTTCTTCATTGCTATTTGAATACATTCGATAAAGGTGGTCTCTAGGCCCTGTGAGAGCCTGGCCTTGTGCAGGATGTCTGCAGGTGATGGGCATGGTAGGCCAGGATGGCTCACTGCACACTCTATCAAACCCTGGCCTCCATGTCTGTGTGTGTATGTGCCAACATCATAGACATCCAAGAAAGGTAGGGCTTTCTTCTCTTCCAGACATGTATCTGAAACTTTGTTGCTAGTAGAAGAAATCTGAGAACTGGCGAGGTGATCAAGGGCAGGTGGTGAGGAATAAAGGACTTGTGAGACACTTCACCTCCATCACCTTCTAGTGTGGTCCTGCTGCATGCCTCACTTTTTCGTGGTCTGCAAGTTTTGCCAACTGAGATCAGGAGATTGGCTCGGGATTGAAATCATGATGCACCAGCAGTCTAGCCCTGCAACTGCTCCTCACTCTGGGGCAGAAGCTGTGGGCTTGGAGAGGAGAAGGGGGGGCCTTTTCCTTTCTCTGCCATGGGGTGCTGGGGAGTTCCACCTTCTGGTCGTTGTGGAGGAGGCTGATCAGTGTCACCTTCCCACAGACACCAATGATTCAGTATGGGCAAATGATTTCTGAGAAAGCACCTCATAGAATGTGCTGAAGAGTCAACTAAATCAGGCAGATTCTGGAGGACAAATGTGTGAAGGAAGAGGAACTGCTGGAGATGTGGTCTCTAAGTGTGCAGCTTTTCAGACAAGGGCAAGCCCTGATGCTCAGTGAATATTGAACTTCACCACAATGACACAGGCTCAAACAGAAAATCTGAAAAGTCCCACATTTGTATGACAAAATGAACTTACTCACATAGAGTCCATCTCAAGTTCAAATGGCTTTCTTGGTGAATTCTATCAACTCCAAGGAAGAAACAAACTTATGGAAACTCCATCAGAACATACAGGAAGAAGAAACACTTGATGTGAAATTGTGAGATACCAGCAATACTCTGCTACCCATAATAGAAAACAGTGTCCAGAATAAAATGACAGATGAATATAGCCTATCATCTTGCTCACAAAATTGATTATAAAATATAAACATGTCAAACCAATAACGTATGACAAATATAGGACATCATGGCCAAGTGACATTTATTCAGAATTGCAAGTTCATACTTCAGTGTGTAACTTTGAAATGCACAATGGAATAATTAAATCAGGGAGACATAGTTGTGTCACTTCAATACATTTGAAACATTAATTCACAAATTTCATCACCTATTTATTTTGTTTAAAAATCCCAGCAAATTTGAAATAGATGGGAATTTTCTCCACATGATAAGGTACATCAATGAAGAAAATTAACCTAATATAATGTGTGAGACGTGGAAATCATTTCTCCCTGTGATCGAGAACAAGGCAAGAATATCAGCTCTCATCATTCTCTTCAACTTTAGATAGAATATTTAGCAAATGCAACATGGCAAACAAAAGAGAAAACAGGCAGAATGTTGCGAAGAAAATAGTAGCACTTCCTTATTTACCAAAGACATGAATTGATATGAAAACATTTAAATGAATGTATTTTTAGACCTGTGGAACTAATGAATGTGATTAGCATGGTTTTACATTTAAGGGGAATATACACATTCATTTTTATTTCTATACTTTTAGCAACAGTTCATTGGAACATAGATGAATCAGTATTATACAATGTCAATTCTCAACACCATGATCTCTAGAGTCAACTCCATTTTAATCAAAATTCTAGAGAAAATATCCAGCTTATTCTACAATTGATATAGCGTGTATTATCTGAGGAATTATACTTCGTATTTTCAAGACAAACTATAAGGCACAGCAATTAAAACAGTGTTGAATTGGAATGGAATGCATCAATAAACCGATGGAATAGAATAGATAATTCATACATACATTTGTACATATAAGTGGTCTTTTAAACTTCCATATAGATATAAATGATCTTTAATGGAGACTGGAAAGACTTTTGAACAAATATTGCTTAAATCACTGTAGATTTATTAAAAGAGAAAATCTGTATTGAATACTGCCACACACCATCAATGCAAGTTAACTCACTATTAATATAAGAGCATAATGTAAAAGCTAACTCAAGAAATGTAAAAGCTAAGTCAAAATGTGAAATGCTGAGTCATTTACAAGAAAACAGAAGAATAGCTTCATGAAATAGGAGTAGTCAAGAATGTTTTGGTAGCAAATTAAAATGCTAATGAAAAAAAAAAAAGTATAGATTACTTTTCATCAAACATGAAAACTCTGTTCCTCAAAAGACACCAGTGATAAAATGAGGGTACTATTCAAAAATATTCATAACGTTCAACTGAAAAAACCTTGCCTCTAGTTTATATAGAAATGCTTACAACTTATCAATAAAATTGTAAAGAAATTTTTTAAAGTAGGCATAGGACTTGAATAGAAAATGTACAAAGGAAGAAACATAAAAGTTTGAAGAAGAAACTCTAAAGCATTTGGCATCATTTTTCGTGAGAGAAATAGGAAATCATGCTGAGATACCACTCACACCTTCAAGAAGAAGGCTAAAATTAAAATGACTAAAAACAACAGGAATTGGCAGGAGGAGGGAGCAACCAGAACTGCCATTTTCTGTCAGAGAGAAAGTAAACAAGTACCACCACTTTAGCAAAGGACAAGGCAAAACAAAATATCTTCTTTGACTGGTGGAACTAAGGGTTAGAGGTAACAGCTAGAGAGAAATGTGGGTACCTGCCTCCCAAGCGAGTAGGTTAACCTGTCCTGGCCTCTCCTGAGAACCACAGCACTGCAAATCCAGTGGTTAAGAAAGCAACATCGCCTCTTCTCTCTGAGCTTCAGTTTCCATATCAGTACACTGGGCCTTCAGCCTTGCATGGCCAGAGTCCGCCTCCTTGGGTGTGTGGGTTTCCCTTTATGTCCCCACAAGTGTATCAGGAGCATGTGGCTTTTCCACTGCGGTTTTAAGCTGTATTTACAGGAACCATCCACAGAGTCTGCAGAGTTCACTGTGCATGCATACAGTTATGCAACAGTGGCTTTGTCTGAGTCACTGATTCACTCATTCACTCATTCATCCTACAGATAGGAACAGGAACATTCCAGAAGAAAGGTCTGTGATCCTCTTAGTCTTTGCAGCAATCTTCTTGGAGATAACTATAGGCATTATCTATCATTTCTCATTCTAAATTAACTTCATTAATTTTTTTGACACAGGAAAGTATTATAAAAACAAGGCTACAAGGGTGGCCCCCAGCCTTCTTATACAAAATCTTTTCTGCATGATCATCTCAGTCTGTGCTTTGTCACACTGCACATCCTCCGTGCTTCAGTCTGGGCTGAGCCACCTGGCTGGCCTTGATGGAAATTTTCTTGGAGGAAATGGGCTTCTAGGCTAGCATGAACTTGGCTTCTTATGTGAGGTGATGGGTCGGGGTAACAGATTGTGGTAATAGGGTGACTGGGAGTCCAGACATGGCTGTTACCAGCTCCTCTTCTCTACATCTTTCTACAGATTTAACAAAGGTAGGTTCCAAAATTATTTTCCTCTATATCTTTGTTGTTCCAATCCTTTTTAATTTTTAATTTCTGCCTTCTCTACTTAAGAGACAGACAGACATACCTCCTGATAGCTGCAGGATGGTTCTTTTAGAGACCTTGAACTGACCCAATTTCCCAGCCTTTCTCACTTGTAGTTCTCAGGAATAACTGAGTCATGGCAGCCCAGGCTCTGCGCCTGTCCCACTTAGGAACAGAATGTCCTTCAGACAGTAGTTTATATCAAGAAGTCCTTGAAAATGAAACACTAAGACAAGCTTCTACTGATGAGTAGGAATGGAGCAGGCAGCCAAGCATTCTCAGAACAAAAGAAGCATCATCAAAGCTAGAAGGGTGAGGAGGGGAGGGATTCATGGGGATAGAATCTAAGGAAAATCAAAATTGAACTGCATCCTGCATCCCAGGATGGCTTATCTGGGATCTCTCTATCTCTGTCTGAAGTCCACCATTACCGAGCGTGCTTTTAGATCCATGACTGATGAAAAGCCTTTCTCTATGACTTTTTCTCCTCCACAGATCCTGCTAGGGCAAACCTATCTGATAGTTCCGCTTTCACACATGTGGTTCTTACACTCAGGAGGGAGATAAAAAAGGAAGGATTAGGCACTAGAGATACCTAAGCACCATGGATTGAATGTGTTACATCACTTTTGCTCACATTTGCATTTCTATAGCCAGATCACTTGCTCCCAACCCAACCCAACTGCAAGGGATTCTGGGAAATACTGCTTCCTGTGCTCCCAAGGAAAGGAAATGGTGCTGGAAATGAAGCCCCATTTCTGCCATAGTGTATGAGAAGATACCACTCAGGGGGTTTTGCTCTTTGGGGACAGCGATCATAGAAATGGAGGATAGCTGAAGAGGTACTGGGTGGAGGGTAAATTATTTTTCAGATGAGATATCTTATACCATGTCTGCATCCAGCTGAGAAGGATGAAATAGAGAAAGACAACCAGTAAAGCAAATTGGGTTACTTGCTGGAGAGATATCCTTGAGTCACTGAGAGGAGGGTGAGGTTGAGAACATAAGTAACTTGTTTGGCCTTAGAGGAGAACACAGACAGTTCATCCATGATAAGAGGAGGGAGGCCAGAGTTTGTGGTCACTGATGGAGGCATATTGGGACATTTGGTTGTGAGAAAGGAAGTTATTTTCTGATCATTTTCGATTTTGCAGTGAAGTAAAAAGCAAGATCTTTAGGCAAGAGTAAAGACTGGAAAGTGTGGCAGGCTTAAGAAAAGAGGATAAGGTTTAAAGTTAGTTAGTATCTGGAGGCATGGCAGAGTAAGGGAGAGAAAATGCAGCAGGATTACTGGGTGGCACTTGGGGTTACTTGATGTTAGAAGTCATTAATTTACAGGGAGAGAGGCATCATGATTGTATATTTTTCTACAACCAAGGTCAGCTTTGCAGGCGCGGGTAAAGAGTAAATGGAGAGTAGAATTTTGACATGGTTGAAATTGTTGTCCCCCAAGACACTTAAAAGAGGGAGGGAATTATTAAAGGAAGTGGAAATTGCAAAAGAGTGATTATAATAATTAGCCTTGCCACCTAAGTGTGCAGGAGGAAAGTGAGGACAAGAGGATAGTGAGGGGCAGTGACACGATGATTGGCTCAAGGGTTACATGGTCCTAGGAAGTTCAAGAAGTACTGTTGTCTGGTTCCAGAAAGAAATGAGGTGAGGAGAACAAAATTGTCCCCACAGATTTATCCGTGCACTTCAATTTTCAAAAAAGGGTACCAGAAAGTTCATCATTACACTGGTGACTTTATAAATTCAGCATGGTAAATTCCATTCCCTATCTGTGGTTCAAGTCAGTTCAGTACTATGAACTCAGGCTGAGCTCACTTAAATACTACACAAGGTTGTGGAAAGTCCATTCCATGCTTGCCAGTGCCTGTATTTGTCATGATCCTAATAGTCAAGTGAAACCATAACATTAGAAGCATGTTTATATTGTGTCATATGTCATTTTCAATTTATTGTAAGCTTGGATTGTTCTTTTGTAGAATAGCTTGATACAGAAGAGTTTTGGAAATGACACTGTGTGAATAAAGTGTTAGCAAAACCCTTTCTCCCATTTATGAAATTTGACCTTGGGTTAACTTTCTAGTTCTGTTTGCCTGGAACCCTGATCAGGGTGGAAATCCAGCAGTGTTAATGAGCAATATTGCTTACAGAAATGACCTGTGATCGGATCATGAACTACTTCAAACTGGGAGGACAGAATGGAATAAAAATATCAGTTTCTGAACCACAGTTTTGGACTTTCTGAAGTGCGGTGCTTCTTGTGTCACATATGTCCCTTGTGGAGACCTGGAAACTTTGCCTATGGAGCTATTGCCATAACGTATATTGGCTCCTATCAGGAATAAGGGGCTTTCAAGCCAGGGTCAGTTCTCACCCATTACTGTACCTACTTGTGTAGGTCTAACTCGGTCACACCTGAAGTCTCCCTGGAGGGGCAGAGAGCAGCCCCTAGACTGCTGTGTGACTCCTGTCAGGCCTCCTCTCACTGCAGAACAATGTTTGGTGCTGTCCTGATGGCAGGCTGTGTTCCTTTTCCTATCTTTCTATCCTTCTAAATCCAGGACTAAGTGTGGCCTATGACGAGTCTAAATGCATAGTTGTACTAAGAAGATGGCAGAGTGCACATTGTACCTGGCTGTCATTTGTAAGCATATACGCACGTCACTCAGTATTCTAAACGCAACCCAAACTCGATATGAAAAGGTAAACTGAATTCTGGGGTTTACATGAGACTATAGTTATCATCAATGACTGGATTTTCAAAACTTTTATGTTTATTAGAGCACTCTGTCTCATGTAAGGGAATAAATTTGAATTAAACAATTACTTTTTGATAAAATTGTTCTTTAACCTCTTCTGTGTATTTGTGTTCCATGTAAGATTTTGATTGAAATAAAATTGTCTTTAATTTTGCCAAGTAGAAACATCCACTGCTATGTAGCTGTCACGTAGAAGATGCTCCTGAACCTCCTGCATGCTGACAGCGTCAGGGAGCTCAGCACCCAGAGGCAGGATACTCCACTCTCCACAGCGTCATTGCCTGGGTGTCAGCTTTGGGATGTACTGGAAATTGTGCCTTGCCTCTGCTGCTAGTGGTTGCATTCTAAAATATTCCTTCTAATGTGAGGGGTCAGAAGCAGGAAGGGGAGCTTAATATTATGCAAGAAGCTTCAACTGGACTATCTATCTGCCATATGTAGTGTGGGAGGGGTGTGTGTGTGTGGTTGTGAATGTGTGTGTGTGGGACAGGGCTCATATATCCATTTCCAGCCCCACTCCACAAGTTATCTCATCATTCATGAGTACTTCCTGTCATTCTTCCCATGGCCACTCTCCAGCTGAGACTTCTGACACAGACCACATCATGGATAGGAGCAGAGAGACCCACTGAGATCCTGGGTTAACAAATGTGGGGAGAGAAGCCACTCTTGGTGGGAGGGAGGTTGGAATAAACTGATTGCAGACAAGAATGGGAAACAGACTCTTGGTGCGTGTAGTTGATAAGGATGCTGTTACGAAAGACTTAGAATTGGGCATGGACATCCACAGCTGCAGAGTTTAAGGGGCCAGCACTAAAAAAGACCACGTCTTAGAGCAGACAGGAGTGGGACAAATATATCAAAGGACACAGAGAAGAATCAGCCTTTCAGGGGCCTCCAGGAATGACAGAATTCTGTTGCTCATGAGTTCAAGACATTCTTCATTCTCCATGAAAAGGTGACCCCATGAATCCTGAAAGAGGAGTGACTGGAGTTTGCCTCATTACCTGCAGACACCCTTTACAGGAGAAGGGTGTTACTGTTGGTGGTGGCCACAGCATAGAGATTGTCCAAATGACAGGTTCATGACTCCTTCAGGAGCCTGTGGTTTTTCATGAGTCTTGAGGAAAAACCTCCATGCATACTTGTTTTAGTTTCCTAGGATGGCTGTAGTACATTAACACAAGCTAGGTGGATTAAAACAACAGAAATTCATTTGCTCCAGTTTCTGGAGTCCAGAAGTCTGAAATCAAAGTATTGGCAGTGCTACACTCCCTTCAGACACTCTAGGGGAGAATCTTTTTCTTGCCTCTTTCAGCCTCGGCTTTCTTTTTACTTCCTTCAGTGTTTGCAGATGTTTCTTTGCTTGTGGCTGCATTGCTTCAATCTCTGCTTCCTCATTCCTTCCTCTTCTTCTTCTGGACATCTGTCTCCAAACTCCCCTGCCCATCTTGATACATGTGATTTTATTTAGGGCCTGCAATGGACTGAATGTTTGTGTCCTCTCAAAATTCCTATCTTGAAATCTTAACCCTCAATATGATGGTATTAGAAGTTGTGGCCTTTGGAGGTGATTAGGTCATGAGGGTGGAGCCCTGCTAAATAGGGTCTGTGCCATTATTGGAGTCTGTGACTCCAGAGAGCTCTATCAGTCTCTTTCTACCATGTGGGAACACAAGGAGCAGTCAGCTGTCTAGAACCCGGAAGAGGTCCAGAACCTCACCAGAACCTGGCCATGCTAGCATGCTGATCTTGGACTTACATCTTCCAGGACTGTGAGAAATAAATTTGCTATTTATAAGTCACCCAGTCTACAATACTTTGTTATAGCAAACTGAAATGGCTAAAAAAGAGCCCAACCAAATAATCCAGGGTAATTCCTCCTCTCAAGATCCTCAATCATATAACGTATAAGATAGTATGCACTATTTTTCCCTGTAAAGTAATATTCACAGGTCCTAGAGATTAGAATATGAATGTATCATTAGAGGTTACCTTTCAGCTAACAGTACTTTTCATATAAAATTGGTCAAACTGGTAAGCCCAAACTAACCATTACTATTCAGATATTGGTGCCCAGAAGGGTGCTCTAAGGGAGCAATCCCTTTTCCTGATCAAGCATTAATCTTCCTGACTTTCCTGTTGATGCATGCAGAACTCACATAGTGAGATAGGACTGCACAAAGTTTATGTTATTCCATTTCCCATCCGGTTCATCTCCCCGCACTTTCCTCTGTCTCATCCATCAGGCCCTTCTGGGTAGCAAATGTACAGTTACAGGGGTCTCATTCAGGTAGGGGAATTTCCTGGGTCTGGGGCCTCCCTTAGGCCCAGGTAGGTGTGTTACTTTCCTCATGAGACATACTAGGCCTGTGTTCTTCAGGTCCATGAGGGTGGTGATGGACTCATGGACACAGAGTTCTCAATGGGCGGCCAAATGACTGCCTGTTGCTAGCAAAGGCCCTATTTCCCTCTGTGATGATGGATTCCTGCAAGGTCAGAGCTGGAGAAGAGAGGGATCACAGTCAGACCTTTGAGTAGAGTCTGGCTTCTATGCATCTATAAGTGTTTGTATGTTTGCTGTATAAGTGTTTATTTTGTGTGTCTCTTGGGTGTTTGTGGTATGCGTGCTTGTGTGTGTGTAAGGAGGGGTATGGTACTGCCTCATCATCTTTTTTTATGTATAATTCTGTCCTTCATTGTGAAAGTGGTTTCCTGTCCTTGTTTCTTCTTTTGACTGTCCTCGGTAGTTTCGTCTGTAAGTGATGCCTCATCAGGTGGGATGTTAAGGGGAGACAAGTCTGAAAGTAAAAGCTAGGTTACATAACACTGGCCAGAAACTGGGAGAGAAGAACAAGAGGAATGGCTTGAACCTATTTATGACCTGGAGTATGGATTAACACATGGAGAATATGCTTGATGCCATGAGTTTGGAGTGAGATAGTTGTGAATTTTCAACTTTCTAAAGCTACCTCACATGAACTGTGAGCTTGCTGCAAGTATCCCAACATCTTAGGTTCTCTTTTCCTCATTTGTAAAATGATGTTTTATGAGGTCATGGTGCAAAGTTTCTAAGTGGCACATAACAGGTACTCAGAAACCCCTTCTACAAGTTTTTCTTCACCTCTTATTCCACTGATTCTCCTGTAAAGATTTAAATCACATGGCACCCAACCTGTGCACATACCTAGCTCACTCCTGGTCCTCTCCCAGCCAGCTCCCCGATACTCACTTAGGTTGCAGTGACAAAGTCCTGCTGTGGGTTACATGGGCTCGCTGGGCCCCAAAGTTCCCCCTCACCCTTAGCTAAAAGCCTGGTGTCTTCCTGAGGGTGGCCTGCAGCTCCTTGCCCAGATTGGCCTTCAGTACTGTGAAGACACCTTCCTGTGAGGTCAACATCGAAGCCATCATTATTCTCATGAGTGCAGGCAGGCCCCAGTCCTTGAATCACACACACCACAGTAGCCCAGTCCCTCGTCATGAATCCCCCAGTGGGGATGTGAGCCCAGACCCAGGAGTGACTTTTTATGGAGGTCCTGGCAAGCACATGAGAATATCTCAATTCATTCATTCATTCATTCATTCATTCATTCATTCATTCATTCTCTCTCTCTCTCTCTCTCTCTGTTTTTGTCTTCCCTCTCATAAAACTGAAGCTCAGAAGGATGTTTTCTAGGGAACAATTCAGTCTACTGTAGTATACACAACAGGAGTCCCTGTTGCTAAGTGTATTCATTTTCTAGGGCTTCCATAATAAACTACCACAAACTGGGTGACTTAAAACAACATAAATTTATTCTCACACAGTGCTGGAGGCTAGAAGTCTGAGATCAAGGTGTCACCAGGGTTGGTTCCTACTGGAGGCTCTGAGGAATATTCTTCTATACCTCACTCCCAGCTTCTGATATAGGCCATTGTAGGTAAACAGCCCTGAGGAATTAGCAGCAGTTTCCTGGCTGAATGGTTCATCATATTCTGTGTTTTCTCATGGAACGGAAGATTTTAGTAGAAACCAAGTTTGTAGGCAGATGTTTCAGAAGAAGCTGGCGGAAGTTTCTGATACCAGTATTGTCCACAATCTTTGGCATTCTTTGTCTTAAAGATGTGTCACTCCAATCTCTGCCTCCTTCATCACACAGCATTCTCCTTGTGTAACTGTGTGTCCAAATTTCCCTCTTCTTATAAGGATACCAGTCAGTGGATTAGGGCCAGCTCGAATCTAGTGTGGCCTCATCTTGTCTTTATCATAACTATAAAGACCCTAATTCCATATAAGGGTGCCGTCATAAGTCTTGGTGGTTAGGACTTGCATAGATTTTTTTTTTTTTTTTTTTTTGCAACACTATTTAGTACACATTAAGGAATGGGAATGCCTGATCAAGGACATTGAAGGTGGTCTGTCATGTGTTTCCTTTCTCCTCTCGTCCCTGGCCATCCCTTCCCAGTTTTGTCTTTTATTACTGGCTTATAGCAGTTTCTGTATCCTTTGTATCCTTTGACAGATACAGGCCAATATTTGCAAATATTTTTTCTCCCAGTCATGGTTTGCCTGTCTTCCTAATGTTTAACAAACTGAGTTAATCTTTAATTTTGATGAAATTCAATTTATCATTTTTACTTGAATAATAATTGAGTTCTCTAAGACAATTTTGCCTAATGCTAAGTTACAAAGTATATCTGTACATTTTAAACCTAGATTTTTTTAGCTCTTATGAAATAAAACTTTAAGAGAGTGAGCTAGCAAGAGATAGCCAGAATGTAAATAGAAAACAATGTAACAGAAAGGAATGTAGCTCTTATGATCCTTTGTACTTGTATGTTATCAGTTATCATGTCTCCTCTCTTTTTTCTGATTTTGAGTCTTCTCTGTATTTTTCTTATTTTAGCTAAAGTTTGGAAATTGTATCATTTCACAAAAATTAATTTTGAGTTTCATTGACCTATTTGCTTTTCTACTCTCTATATCATTCATTTCTGTTCTGATCTTTGTTATTTCCTTCCAAAAGGGCAAAATATTAGTGAGAATATAGAAAATATGAACAAGACCTAATGATATACTAATCAACTGTAAAAACCACATTATTTCTAGTGCACATAATACATTTACCATTCTAAATCATAACCTAGATCATAAAATCTTAACAAATTTCCAAAGATTGAACTCATAGAAAAGTATATTTCTGGATACAGTGGAATTAAACTAGAAATCACTTACAGGAATATAGCTTTTTAAAATGCTCAAATATTTAGGAATTAAACAATACACTTATAAATAAACCATAAGTCAAAGAAGTCACAATGATAATTATAAAATAATTTGAATTGGATATGAAAAACATATTTTGAATTGGTGACAAAAGATACACATCCAAACATGTGGTATGCAACTGAAATAGTTCTTAAATACAAATTATAACTTTAAATGATTGTATTAGCAAAGAAGGAAGGAAGAAAATCAGTTCTCTAAATGTCAATTAAAAGAAGCTAGAAAAAGAATGGCAAATTAAACCCACGGAAGATCGATACAAGAAAATGATAAATATAGGAACAGATATAAATACATGTAATCATAGAGGTTAGCAGAGAAAACACCAAAAAGAAGCTTTTGGAAAAAATTAATAAAATTGACAAATCCTTTGCAAGATTGATTAAGAAAAAAAGAGACAGGCCAAGCACAGTGGCTCACGCCTGTAATCCCAGCACTTTGGGAGGTTGAGGCAGGCAGATCACCTCAGGTCAGGAGTTTGAGACCAGCCTAGCCAACATGGTGGAAACTTGTCTCCACTTAAAAATACAGAAATTAGCTGGGCATGGTGGTGGGCATCTGTAATCTCAGCTACTTGGGAGGCTGAGGCAGGAAAATCTCTTAAACCCAGGAGGCAGAGGTTGCAGTGAGCCAAGATCGTGCCACTGCACTCCAGCCACTCCTGCCTAGGTGACAGAGTGAGACTCCGTCTCAAAAAAAAAAAAAAGAAAAAAAGAGATAAAATACAAATAATTATAACAGATACATAGGCACTGCTATAGATCCTACTTATATTGAAAAGAAATATGAAGGTATTTTAACAATTTTATGGCAATACATATATATTCAGAGGAAATTGACACATTCATTGAAAAATATAACTCACTGAAACTGAACAAAAGACAGAAAACATGAATAAGTTTAGATCATGAGAAATTAAATCTGAAATTAAAATCATTTCCCAATAGAAAACACCATTCCAAGATGGCTTCACTGGTGAATTTATCTAACATTAAAGTATAATTTTACACAAATTATTTTAGATAATGGGAGCATGAGGGCACATCACAGCTCATTTTAATGAGGCTTACATAACCTTGACACCAAAACCTAGCAAGTGCATTAAGAAGGGGAAAAAAAGCCGGTATCTCTCATGAACATAGGTGCAAATGTGCTAAACAAACTATTAATAACTCCACTCCAATAATATATACACAAGATTAAATGTGATTAAATGGAGTTTATTCCATCAAAGTAAGGTTGACTTAATTTGTAAAAATCAATGCATGTTATTTATAATATCACATTATCTCATTAAAAAGCTTATATCTAGTGGCATGACTGTGTGTATTAAGACCTAAAATATAGTATCCTGATACTTTACTACACACTTTAAAGGTGTTAACTTATTTCATTGTCCCCACAATTTTCATGAAATAGGAATCATTATTTTCTCCCAGCTGCAAATACATGGCTGAAACACAGAGTGTTTAAGTAACTGGCTCCAGATCATGTAGCAATTAAGTGACAGAGCTGTGAATCCAGTTTAGATAGGCCTGACTGGAGCACTTCATTATATTGTCTTTCAGGAGTCTATGCCTGTTCTGGAGGTCTCTGTATTGGGGTTGCTAACCAGTGCAATAAGGTAAGAAAAAAAGTAAAGCAATTGGGAAGAAATAAGTATTGCCATATTTTCAGCTTACAAGACTATGCACATACAAAATCCAGAAGAATCTACAAATTACTAGAGTTAAGAAATAAACTTATTGAAGTTACTAAACATCGTAAGACTACATACAACACTTAACTGTATTTCTGTCTACAACAATAGAAAAGAAAAAATATTAAAAATATATTTTTAAAATCCCTAAAACCACCAAAACAAGATATATAAGGTTTTTAAACTAAAAATGCCAAAACATATTAATAAAGTTAAATAAATTCTAGTTAAATGAAGAGATACATGATGAACATCGATTAGAGATTCAGTAGTAAGTTGTCAGTTCTGCATAAGTTGATTCATCGAGTCAGTGTGGTCCCAATGGAAACCTCATCAAGCTTTTGCAGAAATTGAGAAGCTGTTTCTAATATTTATATGGAAATCTTGACTTGAAGAAGAACAAAGCTGGACTATAATTACAATTATAAATGTACAGTAATTAAAACAGGGTACTGTTTGACACAAGCATCAACAAATAGACTAGTAGAATAGACAGCCCAGAAACAGACACACACACATACAGTTACCTAACTTACAAAAATGCACCACCCTAATTCAATGGAGGAAAAATGGTCTTTCCACAAATAGTGCTGTATCAAGTGGATACCTATTCTACCAGGAATAGATAGAATGTTTATTAATAAAACTATTAGAAAAAAATGGAAAAATATCTTCATGATTTTGGGATGGGCAAAAATTTCTTAAACATGACACAAAAAGCACTAATTTTGGAAGAAAATATGAATAAATAAGACTTTCTCAAAATTAGGAAATTTTGTTCATAAAAATTCAACATTAGGAGCAAGTCAAAAACTAGCAAAATATTTGTAATACACATTACAAAGGACATATTCAGAATGTAAAAATAGCTTAAAAGTCAGTAAGAAAAATATTGGCTAAGTAATTTAAACAAAATACAAAAGACGTGAATGGGTACTTCATAAAAGAAGATACCCAAGTACCCAATCAGCAGATAAAAAAGTGTTCAACCTTATTACATGTTGAGGAAATACAGATTAAAACCATGGAGAAATATCACTTTATATCCACAGTAATAATTAAAATTAAGAGAACTGAAAACATTGACTTTTTACAAGCACATAGAGCATCTAGGACTGCCACACATTGCTGGTAGGAGCATAAATTCATACAATCACTTAGGAAAACCAGCAGTATCTACTGAAACTAAATACATGCTTTCCTCATTCTCTACTAGTTCCACTCCTGGATAGGTAAATTCATGCACCATGTCCACCAGAAGACAAGTCCAGGAATGTTCGTGGATTCTCTTCTTCATGGCCAAAAATTGGAAGCCACTTAAATGCCTATTAACAATAGAATGGATGAACTGAGGAATATTAATATAAGGGAACCCTACATGGCAGTGAAAAGGATGAAACTTCTGTACATATGACATGAATGAATCTCACAGATTGAATTCTGAGTAAACAAGACAGACAACATTACACACAGTATGATTCCAACTACACAATGTTTATAAACAGACAAAATTACTGGGCAGTCATGGAGGTCAGAACAGTATTTTCCTAGAAGTTAACACTAGAAGGACTTATAAAGGGGCTTCTAGGAAGTCAAAAACATCCCATATTTTAATCTAGAAAGTGAGTATATAGTTATGTATGTGAGTGAGAATTTGTGAATCTGTTTGCTTGAGATTTGTTACTTATGTTCTTTACATGGTTTAATATCTCATTAAAAAGAAAACAGAGTTCATAAAGTTACAAAATAGATTTTATTAATACCTGAAACTTGTTAAAAAGCTATGGTATTAAATTGTGGTGATGTCATTAGGGGAGCCCTCTACCCAAAGAGAAAGGAAGGCTCAACAGAGCACAGGTGTTTGTTGTAAATGGAAAAATAAATCCATCTTATGTTCATATTGCAGCAAGTTAATGCTACTGAAAGTATTGCAGCTTAGTTAAACTAGATAATTAACGTAGGATGCAAAAGATAGGGTCTTGTGGTATATATTAAAAATATATTGTTATATAATTAGCATGACTACTACTGCTGCTACTAACTACTACTACTATTATTATTACTTTGTTGGTGCTGTTAGTGATCATTTTTAGTGACTGCCACAAAAGAAACAATACTGGATAAGGGGAAATTGATATAATTTATCTTTTCAAGCAGACTGTGGGCCTGCGGGTTGCAGTAAAAAGACAAGGAGGGCCTGAGTGATGTGACCCTTCAGATAGGGAACTCGCAGAGGGCCAGATGGGAAGAGGAGCAGGGGATGTCATTCCACTTGCCATTTTTCAGTAACAATACACAGTCTTCATTAGAACCAGCATTGTTGGGCTCACCATCGTTCCAGTTTGTGTAGGTCAGTTTATTTCCTGTCAGATCTACAAACTCCCCTTCTGTGTTCTCATCAGTGATGCCCAGGAAGGCTTCCTCCTTGATGAGATTCTGGATGGCTCTGTTCTCTGCAGCATTCCTGGGGGTGGCCACAGAGGCCTGAAACTCGGCACACAGGGCCTTCACTTTGTCAAAGGTCATCATTTCACCATTAGTCAGGAAGAACTTGTTCCCAACTTGTCTGCCCAGAGAGAAGGTCAGCCCTAAAATGTGAAAAAGTGGGTGAAATTGGCTTATCCTTAAGCCCAACTCAAGGTATTTCTCAAGAAAAAGTCTTCTAGAGTAGAGTTGCCAGATAAAATATAGCATGTCCAGTTAAACTTGAATTTCAGACAAACAATGAATATTTTAGTATATCTCCTATATAATTTTTCAGACATATTTATACTAAGAATGTTTTTAAGCTGAAATCCAATTTAATTGGTGCTTTGTCTTTTTCTTTGTTAAATATGGCAACCCAAATGTGAACAGACAGACTGCTACAAAGGCCTCTCTGTGCTTTCAGATCAGAATTCTAAAAGATATATAATTTGGACTTCCAAATTATAAATTATTAACTTGAGACCAAACAAAAAATGTCTGAAAATATTTGCCCGAGGCAGGTTAGACCCCATGTCCAGGTCTCAATACCAGTGCAACAAAGGGATATAAGTCCCATTTTCAGTGAGCAATATCAGAGGGTAAAATATTAGGGTCTCTCGAGTTAGACTGACTTCCATCTATAAAGCACCCCTGCCATTTATTAGCTCTGTGCATTTGAGCAAGTAATTTAACTTCCCTTTGCCCCCATTTCTACCAAAATGTTGTGAGAATTCCATGAGGTCAGAATATGAGAAATGCCCATCAGGGTACAGAAAATTATATGCATTCAATAAATATTTTTTGCATTCTATAAATATTTGTAGCATTCTATTTTTCCCAAATTTCAAGCTGCCTGGAGAGTAAGAGAAAAGGCTTACATTTTTTGATACGAGCCATTTCTGTTTGCAGAGCTTTTCTTTCTGAGGCAGCCAGGCTACTCTCACAATCTAGAAAATTAGAACAAAGTAAAGAAGCATTGTTGAGAAGGAACCTCGGAACTGTGCATATACACGAGAGTAGAGTATCTTTTTCAAATTGAAAAAGAAGCTTATTTTACATTGATGTTTACACTTCAAAGGAAAATAAAAAATACTTAAAAGTCAAAAGAATGAAAAATCTCTATTTTCATCCAACCCCAAACGTCACTCTTTGTCTGTTTACTGTATCCCAAAGTACACGTACATATCACATGCACACATATACTCCCTGATTACTTAGCAATCCATAGGCCAGGTTCTTCACAGATTATTTCTTTCCAAACAAATTGTTCTATCAAAACTAAAAAGAAATCTCTTGAGGCATTAGTCTATTATGACCTGGTGAAGAGTGACTAAAAAGATTACAGGGTTTTTGTCTTTGGAGAGGTTTTGCTTTTGTTGTCTTTTATTTTGTTTTTGTTTTTCCCAGGTTTGTTCTATTAGTCAGGAAACCAAGGTTTTTGTGAGTTGCCCATTATCCAAGTGGGGAGGGCAAGAGCAAACCACTTGTTGTAGTAGATGGCAAAAATGGCCTCAATAGGGTGTAGCTCCTCTCATTTAGACACGAGTCTATTTCAGTACTCGTTGAATCTGGGCTGGCCTTGTGACTTGTTTTGACCAATACAGTCTGGCAGAAATGATAATGTGCTCTGAGTCTTCAAGAAGCCTAAAGCCTTTCTTATTTCTACTCTTGGGAATCCTGTAGTCACTGCTATGTGAAGAAGCCCTGGCTAGCCTGTTGGATGATGAGAGATGTGGTTCAATTACCCTCATCACTCCAGCTAACATTCAAACAACAGCCAGACACATGAGTGAGACTACTGGCCATCAGCTGACCACAGACATATATGAGTGAGCCCAGCTTAAACCAGCAGACAAATCACATGGCTGACCCACAGACTTGTGATTTAAATTGACGGCTATGTTTTTAAGCTATTAAGCTTTGGCTTGGTTTCTTATGAAGTAAAATATGACATACCATGGTTACATGCTTTTGTAAAAGTAGACATAATAAGCCCACACTTAAATGGTCTATTTTTTCCCTCTAGGACCAGGGCCTCACATTGAACTATTTCAACTGATGGAGAACCCAGGCTCAGCTCCTACAGGGAGTGCCTGATGAGGGAGTTGTCTTGAAAAGTTTGTAAGTCTGTACTCAGGCACTTATAGGAATTCCCTAAGGCTCTAAGAATGAAAAGAGGGCTGAGGGCACTGGGTCAGAAAGCAAATTTGGGTATCTTCCTTTGAAGGAACAGGAGAAGGGGCACACCAGGTACTCAAGGTCTCAGAACCCTGGGTGCATTCAGCTCGGACCTTGCTGGAGTCCTTACCTGGACTCTCTCCAGGGTCTCCTTTTTGGCCCTTTGGTCCTGGTGACCCAGAAGACCCTGGATTTCCTGGAGGCCCCAACTTTCCAGGAGGGCCCTGTAAACCTCTGAGCCCTTGGCCTGTTGGAAGAAAAAGGAAATGTGACTTAATATCTATGTTCTTTCTCTTCAAGGGTTGGATGCCCAGTCCCTTCTCAGGAGAAAGGAGACCTTGACGCAGGACTGACCTTTCTGACCACTGCTCTCAATAACTGTATGGTATGCACCTGAGAGCAATAACTTAAGAAATAGAGTTGCCATATGGAGGTTGCTGCAGGGAGGGTGCAAAGTGAAAATTAACTGCATGTTTTTTACAAATAGTTGTGGTTCTCCTGTCCGGCCCACTGCTGCTGGATCTCCCTGTAAATAGATTCCCCCAGTAAAACCTATGTTTGCTGGCTCCAGGTCTCTACTTTGGCCTCTTGAACCTGGTGCCATCCCTATTGAAGTGAATAGGGGTCTGACATGACAATAACTATGACCCAGAGAAGAAAAATTCATCCTGTGTCCCATGCGATGGCCTGACCTGTGGGCCGCTTTTCTGGGCAGGCAAGACAACTGTTAGTCACAAACTGCTGTGTGGAAGTCTGAGATGCCAGAGAATGAGAGCTGAATCTCTGTTTTGAGTTACAGTATAGTTGAGAAAAATATACTCAAATAGGACATCAGTCTCCTCATACCCCCAGGCAGTTTTCTCTAGAAGGTAAAGAATTGCAGAGACAGAACAGCCCAAACTGTACCTGGTTCCCCCTTTTCTCCCTTGGTGCCATCACGCCCATCTTTGCCTGGGAAGCCGTTGATGCCTGGGGAGTTACAGGCAATCACCGCAGGGCAAATCTTTTGGGAATCCTCACAGGTCACAGTTTCTGAGTAAGATGTTGCCACCACACTCAGGAGAAGGAGAGTGAGTGATGGAAACAGGGACATGGTCCTCCCCTTGGTGTGAGAAAAATCAGGGAAGATTATCTCAGTTAATCAACATATATGTATTGAACATGCCCTCTGTTCTACAACCTGGGTACAGGCTATATAGAAATAGATGACCCATCCCTGGACTCTAGTTGGGGATTTGGAAAAGTAAACATCCTTGTGACATTGCGTGACTAGTACTTTAACAAAGGTAGGCACTGTGATGAGCAGTGGGGATCCTAAGGAGGGGTTCTTCTGTGCCTAGGCCCCTGGTGTTGCCGCTGAAAGACTATAAACATACTTTCCATGGCAGTGAGAACAAATGGGACTGTGCATTGACACCTCGCTCATGCCCATTAGCTTAGGGAATAAGAATGCGTGGAAACCCAGGTGTCTGTAGGAGCTTCCTCTTTCTCTCCACATCCCCTTTGAGTCCATCTGCCACCTGAATCCTATCTTTGTATCTGGGCAGCTGATTCCTCTCCAGGGCCTGTTAACTATCATTTACTCAGTGGCAGGCCCTAGGCTACAGGTTGGTGATCCAATGAGGAAGGTCTCAACCTCAGATCAACCTCAATCTTAGTCACCAGCCCAGCCCAGAATTAACTTGAGTTTGCTTCCCCTTGGTGTTTTAGACAGGTTTGCCTGGGTAAGCATTTTCTCTGAAAATTTCTTACTATGTTGGACCTGGCAGAGTGCTAAATCCCTCTCTACTTTCTGGCAGGAACTCCCCCGTTCTGTGAGTCAAAACCACTGGCAATTAGACAACTTGCCTTGAATCCCCCTCCCATTTCTCAATCTTAACCTTTCATTTGTTCTTCAGAGCTTTCTTCCAGCTATTACCCCACTAAGAATCCTCAGCAGCCCAGCCCCATAGGTCTAGGTCCTCGAGGCTCCCTTTGGAAACAAAGATAGTTTCCACTGCAGATGAACAGATAATTGAGGAAAGTCACAGGTGCTCCAGCAGAAGCATAAAAAGAAACATCCTCAACCTGATTTCTGCCTTTCATCCCACTTCCCCCACCCCTAGAAAGACTCCTCCGTACCTCCAGGGCCATGTCAACTCCCCAAACCCTTGATCCGGGAACCCAGATTTATTCACCAGAAATAACGTACTGGTGTTTCTGCAGAGCAGGGACTCAATGACAAGGATGCTGGCCCTCTAGCCTGGGGCTCTGGCAGATGCCTCAGATTGAGGGAGGAGGCTAGGCTCAGCAATGTAGGGCCCAATCAACCTTGTGAACAAGGATAGCCCGGGCCTGGCCTTCAACTCCAGATTAATAAACAACTCTTCTCGGGACTAGGAGAAATTTAGGAGCCTCCAGCACAGTGCTCGGCAGCTGTGTGCTTCAATACAGTAAAATTTCTCTTTCAATTGCCATCCATTTTGGGAAATCTCCTTGCTGAACTACCATAACTAGGTTCACCTGGTTAGTCATGTTGAGTTCCTTGTTTCCAACAGGAAAACAAGGATACTCACAAATGCAGACATATGCTCATGCCCACCAACTACACACACAGACACGTGCATGCGTGCACACACCCATCCATGAAAGCATATAGACCTCTTGCTGCCATTAATGCATTAAGGTCATTCCTGCCTCAGACTCTTCACTTGATGTCTCCACGCCTGGACCCCTTACGGGCATTGCCAGCTAGCTCTTTCTCTTCTATTTAAACATTCCAATTTCAGAGAAATAAGTACCTTGATCACTTATTCTAAAATAGTCCTACCTAGCAGTCTCTATCCTCTTAGCCTGAATTATTTTCTCTCATGCTACTTACACTTTATGATATTATAGTCATTGACTTTACTGTTCCATTTTTTCATTGTGCTAAAATAGACATACCATTTTGACCATTATTATTAAGCATACAACTCAGTAGCATTAAGTACATTCACATTGTTGTGCTATCATCACCACATCATGGGACAATTTTCATCATCCCAAACTGAAACTCTCAACTCATTAAACTAGAATTCTCCATTTACCCCTACCCACAGCCACTGGTAACTTCTGTTTTACTTTCTGTCTCTCTGAATTCATCTATTCTGGGTACCTCATATATGTGAAATCATACAATAGCTCCTTTGTATCTGGCTTATTTCACTTAGCACAATGTCTTCAAGTTTCATCCTTGCAATAAGAATTGTAAACTGTGTTAAAGACTTTGGGTTTCCTTCCAAGGGTCACTAGGGGAACTGCAATAGTGGAGAGATGATCACATTTGAATTTTGCAATGTGAATTTTGCACCTTTCTGGCTATAGTGTTGAGGGGAACAGGACTGGAGAAAAGCAGATCTAAAAGGAAGTGCTTGCCGTGATCTAAGTAGCAGACAGTGGCCTGGGTTGGAGTAATGGCAGCTGGATTATGAAGGTGGGCACGTTTGAGAAACAGGAGGTATTGATTGCACTTGAGAATTAGCTACAATAGTGAGCGATAATAAGAAGTTTTCATGGGCACACACATTTACGACTTGACTATCTAGGGGCCGCTCAGCTGAGATAAAAAGCAAAAGAACAGCACTTGGCAGTACAAGATCATCAGTATCGTGAGTGTTAACGGCTTGAACCATGTTCCTGTGATTAATGGGGACAATCTAGAAGGGATGGGAGAATACTTTTATGAAGCATAGTTCACTTGATTCTCAACTACATTTCCAATATAGCTTTCAGAAAAATGCCATGTAGCTTGGGGTGTTGGGGAGCCCATCATGGGAAGTTCAGAGGCTGCGAGGCCATGTGGTGGGGATACTATGGAGGCCTCCAAACACCAGAAGAAATGTGAGTAAGATGCACTGCCAGGTCCCTTCTAATTGAAGTCTTCTTGGCTTGTGTAGGGACTGGCTTCCTTATTTCCTGCTGACCTGTCCCCTGTGCCTGGAAAAATCCAGGATGGTACAGAACCACATGCCTAAAGCCATCAATGGATATCAGGAGATCCAGGGCCTAAAGAACACAGTAGATTACTTGTTTCCCTTCTTATTCTTTAGCAGCCAGAGCTTCCCCTGCTCCTGCTCCAGTAGCAGCAGGTGGGGCGAGGTAGTTGACTCCAGGTCACCGGCGGTGCTGGCTTTAATCACAGTGCTTGCTTTCATTGTTTACCTAGTCCAGAGGTTAGGAAACTGCCCTCCAGACCCTGAAATGTCCTAGAACTGGGTTCAGAGGGTGGGGGGATCTGAGGGAAAGTCAATCTAGCAGTTAAGCCACAGATTGGAGTGTTGCCCAGTTACATCCTGCTCTCCAGAAGGCCTTTCCCAGCAGGAGAGGCCCCTCTCCACATACTGCAGCCTGAATGTCTCTCTCCACATCAATGCCCACTCTGCAGTCCATCCCATACACAAGGCCACTGTGTGCATTTGTTCTGGACTTTAAAACTCTTCCCAACACTGCTTCCACTCTGGCAGCACCACAAGAAATCCACCTCACCCCAAAGAGGCTGCAGAGACAACTGCCTCTCTGATCTGCAGGAGTACTGCCTGGTGCCCTACATCCCCTTTTTTGTAGACTAGGGTGAAATCCCAGCTCTCCCGCTTCCCAACAGTGTGACCTTAGTCAAGTTCCACTGCCTTCACGTCCTTAGTTTCCTCGTCTGGGAAAGCAGGCACCGCTGCCTTGACTGTAGATTGGTGTATCCTTAACTGGTCCACAATCAGAGTGCATGGCACACTGCTCACCACGACAGCCTGCTTAAGAAAGGCCTTCATTCCCTCCAGGGTGACTGTTCAAGAGTCTTCTCAGCGTGGGAAGCAGCGTTCTTGGGTGGCTTCATGTGGGAGGCATGGTTTGAGATTCGGAACCAGAAGGCTTGGTTTTGACTCATGAATGTGAGCTTAGACTCCATATTCTGGCTGAACCTCAGTTTTATACCTTTCGAATCCGATTTTGAACCCCATTCCCTTTCCCACTGGGATGCTGTGAGTAGGACACTAGGAATGAGAATGTTACTGCTCTCCAAGCGAGGACCATCTGAAATATGCTTATAGTCAGATAAAATGGATTGATTATTTTTAGTTTTTTTTTTTTCCGTTTGTTTCTACAGGAATATTGAGCACAATGGTGTACCCCAGGGTTTCTCAGTAACAGGGTGTCGGGAGGGGATTTCTGTAAGACTTGGTTTTGTGTTAGGTGGTTTTGGGGGAAGGGTTTACAAAGGAGGAATCTCTTCTGGATAGGGTGCTGTCCATAAGCTGGGCAATTCTGATTGTGCATCTTTTATTTAGGAGATGAGTAGAACAGAGGAAGGCGAAGCTGTATTTTGTCAAAGAGTGGCAAATGTTTATGTTAAGCAGGAGAGGGGCATGTTTTTTGTTTTTGTGGTTCACAGAGAAACCTTTTGTCTGTATGAAGGCATGATTTTGGAATGATTTGGGGTCTTACAACAGAGTAATTTTGTTGTACACCGATATTCTGTGGAAGTGTTCACGGTCAGCAGGGAATACCATGGTCTGGCCGTGAGAGACAGGCTGTGAGAGACAGCTGACAGCTGTAGGCTGCTTTCTGGTTGTCAGCAATGTCCTTTGTAACTCTAAGGCCTGACCTTTCCATACTTTTCATCCTGTACTGTCCTGTGTTCCAGTCCCGCTGTTTTTTCTTTGCTTGTTTTTGCTCATGAATTCTCTGAGAACGTGTAAATGTCATAGGCCTTCATTTAACCAACACAAATACACAGAACCACAGCATCTGGCAAGGACTACCTTAGCCCCCTACAGCCACGGTGTGGGTGGTCCGAGGGTGTCATATCTGCCCATGTGATAGAGACATGCTTATCTGTGACGTGGCCTTGAACACAGGGTGGCTGCAGTGAAGGGAAGCTTAGAAGTTAAGATAGCAAAGACCTGCTCTTTTGCTGCAGAAATCAGAACACATGTGGCTCTCAGGGTCTCCTCAGACATTGCTTGCTCCCATTCTTCCTCCTGCCCCTTCACTCCCAGGCCTGGTATATTCCTTCCACCAGTGTCCTCACTCCGGGGCAGCTGCTGTCTAAAAAAAAAACCCAAGAATTTCCTGGTGGGTGACCCTCATTTACAGGTTTCTGGAAGCAGTGACACTTCTTGCCCAGGCCCTTTCTCTGCCTCTGCTTTGACTCAGTGGGCGACCCAGAGCAGCATGTGGCAGAGGTGACCAGACAGGTTACACCCCCAAAAGGAGGTTTCTCACTGCTGCGATAAGGAGAGGGCTGAGAGGGGCACGGTCAGCACAATGGAAAGATAAGAACCAGAAGCACACGCTACTGGCTGCAACATTATTGGAAAGGAATACCAGTAATTTAAAATAAGTATAATCAATATCCATAGAGAAATCAGTGAAGATACTGCCCGTATGACACAGGCACGAGGCAGTAGGAAAGCAGTGAAGTAGAAATATTAACATGGACATTAGTCATTGGAATAATAAACACGATAGAAAGTGCAAACCACCAGGGTGGATATTGCTGAAGAACACACCGAGGAACTGGGAGAGCAAAGCAAAGGACTCTTGCAGGACTGGGAAACTGGAGACATGGAAGTCAGGGGGTTGGAAATGGGAGATTCGGAGTATTAAAGACAAATGAGCAAAGCTTTCTGACACACACAACGGAGTTGGAGAGATGGTACTCCTGCATCTAAACCAACCCAGTCACACAGATACCAGAAAGGAGGAGTGGAAGAGACAGAGATGGCGGCTCCCCAGGCCGGAAACGGGGGACACAGGGAGGATACCCCAGAGAGGTGCTCACATTTTGAGGATCACCGAAAGCCATGGCTCAGTGAGTGCTTGGGCTCTAACCAATTAGACAACCAAACCCCCTTCCCTGTGACAGTTAAAAATCTAGGTATTTACGGCAGTATCAGAAATGTAGGGAGTTGGGCAGAAAAACTCTTCTTCCCAACACCATCTCACTTGATTCTTGTGATCAGCTGCATGTAACAGCCAAGCCTAGGTACAACCAGGAAAAAACCGTAAGTGACCCCAAAGAGCCTCCAATATCATGAGGCAGCTTTCCTGGTACCCTTCCTGCTCTTTTGTACCTCCCTGGGACCAGACACAGAAAGCTCAGCTGTAGATTAATGGTAGATTAATTGCATTATTAACGGATTAATTGCATCATTAGTTTACCTAATATCCCACACCGTACACTCGGACAAAAATTCACCCTCTACGCATACAGGTGTGTGCGTGTGCAGGCCCTTGTGTACACATACTTGTGTATGTGTGTGTGGGGGGGAGTATCTGAATGTGAGTCTGTGCCATTTCTTAAATCTGTCTCCCCACCTGTGACTAAATGAACTCACCTGTAGCTTTGCGAGGATGAAAAGGTTTAACACTCTGGAGCCAATCAGGAAACAGACATCACACAGTGTTCAAAACAGGGGTAGTTTAATATAAATAATTATCAAACCCTGATTAAAAAGTAACTATAGAATGTAAGACATTCTCTGTGGTTCAGACCTCACTGGAGAAAGGGTACTTGAACCCACTGGGTGACTGTGCTGGTTTTTGGACCAGAGCTTCTCTGCAGTTCTGGGACATGCAGGCATCAGCCCTCCTCCGGAGCACAGGTGGGCCAGGCAAGCCGCAGGTGGTGGCCGCAGTGGTCGCGCAGCGGTAGTGGGGCGCAGGTGCAGCAGAAGGCCCGAAGCGCGACGACCCCGTCGGGGGGACCACTGCTTCCCTAAGATTGCGGGAGACACACCTAGGGGAAGAGGGACGAGCAGAGGCAGCACAACAGAGGTGCAGCAGGAAGCTTCGGTCCCGGAGTCCCTGCCGCAAGGGCTGCAGGGGGTTGGTGGCGAGGTCAGGGCGCGACTGCAAGCTCCCGGATTCGCGGCCAGACTGTGTGTTCCAACCGCGGTGCCTCCAGATGTTCTCATCCGCCAGGCCGACCCCCGAGAGGGCCTCCCGAAACTGCAGGAGCCCCCTTTTTCTTTCTAGACCTCTAGACCTTTCTAGAGGTCTCTCTAGCGCCCTCTACTGAAAAAGCTTTGCATCGTGCTCACTCGAAAAACGCTGAAAGGAATTCTGTGGTTTATCACAGAGCATGTTTCAAAGGGTAAATTGGGAGCTGAGAGTCCTTTGATGCCCTGGCACAGTAGGTGTGTCCGCATCGTCGTGTGCACGGTAAGTCCACAGGCCCTGTGTGCTCCCTCTGTCTGCAGATGTAACATGAAGAGTCCCTCCAGCCCGGCCTCACGGGAAAGCTGAGCAGCAAAGGAAGGCAGAAGGGTGGGCCTTGCCGGCTCTGGGCCCCGAGGCTTGAGGCTGGGCTCCCTGTTTCTTCCTTCCCTCCTTTCCTCTTTCCCTCCTTCCTTTCTTCCTTGCTTCTCTCTCCTTCCCTCCCTGCCTCCCTCCTTCTGTCCTTTCCTCCTCCCCTCCCTGCCTCCCTCCTCCCCTTCTCACCTTCTCCCCTCTCTCCCTGCCTCCCTCTTCCCATCCCCGTCTCCCTTGTCCACTCCCTGCTTCCCTCTTCCCTCCTTCCCTCCCTCTTCCCCTCCTTCCCTCCCTCTTCCCCTCCTTCCCTCCCTCTTCCCCTCCTCCCCTCCCTCTTCCCCTCCTCCCCTCCCTCTTCCCCTCCTCCCCTCCCTCTTCCCCTCCTTCCCTCCCTCCCCAGGCACAACACATTGACCCCCAGCCCAGTGCAGCTTTAAGAGACCCACTTACCTCAGAGGAACCCAACCAATCCCCACAACCACCTCTCCAGAATAGGAAGATGGAGTTACAGGTGAGTCTGTCCTGGACAGAAAAGTAGAGATCCTGGAGGAGAGTGAGTTGCACTGATTGAGAATGAACTGCCTATTGAATTGGAGGTGGGGGGACGGTCGGGGAGGGTTAAGGAAGACCTTCTCTACCAGAAGGGTCAAGGAAAGGCTGGTTCCACGGGGCTGGCTGGGCTACAGACTAGCTGCCTTTCCCCTCTGCATACAGTCGGGTACCCAGCCGCCAGACCCCACAAGTGAGGGGGTCAGGAAGGCATCACAGACAAATGTACACATATCTCATTTTCATTCCACTCCATACTGACCTGAGGATTGTGACTTAGACAAATGCCCTCATCTTGTTGAGCCTCAGTTATTCAGCTGTAAATGGGAGGAAGGAGAGCATTTAGTAATGGCAAATATGTAAGAGTGCTAATCGGGAAGCTCTACCCACTGAGAAAACAAGAAAAAAAATTCTTGTCACCGAAAGAGAACTAAGACGGATTGCTTTCTGAGATAGGTGCGGACAGACACATGCAGACCTAGAATAACGAGGTCAGACTCACCCGGAAATACTTGGCCCCAAGTTGACTCCCCTGTTTAAACAGCGATAGAATGGTGGAGAGGGAGGATTATTCCCCTCAGGCGGCTCTGTATGGCTTCCAGGGCCATGCTGAGGGATAGGGGTTATCCGGGCCCTGAAGGCCCAAGGCACTTGAGGGAAGAACAAACTTTGCTGTGTCCCGCAGGGAAAGTATGGGTCAGCCCTGCCATCTTGTGGCCATGCTTAGGACTGCAGGGGGCCAAGGGATACCCTAAGAGATCAGGGGTTGCCCGTCCCCCACCCGCCCCCTTGCCACCTGACACCTGTCTTCTCATTCTACACATTAATTCTGGAAAGTTACTTGTGTTAGGCTCTGGGAGGGAACCTGGGGAGACAACAGAAAACATAATTGCCTTTGTGAGCTCCCAGTATAATGGGGAAAGATGACACAAATGTATATTAATACAATTGTTGCAACAAAGATGACAAATGAGGGACTGAAAGAGATAATAATGGAGAGATCACTGAAGATTGTGTGGTCAGGAAAAACCTCGCTGGGGAATAGGAAGGATCCCAAAGTATTGAAGTAGGAGGAAGTACATTTCAAGGAGAAAGAAAAGCATTGCAAATTAGTAAAGATCTTGGCATTTGAAAGACTAAATCCAGACTCAGGTCTCCTGAACTTCTCAGGGTGCCAGGCATCTCACAAACAGCAGTACTGTATCTCCCCTCCTCCCTTTCCAAGATATGAACTCTGGGATGTAGATTCTGGGCCTGGACTCTGGTCTCCTCGTTCTGGGAGCTGCTCTCTAGGCTGACCCCAGGGCCTTGACCTAAATTTTTTCTTTGAAACTTGAGTTCTAAATTTGGGGTCTGGTCCCTGTCCTGACTGTCTAGGCTCAATCCATCTGTCTTTGGGCTTGGTTCTCTGATATCATGCCTGAAGGTTAGGAGATCAGAGCTCCTGGTCTCTTTGCTCTGATCTCTGAACTTAGACCTTGGGAATCAGGACACCAAGGCCTTGGTCAGGGCTTGTGCTACTTGGATGAACTCTGGGCTGCATTCGACATTGTGGTCTCTACCCTCTGGATAGGCAGGAGTCTATATTGTAAGCCCTGAACAACAAGTCACTGGATCTGCTCCAGGTCAGGTGTCTCTGTGCTCTGCTGGCTGGTGCTTCATTTGAGGTTACTCCTTCTGGAGGTTGTTGCTCTTGGCTGTAGGGTTAGGATTTTAGCCAGATTCTTCATGCCAGGCTGGGAACAAAGGCAGCAGGTCTTGCATCTTGTAAAGCATAAAAGAGGCTCTTGCAGATATACAGGGAGCTGGGCCTGCCTGGACACTTTCTCCTGAGAAACTGCCCTAGGAAACATGGGTCTGGCCAAAGATTTGTCCTGGGAGGATCGAGGACCCACAGGCACATCTTGAAGAGGTGCAGAAACTTGCCCATCCCTGATGTCTCAGGCCAGCCCAGATACAAACACAGAAATGGAGACAGACAACCTCACACATTGGACTGTGAGGTGAGGAGAGAGGGTCAGGCTCACTGTGGCCTTTCTGTCCTGTATCTTTCACACTGCCTGGAACATGTGGGACCATAGCAAACATTTGTTAATGAATAAAAGAGTAATGAGCTATGAGAGAAAACTTAGAAAGATGTAGAAGGACAAAAGGAGGGAGACAGAACAGGCATTTGTTGAGTAACTAATGTGTGCTTCTGTGTGCTAGTTGCTTTGTAGGTAATACCTCACTTAATTCACACAACACCTTGAGGTGGCATACAGTATGTCATCTGTGTCGTGGTGACAAGGCCCTTCCCAGGTTCCATGATTCACTAGGAGGACTCCTGGGACTTAGCCTATAGTCATGCCTGTGGTTATAATTTGTTTACTTATTTATTTATATGAGACAGAGTCTCACTCTCTTGCCCAGGCTGGAGTGCAGTGGCTTAATCATGGCTCACTGCAACCTCTGCCTCCCAGGTTCAAGCAATTCTCCTGCCTCAGCCTCACAAGTAGCTGGGATTACAGACATGTGCCACCACAAAAATAGCCACTCCTGGCTATTTTTTGTATTTTTAGTAGATATGGGGCTTCACCATGTTGGCTAGGATGGTCTCAGACTCCTGACCTCAGGTGATCCACCCACCTTGGCCTTCCAAAGTGCTGAGATTACAGGCATGAGTCACTGCACCTAGCCCTGGCTATAATTTATTATACTGAAAAGGTGCAAAGCAAAATCAGCAAAGGGAAAAAGGTGCAGGAGGTGAAGTCTGGAGGAAGCCAATTGCAGGCTTCCAAGAGTCCTCTTTCAATGGAGCCATAGAGGGTATGCTTAATTCCTCCAGCAACAGACTGACAACATATGTGTGATATTATGTATGAGGGAAGCTCATTAGAGACTCAGTGTTCAAAGTTTTTATTGGATGTTAGGCACTTTCTGCCTAGCGTGCACCAAAATTCCAGACTCTTAGAAGGAAAAGAAGCGTTTAGCATAAATCATATTGTTTGTAGAATAGTTAGGTACAGTGAGCCACTCTTATAAGTTGTGGGAATGATGGGAACCCTTGAGAAATCCAAGCTCCCAGACTTCAGCCAAAGGCCAACCTTGCAAGTAGGCCTCTAAAAATAATAGTCTCGGGCGTACTATGTGCATTTTTTTCTTCACCTTGAGTATGACTGGTACTCAGCCTTTGGACTGTGAACCCAGTGTCTCCTCACCACTGGGTGTCCTCTCATCAATAGCCTCCAGGTTGTCATTTTGAGGAAATCACAGAAGGAGGGCTGGACCCTGTGGGGACCTGGAAAGAAGATAAATTTGGGGAAGATTAATGTTTAAAGGTTTGAAAAAACCCACCAAGGCTAACCAAAAGTGCTTAAGACCTAGGGAATCTGTATGAATCTTAGCACTGGATATCTCCCTGTGATGTCAGACCCAAGCACTTTACACATTGCATGGCATTTAATCTCTCCAGGCATCCCGTGGGGGTCAGAGTCAATATCCCCATTTCTCAGATGAGGGAAGAACTGCAAATAGGACCTAAAGTCTGCTAGCTTTTAAAGCCATTATTTTCCCCTCAGCCCAATTAATATTCAGTGTGACTGTGGCTCCAACTGCCAACACCTGCCTTTTTATGTCACCACTAGAGTGTGACTGGTCTGCTGTGAGTTCCTAAACTCCCCTCACATCCTTTTCTTACAGAAAACCTCCGCTTCCTCCTTCCCAGGCCTACTGCTCTGCCTTTGTTCTTTCACTTCTTCAACATGGCAAACTTTGTTCCTCCTTCTGCCTCAGTGCAGTCTGGCCCACTGCCTGGGATGCTATACCTTCTTCTTTCTCATGGCTTCTTTCCCCTCCTACAGGACACATATTTCAGAAAGGTGGATGATTTGTGAGTATTTTGCATTCCTCCACCAGAGGTAAACTCTTGAGGACTGGCAACCACTCTGTATCCATGAAACGTCAGCCTATGATCAGAGAATATGAAAATCCAGATGTGCTTTGTGTTCTGGGCAAATTGAGCTCTGTGAATAATATAGAATCACATCCTAGTCAACCATGGGATATGAGAAGCCTCAATGTTCAGACCAAGGACAATCAGTGTCTGATCCTAAAAGAAAGATACAGGCTCTAGACAAAGAAATTCAATTCATCACAACACAAGTGGAAGACGCCGAGACACATATATGTGAACCTATCAGAGAAAACTGAAAAAAGTCTCATCATTTCCATATAGAGATCCAGCACTCATGTGAAGAGTACGTTCAAGTTTCTGCAGGATTGTTAGCTCAAAACCAGGGAACTGGCAACTTCCCTGGGAGAGGAGAACATTGGTGATCATGTCCAATCAGAGAATGGACATCACATTGATAACCTGGATCCTAGAGGAAACTGGATCCTAGAGGAAAAGGATCCTAGAGGAAACTGAAGGGTTTTGTAAGGCAGATGGACATTTAAACATTGAAAATAGAGGAAAATTCAATTCTATGCCAACATTGCTGAAGAAAAGTACAGAAAAGCAGAACTGACAAGTCCTCTGAAAGGGGCTGAAACTGAAGAAGCCTGAATCAAAAGGTCAGATCCACATCTTAGAGGAGAGAGGAAATGAAATGAGTGGACTCTGTTAGCAGAAAGAAATGGAGTCTGTGTCTCGGTTATTACTGTCAGAGTAGATTATGACTAACAGCAAGAGGTGGGAAGTTTTGAAGCCAAAGACCTGATGAGTCATAAAAATGAGTTAGAGAGCTACAGAAGACATTGCAAGATAACAAACAAAAGCTGGAAATAGCATTTCTTCCTCTCAGGGACAGATTCTGTCCTTAGAACTAAAAGCTAATGGTAATTGGTTGAGAGCTTGGGAGGCTGAACAAAATCTTATCCTCACCAGACAGGAGGTTGCAGATCTGAGGTAAAGAATAAGGGAAAGAGAAATTCAACTCCAGCTTCTAGCAGTGGATCCTCTTGTATCTGTTGATTGTGATGGAACATTTGGCAGGGAGTGTTTGCTTCTCAGCCCCTAGGCATGGAGTGCTGCTTCCTCTGGGATGGAACGGCTGCATGCTTCTCTGCTCAGCTTCCAGGATGTCCTGTACCTTCACTTTACCTTTCAGAAAGAAGAAAGGTGTTTGTCTCAATACATTTTAGTTGATTTAGAGAATGGCTGTCTTAGGCAGTCTAGGCTGCTATAACAGAAAACCACAGACTGGGTGGCTTAAACAACAGACAATTATCTCTCACAGTTCTTGGAGCTGGGAAGTCTAAAAACAAGGCACTGGCCAATCTGATGTTTGGTGAGGGCACTGCTCTTGGTTTGCAGATGGCCATTTTGTCACTGTATCCTCATATAGTGGAGACAGAAAGAGATGATCTCTTTCTTGTCTCTTCTTATAAGGGCACTAATCCCATTGACCAGGGCTCCACCCTTATGACCTAATTACTTACCAAAGGCCCCATCTCCTAATACTATCACCTTGGGAATTTAGGCTTCAACATATGAATTTTAGGCAGACACAAACGTTCAGTACATAGCAATGACTTAACCTTCAGGATTCACTAGAGGGAGAAGTGTGTGTAGTGATGACTCCAGGAGGGCCCAGAGAACTCTAATCCCATCCAGGTCTGGTGCCCTGGATGCTCTGGCTTTGCAGAGTCCTGAGTGGGGTTGGATGAGGCTTAGCTGTGAAAGCCACAGGAAGGTAGCTCTGGCTGTGATTCCTCAGCTTTGCCTTCTTTATAAGGGGGACCAGACCCTTAGGGCCACCAGGCTCTTCATCTGGCTTGGTGGGCCTCTCCCAGTGGCACCCCCACTTCACAATGCTGTCTCAGGCTGCATGTGCTGAGACCTGTCATTTGAACACCTAGGTGTCTGGAAGCCAGGTGACAGCGTGTGATGTGATTTTGTGGTGCCTACATGCTCATGTGAGGCAGATCAACCTTGTCCTCAGGAATGATTACAGGAACTGGGAAGACAGTAGAGAAACTTCGCCTTTGGGAGAGGAAGAAGTTGCTAGGCTTCCAGGTCTTGAGGCTCCTGCCTTACAGTTTGATGGACCGAGTTGAGCAGTCCCAGGACCTTGGGCAGTGGCTGAAGTATTTCTGATTAGATGAAAGGGTTAGGGTTGTCAAGGAAGCTGTTCTGAATGAGTACACTATGGAATGGGACCTACTGACATTTGCACTGGGCTGCCGAACTTTCAGGCTGGGTCACCTGGAGTCAGTGATACTCCTTTATTGGGCACCAAGATTCTGTCCAGTAAAGTGGCTTCCTTAACGTGGAAATTGCCTCTCAGAGTTCTTGGAATGTTACAACAAAGGTGATGTGTTGAGGATGGGCCCCCGCGTGTGCTCGGCCTGGTCATCATTCATAGTAAGGATTCCTCATGGATGCAGAGCTGAGCTGGGCCTATGGGGACAAGCAGGACGGGGACTGACAGTGGGGACATAGAGGAGTAGGGTGGCCTGAGATGGAGGCAGCATGAGACCTTACCCTGTTCCTATCAGATCAGCCAGGGAGGGAAGTTCCCTCCTGGCCAATTAAGTGACTCCTGGGTGGAGTCCAGAGGATTAAACTTCCTTTACAGGGCCCGGCCTGTAGCTATCTGTCAACCAGGTTTCCTCAGATCACTCTCTGGGCTTCTTTGTGGACACAACAAAAGAGGAGAGTTCTGTGGAAACTCATGCTAGGTTCAGTTGTGATTATCTGCCGGGAGCGCTGCTGGGAAAACCTATAGCCATTTTCATCTAGTGATGAGGTCTCACTCTACCAAACTGTGAACTCCTCAGTACAGAGCTGAGTGCTGCTCATCACTGTGCCCAGCCAGTACAACCCTAGCACAGAACAGGTACTAGCAGAAAGCCAGAAATGACAGAGCAAGAAGGAGTCACCTGTTAACAATGCAGGGCATCTCCCAGCTCCTAGAACCCAGGGCCCAAAGCCACTGTCCATAGGAGGAGAAACTGTGAACATGGCTTTGCTTTGTACAGCCCAAGTTGATTCTCTGTCCCCGTATGTCTGTGGTAACAGGATGTCCCACTCGCCGCCTCTGGGATGGACCCTGCATTATTCTTGGACTCTGATCTTGGTTCCCAGGAGTGAGAGTTCAGGCTCTGCATGTGGGATCCTTTGCATTGGACACTAGCTGTGCTTCAGGCTCAGCCTTCTGGCTCTGGGCACTGGCTCGACACTGACTGCTGACCCCTGGGTTTTAAGGTGTCAGCTTATTTTTCTGGGCTTTGTCCTTGGTACTATGTAAAGGTTGGAGCTGGGAGTTTAGCTGTGGCCCCTGATCTTAACCACTCCTTGCAGGTTCCTTGATCAAGCTCTGGTTACTGGAGTGTGGGCTGCAGGTTGTGGGCTCTGTTCTGTTCACTGATGAGCAGATCCTCTCTGCCTTCTGAGCTTAGGAGGTGCTTTTAGAATCATAGGCTCAAGCCTTATTGTGTGATTCTTTGATTGTGACTTTGGAGTAAGAGATGGACCCTGGAATCCGGGTTCTTTCTGATGCTAGGAATACCCTGAGGAGCTAAGTGTGAGCCAAAAGTGATGATTTAAGGCCCCAAACAGGTGGAGAGTGAGGGAAGAGTGAAATGGAAACCACTGGATCATCATTTCCTTGGCCAATTTGGGAGTCATGTCAGGGTCTGCTTCCTCTGGAACTGGGTCCAGAAGTGACCTCCAGAAACTCCAGAAGTGACCTCACCTGCCCCTGGCCAGCACTGCTCCTTCCTGAGATGGGTCATCCTCAGTAGTGACCTCACTTCTCTGAGCCTCAGTTTTCTCATCTGCTGCATGGGAATCTGAATAGCACCTACATGGAAGGAGTTTCTGTCCTGTTGGGATGCCATGACTGGCTCAGCATTTGCAACATTGGCCTGAAGGTAGGAAGGACCCATCCCAGGGTAGAACGTGGCCTAAATTAGGTATACATTTTGGTCTGTACTTTCTTTTACCAAATGAAGTTTTATTTTATTTTTTAATGCTTTTTGTCTTGCTGTTGTTGTAGTTACATATAATCTAGCATTGTTTAATATTTATATCATGTAAATAATACATATATATAATAAATCTTATCAAGGCTCTTCTCTTTTTAAGTAAATCTATAAATCCACATTCCAAAATATTCCAGGGCTTTTGATATTTTTCCTTCAGTGTCTTAAGTTATTTTCAGATATTGCTAATATTGCCTGACTTTCCAGATTTCTTGTATCTCAGAGCTTTGAATTTACCAAGTTACAAAAATTTCACATATAAAACCAACCAGGAGTTTCAGAAGCTGAATATATGTGGAATTGCTGGATATAACAGGAATATCATAGAGCTATTCACTGGAATTACAAAAAATAAAAATTACCCATCCTAGATGGCCCTTCATTTTGTAACATCACGGTAACATTCAGGTGCCTAATAAAAAGGGGAAAGTTAAAAATCCCCCACCCCATAACTCAATTCAACCTAGTTCTGATTACTTTTCTCAAAGTCTCTCTACCAATATTTTTCTTATTTCTTTCTTTTATCCAAACGTTAAAAAGTCATGTTGATTTTTCATTTGCGACATCTCACATATGTTTTTGTTGCTTTATTTGTAGATCCATAAGCTCTTCTCAGGCATTGTTACTTCACCTGTAGACTTCTGCAGTAGCCCCTGACACATCTGCTCATCCTCCCTCACTGGTCCTTGTTGCCATCTGTTCTGCTTCCACTGCTGTATGAATCTGCCCATTGTAGACCTTGCACGCTCTATTAGTTCATTTTCACACTGCTATAAAGAACTACCTGAGACTGGGGAATTTATAAAGAAAAAAGGTTTAATTGACTCACAGTTCCATGTAACTGTGGAATTGTAAGTCAATTGAAAGTTTTCTCAGGAAACTTACAATAATGGTGGAAGGCAAAAGGGAAGCAAGGTACATCATACATGGTGGCAGCACAGAGAGTGAGGGGAGAGGGGAACTGCCAAACACTTAAACCATGAGATCTTATGAGAATGAATTCACTATCGTGAGAACAGCATGGGGGAAATGGCCCTCATGATCTAATCACCTCCCACCAGCTTCCTCCCTTGACATGTGGAGATTATAATTCGAGATGAGATTTGGGTGGGGACACAGAGCAAAACTAGATCACACACTGTTATTACTCCTTTAAAAAGCAGTGCAAAATATAAGCATGATGATTCCCAAGTTCTTCCACAATCTAGTCCAAATTAATTGCTCTTCTTTGTTGCTTATTTTTTTATTGTGACTCTGAAATAAACTCCATCAGTATTCATCCTGGCAGGACAGTCCATTCAGATTTCCATGTACTGGGCATTGGATGTCTTTGATTCTCCAGAGTCTCTTTCCATCTGATTCTAGTAAATGAATCCCTCTTTTCTGTGAATTGTTTCTATGTGGTTCAGCTGATTTACTCCCCCTTTTACCACATGAAAGAAGGATATACATTCATGTCCAGCCTGTATATTGCTCGTAGATCACCATGATTATTTTAGTGATTGGGTATATTTTGGGAGTGTTTCCTGGTATTCATTACATGGACCCAGGGAAAGAGATTGTAAGGAAAGTGCAGGCTGGAGATTAACAGGACCATCTTTCTGGCTGCTTTGAAAAAGCCTTTTTGAGAATGAAGGCAACAGGTAGAATAAGAGCTGAGAGACAGAAAATGAGATAGAGCCCCAGTCATATTATTCTTTGTGAACAAAAACCACTTTTACTTTTGACACTGTGGAGCTAACAGTCTGGGAAAATTGGTAAGAATATTAGGAAATGTTTGATTCTTATGACAGAGACTCACTAAAATGACAGGGTTTTTTGGGGGGAGGGAGGGGCAACTGAGTTTAGCTCTTGTTGCTCAGGCTGGAGTGCAGTGCCATGATCTCAGCTCACTGCAACCTCTGCCTCCCAGGTTCAAGCAATACTCCTGCATCAGCCTCCTGAGAAGCTGGGATTACAGGCACATACCAACACACCCGGCTAATTTTTGTATTTTTAGTAGAAACAGAGTTTCACCATGTTGGCCAGGCTGGTCTCGAACTCCTGACCTCCGATGATCTACCCGCCTCAGCCTCCCAGAGTGCTGGGATTACAGATGTGAGCCACGGAGCCCAACTGACGGGTCTTTTTAAAACCTGATTCTTTTTTGCTGTTCATGAACTCAACTGCATTTTCTAGCACTCTTTGATGTTAGAGATGGCCATGTGACTTTGTTCTAGTCAATGGAGCGTGAACTGGAGTCTTGTATCACCTACAGACTTGGCCCATTACATACCACTTACATGTGATTCTCCACGTTCATTTTTCCTCCAAAGTCAAAATGTAGATGTTTTATTTGTATCATACAGTTTTGTTGTTTTTAGTATATTGATAAAATGATGCAGTCATCACCACTATCTAATTCCAGCATATTTTTATCACCTCAAAAAAACCTTGTACCCATTAGCAGTCATTCCCATTCATCCTTTTCCTCAGCCCTTGGCAAACCACTGATCTACTTTCTATCTCTATTGATTTACCTATTCTTGATATTTCATACAAATATAATAACATACGATCTGGCTCTTTCTGGCTGACTTCTTTCACATAGGATTATGTTTTCAAGATTCAACCATGTTGTAGAATGAATCAATACTTCATTCCTTCTAATGGCTGAATAGATAAACTACATTTGTTTTTCCATTTTCCACTTAATAGATTTTTGGGTTGTTTTCACTATGGGCTATAATGATTAATATTGCTATGAAAACTTGTGTACAAGTTTTTGTGTGGATGTGTGTTTTCAATACTCTTGAATCTGTACCTTGGAATTGAATTGCTGTATCATATGGTGGTAATTCAATGTTTAATCTTTTTTTTTTTTTTTTCAGAGAGAGTCTCACTCTATTGCCAGGATACAGTGTAGTGTTGCAATCATGGCCCTCTGCAGCCTCCAACTCCTGGGCTCAAGCTGTTGTCCTATCTCAGCCTCTCAAGTAACTTGGACTGCCGGTATACACCACCATGCCCAGATAAGATTTATTTATATTTTTGTAGAGATGAGGCCTTGCTATGTTTCCCAGACTAATCCTCCTGCCTTGTCCTCCCAAAGTGCTGGGATTAAAGGTGAGCCAGTGCACCTGGCCTATGTTTAACATTTTGAGCAACTTTTCAAATTGTTTTCCAAATTGACTATGGCATTGTACATTCCCACTAGCAAGATATGGATTCTAGTTTCTTTGTATCTTCAGCAACACTTGTTAATACAGTAGACCCTTGAACAATGTGGTGGTTGGGGGCGCCACCCCCTGTGCAGTTGAAAATTCACATGTAACTTTTGACTCCCTTGGAACTTAACTACTAAAAACCTACTCTTGACCAAAAGCCTTGCCATTTACACAGTCGATTAACACGTATTTTATATGTATTATATATTCTTACAATAAGTAAGCTAGAGAAGTGAAAATGTTATATAAAAAAATCATAAGGAAGAGAGAATATATTTACTACTCATTAAGTGGAAGTAGATCACCATAAAGATCTCCATCCTCACTGTCTTCATGTTGAATGGGCTGAGGAGCGGGAGGAGGAGGAAGGATTGATCTTACTGTCTCAGGTATGGCAGATGTGGTAGAAAATCCATATATAAGTGTACTCACACAGCTCAAGCCTGTGTTGTTCGAGGCTCAACTGTATATGTCTTCTTTATTATAGCCATCCCAGTGGATGTGAAGTGGCATCTCAAGGAAAATGTTTAGAATATTTTGTTATTGATGGAAGTGATAAAGATACAACATACCAAACCTTCTAAGGTATAGTTGAAGTAGTGCTTAGAGAGACATTTATAGCTATAAACGACTACATATGTTTTAAAAGATGAAGATCTCAAACTAATCATTCACCTTAAGAAACTAGATAAATAAGAAAATATAAAACCAAAACAAGCAGAAGGAAGGAAATAATAAGGATTAGATAATAAAAATAGATAATAAAGAATAGAGAATGAAGTAAATGAAACAGAGAATAGAAAAACAATAGAGAAAATAATCAAAATCAAAATTGTTCCTGTGAAAAGACCAACAGAGGTAACAACCCTTTAGCTAAAATGAACGAGAAAAAAGAATACTCAAAATATTAAAATCAAGAATAAAAGGACAGTAGTACAGAAATTATAGAAATAAAGGATTTTAAGGGCATAGTATGAATAAGAAGTTTATATCAACAAATTGGGAAACTTTAAATAACACCAATTGTTGAAACAAACTCACAGAGAAATAAAAATATCTGAATTGACATGTAACAAGTAAAGTGATTGATTTAATTTTAAAAACTTTCCACATAAAAAAGATCAGGTCTTGAGGTCTTTCATGGTGACTTCTACCAAATATTTAAATATTTAAGAATTTATCATTTCCTCACAAACTCCTCCAAAATATGGAGGAGGAAGAAATGCTTCCCAATTGATTCTATAAGGTCAGTATTACCCTAGTACCAAAATCAAAAATGTTACAAAAATAAAATTTCAGAACAATATGTCTTATGAATATAGACACAAAAATATAAACAACACAAATCCAGCAACATACAGGAATGGATACACCATGGCAAAGTGGGATACATCCCAGGAATGCAAGGCTGGTCCCACATATGAAAATCTATCAATAAAATACAAAGGATTAATACAATAAAGGACAAAAACCACATACAGAAAATGCATTTGACAAAATCCAACACCCTTTCATGATGAAAAAAAATCTTAGCAAACTAGGAATAGGTAGGTAAGCTTTTTGCATGCTACATGACAGAAGGTGACTGACACCTTGAATTCTTACTTAGAAGACAGCAATTTTAAGAGAAGGAATATTGTCAGTTTTCAAGTTTGTTTTTGAAAAATCAACTTCTATCTATATTTTCCCCAAGTACAATTATTTTGGTGTTTCCAGAGTTAACATTACCTTAGCAATTAAAATTTTTCTGATCAAAGCTGTGATTTTGCTATTTTTAATGTTTCAAATAAAAAGGAAGGTCAAAACCTGCTTAGGACCTAAATAACAGAAAGATCCAGGATAAAGATTTTTAAACTAATATAATTCTAATAAGAGGCTTTTCTTAAAAGACTAAGATACTTACCTAAGTGAAAATTATATCACCTTTCTGCTTCCAGGAATCCTCTTTGAATACTATTGTAGAGTTAATAGCCTCTTTACTCAAGAGAAGTCCTAAAACTTACGTGGGAATCAATCTTCTGATGTGGCATAAACGAAAAAAATCCTTATTTTCTCCCAAGATTAGAGCAAAACAAACAAATCAACAGTCAGCAAGATTCAATAATCCTTCTAAGGTTCTGCACCTTAGAAGTTATCCAAGAAAATATAATTAAAATTGTAAGAACTTCATAGATCAGACTATCAGAAAAATGTTCTGTCCTCTTCTATCGCATATATATGTTTGTATATATTTTCAAATTTTAAAATGTGAATTTAATGAGAATCTGAATCTTTCTTTCTGTGGTTACAGAGCTTCCTTAGAGGCATTATTTCATTTGAAGGCTTATCCCTTAAAAAGAAATGCATGATGATAGTGAAGGATACTTAGAATTTATTTATTTATTCAACAAATTCTTATCACAAGCCTGCTTTATGATATGTAGTAGGGAGCCAACAGTGAACAGAATAGACAAGGATCCTTTCTAATAGAACTAATATTCTCATGAAAAATTCAACTTCTAAAACTTGTTGGAAAAAACTTCTAAAACAGTGGAAAATAAACCATGATTGTCATTGAAAGTCTTTTTCAACAAGGCAGTAATCTCAAAATCTATCTTAAAAGGCATTACAGAATCTCTCTTGGTGCTTTAAATTGTTTCACCAAGCAGGTTATTCTATTGTTTAAAATGCTACCAATGAAAGAAGAATTGTAATCAAAATGGATTATGTTTTACTGAGTCTGAATCTATGTGGATTTTTGTATTATTAATAAGTAAAACCCTAATCTCAGACAAAAGATGAACTGGAAGATGGTTGTGTAATGGGGCGGATGTTCATAGGGACATGCATGCCTAGTTCTAGTACTGAGATTGTTACGAGCAACAGTCATAGTAAGTCATAGTATTTTACAGAAGAATAGCAAGTACTTATTAACAAGCTAGTCAGTCAAGTAAAAGTCATTTAAAAATTTTTCTACTGTACATTTGAATTCCATTTCATTCTTTGAACCATGATTGATATATATGGCCTTTGATATGGCACTGTGCTTGTATCACACAATCTGAGTAAGAAGCAGAAAAGACCTGTGGAAACTTGCTGTCTTGCTGCTTATCATTTTCCGTAATGTTTCAAAATAATACAATAATCACAGTTTGCCAATTTCTTTTACATATATTGTCTTCTTGAAATTCTTTCCTGCCTTCTAGCAGGGAGTATAACATAATTATAAACCACATGGCAAATCCATGGTAGTTTCCAGTCTCTAACTCCTTCTATTGTACTACCTTGACAATTTTTTTTTTCTGATCCTCCTATCAAAATTATTATAGTAAATATATCTTCTGCATATTATTTGTGAGTTTCAAATGAAATAACATTTATAACATTTAAGTGCTTGACACATATAAGCTCTTATTATTAACTTTCAGAAAAACAAATAAAGCAAGAAAAAAGTGTAGAGTGAAAGTATCTTAAAAATTAAAGTCACAAACTAAATGCCTTTTATAATATGTAGGTAGTTTCCAGAAAACAAGTATAAATTAAGGATATTATATTCTGAGAAATACATGTAGATGCTGTGTTTAAAAAGTTTCTAAATTTTTATTTCTTATCTAGGAACTAATTCCAACTTTTTAACTTACTGGCCCATCAAATATCACTTGATAAATGTTTATCTAGTAAATATTAGAACACTATTTCACATCTTTAGATTTGCAGGTAGTATTTTACCTATTTAAGTAACTTTGTTGAAGCAATGTGCGTTTCAATTTGCAGCAAATAGATCTTATATAGCTTATCACTTTCTATTGCAAAGAAATTATGCAAATACTTTTTTGTTTTTTTTAAAAAAAAGTTAATAGGTTTTTGGGGAAGAGTGTTCCTTGGTTACATGAATAAGTTATTTAGTGGTGATTCCTGAGATTTTGGTAAACCCATCACCTGAGCAGTGTACACTGTACCCAATGTGTAATATTTTATCCTTCACCCCCCTCCCACCGTTTTCCCCAAGTCCCCAAAGTCCATTGTATCCTTCTTATGCCTTTGTAGCCTCATAGCTTAACTCTCATTTATAAATGAGAATACACAATGTTTGGTTTTCCATTCCTGAGTTACTTCACTTAGAATAATGATCTCCAGTTCCATCCTAGCTGTTGCAAAAGCCATTATTTCGTTGTGATTTATGGCTAAGTAGTATTCCATGGTATGTTTATATACATATACCACAGTTTCTTTATCCAGTTGTTCAATGGGCATTTGGGCTGGTTCCATATTTTTGCAATTGTGAATTGTGTTGCTATAAACACGAGTGTGCAAGGATCTTATTCATATAATAACTTCTTTTCCTTTGGGTAGATACCCAGTAGTGGGATTGCTGGATCAAATGGTAGTTCTACTTTTAGTTCTTTAAGGAATATCTATAGTTTTGCATTGTGGTTGTACTAGTTTACATTCACAGCATTAATGTAAAAGTGTTCCCTTTTCACTGCATCCTCACCAACATCTATTCTTTTTTGATATTTTGATAATGGTCATTCTTGCAGGAATAAGATGGTATTGCCTTGTGGTTTTGATTTGCATTTCCCTGATCATTAGTGATGTTGAGCATTTTTCCATATGTTTTTTGATCATTTGTATATCTTCTTTGGAGAATTGCCTATTTATATCCTTAGCCCACTTTTTGATAGGATTGTTTGTATTTTTCTTGCTGATTTGAGTTTCTTGTAGATTCTGCATAGTAGTCTTTTGTCAGATGTATAGATTGAAAATATTTTCTCCCACTCTGTGCATTATTTGTTTACTCTGCTGAGTGTTTTTTTTTTTTTTCCTTTGCAGAAGCTTTTAAGTTTAACTTTGTTTTTGTTGCATTGCTTTTGGGTTCTCGGTCATGAAGTCTTTGCCTAAGCCAATGTTTAGAAGGGTTTTTCCAATGTTATCTTCTAGAATTTTTATGGTTTCGCATCTTAGATTTAAGTCTTTGATCCATCCTGAGTTGATTTTTGTATAAGGTGAGAGATGATGATCCAGTTTCATTCCCCTACATGTGGCTTGCCAATCATTCCAGTACCATATGTTCAACAGGGTGTCCTTTCCCCGCTTTACGTTTTTGTTTGCTTCGTCAAAGATCAGTTGGCTGTATGAATTTGGCTTTATTTCTGGGTTCTCTATTATTTTCCATTGATCTCTGTGCCTATTTTTATACTAGTACCATGCTGTTTTGGTGACTATGGCCTTATAATATGGTTTGAATATACTATACTGTATTATATTATAGTATAGGTAATGTGATGGCTCCAGATTTGTTCTTTTTGCTTAGTCTTGCTTTGGCTATGCGGGCTCTTTTTTGGTTCCATATGAATTTTAGGATTGTTTTATCTAGTTCTGTGAAGAATGATGGTGGTATTTTGATGGGAATTGCATTGGATTTGTAGATTGCTTTTGGCCGTATGGTCATTTTCACCGTATTGATTCTACCCATCCATGAGATGAAATTCAGAAATTCATGATTCTACACATCCATGATGTGTTTCATTTGTTTGTGTCATCTATGATTTCTTTCAGCAGTGTTTTGTAGTTTTCCTTGTAGAGGCCTTTCACCTCCTTAGTTAGGCATATTCCGAAGTATTTTATTTTAATTTTTTGCAGTTAGTGTAAAAGGGGTTGAGTTCTTGATTTGATTCTCAGCTTGTTACATGGTTAGGCTTTGTGTCCCCACCCAAATCTCATCTTGATTTGTAATCCCCATAATCCTCATATGCTAAGGGAGACACCAGGTGGAAGTAATTGAATCTGATCTGGACTGAGTAGGGGTGACAACATGGCTCACAGGGCATGTGTAATATGTTTATATGATTTATTTTAATAATACTTATAGTAGAGAAACCTCTCAGATATTTTTAAAGCAATTTTATTAAGCTCTGGATATTTATTTCAATGCTCCATCAATGACAGTTACAACAAGTTAGCTTCTTAAGTTATAGTTATATTGAAATTATCTTCCAAAGGAAATGCACTAAGGGTTTGCTAGACTTTGAGGTTACAATTGCAGAACCAATCTTAAAATATGCCATATTGTAAGGTGGTCCTACTGTGCATGACGAATGCCGGGGTCAGACTCGGGAAACCTTACTCAATTGTTAGAGAGCAGTTCTCTACCCTGCTCAACTAGAGGGTTCCACTGATCACACTTGGAGGTCCTGGCAATGTCAAATTGCTCTAGGAGTGTGCACCTGAGTCTCAACTTTGATGTTACTCCCTTTATCAAGTAGTACTGGATTACACAGCGTTCAACACAAAGAGAAACGTCTTTCTGATTTTTGCTCTAGTTTGAGCATCTACTTTAATCATATTCACTAAATTAATGGAATTCTGCCCGTGTGTCTTTTACACAAAAGAACTGTGAATTTAAAATTCAGCCATGGTGATATTCACTCACAAGTGCCCACATCCCAGATCAGATCCACAAAGAAATGAAATACTCTGCATACTCAAATACCCTCTGCCCATATTTTTTTCAGTTGATTTTCATGTTTACATTACCCATCAGAAGCTTAAGAGTTCTCATTCTATGAAATTATGTTTATGACAGCACTGTGAACTCTCAGATGGTATTTACTGCAGCGTGGTTAGACCCCTCTCAATGTAGCTCTGGCTCTTGAAGAAATGCCAGCATTCCACTGTAGCCCATGGTGGGTTCTGGGGGATCTACTAACCTCAGCACCACACCAGAGTCAGCAGTCACCACCTCCCGAGTCAGCTCACCCTCTGCATGCTGCAGATCCCTGGGGCCAGAAGTCCTGGTGCCAAGCCCCGGAGCTTCACGGGTGTTGACCTGCGCCTAAGTCCTTAAGTGACTCTGTCCTTGTGCCTGAAGGAACGGAGGTTTAAACAGTCCCTTTGTCCAAAGAGGCAAGAGTTTTGCCCTTTGGTGGTGTGAACCTACAGGATTCCCCATGCCCTGTGTTTTCCGGGTGAACTCGGAGACCGGCGGCTGTGATGTCAGCTCCAGGCTCACCGGAGGAGCGGGAGGCTCTTCCTAGAATTTGGTGGTAGTGCTGACAGGTGATTGTTTCTCACTGCTGGTGAAAGCGCCATCAAGCCCCTACTTTCTGAACTGATAGTTCTGGTTTCCTCACAGACTTATGTGTGAGCTTGCAACTTTAAAGTTTTCTTCTTTCCTGGGAAAAATACAGTATTTCATTGCGCCTCCCAGCAGTGCTTCTACCCTGTGATGTCTCTGCCAGGGCCGAAGCTGAGCCTGGATAGGATCACCCGGCACGCGGGGATGGGACAGGCAGGCACAAGGGAAGGAACCACTGTCCTGTGCTCCCAGGTGACCTTTTGCCAGGAGAAAGAGTCCTGCAAGGGAACTGAAAAAGTCAAGACCTCCAGGAAGGCATGTGTCTCACACCAGAATGTTTAATGACTTCATATCACAGATCAAGTTTCTTTTTCCCAGGGACTTGGGTGATAGTCAGGGTTTATTGACATAGAAATGAAAACAGACCATTCTTTAAGTTCACTGAGGTCCTGTAACAATAATCTTCTCAAGATGCTCAACATAAAGATTTTATTTTTGGTGTGTTTCTTCTCTTAAGGCAATATTGATAAGTTTGAGAGTGCTACTGGATTGCATTTGCTGATGTTTTAAGTTATTTTGCATGTAGCTTCATCAGGAGTATTAGTCTGCATTTCCTGTAAACCCTAAGATTTTGATATCAATGATATGCCTACCTTAAAGCAAGTTGGGAATGTCCTGCCTCCCACTTTTTTTTTTTTTTTTCTTCACTTACTTACTGAAAGAGTTCATGTGAGATTGGTATTATTTCTCTCTCAAATGTTACAGTTCACCAGCAATATCTTGTGTACTAGAAGATTTCTTTATAACCTGACTTTTAATGACAATTCCTTTAATGGATTTTGAACTGTACAGATTTTCTATTTCTCCATGGGTCCAAATTGGTAAGTTGTGTTTTTCAAGAAATTTAAACAGCAGTTTGTCCATTTCATCTAAGTTGTCAAATTTAGTGGCATAAAATTGTTCCTAATATTCCTTCACCTTTTGCTAGCTGTAGTATCTGTTATGATGTTCCCCTTTTCATTTTTTACAGTCTTTCACTCTCTCTCACATGCTTTCTCCCCTCCTCTCCTTCTTTTCCTTTCTTCCTCTCTCCTTCTTTTTCTCTTTGTCTCTCTCCTTCTCTCTGTTTTGATCAGTTCTGTACTGCTAGGTGTTTATCAATTATATTAACCTTTAACTTCTTCTTTAGCTACATCTCCAAATTATGATGTACTGGGTTTTTCTTCTCATTTAGTTGAAAATATTTGTGTTATCATTATGACTTCATCTTTTATCCATGAGTTATTTTTAATTTTATTGTTTTTTTAAATTTTTGGAATACTTGATGATTATATTTTATTTTTGTGACAGATCTTTCAGTTGTAGTAATATGCCATACTTTATGTGATTTTCATCATTTGAAATGTATTGGGGTTGGACATTTTCTTTGACATTTTTTAGTTTTTATTTTTCTGTAACAGTCTAGATAATAAATGCTTTAGGCTCTGTGACCCAAATGATCTCTGTTCCAACTAACTCAACTCTGCTGTTGTAGCACATAATGATTAACATGGTTATGTTTCAATAAAACTTTATCTACATTGCAGGTGTCAGGCCAGATTGGCCTGCAGGCTATAGTTTGCGGACCCTTGCATTACTGAATGGAATCCATATTAGTTATAGACTAACAATTTTTAGATTATTTGAAAGAGAAATAAACTTATACTGAGTTATTATGTAATTTATATGTAACATAATTCTAACCAATATCCTTGTAGTCTATTTTAAGTGTTTTTGTTTGTTCAACATACATTTCTCATTTGATAGGAAACACCTAATTTTTCTCTCCTATTTCCAGTCCGGATAGCTTGGGTAAGATTGATTCCAGCCCATAGAACTAGGGAGGAATAACTGATTCAAGTCTGACCAATTCAAGCATTCCATCTACTTGGACAATGAATGGCTCACTGATGGTCACCTGGCCTCTGAGTAACCCTGATGAAACACAGTGCTGCGATTCTGACTGAAAGCAGGGCAAAGAGAACTTTTCTTTCCAGTTAGGTTGCTAAACTGTGAGAATGTGATCCTGAGGCTGATGTTAGACATCTTGGCAATACAAAAGGAGAATAGCCTGAACAGGAAGTCAGTATACAGGAAATAGAACTGACACAGAGCTATCAGAAAAAACAGGAGCAGATTATTTATTATCTTCTTGTGCCTCGGAATCTAGCCACCCCTGAAGAGACAGTCCTGGACTTTGATTACTAGAACCACTAGACCCCACTCCCTATTCTTGAGAAGTGTTTGTTTAATCAAGTTGGTTTACTCACTTGCAATAGAAAGATTTCTGAAAAGTAGGTAGTTACAAAAAGTATCATATACATCATTTCTTATTTAAATTCTCAAAATGACCCCATTATTTAGGTAGGACAGCAAATGTATATTATTCAGTCTGTCTTTACACAATGCTTAGCACAATCTCTTGAAGAAAAAAATCTGCTAAATTAAATTGGAGTAGAATGAAGGAGGCGATTGACCACTGTTAATAACTGATTTAATTTTATTCAAGTTAGATAGAATTTATCAATTGATACATCTTTCTCTCTTTTAGAGCATTTCAATAAATGGTTCTGACATTTCTCAATTCAATCAAAAGACGCTTCTTGAAAATTGTCTTTACAGACTGAAGCTTTGATATAGTTGTGTACTTTGTTGTTTTATACTTAGTTGTGATGAATCTTCATCTTATAAAAGATGAATTAATTTATATAAATAGCCAAAGTTAATAGACCAAATTTTTTATTTCTACTGTTCTATTTGATTTAGACTATCCTCCTTTTGTATTGCCAAGATATCTAACAGCAGCCCCAGGAACACATTCTTGCCGTTTAGCAACCTAACTAGAAAAAGTTTTCTTCCCCATGCTTTCAGCAAAAATCCCAGCATTGTGTTTCGTTAGGGTGACTCAGAGGTCAGGCGACCACCCGGTAATAAAGAAAATAGGCTAGCTAGGTGGGGTGGCTCATGCCTATAATCCCAGCAATTTGCAAGACCAAGGTGGGCAGATTAATTGAGCCCAGGAGTTTGAGACCAGCCTGGGCAGCATGGCAAAACCCCATCTCTACAAAAATTACAAAAATTAACCCAGCACAGTGGCTGGCACTTGTAGTCCTAGTTACTTAGGAGGCTGAGGTGGTAGGATCACTTGAGTCCAGGAGAAGGAGGTTACAATGAGCCAAAGAATGCACCATTGCACTGCAGCCCGGGTGACAGAGCAAGACCTTGTCTCAGAAAAGAAAAGAAAAACAAAAAGGAAGAAAATAAAATAGGCTGGCAGGTTGAATTGGAAGAAAAGAAAAGGAGGACAGGAATAACTTCTATGAAGTACTTATGATGTACATTATACATACATGCCTGCCAGTATTTATTGGGTACCTACCTTGATCCAGACACAGTACTAAGTGCTTTGCATACAGTTCTTTATTAGTCCTTATAAGAATCTATTAGGCAGGCATTAGTATTATCAGTGTCCACATCCTAAATTATATACATTGCCTGGGGTCACACAATCTTTAAGTGCCAGAGACACTGTTTAAACTGAAGATTAACTGTGACTCCAAAGACTAATGTTTACCTTCCCACAATTCTGCCTCTCTGCAATCAATTTTTAGTTTAAAGCCAGAGCGTAACCATACAATGAAGAAACTTCCTATCTCTTGGGCTTTTCAAAAAGTGTCAAGCCATAGGGTTTAAGCATAAATATCAGGGTTACTGGGGAAGCAAAGGTTAGCAGAATGCATACAGTTGGTCTCCTAACTCCATCACAGAACGGGTGACTTGGTGCAACTGGATACACCTTAGGGGTGTGCTCCAGGAGAGGGAGTCACTTCCCTCACCATGCAACTTTCATATTGATAGAGAGTTTGGGAGGTTGAAGGAACACCCATTAACCATGTGACAATGGGAGTTGTTTTTTTGATTGTTTGTTTGAGTGTGGGGAAAAGAGAGATCAGACTGTTACTGTGTCTATGTAGAAAGAAGTAAACATAAGAGACTCCATGTTGTTCTGTATTAAGAAAAATTCTTCTGCCTTGAGATGCTGTTAATCTGTAACCCTAGCCCCAACCCTGTGCTTGCAGAGACACGCGCTGCCTTGACTCAAAGTTTAATGGATTTAGGGCTATGCAGGATGTGCTTTGTTAAACAAGTGCTTGAAGGCAGTATGCTTGTTAAAAGTCATCACCACTCTCTAATCTCAAGTACCCAGGGACACAATACACACGTGGAAGGCCTCACGGACCTCTGCCTAGGAAAGCCAGGTATTGTCCAAGGTTTCTCCCCATGTGACAGTCTGAGATATGGCCTCATGGGAAGGGAAAGACCTGACTGGCTCCCAGCCTGACACCTGTAAAGGGGTAAAGGGTCTGTGCTGAGGAGGATTAGTAAAAGAGGAAGGAGGCCTTTTTGTGGTTGAGATAAGAGGAAGGCATCTGTCTCCTGCTCGTCCCTGGGCAATAGAATGTCTCGGTGTAAAACCCGATTGTATGTTCCATTTACTGAGATTGGAGAAAACCACCTTAGGGCTGGAGGTGAGACGTGCTGGCTGGCAGCAATACTGCTCTTTAATGCACTGAGATGTTTGTATCCATGCACGTCAAAGCACAGCACCTTTTCTTAACCTTGTTTATGACACAGAGACCTTTGTTCATATGTTTTCCTGCTGACCCTCTCCCCACTATTACCCTGTTGTTCTGTCACATACCCCTTTCCGAGATAGTAGCGATAATAATCAATAAATACTGAGGGTACTCAGAGACCGGTGCCAGCATGGGTCCTCCATATGCTAAGCTCCAGTCCCCTGGGCCCACTTTTCTTTCCCTATACTGGGTCTCTGTGTCTCTTTCTTTTCTCAGTCTCTCATTCCACCTGATGAGAAACACCCACAGGTGTGGAGGGGCTGGACCCCTTCATTGAGATAGAGTTTCACTCTGTCACCTAGGCTGGAGTGCAGTGGCATGATCTCAGCTCACTGCAACTTCTGCCTCCTAGGTTCAAGTGATTCTGCTGCCTCAGCCTCCCGAGTAGCTGGGATTACAGGCATGTGCCACCAAGTCTGGCTAATTTGTTGTATTTTTAGTAAAGATAGGGTTTCACCATGTTGGCCAGGCTGGTCTGGAACTCCTGACCTCAAGTAATCCACCCACCTTGGCCTCCCAAAGTGTTGGAATTACAGGAGCGAGCCACTGTGCCCCTCCTGGGAGATTTTTATTTATAATAAATGACCTTGTTTGAAAAAGCCAGTGACTGGTATTCAAATGTCATTTACTTAGAGCATTTGTAAATCTGTACTGGTGCTCACTGATCAGCTTGCTACCCTTCAGCTGAGCCACCTCAATTTTGCGCAATCACATCAGAGTGGAGGAAGAATGCTATCAGAACTGGTTTACGGAGGGTCTGTGCATCCTTATTGCATGTGTAGCTTCTTATGGTGACTATAGAATATGAATGCATGCTTGCCTTATATTCCCTTTATCATCTTACCTCCTATTTTCCACTCTCTCTCTCATAGCATGTTTCTTGTTTGCTAATCCAGCTTCAAGTGCTTCAGATTCCACTCAGCTTCTCTGAGCCATACAGGGATCAATATTTCAGTGCATGTATGAGCCAGTATGACTGTCCACGGAACCTCTGGTTTATGTGTGGCAGGAGTAGCAGGGCTCCTGTGGCCCACATACCAAAGCAATATTTGATATGCAGAGCCCAAACAGAGCCCAGTTCCCCCTAGATTAATGAGAATGGATAACTGCCTGAAGATTTATGGGCAAGGATTCATAAGTTTGCTAACACTAAGTCAAACTTATCATTAGAATGCTATCATTTTGCCTTTCCAGCCAATTATTTTTCACTTTCCTTGTTATTTCCTCTCAGAGACTATCAGAATGCACTCCATGGGTCTGACCAATTCCTTTCTCGCTTACCATGTGAGTACTCCACTCAGTGAAACTGAAACCCCTCAAATTGTACCCATCTATTGCTCATAAATACTGCACCTTCTGGGTACTTAGCTAATTCCTCTATTTCTGCATAAGGTGTTCTCTGCTGCTTTTGGTTCTTGGTGACCTGTTCCTTAGCTTGTCTTGCCAATGTCTCCCTCTCTGTGACAGGTTTCCTCTCTTTCTTGAACATGTCAAACATTCAGTAACTATTAGCTGGATACCATCCCATGCTCAGGCTAGTTAGGTAAGCTAACGGATATTTGACTGGGAAAGAGCATTGGGGTTGAAAGTCAGGAAACATGGACTTGTAGGCACTATTTTATTATTTTTGTATCCTTCCAGAGCCAACCTTCCTGAGCTGTGAAATTGAGGAAGTGGGTGTGATTTAGAAGGAGAATTTCCAAGACCCACTTCAGACTTATAACAACCATTAGCATACTTTGCAATTTAAGATAGTACATGTGTCACAATTATTTTTACATTGTTTTGGTATGGTACTTTATCAAAATTATATCTATAGTAGCAGATGAGGATGACTATTTGTTTCAACAAATTTCTAGAGAGATCACTGCACACAACACTACTGAATGATCACAGTTTTATATAATGAGAGAAAAAGTTCAACTTTTCCTTTTCATTTTTTTCTACTTTTGTGCAGAGAAAGTACAGAGGACACATTTGCCTTGTTACTTTCAAGTAACATTGGCAATTGTTGTAGAAACTGGCTTTCTTTGTAGAAAAACAGATTTAATAAAGATCAAGCTACCTTAGAAAATTTCCTTTATCAACCCTTTCACAAAAAAATATAGCAAGTTAGTCAAATTTTCCAGTCTCCTAATACAACTAAATGTTCCCTGTGGATTCCATTCCACTTTGGTTTAAAAGGATATTAAAGAGGTAAGTGTATTTCCTGCAACCTTACAAAGCCATTTAGTAATAAACAATTTATGCTGAAGTGGGAAACTCACATAAAAGAATCAATTTTTGATATGAAAAAGAGTAACTTTGTAACATGCAGAAAGAATATGACTTTCAAATTCTTGAAATTATAGTACAAAAGAAATCCCAAAGGGCCAAACATGATATTCCTGACAGATAACTGCAGCAATAACATCCGAATGATAAAATAAATGCTATTTTTGGTGACAATGCATTTTCTTTTCCAACTAATCTGTATTCCCCTGTCACACATATGTAAAACTGAATGATTTCTGAATGTGTAATTGAATCATTCCTTGCTTGGCATATCATCCTGCCAGAAAACTTAGAAATAGCACTATCTGGCCAGACGCGGTGGCTCACGCCTGTAATCCCAACACTTTGGGAGGCCGAGGTGGGCGGATCACAAGGTCAGGAGATCAAGACCATCCTGGCTAACACGGTGAAACTCTATCTCTACTAAAAACTTCAAAAAATTAGCCAGGCGCGGTGGTGGGCACCTGTGGTCCCAGCGACTTGGGAGGCTGAGGCAGGAGAATGGCGTGAACCCAGGAGGCAGAGCTAGCAGTGAGCTGAGATCGCGCCACTACACTCCAGCTGGGCGACAGAGCGAGACTGTCTCAAAAAAAAAAAAAGAAAGAAAGAAAGAAAGAAATATCACTATCTTTGTTGTGAAGTATATGAAAAATGGCAGTATAAAATCCTTTGTGATCCTAAACAAATATTATTTCCATATGTCTGTATGTACATGTGTATTGCCAAATGCATCATAGTAATTTATTTTCAAATGTTAGGAGCAAGGTAGAGACTTTATCATCACTCTTAGTCAAAGACAAATATAAAAGAACATAGTTACAATTCATACCACTATTAAAAAAAAAAAAACTTTTTTTTTTTTTTTTGAGACAAAGTCTCACTGTGTTGCCTAGGCAAGAGTGCAGTGGCGTAGTCTTGGCTCACTGCAACCTCTGCTTCTGGGTTCAAGCAATTCTCCTGCCTCAGCCTCCCAAGTAGCTGGGACTACAGGTGCCCGCCAACACACCCAGCTAATTTTTGTATTTTTAGTAGAGACGGGGTTTCACCACGTTGGCCAAGGTGGTCTCAAACTCCTGATCTCGTGATCTGCCCACCTCAGGCTCCCAAAGTGCTGGGATTACAGGCATTAGCCACTGCGCCCAGCCAAAAAAACTTTTATAAAATATATTTTGGATACATTATTCAGACTTCAACAATTAGAGCCTCATGCCATTAATTCAGACAATGTGGATGAACTGAATGGAATAGCTAATGTAAATTTATAGCAAAAGTGAATAAAATAATATGCTTCATAGTGTTTACTTGCATCCAAAGACTCCAAATGGTTTACACTGAAGAAACAGGTAAGTTCGTGGAAACACCAGTCAACACTTAATTCATATAAATGAATACTTGGAAAGTGTTAGAGGTGAAAGATTTTAGAAATTTGCTCTACTTTAGAATAGTACTCTATTCTTATCAAATCATGTTCACTTTTTTTTTCTCTGAATTGTCCATGTAGCCTTTATAGATGCGCACTGCTGCTCATTTGGAGGTTTCTATAAAGACAATGAGGATAAAGAAGAATATATTCACTCTGGCTAAATAAATTCTTTTCATGATGTATCAGTTTGTCCTTGTCTTCTAGAAAATGACAGGACATTAATATTAGGATGTCATAAATTAGTATTTTTGCATCTTTTTTTTTTTAGCAAAAAGGTTCTAAAAGGTCTTTTTAAAACTTTTTAAATTAAGAAAATATTACCATATAATCTTGTCAATACTATTAGTGTTTTTTTTATAAACCTGCTTTTACATAGACAGGAAAACAATGAACTAAGTTCTAAATGTATCATCTACAATACAAAAGGAATTGTAACTTATGGCTGGTATAATATTTTGCTGTTACTTCCTCTAATTTTGACTCCAAAATAGAGTCACAAGTTCTTTATAAAAAACATCTTTGTACTCTAGGTTCCAATTCTAACATGTAAAGAGTTTTGAAATCATCAGCCTTATCCTTACAACAGGAATAAAGCTAAAGACACTGAAAATCAACAACTTTTCTGGGACCCATCAGACAACTGCAGTCACATGACAAACTACCATTTTGAAATATGGAGACAGAGGAATACGGAGTACAACTGACATCAGCTTACCTGGAGCAGGAACCACGGAACTAAAAACTGGATGGGTCACCTGAATGGTAATTCAGATAAATTGCCGTAAGTTGATTGTGACATAGCTCAAGAATAAAAAACTCCTTGGAGCCACAGTCTTAGCAGGGTTTCAGCATATTCAGAGGTTTTTACCTCCAAGAACCCCAACAAGTTCTCATCATGAAGAAGCAAGAAAAATCATCTCTAGTCTTTGGCAAGGGGAGGAGAAAAGTAACCACTTTGAAATATGACCATTTTTTTCTTGTAACAAAGTCCTACGCTCCACTGAAAAAGATCTTATCAGAGCCTTATCTTATGTAGACAGAAGGGCAATTACCCAATTCCAGCCACCCACAGCCTTTCTGTCTTACCTAAGTGAGGAGAAAAAAAAAGGTAAAAGCAACTGTGAAAGTCACAGCCCTCATGGAAAGATCTGCTAAAAAACTGAGATTTAATCACAAGATTACAGAATTCTCTTTTCTCCCACTCCTTGCTACCAAATCAATGGGGATCTAATATAATAACAGTAGATTTGTAGCCAAAAGACCTGCAAACTTTAGACTCTATTTAAGAAGGAGTTCTTAGGGAAACCTAAAGACAACACCAGAGACAAAAACAAGGACATTAAAATAATTGAAAAACTCGACACCTACAGCTACCGAAAACGCTGGACACAGCCCAAATCCTAGCCAGGTTAAGATACAACCTCACACTAAAGGCCTACCGTGTCTCGTTCTCTTTTCCAAATGTATGTATATAGCTTTCAATAACAACAAAAATTCAAGGTATACTAAAAAGCAGGAAAAACACAGAAAATGCAAAGCAAGCATTAAACCAGACTCAGATATGACAGAAATGTTGGACTTAGAAATGGAAGGTAAAATAACTGTGATTCATATTTTAAGGGTCCTAATGGAAAAAATGTAGACATTATGTAAAAACAGAGGTAATGTAAGCAGAAATTTGACAATGATAAATAGACCTAAGAACCAAGTTAGGATTAAATATTAGGGTCCACCTGTTGCTAAAGCCCTAGATTGACCCTGGCTCATGTACAGATCTCCTTTAACTGCACTCAACCCTGTACTTCAGGGCTGCACATGTAGGGAGAATTGGATCTATAGAATTGTATAGGATATAGTTAATTTGCAGTTGGACTAGAACAGCCCTGTGCTTATCTCTGGGGAACATGGAAATCAACTGCTGACTCTTGGCCAAGATCAGGGCAGTGGAATAAATAATCACTTATAGAGTGTAATTTAAACTTTGAACCTCCTAAGGTGGCACTCAGGCCCAGCTTAATTATTGATGGTTTTCACCAGCATAATTAGCTAGACAGCTTTCTTGTCTATATAAGCAAATTGTTAGGGAGCTCCCCCTAAACCAAGGTTTCTTGTACAAATCTTGTCACCTAATCTGAAGACAAAGTATTTCTTTGCGGGCATAAGGATGACCCTGAAGAGCTATGTCTGGGAGAATCTGAGGGCCCTGTTGCTTGCCGGCATTATCTTCCTGCTCTTGCATGCTATCCTTTGGCTTCTATACTCTGTGAGATCATATAAGTCCTTTCAATGATCTGATCAATGAACTTCATAAAAATAAATATTTTCCAGGCTAATTGGAAGTTCGTAGACTGTTCATATCCTCTCACAGGTGAAATCTTCATACTGACAAACCATCATAATTGTTTAGGGAGATAAAAAATTGCAAATTTCAGAGCTTCATTAGAACTAGAATCAGAAGCTCCAGGGTAGAGCCTGGGAACTTGTATTTGTGGAACTCTGCCTAGATTGTTCTGATGATTAGCCAGGTGTGTGAACCACTGACCAAACCATGGAGCTCCTCAGTTACCCTCAAGCTCCCTTAAGGGTGTCGTGTAGCAGGAACACATTTTGTCTGCTGGGAAACCACATGGGTTAAAAAGTACGTTATAAATGAATTGAAACCAAAGAAAATGTTGGGTTAAGCACTTAGTACATACTGTTTTTTTAAACTTTTACATTAAATTGCTTGGCATGGTATAATGTGTATAAATGTTGCAATCAACCTCTAAATACCAATACTGTCAAAATTGTTACAAATATTGTCCTGACTAGTAGAAAGGAATTGCAACTATTATACAATGGTGTAGGTCATATCTTATAACCAGGAAAAATATTGTGTCTGAGAGACAATGGTGTATACACATTTAAAGCCGTGGCAGCCATCCTAGGCTTGTAACATAAATGGTGACCCAAAAATAATTTGGGGATTTTTTTTTTTCTCACCATAGCAAAGAGCCTGCTTTCAGGAACCAGGTTTCAGGAGCATTTATGCCACCACTGATAAGAGGTCAGACATTTCTAAAATGGCTTTATTTTTCAGAGGTGTATTTCTGCTTTATTTTGTTTCAGTTTAAATGGTAGTATGATCAGATACATTTATTTACAGTTGTCCCTTGGTATCCGTGAAGGATTGATTCCAGGATGCCACGTGAATACCAAAATTCAGGAATTCCCAAGCTCTTGATATAAAATGGCCTGGTATTTGCATATAACATACCATTATCCTCTGATATAATTTAACTTATCTCTAGATTACTTATCATACCTAATAAAATGTAAATCCTGTGCAAATCATTGTTATACTGTATTGTTTTGGGAATAACAACAAGGAAAATGTTTGTACATGTTCAGTACAGATGCAGTTTTTTTCTGAACATTTTTGATCCATGGTTGGTTGAATCCACAGGCATGGAACCCCCAGATGTGGAGGGTTGACTGTATTTATTTTTATTTTCTGTTTTGCTGAAATGAGCAAGCAGAGAAGGGAGAACATAAGCATTAATATCTGAATAGCATTTAAGTGCTGTGATTAAAAGCCTTGATTTTAGACCTGCCTGCAGGCTGTGTAATTCAAGTCCTAGCAGTGTTATTTATTGCTGTCGGACCTAGAAAAATGTTCTTTTTCCTCTCCTGTCTTTCTCACCTCAGATGCAAGATGCCAATAACAAGATCTCATGTTAGTTTCAGGATTATATGACTTAAAAATATACAGTGTTTTGAAAGCAATGGTAATTACTTAGTAATTACACAGTAATAGATATTTCACTAAGTGTTAGCTTTGTATTAATTATTGATGTAGCCTCTCCCATCCTTAACCACAACCTCCCTTACTCCTCCTCCCTCTCCAAACTATTTTGGTCCAGAGGAACAAACTAGTTAATCTAGCCAGTGTATACGATACAAGGTGTACTTGAAACTAATTCCAAAGAAGCCATAAAGATGAAGGCCAAAAATGAACAAAACTGGGAAAAGGAAAATATTCAGTTCCAAAAAAACATGTAATACTTTTAGTCTTTGTTTCAAACTGGAAATGCAAGAAATCTCTCTTTTGATTGACTTAGATATGAGCATCTGTAATTCAAAGACATATTTATTTTGATGGGTTTTGTTGGTCTTTATGTACAGGTAGAAAGAAAGAAACTATTTTTTATGAAGAACTGAAGTAATTCTGAGCCAGGACTGAGAATATAGTTAGTTTGTGGCATTTGGGAAATAATTTGGTTGTAAAAACATGAATTATAAATGTTTACATTTCAGATTCTGGGTATAAATTTGAAGCTACAGAAACAACCAAAAGTGAAATAAAAGTGGTTGTAGTTCATAATTTGTTCTAATTACATATATCAAATCAATGGCCTGGTAGGAAGCAAGAGGGTTAACTGAGAAGATTTAAATTAACAATGGTTTATTAAAGAGGAGATATTGGCCGGGCGCGGTAGCTCAAGCCTGTAATCCCAGCACTTTGGGAGGCCGAGACGGGCGGATCACGAGGTCAGGAGATCGAGACCATCCTGGCTAACACGGTGAAACCCCCGTCTCTACTAAAAATACAAAAATCTAGCCGGGCGAGACGGCGGGCGCCTGTAGTCCCAGCTATTCGGGAGGCTGAGGCAGGAGAATGGCGTAAACCCGGGAGGCGGAGCTTGCAATGAGCTGAGATCCGGCCACTGCACTCCAGCCTGGGCGACAGAGCGAGACTCCGTCTCAAAAAAAAAAAAAAAAAAAAAAAAAAAAAAAAAAAAAGGAGCTATTTACAGATCTGTGAGCATGGTTCAAGGAATGAACAAAGTGAGACACCCAGCTGCTGGAGCCAGGGAGGAAGGGGCAAAGAGACAGTGGAAGCTGAAAGACACAGAGAAAAAGCCATGGAAGCCGACCCCCCAGCAGCTGCTGCCAAACTGCAGGAGCGCAGGAAGTGAATGCTGCTGTGTGGGAGGAGATGGCAGAGTGGTGATGATATCCAAATTGCCTTCTTCTTTTTCCTTCTACTTTATGATCCCCTCCCTGCCAACACCTCCCATTAGTGACCCAACAAGAAGTCAGAGAGTTAGGGAGCAGCCCAAATAGGGCACCAAGTCAGGTAGATGAACAAGAAATAAACTTCTCATCCAGCTGAGATTCTACTAGCAGTGTCATTGACCCCTGTTTGTGGCTCAGATAGAGACTTGGGATTTAAGGGAAGCTACGTTAGGCTAAGGTATAGCCGTTCCTGCCCTGTGTATTTATCCTGCTTTAAATCCTTAGCTAAACTGGAATTTAATCTAATGTTACATTGGAGGTGTGTCTGTTGCACAGAAACTGTCCAATTCATATGGGTAAAAAAATTGATATAAGTAAATCCATGGGAAATGGTTGATTAAGCACTGAATATATCCTTAAAATTTAAAGAAAAAAATTACAACTAAATTTAAATTACTGTATTAAAATAAAGTACTATAATCTTGTTGATAATTTAGGGGAGTGTTTAGTGGCAAAAATTTAAAAAAAAAAAACTCTTTAAAAGCAAGTATTTGTTTAGAGAGCTTGAGTTTTGCTCAACAAGAGATTTTCTTGGTAACTCTTACTAATCTACATTATTTCTCTTCTGGCCTTTTCAGGCATATGACAATCTCAAAAGATTGTTTTTCTGAGACTAAATACAAGAAAACTCTACTACAGTGAAGAAAAAAAGCATAGATTTCAGAAATGGAAACTATAGGTTTGATACTAACTCCTGCACACATGTAATATTTGGAGAATTGTTTACAGTTTTATAATATCAATATCATCTACAAAAGTTTAAAGAACCCAACTTTACCTCTAGGGCTGTGGTTAGGATTAAATAAGATAAATTATATAAAAATGTCTACTACAGTGCCTAGATCATAGCATGTCTTCAAAAAAGTTTTCTTTCTTCTGCCAATATTTTCTAATCACCTACTTTAGGCCCTTTGTCAGATAATATACTTTAAATTAGAACACGAAGTATTCTAAATTGTGCCTATATCTGAGTAGATGCTGAATAACTATAATGCTGTGTGGAACAGAATTGGACCTTTGCCCCAAAGCATAAGATTTTTGCTTATAGTAAAATGGAATAAACATATATACACATAAAATATGCTCTACATATGAGTAGAAAGAAACTAAGAGCTGTGGGATATTATAGTACAGGGTGAGTATCGAGAACTAACAAGATGGTGAAGCCTTCACAAAAGAGATGGGGCTAAAGCTGGGTCTAGAAATATTGGGAGCATCTGGACACACGTACCAGATAGGGAAGGTTATTCCAGACCTGGGGAATTTCCTAAGCAAAGTAGCGGAGAAGAGTAAGCAAGATATGTTCTGATAAGTTAATAAATGAGGCTGACTTGAAAGGAAAGTTCACGGAATACAGAGTAAGAATGGCTGCCTGGCAAACAAGAATTGGTTTGGCCAGGCGCGGTTGCTCACACCTATAATCCCAGCACTTTGGGAGGTCGAGGCAGGCAGACCACAAGGTCAGGAGAACAAGACCATCCTGGCCAATATGGTGAAACTTGTTTCTACTAAAAATACAAAAATTAGCTGGGTGCGGTGGTGCGTGCCTGTTATCTCAGCTGCTTGGGAGGCTGAGGCAGGAGATCGCTTGAACCAGGGAGTCGGAAGTTGCAGTGAGCCGAGATCGCACTACTGAACTCGAGTCTGGTGACAGAGCGAGACTCTGTCTCAAAAACAAATAAGAATTGGTTTGAGGATTACCTCAAGTGCTTAATCAGTTTGAATTTGAAGGTCTTGGAGCATTTTAAGTGATAGATAAAATAAGTATTTTAAAAAATTAGTCTTGGGCAGAATTGATTTGGCCTAAGTTATAATGTATGAAAGTGAAAAAGTATGAAAGTTATAATGTATGAAAGTGACAAAGTAGGCCGGGCGCGGTGGCTCAAGCCTGTAATCCCAGCACTTTGGGAGGCCGAGGCGGGCGGATCACGAGGTCAGGAGATCGAGACCATCCTGGCTAACACGGTGAAACCCCGTCTTTACTAAAAATACAAAAAGAAATTAGCCGGGCGCGGTTGTGGGCGCCTGTAGTCCCAGCTACTCCGGAGGCTGAGGCAGGAGAATGGCGTGAACCCGGGAGGCAGAGCTTGCAGTGAGCCGAGATCGCGCGACTGCACTCCAGTCTGGGCGACAGAGCGAGACTCCGTCTCAAAAAAAAAAAAAAAAAAAGAAAGTGACAAAGTATGAAAGTTATAATGTAGGAAAAGCTTTTGATAAAATCTTAGCATTAATTGAAAATATTTTGTATGTTTTCTTGTCATGATATGTATAAATCAGGAAAGTATTGTTTTTTGTCAACATAAAATCAATCGTGTCTGATATTTGAGACTTATTATTTAACTTGGAAATCTTCATGAACATTTTTTCTGGCAACTAGAGCTAAAGAGACAATTGGCTCATAGAGCAAAAAATGAATGGAATTTAAGAGGAGAGGAAGGAGCTAGGATTTTGGATGCTCTTTTCATCTTTCATGAATATTGGAAAACTACAGGATTTTGGAATGGATCTTTGGCATCGAACAGAACTTAACTTTAATTTTGACTCTATCATTTTTTTGGCTGTGCTATCTTGATGTAGCTACTTCTATCAATGTTAAATTCCTCATTAGTAAATGAAAAGAAATTATGCCTGCTTCTCAAGATCATTGTAATAAATGAGATTTGTATGTATGCCACAATGCCTGGCAAATACTAGATGCTCAATTGATGTTATTTAGCTTTATTGTCGTTTTTGGTAAATGATGATCTCAAGTGCAAAGGTCAGGTATAGAATACTCGCATAATAATGGTTGAACAAATTCTTATGATGACAATCATTAGCTGTAGTTATTATTTTTCAAATCTCTAATAAAGAAAAGTGAAATTGTATGGATCAAGAGAAACCCTGGTTGTCACCCTTAGACTCCTTTGGCTTTGAATTCATTACCTCGTGATCTCTCTTCCCATTAACAGTTTTATGGCAGCAATGGCAACAAAACCCAAATTGACAAAAGGGATCTAATTAAACTAAAGAACTTCTGCACATCAAAAGAAACTACCATCAGAGTGAACAGGCAACCTACAGAATAGGAGAAAATTTTTGCAATCTATCCATCTGACAAAGGGCTAATATCCAGAATCTAGAAAGAACTGAAACAAATTTACAAGAAACAATCAAACAACCCCATCAAAAAGTGGGCGAAGGATATAAACAGACACTTCTCAAAAGAAGACATTTATGCAGCCAACAGATACATGAAAAAATGCTCATCATCACTGGCCATCAGAGAAATGCAAATCACAACCACCATGAGATACCATCTCACACCAGTTAGAATGGCGATCATTAAAAAGTCAGGAAACAACAGGTGCTGGAGAGGATGTGGAGAAACAGGAACACTTTCATGTTGTTGGTGGGACTGTAAACTAGTTCAACCATTGTGGAAGATAGTGTGGTGATTACTCAAGGATCTAGAACTAGAAATACCATTTGACCCAGCCATCCCATTACTGGGTATATACCCAAAAGATTATAAATCATGCTGCTATGAAGACACATGCACATGTATGTTTATTGCAGCACTATTCACAATAGCAAAGACTTGGAACCAACCCGAATGCCCATCAATGATAAACTGGATTAAGAAAATGTGGCACATATACACCATGGAATACTATGCAGCCATAAAAAAGGATGATTTAATGTCCTTTGTAGGGACATGGATGAGGCTGGAAGCCATCATTCTCAGCAAACTATTAGGACAGAAAACCAAACACTGCATGTTCTCACTTATAGGTGGGAATTGAACAATGAGAACACTTGGACGCAGGAAGTGGAACATCACACTCCAGGGCCTGCACCCGATATTGGAAGGCATTGGGTGCATGTATTAGGTGGAGGGATAATTTCAGCTCATTAGGTGCTAAAGCTATTTAATATTAGAGGCATCCTAGAATGGGATCAGTGGTCTCTGGAGGTGGTAGGCAATCTGTCACTTGGAATGTCCAGGAGGGTTCTGCAATGGGAGTTTCAGCACTGAGTGGGTGGGGGCATGGGAGAGGGATAGCATTAGAAGATATACCTAATGTAAATGATGATTTAATGGGTGCAGCACACCAACATGGCACATGTATACATATGTAACAAACCTGCACGTTGTGCACATGTACTGTAGAACTTAAAGTATAATAATAATATAATAATAATAATAATAAACAGTTTTATGACTCTTCTTCTGGCTGGAGAAAGGGCATTGGTACAGCCCACAATACATGCATATCTTCTTTAATTCAAAATTTTTGTGTATGAACTATTTCTCACCACTTCCTTGAATTTGAGAGTAACTTCAGGCTTATCATTTTTCCAGCTGGGGAACCCAAGGTGACAGATTAAGTGCTTTTGTCATTATTTCTTGGAGAGATAGGGATGTTCAGCCTCCTGAACTGTGAGCCAGAGGCTTTTTATATGGAAAGAGCATTTTGATGTGAATTGTATTTTGTGAAATGTGAGTTTCAGCGCCAAAATACTGTAGTCCTCACTGTTAACCTCTTGTTGAACATTAAATCAAATTATTGTTACTGGGAAACCTCCATTACATTACAAAGCAGAGCCAAGATTCTCGGGTTTACAAGCTTCATGTGCAAATTACATACTGCTGCCGACAGCATGGGTGAGGCTCTAAGGACATTTGATATTCTAGAAGTTTATTTTATGAAGCCAAATTTAATCAGAATGTGGGTCACAAAAATGGATCATGATGTTAATGATCTACTTCATTGGAGTCCAAGTTCATTGAGTGAGTGAGCGTAATATTGTACAAGGTTTTTTTCCCAGAAATATTATTTTTCCTTACCTCCCCCAAGCAGTTCTGAATTGACCTTGGCAACAGAAACTAAAAACTCATTTAGGCCTGACAGATAAGAGCTATGCCCTTCCAGGTGCTAAGAGTATTGTTTGCTGGCTTAGAACACTAGATGGCAGAAATGCTCTTGTTAAGATTTGCCGAGTTGTCAAGGAGAGCGGTTTTATTGACAGCAATGATGAGCTCACTTAATTAGTCACCCATACACATGAAAGCCACACAGGATGCTCTAATCGAAAGGGACATGTACTTTGCAGTCCATAGGGAACTAGTTTTTACAATATGAATGGCTTGGCCAAGGATGCTTTTTATGAGGCCTGCCTATTCATTTCAGTAATGGAGCAGAGTCATCTAGGGCTCTGCTGTCCATTCATTAATGGGGAGTGTTAGGAGAAAAAGGAAATCTGGATTTAAACCCTGACAGATCATTGTGTTTGCTACTGAAAATCTCTGCATATGCATTTTGGTGCCCAAGAAAAGACTGAGAGAAAGAGCTTACTGCAATTTTTTCTCTCTTATGATTGAGAGGAATGATTTGCTTCATAGCAGAGAAACCTAATTAAAGAATGGACCTCAGAAATGATCTAATAACCAGAATCTTGTCCAAGTGGTACTCAATTGTGTTACTGTGCCTCAATATTATCTCTGGTACTTTTTTTGAAAAAGAAAAGTAAGTGTCTGGTTATTACTCTAGCCACACAGAGTCAGAATCCCTGGGATATCTATATTTGAAAAGGTATGTGGACGATTCTGAGGTGCAGAATTTTTACCCTTGAGTAACATTTTTAATTCGAGAATCAGAGTCAACCCTCCATATACTAAGTGCGCTCAAAGGACCTAGTCTCCACAACAAACAATTTTCTCTCAGCCTAATTGTAATGTGAATGTCTTCTCACTGGCCACTGGTTTGTATCAAAGACTCCTGGGATAAAGTGTAACAGTTGTATAGAATGTAAGTCATTAGCAGAATTTAGCTTTATAGATTAAAATAGTTTGATATATTTTTCACAAGTGATAATGACTTAAAGCACTGAATTTCTCAAGGTTGAGAAAGTATTTTGATCTTGAATTTTGAGAAATACGGGGCTGAGCAGAGTATGGCACTGACACCACTAGTCACCTGGAAGGCAACATATGAAGGGAAGGGGGTTGTTATCAGAAAAGTGATGGGCTCTTGATCAGGAATTTGGAGGATACTTAAAAAATGTCTTTGTGTGTTTTCCAACTCTACCATGGGCTGGCCAGGCTCTCTGTTGAGTGTGACGGAGCCCATTAAAAAGATATAATTTGAAGGACAGGAATGGAGAAGCTGCATCCAGTGGTTTCAATGGTACATTTAATCTCTGGGTGATCATAGAGCAAAAGTCAAATCTTCTCATGTTGAACATTCGCTTTTCTTTGTGTACAGGTTTTGGGGTTTTAGGAGTTGTTGGCAAGACTCTAAGACATTGAAATGAAAGGCTAAAAGTGAAAAGTTCTATCGATCAGTCAAATATGTGTGAGTCCAGTCTGCTTGATTATACTTTTCTTGTCGAGTTGATCTGCTATTTTAGTGTTATGAAGGTACAGTTTAAATTGCCACTCAATTTAAGTAGATTGTGTCTAACACTAGTAACTTTGGTGAAAAAAATCAGTTGACCTTATTATTTGATGTCATGAAATACCAAAAACTTCCTTGATTTACTCAGCTTTTGCTTTTTAAGTATTGTATTGGCAAGGAAGCCCTAGCTAATCTGTTATGAAAAAATATCCAGAGAAATATCATTTTCCATTTTGGAGAAAAAAAACTTATTTATTAACTATGAATTAGCAAACTACTCATCTATTTATTCATTAAATTTTACCGGAATCTTTTTCTCTTAACAGCTGTAGTAGCATAGTCATTATTATAACTTCATGAAAAGTAAACACTGAATTCAACTAATACAATCAATATCTATGCCAGAATATATTTTGTATTCTTAGCTCAACCAATGTCATCAATACCTGCTTCAGAAAACAGTCTTGATCGACTTGCCAATATTTACGGTGATCTTGATGCAGTTCATGCATAATGGCTAGATTTCAGAAACAATAAAAGGGAGCATAAGATGTACAGGAAAGTTCCCTCACTGAAAGAAATATTCATGTTTTCACAGCAGCCTTTTTTTTTTTTTTTTTTTTTTAAGACAGAGTCTCGCTACGTCACCCAGGCTGGAGTGCGGTGACATGATCTCGGCTCACTGCAAGCTCCGCCTCCTGGGTTCATGCCATTCTCCTGCCTCAGCCTCCCAAGTAGCTGGGACTACAGGCGCCCGCCACCATGCCTGGCTAATTTTTTTTGTATTTTTAGTAGAGATGGGGTTTCATCGTGTTAGCCAGGATGGTATCGATATCCTGACCTTGTGATCCACCCACCTCTGCCTCCCAAAGTGCTGGGATTACAGGCTTGAGCCACCGCGCCTGGCATTCAGCAGCCTGACTCTTAAGTTTTGCATACTACTGCTATGCAGGGCATAGAATTGGAGTGAGTAATCCTCCTCATTCACTGATATTCTGATTCAAAATTTTGCTGAACCCTAAAGGAACATACATTTCCCAAGCTGTATTTTTGTATCACAGGCATATATAAAGACTGCAATTATTTCTCAAGGGGAACCTGTCATAAGTACTACATTGGAAGTTAGTCCAACATTTATAGCTTTAGCTTGGAGTTGCAATTGCTGGCAATGTGTAAACATATTTGCCATTAGTGTTGAATAATGCTCCCTCACGTCACAGAAAACATTGTTCTGCATTTGTGCTTCTTAATCTTGTTGAATAAGAACATTGCAATGCAAGAAGGCTCATTGGCTAGTGTGGAAGTGGCAGTGTGTTGCTTTTGAAAACTGGCCTGTAAATTTGTCAGGGGGAGCTGTTTTTATTAGTATGGTCACTGAAAGTTTAGAATCATCGGAGAGTAAGCAACCATTGGTAAACGAAGCAGATGATAAACCCTTATTTAACTCTCCATTTATTATTTGGTTACTGATTTGCCTGCTTGTACTAAAACAAAGATTTACTTTACTCAGGAAGGAAATAAATTTGTCTCTTTTTTATTTTTGTTAAGCAATCAGTTACGAATAAGGGACATCAGGTCAACATTTCATATATGATAATAATTGATTGGATAAGAGAGTTCTTTGCTTTAGACCTTCACCTTTCATTTCTCAGTGAAACGTGCTTTCAAAGACTGGCTGCCTGAAATAACACGTGATAAATGTACATTACTCTATGGTTTCTTCAGGTAGGTGTGCATGCTTCTTATCAAGTGTGCCAATGAGTCATTTTGTCAAGTGAGTAATTAAAATGTCAATGGAGTGGATGAATTCTGTGTAAATATTCAGCTCATCATGTAGCATCAGGTAATAGAATCGCCGTTTTGCTAGATTTGAACTATAGTGATTAGATCGATGGACACTTTGGAAGAGGAAAAAATCACTGACATCATTTGACATCATTCCACTTGGAAGTGGAAATTCTATGTAGGGAAGAGCTCTCTCACTCATTTCAGTCATCCTTAAATCATAGCATTATATGTCCTTGGAACTACTTTGTGTTCAATTTTGCAGTAAAATCAGATAGGTTTCGTGTCCTTTTAATTATCTTATGACTTGCAGGTAGCAGTTGCAAATTGATATCTTAATATTTACTGTTAGGGAAGTTTTGTTTACCCTGAATTCTTCTGGTCTGCAATTTTTTTAAAAAAGTTAATGGTCATTCCCAACACTTATAATTCATACATTTCTAATTAAGTCCATATTTTTGGTTTCTTTAAAATAATGAACAATATGACAACAGTCGCTCTGTGTTTATACAAACATAGATTGGAGTTAAATAGCAGCTGCCACATTTAGACAGAAGAAGAAAAGTTCCTTGGTCTGCCACATTCTCCTGTCTTTCTTAATTGTTACTCTGAGAGTGCTAGCTTCCATTTCTTATCATGCTTGCATTGTTGTATTTGTGATAGTAGAGCTAAAAGGGAAATAAAACATTTCCCATAAAAATTGCTTATCAGAAGTGAGAAAATGAAAGCCAGAGAGAGAGGGTCATATGTTTTCAGAAACAGTCATGAGATTTTCTTGTGAAATCTATTTTTTCTAGATTTCTTCCATCTACTAATCTATGAGCAAAAATGTCCACATTCAAAACCCACTCCAGGCTGCTTTGCTCCATGTTTCAAACCTTCTTCCTCCTCCCATGTTTAGTGTGGAGACCACCGATATCTTGCTTTGTGGCACTGATACCTCATAGAGTCTCAGGGACACGATTGCTCTTTCTAACTTTAAGAAGTACTATTGACAACTGTCAAAGCTCTCTCAGTATGCTTAGTTTTCCTTTTGCTTAATTTTGTATATTTTCAAAGAAAATTTGTGCTTTTTCACCCTGACATAGAAGTTTACACCTGATTTTGTTTTACAAATTACAGAGTTGATAGACATAATAGGCAATCCTTTTGTGTGTGTGTGTGTGTGTGTGTGTGTGTGTGTGTGTGTGTGTACAGTACTTCATGATTCTTTACCTATCATTCCTGGTCTCTCTAGAAACTGTGTTATGATTATATAGATTCTGGAACCAATAAGACATAGACTTCTAATTCAAATGTTGCCGAAGTCCTGAGTTCAGGGAAGGAAGATGGGCAAAATTATAATCAAAGAGAAATGCTGCTTCTGTAATTTGTGAGAACTGTAATAGTACAAGGAGTGAGATTAAGATGTTACTTAAAAAGAAAAAAATCTGGTTAATATACTCCAAGTTCCCAAAGAGAATATATACTGCCAGAGTAAAAATAATAGATGTAAGGGCATTCTCCATTATGCTGTGAACTTGGTCTGAAAAGACGGTGTAGAACTTGATCATATATACAGAAATTATCTGTCTATGCCAAGGACAGGTTTGGGGCTCTCTTACCAACATAGCATTCATATATGTAGTCTCATCTTCTTTCTTCTTCCCAAGCCTATCTCTGACTCTTGATCTTCCTGCTTTAATGGCAAGGTCAGAGATAACTAGAGAAGCAGCATCAGCAACTCTCAGGTCCATTTTTCATCACCAATGAAGTGGAATAAAGCATGTATAAAAGGGAGAAGGCATCCAAGTGAAACAGAGATGACCAGGTTTTTATCCTGTCTCTGCCTTACTTCTCAGGCTTCACGGAGCAAGTATCAGGTGAATATATCTTTATACACATGATATTTAACAACTTTGAAAGTTGTAAATCCCAGGGCAAGAGTCTAATCCATAGACAAACTCCTCCCCTCTGAGGATGAATTAAGTGCAACCACTGCAAAAACAACAACAACCCTAAGTTTAACATGTGTTTGTTTGTGTGTGTGTGTGTGTGTATACACACCGATTATAAATTATATTGATATAAAGGATGTATAACACTCAATTTCTGAATAATAACAAAATATATGATAGTCTCCATTATAAATTCCTCATTGCCAGTTGATTCTTATGGAACATTTTCATTGATTTTTGCCCAACTCTTGTATCTGTAGTGAAACTATGGTTGTAATAGATGGATGAGTATAGTTCTGACATAAATGTTGGTGGTAATTCTTATTTACCTTAATGAGTAAGATGAAAAGGAAACAACAAGGATATAGACCCATACTTCACTAATGTGTCACGGAAGTGAGTGGCTTTCCCGAATCAAAGTATGATTTTTGAATATAGTACAACTACATTCTCAATGTTTTATGCTCTTTATAATGTAAGAGCTGCATGCACAACAAATTTTTAACTTCAATATGCAGTATTAACATCTTTTACATCTACAGTTCTAGTCAGAAATAAATGACAGTCTGTGTGATAGTGCTTAGCACACAGCCTAGCAGATAGTAAGTACTAATTCAATGGTAGATATTCCTCCTCTTCTTTCCCCATGTCCTCAAAACCAGCTCACCAAACAGCATCATGAAACATGCACCAGGAAATAGCAAAGCCAATGTGTCAGTGTCTTAGTCTGTTTGCTGCCGCTATACCAGAATATCACAGACTGGGTACCATAACAAGGAGGAAAATTTATTTCTCACAGTTTTGGAGGCTGGGAAGGCCAGTATTGCATCTTGTGAGGGCCTTCATGCTGTGTTATCCCATGGTGGAAGACAAAGAAGAAGGTGAGACAGAGAGAGGCAATCAGTTCAAACTTGTCTTTTCATCAGAAACCCACTCCCTAGATGGTGGCTTTTCTTCATTCATGAGGGTGGAGTCCTTATAACCTAATCATCTCTTAAAGATCCCACCTCTTAATACTGTTACAATAGCAATTATATTTCAAAATAAGTTTTGGAGGAGACATTCAAACCATAGCAAGTAGGAAAAATAGTGGCTACTAATATTTACTAATCACTTGTCATGGGCTACTCACTTCTCACATGTAATTTATTTTAACATTTACAGTAATGCTATGAGGTAGGTACTATCAGTATATCAATCTACAGGTGGGCAAATTGAGGGCAGAGATATTAAGTAAATTTCTAAAGTTCATATGGCCAAAATATGCAAGAATAACTTCTCTGATTTTGTAACCCACAATTGTAGAAACTGTTTTATAAAGTTATGACATAAAATAATATTGAACAATTTGTAAAATATGAATTTTTAAAATAAGTTTATGTTCAAATATTGAAATTTAAATTCTAATAAAATAAGTCTCCTATCCCTTGTTGACACAGAAAAATATAATGTACCAGGATATGCACAGAAGACACTCTTTGCCCCCATTTTTTCTTAGTTGGCTCAGTCCCAGGCATTGGTGGTTTCTCTGGAGTCTGGCTTCCTCCTTCACAGCTTTAGTCAAGTGTGTTTCCCTTTAAAACCGATGTTGCTCCTTGGCACCAATTAATTACCTCTGAAATTGGAAAAAAATTCAACTCCAACTCTCATACATTTCATTTTTCCAAAATCTCAGGAGATAAAAACACATAAGAATGAAAGCACCAGATATTTTTTTGTTGTTGCAGTAACTTACTACTTAAGAAACCATTTTGTTATAGTATACCCAAGCCAAAGTATTAATCTCAGGACATAGCAGATATTTTGTTCTAGATCTTGTTGCTATAGATCATACCAAAATTTCATCTTGGAGAAAAATAAAATATAGAAAAATCAGAAGAAAGCAAAATTTACATAATATATATGTGTGTACATATATAATTTCTGTGTGTGTGTGTGGATATACATATATATACACACATGTATATATATGTTTGGTTATTATATGTGTATATATACATAAATACACATATATACATATATACACAACTACACACGTATATATGTTTACATATGTAGGTGGCCCTTTGTATTTTTGGATTCTGCATCCATGAATTCAATTATAGATGGAAAATAGTTGGGGAAAAAAATTGCATCTGTATTGAAAATGTATAGACTTTTTCTTGTTTGTATTCCCTAAGCAATACAGTATAACAACTATTTACATAGCATTTACATTGCATTCAGTATTATAAACAATCTAGAGAATATTTAAAGTATGTGGAAGGATGTGGGTAGGTAGGTTTTATGTAAATGCTAGGCTATTTTATATCATGAATTTGAGTATCCATGGATTTTGGTGTCCCTGGAACCAATCCTCCATGGATACAAAGAGATGACTGTATTTAATTGTGTGTATAATTTTGTATATATATGTGTATGTATATATGTGTGTGTGTAGATAGATCGATAGATTAGATAGATAGATAGATAGATAGATAGATAGATAGATAGATCTTTCCAAATCTGTCAATTAAGTCTAGGACCTGTGAGTGAAATCTCAACTGAGAGAAGTCCTCCATCAGGAAGTTAATGATGACACAGTAGCTGTTATTCTTGGTGCAGAGTTGTGGGACCACCACCAATGCATATTAACTCATCTCTAAAAATGACATGTAAAACATTTTAATCTTTCAAAATCTGCTATAGTGCAACTGCAAATCCTCAAAATTTCCCTCATGTTGCCTTCTTTTTTGAGATGTTCATTAATATATGTAAAACCTATGTCCTTTCAATTTCCTCTCAGCCCCTCCTGGCATTTCTGGCATTCCAATGCTATATTAAGAGGACCTCCATCTAGGAATGAAGTTTTAATTCTACATTTCTGATAGGCACATCTTCAGAATGAGTTCAGAAGCTTTGTTGGTGTTGAGTCATGCTGTAGAATTACTTAAGACTTTGGTTTCTAACAAAGTACCCCTTACCCCATATTTAACTAATCTAGTTGTTTTCCTATTTTCTTTACTTAGAACACTATTCTTGGTTCCTTCTTTGATTTCATCTGATCTGCAAACATCTTCATTATTTAAAACCTGGAGCATACGAACAGTGTTCTATAAAATCAATGAAAATTATAAGCAGATCATTTTTCAAGAGAGAGCAAGACCTCAGAACTATTCTGAACACTTTAACCTCTGGAAAGTGCACCTGAAGGGAGAATGTGCCCATTTGCACTTACACATTAACTCCTGTTAAATCTCCACTTCCTGGAACTGTGATTCAATGACCTGCCCTATCCATTATATGAGAGCAAAGAAAAGCCAAGGGAGGAGGATAGAGAGGAGCCATCAACTTTCCCTGATTTTCACACTAGATAGCACAGTTGTTAAAATCATACATCAATCAAGCACACACACTACCTTTCAATAAACTGTTTCCCTAATATCTCACTTCTTGGGCATTCCCCTTCTCATCTCCACCTCTAGAGAATAATACCTTCTCTCTAAAAGTAAAGAAAATTAACCCCTACCACATCTTTGCCTCAGATTATCTTGCAATCTTGTGAACCAAAGTAGTGTAGTGATTAAAGGCACACACTTTCTGCTCATAATCTGGCTCTGCCACTTAATAGTCATACAAATTTGTTCAAGCCTCCATTTCCTTTTGGGAAGATTAGAGATATTTGTTAATAAATGTAGCCAGCTCATAGAATTTCCATGGGAATGAAATGGGATACTGAAGCTCCTAGCATAGTATCTGCCCAAAGCGGGGAATTAAATGGATGCTATGTATCTCCTTTCTCTTCTCCTCCTTTTCCTCTTACTTCATAATATTTGTCTTTGTTGCCATATGTACACATTTATTTTCTTGTCTTCATCTTTAGAAGCATTACGATTTCTGCATGAGGCAAAGTAGTGGGAAGCAAGAGGATTCAAAGAAAGAAATGTGTGTGTGTGTTTGGGGTCGGGGGAGAATGCTCAGAAAATGCAGGAAAGTTTGATCATACGAATAATCAATAATTCTTACCGTTGTTGGAGTATTTACTATATTGTAATTACTGGTGAGGTCCTTATATGCATTATTAGTATTTGATTCTCAAAACCTTTTAGGATAGGTAACATTACCTTTAATTGCAAAGAGGATAACTAAATCCCAGAAAAAATGAGCACAGATGGACATCTATGAAATGTTGAGTGATAAATAAAGCCAGTCTCGCTGTGTCAACATTTATCCTCTTTATATACCTCGACTCTATAAAAAGAATAAAAGAACAAACGGAAAGAGGCAGGGAAAAGGAGAGTTCATACGAAAAGAGAAGAATGAAGAAGAGGAGAGGCTGGAGTTAGAGGAAGATGGTCAAAGAGAACCCCCTAGTGATCACCCCCCTGCAGGAACATCAAATTGAATAACTATCCATGCAAGAAAGAACCTTTATAAGAACTAAAAAATCAGGTAAGAGATCACAGTTTCTGGTTGTAATGTAACAGGATGGAAACGTGAATGGAAGAGGGTAGGGAAGAGTCTCAATTGCCTACACCACCTCTCCCCCAACAGGCAGTGCAGCCCAAAGAGGAAATCTGTGCACTCAAGAAAGGGAGAGCAAAGTGACTGTGGGATTTTGTATTAGAACTCAGCCCCACCCTGTCACAGTGGAACACAGCACTAAAAAGAATCCTGCCATTGCCCATAGGGAAAGCATTTAGATCACCCCTGGGCCAGAGGGGAGTCTGCCATTCCTGGAGGAGAAACCCAATTTCCAGCCTTCCTAACTACTGGCTCCCTAAAGTGGCCTTGGGACCTGAATAAATTTCAATGGCAGCCAGGCATAGCAACTGCTGTTCTTAGGAAAGCCCTGGTGCTGCACTGGTCTAGAAGGCTGTGGTCTCAGAGTGTGACCCAGTGTGACATCAGCTGTGGCAGCCACAGGAGTGCCTGCATCACTCCTCCCCCAACTCCAGACAATACAGTGCAGAAAAACTCCTTCCTAAGGGAAGGAGAGGGAAGGAGAACAAAGAGTAGAGGAGACTTTGTCTTGTAACCGGGTACCAGCCCAGCTACAGTAAAACGAAGCACGAGGCAGGATCCTAAAGCCCCTGATTTCAGGTTATTACTCCAGGATAACACTTCTAGATGTACCCTGGACCAAAAGGAAATCTTCTGCCCTGGCAGAGCAGACACAAGGACCCCCCATCCTGCAAACTTCAACATCTCTGACTAAAAGTGGCCTCAGGCCTTGAATAAACATCAGTGTCAGGCAGAAACAATCATGGGCTTTGGTGAGCATTGTGCTGGTCTGAGAGGCCATAGGCTTTGAGTACAACCCAGCATAGTGCCAGCTGCGGTGGCTATGAGAGTGCCTACGTCATCCCTCCTCCAACAGCAGGAAGCCTAGCATACACATACACATACACACACACACACACACACACCTTTCACGTGAGAGAAAGAGAAGTAAAGGACGTTGCCTGAGAACACAGATAATTCTCCCTTATCTTTCCCAAGTCCATCAGGGCTGGTATCTAGAAATAACCAGTATCACACTGTAGGCTTAGAGAGCCCTCTAGTACTGAAATGGGTGCAGATACCATGGGCTTAGGTAAGTCAATGCTCAATCTCTTTTGACTTTTTGGAAGGCCCTCTGAAGAAGGATGAATACACACAAAATTAGACAGTGAAGACTGAAATAAATACCGAACTCCTAAATGCCCAGACATCCACAAATATTCACAAGCATAAAGAACATTCAGGAAAACATGACCTCACAAAATGAACTAAATAGGGTACCAGTGACCAACCCTGAAATAGTGGAGATATATGAATGCTCAGACAGGCAATTGAAAATAATTATTTTAGGGAAATTTAACAAATGTTCAGCAAACACAAGAGAAGAAATTAAGGAATGCATCAGAGAAATTCAACAAAAATATTGAGGTAATAAAAAAAATTCTGGAGCTGTAAAATTCAACTGATGAACTGAAAAATGCATCAGGTTGTCTCAAAAGCAGAATTGATCAAGCAGAAGAAATAATTAGCTTGAAGACAGGCTGAAAATACACAAAGGAGAGAAAAGAAAAAAAAAAAGTACACTTACAAGATCTAGAAAGTAACCACATAAGGGCAAATCTAACAATAATTGACCTTAAAGAGGAAGTAAAGGAATAGATCAAGACAGAAAGATTCTTCAAAAAATAATAGCAGATAACTTGTCAAACCTAGAGGAAAGTAAGAATAACCAGGTACAAGAAGGTCAACAAACATCAAGAAGACTCAACCCAAATAAGATACTACAAGGAATATAATAATCAAACTCTCAAAGGTCAAGGGCAAAGAAAGTACCCTAAAAGCAGCAAGAGAAAATAAGTAAATAATGTATAATGAAGCTATGATACATCTGGCAGTAAACTTCTTGGCAAAAGTTTATAAGGCCAGGAGGGAGTGGAATGACACACTAAAAGTGGTAAAGAAAAATAATAACTTTGAACCTAAAATACTGTACTCCAAAAAGCTATCTTTCAAACACGTGAGAGAAATACTTTCCCAGACAAATGAAAGTGAATGGAATTCATCATTACCAGACTTGTCTTACAAACAATACTACAGGAGACTCTTTGATCTGAAATAAAAGGATGCTGACATGCAACAGGAAATCATCTGAAAGAATAAAGCTCATTGATAGAAGTAAGTACACAGACAGATTAAGAATACTCTAATGCTGTAATTGTGGTATATAAACCACTCATATTTTTAGTATGAAGACTAAAAGACAAATACATCAAAATAATAATTACAACACATTTTAAAAGACCATAGTAAAAAAATATAAATTCAAATAGTAAAATGTCAAAAAATAGGGAAATGGGTTAAAGTACAGAGGATTCTTTTTTACAATTTTTTCTTTGTTTCTTTTCTTTGTAATCAAAGTTGAGTTGTCACCAATTTAAGTTAACTTGTTATATCTATAAAATGTTTCTTGTAAGACTCATGGAAACCGCAAAGCAAAAACCTGTAATAGAAAACTATGTGAAAAAGAAAAAGAAAGGAATTAAAACATCCTCTCAAAGAAAATCACTTATCCACAAAGGAAGAGTGTAAGAAAGGAAGAAAATAAGAGAAGACTTACAAAACAACCAGAAAACAAATAACAAAATAGCAGTTGCAAATTCTTACCTATCAATCATATTGACTGTAAATGAGACAAAATCTATATGCTGCCACACGAAACTCGCTTCACCTGTAAAGGCACACATAGACTGAAAGTGAAGGATGGTAAAATGTATTCTATTCAAGTGGAAATCAAAAAAGAGCAGGAGTAGCTATAATTAAATCAGATAAAATAGACTTCAAGTCAAAAACTGTAAAAAGGGACAAAGAAGGTCATTATATAATAATGCAATGGTCAATTCAACAAGAGCATATTATTGTAAATATAACCCAACCCACAATGGAGTACCCAAATATATAAAGCAAATATTAAAAGATATAAAGGGAGACTTAGACTACAATACGATAATAATAGGGGACTAAAACACCCCACTATCAAAAATTGACCGATCATTCAGACAGAAAATCAACAAAGAAACATTGGAATTTATGTGACCAAATAGACTTACCTGATATTTACAAAGCATTTTATCCAACTGGTGCAGAATACACAATCTTCCCATCAGCACATGGAATATTACCCAGGGTAGACCATATCCTGGTTATGGTCTATTTAGTCCTCAAAGCAAGTTTCAACAAATTTAAAAAATGAAATCATATCAGTTCTTTTTTTCTGAGTATGATAGAATAAAACTAGAAATCAATAACGAGACACTTTGGAAAGTATGCTAATATGTGGAAATTAAACAACATTCTTTTGAAAAAACTATGGGTCAATATTAAGAAAACAAAACTTGTCTGAAGCAAATGAAAATGGAAATACAACATATCAAAACCTATGGGATACAATAAAAGCAGTACTAAGAGGGAAGTTTATAACAATAAACACCTACATCCAAAAAGTAAAGACTTCAAATAAACAACCTAATACTGAGTCTTAAAGAACTAGAGAAGCAAGAACACAGCAAACTCAAAATAGTAGAAGAAAGAAATAGTAAAGATTAGAGTGGAAATAAATGACATTAAGACTAAAATTATACAAAATTAACAACAAAATTAAAAGCTGTTTTTTGAAAAGATAAACAAAATTGATAACCTTTTAGTTAGACTTGAAAAAGGCGAGAAGGCTCATATAAGTAAAATCAGAGAAGGATTTTTGTAGACTATTATTAACAATTGTATGCCAATAAACTGGAAAACCTTGAAGAAATAAGTAAGTTCCTAGACACATACAACATACAATGGTTGAACCATGAAAAATAAAAGACCTGAACAGCACAATAATGACAAATGGGATAGAAGCAATAATAAAAAGTCTATCATCAAAGAAAAACTCAGGACCTGATTGCTTTACTGATGAATTATATAAAACATTTAAAGAAGTACTAATAGTAATTCTACTCAAACTCTTTTTAAAAATTAAAAAGTAGGACATACATCAGAATGCATTCTGTGAGGTCATAATTAATCTAATGCCAAAACCAGACAAAGATACACACAAAAAAGAAAACCATGGAACAATATCCCTGATGAACGTAGATGTAAAAATTCTTGACAAAATACTGGCAAGCCACATTCAGCTACACTTAAAAAGGTCATTTATAATGAAAAAAATGAGATTTATCTCTGGGATGCAAGGATGGTTCAACATACACAAATCAATAAATATCATATATCTCATTAATGGAATAAAGGACAAAAACCATATGATCATTTCAATAGATGCTAAAAAAGCATTCAAGAGCTAGGCACAGTGGCTCATGCCTGTAATCCCAGTGTTCTGAGAGTCCGAGGTGGGTAAAACACTTGAGGTCTGGAGTTTGAGACCAGCTTGGCCAACATGGTGAAAACCCATCTCTACTAAAAAAAATACAATAGTTAACCAGGTATAATGGCACAGGCCTGTAATACCAACTACTTGGGAGCCTGAGGCAGGAGAATCACTTGAACCCGGGAGGTGGAGTTAGCAGTGAATCGAGATTGTGCCACTACACTGCAGCCTGGACGGCAGAGTGAGTCCCTGTAAAAGGAAAAAAAAAAAAAAAAAAAAAAGGAACAGCAGCAGCATTTAATAAAATTTCACATTTTCATGATAAATAATCTCAACAAAGTAGTTATAGAAGGAACATACTGCCAAACAGTAAAAGCCATAGGCCGTATATAATAAAACCACAGCCAACATCATACTGAGGGGGGGAAAATGGAAAGCTTTTCCTCTAAGATCTTGAACAAGACAAAGATGCTCACTTTCACCAACTTTATGCAATGCAGTACTGGAATCCTAACCAGAGCAATTAGGCAAGAGAAAGAAGGAAAGGGTATCAAAATTGGAAAGGAAGAAATCAAATTGTTCTTGTTTGAAGATGACATGATCTTGTATTTAGAAACACCTAAAAACTCTGTCAAAAATCTGTTAGAACTGATAAATGAATTCAGTGTGAAGTCACAGAATACAAAATCAACATGCAAATTCAGTAGCATTTTTATATAACAAAGCAAATAATCCGAAAGAGAAATCAAGAAACCAATGCCATTTGCAATAGCTACAAAAAGTAAAATAAAGTAACTAACAATAAACTTAACCAAAGAAGTGAAAGACCTCTACAATGAAAACTGTAATATATTGATGAAATAAATTGAAGATGACATTTAAAAAATGGAAACATCTTACATGTTTCTGGATTGGAAGAATTAATTTTGCTAACATGACCATACTGCTTGAAGAAATTTACAGATTCAAAAAAATCCCTATCAACCAATGATGTTCTTCACAGAAATAGGAAAAAAAAAATTCTAAAATTTGTATGAAACCACAGATTCCAAATAGTCAAAGAAATCCTGAGCAAAAAGAATAAAGCTGGAGGCATCAACATTACCTGACTCCAAAATATACTACAAAGCTATAGTAACCAAAACAGCATGGTGCTGGCATAAAAACAGACACATAGACCAATTAAACAGAATAGAGAACCCAGAAATAAATTCATACATTTTCAGAGGACTCATTTTCAATAAAAGTGCCAAGAACATACATTAAGAAAAAGATAGTCTCTTCACTAAATGTTCTTGGGAAAATAGGATAACCACATGTAAAACAATAAAAGTAGATCCCTATCTCTCGTCATATACTAAAATCAAGTTGAAATGGATTAAAGACTTAAATGTAACACCTGAAACTATGAAATTATTACAAGAAAACACTAGGGAAACACCTCAGGACATTGCTTTGGGTAAACATATTGTAAGTAATCCTCAAAAGCATAGGTAACCAAAGCAAAAATTGACAAATAGGATTATTTCAAGGTAAAAAAACTTCTGCAGAGCACAGGAAAAAATCAACAGAGTGCAGGGACAACCTATAGAATGGGAGAAAATATTTCAAACTATCCATCTGACAAGGGATTAGTAACCAGAACATATAATAAGCTCAAACAATTCAATAGCAAAAAACAAATAATTCAATTAAAAATTGGCAAAATATTTGAATAGACATTTTTTAAAACAAGACAAATGGTGCAGAGGTATATGAAAAAATAATCAACATAACTAATTATCAGGGGAATGCAATTCAAAAACACAATAAACTATTCTCTCACTCCAGTTAAATTTTATTCAAAGGACATACAATAATGAATGCTGGCAAGGATGCAGAGAAAGTGGAAAGTTTATACACTGTTGGTGGAAATGTAAATTAGTACAGCCGCTATGAAAAACAGCATGGAGGGTCCTCAAAAAAACTAAAACCAGAACTACCATATGGTTCACCAATCCCATTACTAGGTATATATGCAAAGGAAAGAAAATAGATGTATTAAAGACATATCTGCACTCCCATGTTTATCACAGCACTATTCACAATAGCTAAGATATGGAATCAACCTAAGGGTTTATCAACAAATGGCTGGGTAAATAAAATATTTACATATATCATATATATATACACACATATATATATATGAATCCTATTTGGCCATAAAAAGATTAAAATCATGTAAATTGTAGCAACACGGATGGAACTAAAGGTCATTATGTTAAGCGAAATAAGCTAGGCATAGAAGGACAAATATTGCATGTTCTCACTTATATGAGGGGGCTATACAAATTGACATCATGGAGGTTGTGAATAGAATGGTGGTTGCCAGAGGCCGGGAAGGGTAATTATGAGGGCAAATAAAGAAGGGTTTATTAATAGATATAAAAATACAATTAGATAGAAGGCACAAGGTCTAGTATGGATAGCATAATAGGAGGGCTGTAGTAAAAAATAAGTTGTTGTATATTTCAAAATAGCTAGAAGAGATTTGGAATTTTCCCAACACAAATAAATGATACAAGTTTGGAATAATGAATATTTCAATTATCCAAATTTGATCATTACATATTGAATGCTTGTATCAAAATGTTACATGTACCCCCATAAATATGCACAACTATTGTAAACAAGAATATGGAGATAAAGAATAAAAGCAGTGCTGAATCTTCTAACTGTCATGTAACACATTTGAACATGAATAGAGGGCACATAATTTAATCCTAAAGAAAGATTGTATGTAGCATTTTCAAGATTCAGGAAAATATTTATAGGCCTTGGGTTAGGAATGGAGAGGTTGGTGGTGTAAGTGAGTGAGACATATAAGTGAGTTGGGGACTGTGAGGTGGCAGGTGTTGGAGACTTCTTCAATTTCTATCTGGCAGGTGCTACTAAGGAAACATGTAATGGGAAAACTAATGCTAGCTGTTTGTTCTTACAGAAATTCATCCAAGATTTAAGATAAGAGAAGGGAGAAGCAATTAGGTAAAGAATTAATAGTGCTTTGTAAAGGAAACCTTTATATGCACCTCAGGTAGTATAGATAGCTGTGCCTTGCTGTGTATTTGTCTGTTTTCTTGTCTTTCTAAGTTTGAATTTTCATGCTCACACAAAAATAAGCTATTTATGAAAATTAGCCATAACCAGGAGATTTCCAGAATATTTTGAATTTCTGACTTTGTGACATGACATTGCTTCTTACTTGTTTCTTCTTTGGGCTCTTGTATGTGCAAAAAATGTGACCAGTGAAATGTGACCTTCTTGGATCCTGGACTGACCCTTGCAGATAACTATCGAGTGAGGACACTGTTATAAATGATACTAGAGAGTGACCAGCATACCTCCCATAGAGTCCTGGTTTTCTTCCACTCTCATTGCTACATTTTTTGTGTCTCTCTCAAAATTGATAGTGAGATGCCAGGGCATAGGAATATCTTATTTGTTCCTTCATTCTTTATATATATATAAAATATTATGTGTGTGCTTACTGATTTATTATTAAAAATCAAGAAAATCAGTTGCAGAATTTGCATTGTTTGACTGTTTATTTCCCTTTCTTTCTGTTTAATATAATTATATTTCAGGCATTTTTTGTTTACTCCACAACGTAGTTACTTTTTTCCTCTTTGAGAAGAATTTTCTATCATATTGTAATTTAAATGTCGTGTTAAGAAGCAAAACCCTTTCAATTTTATCTTATAGCATTCAGGATGATGTGATCTTTCTATGTAAAATCCATGCTGGTGTTTTGCAAGCTGTTATCAGCCAAGATCTAGAGTCAAAAGTAAGGGGATAAAAAAAATCTCTTAGATATTATGACAGAATTGAAGTGATGATAATGTTCATATACCATGAAAGTAATGTAATACCTTCTTCTCCATGCAGATTTCCTGATGTTATCCTTGTATTAGGAGGAGATGTATTTTTACCTCCTGTCACTCAATCCTTCAGATGTCTTTCAATCAGAAGGAAATATCAGTTAAATTGAGATCATAGAGCAGGATATTTATTTAATTGCTTTCTTATCACTGAATGTGGCTGGTGCTTTCTAATGTAGTTAGAAGCAATGGTATAAACTATATACCTCAAAGGAATACTTAATTTAGCATTTCAGAAATTCTGCTGTCTTGTCCTGTTGGCTGAGTGAAATATATATATATATATCTCCATGTTTTGCATTTGATTCCAGGGGAAAATGTGTGCTTTTAAGAATTCTATGCATTTTTTATAGTACACACTTTCCAGTTATGTGATTCTGATTATATGGAGGCTGCATTTTTTACATTGTTTTGAGCTATTTTACAACTCTTCAAGTTTTAGATGGGAATGTAAATAATTGTTGCCTATAGTAAAGCAAATAACCTGGTTCAATGGAGGGACAACCTGACTCTCTCTGTGGAAGAGAACATTTTGCATCTGTCTGTAAATGCATGCCAATATTCCTGGCTTATAAATGTCCCTATCTTTGGATTTACCTTTGAAATGGATTTCTCATTTAATAATGAATCCAATTAAATCACTGGCATGTGTTCTTTTTTATCTATATGAGAATCACAATTTATCCTTAAAAAAACTTCTTTGTTAGCAATCCCAGTATCTCAACAATGGAGCTAGAGAAGCAATCTCTTTCCTTTTCACTGTATTCCATTTCATTCACTAACATGTAGAAACAAGTAGTAACTCATTTTGCCTTTGTCCTGAGGGCTATGGTACCACAATACATTTTAAGTGAAGGGTACCAAAGGTTGTCTAGGTAACTCTCCAAAAATAATTTGTAGCACATTAAACAAATAATGGTAGCAATGAATGTGGCCAAAGATGGGCTATTTGGTAGAGTTTAGGCCTTGCAGATTAAGGTAGATATTTCAGGTATTAAACAAATTCACTGATGAACATGGCATAAATTAGGAGGTTGATTTCTGTAAGTAGCTTTATAATTTTACGAGTTTCAAAGTAAAATCAGCGACTTTATTTGCTGGAAGTTTCTTTATTGCTGTTGAATGCAAAAGATCAATTATGAATAGGATTCTCCTTTATGACAGAGCTCTATTAGTTTATTTCAAAGAGAGTTAATGCAATTATAAACTATTCTTGTAAGCACCGTTTCTTTAATGCCAGTTAAAGTTATTATTACCTGGACAAAGATCAGGGCCTTTTAAAAGTGTTCAAAATAGTAATATCTAAAGGAGAAATACTGATGAATTTTTAAATATCTCCATTCATTTACTTTTTTTCCAGGAGAGGAGCCAGAGCCTTGAGGGATTTAAAATCATTCTTTTGGATTTCCTAATAAAATGGCATATCTGTGTATGTCTGTGTTGTCTGTGATTTGGCAAACTTTTCCCACAGGAAACAAAGAAGAAAGTCAGAGCTAGTTTATATTCTGAATTTTAATATTCAAGACCATGCTTAGAAACATTTTTTGTTCTGGTAGAACTCCTGGGAAAAGCTTTCTAAGTATATTTTTTTGCTTTCTATTTTATTTACTTATTTTTTTCTTTATTTCTTCTTTAAAAAAAAAAAAAAACGGGACACATATACAGAACGTGCAGGTTTGTTACATAAGTATATGTGTGCCGTGGTGATTTGCTGCACCTATTGACCCGTCCTCTAAGTTCCCACTCCTAACCCCCCATCCCCCAACAGACCCTGGTGTGTGTTGTTCCCCTCTCTGTGTCCATGTGTTCTCATTGTTCAACTCCCACTTATGAGCAAGAACATGCAGTGTTTGGTTTTCTGTTCCTGTTTTAGTTTGTTGAGGAAGATGGCTTCCAGCTACATCCATGTCCTTGCAAAGAACATGATCTCATTCCTTTTAATGGCTGCATAGTATTCCATGGTTTATATGTACCATATTTACTTTATCCAGCCTATCACTGATGGGCATTTGGGTTGGTTCCAAGTCTCTGTTATTGTAAATAGAGCTGCAATAAACATACATGTGCATGTGTCTTTATAGTAGAGTGATTTATAATCCTTCGGGTATATACCCAGTAATGGAATTGCTGGGTCAAATGGTATTTCTGGTTCTAGATCCTTGAGGAATCACCACACTGTCTTCCACAATGGTTGAACTAATTTACATTCCCACCATCAGTGTAAAAGTGTTCCTATTTCTCCACAGCCTCGCCAGCATCTATTGTTTCCTGACTTTAATAATGTGCCATTCTGACTGGTGTGAGATGGTATCTCACTGTGGTTTTGATTTGTACTTCTCTGATGATTAGTGATGTTGAACTTTTTTTCCTATGTTTCTTGGCCACATAAATGTCTTTTTTGAGAAGTGTCTGTTCATATCCTTCACCCACTTTTTGATGGGATTTTTTTTTCTTGTAAATATGTTTAAGTTACTTGTGAATTCTGGATATTAGACCTTTGTCAGATGGGTAGATTGCAAAAATTTTCTCCCATTCTGTAGGTTGCATGTTCACTCTGATTATAGTTTCTTTTGCTGTGCAGAAGCTCTTTAGTTTAATTAGATCCCATTTGTAAATTTTGGCTTTTGTTGCAATTGATTTTAGCATTTTTGTCATGAAGTCTTTGCCCATGCCTATGTCTTGAATGGTATTGTCTAGGTGTTTTTCTAGGGTTTTTATGGTTTTGGATTTTACATTTAAGTCTTTAATCCATCTTGTGTTAAATTTTGCATAAGGTGTAAGGAAGAGGTCCAGTTTCAGTTTTCTGCATATGGCTATCCAGTTTTCTCAGCACCCTTTATTAAATAGGAGATCCTTTCCCCATTGCTTGTTTTTATCAGGTTTGTTGAAGACCATATGGTCAGAGATATGTGGTGTTACTTATGAGGTCCCTGTTCTGCTCCATTGGTCTATGTGTTTGTTTTGGTACCAGTAACATGCCGTTTTGGTTACTGTAGCCTTGGTTAAAAGCGGTCTTCTTTGATTCCATATGAAATTTAAAATAGGATTTTTTTTTAAGATCCTTAATATTTATTTGTTTGAATTGAATATGGCTCAGGGAGATGGAGACTGGGACTTACTCAGTTACTGCAGGCTGACTGCTGTTGTTTTCTTCTGTGTACCTAGTTGCCCCAAAGAAAGGGGGCAGCCTGGACACTTGCAGAGACATTCTGGGCTGCCATATCATGAGGGTGAGACTTTCTTAATCCTTAATCATCTTCATTTCATTTCCCAAATTTTCAGATGCTTAGATGCCTGAATAAAGGCAAGGTTTGACATGCTGGAGATACCAACATGGCTAAGACTCTTATCTGTCCTTGAGGATCTCATGGTCAAGCAGGAAGCAGACAGACGGGTTCATTTTCTATGAATGGTTCAGCAGGACTAGCTCAAGATAGGACAACTAGGGAAAGAATAGAAAGGGAGACCACCAGATGGAAAAGGACTATAGGAGGGTCCTCTTTTCCAATTTATCCTGAGCTTGGCTCAGAAACTCTTAGGTCCTGCCCATCTGAACCTCCAGAACTCCACCCAAGTGGGAGGGTGGAATAGGGCAGAAACGCAGCTGGTCCCCTTCAGCTTTCTTGGGGAGCATTCTTTTGGGAAAGTCACTTTCCCTTCCCAGAAGTCCCCCATGGCCATTTCACTACATAATCCTTAGGCTTCCTGGCCCTAAGGTCTGCTGTGATTCTGTTGAAGGCTAATTGTCCCTCTCCTCAACACTTGAACTAGAATTCTTTATTATTATTATTATTAATTATTACTATTATTATTATTATTATTATGCTTTAAGTTCTAGGGTACATGTGCACAACATGCAGGTTTGTTACGTATGTATACATGTGCCAAGTTGGTGTGCTGCACCCATCAACTCGTCATTTATATTAGGTATATCTCCTAATGCTATCCCTCCCCTCTTCCCCCTCCCCACAATAGGCCCCAGTGTGTGATGTTCCCTTTCCTGTGTCCAGGTGATCTCATTGTTCAGTTCCCACCTATGAGTGGGAACATGCGGTGTTTGGTTTTCTGTTCTTGCAATAGTTTGCTGAGAATGATGGTGTCCAGCTTCATATATGTCCCTGCAAAGAACATTAACTCATTCTTTTTTATGGCTGCATAGTATTCCATAGTGTATATGTGCCACATTTTCTTAATCCAGTCTGTCACTGATGGACATTTGGGTTGATTCCAAGTCTTTGCTATTGTGAATAGTGCTGCAATAAACATACGTGTGCATGTGTCTTTATAGTAGCATGATTTATAATCCGTTGGGTATATACCCAGTAATGGAATTGCTAGGTCAAATGCTATTTCTAGTTCTAGATCCTTGAGGAATCGCCACACTGTTTTCCACAATGGTTAAACTAATTTACACTCCCACCAACAGTGTAAAAGTGTTCCTATTTCTCCACATCCTCTCCAACATCTGTTCTTTCCTGACTTTTTAATGATTGCCATTCTAACTAGTGTGAGATGGTATCTCATTGTGGTTTTGATTTGCATTTCTCTGATGGCGAGTGATGATGAGCATTTTCTCATGTGTCTGTTGGCTGCATAAATGTCTTCTTTTGAGAAGTGTCTATTCATATCCTTTGTCCACTTTTCGATGGGGTTGTTTGTTTTTCTCTTGTAAATTTGTTTGAGTTCTTTGTAGATTCTGGATATTAACCCTTGTAGATTCTGGATATTAACCCAATATAAGATGGGTAGATTGCAAAATTTTTCTCCCATTCTGTAAGTTGCCTGTTCACTTTGATGGTAGTTTCTTTTGCTGTGCAGAAGCTCTTTAGTTTAATTAGATCCCATTTGTAAATTTTGGCTGAAAATTTAAATTTAAAATTTAAAACTGATGCAGTTTCTTCATAGCATTGATGGTCTTTACAATTTGGCATGTTTTTGCAGTGGCTGGTACCAGTTGTTTCTTTCCATGTTTAGTGCTTCCTTCAGGATCTCTTGTAAGGCAGGCCTAGTGGTGACAAAATCTCTCAATATTTGCTTGTCTGTAAAGGATTTTATTTCTCCTTCACTTACAAAGGTTAGTTTGGCTGGACATTAAATTCTCTGTTGATAATTATTTTCTTTAAGAAAGTTGAATATTGGCCCCACTCTCTTCTGGCTTGTAGGATTTCTGCTGAGACATCTGCTGTTAATCTGAGGGGCTTCCCTTTTTGTGTAACCTGACCTTTCTCTCTGACTGCCCTTAACATTTTTTCCTTCATTTCAACCTTGGTTAATATGACAATTATGTGTCTTGGGGTTGCTCTTCTCGAGGAGTATCTTTGTGGTGTCTCTGTATTTCCTGAATTTGAATGTTTGCCTGCCTTGCTAGGTTCGGGAAGTTCTCTTAGATAATATCCTGAAGAGTGTTTTCCAACTTGGTTCCATTCTCCCCATCACGTTCAGGTACACCTATCAAATGTAGATTTGGTCTTTTCACATAGTCCCATATTCCTTGGAGGGTTTGTTCATTTCTTTTTATTCTTTTTTTCTCTAACCTTGTCTTCTCACTTTATTTCATTAATTTGATCTTCAATCACTGATACCCTTTCTTCCACTTGATCGAATAGGCTATTGAAGCTTGTACATGCGTCATGAAGTTCTTGTGTCATGGTTTTCAGCTCCATCAGGTCATTTAAGGTCTTCTCTTCACTGTTTATTCTAGTTAGCCATTCATATAACCTTTTTCAAAGGTTTTTGCTTCTTTGTGATGAATTCGAATGTGCTCCTTTAGCTCGGGGAAATTTGTTATTACTGACCTTCTGAAGCCTGCTTCTGTCAACTTCGTCAAAGTCATTCTCCGTTCAACTTTGTTCCATTGCTGGCAAGGAGCTGGGATCCTTTGAAGAAGAGGCACTCTGGTTTTTAAAATTTTCAGCTTTTCTGCTCTGGTTTCTCCCCACCTTTGTGGTTTTATCTGCCTTTGGTCTTTGATGTTGGTGACCTACAGATGGGGTTTTGGTGTAGATGTCCTTTTTGTTGATGTGGATGCTATTCTCTTATGTTTGTTAGTTTTCCTTTTAACAGTCAGGTCCCTCAGCTGCACGTCTGTTGGAGTTTGCTGGAGGTTCACTCCAGACCTTGTTTGCCTGGGTATCACCAGCAGAGGCTGCAGAACAGCAAATATTGCAGAACAGCAAATATTGCTGCCTGATCCTTCCTCTAGAAGCTTCGTCCCAGGGTGCACCCGCCTATATGAGGTGTCTGTCGGCCCCTACTGGCAGATGCCTCCCAGTTAGACTATACAGGCATCAGGGACCCACTTGAGGAGGCAGTCTGTCTGTTCTCAGAGCTCAAACGCCATGCTGGGAGAACCACTGCTCTTTTCATAGCTGTCAGACAGGGACATTTAAATCTGCAGAAGTTTCTGCTGCCTTTTTTTCAGCTATGCCCTGCCTGCAGAGGTGAAGTCTATAGAGGCAGTAGGCCTTGCTGAGCTGTGGTGGGCTCCACACAGTTTATGCTTCCCAGCTGCTTTGTTTACCTACTCAGCCTCAGCAATGGCAAATGCCTCTCTCCCAGCCATGCTGCCACCTCACAGTTTAATCTCAGACTGCTGCACTTGTAATGAGCAAGGCTCCATGGGTGTGGAACCCTCCGAGCCAGGCATGGGAGAGAATCTCCTTGTCTTCTGATTGCTAAGATCTTGGGGAAAGCACAGTATTTGGGCAGTAGTGTCCCCGTTTTCCAGGTACACTCTGTCATGGCTTCCCTTGGCTAGGAAAGGGAAGTCCCCTGACCCCTTGCACTTCCTGGGTGAGGTGACACCCTGCCCTGCTTTGGCATGCCCTCCATGGGCTGCACCCACTGTCCAACTAGTCCCAATGAGATGAACCAGGTACCACAGTTGGAAATGCAGAAATCACCTGTATTCTGCGTTGATCATGCTGGGAGCTGCAGACTGGAGCTGTTCCTATTCGGCCATCTTGGAACCCACCTCCTAAAAAAGTTTTTTCTAATTCTGTGAAAAATGTCAATGGTAGTTTGATGGGAATACTATTGAATATCAAATTACTTTGGGTGTTGTAGCCATTTTTACAATATTGATTCTTCCTATCCATGAGGATGAAATGTTTTTTCATTTGTTTGTGCTCTCCCTTATTTCCTTGAGCAATCGTTTGTAGTTCACCTTGAAGAGGTCTTTCATATCCCTTGTTAGCTGCATTCCTAGGGATTTTATTCTCTTTGTAGCAGTTGTGAATGGAAGTTCATTCTTGATTTGGCTCTCTGCTTGCCTATTTTGGGTATGAAGGAATGCTTGTAGTTTTGCACATTAATTTTGTATCCTGAGACTTTGCTGAAGTTGCTTATCAGTTCAAGGAGTTTTGGGACTGAGATGATGGGGTTTTCTAAATGTAAAATTCATGTTGTCTGAAAACGGACTATTTTACTTCATCTCTTCCTATTATAATACCTTTATTTCTTTCTCTTGTCTGACTGCCCTGGTCAGAACTTCCAATACTATGATGAATAGTAGTGGTAAGAGAGGGCATCCTTGTCTTGTACTGGTTTTCAAAGAGAATGCTTCAACTTTTTCCCATTCAATATGATATTGGCTATGGGTTTTTCATAAATAACACTTATTATTTTGAGATACATTTCATCAGTACCTAGTTTATTGAGAGTTTGTAACACAAAAGGATGTTGAATTTTATTAAGGGCCTTTTGTGCATCTATTGAGAAAATCTTGTGGTTTTTGTCTTTGGTTCTGTTTATGTGATGGATTATGTTTATTGATTTGTGTATGTTGAACCAGCCTTGCATCCCAGGGATGAAGCCAACTTGATCATGATGTATAAACTTTTGGATGTGCTGCTGGATTTGGTTTGACAGTATTTCATTGAGGATTTTTGCATCAATGTTCATCAGGGATGTTGGCCTGAAGTTTTCTTTTTTTGTTGTGTCTCTGCCAGGCTTTGGTGTCAGGATGATGCTGGCTTCATAAAATGAGTTAGGGAGGAGTCTTTCCTTTTCAATTGTTTAGAATAGTTTCAGAAGGAATGGTACCAGCTCCTCTTTGTATTTCTGGTAAAATTCAGCTGTGAATCTGTCTGGTCCTGGGTGTTTTTTGGTTGGTAGGCTATTAATTACTGCCTCAATTTCAGAACTTGTTATTGGTCTATTCAGGGATTCGACTTCTTCCTGGTTTAGTCTTTGAAGGGTGTATTTGTCCAGGGATGTATCCATTTCTTCTAGATTTTCTAATTTATTTATGTAGAGATGTTTATAGTATTCTCTGATAGTAGTTTGTATTTCTTTAAGGTCAGTGGTAATATCCACTTTATTATTTTTTATCATGTCTATTTGATTCTTCTCTCTTTTCTTCTTTATTAGTCTAGCTAGCTGTCTATTTTGTTAATATTTTCAAAAAAACAGCTCCTATTTCTTTTTTTCTTCTTTTTTTCTGGAGTGCTTTCAATGTCTCTACCTCCTTCATTTCTCTAATCTTAGTTATTTCTTGTCTTCTGCTAGCTTTTGGATTCATTTCCTCTTGCCGCTCTAGCCATTTTAATTGTGATGTTAGGGTATTGATTTGAGATCTTTCTAGCTTTGATGTGGGAATTTAGTGCTATAAATTTCCTTCTTAATACTGCTTTAGCTGTGTCCCAGAGATTCTGGTATGTTGTCTCTTTGTTCTTACTGGTTTCAAACCACTTCTTGATTTCTGTCTTAATTTCATTATTTACCCAGGTGTCATTAAAGAGCAGGTTGTCCAATTTCCATGTAATTGTGTGGTTTTTAGTAAGTTTCTTAATCCTGAGTTCTAATTTGATTGCACTGTGGTCTGAGAGACTCTTTGTTATGATTTCCATTCTTTTGCATTTGCTGAGGAGTGTTTTACTTCCAATTATGTGGTCAATTTTAGAATAGGTGCCATGTGGCACTGGGAAGAATGTATTTTCTGTTGATTTGGGGTAGAGAGTTCTGTAGATATCTACTAGGTTCACTTGATGCAGAGCTGAGTTCAAGCCCTGAATATCCTTGTTAATTTTCTGTCTTGTTGATCTAATACTGAGAGTGGGTTGTTAAAGTCTCCCACTATTATTGTGTGGGAGTCTAAGTCTCTTTGTAGGTCTCTAAGAACTTGTTTTATGAATCTCAGTGCTCCTGTGTTGGGTGCATATATATTTAGAATAGTTAGCTCTTTATGTTGAATTGTTCCCTTTACAATTATGTATTGCCTTTCTTTGTCTTTTTTGATCTTTGTTGGTTTAAAGTCTGTCTTGTCAGAGACCAGGATTGCAATCCCTGTTTCAATCCCTGTTTTTTTTTTTTTTTTTCTTTTCATCTTCTTGGTAAATTTTCCTCCATTCCTTTATTTTGAGCCTATGCGTGTCTTTGCATGTAAGATGGGTCTCCTGAATACAGCACACCAATGGGTCTTGACTCCTTATCCAGTTTGCCAGTCTGTGTCTTTTAATTGAGGCATTAAGCCCATTGGTTTTTTTGCACACTAGTTGATGCAGTTTCTTCATAGTGTCATTGGTCCTTATATTTTGGTGTGTTTTTGCAGTGGCTGGTACTAGTTTTTCCTTTCCATATTTAGTGCTTCTTTCAGGAGCTCTTGCAGGGCAGGCCTGGTGGTAACGAAATCCCTCAGCATTTGCTTGTCTGGAAAAAAAATTATTTATCCTTCACTTATGAAGCTTAGTTTGGCTGGACATGAAATTCTGGGTTGCAAAATCTTTTCTTTAAGACTGTTGAATATTAGCCCCCAATCTCTTCTGGCTTGTAGCATTTCTGCTGAGAGGTCTGCTGGTAGTCTAATGGGCTTCCCTTAGTAGGTGACCTGGCCTTTCTCTCTGGCTTCCCTTAACAGTTTTTCCTTACTTTCAACCTTGGAGAATCTGATGATTATGTGTCTTAGAGGTGATCTTCTCATGGAGTATCTTAATGGTGTTCTCTGTATTTCCTGAATTTGCATGTTGGTCTGTCTGCCTAGGTTGGGGAAGTTCTTCTGAATAATGTCCTGAAGTGTGTATTCCAGCTTGTTTCCATTCTCCCCTTCTCCTTCTGGTACTCCAATCAATCATAGGTTCAGTCTTTTTATGAGGTTCCATATTTCTTGGAGGTTTTCTTCATTCCTTTTCATTCTTTTTACTCTTATTGTCTGCATGTCTTATTTCAGTGAGGTGGTCTTCAAACTCTGTTATTCTTTCTTCTGCTTGGTCAAGTCTGCTATTGATACTTGTGTATGCTTCACAAAGTTATCATGCTAGGTTTTTCAGCTCCATTAGGTCATTTATATTCTCTAATCTGATTATTCTGGTTAGCAATTCCTATAACTTTTTATCAAGGTTCTTAGCTTCTTTGCATTGGTTTAGAACATGATCCTTTTGCTCAACATAGTATTTTATTATGCATATCCTGAAGCCTACTTCTGTCAATTAATTCATCTGATCTTCCATCCATTTCTGTGCCCTTGATGGAGAGACACTGTGATCATTGGAGAAGAGGCACTCTGGCCTTTTGCATTTTCAACATTTTTTCATTAATTCTTTCTCATCTTCATGAGTTTATCTAGTTTTGGTCTTTGAGGCTGCTGACCCTTGGATGGGGTTTTTGTGGGAGGCTTTTTTGTTGTTGATGATGCTGGTGTTATTGCTTTCTGCTTGTTTTTCTTTCAATAGTCAGGTCCTTCTGTAGGGCTGCTGCAGTTTGCTGGGGGTTCACTTCAGGGCCTATTCATCTGATTGACTCCTGCTCCTGGAGATATCACTCAAGGAGGCTGGAGAACAGCAAAGATGGGTGCCTCCTCCTTCTTATGGGACCTCTGACTTCAAAGGGAACCAACCTGATGCCAGTAGGATCACTCCCGTATAGGGTGTCTGACAACCCCTGTTGGAGGGTCTCACCCAGTTGGGTGGCATGGGGAACAGGACCCATTAAATGAAGCACTTTGTTTCTTGGTGGAAGGAGTGTGCTTTGCTGGGGGGAACCCACTCATCTGGGCTACCCAGATTCCTCAGAACTCCCAGGAGGTGAGGCTAAGTCTGCTGGTCCACAGAGACTCTGGTCACCCCTCCTCTTAGGGTCTCAGGCCCAGGGAGATCTGGATTTTGTCACAGAGCCTCTGAGTGGAGTTATTGGAGTTCCTGCAGGGAAACCCCACCCAATGAGGAAGGATGAGTCAAATTTAGGCCTGAAGAGGCACTCTGGCCACAGACTACCACAGCTGGTGTGTTGGGCTGTGGGGACAAGTCTTGGGACAAAACCTTCCAGTGCCCCCTGGCTCTAGCATGGGAAAAACACAGCCTGGAGCTATGGAGATGGGTGCCACCCTTTCCTCACCCAGTGAGTTTAGCACGTTAGGCAGTTGCGAGTCCCAGTGCTGGCTGCTGCTCCTCTCCCAAGTTGCTCAAAGGGCTTAGACTGTAGGCAGCCACAGCCAGTGCTGGTCGCCCCTCCCCTTGGGAGTTTGGTAGGCTTAAGCAGATTCCAGCTGAGAGGCTCTAAGAATCTGTACATTCTGGGGTTGGGACACTAGGCCCCGGTGGCATGGGTTTGCAAGTGGGTTGCACAGTTCTGGAGAAAAAGCACGGTTTCCTGGGCTGGATAGCACGCTCACTCGCCACCTCCCTTGGCTTGGGGGACGGGGGTTCTCCTGTCCCATGTGGCTCTCAGGTGGACCGCTGCACCACACTGTTCCTCCTTCTCTCTGAGGGTCATGCCAGCCTTCTAGTCAATTTTGATGAGAGAACCTGGATACCTCGGTTGCCAGTGATAGATTCACACACTTTTAATTTTTTTTTTTGATGGAAGCCTCAGAATTCCACTGCTTCTAGTAAGCCATCTTGGCCCTACTTCTAAGTGCATTTTAAGGGAAGGCATGCTGAGTCTTCATGAAATGATTTCACCTCTCTGACAATTATTTGACTCTGCAACAGCTGGAGGTAGAAAAACCACTTAATGACAAGAGCTGCCGAAAATTATTTGATAATATTAGAAAGCATTACTTAGAAGAATAAAAATTGAGTTTAGCAATAATATTAAGTTTTGACATTATCAAAACTTAGAGATCTTGACATTTAACATGTGTATTTTATAATGAGTAACTTCCACTTCCTGAAGGTGGTAGTCATAGCAACAAAAAGTGAAAAGACACTAATTAGCAATATAGGCACTGACTGGCAGTGCAGGCACTAACTAGCAAGGTAGGCACTAATTAGCAATTTATTTTCAATCTCTTATCCTCATTCATAAAATAGGTGCATAGTTGACATAGTCTTAAGGTCCCTATAAATTCAATTGTTCTACAATTCTATATTTTGGAATTTGATAACCTCATTTTTATCTCCTATAATTTTTAGTCCCCACAAACAATGACAAAAAAGTAGATAAAAAGGTACCACCTAGAGACTGGTTCATTGGTAGTGGGTTATCAGAACTTATTAACATTAGTGTCACTAAAATTAGTATACAACCCCCTCACTGCTAAATTTGTCTGGCTTAAAAAAAAAAAAAAAAAGATAAGATAGTACCTAGAGATGATAAAATCTTCTAAATAATAAATTCCTGAAGAATGGGAAGAAAAATAGGTGAGTTGGATATAGGAGAAGGAAAAAAAATTATTGCTTTTTAAAATCCTTTTGCAACAAAGGTTTATCACAAAGACTGCTGCTGAGGAAAATGAATAAGTAAAAACAAGAGCCTATCTGTGCCACAGATGGTTATTATTATTGTAACTAACAAATTTGCAAAAGAAAAAAACACACACACAGAAGACCAACTTTTGTTGCCCAAATAAAACAAAATTTGACCAAACAAAGCAACAACAGAAATTAAAAACCCCACATTCCTTAATTTCTCCCCCCCCCCCAAGCAAGAGGCTTGACTTTAGAAAGTAAACTTATTCAATTCTTGGGGACCACATTAATGAGAGAAATCTTTTGCTTGCTGCTTAGGACAGCATCAAGTTAGTAACTAGAACAGAGGTGTTTCTGTTTGATCCTAATTTGGCTTCTGTTCATCTTTAATCAAAAGAGAAGCAAACAAGAAAATTGTTAAACATAATTTAGAAATATAAATGATCAAGGACAAGAAAATAAAAAATCATTTATTATTACAGCACCCTAATATAAACAATGCTATATGTAGATAACTATTTAGTAAATTGTTACTTACAAAACAAATTTTATTGTACCTAAATAGACACAGTTTTATAATGTCTTCTTTTCTACTTGTTATAGCATGAATGTTTTTATATCATTAAATATCATTCTACTATACAGTAGAATAATGCTTTATCACTCTTTACAGATACTGTGTTTTTTTACAAATTGAAGGTTTGTGGCAACTGTGAATTCAGCAAGTCTTGGTGTCATTTTTCTATTTAATAGCACATGCTCACTTTGTTTTTCTGTGTCACATTTTGGTAATCCTTGTAGTATTTCAAACTTTTTCATTATTATATCTGTTATGGTGACCTGTGATTAGTGATCTTTGATGTTACTATTTTGTTTCGGGATGCCACAAATTCTGTCCATGTAAGATGGCAAACTTAATAAATATGTGCTTGACTGTTCCACTGACTGTCTATTCCACAGTTTCTCTCCCTCTCTTCAGACTCCCTGTTCCCCGAGGCTTAAAAATATCAAAATTAGACCAATTATTAACCTACAGTGACCTCTAAGTGCTCAAATAAAAGGAAGAGTCACACCCCCTCATTTGAAATAGAAAGCTAGAAGTGATTAAGCTTAGTGAGGAATGCATGTTGAAAACCAAGATAGGCCAAAAGCTAGGCTTCTTTAGCCAAATGGGTAGCCAGTTGTGAATTCAAAGGGAAAGTTCCTGAAGGAAATTAAGTGCTACTCCTGTGAAGACATGAATGATAAAATTATAAGAAAGTGAAATTGCCTTATTGGAAATATGGAAAAAGTTTGAGTAGTCATCATAGAAGATCAAAGTAGCCACAACATTCCCTTGAGCCAAAGCCCAATACCGAACAAGGCCCTAACTCTCTTCAATTCTATGAAGACTAAAAAAGTAAGGAAGCTGCAGAAGAAAAGCTTGAAGCTAGCATAGATTGGTTTTTAAGAAGCCATCCCCATAACAAAAAAAAAAAAATGGCAGCAAATGCTGATATTCAGAAAATCTAGCTAATGTAATTGATGAAGGTTGCTACACTAAACAATGTATTTTCAATGTAGAAGAGACAGCCTTCTTTTGGAAGAAAATGCTGTCTAGGACTTTTCACAACTAGAGAGAAGTTAATACCTGGCTTCAAAGCGTCAAAGACACCCTGACTCTCTTGTTAAGGGCTAAAGGAGCTAGTGACTTTAAGTTGAAGCCAATGCTCATTTACCATTAGAAAAATCTCAAAGTCCTTGAAAATTATGCTAAATCAACTTTGCCTGTGCTGTATAAAGGGAATAACAAAGCCTAGATGACACCACATCTGTTTGCAGCATGGTTACTGTGTATTTTAAGCTCACTATTGAGATCTACTGCTTGGAAAAAAATAAAGATTTCTTTCAAACTATTGTACTCATTGACAATGCACCTCATCACCCAAGAATTCTGACACAGATGTAAAAGGAGATTAATGTATTTTCTTGCCTGCTAACACAGCATCCATTCTGTAGCCCATGAATCAAGGTTTCAAGCCTTTTCTTATTTTTTATTTCTTAGACAGAGTCTCGCTCTGTCGTCCAGGCTGGAGTGTAGTGCAGTGGTGTAATATTGGCTCACTGCAACCTCTGCCTCCTGAGTTCAAGCAACTCTCCTGCCTCAACCACCCAACTAGCTGGGATTACAGGTGTATGCCACCATGCCCACCTAATTTTTGTATTTTTAGTAGAGATGGGAATTCACCATGTTGGCCAGGCTGATCTGGAACTCTTGGCCTTAAGTGATCCACCTGCCTGGGCCTCCCAAAGTGCTGGTATTACAAGTGTGAGCCACTGAGTCCCACCAAACTTTCTTTCAAGTCTTATTATTTAAGAAATACATTTTTTAAGTCTATAGTTACCATAGATTGTGATGGATTTGGGCAAATTAAATTGAAAACCTTCTGGAAAGGATTTACCTTTCTGGACACCATTTAAGAGCATTTATGGTGCATTGAAGGAGGTCAAAATATCAACAATAATGAGACTTTGGAGGATGTTAATTCTAACCTTAATGGATAACTTTGAGGGGTCAAGACTTCAATGCAGGTATGGTGAAAATAGCAAGAAAACCATAATTAGAAGTAGAACCTGAAAATGTGACTGAATTGCTGCAGTCTCACGATAAAACTTGCATGGATGAAGAGTTACTTCTTGCGGATGAGCAAAGAAAGTAATTTCTGGAAAGGAAATCTATGCTTGGTAAGGAAGCTGCAAATATTGTTGAAATGACAACAAGGGATTTAGAATATTACATAAACTTAGTTGATAAAAGTTGTCAGGTTTGAGAGCATAGACTCCAATTTTGAAAGAAGTTCTACTGTGGGTAAAATGCTAACAAACAACATCACATGCCCAGGTGCGGTGGCTCACTTCTGTAATCCTAGCACTTTGAGAGGCCAAGGCAGGTGGATAACTTGAGCTCAGCAGTTTGAGACCAGCTGGACAACATAGAGGAACCCTGTCCTTACAAAAAATACAAAAATTATACAGGTGTGGTGGTGTGCACCTGTAGTCCCAGCTACTTGGGAGGTTGAGGTGGGAGGGTGTCTTGAGCCCAGGAGGCAGAGGTTGCATTACGCCACTGCATTCTAGCCTGGGTAACAGAGCCAGACCCTGTCTCAAAAAGACAAACAACAACAAAAAATCCAAAACAAATAAACATAAAAAGCACAGCATCACATCACATGCTACAAAGAAATCTTTCATAAAAGGAAGAGTCAATGGATGTGCCATACTTTATGTGTTTTATTTAAAGAATAATACACATTATTATTAACCTTCAGCAACCTTCAGCAACCACCATCCCGATTAATCAGCGGTTGTCGACATCAAGCCTCAGCTCCCTTTCAACATGCCAATCTCATAAAAGCTCAATCTTAAATAAATCCAGCACCATTGCTAAACTAAGCATGATGAACCCTGCTTGTGAAAATTGCGAAATTATGTTGATTTCTGTTCTGACAAATTCATAGCCTCCAACCTCAACAAGAAAAGACCCTCCACCTGCAGAAAAATCATGATTTGCTGAGGGCTCACATAATTGTTAGCACTTTCTAGTGATAAAATATTTTTAAATTATGTATATACATTGTTTTTTAAGATACAATGCTACTGCATACTTAATAGATTACAGTATAGTATAAAAATAACTTATATATGTACTGGGAAACAAAAGACATTAATGTGACTCAGTTTATTGTGATAGTTTAGAATTGAACCCACAGTGTTTCTGAGGTATGCCTGGATCTATGATTGGCTACAAGGTATTCCATTGTGGGGGACTACCAAAACATTTTGAGATATTTGTACTTATTGACCATTATATTTTCTACTATTTTCCCATATATCATCCCTTTATTGTTTTCTGTCAACAATTATTTATTGAGCATGTATTATGTTCCAGGCATTGTGGATAATGATGGAGAAATCATGGAGAACAGGACAAACAAAGACCCTATCTATGGAACTGCAGTGTAGTGGAAGAAAGTATAAATCTCTAACTCATCATATCTGAAACTTATTATCATCTCCTCCAACATACTCCCTCTGAATTCCCATGAGTCATGTAGACTTTTGAAGTCAAGCTGAACTGCTTCCCTTTCCTCACTCCTCACAGCCAAAAATTCACTAACTGTATCAATTATTATTTGTATTACAAATCTTATCTACAGATTTTGTGAAATTTTATTACCCAGTCCCTCTATTTCTATTCAGCATAGACACTGTATGTAAGTTTTTAAGCCTCAGCTCTCTTTCAGCATGCCACGCCCGTAAAAGCTCAATCTTAAATCAATCCAGCACCACTGCTAAGCTGTGATGAATCCTGCTTGTAAAAATTGCATAATTGTGTTGATTTCTGTTCTGATAAATTAATGGCTTCCAACCTCGTTTAGGACGTCCCTGCTACCAAGGTATCTCTGTCTCAGTAACCTGTTTCCTTTTCTGTTTCTCAACACAGCTATTCTAAAACAATACAACTCTTCCTTGAATGGCACTTTATTCTCCCTCAGAACAGGATAACTCTTGGGGACGCTCAACAAAATGAGAGAAGCAAAGGCAATAGAGTTCATCAAATAGAATTTGTATTCTTTATGACTTATACTCCTGTATTCTTGTACTCTTTGTAACTATTTAGACACATCTGAATTCAGATTTTTTTCCTAAGTTCTCATCTCAAGGAGTATGGGGAAATTAATAAATACTTCATAAAGTGAAATGAACAGACATATATCCCAATAACAGGGAATTTGCTTTCTTTGCAAACACTCAAGAAATAATCTTCTAAATGTTAACATTGAAACCCCATAATACTGTGTTTCCTGATAATATTGTAATAAAACTGTAAATTAATAATACAAACAAGTAAAATATAATCATTTTAAAATTTTCAAAATTATGCATTGGAAAAAATAAAATTATAAAATAGAGATAAAAGTAGTGAAAAGGCACATAGTAACATGTTTGAGATAAAGTTGAACTGGGAGGAAAACTCAGTTTTAAACATTCACAATGAAAAAGAAAGAAAGAAAGAAAGAAAGAAAGAGAAAGAAAGAAAGAAAGAAAGAAAGAAAGAAAGAAAGAAAGAAAGAGAGAGAAAGAAAGAAAGAAAGAAAGAAAGAAAGAAAGAAAGAAAGAAAGAAAGAAAGAAAGAAAGAAAGAGAAAGAAAGAAAGAAAGAAGGAAGGAAAGAGAGAGAGAGAGAGAGAAAGAAAGAAAGAAAGGAAAGAAAGAAAGAAAGAAAGAAAGAAAGAAAGAAAGAAAGAAAGAAAGAAAGAAAGAAAGAAAGAAAGAAAGGAAGGAAGGAAGGAAGGAAGGAAAGAAGGAAGGAAAGAAGGAAGGAAGGAAGGGGGAGAGAGAGAGAGAGAAAGAAAGAGAGAGAGAGAGAGAGAAAGAAAGGAAGGAAAAGAAAGGAAAAGAAAAGAAAAGAGAGAAAACAAAATAATGAGGAAAAAATAAACATTCTAACAGAAGGTTGGAAAAAGAATAACAGATGTCAGCTGGGCAATGGGTTGATTGTAAGTGACCACACATTTAAGCATACAGTTTTACTTATTTGGTGTGAGTAGTCAGTTATACCTAATGCAACATGCTTGAGGTGGGTACATAGATCAAGAAGAAAAGCAGCACACTTTGATCAATTTTTTCTTGTCCCTAGTTTTTGTACAAGGTTTTTACACTGGTGATACTTTTTATGCGGTCAACAACTTTAAAGGGTTGAGAAAAACAGCTAAATTTTTGCTGAGTTCCCTCCTTTATATCCTCAGGTCTTCATATCCATCCTGGAAGTGCTTGTACAACCAGTATAAGTGCTTCTGCTTGGAGGAATGTTTAAAAGTATCGGGATAACTCAGTCATGTCCTGATAGGTAAAGACAGCTGTACATATCTTAAGTATCCCTGATTAACAAGTCTAATAATAGGCCTGGAGCCACCTCGTTAGTGTTCATAAAAGCTGCTCTCCCTATAATTGCAAGAAAATCAGGAAACAATAGCAATAAACCTGAAAATTAATTACTTAACAAATAGAAAACTAAAATTGATAATTGGATTTTTAAAAGCGCCAATAAAACAGTGTAGCCTAATCAAGAAAAAAGAAAACTGGGAAATAAAGACAGTGGAGAAAACATAATATCTGAAATGTTTAAATAGGGTTATGGCTGTAACTAAGAATTGTGAAGTTTAATTTTTTTTTCTTCTGCTTTATTGTCCAACTCCCTCCACTTTCTGGATACCCATACTTTGCCAGTATTTGCTTTCTCAGCTTCTCAAGAGTTTATTTTCCGTAAGTAGGTTGTATCTATGTATTAGCTCAGATAAGAAGTTATCTTGTGCTCAGTAAATCTGTGCAATGAGGTGCTGTCGCTGGGCTTCCCTCAGTTACCTGGTCAGAGAGGAGCATGGTGAAAATAATTGTCCTTCCAACTTAATGCTCCAGGCTACTTCTACCACATTGGGCCTAAGAGCTGGTTACAGGTGTTCATTGTGCTTGTTCAGACTATGTCCTGTGGCTGAAGTCATGTACAGAACAAGAACCTCAAATTATGGCAGCATTGTCCATTTGCTTGCTTTTGATTTCCTTTTCTCCCAAGACCTGAGAAAGAGTGGAGTTGAAGAGAATTAATGCAGATTTTCTGGTGGCAAAGTTTACTCATTTCTGTCATCTTCATATGTCTTCCCCCATTTAACAATTTATATGGTTTTATGAAATCCATTATGTATCCCTAATTTTAGCACCGAGAAATTAAATCTCCTGACTTATAGCCCATTGCTTTTTTATTTATATTTTAGAGAATTAGGACTGAAGATGAGAGAAAATCTTTGTATTCCTTGGCAGGACCTAAATGTATTAAGAATATTATTTTAAAAGCAGATCGTTATTAAAGTGTGCAAAACTCTGTAAGACAGGAATAATTCAAAAGTTTTGGAAGACATCTGTTTTATCTCTTCTTAATGATAACATTAATCAATAATCTGCCATAACCTTCACTGCTCTTTCAGCTTTTGGTTGTTGAAGTCCTTTTCACTGAAATATTTTAAGCATCAGAGCAGGGGAGACTATGCACCTGAATTAGGAAGAACAGATAGTCTGCGGGTCTTCATAGTCCACCTCTATGAGCATGGCCATAGATGACTCACCAATGTCCAGATGACCTCCTCTTGAAAAGTCAATCTAGTTGAAAATGATGGCATCAAGTGGAAACATTTTTTTTGCATTTACAAATAAAAATATTCCAGTGTGGAAAGCAGGCAAAATCCTTATGATGTCAAATAGAGCTGAATAGATTGAAGTGACTCCTATGTTTCTGTTTCCTTCCATTATTTTAATTTATGTAAATTGGCTCATGAACATTGAATACCTGAACTTTGTGGCACCATGATTTCCTACTGATATTAGATCGTTCATGAATTCCTAGATGAAGGAAGCCTTGTCACACAATTAATGGCCAAGATATTATTGGGCTGAAGAAAGACTATCCAAAATTTTCCTGATACACCACTGTAAGATGCTATCTTCTGGCCTAATTTAATGTAGCTCAACAAACAATGATAGGGCAGAGTATTTGAGCCTAATGCTGAGCCTAATGCTGGCTAATCCAGAATAATAGCCATGATGTCATTTAGGTGTCAGAGCAAGTGTAACACAGAAAAGATCATGTTTTCACACAATTGGGTAATTCGTTATCAGTTGGATTCCAAAAAGAAAGTAGGTGCTCTCATACCAGAGAACATAGGCAGAAAAGGGCTGCAATTTCAAACAAGAGAAAATATGTGTCATTCTAGTACTCGCAAGTAAGTAGGCAGTTTACTTTTAAAGGCATAGTAGGGGGATAAAAATCACTGTAGGAGCTAAGGCAAAATAGAGCTTTGTTTATTTGTAGTACATGGACAAACAGTAGTAGGGACTAAACAAACAAATATTCTCCACATATGAAATACCACTGAAAAAAAGAAATACAATGGAACACAATGATAATTAGAGTGAGATAGGAAAGAGCAAATATTCAGACCAGGTTGGAGCAGATCTACACTGATAATCTTCATTGAAAAGAAGCTCAAGGTTGATGTCATTGTCATAGTCATTACCACACATTATCATCATTTTACAGTATTAAATGCTTTTAGTATGAGTTAGTTCTATGCTATTTTATTTTACTTAGCTTTTCCAATAAGAGTATGAAATAAGTACTCTTATTTCCATTCTATAGATGAGAAAGTTAGAAAGGCAAACTGCTTTGCTCAAGCTCATGCTAATGTGTGTTACTCAATAAACCTCTGTTTGAATTCATTTATCTTAATCTCCACACTATGTGGCATTACCCATCTAATGCTCATCTACTCAATATTTCCTTGCAATTATATACATTTATGTTTAATTACACACAATTCTGATGTCACATTAGATTCAGCTCTTCCCAAAATGATTCTGAGTTAAAATAAACTTCATAAAATTCAGAGTTAAAAGCTATCTATCCAGGTATAGTTATGAATAGACATCCATACTGAATGGAGTCTTTCTGTCTATTTTGGTTAAAATGTTGATATTTACATGTAGTACAAACCATTCCTTTGCAAAAACTTCTGTTAAGAACACTTCATTCTTTCTGAGTATACTTCTCCTATCATATTTAATATCATAATTTGAAATCTCTCTTCAGTCACACAAAAATCCTTCTAGTGCAAGCATATAAACTCAGTCACTGAGAAATCTGTCCTGTTGAAGCAATGCAAAAGACTTTTAAGGTGAAAATACATTTAACATCTTCAGTCCTTTTCTTTTTGCTGGTTCTTTCAAACTGATATGAATTGTCCTTTGTGCTCTGGGTTCTCTGAAAAGAAAAACTGGTTTTATTAAAATCAATGTGATGACATGGTTAGTGGCACATCAGCTATGACATAGCTAGCCTGCTGTTCTTCTGTATAGAATGCTGCCGCTAGGTTTTTGGTCATAATTTTCTTCCAAAGATTTCTCTCCCACTGAGTCAGAAAAATGAATTCTTACTGTTTGCTTTGTTGGAAAGAAAGAAAAGTCCCAAATGATTGTCAGATGCCAAGTACATCATTCACATGTGGCTTTATTTGAATGCTTATTGCTGGACCTTTATATGGAACCTGGAGATGGCTCTCTGATGAAGTAGGTCTTCTCCTCCTTTTGTGATTTTTTTGTGCTTTGCAGCCAAAGATCATTAAAAACATTTTTCTTTAAGTCCAAAGATTTTTTTTCTTTTAAACTTTGGATTCCTATGAAAATTGAGGAACAAAATTATTTACCGATTTCTTTTTTTAAAATTATACTTTAGGTTCTGGGATACATGTGCAGAACGTGCAGGTTTGTTACATATTTATGCATGTGCCATGGTGGTTTGCTGCACCCATCAACCCATCATCTAGGTTTTAAGCCCCACATGCATTGGGCATTTGTCCTAATGCTATCCCTCCCATTGCCCCCCACCCCCTGACAGATCCCAGTGTGTGATGTTCCCTTCCCTGTGTCCATGTGTTCTCATTTTTCAACTCCCACTTATGAGTGAGAATATGCTGTGGTTGGTTTTATGTTCTTGTGTTAGTTTGCTGAGAATTATGATTTCCAGCTTCATCCATGTCTCTGCAAAGGACATGAATTCATCCTTTTTATGGATGCAAGGTATTCCAAAGTATATATTTGCCATATTTTCTTTATCCAGTCCTATCATTGATAGGCATTTGTGTTGGTTCCAAGTCTTTGCTATTGTAAATAGTGCTGCAGTAAACATACATGTGCATGTGTCTTTATAGTAGAATGATTTACAATTCTTTGGGTATATACCCAGTAATGAGATTGCTGGGTCAAATGTTAATTTTGGTTCTAGATCCTGAGGAATCACCACATTGTCTTCCACAATGGTAGAATTAATTTACATTCCCACCAACAGTGTAAAAGCTTTCCTATTTCTCCACATCTTCTCCAGCATCTGTTGTTTCCTAACTTTTCAATGATCACCATTCTAACTGGCATGAGATGTTGTCTCATTGTGGTTTTGATTTGCATTTCTCTAATGACCAGTGATGATGAGCTTTCATATGTTTGTTGACCACATAAATGCCTTCTTTTGAGAAGTGTCTGTTCATATCCTTTGCCCACTTTTTCATGAGGTTGTTTTTTTCTTGTAAATTTGTTTAAGTTCCTTATAGATTCCGGATATTAGACCATTGTCAGATCTTTTTCAAAAATCTATGTGATTTTTTTTAAGGGCAAAATATCACTTGTTCTAATCACAGCTTTAAGGTTCCTTGACTCATTTATATTCAAGACCTTTCAATATCATTAAAAGCAGTTGCCTAGGACACTTACTTTTCTGCTAACTCTAGTCTTATAATATTTTTCCCTTCTGCCTGGCACTTGGCCATAAATATTTGTCTCCCATAGATAGCATTTGGCCTCATATTGGATCTCAGTCTTCTTGGCTGAAGGTTCTGTTCGTCTGACTTTTCCTCCTTCTCATGCCTCTGGTAGAATGCCTTGTTCTAGCTTAGGTTCTAAGAACCATACGTCAGTACTAGATCCGTTGGTATCTTGGCTCTTTTCAATATTCCAAACCTTGTTTAGAATATGCATTCATGTGACTATGCATGTTCAATTTATTTTTTTTTTTGTAATTCTCCAGTTTCTTTCTAAAAAGAGCTAATGAGATGTCTTAATGGTAGAGGCAATAGTTTTCTATTAGTTTGTTGGCTGTTTCCTAAAAACTAGGAGAAATTTTGCTTTCATATTTATGTTCTGAATTATACAAATGAAAACTACATCTGCATTTATTAGGTAGGTAACAGATGTGACAATTACAGTGAAAAATCTGAGACAGCAAAACCTTTTGGTTGAAAGGACATTTTAACTAGAATGATATTCTTTTGGGGCTAATAACATCAGTTTAATTCTTATGAATTTCACATTTCTGATTTTTGACATCCTTTGAAGCTGAATGAAACTCTAGAAAAAAAAGCAGTCACTTCAAAGCTTTCTTGTTGGCTCTTGATAGTTTCACTATTTGTCTTTCCATCTAAAGAATATTTAATAATATATCTGAGCCTTTTACCAGCAATATCAAAGCACTGAATGCTCTTCTAGTCCAACCCTTAATGAGAACCTAACTCAGGATACTGCATCATATTATCTTCCCAGTTTACTAGGACGTTGGGATTTTTGAAGTTTAGTTACCCAGGAGACTGGCTTATTTGGACTAATTGACATGAAAAACAACTTTATGACACAGAGTAGTAAACAAGCAGTAAGCTGTCTTTTCCCCTAAACATTATCTACCTTCCTCCTTGTGAATAGTTACAGTATTGTATATCTTTCAGCATTGTAATTTCAAGGTTTATAAAATCTTTGAAAGTGAATTCCTTTGAATTGGGTTTGCCTTGCAACTGAAGGCATACTGAAGTGCATGCCTGTAGTAATGACATTTCTAAGCTTCTGTTGGCCAGAGGTTACTTCAATGGTGTAGACCACAGATCCAGACTGAGAAGTCACCATAGGGCAATCTATGGCAATAGACACCTCATATCCTGGTTGTCTAGATAGCCACTATTTCCATAATAAATTCATTAAATATACACAGTTAAATGTGATTAATTTTTTTAACTATATAATACTTTTCCTATGAGTAAACTCAGAAATCAAGGGAAAAAATCCTTTACCGGTCTATCCTGACTTTTATTTTAAAAATAGTGTCCTTGCAGCTAACGTGCATTCGTAAATACATGCTAGACAGTAATTTCAATAGTTTGTAAACTCATTCACAGCTCTCATTTCAGCAGCCTAAGGAAAAGAGATGATTAAGATCCTATGAAGCTTGGAGTTAGCCTTATTTTTACTTGCTGCAATCTGATGGAACATTTCATTTTTATTCATTTTCTTCTTCCTCCATTTTTATGCACTGGCACCCTAGTGCTATCTGGAAGTGAATTCAATGGCTCAGAAGCTGTGATTCTGTAGCTATTAAAATGTGAGAAGCTGGAGTTGTTTATAGAAGGAGCTCTCCAATGCACCCTTGGCCATTTAAACCTAAGAAGTATGCAGGCAGCTTGTTAATATCTTTAAATGTTTACTGTTTCTTTGCTAAATGACTTAGGGCTTATTCACTTCGGGAATCACAACTGCCATGGATCCAGGGGCAAAGCAACACATGCGGTTGTGCTCACATTCCTGCATAGCTAGACAGGACCTGCAACAGCATGCTCCTCCTGAGCTGCTGGGCTGCAGCTGTGGTGGACTGAAAGGAAGTCACATGGCATCGCCTCCCAAGGTCAGAACTGCAAGAGCAAGTCAGCAGCATTGGCACCCTTTGATATCTCAGTTCCATTTTTGCTGCTGAAAGACTTGGCTTTTCAGTCTGACTCTAGCCTTATGTGGCAGTGTGTCTGTAAGGCCAGTGGATCAGGCCCTTCTGTGCAGGGCCAGAGGAAAAGCAGGCCCAGGGCTTTGGTGAGAGTGGGGCAGGAGACCGGCCCTCCACATGGGTCAGAAGCATGGCTGAGAAGGACCAACTTCCCCTTCCCCTTGAGAAGCAAGTATCTGCTGACCAAGGCAAGGGCAGGAGCCCCGCTGTCAACAGCAAAGTTGGAAATCTGTTATCTCCCCAAGAGAAGCAACATTGCTGGGGCATTGTGTTCCTGGCGCCTTCTACCCAGACCACACAGGTGAGAAACACCATGGTGGAGAAGGGAAGTGTGAATGCTGACTTCTGTGTGCTAAGAGAGCAGAAAGGCCTAACTCTGTGCCACTGCCCTTCCGAAAGGCTCACAGTGCATCCGGAGTCTCACAGGGACCAGCCTGGTACTTCGGCCCTGCTTCTGTCTTGAATGTTGTCTCCCAAATAGATGCCTCGATTTGAGTGCTGTCTCCTAAGCAGCATGCAGTCACCACTGCCAGTGATACAGACATGCATGGGCCAGGGAGATGGAGCTCAAGCCCAGCACCACCTTGGACAGCGGTCCCGGCCCAGCGACTGCCTTGTGGTATTGCTGTCCTTGTTCTGCCACAGGAAGACAGACCCCAAGGATCACTTGCCCAAGGCCTCACTGACTAAAGAGTAGAGCTGGGATTTGGACCCAGTAGTTGGGCTTCAGAACTATGCTTTCAACTATGGGGTGGCTGCAGGAATGAGAAGGATACTGTTCTAAAGCTCAGTATGTGCTGCCTTTATTACCTGGTTTCCCACTGAGAAAACACTTATCTTAAGTGGAAAGTGGTATCTATTCCTGCAGCCATCTGAAAGTGCTGCATTTGTAACAGCATAGGTGCTGTAGCTTCCTAGCCATCCTGCTCTTACCCATCCCTCTACAACGTAAAAGGCATCCACTGCTGTGTAAATACACAATTGCTTTCCAAAAAAAAAAAAAAAAATTTTACTGTTTCTACCTATGTACTTTCTGAATCAATGAATAATTGTTATTTAATAGAATTATAATAAAGGCAAACATGATAGAGAAGAAATAACATATTTCAAATAAAATACACAAAACTTCATCTCCAAGTAACTAGAACGTGAATGCAATTCCCCATTCATTGTACCATTGTACCATTGTTCCATTTCAAGCTGGAAAATTGTTATCTCCCCAGGAGAAGCAACATTACTTGGGCATTGTGTTTCTAGTACCTTCTACCCAGACCACATAGGAGAGAAACACCGTGGTGGAGAAGGAAGTGTGAACGCTGACTTCTGTGTGTAAAGAGCAGAAAATGTGTGTCCTTTAAGGTCTGTCCCAATATGAAGAAGCTACTTCAGAGTACTTTGAGATAGTACTACTTCGTTTTGTAAACATTTTCTGGAATTGGTTGCAGGGTGGAAGTGAATCATTTTTGTATGGGACATAATTTGTAACTGTTTCTGTTATTTTCATAAAAACCTATGCTTATTCTTGACTGTAATGTCTCTAATGTTACAAAAAGAGATGGAAAGTCACTAAAGTATTTTTGTCATTAGCATCTATTTTAAATAAGGCTTTTATTCTTATTATTTCCACCCCACAGTGATCTGAAACTTGGGTAGTTTTCTTCTCTAAAGCCAGCACCAAACCACCCTTTTTTCTCTCTTCCCTCTCTTCTTCTCCCCTTCCCTTGTCCACTTGCCCCTTAACATCTCCTGCTTTTCTCCTCTCCCTCCCACCCTTTTCTTTTTTTCCCCACCTCTCACTTCACACTTTTTGATCTCAAACACCTATTAAGCTCTTGTGTGGTAAACATGGAAGAGGTTGTAGAGACACAAGAACAAATAAGATGTTATCGCTGACTTTGAATTGTACATACTGTAAAAAAAAGTTTTCAAACTTTTTTGACTGGGCCCAGAGTAAGAAACACATTTTACCTTGCAACTCAGTATACACCTGCACACATGTATTAGTTTCCTAGGGTTGCCATCACAAAGTTCCACAAACTGGATGGCTTAAAATACAGAAATCTACTGCCTCACAGTTTGGGAGGCTAGAATCCAAAGTCAAGGGTTGGTAGGTAGTACCATACTCCTTCTGAAACCTTTAGGGAAGAGTCCTTCTTTGAATCTTCCTAGCTTCTGGTGGTTTGCTGGCCATCTTGGTATTCTTTGGCTTGCATCTATAGCATTTCAGTCTCTGCCTTGGCCGTCACAAGGCATTCTCACCTCCTGTGTCTTTCTGTGTCTGTGCCTTGTCTCTTCTTATAAGGGCACCAGGCATATTAAATTAAAGGCCTACCCTACTCCAATATAATCACGTTTTAACTTCATTAGTCACATCAGTCATGATCCTATTTTCAAATAAGATCACATTCTGAGTAAAGGATTTGATGTCGTTTTGCTGTGTCCCCACCCAAAATCTAATCTTCAATTGTAATCTCCATAATCTCCATGTGTCAAGGGTGGGAACAGATGAAAGTAATTGAATCGTAGGGACACTTTCCTCCATGCTGTTCTTGTGATAGTGAGTATCACGAGATCTGATGGTTGTATAAGTTTCTGCCATTTTCCCTGCTTGCACTCACTCCTTCCTACCACCCTGTGAACAAGGTTCCTGCTTCTCCTTTGCCTTCTGCCATAATTGTAAGTTTACTGAGGCCTCCCAACCCTGCAGAACTGTGAGTCAATTATACCTCTTTCCTTTACAGATTACCCAGTATTAGTTATTTTTTTGTAGCAGTATGAGAATGAACTCATACAGTAATTGGTACTGAGATAGTGGGGCACTGCTGTAAAGATACCTGAAAATGTGGAAGTGACTTTGGAACTGGGTAACAGGAAGAGGCTGGGAACAGTTTGAAGGGATCAGAAGAAGACAGGAATATGGGGGAAAGTTTAGAACCTCCTGGAGACTTTAATGGCTTTGACCAAAATGCTGATAGTGATGTGGACAATGAATTCCAGGCTGAGATGTGTCAGATGGAGATGAGGAACTTGTTGGGAACTGGAATAAAGGTCACTCTTGCTATGCTTTAGCAAAGAGACTGGCAGCATTTTGCTTTTGTCCTAGAGATCTGTGGAACTTTGAACTTGAGAGAGATGATTTAGGGTATCTGGCTTCAAGAGGAAGCAGAACATAAAAATTTGGAAAATTTGCAGCCTGACGATGTGATAGAAAAGAAAAACCCATTTTCTGGGGAGAAATTCAAGCCAGCTGCAGAAATTTGCATAAGTAACAAGGAGTCAAATGTTAATCACCAAGACAATGGAGAAAATATCTCCAGGGCACGTTAGAGACCTTCACAGATGCCCCTGCCATCACAGGCCTGGAGGCTTAAGAGGGAAAAATGGTTCTGTGGGCTGGGCCTAGGACCCCCATTGCTGCTCTGTGCAACCTCAGGACTTGGTGCCCTGCATTCCAGCTGTGACTAAAAGGGGCCAACATACAGCTTGGGCCATTGCTTCAGAGGGTGCAAGCCCCAAGCCTTGGTGGCTTGCATGTGGTACGGGACCTGCAGGTACACAGAGGTCAGAAATTCAGGTTTGGGAACCTCCACTCAGATTTCAGAAGATATATGGAAGTGCCTGGATTTCTAGGCAGAAGTTTGCTGCAGGGATGGAGCCCTTATGAAGGATGTCTGCTATGGCAATGTAGAAGGGAAATGTGGAGTTGGAGCCCCACACATAGTCCCCATTGTGGCACTTTCTAGTGGAGCTACGAGAAGAGGGACACCATCCTCCAGATCCCAGAATGGTAGATCTGACAGTTTGCAACATGCACCTGGAAAAGACACAGGCACTCAATACCAGCCTGTGAAAGCAGCCAGGAGTGGGACTGTACTCTGAAAAGCCACAGGGGCAGAACTGCCCAACACTGTGGGGGCCCACCCCTTGCATCAGCATGACCTGGATGTGAGACATAGAGTCAAAGGACATCATTATGGAACTTAAAGTTTTAATGACTGCCCTATTGGATTTAGGACTTGCATGGGTCCTGTAGCTCCTTTATTTTGGCCAATTTCTCCCATTTGGAACAGGTGTATTTACACAATGCCTGTACCGCTATTGTATCTGTGAAGTAACTATCTTACTTTCAATTTTACAGGCTCATAGGCAGAAGGGACTTGCCTTGTCTCAGATGAAATTTTGGACTTGAACTTTCAAGTTAATGCTGGAATGAGCTAAGACTTTGAAAGACTGTTGGAAAGGATGATTGTGTTTTAAAATGTGAGGACATGAGATTTGGGAGCGGTGATGGGTGGAATGATATGGTTTGGCAATGTCCTCACCCAAAATCTCACCTTGAATTGTAATCCCCATAATCCCTATAGGTCAAGGGCAGGACCAAGTGGAGGTAATCAGATAATGGGGCCAATTCCACCATGCTGTTCTCGCGATAGTAATTGAGTCTCACAAGATCTGTTGGTTTTATAAGTGTCTGGCATTTCCCTTCCTTGTACTGACTTCGTTCTGTTGTCCTGTGAAGAAAGTTCCTACTCTCCTTTGCTTCTGCCATGATTGTAAGTTTCCTGAGGCCTCCCCAGCAATGCAGAACTGTAAGTCAATTAAACCTCTTTCCTTTATAAATTACCCGGTCTTGGATATTTTTTCATAGCAGTGTGAGAATGCACTAATACAGGATTTAATATATATTTCGGGAAAGATGCAGTCCAACCCATAATAACACACAAACATGTATGTACAATGAAACAATAGTTCCATGAATCATCATTCATTTTTAATTGCGTGATTTTTCTACTCTCTTTTACTATGGTAAAGACTGGTTTTGATCCCTGTAAGTTGATTTCACCATCCACTAATAGATATAAGCCCCAGCTGGAAAAACACTGTTCTAGAAAGGGAGATAAGCATGCAGAGGAATATGTACCATATAGTATTATGGGTGCTAAGAGAAGAATGCATAACATGAATATTCTAGCATGGGGAAAACTTTGTTCATACAAGTAATGTAAATCTACATAAGAGGTAACATTGGTTGAGTCTTAAAAGATAAATAAGAATCACTAGTGGTGGGAATGGGGACTTGGGGGAAATATAAAGGAAGACGATGAATGTAGGTGTGTAGGGATGATTTGATGCTTGGAGGATAAATAGGAGTTTATGGAAAAAATGAGGTCAGTTTATAATAGGTCTTATATACCATGCTAAAAAGTTTGGCTTTTATTTTGTAATAACGAAGAATTGTGGGCAATAATAATAGAATGGTTAAGAACATGGGTGAGAATTACTTGGGTTTAAATCCCAATGTGATCTTTGAGTAAGTCACTTCTTTCTTCGCCTTGGTTTTCTGACGTGTAACTGAGAATGCCACCTGCTTCACTGAGTTGTAGAAGTAAATAAGCCATTATCTGAAAAAAAAAAAAAAAAAAAAAAAAAAAGTTCCTCATCTACGGTGAGCCCACACTTAGGGTTAGTTATTGCTTTTGTAATTTGTACTGAAGGCTTTTAAGCAAGGAAATTAAAGAAGGTCAGCAAGTGTGACTGGAGAGTTTGAAGATCATTGTAGATAAATACATAGACTAAGGTCATTAGGTGAGAAAAAATAATAATCAACCAGTGCTATACAACAGTTCCAAAGTCCACCCCTCTTAAATATTTTGTTCTGCTCCCCCGACTTCCAGGTTGACTGGAATAATTGGTTGTTTAGCTGTCTTGTAGATAAGATCAATCAAGTCTCTCTCTCTAGACAGTTTTATTCACAAGAGTATATTTGTCATCAGTTTTATAGTTCAAGTCCAAACATGAGGGCATTGCCTTTCTACTTTATGAAAATACTCCCCAAAGGCAGTCCTTGGGGATTTGTAAATACCTTTGGAGCTTCAAAACTTAATTTTTTAAATAAGCCAAGTTTCAAATGGACAAATTAAAGTGATCTGTCATTGTTATATCATTATGTCATTCTATTTTGTATGATAAACTGAATGTAATGTATTTTACATAATATGATGAAATAGTTCAGAATATTTAGCTAAGACTTTGCTCAAAGTCAAAAATATTTTGTTAAAGTTTTATCACCATTTTGGGTTAATGTTGGCACTAGCTCCAAAAGTTTATCACAATTAGACATTTCCTTTTGTTTCAACAACCTTAATTTAGTCTTTAGCCCACTCGGCTTGGCTTTAATGAGAACTGACAACTCTAAAGTGGTATTAGTAGCAGTTACTGCATTTGCACTGCGTGTGGTGAATGTATCTGTGAAGAAATCTGTCTCAACCCCACTCGGGGCAGCTGCCTTCAAATGGAGCCAAAATTGGAGCCAGCCAAATGAACCGCAGCGAAGAATTGATATCAAAGGGAAAGGTAGAGGAAATCTCATCTTAGGAACCCGGCGATGAGCCCAGTCGGACAAGGGCCTCGTGAGCAGGCAAGGGAGTGGCCCCGCCGCAGGAAGTGTCTCCGAACCGGGGTTTCCTAAGATAGCGCAAAGCCCGCCATATACCCACACGCTGGCGTGAACATACCCACTCCTGCTGCACTGCGCGGGGAGGCGCCCGTTTCTTCTCTGTCCTCTAGTGGTCGCAAGGCTGGGTGATGCACTGACGGAGCAGCAAAGATTCTGCAAACGATTGTCTTCTGTTTTGGCTAAAGGCAGCCCTGAGGATTATAGCAGTGAAGGTCACTTGCAAATACATTTCAAGGCTCTAGCTTTGAAGAAATTTTACTTTCAGGGCTTGAAAACTAAGGTTCAGAGAACTCACCAGGCAGTATGAAGATTTTGTAGACAGCTCCCCTGGCAGAGAGAAGCGGACTAGTTGTCAACAGACCTTGGCAAGAGCCCAGCAAAGCGGGGCTATGGTGGGAGGGGGAAAAAGGAGGGTATTGGGGGACTGGACTTTCATTTTTCGTAAAACAGCCCTACATGTTAATACAACTTCTGTATATGAAAACAACTGTGAACCAGCATAAAAGGATTTTTGTTGTTGTTACGATCTCCTTTCTTAGTGATTGTAAAGATAAGTGCCCCCATTTAATCCCCTAACACTTTCCAAGGGTTTTGCAAACTAAACTTAATTCTTCGAGATTTCCATGGATTCTTAAAGCACACCATTACTGAAAGCAACCATGTACAATAATACCTACCTGCAGTTTAGTCACAGGTATGGCAGGATACATTTTCTGATTTATATACAAAACACATAGGGAAAGACAAAACAATTTTAGGTTCTTGCGCTTTAAAAAATAACTTTTGTTTCATTTTATCAGAAACTGATTTATATATTTTATTGAAAACTTAGAAAACACAGAAAGATAAACTGAGGACAAATAAACACCACCTAACCCTACTGTTCTGAGATAACCAAAATGTAATTTGTGTGTTCTTTGGAGGCAGGAACCACGCATTATTTCCCTCTGAATCTTCACAGTGTTCAGAGCCTCACATAGAGGATGTCATTGGTTTTATAGAGGTCAAGGGAAAACTTCCCCTTGGCCCTCTGAAGGTTTGCTCAAACATCGACTCAAAAAAGGCAGAAATGGCATACAAAATTATTAACATGCACAGAGGAGAATCACAGTATATATCCCAATGGATTACAGATGATTATATATCCTTTTCCTTGGGGGAAAAGGAGATAGAGAGGGATGGATGATTTGAGGGAGCATAATAATGTATCTTTAGGAAAATTCAATGGGCTTCAAGAACAATCAATGGCCTAGGACAAAGTCTGTTGGGCCCTTAGAGCAGACAATGGTTTGCGACAAAAGTCTGTCCAAGTGTGTTGACAGATTTCAGTCTTTCTTTCTGCAAGATGAGGTCAGTTAATAAAAACTTAGAAAAGGCACCCAAGGTAACTGTTTTCTTCTTTGGCATGTCTGAAATTTGGGCAGATAAAGAAACTTCAGAGAACAACGTATATTCTGTGCTTTGGAAACGTCAAAGGATTGATAGACAGGAGGAACAGGGCAAGGTCAGAGACCTAAAGCCTTCTTCTTCAGTTCCGCAGGTCAAAGTGCTAGATTTTGGGATAATGGTTTCTGAGCTCCCACAGTCTCAGCCTTGAAGGAGCATCTGTGATATCTGTAGAATGAAAAATAAGTACATAAACAAAATGCTTATGCCTGCGCTCCACCTCAAACTTACTGCCTCAGATTTTGTTTAGTGGTGGCCTAGATTGTAGTATTGCAAGAAACTCCACAGTGATTTTGTCACAGTGGCCAAGTAATTGATTTAATACTGAAAAACAATTTTTAAATCAAATGAAAAGTTTTGGGTTTTGTTGTAAAATAGTGTTTTCATCATACTATCAAAATTTTAATGTATTCCTTTGAACTATACATTTAAAACTTCTAAGAGCCTAATTTTATTTAGGTAGCAAAGTTTAGTGGAGGCCAATCCAGAGAGGGGTTGCAGATAGTTGTCAACTCTGCTTTTTTCAATGGAAGTTGCAAATTAATATCAACTAATCAAGGCAATGGCACCCTTTCTAGAATTTTGCTTGTCAGCTATGATTTTAGCAATTCCATTGTGCTCATTGTTTCATGGTTACATTCACATTTGTACTCCTATAAATGGCATAAAGCCTTCTTAACCTAATGAATTTTATATTCTTTTGGGAGGAAGTAAATGGAATTTTTTATGGAAAAAATTAAATTTAAGTTAAGCCAGAGCTCTACAGATCAAAACCAATTTTCAGATATTATGATCTGAAAACCAGACTATACTTTCACTGATCTAGTGGAATTATGTGATTTATCAGGTTACTGTTGTTTTATCAATAAGAGCAGATTCCAACCATTTATACACACTGGTGACTCTAGAATACCTAATCTCAAAGATGACCTTGGTAATAGAAGTTTCTGTTTCTCAAAACACAACCCAGACTTCACTTGTGCACTGTGGAGGTTTCACATCAAATAGCTGAATATGGGAAGGAATGAGCTGAAAACTTCCAAGCATAACAGAAAAATGTTAGTCCTTATTGAAATTCTTAAGGAAAATCGAATATGACCACTTATAGACCACCTTTCCTTTTTTAGGAAGGTTGATAATATATTCATAATGGAAATGGAATGGCATGGACTTAACTGAAATTAAGAAAAGTCTCCCTTCTTCATAAATTTATGAATTATGCCCTTAATTGTAATTTATGACTAGCTAACTCCACAGAGATATTGTTTCATTAATGAACTGTTTTGGAATTGTTTAAAAAATTTTTTTATGTGTGCATGTCTGCATGTCTGCATGTGTATGTACCTTGGGAGGGCTGGGCATGGATTCCAGAGTGGTCAGTGAAGCAGAAGCAGAGAGAGTTGTTGGTCTGTCACGGGATCTCATTTGGGACATACTTATCCCAGGCCAATGAACTGGTAAACCACTGGCGTGTTTGGACACTGATGATAACACCCTACAGGCAGAGCTAGCCAGATGGACAAACTCAATTACTGTCACACCATTGCTCATTTATCCTTAGAGTTTTTATCTCTATTTCAAAGAACTACTCCTGGCAATCCATGTGGTTTCATTTAGAAGACTATTTATAACATTCCCGATGCTTGAACAGGACATCAATATGATCACATTCTTATAGCTCAGGGAAAGAAAGTCGAGCCAATGTCTAGGTATCTGTGAATAATGTGTTTGTCTCCAGCTCTCCAGGCTTCTGCAAAGCCCATTTTTCTGCAAGCACTTACATATCTGTTATAATTACATTTTGGTTCCACTATCCTATTCACCTTGGAACTCACTGACAACAAATAGAAAAATATGAAAATGACTCATGTAAGCTGTGAACTACTAAAGAGTCATAAATTTAAATTTAAGTTAAACTTAAGATTGGAAGATTGCCTCTTAAATGGTAAATAAAAGCTATTTTAATAAGGTGCTTTCTAAGAAGTAGATTTTGTTTTAACATCTTGATAAACAAATGCCAGTCTCAGAACTGAACCAGACTACTTCTAAACTGTGATCTTATTAGTTTGGGGAGCAATTGGCCCAGCATCATACAGAAGTTTCACAAGGCTCATAAAATAACCTCTTCCCTGAGCCTCTGGCATCCAGGCATTCAAGTGCATGCAACTTCGTAATGTTTTCACAGCAGGATCCTGCAGGCTTTGAGTGATGTTGCCATTTTCTGGAGTTCTCAGCAGTGCAGCTCTTCTACCCAGTTGCAAACAATTTCACTGATCAGTAGTTCTGGCTTAGCTTCCCCCTCATAAATTTAATAATTCATTTGGCAGGTGCAAAGCAGACAAATCTCAAAAAAATGTGCAGATTCTTGGACGAGCCAGAAAAAAGACTCACCAATTCTTTAGTTCCTTTTGGAGCTCAACATTTAATATGGTTATGGGGATTATTCAGTAGTTCCAGCATGTTCAGCCACCAGAGATATAATTTTTAATTCTTTAAATGGTGTTCTCCTTTCTTCTGTAAGATGACTTCTATCTGTGGAATCCATATAAAAGCCACGGATATCAATAGGTTGCTAAATGTGGCCATAGAGATGGGCCAGTGAAGCATGGGAACAGAGCATTAACTTAGTGTCTGTCTGGCACATTGCTGCAGGCACATCCAACTGCGATCATACAGAGACTCTGTGTGTGTGTGTGTGTGTGTGTGTGTGTGTGTGTGTGTGTAGCCACACAGGGCCAGACTGTCTGGCTCTAGTCCTGCTACTTACCAGCCAGGTAAGTAATCTTGGGTGTATTTTTAAGCCTCCTCGAGTCTCATCTTTAATTTGCAGAAACTCACCATCTCTCATTGTATGTGAGGAATGAACAAGTTAACACATGTAAATAGTTGTTTTTTTTTTTTTTTTTTAACGTGCCAGGCATAAAAGAAGTTCTCAGGAAATGTAAACTCTTATCATTATGTTGTTATTCTTCACTCTTATGAAGAAATCTATCATCTATAATTTTTTTCTTATTGCTAACAAATTGCTCTTTCTGTCTTTATTTTTCTTGAACAGGTAAGATAGTCATATGGTAAAATTTCACATAAAAGTAAAATATATACAATGAGAAGTACATCTTTTTTCATCTCTACCTCTTGCCTCGCATTCAGCCTCCCAGAGGTAACCATGGTTCCATCTCTTAGATATCTATCAGAGATAACCCATATGGTGAAATATATTTACTTAAATCCCCCACGTACAAATTTTGAAATATATTTTCAATACAAATAGAAGATAATTTTCCTTAAGGAAAAATTTTGTCTCATTAGTATCATTACCAGTGAAAATAACAGTAATCATAATGTGAATAATGACAGCTGTCTTCGCTGTGTAGAAAGAACTCTGCTAAATTCCAAACTGACAGAACCTTATTCAGTGCCTACAACAGCCCTCTGAGATGAGTATTATTATCTCCCCCACTTGACGCATGAAGATACTGTGGTCAAGAGAGGCTAAGCCACTCTCTGAGGGTCACTCAGCTAACAGGTGGCAGTGCTGAATTTCGAACCCTGTGCATTTGAGACTCAAGAAAGTTTTCAGTAGAAGAAAGACACCTCCCAATCTTGGATTTCTCTTTTGGAGATGCTTCATGAGTCTTCACTTTGATTTTTATTTCCCTTTAAATGCCTTGGCCTGTGAGAAAACATTCACAATTTGGACTCTTCACATGTCCCCCACTTCAGTTCATCCTGCCTTTGTAAAACTCCACCTGTACCAAGCCTGTAGTCGTTGGCAGTTATTCCCATAACTATCACATTTAGCCCTGTTCATCTTTGGGTTTTGAGGTATGAGAACAGTCTGAATTCCTAGAAGGCAGGGGCTATGTATCCATTTCCTTGTCACTAGGGTGGAAGATATTTCCTGGCTCATACTTTGGGCTGAGGAAGTGTTGGCTGAATGAACAAATGGGTACAGGCAGTGTTTGACTATAAAGAGGACTTTGGAAATCAATTAGATTAATTGCATGTGGGCCCTAGAGTGCAAGTTCAAATTCCCTGGTGGTAGAGAATCTTTGTAAAATGAACAATTCTGGCCTTCAACAAATCTCAGAGACCTAAAGGTCTAGATATAATTACTTCCAAGGCATCCTGGTGAGGTAATGCATGTGCATGTGAGAACATCTTTTTTAAGCCAAAAATTTCTTCTAACATGTCATGGGACAGTCCTTAGAAGGACTAAGGAGAAGGTGCTAAAACTTGTCATGCTTACTTTGATTTGTAGTGTCCTTGGGTTGTTTTGTCTTTGACTACTTAAAAACTGATCTCACCAGTCAAATTGAGTCAGAGCAGCTTTTTAGATGTGTTGTTTGTTTTTGAGGAAGAGGCTTGAGTATTCAGAACTAGAGGAAAGATAGAGATGGTTAGAGTTGGAAGGAGTTTAAATGAGTCCAGAATAAATTAACAAAACGAAGCAAAACGATGGAATAGAAGAGAAGTTACATTCAGCCACTGACCCCTATTTCCTCTCTCTAATTGCTTATCAGCTTTAGCAAAGCCCTTTTGTACTCAAGGAAGCCCCTTGGTACTCTCACAGTCCTTTCTTCTCTCAGTGAGATCTTGCCCTCAGAAAACTGCCTGTAAATTTCTATAATGCTAAAGTGTAACTGACTAGCTGTTGCAAGGGCAAATACAAATTATGAGTCTTAATTTTTCCTGTTGAAAATAAAGGAAGAGACTTCCCTCCCTTTTCCTAGACCACTTACTTTAGAAAACTTATACTGTATGTATAAGTTCTTTTTCTTTTTGAAATGTATGTAAATCTTTTTAAAAGCAAAATAAGCCACTTGGCAAAAACATCTTTCTCAAGTACCTAGGAACCGTGTCTTTCAAATGTAATCAATTAAGGTAGGTAGCACCCCATCTCCCAGTTTCTGTGGGAGGGTAGGAACACAACTTTGGTGAGCACCGTAATCCAAGTTACAAAACTATCTTCTTTCATAAAGATATGAGAAGCTTATTTTTTCCTTTCTACAAATAAATTAACTAACACAGGTAGATACCACAATTACCAGGGGGATTTTAAGATGAACTATGTGTGAAAAATGGTGCTGTCGAGTCCTCTTACTTGAGGACTAGTTATTTTTTACCTTGAGAGCATGTATAGGATGGGTTTATCTGCTTGGCTATATCAAAGGGTAAGATTTCATTCTGTCTTTGCAGATTCTTAGCAGACTATTTGTGATAGGCATCACATTCTGGTTTAATGCTTATTCAATAACAAAATTGTTTTCTTTTTCTTCTAAGTTCATGAAGAAGTTTTCTGGGTTGTATGGGATTTTGTTTTTAATTATATTTTCCAATATAATATGCTTTAGATTCAGAGATATTTGTATTTTAACTGGCGCTAAACCTTTAAGATTAAAACACTGAAATGCTATAAACTTCCAAGCACCAGTGAACTAAAATAGGAGGTTTATCAGGAAGTCTGGGAAGAGATACGTGTAAAGAAAAATTTAAAGCAAGTTAAATTTAACAGAGTTTATTTGAGCAAGAAAAAGGCTCTAAAACAGGCAGCACTTCAGATGGAAGATAGTTCAGAATGGTGAGCTGTATTTATAAAAAAAAAAAAAAAAAGACAGGAAATTACTTATTACAGAGATTACCTGATCGTTACAATTCTTTTTTTTTTTTTTTTTTTTTTTTTTTTTTTTTTTTGAGACGGAGTCTCGCTTTGTCGCCCAGGCTGGAGTGCAGTGGCCGGATCTCAGCTCACTGCAAGCTCCGCCTCCCGGGTTTACGCCATTCTCCTGCCTCAGCCTCCCGAGTAGCTGGGACTACAGGCGCCCACCGCCTCACCCGGCTAGGTTTTGTATTTTTAGTAGAGAGGGGGTTTCACCATATTAGCCAGGATGGTCTCGATCTCCTGACCTCGTGATCCGCCCGTCTCGGCCTCCCAAAGTGCTGGGATTACAGGCTTGAGCCACCGCGCCCGGCCTACAATTCTTCATTTGCCTTATTCATGAGGAATTTGGCAACGTTCAACCTGGGATTGGCTGCTGTGGATTGATCGAGACTCCATTGCTTGGTTACAAAGGCATACTCTTAGGTTAGGTTAGAACTTGCTTTCATGCCAAGCTATGTTGCAGTTCATTACATAGAGAGAAACTTTGGCCAAAATTTTATTAACCAAATATGGAAGGTGCTTTGAGCTAAACTTGAATAAGTTTAACATATGATTCAGGGCCAGGTGTAGTGGCTCACGCCTGTAATCCAAGCACTTTGGGAGGCCAAGGTGGGTGGATTACCTGAGGTCAGGAGTTCCAGACCACCCTGGTCAACATGGCAAAACCCCATCTCTACTAAAAATACAAAAATTAGCTGGGCATTGTGAGGGCTACCTGTAGTTCCATCTACTCAGGAGGCTAAGGCAGGAGAATCGCTTGAACCCAAGAGGCAGAGGTTGCAGTGAGCTGAGATAGCACCACTGCACTCCAGCCTGGACAACAAAGCAAGACTCCCATCTCAAAAAAAAAAAAAAAATATATATATATATATATATATACACACACACACACATATATATATGATTCAGGAATACCTGAAATTCTATCCATTAGCCAGTCTCTTGGGAGTGAGGAGCACTTTTCTTGGAAGAAAACAGCTGCCCTCCAGTATTTGACTCATCTCTGGGAGATGTCCGCACACTCCAAACATTAGAAGAGAGCAAGTCTCCTTTCTTCATGGGAATTCCTCTGGCTTGCATAAATTGAAATTGCTATACCTTCTAAATTTAAGTATTTCTATTATATAACTAACCACACACTTTAAAAATAACACATATTTCCTGAGCAGCTTAAATATCTCATTCACTGTGGTTTCTTACCAGTTTCCCTGGTCAATTCTTCCTGTATTTTGATGGTGCTCAAAAAGTATCGTGTAGTTTTTCTAGCTACTGATGATGTCATCCATTAGGTTTACGTGTCCTTGAGAGCAGAGGCTTTGTCTTATTCATCTCTTTGCCCCCCAAATTCTGGGCACATTAACTGGCTCATAGCAGTTGTTCATTGAATGCTTGAGTGAGCAAATAAATGTATGGCAACCTCCGATGTTCAATGAGGTATAAAACACAATGAGGAATACACAGATAATAAAAAGTTAATAATTCCTTAGTTTTTACATAATGACGCTTGAAAAGCCTGATTCATGAGAAGCAATTTTTTAACAACTTTATTATCTCTCCCTATTGCTTTTAAATCCACTCTGTCGAGATATTTCTTCTCCTACCCCATGTTTTCCCTAGATATGATTTGGTAAAGCTGAATGCTGAGTTATAATGAACATCTCCATTCCCATATTAGAGTATAAACTTTGAACTTATTTTAACATTGAGGCTTCTTCTCCTGGAGCTCAGGTCTGAAAGAGAGGGAGACGTCTTCAACCAGTATTAATAGTAGTGGTCAGATTCTTTTCTTTTTCCTCATATGGAGGGATCCTTTTGGACTGAGTTTTCTACAATCTTGCCTGAGTTGGTGAATGGCAACTCAGTTTATATTTATTTATTTTTGTTTGTTTGTTTTTTTGCTGCTCAGGTAAACAACTTGAGAGTCACCCTTGACATCTTTCTTCCACGCCCTAGGTCCAATTTTTCAGCAAAACCTTAAAATACTTCCACATCCAGCTAGATCTCCGCAACTCCAACCTGATCCGGGTTATCTTCCCTCTCATTTGTTACAGTACAGTCACATACCTTTCCTATGTTTATATTTATTCAGATACAGAAGTACTTACCATTGTTACAATTGCCTGCAGTATTCGGCGTGGTAACAGTTTGCACAGGTTTGTTGCTTGTGGGCAATAGGCGATACCATATAGCCTAGGTATGTAATAGGGTCCTCCATCTTTGTTTGTGTAAGTACACTCTGTGATGTTTGCACAAGGATAAAATCGCCTACGGACGAATTCCTCGGGATGCGTCATTAAGCGAGGCATAGCTGTGGTTTCTTACCTGCTTTCTCTGTGACTTCCACCTTCCATCCATAAGGCTACTTTCCACAGAGTATACAGAGTCATCTTTTGAATATGCCGAATCACGTAATTCTTCTATGCTAAACCGTCCGAAGATTTCCTATTCTTCTTAGTAGGCCAGTGACGGTAGATATTGAGATCACCTGTTTGAAGAAGAGCGCATACAATGTGTTCTGTGACCCGCCTTCCTATATCCGAGATAACAAAGGTCAGTACAAATGGGAGTAGAACGTTGTAATTTCACGTGTTATCCCCTAGATGGTAGTGTGGGACCGTGCAAATTTCTACCTCTGTTGTGATTTCTATGGGGCATTGATGGTGCAGTTATTTTAAGCTGAATCTTCAAGCAGCCTGAATTAAAACCGACAGAAGTTCCTGCTTTTTCTCTTTCTTTCCTTTTCCCGCTCCCTTTCTCCTTTTCAAGAGTGCTAATTGTAGCTTCGAAAACGTTCGCGTGAGCACACACACACGCACCCCAAATGGCAAAATTCGCAAAGTGCTTGATTCTCTCAGAAAAGCACGTCTGCTGTTCCTGAACGTAGACTAAACAGGCTTTCGCGTCCAGGAGATGGGGCTTGGGGAGGGGAGCTTCCAGGGAAAGCATTCGAGCTCCCTGGAGCCACGATTCCGTTTAGTGGCTTGTGTCTGCAGTTGAGGGCTGCCTGGCTGCTTTCTTTCTTTTTCCTTTTTTTTTTTTTTTTTTTTAAAGATGGGGTCTCTGTCGCCCAGGCTGGAGTGCAGTGGCGCGATCTCGTCTTAGTGCAACCTCCGCCTCCCGGGTTCAAGCGATTCTCCTGCCTCAGCCTCCGAAGTAGCTGGGATTACAGGCGCCGGCCACCACGCCCGGCTAATTTTTTGCATTTTAGTAGAGACGGGGTTTCACCGTGTTGCCCAGGCTGGTAGCAAACTCCTGAGCTCAAGCAATCCGCCCGCCTCAGCCTCCCAAAGTGCTGGGATTACAGGCGCGAAGCACCGCGCGCCCAGCCTCCTTCTTTCTTCTGAGGGTGAACTTCTCTAAATGTAGAAACATTCAGAGAATAGGTGGTCACAGGAGAACAGGTTTGGGCTGGCAGTGAGGGTGGGGTGGCTGGTTCAGAGAACAGAACACTCCAGAGCTGTTGATCGTGTCCGAGGCAATGGAAATGGAAACAGAGTCACAGGAGTTCCTAGTTGCTGTCCTTTCTTTCAATTAGTGGTTCTTGTGGAGGCAAGAGGCTCCATTGAGCTTCCCCTGGGCATGAGGCTACATAATTTGCAGGTCCTAGAGAAAAATGAAAGTGCTAAACAACAACAAAAAAGAATTTTAATACTGGGACTGCAGAGCATTAAACCACGTTGGTCCTCCCAAGGACAGGACCCTGTGTGGCCACGGCTCTGGTCATAGCCATAAAGCCCAGGAAGCTCTGCCCCCAGCATCCACCTTTCCCCCATATTCAGTGCGATATGCTTGTATTTACCCTTGTCTTGCATCTCACTTTCTTTTTTTTTTTTTTTTTTTTTTTTTTTTTTGAGACGGAGTCTTGCTCTATCACCCAGGCTGGAGTGCAATGGCGCGATCACTGCAAGCTCCGCCTCCTGGGTTCACGCCATTCTCCTGCCTCGGCCTCCTGAGTAGCTGGGACTACAGGCGCCCGCCACCTTGCCCGGCTAGTTTTTTGTATTTTTTTAGTAGAGACGGGGTTTCACCGTGTTAGCCAGGATGGTCTCGATATCCTGACCTCGTGATCCGCCTGTCTCGGCCTCCCAAAGTGCTGGGATTACAGGCTTGAGCCACAGCGCCCGGCCGTATCTCACTTTCTTAAGCTTTAGGGAGCATTGATTGTGGTATCTTGGACCTACAAGAGAGATTTTCTCAGCCTGTGAAAGGAGCTGCTCACTTTGTAGACACCATGCTCCTAACTCCTCTTTTTATTCATGTTAATTTAATGTCTGCCTTGATATTGTTCAAAGGAGCGTCCTCAAAATTGGGTGTCTCTGAAGACTAGGAACAGAGGCCTTCTGTTTTGTTCCGAAACAGGCTTCTAAGGAGGAGAATCCTCTATTTGGAAGGGCCCAGGTGAGGCCATGGTTGAACTCAGACCCAAGAAGAGAGAGGCTTTTTATCTGCCTGAAAGCAATCTTGTTTTGGTGACAATGTGTGGGTGGGTGTTTGGCTCTTTTTTTAATGCAAGGAAAAGATGTTAAGTTTCAAAAATAATTTTTGTTTTTCTTGGTCCAAAGTTTCCCTTCTTCCTTTTGGACAGCATTCACTTAACTTTCTGCCATAAGTTAAATCAATTCATTTATTACTCTTTAACTCCAAGTGGATAAGCGTGAATTTCATTGATGTGATCCATTTTTAGTAATTACACCACCTTCACATGTGAGATTTCACTAGTCCTTACAGCATCCATGTAAATAGATCTTCTCATTGCCATTTTCCAGAGGAAAAATAGTGGTTTAAAAACATCAAGTGAATGACTCCAAGATTACACAGCTAGGATAAGGTGGGGGACTTACTCAGGTCCATGCAGACCCCCTTATTCCATATTCACACCTGCTCCACCATATCATGGTGCCATTTCCACAAATAATTTCTTGGTGTAGGGATATCAAAGTTTAACTATTAATCCTTATAAATTAGAGTCTGTACTATTGTAGACAAAAAAATGATTTTGTGGTATATTAAAATAAAATGTAGTCAGCATTGCTTTCCTCTTGAAAACAGTCTGTGAGTTCTCAAGATAGGGATAGTTTGAGCTTCAGTTTTTAGAAGAGTTTCCTACACAGGAGCACACCTTGAATAATCCAAAAACATGCTCACTGCACCTTCCTTCATCAGCCAAATTCCATTAAGTAATACACAGACAGCTTAAGTCTGGCATAATTTCTTCGTATTTCAGAGATCTAGCAATAAGTAAGATGATCTGTAAAATATCTAACACGTAAGAGACCTTCAGTTCATCTGTCCATTCGTCAATGTTTCACAATTCACAAATATTTACTCACCTCATATTATGTCTCCAAAGTGTTAGAGATGACAGTAAACAACACAGACAACATTGGGCTCACACAGCTTACATTCTAGTGAGGAAGACAGAGGATAAACCATTATTAAATGTATACATCAGAAAGTTATATTGAGGACAATGAAGAAAAAGAAGAGATAATAAGAATACACAGGCAGATGAGAGTTGAGTAGCATTTCAGCGAGGGTGTTTCCACTGTGATAACATTTGGGTAAAGACTTCAATGAACTTGGAGAATAGTAAGTAAATATTAGTTATAATAGCTTCTTTTCAAGAGCATAAAACCTTATCATTTTTGATGGTGACCTTTCTTCCCACGCACTTATTAAATCCAGTACCAATATTTGCTCTGTTACTAGTCTACTATCATATAAAGCTGCTAGAAAGCATCCAAAACCTCTGTTTGTTCGAATGCAGATTTTCCTGGCATATCAGCATCCCCCTTGTAGGCCCCTTGCCTCCTCCTGCCAAGCAGGCTGACAAACTCCAGATGCTGACTCTTGGCTTCCTTCAATTTGTCCTTCACACATGTGGCCCAGGTCCTTTCCCATGTGGTCATCTGCTTCCACGTTTTGGGTCTCAGACACAGAAGTTTCTTGGAGAGAAATAAGTACAGTGTGTATGTAGACATTTTGACTCTCCCCAGCTAGAGAAAAATATATGCATCGGATAGTTAGAAATTTGGGAACTGATTCAGATTACAATGAAAACATTAAAAGTCTCCTTATGCAAGATAGATATTTGCCAACTTTAAATCAGAAAATCATTGCATTATGAGAATTATAATTGCAGGGCAAGCAATTAATTTAATTCGGTCCTGAAGCTCTGCTTTCCAGGATGAGCTTAAAACAGTCAGGGGAAGTCTGTTTTAAGACAACTTAAGGGGAGGTGAATTTGCGCCTGTGTATTTAAAAACAAATTAAACTCCTGGATTTGGAATCTAAAATGTTAAATAGAGGGAGCAAGGTGGGAGTGAGTAGACAGGAAGAGATAAGTGATAATGCAGGGAAGCCTCTTGGAGTTTGAATCATGTGACCAGCTTTAGAGACCACCGAGTTCAACTACAAGTGGAGCCCTCAGTGACCAGCCTGCACAGATTGTTTGTATTAACAGGCTAACTTCATTGTCCTTTTCCCACGTGATTGATTTTGATATAGCTTTTTGTCTTCACACTATATTTGACCTTCAGTCAGTCCCCCCAGACTATATCACTTTATTGCTTCTCTGTTTCCCTGTGCTGCCTCCCTAGAGGTAATTTATTCATCTTTCAAATAACAGATTATCTCTTTCGAATTGTCTCACTGAGTGTTTGACCATTTTATGAACAGTTTTTCATCTCTAGAAGTTCCTTGGTTCTTTTTAAAGTTTACTCGTCCTTTTTTCATAACATTCTGCCTATCTGTTGTCCCTTCCTCTCTCTTTAGAGTGTTCAGCATGTTTTGTATTATTGGTATTTCTTTGGGTGTGAAGTCTCTTTTAGATTGCATTGGCCAGTCAGTTCTCACATTGGCAGGTTGGAAGACCAGTGTTGTCTGTTTTATGCCCACCTTCAGTGGGAGTTATCCTCTACCATTCCCTTTGGTCAAGATTTCAATATTGACTTTTCTTTTTTTCTTTTTTCTTTTTTTTTTTTTTTTTTTTGAGATGGAGTCTGGCTCTGTTGCCTAGGTTGGAGTGCAGTGGCCGTATTTCGGCTCACTGCAAACTCCGCCTCCCGGGTTCACGCCATTCTCCTGCCTCAGCCTCCAGAGTAACTGGGACTGGGACTATAGGCACCCGCCACCAAGGCCAGCTAACTTTTTGTATTTTTAGTAGAGATGGGGTTTCACCATGTTAGCCAGGATGGTCTCAATCTCCTGACTTTGGGATCCGCCCGCCTTGGCCTCCCAAAAGTGCTGGGAGTACAGGCATGAACCACCGCTCTCGGCCAACACTGATGTTTTTTATACCAGCTTCTCCTCTTGGGTTTTCATTCCACTTGAATACACAGAATGTGAGCCTCACACTTACAAACAGGGCGGGCTTGGGGTTCTGCATGCATAATAATCACTGTTTATTTACCTGAAGCTCAGGAGGGGAGTTGGTTTTCAAGGTAAGCCCTGGAGCAAGTAGGGAGAGGTTTCTGTTTGTTTGTTTGTTTGAAGTTTCTGATTTAGACAAGGATCATCCCCTGTTTTTGGCCTTTGGGTTTTTGCAGAAAGGGTAGTTCCAGCTCTCCCCCAAGAATGGCCACAAAACTAGTTGAAGATTGAGGGCTAAAATATACTTCCTCACATCTGTACTAGTTTCAATTACCTCCAAGGACTTCTGCAACTTCGCCTGATTCTCGCTGTTGTGTTTCTCAGTTGTCTGCCACACAAAGAGTTCTCCTTCTTGCTTCTGAGCTTAGCATGAGTTTGAAAGGTTTATTTTTGAATTGCACATATAATTTATAAAATGTTTGGAACCAGGGAACTGGGGATCTAACCAACCTGTCTTCTTCACTGGAAGCTTCTGAACTAATTCTTTATGTAATTATAACTGGTGGCAGTGGCAGCCCATCGGGAGCGCTGCTGCAAAGATGCCAGCTGCAGCAGGGGAGGCCCGGCCAGGGCTGCAACCTCCTCAGAACGCATGGAGAGGGGAACAGGTGGAAGCCCCGCCCTCTTCTAAGTTAGTAGGAGCGGGAGCCCTGTCCTCCCTGGTACAGCTGCAGCCACCCAGCCTCAGCTATGGACCCAAGTATCCCTGCACTCTCTGGGATTTCGGAAGCACCCCCAGGACCCAGCAGTCTCAGAAGTGCAGTTCCTGGTGTCTGCAGTTCCTGGTGTCTCCAAACTTCCAGGTGCCACCACATTTTCCTCATTCAGACGTGGGTGGCCGCAGGGGAAGTTGTGTGTGGTACATCTGGTCCAGTCACAGCCTCGCATATAACCAGCATCTGTGCAGGCACCTGGAGCTGCCCAGCCCTCTGCAGCTGACGGCATACCTGGCTGTACGCAGTGGCTTGACCCCGCGCTTGCTTACTGGCACATCCCTCACCACTCTGCGCTTGGCTCCTCCTTGGCAGGTGTGGGATCTGGGCAAGCCAAGTGCAGTCTGCCAGGCCAAATGTGTGGAATGAGCCCAGCGGGCACAAGCAATACTCAGGAAGAAGGCACCACCAGCTACAGAGGTTTCTGGCTGGTGAAGCAACACTCCAAAAATTCCATGACGTAATGAAAAACCGTATACTAGGTAGCTTACCAATCACAAAGCCTGAACCTAGAAAAGGGAATGGTAACTTATTGGTAATGAATTAATTAGCTGTTAATGTCCTCTACATAGCAGATTTATAGTCTGAAAGAAGTAATCAGAACATCTGCTGAAGCAAAGTACTTATTGAATGGTATAGAGTATCATCATTGCACTTCCCAGAGAGAAATTTCATACCTGTATATGCACCTGTTCTAACACAAATTCTTTTGTGCCTCTGTACAAGATGGGATTGAAGTCTTGGTAATAGCCCAGCATGTTTTACTTATGTGCTGGACACTCACTTTTGTTCATCATTGCTAAGTCTAAATTCTAGCAATCTCAAATTAAACAGTGATTCCTCTTTCTCATGACTTAAAAGATGGGGTATGAATTGGTTGCTTATCACACCTGTGGTACATCTGAAAGTATGAGAAAATCAATGAATCAAAAAGTTGTGAACAAATGGTAGCAGTTTAACAGACTGTATGAGATGTATTTTAATAAAACAAAGCTTAAGTATCTCTCTTTCTGTGCTTCCATACAAAACAAATATGGTTTAAGACCTTCTGATGTGTATTCTAGGGAGCACTCCAAATTCTTGAGGGAACTTGGACATATGCCAAGGAGTTAAACAGACATCTTCTGGAGTAGCTGAAACTGAGACAGCTAGAAGTCTGCAAGAGAAATGCATCTGTCTGTCCTAATAAGACACCCTGGGAAGCAAAAATAAACATGGGCTTTGTACAAAGCCCCAAATCAAGAGTCACAAGGGCATAAATTGCTAATGAAGGTATGATTATGATTTGCAATTGAGATGCTTCTCACATGGGCAACTTTATGCGTTGTCCTTCAGGATAAATATCAAAGGAATACTTTATTTAATGTTGAAGGTAATCTAAAAAAAGATACTATTTAAAGATAATAGGTAATTATTTTCTGAATATAGTTGGATATGCCACCTAGTTGAGAAAAGATTTTTCTACCAATGTTCAAAAAGAAAACATCATTGAAGAGCATATTTTGAATTCAAGTTAATTCAAATATTTTATTTTTAAAAGGCCAAACTAGTATTGAAATAATATTTTATTTAATTTTCCCAAACCAGCTTTGAAGGTTTCTGTCTATAATTATTGTTAATTTCAAAGCTCAATCTGTCAGTAGAAATACAAGTAGATATGGAAACAGTGAAGCATGACTAAGAGTTTCTGCCTTCTACTGTTAAAGGGATCTCTTTTTTAGCTTCTTGCTATTTCTTAGCTCAAAGGCAGTGCTAGGAAAGCAAAGCATTTGAGGTCAAAAGCATTTTTTCGAGCTAAAAGGAATGATCTTCTCAAAAATTGTCCTAAGTATGCAAAGTAAGGTGAGAGGGGGAATGTTTTTAAAGTGAGAGAAAATTCCTTACCTGGGGAGATTCCTCAGGGAAGTTGGTAGGTGGAGATGAAAAGGAATAAATAAATCACATTTCTCAGTGACTAATACTGGGAAGTCAGAGGATGGCTGAAATAATCTCTTGTTATCATCGCTTATACTTCTATGATTTGATTAAGGAGAGCCCCAAGGAATTACTTTTTAAAGCGTGATAACATAAAGCATCATATTTTCTAAGTAACATCAATGAAAGTTTCTTCCCTTTCTTTAACCCATTGCTTTATTCTTGTACCTTTTCTTTCTGACAGTTACTCTCTGAGCTGCTTAGTGGGTGTGAAGGCAGAAACTCCTTATCAAAAAATATTAAGTGAGTCTAAATATTAAAATTGTGAACAGATTAACTGAGGCATGAAGAAAACATATTTTCTGAAAAATAAAATGAGATGAACATTTGTTACACGGACTTGAAAATAAAAGCATTAAAATGTGTGTCAGCACACTTACATCAATTAATGTTTGATTTTAAAGGCTATATATGAAGCAGTTAGTATTTAAGAAAACTTTCCTGAACTTTAGTATTTTATGTGCCAGTACATCATTTTCTTTTTGCAGGCCTAATAAAATAGTCATAAGAGACCTGAGGGATTTCAAAGGAAATAAATATAATAAAATATTCTTAATTTATGTTAATTGATAGGAATTAATTAATAGGTATTTATTAGATATCCACTAAGTCCTATGCTTTATAATAGTCCTTGCTCAAAAATGCTTACAACCTAATTGTGATTATAAAATCAAGTGTTAATGAATATAGGGAATCATTGAAAACTAGTTGGCTGGCCCTGACTGCAAATCTATGTGGAAATTAAAAAAGAGAAAACACTGTTTTGAATCAGAATCATCTTGAGTGGCCCAGTACATCAATGTGAGTGGTTTCTTTCACACTTCCAGAAGGAAAGGAGACCTTTCCTTTTCTAGAGCTAAGTCCTCTTTTTCTCTTGATTGGCGCAAGGGAGTAAGTTATTCAGAATCATGGGAAGTTTGGGAAAGAGAAAACAAAGGAAAAGATGGAGATGTTGTGGTAGGGAATTTCTGTGTACCTGTTGATGCTCTAAATTAATTGAGTCTGAATTAGAGGAATAAGAAGAAAAAGAAAACACTGTTTCATTATTTTAAACTCAATACAAAATTCTCTTTAATTCTTATTCTCAGTAATAAGCATCAGAACCAAGCTGAGTCCTTACACATTTGCTTCAGTGTCAAGGCTTGGTTTTCTGTAGATGGTTTATTTGAACTTGGATAGTGCTTTAATATCTATAAAGAGCTTTTTTCACAATGTCATCTTTTCCTTTTAAATTTGCTTGACAATAACACTTTTTTAAAGGGTGAAAAAATAAGCATTGGCCACTTTCAAAGAAAGCGGTCACCAATTGCAGCTCTGAACTTATAATGATGCTATATTTTGTTTATGTGACTTTTTACAGGTGACTTATTTATTTATTATTCAAAGAAGAGTTTTTGAGCTTCTACTATTTGCCAGATACTGTTATTAGGTTTTAGGGATATATTGGGGAATAGAGATGGAGTGGTCAATAAGACAGCAACCACCTGCTTTCATGGAGCATGGTTAAGGAGTGAAGAGTGAGCAGAAGAAAAATCAATGAAAAGCAAGAAAGCAAACAGAATAATCTTGGGTGCAGATAAGTACTATAAAGATAAAGAAGCCAGATGATGGATCAATGTGGTGGTGAAGGGCACAGGTGGAGTTCCTTTGGAAAAAGGGAACAGGGAAGGTCTCTCTGTGGAGGTAACTTTCAAACTGAGACCTGGATAATGCCAAGGGCAAGCCAGGAACTGGGGAGAATATTCCAGGCAGAGGGAGCAGCAAGAGGAAATGCCATGAAGTAAAATTAAACTTGGTTTGTTTCAGGAACATGAAAAAGGCCAGGGTGACTGTCATACAGGGACTGATAGGGAGTGGTTTGAGATAAAAATCAAAGACGTAACATAACCTAAATCATGTGGGGTCTTGCAAACTGTAATAAAAACCTTTTCATTGTTTAATTGGAGGTACAAAGTGAAAGTACTGGAAGGTGTGAGTAGGAGAGCAAAGGGTATTTATATTTTAAAAATATTGTGACCAGGCCGGGTGCAGTAAAAATATTGCCTCCCAGCAGTTTGGGAGGTCGAGGTGAGTGGATCACAAGGTTAGGAGATCAAGACCATCCTGGCTAACACGGTGAAACCCCATTTCTACTAAAAATACAAAAAATTAGCCGGGCGTGGTGGCAGGTGCCTGTAGTCCCAGCTACTCGGGAGGCTGAGGCACGAGAATGGCGTGAACCCAGGAGGCGGAGGTGGCAGTGAGCCGAGATCGTGCCACTACACTCCAGCCTGGGCGATAGAGTGAGACTCCGTCTCCAGAAAAAAAAAAAGGTCCTGCCCACTCCTTGAAGAGTGAACTGCAGTGAAAAGAGAGGACACAGGAGGAAAGTTGAAGGACACTGCCGTGTTCCAGGGGAACATCCTCTGGCCATTCTCATTTTTGGTGGAATAAATGGGGAGTCAGATAATAGCTAAGTGAGATCTCCTGAGTCCAGTGGTCTTTTGCTTTTCTCCCAAAAAGTGTGAACACAGTGAGGCTGGGAGTCTCTGAGCCTCTGGGCCTCAATAGTAAAAGCAAAAGACTTGGTGATGGAAGATTTAGTGCAGGCCCTGACATTGCCCCCTACAAGCTGAGAGAATCTGGGGAAGCCACTTCATGTTGAGTTTCTATGGATATGAAATTTGACTCTCATGAGAAATGATAAGACATAATCATAAAAGAAATACCTATGCTAGTTAAGTTATACAAACAGAAGAGTATAAATTTCATAAAAGACTAAAATTTTAAGGTTGGAAAGGATTAAAAGTAAAGAGAGCCAGGGGCTGGTTTGCTTCCCTGAGTTTTAAAAATTGTGTAAGTTCAGGCTTTAAATGGATCAGCAAGATACTGACCCTGCTATCACTGGCTTTAGGCTGATGAAAAAGTCAGTGATCTAGAACAAAACTATCTTCACTGCTGACTCTGGGAAACTCATATCTTGCAGGAGAGAGATTTACGTACAAGGATAGGCAGACAAAAATGGAGCTTAGAAGGAGTAATGTGGCTCATTCGATAAGTGACACATGAGGGAAAGGGAACATCATAATTTGTCTTGGCATTTGTTACTATGCCATTTATTCTACAGAGGAATGACAACATGTTTTATGATTTACAGAGCTTGTTTGCACCTGAATGTCCAAACTCACACCAAACTCACAATGTAGCAGGATGAGCCACAGACAAAACTCCTCAGACACTGAGTTAAAGAAGGAAGTGGTTTATTCGGCCGGGAGCATTGGGCAAGACTCCTGAATCTTAGAGCCGAGCTCCCCGAGTGAGCAATTCCTGTCCCTTTTAAGGGCTCACAACTCTAAGGGGCTCCGCGTGAGAGGGTCGTGATCAATTGAGCAAGCACGGGGTATGTGACAGGGGCTGCATGTACTAGTGGTCAGAGTGAGACAGAACAGACGGGAAGTTTCAAAATGTCTTTTCTATACAATATCTGGAATGTATGGATAACATAACCGGTTAGGTCAGGGGTCGATCTTTAACTACCAGGCTTAGGTCAGGCAGGCCCAGGCCTGGTTTCGGGTCTGGTTCCTTGGTTTCGGGTCTGTTTCCTAGGTGCCAGGCTACCTGCCTTGTGTTTGACTTTTCTTTTCTTTTCTTTTTTTTCTGAGTATAAAACAATATAAAACAATATGAGAGGGTCTGTCTCTTTCCTCATTTACGCCCTTTGAGACTCTCACTTTTTATTAGTGGGAGTTCTCTTATTTTTGCTACTTATGTCTTCTTGTGCAATGGATTGATTGGGATTCATACAGTACACTTGTGCTGAAGCATTTTGGTGAACTAAGGTAGCGATGAAGCATTTTATCATTTGAAGAAGTACAGGTAGCAAACAAGGGAGCGGTAAGCAGGTTTCTCTTACTATTATAACTCCTATTATAAGAGTTTTAACTCCTCCTAGTACTGGGAACCACCTTCTAAACATGCCTTCAGGGTCGAATCCGTGCTGTACTTGTATGGGCACATGTGCCAGTTTTGTCATATTTCTAACTATGTCTTTAACTACTTGCCTTTGATTGTCTATGTGTAGACAGTAATTAGTAAGGTTAAATTCCCTACAGGCTTCTCTTTCAGCTGCTAGCAAGTAGTCGAGAGCCAATCTATTTTGATAGATAGCATTTCTTATCTGAGTGTCTTGCCAGGCCAGAATAGTCAAGGCTTGACTGGTTTTATTAGTGATGATTTCTAAAACAGCTTGCAACCGTACGCTTTGGTTGAGCATGTAAGTGGGGGTCCGGTATCCCTATGAGCTGTCTTGTGCCTAAGTGGCAGCCCTATAGTATTGTATAATTTTTTAGGAGGCCAGTCATCATTTTTTAAAAATTATTTATGGCTATGTTTCTCTTTTCGTGGGAAGTGTAGACAGAGAAGCCCAGGAACTCGCCTGTCTTTATGGGCAGTAGGAAGAAAGATGGTTTGCTAGTGCCAATAACACAACTACCTGCTTACTTGTTGGGTAATTTGGCATAAGCTTTATGCCCACATATCCAGTATAACCTAGTGGGGGCTGTCCACCGGTGGGACTCCAGGTGGGTTCACACAGTTTGCAACTTTGGGAATTTACTGAATGAGTTTTTCTTAGTGTGGTTTGAACTCCACTAGGTGGCTGTTTTTGTGGTATTATTACACAGTTTTTGCCTAAGGCAGCTGAGTCTTCCTACAGGAAGGGTGAAGTCCTTCCTATACAGTATCGTCCAATGGTTGAGGCTTTTAGAACCTAGAAATTATCAAGGTGATTCTTTTGGGCCAGGAATTTATTAGGAACTGGGTCTGCAGGGACTAATTCTCGGGCTTCTTATGGCTATTGATCTCTTATTGCAACTCCTCCACAAACATAACATGAAGTGACAGTTAGAGATTGGGCTACATGCTCAGCTAATTGCAAAAACAAACTTCCAGTTTTTCCTGAAATTTCGGGTACTGGCACATTCAGTTCATTATAGAAGATTTGAAATACTGGCTCAGGAGAGCATTTATAAACTTCTCTTCAAACTACAATATTTACTTGAGGATCTAGTCCAGCTTCACTGATTTTTTTAGAGAGGATCAAGGGGGTTGGTTATTACTAGTTCTAAGAGGTTACACTGACCACTGGTACAGGAAGGGCCACTTTTCCCTTTTTGAAGGTGGACAAGATTTTTGTTTGTTTGTTTAAGTAGCCTAAATGACACAAAACCAGTGTCTACATTTATTTTCACATGGTCTTAATTTATGACAAATGTACTTATTTGTCACATAGCCTTTTTCTTAATTAAGAGAACCACATCTTATTCCTAACTTATTAATGAAAGCACAGGCATTAAACTTCAAGGTGACTTGTTTGGGCACCTTTTTTTTTTTTTTCTTTCTGTTTTGGCTAACACTTTATTCATATCACTTATGAGCCTTTACCAGTCCTCAGTCCTTAATCTTATTTTAAAAACTGTGGTCATGGGAGGCTTAGATGGGTCATAACATATATCAGGTTGGTCATTTCCTGGGCTACATGCTTTGCATAGAATAGTATTATACAAACAAGTTTTTCGTTTGTTTGTTTTTGTTTTTAGAGTCCTGGTACACTTATAAATACTATAAAATACTAGGACTGTAGCAACTTTTTGTCCTACCTCAGTGACTTGATGAATACACTGGGAACAGTCCTCAGTCTGAGGAAGGTCAGTTAAAGTCCTTACTGTACAAGTCCAAATTTTAAGGAAAATGAGTCCCTTGATGAATTTTCTCATGCTTCGGCCGTGCATGGACCAGTCAACTTCGGGGTGTGACTAGAGCAGGGCTTGTCATCTTCTTCAGAGTCACTTGCAGGGGTTGGCGAAGCTGCTCCCATCCACTTACAGCTCTTAGTCTACTGATGTTTAAGGATGGTCTTGGAGGTTGGGTCCTCCAAGACTCTAGAATAAACTGAGTCTAATACCACTACACAGTTATGTTTAGCTGGGCTCTCTGATACCAGGAGCAAAGTCGAGGGGTTTAGGGTGTTGCAAAGTTCAATGGTTATGCAGGGATTTTAACAGAGCAAACTTTGGTATCTAGTTAATCTAGCATTCGTTAGTTAATGATATCCTTTGGTATTTATTAAAGTCACCACAGCATGGGGGGATTTTATGTTTAGGTTTTACCTAAGAGTTAGCTTATCTGCTTCTTGCGCTAACAGGACGTTGCTGCCATGGCCCTTAGACATGGGGGCCAGTCTTTGGAAACCCTGTCTAGTTGTTTTTAGAGATTGTCCACTGGCCTTGGCCAGGGTTCTACAGTCTGGGTTAAAACTCTAACTGCCATTTTTTTTTCTTTCTGACACATAGGGTGTAAAGGGTTTTGTCAGGTCAGGTAGCCCAGGGCTGGGGCTGACATGAGATTTTCTTTTAACTCATGAAAAGCTCGTTGCTGTTGGTTGTAATAGGTGTAGTTTATCTCACCTACATTTTTATTAACTGTCATCTACTAAAATATTGACTTAAATCCTGTAACTATTTGATTTCAAGCTTTAAATTGATCTGACATTCTTTGCAGGGCTCCAATTGCATCTAAATAGATGTGAGAGTTGAAAGAACTATAAGGGGCTTCTCTCCCTTTACGATATCTTATTTGTTTCTTCCTCTGGTTGATTAAATGCCAGGGTGAAAGGGATAGCCAATTGGACTAACGTATAAGTGCCACTCCAGTTATTTGGCAGAGTGCCTAGTAAAGGTCCACCACAATACCACCACACATCTGCTCGATGATGAACAAGGGCTGACTGATAAGCTCTTGAAAATTCTTAAGCTCCTTGCATCCCTTCAGGTCTCCAAGGAATGCTAAATTTCCTCCCTGTCATGAGAGACACGAAGTGAACTTAGTGTTGGGAGACAGAGGCTGGATGGCCCTCGTGGGCTGACCCACAGGGTGTCGGACTTTGGGATATAGCAGAGAGAGCTTGGCATGACTTACTACTCCAGTCTGTAGAATCCTGGAAAAGGGTTACCATGCAGCCTATGCCTAGTCAACTGAAGGACCACCTCAGTGGAAGGGGGACCATCAGGGCCTCTGGCCTGCCATGTGCACAAGCATAACAATTGCTTTTGTTTAACGTGCAGACGGAATATTTGATCCATTTCAACCAGGCATTTGCATCTTGGTATGCTGTCTTAATTGCCAAAGTTTGTTTTAAGTCTTTAACTTCTATGATCCTCTAGTAAAATGAATTATTTCCTTTAGCACCTATTTTTATTAGTTCTTAGACCAAAGAAAGCTAAACACTATTTTATATTTAATAATGCTTCTTGTATGATTTTTATACCAGATAAGCTAAATTTTACCTTTATATTAGTGTGTTATTAATGTTAAACTTAATTTTAATAAAACATTGTAGACATATTTATCCAATTTTTTATGTTTGTCCATAAGGTAAGATTTTATAGACTCTTTTTAACCTTTTATAATCTTTGTTAAAGAGTAGGCTAGTGCTTTAAGAAAAACCTGTAACTTTTTTACTTTAATGTCCAGTTCACAGAAAAACTGGATACCTTTTTTTTTTTTTCTTATTATACTTTGAGTTCTAGGGTACATGTGCATAATGTGCAGGTTTGTTACATATGTATACTTGTGCCATGTTGGTGTGCTGCACCTATCAACTCGTCAGCACCCATCAACTCGTCATTTACATCAGGTGTAACTCCCAATGCAATCCCTCCCCCCTCCCCCCTCCCCATGATAGGCCCCAGTGTGTGATGTTCCCCTTCCCGAGTCCAAGTGATCTCATTGTTCAGTTCCCACCTATGAGTGAGAACATGCGGTGTTTGGTTTTCTGTTCTTGTGATAGTTTGCTAAGAATGATGGTTTCCAGCTGCATCCATGTCCCTACAAAGGACACAAACTCATCCTTTTTTATGGCTGCATAGTATTCCCTTTTTAACTTTAGTTAATGTTTACACACAGAATTTTCTTTACAATTAACATTTTAAAACTTGCTCAAACTTTCAAAACAATAATTTTTTAAAAACTTTTTAATGTAGGTAAAAATCTATATTCTTATGCCTCCTTATAATTCTTTTACTAAAGGTATATTTTACTTTCCTTATACACCTTGCACATAAACTGTTTCTTCAATAGTACTCAGAAGGCCTTATTTACTTTTAAATTATACAACATTTTTTGCATAACTTTTTTTTAACATTTTTTCTTTCATGACTTTCACAGACAATTCGTCAACTTGTCTCAACTTTCTGACTTAATACAAAAAACATTTCTTTCTTTAAACAACCAGTTAATTTATTTCAGGACAAGAATTTACCATATAACACTCTTTTTACATAAATTCTGCCTCCCCTCTTTTTTTTTCCATTTTTTTCTGTTAGCAAAGCAGCTACTGCTACAGACTGACTGCATCTGGGCCATCCACGGTTACTGGGTTAAGGATTTTTGATAGAATGGCCTCGGTGCTTTCGGCATATGCCCTTGTTTACACTGACAACAAAGTGGTATTAGAGTGTTACAAGGTTACGGAGAATACCTTTAATTATCAATTATAGGTTTTAAATTTACCTTGGCTTTTAAAGGAATAGGGTATACTGTTTTTTTCTTAAGTACTTGCATATTCTATCTTTCTGTTTTTTTTCTCTCTTTGACTTTCTGTCTCTCTCTCTCTCTTTGACTTTCCTTTTGCCTCTGTCTCTTTCTCTCTTTCTGCCTCTCTCTTTCTCTGTCTCTCTCTCTCTCTTTTCTTGACGCCTTATTTGACTCTCTGTTTCTTCCTGTCTCTCTGCTGGTCTTTCCTTGCCTCTGCCAGCTGCTTATGCTGCTGTTCTCTTAACTACTGTTGGGGAGAAGGGGGTCTAAAACCAGCTGTAACTGTCTATGTATGGAAACTGGTCTCGGTGTCTTGGCTTACAGGTTACTTTGTGTCATACCGTTTTAACCTGTTCTTTGTTTTGTGGTGTGCGTGTGGTGTGAGCATGGTGTTTTGTCTCAAAGAAGCATAGGTCAGGCACAAATAAGCCCACCCCATTAGGAACTATGTTGAAAAATTTCAAGAAAGGATTTAAGGAGATTATGGTGTTACTATGACACCAGGAAAACTTAGAACTTTGTGTGAAATAGACTGGCCAGCATTAGAGGTGGGTTGGCGATCAGAAGGAAGCCTGCACAGGTCCCTTGTTTCAAAGGTATGGCACAAAGTAACGTGTAAGCCATAATTGATAATAAAGGTATTCTCCGTAACCTTGTAACACTGTAAAACCACTTTGTTGTCAGTGTACTGGTACAGGCACACCATGGGTGATCAGGCCACACTTCCACTCAAATGGAGTAGGCAAGTTCCTAAGACCAGTCCTGTCAAGCAATTCAAACCAAGTCAAGCCCAAAACCAAAACCAAAGTGCTGATAAAGGCACACCATGGGTGATCACGCCACGCTTCCATTCAAATGGAGTGGGCAAGTTCCAAAGACTAGTCTTACTAAGTTTTAGATGTCCGGACTCCAAGTGCCAGTTCCTTCCCAGTGTTCAGCCACTATGTTGATCCTCCATGGGGGCCTGCCACACACTGCTCTGGTGAGGCATCCCATTGGGGCAAATGTCTACCCGGGAGCGCTCTCAGGATCCGCATAGCTCTGGCTGGTTGGAGTCCCCCACAGGGATGTTCCACAGGGCAGGCTAAAGCCGCCTAAGGAGCTGCCTTGACCGTCCGTTAATCACCTTGCTTCCCGGTCAGGGAACCAAGAAACGTAGAAGAATGAGCCACAGACAAAACTCCTCAGACACTGAGTTAAAGAAGGAAGTGGTTTATTCGGCCGGGAGCATTGGGCAAGACTCCTGTCTCAAGAGCGGAGCTCCCTGAGTGAGCAATTCCTGTCCCTTTTAAGGGCTCATAACCCTAAGAGAGTCCACATGAGAGGGTCGTGATCGATTGAGCAAACAGGGGGTACGAAACAGAGGCTGCATGCACCAGTGGTCAGAGTGAAACAGAACAGACCGGAAAGTTTCAAAATGTATTTTCTATACAATATCTGGAATCTATAGATAACATAACCGGTTAGGTCAGGGGTTGATTGTTAATTACCAGGTTTAGGTCAGGCAGGCCCAGGCCTGGTTTCGGGTCTGGTTCCTTGGTTTCAGGTCTGGTTCCCAGGTGCTGGGCTACCTGCCTTCTGTTTCACTTTTCTTTTTTTTTTTTTCTGAGTATAAAACAATATAAAACAATATGAGAGGTTCTGTCTCTTCCCTCAACAAGGCTGCATTTACTTAAGTCATAGTGAGAGGTGACAACATGCTAGCAGCCCTTGCTCTCGGCACCTCCTCAGCCTCTGTGCCCACTCTGGCCGTGCTTGAGGAGCTCTTCAGCCTGCCGCTGCACTGCGGGAGCCTCTCTCTGGGTTGGCTGAGGCCAGAGCCAGCTCCCTCTGCTTGCAGGGAGGTGTGGAGGGAGAGAGGTGGGTGGGAACCAAGGCTGAGCATGGTGCTGGCAGGCCAGCGTGAGTTCTGGGTGGGTGTGGGCTCAGCAGGCCCCACACTCTGAGTGGCCGGCAGGTGCCACCAGTCCTTGGCAGTGAGGGGCTTAACACCCGGGCCAGCAGCTGTGGAGGGTGCGCCAGATCCCCCAGCACTGCAGGCCCACCTGTGCCATGCTCACATTCTCACCGGGCCTCATGGGCCTCATCTGCTTCCCTGCGGGGCAGGGCTTGGGACCTGCAGCCCGACATGCCAGAGCCCCAGCACCAGTGGGCTTCCACACGTGGCCGGAGCCTCCCCGATGGGTGCCGCCTCCTGCTCTGCAGCGCCCAGTCCCATTGACCACCCAAGGGCTGAGGAGTGTGGCCACACAGCACCGGACTGACAGGCAGCTCCGCCCATGGCCCTGGCATGGCATCCACTAGGCGAAGTCAGCTGGGCTCCTGAGTCTGGTGGGGATTTGGAGAACTTTTATGTCTAGCTGGAGGATTGTAAATGTACCAATCATCACTCTGTGTCTAGCTCAGGGTTCGTGGATGCACCAATCAGCACTCTGTATCTAGCTAATCTGGTGGGGACTTGGAGAACCTTTATGTCTAGCTGGAGGATTGTAAACTCACCACTCAGCACTCTGTGTCTAGCCCAGGGATTGTAAACACACCAATCAGCACCCTGTCAAAACAGACCAATCAGGTCTCTGTAAAATGGACCAATCAGCAGGATGTGGGTGGAGCCAGATAAGGGATAAAAGCAGGCTTCCAGAGCCAGCCAGCAGCAACCCGCTTGGGTCTCTTTCCACACTGTGGGATATTTGTTCTTTCTCTTTTTACAATAAATCTTTCTGTTGGTCATTTTTTGGGTCCATGCTGTCTTTGTGAGCTGTAACACTCACCACAAAGGTCTGCAGCTTCACTCATGAAGCCAGGGAGGCCACAAACCCACCGGAAGGAACAAACAACTCCAGACGCGCTGCCTTTAAGAGCTGTGACACTCACTGCGATGGTCTGCGGCTTCATTCTTGAAGTCTGCGAGACCAAGAACTCTCCTATTCTGGACAACATAGGAGCTAGACAATGCCATGAGCGACTAGCAGGCTGGTATGGAGACAATCGCACTGGTTACTTGGTATCATGTTGACCAAAACCCTGTGGTTTTGGGTTGAATGTTTTGCTTTGCATCCAGGGTACATTTGTGCTCTGTTGGCATAGCTTAATGCTGATGAGCTGAATCTGGAAAAGGAAGACTGTTGTCTCACCAGTTGGCTGTGGACCATTTTGATGCTTAAAGAAATATTGATCTTGGAACTTCTGAATGCAAGCTGAGAGTGGACACAGGGAGCAGGTATTGACTTCTTTGACAATTTAAATAGATGGCTCTGGAAAAATATAAACTATTTGAAGTCCAACCCATTTTAAAAATTGTTGAATTTAGGTTTAGAATCAGAATACCTATGATGGGGAATAATTGCATGAATTGCTTTGCTTACATGAAGAAAAAATCTGTTAGTTACCTTCCAGATGTTCAACCTTACCTAAATAATTTCTTCTCTTTGAACCTTAGTATTCTCCCTAAAGAGAAGGAGAGTGATAAGATACTTTCTCTGGCTTGCTATGATGGATAAATGCAATAATATATCTGTAAGCACTGAGTGTCTGACACATAGTAGGCATTATATGTATGTGAATTTCTGACCAGGTCAAAACAGTGTGTTAATGCTGAGGCCTTTGGCAGGGAAGAGTTGGATTTTTGGTTTGAATATTTAAGATAATAAGAATATTGACCTTTGGCTACATTGTATATGGGTTTTAAATTTACTAATACTAAGTTACTGAGCTGGGGTGTAGATTTAAAGTGAGAGATGGAATGTTTTTTCAATGGTCAGTTATCTGAGTAGATTCCTAGAAGTTGGAAGGAGCCTGAAACAGTGCAACGAGCATGTCCTTTCATGTCAGTCATTCCTTGTTTTGAATCCTGGCTGTGCCACTTACTAGTGCAGCTCTGTGTCCATAGTATGTGGGAGAAGTTGTGAAGTTTGGAGCTTTCAGCTATTTAAGACAGTTTTCTTTCTGTCTCTGACACATTGTTTGATTCAATGTGTAGGATGAAAAATGGCCTTTGTTAATGCTATCTTTTATTATATCCCAGGACCCTGAAGCCACATATTTAGGAAGGGGAGGGCCCTAGTAGCCAGAATACTTAACTCCTTACTTTAAAACGTATCAGTCCCAGGTCATGTTGTCACATGACTGCTAGATACCCATTAACTATTCTGATGAATTTCAACGAAGGTGAGCATGGTTGATGGTGACTACGTATATGACCTCTCTGAAGGAATATTTGTAAAAGTTGCAAAATTTTAAAGCAAAAGCAGTTAATATTAGAGAAATGTTTAGGCCTATCTCAAGATAACTTTTGTAAATATTTTTATGTAGGAGATGTTAGCAATTTTCAAATTGCATAGTTTAGATACGGGGATTATGTTAAATCCAAAGTTGTTTCAGCATAAAGCCAGTCAATGATGCCAAAATTATTTCAGTCTGATTTTTATAACAAATTCTACCCACCTTCAGCCACAGCAGAGTGTTTATGTATTAAAAGAAAGATTTATTCTTTCTACCAACATTTGTTGAACACCTATCATGCTTCTAGTATTGGAGATAGTAGATGCAGAGATGTAGCTGTCCTCACTCCCTGCACCTTCTCGAGACTAAATTTAAACGTAAAAGGAAAAGACAGCTAATTGAAAAGACCAATTAAGTGATAGGATAGAGAGGTACAATCTCCAAAGAAGGGGACCTAATGGCTCTTTCTTTGGTACAATCTCCGTATAACAGAGGGCCTAATGGCCTCTGGCTGGTCAGGATGGGATTCTTAGAGGCTGCTTAAGCTGAAGCTGACAGGGGGAGTGAGGGGATTCACTAGGCAGAGAAGAATTAGGAGCACAGGGAGCAAGTGTCCTAGGAGTTTGCTCTAAATTCTATACTACTCACCAATTAAAGTGATGCAGCCTATAATTGTGAAAATTAACTGTATTTTCTTCTTTTCATGAATCTTCCTCCAAGTCTGAGATGATAACAAATGTTGTTAAAACTTTTAAGCACTTTACTGTCCTCATTACTGGATAATTAAGCAGCACCAGAGTTGAACATTTTGCAATACTTTTTCTCTTTGTTTCCACAACACTATTCTCTATTTTTTCTTCCCTCGTATCTTATTGGCTACTCTTTCTCATTAACTTTTGTTTGACTTATAAATTTTAAAGCCTGTCAGGACTTGATCCCAGACGACCTCATTTCTATGTTTATATTCCTTCCCTGAGGCATCTTGTGAATTCCACACACTGCCACGGCTTCAACCACCATCCATAAGCTTATGACTCCCAAATGTGTCTTTCCTTCCTGATCTCTCTTTGGCTCCGTATCTGTGTATTAAAATGTCTACTGACCTCTCTCTCTCTCTCTCTCTTTTTTAAAAACAGGATCTTGCTTTGTCACCCAGGCTTGAGTGCGGCATCACGGCACACTGCAGCCTTGACCTCCCAGGCTCAAGTAATCCTCCTGCCTCAGCCTCCCAAGTAGCTGGGACTCTAGCCATGTGCCACCATGTCTGGCTAATTTTTAAAACTTTTTTGTTCGGACTAAGTCTCCCTATGTTGCTCAGGCTGGTCCCAAACTCCAAGGTTCAAGTGATCCTCACACCTCAGCCTCCCAAAGTGTTGGGATTACAGGCATAAGCCGCCCTTCCCAGCCTGACATGTCTATTTTGATACAGACAAATCAAACTTTTAATAGCCAAAGTAGAATTTATGATTCCTCCCCAGGCATTCCTCCACTCATCTCTATCCCTCACCCTCACCCTATCCTTACCCTCCCTCATGTAATCCATGAAGAAGTTTTGTTGATTACACTTTTAAATCATTAACTTGCATCGTTACTACAGTCGTGGCACAATTACTGTAGGATCCTTTCTTTCCTAGAGAAAAAGCCTCCAAACTTTCCTTCCTCTGTCTACTTCTGCCACCTTACAGCCTATTCACTACAGATCAACCAAAGTTATCTCTTAAAATTATAAATCAATTCATATTCTCCCACCACTTAAACACCTCCAAATAATTTTCAGTGCATTTCGCATAAAAATCTACCTTTTTCATTCTGGATTTCACGGGTGCAGGACTGTCTCTGCCTCTCTTCCTTAACTCTTCTCTTATGCCCCCCAACACCATGCTCACTAAGCCCCATGATCTTCTTTGTGTTCTTCCACATTTCAAATTTCTTCCCATCTTTGTTTCTATAAGTTATTGTCATCTATGTTTGGAATGCTTGTGCCTCTGTTTATTGTATGCAGAGAAGGGTTTTAATTTCTTCTCAATTCAGGTCTCACCTTAAATGTTATTTCGGAGAGCCCTTCTCTGATCAGTCTATCTACAGGAGACTCCAGCTCTTTCTGTGAATGGATTATAGAGATATCATGGCACCCATACAATATATTCTGTAGCATCGTTATCTGGGTCTAGAGCAATAACCCACAATCAAACTTATCAATATTTCAGGGAAATTTTAGAATGTTCATATTGAGTGGGATAAGGACTTTGTGTCAGTTCAGTCACATTTTGCTGGACACACAGGAGAACACTTTAGATTTGCCCAAACTCTCCTTTTGGATGTGGCAATTCTAAAACTAATAGAATGGTAGAATTGAAGAGGAGAAAGACCAATGAATTGCAGGTTCTCGTTAAGCTTGATTAGATTTTTGCTTCGGTAGGCTGTCTTTTTTGTTGAGTTTCTGAGTGGGTGAGCTGAGCACTTTCATACCTTATCATTTATTGTTGCAATCTGAGTCTCATTCAACAGAAGATTACCATGAGAAAAATAATTGCACAAAAGTAGAAGATAAAAGGTTGAGAGTGATTATATTTGACAGTGTTTATTCATATGGTTATTCAATGTAGACCAGTTTGGATTTATAATAAATCAGATATCCAGTTTGTATTTTTCTTCAGTTTCTGAAAAACGGTTTAAATCTCATTTAAAATTTTAATCAAGTTCCAGAAGATAAACTTTTTCTTTGTGTTTAATTTTATAAAAACAATTGATACAATGCAGTGACATAATAATCTTTGATCTAACACCAAATGTGTAGGGTTACTTAATAAAATATTCTGTTATGCTATTTGCATGATACATTTTTCAGTTAAACCACTTCATGTTTTTCATGTGTCACTATGTAGATCCTGAAATGATTGAATAGGAATAGAGTTGTTGAGCTTTGGATGTCTTTGGAATCATTTCATTTCTAGTCTTACTCTACATTAAATGATATGTGCTTTATTTATTTGTTTTTAAATGATAGGAATTCAACTTTGGATGTTGAAATAAAGTCCCCTGGAAGCTAAGTGAATTTCCTATAGAAATGTGATTTCTATGCCCATTTGTCATGAACTGACTGGCCTCAGAGTGGGGTACAAAATTTTGTACACACATTAATGTCTGGTTTCTCCACAATTGAGAGGTTAACTCTGAAATTACTAAAATCAATTAAGATGATTCCAAATGCCCAGTAGATTATGCCACAGTAGAAAGTGTTAAAGTGAAAAAATCAGGTCTTACACTATTAGCAAAATTGTGCTGAGACACCAGAATACCAGAGCATAACTCATTGAAACTCGACTTTTTTCCTATTTGCACAGAAAATGAAAAAAAAAAACAAAAAACAAAAAACAAAAAACAAAAAACAGTCTTTTAGAAAGCTCTATTCATGCAGAGGCAGTCATTACTGATTTTGAATTCTGAGTTTTTGCTGTTTGTCCTGCCTGCCAGGTATTTCACAGGACTAATTTTTTTCCACCATTAGGATATATTGGCAAGCAATGACAGAACAATAGAGTTTCTTCTGTTTTATCTCTTTAAATTCTTAATGTATTCGCATCCCCGAACCCCAACAAAAAGAGCCTCTGTGAGAAGCAAATTTCTCTATGTAAAGCCTTTCCTATCATAAAAGCCTTCCTATGATGATCAATCACAATCATTTGTAGTCATGGTAATGTGAAGAATTAAGAATCATCCATTTAAGCCAGCAACTCCTTGCTGTGTCACTTTCCAAATTAGTAAATTATCAAATTAAGTTTGTGTTTGAAGAGGAGTTATGCTTCAATATTTAATTTATTGGTAAAACTTAATAAGACAGTTATAAGATCACCTAATTTTGCCTAATGTACTTTTGTATATTTAATGGATATAAGAAATAGCTTGTCATTTGGCACTGAAGTCTATGAGGCACATACTTTGTAATACAATAAGTTCTCACTTAACATAATTCATAGGTTCTTGGATAATATGACTTTAAATGAAATAATGTAGGATGAAACCAATTTTACCATAGGCTCATTGATATAAACAATAGTTCTTATGGCATATTCCTGGTCACAAAAACACCACCAAATATCTAAATAAAGATCCAAAGCATGTCTAATATTAAACATTGAAATTGATGTGAGTTATTGTTACCAGAATATCAGGCTCACCACACAGAATGCCAGTTACAGAGATAACGAGTATTATCAGGGAAGGTTTTAATCGGGTGCTGTAGCTGAGGAGAAAGGGAGATAATGTCTCAAATTCATCCCCCAAACCAGCTCAAACTGGGGGGGTTATATAGTGGGGAAGGTGGGAAAGCAGGAATTAGGGAGGGGTAAGAAAGCAGTCCTGACATATGAGGGGTCTGGTGGCTCACGGAATGTAATCTGGTAAATTTCAATTTCTTGCCTGAGAGTGACTTTTGAGGAAGAAACTCAGGTGAGACAAATACAAGTTTCATGTTTTAGGGTCAGGGAGGGTCCGTTTCTATGTTTATTTTTAGAAACCCATAAATATTAGTTCTGTGAGACAATCTGTTTCACTATACATTTCACTATACATTTAAGAAAGGTTAATAAAAACAAACAAGATCATTATATAACTTGCGGGCAGTTTTTGATGAATCAGTGAGTGATGGTGGTCGTGGTGGTGGTGGGTTAAATCAAATAATAAATGTTTGCAAAATGAAAACTGCAGGGAAACTCTCCTCCCACTATGCAGTTCAAAAGCAAACAAGAAGAAATACTGCTGTAGGAGACCCAGAGATCACCTCTCTTTTTCTCTTATGTGGGTTGTATGGCTGAATCAAGAAACCAAATTGACACCAGGCAGATTAACAAGGGGAAAGCATACAAACTTTATTAGTTTTACATGTATATGTAAACTTCATATATGAAGATATGGAATCTTCACAAGTGAGTGAAGTCCAAAGATGGCCAAAGGAAGATGCTTTTATGCTTTTTAGACAAAGAACAATAAATTTGAGAAGAAATGAAAGGAAAAAAAGAGATCTGTCTAGAAGCAGTAAATTTTTAGGGAGGTTACTAGGAGAGATATATGAGGGAGGGGTGTAGTGGAAGGTGTTACTTTATTAAGTGTATTTATTCAGGTCTACTACATCTTCCAATTCCCAGTTTCTAGTAGGGCTATTTTCACACCTGCTAAGGGCTATTTTTACACCCTTGTGGGTAAGGGCATCTCTCCCAAAGGATTCTTTATGGCTTGCTACATGCAGGAAGAGACAAGTTACCTCCCCTTTCCAAAACTGTAATTTCTCCAATGTTTTCAACTCAGAATAATCAATATACCAATTCAGCATATTCTGGGATGGCAAGTCCTTCACTACTTCAGTAGGTGAGCTGAACACTTTCATACCTTATTTATTGTTGCACATTTACATGATTATCAAGACTTAATGAATTTTGATTTGACAATAATTTGTATTCATTTCTTCCTTCATTCATTTTCCAGCCTGCTTACTCCAGCTCAGGATCGTGAGGCTCTGGCAGTTCAGGGTCAAAGCAGGAACAAAAGCTGGACAGAATGCCATCCCATCACAGGGTGCACTCACATACACAGTCAGACTGGAACCACGTAGACATGCCAGTGAACCTAACGGGCACATCTTTGGAATTTGGAAGGAAACTGGAGTATTCAGAGAAAACCCATGAAGACGTAAGGAGAATGTGTAAACTCCACACAGACAGTGGCTCCTGCTATCAGTCAATTTTTTTCCTCCTCATTATTATATCAAAATGATCTTGAATGAAACATTATTTGAGGAACTGCTGTACATTATTGATTATCTGACTATAAAATCATATTATAACATTAATATGTTTATTTTATCAAGTCTTAGCATGAATGCAAAATTAATTTTGTTCACCATCTCAGTAAGGAAATAAAAAGCATCCTGATATTATAATAAGAGTGCTTAATTTTACTATAATTGTTCTAGACTTGTTTTTATGAATATTTATTTGCAAGGACTCTCTTGTTGTACAAGTAATAGCAGATATTACTTGTCTAACCAGGAAGAGGAGTAAAGTGATCTGTTGCAAACCAAAATCAATCTTCTGAAGCACAACACTTTTCATTTAAGGTCTTTCCTTTGAGAAAATATATTTCAAACCTGATACCTTGCAGAAGAAGCATTTACTGGAAGCACATTCGTAGAGCAGGCCATTCACAACTGCAGTTAAGTTTGAGTTCTATAGGATTCCAGAGGGGAAATAGGGTTCTACTCATTGCACCTTTCCACTTCTTCCACTAATGAGTTCACATTCTCTTGTAATAAACACTGATCATATTAAGTATTAGGATAAGCAGTTTGCAATTGCTCCAAAATACTTAGAACATTTATTCCCTCCATCTCATTTTTCCTATGTGATAGAACATACCCTTCCAAAGAAATCATCTACAGACAATCCTCTAGGAGCCGAATAACTTTGGTATGGGTAAAGATGTGAATGAAAGTATTTCTCGCTCCCATTCTTTTCCTCTCTGCTTTCCCTGTTCTATATTCGTAAATCAATGAACAAGTTGATGCATTAGAAAGTACAATACATACTAAAATGTCCTTCTTATTTAAACTAGCTTTTCATTTACTTTGTACGTGAAGGTATTATAGAGCAATAGAATAAAATAAATTTTCTCCTTTAAAAGTAAATTCTTTTACTGGACATTAAGATTGAATGTACTAGCTGGGTGCAGTGGCTCATGCCTATAATCCCAGCACATTGGGAAGCCAAGGAGGGTGGATCACTTGAAGTCAGGAATTTGAGACCAGCCTGGACAACATGGTGAAATCCTGTCTTTACTAAAAATACAAAAATTATTAGCCAGCATGTTGGCGCGTGCCTTTAATCCCAGCTACTCGGGAATTCGAGACAGGAGAATCACTTACACCTAGGAGGCAGAGGTTGCAGTGAGCCAAGTGGGTGCCACTGCACTCCAGCCTGGGCAACCAAGCAAGACAAAAAGAGAGAGAAGAAAATAAAGAGAGAGAGACAGAGAGAGAGAAAGAAAGAGAAAAGAAAAGATTGAATGTACTTGGGTAAATAGGGAAATAATGTTTTGTGTCTCTTTGTTAAAGTGGTTATAAAAACTGATTTTTAATTTGAGGAGAATTTATTAAAATTGCAGATTACAAAGTCAGAGATGTAAGACGTGGAAGGTGGGGTCAGGTATTTATAGTTGAGAAAATCAGCACAGGTGATTCTGAGGCAGGTAATTTTCAGACATCTAATAGAAGAACACTATGCCTGTACTTAGTTACTTCATAGTAGTTATTGTATATTTGCTAATGTTTACTTTTGTTATTTGCTAGCTTTAATAACTTGTTATGCTTTCATTAAGTCAGGTCAAATCATTTGTAGTTTTTGTTAGAGTCATACTTTTTAAAAAAATATTTGGATTATCCAACTTAGACCCTAATAATTCTGTTTACCTACATTTTTGCAAAAATGAAAGTCTACTTAGTAATAATAAAATGAGCTAAATCTGCTTAAGGCCAAGATCAAAAATTTTACTAAGGTAATTTTTTTCTTAAGTTTTAATCTACTTCTTGGAGTGGGGGAGCAATCTGTCAATTATGTATTAAGTTTGAATCTCATATACACAGTACACATGAAGCATTAAAGCTCTGAACTAAAATAATTTCTTATTAACATTTAACTAAGATGTTTATCTAATCTTGTCACAGCTAGAAGCAGAAACCAAAGGAGTTTAAATATGTACCTCATCATTGAATGTCAAGCCACTAACAGAGCCCTTAATTAGCATGTGAAACATCTTAATTCTGTGCCAAGTGGTTTCTTTGTCCCACTCACTCCTGCGGGTGGAAGACAGCATTAAACAACTTGTTGCTGAAACTCAACTCACATTTGTTTTCTAAAATATTTATGTGTTTTCTGTGTTCATGGCTTTACTGCTGACTGAATTGTGTCCTGGAGGAAGGGACAAAAGAGGAGCAAACATTTTCGGGAAATTGAAGAAAATTTCAGATTTCACTGGGAATTTGGATACCAATATAATTTACAGGCATTTCATTAGGTTTTGGCTCATTAAGTGGAACAAACATATTGGGGATTATAAGCAATGCCTTCAAATTTTAGGGTCATTTTAAAACTCATTGTAACAACAGAGCGTAACTCCTTCTTTTTTAAGATCCTTAGTTGCTCGAGATTGACTTGTACTCTCAGTGTTATTTGGAGAGTTCTGAAATTGGTGTGATGTTGGCATTTCACAAGCCCCATCCATAGGGCTTGAAATCTGATAACATTTTTAATTAAAGTTCTTCCTATTAGAAAAGCAGTTTAATGAAGAATTGTTACGTTAGGTCAGGGATAGAGATGGAAAGTGGCCTATTCACCATACGCAACAGAATTTATCACATTGCCTAATGAGTAATCATTCATTATTTCACAGGTATTTATGAATAGATTTTCCTTTGGTGGGTTTGGTAATAACTGTTGAATATTAAGCCATTTATGTAACTTCAATGGCCTTCTTTTGTTAAAAATCTGTACAACAATTGAATTGGATTAAATGATCCTGTGCACTTTCAGATCAAGATTTCAAAGGATCATATGTTTCCAATTTTTAAAAACTTGTGTCTTATATCTAACTCTTTAAGTTGAAGCTGGAACCAATTATCTGTGGGAACAATTGGATTAATGCAATTCAAAATACAGATTTTTATGAAGAGCCTACTCTGTGTTGAATACAATAAATAAATATTCTTACAGGTCTGGTCAATGTTCTGTATCACTGAGAAGATGGAGGGGCTGTCCTAAAGCAAGCAGCAGGGCTTGGCTCCTTCTTGCAGAAGCAAAAGAGAAAAAAAACAGGAGCTAAGGAGAAGTTTGAGGAGGCAGTAGTGGGGCAGGTGAATGGGCAGGAAAGGCGAGAGACCAAAGGAGAAGCCACCTCCTTCAGTAGTGTGAGCAGGAAGTAAAGAGGCTAATACAGCCCATCTCTTGCTCTGGGGCTCAGGAGTCTGTTTATATATAAAGGTCACATGAAGGTAAAAACTTCTGTTTCAGTCTGAACCGTGTCAATTCCAAGTCAACACCAGGCTCAAAACTGTATCTGAGAGGTCCTGCCAAAACATCTCCAGGTAATGATAGTGATGCCCAAATATTTCTTTAGGACTTTAGTTCATTCTTAAAATTGAATATATCCTTATTCATCTGAGTCCCTAGTGCTTGGGTAGTCAATTAAATGCTGCCAATGCAAACCAGAGAGATGGGGACTTTGGCTAAACTGGAGGAGCCAGTCCTTCACCGTCAGCTCTGCTGGGTAGAAAAATAGGACATATAGGGGTATTCTGAGAAGGAGAATAGCAAACTTGGCAAATAAGGGAATAAGATGCTTTTCTGTGAGGACTGATTGGAGTGAGAATGATGGTGAAGGAAGGGAAATTTAATATGGTTTTTTGGATAATTTTTTTTATTCTTCTCCCCGGAGATTTCACTATCATTTGTAGTTGTTTGGCAATTAATGTATGTAATTTCACATAGTTTAATAAAGAAATTAACATGATTTGTGGGCATACCCTGTGCATTTCTGTATCACAGCTATCAATGGACTTTAATTTTGCTCACTGCAAATCATATTAAGGAAATAAGATTATTCTTGAAGCAATAAGATCATCAAGCATTTATTTATTTTCCTTACCCCAGCTTCATTTTAAATAGATCATTAACTTGAAGTGAATCCTGTTCTAAGATGTTATGAACTGAAACTGTGAACATCTATACCTTTGTACTTCGCTGAGTTGCCATTGAAGAAGCCAAACATGGCTTGCTCAAAGGTCCATGCTACCTCTGAATGGAGGCCAGGTCTCAGTCTTTCCCATGAATATTTTTAGCTGAGGGGATTCAATAATGACCTTACTGTATATTGCTTCCAATGCTCAAAGTAGTTAATCATCAGGAGGGGAAAATAGTACATTTCACTAGAGGGCAATGAGTGAAATGCATTTTGGAGCATTTGTGAGCAGAAGCTTCAAACCAAGTTTGTCACAGGCTTTGAAATGGGATATGCCGTGAAATTCACATCTGCTGTCAAGGGAGGGAGATGATAACTTGACAAATGGAGGTACACCATTTATTTCGTAAGGAGGGTACTGGGGACCATTCTGGCCTGAAATGATGCCTTTTGTTCAAGTGAATCTCTGTTCAAATTGAAGAGCTGCATAGACAAACTGAAAGCTGCAGCTTCCATCTAAGATTTTCCATTTCAGCCTTTTTCTTAAAAATAACAATGGCTGGCCTGCTTCCTGAGTGTTTGGACTAGATGGCTTTTAATTTCCCATCCCAAGGAGATGATCTAAAACTGCAACAAAATTGGTACAATCAATTATTCCCAGACTTAGACCCTCTCTTCAAGCTTCCCACTCGAAATAGGGCATAAAACTTTTAACAAATTGGATACTTAAGTTATTTTCTCATTTCTCTTCTCAAGACATCTTTGTGCTACCTGTAAAAAAAAGATAAGGAAATTAACAATGTGGAGGACATTAAAATGCAAAATATATAACAATTTAAAAAAATAAATTTTAAATAATGTATCCCATCCCAGACTTCTGAATATATACTACATATCAGGGTATTGTGCAGTCAGATAGTGTCGGGAGTTAAGAAAGCCTAACATCCACTCAAGATCTTTCCTAATTCTCTGCAGCATACTGAAAAGCAACAGAGTGTGGTGGTTAGCCTCAAGAGTCAGACATTCTATCTTCCTAGCTCTTCCGCTTTCTAGCAGTTTGAGTTAGGGCAAGCCATTTAACCTCTTTAAGCCTCTGTAAAATTAGGATATAATAAAGCCTAAATCAAAGTACCATTACGAGAATTGTGAAACAATGCGTCTAAAGTCTGCATTTCAGTTTCTGACACAAAGCTAATACTTAATAAATGGTAGTGGCTATGATTACAGTAATAGTTGCATTTATTTTTCTAGTAGTATCAGTATGCTGCCGTATAGCCACCACTCTGAACAGGAAATAGAAATTGGATGGCAAAATATCACTAATTCTTATTAATGGGAGATGTGACCCTATTTGGAAATAGGGTTATGGCAGATATAATTCATTGATATGAGGGGTGAGCCCCTAATCTGATGACTGGTGTCTGCATAAAAAGTGGCAGTTTGAATCTAGAAACACACACAAAGAATAATTTTCTTATGCAAAACTAAAAAATGATTAGAGGTGGTTTTATCTTTTATCGCTTTATTTTATTCCTTCCAAAAGAAATTTGAAATTATTTAAATAAAAATATTAGCTCTTGGTTAATGGGCACTTATTTTGTGGTTGGAATCCTCTACTAAAGAAATCCCACTGGGCATTTTTATAAACCATTCAACAATATCATGAGGTAGGTATGCTAGCAGCCCCTTTTATTTTATGTATGGAAATATTGACATTCGGAGGATTTTGTGGCTTGCAGAAGGCTTCACAATTGGCCTAGAATATATTAATAGACAAATCTAAGACAGCCTGAAACTTTGTGCTTTACAAGAGCTATTGCCCATATGTCTAAAGGCTGTGCGATGTTCTGAGTGTGTGGGTCGAGGGGAGGAGGCACTCATCCCTATTCTCATGACTCACTTGATCAGGGTGGCTGGATGTTGGGAAAGAAACCTTTGGGCCCCAGTTGCTCTTAGTACAAGGATGAACATGATTTTGCCTCAGATCTCAGCTCCACTCTGGAACCACATTTGGGTGAAGCGTCTGGAGATTTGGATTTGCCTGGATGATTTTTGGTTCCAGGTAAAAAGCATTTTCAGAGAAGTCAAGGAACTTCAGCTGCAATAGCATCAATGTTCATGAATAAAACTCTATGAAATAATTCTGAAAACAAGAAGGCTTAGGTGGCCATTTTAAAAGGAGGCAAATTAGAGGGCTCAGTCTGAGTCCTGCTGTTTTTTCTTAGTAAAACTTAATGTCTCCTATAAAAACATAGGCTCTACATTTCTCTCTTATTATCCAGTTCACATTTTAGCTACTCAATACAATCATATTCTCATTTGTTCATGCATTGATTCACTCATTAAATAGATTTTGATTGCTGACTAAGTGCCAAGATTCACATTAGAACATGACCTCAGGAATGATAGATACCCAGCCTAGATTGGTTGTGAGAGTGCGTGAGAGAGATCACTCTGGAGGAAGTGATCTGAGGTAGTAGGTGGTTCCTAGCTTGTAAGTAGGAATTAGCCATGAGAAGAAGTAGGAGAGAGAATATTCCAGGCATAGCAAAAGGCAGGGAAAGAAGAATGCTAGAGGAAAGTGATGACAGATGAGTCCGGGAGGTACAATGGAGGCAAATAGTCACAAAAAACTCATATGACAAACAAGGAGTTTGAATTTTACTTGGTTAAGTAATGATGAAATACTGAGAGTTTTAAAACAATTTGTTGTACTGATAACAGTGGGCTCTGGAAAGTTCCCAAAGGCCAGTAGGACCTCGATTCCAACGGGTGTCCAGGCTCTTGACATCATCTTGAGCAGGAATTCATGGATGATTCAGAAAATTGTGAAAATACAGATTTCTTGCAACATGAAAAGTACACACTCAAGAAAGAGGAGTATTGGTGTACTCAAGAGAGTTGCACACAAGGGGGATTGGGGATGCTACTTTCATGACTTTCTTTAACAAAGAGGTGGAATATTCATGATTCCTGAAAAAAGGTGATTTTCTTAGCACAATTAGAAGTTCTGTACTCATATCTCTATGGGCCTGATAAATTTTGAATACCTCACAGAGCTCAGAATGCTCTCAGCTAGACTAGGATTTCTTGGAAAAGTGGTGTCACCCAATTTTTTCTTTTCTTTTCTTTTTCTTTTTCTTTTTTTTTTTTTGGGGGGGGGGGACAGTCTCGCTTTGTCGCCCAGGCTAGAGGAGTGCAGTGACATGATCTCAGCTCACTGCAACCTCCGCCTCCCCGATTCAAGAAATTCTTCCTGCCTCAGCCTCCCGAGTAGCTGGGATTACAGGTACCAGCCATCACGCCTGGCTAATTTTTGTATTTTTTAGTAGGGACGGGGTTTCACCATGTTGGCCAGGCTGGTCTTGAACTCCTGAGCTCAGGTGATCCACCCACCTCAGCCTCCCAAAGTGCTGGAATTACAGGTGTGATCGACCTCTATGGCCCTGATAAATTCTGAATACCTCACAGACGTCAGAATGCTCTCAGCTATTTTTCTTTCCTCATATGTTATAAGCAGGGCATCTTTACCTTTTAGGAGTGTTGAAAGCTGTTAAACATAGTTTTCTAGGCTGCACTGCTTAATATGACTTGAATTTTCACTTACTATTAAATATGCAGAATGAAAAAGTCACTTGGTAGATACTTTGTATAATGTGGGTAGATTAAAATCCTCATTAAATTAATTTACATTTACATTTTATGTACTTCTTTTTTTCTTTTCTTTTTTTTTTTTTTTGAGACAGAGTCTCGCTTTGTTGCCCAGGCTGGTGTGCAGTGGCATGATCTCAGCTCACTGTAACATCTGCCTCCTGGGTTCAAATGATTCTCCTGCCTCAGCTTCCCGAGTAGCTGGGATTACAGGTGCGCACCAGCACCCCGACTAATTTATGTATTTTTAGTAGAGACAGAGTTTTGCTATGTTGGCCAGTTTGGTCTTGAACTCCTGACTTCAGGTGATCTGCCTGCCTCGGGCTCCCAAAGTGCTGGGATTACAGGTGTGAGCCACCGTGCCCAGCCGTATGTACTTTTTGATACAATATAAAATGCAGCTTTTTTATTTGTCTACTTTGGGTAAATGGCTGTTCCAAAGTGCCAAGTATCTCATAATCTCTACTATGGTAGGGGCTGGGAAAGCTCTTAGGTATCAGGTTAGCTTTATTAGATGGAAAGCACTATGATTTTGACAGCTGCTCCAGCTGCAGAGTTTCTGGGATGCTCTTCTTGTTAAGGACAGACCTTGTTTGCTATTCAATAAACGAATGCTTTTAAACCATATCAACAATAGCACCTAAGGAGAGCAATTCTGTATTTTACACAAGAATTTCCACAAAGTAGCTGTTAATATCAGGAGGAAATACTTATTATGTTTAATACTATCCTTAATTCTAAATAAAGAGAAATTGGACTGTATCCTTGGAGCATAGAAATTTGTGCCTTATTTACAACAAGAGAAAGAACTGACTTCCTTTTCTTGAAATCTTCCAGCAGGTTTATTTGTTATTCAAAAGTATTCACAGAAAAATGATCTCTTAGCATAATAGGAGGAATATGGAAAATAAGGAATAGAGTATTTTTTCCTTCTACTGCTTCATAGCAGGCACAGATAATTACAAAGGTTGGCATTGCTTTTGGACAAGTTGTGTCAACTGTTTGTGGTGATCTGTAGTACAGAAGAATCGGGCAATTCTTCAGGTTGGCACTCATGGGAGAACTTGAAATAAGAGAACAAGACAACTTCCTTACCAATCTGAAGCATGACCATTCTCTCTCTCCATTCCTACTTCTCTCCATTTGCTGATTCAGGCATTAGATAAAAGGAAACAGATCGCATTTCCCAAAGTGCAAGATGCTGGGTGAGAAAAACAATTGCTGGTGTCAGATTATTTCAGGAAAGCTGGATGGACAAAACCAAACAGGTTTATTTACTACAGAGTTTTTTAGAGTCTTTAGATGCTAATGTTACAGCCATCAAAATAAGAATGAAAATTCACTGAGTGCCTACTGTGCCTCAGGTACAGGGCTTAGCTTGTGTTACCTTGTTTAATATTCATGAGGAACTCTGCCAGGGGGGCACTAATATTACCCTCATTGTACACATGAGGAAACCGAGGCCAGATAACTTGTGAAGCTTACAGAGTGTATTAGGCCATTCTTTCATTGCTATAAAAAAATACCTGAGACTGGGTAATTTATACAGAAAAAGATTTAATTGGCTCACAGTTCTGTATGCTTTACAGGAAGCATGTAATAGCATCTTCTTGGCTTCTAGGGAGGCTTCAGGAAGCTTACAATTATGGCAAAAGCAGGTGTAAGAAGGGCGGGGGAGGTGCTGGGCACTTTTTAAAGACCACATCTCATGAGAACTCACTGTCAAGAGGACAGTACCAAGGGGGATGGTGCTAGACCATTCATGAGAAATCTGCCCCCATGATTCAATCACCTCCCACCGGGCCCCACCTCCAACACTGGGAATTAAATTTCAACATGAGATTTGGGCAGAGCAAAACATTCAGACTGTATCACACAGGTAACCAGTTGTTCTTTGAGGGCAGGATTCGGTATGCAGTATTTTACACATTTATTAAACCACATTTTCTTCTTCCATCCCTTTTTCCTTCCCGTTATCTATTGAAATTAAAATTCTATGAGATCCAGTTTAGGAAATGTTGTAGCAGAGGAAATATGAAAGAATGTTGGGAAGAATCCTGCAGAGTGGTTGCATTTTCTCAGACATAAGAGATGTGTGTTACACTAGCACAAGACCAGGGAATCTTTGCCTCCTTTTTGGGTTTGAACAAAATACTACAGGCCCGTGACTTCATATTTCAAAATCTATGGAGCCTAGTCTTTCCTTCAAAATAAATTATTTCCATTTCTGGTAGATAAATCTTTGTTGGGGTACTACTTAAAATATTTTAATTAAGGAGAAGGAATAAATTCTGGCACATGCTATGTCAAGCACAATCCCTATGTCCAGAATCCTTTTACTTTACATAGCTTATGGCCTTAGCTACACTAGCTAAACCTCAAATCTGACTTTTATCAGACAGAAAGAATTTTAACAGTTTGGCTCACTTCTCAGATTATACTAAAATATGATTCTTTGTCAGTTACCTGAATAGGCAGTACATAAATTATGAAAAAGAAATGTTCAATAAGCATAAAATATCCAACTTCTCTCCTAATCAAAAAAGAAAAATACGAATGATGAAATTTTTTTATTAATCAGATTGTCAACACTTAAGAAGTTTGATAATGACATTGTTGGAAAGGCCTTATATGCATTTCTGGTGGGAAAGTAAATTATTACATTTTTACAGGACAATTTGGGAATATCTACCAGGTTAGGGGGAGAAAAGTTCATATCTTTGGACCTAGAGATGCCTGTTGTATATATTGTCAGTTAGTTCTCCTTTGTTCTTTCCACAACTCATCCTTTAAAATGGTGTACTATATGTAATATCCAGGTTTTATCTGTCCTCGTAATAGGATTATACATCCTCACTCATTGACATGTGTTTTGCAGTGCCTCTCCCAGAGGCAGCATAAACTTCTCATCCCATTGACATCACTCCTGGCTACATGATTTGCTTCGGCCGTGGAAAGTGAGTGGATATGATATATGCCACAACTGAGCAGAAGTTTGAAAGCATAGATTGGTTTTGCCATTTCTTTTTTTCCTCTGCCATGAGATAGAAAAAGAAGTTGCCTCTTCAGCCTCAGCCCTAGAATATAAATGACATGGATTCAACCTGAAGTCAAATATCAGCTGACATACATGTAAACAATTGTCGAATATTGTCATCGTAAGCCTGAAATATTGCTGTTGTGTTTTTTTTAACCCCAGCAAAACCTGGTATCAGCTAATAGAAAACCAATATTCACTATCTCTATACTCAATATAAACTCTGATTATAGTTGGCTTTCCTCTTTTCCAAACTGTACAAATGTTTGACATTTCTAATATATTTTAAAGTATATATTTTCTTATGTTGTTTGCCAACCATATTACATGGTCCTCTCTCAAGATGTACTTTAAACAGTTTTATGCCATATCATATATATTTTTAAAAATTGGGGTAAAATTTATATGAAAAATTAACCAATTTACCCTGTACAATTCTGTCTAGTTCCAAAGAATTCTCATCAATTCCATTCCCAGTTGATAATCAATATTGTGAAACTACTACCTCTGTCTAGCTCCAAAGAATTCTCATCAATTCTATTCCCAGTTTCCTTTGGGAATTCTCATCATTCCCAATGGAAACCTCATATCCACTAAGTAATCATGCCCTGTTCCCCCCAACTACCCCTTTCACTTGGAAACCACTAATCTGCTTTCTGTCTCTACGGTTTTATCTTCTTTAGATGTCATATAAATACAATTGTGCAATATTTGATTTTTTGTGGCCTCTTTCAGGTAGCATTTTTTGAGATACATCCACATTGTAGCATGTATCAGAACTTTATTTTTCATTGCTGAATAATATTCCATTTTATAGATACACCTTATTTTGCCCATTTGAGTTGTTTTCACCTTTTATCTGTTGTGAATAGTGCTACTATGAACATTTGTGTACAAATGTGTGAGAACCTGTTTTCTATTCTTTTGATTATAAACTGGGAATATAATTGCTGAGTCGTGTGGCAATTCTGTGGCTTTTTGAGAAACCACCTAACTGTCTTCTACAATGGTTGTACCACTTTACATTTCTACCCACAATGTATGAAGGTTCCAGTTTCCCCACATCCTTGCCAACACTCACTGTTTACCTTTTATTTTTTTAATTGTAGACTTTCCAGTGGGTGTGATATAGCATCTCATTGTGATTTCGGTTTGCACTTTTCTAACGACTAACAAGGTTAAACATCTTTGTATGTGCTTGTGTGCCATTTATATGCCTTCTTTAGGAAAATATCTATTCCAGTTATTTGCCTGTATTTAATTAACTTATTATTCTTTTATAGAGACAGGAGGGTCTTGCTATGCTGCCCAGCTTGGTCTCAAACTCCTGAGCTCAAGGAATTCACCCACCTGGCCTCCCAAAGTGCTGGGATTACAGGCATGAACCACCACGTCTGGCTTCTTTGCCCATTTCCTAACAGAACTCTTTTTTGCTCCAACTGTCGTCTGTTTACACAGTTAGCAGTGGCTTATTTGCCTTTCAATGTTATTGAGAAATGTCCTCAGCATAGCCAGTTTTCTACCTTGAGAAAGTTCTGAAATAGGCAAAACAAAAGAGAGTGTTTTACCCTAGTCCCTCAGGGAGCGCCCTGACAGGTCAATACAGAAAAACGTAATTACATTAGACAAAGTTCTGCTCTGCTCCCTCTGGAGTCTTGAACCCACAGTGAGAATGTAAGCTTTTGTTTTAAGACCACCACAAATCCATGGAGGGTGCTGGAACTTGGCCAAACAAAATGCAGTCAAGTTCTGCCACGGTTAAGTCACTTTTGGTTACTGTACGCTTTGGGCTATTTTTCATAGTTCTAACACAGTTCTTTCTGAGAGTTTGGCTTTTTTTCCTGATATCCCATGATATATATGTGTGTGTGTGTGTGTGTGTGTGTGTGTGTGTGTGTGTGTGTGTGTATATATATATATATATAAAATAGAAAAGAGAACACTGAAAGCATGCTGATGAATGCAGTTACATCTTCTCGGAGAGAACTTTCATTCGTATGTTCTAAGGTTTGTCCCTTAGCACTGAGCTGGTCCAGTGTTTGTGTAGATGATTGATATAACAATGCAGATGGTATGCAGAAGCCCAAAATTGAATGGAAAAGCTAGCTAATACGCTTTTTGTTAGAGTTGATATTTAGAAATATGGAAACCTTGAGCCCCTGAATACAATAGTGAATAGCTTTGAATGCTGTTTAAAAATACAATAAAAAGTAAAGCTACCATAAATCGTTTGGCTGAAAAAGAGCAAAATTTGTCAGCAGTACAAGTAGTATACACTTTGCTTGATCAATAAGCTCAGTGTAAGGCAGCAGTCTATCAAAAGATTGAATATGCATTTTTGTTATTTTATACTAGTCTTTAAAAATATATCCAGAATCGGTGATAGAATGATGCTATTCAAATCTTAACCAGAATGTTGTGCCTACTGGGTATCATATTGAAAGAAAATCAGAAGAGACTGGAGTAATGGCCCCTGACCTCCTTTAAGAATCTATTGAAAGCTCTATCTTTTTTTTTTTTTCCTGAAATAAACATGGTTATCAAATCCTGCCAATGAATTCAAAGAGTTCACATATCAGTGTTGAAAATCTTTAAAGTAGAACAGCAAGTAGAAGTAAGCCAGGAGAAGAGAAATTAAAACTATACCATTTGAAGAATATGTGAATTAGGAGTGTTTAGATTGGAGAATAAAAAGTCTGATAGGACCTGAGTTGTAATGTGATAGGCCTTACCAGTGTTTATCAATATAAAGTTGGCTTCTTTTCCTGGCACATTTCCATGAGATTGCCTCTGATCAGTGGCATAAGGGGAAGGGTGTGCATTATTCCTGGGTAATGACATCTATTTGCTGCTGTGAGATATACCAGTGATCATTCCCCCTGCAATGTATATCAAGCAGGCAGCATATTCATGATAATGCAGTTAAAAATGGGAAGTTTTCCATCACTTTATGCTTCTCAGTAACTATGCTAACTCATGATATATATGTCCAGTGAAATGTCTTCATTGAATTAAGCAGCTGGGATTTGGGGACTGCAGCACAATTTATCACATTTAGATAACTGTTTTCATTTTCTAAGACAGACAATATTTTTTATTATTTTGGTTGTAATGAAATTTCAAGACAGTAAGAACAGAGATTTGGCAAAATATTTTATTGTTTACTTTTTAAAATCAGATATTATGGCTAGCAAAAAATAGTGATCACCCAATCTTGTCATGACTACTGCATGAAGGTGACATTCTCCAACTGTCTAACCTTTCTTGAGTCCCAGAGATGGCATAGCTCAAGGTACAGATAGATGACTTACCGTGGGATCACTAATTACAGCTAGTCCTTTGACGGTATTAGTCAGTCAATCAGTCCTGGAAGGGTGGGAGTGGAAGGCACTGAAGCCTTGAATTGCTTCTCTCTGGGTAGAAATTGTGCCCATGTGGCCATATTTAAGCCCAACTTAATTCATCACTGGGGATGCTGAAATCTAAAAATAAAGCACACATGATCTCTAAACAAACAGGTTTGAAGCATGAATTTTTCAAACATTCTGCCTCCCTCTCCCTAGTTGTATATATCTGGTTTATGCTCTGGAAAGGGGCGCATACATTTTTATGTGTCTTTATTTTAACCCCAACATAATAATCTTGGTCTAGTTTCCATAAAAACTAAATATATTCCTTGCTATCAGGTAAGTCATAAAGAAGATATTCCCAAAGATTCCCTATCATAATAAGAAAAAACGTTGCTAATAAGTAGGGCTAATGAGCAATTAGATATAGCAGGTTTCTCCTGGTTCAAATATTCAAATGGTGAGTATATAGAAGGCACCTGGCACCAGGTAAGGGCTTGGACACAATGACCTCTAAATTACAATTAAAAGCTGAGAGCCTGTAGTTGTTTTGGCCTGAATATTTCCTGTCTCTTCTATTTTCATAGGCACTTTTTATCACAAGCTATTGACAACACAGATTTTTATCTAATGTATATAAATGAATGTTTATGAGAAATTCCAGAATGTTTTCTAAGACACTGCTTTTTAATAATAAAAGGCTGTAAGGGTAAAAGTCTAAATTGTAAAGATAATAACCAAATTTGCATATAGCTGGTCTATGCAAAGGCAAAATGGAATTGAAAAATTCAAGAAAATGCCAGGCAGCCTTTCTTAAGTGGTTGGAGTCAGTACCAACTCAAGGGCCACCGTCTTTTAACATTTTTATATCCAGGATACTCAACCATGTCTCTTGACATTCAAAAGAATAATTCTTCGTGACTTAACCTTAGCATCAAGAAGTGATTTCACAGCATTCCCTCCATTTTGACCTCTGGTCAGCATCCTCTGACCATTTTATGGCTTGCTTTATTTGTCTTTAAATTAAATATGAATTAACATCCCCAAGACAATGAATCTTGCACTACTGAATGGCATTCCTAAGGAAGTGAATTTAGCATTACTGAATGTTGGCTATCACCACTGTTAAGACTTTTAGGGGATTTTAGTTGTCGTCGTTTCAGATTTAGATAGGAACATGCATTATTGATTTATGAAACAATTTGTAGCTGTTTGCTTTTATGTCAAACACCTTGTACCACACAGTACTGAATTCCTTTGTCTGCTACTTATAAGCAATGTGCTCATGTTTAAAAAAAAAGAAAAAAGAAAAGAAAAAAATACAAAAAAAAAAAAAAACCCTTAGCAAAATTAGTTTATATGACTCTAAATTTTATGTTGTTTATATCTGGAAGTGATTCCAAGGGAATCAGAATATCACTTGCTGATTGAAATAGTACAATTCCTGAGAAGTAATTAGATCATATTCTGATAGTGGGTGTGTAAGCTACTGTAGATGAACGATAAGGAGAGAATGTTTTCAAGAAAGAAATATCAGTGATCATACAATGGTCAGAAGCACAGATTGTTCTCCCAAAACAGTTAATTTTCTCAAAGTGTACCCTTGAGTATTTTTCTTTTTTCTTTGTATAATTCATATAGATTCAATATCTTATCTCAGCCTAAGTTTTCTCCGTTTAATTAATACTGTTTTTGTACATATTAAGTGACAATAATACATGCAAAACATGTAACAGGTTGTATTAGTATACAGTAAGTGCTTATTACTATTTTTATTGTTACTGTTAACTCCTATTGTAATGAATTCTCTTGATGTAGGTAAGGATGTCTATCTAGCTTAGAAAAGGACTATACTGGTGGAAACAGTAGGAGATTGTACACCAGCAACCTTGCCTTCTAGTCCTTGTTTTTCTGCTAACAAATTGTGTGATGATCACCAATCCCTTATCTCTTTGACCTAAATTTAAGACACTTGTTTGTATTTTGTTTTTTTCCAGCTGCAAGAACCCCCAACATTTTCAAGTTAAAAATTTCTTTGAATTTATGTAAGACAGCATCATGACTGACAAAATATCTTACTACAAACATCTTATTAATGATAAATGCTGAAAACTACACATTATGGATATCAAGTGACCCAGAGTATTTTCTTCCTTTGGTTATAGACAATGCCCCGTTTACTGAATGCCCTGCCAGCAGATCTCCTTTCCATCCTCCTATTTCACACACTGGTGGCTCTCTTATCTCTTACTGAACACTTTGAGAACACTATTTTTAATGGGAGAATCAACTTGAACTTACTGAAGAAACCTCTTATATCGTCTTCAGATCCGAGAGTGGGTAGGTGAAATGTGGACTGGGCATTATGTTCTGTTACCTTTCTAAAGATAGCTTTTTAAATAAATTTTTAAGGCTGCAAGTGGGGCTTTGGTAATTGTTTCTCTAAATTCGGAGACAAAAATTCCCTCTGGGCCACCAGTCAGTTCAATCTGTTCAAAAAACAATGACTCATCATCCTCCTCATTCTTCTTATAATCTTTTCAATAATTTCTTTCAGGAAGAAATGCCTATTCCATGCCAAGCACAGGGATACATGTTTTAAATATTGTCTCATTTTATCTTTATAACAAACCAACAGGTAGGTCCCGTTATCTCTGTTTTTACTGGTAAAGTCACACGGCTTGTGAAGAGGGTGTCTCTGTTGGAATGCTGCTCTCTTTAAATCCAAAGTCTGTGCTTTCTGCTTCTTCCCCATCAGATTAGATCAAAGTTTAATCTTCCTTTCTCATTTCAAAACCTGACTTTGTTGGAGGAGAGCCTGTAAGAGAGGAAGTGTGACTAGATCGTATCAAGAGCTTCTCCTGAAGGATGACATTACTTCTGGGCTAATTCCTTATTGAAGGAACTATGGGAGAAAATTATTACGGTGTTTGTCTCTTTGAAGGTGTTTTTCTTAAGTCAAGGCAGCCCCAAGGAGTCCTCAAAGGAGTTGTAATTGAATTGTTCTTCCTTTTACTCATCACTGTTGAGACAGGTATGCAAATAACACTGAGGCATTTAGGAAGGTTATTTGAGTCCTGATGTTTGTTCAAGCAACATTTGAGAAACACTATTAGGAAAATGTGTGCATATTCTACATCATTTGAGATATAATGAATCTTGATTATTAGATTAATCGTATCATATGTGTCAACTAGGAAAACGTGCCTTATTTGGGGGTGAGATTTTGTCTGCAGGTACTAGTGAGGATGTTTTTTGGTAATCTATTGAAAGATGAAGTCACAGAATTTTTTTTTTTTTTTAAAGGAGGTTTTAGCTTATATTTGACTGAGGTTGAAGTAAGAAGCCAATTTGGAAGGTAGCTACTTGTGAAGCTCTCTAGATATTAAGTGTTATTTCTAAAACAAACAATCACTCCAGGAAACTGTCAAGACCATGATCCCAGGAAAACCACAGGGGACAGTAGAGCACAGAAGGAAGAACAATGAACTAGGAATAAGAACCTGCTACGCCAGGAACTAACTCTATGTGTGTCTTAGGACAAGTTACTTAACCAGTGTCAAGCTCACGTTCTGTGTTTGCAAAGTAAATGTGGTTGCGTGTTTGACCAAGCAGTTTCTAATGTTCCATTGAACTACATATACCATGATTTGAAGTGTATGCAGAATTAACGATTTGCTATCAGTAAGGATGTTTATTTTATATTTGTTGCCTTAGATGTCCTTTTAACACAATGAAAGATGACCTTAAATAGTTGAATAAAAATAGTATTCATCTTTCTAAAAATCAAAACCTGTCCATGTGTTAACCCTTTATTGTCACATTAGCCTTTGCACTGTATGCATATTCCTGTCAATGTATACAGCTAAGAAAAGGTAATAGATGGCCAAATAATACTGACTTTACTGGTGTAAGATACAGATATTAAAATTTAGAGGCTTCCCAATTTCTAGGCAATTGATTTATCTTTTCATGACCTTAACTCTGAAAGGCAACTACTATGAACTGAATTGTGCACGCCCCTCCCCACTCAGATATTGAAGTTCTAACCCCCAGTATCTCAAAATGTGACTGTATGTATTTGGAGATAGAGCTGTGAAAGAGGTGGTGAAAGTAAAATGAGGTCATAGGTGAACCCTAATCTAATATGACTGGTGTTCTTATAAGAAGAGGAGATTAGGACACAGACAACACAGACTAACACGCTCATGTGAGGACATAGAGAAAAGGAGTCTGTCTGCAAGCCAAGAAGAGAGGACTCAGAAGAATCTGTTGACACCCCGATCTTGGACTTCTAACTTCCAGAACTGTGAGAAAATAAATATTTAAGTCATCGCCCTGTCTATTGTATTTTGTTATGACATACCTAGAAAACTAATACAGCATTATTATTCTCAGTTTTTGATTTAGAAAATGTGACTCAGAGAGGTTAGTTAACTGGCCAAAGATCGAGGTTAGTTAACTGGCCAAAGATCACATGGCAGAAGTTGGATTCAAACTTGTTTTTCTGTCCATGCACTTTCCATGTCACCATATAGTTGCCTTATTAAGCAGAACAGGTGACCTTCACCCTTTCATGGAGCATCACTATGTCCCATGTAAGAGTCTATGAAAGGGTAACTGCTTGCAGAGACTTTACAAGGACTTTGCAAGCATGACACTTTCAGGAAGAAGCAAAGCCTGTTGCTCAGGAGCCTGAGTTCCTTCACTGGACTGTTCGGGACCTGGCACTAGCCCTTGGTCTTTGAACTTGAATAAGCTACATAAACTTTCTGTGCCTTTTTCCTCCTTATATGATGAAATCGAAATAAAAATACCTACCTTATATGTTTGTTGGGAGGATTAAATGAGATACTGCATATACAGCCTTTAGTGTAGCCCTTGGCATGTTTTAGGAGTCAATATATGTTAGCTGTTAATAATGCTACAGTTGCTATTATTTTTATTCCTTCATTTGATCTGACAACTATTCTGTAAGATGAATAACTTGAGGGACTTTTGCAATTTTTATGATGGACACTTTTATGCTAAAGAGAAGAAACAAAGTCCCTGAAATTATAACAGATTATTTTGAATGAGCTCAGTTTGTTTTATTTTAATTTCACTTTCACTTTTTAAACTAAATTAGCTTATTATAACTTTGTTTTTTATTTATAATAACCATATGACTATGACTCGAATTTTCATGTACTTTTTGAATTAACGGGATGCTGGGTATCAGTCTAGGGACAGGTCTGTTGAGCTAACCTGTAATTGTTTCTTTACACTTTTAAGGGACTATCCTCAATATAAAAATAACCATTTTTTTGTAGTGATCTTTTATGACTGAGAGTATTTTTGTCATGCCAGAAAACTACAATTTTCTCCGCTTAAACATTGGAGTTTTGAAAGCTCTTAGGGTTTGAACCAGGTCAAGTCATGTTTTGCAATTACTTCTCCTTTCTCAAATAGTTTCCAATATGTTACAAAATGCAGTGTAAAAAAAAAAGGATTTAGTAAACATTGCTATATGGGAAATGTTTTTAGGGATATGTTGTTAAATGTCCTCAATATTTATTAAATGCTTTTAAGCAAAAACAAACAAAATAAAATTTCTCTTCAGCACTTTTTTTAAAATTAATTGTGTTGTACAACAATGTTTTGATTTACGCACACATTGTGAAGTGGCTCAAACAAAAGCTGTCTAACATCTGCATGACTTCACATACTTGACCATAATTTTTGGTGAAAACACTCAAAAATCTACTCTTTTAGCATTTTTCAAGGACATATCATTAACTATGATCATCACGATCAACAATATATTTCTTGAACTTACTCCTGCGTAACTAAAATTTTATGTCCTTTAACCAACATCACCCCAATTCTCCTAGCCCCCCAGCCTCTAGTAACATCATTTTACTCTCTGTTTCTATGATGTCAATGTTTTAAGATTCTACGTAAGTGAGATCATACAGTGTTTGTCTTGCTGTGCCTGGCTGCTTTCATTTAGTGCCTCAAGGTTCACCCATGTTGTTGCAAATGACAGGATTTTCTTCCTTTTTAAGGCTGAGTAGTATTCTGTTGTGTATATATACCACACTTTATCCATTCATTCTTTGATGGACACTTAGGTTGATTTTATACCTTGGCTATTGTGAATAATGCTGAAATGAACATGGAATTGCAGACACCTCTTCAACATACTGATTTCACATACTTTGGGTCTATACCCAGAAGTGGGATTGCTGGGTCATATGACAGTTGTATTTTTACTTTCTTGCAGAATCTCCATACTATTTTTCATTATGGATATGATATACTAGTTTACATAGTTGCTGATAATGTACAAGGGTTCCCATTTCTCCACAACCTTGCTAACACTTATCTTTCATCTTCTTTGCAGTTACCATTCTAACAGGTGTGAGGCGATATTCCATTACGGTTTTGACTTGCATTTCCCTGATAATTAGTAATTTTAACCATTTTTTTCAAATATCCATTGGCCGTTTGTATGTCTTGTTTTTCTTCAGCACTTTCTTCTACAGAAATTTCAATAGATTGGATAAATAATTACATGTTGATCATTTGACATTTTTACTGAATTAACCAATCAATCATGTCAGTCTAGACTTTTAAAAATCGTTAATAACTCATTTAATTATCAATTGTCAGTCATCCGTTCCTGAAGTGGCTCTTAATGCATTCCTAGAGGCTCTAATTCAGGAAGCAGTGGGAAACTGAGTCAGGGAAGAAAGATTAGGCTCGGTAATGGAGAGGACAAAAGTGAAGGGAAACATTTTATTCTGTAGGCACTAAAGAATCTTTGTAAATTACTTAGTAATAAAGTGACTTCTGACCTCAAGAAGATCAAGCTGGCATAGATATCTACAATTTATTAGGTAGAGCAGAAACTCGACTTAGAAGTTTATTTTAAATTGTCCTAGTAAGAGGCAATGAGCATTGAACAACACTGCCTGCATTGGAAATGGAGAAGGGAGAAGGGACGTGAGAAGCAACACTTAGGTTGACAAAACAGGCATGAATAGTATAGGAGCAGCAGAGTCAATGGTTACTTGTTTATGTGGGAAAAAAATGTTTAAACTAGAAAAGGCAGAAGAAATATTTAAAGGGCATTTAAAGCACAATAGCTTTTTTTTTTCTTTTAACTACTTCATTAAATGAGTTTTTATCAATAGATTCTGGTGAATCATATCACAGGGTAGTAATAATAGCCATGAATTTTCAAGGAAATACCAGAAGGACAATGACCTGCTTCTCTCAGGAGAACACCATGGCTTCACAAGGAGGGTGCTGGGTAGGGCAATGGGGACTCTAGTATTTTTGGTCTATCGCATTTGGTGTAGATCTGCCTTAGGAGTGGGAACTGGATGAAGAAAGATAGTCCAAGGCCTTTTGGCTGCTCTTGCCTTGAATAGATCTCCTTCAACACAGAGCTGGGTATATGTGATAAATCTTGGTGGCCTGCAAGAAGAAACTTCAACCCTGACTGGGAGCTGGGTACAGAGGGAGCCCTCTGTTCTCAGTAGCACCTTTAGTGGTAGAGTTTCTTTTTGTGTTGAACTGGATAGATGGAGAGGGAATCGATCCCGTATTAAATGACACAGGCTGATTGGTATTCTGAGAGTTAGTAGATTTTCTTGAATAAATGTATCTTCATTTTCTGTGTGTCCTTAGGACAATTAACCGAGACTTTACATAGTTGTAAGTGTTGTTTCAATAATTTTCCCCAGTTATGGTTATTTCACTGTAGATAGAGTTCACAGAGTTCCTCACACAGCCACTCTGGGAGTTTTCTCTTTAGTTGTCATCTGTTAATTGAGATATTGGCAAGTGAAACTGTGTTTAGAAGATGATAAAGGAGTGTGAATGTTTCTGAAAACCAGGCCATGTTTGTAATAAGTAGAAGTAATAGATGGAAGAGATGCCAGGAAGCAATGTTTCCACAGATGTAAAATGATGAGGACAGCTATAATCTGGATAGCTCCACGGAGCAGAACTAAATTTTATACACAGAATTACTAGGAGAAAGATTTTACTAAACTTTTGAAACAAATTTAGTTGAGTAAAAAATAAATGGCCGGCAAATATGTGGCACTGAACTCCCTTTGGAAATGTATTAGCAAAGTGGTGTCATCATGTTTTAAGGGAATGCTAAAGGAGATGTCTACAATGATAGATCATCAGGCAAAAATGAACATAGACATGTTTACATTGCACAGAGGCCAGTGGGAGGCTACTGTATTAATCAAGGTGAGAGAGGATGCTTGTCTGAAGGGGACAGTAGCAGACAGAATGGAGAGAGGTAAGCTAGCACCGCAAGCTGTGGCGAAGGATCCAGGAATGTAGGCAATTAAGCACAGCATGCTGTAGACCAACAGACTTCACCTGATTCACAGTTAATGACTCTCATTCCTTTTCATTTATAGTCTAAAGGGCCACAGGTGTGATAATAGGAAATGTTTAGACACCCATATATTTTGCATCTTCTCCTCTTTAGTTAGATGTATAACTGCTTCATTAAAGGTTGACTTCATATAGTTCAAGACATTAAGACATTTCAAAATGCAAGCCTTTCCTTGCCATATCAGCAACAAAAGGAAAAATATACAATAAAGTGTTACGAGCACAGTGTTTCTCAAATTATTTGACTACACCAAATATCAGAAGTTTCCTGAAGCAACAAAATGAATAGTAACACAAATAAAAACAAATACAATAAATGCCTGTAAAAAGTTTCAGACCTAGGTTACAAGGTCAAGCATACTTTCATGCATTTAAAAAAAAAATAATAAAAGAAGATCAGGGAATATCGCTACAAAAAAGTTCTATGAACTAAATGTCCATGAAGCAGCACAAGATAAGCAGAATAAACAGAGAGAAGTCTGGATAATATAGCCTTTAATCAGAATAGAGGTAGAAACTCTATTTAAGAGAATTAGCATGTGGCTAGAAATAATAAATTTTGACACCAGGTCATCAATTTTGGTAAAATAAAGGAATGTGAGAAACTCGTAATTGTAATTGTGATTCTGAAAAGTTCATCTATTTTTCTTTTCGTAAAATCACAATTTTTGAGATACACCTATTTAAGTAAAATGCCAGAACCTTTTTTTCTATGTGTGTGTTTTTACTTTTGCCTTTAAAATATTCAAAATTCTGCTTAAAGTAATAAATTTTACTGTTAATATCCTTCTTCATTTAGGATTGGCTTTATTTAAATCTCATTAAAATACTATAATAGAAAATGGGACCTCTGTAAATGTTCAAGAATAAGAAGCAAATTTTCAGTAATAGTTTTTAACTTATTTTTTACAATAGATTTTTAGGACACATATATTATAAAATATATTTCAACAAGTGAGTCTCAAAGTTTGTTTTGTATGTGAATCCTGTTCTATTAGGGTGGTGCAAAAGCAATTGAGGTTTTTGCCATTGCTTTTAATGTCAAAACCGCAATTGCTTTTGCACCAACCTGACAAAATAATGCACCACAGTTCAGCCAAGAATCTAATAAAAATGTATGTTATTAAGATGAAGATCTGTTACAGGCATTGGAAAAAGGTTTTCATCCTGCTGTAATTAGGGGTTTTTAGGTTTTGTATTTCTTCAATAAATGTTTTCTATTTCTTAAAATTTGTCCTGCAGTTACGATATGACATCACTGATCAGCTTGTTATAAAGGGACTGACACTATAGAAGAGATCCCCTTAATGGACTTTACAGCTTCAAATATAATGATATGGTTAAACTTCATGTTCCCATTTAAATCTCATCTTAAATTGTAATCTCCGTAATCCCCATAATCCCATGTGTCAAGGGAGAGACCAGGTGGAGGTAATTGAATCATGGGGGTGGTTCCTTAGGTGGTTCTTGTGATAGTGATTGAGTTCTCATGAGATCTGATGGTTTTATAAGGTGCTCTTCCGCCTTGGCTTGGCGCTTCTTCCTGCGACCTTGTGAAGAAGTTGTCTTACTTCCCCTTTGCCTTCCGTCATGATTACAAGCTTCCTGAGGCTTCCCCAGCCATGCTGAACTGTGAGTCAACTAAACCTTTTTCCTTTATAAATTACCCAGTCTCTCAGATATTTATTTATAGCAACGTGGAAACAGATTAATACATACAAGTAAAGCAAATTTAAATAAATTAGAAAAATATAACAGAAAATAATGTGTTACAACTATGAAGATAGCCATTCATTTGAATATACTCTTTATACTTGCATTCCTCTCTTTGCAGCTAGAAAAATATGATTTTTATAATCAAAGGTAATAGTTTGTTTCCTTTGTTAAGACTTTTTATACCATTAACAAATCATGAGTTCAGATTTAATGTAAATTTACTTTGGAAGGGATTTACATAAAACCATTTTCCATGGACAGTGTGTCATTACAAGAAATTTGAACATTGCATAGTTTAATAGGTTGTTAATTACTTAACATGAAATACATAAATAAATGAATGTGTTTGCATTTTATTAGTAATTATTACAAGCATTTAAATGCCAAATTACTTACGTGTATGTAGAAGCAAAATGCTTCTAATTTAATAAATATGGTAAAATATAATCTTCAAATTAACAATAGCTAATTAATCTACAGATGAATCGATTTACCTAAAGTGAATATATGATGTGACTTGGATGATTAGAGGTCAAATTTGAGTAATGTTTTTAATGTTAATTTTGTCCATTGAGAGTTCTAGCTTTTTAAAATATTTTAACTTTCATTTTAGGTTCAGGGGTACATGTGCAGGTTTGTCATATAGGTAAACTTGTGACTCAGGAAATCACCAGGGAACTAAGCACAGTACTCAAAAGTTGTTTTTTCTGAACCTCTGTCTCCTCCCATCCTCTTTCCTTAGGTAGACCCCATTATCTGTTGTTCCCCTTTTTCTTTGTGTTCTCATTATTTGGCTCCCACTTATAAGTGAGGACATGCAGTATTTAGTTTTCTGTTCCTGCATTGGTGTGCTAAGGATAATGACCTTCAGCTCCATCCATGTTCCCACAAAGGACATGGTCTTGCAACTTTCTTTATGGCTGCATAGTATTCCAAGGTGTATATGTACTACATTTTCTTGAATGAGTCTACTGTTGATGGGCTTTTAGGTTGATTTCATGTCTTCGCTATTACAGTGAACATACCAGTGCATGTGTCCTTATGGTAGAACAATTAATATTCCTTTGAGTATATACCCAGTAGTGGGATTGCTGAGTTGAATGGTCATTCTCTTTTTAGTTCTTTGAGGAATCACCACACTGCTTTTCACAGTGGTTGAACTAACTTAGTTGCAGGTTTTATGAATGTCATGAATTGAAAAGGCTGGCTTTGATCTTCTCCATCACTGTTTTAGGAGACAAGAAAATGTGTAGAGTAAGTTTATATACTTTCAGTAAAAACTAGAAGAAAATGCCCAGTTCTACATAAACTTTAAATAGATGACAACTTTGAATTTTGTCTCATTGCTTCATGCTAAAAATAATTTATATGTAGGTATTGATTAGGTTATAAAGCCTATCAAACATACATATATGACTAACTCATTCAGGCTCTCTTCAGTGGTTGTATTAGTCAGAATTGGCAGTTAATGCTGTATTGTTAACCCTGAAAATTCCAGTGGTTTAATTCAATGAAGAATTATTTCTGACTCAGGCTATATATTTAATGTGAGTCAGCAGGGGTTTTCTTTCACTTTCCACTCAGATTAAGAGGGAATCCTGACCAGGTGCAGTGGCTCACACCTGTAATTCCAGCACTTTGGGAGGCTAAGGCAGGCGGATCACGAGGTCAGGAGTTCAAGACCAGCCTGACCAATACGGTGAAACCCCTTCTGTATTAAAAATACAAAAATTAGCTGGGCATGGTGGCACACACCTGTAATGCAAGCTACTCAGGAGACCGAGGCAGGAGAATCGCTTGAACTCGGGAGGCGGAGGTTGCAGTGAGCCAAGATCACACCATTGCACTCTAGCCTGGGTGACAGAGTGAGACTCCATCTCAAAAAAAGAGGGAATCTTAAGCCCTGGTTTCATGCTCACTTGGAAACAAGAGAGAGTGCTGAATCTAGCACTGGCTGCTATTTCCTGTAATTAACATTTTTGTTAACATTTTCCTGGCCAAATAAAGGTCATATGTCTTTGCCTGATTTTGGAGATTTGGAAGCATGAAATCTTCTCATGCACTGGTATGTCAGACTGCTATTAACTTCAATAGGGATGGTACCAGGTTGAAGAGACCAAAGCAAAGACCCAGAACCAACAAATAAGACATATGATTTATTAGTGGGAACTTACATACAGGGATGGTCCAATGGCAGGAGGCTGGACAGGAGAACTTAAACCACATATAAAAAGCATGCAGTTTATAAAGCGCCTTCGCTTAGTGCTGTTCCCCTAGCAACCTCCACATGGTAACCCTCATAAGTTATTGCTGTCAGATGCATCTTTCTCACAGTATGCTGGTTATTGTTACATGTGTCAATGATACACTTGCCTAGAAGGCAGGGAACCTGAGTATTTAGTAAATAGAATTTATGATAATACATGCCGAGTATTGGCCCTAGGTCATTGCTGGATAATGCTACATCTATCATCCATGTCAGAAGTTAAAATATATGTACCAACATTTTTTGAGAATTGATATATTCACTTCAACATACATTGATATATGCTAAATGTGATGATTCCTTCAACAACTGGGAATAATGTCAGGTTATAAAGATCACTTGCATACAGTGAAGCGCATCACTAGGTAAAGTTGAGAGAGACAGTTGGGTGAGACTGGGCATTGAGTGAACATTTTTTAATCTTGGAAGTATCATCTTAATATGAGATCAGAACTCTTGAAATTGGATTCTATAATGAGAATACTTTTTAATGGGAGAGTAGTAGGTATTTTAGGCCACGTAAAACAGCTTACAGTCCACAGTTTATAATTAGATGTTTTCATTTTTTTCTTACTCTTTATTTTATAATGTTGTATTTTGAAATGAATTGAGTGCTTAGTTTAACTGATATTCTATGGCATTGCATAAAACACACTAAGAATATAAAATGTACTATTGCTGTTAACTTTCTATTCTTAACAGATATATTTATTATTAATCTAAATGTCTATTAATTTGGTGGAGACTCTAAGCTGAGAGGAAAGCAGAGATCAATGGAAAACTTCAACTGCCTCTTGTGTACCATAACATGACTTCATGTTTTATAACGATCAAAACAAATCACTAGAGCTTTTGCTGCTTACGAGAGAAGTCTTTCTTCATTTAAGAAGTCTTATTAATAATAATCTTTAAACTTATCTTTATGCATAAAACATAACTTGTATTTAAAAGATGAGTATATAGTTCATTGTGTTTATTATATATTAGATTTTAAGCACAAAGCATTTCTTAATGGCATTTCATAATTTTTATTTTAACAATGAGTATCCTAAATATGATAAAATTAAAGGTCATTTTATGTTCATAACATATTAATTTTAGATATATATTCTATGTCAATTTCTAATTTATATAAAATTTTAATATTTATGGAAATATTTCAAGGCACATAAAATGTAAGTTTGCTATTCATTATTCATAAACTATGGAACATAAATCTTTTAAATCATTATTTAAACATTTAATAAAATGCAATAAACCTTTATATTTAAGAGTTTTCCCCCCAAAGGCCAGCAGTATGTGAAATAATTTGTTCTTATGCTGTCAATCAGAGGCATCTTATTTAACAGTCGACACTAGAAGAGAAAAATTATTCATTCATAACCTAGAGATCACACTGTAGGCCTATTTACTTTCTCGATCTCTTCACACTTAAATTTATACAAACAACTGAATGCTTCATCGATCGTTAAAAATCTACCCAGAAATTTTTCCAAACCATGCTCTCTCACACATGAGAAGCCTATATATTTCAAGCATCAGACAATTACATTTTGTAGAAAATAATTCTGTGGTAAGGCAGAGATGTAAAGGGTAAAACAAAGATTTTCTAGTTACTTTCCTTGATTAGATGGAATTTTGAGGTTTACAATTGCTATAACAAGCATTATGTTGTTGAAAACAGGTATTAGATTAGGGGGATAGGACATATGAGGGAGGTGCTAGTAAACAACAGACCTAAAGAAGTTAGGTACAGATGATAGACTACAGGAGTTTTATTAAATTGGATGTTTATGATTTGCCTCATCCTCCTCAATCTCCTTTTATCTGACTACCTTACCTTTGGTTTCATTTTTTAAGAAGTTGTTCTCTTCATTAGGGCTGTGTAAAACACTGGAATTATATAAACTCATACGTCCTGTCCTTAATTCTATCATATAAAGTGCATCCAACTTTGAACACTGTATTGTAATTGAATGTTTACTAGAGGTCACCTCTTTTAGGACAATAACTGTTCTATAAAATGAAGATACAGAGATCTACTTGTAAAGTGGTTGTGAAGATAGTGCTTAGAAAGCACTTAGCCCAGCTCGTGACATGTAAAAGGCTAACTATTCATCCCTAGCACCCAGCAAAGTAACTGGGGCCTTTTTGGTGGGTAATAAATGTTTAAATCAATGAATAATTAAAATTAACCCTGAGTGAATGGAATAAACTGTGTATATTGAAATATAGTAGGTTAGCATTAAAGATGGTGGGGAAGGGTCATAAATTCAAGGTCAGAATTGTTGGAATGGATTATTTTCCTCTTCTCCGTGCTTGTATTTTAGAGCAAATGACTGCATGCTTCACAAAGAATTAAAATTTCTAAGTTCTGATCCTGGTTTTGCAAATAGTTATCTTTGTGATGTCAGAGAAGTTTTCTAACTATGTTTTAAACATTCATTTCTGATTGTAAAAAGATGCTTAACTCCATTATTTCCAAGGTCCTTTGAGTAACAAACTTATGATGATATGAAAAGTTCTTTGACATTGATGATTGGGCTGAGCAATTAGCTGGCCAGGATAAGGGACACTCCTCTTTGGTAGTGAGTGGGTGTTGTCTTGTTTTGTCATGCTTCAGTAACCTCAGAAGCAGGAAAAATTTAAGAGCTCTCGTGACCCTGTGGAAAATGAGGAGTGCTGATATGCCTGCAGGATTGCTAGAGATCCAGAAATGAAAAATAAAATAGAATTATTCCTGAAGCATGAATTTAATGATAACAGAAAGAAGTTCAAATTTGCATTACAGAACTGAGGCTGTGTGGGAGTTACAATTTTGCTACAGATAATCCTCATTTCACTAACAAGAAGATGTCCTTGCTATTTTTGTGCCAAACAATCTTATATGTTTAGATTGGAAATGAGTTCGCAGTAAACTGTTAATTTAAAATATCGTTATGAAACAACAAATCTAATTTTCATAAATAAATCTAGTATCTATATACAGAAAATGTTGGAATAATATACATGAATATGTTAGTAACAGTTATTGCTGAAGTTTTTTAGCTAGTTATATTTTCTAATTTTCCCAATGAACATGCATTTATCATGTAAATAAGTAAAAGTTCATGTATCATGTAAATAAGCATCATGTAAATAGGTAAAAGTGTAAAAACAAAATTTGAGGATTTTGAAATGATCACTGGGGAATTCAAATTTAAGTTGATTCTACTTCAGCTATGATACTGCTAGAATTATTAATTTCTTTAACCAAAAGCTTCAGATGGGCTTTTAAAATCCCAAAGCAGAAAACTTAGAGGAAAGAATGTGGGAAGGAAGGTATTAAAGGAACTGGCTGTGATCCTCTGTTTCTCCCTTGATTAATATGAGAATTTTTTAGTCAGTTCGGGCTGTCATAACAAAATACCATAGACTGACTGGGTGCTGAAATAGAAATGCATTTTCTCAGAATTCTTCAGGCTGGAAGTCTGAGGTCAGGGTGCCTGTGGGGTTGGGTTCTGGTAAGGGCTCTCTTCCTGTCTTGTAGACAGTAATCTTTTGCTTTGTCCTTCGCCCTGTGCCACTATATGGCATACTGGGTGTGGGAGGTGGGAATGGAGAAAAATGGGTAAAAGAGGGACAGCATATGACACATCCTGGTGCCTCCTTATAAGGGTACTGATCTCATCAGAACAGTACCCCACCCTCACGATGTAATTGCCCCATCTCTACATACTATCACCTTGGGGGTTATAGCTTTAACACACAAGTTTTAGAGGACATAAACTTTCAGTCCATAACAAGAAAATGTTACAAGAGAAAATAAGACAGATAACTGGTCTACTTTTCTTGTATATATAACTAGACCTCTAGGTAAGCAGACTAATGGTATTTCCTAAGAGGAGAGTTTTAAATCTATAAAATACTTTGAATGAGTTGTTTCTTTTTTGTATCTACTTCTGGTAAACTAACCTACAACGTATAGGTTTATGAGGCATAGCTCCCTGGTGAATATCACATAAGCTGTACAAGTGTTATGGATATAAAATGGAGCTGTTTCATAACTTAAAACTGTCCCTGCTTGGTGAGACAATCCACAACCCTAACTTTGAGATCTTATCTTTTATTCTGCCTAGAAAGCATATGCCCGATGAAGGAAGGAGAAGCTGGGAGCAATGCAGGATGTAATAGGCATCTCCTTGCTATTTTTGTGCCATTCTGTCTTATATTCTTAATTTATTAATAAAACTTGATGCTGGATAGGATCTCTGCATGAGTCTGACTTAACAACTTAATCTTTTATGTTAACTTGAAAAAAACCACTAGTTGTGACTTATGGTTCTCTGAGTAATATAAAAGCTTTGCTATTATTAGAACAGTTGCATGTTGTAACAAATTCACATAAAAAGCCTTATCACAAGCCCATAAAAACATAAACTTATAAAATGAATATCTGAAATGAGTGAAACATTTGGAAATGAGTCTTTATTTCTTATCTATATGATGTAGTTGTTTAAACATTTTCATTCTGTTTATTTATGTGTCCTGATGTTGAATATTTGCTTATTCAGTACTCCAGCCATGTTATACAAGGCAGCAATATCTTACTATTAGAAAACTTGATTCCTTTTTAGAGGCTTAAATGTATAGTAAAAGAAGCCAAACTAAAAAGGCTTCATACTGCATGAAAAAAAAAAAAAAAGAAAACTTGATTCCTTTTTCAAGAGAATATCAGACTTCTATTAAATAGGCAGCATTATTTTTTCCTTTCCAAACCAAAATAAGAGAAGATAAACATAAAGGCTTAATATCAGCATCAAATTCTCTTTTTTATATCAATTCATGAGTTTTATCCATATGCAATATATTCAACAATTAGGAATTCGGTTAAAATATAATCAAAATAGTCTGATCTTTAATACAATGACTTGCTGTCCTTTTTCTTTCCCCTTTAAAGGAAGCACTTTATCCAACCTGAGTCTAATTGAAAGTTTTATGCATTTGAGTTTATACCCATTCTGCCTGGAATGCCCCTCTGGTTCAGTTTTGCTTTTGGCTTGTCATGGGTGATTCTCTGGTGACAATGATGATCACCTGAAACTCTGAGCATTTATTTACTTACTATGCACATGTCTACACTCTACTGTAGTCAAAAAGATGGAGTGGAGTATGCTTCTTCTTTTGCTTTTAGTCTTTAGTCCCTACAAGGCTAACATCCAAGTCTGCATCAAATTTTGGCTTCAGTCATGATACAGGCCAAAATTGGCTACTTGCCATCATTTATCTTTTGGTCTTTGTTAGCTGAATGAGAAATATCTATTTTAACGTTATCCAAATATCATTAAGAACAGAACAAACATGGAGGTGCTATCAACAATTTTGGAAGCATACTATGTTTTATTCCAAAAAGTCCATTTTGTATGCAGAATTCAAAATTCACAGGCTATGTCACAAAGTTACTCAGTTAGCAAAATAAAAATGGGCCTGTTTCATCATTCTTCTTCAGGTTTGAAAATCTGCATAATAAGCAAAAAAAAGATTGGAATTTTTTCATGCAATTATATATTTAAATTATCTGAAAGAACAATGACTGCATGTTTAAAAACATTTCCTGATAAAAAGTTGTAATATTATACTTTGCTGATACAAATACTGAAGTAAATATGTAACGAGTGGCATACTAATGCCAAAGTGGACTTACTAACAATCAACGATTGCTTTAGAAAGAAGAAATCATTCACTAAAAATTAATCACACAACCAAACTTGTATCTCCTGCATTCAAATGTTTCTTACGTGATGACTGTGTCCTGTTCCTGGAAATAATTGCTCAAGTTGGTACATGTGCAGTAAAACTGAGATGCAATTGGGAATTCAGAGGCAGTTTTATTATCAGAAAAGTCAATCATACAGATTCAATGCAACCTTTATAGACTGGAGTTTTAAGGGCATTTCCTCAAGTGATTGTGTTATGTAGCCTAACACAATGTACACAAATGTAAATGAAAAAATAGAAATAAAAGTTAGAGTGAGGGCAGTAAGTCTGTTTCCACAAATACTCAAAGTATCTTCTTTAAGCTGTGCACAAAGTTTCAGTTTCTAAGACTGCTTCAGTGAAATTACAACATCATCATAGGTGAAATCTGCTAGTCTAAGAGTTAAAGAAGAACTGTCTTTAATTAGTTATTATTAAAGATATAAGTAAACAAGAATTTGTGGCAACATGATCCTTGACTGTAATCTATTCAGGTTTATCTGGACCAAAACATCTTACTCCTCCACTAATCTCAATTAAAGTGAGCATATATTTAGTACTACAAATATTTAATGCAGTCTCTTCAGAAGGAATTAACAAGTGATAGTACTGAGAAGTATTTTTCTGTAATGTCAGAATAATAACACAAAGGAACTTGATACTATTATTTTTAAATAAGTTATATCACAGCCTTATGAAGTGTTTTAACTTCATTTGTATATCTTAAATATTTATTCTATGATATTATTCAACTTCCATCCTGGTTAGGGATAAATTGTGATTTCAACACTCAACTATTTAGCAGTTAGCAAAAAGATTCACTTTTTTTGTGGCTGGGGGCCGGGGTGTGGGCGGCGCAGGATCTTGCTCTGTCACCCAGGCTGGAGTGCAGTGGCATACTCAGGACGCACTGCAGTCTCAACCTCCGCGGCTCAAGCAATCCTCCCACCTCAGTCCCCTGAGAAGCTGGGACTTCAGGTGGGCACCACCACACCTGACTAAGTTTTTATTATTATTATTTTAGTAGTGATGAGGTCTCATTATATTGCCTAGGTAGGTCTCCAACTTCTGAACTCAAGTGATCTGCCTGCCTTGGTCTCCCAAACTGCTGGGATTACACATGTGAGACACAGTGCCTGGTCAATTCCATTTTCAATAAACCCTTTTTTTTTTTTTTTTTTTTTTTTTTGTTTTTCTGAAGGCTCAGGACAATGAAGGAAATTACATTGTAAGAAGTTAAAGGTTAAAATTCCAGCAAACTTGGTCTTTTCTTAGACTCAGAAAGAAAGTCCCCAGTAGACATCTTCCTTCACTCTTTATCTGAATTTCTTGACTTCAGGTTGACAAGGAAAACTCAAATCTTTTACCACAATGAGCAGACTTGCTCTGGCTTCTTCCACCTTCCCCCTGTGCCCATCTCCACTCTGGATGACACCATCTCAAGCTGCACCCAGCACTAATGTTTCACAAGTATCTGAGAGGAGAGGAAATGCAGGGGATGTGCTGTAGATGGGCTCGTATGCCTCCTTCGGACCAGAGAAACATTTTTCTTTCCATTTACATTTCCTTTTCAATATTACTTTCAATGGGAGCTGCCAAGCCTGCTGACCCTCTACTACTACATAATAAAAGATGACCTATTTAATATATATCTCTTTTCTAAGGACAAGCATTAGTATTTGAAGAGACAGTGTGCCTTTAGTTCATATTTAGAAATAATATTTCCTACATTAACAACGTTTCTGCCCTGCCCTTGGAGTATATTGTTCCCCAATGTAGCTCTGAGGGGCTTTTAATTTCTTTGCCATTTTTTCTCATTGCCCACAGGAATCATAAAAATTTACATTAGTCCTTAATGTCCACTTTTATTCAAACCTAGGGACACACTTGCCATCCCATTCCACTCTTTGGAGTCAGAGCCTCCCTTTGATTTAAAGAAAATGGAAGCTGATGATTACCGAGATGTCCTACAACTGACCCATGAATAAATAAAGACCCGAATAGTCATTAATATGCTGCATAGCAAGTAGACATACATAAGAAGAAAGGTTAGAATTAAAATAATAAAACAATAATTCACATTTCCCGTCAGTAGCACGTAATAATTTCATCTTACCCTAGCTTCTAGAGGGTAAAATGGCTGACTCCTCTCAAGGGGTCCTTGGGGTGAGCTGAAGCTAGAGAATTCTTTTCTAGAACTGGAATAACTTAGAGAAGTAGAATCTTCAAAGCTGTGACCAACCAGTAATCGTAAAATTAATATCGAAAATCATCTTTTAACAAGGAGGCTAGATCCGGACCTGTGGGGGAGGAATATGGACTGGAGAAAGGGACAGTGTTTCTTGGCCCTGTGGAGGGAACAAGCAACTGGACAAAGCAGGGAGTTGTTCCATGGAAACACAGAAGGCTGGATTTTCCTGTCTTCTAACAATAGATTTTAATCATCTGGTATTCTAAGAGGATCATGGTATCCAAGGAAAGATGTGTTTGTTTCTAGATAATGTAATCACTTGCTCATTCGTTCACTTAACCACTTACTATTGAGTTTTGGACTCTGGAATTATCCACTGTAGTGAATAAAATAGACAAAGATCACTGTCCTCATTGAGCTGACGTTATACAGGGGAAAGGCAGACAAGAAACGAAATAAAGAAATAACGATAATAGTAGTTTGTTATAAGTGCTATGAAGGAAAAGCAGGAAAGGGGGAAAGCGATAGCCTGGTGAGGAGTGGATGTAAAGATTTGAAAGAGGGTTGAGCACAGTGGCTCATACCTGTAATCCCATCACATTGGGAGGCCAAGGTGGGAGAATTGCTTGAGCCCAGGAGTCCAAGACCGGCCTGGGTGACATAGCAAGGCCTTATCTCTATCAAAAAAAAAAAAAAAAAAGAGATCTTATGAAGGTTGGGCTGGGCATGGTGGCTCACACATGTAATCTCAGCACTTTGGGAGCCTGAAGAGGGAGGATCGCTTGAGCCCAGGAGTTCAAGACCAGCCTGGGCAAGACTGCCAGACCCTGTCTCCACAATAACAATTTGAAAAAAAAGTTCAATGAATTATGGAAAAATAAAAATAAAGTGTATTTTTTTTAATTAACTGAGGATAGTGGTGTGGGGCCTGTAGTCCCAGCTACTTGGAAGGCTGAGGCAGGTGGATGACTTGAGCCTGAGATGTCCTTGTTCCTGCCACTACACTGAAGCCTGAGTAATAGAGGAAGAACCTATAACAAAAAAATTTTAAAAATTAAAAAAAGGTTGGTCCCTGAGAAGGTGATATTTGAGCAAATACCAGAAGGAGAAGAAAGAATGAGCTCTGACATCTGCAAGATGAGAGTTCCAAGCAGAGGGGGCACAAACCAAAGACCATGAAGCAGAATGTGCCTGAAAATTTTCATAAACAGGAAAGAGGCTAGCATAGCTAGAAAGAAGTGAGCACAGGGGAAAAAGTAGGAGTTAGAGGAATAATGGGACGCTAGAATCATGCGCAGGCTTGTGGGTCATTGTATGAACTTTGGCCTTTTCTTTGATTGAGGTGGGGTTATCTCTGAGGATTCGGGTAGAATAGTGACATAATCTGACTTATGTTTTAAAATAATCACTCTGACTGCTTTATACTGAATAAAAGAGGAGGTAGTAGAAGTAGAAAGGTGATTTGGAAAGATATTAAAACAAGCCAGGCAATATATTATGGTGGCTTGGAACAGGGGTATGTCATATACAGGGAAAGATGTAGAGAGATTCAGAACATATTTAAAAAAACAGTATTTGCTGAAAAATTGGATGTGAATTATTCAAGAAAGAGGAGTGAAAGATCTATTCAGGTTTTTAATTCACCCAACTGGGATGATGGAAATGCTATTTAAGTTAGAGAAGACTGCAAGAGGAATATGTTTGCAGGGAGTGAGATGGAGAAAATTAATATTTATGGTTTTGAAAATGTTAAATTTTATGTACCTAATAGATATCCAAGTAGAGAAGTCAAGTAGGATAGTTGGCTAGGTCTGGCTTTCAAGGGAGATGTGTAGATACAGATATAAATTTGGAAATTAACATCATGTATGAATTATGATTAAAAATTATCTGATGTTGGGGGATATTCAAAGAGAATAACTATATTTTATTAGCACTTTTCATCTTGATTCACTGATATGATCTCGTTCCTGTATAAGCATATGTATTAGCCCATGTTTGTCATGAGGCAGTAGAGTCTACTGGTTAACAGCAGAACTTGAAATAAATAGTCTTAAGTTGAATCCATCTGTGTGGTCATGAAGTAATAATTTAATATCTTTATGCCTCATTTTCCTCATATGAGAATTATAACTAATAATATTATTTATCTCAAATGTTATAGTAAGAATCAAATGAATTAACATATGGTAAATGCTTGGAACAAGGTTTGGTACCTAGTGAATTTGGTACATGTAACCATTATCATAATTTTTATTATTACTGCTGTTTTCTTTATTAATCTTATATTTGGAACAGATGCAATTTAAGCACATCATTGCCTTTTGTCAGTTTTTGAGTAGAGAAAAATGAATCTAATTTGGAGTAATTACCTTATTCATATTTATCTAAGTGTAAATTCTGATTGTTTCTAAATTGCAATTATTCATTATTACAAAGCAATATATCTCCCAAACAACTGAATTTTTGGGAAAAAAAAATCAAAAATTTAAAATGAGGGAGTTTCCACTATGTTTCTTACAACTTTTGTAAAAATAATTTTTAATTTTAATTTTTATGGGTACATAGTAGGTGTATATATTTATGAAGTAGATGAGATGGTTTGATACAGGCATGCACAGCATGGAAAGTGGGGTATCTATCACCTGCAACTATTTTTCAATAAAATTAATGTATTCTACCATTCATCAGTCTTTGTGATGATACCTAATATAGTTAGATCCTGAGCAAATATATTTATATTTTTTATTAAGAAATAATTTGCTTACCTTGAAATGTACAGTTTTTAGAAGTACAGTCCATACATTTCGATAGATGCATACATTAATATGTCTGCAGCCTGTCAAGATTTAGAATACTTCTGTCACCTTAGAAAAATCTGTTCCACTGATCTCAGGCAATCCGTAACCAACCATCCTCAGGAAGCAGTGCTCTAATTAACTTCATCACATACTAGTTTTGCCTGTGTAAGATTGCATATAGGTGGAATCATACACTATTAATTCTTTTGTGTCTGACTTCTTAAATTTTGCATAATGTTTTTGTAGTTGATCCATATATTTTCGGTGGATCAGTTTCTTTTTATTATAAAGGTTTTGTTTGTTTTAAGCCTGCACCAAATTTTATCTGTTTTCTTGTTGACAAACATTTTGGTTGCTTTCCAGTTTGGTGTTAATACAAATAAATCTGCTGCAAATATATTCTCTTTGTTTACATATCTTTTTATTTCATGTAAATAAATAACTAGGAGTGGCATTGCTGGATCACCGGCTAATTGTATACTTACCTTCATGAGAAATGACTAAACTGACTTTCAAACTGGATTTATCAGTTTATGCTTCCACAAAACTGTACGAAAATTAGTCGCTCCACACACTTGCCAACATATGGTAGTGTCATTTTTTTCTTTTTTTCTTTTCAGAGACAGGGTCTCACTCTGTTGCCCAGGCTGGAGTGTAGTGGCATGATCTCAGCTCACCGCAACTTCCGCCTCCCGGGTTCAAGCGATTCTCCTGCGTCAGCCTCCCAAGTAGCTGGGACTACAGGTGCCCGCTACCAAGCCCAGCTAATTTTTTTATTTTTAGTAGAGTCAGTATTTCACCATTTTGGCTAGGCTGGTTTCAAACTCCTGGCCTCAAATGATCCACCCATCTTGGCCTCCCAAAGTGCTGCGATAACAGGTGTAAGCCACCATGCCTGGCCTGTCATTTGTTTTTATATTAGACATTCTAGTATATGTTTAGTAGCATAATATTATGGTATTAATTAGCAGTTTTCTGATGGCTACTGATGTTAAGTACTTTTTCTTGTGCATGTAGGCCACTTTTATATCTTGTTTTCTGAGAGGCCAATTCAGGATATTTGGTTAACTTAAAATTTTTGTTTGTCTAATTTATAATGAATTGTGGGAGATATTTACATATATTCTGGATTCAAGGCCTTTGTCAGATACATGTAATGACAATAGTCTCCCACAGTCAGTGACTTGACTTGCCTATTCATTGTCTTAACATTGTCATTTTGACACCGGAGTGCTGGGAAGGGAAGAACGTGGTCCCTTTAAATGATAAGGAAGAGGCAACAGGGAAGTGCTGGATAGAGGAGGATGTGTTCCCTGGCTGGGGCTCTACCCCCACAGACCTAGGTGAGGACAGGCACTTCTGCCTTAGCACCCAAATGTCGCATATTCCAAGACCACCCTGGCCCACCACGACCCCATACTGGGCCTGTAAAAACCCGAGACCCCAGCAAGGCAGAGACAGAAACTACGGAACAGTGAAAGGAACACATCAGCGGAAGAAGACAAGCCGCTGAATATGGAGAGGAGGTCGAGGCAGCACGTGGGCAGAAGAGGCAAAAGAGCACACCATAAGAGGCTAGCACACTTGCGGGCCATTGACCCACACTGACTGACTGACTGAAAGGAATAGGCAGAGTGTGGCCGGGGCAGTCTGAGGAGAGCTGGGGGCACCAGGCGGCCCAACTCCAGGGGAAGACCATCTCCCTTCTGGCTCCCGCATCAGCTGAGAGCTACTTCTACTCAATAAAACTTCACATTCATTCTCCAAGCCCACTTGTGATATGATTCTTCCGGTACACCAAGGCAAGAACCTGGTATACAGAAAGCCCTCTGTCCTTGCAACAAGGTAGAGGGTCTAATTGAGCTGGTTAACCCAAGACATCTATAGAGGGTAAACTAAAAGAGCACCTTGTAACGCCCACTGGGGCTTCAGCTGTAAACATTTACTCTAGACACTGCCTTGGGGTCGGAGCCCCACAGCCTGCCCTTCTGTGTGCTCCCGTAGAGGTTTGAGCAGCAGGGCACTGAAAAAGTGAGCCACATCCCCATCGCACACCCTGCGAAGGGGAAAAGGGAACCTTTCCTGTTTCAACTGGGGGCTCTTCGATGAATCAAAATTTCAATTTTGATACAGACAAGTCTATTGTTTTTCATGTAAGATTGGTGCTTTCTTTTTTCTGTTCAAAAAGTCTTTTCATACTACCAGTTTGCAAAGATAGTCCCCATTTCTATGGTTCATTGAGATTAACTTTTGTGTTTGATAAATATGAGCAAAGTTTCCTTTTTTTCCTTATGAGTGGCTAGTTGTTTCACACCATTTGTTGAGGAGACTATCCTTTCTCCATTTAACTTTTTTGGCACCTTGGGCAAAAATCAATTCACCGTTGTGACTGTGGGTCAATTTCAGGACACTCTATTCTGTTCAATTGAACTATTTATGTATATTTATGCTAATAATACACTGTCATTAATTAAGAAATCTCAGTCAATCTAAGTTTTGCTTCAATTTGGTTTTTCAATATTTTTAGGATCTTGTATGTCTATTGAATTTTCATATACATTTCCATATACATGATATTTCCAACTACATTTCCAATTGGTTTGTCAATTAAAAAACAAGTCTGAGTTTTTGATCAGCCTTATGTCGAATTCATTGATAAATTTGATGACAATTTACATCTTATAAAAGAGTCCTAATAAGATCATGGTTTATCGCTCCATGTATTAAAGTCTTCTTGAATTTCTTCCAACAATATTTTGTAGTTTTCAATATCAAGGTCTTATAAAGATTTCAGCCAATTTATTCTTAACTATTTAATGTTTTTATTGTTACTATACACCTATTGTTTTAATTTTTATTTTACAGTTGTGTTGCTAGTGTGTCAAAAGACAATTTTTATTGACCTTGTATTTTGTGACTCGAACATCTCCCAGTCCTATGCAAGAGCCATGACTCCCTGATTTAAAAATAGAATTTATTTTTAAATATTTTATTATTGTGCTTGATATAATCTAAGAATCATTATAATTTTAAAAATATGTATTTCGAAAGATTAAGAAATTTAGACAAATAGGAGTTGTTTTATAAGAAATCATTAGTAAGAGTAAACTTCACTTAATCTGTTTTTTTTCCCCCATCTAATTTAAATTTATTTGGAGAATGAGTAGCTTTAAGAAAAGATGTAACTTTGTAGCATATGATATTTTGAGATAGGTCAAGTTTAGGAGACTCTCAATGAGAAATCTAACAGCGAGAGTCAGTATGAAGACATTGGGTTCTTGGGGAGTAACATACCAGGTGGGAAAAGTTAAGAGTAACTCAGAGGTGAAATCATCAGTCAAAAGTATATTTAAAATTTTGGGCTGAGTGCGGTGGTTCACGCCTGTAATCCCAGCATTTTGGGAGGCCGAGGCGGGTGGATGACGTGAGGTCAGGAGTTTGAGACCAGCCTGGCCACCATGGTGAAACCCCGTCTCTACTAAAAATACAAAAAATGGGTTGGGCGGGGTGTTGGGTGCCTGTAATCCCAGCTACTCGGGAGGCTGAGGCAGGAGAATTGTTTGAAGCAGCAGGTGGAGGTTGTAGTGAACTGAGATCATGTCACTGCACTCCAGTCTGGGTTACACAGCAAGACTCCAGCTAAAAAAAAAAAAAAAAAAAAAAAAAAAAAAAAAAAAAAAAAAAAAAATTGCTGTGAGTTAGTCACTTTCTTGTTTATAATTATTTCTGAATAGAGGAACAAGGGTTACATCTCAGACCTGGGTACAGGACTAGCTGTGTACAGCAACTGCAAATTCTAAGTTTTTCAATGTGTGTTTTAAAAAGTGCCATTTCTACTAACTTTCTTCCTAGAAAACATCCAGGACCATTTTGTAAACAAGAAGACGACTCTATATCCAAATACCAAAACTTCTTGCTGTAGAAAATGGTCCTAATCATGATCTAATTTTCATAGCAAAAGTCAATCGTGTTGTAACTCAACAAAATCCAACTAATGTATACGTGACTTCTGTTTTATTTCGCCTTAAAATTCATTAAGCTGTACCTTGAAAATGAAAATCTTGGACTTAGGAGATTGTACGGTTTGCTAGTGAATGTCAAAGGACTGGAAACTGAGAAAAATACATTATATTCCAGACTCTAAAATAAAACCATTTATGTAAGACATGTTGTATCTCTGGGACTCATCATCTAAAAAATAGAAATAATAATTTCCTGTTTCCTATATAACCATTAAGCATGATAGAATCTTGCATGTTATGGAAAAATTCTTTGTTATCTAAAAGCAATGTCAGTTTCCTCAAACATATTATATTATCCAATGGTCTAGTTGCTGAACTGATTAGTTTCTAAAGAGATTAGTTTATCTCTTGATACATTGGCTGGTTGGTTTGAGATAAACCGTATTTTCCCATTCACCTAAGGAACCTCTCCTAAAGTCTGACTATTATACATCATATTTATAGAATGTTTGAAACTCTCACTCCTGAATTTGCACCTGGAAAGTGTGCAGTCAGAAAAGAAAGTAGCAACAAACTATATAAGGAGACACAGTGTAAGAAAACATTTTTCAGAGCCCATTTACTTCCATCAAGAGTGGTGAATTTAAACTGGCTCATTGAAGCAGCAAATACATTTTGTCTCTCCACCAGGCATAACCACTGCTGGATCACATAAATACTTTCTTCCCATACCTGAGTTCTATTTCCTCTTCAGTATATTCTTGATGACACCAAAGCACTGGAAGTATATTTCTGGTTTCTTCCAATGATGAGACTGTGAAGTGTTAATTTGAGGACTCAAATTTTATCTGTGACTTTGGTAGAACTTTCAAAATATGTGAAAGAGAAAGGAAAACAAGTGGATGAGATTTAAGTACGTCTTTATTGCACGAAAACATTTAATGTCAATATGAGGGACAATCAGCATTTTTGCACTCTGACTAAAAAGAGAAAATATATTGTCCCTAGTTCTCATTGATTCTTCTCCACAAGAAGATGAGAATACATCTTAACTAGTTCTAATAAAATTACATTTTATAAAAAGGTTTCTTTAAAAATTTGAAGTAATACATTATGTGATTTGTGGCTCAGATAAATAAGGCCACACAACATCCTTTATCTGCATTGTTCTGCGCTGCAGGACTTTTAATTCCAAAAGAAAAATCAGTCCCATCAACAACAATAATATTTATGATGTGCTAAGTATTTATTATGCTCCAGGCACCATGCAACTTTCCATTTATTCCTCATAAGATACCCAAGAGTTAGTTTTAAGTATCCTCATCATTGAATAGGTGAAAAAAATGATACTTAAGAATAATAAATATCTTGACTAAGGTCATACCACCACTATATAGGAGAAACATTTTGAACACAGGAGTTCTCCAATACCAGTGTCTCCAGAATTTATTCCTTCTGGTGGGTTCTTGGTCTCGCTCACTTCAGGAATGAAGCCACAGACCGTCGCGGTGAGTGTTACAGCTCTTAAAGATGGTGCAGACCCAAAGAGTGAGCAGCAGCAAGATTTATTATGAAGAGGGAAAGAACAAAGTGTCCAGGGAGTGGAAGAGGACCCAAGCCCATTGCTGCTGCTGGTGCAGGTGGCCAGCTTTTATTCCCTTATTTGGCCCTGCCCATGTCCTGCTGATTGGTCCATTTTACAGAGTGTTGATTGGTCCATTTTTACAGAATGCCGATTGGTACATTTATAATCTTCTAGTTAGACACAGAGCTCTGATTGGTGCATTTGCAATCCTTTAGCTAGACAGAAAAGTTCTCCAAGTCCCCACCCGACCCAGAAACCCAACTGGCTTCACCTCTCACCAACACATACGCCTTTACTTCTACCCAATGCAAACTCATAATTTAAAGAAAAAAGGAATTTTTACAATTGACTTGTTAGAACAGAAACATATTAGCTGAAAAAAGTCTATCTTCTATGCAGTAAAATAGCAAATATTCTCTTGTCATGATTGATGGAAATAGAAATAGGTATAAGTAGGAAATTTCCAAGTTACTTTATAGCACATTTTGATTGCATTTGGTTTCTGAACAAGTGAACCACACAATCTCTATGTTTATTTTATATTTCCTTAATTCTGTTCTTTAATTTCTTCTAATGCTTTTAGATTTGATACACTGTTAGTTTTCTAATTTTATGAAATAATATTTAAATAATTGATATTCAACTTATCTTATTTTCTAACATACATATTTAAAACTATTAAGTTCCCTTCTAAACAAAGCTTTTTCTACTATCTAAATCATTTTATTTTTGTTTAAAAAATTTTCATAATTTAAATTTTAATTTCTTTGGGGCCTATTAGTTTTGTAGTTAAGTTTCCAAATATCTATGGATATCTAGCATGCCTGCACTGTGATCAGAGAGTTTAAAGCATTTTAGTTTATTAAACCTTTTTGAGACTTGCCTAGAATATGCTGATTTTAAAAATTATTCCACATATACTTGTTGGTTAGCTCTATTGGTTACTAATGAAAGAGTATTAATATGTCATACAATAATTATGAATTTCAGGTTTGCATTTAAGTTTTAGTTTCCTGTGACTGTTGAAACAAATCACTGTAGACTTAATAGTTTATAACAACACAAGTTAATTATTCTACAACCCAAGAAATCATTAAACTGAATTGAGTCTCACTTGGCTGAAATTGAGGTGTTGTATTATCAGTGATATCTTCCTTCTGAAAATTCTAGGCAGAGAATCTTTTTTTTTTTTTTTTTTTTTTTTGCTTTTCCCAGCTTCTAAAAGAGGCTGCCTTTATTCCTTAGCTTGGGGTCCATGATCCATATTCAGAAGCATTCGATCTCTAAAGCCTAAAAACCTTGGCCCAATTCACACCAAACTTTACTTCCCTCATAACATCTCCTTTTCTGTCTCTGACACTCTCTCTTCTGCTTCCTTCTTCAACTTACAAGGACCCTTGTGATTACATTGGGCCCACACAAATAATTCAGCATAATGTTCTCATCACAAGGTCAGCTGATGAGCAACCTTAAATCCATCTGTCTCCTTAAAATATCTTTGCCACATAACCCAAGAAATTAAAAAATTCCAGGGATGAGAATGTGGATACCTTTGGGGAAAACATTATTCTGCCTATTACATAACCATTCTGGGGCTCCTACTAAAACATAAGCTAAAACTTATGATTATCTGGGTCCATCATCCTTGGGGGACGTTTCAATCACAATTTTTGTTTTCCTAACTATGCGGAAAAGGATTAACAGCAGGCCAGGGTTGCTCAAACCCTGTACCTTCTAGATAAAAACTGGTTTTCAGAACTGGGCCTTGCCCTAGCACCTGGGATGTAACCTTTGAGCCGTCGAAATATTTTGCCTGATTAAATTGTTTTTGTATTCCTGAGTCCTTGGGACACACTGAACCGGTGTTACCAGATAACTTTATCCTGTGTGATTCATGTTTTTGCTGTGAGAGGGCTGGGGTCTGAGTAGATAAAGTCGGCCATTAAGCCCTGCATGTCTATGTGACTAATTCCCAATAAAAACCCTGGACTCAAAGCTCAGATCAGCTCTCCTGGTTGGCAACATTTTGAACATGTTGTCACACACAGATGCTGGGAGAGTGCACCGCGTCCCTGTTTGACTTTACTAGAGGAAGGAGACATTTGAAAAATGCTCCTGGTTTTTCTTGGATTTCTCCCATACTCCTTTTTCCCTTTGCTGATCCCAAAGTGTATCCTTTTCCTGTAATAAGCCATGAGCATGAGTATAACAGCTTTTACGTCCTGTGAGACTTTCTAGTGATTCATCAAGCCCAAGAGTGGTCTTGGGGAACCCCACCAACACCAGTATTGTGAGACTGCAGAAAGTTGTGTTGGGTTGTCTGCCTCTTAGCATCAGCTTTCTGCTTGACTTCTCATTCTCTTGGCCCTATTCTACTTATGAGTCAGCACATTCCTTAAGGATAAAGTGCTGCTATCAGTCTCCACTTCATCTCTTTTCTTTCTGAATTTTGACTCCTTAATCCTAGCTTCCTTTGTACCTTGAACCTCATTTTTTTTTCTTCCAAATCCTAGATGACTGTAAAAATTCTGCTCAGCTAACATGCTTCTTAGTTGTTGCTTTTCATTCAGCCTCTCAGTTTGTTTGCACTGTTTAAAAACTGACAGATGTATTGTACAGCAAAACAATGCAGAATATTGGATTCATCACAAGCCATTTCTATTTTCTATCAGATAATGTCCACTCAAGTATTGTCTTCCTTCTGCTCTCTGATGACCTCTGGCTGATTTTGTTAGATGGGTTTATCTGATACAAGCTTGTCCTTCATTGGCGGGATCACACATCTCTCTATTCCCATCTATTTGTGCTTGTAATTTGGCCAGTTCATTCCTGAGCTCATTCATTTCTTGTAGTTCCTTTCAAATCTTGCCTATATCAGAGTTAAATACACTCTACCACCATTCAACTGTCTGCTCTTTTTCCCTAAAAGAATAGGATCATTGGCTTCATAATCTGTGTCCCAATTTATCTTTCACGACAGTTTTCTTCCTGCATTCTCAAATTGCATGTTTCAACCTTACATTTAATTCCCTATGCATTGCCACATAATTTTAGGTTTATCCAGAGTAGTAACCCATTCCTGATACCAATTTCTGGCTTAACACAATAAAATTGATTACTCACTCATGCTACATGTTGCTTTTGATTGAGATATAGCTTTGTTACACATAGTTACTCAGAAAACAAGGGTAATGACAGCTGTTCAGTCTTGTAGTTTCAGTATACAAAATGTCTTATTTTTAAACTTTTGCTGACACTTTTGCTCATAGTACATTGGTTATAACTAGTCACATGGCAAAGCCTAACTGTAAGCGTGCTGGGAAATATAATCTTCTATGTTCCTGAAAGGAAAATAACTTGGATATTGGCGATCACTAGTAAAATGCACCTCAGTAAATGACATTACTGAGTACCTATTTACATCAGGCTCAGTGCTACGAGACCAATATACTTCATTTTATTATATTCTTTGTTTGTGTTTTTTTGAGACAGAATCTTGCTCTGTTGCCAGGCTGGAGTTCAGTGGCATGATCTCAGCTCACTGCAACCTCTGCTTCCCGGGTTCAAGCTATTCCCCTGCCTCAGCCTCCCGAATAGCTGGGGCTACAGGCGTGAGCCACCACTCCCGGCTAACTTTTTTTGTATTTTAGTAGAGACGGGGTTTCACCATGTTGGCCAGGATGGTCTCGATCTCCTGATCTCGTGATCTGCCTGCCTCAGCATCCCAAAGTGCTGGGATTAGAGACGTGAGCCACCGCGCCCAACCTGTTATATTCTTATAAAAACTGTATAGCATAGCTATTAATAATTTTACAAGGCTGATGTAGATTTAGTGTTTGCCTACTGGTCACACAGCTAGTTACTGCAGCAGCCTGGGTTTGAATCCAGAGTCTGACTCACTCTAACTCTGTGTTTTTCCCTCTTGTGCATAAAACATTTGTGCTGTAAATATTTGTTGGATTCATAAATATTGTGTTTTGGTAGTTGATATAGTCTCATTCAGCTTTCTACTGGGAAAATACTATTATTTCAGAACTTTATTTGTGAGGGATATCATTAGAGAAATATGTCATGTGTCATATGTCATCTGTCAACTCTGAATGTCATCTATGATGTCTTTTCTCTAAATAACTGCTAGCTCAAAAGAGCTACATTCTGTAATTGGTTATGCACATCTATTCATATATCATGTTAATTATTATCATTATAGTTTCTCCCTTTTCATGTCTATGACTTTAGAAGAGGATTCTACCTTCTACAGCAAATGTGTCTATTAGTTTGAGTTTGTAGGTTGCAAAAGTAGGTACAGTAAAGAACTACTCATTCTGCTTAATAAAAATAAAGTATGTATTTTTTGAATTTAATTGATATACTGCATATGGAATTTTCAATATCAGTAGTATGGTATTACATTAAACTATAATTGGCACAATGCGCATTTTAGTAGTAAAATCATAGTTATTTTGCTTAAGAAATTGTTATTGGAAGAGCACATATTTTGTGTCATTTAGTTGTATATTTTGTGTGGGAGAAGACTGTGTCTTATAAAAATACCTCAAATCTCTCATTTTCATGGAATGTGAACTTAATTCTTATGTAGGTGAGAGATGTGAACTGACACATAAAACCAAGAACTGTTTCCCCTAAACATCTATAATTTATGTCATAGAACAGTTGTCCTATTATACAATACAAAATATGGTATATTGGTATATAAATATGAAATCATAAATTAAGATGAAATGCATTATTCATATATTAGGAAGACAGTAGATTGCCTATTATGTGCCAGACACTGCAAGCTGCTCTAGGGTGATGCTTCATACCTATTTAAAGGAAATTGGTAAGTTTACATAACCTAAATTTAAAAATGGGTACTTTTGCTCCCAATTTTTATGTCATTATGAGCAATTCTTGCATGGCAGTACCTCCTAAGCTTCTAAAATGAATAAGAAATGCTTCTAAAGGGTGAGAATATTAAGTTTAAAGAAAGGTGAGGGAAGTTTCTGTGAAATTAATCTTATGTCAAGAACGTCCTTGGGATGAAAAATGGAAAATCACTGCTGCTATCACCCTTCCAATTATAAAAAGAGGTTCATCATTTTGGAGTTAACTTGCTATGAAAAGAGTCTTAATTATCAGGTGTTTTGTATAACCTTTTTTTTTTTTTTTTTTTTTTTTTTTACAGAAAAATGTTTGTAACTTTGTGTGTTTTCCCTCTGAGATGGATGTGCTTTCTCTGCTAATTTTGGAGCCCTACTGGTTCCTTTTCATCATTCAAATAGGACACAGCAGAGAGTGGCTGTCAATAAAAGAGCAATTTGTCTTTTAAACAGAAAACACATTAACAGCTCCTTTGCTGCCATAGCTATTGATTGCAGCCTGAAGGGTTTGTCCCTCTTTTCAAGAGTCTTAAGATCATTGCTTCATATTGTTAGCAAGGTTAAATTCCACTCAATTCCTTTTGCATAACTCAAACCAATACACAAGATTGAAAGCTAAATCTTTTACTTCTTGATGTCGCATTTCATAGTTATTAAGAAATTACACATATAGAGAAACTTGAGTTATCTTTGTATGTTGTTATTGTAATGGGTTTTTTTGTTTGTTTATTTACAAAATTAGTTTTAAATTACAAACTCAATTTTAAAAGGGCCATTTTGGTATTGGCATATATTTTAAGAAAAGGTATAAGAGCTTCTGATTTGTGAATCAGTCAGACATAATAAGTGAGGTAATGCTGTGATAATGAACAATCTCTAGAACTTAGGGACTTAAAGTAGCAAAGGCTTATTTCTTGTTCACATAGCATGTCCATCCTAAGCTACCTGGGAGCTTCCTTCATGTCCTTCTTATTCCAGGATCAAGGACAATGTAATCATCATCTGAAACATTTCAAGTTGCAGGTCAGAGAAAAATAAAATGTAGTAGAGATAAACTGGTTCTTAAGGCTTTCTTCTGGTAGTGATACACAACACTCCTGCTCACATCTTCATGGGCCAAAGAGTCACATGGCTATGCCAAAATTCAGGTGCATACAAAATGTTTAATTCTGCCATGTGCTCAGGAGAAGAACCAAAATATTTGTTAATAGTCCTAAAGTCTACCACAGAAATCATATACACATTTTCATATATTTTAAGAATGTATATTTTTGGAGAATTTTGTGATTTAGAAAATTTTTTCTAGGTTCTTTATATTATCTCAATTTATGGCAGAAATATTTAGAATTTATCTAAAGAAGTCTAAATGCACATGGAGTGTAATAACGTTTTTGACAAGGTAGCATCTGTGTAATGTCCTGACAAACAGACCTTCCAATCTGTATGTCATTACCTTGTTATAGTTACTCATAAGGTTAATCTTCTTTTGACCACAATACTAATTCTTGAAGGTAAACTTTAACTTGGAACTTTAATGACCACACATAATTAATTGGGAGTCATTAAACATAGAGTCTACTATGGAAACCATGCATAGTTTCTTGAATTAATTTGATATAATCCTCAAATAATAACACAAGACTAGTCTTGTTTAAAACTTCAAATCTTATAAATTCCAAATTGCAAATTCAAAATCCTCTCCTGACTGCAAATATTTCAGCGCTGTTACATAACTGTTCTCTGGGTATTATTGTATTATACAGTTGTTAAATTAAGTTTAGCCTAAAGCTCCCTCCTTGCATATTTTAAGTTTAGCATAAAGGCTTCTTTCTCCCTAGGTAGTGAACCACAAACTAACTGGATGTGTAAACAGACTGTAATCTACTCTTGTGCCAATCACTGAAGTTCAGCCAATCAAGGATCGACAACTGTTCAAACCATGTTCAAATAAGGCAAACAAACGCTGAACTATAACTGACCCAGCTGTCTCTATACCTCAGTTCTGCCTCAGTTCTGGCTTCTGTATATCACTTTCCTTTTTCTGGTTATAAATCTTCCTCCACATAGCTGACCAAGCTGGAATCTTTGAATCTGCTGTGATTCTGGGGCCTGCCCAATTCACAAATCATTCTTTACTCAATTAAACTCTGTTGGATTTAATTTTTCTAGAGATTTTCTTTTAACATAATTTTCCTAAAATTGATGCTGTTTTCCTATTGAGAAAGGTTTTAAATCTAGTTCATTGGTTCTTGAATTTGGTTGAACGTCAAAATATCCAAAGAAACTTACTAAACCTTTTTTATGGGTTTGTAGCTCAGGAAATGCCAAATGAGGGGATTTGGGAAGAAGCCTGAAATGTGTGTTACTCTGGAGATGATAACAAAATAATATCTTCCACTAAATATGTCAAATATTTTTGTAGATATAATGTACTAATTATTGGGTGGTCACTCTTGTAAATAGAGAAAATGAAGTTCAGTCAGGTGGCAAGCATGGAGATTAGGAAAGTCAGAGTGAGACAGAGGTTATCCTTTGTTTTTACTAATAGTGTGATTTTGGACAAATTAGAGTTTTTTCTTTAAAGGTACATGACAGAAGTAAATAATATATGTAATATATTTCTTGGCACACAGACTTTAAACAATATTGGCTTATATTGTGATTGTTCTTTTGGCTTAGTATTGTTTTTGCAACTTTTGATCCTGATATTATCTTAATTGAGCTTTATGTAAGGTTGACATTAAATTTAAGTTTCATAAATAGTAAAAGAAAGATGTCAGAATTATGAGTTCTTTTTCTTTTCTTTTTAAAAAATGTTCCAGGATACAAGAACCCTTTGGCTTCGGGGTTAATGCTAATTAAAATGAACTTTTTGGAAAGTCATTTTTCAGGTTATTTTGACATTATATTTCAAAATAGTTTGAGAATTTTAGGGGGAAAATCTTCTAATATTGCTCCGTTAAAAATATTTTCTATTTAATGTTTACAATTATGTTTTTTTATGCTTTGTTTTGTTTTGTTGTTTTGAGGTAGAGTCCCGCTCTGTCGTCTAGGCTGGAGTTTAGTGGCGCAATCTCAAGTCACTGCAGCCTCTGCCTCCCGGGTTCAAGTGATTCTCCTGCTTCAGCCTCCCAAGTAGCTGGGATTAGGGCACAGACCACCATGCCCAGCTAATTTTTGTGTGTCTACTTTTAGTAGAGATGGGGTTTTGCCATGTTGGTCAAGCTGGTCTCGAACTCCTGACCTCAGGTGATCCACCAGTGTGGACCTCCCAAAGTGCTGAGATTACAGGCATGAGCCACAGCACCTGACCAAAGGTGGCATTTTAAAAATCTTTTTTATTGTACATATTTAAAGTATAAAACATGATTTTTTAATATACATATACTTAATGTAATGATTATTGTAGTAAAGCAAACTAACATTTTCATACCTTATATGGATACCATTTTGTATGCTCATGGTAAAATAACCTGAAATCTACTGTCTTAGCAAATTTTCAGTATATATTACAGCATCATTAACGACAGTAATCATTCTGCACATTAGCCTTTTTCATCCTGTATAACTCCAACTTTGTAACTGTAGGGGGGAAGATAATTTCCTTTCCTTCCTTCTGAAGGGTTGATAATTTGAGTCTATAAAACAAACTGATAATAGATTAGCAGAAAAAAACGCACAAATTTATTATGTGCACAAGAGTCATGCAAAATATGAAAACTTAATGAAAGTGCCAGATGGCTCAAGTTTTTATACTATCCTTAGGTCACAGAAAGAATAGGGGCTTGAAGCACTGCAGGACAGTTTATGGGAGGGAGAGAAGGAAAGGCATGGAGCAAAGATGGTCTTGTTACACAGATGAAACTTCACGGGTAGCAGCTCTCAAAGAGTATGTGGTTGCCTATGATACATTTTCACTGTCAGACCCTTAGTCTCCTTTTCCTGTGAGATAATTATCCCAAGATCTAAGGAGCGTGCCGATCCAAGTGCGTGCTGATTGGCCCATGGGTGGCCATGGGTGGGCCCAGAAAAAGCACCATAATTTCTCACTCCAGGTCACAGATTTCACCCAGAACTAGCAGTCATAAAAGGCCTCTTTGCCTCTGCTGTTTATTTCACTTTACTAACATAGATTTCCTCTGCAGATGCAAATCTCCTCCACAAAAAGACAAACTTTCAGCTATTCTTGTGTTTGCAACCCCTTTGAATAGCCATCTTGAAATATGCTAAGACATATACTTTGGGGCAAAATATTTTGTATTTTCTTCATAATTGTGCATTTTTTAATGTTAAGATAATTTATGCATTCCCTCATGGAGTTTATAAATGGGATGAGACAGATGTAGAAGCTTGATGGTGTTTTATCAAATGTATTAAAAATTTACATGATTTAAAAAATATCTCTTGATAGATGGGGGAGAACAAATAAGTCTGTTTTTTTGTCATTAGAAATGACATTCTTTAGGCTGGGCATGGTGAATCACCCTGTAAATCCAGCATTTTGGGAGGTCAAGGTGGGCAGATCACTTGTGCCTAGGAATTCAAGACCAGCCTGGGCAAAAGGGCAAAACCTTGTCTCTACAAAAAAAATACAAAAATAGCCAGGTGTGGTGGTGTGCACCTGTAGTCCCAGCTACTCAAGAGACTGAGGTGGGAGAATCGTCTGCGTCTGGGAAGTTGAGGCTGCAGTGAGCCATGGTTATGCCACTGCCATCCAGCCTGAGTGTCAGAGTCAGACCTTGTCATAACATAACATAACATAACATAACATAACATAACATAACATTATTTAGATAAGCTTCTTCAGACACTTATTTTACAGCTCAAGAAATGGAGGCCTAGGGCATTTAAGTCACTTGCCTAAACAGGAAAAGGTAAAGAAAATGGAAGGTAATGGGAGCATAATGTCTAAGTCACTGAAAATCAGGCATTTTTCTCAAATACTGATAGATTGGCTATAAAATAAACAAAAATATTTCACCCCCAAATATTGTCATGAGATCCTTGAGGTATCGCTTTGCCAGCCCAAAACCTCTGACCCTTGGCATCTTCTGCATGAGTATTGCTCGCACCCATTGGACTTGTTCCGCCCACTCGGCCTCGCAGGCTGTGGTTGGCTTGTGCTACTGGCCTGGATCCCATGCCTCCCAATGGCAAGCCAGGCACAGAGCAGTGAGGGGTGTGTGCACAAGCGCTGGGTCCAGCCACTGTGCAAAGCCAGGTGTGCCAGCTGCAACAGGGTGGGCAGTCCCAGGCACCTGCACAGCCGCTGACAGAGGCTGCAACTGGACAGATGTACTACACAAGACTTCCGTTGTGGGTACCCTCGTCTGGATGAGGGGAATGTGGTGGTGCCTGGAAGCTTGGAGATGCCAGGAACCACAGAGCCCCAAAGAAGGCATCACAGCCCTGTCTTGGGGAGCCCCTACGTCTGGGCTCCCTGAAGGGCAGCAGCTCTTCTCACCTTCTCATTGCCCACAGTGTGTTGGGCCAGGGGGTGGAGGGCAAAGTTTCAGCCCTGTTTGTGTTACAGCCCTTTCAGTTGTGCCATTCAGCAGGTCCCATGTTCTTGTCCCGCATCCAGGAAGAATGAGGTACGCAGACAAACTGGAGAGTAAGGTGGAGAGAAGCTTCACTGAGCGACAAAACAGCTCTCAGGAGACTCAAAATGGGTACCACAGGCAGGTCATCCCAGCGAGTATCCAGCTCTCAGCAGAGGAGACTGACAGTGGGTAGCTTCTTTCTGTAGGCAGATTGTCCTGATGAGTCAGGGAGACCCTACATGGGTAGCTCCTCCCTGCTGTTGGTAGTCCTGGTGAGTCAAAGAGACCTTAAGTGGGTAGTTCCTTCCCGCATCTGGTGGTCCTGACGTCTGTCTGAGTCTGACTCAGTCTGTTCTTTTTATGGGCTCAGAAGGGAGAAAGTGCGTGCTGATTGGTCCATGGGTGTCCATGGGTGGGCCCAGAAAAAGCACCATAATTTCTCACTCCAGGTCACAGATTTCACCCAGAACTAGCAGTCCAGCCCACAGGCTTCAGGCTGGCCCTGGCTTGAAGGTGGGGTTTCACCAGGGACCCACTCCTTTCCACCCAGGAACCTGTCTGCCTCCAGCTATAGACATGCCATCCATAGCACCCAGGCTGTTTGCACCAAGGGGCACCTGCAGCCCCATGCAGAGCTGCCCTTAGTTCCCCCAGGCCTCCCTCCCACACTTGTCAGTTCCCAAAGTCCTGTGGGGACCCAGGTGCAAGGGCGGCTGCTGTGTCAGCACTGCCCTGAGCATGCACACACCCAGCTGGTTTGCAACAGTGCTCAGACTTGGCCACAACTTTGCTCCAAAATCAAAGTGGGCACTGGGAGCAGGGAGAGGCCAGGAAGTGGGGGCAGGCATTTTGAGCCTGCAGGGGCTGCGGGGCTTCCTGGGCCCCAGAAAACAGGGATGCATCTAGAGACATGGCTGGGTGGTTGTAGCTGGCATGGGAGCACGGGGCTCATGCCCTGCCAACTTGGTAGGGGGCAGGGCTCCTGCCTGTTCCTGGCTCCCTGTGGCCTCAGAGCACACAACCCGTCCACAGCTCACCAGCTGCAGCCAGGCTCTTCACAGCAGCTCCTCCAGATAGGCTGCTGCTGCCATCAGTATGGCTGAACTAAACAAGCAACTTCAGGTCTCTCTGATTACTTCCCCCTCTCTTAACCCTTTATCTCAAAGCACAGAATGAGGCTGTTCTCTTAAGTTCCCTTTTCTATCTGGAAATCCCCCAAAACAAACACAATTGCCTTCCTTGTCCTCTCTGAAATCTCATTATCTATCTGAGAAAGAAGACTGAGGAATGCAACCACACCTGGATGGACCTTTTACAAGATACTGCCTGCCTCTCAGGCTCATTCAAATTTCAAAGAGAATCATTTACAAATTAATTTCTGTACCCTGGGCCTACTCATTGTCCCTAACAATCATTCACTGCCCCTCAAATAATTGTCTACATTCACCATCTTCCATCCCCTATTAAAAAGGTTATATAAGCTTTTATACTCCATTGCTTATTGGGTAATCGTTATCTTATCCTGTGATTCTCCCCATGCAATGCACATTCAAATAAATTTTGTATGCCTTTTCTCCTATTAATTTGCCTTCTGTCAACTGGTTTTCAGCAAAACTGCAGAGAGGACATGGATATTTTTCCTTGGCCCCTACCAGTAACTTGCTAAAATTCATTTTATCAGGAAGAATTTTAATATATGCAAATGAACTCTTATCAATAATTATGTTTTTTCACTAGTGCAAATATGATTGTTTACTATATAATATAGCTGCAATAGCATACTCATCTGAAATAAAATCTTTAGCATGTTGAAATAGCATACAACAATACTATAAAGTTAAATAATTTAATTTTCGTTAAGTGCAAGAGCTTGAGGAAAACAGGCTTAATTGGAAATTATGGAAATTTTCTAAGATTTTGAAGAGATTGGGTGGTGAAAGATGCTGGCTTTCCTTTTAGCTGTCACTTCAAAATATATAGCTTTCTAGTACCTATCCACAGATGCAGTACTAGATCTAACACTAAGAAGCCACAATTAAAGTCACAAAATGAACCAAAAGACGCTAGAAATGGACTGAGAGAAAGCTGAAATAGGGCAGAGAGAGGAGGAAAACAGAGGCAGGAGATTGATTTCCTGATGAAGTTGATGAGAGTTAGGAAACAGCAGGCAAGCCTTAAAGTAGGTGTATGTCTGTGTGAGAAGCGTTGATGAAAAAAGCCAAACTTTGTAAAATATTTAAAGAGGTTTATTCTGAGCCGAATGTGAGTGACCATGGCCCGAGGTAGTCTCAAGAACTCCTGACACCATGTACCCAAAGTGGCTGGCTTACAGCTTGGTTTTATACATTTTAGAGAGATGCAATTCACCAATCAATACATGTGAGGTGTATATTGGTTCCGTCCAGAAAGGTGGGACAACTCAAAGCACAGGTGCTGAGGTGCTTACAGGTCATAAGTAGATTCAAAGATTTCCTGACCTACAATGGGTTGAGAGTTAAATTATTACCTAAAGACCTGTACTCAATAGAAGGGAGTGTCTGTCAAAAGATTAGGTGTTGTGGAGATCAAGGTTCTTATTCCATAGATGAAGTCTCATAGAGGACCAACCTTAGAGACAATAGATGGTCTATTTAGACCTTTAAAAGGTGTCATACTCTCAGTTAATCTCTTCACAGTTGGGAGGGCCTGGAAAGGAAGAGATCTATTTATGTTAATATAGATTCTTTACAGATGCATATTTCCCTCCACAGAAGACAGTTTTGTAGGACCATTTCAAAATATGACAAATAAGCATATTTTGAGGTAAAATATTTTGATTTCCTTCTTTATCTGTCATGTGATGTTAGACTAGAGTCAGGCAGGAATTTGATATCTTATTGATACAAAGAGTCTGTTTTGACAGTCTTAAGATCTCTGTTTTAATGTTAATGCTGATCAGTTCACCTGAATTCCAAAAGGAAGCGAGTAGAATGAAGCATGTCTGACCCTCTCTTTTCTGTCATGGCCTGACCTACCTTTTCAGGTTTCCTTGGGTTTGCTTGTCTCAGAGTGAGATCCATTCAGTCAGCTGAGGGGCTTAAAAATCTTATTTTTGATTTACAGAAATATTTCCAGAGACAGATCAATTAGTCATAAAAGATCAAAAGGGAGTTTATGAATAAGTAATTCAAAATAAAAGCTGTTGGAATTTTAAACTATTTTGAGCCTTAAAGGAATGGGATTATGGGACCTTAGTCATGTGACAAGCAGCTGTAACATAGGCAGCTGTAACCTTTGTTCCTCTGATTATAGATTAGTCTTTTGTTTATCTACATTGTTTTGCAAAATGTTGTAAAAGACTAAAGGGTGCCAGAGAAGACCCCCTTCCCTTTTTCATTGTTGTTTTTCATTATAGATTAACTTCCATTTGTTTCTTTTATACAAAGGCCTCAAAACTATCACATCATATTGTCTATGATGGAATGTTAAATATAGTCTTAAATTGGAAAAGGAAAAGAAAACAACTGTAACTAATCAAATTGCTGTAACTCATCAACCAGCCTTTTGTGAAAATGTTGTAATCCTGTCATTTCTTTGTGTTCTGCCGATATAAGCAAGACTGTAACTTGTCAGCTTTGGAGCACTTACCTTGTTTCTTTGGAGTCTGCGTTAGTCAAATGGCTATTCTCAGCTTTGCAATTGAATAAACTCTTTTAAACTGGATTCTGATTATTTTTATTATTTCAGGCTGAAAGGAAGAAGAAAAAATATCAGGCTAGATGAATTCTTATCCAAACTAACTTATAAGAAACAGTATCTGGGTATTGAAAGAGTGCAGTTGGAGAAAAATATGGATGGCTGTGAGGTGTGTGTGTATCTGGAGTTTTCCAGGGCAGGAGTTTATTTCTCAATGAACATATGTACAGGGGTTCAACGGTTCTGGTCTATCTTTTAGAATATAACTGATTAGTTATTTATTTTGTCCTAGAAATATCTACATATGTTTTAATCTTGGAAGAGACCTAAAATATTTTTAGTGATATACAAATATTTTTACTGCTAAAAGTACAAAAATCACACACTCTGACTTTCCTAAGGTGGCAAAATCTTTGGCATAGAACTAGGAATGCCCGCCAGGTCTCCTAACACACATCCAGAACACTCCTTTCATTCTGCTTTGCATCATATTGCTAGTCTTTAAAACATTTTTTTAGAAGTAGAAAAAAGCATGGAATATTGAAACGAATACTGAATGTGTAGGTGCTATGAAATATGCGCAATGCATTATGAAAATAACTATTTTATTCATTTATTTACTTTTTGTTCATGTTTTTTCACTTTTTCATCTTTTGTTTTAGAATCGGGAGTTAGATGTGCAGGTTTGTTACAAAGATATATTGTGTGACTCTGAGATTTGAAGTGTGACTGAATCTGTCCCCCAGATAGTGAACATAGTAACCGAAAGTTAGTTTTTCAACCTTTGCTTCCCTACCTTCCTCCTCATCTTGTATTCCCAGTGTCTATTATTCCCTTCTTTATGTCTACGTGTATCCAGTGTTTAACTCCCACTTGTAAGTGAGAATATGTGGTATTTGGTTTTTCTGTTCCTGAATTAATTCACTTAGTATTATGGCTTCCAGCTGCATCCATGTTGCTGCAAAGGACATGATTTTGTTCTTTATTTACAGCTGCAAACTTATTTCAATTATAATTTTATTATCTATGGAATTAGGTACCCTAATACTCATATATGAGTATGAGTATTTGGAGGAATTAAGGAGGTAAGGGATTTATATCAGATGCTAGAAAAGAAAAATAGCTCAGACCCGTTCTGAGTTATGTCAGGCATGAAAAAATTGTCAGGTCCAGAAATACATGACAGTGGGACTTTACTTACAGCCCTTCGCCCCCATATCCTCACGCATGCATGGATAATGAGCTGCCTCACTCATTATCTTTGTGTTCCTGGAATTTGTAAATTCTTGGTAAACAATTTAGGAACTGCATCTTCTTTTCCTTTAAAAATCTACTTTAGTTGGCCGGGCGCGGTGGCTCAAGCCTGTAATCCCAGCACTTTGGGAGGCCGAGGCGGGCGGATCACGAGGTCAGGAGATAGAGACCATCCTGGCTAACACGGTGAAACCCTGTCTCTACTAAACCCGGGAGGCGGAGCTTGCAGTGAGCTGAGATCTGGCCACTGCGCTCCAGCCTGGGCCATAGAGTGAGACTCCGTCTCAAAAAAAAAAAAAAAAAAAAAATCTACTTTATTTATTTATTTATTCATTTGAGACGGGGACTTGCCCTGTAATCCAGGCTGGAGTGCAGCAGCACAATCACAGCTCACTGCAGCTTCAACATCTTGGGCTCAAGCCATTCTCCAACCTTATCCTCCTGAGTAGCTGAGACGACAGATGCACAACCACACATGGGTAATTTTTTTTTTTTTTTTTTTTTTTTTTTTAGTAGAGATGGGGTCTCCCTGTGTTGCCTGGGCTGGTCTTAAACTCCTGGGCTCAAGAAATCCTCCTGGGCCTTTGAAAGTGCTGAGATTGCAGGTGTGAGCCACTACGCGCAGCTTTAAAACCTGCTTGTCACTGTTGTTAATCAGAGTGTGTATTCAAGGCTACGTAAATTTATGCTCCCAGGTTGCAATTCTCAGGTTTGACCCTTATAAACTCTCTGCTTATATTGATCTTGCCTCAGCTTCTTCCTTTTAGTTGGTACGATATTTAACATTGTGTCTGGCATATTGTAAATACTTAATAAATGGTAGCTGTTGTTAAATTTTTGTATTTCCTCTGTGTCTGAATTGCTGTTTGATTACTTATTGTAGCAGCTCAAAGAACAAAAGCATTCACCCTTCTTGGATTTGCATTCTGCAGTGTAAGCAGGTGGTAAATACGTGCCTTCAGGCATCCCCCTTGGGTACATAATACTTTATTCCTGGCCTGAGTTCAGTTCCATAGATTTTATCTCCCAGAGATATTTGAAGAGATAAATGTATAACAACAAAGAAATAAAGAAGAGCTTCTTCCATAGACGAGTTTAGAACTGCATTTGGAGAACAGTGACAACTATCCAGCGTTCCCTTGAGCTAACTGACTTAGAAAAGACATTAAAAGGAAAATAAATGAAATTGATAAATTTCAGTAATGATTTCTAGAAATTCCTCTATATCATAGACCACTAGTTGGCAAATGCTTCTGTTAGAGAGAATGGAGGAAGACATTGTGATGCAGAAACTTGTAGCTGTCCCCTCGAAATTCACTCTTTAATAATAGAAATAGGAGTATATTGTCTGACTTTCCTTATAGTTGATGATGGCCATTTGACACCATTCTTTCCAGTAAGATATATGTAAAAATTATGCTGCTGTAGGGGCAGGAAAATAATAATTTTGTACAGGAGCTGTGGCTCACGCCTGTATTCCCAACACTTTGAGAGGTCAAGGTGGGAGGATCATTTGAGCAAGGAGTTTGAAATAAGCCTGGGCAACGTGGTGAGACACCGTTTATATCAAAATTTTAAAAAAGTAGCCAGATGTGGTGGGACATTCCTGTACTCCCAGCTAGTGGGAAGGCTCAGGAGGGAGGATCATTTGAGCCCAGGAGATTGAGGCTGCAGTGAGCCATAATTATGCCACTGCACGATAGCCCAGGTAACAGTGAGACCCCATCTCAAATCATAATAATAATTTTCTCTCTACTAAGTTCTCAACTGAGAACACTGTGACAAAAGGAAGTTTAATAAGAGAAAAACACAATTTTATTTACATGTATACCTCACATATGCATGTATAAACTAAAAATAAAATTCTAAGCCCCTTAGCTGACTGAAGGGACCATCTCTTGGCCAAGGGAACCTCAAAGTAGCTTTGAAAACTGTGTTCTAGGTCATGAGATGGGAAGGTCAGACAGGCCTCATTACACCCCACTCCTTGCTAATTGCAATTAGGCTTTCTTCACGGAGGCCTAAACAAAAAATAGCCCTTTCAAAAGACTCTACCCTTAATATCCACCAACTGCCTGATGCTGCCCCTCCATTTTTTACCTGGTAAGCCAGTGACCATGGAGGTGTTCTAGCCAGTCTATGGAGAATGCCCAATAAGAGTTTTTGTGTCCTGTCCTTTAGTTTTTGAAATCAGAGGACTGAAAACTCCACCCTCAGATCACCGCTAGTTTTTGAACATGGAGACTCGTGAAGCTCTATTGCACATGTGTGCACACGTGCACACCCACACATTTCTCCTTTCATAAATATTTATGACTCCTCCTATTGCTTATTGAATATGTATATGTGGCCACTCTGCTCAGCATAAATCCCTGTTCCCTTTGACCCTTCCTCAAAGTATCTGTTTCTGGCTTTAGGCTGGAGGCTATCCTTCCCCGTCTGTCAGAATGGCCACCTGCGAGCTATGATCCTCTATAAGAAACAAAGTCTCCTCTTCTCCTTTTTCTACATTCTTAAGTTGTGTTTTTCTTTTAAGCGAATACATGGGAGATACCTAGGAGAAAATCAGGTGGCTTAGAATTCAGGCTTGAAGCCATTTTCAGCTAAGGACAAATGGAATTGTCACAATATGCCCCAACAGACAGACCAAATGGACTTTCTGTGGCTACAATGAGACAAAGCAAAAAAAAAAAAAAAAAAAAAAAAAAAAACCCTAAAACAAACAAACAAATAAAAAACTCCAGAATTTCATGGCTAGTAGGATGAAGGATTGTTCATGTATCCTGTTGTTGTTAATTTACATAAGATTTCTTTTCTGTAATTAAGCAGAAACCAGCTCCTGAAAAACATTGCCAGAACAACTATAATTGAAAAATTTTCCAACCAATACTAATAAATCACTGGACTCCAACTGTCAATGCCCTTTCCTTGCCTTGTGGTCCTGCCCGCACTCTGATTGGACAAAGACTGTTTTTATCACATTCTTTATTGATAAGTGACCATAGATCTTAACCCAGTTTCAGTCAGCTTGTAGAGACTATGCCCAAATTGTCTTTTTGCCCTAGAGTTTACTTTTTGACAAAACAGCCAAATCCCAGCTAAAACCTCACCCCCAAGTGAAATGGAATGTATGTTACATACAAGTTTATCCAATTTGCAAGCACATGACTTCCCCTATAAATATTCATAGAATTTTCCCAACAGTATTCAGTATGTATGTAAGACTGACTCTGTGACAGTTTTTTGGTGAGCGGGTCTATGCAAACCTACCCCAAAGTCCCAGGAAGCTGAGAGGCTGAAGAAAGAGGATGATAAATCTGGTATCTAGAAACACTTAATAGGGACTTAGAAACAGAAGCCACATGTATGGCTTGTGCAACAGTGAGACAAGATGATGGGTTCCCACACCATTAGCCCCCAGACCCAGAGGGGTTTATCTATTGTAGGAGAGATTATATGTAGAGGAGAGGCACACATGCTTCAGAAGGAATGGGTAGAAATTTGCCCTAAGAGCAGGATTTATGGTAAATACTTGCTCTTACACAAGGGACAACAGATAAATTGGAAACCAGAGGCCTTCCAGAACTGGCGTTAATCAGAAGCCAACATGGCAGATGAGCATCCAAGATGGAGTTGCTTTGGCCTCCAGATTCCACTCCCGTAATTTGGCTTTTATAATCTCACATACCCTCATCTTCTGTTATGGTCTCTGAGCCTTTAGGGAGAGTACTAGATAGGATATAGGTTTAGCAGAAGTGCATTGGCGATGGGAAACAGATTAGGCCCAGTGAGGTTCCAAATGAAGAAGATTCACGGCTATTGAATCACCTCTTGTCTTCAGAATATCATGACTTCAGTTTTCTTAGAAGAAGTAAAACAATGAGAGATACATACTATTAATAATTTGAATGGTAGAAATATAATGTACACAAGGATTACAATCAAAAGAGGATTTGTATGCCAGTTATTAAAGAGCATGAAGAAAATTAAAACCCAGCTCTTTTTTAGAGATATCTTTTAGACAGCAAATAGTTCAGCATTTAGCCTAAATTGTAGGCAAATAATAAAAATTCAAAAACAATGGTCAAAACCTAGAATCCATTTTTTTCTCTCTCCAATTTCTTCATTTCTACCAAGGTTAAATTATGGCAGGAACAATTTATTTGCAAAATTTTAGTCTTGTTATAGTGAGACATATAGACCAGCTCCCCGTTCCTTCTGTGAAGCATGCACTTTCAAATTTTCCCGAAAGTCACATTTACCCAATCTTGGTGTTACAACTTTTTCTCTTCTATAGTTCAGAGGGTAGGAGGGAGTGGTGCCAGTGGCTTCTCTCCTATTGTTTAGCAAGCAGGAGAGAATGTTACAGCTCTTTTATTCCCACTGCTTGCAGCTCAGCAAGCAGGAGCATTACAGGTCTTTTGTTTCCACAGTTCAATGAGTTCCAGGTTCTTGTCCTGTAACCAAGAAGAATAAGACATGCAGACACCTGAGAGTGAGTATGGCCGAGTAGAATTTTATTGAGCTACAGAAAGAAAGCTGTCAGCCACACAAGGGGAACAGAAAGCGGGTAGCTGCCTGTGAGACTGAGTCCAGGGTTTTTATGGGCTTAGAAGAGGTGAATGTGAACTGATTCATCCATGTATGGTCTTGGAAAAAATCACTTTTCGATTGGTTAAAAGGCATCATTCAGAAGGAATCAATTGAAAGTGGCTAAGATGGGAATAGAAGTTCTCATTCTGGTCATGGACTCTATCTGGAACTGGCAGCTCAGTTTTCAGGATTTAAACTGTCTTTGGCTTGAAGGTCAGGTTTCACTGGGAATCCATCTCTGTCTGCCTATGAATTTGTCCGTCTTCTGCCACTATCAATCTCCCATCTGAAGAGGTACATCTAGCTCTTAGGATAGGGACAATGACCGTTCTAATTGCATCATACTGACAGGGAGCATTGCTTTGGGAAAACGGCAGTCAGATATCATTCAGAGACCTGTAAGTGTCCCTGATAATAAGGGAGTCATCATCTAAGGCTCCATTTGCATGACCATTTGGAGTTTGATGGCCTTTAGGCAAGAAGAAACAAATTTTATAAGGAGGTTAAGTATGCATGGACCAAATATAAGTACTATACAAAGAGGAGCTAAAAGGGAACATTTAGTGCCAGAGACAAAAGAAAAAAGTAGACTAATTATTCTGAAAACAATGTTGTGGCCAGAACTCTTTCACCCTTGTGAGGGAAACTAAATCTTGTATAGAGGAGGACAGCTAAATTTTAGAAGTCATTTAAGGGAGTAGATAATCCCATGGGTGTTCAGGATTAAGGAATCTTTGGCAAAGATATCTTATAGTGAGGAACAGAATGAAGATAAGAACAGCAGTCATAGGCAGGACTATAAAGAGGATATTCATGGAAGGTTAATTATAAACACTTACCTTTTATGATTTTTAGCTTGAGGTCTCTGATTTCTGCACACTGGTGCTTTGGGTGCTCTTCTGGGTCAACAGAGGTAATTCCGTCAGTTCCCCAGGTCTTTGCTTGAGTGTAATGAACGTATTCCAGTGGCCTTCACTGCTGAAGGAACAGAAATAAGTACAGTATAATATTCCTCCCACTCCAGGCATGCTGGAATATTAATGTTTCAAGAGGAAACAGAAGTTATTCATCTAAGCATTGCCATTTCTAGCCAGAATTTTGAGGGAGGGCCCTGGGTTTGGAGTTAATAATTTAGTTTTACATTTCATATTTGCTATTTTGTAGTTTTATGATTTGGGGTAGATTATTTAACTTCCCCACATAAAATATATTTTACCTAAACTGCTAAACCTTACCTTATTTTATTTTATTCTTTTTTATTTTATTTATTTATTTATTTTGAGACATGGTCTCATTCTGTAATCGATCCCAGAGTGCAGTGGTATGATCATAGCTCACTGCAGGCTCCACTTTCCAGGCTCAAGTGATCCTTCCACCTCAGGCTCCTGAGCAGCTGGGACTACAGGTGCACACCACCACACCCAGTTAATTTGTGTATTCTTTGTAGAGATGAGTTTTCTCCATGTTGCCCAGACTGGTATCAAACTCTTGGGCTCAAGTTATCTGCTTATCTCAGCCTTCCAAAGTGCTGGGATTATAGGTATGAGGCACCACACTCAGCCTAGTCTGAAGTTTCTTATATACAGAATGCTAAGGAGAGCTGGTGTACTGTTTATCTTTCAGAATGGAATTAATAGATGAGAACCCTTTATATGCAAATATGCAAACAAAAGGACAAAAAGTTACTTCTGTACCCTCTCTAGTCCCTTAAGGCAATAACTTATTTTTGTTTGCTTTACCAGGAATTTATATTCTAACAGTTCCTCCTTATTGGCCATTAGTAAAATTCCCAGGAGTCTATTTCAGGGCTTCAGTCAATCAAGTACTTATTAAGAACTTACATATTCTTAGTATTTTTGTATTAGACATTAAGATTTTATGTTCCACTTAGAAGATTAAGAATAATAGGTCTAAATATACTGTAGCACATATACTTCTTTGTTTTGAAAGGCCTAACCAATCATTTGTTACTGTTTTTCTGTTTTTGTTTTGTGTAATAAAAACACCTAAAAATAAACACATAAACAAACAGAGACCAGTATTAGATCCTTCCATTACAAGGAAGTAAATACTTAAGATAGTAACTGCTTCTTGAAATGGCAGGTATCTGTCATGTGCTCACACTCCCACCTTGCCTTAAGTTGTTCATTCTCAGAAGTAAATGAAAAACCAGCCAAGGTCTCAGATTTAATATCAATATTCTATTTAGACTCAAATATGTGTACCTTGGGTCCAAGTAGGCACATCTAAGTCCATGTATTTTCTTTTATAAAATGATCATATTGCAACTCTTTGCTTTTATATTATGTATTTCAGAAATAACAGAAACATCAGATAATGACTCTCCAATGTTTTTTCACGATGAAAAATGTCTGGATATATGGAACTCACCTTAGTTTCCATATCTACATATCTAGCTATGTAACAAAAATGTGTTACACACACATGACATAGAAATCAGATGTGTTAAGTATGAGACTGCTTTCTGGTTTGCTATTATATCTTAATAGTATATAGACATACTCTCATAAATCTTTAAATTTTATTTTTGTTTATTTATTTATTTTGAAACAGGGTCCAGCTCTGTTACCCATGCTAGAGTGCATTGCACAATCATGGCTCACTGTGGCCTCAAACTCCTGGGTTCAAATGATCCTCCCACCTCAGCCTCTGGATCAGCTAGGACTACAGGTATGTGTCACCATGCCCAGCTAAATTTTGTATTAGTTTTGTAGAGACAGGGTCTTGCTCTGCTGCCCAGGCCAGTTTCTAACTCCTGGCCACAAGTTTTCCTCCTACTTTGACCTCCCAAAGTGCTAGGATTACAGGCAGAAGTCACTGTGTCTGGCCCACTTATAAATTCTTTAGGTGAGTTATGGGGGACACTGTTATTGTCTCAGTTGATATAGGGAAATCCACAGGCAATGTGAGACCTCAATGGGATATTAAACTTAACCTTATTCTCAATATGAAACCAACCCAATTGTCACATATAAATATTTATGGATTTTTGAAAAAATAGAAATTGATCCTCCTAGTCTTAAGACTTGAAATTTACATTTGTATCATCTGAGTTCCTTCCTCAGGAAACTGACCAGATCACAATATCCAGACAATGAGACGCCAGCTCACTCATTTGCTTCCTTATCACTTCCTAATTCCTTTCTATAGGTAGCTATCCCTTCCCCCACATAGCTCTTCTTTTCCCCACTATATAAACCTCTCAATTTTAGCTAGTCTGGGAGATGAATTTGAGACTTATTTTCCTTTCTGCTGGTTGGTGTCACCCAAATAAAAAGACTTCTTCCCTGGCAATACTTGTTGTCTTGGTAATTGGCTTTCTGTGCAGTAAGCAACAGGACCTAGACCAAACTCCTGGAGTTTCAGTAACAAATACTTGCGTCACTCCCAGAAACTTCCTTAGGTTTTCTTGAGGAAAAGTGAAGAGAACACATAAATGAATCTGTCTTACATAACTCCCCCCAAAAATGGCATTTATCTTCTTTGTCTACAATGTCTGAAACTGAGGTCAAAGAATTGAACTTTCATGAAAGTAACGAGATTTGCCTCTCCACTTTTGTAGCCCTCTTCATTTCTTTTCAATTAGGTACCCTCTCCCATTCTATTACTTTAATATTCTGCCCTTAACATAATTGATGGGTTGAGAAGTTGAGGTAGAGTAGGGATGGGACTCAGCACTTGCCAGACCTGGCCCTTTCACCCTCACATATGCATTTTTTCCATACCCACCAATTATCACAGCTTACACTACCACCTCTACAGGAGCCATTCCTGATGATCACAAGACATTGAAGAAACTAAGATAAGCAGCACCCTACCATAAATATTAAGGGAGTTAAAAAGCAGCATCCCACCACAACCATTGCTCAAAGGAGTTGACCCTATTGCCCACATGCACACAAGAGCAGAAGAATGATCTATCTTTTCACTTTGCCTCATTATAATACTAAAATCCACACCCAGGGAGAGGCTTATCTGCCATTTTGTGATCATGTAGTGTATGTACTAACATGATTTCTCACTGTGCTTGTGTGCCCTGAGCTCCACCCTGCACATGTAAAGATTGTCACATACCTCATGCATATTCATGTCACCTTTCCTAAAAACATAGCAAAGGCCTACCCTTAGTGAACTGGCTGAAGAACTCATGCGCCTAGCTTGGCTCCCTGGTATTGGAGCATAAACCACAAATAAGGGCTTTGTCTGGGAAACTTGCTTGGCTTTGTGTCAATTTCTATTGCACAGGAGCCTAAGAACCTGTGGTCAGTAACTGAGGCACCTGTAAACATACTCTATTGTTCTTCCAGTTTTTCCTTTCTTCCCAGCTATGAATTCAGATAGGGTATGTTGGTGGCTCTGTGTAACCAAAAAGTACTCAGTTTTTCTCTATACCCTTATGAGTATTAAATGAAAGGAAATAAATAATGTCTACAGTGGAACCAAAAGTTTTCAAACTTGCCTGTTCAGGATAACTCTTTCTTATAGAAGTCATTTTTTTTCATATTATTATTACTTTTTTATTTCTGCCTCCCCTCTTCCCACAACTTCAACATCTAATTTCTATTCACTTTATTTTTATAGAATTTTCTTTCTCCTATGTAGTTCTGTGAAGGGGGTGTGTAGTGGGGATAATCTATATGATTAATTTTGTCTTTGCTGAGTTTATTTTTATTTTTATTTTTTAACAGCAAGCTTATCCGTAATTTGCTGAGGTCTTGACTATATTTTGTTATGTCCCAAATATGTTGAAGTCTCCTATCACTCCTACAACTGCAAAAGAAACCTAATTTTATAGTTTCATCCTTGTTTTTTTCCTACACTGTAGAGATATAGAAGATGTATATACTGTATTTTTTTCCTGAAATTTCTAACCTAAGTTATTGTCTTTTTTCAGTTTTCACATTTTATGAAAGTCATGTATACATGTAGTTTGAAAAGTCATAGTTTACACTGAAGACTTAAACCAACAGTCTTATGTCTCACCCATCTCCAACTTTAATTCCCTCTTCCTAGAAATAACCACTCAGTTTTTTTTAATCTGTTTTCTTTAACATCAACATCCATCTTTCTAAATAACTTTTTTTGTCCTTTTTGTTTTAGATATTACATATTGATATCTTTCACTGGATGAGAACTATGTAACTCAAATACGTTCCTCTTCCAATATTCTAACACTTTATGTCCTCCACTTTTCCCCCATATAACATACTATTTGCTTAGAGTAGTATGTATAGAGATTGTTATTATGATATGTAATTTGTATTCACATTTAAACCATAAAATGTACCATTAGTATATTCCCTTTTCTGTAATTTTTAGTTGTCTTGAAGTTAATAATTGCCTCATTTCCTCATTTTCTGTTTTTTTTTAATGTTCTAATTCTAAAAATAGCCTCTGGAATTGTTAATTTTCTCTAAAGTACATTCAAAAAATTATTTTGTCCTTTTTCTTCCTGCCTGCCTTTTTGTCTTCCCCATTTCTGTGTTTTCTATTCCTCCCTCCTTCCTTCTTTCTTTAATTTTTCTGGACTTACACCCCTTTGATTCCTTCATACGCCTTCTTTGGACTGCAGTATTATCTCATGGTATTATCTCTCATAAATCACACTTGGATGTCACTTCACCAGTAATCTTGGAGATTCCGTTAACCTCTCATCTGTGATGATACAATGTCCTATTCTCTGCCTTGGTCTGGAGTAGAGTTATTTCTAGAACGTTGCTGGGAAGGGTATATGAGAAATAAATATTTTTTGATATTTTATTTGTAAGGTATCTTTACTTTCTCTCAAAATCTTCAAAGCAGTATCCCAGTTTCTTCTAGCTTCAGTATTGCCTTAGAGAAGTCCAATGATATGCTGATTCCTGGTTCTTTGCGTGGTATATGATCTTTTTTAGTCATCATTTCTTTGATGTTAATTTGTGTTGTAGTGTGTATTAGTAATTTGTTCCTTTTTATTGCTTAACACGATTCCATTGTATTAAGATGTTTTGTTTATCCACTCATCAGTTGATGGGAATTTAGACTGATTGTATGAATTTCGCTTCCTCAAATGTTTATATACATGACTCTGCGTGAACATACATTTTTTTTTTCCTTAGGCAGATAACTAGGAGTGGAACTGCCAGGTAATATGGTAAATGTAGGTTTAAATTTTTAAGAAACTACCAAACTGCTTTTCAAAGTAACTATACCACTTTACTTTCCCACAAGCAATGCATAAGGGTCTCAATTTCTCACAGCTTTGCCAATACTTACACCGGAAGGCTTTTTCAATTTTAACTATGCTAGTGTGCATGTAGAGGTATCTTATAGTTTTAATTTGCATTTCTTGATAACTACTTCTGTTGAGCATTTTCTCCTGTGGTGCTTGTCATATCTCATAATGTATCTATTAAAATATTTTGGCCATTATTATTATCAAGTTGTAAGAGTTTTTTTATAGAGTCTGGATTTAAGTCCTTATTAAGATGTATGATTGGCAAATACATTCTCTCAGCTGTAGCTTGTCTTTTCATTTTCTTAATGAAGAGCAAAAGTTGTAAATTTTGATGATGCTTAACATCAATTTTTATTTAATACATCATGCTTTGATGTTGTATTTGAGAGCTCTTTGCCTAATACAAAATTATAAAATTTGATGGGTGTGGTGGCTCACCCCTGTAATCCCAGCACTTTGGGAGGCTGAGGTGGAAGGATTGCTTGAGGGTGGAAGTTGGCGACCAGCCTGGGCAACAAAGTGAGGGCCAGCCTGGCCCAACAAAGTTGGGGACCAGCCTGGGCAACAAAAAGTTAAAAGTTAGCTGAGCTAAAGTTGGGAGGGTCACTTGAGCCTATGAGGTTGAGGCTGGCATTATCACAGCCTGGCAGACAAAGTGAGACACTGCCTTGAAAGAAAAAAAGAAAAATTATACAATGTTTTCCTGATGTTTTCTTTGATAAGTTTTTTTTTTTCACATTTTGTACTTATTTTTAAGTCTATTATATATTTTGAGATTAGTTTCTTATGTGGTATGAAGTGTGGGTCTAAAATAAATTCATCGTTTTGTATGTGGATATTCAGTTGTCTCAGTAGCAATTGTTGAAAATGTTATCCTTTTCCCATTTAATTACCTTGGCACTTTTGTTGAAAACCAATTGACCTTTCATTTAAGGATTTATTTTGGTACTCTATTCCGTTCCATCGATCTATATGTTTATTTTTGTAACAATACTGCACACACTCTCAAATACTACAGCTTCATAGGGTATTATAAAATTGATTATGATAAATCCTCCAGCTTTTCTCTTTTGCTTCAAAATTACTTTGTTCATTTAAGGTTTTTTCCTTTTCCATATCAAGTTTAGGATCAGCTTATGAATTTCTGCCAAAAATCTGGGATTTTCATAAGGATTGAAACTGTAGATCCATTTGGGGAGAATTAACATCTTAACAATATGGATTATTTCTCTGTCCATGAATATGAAATGTCCACCATTTATTTTAATATTTAATTTATGTCAGCAATATTTTATAGTTTTCAGTATACAGATTTTTCACTACTTTTGTTACATGTATTACAAAGTATTCTACTCTTTTTAATGATGTTGTACATTGTATTGTTTTCTTAATTTTAATTTCTGAAATTTTGTTTCTAGTATATAGAAATACAGCTGCTTTTGGTGTATCGATGTTACATCTTGAAAATCTGTTACTTTTTTTTTTATTAATTCTAGTAGTTATTTTGTAAATTCCTGAGGATTTTCTACATGAGGAATCATGTCTTCTGCCAATATAAAAATGTTTCCTTCTTCCCTTTTAATCTGGAGGAATTTACTTTTTATTTCTTGCTTTGTTGTACTGGCTAGAACTTATAGTACAGTATTAAATGGAAGTAGTGAGAATGATGTACTTGTCTGGTTCTTGATCTCAGGGCAAAAACATTGTCTTTTATTCTATGTATGATATTTTTAAGCTATAGGTTTTATGTAGATGCATTTTAATAGGTTGAAGATGTTTCTTTTTATTCCTATTTTACCAAAAGCGTTTATCATGATTAGATGTTGGAATCTGTTGAATGTTTTCTCTGTATTTATAGAGATGACTTTGTGGATCTTGTGCTTTTTGTTCTTTATTCTAATATAATGCATTAACTAACGAATTTTTGTGGTTTTTTTTTTTTTTTGAGTAATACATGAGAAGTAAAATGATGTTATAATAATCTTAAATTTCTGGTATAAATGACACTTGGTCATGGTGTGTAATTTTTTTTTTTTAGTATATTGATGGATCTAAAAGCTATTTTGTGGCTGGGTGCAGTGGCTCATGCCTGTAATTCCAGCACTTTGGGAGGCCGAGGTGGGTAGATCATCTGAGGTCAGGAGTTGGAGAGCAGCCTGACCAATATGGTGAAGCATTGTCTCTATTAAAAATAAAAAATTTAGCTGGGTGTGGTGGTGGGAAATCCCAGCTACTTGGGAGGCTGAGCCAGGAGAATTGCTTGAACCTGGGAGGCAGAGGTTGCGGTGAGCTGAGATCACACCACTGTACTCCAGCCTGGGCAATTGAGCAAGACTCCATCTCAAAAAAACAGACAAACAAAAAACCTATTTTGCTCAAGATATTCATAAGTATGCTCATGAAAAATATTTTTCTCTAGTTTTTATTTTGCATGATTTTACCCCTCAGCTTTAGAATAAAGGTAATATTGACCTTACAGAATGAGTTGGCAAATATTTCCTCTTCCTCAATTTTTTTTTCTTCTCAAACTTTTATTTATTGGAGATTAGATCTCCTGAAATAATATTCTAAATTTATTATCTCATTTCTCTTATGCTTATCTTATTTTTGTTATTGTCATAAAATATATAAATGTAACATTTTCCCTTTTAACTATTTTATATGTATGATTCAGTGTAAATACATTCACGCTGTAGTGCATCCATCACCATCATGCATTTCCAGAACATTATTTTCCCAAACTGAAATGCCCTATGCATTAAACAATAACTTCCCATTCCCCTCACCCCAACCATGGCAACCACTATTCTACTTTCTGTCTCCATGAATTCGTACCTATGTACTCTAGGTACCTCATGTAAGTGGGATCACATAATATTTGTCCTGTTGTGACTGACTTATTACACTCAGCATAACGTTTTCAAGGTTCATCCATATTGTAGCATGCATCAGCATTCCCTTCCTTTTTAAGGCTTAATAATATTCTATTTTATGTTTATCCCACATTTTGTTTATTCATCCATGGACATGTGGGTTGCTATTACCTTTTGTCTATTGTGAATTATGCTATAATGACCATGAGTATACAAAAATCCATTCAAGTTCTAGCTTTCAATTTTTTAGGGTGTATGCCCAGAAGTGGAATTGCTGAATCATATGGTAAACTTTTGAGTTTTTGAGGAATTACAACATCATTTGTTGCATTTATTACAAGGTGACTGTACTATTTTACATTCTCAGCAGCAATGCACAAGGATTTCAATTCCTCGGCATCCATGCCAATCTTTTGTTGTTGTTGTTGTTGTTCTTTGAGAGATGGTATCCTTCTATCACCCAGGCTGGGGTGCAGTGGTGTGATCTCAGCTCACTGCAACCTCTGTAGCCAGGGCTCAAGTGATCCTCCCACCTCAACCTCTTGAGTAGCTAGGACTATAGGCATGTGCCACAACGCCTGGCTAATTTTTCTTTTTTTTTTTTTTTTTTCTTTTTTGTAGAGAGTGGGTTTCACTATGTTGCCCAGGCTGGTCACAAACTCCTAGATTCAAGTGATCTGCCAGCCTTGGCCTCCCAAAGTGCTAGGATTATAGGCATGCGCCACTGTGCTCAGCCTCCAATCATTTTTTTTTTTTTTAGATTAATGATTGACATTTGAATGGGTGTGAAATGGTCTCGGTATGGTTTTGATTTGTATTTTGCTATTGATTAGTGATGTTGAGTGTCTTTTAATGTGCTTTCTGCCACTTGTATATAGTTTTTGGAAAAATATTTCTTTATTTGCCCATTTATTAGTTAGGTTTTTTGTTGTTAATTTTTTGAGATTTTTCTTTCTTTCTTTCTTTCTTTTTTTTTTTGAGATGGAGTCTTGCTCTGTTGCCCAGGCTGGAGTGCAGTGGCACAATCTCTGCTCGCTGCAAGCTCTGCCTCCTGGGTTCACGCCATTCTCCTGCCTCAGCCTCCCGAGTAGCTGGGACTACAGGCGCCCCCCACCACGCCCGGTTAATTTTTTTTGTATTTTTAGTAGAGACGGGGTTTCACTGTGTTAGCCAGGATAGTCTCGATCTCCAGACTTCGTGATCTGCCCTCCTCGGCCTCCCAAAGTGCTGGGATTACAGGCCTGAGCCACCGCGCCCGGCCCAATTTTTTTGAGATTTTTTGAGATTTTTCAAAGTTATATATTTAGATCTGTTATTGCAACTTTTATTTCAGTTAAAAGTTAAACATATAAATATATATAATTTCGCTATTTTCTATTCTCTCCACTTCCTATGGTGCAATATTTTCTATCTCAACAGCACAATGAGTTATAGGTTAATAATATTGTACTTACTCTTTGTATTGCCTGTATTAACTAGGCTATGATTCCCTTTAAAGATTTTTATTTTGGACTCTATTTTTTATGTTATCACTACCAATGATTTTAAGATCTATAATTTTCTGTTTCTATTTAACAGCGAGTCTCGCAATACATTAATTTAAATTGGCATACATATTTGGCCAACTGGTAGGCTTTGTTTGGGGTGATCTTACTAGTCTATATCATTGGAGGTTGCCTCCCTCCCTATACGAGACTTTATCTGATTTTTATATCTTTTTTTAGAACCATTTTCCTACAAGGGAATCTTATCTTCTGCTTCTGAGGAAGGAGCTGTGAGTCTGGAGCAGAGTTATAAACCTAGATACATGTGTTCTTGGAGATGAGTCATCTCACTATTTAGAATTCAGATTTTCACTCAGTCTCCATATTTTGATTACATGTCTTGCCTTTAGCTGTGTCTGATTTTCCTGAGTCTAAGGCTTTTTGTTTTGTTGTTTTAAATAGAACTTTCTTCTTCTGCCAGGTGTGTGGGAGACGTGATTCCCTGTGCACAGGATAGTGAGAATGTCTGGAGTTCTATCTCTCTCTCCTTTTTTTAAATATGGAATTTGAGTCAAACCACCAGCTTTTAGCCCAATTTGGCATACATTAGTGGTTCCACCATTGGCTGAATATTAGAAGTGTCTTGCAGATTTGAAGGAAAACAATATCAAACAAACAAAAAAGTGGAAAAGATCGAAAAAAGAAGGGGAAATCAATAATTTACTAGCCAGAGATTCTGGTAGATAGAGGATTTTTTTAAAAAACACCGGGTGCCTGCCGTGATTGTACAGCCAGGGTATGAGGAATAGCTGCCTTTCTTTTCATCCCTAAACCTTCCATAATCCCTGTCTTATAGCATCTTCTGCCACTGTTCACTTTTATAACTAGGCTCTAGCCACATTTTTGTTGTTTCGTTAACACTCTGTGTATAAACTTTTATGGGGGATGGTGGGGAGAAGACAGTTGCCATTGTTTTCCTTTTGATTTGAATTTTGTGATTAAGATTTCTGAATTCCGCTTCCTTGCCTTCTTCAAGAATCTATTAAAATATCTGAGTTTTTGCTTTTTTCCCTGATCATCTGATTTTAAATAGCAGCACTCAATTTCTTATGTTTTTCTTCATTCTATACTTTATTTTTCTCCATAGGGTGTTTGTTAATTTTAAAATACTACAGTTTACATTTTATTTCTTAATTTATTTTCCCTTGTTCTTCCAGTAAAGTAAATGTTCTGTGAACCAGGAATTTGAGTTGGTTCCATTCCCAGCTTTTCCTCCAGATCCCCAAATAAACCTAGGTGTAATTCTATGTTTAATAAAAAGTTGTTGACTCAAGAAATAAATGGATGAGTTAACAAATAGTAGTATTTCAAAATATGTGAGAAAAGTAGAGAAAAACATCAATATAATATAACACTATAAATTTTATTTCTCAGCTTTTGATAGATCAAACAGACCCCTAAAATTAGAGAGATAGTAGGTATTCTGAATAAGATTAGTACTAAATTATTTTATGTTTTCAACAGTAAAAATAATATGAAAGATTAATAAACTCTTTATACCTAATATAAAAAATATTTAAAAAGTAATAACAGAAGTAGAATCGAAACCTACAAATACTTGAAAACAAAACAAAAACAAACTCCCTTCCTAAACAATTCTTAGTCAATGCAAATAATGATGAAACATCCGATTTTAAATTTCTTAAGTATGTGTCTCTATGGATTTGACTAAAATATTAAGTAAAATAATAAAATAACTTCTTAAGTAAAATTATAAGCAAACAAAAACTCTACATTTTGTCAGTAATAAATAATATCATGATCACCTTATTTGAACCAGGGACATTGTTTTATAAAATCAACCAGAGGAAAAACGCACTTGCACGTGTATTGAAATTCCTTGAAAACGTAGAGATACAGTAGCTTCCAAACAACCAAGGAATCTCAATATAAAATAAAAATATATTTAAGTACAAATATGTTGGAAAAGTTTAAAAGTGTATTTTTCATATGTATTCCTTTAAAATAGTTATAAATTCTTTACCCTTGTATTTAAATGTGTTTTCTTATTACATCTCATACTTAGTATTTCAATAAAAAACATTTTCTCTAAGGCTAGTAATAAAACTAAGTTAATATCTTTGCATAGACTTTTATTCACTTTTCGTGTTATGAATCTCCTTTTGTTGTTAAGAAAAGTACCCACCTGCGGTTCTGAAGAGCCACAACTCTCATCTTCAAACAGGTCAATGCTCTAAGCAATAATCCCACAACTGGAGACAATGTATAAGGCAATAAACTCCTCCTGTTTCATAAACAGTGAGCCCTGAAAGCTGAGTGTTTATGACAGTTGGAGCTTTACTGCTGAATGACATTTTCTACTACTCTGGAAATATTGTGGAAGTGAACAGAGCAAGGGCAAGATTATCATGGCAAAGATATAAAGATTTTAAAATGTTTGCTTTTTTTGCAGAATTTGAAGAATAAATAAATAGAATTGATAAGCAAGAAAGTATGTTTGTTGCATACAAGAATTATGTGAGCTATTTACTGAGTTTATCAAAGGTAGGCCTTTGGATTAACTCTGGTGAGAGCAGGTCACTCAAAACAATGCCATTGGATTTAGGAGCATTCTCTACTGCCTAGAAAATACTAAATGAGGAAAAAAATAAATACGTAAATAATGTGTACACCAAATGGTGGCTCACATTGCTCATGAAAAAAATATATGTTGGCAGGGCGCGGTGGCTCACACCTGTAATCCCAGTACTTTGGGAGACCGAGGCAGGTGGATCACGAGGTCAGGAGTTCGAGACCAGCCTGGCCAACATAGTGAAACTCCATCTACTTGAACCTGGCAGGCAGAGGTTGCAGTGTCCAAGATTGCGCCACTGCACTACAACCCAGGTGACAGTGTGAGACTCTGTCTCAAGGAAAAAAGAAAAATATATATGTTGATAATTTTTTGCTTTTAAAAGTAATAATGCTTATTGGAGTAAATAAAAAATGGAAGAAAATTTTTGACACTGTATATACAATCATGACCTAAAGATTTTTCCTATTTTGAAGTGTCTGTTTTCAATATTTTATTTTTATTCTATTTCTTTTTCTTATTTTTATTTAAAAACATAGAAATGGGGTGTCACCATGTTGCCCAGGCTGGTCTCCAACTCCTGGCCTCAAGTGATCCTCCCACCTCAGCCTCCCAATGTAAACTGGGATTACAGGTGTGGACCACTGTGCCTGGCCTGTTTTCAGTATTTTCAACATGTATATACGTCTTGAAACGTTAATTTTTAAATTATAATTGAAATTCTTGTTCATTTTTATTTAAAGTTGCCTTAACTCAATAAGATGATTGAAATACTCTTCTCCAAATTTCTCAAATCAGAAGAAAGTACTGTTAAAAGTGTCCGTTGTTTTCTTTTCCACATTTTTCTATACACATGAATAATCATATATACATAAATGTGGATATATGTAAACAACTTTATTTGTGAAATAGGCAAAATTTTAAATCTGTACACTGTTGTTTACAAAAATCTAAATTCTCATTTTTTAACTTTTAATTGATAGGAATTGATATGAACATTTCACATTACTATATGGTATTGATAACTGTCGTTTTTAATGTTTTTTTTTTTTACTAACATTCTGCTGAAAGAAAATGCCAAAATGCAAATAGCATTTACTTATTGTTATATGCTTGGATTATTTGAATTTTTAGGCATGTAAATTATGTTTTGACAAACAACTTTTTGGCCTTAATTTATTTTTTTTATATTTGAATTAGAGTTAATGAAAGAAAACTCTTATCCTTTAGTATAAAGTTACTTTTCTAGTGTGTTATACTATTTTTATATGCTCACAGCAATATTTGAGAGTCATTAAAACTTAATCATTGAAAACTTGTAAACACAGAAATGACATAATGTTATTCACAATTTAGATGAAAGAAACAGTAGGCAGAACTAGTTAGAAATTGAGTGCAGCAAATAAGGCAAGAAAAATTACGTGAAAACCTAAAAATATTTAATAGCACAAGCAATTATTTATGTACACACACACACGCACACGTTTTGTTTGTTTTTTGAGGCAGATTCTCACTCCATCACCCAAGCTGGAGTGCAGTCGCGTGATCATGGCTCACTGCAGCCTCGACCTCCCAGGCTCAAGGGATCCTTCCACTTCAGCCTCCCAAGTAGCTGTGACTAAGGTGTGTGCCATCACTTTCGGCTAATTTTTTTTTTTTTTTTTTAATAAAGATGGGTTCCCACAATGTTGCCCAGGCTGCTCTGGACCAATATTTGTTTTGTAAAATTTTCTTAAAATATGTTCAGCACCTAGCTCAGTGATGCTGCTCCTGCCTTGGCCTCTTAAAGTACTAGGATTACAGGTATGAGTAACTGTGCCCAGCCTAAATTATATATTTTAAATACTCAGTTCTAAGAATTGTTCTAAGCTCTCTGGCAGGTTCTTTTTTTTTTTTTTTTTTTTTTTTTTTTTTTTTTTTTGGCGGAGTCTCGCTCTGTCGCCCAGGCTGGAGTGCAGTGGCGCATCTCGGCTCACTGCAAGCTCCGCCTCCCGGGTTCACGCCATTCTCCTGCTTCAGCCTCCCGAGTAGCTGGGACTACAGGCGCCCGCCACTGCGCCCGGCTAATTTTTTGTATTTTTTAGTAGAGACGGGGTTTCACCGTGTTAGCCAGGATGGTCTCAATCTCTTGACCTCGTGATCCGCCCGTCTCGGCCTCCCAAAGGGCTGGGATTACAGGCTTGAGCCACCGCACCCGGCCTCTGGCAGGTTCTTGAGACAAGGTCCAGATACTCTCTTTTGAATATATATAATTAAAATAGTTTATATATATAAGTGAACTTGAAATATGTAGAGCATAATGGGGAAAACTTGGCGAAAATGACTTCATTTTCAGGCTTGGTGACTAAGTGAATGATAATGTTATTTTTTTCACCCTTTTTGTTGCTCTGTTGTTGCAACATTCCCCTCCTTCCTCCATCATTCTTAATGCCATCTCAACTAAATGACTCTTACTCATTTTTCAGGACTAGGAAGGATGTCTCTTCATCCAGGAAACCCTCCATGACCTAACCACATTTAATACAATGCTGCTCCTTGGTGCTTTCTTATTCCCTAAACAGACAGAGGAGTGGTATCTTTTATTTACTTATTAAATTTCAGTACTAAATTCTTCTGTTAGTAATTCCAAGTTCTATTGTTCCTATACTTCTGAAGGAAAAGAGTGGCAGATCAGAAGAGAAGAACTGCAAGCATAAGAAAGCCAAACCACCCTGACATTCATAGGTTTCAGTCATTTCCTAAGAAGCATTTTTCCCTCAACCATCTCTTCAATGACAAGGTCCAGTGTAGAATAGCAGCTTGCCAGCTTGACATGTACTTATTCTTTGCCTTCCTCACTCTCTCAGTTAACAAGTTCCTGTTATTTTGCTCTTCCATCAAGTCATAGACAATATTATTATGTGGTTGAATTAATTTAATGTCATGCAAGGTCATAAATGGCTATACAAGCGTCATCTTGTATCGATTTCTGCACCATTTGCCATGAGCTTGACTCAAAAAATTCATTTACTGCTGTTTCACTTCATTTGGAAGAATCATAACTGCTTAGATCTTTTAGAATGGATAGTCTCTTAGGAAATAGACTGAGGTATATTTTTGAAATTCAGTGCTATAAAATGTATAAACTAAATCATCATGTAATTCTGTCTAAAAGTGATTTGTTTTCCTTGAAAAAAACTATTCTTCATAGTTAGAAAACAAAGAAACTGTTTTATTCTACCACTTAGTTGTTTCTACATAAATTTCATAGGTGTAATATTATATGGGTATTTTGCCTGTGGCCAGTGCTCTTAAGGGCTTTTCCCACAATTGTAATTTATCTTTCGCTAAATTTTCTAACTTAATCATGACAACATTCTGAAATTATCAGAAATCTCATGAAAATAAATTTATTTCTTCATTTCTTTATGTTTTTAAAGTTTCCTCTCAAGAAGAGAAAATGTTTTATTTTTGACAATAATATGTGTACACAGTCTATATTCACATCTTTGCCATTATCTTATTTGGACACTGAGACAGTATCTTATTTTCAATCAACTCTAGATGTCAAAGTATGTGAATTCACATTCTATTGGGAAATAGAAAAGTAAAAATGTAAAAATTCTTTAGACTGAATATTCACTTTTTTCTAACTTCTGTGTTCTTTATCTTACCAATGTCATCTTGCTCTGTAAATTTTCACAAAGATATAATTATCATTATTAATTTTTCTTTGTTTTGAGGTGAAAGTTTTTTTATAGGTACTTTCAAACCTAGGAACATTGAAAAAATTTACAATATTTGCTTTGTAAAATTTTCTTAAAATGTGTTCAGCACCTAGTTCAACAATATATTCTCTATGAATTTCTTCCCAAACTGTTTAGCTAATATTGACTTCTGACTTCTGTGAAGTTGAGGATGCCAACTTCCTCCTTTGTATCATCTACATCAGGGATCTGTACAGTTCTGTAAAGGGCTCATTATTAAGGGTCTTTGGGGATTATATGATTTTGTTGTACCCATTCCAACTTAACATTGGGTGTGAAATCAGCAATATGTAAGTGCATGAGCATGATTGTGTCCCTGTAACACTTTATTTAGAAAAACAGTTTGTGGGCTGGATTTGGACAATAAGCCATAGTTTACAGACCTGTGGTTTATAGCAAACTCTAATAATGAGAATACCACCAGTGGCTAGATGGGTAGCATGAATGCAGCAAGCCAGGTGCATTCCTTTGACAGATTACTTTGTTTTGTCTATTAAGGAAGTGGAGCTTCTATAAGAGAAATATGTGTTTTACTGATTTTTATAAATAGATGTGTTAGTCCATTTTGCATTTGTTATAAAGGAATAGTTGAAGGTGGACAATTTATTTTAAAAAGAGGTTTATTTGGATCACAGTTCTGCAGGTTCTATAAGAAGAAAGGTTCCAGCATCTGCTTCTGGTGAGGACCTCAGGAAGCTTCCAATCAGGATAGAAGGCAAAAGGGAGCTGACAAGTCATGCGGGAGGGAGCAAGAAAAGTGGGAAGTGCCACACTCTTTGAAACAATCAGCTTTTGTGTGAACTAATTGAGCAAGAATTTATTACCACAGGGAGGGCACCAAGTCATTTATATGGGATCCACCCCTGGGATTCAAACACCTCCCACTAGGCCCCTCCTCCAACACTGGGGGTGGCATTTCAACATGATATTTGGCAGGGGAAAATATCCAAACTATATCAAGAGATTTTTATTGTGTTTTCTCACATCTGATAGAAAGAGTTGACAAAAATAAGGACAATGTCACAATAGACTCTATGCTTTGATATAGGTAGAACAGCAGGGAGTACTGAGGACTATGGAATAGAAATAATGACATATAGGAGAGAGACACAATGTTTCAGATATTCCAATTTTTCCAATTTAAAACATTGCATTAAAAATTCCCCCAAACTTAAGTGTTGTAAAATAATTTTTAAAATTTTACAGGTCAAGAAAGTGTGTTTTGTATAGAACATTTCTACAGGCTGAAGTTGAACCAACTCTTCGCAGGATTGGTCTGACAGCACACAGCATAAAAATAGTGTGTGAGAAACAGATGCCAGTTTACTAGTTTACTATGCTCTGTCGGGGGTCATGTGTTAGATAACTGAAAAAATATGAATCCTGTTAAAAAGACTAGAAATATCAAGTATCTTATTTTCTCTTATAGACACAAACTAGTTTATCAGTTGATCACTGGCCAGAAATGTATGTCTAAAGGGTTTCTTTGATTAGAACCTCTGCTATTCAATTATTGTCACTAGAGGCGGCCTTCATAGTGGTTTTGTTTGGTAGCACTTTACCTGCTCATTCTTTAATATATACATATCAGTTATTTGAGCAGATAAGATCTAGTTGATAATCACAAGTGCTATTTAAAAAAAAAAAAAATCTCCAAACCTATCCAACTGTGGTTAATAGTGAATGTTGGTGGCCGGATGTGGTGGCTCACACCTGTAATCCCAGAACTTTGGGAGGCTGAGGTTGGCAGATCACCTGAGGTCAGGAGGAAGAGACCAGCCTGGCCAACATGGTAAAACCCTGTCTCTACTAAAAATACAAAAATTAGTCCGGTGTGGTAGCAGGTGCCTGTAATCCCAGCTACTCGGGAGGCTAAGGCAGGAGAATCTCTTGAACCCAGGAGGCAGAGGTTGCAGTGAGCTGAGATTGCACCACTGCACTCCAGCCTGGGTGACAGAGTGAGACTCTGTCTCAAAAAAATATATAGTAAATGTTGGCATAGCCATAGCATGATGTTGGGTACTGATGGTTTGACCACAGTTCAATAATTAAAGTCCCAAGATTCTCATTTTTTTGAAGAGGGACTGGGCAGGGGCTATCTTCACTTGTGCATTAGATGAGAAATAGGATGATGAGGGTTCTATTGGACATAATGAAAAGGAGAAGAGTCCTCATCTTGAATAACAGAAGACCCTAAGGATGGAGGAACATCTGTTCAAAGCTTAAGACCAAGTTGATGCAGAAAGCAAACGTAGAAAGAAGAGACAAGAAAATGACCATATTGAGTATGCTGATAGGTAGACTTTAGAGAAAAGATGGATAATAATGTTGGGTAAAAAAAGTATTAAAAGATCAGGATTAAGGAGCAGATGAACTGTGACTAAAGGTAAAACTCAAATGAGCCTAGAATTTGCCGCAGATAATACACAATGATTTATTGTCTTATGGGGAAAGATACAGACATACAAATTAAAGGTAAAAATCATTCACTAGGAGCCTAGTGAATTCTGTGGCAGGGATTTAAAAAATGGTTACTTCATCAGTTTCCTAAACCATTATCTCTTCAAATGTTCATGAAGAGAAACGAGCCATGCCAGAAACCCAGGCATTAGTAGCCAATCGTAATGAGGAACTCAGCATGAAGCATTCTTCACTGGGGAAAATCCTAGAAATTTCTAAGTACTTTGACATATTTGTAAGCAAGAAAGCAACACCACTGTGAGCAGTTACCAGATGCTAGTGAGGCTCAGGGAGAGCTGTAACGATGATGGCAGTTACCAGATGCTAGTGAGGCTCGGGGAGAGCTGGAACGATGATGGCAGTGTTACAGCTCCGCAGTCGAGGCAGACAAGATACAGGAATATTTTACTCTTTGAATTTAATCTAATTAAGAAAGATAAATTTTGTTCTAATTTTTTCCCCATTGTAAGAAGTTAACTACAACTCAACTTGATCCAGGGCAGATTTGGCACAGCTTTTGGATGAGTTCCTTATTTCATATGCCTAGTAGCAACATTGCTGGATTTCACCGTGTTAGCCAGGATGGTCTCGATCTCCTGACCTCGTGATCCACCTGTCTCGGCCTCCCAAAGTGCTGGGATTACAGGTGTGAGTCACCACACATGGCCCACTGAATATATTTTATAACACCTGCAAGATTAACAAACAAGTGGAATCTTAGTGTAGACCATTTTGAAATTATAAGAATAAATAATCTACAGAAAATCTGTGCCTGATCAGAGATTATTTTTCTAGGTGTTGTAAATTGGTTTTGAATTATGCTAAGTATGTTACAGATTATTCCATTTTTTTATTTTCCCCACTTACATCGTGTAATTAGGATGCAAATTATCAGTGAAAAGGAAACCAATTTATTGTGTATTATAGAGGTATGGAAAAGATAGTGTATCATTAATCACCCATCTACCTGTTCTTTGACCTCTTGTCTAGGTAAGGAATTTCTCAGAAGAAGGACTTTTTTCTAAGGGTACCTGTGGCTTGGAAGGCATTGATAACCTATTCGTTTGACTTGTTCTCATAGGGAAAATTGTCAAGGTTGAATTCTCTCTCAAAGCATCTTCTCATAATCAAGATATTCCCTGAAGAAGTCTCAAGGGATAATACCCATTTGGCCCCATCCAGCAGAGATAAACCTTTTCTTGACATTAAAAGTAGGCTTTTTATTTAATGGGTAATTTTTCTTAAAACTTGGAGCATTTCAACTATTATTTTACCTTTAAAAACACCCTTAAAAAGAGGGTTGCCAAATTTAGCAATAGTACAGGATACCCAATTAAATTATTCGTAATTGTCTGTACATATGCTAAATGTGATAAAATTAAAATATTCTATGAGCCACACCTCTACTAAAAATTATTAATGCGAAATATGTCTCTAAATTACATACATCTTCCTTCATTTGTTGATTTCTCTCTCCTTAATAGTTCCTTAGATTTCAAAATTTGCTTATAAAATTTTATGCAGTTACATGTGTTCCATTTACATTGTAACGTATCTTCTACAGTAGTCACATTCAATTTATTTTATCCCATTGCCCATTAAGTATTTATCAATAAGGAGATATGTCAGTATTAGCATTATGAGCCAATATACTGAATATATCTTGGTTTAAAGTTAATAACACTGAAAATTGCTCTATAAATTTGATGTATTAATACATATAATACCACCTTTCATGACATAATTTGTTTTTCCATTCAGTGGAATTATAGTGCATCTGTTGATCAATGACCTTATTAAATGGTGTCCACCAACAAAAAAGAACACTATTATCAATTTTTATCCCTATATTCTTTTACACGACACATAGAATTAAATACTCTTCCTTCCAGCATGTTATCAAATGGAATTATCATGTGCAATTTTGATAAAACTACAGTATTTCAAATAAACTCAAGTGTCTCTCAACTATATTTGTTACAGAGAGCAAATGGATTTTTAATGAAAGAAACTGAAAAATATTGAATGGCAACACAAACACAAAAATACTTTGCTAAGTTTTTTTTTTTTTTTTTTTTTTTTTTTGAGACAGAGTCTCGCTCTGTCGCCCAGGCTGGAGTGCAGTGGCGCAATCTCGGCTCACTGCAAGCTCCGCCTCCCGGGTTCACGCCATTCTCCTGCCTCAGCCTCCCGAGTAGCTGGGACTACAGGCGCCCGCCACTGCGCCCGGCTAATTTTTTGTATTTTTAGTAGAAACGGGGTTTCACCGTGGTCTCGATCTCCTGACCTTGTGATCTGCCCGCCTCGGCCTCCCAAAGTGCTGGGATTACAGGCGTGAGCCACCACGCCCGGCACTTTGCTAAGTTTTAATCATAATTCCTGAAGGAGGAGAAAAATTTTATGATAATAATGTCAATGTCAATTAAAAGGACATCAGATGTTCTTTGAGTCACACTATGTAAGATATGGGCAGGACAACCAACACCTTCCGTAGAATGAATCATGCTTTGTTTCAATTGTGAATGAACATGTCTACCTGTTTACATAAACATTCACCACAATTTTATTATCTTCACCAAAAGCAATACAAATTTTCTCATTAACTTCTAGCTCAATATGAGAGTCTCCACAAATATTTGCTATTGTTTCTGGAGTCTCATATGGATAAGATTTTGTTTACAATATCCTTATAAGAAACCTTCTTCACAAGAAAAAATATTGCACTACCAAAATAAATAATGACTTCTGCATTATTATTACTTGTACCCTTCAACGTGCCAGCCATTCAGATATTTAATAACATCTGTAATAGTAAATGGAGCTATCATCCTTTTCTGTTTCAGTACATTTCTTTCTGGCAGTTGAAAACTTGATTGCAATTTTGGAATTAAAAATATTTCTGGTAGCAGTGCATCCAAACAGTCCCTTGAGCTGAAAGGCTGATAATACTATACAGTGCAGAAAGTTATTGTATCTTCTTCACCTGAATTAAACTATCACAAATTCTAATTTTGATAAGGATGTAAACAAGATGGTGGAATAGGAGGTTCCTTGATCACAATCCATCCCTGCAGCAATAATTTTGCAGCTATTTATAGACACACATGTTTTGTGGAGTTTGGGGATTCAGCTAGAAGGTTATACAAACCTGGTGGAGCTCAAGACCTAGAAGGGGCTGGGCACAGTGGATCATGCCTATAATTCTAACACTTTGGAAAGCTGAAGCAGGAGGATTGCTTGAGCTCAGGTGTTCAAGACCAGCCTGGGCAACATAGTGAGACCCTGTCCCTATGAAAAAATTTACACAGACACCCACACACCCACACACATACCCCTAGAAGGGATCTTTTGAGAAGACAGACCTGTGCCCAGGTGGCAGGATCACCAACTGCGGTATTAGCTCCAGATCCAGAAATGGCCCCATCCCACTGTGAACATAGTTACAGCCAGGTTTTGTCTTGGTCTTGTTACCAGAACTATCTACAAAGAAACCTGGGAGGAGTCACTCTCATTTCTGCCTCAGGTGACAGAGCTGCTGATGTCAGTACCAGTTGAGGACCCTGAAAAGGCAACTTGACTCATGCCACTTTTAGCTGAAGTTTGAGAGCAGTCCTGCCCACAAAGGGTCCAGGAGAAAGATACTCTTGTTTGAGTCCCTGAGGCATAACTTGCTAATCTTGGCTCAGAGCAGATCCTAAAATATCCACATGAATGATTCCAGCCCCTCTTAGATGTGGTCTGAGAGCAGTCCTGCTTGTACGGGTACATTCCAGGAGACACATTTGTCCAGTGCTCTAGAAAACAGGCCTGCAGACCTTTGTCCCAGCTGTGCACCCTGAAGCAACCCTGTAACTTTGTTCCAGCCCCTCTCAGCCATACTACAGCAAATACTGCCTACCCAGGGATCCACTGAGTGACACAACATAAACTCTCACAAAGTACCTGCAGGAAGACACACCTGTGTGCACACCTAGTAACGGTCCATCTGTCTGCATACCCTCGTTCCAGGACCAGCCCTACTGACCAAGGTCCTATAAGCAGTTTAGTTCACTCAGTCCAGAGAGGATTCACTCCCACTTAGGCCCCCAGTAACAGTAGTGACAACCGCAGAACCTGCTCTGAACCCAGCAGCAGCCATGTGACCTGATTCTAACACTACTCAATGACAGTACCAAAGGCAATCCCAGTATTCTAGAAACATGACAGAATAAAGTCTTTACCTTCCAAAAGCAGTATTTAAAGATTGAAAGGAATGTTATTTCCCTTCAAATGCACAAACATGAATGCAGGTCTTTGTGGATAACAAACCATCATTTGAAATTAGCCAACAAAAGGAACAAAAAGAAAATTAGAAAGAAGAAAACATAAGGAACCCATGGGACACCATGAAGCATATGAATATACAAATAAGAGGAGTCCCAGAATAGAAGAGAGAAAAAGGAAAAAAAAAAAAAAGTTATTTAATGAAATACTGGGTTAAACCTTTCTAAATTTTGAGAGTGATACAGACATCGAGTTTCATGAAGCTCAAAAGATCTGAAGCATGATAAACTCAAGCGAGAATATCCTGAACACGTTATATTCATTTGTCAAAAAAAAGAGGATCTTGAAAGCTGCAAGAGGAAAGAGATTTGTCACATGCAAGGAAAGCTCTATGAAGTTATCAGTAGACTTCTCAGCAGGAGCCTTGCAAGCCAAAGAGAAATGAGAGGAGGTATTTAAGAACTGAGAGAGAAAGAACTGACAGCTAAGAATACTACATCTCACAGAGCTGTCCTTCAAAAATGTAGATAAAGACATTCCTAGAGAAACATAATCTGAGGTAGTTCACCACAAGGAGACCTCCATTACAGAAATGCTAAAGGAACCTCTTTGAGGTGAAATAAAAAAATGCCAAGCAACAACATGAAAACATATGTAAGCATAAAACTCATTAGCAAAGGTAAATGTATACTCAAATTCAGATTACTCTAGTTCTGTAAGGGTAATATATAAATAACTGTTTACATTAGTATAAAAATTCAAAGACAAAAGTATTAAAAATAACTATAGCTATAATAATTAATAGATACACATTATAAAATGATGTAAACTGTGATATCAGTAGCATAAAATGTGGGGGAGGAGTAAAAGTGGAGTTTTGCATGTGATTGAAGTTGAGTTGTTTTCAACTTGAAATAGAATGTTTTAAGTGTGAAACAATTTATGTAAGCCTCAACATAGCCACCAAGACAAAAGCCTCTCATAGATACACAAAGGATAAAAAAAAGGAATACAAACATATTATTATAAAAAAAATCAAGTAACACAGAAAGACAAGATAGGAAGAAAGGAACAAAGGAACTATAAAACTGAAAACAACGAAATTGAAATAATATGTCTTTATCAATAACTACTTTAAATGTAAATAAGTTATATTCTCCAATCAAAAGACACAAAGTAATTGACTAAATACATAATAATAATAATAAGGTTCATCAATATGCTGCCTGTAAGAGAGACTCACTTAAACTTAAGGACACACATTGGCTAAAAGTGAAAAAACAGAAAAAGATATTCCATGAAAATGGTAAGCAAAAGAGTGCAGGGGTTACTACTATACATATATTTAAAAAAAAAAATTGACATTCAGTCAAAATTTGTCACAAGACAGGAAGAAGGTCATTATATAACAATGAAGTGATCAATGTATCAAGAGGAGGATATGCAAATTCTGAATATATGTGCACACAACATTTTAGCACCTAAATATATAAAACTGATATTAACAGAGCTGAAGAGAAAAATAGCAATACAATAATTGTGTGGGACTTCAATATCCCACTTTCAACAATGTTTAGATTATCCAGGCAGAAAATCAATAAGGAAACTGCTTACTTGAGCAACACTGTAGACCAAGTTGACTTAGCTGACTTTAAAATTCCATGAGAAAATCGAAGTATTTTCAAGTATTTTTCTTTTTTTTAATTTTTTTTAAATTATACTTTAAGGTCTAGAGTACATGTGCACAACGTGCAGGTTTGTTATGTATGTATACATGTGCTATGTTGGTGTGCTGAACCCATTAACTCATCATTTACATTAGGCAAATCTCCTAATGCTATCCCTCCCCTATTCCCCCATCCTATGACAGGCCCTAGTGTGTGATGTTCCCCATCCTGTGTTCAAGCGTTCTCAGTGTTCAATTCCCACCTATGAGTGAGAACATGCAGTGTTTGATTTTCTGTCCTTGCGATAGTTTGCTCCGAATGATGGTTTCCAGCTTCATCCATGTCCCTACAAAGGACATGAACTCATCCTTTTTTATAGCTGCATAGTATTCCATGGTATATATGTGCCACGTTTTCTTAATCCAGTCTATCACTGATGGACATTTGGGTTGGTTCCAAGTCTTTGCTATTGTGAATAGTGCCACAATAAACATGTGTGTGCATGTGTCTTTATAGAAGCATGAATTATAATCCTTTGGGTATATACCCAGTATTGGGATGGCTGAGTCAAATGGTATTTCTAGTTCTAGATCCTTGAAGAATCGCCACACTGTCTTCCACAATGGTTGAACTAGTTTACAGTTCCACCAACAGTGTAAAAGTGTTCCTATTTCTCCACATCCTCTCCAGCACCTGTTGTTTCTTGACTTTTTAATGATCGCCATTCTAACAGGTATGAGATGGTATCTCATTGTGGTTTTGATTTGCATTTCTCTCATGGCCAGTGATTATGAGCATTTTTTCATAGCACCTGTTGTTTCTTGACTTTTTAATGATCGCCATTCTAACAGGTATGAGATGGTATCTCATTGTGGTTTTGATTTGCATTTCTCTGATGGCCAGTGATTATGAGCATTTTTTCATATGTCTTTTGACTGCATAAATGTCTTCTTTTGAGACGTGTCTGTTCATACCCTTTGCCTACTTTTTGATGGGGTTTGATTTTTTCTTATAAATTTTTTTACATTCTTTGTAGATTCTGGATATTAGCCCTTTGTCAGATGGGTAGATTGTAAAAATTTTCTCCCATTCTGTAGATTACCTGTTCACTCTGATGGTAGTTTCTTTTGCTGTGCAGAAACTCTTTAGTTTAATTAGATCCCATTTGTCAATTTTGGCTTTTGTTGCCATTGCTTTTGGTGTTTTAGACATGAAGTCCTTGCCCATGCCTATGGCCTGAATGGTATTGCCTAGGTTTTCTTCTAGAGTTTTTATGGTTTTAGGTCTAACATTTAAGTCTTTAATCCATCTTGAATTAATTTTTGTATAAGGTATAAAGAAGGGATCCAGTTTCAGCTTTCTACATATGGTTAGCCAGTTTCCCCAGCACCATTTATGAAATAGGGAATCCTTTCCCCATAATCCCAATGGTGTAAAACTACATACAAATAATACAGTCAATTTAAAATTTTTAAATGTGTAAATTAAACAACACACTTGTGAACAAGCAATGAGTTAAAGAAGAAAGCAAAAGGGAAATAAAAAATTATATCTTAAGGGAAATGAAAATGGAAACACAACATACCAAAACTTTTTTGATACAGCAATAGTAATTCAAAGAGAAAAGTTTATAGTGATAAATGCCTACATTAATAAAAAGACAGGTGGGCGCGGTGGCTCACGCCTGTAATCTCAGCACTTTGGGAGGCTGAGGCATGTGGATCATGAGGTCAGGAGATCAAGACCATCTTGGCTAACATGGTGAAACCCCATCTCTACTAAAAAATGCAAAAAATTAGCCGGGAGTGGTGGTGGGCACCTGTAGTCCCAGCTAATCGGGAGGCTGAGGCAGGAGAATGGCGTGAACCTGGGAGACAGAGCTTGCACTGAGCCAAGATTGCGCCACTGTACTCCAGCCTGGGCAACAGAGTGAGCAAGACTCAGTCTCCAAAAAAAAAATAATAATAAAAAAATAAATAGATAGATAGTTAAATAAACAACCTAATTTTATATATCAAAGAATAAGAAAAAGAACAAACTAAGCCTAAAGTCAGCAGAAGAAAGGAAATAAAAAAGATCAGAGAAGAAATAAATGAAATAGGGTCTAACTAAAAGATCAATAAAATTAAGAGTTGTTTTTTGAAAAGACAAAGTTGGCAAAATTAGTTGGACTAACAAAGAATAAAAGGAGAACAGACTCAAATTAAATTATAAATAAAAGAGATATTACAACTGTTACCGCAATTGTTAAGTTCTTCTTTGAAGAAATACAAAGATTCATAAGAGACTACTGTAAACCAACAAATGAAGTTTTATGCCAACAAATTAGATAACCTAGAAGAAATGGATAAGTTCCAGAAACACACAACCTATCAAGACTGAGTCATAAAGAAATAAAAAATCTGATGAGAACAACATTAAGGATATTGAGTCTGTAATAGAAAACCTGCCAACAAAGAAAAATCCATAACTAGACAGCTTTACCGGTGAATTCTACGAAGCACTTAAAGAAGAGTTAACTAACGCCAGTCTTTCTCAAACTCTTCCAGAAAATTAAAAATGAGGGAACACTTCCAAATTTATTATATGAGGCTCTCTTTATACTCAGACGATAATATAACATCACAGATGTTATGTGTATATATGAATCATTGAGAGTTCAGAGATTAAACTCTCTTTAAAAAAAAAAAAAATCTATTTTTGTTTGGAGCAGAGGTTGCAAAACTGTGATGCCTAATTAAAGTATTGTGTATAAAAGCTCCAAAACCAAAACTTAACCTAAATTGGCAATAACTGTGACTTAAAAACTAGATCCAATTAGATCTTCACTGTGGCTATGCAACTTTTTGCTTTGTGGCCTGAAGGTTTTTACTGAGGTAACAGCCTCTTATCTCTTGCCCCATCCCTCCACCACAAAAGCAGAAACAAACAAAAACTACCTCTACAGCTTCCTTCTTCCTGGCTGTCTTTGGCAATGCTTCTAAATCCTGAAAGCAAAAGAACCTACTGAAATACATGGGGAGGATGAAAACACTATATGCGACGTGTAAAAACCTATCTAAGAGTACGAACTCAGAAGGAAATTACAAGAAGGAAGGCTGAATAGAGCTGTCTACCCTTAAGAAATACAGAGAAAATTAAAAAAAAAAAAAAATGGGGAGGCTATTACTCCTCTGGCCCTTCTTGCACATTATCTCCCAATTAGAAGAGTGTGGAACCAAAAATTTAAACTCTGCAAAGGTAATGGCTTTGGAGGAGGAGCTGGGGAAGTGAGTAAATTATAAAGAAGTACAGCAGTAGCTTTAGCTGTCAATAAGTTTCTTCGCTCTGGCACTGGCAATGTCAATAACAATCTTTGTTGGTGTCAGTGAATAGACATTTTTTTCAAAGAAGACAAACAAATGGCCAGAAGGTCCATGAAAAGGTCCTCAATGTGCAAATGAAAATAACAATAAGATATTAACTCGCATCTGTTAAGATGGTCATTATAAAGAAATAGAAGTGATAACAAGTGTTGGCAAGGGGGTGGAGAAAAAGGAAGCCTGCCATTGTAAACTGTTTGTAGAACTGTAAACTAGTACAGACATTATATATATATAAAAAAAAGTATGAGAGGTTCCTAAAAAAATTTTAAAACCAGAAGTACCATAGGATCTAGCAACTCCACTTCTGAGTAAATATCCAAAGGAAATGAAAGCAAAATCTCAAATAGATATCTATACCCTCCGTCCATACTCGTTGAAGCATCATAGCCAAGATATGAAAATAATTCATTGAAGCAGAGTAAAATGGTGTTTGCCAGGAAATGAGGAATGGGGAAATCTGGAGATGATTGTCAAAGGGTGTTAATTTATGACTTTTTTTGGTACTAGTTGAATAAATCAGACATCTCTTATGCCTAGCTGTTAGTATATGCTGGTTTATATGTTACTTTCCACCATTTTTGATATTGAATGATATTAAATGAACAGTTGCGTGTTATACAAATTGCTTCAAAATAATTTTTCCTTGTTTAATAAATGACCACCTCTTAGGTTATTTGTCCAAACATTTACACTTATTTTTTTTCCATTGGGGGCTCTAATATGCACAATTTTAGGAGTTCAATGTGTTATCTATTATACTACAGAGGCACTTTCAAATATATACAATTAAAAGAAAGTTAACAGTAATTACCAGAAGAAATGAAGAAATTAAATTTGCTCATCTCACAGTGTCTGGGCAAGTCTGTCACTCACAAGTCTGAACTCATAAATAAATGTAAACAGGGGTTGAACCGTCAAAATATTGGAAATATGTGAATGAATAAATAGAATTCACATCTGATGTAAACAATGAACTTTCCATTTGCCTGCAAGGGAGACCCATTCTTGGAAGGCACAGCTTTGTTAATTTTATGTAAGGTTTTGGGAAGGTCAGTGTTCTAGAATTGTCAGATTTTCAGGAGCAGAAGTGTTTAGGGATTGACAGATAAGCACCTATGTTAGTAAGGTCTTGGGAGAAAGGCCACTCTTGATGGCTGACTTTCAGTAATGCGGTCACCGGAGCGAATTACTCATTGGCTGACTTTCAGAAGCCTGGGACTGTAACTGATTTGCTAACTTTCCAAAGTATAGTTATTATTCTGAGACTGCTGCTGATTGGCTGATTTTTGGGAGCAGATTTACTAATCTGAGGTTATCTCTAAAGATGTTTTCTTGTTCAGAACCTGGGATTTTAGCCAAAAGAATGGTCATTTTCTTTTTTGAATATGAAAAATTAGTACGTTTAATTCTTATTCCTCCATTTGGTTTTCCCACAACCAAGTTTGCAGGAGAGATCATAAGGAATTGTTCAAATTTTTATTTTCAGTGGTATGATATTCACCTAGTGTTGCCATCTTTTAAGTAATTTAAACTCTAATTACTATAGTCTGAAAATAACTCTAACTGCTGACTTTTAAAAAAAATTAACAGAACGACTGAATAGAGGGCTTTTAAAGCCTTCTGACAAAGTCAATATAGGATACAGGAAAATATCATTAATTATACAGCAGGTCCTGTGTATATACAGGATGTTCTGCAACCCTACTTACAAAGTTATTTCTCTAAATAGGTTTTATGTATATATGGGAAGCACATCATAAGGGTATTCTGAATAGAAAAATACCCAAACACAGATTGACACCTGCTTCAAACTTTTGATATTAATGTCACAGTTATTTTTTTAGATTTTTAATCAGAATTTTAAGAAATGTCCTCTATTTCAGGAGATAAACACTTAAGCACCAGCAAAGTTGATGCAGAAGGTCATTAGTCTCCAAGCAATTCTAAGCTTTTTGATCCTGGATAAGAATAACAAAAAATTAACGCTGGAAGAGACCGGAGAAATTTGAGGCCCAGATAAGAAAAATAATCTCTTCTCAGGATCATATCCTTAATATTAGTGTTAGGGCTGAGTTTACATTCCTGGTGTCCTGGCTGTCATTCCAGGTTGCTTCTTCATACTGTAGTTTAGTGAATGCCATGGACTTGACAGTTAGACAGTCCTAGTTCAACACTTTCTACTTCATGAGTATGGGCAAGTTATTTAACATTCCTAAGCTTCAATTTTGTGTCAGTAAAATAGGAATAATATGTTTTCCTCATGTGGTTTGTTGTATTAATTGAGATCAATCACATGTTGTGCTTGAAACTGCTTGGTATATAATCTATATTCAATACATTTTAGCTATCATTGTTATTTCCTCATATCATATTACAGTATTATATAAGAAATCAGCATACAATAAAGATAATGACTCCATGGCAGTTGAGTTTATGTGTGTAACCATCTTTCTATTTATGGTAGTAAGGTCTGTTACACACATTTATTTGAAAACCATCTGAATCTGAGAGTAATGATTTGCCTACTTTTGGGGAGCTATCTGGGAGATGGACAGGGTCTTACTCTGTTGCCCCGGCTGGAGTTCAGTGGCGCCATCGTGGCTCACTGCAGCCTCGACTTCCTGGGCTCAGGTGATTCTCCCAACTCAATCTCACAGGTAGCTGGGACTATAGGCACGTGCCACCATGCCCAGTTAACTTTTTATATTTTTTGTAGAAACAGGGTTTTGCCATGTTGCCCAGGCTGATCTCGAACTCCTGGGCTCAAGTGATCTGCCTGCCTTGGACTCCCAAAGTAATAGGATTACAGGCATAAGTCACAGCATCCAGCCACCTATTTGTATTTATTCATTTTAATTGACACATTGCAATTGTATATATTTATGGAACACAAAAAATTTTATGCCGTGCTTTGATGCATACCTATGTTGTATAATGATCTAATCCGTTTCTGCTGCTTGTTCTGTCTAATGCACGGGTGTACAATCTCTTGGCTTCCCTGTGCCACACTGGAAGAAGAATAATTGTCTTAGGCCACACATAAAATACACTACGACTAATCATAGCTTATGAGCTACTAAAAAAAAGTCACAAAAAAACCCATAATGTTTTAAGAAAGTTTATGAATTTGTATTGGGCCGCATTCAGTGCCGTCCTGAGCTACATGTGGCCCATGGACTATGGGTTGGACAAGCGACTGGACAATCCCCTAAGGTCTTGGAGTCTTCCACTGGGTTCTCAGCATTTGACTCTGCAAAGAAGAAGGGAGAGAGATCATGAATGATTGTGCAGGTTTTGCAAAGCAAGGCCTGAGAGTGGCATTGATCATTTTTGACAGTGTTCTCATGCAGAGAATACCGAGAAATGTAGTCAAGTTGTGAGCCCATGGGGTAGAGAAATAGAATTTGGAGAGCATGGCCAACACCAACATAGAGACTGTAACATGCTGATTCATATGATACAAATAGGAGGATCTGAATAACCTACAGATCATTTATTTGCTCCTAATAGCGTGAGTTAATTGGCTATGTGTCATCATTCCATAAAACTGATGAAGAAACTGAGGACATAAGTGAATTATTCAAGATTACCCACTGAGACAAGGACATAACAATTCTTTCCTAGGCACTATGAAATTAAATCTAAGGTTCTTGATTCTATATCCATGCAAATACTTAGACTAGAACCCTAGATTAATGTTTCAGTAGAAAGATATTTAAGTTAATCAGGGTAACTAACTTGCCAGTCATTGAAAACCCTTCTTATGTTTTTAATTGTTTCAAAATTAAACTTTGATTCTACATCATTATTTTTTGGAGGCAACAAGACAGATTTTACAGGTCCATTATTTTTCAGATTATTCTTAACTGCTTTTCTAGGGCTAAAAGGATTAATTTGTATTTGTTTTTTAAATAAAATTTTAGTTTGGTAAACAAAATGTCCCATTTTTCTAAACCTCACTAGCTTTGTGAATATTCATAATGCCTTAATATTTCTTTTAAATTCTGTGCTTACTTAATTAAATAATATTTTTCTTGAGGAATTTTCTGAAAGCAGCAATACTATTCTCTAACAAATTAATGAATTTTAGGCAAGTGTTTTGTGTATGTTTAAATCTTTTAAGTTATCAATTAAGCAAAACTTAGATTATAAATAACAGCAATATTTAGTATAAAAAAACAATACTTCCTGAAATGGGAATACTGGATATTTGTATACAGATTATCTCAATGATACTTTTAATGAATAAACTTGGTGAGCAAAAGCCTGTAGACATTATTTTAACTTCAGTTTTTATTTTATTAACATTGGATAATCAGAGGACATTTGCTTTTAGCTAATGTATATTTACTGGACTTTTTGAAAGGCACTGAGGATAAAGGCCAATAACTCAAACTCCTAGTAAGACCAATTTCATTCCTGTTAGGTGTTTTTATGTTTCTGCTGAATAAATGTTTGTCATATGAGTAGACATAAATTTATCTGTTAGAATTAGCATTCACTTCCAAAGCCAGTTAACTTTCATATTGATATTGTTAAATAAAAAAAAAATTGGATGACATTTGTTACACATAGTAAGTCAGGCATTATTCAGGATGATTGCGATAGGTAAAAGGACCATTGCAACAGAATTTTTCAGTGGGAGAAAGAGATTGGGTTCAATTCCTAATACAGTATGACCAAGTAGGAATTTATAGCCAAGAAACAGGGTGGATCCACAGGTCAGTGGATAAGAAATTGTGAAGAGGAAACATCAAGGGGTAGGCATGTGGAGGTCAAAATAAAAGTCTAGAGATGAATCTCTTATATTTTATTTGACATGAAAGAATTGCAGTTTGAGCCATAGATACAGACTGGAAACTCTTCAGTATATCTGAAGAGCAAAGAGAAAGTTGGGGGTTTTATAAAAAAGGAGTAATGTTACTTGTGGTCCCAAGAGAAAGTTCATTGGTATTAGTAAAGCTTTGGCGGGGGAGCGGGGGAGGGTGGCAAGCTCTAATTGGTGGGCAGAGGTGGTGGCAAAATTAGTCCTAGAGTTACAGCAAACTATCTCAGCAGCTATAGATAAACAGGTTTCAGGTTAACACAGGCTATTTCAGCAATCATATGTGCAGAGAATTACATTTCTAGAGCAATGCTATGTACTCTGAGTGCTTTTTTTCCACGTGGCCTCTCAACTCTGATTTAGTTGGGTATGAGAAGAGTGACCCAATTCAGATCATCAACTGGCACAGGGTATTTTGGCTAAACTGACCTAACAAGATTGTTGCTGAAGGCTGACTCGGGAGATCAGACATCATCTGGGGGATGATGGAGGATGAGGAAACTGATCATATAGTGAGAGTGATCAGAGATCAAGGGTGGGGTGTTAAACTGATTTAACAGAGTTCTTGCTAAACTGTATTTTTTAAAGCAGTGCACAGATGGGCCTACGAGAAGGTCTAGGAGGCTGACTAAGCAAAGAATCTTTGTCAGTACTTTACAATAAAGTTTCAGTTTATACTAAGTTCTTCTTGCATTTATCCAACAGGCTAGGCTAGTTGTCCTTTCATAAATATCACCATCCTGATTTTCTGACCTGTTATTAGGGAATGAGTTTTCAAAATAAATTTCTTTAATATTTTTTTCAAATGACTTCTGTTTTTTTTTTTCTTTTCCTTTTCTTTACTTTCCTATAGAGCTTGAAAGAGGAAAGAGGTATAGGAATTAGACCATACTCTCTCTTTTTTTGTTCTTTTAAAAATTTAGATGTATAGTAGGTCACCAAAGTTAAAAACAGCCATTCACTGTTTTAAGTAAATCTTTCTTATGTTTAACTGATTTTTTTTTTTTTAAGGTGGAGTGCTTCAAGCCAGAAGTTTTAGTTTCCACCTTTTTTTCTACAAAGAAGTCACGTAAAGATGAAAACCACAGTATCTTTTGTATAGAATTGTCACTGAAAATCCCTTTTTATGTGTTATAAGATCATCAAAAGGTGCCAAGTTTCCCAGATGAAATAGAGGATGCTCAGTTACATTTTTATTTCCTCTGAGCAGTGAATAATGTTTTAGTGTAAATAGGTGCTGATAGTTAGTTGCTGTTTATCTGAAATTCAAGTGTAATTGAGCAATCTGTATTTTTATTTGTTTAATCTGGTATCACTAAAGCATATTGGGAAGCATATTCTCTCTTTCTCTATCCCACTTCTCAAATTTTGGAGTAAGGAGCTGGACTGACACAGTTTAGGTCATGTGTCCTTTTTGAGTTTCAAGGTCTACTGCCAGGACAAGGAGTTACATTTTTTTTTTTAGAGAAATAATAACTGGTCTTGGGTTAGATACGCAGACAAATAGATGAGGACCTAAGCAGGTTTAGAGTTGGGAATATACAGAAGACAGCAAAATAGTTATGATGGTGTTCTGAGCTCTGTTTTCTAGCTTGTTGCTACGGCCCACTCTTGTTCATCTTCTTGAATTTTCTAAAGTACCTTAGCATCCTTGAATTCATTATTAAAGCTGCTTCAAAATGGATACCTCTACTTTGCGACCAAAAAATCTTAACTACATTATTCTTAATGGTAATTTCAGATACTATAGAAATATTTATTATAATAATATCTGCTTAATAAGAACATTGATTGTTTTAAAATATTAGCGTGTTGGAGCTTACCAGGGCTTTCACTACACTTCCCCTCTATCCAGTCAAAGACTCAGGATTTGACAGTGCATCCAATTAGAGGAAAATAATCTTGACACTATGCAAATCTGGTTAAAAACAACGCAGTAGAAGAAAGGATGATAAGTCCTGTTCATCCACTGCTCTTTGGTAAAGGATATGGATTCCTCTTGTCGAAGTGAAATAACTGAAAGGATCAGAATCCAGTACAAAAGAATTTATTTAACTGCAAAGTTAAATAACACATTCCAAAGGAACGGAGTCAGTGCTTCAAACCTGAAAAGTTAAGCTCTTGCTTACATAGGCAGAAAACAAAAAAAAATTAATAAGATTACAACATTTTCCATAGAAGGCTGGTTTATGAGTTACAGCAATTTGACTGGTTAAAGCTGTTTTTTTAACATCCTTTTTTTCGTTCAATTTAAAGAGTCTATTTAACATTCCATCTTAGACAATATGATAGTTATGAGGTCTTTATGTAAGAGAAGGGGAAAGTTAATCTATAATGAAAATCAACATTTAAGAGGGAAAGGGCCTTCCCTGGTGCCTTTTAGTCTTTTATAACATTTTACAAAACAGTGTAGATAAACAAAAGGCTGATCTATAATCAGAGGAATAAAGGTTACAGCTGCCTATCACATGATTCAGGACCCATGTTTACATTCCCTTAAGGCTCAAAATAATTTGAAGCTCCAATAACTTTAATTTTTAATTACTTATTTTCATACTCTTCAGTCATTTGAAGGATGTGTTTTCTTTTCTGTCTAAGATTGTTATCATTGTAAAACAATACATCCAGACAGAAGAAATATGTTTTATACAAAATACTTGGAAACCACTATCTTATAGAGCATACTGCTCTGTCTGTTTTATAGACACAAATGAAGAGGAAGCTAGTCCCTGACTCTGTGATAGACAGAAATTACCATATAGAAAACAAACTTTTTAAAAGCTTTGCCTTTTATATAGGTCATGAGATTTAAAACCTAGGTCCTTGGCAGGGTGGATTATTTCCCTAGAATATCAGAGGAAGTGAGACTATTTTTCTGGCCACTGACAAGTTGTAATTTACAAAGCTAGAGATGAGAGAGTTAGCCTTTGTAGCCATTTTACATTTAATGCTCAGTTATATGAAGTTACATGCTTCAAACTTGCATACATAATATGCTATTATAGACTATTTATAGTTCATATGTTGTTTACATGAGTGAAATAAAGAAAAATCTGTCATTTTGTATTAGTCAGTACCTTGCTGGTGGTCATAAGAAGAAACAATTACAAGCATAGAAATACTGTAAGACCTTTGTAACTGGTGCTATTAAGAAGTCAGTTTAAAACCAATGATTTTGATTTTTATTAAGAGAAGAAATAAATCTAGTAGTTTGCATTACCTAGAGCTAAATGAATTAAATAGATTTGTTTTTAATCTGCTGTTATGAGTAAGGACATTAGATATATTTCACTTTGATGATTTTGCTAACTGAAGAAATCTTTGTTGGTATTTTACAATAGTTTCAATTTATACTAAGTTCTTCTTGCATTTATACTATACTATATGCTGTATAGTATATGTACTTCTGCACTATGAATCTGAGAGCCTTTAAAGAGTAACTTTTTAAAGTAGTGCTCTGTGTAAGTGTAGGGGCCAAAGGAAAAATTCTCCTTTGCTCTCTGAAGTTTCACTGAAAAATCAACTGACAAAAGGCAGATTAATAGGAGAAAAAGTATATAGATGTATTAATGTGAACATGGGGGAGAGCAACAAAATGATTGACCCAACCCCACTATGGGGCCCAGATACTTATATATAGCCTTATTTCAGAGGGGGTGGGGAATATATGTAAATTTATTGAGGGGCAATACATTTTTACTAGAGAGAATTAATGAATCAAGGAACAGAGATTAACCTGTAAATACTTCTCTTTGGAAATTGAATGAGACTAAGAGACAGATATTATCTTGTGAGAGTTTATTGAGGTGTGGTTACATTCTTGGTCTTCTTTTCTCCAACAGATAATGAGATAACAGGGAGGATGCGTTAATCTGTTCTTACACTGCTATAAAGAACTACCTGAGAATGGGTAATTTATGAAGAAAAGAGATTTAACTGACTCACAGTTCCACAGGCTTAACAGGAAGCCTGACTCGGAAGCCTCAGAAAACTTACAATCACGGTGGAAGGTGAAGGGGAAGCAAACACCTTCTTCACATGGCAGCAGGAGAGAGAGTGAAGGGGGAAGTGCCACACACTTTTAGGCCATCAGATCTCATGAGAACTTACTCACTATCATGAGAACAGCAAGGGGGAAATCCACCACCATGATCCAATCAACTCCCGCCAGGCCCCTCCTCCAATTTGATGTGAGATTTGGGCAGGGACACACATCCAAACTGTATCAGAGGGGGAGAAAAAAAAAAAAAAAACACTATTGTTATCCTTGTAGGGTGGAGGGGGAAGCATCTGATCTTTATGTAGATAGGGGAAAAGCCTCTTCCAGTGTCTATTGATTTTTAAGGGCCTTTAATTCAAAATACTCAGTATACCTGGGAGCCATATTTTGGTGTGAAGTTCCCATGCTCCTTCAGAAAACAACATTTTAAATTGCAAACCTTCAATAAAATTTCCAATTAAAATTCTGAACTCCAAAATGAGTGGATCACACTCAGTATGTTTATATTTCCTTCTAAATTAAAGATAATATATTCAAAGCAGCTTAATGACCACAAACTGGCTAATTTTAATTAATCATCAGCAAATTGAATGATTATATATTTTCTGTATAGTGTTTCTATCAATACAAACACAAGTCACTCTTGTAGTTTTCTGTCTATTCTAATGAAAAACGTGACTCTACTAGATTTAAATTGTTAACAACTAACATTTTCTTCCTCAAAAAAAGGTTTTCTGTACTTTAGTGTCCATTTGTTAGAAGACTGACATCAACCCTAATATGATCTTCACTCATTAATTCATTCATTCAACAAATATTTATTGAATGATACTGATACTATGCCAGGTCCTGAATGGATATATGAAAGTAGAAAAAAAAATCAAGCAGATGCATTCTGTACAATTATTGAAGGTATTGGTGGTACTGGGATTTAGAAATGTACAACATAAATTAGCTTTTAATTTTTTTAAAAAATATGAAATCTAAGCTGTAGTTTATATTGGCAGGGAGATTTAATAAGAAACCTATGTGAACAGCTGGGAAAATTTTCCTCAAAGTCATAGCCAGAGCTTCATATCCAAAGGATTGGCAGTGTAGAACAAATTTTGAGATAAAATAGAAAAAATAAAATATCTGGGGAACCTGCATTTTGGCTGACCAAGAAGCAGTGCCAACACAGATGGCCACTTCTGAAGGACTAAGAAATAAAAAAAAAGGGGAGAGAACTCTGTTCATTTGACCTTCTTAGCGCTCACTGTATGTGAAAAACAAATAAATATGTATCTTGGCTCAACAGTATTTTGTGCTTCTTGACAAGGTCAAAGGATTACAGTGTTCATTGGTGGAACTTTGTGAAATTATTTACATCCCAAATCACAAGTAATTGGCCCTACTAATTGGTCTAGAGTTGCCAGATTATTTTCTGTGCACAGTAGGTGGCATATTTTTTAAGTAATGCACACAGATGAATGAGGGATTTTATTTTTATCTGGTTATGCTTCCATGCATAGGAAATCTGGCAGAATCTCTTTGAAATTCTCTTCCTGTTGAGGCAATTAGCTAAAACAACTTCAGAGACAAACGTTAGCCCATATTTATCTTTTGTGAGGTGTGATGAAGCCAACAGATGTTTCAGTTCAACAGTCCTAGATATTGAAAGAATGGGCTGAGAAGAGAGAGTCAAGTCAAAATTGTACAAGCTAGAGAGAATAGTTTTCTCTGAATTCTAACCACCCCTAGGAATATTTTGAACTGTTTACTCTTCTAATTTTATATATTTAAGATAAATCCTTAAAGTTTAGATTCACTGGTAGGCATATTCTTGGCATTTAAAGAAGGCACTTGGTTATGAGAATGAACAGTGTGTGTAAGGTCATTTAAACTGATGAAATACAGTTAAATTTAGATTTAACTTTATTTTATTTCTCACCATTTTTAGAGAAGGTATACTTTCCAAATTTAAAAATGTGTAAACTGAGTTGAACCAATTTGCTAGTGATAATAAAGGACAGTAGATTCAGGAAAATGATAGTGGTTAAAGATTCAGAATTTAAAATGACACTGCCTACCTTGAATCTGAATTATTTGACTTATTATCTGTTGTAGCCTTGGAAAAATTCTCTAACCTCTTTAAACATCTACTATTGTCATCTTAAAATACTTGAATTTATTACTATTCAGTGAGATGATGAATGAGAAGTATATACCACAGTGTCTGCCCACAAACAGTGAAAAGGTCCTATTGGGGCATTCATCATTTGGTTCAATTCAAAGAAGTCATGTTTCTAAATTTAGGAATTTATTAATCATCTGAATTAAGATTCTCTCTTATGAGACTACCTTTCTCATGGATATAACAACAGGTTATTATTTATTCATTTCATGTTGTGTATCACATCATTGATGATTGTTAAATCGAGAATATCATTAAATGGGAATAGTGAGAATGAGCATCCTTGCCTTGTTCTTGATCTGAGGAAATAATTTTGTCTTTCACCATTAATGTGGACTCGCCTTTTTAGTTTGTTGGTCACTCTAGAGATTATAATGCACATTCTTAAGATTTGTTATGTTTCTAAAATTACTTTTTTTTTTTTTTGGAAAACTCAAGGCCTATGGAATACCCTATTAATTTTTAATCCTTTTTCTGTAAAAGTTGTTTTACAAAACTATATACTTAAAACCCCAAAATATTATTATTGTTATTTTACAGTCAATATTTATTTAGACTAATTCAGATTAAATCAATATAACCTGTATTATATCTCTACATTTCCCCGAAGAGTACTATTTAGTATTTAGTATTTTTCTTAACTTGGGTCTTTCAGTATCACCTCTCTCAATTTGGATGCAAAATTCTTATAATACAGTTATCCTCATTCAGTGGTTTGAGACATCATTCTATAGTCTTCCAGCTACAATGATTTCTGTTGAGAAGTCAGCAGTTTGTGTGCTGCTATTCTGCTATATGTGAAGTAATATGTTTATGTTTTACTTTGGTTTCACTTAATTTTTTTGTCTTTCATATTAATACATTTTCTAGAATATTTATGATTCTTATGATTTTATATGTATCTTGTGCAAGGTTTTTTGTTTTGTTTGTTTTGTTTTTTTGAGATGGGGTCTTGCTCTGTTGCTGTGTAGGCTGGAGTGCAGTAGTGCCATCTCAGCTCACTGCAACTTCTGCCTCCTGAGTTCAAGCAATTCTCCTGCCTCAGTCTCCCTTTAAGCTGGGACTACAGGCATGTGCCACCATGCCTGGCTAATTTTTGTATTTTTAGTAGAGATGGGGTTTCACCATGTTGGCTTGGCTGGTCTCAAACTCCTCACCTCGGGTGATCCACCTGCTTTGGCCTCCCAGAGTGCTGGGATTACAGGCACGAGCCACTGCGCCTGTCCTATAATGCTTCTTGAATCTATAGTTAATATATTTAGTTGATATATTTTAACATTTATCTTCTTGCTAACTTTGTAACTAATATTTTTCAACAGTTTTTGAAAATGATTAGCAATTATGCCCAATCCCCTTTATCTTCATTCCTTCCAATATGATAGGCCATTATTCCATGTCACAAAGTCCATTTTGTTTTTTACTTTATTTCATCTTTTTTAGACATCTCTTTCTCTTCAATCTCTGCATTTTATTTTGACTTGCTTTTCAGTTTAATATTTTTATTTTTGTTTTATTTTTGTCTGCTGGTAATCTCATTCATTGTATATCTAATTGAGTTATTTTGTCATTTCTAGAGCTTTCATTTGGGCCTGTTTGATCATTTCTCCCTCTTGTCTTTTCAATAGTAGGGCCTTCATTCTTTGACCTCAAGGAAGTGAATTCGGCCATGTGAGCTTACAGATGACCTCAAGCCTCAGATGAAAATGCAGCCCTGGCTCTCAGCCTGTAAGACTCTGAGTGGATGACTCAGGTAAGGAGTCTTCAGACTTCTGATCTACAGTAACTTGGATAATATGTGTATGTGTTTTGAAGCTGCTAATTTTGTGGTATTTGGTTATAAAACTACTATTTAGTTATAAAGCAACAGAAGTCGCTATAAAACAGAACTATAACTATAAAGTTTAGTTTTAAAGCAACTGTTTAGTTATAAAGCAAGAGAATTGATTCACCATGTCAATCATAAGTACAATTAATAAGTAGTGAAACTGAATAAATCTTAACAAGGCAGTCAAGTACTAGTAAAGAATATTTGCATTGCACAAAGGTAACTGCTTGCTAAGCCATGTTCCTTCAAGTGCTGCAGTAACCTTATGGGAGACCGTTTTAAAAAAAATCATCCATCCCGATGCATAGCTTTTTATAACTCATACAAATTCCATAGAACCCACCTATCAATAAGGAAGAACAGTACTAATATTTTAAGACAAATGAAAGGGAAGATATTGCATTTTCTAGATAAGGAAATCCACGATTTCAGGACTGTTACTGTTCCTAATTCTGGAGAACAATGAGGACAGAAAAGAAATAGAGAAGTTTTAATTGCGTGACTCATCTCTTAAAAGGGAAGTACAGAATTTTTCCCCCAAATCTAATTGAAGCCACCCATAGCAGAAACATTATTGTCCCAGAAAAAGTGTTTATAATTAACAATGTTCTGCTTCTCTTTCCAGAGGCTAAAATAGCTGTATCTTTTAAGAATTATGCCTGTGGTTTTTGAAATATTGTTATTTGTAGTTTGTGTCTGGTGACCTCATTAAGTTAAATTATATAACTTATATAAACTCCTTTTTTTTGTCTCTCCAGACAGAAATACTGATTTATTCTTTCCCCAAATGGCATAGTAATCTCTATTTCACTTTGCTTAACATTGTATTGCATTTTTTGAGTGGATATAAATGTAAATGGAGGTAATGAATATGAGAAAAGATGTTGCCTGATTTAAAACAAAGAAGAAATCTAGGCTTGGCATCCGTATAGAAAGAATAACACTGAAGTCACTAAAATCTAAGTGAATAACAGTTCAAAGCTGCAGTAAAGAATTGCGTTTATAGGAGGAATGCCTAGTGTGCATTGATCTTCTTAAAGACCAAAGTCTGTAACTTCTGCAACTATGCTTTGGCAAACTTCTTCCTGAAAAACGATTATTTATTAGTGAAAATAAGTTTGAAGAACCTATCACAAGAAATGGTGCTTTGATCAAACTAGTTCTTTACTCTGCAAAAGCTTTAGAAGGCTGAGTCAGACTCATGCATCGATAAAATGATTGAATACATAGATGCTAATATTAGTAGCAGCAGGATGTGATTCCAGAGACTCTCACATAATTTTTGCTAGAGCATCCTGTTAAGAAAGAATGGCTCCTACTCATGTCTGTGGAATAATATTATCTTCCATAAAATTAAAAGATTGAATATAGGTTTGTTAACAGCTTCATTAAAGGTCTAGCACTAGCTTTAAATCCAAATAAAGACACCCTCAACTGCCTGAAAGTCACACTAATCAGTCTCACAATGAGAAAGCAAAATATCTAATTGCATCTTTAATGAAATGAATTATGTGACCCCTTATTCATCCTTGATAATTACAAGTGCTAGGAAGGAAATCTGAACTAAGAAATAGAAACAAAAAAAGACAGTGACAAGAATATGACTTGAATACACTGCCTCCTTTTAGAAATCAGTGTTTTTGTATTCATTGGGTTGTAGGTATGTCTGGAGCTAATGGGTATGTGTGTGTGTGTGTTTGTGTGTGTGTGTGTGTGTGTGTGTGTATGTCGGTATGTATGTTGGTATGTATTTTTTTAAAAGGGAGCTATATCGGTGGACCTAAAATATTATAATATGTACCTCTTACTTAAGTATTTATGTGCAATATATATTATTATATAAGAAATTTATATTTGTGAAACTTACATTATATGAGAATTCCAGAATAAATAAAGTTTAAGCAGTGTAGAAATGTGACGAACAAGAATCCCCATTGGTCATTTAATGCTTCTTTTCTTAAAAAAAAAATTCTTTCTTTTTTTTTTCTTTTTTCTTTCCTTTTTTTCCTTTTCTTGTCACCTTCAAGTTCCTAGTGCAGCTCTAACTCATGTGTTTAAAATATGTGTAACATGCTATGTGTGGTGGCCCATGCCTGTAATCCCATTATTTTGGGAGACCAAGACAAGAGGATCACTTGAAGCCCAGGAGTTTGAGATTAGGCTTGGCACCATAGCGATACCTTGTTTGAAAAATAATAATAAAAAAAATTTAGCCAGGCATAGTGGAGCTTGGGCAATCGAGGCTGCAGTGACAGAGTGAGCAACAGAGCGAGACCCCATCTCAAAAAAATAAAACAAAATAAACAATTTGTAACAGGCTCATTAGCTTTTGTCTTTCTTTCTTTTTCCTTTTTTTTTTTTTTTTTTTTTTTTTTTGAGACGAAGTCTAACTCTGTCACCCAGGCTGGAATACAGTGGCCTAACATCTGCTCACCACAACGTCCGCCTCCCTGGTCCAAGCGATTCTCCTACTTCAGTCACTCGAGTAGCTGGGATTACAGGCACGCACCACCGTGCCCGACTAATTTTTGTGTTTTTAGTAGAGACAGGGTTTTGCCATGTTGCCCAGGCTAGTCTTGAACACCTAACCTCAGGTGATCCACTTTGGCCTCCCAATTTTCTTCCTTGTGGGTTCTATACTTTGAAAGTATATTGCTAATAACATTGCACATAATTGTTTATTAGCCTAATGCAAATTATTGTACTTCATTTTTTAAGCGTCCTAATCCTTTTATTTGTTGCATTTTCTATTTCTACACACGGTGTTTTGTTTCATTACATATTTAAAAATTTTTTCTGTGAACTTATTTTTAGGTACACATTTTTTTGTTTTTTCCTTATAGGATTCCACATGATGTTTGTTTCTGAAATATCATGCTAGGACAATTTCGACTTTGATTTTGTCCAGGGCATCACTTGTTTGGCACAAATTTTTAATAATGCTTTTTGACTTGGGGTTTCTTTACGACAACTGGGTAGAGTACATTTGGACTCTAAACTCTGTGGGGTATGATTTCACTTTTCCATGGGATAATTTCTTTCTACTCCGATTGGCAAGAAACATTAGATTTATTGTATACTTTTTGGGTTCATATATCAAATTATTGATTTATTCTTTATCTAGAATTATATTCATTCCAACAGTCTTTGTTTTTTCAGAGACTTAAGTTGTAACTCCATACCTCCTGAGTATCTGGGCTTTCATCTCCTCTTCCTAGAGGAGGTAAAGGTTGAAACCTAACCTTCTCAACAATACGGAGTCCAGACCTCTTTCATGGCTGCAGAAACACCAGCTCACACACCTATTGCTTTGGCTTTCATCATGATCATTGTTTTGGTACTTGAATTTTTGTTTTTTGTTTCTTTCATTTTAAGCTATAATAGTTTTTAAAAAGAAAACCACATTTTTAATTCAGCATCTATTACCACCTATCATTGGAGTTGTTAGTAAAAGGTTTTTAACATCGGTTTAGTTCATCAAATTGCTGGTAATAGAGGTCCAATTCCTCTTCTAAATGGCTGCTGCAAAGTATCTTTTGATATGGACATATATTTATTAATTTATTCACTAATTCACTTAGTGATGGGTATTTAATTTCTTTTTTTACTTTTTGCAATTTTACTTATTTTAATAAAAATAGTCATAATAAATAATATCCTGTGCCTACGTCTTTAATCATTAGTGTTTCTAAATATAAGATAATGCCTCAGTAATGACATAGTTGTTTTAATGATGATGTAATTTTAAAAATTTTAACAGATATCATTACTCATCTTTCTGAGAGCAATATAAAAATGTATCATTGCTTGAAGGATTAAGTTATTCAATAAAGATAAGTAAAAAATTAAAATATTTTTCTTAGAGATCTGATATGAAAGCTTATGATTTAATACTTCATTTTCTAAATTCTGAAGGTGACTTTCTTTTATTTAAACAGAAAATAAATTATATAACACAAATGAAACCAAAGCACATAGATAGAACAATAAATCTGCCAACTTTGTGCATGGTTAACCAGGAAAGTTGAGATTAAGTGCACTATTTCTGAGACCGGAAACAAGAAAGAGATAAATTCTCACCTCCATCTAAAACTAATTCCAAACATCAACTCATAGGTAGTTATTATTTTTGGCTTACTGGCTAAGGCTGGGACCACTGCTGCTGCCTGGCAGAATCCCTGGGGAGGCCATGGTCTGTGGTCATGTCGATGGAGTATCAATATGTGAGTTAGATCACTTTCAAGATATCAGATAGAATAATTGCTTCTATGAAATTTGACAGCTGCAGCCTTTAACATTTATATTGCCAAATAATTTTAATTTCACTGTGGGGTGCTTGAACTACATCTCTGTCTTTGTTGACCAAAAATTTTTCCGTGAAACCAACCCAGTTTATCTGTTAAAAAAAGTTTGTGGAACTGATCCAGTTCTACTAACTATGCCTGAAATATATTTCTTATATCCCATTATCATATCTTGTCTTACATTATACATTTTCATAGGAACTTGTTACATTAAGTGACTATGTCACAAATATTTTTGCATGGTACACCCACCTTCAAAACATACACTAATGCACAGAACACAGGATTTGGCACATAGTGTAATATTAATAAATAGGTTGTTTAATTTTATACCAGCAATATTTTATAGGGGGAAGGCAATATAGAGTGTTCCTTAAGGTAAGGATGTTACTGTGGTAAAAATCCTCAGAGTAACTGAATTTATGTCCTGACTTTTTCCTCAGTTTTGAAGATGATCATTTGACAGAGTAATGTCAGCAATGACAAGAAGAAAAACTTTAAAAAAAAAACAAAAACAAAAAACGATTTTGAGCTAAATGTTGTGCTAAGTACCTTCCAAACATCATCTGTCCTAAAATCTATAGTGATCCTATGAGGTAGATGCATTTATCATTCCATTTTACATTTGAGGAAACTGAGGTTTAGAGTTTACTTAAGGTGCTTAAATCACATAGCTGGTAAGTAGTGAAACTAGAATTTGAGTCTATAAAATCTAAATTCAGGTCTGGATTTATAACAACTCTATAATACTGCCTCTGTATCTTCTCTTATCCTCTTGAATCTAAAATAATAATTTCAATGTTCAGTAATCTTACCACCACCTTTTTAGACAGACTTTCTTACACCACAAGAATAACATATCTAAACAATTCCAATAAACAGAGAAGCCAAAACCTATTTATTATCAATTAACTCTTGATTATCTATCAACTGACCATCAGTGGTATTAAGGTCTATTTTTTTTCCCTTGTCCGGACTGGGGCAGAGCTAATTTGGGGATGGTCAAATAAAAAGGAATTCAAAGCAGTGTCACAGGTCTCTGAATTTATGTCTGGTATCAAATAATGGTAATTCTAGCATTAATACTGTTGGATCAGGAACTATACTTAGTGTACAGTCAAATAATATATTTCAATAACTCTTTTCCACATGAATAAAGCAAAACCTGAGAACATTAAGTGACTTCACAAATTTGTGCAACTAGTAAGTAGGGGTTCCAATAATCAAATTTTATGCAGTATTCAATTACTTAATTCAACAAGTACTTATTAAGAACCTATCAAACGTCAAGGACATTTCTGTGTAAATAAAACTGACAAAATTCCTTGCCCTTTTAGAGTTTATATTTTGTTGGAGATATCTAAGTGGATAAGTTAAATATATTTTATGTCCACTAGCAATAAATTCTGTGAAAACATATAAAATGGAAAGTGAGAATAAAGAGAATTTGAAGAAAGGTGGCATGGAGGTGTGTAGGTTACAATTTTAAATAAGCTGGTCAGGAAAGTACTTGCCAAGAATTGAAGGAAGTGAGAGAATGAAACGTGGGGGTCTCTGCCTGTGACAGTTTACTTTATGTGTAAACTTGGCTAGGGTATGGTGCCAAGTTGCTTTTTTAAAAACCAGTCTAGATATTATTGTGAAATTTGTGTTTGTTTTTAGATGTGACTAACTTAAATCAGTAGACATTATGTAAAGCAGATTAACTTTTATAATGTGGATGGACCTTAGCCAATCAGTTAAAGGCCTTTAGAGAAAAGATTGTGCTCCCCTGAATGAGAAAGAATTCTGTCTCCAGACCGCAACATAGAAATTCTGCTTGTCTCCAACCTATGAACTTAAAGACTGCAGCATCAACATTTTTTTTAGAATTTCCAGCCTGTCCTGTGAGCATCAGGCTTTCCTGTCTTCCAAATGACTTGAGACATTTCCTTCAAATAAATCTCTTTATCTATCTATCTATCTATCTATCTATCTATCTATCTATCTATCTATCTATCATCTCTCTATCCTAATGGTTCTGTTTTTCAGAATCCTAATACAGTACTGCTATGGTCTGAAATATGTCCCTCAAAATTCATTCGTTGAAATGTAATGGCCAATGATGATAGTATTAAGAAGTGGGTTCTTTAGAAGGTGATTAAATCATGAACATAGGGCAGTCATGGAAAGGATTAAAGCCCATACAAAAGGGCTTGAGAGAGTGTGCTCACGGCCTCATACATTAGGTGTATGAGCTCTTCATCATACACCTAATGCTGGCACCTTGATCATGTGCTTCCCAGCCTCCAAAGCTGTATTATTTGTAAATTACCCAGTCTCAGGTATTTTTACAGCAGCACAAATGAACTAAGATATTTTATTCAATTGATTCACTCAACAATATTTTATTTTTTAGGTTTAATAGGTATGAGTTGCCATATTAAGGACTTGTAATGCAATGTTGAACAAAAAAGTGACATGAACCTTGACCACATGGATTTTCAAAATAACAACGAGGGCAGACAGAATAAATAAGATAATCATAAAATAATAAAATATTAAGACTGTGACAAGTGTTTGAAGGAAAGGAATTGGTGTCATTAGGGTAAGTGATAGAGCTTGATCTAACCGTGGACAGTGGTAGATCAGGGAAAGTATCCCTTCAAAGTACAATCTGAGCTCATATCTGAAGGAAGAATAGAGCTAAATTAAGACTATTGAGAGCTAGGGTTTGGATCATGATGGTAAGACTCAGAAATAAAGTATGTTTCAGGTATAGAAATATGAGCAAAATATGATCAAATGATCATCTGTCATATGATGATCAAAATATGTGCAAAAGTCATTGGCAGGAGGACATGTGATTTGAGAAGCAGAGTGAAGGCATGTGTGTCTAAAACCAGAGGTCAAGGAGCAATGTGGTATGAAATAGGATTTATAAGGGTGAATAAAGGCCAGACCAGGCAGGGTCAATACCTTTATCGCTACTGGTTTATGATTGGGTAGTTGCTATGGGCCAAATGTTGGCATGCCCCCAAAATGTAACTTAACTACCAATGCGTTAGTGTTAAGAGGAAGGACCTTTAGGAGGTGAAATCATGAGGGGAAAACACTCATGAATGGGATTAGTGCCCTTATAAAAGGAATACAAGGGAACTGTTTGCTTCTTCTACCCTCTTCCATCCCGTGAAGGCACAACAGGAAGGCACTATTTTGGAAGCAGAGAGCACACCCGCACTAGACACTGAATCTGCTGGCACCTTGGTCTTGAATTTCCCAGCCTCCAAAACTGTGAGAAATAAATTTCTGTTGCTTACAACTAACCCAGTCTAAGTATTTTGTTATAGCAGCAGGAATAGACTAAGACAATAATCTACTAACATTTTCAAAATATGTTCACCTGTAGTTTTCTTATTTTATTTTCATACCATCCATGTGATACAGATAGTTTAAACTAGAGTTGACAGATGGAGTCACAGATTCAATTTAATGCCCAAGGTCCCACAACAAGTTAATGTTGGAATGGGGAACCAAATATTATGAATTCTAATGCTGGTAATTTCTCCCAGGTCATGCTGAAAATTTAGTTTGATTTCCAGATCTCTTCCTTCTTTCTCGATTTTTGGCAATGATATTTGATTGTGCATCTAAAACCAAATAGCAAGTACATGAAATTTGTGTAGTTTTGTAGACTAGAGATTTCAGACCCTTGTCTTTTTGTCTGGTACTTTGGGTTTAATATTAAATCACTATCAATAGAAACTGCAGCAATTTTTACTGATATGCTCAAACCAAAATTTTTAAGATAATAATTTTTTTCAGTTCTTGATTTTATTTTAAATTATTGTTGTATTTAATACAACTGTGAGACTCAAGGAGCTTGATTATTTATACTCTGTAACTGTGAATCTCTCCTTATATATTGATTTATGTAAATGTTCCAATGAGAATGCCTTCACACAGTGCAATAAATTCCATATGCATGAAATGTCTTCAAAAACTAAGAAATATTTGTGGGAATTCTATGAAAGTATTTAACAAGAACAGCTTGTGCTGATTCAATATTATCCTTTTGCAATAAAAATGATTCCAAACCTAAACTCTAAGAATCATTCCTCTGCAAGTCCAACATTATATGTTAGCTCCAGTTTAGCATGGGAGGTAGATTTGTAGGGGATTTTTATATGGCATTATAGGGAAATTTCTCACTCACTTAGTATCAACTAGAAAGTTTTCCAAAATAAAATCAATAGTCATAAATGCTTACATATATAGTACACATTTGGTTCAATTGAATCCACATTCCCATCAAACACAGAATTCCCAGAATAGAATAAAGCAATAATACCAAGACCAGTTATACCATAGGGGCTTTAATATCTCAGAAAACTTTCAGACACATATTTCTATAATTTAATAATTATTAACATGATTTAAAATTCATATATTCATGTTGAGTATTTCTAAAATACCTTTAAATAGTATTTGTTCTTTTAAATAAATGCATTTAATACTTTGTGTTAAAAAATAATAAAATCTATATTTTACAAATCTCTAGCCCTTCTTTTGCTTATTAATATTTTCTTTTTTTTTTTTGAGACGGAGTCTCGCTCTGTTGCCCAGGCTGGAGTGCAGTGGCCGGATCTCAGCTCACTGCAAGCTCCGCCTCCCGGGTTTACGCCATTCTCCTGCATAGGAACTATTTTATTTGAGATGGTGCTTTATGACTATTTTGTTCTACTTCCCTGTACCTTTTAATAGTACCTCTCAGCACTAATAAATAGCCATTTCATTTGGCGTTTTTAAAATTTGATATATAAGACCTTACAACAAATTCCATGTCCTGACCCACTCCTAATGATACCCCTAAATATTTCTAGTTATTTGATGGCCAGAATTTCTTGTAATATTAGTTACATAATTCTGTGTGGCAAATAGGGGAGCAATCAGAAAAGTATCTCTGAATACCTGTTGTCCTATTTTTAAAGTGGTCTATAATAGGTCTTAAGCCACAAGAAATGGAAATACTTTCATTCCATAGATAAGAGAGATGAGGGATTTAACAAAATCTTTTAACCAAAAGAAGCTTAAAAGAAAAAAAAAGCAGAGATAGGCTTGTCATGGCAGTTTTATAAATGCTCTATATTTAAACATGCTAATTAGACATATACATCAAATCTGTTTTAGTATTAGCAAAGGGATTATGAATGTATAGGTTAATGAAGACATAAAAACAGCTTGTAATAAAAAAAAAGGGTGTAGTGAACATGTCTTATCATAGGGGTATAGACAGCATTTTGGGAAATACACGGAAGATGCAATACTGAAAGTTTCATTGTTAGAGTATGTGGTTGCAGACATAAGCAGGAAGGAGAGCACCACAGCACACCACCCCAAGGAATGTCATGTGATCATCAGGTGATGGTCAGGCAGTTGCTAAACTGTCTCTCTGAAATGATAATTTGTTGCAGCTGGCACCCGGGGAAGACAGTATTCCAAGAGAGAGAAAATACCTGGAGTTGGTGATCTGCAGTTTCCCAGTAAGATCTCAGGAGCTGGGCGAGCAGGCTCGAGCATGTGTACTGAGAGGTAAAATGAAAAATGTATTACCTTCCTCTGGAGGCATGGACTGGTACAGGAAAATCAACGCTAGAGAACACCGTGCATAACCTCAGTAAATGCAATATGCATGCAGTCACCCTCCCAAGTGCTGACTGACACTGGGCATGGGTCAGGTGAGCAACAGCCTGCCTCAAGGGAGTAGAAACGCAAATCCCAGAACCAAGCCAATTATAAAAATCCCAAGCCAAAGGCTTGGGTGGGGCACTTGTATCTCTCCAGTTACCAGCTTGGCCCTTCTTCAAAATGTGTGAAATGGCCTCTGCAAAAATCATAGCTGAGGAAATTATGACAGTGAAAGAGATCAGACCTAACCAACTCATCTTGCTTCTAACCTCTAAGTTGTCTTGGTTCATTCTTGGGCATAGGTCGAACTACCCTTGGGAAGGAATTTATAGATTAATCTCTGAAAAAAAATTGATAGTAGCCCTTTCTTGAAAGAAAATAAAACCCGTTCTTGCCAGGGGATGAGCCTGCCTTCATAGGACTAACAAATTAGCTAGAAGATTAGAGGTTATGGTTTGAGGACCCTGCAGCCTCTGACTGCAAAAGTCTGAACCTCTCCAAATTGCTCCTGGGAATAACATCACTGCTGTAAAACCTAAAATCAGTACTTGAGATATTTTGCAAGACCCTGCATTCTGATGCAGCAGATGACACCACCCAGACCAATCATCTGGCTCAACCAATTCTGCAGTCCCACCCAGGAACAGAAGTCAGCAAGAAGAACTCACTTTAACACCTTATGATTTCATTCTCAACCCAACCAATGAGCACTCCCTACTTCCCAAGTCTATATCTGCTAAATTTTCCTTAAAAACTCCAATCCCTGAGTTTTTGGGGAGACTGATTTGAGTAATGATAAAACTCTTGTCTCCCACACAGCCAGCTCTATGTGAATTACTCTTTCTCCATTGCAATTCCTCTGTCTTGATAAATTGGCTCTGTCTAGGCAGTGGGCCACATGAACCCATTGGGTGGTTACATGTACTTTGCTTCCTTTTGCTCCTGCTCTAAAATTTGCCTCAGTCTCTGCCTCTGCCTTAAACCTATTTCTGCCCCTTGGCCGAATTCTTTCCTCTGAGAAGCAAGGACTCAAGTTTGCTGCAGACCTGTATGGATTCACTGCTGGTTACATCATCACTGAAATAAAAATTTAGTTTGTATTAGATTTAAAACATCTGCTCTGCAGAAGACACTGTTAAGAGAATCAAAACACAAATGACAGATTACAAAAAAATATTTTTGCAAAATTAAAAAATACAAAGAACATTTAAATCTGGCTCAAGCCTGTAATCCTGGCACTTTGGGAGGCCGAGGCAGGTGGATCACGAGATCAGGAGATCAAGATCATCCTGGCTAACATGGTGAAACCCCGTCTCTACTAAAGATACAAAAAAAAATTAGCCAGGTGTAGTGGCATGTGCCTGTAGTCCCAGATACTTGGTAGGCTGAGGCAGGAGAATCACTTGAACCCAGGAGGTGGAGGTTGCAGTGTGCAGAGATGGCATCACTGCACTCCAGCCTGGGAGACTGAGCAAGACTCCATTTAAAAAAAAAAAAAGGAAGTGTTTTTCTGCACAAAAATATGCATATGGATGTATACAGCAGCTTTTTTTTCCCCATGATCACTAAAAACTGAAAGCAACCAAGATATATTTCAATAAGTGAATTTTTATAAACACACTGTGGTATATCTGTAACGCCTAAGATTCTTGCCTAGCCACAGCAAAAAAAAAATGGTGTGGTGACTGACCACGGCCGGTGATAGAGACATGGACCGAGAGCGAGAAAAAAAACCATAAGCTTTATTAATCTGAGTGAAAGTACAAAGCTTCCACAGCATGGAATGGGTCCGGAACAGGTAGCCACTGTTGGTTTTGGGTGATTGCCTTTTAAACTCTTTAAGGTGGGAGATGTGTGAGGCTGGAAGCTTGTCACAGGAGCAAGGAACAAAGGCATTTTGTGCCTTTGTTTTTAAATTATTTTGTGACAAGTCTTAGATTTTGAGGAAAACTGGATTTGCAACTTAGATTTTATCTACTTTATGACCTTGCAGTGGCATGGCAAAGAAGACAGGATCTTACAGGACTTTACAAAGTATATTGAAATTGGGAGCATAGATAAGGTCCTCTGGTCACAGGAAAATGGGCAGTTAACATTTCTTTTATTTTAGTTTCAGGGGAGGGGGAAGGGAGAGAGGGGGAGAGCACACAAGGAAACTTACAGCAAAATTTTCACTGTTTATAGCTTTCTTGGGGAGGAAAACACATGCACAAATCCCGGTGTTAGGAATATTTTAAGCATATATCTTCAACATTATTCATCAAGGACTAAGTAAGTCCTGATGCAGGAAATGAGTGAGTTTCACAGCTTTCGGGGTCCCTACTTGACCCAGGAAGCCCAGCTGGCACCTCCTCTCAGTCCTGCCTCTAAACAGGACACCCCAACTACTGTTGGAAACTATGCGGCAGTCGTTTCAGCTACTTCCTGCTGATTAGGGGCGAAGAAGGGGCCTGCAGTTTGGTGTTCTCCAGAGGGAGCTTTCTAGGCTAATCGAGGGACCAGTGGGTTGAACCACAGGTCCTCGGTAGAAGCCGTGAGTTGAGCTCATTTGAGGTTCCATTTGTAAGATCATTTGTAGCTTGATGGCTTCAATCCTGGAGGGAACAAATTTGACAAGGAGGTTAAAAATGCAAGGGCCAAAGGCGTGTAATAGTAGGATGGCTGTCACAGGTCCTAGAAAGGGGAGGAGCCAAGGTATCCATCGGTTAAACATATTCCAGGGTCCTGAGTGTTTAAGCTCATTTTTCCTACTTTTTATCTGTTCTTTTATTTCTTTGACATTTTCAATAATGATTCTCAACTGATTAACGGAATAGCAACATGAACTGGGAGAGTGCAGGGGAATGAAGGAGAAGGCATCTTTGAGGTCAAAACAGTGAACCATTCTGCTTCCTCTGATATTTGAGAGAGCAGTGTATAAGGGTTGGGTACAGCAGGATATAAAGGAATTAGTGCCTCATTGATGATTCTGAGGTCTTGCACTAGTCTCCACTGACCATTTGGTTTTTGTTTTCCTAGGACTGGGGAGTTGCAAGGACTGCTGCATTTTCTTACTAACCCTTGAGTTTTTAAATGTCTAACAATATCCTGTAATCCGTTGTGAGCTTCAGACCTTAAATGATATTGCCTTTGACAAGGAAAAGTGGTGGGGTCTTTTAGCCTGATTTGAACTTGGATGGCCATTCTTTGCCCTTCCGAATTGTCCTTTCAATGCCCAGACTTCAGAGCTGATTCCTTCTTCAAGGAGGGGACAACAAATGGGTAATTTGTTCCCCATATTCATGTAGATAATAGCCCCAGCTTTGACTAATATGTCCCTCCTTAATAAGGGTGTGGGACTTTAGGGCATAACAAGAAAGGCATGTGAAAAGAGCAAAGTCTCCTAATTTCAGCTGAGGAGGCAGGAGAAATACCTGGTTACAGGCTGTCCTAAGATTCCTTGGATAGCAACGGACTTTGAGGACAGTCACCTGGGGCAGGAGATTAAAACTGAGAAGTAAGTATCCAGGAGGAAGTCCACTTCCTGGCCCTCCATGATCAAACTTACCCGTGACTCTGTGAGGGTGATGGCATGAGCTGGTGCTTGCCCTGGGCACCCTCAGTCCTGTTGCTGAATCATCTGGTTGGGTGCTTCTGGCCTAGAGGGCCTTCATCCTCTGGGGCAGTGTGTCTTCCAGTGATTGCCTTGGCATATTGGACGTGGGCAAGGGGACAGTTTATTTCTGCTTGGACAATCTTTCTTAAAGTGTCCTTGCAAAGCACACTGATAACTGATAACAAGCCCTACTAGGCAATTGGCCTGCTCCTCTTTTGGTTCCCTCTGAGCCACCAAGGTCTGCCTGTCTGAGGGCCATCACTAAGGCTGCAGTCTTTTTCTTATCTTGCTTTTCCCTTTCGGCCTGTTCCTCTTGGTCCCTGTTATAGAACACCTAGGTTGACAGGTTTATTATGCCTCCAAATTTTTTTCTGGGCCTATGACACACTTTTGGAGTTTTCTCCTAATATCAGCTGCTGCTTGGGTGATAAATTTATCCTTTAGAATAAGTTGGCCTTCCAGGGAATCCGGAGTTAGGGAGGTGTGCTTTCTTAGGGCCTCCCTTAGCCTTTCTAGAAAAGTGGAGGAGTTTTCCTCTTTTCCCTGTGTAATTGTGGATAACATTGAGTAGTTTGGAGTCTTTTCCTAGTCTTCCTCAACCCTTCTAAAATGCAAGTTAGGAAATGCCTGTGGCTCCAATCTCCATGATCTGCATCAGTATCCCAGTGAGGGTTTACAGTGGGGACTGCCTGTTGCCCTGTGGGGAATTTTTCCCTCTCTTCCAGGGCCTTTCAATTATTTACCTGGCTAAGGTACCACAGATCCCCAAATTGCTGGGCTCCTGTTAAAGCTGCTTCCTTTTCAGTAGGACTTAAGGTCTGATCAAGAAGTAACATGATATTTCTCCATGTTAGATCAAATGACTGCCCTAATCTTTGCAGGGTATCTATATAGTTATCAGGATCATGAGAGAATTTCCCCAAATCTGCCTTTATTTGTTTTAAATCTGAGAGTGAGAAAGTGGCATGTACGTAAATGGGTCTAAATTCTCTTCCTACTGTTTGTAAGGGACATAGTTTGGGTGCCTGGCTTGCAGAGTTTACATTTTCTTTCCAGTGTGCCTTTAACACTTTGAGGGGGCCAGATGGAAGAGAGTCAGTGGGGGAGGAGAGTGGGACTGAGGGAAGAGGCCCTGAGTATGGAGGCAATTGTGGGCCTCTGTCATTTGGGCAAAGCTTGCAGACTTGACACAGGGCAGTATTGTCACAAAGGACAAAGAAAGCCTGTACATAAGGGACTTCACTCCATTTACCTTCCTGTTTACAGAAAAGATCTAGTTGTAGAAGGATGTTATAATTAATACTTCCCTCAGGAGGCCAAGTTTCTCCATTTTGTAAGGAATACTGTGGCCAGGCAGTGGTACAGAAGAAAATCAGCTGTTGCTTTTTTAAGGTTTCAAGGTTGAATTTGTCCTAGTTATTCAGGATACATCTTAAGGAAATGTCCAGTTTTGAAGATGTGCCCATCTGGAATTTTAAACACAGGGATGCCCGCACCCCTGATTAGTCCTGGGACTCATCTTCCCTTAGAGCGTCCCCTAAGGGTCAGGTCCAATTGTGCTCAAAGCTACTTTTCCTGAGCTCTCCGTCTACCGGATTTAACCATGCCTATCTGAGGGATGGAAACTTCCATTTTCCCCTGCTGTGCAGCCATTGACCACTAAACAGGGTACAAGGACTGTTTGATTTACTGTGGTCCTTCTGCCAATGCATCCTACCTGTTCCAGAGTGTCAAGGCCTGGGTCGGAGGCACCACTGATGCTTGCATACTAAGGCCCAATTTATGTGGGCCTGGCCACAAAACTGTCCTTCAAGTAGAAATCTCTGAATTAGCGACAGGAGGCTTAGTAAGCTTAAAGAGGGTGTGGATGTCCTCTAGGTCAGGGCTGAGAGAACAGCTGCTGTACAGAACAGCCTTCTGTCCCCACTTGCCATCAAAAGAGTAAGCCCCCCGTCTTGAAGCGGTACCAGTATCCTGTGTCCCAACTGACTATATTTTCTTCCATCCAATACCAATTATTGAATGGTTGAAACAGCAATACAACAGCTCTAAGACCTGTGCCTGTGCACCACAGATTGTACTTGAGAGGCCCCAAGGAAGGGGAAGGTTTATTTGGGGAGCAATGGAGGAAATGCCCTAAGGCTTCTACTATCCACATGAAAATTACAGACCTGTCTTTAAATTGTCCTGATGTGGGGGACCATACACTATGGTGGGGAACGGGCCCTTCAAAAGAGCCATCAAATGGTGACACCTGCCTAAACCTTGGAGGGCACCATGAACAGGGATCTTCTGGGCACCACCCCAAGAATTTAAGACTTCTAAACAGGGAATCTTGATCCTGCCTAGCTGGAATAACTTTGCTTACGAGGTGAGGAAAGAAGTTTAATAGGACCCAGGAAGCAGGAGTCACAAGATGTGGCTATCTCATGCTCAGTAACCATGCAGGGGGAGCCTTTAGTGGGGCCATAGTCTCAACCAGGATATCTGGGAGAACAAGACTTCTACGGAGCACTCCCAGGTGTACTTCGGGACCACCAAGGAAAGCAAAAGAGTTAGAACTGGTTCCGGACAAACCAACGCTCCTGACCCCACGGGGTCGGGGGTGGTTAGAGAGCCCTTTCCAAGACAGCCTGACACCTGTGTCTTTAGTCAGGTGGCCGTGCTATTCACCTTTAAGTGGCTGACAGGTGCCCTGTATTTAGCCTCCTAATTCTAAGGAAGTACAGGACAGAATAGCAAGCGAAAGAGGTTCAATCGTACTCACTGCCTGATGATCTAGATGCCTTTCCTGGAGTCTCCTGTCTGGCTCGCCAAGATGTAACGCCTAAGGTTCTTGCCTAGCCACACCAAAGAATTGGTGTAGAAGCTGACCATGGTGAGTGATAGAGACATGGACCAAGAGCAAGAAAAAGCTGTAAAGCTTTATTGAGCAGAGTGAAAGTACAAAGCTTCCACAGGGTGAAAGGGGTCCCGAATGGGTAGCCAGTGTTGGTTTGGGTGATTGCCTTTTAAACTCACTAAGGCAGGAGATGCATGAGGTGGGAAGCTTGTTACAGGAGTGAGAAACAAAAAGCAGTAAATTATTTTGTGACATGTCTTAGATTTTGAGAAAACTGGAATTATAACTTAGGTTTTATCTACTTTATGACCTTGCAGGGCATGGCAAAGGAGATAACATCTTACAGGACTTTACAAACTATTTTTACAAGGAATTGGAATTGGAAGTATAGATAAGGTCCGCTGGTCACAGAAAAATGGGCAGTTAACATTCCTTTTACTTTAGTTTTGGGGGAGGGGGAAAGGAGAGAGGGAGAGAAGATACGAGGAAACTTACAGCAAAATTTTCACTGTTACAGCTTTCTTGGGGAGGAAAACACATGCACAACTCCTGGTGTTAGGAATATTTTAAGCATATATCTTCAATATTATTCATCCAGGACCAAAGTAAGTCCTGATGCGGGAAATGAGTGCATTTCACAGCTTTCTGAGCCCCTACTCGGCCCAGGAAGCCCAGCTGGCACCTCCTCTCACATCCTTACCATTGAATATGATTCAACAATAGAAAGAGAAAATAGGCCACAAACAGACATGAATAAATTATATTGAAGTCAATCTGAAGAAGCTACATACTTTACTATTAAACTGTGACATTTTGTAAATGGCAAAACTATAGAAATAGTAAAAAAATTAGTGTTTTTCTAGGAGTTCTAGGAGAGGGATAGTGAGCTGAATAGGTGAAGCATGGGAGATTTTTTTTCTAGAGTGGTAAAGCTAATCTGTATGATAATGTAATAGTGTATAAACAACCCTATACTTATATATATGTGCTATGTATATAATTATATGTGCTATGATTGAACAATTAAATACATAAATGGTGAATTGTGAGAGCCAGGTTTCTCATTTTTGGAATGTTAGTTTATAGGTAAGTATTTAGTAGAAGCTAGAATAATTCATGTGATAATATAATTTTTCGAGTTAGGGGCCCACATATAAACTTATGTTTAGTTCAACAGAGATAGTTTCACATAGACATGTTTATCGATATGTATGCATACGTGGGTTAGTAGTCACACATATATTTCCTTGCTCTGTCAGTTGAGAACCCCAGAGGCAATGACATTCCAGTATCAGTGACCACACCAAGTGCCTAAATCTTGGTTTTTAATATTTTCTTAAAAAAAGGAATGAACTTTGGGAGGCCGAGGTGGGCGGATCACAAGGTCAGGAGATCGAGACCACGGTGAAACCCCGTCTCTACTAAAAATACAAAAAATTAGCCGGGCGCGGTTGTGGGCGCCGGTAGTCCCAGCTACTCGGGAGGCTGAGGCAGGAGAATGGCGTGAACCCGGGAGGCGGAGCTTGCAGTGAGCCGAGATCGCGCCACTGCACTCCAGCCTGGGCGACAGAGCGAGACTCCGTCTCAAAAAAAAAAAAAAAAAAAAAAAAGGAATGAGGGAATTTGTAGAGAAATGGCTGATTCCAGGATTGAGAAAGAAAAGTTATTTAAGATGACCTTGAAAGAAGAAAGTACTCAAATAAAAAATAAGCTCATAATAATGAGAGTGTGTGAAAGGAACACAGGAGCCAACCAGAAGAGCTATCAATGGCCAAAGCTGAAACAGTTTGAGGAACAAAATATGTAATTGTAGTATTCGATTATAAACAAAAGTATAAAATGAATATCCGTGAGTCCGTACTGATATAAATAATTGAATAAGTAAATAAATGGAAGAGAAGAGGCAAATTTGTGCAGAAGAATTACAAATAACTTAGGTAGACATTATGCTGCATTAGTATTAAGTGTGGGCTGCTTGTAGTGACCTCTTTCCAATGAGTACAGTAAGGAAAAGATATAAAAAAAGAATAGCTATTCAGGGGAGAAACATGACAAACTACCTCAAGCAGGTGATCAAGGTCAACATAAACAGTGATGTCATGTCAGTATTATGTTCCATTTGTATATGATGAAATTGGTAATTTATCTTGGTCATCTTCCTCTCAAAAACCCAGAACCCTAAAGTAATCATAAGAAAAATCAACAGACAAATCTCATGTGAAGAATATTTTATAAAATACCTGACCATGATTCTTCATAGCTATCAATGTAATCAAAAACAGGAAAGGCCTGAAAAACTGTCACAGTCAAGAGAAGACAAAGAACACACGATGGCTAAATGTAATGAGGTATCTGAGATGAGATCCTGAAAAAACAACAAAAAATATATTGGGTAAAAAATAAGAAAATGTGAATGAAGTATGGATTTCAGTTAATAATGATGTGTCAATATTGGTTCATTAGCTATAACAGATGTACCACAGTAATGGAAGATGTAATGATAGGGAAAAGTGGGTATGGAGAATGTGAGAACTCGCTGTACTGTCTTTGCAATTTTTTGGTAAATCTAAAATTGCTCTAAAATGAAAAGGTTTTATATTCATATAAAAAATGAGCTAGGACCCAAAGAATAAGAAGAACACAGACGATTCTAAGTACACTTTTTCAGGCAGAGAAAATAATAAGAATAAAGTATCTAGGATAAGCGTAGTTTAGCAAATTCATATAATAGAAATAAAATTAATTTGTCTGGGAAGATGGAAGTAACATAAGTATCTCCAGGTATATAGATGATTATGAAGAACTTGTCATATTTAACCAAACCGCTGCAACCTTGCATGGTGTGACCATTTCTTAACATTCATTATGGGATCTTTTGTCATAACGGACAAAACTCCAGATTCTTGATTTTATATTTTAAGTTAATAGCATCCAAAAGTTTGATGACTCAATAAGCTGTATCTGTTATACCAGAATGAACAGACGGTATAATGCTTCAAAAACATGATTGTTCACTTAGACAGCAATCCCTGATGGCATAATTCATACTTCAATAATTTGGCAAGTTAATTGAGGAACAACTCAGAATTAACTATTTAGAAAATTAAATTAGCATCCAAATTGACACAGCAAAGTAAATCCTAAAATAAATGAAACGCAGTGCCTGAGAGAATCATAAAAGATGCTGACAAACGGGATTATGTAACAGCTTTGCAGTTTCCTGTTATTTGGCAAGGACAACCTAGAGGGCCATTTTTATGTCTGGGTCTAATAGTAGAAATGTAATATTACATGGATCAAGAAGTAGGAAACAGCATAAATGTTTGATTCAACTCATTGTAAATAAATCTCTTTATTTCCTAAGGAACAGTAAAATTTTTACATAATTTTAAACAAGTATAGCCTGGTGTCATTGGGTAATGTGTCACAAATATAAATTAATATTATTCTCAACAACTTTTAGTCTAATTTCATGTGTTTTCTAGAATTGACATAACACGACTTGAACTCCTGATTTAACACATCTTATGGTCTTGCTTATAGTTGTTCACAAGTTAATTTATTTGAAAACGTGCTAAATAAAAATTCCGAAAAGGCAGAAGATGTGATTTGTAGAATCTGAGAATAATACGACATGCTTACAAGCCAACAGATATTCTTCTGCTCTGGTACATAAGTTTTATTAGGTTACTGGAGTAAAATACATTTTTTCTTTGTAATTTTATGCATTTAGTGAGATTATATAATTTGTTCATTTCTATTTTTTGCTTAATATTTTAAGTATTTCACTTTTTATATATAGGTTCATATTGACATAAGAAGTAATAGTGGAATTCCAATTCTTTTTCCTACATTATCGTTCAGGTGCCTCATCACCATGAATTACTGGGCAATTCATATGTTCAAATAACCATGTAATGCTCCCTTTATTATGTAATCAGTGCCCCTCTCCCATGTCTTTTCATCTGTTCAAGCACCACTTAGTTAAAGCCTTTAAACTTCAGTTCCTTTGTTGTAATAATCCAATGAAGTGGTAGCTATTTTTATAATTTTCTTACAGATGAAACAAATTAGGTATGAAAATAATAATTAATATATCCAAATTCATACACTTACAAAGTGATGATAAAATAATTATTAATATCTCTTGAATATTAGTTATTAGATACATTAGAACATTTTTAGATATTGGAGTTTCTCTCTAATTTTTAGATATCTCAGTTTCTCTAGTTTAAATTTCTAGTTTATTTTGTTTATTTATATGACAACCACTTACCTGTCACCAGAAACTATTCTAAGCAACTTACAAATATTAACTTACAGCAATCTTATGAAATCTACACTAATTTTATTTCTAGTTACTATGAGGACACTGAGGCATAGGGAGGTAAAACAGCTTTCCGAAGGTCATGCATTCAAACTCAGGGAGGGGGACTATAGCCTGTGCTTTTAACTGTTATGTTCTGTTGCCTCTGATCCTTTGATTTGTCCAAATAATCAAGGTAATTTATATATCTGAAGATGATGAAATAAGAGATGTCTCACTTATAATGCAGAGTAGTTATACTCTTCATAAATATCATGCAAGGCCAGGAGTGGTGGCTCACATACTTGTAATCCCAGCACCCTGGGAGGCCAAAGCAGGATGACTACTTGAGCCCAGGAGTTTGAGACCAGTCTGTGCAGCATAGTGAGGCCACATCTCTACAAAAAATTTTAAAAATTAGCTTGGTGTGATGGCATGTGCTTGAAGTCCCAGATACTCCAGTGGCTAAGGTGGGAGGATCACTTGAGCCTGGAAGGTGGAGGCGTGAGCCATTATCATGCCACTGTACTCCAGCCTGGTCAACAGAACAAGGCCTTTGCTATGAAAATAAAAAAATATGCATGATAACTAAAGACATTGGTATAATTGCTAAAAATGATATACCTATATGTCAGCAATAATTAATTATTAAAATGCAATGAAAAAGTACTCTAATAGGGGAATTTAAAACATCATAAGAGAGAAAAAGTAAAAGAAACGATCTAGAAAGAGATAAAACATATGTAAAGCATGGATGCATGCTTTTTTCACTCAAAGATAATTATATGCGAAATTAAAATCTATCTTTCCTCTCTTTTTTTCTCCAAACATGAATTAGATCTTGTATGGCTTGGAATGGAAAGATGTTCTGTAAGAAAAAAGAAAAACATTTTAGATAGCATAGTCTCCTGCGGGGGGATTCTCTCTAGATTAAAGTGATTTTCCCACTACTAGTTTAGATACAGAAATCTGTTTTTCTTTGAAGGGGTGCATGCAGCTGTCTCCTGAAAGTCATAAACTATCCAGAGGATCTTTTGATTTTCCATATTGAGACGTTTGGTTCAACATAGACCAACCCTCTTCGATATAATAAGGAGACACAGGGGTTAATGCTCATGTATCTCATGTGTTTCTTTTTATTTATTTATTTAAAGAAGGAGTTTTGTTCTTGTTGCCCAGGCTGGAGTGCAATGACATGATCTCAGCTCACTGCAACCTCCACCTCCTGGATTCAAGTGATTCTCTTGCCTCAGCCCCCTGAGTAGCTGGGATTACAGGTGCCTGCTACCATGCCCTGCTAATTTTTTGTATTTTTAATAGAGATGCGGTTTCACCACTCTGGCCGGGCTGGTCTTGAACTGCGGACCTCAGGTGGTCCACCCACCCCAACCTCCCAAAGTGCTGGGATTACAGGCGTGAACCACCACGCCCAGCCCCACATGCGTTTCTTTAAAGCTAAGGCTTCTTCAAGAATGGAAGGTCTGGAATGACAATGACTAAGACTAAATACTTAAAATAGTACTTTTACATATAATGTCTGTATATGTAAATACATATTTACAGGGGGAGATTGTTAGCCAATCAGCCAGTCAGATTCCTCTTCTTCCCGAGTATGAAATTGGACTATGTTTTCCAGTGTCTCTTATGTAAGCTGTGGCCACTTGCCTGGGTGATATATACCCTTAAGAACCTCTGTTTTGTCTTATCTAGCATGGGGACAAATCTCAGAGCTATGTTAGGAGCTATGAATTGAGGATAATGGAATCACATGGTAAAATGACCCTGGGTCCCTAATACACACATGGAGGAGAACTGCTCACCATTTTTGGATGCCTATTTAGAATTTAGGGAGTCAGAATGAAACTTTTTTATGTTAAATTACTGACTCCTCAGAGTCTGTCTGTTGGAGCAGCCAGAGTTACTTTCAGGGGTAGATTCTCTCATGTCTAATTGCATATTATACTATGTTATGAATCAAGAAACTTAAGCTCAGGCATTAATGAGTTGCTCATCAATGTGCTGTGTGGAAAATCTGAGATTTATAGCTAGATTTTCTGAATCCAAATTTTTGGTGTTTTTTCTGTGCCAAATTGTCAAAAGTTAGTTTCAAATATGTTTAAAAGCTCAGGTCCTAAGGCCAGAGAAGCAGTATTTGAAGAATGATTCTAACCATTACTAAGAGTATGAGCTTTCAGTTATTAAACTTTTCAAGCCTCCATTTCTCTATTTGGGGATAATAATAGTTTTCAGCATATGTTGTGAGAATTAAGAAAGATAATTCAAGTAAAAGCTTACTGGAATGATTTAACATAATGCCAATAAATAGTGAAATAATAGCAGTCCCTTTGGGACTTGATGATGAGTTTTCTAATGTTGAAAAATTTGGGAATTTACCCTCGCTTCCTCTCCCTGTGAATACATTCTCTTTTCTTCTGTTTTTAGTCCTAGATTTTTGTATAAATCATTAGTTTTCAAACTTGGTACTACCAAAAGTTTTCTAACATTAGTACTAGCTCTTTGTATAAATCATTGGTTTCCAAACTTGGCACAAAATTATCTATTGAGCTTTTATTTTCTAAGAACCAGACACATTACACTCAAAACTAATATCAAATTATAAATAATGTACATAAACTTACTGCTTAAAAATGAAAATTTTCCTTTTGTTTCTGATTATAAGAATTTGCTATCATAATGCTAATGATAGAAGTATATCATGATATATATACAATGTGTATGTTTTTATTTTAATTTGAATTTTTATTTTACTTTAAATGTATATGAATATAAATTTAAAAATTCACAAATTTTAACAGTCCAGTTTTTTCTTATTAAAGCAATTCCAGCAAAATTTTAAGTTTTTTCTCAGATCAATTCATTATTTATAAGACATTTTACAAATAAAAAATGTGTATGTATATATAATAATTACATGTATGGATATATAATTGCATATTATAATGATTAATTAAATGTCATTTATAGAATATTAAAATGTATAATTACATATATTTTGTAGATATTGTGCATATTTAAAGTAAGATAAAATATTAAAAATAAATACTAAAAATAAATAAAATAAATATTAAAAATAAATGTTTGGTAGGAAGTCTTGTAATAGTAAGGAGAGAATGTGGAAAAAATTAAAAAGTTAAAAAGAACTGTATATTTTATGCTTAAATTGCTTAAATTAAGGAAGGGCTGCAAACTGCAGACTATTAAAATTTTGAACTGATGTTTTCATCAAGGTTATTGAAGTTCTACCTGCTGTTGATGACTAAGTGTTAACACAACCACATCAAAATAAAATACAGTAAAGAAAGAGAGAGTAAGGGTGAGAAATCTGGGGATGAGTTTGAGAAAAGTGACAAAGCATACCCAGAGTGTGGTGTTTGTGAGCTTTCACCATGGCATACCATGACCAAGGCCAGAAAGTACAGAAGGTGATGCCACAGCCCAAACCTCACTTCGGATACTTGCAAAATAGTGCCTGGGGTGGCTCTATAAGCAAATAAATATGCAAATAATGAGCTATATCATTGGTTTCAATGAACATATGAACCTTGCATTACATGATGTGAAAGAGATTATTTTAAAGCAGTCAAGAAAACTACTAGCTTACGTTATGCTAAAATGAGATATTGCTCTGGTATAAAGTGTCTCCAACTGTTAGAGAAATGATCAATGAAGGGAGAAATTCTTGAGGAGGCAATGCAGTTTTTATTTGCTTGTTTGTTTAAGGCGTCCTTTGTTGCAAATAGAGTTCATTCTAAAACATTTGTTCCTATTGTTTTGATTAAATTTAGATCATCAGGTCACAATAAATGCTGTTATTTTATTTTATTATTTGTTTTAAGTATAGTCATAAGACTGGTCTTGGGGTTGGAAATTAAAGTGAGAATGCTGATCCGGTATGCTGGAGTATTCTTACGTTCCCCAGATCTGCAAAATATTACTTACTGGGCCATGTGTGTAAATGTGTAAGATATTTGGTATATACTCATTGCTTCCCTTGTCTTACCTGAGTGGGAAGGCACCTCAGGGAGAGGAGATAGTAGAACTCATTTTTCCTGTGTGTTAAATTTGTGAATTACCGTGTAACTTGCTGATCCTTAAAAAGATTAACCCAATCAAAAGGCTTAACATGGATGAAAGTAAAATCAATAAACAAACCTCAGCCTTGACCGGTTCTCACTCTATGTACTATAAAGGAATGACTGCTAACAATTTGAAACATGTATCAATTTTTTTCTATGCCTTTTAGTACACACATCCTTTGTGTATAAATGTATGTGTATGCATAGTAACACATATATACATATTTCATAACTATTATTACATCATATATAGTTATGCAACTTACATTATTTATTTTATGATATATTTTAAAGATATTTCTGTCTGTAAATATAAGTCTATGCCATTCTATTTTTGCTTCTGATATAGAAGTTCGTATCATGTAACTAGTCCCTTTTTAATGGGAATCTAAGTTATTTCTATATTTTTACTATTTCAAACAATGCTATAAAGAGTAGTTTGTGGGCTTGGTGTGGTGGCTCATGCCTGTAATCCCAGCACTTTGGGAGGTCAAGTGGGGCAGATAACTTGAGGCCAGGAGTATGCGACCAGCCTGACCAACATGGCAAAACCCAGTCTCTCCTGAAAAAAAACAGAAATTAGCCCAGCTATGATGGCACATGCCTGTAATCCCAGATACTAAGGAGGCTGCAACATGAGAATAGCTTCTGCTCAGGAGGCAGATGTTGAAATAAGGGGAGATCCTGCTGTTGCACTCCAGCCTGGGTGATAGAGGAAAACTGCCTCAAAAAAACAAAACAAGTTTTTCTTTGGCAAATATGTGAGTATTCCTGTAGTATAAAATCCTATGATTGTTAGATTATAGATCACACATGCATTTCACATTTTGAAAAATAGAATAAATTGGCTTCCAAAGAGTAGTATTTATTTACATGTTATCAGTACTAGATTTTAAAAAAAGTATTTTAAATGTGTACAAATCTAATTGCAAAAAAGTGAAATAACATGTTGTTAATTTGAAGAAGCATCTATTAGAAATTACTCCTTTGTGTTTAATATTTTCAAATAATTTTGCTAGTGTTTTTTTTTTACTTTTGAGTTTTTAATTTAATTTTATTTTTTATAAATATCTGGACTATATAACAGTTGCTCCATTTTACATTCCCACCAGCAATGTATGTGGGTTTTAATTTTTCCCCAACCTTACTAACACTTGTATTATCCTTTTCCCCCCATTGTAGCCGTCCTACTAGTTGTAAAGTGGTATTTTGTGGGTTTGATTTGCATTTTTCTAATGACTAATGATGTTGGGCATCTTTTTATGTGCTTATTTTCCATTTGCATATCTTATTTGGAGAGATTTCTATTTAAATCAGTTACTCGATTTTTAATTGGGTTACTTCTTACTTTTTAGTTTTAAATATTTTTATATATCTGGATATATGTCCCTTATTAGATATATGATTTACAAATATTTTTGGAAAGAGTTGTGAAGAACTGGTGTTGTTTCTCCTTCAAACATTTTAAAGAATTTGCCAGTGAAGACAGCACTTTGCAGGCTTTTCTTTGTAGGAAGATGTTTTAAGCTTTTCCTGTTCACCTTGTTGGTGAATAGGACTAGACTCCTGTTCTAGTGTCTTGGAGGTAGCTGAACTCATGAGACCTAACACTGGGAAGATGAGATCTACAGCAGTTTAGTAGTCAGGTAGACCAACATCCTGAGGGAAAAGGACATCTCACCTCATGCAGGACCACAGGGAGATTACATTCAGGAATAGTGTAAGCAACCAGCAGCTGTAGTATCAATAGGGTGAGGTGCTCCCTGGCTTCCAAGAAAGGATGGGATTGGCTTGCTCGAACAATTCCACAGGCCAGAAGGGAACCAAAACTCAGCCCTCAGGAATAAGCAGGAAATGTGCCTGCCTCTTTGATAGTGAAAGTTGTTGGACTGGAGACTTTATCTCCAGGAGTAGAGTGAGGACGGAAATCGCACTCATATCATTGAAGGGTCTCCAGATTTTACCAAATATCAAGGAAGCACATAGTATTGAGCCTTAATTTTAAACCTTACACTGCAGAAGTTTTGGTTACTAATTCATTTCCCTTAATGTGTGATAGGTCTGTTCAGAAATTCCATTTGTTCTTGCATCCTTTTGGGTGATTTGGGCTTTTCTAGGATATTGTCTGTTTCATCTATTTATCAAATTTGTTGTCAATTTTTTTCATAGTATTCTCATCATTATTTTTATTTCTGTAAGTTTTACAGTAATAACCCCTCATTCATTTCTGATTTTTGTAATTCAATCCTTCTCTCTCTCTTTTGCCCCTTTTTTATGGGCTGTGTAGCTAAAGGTGTGTCATTTCGTTGATTGTTTCAGAGAACTACCTTTCGGTTTCATTGTGTCCCTCTATTATTTTAATATTCTGTATTTTACTTATTTCTGCTTTTATATTTATTTGCTTTACTTTTTTTGCATTTACTTAGCAAACATGTTTCCAGTTTCTTAAAGTGGAAGTTGTTTTTTTTGTTTTTTTTTTTTGAGATCTTTCTTCTTTCTTTTTTTTTTTTTTTTTTGAGACGGAGTCTCGCTGTGTCTCCCAGGCTGGAGTGCAGTGGCGTGATCTCGGCTCACTGCAAGCTCCGCCTCCCGGGTTCACGCCATTCTCCCGCCTCAGCCTCCCAAGTAGCTGAGACTACAGGCGCCCGCCACCACGCCCGGCTAGTTTTTTGTATTTTTAGTAGAGACGGGGTTTCACCATGTTAGCCAGGATAGTCTCAATCTCCTGACCTCGTGATCCACCCGCCTCGGCCTCCCAAAGTGCTGGGATTACAGGCTTGAGCCACCGCGCCCGGCCTCTTCTTTCTTAATATAGACTTTCACAAAAATAAGTTTCCTGTTAGTACAGCTTTTTAAAAATATTGTACAAGTTTAATATGTTGTATTTTTTCTAAAGTATATTCTAACTTCTTTAATAATTGATTCTGTGACCCATTAGTTATTTAGAATTGTATTGTTTAATTTTCATGTTGACAGTCTTTTTCTATGAGTACGGTGAATATGTCATTGCACTGTCTTCTGGCCTTCATGGTTTCTAACAACTTAAATTCCAAAAGAGTTTCTCTCCCCAAATACATTTTTAAATGTTTGTAATCATCTGGATTTGAAGAGGGTTATTTACTGGAGCACGGGCTAGTGACCAGCTTGAAAAGCATTTCATTTGGTTACACAGTGGTGCAAGTTGATGTTTTAAGCTGCCTTGGATGAGCTGCTCTGGATGAGCTTCTAATTGGTTGTCAGGCCTGTGATCCCTAAATCACCAAATCTTTATTTGTGCCAGAAGATGAATATGCTATTTTATGTAGTTCCCAAGTGTATTCAAAATGCTATTTTATTTAGTTCTAAAGTCTTTATTCCCTGGCTCCTAATATGAATAAATGAATAAATCAATACATCTAAGATAAGCAAATATGTATCATTCTGCATTTTGTACTGACTTAGCTTTGTTAATTGTGAATTATTAAATGAAAATGAGAAATGTTTTAAAAGTACAATAACTTTAATATTAAAATCGGGGTTCTTTTTTCTTTTTTTTATGTAAGCTACATCTAGAGAATAAAATTAGGTTTAATTCTCATGTTTATTATTACATTTTTACTTTAAAAATGGTAAAAATTCAAATCACTTTGTGAAATAACCATGTTAGAATCATATCACTACAGAGTTGTTAAAGCTACAAAACCCTTAGGAGCATGTGATAAGAAAGGAGTGTCATCAGGTAATGAATTATTTCTTTACAAAATATACTACAATGTCTTCAGAAAGGAAGGCTTCAATATAGGTCTTCAATTCAAGGAGAGGTTTTTTTTTTAAAAGACTGGTTTTTAAGTCTTTCTTAGAACATTTGTTTATTATGCAACTCTAGAAAATGTTTATTTCTGGGGAATGAATGAAATGGTCTATATTTTATTCATAACTAGGTCAGTACAGCAATCTCTAGGATATTTGGAAAATTTGATATGGTAACAGTAATAATCCATAGCATTTTAGTCATCCAATGAACAGAATCTTGCCGTATCCTGATTGAACAGTGATATATAATAAAACTTTTTTAACATTTGAATTTTACAATAATGTCACCTGAACGCTAGATTATTAAATTAAACTGGAGCCTGTTTTTCTCTTCTTGTAAATGAGGTCACTTCTTTGGAAGCGACATTTATGTTTTATAGCCTCTTACTAACTGTGTGACCTTGGACAACTTGTAGAACACAGAATCTCTGGAATAAAAGGGATTTTAAAGGTTATTCACAGAATGCATAAATCCTCTTTCTTGAGAACACCTACCGAGTAGTCATTTTGTTTCTGCTTAAATATTTTCAATAACAGGGAACTTACTATGACCAAATGAACTCAAACTGTTTTCAGACTACTCTAAGTAGTAAGAATTCTCTTTGTTCATTTTGTTCCTGTTATTCAGTTTCCTTAACATTGGAAAAGGTGATAACAACAGCTGCCTATTTAAGGATAAAATATATATTGTATGCAAAAAATAAAATCTACACCGTGAAGCTGGGATACAACTGTGAAATACTGTAATTGCATCCAGTGTAATAAACAACATTGTTATTCAAAAATATTTGCCTCTGTTCTCTGGGAAACAATTACACTTCATCACCCATGTATATTAGTCTTGGCCATCTGACTTGCTTTGGCCTATGGAATAGGAATTGAAGTGAGAGCTGTCACTTGGGGGAAGAATCTTTAAGAGCTAGCACATGATCCTATGTTCCATTTTCCCGCTGTCCTGATGACCAGCGATGCTTCAGATAGAATGCTTCCACATGCTGGATCCAGGGATGAAGACAATATGGAGTCCAGCTCTAGTTGGTTCCAAATGCAGCTGTCACATAATTCTCTGAAATTTTGAGGGTTGTAACAAAAAAAAAAATTATTCTTTGTAGATAATTTTTTTTGCAGACTTCTCATCACTGTGAGGAGATCCTCTTTTCCTTAGTCCGTATGTGAACTTGATCTTCTGCACTGAAGAAGGCAAGAAAGTTCACTTTTTGGGACTGACCACATAATATTTCAATAACTATATTATAGGGTCAAGTGGCTGTTTATTGGATGAATTGAGTAATTTTTCTCTAAATAGTGATACTTTATTATATTATTTTGATAAAAATTCATTTGGAGTTGTTATACTTTTTCTGTACCTGAAGAGGTACAAATAAGGCTAACCTTCAGGTCTGTGTTGAAAACACGGCAATATGTGGTTCCACAATAAGGGAGCACAACTCAGCACGGTGAGGTTAAATAACTTCCTTAGAATAAATTAGAGACACTCGGAACTGGAGATTCTACTAAAGTGACAAGACTGTTTAGAATTCACTACAGTTCTTCAAGGGCAAATATGAGATGGCTGAAAACAACATGGCTCAACTGTCCTCAGATGAATTAACAGATGAATTAACCATCCTCAGCATTCATCAGACGACTTAACAGCATCTGAGGAACTCTTGAGGCTAATGTGATTGGACCTCCTGCCTATTAACATACTCCAATAATAGTGTAAACAAAGTATTTTTTGCACCATTTTGGCTTGAAGGAAGTTCAATACTAGAGAATGGTGCCAAAATCCCAAAGACATGGATCCCATAAAGACAACTTAATTGATGAAACAACTGAGAGTACATGTAAAGATGTGGCATGGGAGCCCATTTTCCTCAGGAACCCCACAGAAGATCTAGGTTTGATGTAAATTGATTTCAAACCATAGGAGTAAGAGGTGGGACTAGTAAGAATGAGATTAACTGAAACTCTGTGAGCAAAGGTAGCTGTGTGCTTTAACTACCTTACATAGTCTCCTTTTCCTCCTTTCTTCATGCAGTCTGGCCCTTGCATTAAAAGCAACATAACAAAAACAAACACAAACAAAATAAAAAGAACAAGAGTCCTTCTCACTAAAGAAATTTAAATAACCTCTTTGGAAGAACTAGGAATATTAGCTTGGGTGTTACCACCTTAGAGTAAATAGCTCCTCGGTTGGTGCCTGGAGTGGTAGGAGCCTGCTGGCTTGTCAGCTGTCTTCCTGATCCTGGATCTAAGGTAAGCCTCCCTGTGCAGGAGAGTCCTCCCATGTGTTCTTGGACATTCCCTCCAGCTTTTCCATTCAGGGAAGAGGTATACAAAGGAAACAAAACCACTTATACCACAGCAAGTGAAACACAAATCAGATACCTAGAATAATCTTTTTGTAAAATTTCCTTTATAACATGAAAACAGTGTGAGATCTTCAGGCATACAAGAAAAATTAAAGTTAAAATAAAACAGAATAACTTACCTTAGAGGACATATAAGACTGGCAAAACTAGAAAGAAATACATCCTAATTCCTACCCTCAGTTATTTGAGAAGATATTGCATTCATAAAAAGCATAATATGCTAAGAAAAAGTCATATATAGGATTTCTTGAAAATTAAAAATATAATTGCTAATGTTTAAATATGTTTTATATGAGTTTACATTTGAAGTTTAAGAAACTTTTCTGAACATCAATCTAAAACACGAAGAGTTGAAAATGATGAGAAAAAGACAAAAATTTGAGAGATCTATTCTGAAAGTACAAGATTCTACCAATTAGAGATCCTAAAAGAGAGAACAAAGAAAATAAAAGTGAGGACTTAATTAAATAAGTGGCAGGATACCTCCTGGTGTTGAAGAAAGGCACACAACTTTATTTATTCATTTGTTTAGAGACAGGATCCCATTCTGTCACCCAGGCTGGAGTGCAGTGGCACAATCTGCTCACTGCAGCCTTGACCTTCAGGACACAGGCAATTCTCCCACCTGTGCCTTCAACTAGCTGGGACTACAGGTGCATGCCATCACACCTGGCTAACTTTTGTATATTTTGTAGAGACGGGGTTTCACCATGTTGCCTAGTCAGTCTGGTCTTGAACTCCTTGGCTCAAGTGATCTGCCCACCTCGGCCTCCCAAAGTACTGAGATTACAGGTGTGAGCCACTGTGCCTGGCCTAGGCACACAAGTTTAGATCTAAAAGGGAATTTTCAAAAATCCAATTCTAGACTTGGTATGGTAGAGTTTCCAAACCCTAAGTGTAAAGAACATAATTCTGAAAAACTTTGAAAAAAACATCATCCACAAAGAAGAGGTAGTTCACAATATAGGATACCAGAATTTAGTAGTAATAATCCCTTCAAAGTAATATAGGAAAATAATTTTAAACCTAAAATTATATATTCATAAACATTAATCAAATATAAAGACTTAACAAAGCAACTTTAAGGTTTCAGAAAATGTAACTCACATATTTTCTAAGGAAGGAACTGAAGACGAATTCCAGCAATACAAGGTAGAAAGCAAGAAGGGAAGATATGGATTCTAGGAAATAGTTATCTTGATTCAGCAGAGGAAAAAGTGGAAATTCTCAGATTATAGTGAGAGTACCATATATAACTTGTAAGAGAATAGTTATTTCATCGTTAATCTAAACATCAAAAAAGGGGATTTGGGAGCAATAGATATATTAAAGAATGTGACAATTTCAAGAATTTAATATGATCATATGTTCTTGTCAGCAAGAAGAAAATAAAAGGCCATTGGCGACTTGTAGGGGAGGAGAGGAAATGTGCAGTTAAGTCATTATCCAAGTCATTAAGAAGTAAAATAAAGCATGGCATGATCTACTGAACAACTGGAGAAAATAAAATCCGCTTGACTTTGCACTTAGGAACGGTTCCCTTCAAATATAATAGCATAGATTTCCTGACCTTAGACCCTTAGAAAATGTTATGCAATATTAACAAACCCCTTGATACTTCAGTTATCAATATTTGTATAGATATGTTAATGTAAAGTCTTTTTATTGGTTTTAAACTTTGAAATCAATCTTTAGTAAAAACACTTATTATATATTTCTTTACAAAAAATTCATATGTTATCAGCCTTACCAATGTAAAAAATAAAGGTGAAATGGAAAGAAATTGGGGGCAAATGGCTAGTAGAGATGGAAGGAAGGAATCAAAATACTATTATCTTATGTAATGAACAGTTATAAATTATTAAATTATTACATAGGTAGCAAAAGAGAGTTTTGAGAATATTATTTAATTTTACTAAGTTAACCAAAAGAGAAATTTAAATTAGTAGTATGTTTCAAAAATAAGACCAGAGGAGGAGGAGGCTCAGATCATATAATGGATAGAAATAGAAACCTTTAAAAGCGTTTATCTTTGAGGAGGACCTACACTGGTTATTCTCACTCTAAAATCTTTATTCTTTTACCGTTTGATAGTCTGAATCAACAGTTTAATATATTATGCTCTTTAAAATATTTTATGTTTAGATAATGTCTTCATTGTATGGGCAGTCTTAAGAATATACAGTTTGGATTTCCCAATTGAAAATGCAATTCCAGCTCCTCAGAGGGCTGATGTAGAGGATCACTTGAGGCCAGGAGTTGGAGACCAGCCTGGGCAACATAACAAGATCCCTGTCTCTTAAAAAACTTAAAATTAAAATATGTCAATTTTAATTTAAATTTAAAAATTAAAATATGTCAAGTTAAAACACTTGACAGCGGACACGATGTTACTATTATTATGTTTACTATAAAATGTGAGTAGTTTGAGCTACTTGTAAAAACCTGTTCTGAGCAGAAATTACTTTGGGGACAACTAATAGTTGGCTTAGTGATATTACTTTTCATTTGCTCTTTGTGTATCTTTGGAGACAGCCATTAATAATACAGATAAATCAATGATCCTATCATTATTTTCACATCAGTGGTCAGTAACAGACATATAATAACACTGAAAATGGTTATAATTCTCAGATCATTATACAAAATTGCTTAAAAAGAGAAACCCACATATTTTTAGCTTTAAGGCATGCCAATAATATATTGACTTAAAAACTGCCTTATGGTTTGAATAAAGCAGTATTTTTGGTTAGACAATTATACAAGTGTAAAGTCAAGACTTTATATCATGTATTTGAAAGCCTGCCAAGATTCGACATTTAATATTTGTCTTAACATTTGAGAAGACACTATTTTTCTTGTTAGAATTTGTGGGAGAGAAAAAAAGCTATAAAAATTTAATTTCACATAAAATTGTTTGAAATTGCCTTTCACTTGGCTACATAGATTATTGATTTTGCCTTTTATAAAATAAAAGCTTAATAAAATTGCACAACTTTTATTTCAAGAAGAAATATATATTCATACGTATATGTATATATATCACATAGTCTGATACCCCTCCTTTGGAAAAATAACAAAAGTTAGTATTTACATATCAAATCTATGAGCTGTTATGATGTTCTCCTAGAGAATGAATCGTGCCATAATGAATGATTAGGTCAATTTATAATGATTGCTCTTTTGCATTTTAGGTGATTGCTATTTAATGTGGAGGACCACAATGCAGGCAGATGAAGAAAAGCTTTTTATATCAATTGATATAGGCTGAGAAAATGATGAAAGTGGCAGTATTTTAAAATTTGTGTTGCTATTGACAGTAGACAATAGAAACACACATGGGCAAATTGAAGTGTAATATCATTACAATTTTGGGGGCTATACCAATAATTTTCAAAGATTTTACTGGTTCAAGTTAGAAAGTTTCATACAACTTACTGTTTTGCTATTAGCAGAAGACTGGAGCAAAAACTAGTTTTGTCTGGAGGATTCTGAATGAAAGTTGTGGAAATTGCTTTGTTCTAAGTAAAACATACCATTATCAAAACATGATTTCAAGAATATCATCAATATTGGTTATTTATATAAGCTTTTCCAGCAAGGTTATACCTGTTTTATATGTGAAGTAGAAGAAACCATTAAAATAAAGAACTTTGGTAAATAAGAAAAAAATTTTCTCTGAAATGTTCAGAAAATTTAGTGTCTTTTAAAAACATTTTCTTCATTGCAAATAATTACTTTTTTTGGCTCACGATCTGCTGAACACTTCACTTCTTGATTAGTTCGAGAAGAGTTTTCTAATTTCAGTTACCAATAGATACTTACACATGGATCTCAAAGTCATTTACAGCATTTCTTTGTCCATACTGCTTGTTGAGCAAGAGATATTTTATATCCTCAAAACTTTTTATCAAAAGCAGAGATAGAAAGTAAGGAAGCGGAAGATTATTCCTGTGGTGTGGATGGACTAGACTACGCAGAAAATTAGCATTTATTTGTGAAAACCTCTTTTTTATTTATTCATTTTGGAAACAAATTTACATGCCATCCTCTCATTGACTTTTAAACCAAAAATCACTGTTACAAACCAGAGGAACCAGTCCAGATTCACTGTGGCCTGAAATTAAAGTGTTGGAGAAATATAATTTAAAACAAAATCCCCTCTCACTTCAGAAAACCTCTCCACAGGGTAGAAACGGAAGAAAACAATTTTCTTACTGAATAAACGTTAAACCAGAATGTGATACACAGCACAGGCAATCCACTGAAAGATTGCAAAGACAAAAGACATCTTTCCTTTTTATATAGCAAAGCAGATATAGCCTATTACATGCATGTTCTTAAGATAAACAATATCTCGTTCTCAAGAGGACTTGACAGCGCCATTTGTCACCGTTCACATGGATGACCACCCCTGGTAATTGGGGTGGCCATCTGAGTTTGTTAACTTGCTTTATCCAAAGGAAAAAAATACATTTCCCATATCTTTATGACAAGAGTTAGTTTTGAGCAAGGCATTGGCCAAAGTTAGACTCCTGCCCTCCTACAGAAATTGGGAGGTAGGGTCACTGTCTTCCTTGATGATTACATTTCAAGAGGTGGTTTCCAGGTCCTTGATTGAGACATTCCTGGGTCATCAATCTGGCAAGGGGCTTATTTAGCTTTAAAAATCATTTACATCAATTTCAAAGAAGCAGAGAAAGAACTTAATTAAAAGTTTTCTAAAATAAATGCTTTCAACAAGCAGCAATAAACCTCCTATCTTTAATTTTATCCACCTTTATAGCTCTTAGGGGGAAATAAAAAGGACATCATGAGCTAAAATTCTCTTCTGAATCACTAATATTGGTTTTTGCCAAAAAAAAAAAAAAAAAGCCATTGATCTTGGTAAATGAGATTTGTAGCTTAAGGATATGCTTACACACTGAGGTCTAAGCTTTGTTGTGCCTAAATTTATTCAAATAATGAAATATTGAGAAAGCATATCTGAGATAATATTGAAAAACTTTAAGTAGATCTTTAACTGATACTTGACTGAAATTGCTTATGCTTACATAGCAGTGACAGAAATTTGGAAGATGTATTGGTACCGTTATATTTAAATAGTCTTTGAGGTAGGGATTCCAGATTTAACAAATGAAAATTCAAGACACCCAGTGAAAAGCGAATTTCTAATAAATTCAAATGTAATGGCCTGTCTTGTTTTATCTGTCAAATCCACTCTGAGGTGTAATGGCTGAAGCAATAAGGCATACAAATTTTAGTTAGCTGAGTACTAAAAGTGTGAATGCCAGCAAGAGGGGCAGTATTCTTTCCATCTATTATCTATAAAATAGCCGAGAAATTTTAAGCTTATCAAGAGACTTGTTTCCTAGGTAGAACATTAACTTGGAAGTCAGACTAATATTAGAAGTTGGTAGCAATTAATATTTATTGAATGCTGGCAAGGTACCAAGCTCAGTTGTGTTCTACAAGTATCATCTCATTTAATTCACACAGCATTTTTACGAGCTATAGAGTAATATCATCCTGTTTTACAGGTGAGGAAATGATTTTAAGATAAGCAATACTAATAATCAAAATTGTGCTTTAAATCCCAGTTTGGTCAAATTGAAGGTTGATTTTCCTAAACCGTAAACTCTGCTAGCTTCCAGATGACATAGCTTCTAGACTCTATTTCCTTTGTTTCTAAAATTTGTAGCCTTCCTTGGATGAGTCACTTAACCTCTGTTTTTCAATTTTTACATATATGAAATCTGAGTATTAAATTGGATAATTTATTGATTAGTACAATTATGTGATTTTGTCAAGAAATTAGAATTCTGCTACTGAAGTATGGGAAATAGAGTTGTGTTTAATTTGCCTTTATATAGATTTTAAGGTCAAATAGGGCACACAATTTTTTTCATACCCATGTATTTCTTCCCCATATGTACTACAGCATTTTACATAGACTCTCAGTGGATGCATGAGTAAGGGTTGGGATCATTGAGTTGTGTATTTCTTCTGGCAATATGGAATTCAAAACGTCATTCAGAAGAAAAGAAATTCTCAAGTTCCTTCTGAATTTCTAATAACATGGGAAATGAGGTAAGGATATGGGAGAGTAATATGCTGAAATGTAGTGTTGAGCCATTCAAGTTAATTAGCAGGAACTTATGACTGGGATCCTAGAGCTCTATATATGCATGTTAGGCTCTTTTGGCTGTCTTAAAATTATCCTGTTCCTATGTTCTGGAACAAACATTTTCTTCCACCTCCTAAAGTTCTTTACTCGTAACTTCACTGGTCCTCATTATTCTTCAGAGCAGAGAAGAGACACTCTTCAAAATAGGCATAGACTTTCTTTCTCTCTTTCACTCTCTCTCCTCTCTCCTCTCACCCCCATCTCTTTCAGGCTTCTTTTTACTAAAATAACGAATTCACAGACATGCATGTAAAAATCCCAAAGTGACTCACTTAAAAAATGCCACATATAACTATATAGAAGCATAGCTTCTGAATAGGAATTATAGAAATTATGAATCAATAAGACAGGAGGAGGTACACAAAAGCAGACCAGAATATAGACCAGTCATGACACTGTGGCATAGTTATCAAAAGGTATAGTGACATTTGTACCTGACAAGAAGGTGATTGTTGTGCATTTAAACTCTGAAACTCTGGGAAGTGTAGACCTGAGAGCATGTATTTCAAATGTAGAAACTTGGCATTATCAGCAGGTAGGCTGGGTTTAATAAAACCTGTATGTCTAAAATTCAGAAAATTGAGCTTCAAGAGAAGATTAGAGGGACAGACAATATAACTTGCAATGCAGTGATGCATTACTAAAAGGTGAGAGCTAAAATAAATGTTATGGTAGTTAATATTAGGAAATAACACAGACCAAAATATATAAACCATAAATTACTAAAGTAGCATAAATTACTAAAGTTCCAAAAGGATAGGCCATGATCATGAAATGAAAAAAAAAAAGTGGGATCAGAAGAAAGGACTGTGTCTCTTCCTATGTTTTTTACATTCATAAATTTATTCTATAAATTTTTGAAAAGGCTAATTTGAATAAAATTAAGGTAATATAAGAAGGATTGGCAACTAGAACTAAAAATAAAGGCTTAAGCATATGATGTGGTGTACCTAAGGGAATCTTTGAATATGGTTGGTACTACTTTACTAGAAAGTAGATACAAGCATTTATAAGAGGTTAAGTGTGAAGAAGTATGAAGAATGAGATTTATTGGCATTATGGAGAACAGAGATACATGGAAGAATTCTCAGAGCATAGAACAGCAATGGCAGAAATTGCCAAAGTTGATTTCATGAAGTTGGTGGCAAAACACTGAAAAAAATGTACATAGAATAAAATGAATTAAGGGGATTTTATAGTATACTCTTGCCCCCTATAACTTCGAGAACACAGTGGAAGCTATTTATAGAGAGATTAGGAAGTCTAGGGAAAAAAATTCATTTTTTCAGAAAACTCAGAATGTACGTATACCAGCATTTGCCAAAAGGACTGCAAAAAGTAGTGGATCTTCTAGGTCAGAATAAAATGGAGAACCTTTTTATATAGATGTAGATTTCAGGACTGTATAAGATAACTGTTTCCAGGTAATAAAATACCTCAAAATTTCACATTTTAAAGCAACAAGCCTTTGTTATTGCACAGTTTTTCTGGATCAAGAGTCTACAGATGGCTTAGCTTGTCCTCCTGTTTAGGATCTCTCTCAAGGCTCAAATCTAGTTATCAGTTGGAGCTGCTCTCATCTAAAGTCTTGAAAGAGGAAGGATCCATTTCAAGCTTACTTACGTGGGTTGTTGGCCGGCTCAGAAGATTCACTTCCAAGCTCGGTCATGTGGCCGTTGGCAGACCTAAGACCCTCCCCGTTGGCTGTTGCAGAAGACGTTATTTCTCTGCCACGTGGGCCTCTCCATAGAGCAGCTCACAACTTGGTAACTGGCTTCCCTCAGAGGGACTAACAGAGAAAGCAAGATTTCGGAAGTTACATCCCATGATTCTGACATATTCTATCTGTTAAAAGCAAGTCACTAGGTACAGTCCACAGTCAGTGGGAGGAAGTTACACAAGGGTGTAAATACCAGGGTGCAGGAGTCACTGAGGCATATATTGGAGGCTGTCCAGTACAAAGACTTTGCTCTAGGCAACAATATTAGATGATAAACAGCAAGTGATGAAAAGTGGAGGTGACTGCCTGGAATCAGACTATCCAAGCATAATCATCTTTCATTCTCAGAATAAATTTTAGCTCATAAAGATTTAAAAAATTCAATACAGAAAAACAATCTCTTCTCATTTTTTTCATAATATTAATGTCTGGCATAATTAAGGAACTGTGGTGTTTAGTGATGTTCTCTAGCTTAAATAAGATTAAATCAGCACAGATTAAACTATAAAGGCTAGAACTAAGGAATTTAACCTAATGTTCTTAACTGAACAGTAAAGAACTCCCAAGATGAGTTTATTTAACCCCATATTCTAGTTTTTTATATTTTCTTTTGTGAAAGATATCCTTTCTTTATATATGCTACTAGAGAAGGACATTTTCCAGAAAATTTTTTATCACCTGCCTGAGCAGCTTTCCTTTATCAAAATTCAACAGGAACCATTGTATGGCATTAAATATATTGATAAACTAAGTAAAACTCTGAGTAGTTTCACATTTAGGGAAAGAAAGATAAACGTAATGGTAATGTTTATCTTATCTGCATGATTAAAAAAAGGGGAGATTAAATACGATAGAGTAGGCAAAGCAAAATACAGAAAAAAAGTTCTGTTAAATAAATCTACCACATTATAGAACCTGATGGGATGAATGTAAAATCTATATAAAGAAGTATGTCTATCTATCATCTATCTATCTATCTATCTATCTATCTATCTATCTATCTATCTATCTATCTATCATCTATCTATCATCTATCATCTATTTATCTACCAAATATTATATATGTTTATATGATATATATGGAAGCATACATAATGAAATTAGTACATATACATATATACATAATGCTTAAAAATACATTGTTGCTATTATTATTTTGAGAAAACTGCTATGTGTTAGATAAATTAAAAATAAGGCGTAATCCCAGCACTTTGGGAGGCCGAGACGGGCGGATCACGAGGTCAGGAGATCAAGACCATCCTGGCTAACACGGTGAAACCCCGTCTCTACTAAAAAATACAAAAAAATAGCCGGGCAAGGTGGCGGGCTCCTGTAGTCCCAGCTACTCGGGAGGCTGAGGCAGGAGAATGGTCTAAACCCGGGAGGCGGAGCTTGCAGTGAGCTGAGATCCGGCCACTGCACCCCAGCCTGGGCGACAGAGCAAGACTCTGTCTCAAAAAAAAAAAAAAAAAAAAAAAAAAGGCAATAAAATTTTTTATTTTACCAGTTTATTCTTTAATGTTTTTTTCTTTATGAAGATCAAAATTTCTGACCTATACTATTTTCTTTTTCTCAAAAGAATGCCTTTTGACATATCTTGCAAGGCAGGTCTACTGGAATAAATTTCCTCAATTTTTGTTTGTCTGAGAAAGTCTTTATTTCTCCTTTACTTTTGAAGGATAATTTTGCATGGAACAGAATTCAATTTTTTTTCCTTCTGTCTGAATGCTTTAAATATTTTACTCCATTCTCTTCTTGCTTGCGTGGCTTGTGAGGAAAAGTCAGATATAAGTCTTAACTTTATTCCTTTACAGGTAATGTTTTTTTCTTTAGCTTTTTTCAGGATTATTTTCCTTTGATTTTCTGTATTTATAAAATGATATGCCTAAGTATAGCTTTGGTTTTCTTTTTTTATTTTTAACCCACCTTCAGCATTTATCCTACTTTGTGTACGCTAAGCTTCGTGGATTTGTGGTTTGGTGTTTGAACTTAATTTGGGAAAATTATCAGTTATTATTATCTCAAATATGATTGTATTTTTTCTCTCTTTCTTCTACTTCTGATATTCCCATTACATATATGACTACCTGTTTTAGTTGTCCTACAGTCCTTGGATATTCCATTCTGGTGGTTTTTATTCTTCATTTTCCTTGCTCTTCAGTTTTTATTTTTTCATGTATATCCTAAAGCTCAGAGATACTTTCTTTAGCAGTGTTCAGTCTACTAATAACCCTATCAAAAACATTATTTTTGTTACAATGTTTTTGATCTCTTGCATTACTTTTTGGTTTGTTCTTAGAATTTCAGTCTCTCTGCTAAGATTACATATCTGTTCTTTTATACTGTCTACTTTATCCATTAGAGCCTCCAGTATATTAATTGTAGTTGTTTAAATTCCCCATCTGATAATTCCAATAACCTTAGTAAAGTTCTGATGCCTTCAAATTGCATTTTTTTTTTTTTTTGTCTTTTGGCATGTCATGTCATTTTTTCTTGATTGACAGACATGATGTGCTGGACAAAAGAAATAGCTGTAAAAAGGTTTTTATGAACGCTATGGTAAAGTTTGGGGGAAAGGAAGTGTTCTAGAGTCTCAAGGTTAGATTTCAGTCTTTTAGTGAGTCTGGGCCTTCGGACTTGAACTTCACAAGTGCTTTCAGACATTGTTCCTTGGGTGGAACTGGGTGGCTAGAGATGGTCTAGCATGGGCTACTTCTCCTAGATCAGTCAGGTTCTGAAAAAAACCCAGTAGGTCAGGCTCAGCTTACAGTTTCTCTTGAGGACAGCCCATGTTAAGAAGAATAGAGTATTCTGGTGAATTTAGAAATTGTTTTTTCTTCTTCTGCCAGATACATTATATTTTTCTCTTATATTCACTATAAGAACATGCTCAAACCACTAGAGATAAAACTCACAAAACATGGGGGACTGACTGCTTTATAACTGGATGCCCTGGAGTTTTAACCTCTTAGACTTGCCCACATGGAGCCCCTAGTGAGTCATCAATTACTGTTCAGATTTTCCTACTCTATTGTTGGTTCCTATGTAAGTTTTCACTCCTTGACTCCCTGTATTCTTCTCCACAATCTTGGGGACAACAATTTGTGTGTCTTCACTTCTCTTAAGAATACAAGAAGAATGGTTGATTTTTCATCCTCTTCAGCTTTTTACTTGTTGTTAGGATGGAAATGGCAACTTTCAATCTCCTTACAGGTAGAACTGGAAACCAGAAGTCTGTTTCTACTATTTTTAACTTTAGAAAAGTAAGGCAAAATATTGTTAAGAAACTGTGAATATAGTAAGTATTTCCTTTTGTAAATATAATTTTGTGGGTTTTATTTGGGTTCAAGTTCATATCATGATGTCTTATTCATCTATGTACTGAGTATAACTGATATGCCATGTAAGTTTAACCATCTAAAGTCAATCTGACATTTCTAAGCAAAGCCGAGGGTTACAAAGAAACTAGTTGTCCTATTTTTATAACTTGACATTCAAACTAAAACTGTAAAATGACCTTCAGAGTCAAGAATATGCGGTACCTTGGTTTTTAATATCTCATGGGTGAAAGAGGAAGGAGCTCTGAAGATCTTTGATCTCAATTGCTCTTGAAGGAGTAGCTGCAATGAGACTCAATAATGTCTGATGTCCTGATGTATTTGAGAATTTTCCCCTAGATATTCCCTAATTATAATATAGCCAATTCCTGCTGCCTTTAACCCATTACCACTAGGCAAGGAAGGAATAGCAGAGCAATCTGGAAGTCATTAAGAATATTTGAAGATAAATGTGTTCTACTGGGGTTAAACATTTCATTCTCCTGATAATAAAATGGTGTTAGCTTCATAGATATTCACAGTATACTATAGGGTATTTTAAAACAATTAAGAAAGGAAAAAGAATATTCACTTCCTTGAGTTTGTTGTTGTTATTGTTGGTCTGTTTAATTTGTAGCTTGGAAACAGAGCAGACTCAGCTGAGAAAATTAAAAATGATAATAATATAAATTCCTTAAAACCTTAACAATGAAAGGTGAGAGGTCAGTATGTTTCAGGATGCATTGTATAGCTACAAAGTATTACAAAGTGTCCCTAAGGTGAATCATTATTTAAAAAACAAAAACCAATTAATTACAAGTACAGTGTAATTTACCTTTAAAATATGTATTTTATTTTGTAGGCACTATAAAAATATGCACTCAGGAGTTAAATATATGAATGAAAAAAATAAATTAGCCATCAAGATAAAATGTCAACCATGATTAAATACAAATATTTGCCTTCCTTGTTTTTCTATATGTGTCACTAGGCAGGACTAGTGAAAAACCCACAATAAGTGCTGTGTGGTAGAACTTTAACTATTTAGTGTCAACTATCACTAAATGCAAGGGGGTTCTTTGAGTTTATATTTCACTATATTTCCCTAGTTAATTTACTCTTTCACTCTGTTGGATGTTCTAGTACCTTTTCAAATCTTCAATATTTTCTCTCCATCCTTCCCCACAGGTGATGATTTATTATTTTGAATGAAGTTTTCACGATCCTGTCTCAGGCTAATGCCTCCACTTGTGTATACAGTACACTTCATTTATTTTGTGTACCCAGGAAATCAGCTCCAACTATTCTTGCTTCTCTTTTTTGCATAAACATGTTATCTTTATCATCTTTAAAAAATGGTCTTCTTTAAAAATTTATTTTATTTCAACACTTTTTGGGGAATGGGTGGTTCTTAGTTACATGGATAAGTTTTTTAGTGGTGATTTCTGAGATTTTGGTGCACCCATCACTCAAGCAGTGTATACTGTACCCAATTTTATGTCTTATCACTCTCCCACCTTCCCCCAAGTCCTCAATATCCATTATATCATTCTTATGCCTTTGCATCCTCGTAGCTTAGCTCCCACTTATAAATGAACACATAAAATATTTGGTTTTCCATTCCTGAGTTACTTCACTTAGAATAATGGTCTTCAACTCCATCCAGGTTGCTGCAAAAGCCATTATTTCCATCCTTTTTATGGCTGAATAATATTCCATGCTATATAACTCTGGGTACATACCAAGTAGTGGGATTGCTAGTCAAATGGTAGTTCTACTTATAGTCCCTTAAGGAATCTCCATACTGTTTTCTATAGTGGTGATACTAGTTTACATTCCCACCAGCAGTGTAAATGTGTTCCCCTTTTTGCCATATCCACTCTAACATCTATTATTTTTTTATTTTTAAATTATGTCCATTCTTACAGAAGTAAGGTTAACACCACTTATTATTAGAGAAATACAAATTAAAACCACTCAGTGTGAATGGTTTTAATTCACACTCATTCACAATGAGTGGTTCTAATTTGTGTTTTTCTGATAGTGATGTTAACTACTTTTTCATACTTTTGTTGGCCATTTGTATATCTTCTTTTGAGAATTTTCTATTCATATCCTTAGCCCACTTTTTGATGTGATTTTATTTTTGTTTTGAGTTCCTTGTAGATTCTGGATATTAGTTCTTTGTCAGATTCATAGTTTGTGAAGATTTTCTCCTACTCTGTGAGTTGTCTGCTGATTATTTCTTTTGCTGTGAGGAAGCTTTTTTAGTTTAATTCATTCCTATCTATTTCTATTTGTTCTTGTTCCATCTTCTTTCGGATTCTTGGTCATGAAATCTTTGCCTAAGTCAACATCTACAAGAGTTTCTCCTATGTTATCATCTAGAAGTTTTATGCTTTCATGTCTCAGATTTAAGTCTTTGACTCACATGGAGTTGAATTTTGTATAAGGTGAGAGATGAGGATCCAGTTTCATTTTTCTACATGTGGCTTGCCAATTATTCCAGCACCATCTGTTGAATAGGTTGTCCTTTTCCCACTTTATATTTTTGTTTGCTTTGTTGAAGATCAGTTGACTATAAGCATTTGGCTTTATTTATGGGTTCCTTATTCTGTTCCATTGATCTACATGCCTATTTTTCTGTAAGTACCATTCTGTCTTGGTAACTATAGTCTTGTAGCATAGTTTGAAGTCAGCTAGTGTGCCTCCAGATTTATTCTTTTTGTTTAGCCTTGTTTTGGCTATGCAGGCACTGTTTTGGTTCCAGGTGACTTTTTAAGACTTTTTTTCTATTTCTGTGAAGAATGATAATTGTATTTTTATGGGAATTGTTGAATCTGTAGATTGCTTTTGGCAGTATGATCATTTTCACAATATTGATTCTACCCATTCATAATCATAGAATGTGTTTCCATTGTTTATGTCATCAATAGTTTTTTTCTGCAGTTTTGTAGTTTTCCTTGTAGAGATCTTTCACCTCCCCTCTTAGGCATATTCCTAAGTATCTTATTTTTTGTGTAGCTGTTGTAAAAGGGATTGAGTTCTTGATTTGATTCTTAGCCTGGTTATTGTTGATGTGTAGCAGTGCTAATGATTTGTGTACATTTATTTTGTATCCTGAAACTTTATGAATTCATTTATCAGATCCAGGAGGTTTTTGGATAAGTCTTTAGGGTTTTCTAGGTATGCAATTCTATTATCAACAAACAGTGACAGTTTGACTTCCTCTTTACTGATTTGGATGACCTTTGTTTCTTCCTCTTTTCTGATTGCTCTGGCTAGGACTTCCAGTACTATGTTAAACAGAAGTGGTAAAAGTGGGCATCCTTGTCTTGTTCTCCTTCTCAGGGGGAATGCTTACAGCTTTTTCCCATTTAGTATAATGTTGGCTGTGACAGATAAATAATTCATAAGGTTGATTATTAACCTACTCAAGGAGATACCAGAGAAAGGTGAAAACCAACTTAAAAAAATTAAAGGGCTGGGTGCGGTGGCTCACGCCTGTAATTCCAGCACTTTGAGAGGCCGAGGCGGGTGGATCACAAGGTCAAGAGATCAAGCCCATCTTGGCTAACACGGTGGAACCATGTCTCTACCAAAAAAAAAAAAAAAAAAATTAGTCAGGAGTGGTCGTGGGCGCCTGTAGACCCAGCTACTCAGGAGGCTGAGGCAGGAGAATGGCAGGAACCCAGGAGGTGGAGCTTGCAGTGAGCCGAGATCATGCCACTGCACTCCAGCCTAGGCAAAAAAGCAAGACTCGGTCTCAAAAAAAAAAAAAAAAAAAGTTAAAGATACATTACAGGATATGAATGACAAGTCCTCCAGAGAAATAGATCTTATAAGGGAAAACAATTCATAACTTTTAGAAATGAAAGATACACTTTGAGAAATACAAAATGCACTGCAAAGTTTTAACAATAGACTAAAACAAGTAGAAGAAAGAACCTCAGAGGTCAAAGATAAGTCTTTCAAATTAAACCAATCAAAGACAAAAAAGAATAGAAAAATTAACAAAGCTTCCAAGAAACATGGGATTATGTTAAATGACCAAACCTAAGATTAATTGGAAAGAGTTAAATCTCTAAGTTTTTCCAAACTTTTAGAAATTTAAAAGATTTTCCTCTTATTTGAGGGAACAATTGAGAAAAACTTTTCTGGCCTTGCTAGAGATATAAATATTCACATACAAGAAACTCAAAGAACACCTGGGAAATTCATTGCAAAATGATCATCACCTAGGCACATAGTCATCAGGTGATCTAAAGTCAAGATGAATGAAAGATTCTTAACAGCTGTGAGACAAAAGCATCAGGTAACCTATAAAGGAAAACCTGTCAGATTCACAGCAGGTTTCTCAGCAGAAACCTTAAAATGCTCTTGACCCCACTTCTCTTTCCTATCACTACCCCATTCCTCTGCATCTTGTTAGAACATAATTTCTCAAAAGAGGTGGCTTTGCTCACTGTCCTTATTCCTGTGATCCTCCCCATCTCTCTTTTACATGCTCTAAATAGGTTTTCAACACAACGAGCACTTCTATGAAACTGTTTGCTATATCCAGAAGTCATTTCTTACTTTCTCCTTGATTTATCAGCAAGATTTGATGCTGATGATAACTCTTTCCTTTCTAAAACTACATTTCAGGTGCCCTACCCTTACTGTTTTGACTGGACTCACCGGCTGCTCCTTCTTGCTGTTATCTTCCTTGTTTCTCTTCTCATTATCCTTCTAATATTATAAGGGCACAGATGTCAGTCCTTGGGTCTCTGCTCTTCTTTGTCTATATTTAATCTTTTTGGAATTTTAGCCAGTCATTATGTAAATATCAACTATGCATTAATGACTTTTAACTGAAGGTCAGATTTCACATATACATGTTTCCAGAATTCCCTGCTTAAGCATCTAAAAGTCATCTCACATTTAACATCTAAACAAAATTTGGTTATTCCACCTCAACTTGCTCATTCCCCCTCATTCCCCTATTCCTTAATTATTGGCAGTCCTATTTTTCCAATTGCTCAGATTGAGTTTGGGGTCCCACTTGTGTCATGTTTTACTGTCATACCTCAATGCGCAATCTGACAGATTATTTCTCAAAATTATTTCTGCTCTTTCATTTTAGTAAATTTGGAAGCTGACCACATTTGCTACCTTTACTGCTATCCAGACTACACACTATCATCTCTCCCTTGTGCTACTACATCAGCTTCCTTAAGGGTATCATTGTTTCCACTCTATCCTGTCCATGGGCTCTATACACAATACAATAGTGAGAATTATCTTAATAAAATGAAATCCAGATTGTGTCATTTCCCTTCTTAGAACCTTCTAGGGTAACTTAAAAGAGCCAATCAATCTAATGGTTGCTTCTGCTATGGGCAAACCATTTTTAAAAATATTCTTTTAATGTTAACATATCATTGTATAGATATCATTGTATTATTTGTACACTCTATTCTTAGCCGTAATGCATAAAACTATACAAAATGGAAGTGAGAGATAAGTAAAATGCCCTTGGCTAGTTTATTAGAAAACTTAGAGGAAAAGCAAAGTGCTATTTAATCAATGCTCTTACACTTTTTGTTCCCACAATTTACTGGATACTCTATTTCTTCAAAAGCAGAAGCATTATTTTCAGATCATGTCTTGATATGGAGCTTAGTGGTCATTGTCAGTATATACTAAAGAATATTTATTTAGTAATGATATTGAATTTTGTAATGAAAACCCAAATGTGCAAATAGTTATAAACAAGAGGGGTCACAATTGCTTTACATTGACTTCAGAAACCATTTGTTTTGTTTTTGTTTTAAGATTTATAGGAACATAGTTACAAATGCTGAGTTTGATTTGGAAATGCATTCTTTGATCATATAAAGATGGGATAAAAATCCCTTGGGAACTTTCATTTCCTGTGTTATGTGTAACTGTCCCTAGCACTTATTTTCAGATTAAAGAACTCACTTTTTAACAGTTATGGTCTAAAAATTAAGGTGATCTTTTAAACACTATTAACTGTAGATGAATTTTTACATTTCATTTACATTCATGGTAAATGAAATTAGGAATTTTATAATTTTCTAACAAAAGTTACTAAAAGAATGTTTGAAAATATGATGTAATCTTTCATAACCTAGTAAAAATTTATTTATTCTATTTTTAACCTTCTTCTGATTTTTAAAAATTGTGTTCATGATTGACACATAATACACCTGTATAGGATATAGTGTGATGTTTTCATACATGCGTACGTTGTATAAAGGTCAAATCAGGGTAGTTACGATGTCAGTCACCTCCAGCTTTTATCATTTAAAGTTTGAGGTGATAACTTCAGAGTGACAACAGTTTTCTGTTTCTGGCTTCTTATTACAGAGACATATTCAGTATATTAAGTTTAATAAAACTTAGTCTATTTATGTAGATTTGTGAATATTTTATATATATACTGCACTTCAGTACAATATATTGTATGTTGACCAAAATGAATCTAGTTTATTAGAATAGGATAGTACCACTGTATGCAAATATTTTGCATAATTTATTTATGATTCATTGTTTGGTCTATTAGAATACTCCATAATGATTGAAGATGCCAACTCACATTAAAAATAAGCTTACAAGATCCTGGTTAATAAACAGTAAGTCCAATGTATTAATTGACAATGAAGATTATTCTTTTCTATTAACTACAATGTTCAGAGTCCCTTTTTAGGATATTTTCATGATCACCACGTTAATAAATGTAAGGTTGCTTAGTAACTACTGTAGGATGCAAGTAGAGGAAAGGAAACTAATACAGGGGATTTTTCATTTAGACCATGGTGATACTCAATTATATATTTCTTTTTGTAAACCAAGTTCTTATTGCTAAGGGCTGTGTATTGAGATTTGGTGTCTTTCAGTCTGAACCGTTTCAGAGCAACCATGTCATCTTGCAGCTGTTGAGCTTCCTTTTTCTAACTTCTAGGCTCTTTTTATTATTATTATTATTATTATTATTATTTATGTATGTTTTGTTTAGGCAGAATGCAATGTAGATGATGAGGTTTCAGATGACTAAACATGCATTTTAACCCTGCTTACGTGAGATAACACTTGGGATATTTTGATAATTTTACTGGGATTTCACAATTTTTTGGTCATCCCACATGCATTGATAATCACTTTATTTACTCCATGTGTTATTAAGCATTTCGTTTGTGCACAATTTTGTTCAGAGGGTCATTTAAGCTTCAAGTTATTTGAGGTAACTTTATTGTCTCACTCATGTACCTTCTACCATATTCAGATAATTTATGAACTTGTTTTTATGTGTTTAAAACAATTTTTTTAAAATTATGTTTAAAAGTTTGAAAAAAATTATGTGATAATTCATTACCCTTTCTTCCTGCATCCAGCTATATGAATATAAATCAGTTCAGAAAGATGAGAATATATCCTCCTTTCAGAGCACAGTTATTCTTGAAATCTCTCCCACTTTTTGACAAGTCTAAGAACACAATGGCATCATTAGCAATGATTGCAGAGTCAGAACAAAAATTAGTATTTTTGTTTGGAGAATCTCAGAGTTTTCAATTAGTTTGGAAAGACATATAATTATCTGACTATTCTTTTCCTGCTATTTATCATCCATTGCTGATATAAGTCAAGCAACCATTGGGAGTCAGAAAAAAAAAAAAAAAAAAAAAAAAAAAAAACAGAATAAATTTTTATGCTGGTGCATCAGCATTTTCTAAATATCTGCCAGAAGGCATGCATTCCTTCGGCCTCACTTGTAGGCTGGAGAACAGACACACATGCATGTAACTGATACATTTTAAAAAGATGGACGTGACTTCTTTTGATTTCCCTGAGCTACTTATGCAAGTCAGTGGTCCAAGTCAACAGGGTAATAGTATAATTTTCAAGCACAATGAACCATCAGCAGTTTTTATAAGATAAAACTAGAGCAGCTCATTAAAATGGCATTGAGGGTAAAATCAGAAAGACAAAATGCCAGCTACTAATGGTTGAGGGTAGTCAATAAGGCAGGAGGAAAACATACCAATTAATACTTTGAAACAATCTCACCACAGTGTATCTTTTTCAGACTTTTACATTTCTCTCTGCCAATTATTTTGATACTTGGTTACTTACTATCTTCCGCATTAATTGTTATGTTTATTTGTATTTTCTCATTTTTCTAAGGGTTATGTCAGAACATTGAGACTGGAAAATGTTATTCACTCTGGGTTTTTTCATTTCTTTTGTTGTTGTTGTTGCTTTTCTTTTGAGATGGTGTCTTGCTCTGTCGCTCAGGCTGGGGTGCAGTGACATGATCTCAGCTCACTGCAGCCTCCACCTCCTTAACTCAAGCAATCCTTCCTCCTCAGCCTCCCGAGTAGCTGGGACTGAAGGTGCACACCACCATGCCAAATTTCTGTGTATACATATATAATTTTATATAATACAAAATATATATATATTTTGTAGAGACAGGGTTTCACCATGTTGCGTAGGCTTGTCTGAAACTCCTGGGCTCCAGCAATTTGACTACCTCTGCCTCCCGAAGTGCTGGGATTGGAGGCATGAGCCACTGCACTCAGCCCACTCTGTTTTTGAATCTCTTATGTTTATTGACAGTCTCAGGCACCCAAACTAGTCAATTAATCAATGCTTGTTTAAATTTTAGTTTATTGAATGAGGAATATTTGCCAGTAGGAGCAAGGGATAGAAAATGTTATGATATAGCAAAAGATAATATTATGATAAAATAATCTAGGAGAATAGAGATGATAATGTAAACTTTACACCAATTTTTCTCACTTTATCTTTTCAGAGTTATTCAGAAATTTAAGAGATGTATTGTCCTCTGTCATCATACCCTATTTTATTGCAGTAGAACTGAGGCTTAATTATGTACAATGACTTCCCAGGGTGAAAAGTTCATTTATTACCAAGCTGAACATAGAATCTATTGACATTACTTAAATTTGTTACGTAAGATATTGTTGACATCTATGTTGTTCTTATATTGCATGTAAATCTTTATAGAAATTTATAGCAGCACAATTTGCAATGGAAAAATATGGAACCAGCCCAAATGCCCATCAATCAACAAGTGGATAAAGAAACTGTGGTGTATATATATATATATATACCACAAATGCCCATCAATCAACAAGTGGATAAAGAAACTGTGGTGTATATATATATATATATATATACACCACAAGTGCCCATCAATCAACAAGTGGATAAAGAAACTGTGGTGTGTATATATATAAGTATATATATATACTACTCAGCCACAAAAATGAATGAATTAATGGCATTCACAACAACTTGGATGAAATTGGAGACTATTATTCTAAGTTAAGTAACTCAAGAATGGAAAATCAAACATCGTATTTTCTCACTTATAAGTGGGAACTAAGCTATGAGGATGCAAAGGCATAAGAATGATGCAATGGACTTTGGGGAATCTGGGAAAGGGTAGGAAGGGGTGAGAGATAAAAGACTACAAACTGGGTTCAGTGTATACTGCTCAGACGATGGGTGCACCAAAATCTCACAAATCGCCACTAAAGAACTTACTCATGTAACCAGATACACTTGTTCCCTAAAAACCTATGGAAATAAAAAAAAATAAAGTTTTGGTTTTGTCCTCTTGTTTAACTATAATAAAATAAAAATCTGAACTAATTTGGAGATTCTGAACTAATTTGGAGATTCTTGCTTATTTCCATCTCTTTGTCTTCTGTTTCTTTAGAAGAATGTGCTCTTGTTTATGTTTCTTATTTTCAGACAAACTAGAAATAAAAATAAAATCATATTTCAGTTCTATGATTTGAGTGCATCTCTTAAAAGTTCATGTGTTGAAAACGTAATTGCCAGTGCAACAGTGTTGGGAGATGGGGCTTAACAAGAGGCGTTTAGGTTATGAGGGCAGAACCCTCTTGAATTAATTAACGTCATTAACATGGGAGCAGGTTATTCATCATAAAAGTGGGTTGTTATAAAGTGAGACCAGGATGAAAATGGTGGCTCACACTTGGAGTCTCAGCACTTGGAAGGCCAAGGCAGCAGGACTGTTTGAACCCAGGAGTTTGAGATCAGCCTGGACAATATCGGGGGACTCTATCTCTACAAAAAGTTAAAAAATTAGCGGAGTGTGGTAGCACATGCCTCTAGTCTCAGCTACTTTGGAGGCTGAAGTGGGATGACTGTTTGAGCCCAAGAATTAGAGGCTGTAGTTAGCCATGATCCTGCCACTGCCCTCTAGCCTGGGTGACAAAGTGAGACGCTGTCCCCGTAAAGTAAAAACAAAGAAATAAAATGAGTCCAGCTGCTGGTGCCTCCCTGTACCTCATGCACTTGCTTCTGCTTTTTGTCTTTGGCCATGGGATGACCCTTAGCAGATACTGTTGTCATGCTCTTAGACTTCCCAGCCTCCAGAACCATGAGCCAAATAAACATCTTTCCTTTATAAATTACCCAGTCTGTGGTATTCTGTTACAGCAGCAGAAAATGGACTAAGGAACTAGTCACTGTTTCTTTTATTTTTTTTCTTACAAAAGAAACTTTCTAGTATTTTATGGAAATAAGGCTTGATTATTTTGCTTTGTACTTTCCTGTCCTTCTGTTCTCTCTTTTCCCCTTCATCCTTTCTTTAAAAGGAAGTGTTTAAATTAGAAATGTGGTACCCTTTACCACAGTAAAGTAAAATATAGAAACTTCCATAATCTATTAAAACAGTTGTTCTTGCAATCAAGACAAAGGGGAATTTATTATTTAACTTCAAATATCGAATAAGAAATACATCTTTTGAAAAGAGTGAAAAGATAATCTTTTGTGATTATAGACATTTTTCTTCTCTAATTTTTAATTCATATTACAGTTAAAGATCTCTAAGCTGCTCTTTATCTCCAAACAATTCTTTATTATTAGTGCCTTTTAAATTCTGAGTAAAACCAGCATGAAATGTTTTGGTTATTCTAAGTTATAACTGCATTTTAAAATCCAAAGTCCATTTACAAGTTGATAGAAATAATAGTTATCATTTCTCAAATGCTCAATTATGGCATTGAATTATTTCACATTATTAAATTTAGTAGTATCATCGTTTGTATGGATAAGATATTGTACTCATGTTCAATTTTTTTCCTTCCTACTAGTAGACTATTAAAGTTAAAATTGTCATATTTACTGATTATGTAGTTCAATATCGATCATTTGATCACTCACAATACAGAGTTTTGTCAATGTTAACTATAACTATTACCTTTGTGTGAAATTTATGAGAGACAAGATAAAAATGATACTTTATAGAAAGCAAAGTACCGGAGGAGACAGAGTATAATGAATCACTGTCAAGGGCAGGTTAGGCATCATTGTAGCAATTAGTATTTAATCTTCTTTGTGACTGTATCAAAGTGTCATCTCAGTTTGACCAGCAGTTTGACATTTAATTGCTGGAGAGTTAAAAGCTCAGCCAACCACATAGTGAGTGGTTAAAGGTGTGTATCTGAATTCCTACTTCCACTGTTTAAATTGAACTCAACAAAAATTAGTAGTGAAAGCTTAGGTAAGTTACTTAAACATGTTAAGTCTTGTTTTCCTAATTTGTAAAAGTCAGTAATATTATCACCTACAGTAGTGGTAGCTGTTGGTATTAAATAAGGTTTCTATACATGTGGTAATTTAATAAGATGTGATGTAAAAAATGTTAGTGCAATGTTATGCATAATTTTAATGACCGGGCACGGTGGCTCACACCTGTAATCCCAGCACTTTTGGAGGCCACTTGAGGTCAGGAGTTTGAGACCAGCCTGACCAACATGGTGAAACCCCATCTCTACTAAAAATACAAAAGTTAGCTGGGCGTGGTGGCAGCTGCCTGTAGTCCTAGCTACTCAAGAGACTAAGGCAGGAGAATCGCTTGAACCTGGAAAGCGGAGGTTGCAGTGAGCCAAGATCATGCCCTTGCACTCCAGCCTGGGCAACAGAGCGAGACTGCATCTCAAAATAAATAAAAAATAATAAGAATAATTGTAATGACTATACTAATCTACCATATAGACAAAACCTATGACATAAATCATTATCCAGGGTTAATACGAGGTCTTAGGTAATGTGGTTATATATATATTTCCCTGTGGCAGCATATAGAATATGGTAGGAGGAAAAAGAGAGAACTATAGTAGACAGAGAAAAAGAAGCAAAGAAAGGAAAAGCCTCCATAATTAAAGAAACAATTATCAGCCTTTTTCTTTTTCTTCCCAAGTATGAAAAAATTTTCACAGTAAAAATGGCAAAATGCATTTTTCTATTATAATATTATATAAGAATTTAAGATTTGAGATTAGGTTAGAAAGTTTTCTCAAACTGGAAGAAAATGGGCTGGAGAATGGATGTTGAGATCAAAGCATTTGTGCTTCAGGATACAAACTTGGATTCCATTCCTAGTTCTTTAACAAACGTGTGTAACAATCAGTAAGTCACTTCTCTGGAATACAGGTTACTTATGTGTATAAAGTAAGTTGGAAAGAAGTAGCAGGTTTCAACATGTGCTCTATAAAAGTTGGATTTCTTGGTCAAATAAGTTTGGTAAATGTTGCATTCCATATCTCCCTGTCTGAAATTCTCACAAGGGCCTGAACTCATTAAAGCCCCTAAAAGTCTTGTAGTAAAAACATCTAGTTATTTTTTTACCGAGTTTTTACAAGTCTATTTAATCATGTTACTCTTTCAATAACAGCCTTGTAGAACTGCTATTCAATGGACCAAACTTTAGAAAAACTGGACTAGGGAATAATTTATTTCTTCCATGTTTACACTCCATTTCATGAACTTTGGTGATAAGGAAACTGCATATTAACTTTATTAGAAAATCTAATCAATTAACTGTTTTCTTCTGAGTCTCCTAGGGGTAATGACTAAGGGAGGGAGAATACTGAGCTATTAATTTCTTCTATATGTCTGTGACACAAGGGTCACAGAAAGAAAATTAAATTTGGTTCACTAGAGCAAAGTAAAACCAGGCATTTTTATTGTTTGTGACACGAGAATACTTATAGAAGATCATAAATGTTTGACTGTATCTATATCAAAATAAACAATAATAAAAAAGTTCTGAATTACTAAATCTGTAGTTTATTCTTAATTAAACTTTTTATTCTCCTTTCATGCAAATAAAATATAGCTAGTATTTGTAGAAAGGTTAATACATAAAAATGCAAAAGTAGTTTTTCAGAGAATTGTTGTCACTTATTGGAGATAGGGAGCACATTTATTAGAGTAAAATAGGGAATTTTTTTACTTTTACTTGAATACACTATCCTGTAGGTTTTTCAGTATAATTGGCCCTATGACTTGCCTCAAATATTACGATTAATGAAATTATCCATTCATTGATGGTCATGTTTTGAGTATTAGCTTTTATGCCCATGGATAAAATAAATCACCCAAGGAATGACCATTCTCCCTGCAGGACTGCAATCCAGGCTTCATTTGACAGAATGTGGCTATGGCTCCCTGGATAGTGGAGAAGTTGCTGAGATGCTGTGCTGGCAGAACTTGCTAGAAATCTGCCCTCTGGAGTGCTAGGTGATGTCATTCACAGAAATGTCCCCCACCTCTGGAATCACATGCCCGCTAACTGAGAAGGTCTGGGGAAAGAATTACAGGGGGAGACAGTTTACTAGAAGCACTTCCTAAAAAGCTATCTGAAGGGTGCCAGAGGAAACTGCTTGGTTATTGGGTACTGATAACCAATGTACCCTGTAGGAGCCAAGCACTGAAGAAGTTGTTCCTTGCAAGAGCAACACTCTGAGATAACATATGCAACAGAAAGTTGGTGCTGGAAAATTATTTGCTGCAGGAGCCTGGTAAGGGAGCACCAGAATGAAGAGGAGAAAAGTCATTTCTCCTGAAATGTCTCTCCAGTGCCCTCTAATGACCAAGCTTAACATCATGCCAGCTGGCAAATGATCTAAAGAGTCCAAATCCATCTTCACAGCAGGAAATGAAGGATGAATTTGGAACTGAAAGACAATACATTGATAACGGGTGAGCATACTCATTAGAATTTTGGCAGGCATAGTCCCTGAATTAAGAGTGTGTAGATATGTTTGCATAATTTAAGCCCTATTTTAAAATTTATATGCAGAATTCTGTAATAGCCCCCAAGGTTCCTATTACCTGAGTACACACCTTATAGAATCTCCTCCTGTTGAAAGCAGTGAGAACCTGAAAATATGATTGGATCACACGCTTGTGACTCTCGGGATTATGTTACACATCTTTTGACTTTGAGATGTTTATCAAAAGGGAGATCATCTTGGATAGGACTAACTTGATCATGTAGGTGAGTCCTTTATGAGAAAAAGCAAGACATGAGAGAGCTGCTGTTTAGTTGTTCTAGAAGTTGTCACAGGTCTGCTGTGATGGGACTCATGGAGGAGGTCATCTAGCAGAGTGGTCTAGAGGCTGAGACTGATCCCCACCCAACCACTACCAAAAAATGGGATCTTCAATCATATGCCCTCAAGGAAATTAATTCTGACAGTAACCTGTGAGCTTAGAAGAGGACCCCAAGCTCAGATGAGATTGCAGTTCCTGCCATCTTCTCAATTCTAACTTTATGAGTCCCTGAGCAAAGAATCCAGGCATGCTATGCCTGCACTTATGCCTGCAGAAAATGTGAGATAATGCATCAGTGCATTATTAACTGTGAGGTTTGTGGTAATTTGTTATAAAGCAAAAGCAAAACAAATACAAATAGTATTTTTCTTGCTTTGTCCCTACTTCTCATCTACAAGAAGCATTCCTTGCTATTTCTGCACTCCTAAGGTCAAATTTTTTCATTGTCTCTCAATTAATTTCTTATGGCAAATAATTAAAATGTTGCCTAATAAATTTTTAAAATGATAAAACACTTCCAAGAACTAATAGCTACTTTTAAAATATGTCAGTGGCAGAGCTTTTGCTTGAGTGTTCCTGATAATGAAATAATAAAAGCTGGCATTTATTGGTAACACACATGGCATGTGAGACAAATACTTTACCAGGAATTATATATTTATCATTTTGAATTTTTCTAATGGATTCTATGAGTTAGACTGTACTTTCTTCCTGAAATTTTACAACATTAAATGGCCTGCCCAAAATACAACAAAGAGTGATTGATTAAGCCATCATCACATCCAGGATTGCCAGTGTGAATCCCAATTTAACTGCACAATACAAAACTGCCTCAAACTGAAGTGACTGTGGTTTGAATTGACTGATAATAACAAATTTTGATTCTAGCACTAACGTTTACAACTTTTTTTTGCAGACTTTTTACAGTAATGCTATGTTTGGAGTCACATGGTAGGAACATATAATGTTAAAAGCATGATTTAAAATATATTTTAGTAACTATGGCAGGTACTACTAGTTATCTAGAACATTCATTCTTTCTTCCTCCTAGTTAGATGGATTTGTCTGAGGATGTGATCACCCACCGACTCTCTACATTTCCTTAGTGATGCTACTAGTAAAATTAAAGCCAAGCAATTAAACCCTACCTAATGATACGTCAGCAGAAGTGATGCATATGAATTCATAATCACATTCTTAAAAAGAAGCAACTTGTGACTCTCCTTCAGCTCTTTCTTTTTTTAACTACTTCAGGTAATTAAATATAATTTAATAATGGGGGGTGAGGGCCAATTTTTCTAGAATTAACTTCAAGATGTTTTTCCCTATTTCCTTCAAGATCCAATGCATGATATTTATTAAGTATGGTCTGAGACAAGAACAAATTCCAAAACTAATCAGATAGAGCATAGTATATTCAGTGTATTGTGGAGTTATGGGTAAGTTAAACATTGAGAGACCTGGGGAGTCGAATGGATGCATCCTGAAGGTGAATGGGAATTTAAAATGTGTGTGTTTTCTACTCTTCTATCATAAAAATAAGTATTTTAAGGTTTCTCCAGTAATAGTAAAGCAGGACTAATATACGAAGTTTGTACTATTCATAAATGCAATTATCTGAAAAAATGTAGGCAACAGTTTCTTAATATGTTTATTTTTTTATATGAAACAGGAATTTTACAAAAAGGGGTAATAACCGTTTGCTACGTGGTAAGGTTTGGAGGTGAAGGACAAAATATTTTGAAACTCTGTGAAAGGTAAGGGAATCAGAGCAGAGCTTCCCACAGCACAGTTAAGGGCATAGTCTCTGCTTCATTACGCTAAAATTACACAGTCTTTCAAGACTCCAAAGCCTGCTCTGCCTCCTTCCTGCTCGGTGAGACAGCCCTTCCTACCCAGCATTCACTGGATGCTTTAGACAAGTAAAGGTAGATCAAAGCAAGAGAGAGAATAACAAGTTTGGCACAAAATGATTTTAGAGTCAGTTGTATCTGGGTCAGAATCACATATAGGTGAAAGAAAGAAGATTGTTAGACCATGTATAAGGCCAATTAGCATGTATTTTATATATTCTTAACATTTTACGCTTATTAACCTTCTTCTCATGGGTTCCTTTTAACTTAGTAATGAAAAAATGTGTGAAATTATGAAGACAAAATTATATGCTACAAGAAGCCTTAGAGCTTATATAATCCTGCCCTCCCATTTGACTTTTATTTTATAGATGAGAGAACTGAATCCCAGGAAGGTTCAGTGGCTTAACCTTAATTCACACAAATATTTATTTATCTAGCAAGATCTAACATTAAGAACAAAAGCAGGTTTTTCCTGCTCCTTCTCCCAATATATGGTTTTTGATTCATTGCACAGATGATAAATTTAAATGAACATTATTTTTATAATATTATCTGGTAAATACCACTTTCAATACCACAGCATTTTCGGTATTGTTAACAACAGGAAAAAAGTGGTAGTTAGAAACATAACATATCATTTAACATATTCCCCTAGCTCCACACATTTTGGCAGTTAATGTTTCTGCACTTGTGTTCTTAGCTACCCTTACAAGTTCTGAGGGATAAACCTTAAAATCCTCATTTAAATTAGAAACAGGGGCTATGTGAACAAAAATAAAACCAGGAAATATGACTTTTTCTTTTATGTATAGAAGATCATATGAGATTGTCCCATGACCTATTTATTCACAAAAGTTGTGCATTCTCTGCAATGGAGTTGCCTTTGGGCTTGGTCAAATCTTGTTATATAACAGTCATATATGGAAGAGGTGGTTTACAAGGAAATAAAAGATTAGTCAGAATGTTATTAATCTATTCCTGACTGAATTATTTCAGGCAGCATAGCTATCACTAAATCCAAAAGTCTTCAGAGAAGTTTTAAATGGGATCTACTGTGCAAAGGAGTGGGGTGTGCACACACAGAAGTCAGTTGCCTTAATCCTATCGTATTTAAACAGGCTTCAATGCTCAATATGCCAATATGCTTGGAAATTCTTCAATACCGTGACCTCTAAAAGCCCAGCTAATTTAGCAAAAAGAGAAACAGGGGTAAGTTATTTTTGAAAGAGTTTACTACCTCCTTTGCTTGTTAGTGCTTGTTCAATTCCCACCTACTCACCATTGTGGACTGAATGTATCCCCTCAAAATTTGTATGTTGAAGACGTAATCTCCAACGTAATAACATTTAGAGATGAGACCTATGGGAGGTTAGAGTAGTCATGAGGGTGGATCCGTTATTGAAACCATCCCTCTAAACTTTACAAAATTAATCAGGGAAGGGAGGGAATAAAATGAAAATAAACCAAGCCTGAGCATATGCGGCATTAATCATCACGTCAACTTTCTCTCTGACCTGCTTCCTCATTGTGTTTGCCTATTGTCTGAAAATCATATAGACCATAGGTTATAGTTCTCCTTAACTGCTCTATTGATGACAACTTATACATTATGAAATGTTAATCTTTCCCATTGAAATATTCTTTTAGGTCCTGCATACCAATGAAACTACTGACATCAGCTGATCTGAATGACCCAACAAGAAGCTTACATACACAAAGAATGCAGTTTCCACATCCTAATGATTTCAGTCTCCTTACCCTGACCAATCAATGATTCCAATTTGCCTGTCCCATCCCCTCCACAATTTTCTTAAAAGCCCCAGATCAGTATATTCCTTGGGGAGATGGATTTTGGTGTTTTCTGCCATCTCCTTGCTTGGCTGCCCTGTGATCATTAAACTCTTTCTCTGCTGCAACCCTGCTGTCTCGGTGTACTGGTATGTTACTGTGCAGTGGGCATATGAAGCTGTTGGTCCTATAACATTATGATGGCGTTAGTGGCCTTATAAGAATTGGAAGAGAAGCCAGGCACATTGGCACACACCTGTAGTTCCAGCTACTCAGGAGGCTGAGGCAGGAAGATTGCTTGAACCCAGGAGTTTAAGGCTGCAGTGTGCTTTGATCATTTCTGTGAATAGCCACTGTACTCTAGCCTGAGCAACATAGCAAGATACCATCTCTATTGAACAGGAATTGGAAAAGAGAGAGGTATATAATTTTTTTTTTCTCAGCCTGTGCACACACCTAGGAAAGGTCAAGTGAGGACATAGCAAGAAGGTGGCTACCTGAAAACAAGGAAGAGAGTGCTCACAAGAATCCAATCATGCTGGCATCCTGATCTGACATTGTGGACTCAAGAACAGTAAAGAAAATCAACATTTCTGTTATTTAAGCCACTCAGTTTATGGTGTTTTATTATGGCAGCCCAAGCTGACTAAGACATTCACTATAAAAGGACAATTATATATTGGACAGTATCATTAATATAGATGTATAAGGAAGAATTGGGCAATGAGTACATTAATGACAGGACATAAGAATGATGATGAGATATTTGAATAAGAAAGATAATATTACTTGCAGGACAGATTAAAAAAAAAAAAAACAGAGCTGGAAAGAAACGTGAAACATAGGTAAGAGTGAACTTTTTCTTGGTGATAAAAATGGGTAATATAAATATTTGAGGAGGTGTTTGCATCTATTTAGATGATATTGACAGTGACAGAGATACTGATGGAGTGTTTTGCTGTGCACAAAGAATATACTTGTCTTCTTTTGAGAACTGTAAGTAGTATTTTAAAATTCAGTTTAATGAAGCAACCAGGATGCAAAGATTGAGCCTAGTGGAATCCCTATTATATTTGGGTTGTAATATGCTTTCATTTAACTCTTGAAATAATGCTACGAAATGTATTTAGTCATTGTATATTTTTGTTAAGAAAATTAGACCTCAGGGAGATTAGGCAAGTTTTCAAGATTCCATAGCTTATAAGTAGCGGAGTAGAGATTATAACCCATGTCTAACTAATTTTGAAGCTGATAGTCTTCATTACATTACACTACACTGAAAATTTTCAACATGGAAAGAAACTGAAATATATGAAGACATTCTAATGAGATTACAAAGACAGTCTAATGAAATTACAAAGGCAGTTACAAAGGATAGTCATCCTTTCTCATATATTCAGTACTACTATGGGTCAGCTTTTCCTTTACTAAGATTATGAACTTGGAGACTATCTAGATGGCGAGAGACCTTAAAACTCACTAAGTTTATCTATTATCTGAACTTTCCATTGTCATGGACTGAAACTAACAGTGCAAATAGAAGGTATGGTATCATTGTTGTGGTGTATTAAAAATAGACTAGATAGAGAATGAAAGAGCCTAAAATCTAGTAGTATTACAGTTTGCATGTATAACATTTAAAAGGTATTTAGCTTTTGTAAGCCTCAATTTCCTAGGGTATTCAAATCAGTTTTCTCTAATATTTCATTATATTCTCATTATTTCATTGTTTCTGTAATTCTAAAGTAGAAACTGATTTTTGTGTCACATATACACCCTTAATATTTTGATTTATATCTATCAATATAATATTTATTAGATCTGAAATTATCAAGTTGCATAAGTGAAAGCCCTATCGGTAATGATGCCTGGGTCCAAAAAATTTAAAAATGGATCTGGAGGCAGCTTCAGTAAATGTTAAAGTGAAATAGTTAGGATAATCTCTTCTCAATAGATAATATGAAATAAAAACAAAACATATGTGTGTATATAACCTAAATATTATAGATATGTTTATGTATGTATATGCACATGTATTTGTGTTTTATTATTATTTCTAAAAACAGTGGAAAGTAACCAAAACCAGGGAGAAATTGGAGATAATTTTACCCTTGAAAGAATCAATTGAAGCAGATCAAAACTGAGATCCTTTGGCTTTCTTTCCAGAGGTTGATCTCCAATCACCGCGGCTATGGCAATAGAAAATTATATCCTTTGGAGCTGGAGGTGGCACAGTGCAGAGTTCAGGGCTGGCAGGATAAACGAAAATTTAGGGGAAATTCCAGGAAGTGAGAGACCCACAGATGGGGTAAGAAATAAAATATGAGTATAATCTCTTCCCAAATCCCCTAGCTTCCCCTAAAACTTTCTATGTGGATGAGAATCCAAAGCCTGGTGAACAAAAGGGACACAATCCAGAGAGTAATCTACCCTTGAAAGACAGAACTTGCAAGTGCACTGACTGAATGACAATGCAAGGCTCAACCATATATACTTCAGGTGACAGAAAGCTGAGGGGACCTTACTGGCCTGACGTGGCAGAAGACAGAGTTCAGGACTATCAGAGCAGTTAGAAATTAAGTGGAGATTCCAGTAACAAAGGAATTACAGGGCAAGTAAGCTGCTACATCTGTATATAAACGTTCCTCAAATCTTTGACTGATCCACACAGGTTCAAGCAGGTTCTAGCATGTATAAGGAATTGTAAACAGGACCTAGAATAGAAAATGAAATTTTGAAAAAGTGACAAAGTTGTAGCACTTTTGCTACTGATTTTATGAGTTATTATTATTCTTGAGTAATAAAGACAGTGTACTAATGGCATAAATATACACATATTATCAGTAGAACAGAACTGAGAGTCTGGAAATATGTGGTCAATTAACTTTGACAAAGGCTTGAAGGTAAACAATAGAGAAACAATTGTCTTTTCAACAGATAGTATTAAAACAATTATTTTTCCATTTAGAAAAATCGATCTTTACCTGCACCTCACACCATGCACAAATATTAACTTAAAATGGATCATAGCTTTAAATGTAAAAGCTATGACAATAAAACAGAGAAAATACTTGTCACTTTGGGGTAAGACAAAATTTTAAGGGCACAAAAAGCACAAATAATGAGAGAAATAAGTTGAATTCCATACAAATTGAAAAAGTAAGCCACACATTGAGATACAATATTTAAAATACATATGTCTGACTAAATAATGAAAAATGTCTATAAAAATTTAAGATAAAAAACCACTCCAAGATGGACAAATGATTTGAACACTATAGAAGAACAAGGCAGGAAGCAGTGGCTCAAACCCCACAGAACTGGGAGGCTGAGAAGGGAGGATCGCTTGAGGCCAGGTGTTTAGGAACAGCCTGGACAACATAATGAGATCCTATCTCTACAAAAAGTGTTAAAAATAATTGACAGGTGTGGTGGCTGGTGCCATTAGTCCTAGCTACTTGGGAGGCTGAGGCGGGAGAGTCACTTGAGCCCAGGGGTTAGAGGTGATAGTGAACTATGATAGTGTCACTGCATTCCAGCCTGGGCGACAGAGTGAGACTTTGGCTCAAATGAGAAAAGAAACAAAACAAAACATATTTTTATGGCAAAAAATCACATGGAAACATTATTAGTCATCAGGAAGATTTTAAACAAAATCACAATGAACTACCACATGTACCAACTTGAATGGCTAAAATTGAAAAGCCTGACCATATCGAGTATTAACCAGAATATAAAGCCACTGGAATGTTCAGACATTTCTGGTAAGAATGTAAACTGCTACACTTTGAAAACAAGTTTGGTGGTATCTCATAAAGTTAAACATACACTAACTGTACGATCTAGTGGTTACACTTCTCTTAGTTATGTATCAAGAAAAATGAAAACTTATGTCACCAAAAGACTTGTACAGGAGTACTCTGAGCAGCTTTTTTCATATTAGCCAAAAATTGGAAACTCAAATATCCAACAGGTGAGTAAAGACAAACATATGTGTATATATACGTGTATACATATGTGTATATATGTATATATGTGTATATATGTGTGTATATATGTGTGTATATATATGCAATGCAATGCAATGCCATTAAGGAATAGAAATAAATACACGACTAATATCTTCAACAACATGAATTAATCTCTGAGCTATTATGTTGAATTAAAAATCCAGATACTGCCTGGTATCTTGATGATTCTGAAAAAGACAAGCAAACGTACAATGACAGGGAAGTGCTCAGTGGATACCTAGCGGGAGAAGGAGGTAGCAATTTATTGCAAAAGGGTAGAAGAAGACTTTTGGATTTATGGAACTATTCTCTAACTTGAGTTTGGTCATGGTTGCCTGTGTGTATATATTTGCTAAAACTTATTATACAATTAATATGTGCATTTTATTATATACAAGTATACTTTCAATAAAGTTGATTAAAAAGATAGATGATTAAAAACAAACTATAAAAGAAGATGAAATATAAATTTTATTTTATTATAACTATTACCATTATTATTTTATTATCCTAAGCTTTTTTTTTGGCAAGAAATGGCTGGTAAGATTGTATTTTTTTGTTTTATGTGTTGCTTTTATGTAATGGCAAGATTTGATGTACATTGAAAAGCACATTGAATATATCAAATTACAAAATAAACATTTTTTCAACTTTTACTTTAGATTCAGTGGGTACACAAGCAGATTTGTTATCTGGGTATATAGCATGCAGAGATTTGGGTTATGATCCCATCATCCAGTTACTGAGGGTAATATCCAGCAGTTAGTTTTTTCAGTCTTTGCTCCGATCCCTCCCTTTCCGCTCTACTAGTCCACAGTTTCTATTGTTCTCATCTTTATGCCCCTGAGTACCTAATATTTAGTTCTTATTTATAAGTGAGAACATGTGGTATTTGGGTTTCTGTTCCTGCATTAATTTACTTAGAAGAGTGACCTCCAACTGCATCCATGTTGCTGCAAAGGACATAATTTCATTCTATTTTATGGCTGCGTAGTAGTCTATGGTGTATATGTACTACATTTTCTTTATCCAGTCCACCGCTGATGGGCACCTAGATTGATTCCATGTCTTTGCTACTGTGAATAGTACTGCAATGAACATGTGAGTGCATGTGTCTTTTCAGTAGAACAATTTATTTTCTTTTGGATATATACCCAGTAACAGGATTGTTGGGTAAATGATAGTTCTGTTTTAAGCTCTTTGAGAAAGAATTTAAAGAACTTAAGCTTTCACAGTGACTGAACGAATTTACATTGTATCAGCAGTGTATAAGCACTCCCTTTTCTCTGCTACATCACTAGCATCTGTTATTTTTTTGACTGATGTGAAATGGTATCTTATTGTGGTTTTGATTTGGATTTCTCTGATAATTAGTGATGTTGAGCATTTTTTCATAAGCTTGTTGGCTGCTTCTATGTCTTCTTTTGATAACTGTCTGTTCATGTCTTTTGCCAATTTTAATGGAATTATACATTTTTTGCTTGTTAAATCCCTTATATATTCTGGATATTAGACATTTGTCAGATACATAGTTGGCAAATATTGTTTCCTATTTTTTAGGTTGCCTGATTACTCTCTTGATAGTTTCTTTTGCTGTGCAGAAGTTCTTTAGTTTAATTAGATCCCGCTTGTCAATTTTTGTTTTTGAGGGCTTACCAAAAATTATTTGCCAAGGCTGATGTCCAGAATGGAGTTTCCTAGATTTTCTTCTAGAATTCTTATCCTTTTAGGTCTTATATTTAAATCTTTAGTCCACCTTGAGTTAATTTTTGTACATATTGACAGATAAGAGTCTAGTTTTATTCTTCTGCATATGGCTGGCCTACTATTCCAGCACCATTTATTCGATAAATAGTTATTTCCCCATTCTTTATTTTTGTTGACTTTGTTGAAGATCAGATGGCTGGAGGTATGTGGCTTTATTTCTGGGTTCTCTATTCAGTTCCATTGGTCTATGTGCCTGTTCTTGTACCAGTATATGCTGTTTTGGTTACTGTAGCCTTACGGTGTAGTTTGAAGTCAGGTAATTTGATGCCTCCAGATTTGTTCTTTTTGCTTAGGATTGCTTTGGTTATTCAGGCTCTTCTTTCGTTATATATGAATTTTAGAATAGTTTTTTCTAGTTCTGTGAAAATGACATTGGTAGTTTGATGGAAACATTGTTGAATCTGTAGATGGCTTTGGGAAGTATGGTCATTTTTAAAAAATTGATTTTTCCAGTTCATAAGCATGCACTATCTTTCCACTTGTTTGGGTCATTTATAACTTCTTTCGAGAGTGTTTTATAGTTTTCCTTGTAGTGATCTTTCACCTCCTTGCTTATAAATGGGATTACATTCTTGATATGGCTGTCAGCTTGAATGTTATTAGTGTATAAAAATAGCACTGATATTTGTACATTGCTTTTGATTCCCGAAACTTTACTAAAGTCTTGTATCAGTTCCAGAAGTCTTTGACAGAGACTTTAAAAAGGGTTTTCGAGGTATAGAAACATATTATCTACATGGAGAGATAGTTTGACTTCTTCTATTTGGATGTATTTTATTTCTTTCTGTTGCCTGATTGCCGGGCTAGCACTGCCAGTACTATGTTGAATAGCAGTGATGAGAGTGGTCATCTGTGTCCAGTTCTTGTTCCTGTTCTAGTTCTCAAGGGAATGCTTCCAGCTTTTGCCCATTCAGTATGATGTTGGCCTTGGGGTGGTCATAGATGGCTCTTACTTTTGTAAGCTATGTTCCTCTGAAGCCTACTTCTTGAGGAATTTTTTTTTTTGAGACAGTGTCTTCCTCTCTAGCCAAGTCTCCTGCCTCAGCCTCCCGAATACCTGAGATTACAGGTGCCCACCACCATGCCCAGCTAATTTTTGTATTTTCAGTAGAGACAGGGTTTCACCATGTTGGCCAGGCTGGTCTTGAACTCATGACCTAGTGATCTCCCTGCCTTGGACTTCCAAAGTGTTGGGATTACACGCGTGAGACACCGTGCCCAGGCTCCTGAGGATTTTTATCATGAAAGGATGTTGGATTTTATTGAAAACTTTTTCACTAAAAGCTTTATTTCAATAGCCTTTTTATTTCAAAAAGCTTTTTTTTTTCTTTTTCAATAAAAGCTTCTCTTAAGATGATCACATGGCTCTTGTTTTTAATTCTGTTTATATGGTGAATCATATTTATTGATGTGTGTATGTTGAGTCAACCTTATGTCCCAGGAATGAAGCCTACTTGTTCATGATGAACGAGCTTTTTGATGTGCTGTTGGATTGTTTGCTAGTATTTTGTTGAGGATTTTTGCTTCTATGTTTATCAGGGATGTTGGCCTGTAGTTTCTTTTTTTTGTTGTTGTTGTTTTTTTTTCACTGTGTCTTTGCCAGGTTTTGGTATCAGGATGTTTCTGGCTTTGTAGAATGAGTTAGGGAGGAGTCCCTCCTCCTCAATTTTTCTGGAATTTTTCAGTAGTATTGGTACCAGCTCTTCCTTGTACATCTGGTAGAACTTGGCTGTGAATTCCTCTGGTCCAGGGCTTTTTTAAATAGGTAGTTTTTTAAATTACTGCTTCAACTTCAAAACCCATTATTGGTCTGTTCAAGGTTTTGGTCTGTTTAGGGTTTTAATTTATTCCTGATTCAATCTTTGAATGTTGTGTGTTTCCAGGAATTTATCTGTTTCCTCTAAAATTTCTAGTTGATGTACACAGAAGTGTTCATAATAGTCTCTGAGGATCTTTGGTGTTTCTGTAGAATTGTTTGCAATGCCATCTTTTTCACTTCTGATTATGCTTATTTGAATCTTCTCTTGTTTTCTTTGTTAATCTAGCTAGCATATCATCTTCTGCTAGCTTGGGGGATATATTGTTTGTATTTTATTTTTATTTTTATTATTTTTTTAGACAGAGTCTTGTACTGTTGCCCAGGCTGGAGTGCAGTGGTGTGATCTCGGCTCACAGCAACCTCCGCCTCCCAGGTTCAAGCAATTCTCCTGCCTTAGCCTCCTGAATAGCTGGGATTACAGGTGCCTGCCACAACGCCCAGCTAATTTTTTTATTTTTAGTAAAGACAGGGTTTTCCTATGTTGGCCAGGCTGGTGTTGAACACCTGACCTCGTGATCCACTCACCTTGGCCTCCCAAAGTGCTGGGATTACAGGCATGAGCCACCACATCCAGCCAAGATTGTTAATTTGAGACCTAACTTATACAGGTAGGCATTTGGTGCTATAATTGTTTCTCTTAACACTATTTTTTGCTGCATCCCAAAGATTTTGGCATCTTATGTCTCTGTTTTCATTATTTCAATAATTTTTTTATTTCTGCTTTAATTTCATGTTTTAAAAGTCATTCAGGAGAAAGTTGTTTAATTTCTTTTTGTTGTTGTTGTTGTTATAAATGACACAATTTTATTTTATTTTATTATTATTATTTTTTCTTTTCTTTTCTTTTTTTTTTATTATACTTTAAGTTCTAGGGTACATGTGCATAACGTGCAGGTTTGTTACATATGTATACTTGTGCCATGTTGGTGTGCTGCACCCATCAACTCGTCAGCACCCATCAACTCGTCATTTACATCAGGTATAACTCCCAATGCAATCCCTCCTCACTCCCTCCTCCCCGTGATAGGCCCTGGTGTGTGATGTTCCCCTTCCCGAGTCCAAGTGATCTCATTGTTCAGTTCCCACCTATGAGTGAGAACATGCGGTGTTTGGTTTTCTGTCCTTGTGATAGTTTGCTGAGAATGATGGTTTCCAGCTGCATCCATGTCCCTACAAAGGACACAAACTCATCCTTTTTTATGTCTGCATAGTATTCCATGGTGTATATGTGCCACATTTTCTTAATCCAGTCTGTCACTGATGGACATTTGGGTTGATTCCAAGTCTTTGCTATTGTGAATAGTGCTGCAATAAACATACATGTACATGTGTCTTTATAGCAGCATGATTTATATTCCTTTGGGTACAGATCAGAGTCCTCAGAAATAATACCACACATCTACAGCCATCTGATCTTTGATAAACCTGAGAAAAACAAGAAATGGGGAAAGGATTCCCTATTTAATAAATGGTGCTGGGATAATTGCCTAGCCATAAGTAGAAAGCTGAAACTGGATCCTTTCCTTACTCCTTATACGAAAATTAATTCAAGATGGATTAGAGACTTAAATGTTAGACCTAATACCATAAAAACCCTAGAAGAAAACCTAGGTAATACCATTCAGGACATAGGCATGGGCAAGGATTTCATGTCTAAAACACCAAAAGCAATGGCAACAAAAGCCAAAATTGACAAATGGGATCTAATTAAACTAAAGAGCTTCTGCACAGCAAAAGAAACTACCATCAGAGTGAACAGGCAACCTACAGAATGGGAGAACATTTTTGCAATCTACTCATCAGACAAAGGGCTAATATCCAGAACCTACAAAGAACTCAAACAAATTTGCAAGAAAAAAACAAACAACCCCATCAAAAAGTGGGCAAAGGATATGAATAGACATTTCTCAAAAGAGGACATTCATACAGCCAACAGACACATGAAAAAATGATCATCATCACTGGCCATCAGAGAAATCCAAATTAAAACCACAATGAGATACCATCTCACACCAGTTAGAATGGCGATCATTAAAAAGTCAGGAAACAACAGGTGCTGGAGAGGATGTGGAGAAATAGGAACACTTTTACACTGTTGGTGGGATTGTAAACTAGTTCATACTGTTATGGAAAACAGTATGGCGATTCCTCAAGGATCTAGAACTAGAAGTGCCATATGACCCAGCCATCCCATTACTGGGTATATACCCAAAGTTGTTTAATTTCTATGTAATTGTGCAGTTTCGAGAGATTGTCTTGCTAGTGATTACAATTTTTATTCCACTGTGGTCTGAGAGTATGATTGGTATCATTTTGATTTATTTATATTTATTGAGATTTGTTTTATGGCCAAGGGTGTGTTCAATATTAGAGTGTGTTTCATGTACAGATGGGAAGAGTGTATATTCTCTAGTTGATGGATGGAGTACTGTGTGGATTTTTATTATGTCCAGTTGGCCAAGTGTAAATTTAAGTCCAGAATATCTTTGTTAGTTTTCTACCTTGGTGATCTGTCTAATGTTGTCAGTTGAGTGTTGAAGTACCCCATTATTTTTGTGTGGTTTCCTAAGTCATTTTATAGGTTAAGAAGTACTTGGTTTATGAGTCTGGGTGCTCAAATGTTGAATGCATGTATATTTTGAATAGTTAAGTTTTCTTATTGAATTGAAGCCTTTGTCATTATGTAATGCTTATCTTTGTCATTTTTTAATTGTTTTAAAGTCTGTTTTATCTGAAATAACAGTAGTAACCCTTCCTTTTTTTACTTTTCTGTTTGCATGATAGATCTTTCTCCAACCCTTGACTTTGAGTATATGCATATTATTATGTGTGAGATAGGTCTCTTGAAGATAGAAGTCTTGTTTTCTATACAGCTTGCCTCTCTGTCTTTTAAGTGTGGTATTGCGTGTATTTTATTCAAGGTTAATATTGCTCTGTGAGATTTTTATTCTATTGTAAAGTTGTTAGCTGGTTGCTTTGTAATTTCTATTGTGTAGTTGCTTCATAGAGTCTGTGAGTTATGTACTTAAGGGTGTCTTTTAGTAGCAGGTATGATTATTTTATTTCTATGTTTAGAATCATCTCTTATAAGGCTGGTCTACAGGTAATAAATTCCCTTAGCACTTGATTCTTTAAAAAATATTTTACTTCTCCTTTGTTTATGAAGCTTAGTTTAGTGGAAGATGAACTTCTTGGCTGGAATTTCTTGGCTTTAAAAATGCTAAAACTAGATCCCTAGTCTCTCCAGGCTTGTAGGTTTTTGTTGAAAAGTCCACTGTTATCTTGATGGGATTTCCTTTGTATGTGGTCTGACTTTTTGCTCTAGCTGCCTTTAAGATTTTTTTTCTTAAGTATTGGACTTGGACAGTCTCATGACCATCTGCCTTGGTGGTGTTTACTTTGTAGATGGTCTCTGGAGTTCTTGTATGAGGATGTCAACATCTCTAGCAAGATTAGAGAGATTTTTCTTGAATCATTCTTCAAATATGTTTCCCAGGTTATTGCTTTTTCTCCTTCTCTCTCAGGAATGCTATAATAATTCGTAAAATTGGTCACTTTACATAATGTCATGTTTCTCGAAGATTGTTCATTTTAAAAATTCTTGTTTCTTTCTTTTTGTCTGTATTAATTTCAAAGGCCATTCTTTGAGCTTTGAAATTCTTTCTGATGCTTCATCCAGTCTATTGTTAAAGCTTTCAACTGTATTTTGATATTTCTTAAATGACTTTTTCAATTCCAGAAGCTCTGATTAATAGTTTTTAGTACGTTTATCTCTTCCTTCATTTCCTGGATTGCTTTGAAGTTTCCTTGTGTTGATTTCAACCTTGTCTTGGATATCATTGAGCTTCTTTGCAATCCATGCTTTAAATTCTTTTTCTGTCATCTCTGAGTTCCCATTTCGGTTAGCACTGCTGGAGAACTAGTGTGATTCTTTGATGGTGTCACTACATTCAGATTTTTCAAGTGCCAGAATTCTTCCACTGGTCAGAATTCTTGTTCTGATTTCTTCTCATCTGTAGATGCTGGCACCTCTAATTTTTGTGTGTATTTTCTTGCAAGTAGGAGTTTTTCTTTTTCTTTCTTTCTTCCTGTATAATATATTTTTTTTCTTTTCCTTTCCCTTTCATCCTTTCCTAGGGGATGTGACTATGGAGATAACTCAGAGTCCCCAGTGGGGCAGAGGCCAAGATGGGCTGGACCAGACCAGGCAAGTCTGCCTCCAAGTCCCTCAATGGCAGGCACAAGCACAGCAGCAAGAGAGAATTCAGTGGGTGGCCACCAAGTGCCCACAGGCATGCCTAGGAATGGATCTGGGAAACCTCTATGGCCCTGAATTATCTGAACAAGAATGGTGGGTGGCATAAACTCCTAATCCAGTAGTATGAGTATTCCAGATGACTGAAGATCTTCCTGAGCACAGAATGGAAAGGGCCCTGCTGGACCTTGTTCTATGTTAATGAAGAGTGGGGCACCTCAGGCTGCAACAAGCAGGTGCTCCAAATGCCTGGATTCCTCTCTGGTGGTGGAGCAGAGAGAGCACTGCACCACGATCTCAGGGGAGCAGGCTGGGGCATCTAGGGCTGGTATACCCAGACCATTTCTAAGTTTCCAGGCTGGCCCTGGCTGCGAGTCTCACCACCCAGGAGAAACTGCAGCTGGAGCAGCTCTCCTTCCACCCCAGGCCTGTGGCGAGGGAGAAGAGGATTATAGTGCCTACTGACTGTGGAATCCCCTATCCCACTCCAGAGCAGGTGTTTCAATCTCTGGTCTGAGGCTAAAATGTCTGTCTGGCCATGATGCTGGGTCAGCAAAGAATGGCTGAGTTTGTGTGCACCTCGAAGAAAAACGGCATCCTGCTCTTGGTCCTGGGTTTAGGAAAATGTCTGCAAGTTTTCCTGGTGTCTTTTTCTCATTGCGTCTCCAAGCCCCTCCCCAAGTTAGTTCCAGGGCTTGGGAAAAGCAAAATGTTTTCCCTCATCCGGGGTTGCTTGGATCCCTAGTGGAAAGGTAAGTCATAGAGGGAGGCTCTCTCTCTGACATTCTGAGACTTCACTCCTTTTGTTAGCTGGATGCTGTCACAGGAGCTGTTTGCTGGCACTTTCCCTGTGTTCTAGGGTGTCGCTCATGATCCCAGTGAATTCCCACTGTCCTTCCTCAATTAAAGTTAACAGAGTTGATCTTTATGCACTATTTTGCTCTTTCCAAGTGGCTAAGGCATGCTAAAAGCCTTTAATCTTCCGTCTTGGGGAAAAAAAAAAAAACATAAAAGAAACTTCTGTTGTAATTTATTGTTCTGGAAAATAATGTATAGTGCTAGGATTCAATTTAAAGATTCATATATAAATACAGATGTTAACATAGATATATAAAATGTATGACGTATGAGTTGTCTTGCTTGGAATATGGGTAACAAATGGAGAGTAGAATTGAAAGTTACATACCATGCTACAGTGCTCCAAGGGTTATCTAAGAAGTTCTTAATTTTCACACTCAATTTAACTCTCACAGCACTCCTGGCAGAAATTATGAACTCAATTTAAGGAAAAATGGAAGGGAAAGATAAATGAACTTTCCAGCTGCCCAAGGCTTTACTAGTCTTTGTCAAATCTTGGATTACTTAATTTTGCGGGCACCTCTTGACTTAGTGCTAGTTGCAAAAGTATTAAGGGTAATCATCAAATAATTTGAAGGAGTAACTAATGATTGCCTATATTTGAGGAGCAGATTCTCCTATTTACAAAAGAAATGCTTCAATTCATTGTACTTCCAGGAACTTCAGTTTCATTTAAAAAGTACTATTCTGATCAGAAAAGGAGATCTTTTTAAAATAACTGACAATAGAATATCTGGGAATGTTTGAAGAAGTGAGTATAGATTAATCAGTAGCCTTAAAGAAAAACTTTACGGGGTGCTTCCAATTATTTTTGGGCTCTTGCAGAATTTAGAGAATGAGAGATGCACTCAAAATTATAGGCTGATGTTGAAGAACATTGATGGAGTGGAGTGACTGCTTATTAGCTTACTCCTCACACTTAGACGCCAATTAAGAACCAAGACCACTGGATTCTATCTGTTGGCAGTAACATCAGAGAAACATGTTTGGAGAAGGTGTGATAATTGTCTCTGTTGAGTACGAAGGATCATTTGTGTCATTGGTCTCTCACAGTAATGCAGGCAGTTACAACCTTGCCTATACTGTCCATTTCTGGAACACAAACATAAAAAAATCTGAGCTAAGTTCATCTGAGTGTTACTGATGACAGGTTCTTGACTCTTATTTAACAGAAATTGACAGGGGGCTAAGTTTCCCAGACAAAGCTTTTATTATGTGATTATATTCAAACACAAAGGGGGCAGCACAAGAGAGAATATTATTTGACTGGCTCTCCAAAGAGCATCAGGAGAGTAATTTTAAAGGGGATAAGAGAATAATGTTTAAGCATCTAGAGATGGGGAACTTCTGGTACTCGCTCAGTTGGATTACATGCTTCTTCATACTTCTTCATGTGTCCCATGTCTCATTAGTGTGTTAAATCTCCACCCCTGGGTATAATTTTTAGTATTATAATGAAGCTAAGGTAAAGGATTGGTCATTCTTCTGGTCTGCCTGCATACAGGAGACAGTATTAATGTCTTTGAGTAAGATTTAAAGTGGGATCTGCTTATTTTTGTTTCCTCAAGTTCCCAGAATCAGTGGGTATAGTGTCTTAAGTAAGATTTATGGGGTGGAGGGTGGCATTGCTTATCTTAATCTCTGTAATGCTCCGTTACCAATGGGCATGGCACCTGGAGCAAGATTTATGGTCTAAGCTCTTGATGGTCTACCTGGGGTCACCAATGGTCACTAGGTCCCCACCCCCATCTGCTTGCACTAGATATCCGTCCTTTCTTGGTGGGGGCACGACGGTCAGGGATGGGAGGAATTGAGGTCCATCCCGACTCTGTCCCATAAGGATGTTCTTTTCTAGAGTAAACTAAATGGCTCTCTAGTGCTTCTAGAACAGAATGAATTTACTTAGCTTTCTTTGCATCAGTGCTGATTGTATTCACTTTTTATTGCTACTGTAATAAATCACCACAAGCTTAGTGGTGAATAAAACAACAAAATTTATTATCGTACTCTTCTGGAGCCCTCTAATCCACTATGTTCCCATATTAACAAAATCAACAAATATTCATTGATCCTCTACTATGTAAGAGGCATTATGTTAAGCAGCCTGGTAAACAAAACAGACAAATATTCCTTACCTTGTGGAGCTTATTGTCTAGCTGTTTACATTCTTAGTAGTTAAATCTAAATTCTGCAATACCGCATGTCATAGTAGAAGAAAAGCAAGACACACTGAAGGTTCTCATGAAACTTTATTACTCGTGATTGGTTACGTGTCCCAGGTTCTAAAATTTCTAGTTAGATTTAGTGGCATTGAACTTTTTGTTTTTTAATAAGATTAAAGAGGACCATAAGTAATGAACAAAAATAACACTGAGGTTTAGTTTAGAATTTGAAAAAACTCTGAATTTTGCTTTCCCTTTGATTTTATGATTAAAAAGGCAGCATATTACTCTGGAGATTAGGTTGATGGTGGAGCAGTGGCTAAGAGTACTGAGGGTGCGCAGTATAGGAAATCAGGCCAGAGCCTCAGGGTGTGGGTGGACTTGTGCCTGAAGCAGTCTGAGAGGAGGGATGGGGTAGTAGCAGCTATTGAACTCTTCCTTACTTCTTTGTTTCTTGTTTCATTCTCAATAAGGAAACATTTCTTGTCATAGGCCTGACACATTCAGGAATAATCTAGGTCTGTGTTATCATTTTCATACTATTTCTTCAAGCTTTAAACCCAACATTGTAGAACTGAGTTTTTCTATGGAATTGACATTTCTCAAATAAATCCTGAGCTAAATTTTGGTCTCATCATTTCCTAGCTACAACTTGAATAAGCCATTTATTGACTGAGTACTCAGTTTTGTGATTTATGAAATGAGGACAAATAGGATTTTTAAGATCAAATGGTCCAATGAGTTGAATGTTTGCAAAATCACTTAGAAACATTGATATAAACATATATTTCCCATATCATTTTTTTCCATAAGTGACAGATGATTGGTTACAATGAAGTGGAGAGATTTTTGTCCTTACAATGTTTATATTTTCTTGCTGAACTGGGATACACTGAGATGTATTCTCATCTAGTGGCTTGGAGCAGAAACTCTGGAACCATAGATTTGAGCAGCATCTCTGTCATTGTCTTTCTGTGTGAAAAGTAATTAACCTTTTCATAGTTGTTTCCTCATTTATAACATAGGCATAATAATAAGCACCTCTCTGATGTAGTTGTTGTGAGCATGGTACAGTCACACACTTCACATTATTTACATGCTTTCCTTGAGCAAGTTATTTAACCTTGTAGTGCAGTTTAAAGCGAGCTTATACTGGCTCTATAAACTCATGAGAACTGGATTTTTATATTTGCAAAAATTCTGTAAGTCCATTGTTAAGTGGAGTCATTATTAAAAATTAATTATGTAAATGTACAAGTCTATAAAATATATACAAAATTTATAAATACTCAAAACTCACACTTATCATTTTACTATTATCTATTCTGTTCAGATTGCTTACATCTATTAATCTGACTGGCATAAGTAGTATATAATTGTGAGATACTGTGCACCTCTTCTCAACTTCATGTTCAGCAAAGTCATATTGGTGACTTTAAATCTATGGTGATTATTGCAGGAGTGTTTATACCATGGAAATTGGCAAACACTACAAATTAGTTCTCATTCTTCTTAAATGTATTTACCAACACACCACTGTATCTGTACTTCATTGTCTTTTAGTGTAAAATTGAGATAATAATACCTACTTATAGCTCTGTCATAAGGATGATTCATTATAAGTAAAGTCCTTAAAAAATCTCTGGCACATGGTAAGTTTTCTGTAAGAATTAGCACTTTTTGTTACCATTTTTATTATTCCAGTGGTATTTCAGTCCTTCAGCAATGTATTATAACTCCAAGGGAAGTGGTACCTGAAATAGATTTTTAATGGAGTTATAGACCAACCTGTTGTCTATAGAATTAGTATTGGCCAGTGTGGGTGGATGTTTCTATGATCAGGGCCTTAATTAAGTTGCCATATTAGCACTCAATTAACTTAATTAAGTTGCCATATTAACAATTAGGCATTGTTTTCATAAAATATAAAGTCACATTTGTCATTGTCTTTGTAAAACTGTTATCTTCACTAATACATAGTCATATAAATCATTTGGTATTCTTATGGACCATTCATGTTATCAATAAATTTATATTGTAGTCCATGCTCTATGGTCAAATGAGGATTGAGTTTGAGCATCTCCAACATCCTGAATCAATATGAAAACTCAAGTAAAAAATATAAAGAAATAACTGATGATCATTGTACTGCCTTTTTAATGCTTATTTAATCAAATATTAGAAAGTATATATTACCTTATTAAAATAAGCACACAATTTACAGACGTTTTGTGAAAACTGTACCATGGAGAAAGTCAGTATCAATTACCTTAAATATGAAAATTTAACTCTAATAGAACAGCTAAAGTGGCTACAGCTGGCTACAATTCTGGCTCCCAAAGAAGACTTAATCAAACTTTAAGCATTCTGAATTCCCTGTGAAGTTAATGAGTATTCTGTTTAGGCTAAGAAAATGTGAAATAGACTCTAACCACATTGATGACATAGGCTCTTTGTAAGACAATCTAGGACCAGCAACCTAAATTAAGTTTAACTATCAGTCTGAGACATGCCAGCAAAGTTTTCTGGATACATATGTTAAGCCAAATAAAAATTCTGCCATTACTTCAGTTTGGTCAAGCATTAAATTACGAAAATATTATATGCAACGTATGTGATGGATCATATTTTGTTTGAGAATTCTAGTAATGAATGAGTCATGGTTTGTAGAACTCAAGGTTTCTGTAGTCTCTATTAAAAACTAAAGAGAAGTTATACATTTACAAATTGCAAAGTAAAACTTTAAAAAAATCTAATGACATTTGTCGTATTTTTATAAATAACATAATTATAATTCAAATATATCATTGTCTCTCATGATTGTTTTAATATTTCCCTTCACACTCTATGGAGTGTTTTAAAGAGTGGCAAATAGTTTCAAGGTAAAAGCATTTAATAAATACATGAGATGAATATTTAAAGATTGTGTCTGTTATATGAAATTCTAAAAATCATTAATATGGGCTGATGCAAGAAACCCATATTCATGCAAGAAACCAAAAGTAATTTAAAAATAGTTTTTTTTTAAATCATTAAATGATGAACAGAGAAAGAATTAAAGGACACAAAGATGTGGACTAATAGCCAGAAATGAACTAGATAAGTCTCTGAGATGCCTTTGTGACTGACAGCAGGCCTTACTCTGACCACTACCTGATAGTTCTCAGTAATTTGTATAGCTCTGTTCCTGATTTTCCATTTTTACTTAAACATGGCCATTTAGAAGGGTCTTGATAATGCTCTTCTCTATACTACAACTTGACAGCAAATTATCTTTGAATTGGACCTCTAACTTGTTCTGAAACTGTTACTTAAGATCTTCTTTGCTTTGAGGATTATCACAAATAAAATCAAAGTGACACTATTAGACACTGGTAGTACCTGATGCAATATCTCACTTTGAAACATGCATTTTAAATAGTAGACTTTATTATTTTTAGATCTTTTTAGGTTTTACTGAAATAAAATGATCAGATAGTACAAACTTCCCTGATACACCCTTTTTTTCCCCCAATTTTCCCTAGTATTTACAACTTTTATTAGTGTGATATGTTAATTATAATTGATGAACCAAGATTGATTATTATTAAATAAAGCCTATGGTTTACATTAGCATTCACTGTTCATATTGAACATTCCATAAAGTTTTATAGGAAGAATAATTACATGTATCCACCATTATAGAATCATATAGCATAGTAATATGGTTTGGATCTGTGTTCCCATGCAAATCTCACATTCAGTTGTAATCCTCAGCGTTGCAGATGGGGCCTGATGGGAGGTGATTAGATCATGGGGGCAGAGTTCTCATAAATGGTGTAGCATTATCCCCTTGGTGCTGTTATTATGATAGTGAATTAATGAGTTATCATGAGATCTGGTTGTTTAAACGTGTGTGGCACCTCCCCATCTCTCTTGCTCCTGATGCTGCCATGTAAAAATGAGCCTGCTTTCCCTTTGCCTTCTGCTATGACTGTCAGTTTCCTGAGGCCACAGAAGAAGCCACTACCTGTATAGCCTTCAGAACCATGAGCCAGTTAAACATTTTTTCTTTATAAATTGCCCAGTCTCAGGTGTTTCTTTATTGCAGTGCGAGAACAGACAGGTTATTGGCACCAAGGAGTGGGGCACTGTTACAAAGATACATGAAAATGTGGAAGTGACTTTGGAACTGGGTAACAGGCAGAGGTTGGAAGAGTTTGGAGGGCTCAGAAGAAGACAGGAATATGAAGGAAAGTTTGAAGCTTCCTAAATACTTGAATGGTAACAACCAAAATGCTGATAGTTCAGGCTGAGAAGGTCTCAGATGGAGATGAGGAACTTATTGGGAAATAGAGCAAATGCCCCATTTTGTTATGCATTAGCAATGAGGTTGACTGCATTGTTCCCCTGACCTATGGGTCTATGGAACTTTGAACTAGAGAATGATGATTTACAGTATCTGGTAGAAGAAATTTCTAAGCCATGAAGTATCCAAGATGTGGCCTGGTTGCTTCTAACAGCATAGCTTCATATGCATGAGAAAAAAAAAAAAAAAATTGATGTAAAATAGGGACTCATATTTAAAAGAGAAGGAGAGCGTAAAAGTTTGAAAAGTTTGTAGCCTGGCCATGTGATAGAAAATAAAAGCTGATTTTCAGGGGAGGAATTCAAGTATGCTGCAGAAATTTGAGTAAATAAAAAGAAGAAAAGTACTAACAGACAAGGCAATGTGAAAAAAAGGCCTCAATAGCATTTTAGAAACTTTCATGGCAGCCCCTCCTATCATAGGCCCAGAGACCTAGGAAGGAAGAATAGTTTTGTGGGCCATGCTCAGGGTCCCACAGTCATGCACCACCTTGGGACACTGCTCCCTGCATCACTGCCCCTCTAGTTTCATCTGTGATTCAAAGTGGCTCAGCTCAGTCTGCTGCTTCAGAGGGTGCAACCTCTAAGCCTTGTCAGCTTCCATGGGGTATTAAGCCTGAGGGATCACAGAGTGCAAAAGCTGAGGTTTGGGAGCCTCCACCTAGATTTTAGATGTTGTATGAAAAATCCTGGATGTCCAGGTAGAAGCCTGCTACAGGGGCAGAGCCCTCATGAAGAACCTCTACTAGGGCAGAGCAGAGGGGAAATAGTGGGATTGGAGCCCCCACACAGGAACACTGCCTAGTGTAACTGTGAGAAGAAGGCCATTGTCATCCAGACCCCAGAATGTAATATCCACTGACAGCTTGCACCATATACCTGGAACAGACACAGGCACTCAATACCAACCCAGAAAGGCAGCCACAGGGACTGAACTCTGCAAGGTCACAGGAGACAGGATTTCCTAAGACTTTGAGAAACTACCCCTGGCATCATGTTCCCTGGATGTGGGTTATGAAGTCACAGGAGATTATTTTGGAGCTTTAAAGTTAAATGGCTGTCCTGCTGTGTTTCAGGCTTGCATGTGGTCTGTAACCCCTTTCTTTTGACCATTTCTCCTTTTTGGAATGAGCATATTTACCCAATTCCTTTACCTGCATTGTATCTTGGAGTAACTAACTTGTTTTTTACTTTGCAGGCTCGTAGGCAGAAGGGACTAGCCTTGTCTTAGATGAGACTTTGGACTTTGACTTAATGTTGGAATGAGTTAAGACTTTGGGGGACTGTTGGAAGAGATGATTGTATTTTGCAATGTGAGAAAGACAAGTGATTTTGGTGGGGGGCAAGATCAGAATGATAGCTTTAGATTATGTTCCCACCCAAATCTCATGTCAAATTGTAATCCCGATTGTTGGAGGTGGGAACTGATGGGAGGTGATTAGATCATAGGGGGAGAGTTCTTATAAATGACTTGGCACTATAACTTCAGTGCCGTTCTTGTGATAGTGAATAAGTGAGTTATATCCAATATCTGATAGTTTTAAAAGTGTGTAGCACCTCCCTCCTCTCTCTCTCTTGCTCCTGGTCAAGCCATGTAAGATGAGCCTGCTTTCCCTTTACCTTCTGCTATGACTGTAAGTTTCCTCAGGCCTCCACAGAAGAAGCTGCTATATACTTCCTGTATGACCTCCAGAACCATGAGCCAATTAAACTTCTTCTATTTATTAATCACCCAGTCTCAGGTATTTATCTATAGCAGTGTAAGAACAGACTAATACAAATAGTTTCACTGCCCTAACATTTTCTGTGGTTTGACTATTTCTCTTTCCTCCTTAATGTCAGATAATCCCTGCTCTTTTCACATTTTCAGTTTTGCCTTTTCCAGAACTGTTATATAGTTGGACTATTATAGTATGTTACATTTTCAGATTGCTTTCTGTCACTTAGCAGTATCCATTTAAATTTTTTTCATGTTTTTCAAGGCTTGATAAATTTGATTTGATTTGATTTTCTTTTAGTGCTGAGTAGTATTTCAGTGTACCAAAGTTATTTATAGATTGATCAACTGAAAACACCTTGATTGTTTTCAACTTTTATCAGTTATGACTAAAGCTGCTATAAAAATTCATGAATTGTGTATAGATCATAGTTTTCAATTCATTTGGATAAAAATCAAGGAGCATAATCACTGGACTGTATGGTATGTTTGGTTTTGTAACAAGCTCCCAAATTACCTTCTAAAGTGGCTAAAATATTTTGCATTCCCACTGGCAATGACGGAGAGTTCCTGTGACTCCACATTCTCAGAACTCTGTTGCTGTCAATGTTTGGACTTGTATCTAATAGTTATGTAGTAATATATGGCATTATTTTAACTTCAATTCCCTAGTGACATATGATGTTGAATTTTTTTTTTCATATGCTTATTTGATATCTGTACATCTTCTTCAGTGAGGTGTCTATTGAGAATTTTTGCCCAGTTTTTGTTTTCTTGCTCTTCAGTTTTAAGATTTTTGTATATTTTAGATGCCAATTATTTATCAATCGTTTGCAAAGTTTTATTTTTATTTATTTATTTTTTACTAGATGTTTCTTGTCTTTTCAATATGGAGGTAACAGTGTTTTTGATAGAGAAGAAGTTTTTAATTTTAATGAAGCCCAATTTAACAATTTTTTTTCATAGACAGCTTTGGTATTATATCTAAAATCATCACCAAACAAAAGGTCCCCTATATTTTCTTCTTTGTTATTTTCTGTAAGATTTATAGTTTTTAATCTTGCATTTAGAGATGCACTTTGAGTTAATTTTTGTGATACATGAAAAATCTGTTTGACTAGATTCACCTTTTACATATGAATGTTAATTTTTTTCCAGAAAAATTTGTTTAAATAAATTTAATTGCCTTTACTCTTTTGTTGAAATCACTGGACTATATTTATGTGGGTCTATTTTGGGGCTCCATATTTTATTTTTTTGATCTATTTGTCTCTTGTTTTGTTCATATTACACCATGTTAATTACTATAGTTTTATAGCAACTTTTGAAATCTTGTGCCGTTTGACCTCTGAATTTGTTCTCATTCAATATTATGCTGGTTATTCTAGATTCCATATTTTACTTTTAATAAGAATTTCCTAACAACTCTATAATTATCCCTTTACTAGTATGAATTTTGAAGATACGGTTTCTCTCTCTAACACATTACTGTTTTTTTGGTATTGGCAGTAATTTCCTTGTTTCTACTCCTCTAGTGAATACAGACTTACTAAAGTGGAATGAGGGATTATATATTGGTATTGTACTCCTTACTTCTATAACATTAAAGCTAGATTTTTTACTTTGCAGTCCAAATTACAGCATCAAAGCTAATTATATATTTATATTCCAACTCTTTAATTCAAATTAAGCCTTTGGCATTCAAAACAACAACATACAAATCAGAACAATCTACTAATTCAAGACATCCTAATCTGTTCATCTACATTTCATCTTCTATGAACAACTATGGTTGATATACCTTTTACTTTCATTAACTCAACTGAAAAAGGTATTTAAATTGATCTTTTGTTGTCCTATTCTTTTGAGTCTAAGACTTCTCCCTAGGATCTTGCTTACTTGTCTGAGGCTGCATTTATTTTCATTTGCCCAGAACACACATTAGGTATATTTATCTTTCTCAAGACAATTGGCGCTTATGAACATATTTTCTCGGGAAGACCTTACTTCATCAAATTTTCTTCTTTCAGAAATATCTCTGCTGAGATAAGATTTTAGAAAAAGCTCTATTGTTAGAGGTCCAGAAGGTTCTAAAAATTGTGAGTGTTTTAACTGAAATTATGCAACTCATAAAAATATGAAGTGAGATGAGTGATATGGTTTTGCTGTGTCCCCACCCAAATCTCATCTTGAATTATAATTCCAATAATCCCCACATGTCATGGGAGGGACATGGTGGGAGGTAACTGAATCATTGGGGTGAGTTTTTCCCATGCTGTTCTCTTAATAGTGAATAAGTCTCATAAGATCTGATGGTTTAATAAAGGGCAGTTCCTCTACTCACACACTCCCTTCTGCCACCCTATGAAGAAGGTGCCTTGCTTCCCCTTAGTATTCTGCCATAATTATAAGTTTTCTGAGGCCTCCCCAGCCTTGCTGAACTGTGAATCAATTAAACCTCTCTCCTTTATAAATTACCCAGTCTCGGGTATTTCCTCATAGTAATGTGAGAATGAACTAATACAGTAAATTGATACTGGTTAGTGGAGTGCTGCTGTAAAACACCCCAAAATGTGGAAGGAACATTGGAACTCATTAACAGAAAGAGGTTGGAACAGTTTTCAGGGCTCAAGACAGGAAGATGTGGGAAAGTTTGGATCTTCCTAGAGATTTGTTGAATGGTTTTGACCGAAAGGCTGATAGTTATATGGACAATAAAGTCCAGGCTAAGATGGTCTCAGATGGAGATGAGGAACTTATTGGGAACTAAAGCAAAGGTGATTCTTGCTATGCTTTAGCAGAGACTGGCAGCATTTTGTTCCTGCCCTAGAGATCTGTGGAACTTTGAACATGAGAGAAATGAGTTAGGATATCTGATGGAAGAAATTTCTAAGCAGCAAAGCATTCAAGATTTGAATTGGGTGCTCTTAGAAGCATTCAGTTATATTAATCCACAAAGATATGGTTTGGAATTGGAACTTATGTTTAAAAGGGAAGCAGAGCATAAAAGTTCAAAAAATTTGTAACCTGACATTTCAGTAGAAAAGAAAAACCCATTTTCTGAAGAGAAATTCAAGCCGGTTGCAGAAATTGCACAAGTAATCAGGAGCAAAATGTTAATTACCAAGACAATGGGGAAAATGTCTCCAGGACAAGTCAGAGACCTTTACAGCAGCTTCTTCCATCACAAGTGGAGAGGAAAAACTCATTTCATAGGCCAGCCCCAGGCCATTGCTGCTTTGGGCAGTTTCAAGACTTGGTGCCCTGCATCCCAGCTGTGGCTAAAAGGGGCTAACATACAGCTCAGGCTGTTGCTTCAGAGTGTGCAAGCCCCAAGTTTTGGCAGCTTCCAAATGGTGTTGAGCCTGCAGGTACATGAAAGTTAAGAATTGAAGTTTCAGAACCTCCACCTAGATTTCACAGGATGTATGGACATGCCTGGATGTCCAGGCAGAGGTGTGCTGCAGGGGCAGAGCCCTTACAGAGAACTTCTGCTAGCATAGTGCAGAAGGAAAATGTGAAGTTGGAGCCCCCACACAGAGTCCCCACTGGAACACTGCCAAGTGAAGCTGTGAGAAGAGGGCCAACATCCTCCAGACCCCAGAATATTAGATCCACTGACAGCTTGCACTGTGAGCCTGGAAAAGTTGCAGACACTCAATGCCAGCCTGTAAAAGCAGTCAGAATAGGAAGCTGTACCCTGCAAAGCCACAGGGGTGGAGCTGCCCAAGACCATGGGAGTCCACCTCTCACATCACTGTGACCTGGATGTAAAACATGGAGTCAAAGGAGATCATTTTGAAACTTTAAGGTTTAATGACTGCCTTATTGGACTTTGGAGATGCATGGGCCTGTGCCCCTTTGTTTTGGTCAATTTCTCCCATTTGGAACTGGCATATTCATCCAATGTCTGTACCCCCTTTCTATCTACGAAGTAACTAACTTGCTTTTGATTTTACAGGCTCATAAGTGGAAGGTACTTGCCTTGTCTCAGACAAAACTTTGGACTTGGACCTTTGAGTTAATGCTGAAATGAGTTAAGGCTTTGGGGGACTGTTTGGAAGGCATGATTAATTTTAAATGTGAAGGCATGAGATTTGTGAGGGGCCAGGGGTGCAATAATATGGTTTGGCTGTTTCCCCACCCAAATCTGATCTTGATTTGTAGCTCCCATAATCTCCACATGTCATGAGAGGGACCTGGTGGGAGGTAATTCAATCATATGGGTGGGTTTTTCCATACTGTTCTCATGACAGTGAATAAGTCTCATGAGATCTGGTGATTTTATAAAGGGCAATCCCCCACCTCACTCACTACATTCTCCTGCCCTGTGAAGAAGGTGCCTTGGTTCCCCTTCACCTTCTGCCATGATTGTAAGTTTCCTGAGGCCTCCTTAGCCACACTGAACTGTGACTCAATGAAACCTTTCTTCTTTATAAATTACCCAGTCTCGGGTATTTCCTTATAGCAATGTGAGGATGAACTAATACAATGAAGTACATGTCTAGGGAGGTAGTCCCATCACAAAGAATGTGTTACATTCAAACCCATCATTCCCATTTTTTATTCCATTCTTGCACTGATCAGACCTTTATGGAGATCCCGTTATTTATAAGCCCCCAAACTAGTTTTAAAGTATATAAAGATGCAGCAAAGTATTTCAATTAACCCACTGTCCTTGTTGTACATGATATATACAATATCATATTAATAAGATAATATACATCCCCACTCATTGATATATATTATTATGACTGGCCACTCGAAATGGGATGAATCTGAGACAGTCATTCATGGTTTTAGGTTCCTTGCTTATACATTATAGAGTTTATCGCAACATCTGACCACTTATTCATTAGACACTTTTACTTACCTGAATCGGAGTGGCAGACAATGCCTAAGGCCTGGGGAGACATTTCACAAACAGGCCTCCAATACCCTATTTCATGGCACTGCAGCCTACTTATCACTGCCATTTATTAGAAGAGAGGGAGTTGTTGAATAGTGTACTCCTTAAGAGCAGGCAACCACATTAATTTTGTTTTTATTGGTTTATTGTGGGTGTTTTCTGCTGTCTTTGTTGATTTATTTGTATTTTTTCCATGTCTGTAGTACATTATCTACTTTATGGTTGGTGGTTAATGAATATTGAAGATATGTGTAAATAAATTGAATTGAGAAAGTGTGAATTACTTTTGTCCTCATAGAAAATGCAGCTTTGGTTAGACTTTTATGGAGGTGTGGGCTAAGAACTTCAAATTCTATGAGCTCAGAATTTTAGGGAACAGGAGACTGCTTTTCTCACCTGCTTAATGATTGTTATGTTACAGTGAGTACTTGATAAAGAATCTAGTGTGTTAGTCCATTTTGCATTGCTATAAAGAAATACCCAAGGCTGCATAATGTAAAAGAAAAGAGGTTTATTTGGCTCATGATTCTGCAGGCTGTACAAGCATGGCACCAGCATCTGCTTGGCTTCTAGTGAGGGCCTCAGGAAGCTTACAGTCATGGGAGAAGGCAAAAAGAGAGTTACATGGTAAGAGACAGAGCGAAAGAGAGAGGAGGAAGTGTGGAATCATTTAAACAACCAACTATCCCTTGAACCTAGTGGAATGAGAACTCAGTCATTACCAAAGAATGGCACTAAGCCATTCATGAGGGTCCACCCCCATGACGCAAGCACCTCCCACTAGACCCCCATCCAACATTGGGGATCATATTTTAATGTGAGATTTCATTTGAACAGACTTGGTTACAGATTTGCATCCAAACTATATCACACGGGCATTGATATAAGCTGTAGGAGATGCCCTGCCTCTGTGGGGAATATTGCTTGATGCATATGGGGCATATAGTTAGATTTCTCTTAAAGGAAGCAGTATATTGAAGATGGTTCTATCTTGTTCTCTTTCAAAATCTAGAAATGTAAAAGGTTAGAACAAGTCAGAATATAAGCTGTCCGAGGGCAGAGACATTTTTCATTTTCTTTCACTAGTGCATCCCAAAAACCTACAGCGTATCCTAGTATGTATTTGCTTCTCAATATATAATTTTTGAATTTCAAGTACAAACCAGTGTTGGAGGAAGGGTGAAGAGGCAGGAGGCATACAACTAAACATATAAATTCAATTCTGAAGAAGCAAAACATAAGTAGTTGTCTATATCATCTTGTGTATTCCCATCTCTAATGACTCAGATATTATCTTTTTAAATTCCCGTTCACATTTTCCTTTTATATGTGTCTTCTGAATGATCATATTTTGGGCTTTGTGATTTCAATATATAACAGTTATTTGAAATTAACACTTGACCATTAACAAGATACTGCTTCCTTTAAGAGAAATCTAACAAGATGAAAGGCAAACCCTGGTATTCAAAGTACTGTATAATCTGACATCTGTATTCCTTTTTCAGATTTTTTAAATTTCTCCTTAATAGAGCCTACCTATTTTAGAGATAATTAATGACCATCAGTTTTCTAAGTGCACTTCTGATTTATCCCAGCCTTCTTTGCAATTATGTCAGGTTCTGTGATCACTTCTGCCCAAATACCTGCAAGTCATACACTTCAGATAACGTATCTATAAGGAAGTAGACAGCATGAACTGCATCAGACTCAGTGTGAGTGACAAATAAAGCATTATTGTGTTATTATTGAAATTTTCATCTTTTCTATTATGGTATCATCTACCATGATCTAAACAATATCCATCATCAAGCTATGTTATCGATCTGGAGGCACTCGCTTTTCAACATTTCTGCTTATCAGATACTGTCTTCTTCTTTGAGGGCCAAGTCCAATCTCACCAGTTCTGAGAAGACTTTTCTAATCACAGCATATCAAAGGGAAGGGTTGATCTACTTTTCATTTCTTTAGCATTTACTGTCTATAGTCTAAATTTTGTCTTGAATGACTATTTGCCTCTGAGTGTTTATGTAACTTGTCCATCAGCTATATCACATGCCCTTGCATCTTACGCTACTGTGTGGCTCCCAGGGTACATAAGATACGATCATTGCTTATGATAATTGCTTAAAGGTAGTGATTGATACTTGTAAATTGGAAATAATTTTTTTTTGGAAATGTACAATATATTAAGGCCAAGTAAAAGTCAGATGTTTTTGTTACACAACTTTTTAATATAGAAATTGCCTCCATCTAAAGCTATGTTTATTATACTTTTAATGTTTCCTTATTCAAGTGAATTGAAATGATATAAAAAATTATGCTAAATGTTAAAAATAACAGTTATTGCTTTGTATATGTAATTCAGTGATTAATTTAAATGATAATCTAGAGGTAGTCTCTAGGGGGAATTCAATATCTGCAATGATACTCAAAATTAGAAAAAGAAATAACACCTCTCAATCATAAATTTTCAAGTGGGTTATAATCATCCAAAATTCACCACTGTGGGTGTAGAAACCTTTGCTAGAATTTCTGTCTAAGAATGCAGTAGCAGTTAAATAATTTTTTTTCTTTTTTTTGTGTGTGTTATACTTTAAGTTCTAGGGTATATGTGAATAACATGCAGGTTTGTTACATATGTATACTTGTGCCATGTTGGTGTGCTGCACCCATCAACTCATCAGCACCCATCAACTTGTCATTTACATCAGGTATAACTCCCAATGCCATCCCTCCCCTCTCCCCCCTCCCCATAATAGGCCCCAGTGTGTGATGTTCCCCTTCCTGAGTCCAAGTGATCTCATTGTTCAGTTCCCACCTGTGAGTGAGAACACGCGGTGTTTGGTTTTCTGTTCTTGCAATAGTTTGCTGAGAATGATGGTTAGTTAACTCTAATCATCTACACCTCATATGTAATACAGTAATCAATCCACATACCTTTTCAAGGACGTTTTTAAGGGACAAGATTATCTATAATACTGGAGCAAGTTTATCTCATAAGCTACTAGACAAAAAGGTTGAAAATTACTAATATTAAAGTGAGCTATTTTCCCTAGATTCTAATTTGAGGATACTAAATCCTTTTGAACTTATAAGTTTCTATTTATGAGATCAGTGAATTTTGCTCTCAGCCTAACCTGACTGTTTTATACAAATTAAGCTGATGCAAATCTTTATTTGTATTAATACTCTTTCCTGAATAGATTAGAAACATTAAAGCTGGCCCACTGGGGAGGCTTCTTATCAGGGCAGGCACAGATACAGCCAGTTGAAAGGGAAGAGAGGTGTGCCCCTCTCGATCCATGGACTCACCCCTCCTGTGTAAGCCTCTGAAAATTAGGCCATATTTTACTTCTCACCATTATACCTTGTGGTTTTGTATAATGAGTCAGACAGAACACTGATGCAATCCTGTGATAGCCCTGCCATGGTCTATTTGTTCTTGACCAGTAAGGAGCCTTGCTTTGAGTATATTTTTAAGTATGAATCATTTTCCCGATAAATGGTAGAAACTGCTAGCTAGAGATTTACTCCATTATAAAACCTTTCCCTGAAAAGCCAAGTAAAAGTCAAATTTTGTTTTGAATGCACTTGGAAAGCGATCTATGTGGATGGATAGATTATCAGCTAATGCTTTTGCAACATTAATTGCTGTCTTATAAATGAAACATTTTCTAAATAGGCTTTTTGAAAAGCAAACACTGACTGAAATGAATTTCCAAGAAGCTTATGAGAGTCGCAGTTCTTTTCTTTGTATATTCCCAGTGTTTCTTTGGCAACATAAAGTACACACTTACTTCTCCTTTCCAGACTCCCCACAGCAAGCATACCTCATCAAAATATATTGATTTTTTTTTCTGTTTTCACAAGTCACTATTACAATGTTTTGAAAAACAGGCTGGTGAAGGTTAGTAATGATATTAAATATTTAGGAGGTGTTTTGCCACTATAGTGATAAAGAGGTCTCAGTTATACTTGCCAGGGACTACTTGCTAATCAAAAGGAGTTTTTCATCAATGATCTTGAGCTTCAATGTCTTTAAGGATAGAGATGGGGAAAAAAGCTATTTTTGCAATTTGCACCAATAAGCATGCCCTTTATAGTTAAGAAAATCTTAATTTTCATTTTTGAATCAATCATACTATCATGATATTACTGAAGCATTTAAGAGTAACAGTCTTATAAATTACTTCTGAGGGAAAATTTGAAGTAGAATTAACTTCGAAGTCTGTATGAAAAAAGATGAACATATTGACTGTAAAAATTTTCCTGCAACATTTTCTAAGGAAATTTAAACTACTAAAACATATGCATCTTTCTGAGTTCATCTGCTTCACTATGATAATGATCACTATTAACAAAAAATCAATATTCTGTACTTAAGTGTGGGTGCTCTGAAGGTAGACTGGATTTGAACATTAGCTTGATTACTTGTTAGATGTGTAAACTGGAGCTAGGTTAACCAAATATTGATTGTCCATTTTGGATTCTTAGAGCCCTATTGACAAATTGAGGTTCCTTTAAAAATGGTTTGACAAAATTTCCTAGCAGATAAATAAAATAAAGACAGGCTAATGGGTACACTGGGGCCTGGCATGAAAGAAAAATGTCTGTTACCTCAAGCATGTTGTGAGTCATAAAGAAAGAGATTCTACATAAAGCAAAGATGAGAAGAAAACACATGGATATTAGGAATCTCAAAATCTGCTGTAAACCAGCAAGCCCATTCCTTAATATTCATCTTAGAGAAATAAAAAGTTATGCTTGCACAAAAATCTCTACACAAATGTTGGTATCAGCTCTATTCATAATTGTTACATATTGGAAAGAGCCCATATGTTCTTTAATATTTGAATGTATAAACAAGCTATGGTATATCCATACAATGAAATACTACTTAGCAATTAAAAGAAACACACATTAATACACACAATGTGTATTAATGATGAATCTCAAATACATCACGGTGAGTAAAAGAAACCAGTCTCAAAAGGTTATATGTTTCATGTATGATATCATTTATAGTACATTCTAGGAAAGGCAAAGCTGTATGAACAAAGAACAGGTCAGTAGCTTCCACATGCTAGGGATAGAAGAGGAGTTAACTATGAAAAGATAGCATAAGGACAATTTGAGAAGTGAAGAAAGTGTTCTATTTCCTGATTGTGATTTTTTGCATGAATCTATGTATGTGCTAAAACTCAGAACTGTATGCCAAAAAAAGTTACTACATGTAAATTTAAGAAATAACAAAATTTGTTTATGGAAGAATATATAAAAATGGGGGATAATTATTCATATTTTTACTACAATGTGTTTTAAGTGAAAAAGATAGTGTAAAAACCCATGCTTACAATATAATCTGAATTTCACAAAATAAATACAGGTACAGGTGAATACAAAAATGGTCCTCTAGAGACACTTTAACCCATTTCAAAGTGGGGGCTCTTCTCAGGACTTTTAATATAATGCAGTGACATTGAACCCACTCTGTCAGCTTACCATAAGCACTTGCTTTGTGAGAAAGTGAGAATGAGGAGACAGAGGAGGCAGAAGGGAGAGAAAATATGAAGGTAGGTAACTGACAGCTTTACAAATTTGTAACTAGTTTACATTTATTTCTCTTATATATATGGATGGATTGCCTAGTAGGTACCACAGAATAAATGTAAAATATTCTTTATTTCATTTAATTTTCATAGTTCTATAATATAGTTTACGTGAAGAAAACAGGTGCAGAAAAATGTAGGGTTTTCTTAAGGGAGTAAGTGATAGTGCTTCTTTATGATATGGTTACTTCTTTGATACCCAAAGTTAATACTTCTTTTTTAACAGATAGAAAATTCTCAATGGCTGTTTGTCAGGCTGAATCAAAGCAAGGTGCTTGCTTACAACATTTTGTTTGGTATGGAGTGGGCCCACTGCTGGCCATATCACTGTCAGATTTGAATCTGTTCTGTTCTGCTTATTGTCTTTTTGGACTCAATTCTTGTCAGCCTTAGTAACTATAGAGTGACATGGAAGCTGTAAAACTAACTCAGAAACAAGTAATGGTGATTTAGTCTGGAGGTTTCCTGGATTCCTCAGAAAGGTGGGTCAAGGTCATGAACAGTGAACGAAACATTATGGATGAAAAACTTCACGTATAATATGAGAGCAGTAGAGAAATTCTCTGATGTTAGCCATAGCAAGAACTCAAGAGGTAGAGATGGTGTATTTCTGAAAAGGAGAATTGTTATTGGTAATAGAATGAAAGGCTGTATTTTGCTATTTAACACTTTTTGAGGTAATAGAATACCCTAGGCAGAGACTACACAAAGAAATGCCCTTTTGTGGAAATTATAGTCAAAGATAACTTTGTAGAGAATTAGAAGAAAGGTAATTCTAAGTTTTTAGTCTGTGCCTTGAGCTAACAGATACTGTTGACATGTATGACAGTCATCTGCCATATTTTTTTATGATATTAAGCTCTTAATTTTAGCTGAATAAACTATGTGATTTTGAGGTTTATTTTTCAAACTCTTCCCCAATTAGTCATGTAAACATAAAGACTGCTGACATCCTGAGAGCGATAGGCACACAGGCATTAAATATGATATGTTTCCAGTATCCCATTTCCACTTAAAGACAGTGTCACTTGAAAGAATCTTTTGTTCCCCATGTACAATGAATAGACTTTTGCCTAGACAGAAAATGACAGAAAACATAAATTAACTTTAGGAAGAAAATTATTTCACATCCCTGTGACCTACTTTCTTCTATAAAATGAAGATGATGAAAGAAAGTACCAATCACCTATGGTAGTTGTGAGGGTTAAATGAGTTAATATATGTAAGGCAGACAGGATAATATTTGTTATATTTTAGTACTATATGAAGGAGCACTACCATTATTACTACCTGAGAGCGGTTGTTATGATGGGAGCCAATTGAGTGGTCATTGAGAAAAGGAGGACTAAGTGAGCATTTAAGAAGAGGGGTTAACATTAGCTGAACAGTTACTGACAGGCAGACAATAAGGCTCAAACTTATATTCATTTCACTTATTACACATGCGTATACACACAGACACACACACACAAATAATAAGCCTCACAAATCCTAAGAGAATAAAAAAGAGACATAAAATATTAGAAAACATAAAAATAATTTTAAATGATCGTATTTTTCTGAGTAGAGAATTATTTGAAATTAATCTCAAGGCTTCTTTAAAACAATAAAAAATATATTTTCATAATTCATAAATGTGGTTAGAGATGTATTCTCCATTAACTTTGACAACATGTTGTCTTTTGTGAAAAGGTGTTTGTTCCCATTTTACTAGTTTGTTTTCACTATTCGCTATTTTTTTTTTTTTTTGAGATGGCATCTCACTCTGTTGCCCAGGCTAGAGTGCAATGGCATGATCTCAGCTCACTGCAACCTCCGCCTCCTGGGTTCAAGTGTTTCTCCCGCCTTAGCTTCCCAAGTAGCTGGGATTACAGGCACCCACTGTCATGCTTGGCTAATTTTTGAATTTTTGTAGAGATGAGGTTTCACCATGTTGGCCAGGCTGGTCTTGAACTCCTGACCTCAGGTTATCCACCTGCCTTGGCCTCCTACAGTGCTGGGATTACAGGTGAGAGCCACTGCCTCTATTCACTATTAATATAATCTTAAAATCATTTTAAAAATGGAAAGCTGCCCAGGTGCAGTAGCTCACATCTGTAATCCCAGCATTTTGGGAGGCCAAGGTGGGAGGATCGCTTGAGCCCAGGAGTTTTAGATCAGCTTGGATAACAAAGTAAGACCTTGTCTCTGCAAAAATGTTTATGACTTATCTAAGCTGTGGCAGTGCATACCTGTGGTCCGAGCTATTTGGAAGGCTGAGGTGGGAGCCCAGGAGTTCAAGGTTGCAGTGGGCTATGATCAAGCTACTGCACTCTAGCCTGGGTGACATAGTGAGACCCGGTCTCAACAACAAAACCAAAACAAAAACAAAAAATGAAGTTTCCCTGAAAGATTATTTTTCAGCTCTCCTCTCAGAGTCCTTCAAAAAGAAAATTATCACTTCCTTTATTAAATATATGAGGAATAAATTGCTACCAAAAATGTGTGGAAGGTTTAGCAAGGAGGAAACAGGTTGGAAGTGGAATGTAGTTGATTTTAGAAGAAATGATTGAATCTGCTGCACCTAGTATAATGGAACAGTTTTCTCAATCTCTTAGATTTCAAATGAGTCCAGAGTCACATGGGATAAAAGCAGCTTCAAAGAGTAATAGCTACAGGAAAAAAAAAAAAAAATCAATTAAAGTAGCAATATAAAACTTTGCATAAACCAAATGAAAATTTAATTTGAACAAAAGACTTCGAGGTTAATTTAAATAAAATTAAAACCCATCAAGTAAACAAGAGCTGTGACCTTTACCATCTCTATAAAGCTAAAGGGAGAAGAGTTTAAATAAACAGTTTAATTTGAGATCTAATTTCAGTTTTAACGTGACCTTTGTTACAGAGGACTTATGAAATTATAATGTATTTCCTATTTGGATGAGAACTACTTTTAAGTGGGAAAGGAGAAGGAGGCTCAGAAAAACAGTATATCCTAGCCAGAATGTGAAGCAATAGAGTTAGAAGGAATTGTTTATTATTAGAATGGTCAAATATTTCTGAATCTGATAAGGTTAACATTCCTTGCAAGCCATATTTCTTGTTAAGTATCTCACTGGTAACTCCTGCTGTCTTTCTCAGGCTCACCTTCTTCCAATCTTTCTAGAAAAATGTGCTGTTTCGAGCAAAACTGATTGTCAAGTAATCCCTTACAATTTTTAAATTTCAAGCGATTTAAAATTCTAATTTAATGAAAATCAGTGAATTATTTGGTTTTGCTACCAGCTCCTCAGGAGGCTGAAGCAGGAGAATTGCTTGAACCCCAGAGGCGGAGGTTGCAGTGAGCCGAGATGGTGCCACTGCACTCCAACTTAGGTGACAGAGCGAGACTCCATCTCAAAACAAACAAACAAACAAACAAACAAAACAATGGTATTTCTGCATATTATATCCTTTTGCACAAGTCAACATAGTATTTTGTTTCCTAATGCCAAATTTGCCTTTTTATTCAATTTGACCCAATTTCCTTCAGACACTGAGTTTCTTTATCGAAGCCTCCACAAGTACAGAATAGGCATCTACTTACTGTTTGAATGGTACAAAGACCTTGCTTACTCCAAATAGTTCATGCACAAGTCACTACGTGACTCTCTTGGCCAGGTTAGAAGCTCTCAGTACTAGAATAACTAAATGGGTTTGGCAATACTAACAATAGCAGAACCTCAAAAAATGCCACTGTTAAAAGGCATGCACAAAATTATAGAGAAGAAAAACCTTGAGATTTTAATTAGTTTCCTCTATTAGAAAACAAGCACTGCTTATATATTAAGCTAATCATCATCTTGAAAGTCAATAGAGTCCAGGTGGTGCTCACACTTGTAATCCTAGCACTGTGGGAGGCCAAGGCAGGAGGATTGCTTCAGCCCAGGGATCCCAGACCAGCCTGGGCAACACAGTGAGATCTTGTCTCTATTAATAAGAAAAATAACAATAATAATAATACATAAAAATAATGAAAGTCAAAGTCAATAGAGAAGCTAAGTCAAAGAAAATGGAAATATTTCTCTCAGAAAACCTGTGCAGTTAGTGTGTACAAGTCCTATTGGATGTTAATGGAAGGAGAGGAACATATAAAGTGAATTAAATAGAATGAACCTAAGGAGGAATCTCTTGTAAGACTTCCTTGAGAGAGGCTGTGGAGTGCTGAGTTCACATATCTCGTTTCATATTTTAGATATGACACCTCAAATATGAGATTGGGGGAGGAAAGTCTGGAGGTACAAGTAGTTTTAAAAACATTTAATGACAGTCTTTGAAGTAGAAGATCCACTGTTAGGTATTACAGATTCAAACATGAATATATATAGTTATTGATATCAAGGAGATAATGATCTAGTGGGGTAGAACATTTTATTAAGTAGTAAACAGCACCATGTAAAAGTACAATTTAACAGAGTAGATTACAATGCTGTAGAATTTAAGGGAAATGCTCATTAATTATGTTTGGAAAGATCAAGAAATTTTCACAGAATAAAATCTCAGACAAATGATGTTGAATTTAATGCCAATTTACCAGGTAAACAAGAGAAGAGGTGCATTCAAGAGGGTACATGGAAGAATAAGAAAACTGTGTGTGTTCTGGGAAAAGTGAGTCACTCTATATTATGGAAGTAGAGGTTAAAGATAGGAACAGTGGTGAAAAACGAGATTGGTTGGGTAGATTAGAACTATTAATAGTTTGTATAGAGTCCAGCATTCTGCATATAATTTGGGATAAGTAATGTTTTAAAGCATAGCTGTGACAGGGTCAGATTTTCATCCTGCAGAAAAACATGTCAAGGGAATGCCGAAAGGTACCTTAAAGGGATAAGGAAGTAAGAGGAAATATAGAGATGGAAACCAAATTCTCAATTCACAGAATTGCCTAGATCTGCCTCAGAAAGTGTCCTTAAGTATATTTCCAGGTCTTAATCATTTATTTCTTGAAATTATAATATTTTACTGCTATAGTAAATAAAAAGTATACATTTAGATATACTGTGTCTAATTTTTTATCTCTGCTTGGGTTCTCATGTGTTTCCAGCTGTTATAATATGTTTAAGTGACAGTTATTTTTATTGCTGTTCTTATTATACATTAAACATTAAAATATTCACTATGGTTGAAAGTATTTTAACACACCAAACCATTTTAACGTACCAAAAACTATATCTAATAGTAACATTTTCCATAACTAAAAATACAAACAGAAAACAAACAATTTTTTTAGAAATGAATTTCTGGCATATTCTGTACCAGAAGTATAAATATGCTATTTGAAAAGTGAAACAAACAATGTAGAGATTAAAATAGAAGGTTAGGAATGTAGGCCATGCTACTTCAAAGTGTAATTTTGATATAAAGTCCAGATAAATTTCTTTCCTTTTGCATTTGTACAGAATGAAAATTAGCACATTAGCGAGGATATCCAAAGATGTCTGGGAACAAAACTAATACTGTAAATAAGCAATTTACAAATATAGCCAAGATAAGCAAAAGGAAGACAAGAATAAATTTGCAAACCTCAAGCATTCTTCTTGCTATATAACATCTCATCATAAAATTGACACTGTTGGCTGAGAAATGCCTGTAGAGACACAGAGAAATGTGCACATGGGTAAAGCTAAGAAGATACTCTTTGACACAATACGGTGTTTAAATAGGGATTTTAATTAGGTCATTTTCAAATAATTTGCTGTATTAGTTTCTTATTACTGCTGTAACAAATTACTACAAACTTAGTACTAAACACAATACAAATTAACTTTGTTCTATGAAAGACACTATCAAATGAATGAGAATACAAGCCAGTAGTCTGAGAGAAAACATTAACAAAAGAAAGACAATTTATTAGTCCATTTTCATATTGCTATGAAGAAATGCTATGAAGACTGGGTAATTTATAATGAAATAGAGGTTCAATGGACTCACAATTTCACATGACTAGGGAGGCCTCACAATCATGGCAGAAGGCAGAGAAGGAACAAAGTCATGCGTTACATGGTGGCAGGCAATACAGCGTGTGCAGGGGAACTGCTCTTTATAAAACCATCAGATTGGCCGGGCACACTTTATAAAACTATTAGATCAGCCAGGCATGGTGGCTCACGCCTGTAATCCCAGCACTTTGGGAGGCCAAGGTGGGCGGATCCCCTGAGGTCAGGATTTTGAGACCAGCCTGACCGGGATAGTGAAACCTCGTGTTTACTAAAAATACAAAAATTAGCCAGGCGTGGTGGCATGCACCTGTAACCCCAGCTACTCAGGAGACTGAGACAGAAGAATCTCTTGAACCCAGGAGAAAGAGGTTGCAGTGAGCTGAGATCACACCATTGCACTCCAGCCTGGGCAACAAGAGCAAAACTCCATCTAAAAAGAAAAAAAAAAAAAAATCACATCAGGTATCAGGAGATTTATTCACTATCATGAGAACAGCATGGGAAAAACCTGCCCCCATGATTCAATTACCTCACACTGAGTCCCTCACATGACACGTGGGGATTATGGGAGCTATTATGCAATTCTAGATGAGATTTGGGTGGGGACAGAGCCAAACGATATCAGACAATATCTGATAAAGGATTGTTATCCAAAGCATACAAAAATTTGTAAAAGTCAACTGTAAGACAACTATCCAATTAAAAAATGGGCAAAAGGTCTGAACAGATAGCTCACCAAAGAAGATACATGGGTGACAAATAAGTATATGAAAAGATGTTCACCATTATATGTCATTAGGGAAATCAAAATTTAAAATAACAATAAGATACCATTACACACACTTAAGAATGGCAAAAATCCCAAACACTAACACCAAATGCTGGCAAGGATATGGAACAGCAGCACTTCTCATTCATTGCTGGTGGGAATGCAAAATGGCACAGCCACTTTGAAAGGCAATTTGGCAGTTTCTTATAAAACGAAATATACTCTTAAAATAAAATTCACATATTTTGGCCCTAGATATTTCTTTACTCAAATAATTTGAAAACTATGTCCACACAAAAACCTGCATATGAATGTTTATAGCGTGTTTATTGATAATTGCCCAAACTTGGAAGCAGTCCAGGTATTCTTCACTCGGTGAATAGATATATTATGTTAAATCCATACTGAAATATTATTCAACACTAAAAAGAAACTAGCTATGAAATCTATGATAAGACATGGAGGGAATTAAATGCATATTACTAAACAAAAGGAGCCAATCTAAAAATGATATAAACTATATTAATCAAACTACATGACATTCTGGAAAGGGTGAAACTATGAAGATAGTAAAAAGATTAAATGGTTGCCAGCTGTTAGGGAGGGGTGAATAGACATAGCACAGACAATTTTTAGGTTAGTGAAACTATTCTGTATGATACTATAATGGTGGATATATGTCATTATACATTTGTGCAAACCTATAGAATGTACAACTCCAAGAGTGAACCCTAATATAAGCTATAGCCTCTGTGTGACGATGATGCATCAATGTAGGTTCAAACCCTAGATATCTGACTCCAAAACTTGTGATCTTAACCATGAAGCTGCATGCTTCTGCAAATCAAAAATTAATGAGTCATTTCTCCCAAACCTTAGCCAATAATTACCAACTGAGTAATTATTGAATTCTTAGACAAATAATAAGTTTTATGCTGGATTATCTTCTAGTACATTTTGAAAGGATTCACCTGTAACTCATTAGTTTTCTTGGAAATTTAAACATTTCTTAGAAGGAAATTCATTTCTTTTTTAACAACAAAAAAGAAAAAAGATGCTAAGTTAATTATTGCTCCTTGCCTACATTTCTCACTGGTCTATGGGACATATCTAGTAAAGAAGAACTGTGGTCGAGTCTGGATAATTTTAACAATATGGCTTAGGCATTTTTCAGTCATTTAAAATATAACCGATTAAAAGGTTGGCTGAGTCTTTGTGAGTTTCAGTCCACCTAGTTATTTATATACTAGTGCAGGCCAACTAACCTATGCGAGTTTAGGCAATTTATTTAATCTTGTTTAAGTTCAGTTTTATCATTTTAAAAATATGGATGATTCTATCAGATCACAGAATTTGAGGGGAAAAATAAGAGAGGTAATGCAGATCAAACATCATTATTGGCATCTTATGATGCTCAATAAACTATTATTATCACATTATATTCCTAGCCTTTTATTGAATTTCTCTTATAAAAAACACGTATACCAAGTGTGGTAGACAGAATAATGTCCCTCCAAAGATGTGTATGTCTTAATTTCAGGAATCTCTAAATAGGTAGGTTACATGGCAAAAGGAAGTTAGGATGCATGTGGAAATAGGGTTGTTTATCAGCTGACCTTAAGACAAGGAGATTATCTTGAATTAGGTAGGTAGGCCCGATATAATCCTCTGGGTCCATAAACATGTAAGAGGAAGTAGAAGGGGAAAAACAGAGAGATGACAGTGTGAGAAGGACTTTGTCAAATGGTCCTGGCTTTAAAAATGGAAGAAGACAGTCATAAGTCAAGCAAAGTGGTCTCTAGAAGCTGGAAAAGGCAAATAAGCAAATTGTCATGCAGAGATTCCAGAAAGGAAAGCAGCCCTCATGACACCTTAATCCTGGCCCATTCAGACCCTTGATCTTAGCCATGTCAGATTCTGATTAACAGAACCGCACTATAATGAATTGTGGGCTATTTTAAGCCATTAAAAAATTTTTGGCAATTTGTCACAGCAGCACTAGAAAACTAATATTCTGAGCATCAAAGAATGTAATTGAATCTAGTAAATTGTTTGCAGGATTCCTTAGTAGGGTTTATGTAATCCAGGGTGTACCTTCTCTTTTCTCACGGCTTTCTCTTATTTTTTTTCTGCTCCTGTTTCTTGACTTTTACACTCTCTTCTTCATTGCTCCAGGAGTTATAAATTTCCACCTAAATGTCAAGCAGTTTCCTCTTACTCTGAAGTCTTGGTGTCACACAGTACCTATGCCATTGAGGGCCATGTATTCTACTTAAGCAGTTACTCAAGTATTTGTTGCAGATCTGACACTCTCCATTAGAGGAATCCTAGTGCCCACTCATGTGGCAGTCAATTTCTCCATCATGTTTTTTTTTTTTTAATTACTAAATAAAATTAAACTTATTTTAAATAAGTTTTGATTTTAATGTCACTCCTCTGCTCAAAATCCTGTGACTTCACTTGGAGTAAAGTTAAAGTCCTTGAAATGGTCAACATGCTCCATGTGATCTAGCTTCCTATGACATCTCCCATATGCTCTCCTATTACTCTTACCATTGCCTAACCAGCCCCAGCCACACCAGCCTCCTTGTGGTTATGTAACCATGCCAGGCAAGCTCCCTGTGGCACTTTGCTCTCATTTTTCCATCTGTCTGAAACATTCTTCCTCAAGATACTGCTGGGTTAACTCCACTGTGTCTTTCAATTTTTTGCTGAAATCACCATGTCAATGAGACCAACCTACCCTGACATTTTTAATTGTCTATCAGTCACTCTTTCTAATCCTTTTTGCCACAATTTTATTTATTCTATATTATTAGGTTGGTGCAAAAGTAATCATGGTTTTTGCCATCACTTTTAATACTTAAAAACATTTAACATCTACATAAAGTTTTTGTTTATTAAGTTTATGTTTATCATTAGTTTCCTCTTGCTGAATGTATAGTCTTTACTTTCTTCACCTTAAGCAATGCCTAGAACATTTGTTCATTTGCCAAAGGTAAGGCACCACTATAAGTATTATCGAAGTAGAGTTTTTACAAATTAAAAAACTGGCTAACCAAAAAAAAAAAAAATTATCTCTTCCTAGAAATGATAAACTTGAGACTAACTGCTAAGGACTTAATTGCACCCCCACTTCTTACCCTCAGTTAATATGTTGAATTCCTAATTACCCAACATGACTGTATTTGAAGATAGGGCATTCAAAGGGATAATAAAGGTTAAATTCAGTCGTAAGGGTGGGGACCTAATCCAATACAATTGGTGTTCTTAGAAGAAGAGAGAGACACCAAGAATGTTCGTGCTTGGGCACAGAGGGAAGGCATGTGAGGACATAGAGAGAAGGAAGCCATCTGCAAGACAGGTAGAGAGGCCTTCAGAGAAACCAAACCTGCAAACACTGTGATTTTGGACTTCCAGGCTCCAGAACTGTGAGAAAATAAATTTCTGTTTTTTAAGGTTCCTAGTCTGGGGTGTTTTGTTATGGCAGCCTTAGCTGACGTACACTAACAGATATAAAGTTCCTTCTGCATGGTAGACACATTCTGAAGCATTTTACATAGAGTAACTAATTTAAATTACTTAATGACCCTGTAAGGCATATAAGGGGATTATTTTCACTTAATAGAGCAGGAAACTAAGGCACAAAGAGAATAAGAAAATAATACAGATTAAATAAAACAGTGTTACATTATACTGCTTCTTGCTAAAATAATTTCTTTTGCATTATGTGTGAGAAAGTCCTTTATGAAATTAATATTTCATTCATTCAACAAATCTTAAACATCTGTTATATGCCAGACACTGAGTTAAATCCTGGGGCTGCAATAGTGACAAAGATAGATATGGTTTGTGTCCTCCTTCAACTTAAATTCCTTCCAGTGAGGAAATTTAAGTTTGGTGGCTCAAAGTTAGATATATATCACCAATAGCCATAATATTTGGTAACTCAGAGGTGCCCTTTTGTAGGGTGTAGGGCTGATGAATAAGTAGAATGCCTTTTCCCCTCTCTATTCATATATTAGTATCATATCCATTTATTACAATTCATTCATAAAAGTTGCGTTATATAAATTTTAGCCCTCTTCTTTAAAGCAACCTATTTCAAACGTTTAATGTTGAATTGCAATTAGTATACATTTTACCCATCTGGATATTTATTCTGTTAATATTAAAATGGCTTTATATTGTTATTTTACTATTTCATATATGACTATCCTATTTGTTCAAAATTGTTCTAGGATTTTCTTTTATGGTAAAGACTATATTTTATAGTTGTGTGTTGTCTCCCAAGTGACTTTGAACCTGCCAGTGCAAAATTATGATGGTAAGAGAAATCTGACTTAGTTTACTTTATCTTGCTGCTAATCTCTAAGCTGTCCTTGGTCATTCCTGGGCAGAGGCCAAGCTAACTTTGGGAGGAATAGAGTTTATTGTTTAAACTTAAAGCAAGGATAATGATAGCCCTTCCCAAAACTAAACCACCTTTGTAAATCTAATGAAAATCTTCAAGCTTAGGATTATGAGAGGGCTCTGAATTTCACTAAGATGCAGACATAGTTAAACAATAACCAGCTATTACAGAGATTACAAGATATATAACTTTCCCGGTTGCTCCTATAGAAAACATCACTATTGTAGAACCTAAGATTTGCTGTTTGAGATGTTTTTGCACTTTTTCATTCTGGCAACCAATGGGTCCTGTCTGGACTTGTGACTCATAATTCAATCAGTCCTGCAGCCCCCTACCTAGAGGCAGACTCAGTGCACAAGGACAGTTTTCCACACCCCTATGATAGAATCCCCAACTAGTTAGCAGTACCTAATCCCTAGCCCCTTGCCCACCAAAATGGCCTTGAAAAACCCTAACCTCTGAGCCTTCAGGGAGATTGATTTGAGAAATAACTCCATGTTTTGTGTGGCTTGCTTCATGTCAATTAAACTCTTTTTTATTGCAATACCATGATCTCAGTGAATTGATTTTGTCTGTGCAGCAGAAGGGAAAAACAAATTAGGCAATTACAACTTACCATATTTTAGAGTAGATGTGAGGTATTCCCTTAAGTTGCACCCAAGCTGATGTCTGAGGATAAAAGTACAGGGCCTTGTGCATGCTGGCATTTCAGCACACATCCTTTGGATTGTATTGAAGTAAAACTTCTTGAGTTGCTATATAAGATGTTTTCTTTTTTGCAACATGGCTTCTTAAAGTGCTATATGGACTAATGTCAGTAAGATTAAGCTTAATTATCACATTTTATTTTTGTCATTATTAAGTAAGATGAAGTAACATATCACTTGAGAGAAACTACCACATATGTTTAAAACTGGGTTTATATTTAAAACAAAGTAGGTGGGAAATACTATTAAGTGTTTCATCAAATTTGCTGCCGGGAGCCAAGGTGTAAATTAAATAGAGAACAACTCTACAGATTTTTCTAACATATATAAAATAATAGCCAAGAAAATAAGTTAAGACACAGGAAACCAGCTGAAATTAAAGACATTTCTTGAAAAACTAAAAAGCCTCCACAGTATGAAAAAAACCTAAAATTGCTTCTCAAACTTAACACCTAAAAGAAAGTCACTTCTTTCCTGAACATTTTCCTCCTTATAACTGAATTACTATGTGTCACCAAGAGCTAATTTACCTACTTTTTTTTTTTTTTTTTTTTTTGAGATGGAGTCTTGCTCTGTCACCCAGGCTGGAGTGCAGTGGCATGATCTCGGCTCACTGCAACTTCCTTGTCCCAGGTTCAAGCAATTCTCCTGCCTCAGCATCCTGAGTAGCAGGGACTACAGGTGCATGCTGCCACACCCGGATAATTTTTTGTATTTTTTTAGTAGAGATGGGGTTTCACCTTTTTGCCCAGGCTGGTCGCAAACTCGTGAGTTCAGGCAATCCACTCTCCCTGGCCTTCCAAAGTGCTGGGATTATAGACGTAAGCCACTGTGCCTGGCCATACCTACATTTTTATGTTGAATAGTGTGAACAAAGGCAGAAAAGCAGGTAGATATTTGGCCAGGATTTCAGATATGGCCTCTACTCCCATTCTAACTCCATTGTTTCAAAAAGAATTGCATTAGTGAAGGGAGTCAAAAATGATAAATGATAGAGTTAGAATAATATTGCTGTTGAACTTCACATTGTCTGACCTTTGACAGAAAGCAGCAGAAAAAGGACCTGCTTGTATTTCCTGTCTCAGTGGATGATGTATTTTCAGAATTTGCTTTTGTATTTCTTAACTTCTGTTACTTTATGTGTAAGTGGTTTGAACATACCACGTGTATGTTGTAGGCAGCATTCACTTCATGAAATGTCACATTGATGTATTTCTGGCTTACTATATAAGTGAGTTAGTAACTGTGATGAGTTACTGTGTTCCATATGCATTTTTTAGTTGTTTTGGTAATGAAACATACGGTTTTACTTTCTACCCTTTGAAACCCTGTGAACATAAAAAGCTCTGCCAAAAATCAGTGGGTGAGTCTCTTAAAAGTGTACATATTTTTCTTTTTCTTTTTTTTCTTTTTCTTTTTCTTTTTTTTTGAGAAGGAGTCTCGCTCTGTCGCCCAGATTGGAGTGCCGTGTTGCGATCTCGGCTCACTGCAAGCTCCGCCTCCCGAGTTCACGCCATTCTCCTGCCTCAGGCTCCCGAGTAGCTGAGACTACAGGCGCCCGCCACCACTCCCGGCTAATTTTTTTATTTTTATTTTTTATTTTTAGTAGAGACAGGGTTTCACCATGTTAGCCAGGATGGTCTTGATGTCCTGACCTCGTGATCCACCCACCTCGACCTCGCAAAGTGTTGAGATTGCAGGCGTGAGCCACCATGCCCAGCCCGTATTTTTCCTTTTTAAAGTTTACAGTCAAATATATTTTAACCATATGAATCAATAATAGTGCTTGTTAACTTAATTCATATCCTTAGTGAATATGGTGAAACGGTGATGCATATGGCTGTGGCCTTTATGCTTATCCCAAAGTTGAGATACAAAAGTCAAACATCTTTGCTATGTTCATGACTGATTGACGTATAACCAGTGTCCGTCTTCATTTTTCTCTCCTTCCTTTTCTCTTCTTCCTCCTCCTTTTCCCCTTCCTCTTTTTTTATTCTCCTCTTTATCTGCCTAGTCTTTCTCCAACTTCAGTAAAGTCAACATTAGCTCATCTGGAAATCACAATTTGAGAAATCTTTAATATATGGGTTTATTATAAAGAATATTACAAAAGATACTAATGAATAGATGAATAGGACTAAGTCTAGGGGAAGGGTCAAGAGCTTCCAAGTCCTCCCCTGGATGTGTCACCATTTAGGAACTTCCATGTGTTCAGCTATCTGAAAGCACTCCTAACCCTGTCTTTTTGGGGTTTTGTGGAGATTTCATTATACAGATGTGCTTGATTAAACCACTGTCCCTTGGTGATCAACTTAACTTTCAGCTCCTCTTCCCTCCCTGGAGATTAAGGGTGGGCTCAAAATTCCAAGCCTCTACAGATGCCTTCATGGTCTTTCTGTTGACCAGCTCCCATCCTGATGCCACCTAGAGGCTGCCAGCCTTCAGTCCATCATTAGCATGCAAAAAGACATCACTGGGCCTGCAGGGTGGCTCACATCTGGAGTCTCAGAACTTTGGGATGGTGAGGTAGGAGGATCACTTGAAGTCAAGAGTTTGAGACCAGCCTGGGCAACATAGCAAGATCCCATCTCTACAAAAAAAATCAAAACAAAAACAAAAAGACATTACTCAGGAGATTCCAAGGATTTTAGGAATTGTAGGACAGGAAACTTGATCAAAGATCAAATGCATATTTTACAATATCACTGTCCCCACCCAACCCATCCATTGAGCCCTTGTACCTTACATTAAAAGGATCTAAATCTCAAAACATGTTTTTACATTTATCGTTAGCCTAGTCCACCATATTATATAAATGTCTCCCAGGGTGAGGACACTGAGGTTGGCAGATTTCACTTCCATCTAAAGCAAGAGTGGTTTCAGCAAACATGTAGCTTCACTCACTCAGAAACTCGTATATTTGATCTAAGAGACAATGTTATCTCTTTCTCTGAGCCTCTTTCGAGGTGTTAATGTAATATTAGATTGCCCTGAATTCATAACCATTTATTTATTCCTTTACCTTCAGATAATATTTATTCTTTTCATTAATAAATTTTGGAAGGGATATAGGAAGGACCACTGTGCTGATCTAGATTACGGGCACCAATACTAGTGTGGGTAGTACCTCCTTCTCAGTCCCCTCCCATTTAGGTAGGGTAAGGCTACATAGGTGCCAAACTAGTGGCTTATTTTTACCACCAGGCAATATAACTTCACTTACTGTTAACCGTATTTTTGCACATCCCACCTTCTTCACGCCTTTAGGAATTCTGGCATACGGTTTAAAAACAGAGTTTCTTGCTTAGGAATCATCTCTGCTTCTACCTGCACTTGCAGCTCTGATCCTAGGATCACTGCATTAGGTGAAGGAAAGACAAAAAGTTGAGGTGATGTGAGAAGAAAGAAATAAAACAAAAAGTATAACATTTATACCAGCATACCCCTGCCTTGTTAAGAACTGCATAGCAATACCAGCATCCTTCCTCACCCGTTCTTCCCCAGATCAACCCGAAAAATGAAGGAGACATTCCATGAGCACACATACTTGTGAAGACTTGTAAGCCAGACCTTCATGCTTTTATCTCCACCTACCTTATAAAACCAGTTTTAATTGCCTGTTCCACTTCTCTATCAATTACTCTGAAGAGATCTCTCTGCCCATTTTCGGACACTATTGGCTGTTGTGTGTTCCTTATGTCCTTGCTTTGAAGCAATGACAGTCAGCTGTCCAAATTTGTGCAATAGTTCCTGTTCTAGTTTGTTTATTTGAGATGGAGTTTCATTCCTGTCGCCCAGGCTGAGTGCAATGGTGTTATCTCGACTCACTGTAACCTCTGCCTCCCAGGCTCAAGTGATTCTCCTGACTCAGCCTCCCAAGTAGCTGGGATTATAAGCATGCAGCACCATGTCCAGCCAATTTTTTTTTGTATTTTTAATAGAGACAAGGTTTCATGTTGGCCAGGCTTGTCTCAAACTCCTGACCTCAAGGGATCTGCTCACCTCAGCCTCTCAAAGTGCTGGGATTATGTTCTAGTGTTGTTTTGTTTTGTTTTGTTGTTTTTGTTTTGCTTTTGCTTTTGTTTTTGTTTTTTAATAGCACTGTGACCATTTGCATCTTCCAACAGGTAAACATAGCCCAGTCCAGAATCAGTGTCCATTATTGTCAAGAGCCATTTGTGGCCCCCAGGGGCTACCAGCATCAGTCTCACTTAGCAGGTTTTTTCATTATCTTCCTACCAGAAAATCTGCTCCAGAAACACTGGCAGTCTATCTCTCTTGCTGACAAACAGAACAGTTCTTATTGGTGTTTAGACTCAGTCCATCTCTGTATTGCTGCAGCAGCCCCATATTCACTTGTTTCATGGACCAAGGTGGCCACTCAAATGAGCACATGGGGATATCTGCTTGTCAATTTCAGAACTTGGAAGAGCACTCTTCTTATGGGTATCCACATGTCCTACCTTATTGTGCCCCTCAAATTTCCCTAGTGCTGTGCCCCTTATGAACATCCCTTTAAAAGGCTAGATTTCCATTGTCTGACCATGCAGTCAGGTCATTGGCCACTGCCCACGAGTCAGTAAAAACCCAAACACAAGGACTTTTACCACTGTTCAATTCTTCCGCCACCACTTGGAAAACAGCATGTGATTCAGCCCACCAAAATGATTCAATTTTACTTTCCTTGTTTAGAGTGGCACCCTTCCAAATACAATACTGTCCATTCACCCCTGAAGTGCCATCCACAAACTAAGAAGCTCTTTGTCAGTCAGTGGAGAGCTGACATAGGAAAAAAGAGGCTCCCTGCTTGTATGGATCTCCTGTTTTCCCTTCCCAAGTAGCATGATCCTATATAAATCATTTCTATTGTGTCATCAAATTTTTCTGGGCAGCACTATTCCCATTATAGTGTTTCTCTGACATCACCTGAGACACCGTGGTTATTTCAGATGCCAAGACCATTTTATGTCCTTCAGTAGATGAAGAGATGCATAGGCCAAGGTATAGGAAAGGACATAGAGCTTCCACACCCTCCCCTGGGTAAGACATCCTCCAGGAACTTCCACATGTTCAGTTCTCCAGAAGCTCCAGATACCTGTTATATTTAACTCATTTGATTATGTTCACAGATTTTCTTATCTTTAATTTTTTCATGTTGAGGGATAAATGAGGAGTAGGTCTGATTTGTGACCGACTTTTAGTTTTAAGAGTAGAACTTTTCTTAATAAAGAGTACACTGTGAAGGCTTACTCCATTTTGGATGGAGAAGGTCATAAGAGACTATCACTCTCACTCTAGCAACCCAAACTATTTATTGATTTTTTTTATTATACTTTAAGTTCTAGGGTACATGTGCACAATGTGCAGGTTTGTTACGTAAGTATACATGTGCCATATTGGTTTGCTGCACCCATTAATTCGTCATTTACATTAGGTATTTCTCTTAATGCTATCCCTCCTCCATCCCCCTACCCCATGACAGGCCCTGGTGTATGATGTTCCCCACCTTGTGTCCAAGTGTTCTCGTTGTTCAATTCCCACCTGTGAGTGAGAACACGCAGTGTCTGGTTTCCTGTCCTTGCTATAGTTTGCTGAGAATGATGGTTACCAGCTTCATCCATGTCACTACAAAGGACATGAACTCATCCTTTTTATGGCTGCACAGTATTCCATGGTGTACATGTGCCACATTTTCTTAATCTGGTCTATCATTGATGGACATTTGGGTTGGTTCCAAGTCTTTGCTACTGTGAATAGTGTCGCAGTAAATATACATGTGCCTGTGTCTTTATAGTAGCATGATTTATAATCCTTTGGGTGTATACCCAGTAATGGGATCACTGGGTCAAATGGTATTTCTAGTTCTAGATCCTTGAGGAATTGACACACTGTCTTCCACAATGGTTAAACTAGTTTACACTCTCACCAACAGTGTAAAAGTGTTCCTATTTCTCCACATCTTCTCCAGCATCTGTTGTTTCCTGACTTTTTAATGATCACCTTTCTAACTGGTGTGAGACGGTATCTCACTGTGGTTTTGATCTGCATTTCTCTGATGACCTGTGATGATGAGTATTTTTTCATATGTCTTTTGGCTGCATGAATGCCTTCTTTTGAAAAGTGTCTGTTCACATCCTTTGCCCACTTTTTGATGGGGTTGTTTGATTTTTTCTTGTAAATTTAAGTTCTTTGTAGATTCTGGATATTAGCCCTTTGTCACGTGGGTTGATTGTAAAAATTTTCTCCCATTTTGTAGGTTGCTTCTTCACTCTGATGGCAGTTTCTTTTGCTGTGCAGAAGCTCTTTGGTTTAATTAGATCCCATTTGTCTATTTTGGCTTTTGTTGCCATTGGTTTTGGTGTTTAATCATGAAGTCCTTGCCCATGCCTATGTCCTGAATGATATTGCCTAGGTTTTCTTCTGGAGTTTTTATGGAACCCAAACAATTTAAATGGCATAATTACACTTTATTCTTGAATCAAAGACAGCTGAGGGGGGAAAGGAAGTAAATTTAGGAAGGGGCAAGCTGCTCACAAGAGAGAAGTCATCCACTGCTCTCCTCATCCCTGACTGAACAGAGGGAAATATGGCTTCCTTAGTAGTACAAGCTAGGGAAAAATCAGCATATGGTCCAGCGTGACAGATCTATACTCCCTACCCCCAGCACTTTCCCACATGTTTCAGTGATTGCTGGGAGTACTGTCCCCCAAATGGAGGCAGCCAAGGAGATCTGAGAGAAACTCCTGTTGGTGCTCTATGCTTCCAACCAAGAAAGACAAAGGGAAGAATAAACTGAGAGAAATCTTTTTGAGGAAATATTTGCCTTCACAAAGCATGGTCTGCTTTACAGTTCTAACCACCCCCTCAGGGTCAAGCATGGGGCAGCAGGACTGAAAGAAAGCTCCCAAGGTGCAGGAAGTAGGGGGCAGGGGTGTAGATCAAAGGGAACATCCCAGTGACCTAAAAATAATGTCAATCAGGCTCTAAAGAAGTGATAGATTTCTCACAATTCATAAGGCAGGGAGCTCACCTGTGAAACATTTACACATTGCTGGAAACTCACCAGTTCAGATATCAGGCCCTGCTGAGGAAAGCGTCTTGATCCTATAGTCAAAATGGGGTGAACTGTATTGAACGAAAGCTGTAACAAAGTCCAGAGATGGCCCAACTACAGAGTATACTGTCTCAACCTCAACTATTTTGACCTGACAAGACAATAGGTGTGTCTCTTTGTAAAGAAGGAAGTAATAATAATAATGGTAGTAATAGTAATAATGAAATCACAATTTAATGAAAGAGGTATTATTTCTACATGAAACACAGAATAACATATTTTGTCTCTTTATTCTTGTCTATGATTCACTAGCCTATTATATTCTCTTCTATTATTAGAGAAATCTTAGTGGACAATTGACATTAAGAACATAAATACTGAGTTGCATGAGGTATCCATGAATGCTTATCTAGATGCTAATTTTGTTACATATCAAAACAGAAGAAATAAGAGTATAAAATAATCTTGGTATACATAAAGAAAGACTATTGGTTATCAAATGTAAATGTAAAAATTAAAATTTTTGCAAATAGTCCTTAATTCTTGATTATTCCACTAGCTAGATGAATATTCAAATAAAAATAAATGTCCCAAGTGAAAAGGAACAGGGCCCAAACATTTTTTACATCCTAATGTTCAGTCTGTTTTAAAATAGGCTCATAGATATACCTAACGTAAATGACGAGTTAATGGGTGCAGCACACAAACATGGCACATGTATACATATGTAACAAACCTGCACATTGTGCACATGTACCCTAGAACTTAAAGTATAATAATAATAAAAAAAATAGGCACATAGATTTAGGTTTTGTATCCTATAGGCTATACTAACAATTTTCCACAGGACTTACTGAAGGCCAAGGATAATATATTTACATTACCGAGGAATATATAGGAGAAAAAAATCATTTTTTAAATCCTCTTTCTACCCTCTCTCCCTTCCTTTCCTCTTTTCCTCCCTTCCTTCTCTCCTCATCTTCCTCCTCCTTCTTCTCCTTTTAGTAAGTATAAATGTGACACATATTCTTGGCAATATGTTTGAATACACAAAATGATAAATAGAGGAAACTAGAAATAATCCATAGTTCCATTAACTAGAGACAACAACCATTAATATGATTTTCCTTCCTATTATTTTTCACAATGAGTGTTATCTCCATCTTTGAACCTTGGAATATTATTTTTAATTGTCTGAAGGCAAAGGACAAGATGAAGGTGAATGGCAGAAATAATAAATGGAAAGAAACTGGATCCTTGGTATTGCTGAGCCAACAGATTAGCCAGCTTTGACATTTTTTTATAGTTTGCAAGTATAGGCATATTTTATTGTTATTTAAGCCTTTGTGAGTTAGTCTTCTGTTGCTTGCACCACATTCTCCTAGAATGCATGTACTTCTTGCTTATCCCAAGCATCCACTCAATTTTGTTGTTGCTGTTGTTGTTTGAGAGGGAGTCTCGCTCTGTCACCCAGGCTAGAGTGTAGTGTTGTGATCTAGGCTCACTGCAAACTTTGCCTCCCAGGTTCAAGTGATTCTCCTGCATCAGCCTCCTGAGTAGCTGGGATTAGGATTACAGGTGCCTGCCACCAAACCTGGCTAAGTTTTGTATTTTTAGTAGAGATGGGGTTTCACTGCATTGGCCAGGCTGGTCTCTAATTCCTGACCGCAAGTGATCCACCTGCCTCAGCCTCCCAAAGTCCTGGGATTACAGGTGTGAGTCACTGTGCCCAGCCGCATCTACTCAATTTTAATGGTCAGATCCATCATCAGACAGTGTTCTGCAATATTAGCAGATATCAGAATCACCTGGAGGTCTTGTTAAACCACAGATTGCTGAGACAATCTTATAGTTTTTGACTAATAGGTCTTGGCTGAAAATTTACATTTCTAACAAGTCCACAGGTAACTCCAATATGTACTGTTGGTCTAGGAACCACCTGTTGAGAATCACTCCTTAATGGTAGGAAACTCAGGAAAGAAGTTCAATTTTAATTGCTGAGACTTTGCAAGACACAACTTTCCTAATAATGGGCCTTCCTCACCCTGAGAGCTATTTTTTTTGGCGGTGGGTGGTAGGGGTAATGGAATGTTTCTGATCTGGTTTGGATCTGTGTCCCCACCCAAATCTCATCGTGAATTGTAATCCCAATGTGTCAAGAGAGGGACCTAGTGGGAAGTGATTGGATTATGGGTGTGGTTTCCCCAATGCTGTTCTCACGATAGTGCATGAGTCTCACGAGATCTGATGGTTTTATAAGTGTTTGGCAGTTCCTCCTTCAATTACTCGCTCCCTCACCTGTCACCATGGAAGACATGCTTTCTTCCTCATCATCTTCTGCCATCATTGTAAGTTTCCTGAAGCCTCCTAGCTATGCTTCCTATTAAGTCTGCAGAACTGTGAGTAAATTAAACCTCTTCCCTTGATAATTACCCAGTCTTGGATAGTATTCTTTATAGGAGTGTGAAAACAGACTAATTTATTTCCTCTTTGGTTGTGAATTATGAGAAACTTAAAATCTGGTGGTAAAGGATAATTGAGGCATAATGAGTAATGACTAGGAGAAATCTTATTTAGTGTTCTGAAGGTTATGTGTTTGGCACTCAGTAGGGTCCTGGGTTACTTCAGGGACCTAGAGGATGATAGAAAAGGAAAGAAAAATCCTGCAGTTCAATTGAGTATATTTACACATATGCCCTCTCTCTGTGTTTATTCCCAATAACACATATTCCCATACCCCCAAACATCAATGCATCAATACATCTATTCACCTGACATGCAGAAAACAAATGCATTTCAAATTATCCATGATTTTGTATCTCTTGGCTCTTTTAAACAAATGATTTCTTTGTAAAAAATAGAGGATATGTAGACAATTTTTTAAATTTTCTAGTAAGTTAGGAGAAAGAACCCTCACAATATTGGTAAGTGTGTGTGTATATGCCTTGGTATAGATCCTTTAGGAAACTAAAATATAAGATGAAAAGTAGCCTGAATTCATCTCTCCTGATGTGGTATTGGGTCCATTTATTGTTGTTTTCTGTACTTTTTCAATGTTACTCAATTCTATCCCTTTTATCTTTGGTAACAACTTCAATACGCATTCTTCATAAAGGTAGTTAGAGTGGTACTAAAAATACACAAGTCACATCGCAATAAGGCAACTCGTCAGGACCTGAGGTAATTCACTGGCACATTCTGTCTGTGGAAAGGAAACTATTATTGGTTTTGACAGATTGGCTGACCCTATGCAAAATTCAAATCCAAACTCTTTTTAAAATCCAAGTGAGTTGTCCAAACGTTAATCACTGAGGTCAGATGAAGGCTTACTTCATCAGTATTCAGCACTTTGCCTTAAGATGAAAGCAGGGAAGAAAGCTCCTCAGGTGGAGAGGAAATAGAGTCTTATCTGAGACCAAAGACTGACATCATTTGCTCATACCCAACTCCCATTGACTTCAATCAACTTCAACTTCTTATCAGAAAGAATTTTGCTACAGGATAAAATTTTGAGCTTCACTAATAGTATTACCAGAGGATCAAGGCTTGTAATAATGAGTTTAATATCTTGGATGCAGGAGGAATAATTGGATTCTGGCAAGTGTTTTAAATGTTATTGGCTTAGTGAATTTTATTTTTATTGTAGATTCTAAAATAGATATATATATGCAAAGATAGCTAAAAGGGATGCACAATATTATTTCAGTGTTGAATAAAAGATTTCAAGTTATTGGCTGAAGGAATTTGGCATACTTGTCAAAATAAGCAATATGTATTGTGATTAATTTGGTTTTAACCAGAGCACCAGGTTTTTTAATTTGGCCTCTTCGATCATATTTGTTTCTTTCCTCTATCTCCCCTTTATCAATCCTTAAAGTGAATTACAATAACCTTATTATTTAATATAGTTAACAGTTACTGTATTCCAAGTGTGTACGGCCCAGTGCGAGGTGGATGTTGTTTCTTTATAAATGTTTGAGAGAAAAAACATTCATTATCTCCTTACACTACTCATATAATATATAAAAACAAATCCAAGGCTTAGAGACATAAAGTAATTGTCCAAGCACCAATACCTTATAAAAATATTCATAATCCCACAACCCATGTCTATTGAATCTTAGTTTAATGCTATTGTTATGTAGTATTTTCAGTTCTTAACATAATAATTGGGATAAATTTTATTCTTTGCTTTTAGGATCCATAATGGTCAAATGAACTGATCATGATCACATGTTTATTCACTTACAGATCTACAATTTTAATTTGACTTGTTGGCTTTAAATCTTGCATTTGACTAAGTGCTCCTTGTAGACAACATTTTTAAAGGCTATATAATGTTCTTCTAGGTATATGTACCAGAATTGCCAAACCACGTTTCTATCTGGAGAATTTCAACACCTTTTAGTTTCTTCTTAGTAAAACACAGTTATTAATTATAATAATGAATGAAATCTCTCCCTTCCCCAACCCCTGTTTTATGCGTGTGGTGGAGGAAGGAGTATTCATCAACATCTGTCAATTTACAATTATCTTTTGTTTTTTCCACTTTTTTAATGAGACCTCCAATTAGCCATATAGCTATCATAATTTTGTCTTGTATTTTTCTTTGTACTCACTTTCTAATTTTGCCATTTTTCTCTATTAGATAATCATATTAACTATTTAGTTTTTGTGTGAATTCAACCTCAAATCATAGAAAATATTCTTAGAAATTCTAGTAGTAATGAAAGGTTAGTCAAAATAATTTTCCCTGAAATCTGTACTTAGGTTATTAGAATGCCCCAAACGAATTCATGGCTTACCTCATTGAGAACTTGTTGACTCACTTTTATTCTAAAAATGCAAGCTCCCAAATTTCTGTTTTGGGAGTATTTTGGTGCAAATGAGCATGGAAGTTGTACCATGTGTTGTTAGGGGTATACCTAAATACTGATAAAAATGTAAGAACCACAATTCCATATTCACATGTATTCATTTTAAAGGAAAGTAGAAATAACTTAGGCTGCTGAAAATGAAAACCACTGATAGTTTTCCTTTGCGGAATAATCTTTTATTTTGCCTCTTTCAGTGGCAAATAACCAAAGCCCTGGAAGCTAGCGCAAATAAAGTGAATTCACTGCAGTCAACACATTGGAGCAAAAACTAGAATTTCATGAAAATCCAAGGAAGAGGTATAATGAAGATGTATCTCACTGACACTGAAGCTGTATGATAGTCACAAGTTTAGAAAATTCTAGAAGACTGCACTAGCAAAGATTAAGGTTTAACACTAGTATTGTTGCATTTATGTGATACATTTCATATTTACTGGTTACAATCAATGGCACTTGAGAGAAGAAAAGCAATACTCACTTTCAGTTAAAATCCAGCACTTGCTGCTTTTTTAGTCAAGTCTATCCCCAGTTAGAACACAAAATACCAAAGAAGTGCTTATTTGACTCAAGAAACAGAGCTTAATGCCTTTAAATATGTGTAAGATTAAAAAAACTTTTGGCATAATCAAAGGCTAACGAGTGATTATCTTTTGAGGATTCTTTTGGAAATATTGAAATGACATCACTCTGCTAAAAAGGAATATTAAAGATATTTATTTCTGAATGATGAGGAATGCCATTGATAGATTTATTTTAACCCATTTTCATTTGGTGCATTAAAGTTTCAAAGTTCTCATTTAACTTTGTAGTTCTTAAACTTGGACTGCTTTCATGTAAGTGTAACATTGATATTGTTTTATTTATTTTAAACATGCATCTTTCCTGTATGTAAATCTGAGACTTTAAAAAATAAAATATAGGTATGAAACAAATCAGTAATTTATCCTCATATAGAATATTCTTCTTTTTAGTCTTTTACACCTGCCATGGTATTCTTAATGTGTTTTCTTATTCTGTCTTTACTAAAGCCTCTAGACTTCAAGTCCTAGATCACTGGTGTGAGTAGAGTGGCAATTCCCCCTTACACCTTATTGCTTTTCATCTTGCTCTAATAGTTGTAAAATATATTTTTATGTTCATCCCCATAAGAAAATAATTGAGAATACCATCTTATTATTTAAGGAGACCTAGGAATTTTAAATGGTCTTATCTAGAAATTCAAAGAATCAAGCTCAGGTACAATGTCAGACTCAGGTGAGACAAAACTTTTTTAGTGGCTTATCATAATTCTACTACAGACTTGACATTTATTCTAGTTGCTTTTAATGTCGACCTTTCTAAAATTCATGTTCTAGCTGTGCTAATGGATGTTTCAAAACATATGAGTACAGCTTAGGGAAGCTGATGGACTTTATTTCTTAAAGGTGTTACAGTCTTTTGACTTAAAAAATAATTTTAAAAGAGAAGTCTGACCTTTTCCTACTTCTTCATGTGGAATTCCTAATTTTTCCTACTTCTTCAGGCAGAATGCTGTATTTGAGAAAGTGTATGTGTGTGTGTGTGTGTGTGTGTGTTTGTGCATAGGCTAAATGTGGCACTAGTGCATAGGCTAAAACGTGGCAGGGAAAGAAGCTAAAATGACTTAACTGCTTTTATCAAAATATATAAAATGATATTTTATAGCTTATTATTCCTATATGCCATTATAGTTTATATTGTGTAAAAATCATATTAAATATGTATATTATATACAAATATAAAGATTTATTTTATGCATGTATACATATATAATTATATATATAATATATATAATATTATATATATATGTATGTATACACACTTCACCTAGTATATATCTCTTAGTAAATGCCAAAATGAAAAGTTTAGACTGTCTTAAATAACAATGAAGTCAGGGACCTCACTGCTGTCCTTAGCTCATCAGGAGGTCAGGCACTGTAAACTGCTCCTCTAGAAGTAAGTAATACTTTCAAAACTGTGTGCTTCCATTGATAACAGCTCCTTTGAACAACAAGTAACATATTCGTAAAAGTAAATGTAGAAACAGCAGGACGGATATTTTACTCATTTCATAACTACAGAAAATGTTTGAATTGTACATGCCAATGCTCCATTTATTGAAGTAGGAAACTGGAAGCATATCTATTGAAAAAACAGTTGTAGAGCTTTTACAGAGGAACTTATAATACTACAGTATAATGTGCTACATAACTGGCAAATGCTCCTTTTCATAGACTTATTTTTATTTTGCTATAAAAGCTTTTAATACACATAACAATAACTTACATTTTTTGAATACTTGCGTGCTTTCCATGTATTCTCTCATAAAATTTCAATAGAAGCTTCATTTTACAAATGAGGGAACTAAGAAACAGGGAGAATTGTACGTTTTCCAAAGTCACATGGCTAGTAATTAAAAAAACACTTTTCAGCATACCTGCTGTAGAGCCCTGTGTCTAACTGCTGTGTATGAGGACTCTGGGGGGAATAGAGTGTGTCTTACTCAACGCTTCTTGATCAATCACTCAAAGTTTAAAAAACAAAGAAACAGCAAATTTTTAAAAATACCCTAGAGAGAAATATTTTAACCTTATTTATATATACAGTAGGAGTCTAAAGAAGAACTGATTAGAATCAAATGCATTTCTGGTCTAATTACATAACAGCATTATGAAAGAAAAGCTGGGCTTTCCTTAAGTATATACTTAAGAGCACATGGTTGTTTATAATCAGCTTAATTATCATCAAGATGGAAACTTAACTATTACATTATTAGGCATAATTGAGTGGTTTGAATTTTCCTTCCTATAATTTTGTAAAACAATCTGCCAAAGTGCAAATTGCTTTGTTTTGCTGGTAGGCAATTTGGGGCTAAAGGAAACTCCTTAATATGCCAGACTTTGGCATGTTGGTCAGCTCTTTAGTTGGTGAAGAAATGATGAAATTGTGGAGAAAATTTTTGTTTAATTTGAATGCAAATTTTACTAATCTAACTCTCTGGCTTCTAAAATCTTTTTGAATTTGTCTGTTGGATAGGTTTACATGCATATGGCTCCATTTGCACACAGCTGTGCATTTAATTTACTTTTGATCCGTTCTCTTCTAGATAAATATTTTGAAGCTTGTCTCTTGATGGAAGTTAGGGAGAAATGAAACTTTAAGAACAGCAACATTGTCTGGTGAGCTTAAATTTAGATGATGTCTTCTGATTAGATAATGAAGTCAGGGACCCACCAGTAGAATCTTGACGTGGGAGTGACATGACTGTGTCACTCTAGAGATAGAGTGTGGGGAAATAATTTGCTTTTTCTGAGTTTCATCTTCACCATCAATTGGAGTGTGATGAGATTGATGTGAATGAGGTGATAGCTAAAGTTCCATTACACTGCAGTTCTGTTATTTTTATGTGGTTCTGCCTTCTAAAGTTATTTTCCTTTTCAAAAAAGTGAGATTTGAGACTCTGCATCCATACAATTTACCTACGAAACTAACAACTAAGGATTCCTTCATCAGTGTGACACTTTTTGGTGCCCAGGAAGATAAGATAGATGGTAAACCAGTAAATATCTTGTTTGCTGCAGTAACTTGCTAAAAATCAATGTATACAGGAAATGGACTGTTCAAATAGTTCTTTTTCAAGACAATAGCTGTTCATTTGGGCAAGCAGCTTCTTTTCAGAGCAATAAATGTTCTAATAGGAAAACTGTTTGCTTATCAAGGAGTTGTCTTTCTTTTTAAGACTTATCAAGATCCTCACTTCACTGTGTTAACTAATCCCAAACTATTGTGTCATGATTTTGCCAAATCCCACTCAGATATCCATTGACAAGCCCACTTAAACCCCTATAGGTTAATCCTCAAACCCTATAAATATTTGTCCCTGACCCCTATTCCTTTCGAAATCTAAGACTGCTCAGGTGGTATTGTTATTTACTATAGTAGGTATTAACCCCAACTTCACATGATTCTCAAATTATTTTTATGGTCTCCTTGGAAGTTGGCAATCCAAATTATTACCGTTTCTATTTTACAGATAAGTTATTCGATGTGGAAGAGTTACTGACTTGCTCATGAAGGCACAAATGATCAGGACTATGCTTGTACAAACACGTGGTTTCCTGATTCTTAGCCCACTGTTTTTGGGGGCATTTGGTAGCCTTATGAACAAAATTTCTTTGACTTTTAGTAGTTCAACAGTAAAATCATGACTTACTTAGAATATTTGAGATAACTAATTTTATATTGAGGTTAAAAAATAGTATCACACTCTATTGAGGTGCTAAAACTCATGCCAGTTCTGTTAGTCAACACAGTCACCCAGTTGATATTTCAACCATCACCTACATAGCACTGTTCTAAGTGCTTTATAAATATGATCTTATTTAATTTTCATAAATGACAGTGAGGTGTACCCTGTAGTTGTTCTAACTTCACTGTTGGCAAAACTGAGAGATACAGTACCACAGCAATTACAAAACAATCCCCAAATTTCTAATCAAGCCATCTAGGCCCAGAGTCTGTGTTCTTAATCATTACTCTATGCTGCCTAGTCTAATTGTAGACCATATAAAACTTTTTATTGAAAAGTTCCAGACTCTAAAATTGTGTTTTTCTGTCTTCTTAGTATTTATAGGAAGGTACTTTAAATTCTAGGAGGGTTTCATAGTGAACTCCATGATGTCAAAGACAACACTTAATTCAAAAATATCTATGTAGGTGCCAGAATTTCTGCTGTTGATTTTTCCCTTGGTATTATGGCTTTCCAAAATGTTAATGTGAATGAGTTTATGAGAAACTTATTTCATGTAGTACAGACAACAAAGTATTTATAGGGAAAGTAATCTAGGGAAAAAAAAAGGAAAACTGTAAGAAAAGTAAGGTTTACCTCCTTCTGCATCACATTCATGAGGGTTTTCTCCTTCTTTGACAAATTCCTCATCTTGAACATTTACCATTGACTACCTTTCCCCCTTTTTTTCAAAACTGTGAGAGTATGAGCTTTCAAGTCAGGTAGATGGAACCAAAGAATGTATTAATGGCCCAATCCCACATTTCTCCTTCTGGCTTATAGGGAAGTGAAACAAGCCTATGGAGAAGTGGTAGTGAGCTGCCTCAGCTTCCCACTCTGAATCTGTTTGGCTGCAATCAGTCTACTCATGGGGCATATTTCTGGATCAATTTTAGAACATATTCAAACACTATTCAGCAGAGAAGTCTTCTACAAGTCCTTCTTTCCCTCTGTCTCATTTATTCCATAGTATCATTAGTAAATGTTTAACCTAGCTGTGTTATTTACCGAGGCCACCTATGGTCAAAAGAATAAGATAGAAGTTGCTCAAGATACTGATGATTCTGGACAAGTTAATTTGTCTCCAACCTGCTCATATTTTAGGGTTTGCGAAACTATCTTATCACATATTTTTGTCACATACATGCTCTTTTGTTTTTGTTGCCTTTATTTGTTTTGTTTTGTTTTGCAACTTTAGTTCTGTCTGTTTTTATGGGGGAGGGAGTTGGAGAGATAAACCAAAAAATAACTGTTCTCTTTTTTTTCTGCACTTGCCTGCCTCAAAAGTATACAGTAGACCTTGTAATGTGTGCACCAGGCTATAGTTTTCTATTAGCCCTTCCCTTGCCCTGCACAAAACGGAGCCAATCAAGAGGTACAACTCCACATTTGCAAGCCTCCATCCCTTGACAATACTCCGGTCACACTAGTCTTCTTTTGGCATGTTGAACATGCTAAATTCTTTCTTACTTCAGGGCGTCTCATCATGTTTTTCCATACTTTTTTTACTTTTTTCCCCTAACCATTCACATGATGATGGTCTCTCAATCATTTCCGTGGGTATTTGCTTTCTCTTGCAAGAGGCTCTTTGCCATTACCAGAAATCTGTGGGCACTAAACCACAAACACATCCAACAAGATGAGATTTGTTTTACTGAAACTTTAGAAACCACTGAACACTTCCCAAATCTAGAAGAGAACCTTTAGTTTCAAATACCATCTGGCAGCTTTATCCTAGAAGGTAAAATGAAGGATCCAAGACTAACTGAAACAAAGTCTTAAAAAATTGCATGAAGCACAGGAAACATAATTGGAATACTGGTAAAAATTGGGAAACTGATAAACTTATACTTACTGTAGGAGGGCAAAGATCCTTACTTTGTTTACAGTTGTAATTTAGCAATGCCTGGCATAAAAGCCCTCCTTCACTTTATCATACCTTATGTCCCATAAACTTTTCATATAGTTCCCTAGGATGTATATAAAAGCCTAATAAATATATAGGTAAAAATTTATAGATTTGTACATTTCTGGGAGTTGTGGGGATTAAGAATAAAATAATCATCCCTCCTTAATGGTAAATATGATGCGAAAAATTCTAAAACCTTAAAACTGAATAAGTAATGTACAGTTTTTACTTTTCAGATGTTTATGTCTCCTTTCAGTTACAATACTCTATTTACAGTGACTTCTCATATTTTTAAAAATGTCCAGTATATTTAAATCTCTCTTAAAATTTATATTTTACCTTGTTTTCTCTTACTATTCCTGCTTTCAGAATGTGAACACTTGTTGAAATTAAACTAGAGGCTTATTTACTTGTCAGTAGGAAGACCTCCTAACCAAATTGTTTCAAAACCATTTCTGGAAAGGTATGTAGGGGCAGAAGTGGGATCTTGAGTTCTACTCTTGGATACAAAAGAATCCATAGAACAGTTGTGTAAAGAAGTGAGATGAAGTCATTCCATTTCTGGCTGGTGCATACTCTAGTCCTGTCTTTCTGCATGCAGATATTTCAGTAAATGGCAGAAGCCATGTTTTAAAGTATTAATAGTCCACAACCTCATTTTCAAAATATTGGCTGCCTTCTTCTCACTCTTTAAGCTTTAGCCCATTCTTCATGGTCTTCCTCAGCAAGATCTTCCTTTACCTGACTTCAATCCAAAATATTTGTTGCCTAATAATTAATTAATTCATTATTGCTTTATTCATTTGTAGTTTGTCTACTATACCATATCATCCAGGAGAGCAAAGGTCTGTTTTTGTCTGTTTTACTATATCTCTAGCACTGATACTAGGGAAGCTGAATAAATTATTAGGAAAACACCAAATGTAAGCCTTGATATTTTTAGCCAAAATCTGACATCCAGCTTCAGCTTCAGATTCACCCTGAATATATACAATTTTTATTGGTTAAATATACCTCAATAAAGCTGGTAAGGAAAATAAGAAATTCAGCGGTAGGCTGAGGAAGGCTGAAGAGCTAAATGACAAAGCTGTGTCATTTTTCATATCCCTAAATTTGTTCAAGATAATAATAGTCTGATCGTGTAGATTAACATGCTACTTAATTGCCTTACTTAGACAGTGAGAAGTATGCCATTTTCATGCCAGATGTTGTTTTCAGGAAATACGTTCTTTATTTTGAGAAATTAATATATTTGAATGATGTAGCGCATTGCCTGAGCACCTAGGGGCCATTCTTTTATACTTCTCTGGGTATTTAATTACTTTGGTTCGTGTAAAAAAGTTTTTCTACAATTTTTTACCTCACAATCTTCAGCATCCTGCCTATAGTTGGAGTACAAATATGAATTATTCTCCATCTGCCTGTGAATCCCAGCAAGCTGATGACATACATATTTGGATACATTAAGTTTGGCCTGGGGTTCAGAAATATGCCTTTTTAATATGCACCACACAGCGGCTTCTCATGAAGAACTTTCGGGTAATGATTGGCTGCTGCTAATACTTATCTGATTTTTAAAAATGTTTAAAGTATTAATGTTATTGATCTAGAGAGGGGTCCTATTATCAACAATGAGTCTCAGTCAACAGTTATTCCATTTGCTCAAAAACAATGACAGGAAAAGTTTATTGTGTGGAGCCTCAAGTCAGGAAAGGTCAGGTTTTCAAACAAGGGTGAATGTGTGTTTGAACTGGCAATCTGAGTTCTGTTTTCACGGATCCAACCTGAATAGAGAATAGCAGTATGATTGTGATAATAGGTGGGCAATTATCTTCTAGATGTGTAAGCTATGTGAGAGGCCACCGTTTCATAATTCAGGACAAAATAGGGCTTGTGATGAGATTGAGTGGGATGAAACTTATTATACAAGACTGCGAATAGGCAATTGATTTTTGAGGCAATTGGTACTACAACCTGCAGATAGTTACTATCCCAGGGCAAGAACTGCCTTCCCTTCTGCCATGGATTTAAGCAGCCATGAACATGTGACTAAAGACAGCTAGCTCCCATTGTTCCCCTGACAAAACAGTTCTGAGTAGAGATAATTGCCCTGGAAATCGAGTTCCTTTGCAGGTTTTTTGTGGTTAAGATTGATCATTAATGACATTGCCCAAATTATCTCCAGCTTCTACTCTTGCCTCCTCGGTATTGCATCTTATATTGAATAAGTCAATGCCTAATGACTGTACTATTACTCATCTTCAAGAAGTTGAACCAAAAATTCTTTGTGATTAATCATTAATGTTTCCTGCCAACTATTATTTGGCTTAGTTTTGAATTCACTAAAAACTGCCGCTTCTCTGATTTCGTAGCTCTAAATTTTATGAAAAACATGTTTGAAAATTGTTACCAACTTAATCTTACATCAAAAAACCCAAAAAATTATTTATATGAAAATGAGTCATTAATGAGTATGGAAGTCTGGAAAAACAGTAGGACAGAAGACTGAGAACTATAAATGTGTGGAAAGTAGGGTTGGATTAATTCTAAATTTTTTTTATTCCATTCATACATTCTATAATATAATTCTGTGATTGTAGGACTTGATTACTTTCTTGTTTGCTTGTTAGTAACCTAAATTTTCATATCATATCATTGCTTATCAAGGCAAGTCCAGATAAAATTTCTGTTATTGTAACGCCAAAGGTTCTTGACTTAGCCATGCCAAAGATTTGGTGTAGCGGCAGCCTGAGGTGAGATAGCTACACTGATCGAACTGAGAGAAAAAAGCTGTAGGCTTTATTGAGCAGAGTGACAGTACAAAGCTTCCCCAGCGTGGAAGGGGTCCTGAATGGGTAGCCAGTGTTAGATTCTTTAATCACCTTTTAAATTATTTAAGGAGAGAAATACGTGCAGTGGGAAGATGTTACCAGAGTGAGAAACAAAGACAATGAACATGTCTCAGATCTTGAGGAAAACTGGAATGAAACTTAAGTTTTATCTAGTTTATGACCTTGCAGCAGCATGGCAAAGGAGACAGGATCTCGCAGGATTTTACAAATTGTGTTTACATGGAATTGGAATTGAGAACATAGATAAGGTCTGCTGGTCACAGAAAAACAGACTTTTAAGTTTCCTTTTAGTTTAAGGGGAGGGCGAAGGGAGAGAGGACACAAGGAAGCTTACAACAAAATTTTTGCTGTTTATAGCTTTCTTGTGGAAGAAAACACATGCATAAATTCTGATGTTAGGAATATTTTAAGCATATATTTTCAATATTATTCATCTAGGACCAAAGCGAGTCCTGATGCTGGAAATGAGTGAGTTTCACAGCTTTCTGAGCCCCTACTCGACCCAGGAAGCCCAGCTGGCACCTCCTCTCATTATGTTCTTTTTCTAATGCCTATTATTGACTAGATAATTCAATCAGGAAAAGCCATTCTTTGTTTTCTGCTGAGCTATATTCTTTTTAATTGGTTCTGGTCTGCAGGACCAAAATAATTTTTTTTTTCTTTTGCTTCCTGCCAGTTGTTTTACTTTGTTTTCCATTTGATTCATCACATTCTTCAGTTAATTTCTTCTCTGGTCTGTTTGGTGCATTCTGCTCTGATCCTCTATTTCATGAAAATATTTTGAAAGGACACAACGATACAAAAATGCGTACCCTCCCTTCCCCCCCAATGTTGCTAAACTCTTTGTTCTGCTTTCTAATCTCTGCACGTACCAGAGGTTTCATAAGTTCTGTAAGTACATGTTTTTCTTTCTGAGGCCAGGTCACAAGGAATGTTTAAGTAAGATAGCCAGGTCACAAGGTGTGTTTAAGCAAGATAGCCATAAACTGGTTGTGCAACCTGACGCAATATAATTAACTGCCTTTGTGTAAAACTGCTCTTCCGCCTCAAGGGTTGTACTGAAATATCAGAAATGGCGGGAACCAATCATAGTTTGCCAAATCGCTTTGTTCAAACTCCAGCCAATCATACCTCTAATTTGTATAATGATTCTATGCCTACTTTCCTTAGACTATATAACATTGTTCGGAGCTCAGTGGGGGAGCTCTCCTGCCCGTCTCGTTTCACGAGCGAGGGAGAGTTCCAGGTTCGAACCTGTAATAAAGATCCTTGCTGCTTAGCTTTGACTCTGGACTCTGGTGGTCTTCTTCGGGGAATAAACGGTCTGGGCATAACAATTTAAGCAGGTAACAACTAAAAAAGGAAGTTCATGATTTACACCTATTGCTTGTACCTCAGAATTTTACCATCTACTATTTTCTCACTGCATCATGTAGTCAAAGCATTACTGACATCAAGGCTGGTACCACTAGTGTTTCTGAATAACTGGATTTGCTCCGGTCCTCTCATATAGACTGAACAGGAAATCATTACGAAGTCTTCACTGCTTATTATATTCTCTTGCTGGAGACAACTTGAGTGTGAATGTGGTCAGTTTCCTAAGCACAAATGTGCTGTCTAATATCAATTATAAAAGATGAATTTCAACCTATATCCCTTTCCTACCCCAATACTGCTTTAATTGAAAACACCTTTGCAAAAAATGTAACAGTGAGGAAATTATGACAGTGAAAGAGATCTTACTTAACTGACTTTCTCCTAACCTCCGAGTTGCCCCTTGTTCATTCCTGAACATGGGCACATGGGCTGAACTAACTTCGAGAGAACCTTAGTTTATAGTTTAACTTTGAAACAAATATAACAGCCCTTTCTTGAAACAAACACCCTTCTTTCCTGAGGACCAGACTGTATTGTAAGACTAACAAATTAGCCACAAGATTAGAAATTACAGTTTAGAAGTCATGTAGCCAGAGACCACAAGATTCTGTTCTCCTCAACTGCTACTAGACATAACATCACTATTGTAAAACCTAAGATGGGTGCTTGAGAGATTTTTTTAGACTCTGCTTTCTGATGCATTATTTGGCATCACCCAAAGTCAGTCATCTGACTTAAACAGTTCTGGGATTCCATCCAGGACCAAAAGACAGCAAAAAGAACCCACTTTGGCTCCCTATGACTTCATGTCTGAGCCAACCAATCAACACTCCCCACTCCCTGGCTCCCTACCTGCCAAATTATCCTTAAAAACCCCAGTCTCCAAATTTTCAGAGAGACTGATCTGAGTCATAAAGCTCTGGTCTTCTGTTCAGCCAACTCTGCATGAATTAAACTCTTCCTCCATTGTGATTCCCCTGTCTTGATAAATTGACTGTATCTGGGCAGCAGGCAAAGAGAAACAATTGGGCAGTTATGCTAACATAAAAGTATCTGGGGAAGAAACTTAATTTTTCTCTATGATATTACCTGAAAAGCTAAAAAATAAACCCCAAATATACTTACTAACAAGTATCTATACAGAAGCACCTACTTATTCATCTACCACTGGTAACCTTCCTAGGTTTGCTCTTTGTCGAACAAAAAGCAAAATACGTATCTAAGAACATAAATAACTGCTTTGCTACTTTGTTTTTCTTCTTTTTTCTTCCACCCTCTTATTTTGTTACTTGCTAATCTCTAAAACATGGAGAAATTAATTTCTGATTAGAGATTTTAGGGGTTGGAGGGACTTTTTATTTTTTTCTTTTTGGAGGGACTTTCATATACAAAATGCATTTCTACTGAAACTTAAAGGATAAATAAAATTTGAGAAAGATGAAAACGGTAAATATAGAAACAGGAAATTTCAGATAGAAGATTCTAGAACAGGGTTCCCTAACCCCCAGGCCACAGAGCAGTAGCATTAGGAACCAGACTGCACAGCAGGAGGTAAGCAGTGGGTGAGTATTACCACCCGGGTTCCACCTCCTGTCAGATCAGTGGTGGCATTAGTTTCTCGTAGGAGTGTGAACCCTATTGTCAGCTGTGTATGTGAGGGAACTAGGTTGCCCGTTCCTTATGATCTGAGGTAAAACAGTTTCATCCTGAAACCATCTCCCCAATCTAGTTTTTTGTGGAAAAATTATTGTCCACGAAACTAGTCCCTCATGCCAAAAAGGTTGGAGACTTCTGCTCTAGAAGACAGTCTGTGAACAGAGATGGAAGGCTATGCCATATGCATCCAGATTAGTGAGTACAATCTTAAACCATACAACATAATCAAGGAATTTATAATCAGTGGAAAGAGGCTTATTCTTTTAAATTAATTCTTCATTACAAGAAAATGAATGAACCAAGTGATATTGGCAAATGATTTCAGGGAGAAGTTGATGTGGACCAAAATAAACTCACAAGAACTTTGTACATATGCCTTGAGCCGGTCTTGGGTTATGGGTAAGTTGAGAATGGGTTATAACAGATCAAACCATGGAACTGTTTTCCTCTCTTTTTCATGATCTATATCCCCTAGGATTCTTCATGAAATATAATACTTTATGGTCAAATACATTTGAGAAACACTTTCACTCATCCCTAATTGATAATCTCCATGAAATTTGGAATATTTTAATTTACAAAAAAATCCCAGAGAAAATTAACCTTTTCATCTTTAATATAATGGTTACTTAATATGTTTGCTTACGCAACCTGCTCCTCCTATTAACTAGTTCTGGGAAACTTTGGAAAAAAGCCTCCCTACACTAGATAGCAGAAGTTGTGCAATTAGAAAGAAAAGCTCATAAGAGAAAATAAATCGTAGGGTAAGACAAAACAACTTCTGCCGTACATATTTTATCTGGGCCACCTGAATTTTCATTGCCCGAGTCTTATCGCTGGCTTTAAAGAAAAAGTGATCAATTCTTTCTGCAGTTTATCATCTTCCCCATTATGAGTTAATGACAAATGAGCCCCTGTGCTTAGGAATGTTATCTCAAATTTTGAACTATAACCTTTTACAAGCAACCATAGTCAAATACTGCAAATGTCACCAAACAAGGCAGATAGTCTAATGGTAGAGATTAATGTCATTTCCTTATGTCTGGAAATCATTAAATGACCCTAAAACTCCAAAGGAAAAAAACTTTATTGGATACTGTTAACAACTGGCATAGCAGTAAAACTCCAAGGGGGGTCTTAATTAAGGATACATGCAACTCTTATATCTCTGGAAAAGTTTTGCAGCCAGAAACTTCAAGTGAAGGATTCTTAGGAATACTAAGTATCAGGCAATCATTCAGTTGATCTTAAAATCAAGTGGACAATGACATGGGGTAGATAGCATTCACCCAATACCCACAAACAAGATCCAGATGACCAAACACAATGATTTGTAATGCTTATCTTCTAGATTTGTAAGTTTATCTTTCTTCTGTGTTGGCTTCTGGTTTTAGCATGTTAATAGACACTTGTTATTTTTTTAACTATGATAGCTATAAAGATCCTATCCTTAATTTGCTTTGTCATACCTTGGTATAAATTGCACACTTGATTTCAATTTGCTCATGATTTTGCTAAAATATGCAACCAAATCCACTATTGGTTTTGTACTCATATTATTTTGCTAACAATCGAGTTTAAAACTCTTTAACATCACGTACATAGAAATGAAGAATACAATTTCGGCATGAACAGCACTACGGTACCTTTTGTAAGAGCTAGTTTTTGAAAGCAAAGTCACACAGAAGTAGAGCCGGAGAACAGATTCAAATGTTCTTTCAATTTTACAGACAGTACAAGGAAGGCTCACTACCTAGGCTCAATTCCTAGCTCCTTTGATTTAGATATAACCAATGAGATCTCTTCTCCAAATTTTATCACTTGACACTGGAACACAAATTCGATGAGTGGTTGCAAAATATTGTAATGCTGTTCAAGAATTGCATAGGGTCCTTTTCATCTAAAAATTACCAGTTGGTCAGTAGTGCATATACTTACTTTGCGACACAAAAAGCTATTAGCTACTAAAAACAGGTTAGGTAGGGATGGATATCTATAATCAGGAAGATTCCTGATACAAGCTAGGATATAGTTTGGCCCTTCATATTCCTGTCCACAGAAAAATGAGATCCAAAAGTAATTTAATTAAAGAATTATAAAAAATGGGCCATACAACTTATTTGCGATAACTTTAATGCCACAAGGGAAATTTTGCTCTGCTTTCCTTTGCCCCAGAGTCTCTTCATTTTATGCTCCACAAGAAGCCTACAGAATTAGGATAATATATCAAGAAATGGTAAGAGTACTAACAATGTTACTAATACAATACTATTTCTTACTTGAGAGGTTCATGCATTTGTAAGGTTGGCAATTTAAAATTTTCTTTCAATATAATATTAGCCACTTGGTATGCCATGTATGTTGCCTTAGGAAAAAGTTTGTATTTATACCACTATATACCTCTCTGATATCATTAGTATTACTACAAATAAACACAAAACTAGAAATAAAACATAAAAATTAGTAATTTGGTCAAATCTATACCTCATATTTTGTATAGGAATTTAGTATTGAGAAAAAAATCTGTTCTTAACTAATTTACTTGTGACATCTGTCTTAGAAGTAGATTAGAGACTCTGATCATACTCTTTCTTTTAGTATTTTTTTCTGTTTCATTGCTAGGAAGCGTGATCTCAGATGCTACTGCATCATTTCTGCCCCATCCAAAGATCAACAACTAAGTACTCAACAGAAAGAGCAAGAGAATTTGGTTCTTAAAGAGATCAGAAAGGCTATGATCAGATATTTTACTCACTAGCATGGAATATCAAAGGTTATCGAGGGAGTCCTATTCCAAGGCATCACTGGATTTATTTTAAGGATGAATAAAATGTTCTAAAATTAGATTTTATTAGTAGCCACACAGCTTTATATCAACATATCACTAAACTGAATCCTTCAAATGGGAGAATTTTGTTACATGGTTTATAGCTCTACAAAGCTGTTAAACAATTTTTAAAAGTAACAGTAAAGGGACCAGGAATACTTTTCTGTGCCTCTGTTAAGCAATACTGTATCAGGCATATTTTCATATTATGTCAATATTTTCAATAATATGAGACCAAACAAAAACATTTAGATATTTCCTCTAGGGAATATTGTTCCTGGAATATAAGACTGTGCACAAACTAAAACTCTAGTGTAAATCTCTTTAAAAATTGTATAATAAAATTAGTCTTGTTTCTTATAATTTGAACTTTTATTTCAGATTCATGGGGTACATGTGCAGATTTGTTACATGGGCATACTGCATGATGCTGAGATTTGGGGTATGGTTGATTCCATCACCCAGGTAGTGAACGTGATACCCAATATTCAGTTTTTCAAACCTTGCCTCCCTTTCCTCCCTCCCACTTCCAGTAGTTTATAGTGTTTATTGTTCCCATGTTTATGTCAGTGAGTACCCAATGCTTAGTTCCCATTTATAAGTGAGAATATGTGGTGTTTAGCTTTCCATTCCTATGTAATTCACTTAGGATAATGGCCTGGAGCTACATCCATGATGCTGCAAAGGACATGATTTCCTTCATTTATGACTGCGTAATAGTCCACGATGCAGGTGCACTACATTTTCTTTATCCCGTCTACCATTGTTGCACACCTAGGTTGATTCTGGGTCTTTGCTATTGTGAATAGTGCTGCGATGAACATATGAAAAATGAAAGTGTCTTTTTGATAGAATGATTTATATTTTTTAATTTACTTTAAGTTCTGGGATACATGTGCTGAGTATGCAGATTTGTAACAGTATACATGTGCCTTGGTGGTTTGCTGCATCTATCAACCAGTCATCTAGGTTTTAAGCCCTACACACATTAGGTATTTGTCCTAATGCTCTCCATCCCCTTTCCCCTGACCCCACAACAGACCCTGTTTTGTAATGTTCCCCTCCCTGTGTCCATGTGTTCTCATTGTTCAACGCCCACTTATGAGTGAGAACATGCGGTATTTGGTTTTCTGTTCCTGTGTTAGTTTGCTAAGGATTCTGGTTTCCAGCTTCATCCATGTCCCTGCAAAGGACATGAACTCATTCTTTTTTATGACTGCATAGTATTCCATCTTGTATATGTACCACATTTTCATTATCCAGTCTATCATTGATGGGTATTTGGGTTGTTCTAAGTCTTTGCTATTGTAAATAGTGCTGCAATAAACACACATGTGCATGTGTCTTTATAGTAGAATGATTTATAATCCTTTGGGTATATACCCAGTAATGGGATTGCTGGGTCAAATGGTATTTCTGGTTCTAGATCCTTGAGGAATCACCACAGTGTCTTCCACAATGATTGAACTAATTGACACTCCCACTAACAGTGTAAAAGCACTCCTATTTCTCCACATCCTCACCAGAATCTGCTGTTTCCAGACTTTTTAATTATTGCCATTCTAACTGGTGTAAGATGGTATCTCATTGTGGTTTTGATTTGCATTTCTCTAATGATCAGTAATGCTGAGCTTTTTTTCATAGGTTTGTTGGCTACATAAATGTCTTCTTTTGAGAAGTGTCTGTTCATATCCTTCACCCACTTTTTGATAGTGTTGTTTTTTTCTTGTAAATTTGTTCAATTTCCTTGTAGATTCTGGATATTAGACGTTTGTCAGATGCATAGATTGCAAAATTTTTCTCCCATTCTGTAGGTTGCCTGTTCACTCTGATGATAGTTTCTTTTGCTGAGCAGAAGCTCTTTAGTTTAATTGATTCCATTTGTCAATTTTGGCTTTTGTTGAAATTGGTTTTGGTGTTTTAGTCATGAAGTCTTTGCTCATGCCTATGTCCTGAATGGTATTGCCTAGGATTTTTTTCTAGGGCTTTTTCTAGGGCTTTTATGGTTTTGGGTTTTACATTTGATTCTTTAATCCAACTTAAGTTAATTTTTGTGTAAAATGTAAGGAAGGGGTCTAGTTTCAGTTTTCTGCATATAGCTAGACAGTTTTCTCAACACCATTTATTAAATAGGGAAGCCTTTCCCCATTGCTTGTTTTTGTCAGGTTTGTTGAGGATCGGATGGTTGTAGATATGTGGTGTTATTTCTGAGGGCTCTGTTCTGTTCCATTGCTCTATATATCTGTTTTGGTAACAGTACCATCCTGTTTTGGTTACTGTAGATTTGTAGTATAGTTTGAAGTCAGGTAGCGTGATGCCTCCAGCTTTGTTCTTTTGCTTAGGAATGTCTTGGCTATATGGGCTCTTTTTTGGTTCCATATGAAATTTAAAGTAGTTTCTTTTACTAGTTCTGTGAAGAAAGTCAATGGTAGCTTGATGGGAATAGCATTGAATCTATAAATTACTCTGGGCAGTATGGCCATTTTCATGATATTGATTCTTCCTATGCATGACCATGGAATGTTTTTTCATCTGTTTGTGTCCTTTTATTTCCTTGAGCAGTGGTTTGTAGTTCTCCTTGAAGAGGTCCTTCACATCATTTTATAAGTTGTATTCCTAAGTATTTTATTCCCTTTGTAGCAATTGTGAAGGGGCGTTCACTCTTGATTTGTCACTCTGCTTGTCTATTATTGGTGTAGAGAAATGCTTGTGATTTTTGCACATTGATTTTGAATTCTGAGACTTTGCTGAAATTTTTTATCAGCTTAAGGAGTTTAGGGGCTGAGATGATGGGGTTTTGTAAATATACAATCATGTCATCTGCAAACAGAGAATTTGACTTCCCCTCTTCCTATTTGATTACTGTTTATTTCTTTTTCTTGCATGATTGCTCTTACCAGAACTTCCCATACTATGTTGAATAGAAGTGGTGAGAGAGGGCATCCTTGTCTTGTTCTGATTTTCAAAGGGAATGCTTCCAGCTTTTGCCCATTCCATATATTGGCTATGGGTTTGTTGTAAATAGTTCTTATTGTTTTGAGATACGATCCATCAATTCCTAGTTTATTGAGAGATAATAGCATGAATCAGTGTTGAATTTTATCAAAGGCCTTTTCTCCATCTATTGAGATAATCATGTGGTTTTTGTCATTGGTTCTGTTTATGTGATAGATTATGTTTATTGATTTGTGTATGTTGAAGCAGCCTTGCATTTCAGGGATTTATATTCTTAAAAATATTCTTAATATCTTGTTCACTGATGCTCTTTTTTCAAGACTCTTATCTCACTATCCCTATTAATAAAAAGTTATTTTGTTATTTATCCTGCCCACTCACAATCAGGTTCCTACCTTACAAGACATGCCTTAGTTCTACCTCCATTAATCTCTAAGACCCTCTATTCCTCTGTATTTTCCTCATTTTCCTCTTTGTTTGATACTACAAGACACAATCAATCTAGCATTCTGCTTTAATTCATTATGTTTAATCAACTTGATTTTTCTTGACTGACAGAGTTTTAAGGTGCTCATTTAGAGAGACATATATTGAGGATTACTGCAGGTAAGTAAAAAATAGGAATTAATTGTTTGACTTGATCTCCCAATATTAGTTTGCACCCTTATCATACATTTTTTTTTTCAAATTATGCTTACTTTTCATCTGATAATAAAATTAAGTAAATAAATACTCTGTAAAATTTATTCGCTGGTATTAACTTTTAGAAATAATTAGCTAGAATATTTATAATGTGTAGAGTATAAAACAATAATTCACATATGTATTATTCCATTTCTTTTTAAAAAACATTTTACTCACTTGTGTATTGATTTTTGACTTTTACATATAGAGTCACAATTTATGGCTTATTTTGCCTACAAGAGTATTTTAATACAGTGTATACCCATATAATTGCTAAGCATATGTCAATAGAATTTTTTGTGTATTTAAATTGTGGACCTGAAATCATTAAAATATTTAGCAATTTAATTTTTTACAACTAAACTGTGGGCTCACAACATTTTTAGACACCTAGAACTCTAGAATTATAGTAGGTCTTATCAGTTTGTTCCTTTTTATAGTTTGTCTTTGATTTTCAAATTGAATTTGAACTTAAATTATATCACGAAACCCCAACTATATCAGAATTATCTAGAAATGTAAAAGGTAATGAGGGATTTCTTAATTTATTTCTCTAAATCATAAAGACTAATATTTCATCATTAAACAAAATATTCCTTTTACTTTAAGGAGCTATGTTCATTCATAATGTATTCTGAAAATAAGTATGTGATTCCAGTAATGAAATATCTGCAAATTGTCAATTTGTACATACTATCCACTTATATTACCAGATATTAAAGTGAAAATGTTAGATTTTCTTAGATTTGAACATTAATAACTCATTGATTCAATTTAATTTTATTTATTTGAATAAGATCATGCTAGTACTGGTGTTGGAGGTAAATTAGCTAGACTTGAAGACAATATTAAACTAACCCATGTAGAATTTGCAGGGGTGAAAGAAACAAAGGAGCAAGAGTTGACTTCCCCTCTCTTCTCATTAAACCTAAAATAAGGGACTGTCTAATGGTGGCTGTCCAAGGGGAGCAAAAGCTTACATGAGCCAGCTAGGAGTACAAAGAGTCAAACGGAAGGGACTTAGTTTTCAAAATGTGATCCTTGGACCAGCGGTATTATCTGGAAACTATGTGGGAACTTGTTAGAAATGAACAGTCTTAGACCCAAACTAGACATTATGAATCAGAATCTGTAGGTGATTCAAATATATGCTTATATTTATAAAGAACCATGTTAGATAACACTGAAGGTCAAGCTGGGTAATAATGAGGACAAAAAGAAATAATGATCTGTACCAAATTTAAAGCTTGAACATGAGAATAGGCTGCTTTACAATGCTTTACCATAAGTCCTATGAATGAGCCATGAGCCCTGGCTCTGAGAGAAGAACTGTCCTATAAGTATAGGTGTTCTAATTAGGAGAATGTGAAGCAAAAACCAGAAGAGTATCTCAATTGGCATCATGTAACACATAAGCCATGAACTATAATTAGAGAAGGTAGCAGGAGTGGATGATATTTGATGATTTTCTAAATATATGATAATTTATATTTGCATAAAGATTTGCTATTAAAACAGCAAGGCCAAAATCCTCCTTATTTAATTTTCTCATGTACTCTTGAGAAAAGCTGTTTGATTCAATACCTCTCACATCAACGATTCAAATGAATCCTTTGTAATAGCATCATTGTCCTATTTATAGTCAGAGCAGCCTATGTAACTGGCCAAGGTGAGTAGGTGGGTTGCAGGACGTGGCCAATGTAGTGATAACTTTGCTTTTTTTGGAGGGTGAATCCTTTGCAACTCTATAGCTTGCCCTTAAGACATAGGCTCATTTTCTTGCTCGTGAAATTGCTTCTCTTTATTTACATACTAATGAAGCATCAAAACTGCATCTGGATCCTTTAGTGTCTGCATTTGAGTAATGGTATTATAAGTATAGGTGTATTTTTTTCTCTCTGTACTCTGTGGTGTATCACCTCGAGATTGCCCATGTTTGTTTGAAATTGTCCCTAATTCTCTCAAGTCACAGAATATAGAAACTATATATAAGCTATACATGTGAATGTTAATAATAATTTTAAGAGTAAAGCCATTGTCTTGGCTTCAAAATTCATTACTTCACTTAAACATTGCAGCAAAACTACAACATAAGCATTAACTTGAACTTAAAATGAGAACACTCATGCTCAAACAGGTTAATTTGCCAATAGCTACTAAATAGCACAGTCAGAATTTAAAACAAGCTTGCCAAATGCTAAAAACTCTCACTTCATTGAGGAACTGATTCACTTTCCATGACACAATGGAACAGTTTATAAAATGAATACCTTATACCTTGTTCAATTTATCCTTTAGTGTTTGTTTTCACGTAATCACTTCTACTCTGTATCTACTTTCCCATATCATCTAATTTTCTCCACTTTATTAATGTTTGAATTCTAAAACCAGCTTTCTCAGAGGGCAGAATCTTAGGAAAAAAGTATAATTCAGGCAGGTGAGTAGATTAGGAGGAACTAACTTCTTTTTAAGTTCTTGGGGTTTGGATAGAGATTTGTGGGCTTTGGGTAGCAGGTTTCATTTTTTTTAATGTGCTCTAATAAAAGTTCCTGAAGAATTAGGAATGCTGATGACTTATGCTTTTTAACAGAAGGCGTCACAATGCCCTCTCACTAATCTTGGTCTAATCATGGTGTGCGGGTGGGAAGTCTGTTTGCTTTTCAGTACTTCTTCTCCCCCTTCCCCTTCCCCTTCCCCTCCTTCCTCTTCCCCTTCCCCTTCTCCTCCTCCTTGTTTTTTGTTTTTTTTGGTTGTTTGTTTGTTTGTTTGTTTGTTTGAGATGGAGTCTCACTCTACGGCCCAGGCTAGAGTGCAGTGGTACAATCTCGGCTCACTGCAACCTTCACTTCTTGGGTTCAAGTGATTCTCCTGCCTTAGCTTCCAGAGTAGCTGGGACTACAGATGCATGCCACCATGGCAAGATACTTTTGTATTTTTAGTAGACATTGGGTTTCTCCATGTTGGCCAGAATTGTCTCCTGGCCTCAAGTGATCCGCCCACCTTGGCCTCTCAAAGCGCTGGGATTACAGGCATGAGCCACCATGTCCAGCCCAGCATAATTTCGTCTATGGATACATAAATACACTATTCTAGTTACTCCTCTGGTTTGAAATTATGAGCCTATCTTGCACCTACCTCCTCTCTTTCGATTTTATAACTCTTCCCATTCCAAAACAATTTTTTATCTCCCTGATTGTATGAATAAAGTAAGACAACAGCAGCTCAGGATTGAGGCACACTGCTTCAGGGACTCATAGCAGAAAGGTATGTATGGAAAGCAAATTAACATTTCTTTCCTATTATTTTTAGTTTTAATATATATTATTAAGTTAGGATTTCAAATGATTACAAGAGTTTGGTTGAGATTTTGTCTTTATCAAAAGAAGTAACTGGCTTAAGAGTGGGAAATCCTCACCTACTACATAACAAGTTTCTGAGGAACTAGAAGGTGTTTCTCAAGAGTCCTAGGATGGTAGAGAAGGTGTTAGCTGGGCATGGTGGCTTGTGCCTGTAGTCCTGGCTACTTGAGAGGTTGAGGTGGGAGGATTGAGCATAGGAGTTCGAGGTTACAGGAGCATTAGTAGATTTTAAAAATATTCTCATACATTCTCTTACTATTGGACCATGTAAATAATCCAATTGACTCTACCCATTATTATTGCATTTTGTTTTCCTCAGATAACTTAGTATTCGCTTGACAATATCAACTTGCAAATGAATAGGTATAAACAAGTCATCTTAGTTTCTTCCCCACCAACCCAGTGGAGTAAAATAATATCCTAAATGATTTATACGCTCACAGAAATACTTTCAGGTAGGAAGAAAACACAGCTTTTGAAAAATATAACATATTCTTTCTATGCCTCAGATGGAGCCCAAATCTATAAGGTGCTTTTATTTTCAATTTGTACTTAAGAGATAAGTTTTTGAGATTTAAAAAATGGATAACATAACGTACTGCTGGTTGGTAAAACTATAAATATATATTTTGAATATTTTTATTTTGTTTAAGTTGAGATCTAGATGTTTTATACTACATCATTTTTCAGTTATTTATGCTCAGACTTCTACAGGAGAAAGGCAGTCACTGACTATATATGACAACCTCTGAGAATAAAGCTACGAACAGACACTTTGAGAGACTTAGTAACCTAAACTCTGACAAGTAGGTAAATTCATGGTCTAGGCATGTATGAAGAAGGCTATGCTGTATTTAAATAAAGGATAAACTTTTCTGTAGAGATGGCAAAATACATTAGATATAATTATATCTAAAAGTAATTTTTCAGTGTAATAGTGAACACAGAGTTCTCCTTAGGTCTGCCTTATCCCTAGATAACTTGTGCTTAAAGCTCTGAGGAAGGGAAACAACCATCCAAAGATGACATTTTTTAAATATCAAAAGGGAAAATTAGGGAATTATTCTACCAATAATAATAAAAAAAATCTACCAGGACTATAATGATTTCACACGGAAATTCTACCAATTTTTAAAAGATTAACTCATTTCAATGACCAATAAATTATTCTATAGAATATAAAAATAATACTTCCCATTCTCATAAGTATAACATTACATTTAACTCTGATAAAACAGTACAAAAATCTATAACCATTACCATTCATGTACATCAATTTAAGATATTAAATAAAATATTAGGAGACAGAATTCAATAGCATATCAAGAATAGACTATATCCTGACCAAGTAGTATTTATTAGAATTCAATGTTGGCTTGATATTAGGATCTCAATGAATATCATATATGATATTAATAGAATTAAAGTAAACTTTAATACAGTTACCTCTGTAAGTGCTGAATTCAATACCTACATCTCACAAAAACATTCAACTATTATTATTATAATTTATTCCTATTACTAAATAGGAATTAAGAGATGATACATATTATAATAATTAAAATACTTGCTTTAGGACTAAGATATATATACACACACACACACACACAATATAAAATTTATATGTGTGTGTATTCACATTCACACACACACATGCACACTCATATACCTTAATCTTAATTACTGGGGAAATACACTAGAGGCTTGAGATATTTCCCCTAGTGTCAGGAACAAGGCAAAAATGTTCACACTCTGTTATTATTTAAAATTTTAATAGAGGTATGAACCAATATAATTAGATAAGATAAATTAGAAGCATAATAGCTAAAGAGTTAACACCATCTGTATTTACAGTTAATGTGATAATATGCTTGGAAAACTCTAGAAAAGCAACAACAAAATGATAAAACTAGATTTAACAATAAAAGAATAAAGTAAGTGATCAGGTAATGAAACAACAAAATTATCAGCCCTCATTTACACATATAATAACAATTGGCAATAGCAAAAAACAAGATTACCTGTTTTGGAGTTAATAAGAACTTCTCAAAATTTAAAGATGGAAACAACTTTAAAGACTTTGGATAACAAATAGACATTCTCTGTTCTTAGATAGGAAACATCAATATTACAAACATAAAGTTTTTTTAAGTTTGTTTATGAATGTAATGTAATCCCAATTAATACATACATGCATTTTTATAAAGTTAGACAAATTAATTTAAAAGTTTATATAGAAAATCAGACATACACAGATAGTCTAGAAAACAGAAAAATCCAAACTACACAGAAAGATTAGCCATACCAGACATTAAAGTATATCATAAAACCTCTGCAATTAAAACATTGTTGTACTGGTCCATGAACAGACAAAACAGTGGAATGAAACAGAAAGCCATCACTTAGAGCCACTGTACATATGGGAATTGAATACAGTCATGCACCACATAAAAACATTTTGATCAATGATGAACTGTATATATATATGATGGTTGTCCCATAAGTTTATAATAGAGTTGAGAGAAATTCCTCTTGCCTAGTGATGTTATAGCAAATGGTTGCATTGTAACACATTACTCAAGTGTTTGTAGTTATGCAGGTGCCAAAAAACCTTTTGTGCTGCCACTCCTATAAAAGTACAACACATTCAATTATGTATCTAATATATAGTACTTGATAATGATATTAAACAACTGTGTTACTAGTTCATGTATTTACTATACAATACTATTATTTCTTACGGTTATCTTAGACTGTACACATTCTAGTTATTAAAAAAAAATAAGTGAACTATAAAACAGCCTTGAGCAAGTCTTTCCAGAAGAAGGCTTTGTTATTCTAAGATGACAGCTCCATGTATGTTATTGGCCCTTCACAGTGGGACAAGATGTGAAGGTGGAAGACAGTGACGTTGATGATCCTGACCTGTGTATATGTAGGCTAATGTGTGTGTTTGAGGCTTAATTTCTAACAACAAAAAAAGTTTGAAACATAAAAAATTTAAGAAATATAAAAATGCTCATAGAATAAAGATACAAAATATTTATGTACACTTGTATGTCTGTTTTAAGCTATGCTATTACAAAATAGTCAAGAAGTAACAATTAAAGTTTATAATACAAAAAAAGATACAGATAGCAATGTTTAATTTGCTATTGATGAAAGAAACTTTTTAAATCTAGTGTAGCCTAAGTGTACAGTGTTTATGAAGTCTACAGTACTGCACAATAAGGTCCTAGGCCTTCACATTCACTCACCACTCATTCACTGACTCGCTCAGAGCAACTTCCAATCCTGCAAGTTCCATTCATGGTAAATGCTTTATACAGATGTACTATTCTAATCTCATATATAATGCATTTTCTCTGTACTCTTTCAATGTTTACCTATGTTTAGATATAAAAATACTGTTGTATTTCAGTTGCCTACAGTATTTAGTACAGTAACACACTGTACAGGTTTGTAGCGTAGGAGCAATAGGCTATACATATAGTCTAGATGTGTAGTAGGCTATACCATCTAGATTTGTGTATGTACCCTCTGTGATGTTTGCATAATCATGCAATTGCCCAATGATGACACATTTTTTTCAGAATGTATTTGTCGTCAAGTGACACATGATTGTATATGATAAACACAATATCTCAAGATGTGGTGGCAAGAATAAACTGTGTAAGATGGTGCTTGAGCAACTGAACCTTTCAGTAAAAGATAAACTGAGCTTCTCTCCTCAAAACATACACAAAAATAAATTCCTACTGTTAACTAAATCAAATACACAAAATCATCAAGCTCTAGGAGGAAAAGAAGTGAATTTATTTGTAATCTCAATGTTCTGTAAAGCCTTATTTATTGTAACCCCCAAATCACAAGCATACAATTGATAAATTTGACCACATATAGAGACACAAATTTTGCATAACAAAAAATTAAGCTACAAAGCAAAAAATACCTGTCAAAGTGAAAGAAAATGTTTGCAACATATAGTTAAGATTATGGGCTAACATTAGTGTGTATGTATCTGCATTTACACATATATCTTATAATTTGAAGGATGAAGTACAAAGGAACAAAAACTGAATAGGAAAAACACATAAGATAATTCTCAACAAGTGTATGAAAATACCCCTAATCTTACTTTTAAAACTCCAATTTATTCATAATTAGAGAAATACAGATTAAAATCATACATATACACAATTTCTCCCCTAATCAGACTGCAAGAATGTGACAACACATTCTACTGGTGAGGCTGTAGGGAAGTAGGTATTTTCCAAATTATCTGGTAGAAAACAGGCACCATACCTCTGGAGAGGAATTTGATAATACCTAAAAATATCTATGTATGTATATAACCTTTTAGCTTAGTAATCTTACTTCTAGGAAAGTACCCCCCTGAGAACACATTTTTAACAATACAAAGATACTTATGCACATAGATATTTATTGCAGTATTGTTTAATCCACAACGATGAAAACCACCTAGGCACTCATACATAAAATAGGTGACTAAACTATGCTAGATATACACAGTGGGTTACTTTACAGCTATAAAAAAGAATGATAGAGCAGATGCAGTGGCTCACACCTGTAATCTCATCACTGTGGGAGGTCTAGGTGGTAGATTACCTGAGGTTAGGAGTTAAAGACCAGCCTGGCCAACATGGCAAAGCTCTGTCTCTACTAAAAATACAAAAAGTAGCCAGGTGTGGTGGTGGGCGCCCGTAGTCCCAGTTACTTGGGGAGGCTGAGGCAGGAGAATCACTTGAACCCCCTGGAGGTGTAGGTTGTAGTGAGCCAAGATCGTGCCACTGCACTCCAGCCTGGGTAACAGAGTAAGACTCTCTCAAAAAAACTAAATAATGATGAAACTATGTCTGAACTGAGGTGGAATAAACTTCATGGCATATTAAGTTTAAATTAAAAGGAAAGTGCAAAATGGTCAGTGTTAGGCTGGAAACAAATAAATACACGAAAATACCCTTGTGACTACTCATTTGTGCAAGAGAAATACAGGAATAATCCAAAAACTAATGAGATGAATTACTAGTAGAAATTACTTGGGAATGGGGTACAAAATCGGGGACATGGGAACGACGTAGTAGGAATAATGAGGGAATGATGTAAACCTCTTTGTCTAGCTTTAACACTTAGAACTATATAATGTTTCACATATTCAAAATATACATAAGTAATTTATATCAACCAGAATGCAAGGTAAATAGAATGCAAAATATAAAAACTGATCCTAACAGTGTTACAAGCAAACTAACATAACCACAGTGAACAAGGTAAGGAAGAAATGAACTTAGTAAACTTTATAAGAAAAGATTTGATGTTTTAAGGCTAAAGATAAAAATAACAATATGCAAATATTAAACCATAATTAGTAATACATTTACATTTTATGTGGTTTATAAAATTGACATTCTGAAACTTCTCAATGTGTATATAAATTTGTAAGTAAATATACTGTGGTTAATGAAACTTGCATTTCTCACTGTAGGCAAAAATAAATACAAATAAAAAATCACAAATAAGGAAAGGAAGAAGGCTAGAATCATCTGTCTTGTAGGATTGGAATACAAGTTATCAGTAAGAACTCACGGATGGATATAGAAATGTGTATATGGAAGTATATTCGTTCTCTATTGCTATATGACAGCTTATGATAAACCTAAAGGTTTAAAACAATACACATTTATTATCTCAATTTCTGTGAGTCAGCAGTCCAGCGACGACTAGGCTGGGTCTTTGCTTCATGATCTTACCTGATTGGCTGGAAGCATTCTCATCTGGTGGCTTGACTAGAGAATAATCTGCTTCTTATTTCATTAGGTGGTTGTCAGAATTTACTACTTTGTCATTGTAGAACTGAGAGCTTTAGTTTTCTACTGGCTGTTGACAGTAGTTGTTTTTAACTCCTAGAGCCCGCCTGGAGTTTCTTGTCGTGTACTTTTCATTGGCAGTTCAAAACATGACAGCTTGCTTCTTCAAGGCAGGTAGAAGGGAACATCTGCTAGTAAGATAGAGGCTTATATAACATCACATAATCACTGGAGTAACTGACTTCCCATCACCTTTACCATATTGTGTCAATTAGAAGTAAGTCACAAGTCTATCTACATTCAGGAGGAGCTAGTTACACAAAGGCATGAATGCGAAGAGGTAGGGGTTGGAAGTGGTGCATCTAGAATTCGCCTATTGTCTGCAAATGTAAGTACACATGCATATATTTACTAGGCCTGTCCACTGAAAAGGGATAAAAGTAAAATTCGTATAAAAATTGATAACTTTTCAATTATAGCCAAAAGATTTACTTTTCTCTAAAAACAAAAAGTTAAGATGGTCTCTGTCTTCAATGAGATATAACTTCTTTTGGTGGGCTGTTTCCCTTTACCCCTCCACAGTAAATAAAATTTATAAAGCACTGATCTGGCTTAGTTTGATATATCATATATTAAAATTAATGACTTTTTATTCATGTATGAAAATCATTTTACAAAACATGAAATTTAAATCTTTAACTTATGTGGTTAATATATTTCTTTAATTTTGTAGCTGAAGAAAACTAAATTTTTTGGAAAATGCTCTTCTCGTATGGAACTGCACTTAAATGCAAATTTTTATGAATCGTGGGAGACATAATTACTTTAGACATGTAGAAACTATAAAAGTAACTCAATAAAATGGTGTAGCATAAAGCAGGAATAGTTCTTCAAGCATTACGAAAAACAAGGGTGGTGGAGGTCAAGAGTTCAAAAAAAGTAGTTATATTAGAATCTGAAAGAAATTAGGTGCAAGAGAAGGAAAAAAATGCAGGCAAACCACATAATTCTCATATTAATTAGGGACAATGTCAAGGAAACAGTTGATGAATGCTAGTATGGCATGCTAACTAGCAAAGGTTTTAGAAGATCTTTTAGCAACATAATGTCTTGCGTGCATGTAATTTATTTTTGACTTCTAAAATTTCAACAAGGTGACATATTTTTTATTCATCTAAAATTGTCTTAGTAATATGAACTAAATATATGGATCAATTTTTAAGGGAATGCTTATGTCTGGCTGTGTACACTAGCCATAGCATAACAAATTAAAAAATAATAACAAAGATGACCATTTAGTAGCAAAACTGCAAGAAGCAAATAAAGGACAAATCAACATAAAATGTTCAAATTGACTATTAGAAAAATATAGAGTCAGCATGTGTGCTATTTCAAAATTTTAAAGAGCCTTATACTTATTATAAATTACAAACTACCAAAACATTTTTTCTGTAATATTTACAGAGGGTGTAACTTGTTAATGTGTATTACATTTATTTCCCAGCTAGAGTAAAACACAGTTTATACCTTTTTTAAAAAAAATCTGTATTTGTTAGGGTTCCATTGGTAAATATAATTATTCTGAGTTGCTATGGTCTGAAGGTTTGTGGCCACACAAAATTTATATGTTGAAATCTAATCTGTGTGCAGTAATATTAAAGGTTGGGCTTTGAGGAAGTGAATAGGTCCTGAGGACAGAGCCCTCGTGAATGAGACTAGTGTCCTTATGAAGGAGGCCCACGGTAGGTTGCTTGACCCTTCTACCGTGTGAGGGCACAGCAAGAAGCCATCATCAGTGAACCAAGAACTCTCACCCGACACCGAATCTGTTGGCACCTTGATCTTTGGCCCCCCAGGCTCCAGAATCATGAGGAATAAATTTCTACTGTTTATAAATTGCCAAGCCTAAGATATTTTTATAGCAGCCGGAACCAACTAAGATATAAGGGTAATGGAAAAAGAAAGTTATTGAAAGAATAAAGCCTATACCTGTGGGAAAAGCAAGTGTCAGTGTCAGAAGATAGAATTTGAAGATCAGACAAAAGTCAACTAACTTTTGTTCCCAAAGCCAGGAACGTTGAATTCCCAGAGTGGAAACATAAAGGAGAAGGGGTGAAGTCCATGGAAGACTGTTGCCTCTCCATTCATTGGTGGGCCTGGGGTCACTTTTCCTATCAAGGCTGACAGTTGGGAAAAAAAAAGAGAGATGTGGCCCATGGGACAGTGAGAACAAGATGAAATTCATCATGGTCTGCATCTGACAATTACTGTCACTGATCATGATGACATTCTGAGAGTAAATCTGCTTCATCTTTCTAAACCTCAACAATTGTATTTTTAGTCAACTCAGAACATAAAGGAAAGGAGATTCTTCGGGACTGTGATTCCAGCTTAGGTAAGCTGGTACATTACAAAGCAGTATGTGACTGATATGCAAGAAAAAGGAATCCCATGGAAAATGTTCTTTATAAGTTCCTATGGTAACACATAAAACCTTTGGATTGCCATTTTATCTTCACTAATATTAGATATCATCAATGCAAATGACAAGTATTTTACTCTGAGATTTCCAGCTTTGCAATTAAAACCAACTTTTGCAATTGCAAAAAAATATATAATATACCTACCTCTTAATTATTTTTAGTATTTCATTAATATACTATATAGATCTCACCACAAAATCATAGTTGAAAATTATATTCAGTAATTTACTTTCTGTATTAGAAATGTTACTAGCGATGATGACACATAGTAAAGAAGGAAAAGAAATGTAATTTGAAATATCAGCATATTTTTGTCTAGAGTTTTGCCTAGATTTTATCTATAAGCTAACTATACTGTGTGTACCAAGACAGAGCAATCAAGTGAAAATAAAAAAGAAAGTTTAAACAAGTGTCTTACATGACTGCTGCACAAGAAACTTTTATTTTTTCGTTGATATTACTATTTTTCTGAAATGACTAGAGTTTTAAAGTTCACATAGCTAAAATCTGGTTTTATATTTGCTTTCTTGTGGTTAGAAGTTCTATCAGCGTAGTATATCAGAAGATAAACCATAACTTCAAAGCAATGATATTGACCAAAACATGTGACAAATGTACCTCACCGAAGTTTGTTTGCACTAAATGAAAAATATTCAAAACTCATGTAAATGCACTATCAACCTTTTATACATTTTGTAGCACTTTGTATTTCAGGTTTATGAATATATGCTCTTCCATTTTATAAGAAATAAAATTGGAACTAAGAGCTGGTGTTTCAATTTTCAAGAGTAATACTGTAGGGTACAGGATTTGACAAGCTTCATGTAAATCAAGCTTTTCCCAATCTGATATGCTTACTCTTTTGGGAAGAAAGAATCCTAAATATCTGTATTTATTAAGTCTTCTAATAAACTGTTCAATAAATAGATATTTCAAAAGTTTCAGTTAAAGGTTGATATCTACATCTTAGAAGTTACCACATTTTTTTTTTTTTTTTTTTTTTTTTTTTTTTTTTTTTTGAGCACTGTGGGAAATGCATGGTTGCAGCCATGCTGCCTTTCTGAGGCACGCAGCTATAATGTCATGGATTTAGGTCCCCATACTTACTCGCAAATGTTATGGGCTTATCGTGAATTTTACAGTAAGATTTCTTGATAAAAGTGAGCTATCAAAGAAACACTTTTGTCCTGATAACTCACTAAAGTGAGAGAAAAGGGCTTTTTATGTGATATATATTGACAAGGACAAAGCTGGAGATGGGACAAATCGGTGACATCTTGGAACTGCAAAGCAGAAGTAGGGATTGACTGACTTCACAGGCCTAAGAAAGCTGAATCCTGAGTTCATTATACAGTCCCCGAAAGGCCCTGGAATTGGTAGCATCCACGATCTCTGTAACTGTTGGATAAAAGAGGGTTGTCCTAAAGTCTCATTAAAGACCACGTGGAAGTCAGGGCAAAGTGAAAACTTATATAATCAATATTGAACTTTTCCACTGACATAGTTTGAATATATGTCCCTGACAAAAACCCTATGTTGAACTGTAATCCCAATGTTGGAGGTGAGGCCTGGTGGGAGATGTCTGGGTTAGGCCAGCGGGTCTCTCATGGCCTGGTGCTGTCCTCATGATAGTGAGTGAGTTCTAATGAGGTAAAAATATCTTCTTCAAGGAGGTAATATTTGTGCTGAATCTTGAAAGGTGGTTGTGTTTACATGTAGATGAAGCAGAATGGGAATTTTCAAGATTTTAAGAAAAGAGATAAAAGAGTACATGAAAGGTACAAAATGCTTTGTTGGAGGAGCTACATAGAATGAGTGTTCATTCTTCCATTAAACCAAGAGATATGTTTGATCATCCATAAGCAAGAGAGTGCATATCAAGATTTATGATATGAAATTTCAAAAGACGATAAAGGCTGGGAATTTGGTCAAGAAACTTCTGGAGGACCTTAAATGACATATTAATGAGGTCAGCTTTTAACCAGTGGGGTGCCTACATCTTTGCTTCCAGTAAAACAGTATTGTCATGTGAAGGGGAAAGCATTTTAGTAAAAACTGTACTGGGATAATATCCTTCCTAAAGCAGTATTTTCATGCTTTATTTCCCCCTCACTTGACTTTTTCTCTTCTAGCATTTTTTTCAATACTCTGGGAGAACACAGCCTGTATTAAAAATGCTTTTACTGTTGAAATGAAATAAGTCACCTTTACAGTTCTTAAAGCGCTAATGTAGCAATTCATAGTCAGAAGATTATTTCTGCACCAGGGTTTTTGGCTGGAGAACGTGTTTCATAATTGGTCTTGGCATAATGTAAGACATGTGAGTAACTGATAAATGATAAAGGCCTAGAAGGACTGTACCTAAACCAACTTTGCTCTTGAGTAGAGAAGCTGAGGGGAAGGGGAGCGGTATCTCCAACTCCAACCTGTGGCTATGGCACTTATAAGATTTCCCTCAATGTGAGCAGAACACATATCATGATCAGGGAATAATGTGTGTAATTAGATGGGTGACTTGAAAAAAAGTTCAAAGGAAAAAGCAAGTTTCTTTATTGTGTGTAAAACAGATATGCTAAAATATAAATCAAGCAATAATGTACTTGTTGAAGTGTTGTTGAAAAATAAAAGGGCAATATACAGTAACTAAAAATTACACTCTGATATCTCATGAAATGCATCTCATATAGATGACTTTGCACAAAAAGCAAATTTCACCCAGATTAAGGAATATGTATTTCATGCTATATTCTGTAAAGGAACAGCATTTTTTAGTGGTCAAGGATATATGAAAAGCAAAGGGTGAAATAGTAATAGTGATAAAATCATTTCTTTTGCTTGTCACCTCAGGCAGCAAGGGGTTCTATAATTTATGTAGTCCTGTAAGTAATATGAAAAAAGTACGTTTTGAAGTTATGAGAGTGACAGGTAATATCTGAAAGCTCTAGCTGAAAAGGATACAATATCGATTCTATATACAAATTAGAAAAATGACAGATTTTTGTTTTCTGGCGGGTGGTTGCTTAGAAATAATTTTGCAGGATTTAACAATGCTTTGGATAAGCACCAATGAATTTAGTGCCTCATCCAATTAGTCAAATGTCTCCTAAAGAAACCCACTGTCCAAAGAGTCCCATGAGAATGAATTAAATGATGACAGTGCCACAGAGACTCCCGCAATTCTGGTGAGCACAGATTTGTTTAAACCCTCTAAGACATTTGCGAATCTAGGTCAGCCTCTTGATGAGATGTAACTGCAAACTGAAACTCCACTAAACATCTGTTGGGACTGTCATCGGATGCCTATTATTTACATATTTTAAACTAATACGATCAATGGCTGCAGTGAATAATAAAATCATAACATTTACCGAACATTAATTTTCTGTTTTCAGTTAATTATGAAAACATCAAATTTTACTGAACTAGACTGTTTCATAGAACAGCAAAAAACAATTGATTCTGAAATGGCACATTGCCTTTACTCACACAGGTTTTCAATAACTTTCAGATATTCTTGCTTTTTCTTTATGATGCAGTTCAATTATAATGAGTTTACTGCATAATATGGCTAAAAGATTGAAAATTGTTTAGTTATGAACTTTTCACATAGGATTAATATTTCTAAGATCAGGAATGAAAAAATTAAGTCATTCTTAAGCATTTAGGAATCATAGATTCCTTAAAATCTGATAAAAGCAGTGGATCCTTTCCCATACCAACCTTTATCTACCCCCAAGGCTTCTCCTTTTAGCTCAGGAATGATGCAACTTGCTTGTCTGATGCCAAATGCAACTCATTGCATGATGAGTGTGGATTCTGGGCCAAGCTACATTAAATGAGTATCTTAGCTTAAACTCCAAGTTAGCCCTAACCTTAGACATGAAATTCTGGTCTTGTAATTCCTAAATTGGTGTTCTTCCTCATACTGGGCTACCTTCAATAATTCCAAAGCCAATTCCCTCAACTTTTAAATCTTTGCACAGCCATAGCTGCATATGATCATATTTACACTGTGATTGTGATGCCTTTGTCGGCTTTTGATTAAGCTTTTTTATCAGCATCTGTTCTTTGTGACAGTAGCCCTATGCTTTCTGGTGTCTCGCAGATAGTTTTTCTTTATTATTTTGATGCTTTTGGTTTTCTAGTCTGACCACAGTATTTCTATTTTTCTTAGATCTATATGAGTTTTGGGTTAGGTGTCAAATAATTCATAAGCTGATGGATATAGGTGAAAACTGTTTTCCATAATTTATATACAACATTACAAATGTATATATTTATAAGAATAAATGTTAAAAGGATCATAAAGCATCGAAGGAACCAAACTGAGTGTTTGAGGGTCTTGTTTGGTATATTTTGCAAAGTTTCAGAATTTTTTGTTTTTAATATGAATTTTAAAAAATAATTTTAAGTACAGTTCATTTAAATAACCTTTCTTCTAGACTGGGGGGCACGTTGTTTTAAATTTTTATTTTATTTTTAAATCAATAATTTAGTGTTTGTCCCTACAATTTTAAGTGCCATAAAAATTCTTCAATTAAAAAGAGAATTATAAATTGTTGAGTGTGCTCTGTACAGCAAGCTTAGAAGAATAAGGAAAAAAATCTCATAATTCTTACTGGTTTGTTTTTTCTTCTTTCTCCCTTTAAAATAAGTCCTATATACTAGGGATAAATCATACACACACAGCTCTGAGTGACATAATATCTACTGAATCAATGTTGAATCTATAAAGCTGTATAGGTAAGGAATACAGAAACAAAATATTCAAATAGCCTGCATTATGCTAGTTTTATGCATGTCTAATGATTTTGAGCCATTATATTTGCACTAGATTTCATGGAATTTTAAAAATTTAGAATGGAGATGAAATAATCACTAATCATATATCCATACTAAAATGACAGTTTTAAGAAACTGCTGATGAGTCTTATTTAACATAAAATCCCTTTACTTCTAAAAAATAAAAGCAACAACTTCATTAAAAAAATTGAGGATTGTCTTCAGTTGAAAGTTGTTAAACAATATTATATAAGCATAAACTGAATGAATTAATTTTCTTGGAAATAGTAAATGGGTGATGAATTTGGCAACTGAATCCATTTCTACTGAAAATTTCAATTTGAATGGAATTAAGAGACGGAGAAAATACGGAACAGGTGGTTTCTGTCTGGATATTAGTTTTAAGTTTAGATATTTAACTAGATCTATTCCAAAGCTATATATGTATGCTGAGTCATGAATCTGCACATTGAAACGTGTCTTCAAGGTAACAAACAAGAAATAAGTCACCTCTCTTAGGTCAGGAAGCTAGAGTTGGTACCTGTTAGGTTGATAGTCACATGAAGAATATATCAAAACTACATAATGACCATTTGCTTTAGCTTCAGACTAACTTTTCATTTTGCAATAAAATTGAACAATACAATGTGATGGGTGGAAAGGGCCTGAAGAGCTTAAAAACAAAGTTATTATGTATATATAATATGCATTAGAAGTAATATCTCATTGAATACTTAAATTTAGAAGTTAGTTTTTATTGCTATCCTCATTTCACAGATGAGGAAACAGGTTTAGAGACCATAAATGATGCTCCCAGGTAACGGATGGAGCCAAATGTTGAAATACGTTTGGTTTGACAACAGAATATCTATTCTTATGCCTCTACTGCAGTTTTCTGACCCTTTCATTGTAGGAAACCACACTTGAAAAACCAAGGATTACAAAGTTGTTTCACAAAGGTAATTAGTGCCAGAACGGTTACTTGGTTCCAAATTCTCTGACCTCTTCCTGCCCCATCCACACCAGTCTGTCTTTAGATAAGAAAGTAAAAACTAATTAAAAATGTAAGATTTCTTTATAGATATTTTCATAGGTAGAAGGCATAATGTTATATGAATCACTGGTGGTCCAGAGTTTACTTTGGGTAATAAAGCGTGTAGGATGCCTGCTGTCTGATGATCAATTTCCCAGAGGGAAATGTTTATAAAATGTAATTACTACAAAGACTCAGGAGCTGTGCCAATACTCTCCTGCAACGCACTTTCATTGTCTTCAAAACAGACTACTGATGCCTTGAAGAAAATCAAACATCATTCTCAATGTTTACAGTCTCTCTCTGCCACTTTTCATGATGTATTCTCTATTTTTGTTTCTATTTCTTGCTTTTTATTAAAATCAGATGCAGTAAAATAAAAAGTAACAGGGAACACTTTGGTTTTCAATTTTGTTGTTAGTCAGCGTATCATTGGATCCTAATAACAATCATGTGATAGAAGAAGTTTTATCTCCTTATGCTGAGTGTAAAACAAAAGTTGTAAGTGCCAAAGTGATTGACCATACATTTCAGTTTCCCTTTGGATAGTTTTGGTTTGTGCCTATTGTTCTGAAGCAATGTTTAAGGTTGCTTTTTCCTTTTAAAAGTGTACTCATTTGGATGATACCCTACTTTGGTGGCATCATTGAAATAATTCACATTATCCTCCCCAGAGGTATCAAATTTAATACTTATTATATAAAAGAATTTCAGGAATCAAGAGGCAGAAACTGACATCCTGAACTACTTTTGAGATCCAGACAAGTCCCCAAACCTTTGTGCTATTTATTGCAAGTAACAGGACTTCAAATATTCTTTCAACCAAGTGAGAAATTTAATATTGCTCACATAACTAAGAGATTTAAAGGCAGGAATCTATACTAAGCACAAATAAAAATCAAACCAAAGCCTCAAATAGTATCTTTCTCTGTCCATTTCTCCCTTTCTCCTCTGTCTCTCGCCTCTGCTTTCTTCTGTATATAGACTTCTTTAGTATGCTGACAAACATCACAAGCAGCTACAGTTTATATATAACAATGAATATGTTGTAATCATTGGTACTGGCCTAACTTTTGGCACTGGTGGCATTGAGAGAGGAGAAGGTTTACTTCCCCAAATAAAAATGAGAAGGAAGAATGGATTATGTATCTTGACAAGCAAGCACAATAGTTGCTTACTATTCTGTGTCTTTGTTGAATTAAAAAATAAATTATATGAGATGGAAGTTGTGGTCTTAGATATGAATCATTTTCTTACAAATTACATGATTAAAATTTTACCATGGTAAATTCCATTTTGGAAGGGAAATGAAATATTAGTTATTTCTCAGATTTGTGAGTAGACTATTGCAGGTACACTTTCCCTGAGATATAATTTGTGCATAGTTCTCTGAATTGAATTGAACATAACATTATCCCTTGGCAATTGTTTAACATTCATTCTCTTGAGATGTGGTTAATAATCACTGTGCATTCCATCCTAGGTCATATGATTCACATCCAGGCCTGGCCAGAGCTGCCTATTTTGGATAAAAGTAACTGAGGATAAATGTATGATTATAAGCTCTGCAGGAACTGTCTTTATTTTAGCCATTTTTATGCCCCTTGGTTCATACCGAATTCTGCCAACTCCTCCATCATGCATCATCCCAACAGGTGAATAGTTAATACATGTTAAACTAAAAAGTAGCTTAGAGTCTAGTAGTTTATTTTGATTGAAAAAAAGATTAAAAAGATGCTACATTATTCTAGGGCCAGTGTTGTATTTTATAGAAACACTTAACAGTAGTAAGATTTTGTTGCTTTCTTGCTGCTAAAAAATTTAAAAAGCAGTTTAATCACCTTAGTGGTGACTTATAATATACAGCTAATTTATTTATTTATTTATATAACATTGCTATAGTTTGAATGTATTCTCAAAAGTTCAGATCCTCAATGTGGCAGTGTTGGAAGGTGGGACTTAAAGAGATGTCTTTGGACCGTAGGGGCACCACCCCCATAGACCCTTCTTATGGAAGTGAATGTGTTATGATAGTGGGTTAGAAAAGGGTAAGTTTGGCATCCTCCTCTCCATTTATCATACCAATGTTATGCCTTCTGCCATGTTAAAACACAACAAGAAGACCCTTGCCAGATGCCGGCAACTTGATCTTGAATTTTCCAGTATTCATAATTGTTAGCCAATAAATTTTTATTCTTTTTAAATTACTTAGTGTGTGATATTCTGTCATAGCAGCATAAAAGGGACTAAGATAAAAAATGATACCAGAGAGTGGAATGTTGCTATAACAAATACCTGAACATAGATGTCTTTGGAATGAGGTAATAAGGAAAGTCCGGAAGAGTTTGAAAAAGCAGTGCCAGAGAAAGCCTGTATTGCCATAAATAAAGCATGAAGGGCAATTCTAGTAAGTGCTCAAAATAACTAGGATATCAGGTGGAAGAAATCTCTAATGAGCAAAATATTGAAGGAGCTACATGGCTACTTTTAATTGCATAGGGTAAAGATGTGAGAGGAGAGAGAAATGATTTAAAGACACACCTTATGATCAAAACAGATGCACAGTGAAAAGATTTGGAAAATTTACAACATGGCCATGTAAAAAGTGAAAAAGCATCTTTAGGGGAACAAATCAAAGGTTTGGCCAAGTCACTGTTTGCTAGAGATGAGTACCTATAGAAAGGAGCCAGGACTGTGTATTTTAAATTAGCCAGTCTGTAGTATTCTATTATAGCAGCAATAAATGGACTAAGACAAATACATATTTATTGAGTGTCACTATTTTGCCAAACTCCAGGTTATCTAGTTTCTTTTAGATTCTTGCTAGTTTAAGAGTAGAGCTAACCTTTTTTTTTTTTTTTTTTAACATGTAACTGAGGAACACGTAGCAAGAAAATGTGGCAAATATTCTTAATCAGAAGTGAATATCTATTACAGTCTCATAAGGAGCTTTATCACAAAACTATTTAACCTTCCAAAATTTTATGTCTCAGAAAGTCTGGGTAAAATATGAGGAATATATAATTTTAACACATTTTTCAGATTCTGCTTGACCCTGATGAAGCCTGGATACTTTATTTGAAGACACTACAGCTTTAATGGGATCTAAAACATGTGCTCTATGGATTATGAGGCAACGAAATATCATGATGCACAGGCCAACACTGAGTTCAGCTGCATTCTCTGGTGTTTGGAGTGGTAGTGATATCTCATCAGAGATTCCAGTGGAGGTGGCCCAGAATTTGGTGGAAACCTGAAATTTGTCAGAATGTGCAGTCAAGGGAGAGTAGGAATTAATGCTACATTTTATCTTGCTATGATTAAATTCCTGCCATTTTTAGTTTGGATACAACATATTTCCTCAATGTTAGATTATAAAGACAACAAAACAATGATGAAAGATCAATAAAACATTATTTTGGCCAAGGACCTTTCAGTAATCTGTCATTGGAATTAAAATATCTTCTTCTCCTTTCTTTTCCTACCCCTTTATTCAAAAGTGACAAAAAAACTGAGACTAGTTTAGGAAAAACTAGAATTTAATGAATCATGTAATTAGAAAACAGGGACATAAGAAAAATGTTTTTTTTTCTGTCTAGGCCTCATTTCCACTTTTTTATGGCAGAAAAACTTTCCCTCTGTGATATTATATGAGGTGGAAAATAGCTGCAGTCAGCTCTAGACTTACATTGAGCACTATCAAAATGGTGTGAAATAAGAGATGAGTGAGAGGTAATGCCTCAGAAAAAAATGTGTCTGTGCTTGGAAATTTTGGAGTGGCAGGCAGAAGTAGCTTTGGAGGTACCCTTAAGACAAGGTGGATAGAGGTGCCAGGAGAATGAAAAATAATGACCTGTAAATATTCTCTGAATTCTAATTATTCAAACAAAGAAGAAGCTCTAAATGGAGGCTTCTTATCAGACATTAGACCTGATTAGCAAATACATTTTTCTCTGCTGTAGTATCTGAGAGGCCGTTTAGAGTTTAAAACAAAATACTAGCTTAATTATATTCAATACTCAATTGAAACACTAGGGATAGTTCATACAGAAGCTTAAGATTTATTTATTCCTGTTCAGACTATATCTAGCTGTTTTGCTGTTATGACGTTTTATAGATAGTTTTCAATTTGTTATAACTCCTGAATGTTTCTACAGTTGTTGTTCTATGTGATTCTGAAAACTGGTGTGTCATATTTGTATCATGCACCTGTTGGCCAGTAGTATTACAATAATCCTCGAAGGAAATCAAGACTTGTGGTGATTTGAGGGTTTTTTTCCTTTTCTTTAATTTGTCCTTCACCATCGCTATGATTAAATGTTATCTTCAGGAAGTACTATAAAATGTTTTTCTTTAATGTCTCGGTTAATATAAATAATAGTTTAATCCCAACATCAGAAAGGTAAATGATTTTTTGTACATTTCTCCACTAAAGAATTTGGTGTACAAAAATATGGTAATGTTTTTGTTGGTACATTTTTCCATATTTTAATATTTTTTAAATAATCATATATTTTCCAATGGATGTCAAAGTAAATTTGCTAGCCATTCTATCTCTTCCTCTCTTCTTTGATCTCATTTTACTTTTCTCTTCTTCCTTCTTTTTTCCCCTAAAGATCTTACTAAATTTTGCTTTTCTTTATCATTGATAACATTTTTCTTTTTACTAGAAAGGAAATATGATCATTCACATCACGTTAGGTGAAGTGAATTGTATGAATGCAGATCACATCAGAGGAGATGGTGCATAAATATTTGAGGTGATGGATATCCCAATTACCCTGATTTACTCAGTACACATTTTATATATGTATCAAAATATTACCCGTACTCCCAAAATATGTACAACTGTGGTATATCAAGACTATTTTAAGAAGAAGAGGCGATGTAAGGTAGCCATTGAGACATTGAGAGCACACACTGTAGTAACAGACTGCCTCTGTGTGAATCCTGGTTCTGCTGCTTACTAGCTATATGACTTTGGGCATCCTTTCTGTGCTTGCAGTGCCTCATTTGGAAAAATAGATAAAATTACATATATATCAGTTTTTAAAAGCAGTAAGTCTATTAAGTATGTAAAGTGTTTGGAATCATACAAGGTATTATATTTGTAAAATAACCATTATCATCAGGTAGTATTAGAACTGTATCTTCTCACATTTCTCATGGAACCATATTCATATATTATACATTTATAAAGATAAATTTTCATCTCAAGCTTTTTATAAAGGTAGAAATACATTATTTTTTTTAAAAAATGCAACAATCATGAGAGTATTCTATAAATGTTTTTGGCTTACTTTGATTACTGATAGCAAGAAAAGCAGCATGAGTTAATAGGAGTGATTGTGCTAATTGCACTCATGAAAGGCTTAATAAGGTAAAAATTACAAATTGGATTTTCAAGAAGCTTAAAAATGGTCCCATGGTTTATTATTAATAAAAATATATTATAACAAGTTCTGAGATATCCTTATGCATGTGAGAGAGAGTCAGTTAGAATGATTGTGCTCCTGGGAACATTCTAAAATCACAGCAACAAAAGAAATTTGATTGTGTTTTTTTTATTTTGGGATCCTAGGAATATAAAAAGTTGAAAACATACAATGTATAAACAGTAAGATACAATAAGTGAAGCCATAATCTACCATCAAAAAATTCGGGATATTATTTTTATAAGTCAGAATAAAAGTTTTAAACTTTAAAATTATATTCTGAGGAACAATGAATTAAAAGAGATAAGTATTATAATCACCTTGAGTTAATAGAGGATCATTTACCTAAGAGGTTGAAAATAGCTTTTCCGCCTGAATTTGGTAGGTCCATTCATGCACTGGTGAGTTTTTTCCCCCAGCTTTGTCTTCTTATTTTAAATGTTCCTGTAATAAACATAGGTCCTACAGATTAAGTTCTTAATTTTTCTACTCTGTTCAAAGTAGAGTTCTATTTTCTGAAAATTTATTGGTAATTGGTAATTTGTCTTTGTATAGCAATTTGTATGATTTAAGTAAGAATTTACACATAATTGTCTTAAGAATATGTAACAATTTTTATAAATCAGTCTATCAAAAATATGCTTTAAGTAAGAATATATAAGTTGTATAACTATATATTTATTTCTACCTAATAATAGAAAGAAGTGGGAAAAAGTCAGTTTTTTATATTCAACATATTGTTTAAGTAGCTGGCTATTTTACATTGGACAAACTTAGGCTCTTTCTAAAAGATCCAGCAAATTTATATGACACCAAGCACACAGACAAGATATGAAAAGTCGTGGAAAAAATAACAATAAAGATTACACATGAAGGGGTGCTTACCTAATTTTGCTGCTGCATTTAGATACCAGACTCTGTGGTCTCTACCTGGTACCCTCATGTTTATGTGACAACACTTGAAGAATTTTGTCTCTTTGTATGTGCATGTGTGTGTGTGATAAAGTGTGCATATAATTTGTGAAAAGTGTGGCTTCCAGACTGTATATTGCTTAAAGTACAGGTTCATGCACTTATGTAATGATCCATTGAGGATCTATGTTAGCTGTGTAGTCAGTCTCCAGTTCCTTACCAAACACTTGGGATAAACTAACCAATATGAATGAGGAAAGCGTTCTGATCTGAACTGGATTCAATTTTCTTCCTATTGCATACCCTACGTAGTTGTGTTGTATTTGCTATCTAATAGCCTCTAATAAGGCTATTAAGGCCTTATTAGAGGCCGAATGTGCCTAGTTTTTGTTTATGGATTTGTTTAAAGTAAGTGCTTTTAGTATAGATTCTTGAAAAATCAATTTGTCAAGACCGCTTGCTTCCTTCCAATGAAGTTTGAAAAACTCTGGCTGTCTACTTTCTTCCCACAAGGCTGGCTACATGAAATGTCAGCTTCAGCTCTTGGTCTTTAAGCTATTTCTTCTGTTTTCTCCTCTCTAATGCGCATCCTCTACAAACTGGAAGACAATTTACAACTTAAAGTATGATTTGGTGAAAAAGGTCATTTTCTTCTTAAAGTCAGCACTCGGAAGATATTCTCCTGCCTCTCGAATAAAGCAACTAAGGAATACTACTGCTTAATCAATTGTCTCTTGCCCTACTATGTAACTTAGGGTAGACATTTTGAGGCAGAGCAACTAAGGAAGGCTATGCTAACCTTTAAGCAAATTAAAATGTAGTCAGCTTTTAACTTTCCAGATGCACAAGTTACATAAAATGAATGAAAGAAATTAGGATTCTCACAACTTTGTTCCCACCAGTGAGATATTATATAAATATCATATATAAAGCAAACAAATATGTGTTGGTAGGAACATATTTTTGAAAAGTCTAGATCTAGGTGCTAACTTCATATACTTCTACTTCATGTACTTATGTTTTAATATTTTTGATGCTGGCTCCTATTCCCATCGTCCATTTGTATCAGTGGCAAAAATAAAATGAGAAGGGAGTAAATTTCAATGAGAAATGGATAACAAAATCAACAATAGATGAGAACTTTATAAAGAACATCTACAAAGAAACTTATAGTTAATATTATACTTAATGGTGAGAAAATAGAAGCTTTCACATTAAGATCAAGAAAAAGCCAGGATGACCCCTCTCACCACTCTTTTCCAATATTTTACTGGAAGTCTAAGCTAATGCAAAGCTGTGATGTAAATGTTTGCATTCCTTCAAAATATATATGGGAAATCCCAATTTCCAAGGTGATGACATTAAAAGTTGGAGCCTTTCAGAAGTGATTAGGTCATGAGGGTAGAGCCTAATGGGTGGGATTAGTGCCCTCATAAAAGAGGTCCAAGGGAGCTCCTTTATCCCTTCCATTATGTGAGGACATAGTAAAAAAGACAACTATCCACGAGCCAATATGTCAGCCCTCACCAGACACTGAATCTGTTGGCGCCTTGATCTTGAACTTCTCAGCCTCTACAAATATGAGAAATAAATTTCTATTGTTAATAAGCTACTTAGTTTTGCTTATGGTATTTTTATAGCATCCTGAATGGACTAAGACATACAAGAAGACAAAAAAAAAATGAAATAAAAAAATACAGATTAGGAAGGAAGAAATAAAACTGTCTTTGTTCATAGATAAGTCTTTTCTGTGGAAAAAAATCTCAGAGTCTGCAAACCAGCTCTCTTAACTAATAAGTGATTATAGCAAGGTGACAGAATACACAGTTGATATACAAAAGTAAGTCACTTTCCTATGTACAAGCAATGAACAAATTAATTTTGAGATTAGAAACAAAATCATATTTATATTGGCACCAAAAAAAAAAAACCTTAGATAGATGTAAGTCTAAAAAAACATGAACAAAGCCTACATGAGGAAAACTACAAAACTCTCATGAAATAAATCAAAAATGAACTAAACAAATGGAGAGCTATTCTATGTTCATAGATAAGAAGACTCATTAATCCAAATATAAATCCTAGAAAGTTATTTTGTGGATATGGCAAACCAATTCTAAAGTTTAGATGGGGAGATAAAATATTCATAATAGCTAACACAATATGGAAAGAGAACAAAGTTAGACTGACACTACCTAACTTCAAGATTTACTGTAAAGCTACAGTAACCAAGACAGTGTGATATTGACAAAATAATAAGTAGAACAATGGAACAGAATACAGAGCCCAGAATAGACCCATATTAAGAGAGCCAACTGATCTTTTTGACAAAAAAGCAAAGATGATAAACAGAGAAAAACTTTTCACCAAATAGTTACAGAGCAACTAGGATCTACATGCAAAAATGTGAATTCAGGCACAGATCTTACACACTTCATAGAAAGTAACTCAAAATGGATCATAGACTTAAATGTAAAATTTAAAACTGTTAAATGCCTAGAAGATAACAGGAAAAAAAATCTTAGGTATGGTGATGTTATTTTTGTTACAACACCAAAGGCACAATCCATGCACAAAGTGATTGATAAGCTGGACTCCATAAAATTAAAAAAAAAAAACTTCTGTGAAAAATATTAAGAAAATGAAAAGATAATTCATAGTGAAAATCTTTGCAAGGTACATATCTGAAAATGGAGTGGTATCCAAAATATAATATGAACTCTTAAAAAATCAGTAAGAAAACAAATGACTCAACTGAAACATGGGCAAATGATCTGAAGACACCAAAGAAGATATACAGATGCCAAGTAAGTATGTGAAAAAAGTTCGATATCATATTTCATTAGGGAACTGTAAATTTTAAAAGCAATGAGATACCACTATACACTGATTAGAATGGTGAAATTCAAACCATCTTCAATGTAAATGCTGGTGAAGCTATGGAGCAACAGGAACTTTCATTCATTACTAGTGGGAATGTAAAATGGTATAGCTACTTTAGAAGACACATTGGTGGTTTCTTATAAAACTACATATATTCTTAGCATGAGCTAGCATTTGTATTTTTTTTGTTTTATTCAAATAGGTGGAAAACTGTCTCCACAAAAAACCTGTACATAAAAGTTTATAGCAGTTTTTATAATTGCCAAAGCCTGGAAGCAACCGAGATATCCTTCTGTGAATGGGTGGATAAATAAACTGGTACATCTAGACAATGAATATTATTCTGTGTTAAAAACTCATGAAAAGACAGAAATTTTAAGTGTGTGATAAAGAAAGGGGCGATAAAAGCCAATCTTAAAAGACTACATAACATGTGATTCCAACTTTATGACATTCTAAAACAAAACCCAAAACTATGGGGATGGTAAAAAGATCAGTGGTTACCAGAGGTTGGGAGAAAGGACAGTTGAACAGGTGGAGCACAAGTTTTTAGAGCAATGAAACGGTTCCGTAAGATAAAGTTATGGCAGACAGATGTCATTATATGTTTGTCAAAACCCAGTGAATTTACAAGAGTAATAGTGAAGCTTAATACAAACGATGAACTTTGGGTTATAATGCTGTGTCAATGTTGGTTCATTAATTGTAACAAATGTTACAGTGATGGGGAAGTGACTGTGAGTTTGTAGAGGCTGGGTATGTAAGGAAACTCTATCTTCTATTAATTTTTGCTGAGAACTTAGAACTACTCTAAAAAAAATAAAGTCTATTAACATTTTAAAATATGATAGCCATTTGTGTTTCAGTTAGCTTTTGCTGTGTATCAAATTACCGTAATCTTAGTGGCTTAAAACAACTGTTTTAGCGAATATCATGACAAATCATTCTGGAAATATAAGTAAAATGAGCAAGAAAGCCAAGATAATGACTAATTGATGTACACTATTAAAACCAAAAAGTTAATCTAATTAGGTCTGCCAAACTCAGCCTTCCTTGATTGCATTAAGTGGCTTGCTTTTTGGTGTTTTTTTTTTCCTTCCATGAAGCTGATGGCTCCTGTAGCTGAAGGCTACACTGCTGAGTGCTGTAATATAACCTTCACGGGCCATCTCATTGATAACATTTATAAGTTACTATAGTAGCAGTTGCTTCAGTTGCTTTTCAGGAACTTGGGGCAGCATCTGTCCAGTTCAAACTGGTTGAGGCCCTCAACCCTTCAATTGAACCTGTGCAAATGTGAGAGAGATTTTTTTTCCTGATGTCAGAGGGTCAAAAACTCCACCCTTAGACCATCCTAACACAAACAACTTCTAAACATATGTTCTGTGAAATGGCATGAATCCCTATTATGCTTGTAATAGATCACTGATTATTTAATTTCTATCTACTACCAATCATGTTTTTCCCCACAGAATAGACCACACACTTCTAACCCACAAATATCCCTAAGCCTTATTTTGGGGGAGGCAGATTTTAAAAATATATATCGATTTAGGGGGTACAAGTCAGGTTTCTTACATGCATATGTTGTGTATTGGTGGTCTGAGCTTTTAGTGTACCTATCACCCGAATAGTGAACATCGTCTCCAGTAGGTATTTTTCAACCCTCACCTGCCTTCTACCCTTTTTGAGACCTGTTCTGCCTCTTCACTTGGCTGCTTTGTGAATAAACTCTTCCTTTTTTGCAAGACTCATTATCTCATTGATTGGCTTGTTGCATGTGGGAAGAAGAGACCTGGTTCTATAACACTATGAAAGGATAATCAAATGTTTACATGTCAACCAATAAAATATACATTGTCTGCTTAACTTTCCCTAGGTTTATAGGTACACAATCAGAAATGCTCTGACTTTTAAATAAAAGTCATTCACAAATAGGCTTTTATTTCAAAAGCAGTAAAAGAAATTTTGTACTCTCTTGGATTTCCAATATCCTATATATGTTCTAGTGATTATAGTGATTAAAACAATTTGCCTAATACTTAGATTGTGCTTGCTTTACTAGTTACTAGGTATAAAGATTTGGGTAGATTATCCAATAATTCTATGTTTCCGTAGCCACGCTATAATGGAGAAAGTAGTGAATAAACTATATCATAGAATTATGGGAATCAAATGATATAATGAATGCAAAACTATGCTTATCACACTGTCTAGGACTTGGTAAGGTCATCATAAAAATAAGCTCTTGTACTTATTAAGAATGAACATACTCTGCTGTTGTCATTTTATTCTTTCTCTTTTAAAGTTAAATAAATTATTTCTGTTAAAATACAGACTTTATTTGCAGTAGATAGTAATTCTTCCATTGCAGAGTTTTATTTGATTTCCACATATCTCAGAAATGTACTATTAAAAAAAATAGGATTTCAAAATTTTCAATCGTATATAGATTTCTGATAGTAATAATTGGATTATTATGTGGGATGCCATTTTATTTTTTCCTGTAGCAATTTTTCTTCCTCAAAGGGAGGAAAAATACTGTTAACGATGCTGCCAAATTGCCTCATGATATTGATTTATATTCGTCATAGGAAACTATTCAGATTATACTTTTAAAGCTATTTGCAAAAAGCCAATAAGTCCTCCCTAAGAATTTAATAATATTTTAGCCCCAAAAGACATTGTAGGTAATTTAAAATAATCTTTGTATTTTAGAGCAATTTTTTATTTACAGAAATATTAAGCAGATAATACAGATAATTTCCAATACTCCACATCCTGTTTCCCTTTTCAAGGGTACTACATTAGTATAGTACAAGTGACTCAATATTGATACATCATTAACTACAATCTGTTACTTTTTCAGATTTTCTTAGTTTTCACCTAATGTCCCTTTTATGTCAGCATTCAATTCGGGATATCACATTATATTTTGTCATGACTCCTTAGGCTTCTTGTGACTGTGACAGTTTCTTATTTTCCTTTTTTTTTCCCCCCACAGCCTTGACAGTTTTAAGGAGCATTTAGCACGTGTTAATATGGATTTGTGTTTTTCTTCCTGATTATACCTGACATCAGTTTTTGAGAGGAAAGCAATACAAATTGCCATTCTCATCACATCATATTAAAGATATATAATATCAATGTGATTTGTCACTGTTGGTGCTGACTTTGATCACTTGGCTGAACTAGTATTTGTCAGGTTTTTCCCTATAAAATTACTCTTCCCCCAATCCCTTTTTATTCAGTACTCTTTGGACAGGAGTCATCATGTTCAGTCAACTTGAAAAGGGGTATGAAGTTGTGCTCCACTTCCTTGAGAACTGAATGTCTGTATATATTCTTTTGAAAATTTTGCACAGGAGATTGGTCTATTCTGTCCCATGTATTTATTCTAAAATTTAGTTATGTCCATATAAATCATGAATATTCATTTTACACTTTGACTTGGAATTTAATACTACTGTGTTTTGTTGATCAAAATGTTCCAGAGGCAGCCTTTGTAATAATCCAGTATTTTTATGTGGATATATGTGTGTTTTCTCCTCATTTATTTACTTTGTGGCATTATAAAATGCTCCAATCTCATCTTGCATATTTCATGTTCCAATCCTAGAGTCAATCATTTCTTCAATGATTCATTTTATTTGAAAATTGTAGTAGAAATCAAAATCTGGGTTCAAGTCACTAAGCAATTTGCTTCTGTTGAAATATTTATATATAATATGTGATGAAGAGAAGTCTCAAATTGCATTTTTCTCATTTTTTGATTAATAGACTTTGAGTAGAGTTTTAGATTTATAGAAAAATTGCAAAGATGGTACAGCGAGTTCACATATCACTTCAAATCCTGCATACTATTTCCCTTATTATTAACATCTTGCAGTACCAAAGTATATTGGGTATAATTAGTGAAACAATATTAGCATATTACTATTAATTAAAGTCTATTGTTAATTCAGATTTCCTTAGTTTTCTTTTTAACCTAATGTCTTTTTTTCTATTCCACTTAACATATAATCTACCTTCAACAAATTTTTAGATGCACAATACTGTTAACTGGAGGCTCAATGTTGGAAAGCAGATCTCTAGAATTTATTCATCTCACATAATTGAACTTTATACCTGTTGAACACTGACTCCCCATTTTCCCCCTCTCCTGCTTTCCTAGAAATCACCGTTCGACTCTGTTTCTATGAGTTCGATGATTTTATTTACTTCACATAAGTGGAATCTTAGGCTGTTTGTCCTTCTGTGACTAGTTTATTTCACTTAGCATAATGTCTTTTATGTTCATCTATGTTGTTTCATATGGCAGGATTTCCTTTTTGTTAAAAATATGGATAGTATTTTATTGTATGCTTTTACTACAGTGTCTTTATCCTTTCATTAATTGATGTGCATATAGGTGTTGCCATATCTGGACTGTTGTAAAAAGTGCTACAGTGAACATGGGAGTGCATATATCTTCAGGACCCGGAGGTTAATTTTTTGGATATAGACCCAGAGGTGGGATTGCTGGATCTTAAGTATGCACTTTAAGGAACAATAAAAAAAATAATCTAAGCCCAATGTAAGCAGAAGCAAGGATGTAAAGATTAGGACAGGTGTAAATGAAATAGAGAATAGAAAAACAGTAGAAAAAATTAAAAAGACTGAGTTAGGTTCTAGAAAAGATAAACATAACTGACAAATCTTTAGCTAGACTAAGAAAAAGAGAAGACTCAAATAAAATCAAAAATGAGAGAGGAGACATTACAACTAATGTCACAGAAACTTACAAAAAAAGGGATTTAAGAAATTACTATTAAAAATTACATGCCAAGCAATTGAGTAATCTGGAAAAGTGAATGCATTTTTAGAAACATACAACTTATCAAATCATAAAAAATAGGAAGCTTAAACATATTTATAACTAGGATATTGAGGCAATCATCAAAATCCTGTCACCGAAACACCCAGGACTATATGAATTCACTAGTGAATTCTACCAAAAATTTAAATGTCTCCAATTCTTCTCAAACTTCTTTTTTTTTTAAAAAAAAGAGAATAGTACATTTTACAAGGCCAGCATTTTACAAACTCATTTTACAAGGCCAGCATTATACTGGTACCAGAGCCAAGTAGCCAATGGAGGAGGAAAAGTGTACACGCTAATATCCCTGATGAATATGGATGCAAAAATACTCAACAGAATACTGGCAAACCAAATTGAACAACACATTAAAAGAATTATACAACATCATGATCAAGTGGAATTTATCTATGGAATGTAAGTATGGTTCGATGTATTAAATCAATTATTATTCCACATTAACAGAATAAAGAAAAAAATGATAATTTAAATAGATTTAGAAAAAGCATTTGAGAAAATTTAGTATTTCTTCATTATTAAAAGCTCTCAACAAACTTGATAAAATAGGAATGTAACTCAAAATAACAAATCCATATATGACAATCTACAGCTAGCATTATGCTCAATGGTATAAAAACTGAAAACTTTTTCTTAAAAATTATAAATAGGGCAATGATGCCTACTCTCATCACTTCTATTCAACATAGTACTGGAAGTGTTAGAGAAAACAATTAGGCAAGAAAAAAAATGTGACATTCACCTTAGAAAAGAAGTAGTACAAATATCTTTTTCCAATAACATTATTTTATATAGAGAGGACTCTAAAAACTCCACAAAATAAACTTTTAGAACTAATACATAAAGTCAGTAAGGGGGCAGAATACAAAATAAAAATGAGTTATGTTTCCATTCATTAGAAACATACTGTTGAAAAGGAAATTAATAAAACAATCCAATATAATGTTGGCTATGGGTTTATCATAGATGGCCTTTATTACCTTGAGACATGTCCCTTCAATGCTAATTTTGCTGAGGGATTTTATCATAAAGGGATGCTGGATTTTTTTTCAAATGCATTTTCTGCATCTATTGAGATGATCATATGATTTTTGTCTTAAATTATGTTTAAGTGATGTATCACATTTATTGACTTGTGGATGTTAAACCATACTTGCATTCCTGATATGAAACCCACCTGATCATGGCATATTATCATTTTGATGTTCTGTTGGATTCAGCTAGCTATTATTTTGTTGTGGATTTTTGCATCCATATTCATCAGGGATATTGGTCTGTATCTATGTATTTTTGCATTTATGTTCATCAGGGAAGTTGGTCTGTAGTTTTCTTTTTTTGTTATGTCCTTTTCTCTTTAGGTAGTAGGGTGATACTGGTTTCATAGAATGATTTAGGAAGGATTACCTCTTTCTCTATCTTTCAGAATAGTTTTAGTAATATTGGTACCAATTCTTTAAATCTCTGGTAGAATTCAGCTGTGAATACGTCTAGTCGCAGACTCTTTTGTTTTGATGGCAATTTTTTATTACGGTTTCAACCTTGCTGCTTGTTATTGGTATGTTCAGAGTTTCTATTTCTTCCTGATTTAATTTAGGAGGGTTGTATATTTCCAGAAATTTATACTCCCCTATAGATTTTCTAGTTCATATGTGCAAAGGTGTTCATAGTGGCTTTGAATGATCTTTTGTATTTCTGTGGCATCAGTTGTAGTATCTCCTGTTTCATTTCTAATTGAGCTTATTTAGATCTTCCCTCTTCTTATCTTGGTTAATCTCACTAATGGTCTATCAATTTTGTTTATCTTTTCAAAGAACCAGCTTTTTGTTTAATTAATCTTTTGTGTTTTCTTTTGTTTATATTTCATTTAGGTCAGTTCTGATCTTTGTTATTTCTTTTCTTCTGCTAGGGTTTGGTTTGGTTTTCTCTTGTTTCTCTAGTCTCTTGATGTGTGAACGTAGATTGTCTATTTGTGCTCTTTCAGATATTTTGATGTAGGCATTTACTGCTGTAATCTTTCCTCTTAGCACCACATTTGCAGTATCTCAGAGGTTTTCATAGGTTGTGTCATTATTATTATTCAGTATTTTCCCTGAGAACTGAAACAAGACAAGGATGTTCACTTTTACCCCTTCTATTCAACACAGTACTGGAAGACCTAGTCAGAGCAATCAGAAAAGAGAAAGAAGTAAAGGGCAGCCAAATTGGTGAAGAGGAAGTCAAATTTTTACTGTTTGTCAATGATGTGATCATATACAGATTAGTCCTAAAGACTAATTCCAAAAGCTCCTAGATATGATAAATGAATTCAGTAAAGTTTCAGTATACAAAATTAATGTACACAAATTAGTAGCACTTCTATACACCAACAACGACCCAGCTGAGAAGCAAATCAAGAACTCAATCGCTTTTACAACAGTTACAAAATATATATATAATCAGGAGGTGAAAGATCTTTACAAGAAAAAATACAAAACACTGCTGAAATAATTAATCAATGGCACAAACAAATGAAAACACATCCCATTCTCATGAGTGTATAGAAAAAATATTGTGAAAATGATCATACTGCCAAAAGCAATATACAGATTCAATGTAGTTCTCAAAATCCTAGCATCATTCTTCACAGAACTAGAAGAAAACAACTCTAAAATTCATAGAGAACCAAAAAAGAGACCACATAGCCAAGGGAAGACTAAGCAAAAAGAACAAATCTGGAGACATCACATTACCTGACTTCAAACTATACTGCAAGACTATAGTTACCAAAACAGCATGGTACTGGTAGAAAAATAGGCATGTAGACCAATGAAATGGAATAGAGAACCCAGAAATAAAACCAAATATTTACAGCCAACTGATCTTCAATGAAGCAAACAAAAACGTAAAATGAGGAAAGCACCGTCTTCAAAAAATGGTGCTGGGGTAATTGGCAAGCCACAGGTAGGAGAATTAAACTGATCCCCATCTTTCACCATATATAAAAAATCAACTCAAGATGAACAGAAGACTTAAATCTAAGACCTGAAACCATAAAAATCCTACAAGATAACATCAGAAAAACTCTTCTAGACATTGGCTTAGGCAAAGAGTTTGACTTAAGAACCTAAAAGCAAATGCAACAAAAACAAAAATAAATACATGAAACCTAAGTACACTAGAAAGCTTCTGGACAGAAAAAGAAACGATCAGCAGAGTAAACACACAACCCACAGTGTGGGAGAAAATATTCCCAAATTATATATCCCACAAAGGACTGATATTCAGAATCTACAAGGAACTCAAATCAGCAAGAAAAGAACAAATAATCCCATCAAAAAGGGGATAAATAACATGGTTGTTAGATGATTCTCAAAAGATGATATACAAATGGCCAACAAATGTGAAAAGATGCTCAATATCACTAATTATCAGGGAAATGCAAATTAAAACCACAATGAGATATACCACCCTACTCCTGCAAGAACAGCCAGTATTTAAAAAAAAAAAAAAATAGTAGATGTTGCTGTGATGTGGTGAAAAGGGAAAACTTTTACACTGCTTGTGGGAATGTAAATTTGTACGATCATGATGGGAAACAATATGGAGATTCCTTAAAGAACTAAAAGTAGAATTACCATTGATCAAGCAGTCTCACTACTGGGTATGTATCCAGTGGAAAAGAAGTCATTATATCAAAGATACTTGCACAGGCATGTTTATAGCAGAACACAGATATTTATAGCTATATATATCTATATATAATATGTAGATGTATATAGATATGTATAGCTATAAACATCCATATATATTATATAAACATCTATATATGTTTATTGTATAAACATAAACATATATATATATAGCAGCACACAGACGTTTATAGCCATATATACACACACCATGGAAAACTACTCAGCCACTAAAAGGGATGAAATAATGACATTTCCAGCAACCTGGATGGAGTTGAAGGTCGTTATTCTAAGTGAAGTAATTCAGGAATGGTAAACCAAATATCACATGTTCTCACTTGTTAGCAGGAGCTAAGATATGAGGACACAAAGTCATAAGAATGATATAATGGATTATAGGGACTCAAGAGGAAGAGTGGTGGGAGGTGAGGGATAAATGACTACACATTGGGTACAGTGTACACTCCTTGGTTGACAGATGCACCAAAATCTTAGAAATTTCCACTAAAGTATTTATTCTTGTAACAAACACCACCTGTTCCCTCAAAAACTATAGACATAAAATTAAAAATAAATCATAAAAGAAAAACCATATTATTCCAAAAATGGAGAAAACATATTTGATAAAATGCACTGCACATTTAGAATATTTAGCAAACCAGGGATAGAAGGAAATTTTATTTACCAATAAAGAGCATCAACAAACAAAACAGGCCAGGGCTTGCCTTACAATAATTATTTAAGAACATGGTGATTTTGGAACTCAAACATCATTATTTTTCAAAATCTGTTAGTTGACTAAATTTTTGCCAGGTTGACAATCACTGCTCAAGAGGTACTTAATAAATACTTATTGTATTGAAAAAAAGAATCTAATAAAGCAATCTTATTTACATTAGCATAAAAAAGAATAAAATACTCAGAACTCAAACACAACTCAAAATGAATTAAAGACTTAAAAATAAGTGTTGAAACTATAAATATTTTTAAAGAAAACAGAGAAAAATCATAACATTGGTTTTGAAAATTATTTTGTGAATATGACGGCAAAGTACTAGTAACAAAGCAAAAATAGACAAGTGGGACTATATTAAACTAAAATGCTTCTGCATGGCAAAGGAAATGTTAGAGAAGACAGTGTATAGAATGAGAGAAAACATTTGTAAGTCATTTATTAGATAAGGGGTCAATTTCTAAAATAAGCTAAGGACTTCTAAATCAATAGCAAAAGCAAAACAAAACAAACACACAATTACCTGTTTAAAAATGGGCAAAGGATTTGAATAGCTATTTCTCCAAAGAAGACATACAAATAACAGATAAATGAAAAGGTGCTCAATATCACCAATTACCAGGGAAGTGAAAATCAAAATTACAATCACATATCTGCTCACATCTGTTAGTATGACTACTACAAAAAATAAAAAACAACAACAACAAAAGAAAACAAAAGGTAATGAGCATCGATGAAGATGTGGAAAATTGGAACCATTTTACATTAATAGTGATGCAAAATGGGGCAGAAGATGTGAAAAACAAAGGAGGCTCCTCAAAAACCTAAAAATAGAATTGCTCTTTGTTCTAGCAGTCATACCTCAAAGTATTTATCAAAATATTGACACCAAGATCTCAAGTAAATATTAGTATCCGATATTCATTGCAGCAACACTCACAATAGCAAAGATGCAGAAATAACTTAGCTGTCCACCAATGGAATGGATAAAGAAAGTGTTGTATAAACATACAATGGAATATTATTCAGCTTTATGAAAGAAGGAAACTCTACAATATGCCACGATGTGGACGAACCTTGAGAACTTTATGCTAAGAGAAATAAGCTAATAACAGAAAGATAAATACTTATTATTCCACTTAAATCAAGTATCTAAAGTATTCAAACTCATGGAAACAAAGAGTAGAATGTTGGTCACTAACGGATGTGTGGAGCGGGGAGGAAATTGCCAGTCATAGGGCATAAAGTTTCAATTGTGCAAGATGAACAGATTCTAGATATCTGCTTTTCAACATTGTGCCTAGAGTTAATAATACTGAATTGCACACTTAAAAATGTGTTAAGAGAACAGATCTCATGTTAAGTGTGTAAGAACACTTAACATTACCACATTACATTAAAATAAAATGTAAAAATAATTTTAAATATAACTAGATCCAAATGCTTTGCTTCAGGTAAGAATGTACCATACTAAAGTATCATCACCAGATAGTTATTTTAAAATTGTTTTCTTTAATGTAAGTTATAAATATTACATGATTTTAAATATGTGAAAAATAATTTTAAATATTTTAATATTTTAAACACTAAATTATTTTATCCTCCTTTCACCAATTCTTCTAAAATCCTCTCAAGCTTGTGAGCACTGATACTTGTCTAACTGGCTTATCTGATGAGGTGACCTGAACCTACATTCCTGATGTTGATGAGCAGCTAGTCACCTTGCCTTTCTCAGTTTATGGCTCATTCACCTCTTATGCAATTTGGATTGGTGATCTGAAGAGTTGCTCAAGTAATTGCCAGGTTGCAATCATATTATTATGTACCTCATTTTTAATAGAAACATTACTTTATCCAGATGATCTTTTTTTGTTTGTTTTTCTGGACTCTTGGCACAAGAAGTTTAAAGTGACCAAGCTACAGCCATAGTCTGACATTTAATGAGACCCTTTCTGTGTCTCTTGGAAGCATTTTCCTTATCCTGTATGAACCTATAGGAAACAGGACTTCAAAACTGACAAAACCTCAATATAGGTGAACAGGAAGAGCAAATTCTCCAAATAGGTCAATGGTAATGATAGAAAATGAGGTGACTCTTAATTTATTTGTTGGTTTAAGAACAATGTTTTTTTAATTATTGGAGTTGCAAATCCACATGTGAGCCATTGATTTAGAGAAGCTTCCTCACAGGTATCCTATAGAAGCTGACACCACAGCTATACGTTCCACAGGTGATTGTATACTTCTATCAGCTTGGCAATTTCTGGTTAACGAGACATTAAGAGGAATGGTGACTTAATGGACCAATTTCGTACCTTCTTTGCTGCAAGTATATCTCTAATTTTATTGGAGAAACATTCTTAAAACCCTTGTATAGTGTAATAAGACATCTATAGGTGAGAGAAACACACTGAAATCTAAAATGTGTGTCTACTGCTGTTAAAATAAATGACTACCCTTTCCGGGGAGAAAAGTGTCCATTAAAGTAAACTCGCTGCCAAGTGTCTTGTTGGTCTTCAGAAGAATATTGCCATATCAAGGGATCAGAATTGATTTTCATTAACATTATGTTAAACATTTGCCTACAGGAGAAAGTAGATCAGCCTTAGCTAGTGTGACTCCAAGCTATTGGATCCATTAATTTCTTCCATTCCTGTCACTATAGGGACACTGTTCATGTGCCAATTATGCTTGTACTATGATGCTGAGGTGAGCAGATGGCTAATGTCAACCTGCCCAGGTGTTTTTGTCTCCTTGGCTATTCATTCTTTATTCTGCAGTGGACAAACTGACTAGCATTAACACAGGACATACAAACACATATTTATGTTTCATGCCCACTCCCACAGAATCATCTTTGTGCTTCCCTTTCCTTCAACCCAGACTTCCTTGTCTTTGATATTTCAATTATTCTCCTTCCAAGCCTCTGACCAGTGAGCCAAGTCAGGTACCTGTTCTAATTCCAGGCCCCCTTATTTTTCACATTAAATGGATAAGCGCATGCATTGCTTGAAGAAATACCCAATGGAAGGATTTTTCCTTCAGGACTACCCCTGACTGAGGCTGTAGTACAACCACAACCCAGGTACCCAGTTATACCCAGCTATTATTCCAATCTATCTATGAACAAAACCTGGCATTTTGTGCTCCTCCATTAGCTAATGATAAAAATCTTCCCACATGGTCATAATTGAGAGCTGGAGAATAGGTACTGGTGTGATGTTATTAGATCATGTGGAGATCTGGAGGTACCTGCTTGTTCTTATTCCTGGATATATATTACTTATATCTTACAACTCAGTGATGCTGGGACTGGCCAGCATTAAGACATAGTGGGTCTGGCAGAACCCAACTTATAGTAGGCAGTTTCAGTCACACTGTCACTTGATTTCTCCATCTCTACCAGGATCCAATACCTCACAAAAGACTGCTTTTTGAAAAATGTTTAACTTTTTGATACAAATATCACAGACTAGCTACAGGACTATAGGTATCTATGTTTTGATGCTCTGATTGCACTTGTCGTGAACTCCAGAGTGATTTCTTATTTGTTTGCTTATTGGTTTATTTTTACAACAGATACCATAAGTTTGAAAACAAATATGGCCCAGGTGGCAAAAGTGTTTGTACCACAGCCTAGAACTGCAGCAGAATCTTTTTCTGTTTTGGTCCCCATTTAAATCTGACAGGCTTAAAAAAGTAATTACTCTGTATATGGATCAGATTAACATTCCCACTAATATCCTACCTTAAGTATTTAAAGAAGACTGCAAAATTGCTATGATTTGAATATGTCCCTGCAAAGTTCATGTGTTGGAAATGTAATCCCTAATGCAACAGTGTTTGTTTAGAGGTGGAGCCGAATAAGATACTTGGATCATGAGGGCACAGTCCTCTTGAATGGATTAATATTGTTATTGCAAGAGTAAGTTATAAAATGTCTGATCCCTGGTCCTTCTCTTTGTCTTGCACTCTTGCACACATTCCTCCACTTTCCACATTTGACCATGGGGATGTCTCTTGTCAGATGACAGTACCATGCTCTTGGACTTCCCAGCCTTCAGAACCATGAGCCAAACAAAGCTCTGTTCTTTATAAATTACCCAGAGTGTGATATCCTGTTATACCACAGAAAATGAACTAAGACAAAGATATTGTGCCCCCTTCTTAATAGTGAGGGTTGTGAGATTCAATATTTTATGTATTACCATGAAGAGGGTATATTAGCATGTCCTGAAAAACTCTTCTACTAAAGATGTCACTAACATGGTGGGTCAATGAATTTTTGTAAGGTTTGTCTTTTACCTTCTGAAATGCATGTGTCTTACGAAGGCCTCTGACATAGTTTGGCAGTGTCGCCTCCCAAATCTTATCTTGAATTGCAGCTCCCATAATTCCCACATGCTGTGGGAGGGACCCAGTGGGAGGTAATTGAATCATGGGGATGGGTTCCTCCTGTGCTGTTCTCATGATAGTGAATAAGTCTTATGAGATCTGCTGGTGTTTATAAAGGGGAGTTCCTCTGCATACACTCTCTTGCCTGCCACCATTTAAAATGTGACTTTGCCCCTCCTTCACTTTCCACATGACTGTGAGGCCTCCCCAGCTATGTGGAACTATCAGTCAATTAAACCTCTTTCCTTTATAAATTACCCAGTCTCAGGTATATCTTTATCAGCAGTGTGAGAACAGACTAATACAGTAAATTGGTACTGTGTAGTGAGGCACTGCTGTAAACATACCCAGAAAATGTGGAAGCGACTTTGGAACTGAGTAACAAGCTGAGGCTGAAACAGTTTGGAGGGCTTAGAAGACAGGAAGATGTGGGAAAGTTTGGAACTTCCTAGAGACTTGTTGAATGGCTTTGGCCAACATGCTGATAGTAATATGGACAATGAAGTCCAGGCTGAGGTGGCCGCAGATGGAGATAAGGAACTTTTTGAGAACTGAAACAAAGGTGACTCTTGTTATGCTTTAGCAAAGAGACTGGTGGCATTTTGCCCCTGCCCTAGAGATCTATGGAACTTTGAACTTGAGAGAGATGATTGAGGGATCTGGCAGAAGAAATTTCTAAGCATCAAAGCATTCAAGAGATGATTTGGGTGCTGTTACAAGCATTCAGTTTTACGTATTCACAAAAATATGGTTTGGAACTGGAACTTATGTTTAAAAGGGAAGCAGAGCATAAACATTTGGAAAATTTACAGCTTGATGATGTGATAGAGAAGCAAAACCCATTTTCTGACAAGAAATTTAAGTTGGCTGCAGAAATTTGCATGAGTAATGAGCCAAATGTTAATCCCCATGACAATGGGGGAAATGTCTCCAGGGTGTGTCAGAAGTCTTCATGGCAGCCCTTCCCATCACAGACCCGGAGGCCTAGGAGGAGAAAATGGTTTTGTGGGCCAAACCCAGGACCTTGCTGCTTTGTGCACTCTCAGGACTTGGTGCCCTGCATCCCAGCCATGGCTAAAAGGGGCAAATGTACAGCTCAGGCACCCTTCAGAGGGTGCAAGCCCCAAGCCTTGGTGGCTTACACGTGATGTTGGACCTGCAGGTGCACAGAAGTCAAGAATTGAGGTTTGCGAACCTTCACCTTGATTTCAGAGCATGTATGGAAATGCCTGAAAGTCCAGGCAGAGATGTGCTGCAGGGGCAGAGCCCTCATGGAGAACCTCTACTAGGGCAATGTGGAAGGGAAAGTTGGTAAGAGCCCCCACACAGAGTCCTCACTGGGGCACTGCCTATTGGAGCTATGAGAAGAGGGCCACCATACTCCAGACCCACAATGGTAGATCCACTGACAACTTGCACTGTGCACCTGGAAAAGCCACAGACACTCAACACCAGCCTGTGAAAGTAGCTAGGAGGGGGTGCTGTACCCTGCAATCCACAGGGGTGAAACTGTCCAAGGCCATGGGGACTTGCCTCTTGTACCACTGTGACCTGAATGTGAGACATGAAGTTAAAGGAGATTATTTTGGAGCTTTAAGATTCCATTGCTGCCTTGTGGGATTTCAGACTGGCATGGGGCCTGTGGCCCCTTTGTTTTGGCCAATTTCTCCCATTGGGAATGGCTGTATTTACCCAATGACTGTACCCTCATTTTATTAAGGAAGCAACTAACTTGCTTTTGATTTTTACAGACTCATAGGCAGGAGGACTTGCATTGTCTCAAATAAGACTTTGGACTTGGACTTTTGGGTTAATGCTGAAATGAGTTAAGAGTTTGAGGGATTGTTGGGAAGGCATAATTAGTTTTGAGATGTGAGGACATGAGATTTTAGAGGTGCCAGGGGCAGAATGATATGGTTTCGCTGTGTCCCCACCCAAATCTCATCTTGAGTTGTAGCTCCCATAATTTCCACATGTCATGGAAGGGACTGGGTGGGAAGTCACTGAATCATGGGGCAGGTCATTCCTGTGGTGTTCTCATGATAGTGAATGAGTCTCATGAGATCTAATGGTTTTATGAAGGGGAGTTTTCCTACACATGCTCTCTTGCCTGCCACCATGTTAGACATGACTTACCTCTTCTTTCACTTCCTGCTGTGATTGTGAGGTCTCCCCAGGCATGTGAAACTGTGAGTCAATTAAACCTCTTTCCTTTATAAATTACCCAGTCTCGGTATGTCTTTATTAGCAGCATGAGAACAGATTAATATAACCTTCAATATATTTTTCACTTATTGCCAATGTGATTTTACCGTGATGTTATACTTCTATTGAACTGGCTTTAGTATTGTGTTACATGGCCAGAGGGTCCAGATCCTTTTAGTTCCTATTGTTATAGAGGTTGAAAAAGTAACAAGGGCCTAGGAAATTACCATCAATATAAAATTTTATCCATTCCAAGTGAATGCAAACTGTTTCTTTGTAAATTTATGGTAACAGTGGTGCAGCATTTCCTAGATCAATAGCCACCTGTCATATAACAGAGGCAGTCTTCATATGTTTCAGCAAAGTTCTTTGTATGAGTATATGCTGCTATAGGGTTTACTACATGTGAAAGACCACTGTTAACCTCCAGGATCTGTCTGGCTTTTGTGAGAACTAGGTTAGTGCATTAATAAAATGATTAGGATCACTATCCCTACATTTTTCAGGTTTTAAAGTATAGTGCTAAGCTGCAGATTTTTCCAGGATAGATTTTCTTTTCTTCTTCTTTTTTTTTTTTTTCCATCTTAGCTGCGACGTTTTCCAATTGACGTTTCCCATCATCATATCTGTTACCTAACCAGTCAAGTAACCAAACAGCAAGAGATTATGACTATTTATTGGGCTAGCTTACCTCAACCATGTGATCATATAATCATCATTTCTTTTGCTTATATAGATTGAAAAATTCCCTTTTTTTTCCAGATGCAATCTTGCCCATAGAGATGCCATGTTCTGATAACCACTTCTAGAGTTCTATGTGGGTCTAGTGTCCCTGATAACTATTCTAATTGTGATAGATTTATAATAATTGTATGTAGCTTTCTTCTTATCATTAAACACCTGGACACTCATTTCTTAAATATCATCCTTTTAGTTATTCACCAAATCCATTTCAATATGCTTTCTACTAATTGTAGTTCTGACCTAGGCACCACTGAGCTGCTGCTTTTTTTTCTTTTTCTTTTTTTTCTTTTCTTTTTGAGATGGAGTCTTGCTCTGTCACCCAGGCTGAAGTGCAGTGAAACAATTTCGGCTCACTGCAAGTTTTGCCTCCTGGGTTCATGCCATTCCCCTGCCTCAGCCTCCCAAGTAGGTGGGACTACAGGCGCCCACCACCATGCCCGGCTAATTTTTTGTACGTTTTTAGTAGAGACAGGGTTTCACTGTGTTAGCCAGGATGGTCTCGATCTCCTGACCCCGTGATCTGTCTGCCCCGGCCTCCCAAAGTTCTGGGATTACAGTCGTGAGCCTCTGCGCCCGGCCACCACTGAGTTTCTTAATGTGCCTTTCTCACAAGCACCTTCCTTGTTGTTTGGTAAACAAAGTATTAGACAAGCCCTCTTGTGAATAATAGTTATCCATAGGTGGCATATCTGTTCTACTGTATACTTTTTGTGAATTTTTAGTTTCTTCCACTGTCTCCCATGGTAACTCTTCCATCGTTACTTTACTTGATGGATCTTTGCTTTCTCCAAGCTTTTGAAAACCATCACAGCAGACTTTCTGTATTGTACTATTTCCTTATTCGATTCCTCTTATCTTATAGCCTCATTTTTCCCTCTATTTTTCATTTGTCTTTATGTGATTAATTATGAGAAAATTTTTATGTCTTTCTTGTGATTTATAATTTTTTTCTCCCATGGTGTTTGGTTTAATGGTGAATCCTTTTTATTAAGTTTTGTTAAATTTCAAAATATTAATTTTTATTTTTAGAAGTTTATATTTTTTAACCTGTATTCATTAATTTGATAGCATTTTACTGCTTGATGATTATTTTATTCCATCTTTTATCTACTACAAATACATATACTTTATTATTTATAAAATAAAATACAAATGTATTTTGATTAAAGGGGAAACAGATTTTCAGAAGTTACTGTGGAAAAGCAATGCCTAAAAATTAATTTTTATCCAGGCTTTTTGTTTTTTGTGGGAAGGCCCTTTGAGTAGTTTCCAATGCTGCCAGAATTACAAATCAATTTTTTTTTGAGTTCTTTTTATTTGCGTTGATTCTATAGGTGAAAAAAATATTTTATGTTTATTAATTCACATTGTTTTCACGTCTAGTGAGGCAGTACTTTTTTCATATATTTATTGACCATTTTCACTTCATCTTCTGTTGGTTGTCTATGTAGATCTTGTATCATTTCCAAAATGAATTGTTTATCTTTCCCTCACCAATTTCTGGACACCTTTTTTTCTGTATTCATAATATGACTTTCCCTTCTCATATGCATAAGTTTTTTCTCAACCATTATTTATTTATTGCTTTTTTGTATGAAGTATGTTCAAAAAGAAAATATGGATAACCAGATATATATTAAGAAACTTTTCCAGAAATAGGCCATACATTCTTATATGGTACAGCTAAAACCCCTGTGGGCTTTCTACTGTTCTGAGGGTTTTCCAGCCTCCCCTTCCCTCCCACACACACATTGACTGCCCAGCGGGTAGGGATAAGTCAAAGTGCAGACCTTTTACCCAAGGTCACACTGAAGATTTCTTTGCAAATCTTTTACTCCCCCTATTCTGGAGAGTTTTGTTCAGCCAGAAAATGAGATATAGTGTCTCTTCACCTGTTTTGAAATCTATTTCTTGTTCCCTGGGTGAGTCTTTCAGAGCTTATGCTTTCAAAATAGAGGAGGAAAATGTTGTCTTTATTGATTTCTATGTTGGGTTCTTTCATTTTCTTAAAAAAATAGCAATAAAGATAAAAAATATCAATACTATTTCTTATAACGGGATATAATGGTGTGACATGAAGTATGTACATGGGAAAGACATAGCAAAATCCATCAAAATAGAATTATAATTAATATGGAATGACAAATATTATATAATGGGATATGCAATTTAATATATGCAGATACCAAAAATGTTTTTAAAACCACAACCATTTCTAATAAAATATTGAACTCAGTCTAAGGCCAAGAGAAAACTTTGTAGAAAATAATGACCTGTATCAAATTATTAAAATGAAAAATAGGCAAGTACTGTACTATTTCCATTGATATTTAACATTGTTTAGAAAGTTCTAGATTCTATAATTGAAAGAATATACAAATATTGGAAAAAAAGAGGCAAAAATAGCTCCATGTTTATATAGCTAAAAACATCTGAAGAGACTATTTAATTCATGATAGAGAATGACTTCCCTTTCCATCAAATCATATACTAATTAGTGAGTTATGTTTCGTGAAACTGTCTACTTCCAAACATTTGCATATCTGTTACCCTCTTTTTAAGCTATCTTATTGCCTCTCTTCCTTGTCTTTATTCTACCACTTCATAGATGCAATCATTACCAAAATGTCTTTCTTAGGCTTCTTTTTTTCACTTGCTACCATATCCCCACAAGAATCACATTCTGTCCCATTTTGTCTCATAAGTTGTTTTTCTCCTTTCATATGAATAAAACTCATGTACCCACCAAGACTTCACTGAGAACTCTACATCCACCAATATATTTCTGGAGAAAGTAAGCCTAAAAGGAAAAATACTAGAATATGGTAGCCACCACAGTACAGAAATAAACAGCAAACTGTACAGAAAATGATTACTTACAAGTACTTCTCTTAAAATAAAAAGCAAGGCAAGTTGCTATTTAATGATGTTTGGACATCTTTAGATAAGAAGAAAATAGAAATAGAAATAGAAATAGAAATAGAAATAGAAATAGAAATACAATAGCCTGGAGGACATCCTTCACCCTGGCGAACTTCCTTGTGTGGTAAGCACCTTAACCTCAACAGAAACAAGGCTGTACACCTCCAGTTTTCTGAAAAACTTACCTCTGCTCATTGCTCTGACTGCCCTTATTCAAATAAGATCATTCCAGACATTCAGGTTTGAAGTCATCTTTGAATTCCTCTCCCTTTTCACATCCTTTTTATTCTATCTCTGTGATGTTGCAAAGCTTACTGCCCTTCTCACCATTCCACTGACATTTGCTTATTTCAGATTCTCTTTACCTTATACTTTTTAAAACAAATTCAAACGTCTAAGGCATTCTGAACATGTTTTGCCATACTTATCTTATTGCTATATTCATCTTTTTAAAAATGTTATAGTTTGGATATTCATCCCCTCCAATTTTCATGCTGAAATGTGATCCCCACTCTGGGAGGTAAGGCCTAGTGGGAGGTTTAAATCATGGGGTGGATCCTTTATGAATGACTTAGGATCATCACCTTGATGATGAGTGAGTTCTTACTCTCTTAGTTCATGTGTTAGTTCATCTGTTAGTTCTTACTCTGTTAGTTCATGTGTGATGATGAGTGAGTTCTTACTCTGTCAGTTTGTTACTCCTTGAAACAAATGTCTCCTTGTTTAAAGGAGTCTGGCACCTCCTCCTCTCCCTTGCTTCGTCTCTCATGCTGTGACATATTGGGTCTCTTTTTGCTTTCAACTATAGTTGTAAGTTTCTTGAGGCCCTCACCAAAGCAGATGCCTGCACTATGCTTGCTGTACAGTCCGCAGAACCATGAGCCAAAATAAACCTCGTTTCTTTATAAATTACCCAGTCTCAGGTATTTATTTATGGAAACAAAAATGGGCTAATACAAAATGTTGCATTAATAACATCTGCCACAATAAAGAAGGAAAACAAAACCTGAAATGGATATCTATCACCGCCTAAAAACTTAGCCTGCCAATTTAGGCCAAAACAGAGTTCAATCCATCCTTACACCTTGCTACCACTTTTCTCACACTCCAAGTTCTAAAGATGTTGAGCTTCTTGTAGTTCTCCCAACAAGTCCTCTTCATTTCTCAACTCGGAGAGTTGATTTACAAGTACCCTCCATCTCGAATCTCTTTCTTCTTCATCATTGCATGTTAAAACTCACCCATTATTTAAGATATGGTTTAAATGCCATCTCCTTAATGTAACACTCCAGCAGAAACAATCTCTCCTTTCTCTGAACTCCATTATATTTTATCTTCGCAAATCCTATGGCATTCATTTTCTTTATTTTACATCACAGTGATTTTCACCATTCTTTCCTTACCTGATTTGAACTTAAAGTTTGGAACCAGAACTATGACTTGAACTTTTTTTTCGTCTCCATATCATCAAGTAGAGTGCTTTCAGGGAGTAGGAAATTATTACTTATTTAACAATTGAATACTTTATATGAAATTGACCAATTAAGATTAAATTCACCCGTTGGCTAAATTTCTACAAAGTAGACTAGGTAGAAATAGCTTTAAGTGCTTATGGTTTAAAGAAAAGACTATTTTTTGGCTTATGTTTGAGTTTTTAGCTGTGAGTTTTATTGATACTTTTGGATGAAACTCCATTAGGCAGCCAAACACACCTTTGGAAGCTTTTGGAGATAGAAATTTTCTCAGACTTGCTTTTTAATGGTGAATGTAACACTTAAGGTTTTTAAAATAATGAAAAACAAAGAAAATGAACTCCTGGGGACATGTCCAGGGAATTGTTCAGCATGTCATAATCCTCATTTTTCCTACATTACAGTCAACCCATTAATGGGAACCCCTCTCCTTGGAACTTAGGTGAAAAAACTGGAAGCAGAAGACACTACCTCATTTCCACCAAAAGTAGAAAAACCCAGACTCTCCAACAAAGAAGCCCATGTAAGGAGAACACACTAAAATATGATCTTTGGTTTAAGAAAAAGTAAATCAATATCTATAGAGATTAAGAAGAAAACCATTTTTAGAACTAATGGTTCTTCTAAAATAACTTTTTTTTTTTTTTTTTTTTTTTGGAATACTATTCTGGCCAGGCACAGAATGGATCTAGAATACTCATAATAGACTATGAAGTAGGAATTATTTTCATCATTTTATAAATGAGAACTTTGGCAGCTTGGGATTATTAGTTAGTGGTAATAGCTGTAGTTACTGCTTATTATTATTATTTAACTATTTATACCTTTGGTAAATGTGTCAGATTTCTCCAGAGTTACAAAACCAATATACCATTCAGATATAGAGATGCAATAGCCTAACCAAGTTAACACGTATAATTTACTATCATAGCAACCATACAATTTATGGTCAAAATTGGAAAATTTGGGGGATAAAAATATTCTTCATTAATAATTATGCCAAAACTTTAGGTATAAACAGACAACTTCTTGGATAACTCAGAACTATTGGTCATTCTATTCATAGCTCAAACAAATAGTTTCCTTATCACCATACACATTCTAACTATCCAGCTTTCAATATTTACCTCAAAACTCAATATATTTTAGAGTGTCCTAAGTTAATAAAGCAAGTAGTATTTATATGATTTTTTCTGTTGTATGTGCTGAGTGAGCTAGAAGTTAATTTGTATTTTATTTTTCAAGGAATCAAATGATAAATTTTTCACTGTCACCACACACCTGTCAGAGAAGATTGCTGTAGAGACCTCTAAATAATATGGTTGTCCAGATAAATTTTTGGCATTTATCTAGTCTTTTCAATTCATACATAATAAGTGTACATATTTATGGACTGCATGTGATATTTTCATAGATTGCATACAGTGTGTAATGACTGAATCAGGGTAATTGGGATCCATCACTTCAAACATTATTTGTCTTGGGAAGATATCAGATCTTTTCTACTAGTCACTTTGACATATACAATAAATTATTGTTATCTATACTCACACTACTGTGCTATTAAACACTAGAATGTATTATTTCTATCTAATTGTATTGCTGTACCCATTAAGCAACTTCTCTTCTTCCCCACTTTCCTCCTACCCTTTCCAAACTCTGGTAACCACCATTTTACTCTCTACATCTATGAGATTAACATTTTCATCTTCCACATGAGTTAAAAATGCAATATTTGTCTTTCTATGCCTGTCTTATTTTACTTAACAGAATGTCCTCCATTTCATCTATGTTGTTGGAAATGACAGGATTTTATTCTTTTATGGCTTAATTTCCATTGTGTATCTATATCCCATTTTCTTATTAGTTTGTTAATGAATACTTAGGTTCACTCCTTAGCTAAGGAGCCATATCTCAGGTATTGTGAATAGTGCTGCAATAAATAGGGTAGTGCAGATATCTCTTCTATATGCTGATTTCCTTTCTTGTGGAAATTACCCAACATTGGGATTTCTTCATCATAAAGTATTTCTATTTTTAGATTTTAGATTTTGAAGAAACTCCATACTCTTTTTCATAGTGGCTGTAATAATTTACATTTCCAGCAATACTGTATAGGAGTTCTCTTTGATTCACATCCTAACTACCAAAAAACTGGTAGAACTGATAAATAAATTCAATAGTTTTGCAAGATACAAAATCAAATTGCAAAAATTAGTAACATTTTTAAATGTTATTTTTGGTATTATTTTTAAAATTTTTAGATTTTTGTAATGTGTGCTCTACTATGACTATTCTAAATAAAAATAATTCTACATTTTAAACAAAATATTCGTTAATATTTACCTTTCTGATGAGATATTTCATTGCATGAATTGTTTTAACTTTCTGCTTTTATCATTGTAAGAACACTTAACATGAGCTGTACCCTTTTAACAAATTTTTAAGTGTATCATATATTATTATTAATTATAGACAAATTATTGTACAACAGATTTCAAGAAATTCATTTTGCATAATTGAATTAAATCTTTATACCCATTTATTAGTAGCTCATTTTCCCTTCCTTCTGCTCCAGTAACAGCCTATCTGCCTTCTCCTTCTATGAGTTTGACTACTTTAGATATCTCATCTAAATAAATCAGGATTCCTTGTCTTCCTGTGACTAGCTTATTTTATTTAGTGTAATGTGCTCATGTTTTATCTATGTTGTTGTATATAGAAGGATTATCTTTTTTTAAGGCTGAACAGAAGGATTTTCTTGTATTAAGGCTGAATAATATTATATGTATATACTTAATTTTTTATTCATGTGTCAATTGATATTTAGGTGGTTTCCATATCTTGGTTATTGTAAATAGTGCTTCAATTAGCACTGGAGTGCAAATATCTTTTCGAGACTGTGAGAACAATTCTTTTTTTGTAAATACCCAGAAGTGGGATTGGTGGGTTATGTGGTGGTTCCATTTTTAATTTTGAGAAACCTCCATATGGTTTTGTGTAACAGATGTACTATTTTGCATTCCCACTAGTAGTGTACGAGGGTCTCAATTTCTCCACATCTTTGTTGACACCTGTCTTTTGATTTGTTGGTAATAGGGATTCTAACCTGCGAAGTGATAACTCATTGTGTTTTTGACTTGTACTTCCCTAATTACTAGTTAAGTTGAGCATCATTTCATATACTGCTTGGCCATTTGTGCATATTTTTTGAAGAAAGGTGTATTAAAATTTTTAGACTGCTTTTCAACTTGGGTTGGTAATTTTTTTTGCTATTGAGTTATATAAGTTATTTATGTGTTTGGAAATTAACTTTTTATCAGGTATATGGTACACAAATATTTTCTCCCATTCTGTAGGCTGCCTTTTCACTTTGTTAATTGTTTTATTTGCTGTGTGGAAGCCTTTTAGTTTGATGCAGTCCCTCTACTTTTGCTTATGTTGTCTGTGCTTTTAGTGTCTTATTCATAAAATTATTACCGTGGCCAATATCCTGAAGGTTTTCTCTGATGTTTTTATAATGTCTCTGATGTTTTCTTTAAAGAGCTTTACAGTTTCAGGTCTTATGTTTATATAAGTCCTTAATCCACTTTGAGTTGCTTTTATGTACACTATATAATAAGGGTAATTTTCTTCTTTTGCATGTGGATATCCAGTTTTCCTAGCTCCATTTGTTGAAGTGACTATCCTTTCTTCAGAATGTATACTTGGCAACCTTGTTGAAGATCAGTTTACTATATATGTGTGGATTTATTTCTAGGCTCTCTATTCTGTTCCACTGGTCTGTATATCTGTGTTTATGCCAGGACCATATTGCTTTGATTACTGTAGCTTTGTAATATATTTTAAAATCAGGAAATGTGGTATCTCCAGCTTTGTTTTTTGTTCTCAAGATTGTTTTGGCTGTTGGGAATTCACTTGGATTCTACATAAATTTGAAAATTGTATTTCTATTACAATAAACATGGATTTTTTAGTAAATATCCACTGAATATAGATCTTCTTAGACTTTCTACACTTCATGATTCAGTCTAGGAAGGTTGTATGTTTCTTGGAAGTTATCCACATCTTCTAGATCATCTAATTTTCTGACTTCTAGAAGTGATATAGTTTCTAATGGTTCTTTTTTATTGCTATGGCATAAATTATAAAACCTCCTCTTTCATACTTGATTTTATTTAAGTTATCTCTGTTTTTTTCTTAGTCTTGGTAATGGTTGAAAAATGTCTATTTTGTTTATGCTTTCAAGAACCAGCTCCCTAATTTCACTGATACTGTTTTTCTATTTTCCATTTTGTTCATTTTTTCTGTATTCTTAAGAATTCCTCTCCTTCTACTAACTGGATTTTTTTAAGCAATTCTTTGAAGGATAAAGTTAGGTTGTTTAAAATCTTTCCTCTTTTTAAAATATAGGCCTGTATCACTGTAAACTTTCCACTTAGTACTGTTTCTTCTATATGTCATTAGTTTGAGTATGCTGTCTTTTTATTTTCATTTGTTTCAAGATAATGTCTAATTTTCTTTTTTTTTTTTTTTAATTTTATGACCCACTGGTTGCTCAAATGTGTTTTTATTTTGACGTTTGTGAATTTCCTGGGTTCTCTATTGCTATTGATTTTTAGTTTTATTGTATTGTGGTCAGAAAAGGCATTTGGTATCAATTACATCTTCTGGAATTTTTCTCTATTCAGTTTTTTAATGTTGGCTTTGTATATTCAGGTCCTCTCATATTGGGTAAAAATATATCTATAATTACTGTATCTAACTGGAAAATTGACCTTATTATTATTATATAATGTCCTTTGTGTTTTGTGACAGATTTTCACTTAAAGTATATATATTTTTAAATACAGCCAACCCTGCTGTCTGTTACAATTTGAACGGAATATCTTTTTTCATCCCTTCACTTCTATCAGATATGTCATTAAATTTAAAGTGAGTCTCTTGTTGATATAGTATAGCTGTGTGTCCCCACCCAAATCTCATGTTGAATTATAATTCCCAACTTTGGGAGAGGGACCTGATGGGAGTTGATTGGACCATGGGTACAGAGTTCCCCCTTGCTGTTCTCATGATAGTGAGTGAGTTCTCATGAGATCTGGTTATTTAAAAGTGTAAAGCACTTCCTCCTTTCTCTCTGTCTCCTGCTCTGCCATGGTAAGAAGTGCTCGCCTCCCGTTTGTCTTTTGTCATGATTGTAAGTTTCCTGAGGCCTCCCAGCCATGATTCCTGTAGAGTCTGCAGAACTGTGAGTCAATTAAACCTCTTTTCTTCATAAATTACCCAGTCTCAGGTAATTCTTTATAGAAGTGTGAGAACAGTCTAATACACTTGTAGACAGCATATATTTGAATCTTGTTTTGTTTATCTGTTAAGCCACTCTTATGTCCTTTGAAAGAGTTTAGTCCATTTACATTTAAAGTAATTATTGATAGAAAAGGGCTTAACTACTGCAATTTTGTTTATCATTTGCTCGGTGTTGTCTAGTTCTGTGTACCTATTTCTCTTTTACTGTCTTTCCCTGCATTTTATTATTTTTTATTACAATGCATTGATCCCTTTATCTTTTTTTATGTTGTAAGTCTTTTTCTGTGGGTAGTTTTTGTGGTTACTACTGGACTTAAATAAACCAACTTATAAGAGTCCATTATAAGCTGATAAAAGCTTAATTTTTTTTACATACAAAAATTCTACATTTCTACTTCCTCTCCCTTAACACTTTGTTATTGATGTTACTATTTGCAGCTTTTGTACTGTGCTTTCATTAACATAATTTATAGTTATGTTTATGTATCTTTGTTATATTTATGTAGTCATGTCTTTGTATCTTTTACACTAGAATTAAAAATGATTTTCTCATCAACATTACAGTATTACACTATTCTGTATGTGTTTTGATATTTACCTATACCAGTCAGTTCATGTTACTGTTTAGCATCAGTTTCTTTCAACTTCAAGGACTCTCTTTAGCTTTTCTCATAAGCCAGGACTAGTGGTGATGAACACACTCAGAATTTGTTTCACAAGGAGTTTTCATTACTTACTTTTTTTGGAAGAAAATTTTTGCCACATGTAGTATTTTTGACAATTATTTATTTATATCTCATTAGTGCTTTGAAAATATCATCATACTCCCTTCTGGCATGCAGTGTTTCTCCTGAGATATCTACTGATAGTCTTATAGATTTCCCTTATGTATGAAAATCACTTTTCACTTACTGCTTTCAAAATTCTCCTTTTGTCTTTGACTTTTGCCAATTTGATTATAATTTTTCTAGGTATGGATTTTTTTGGATTTTCGTCATTTGGGTCTTGTTAAGCTTCTAGACATGGATGTCCATTTTCTTCCCCAGATTTTGGAAGTTTTCATCTATCACATGTTTAATATTCTTTCCTCCCCTTTATCTCTCTCTTCTTCTGGGATTTCCATAAGGCAAGTATTTGTCTACCTGGAATGAAATTTGAGGTGTTTTAATATTTGTTTGAATTTTCAGTGTTTGCTGAGATAAATAAGTGTATATTTTTTAAAGCCAGTGGAGGGGGTGTATGATGAAAGATATAATGTAGGGATGGAAAGACTAGTTAGCAGTCTTTGGTGAATAATGGTCATAATAAAATGATTGTTGAAATGATAATTTTGTGGAATATTTACAAGTGGCATATTTTTCTGTTGCAAAAATCTCTGCAGGGAAAGGGCTGCATTGAGCAGAACAGAACTATAATTACTAATGTGACTGATAAATCAAGCTTCTTGGGGCAAGTACTATGGCTGATAGTGACAACTTATGCCTTGCATTTGGATTGGGTTCCTTCTCCTTAAGTGATCTGTGGGAGGCTGCATATTTTCTAAATATCTTTCTGATTTGCATACTTGCTAAGGAATTTTATTCTCTTCCATGATAATTCTGTATTTGCACTAATATAATTAGCTGTTCTATGAATTAACTTACCCCTCCTTTACAGTAACTAGGAATAGAAGGGAACATCTTCAATGTGGGAAAAAATATTTATAAAAAATACTATAGCTAACATTATGCTTAACGGCAAGAAACTATCATTAGAAACAAGGCAAGGATGTCTCCTCTTATCACTTCTTTTCAGCATCATACTGGAAATCCTAGCTAATGGAATAAAATAAAATAAGATACTGACATGGAAAAAGAAACAAAACTGTCTTTGTCCACAGATGACATAATTTTAATATAGAAAATCCAAAAGAGTCAATAAAGGAAGTCTTGAAAGAAATAACCCTAGGGTTAATATATAAAAGTCACTTGTTTTTCTATATAGCAGCAATAAAAAAAAGTGGAATTTGAAATCAGAAAGCAAAATCATTTACGTTAGCACCAAAAATTATAACACGTAGGTAAATTTTTTTAAAAGTACAAGATTTTTATGAAGAAAACTAAAAAATGCTAATAAAAAATTAAAGAAGAATAATATAAATGGAGAGTTACTGTCAAGATGCAGTTCTTGCCCTTAGATTTAACACAAAAACAATCACAATACTAAGGTTTGTTTTATTTATTTATATTTTTGTCAGTATTAACAACCTGATTTTAAGTTATTCAGAGATAAAAAGACTCAAAACATGTAACATAATTTTGAAGGAAAAAAAAGCTGGAAGACTGATACTATCCAAATTTAAAACTTATAATAACATTATCATAGGACAAAAGAATATTACAAACAGATCAATGCAACAAAATGGTCCCAAATAGATCCATATAAATATAGTCAACTGATTTTTTCACAACTAAGCAATGACAGTACAATGAAGCAAAGATAGTCTTTCCCACAAATAGTGCTGGAAATCTTTATGCAAAGAAAAAAAAAAAGAAAAGAAAAAAAAGGAATCTGGATAAAGACTGTATTTTTCATACACAAAAAAGTCAAAATGGATTATAGAAGTAGACAAAAAATTCATTAAAATTAAAAATTTATCTCAGGAGAATGAAAGAAAAAGCCCCAGATTAAGAAAATAATTGCAAAATAACAACTCATTTAAGAACCTTTATCCAAAATAGACAAATAACTTGAGACTCATCAATAAGAAAATGAACAACTTGATTAAAAAGTAGGCCAAGACCTTAACGGACACCTCACTAAAGAAGATAAACAGATGGCAAGTAAACATATGAAAAACATATGAAAAGATATTTTACATCATGTCATCATAGAAATATAAATTAAAACAATCAGATACCACCACACAATCATTAAAATGGACAAATCCAGAACCTTGACAACACTCTGACCATATGATTCAGCAATTGTAGTTTTTGGTATTTACCCAAATGAGTTGAAAAGTTTTTTCTACACAAAAACTGCACACAGGTATTTACAGCACCCTTATTCTTAATCGCCACAACTTAGAAGCAATCAAGATGGTTGAACTCAGCAATCAACATGAAGGACTCAGTAGTTTAGTGGATAAATAGATTCTTATTCATTCAGATAATGGACTATTTTTCAGCAACAAAAAGAGATAAAGTGTCAAGTCATGAAAAGACATGGAAGAACCTTAAATGTATACTATTAATAAAAGAAGCCAATCTTAAAACTACATATACTGTATGCTTCCAAGTATATCACATTCTGCAAAAGGCAAAAATCTGGGGACAATAAAAAGAGCGGTGACTGCCAGGAGTTAGGGGACAGGGAAGGATAAATGGGAAGAGCACAGAAGACGTTTAGGCTGGTGAAACTTCTGCATGATAGAGTTGTAGGAGACACATGTGATTTGAAATTCGTCCAAAGCCATGGAATACATTTGTTCAAAGCCAAGAATGAACCTGAATATAAACCATGGCCTTTGGGTAATAATAATCTGTCAATATAGTTTCATCAATTTTAAATGATGTACCACTTTGGAGGATAATGTTGATATTGGGGTAGGCTATGCAAGTGTGGTGGCAGGAGGTTTATGGTAAATCTAAATAAAGTCTATTTTATTTAGAAAGCATAATTTCTACTCAATTTTAAGGAGCTTACCCTTTCTTATCAACTGTGATGGTTAATATTGAATGTCAAGTTGATTGGATTGAAGGATGTAAAGTGTTGATCCTGGGTGTGTCTCTGAGGGTATTGCCAAAGGATATTACCATTTGAGGCAGTTGGCTGGGTAAGGCAGACCCACCCTTAATCTGGGTGAGCACCACCTAATCAGCTGCCAGCAAATATAAAGCAGGCAAAACAAACAAAAATAAAAGTGAAAAGACTGGACTGGCCTAGCCTCTCAGCCTACATCTTTCTCCCATGCTGTATGCTTCCTGCCCTTGAACACAGGACTCCAGGTTCTTCAGTTTGGGACTCAGACTGGCTCTCCTTTCTCCTCAGTCCCAGAGCCTGTGGAGGGCAGAATGATTTTTGTGGACCAGGCCAGGGTTCCATTGCTCTGTTCATCCTTGGATGTTGCTCCCTTCATCTAGGCTGCTTCAGCTCCAGCTTTGGCTAAAAAGGCTCAAGGTACAGCTCAGGTTGCAACTCTGAATGATGTAAGCTATAAGCCTTGGTGGCTTTGATGTAGTCTTAAAGCTGCAGATTCTCAGAGTAGAGGAGGCATGACAGCTTCCACCTAGATTTCAGAGGATGTATGATATGGTTTGGCTCTGTATCCTCACCCAAATCTCATGTCAAACTCTACTTTCCAATGTTGGGGGAGTGACCTGGTGGGAGGTGATTGGATCATGGGGGTAAATTTCCCCCCTTGCTATCCACATGGTAGTGAGTTCTCATGAGATCTGATGGTTTAAAAGTGTGTGGCACTTCCACCCTTGCTCTCTGTCTCTTCTGCTGCCATGTGAGGAAGGTGCTTACTTCCTTTTTGACTTCTGGCATGATTTGAAGTTACCCAAGGCCTCCCAGTCATGCTTCCTGTTAAGCCTGAAGAACTGTGAGTCACTTAAACCTCTTTTCTTCATAAATTACCCATTCTTAGGTAGTTCTTTTTAGCAGTGTGAGAATGAACTAATACATTGTATGAGAAAGGCTGGGTGCTTGGGCAGAGCCCCTGCAGAAAGCATCTACTAGGGCATGGCCAAGGGGGAATTGTGGGGTTGAAGTCTTCCTACAGAGTTCTCACTCAGGCACTGCCTAAAGGAGCTGTGGGAACAGGGTCATTGTGTTTTAGAATCCAAAATGGTAGGTAGATCAACTGGGAGGTTTCATCCCTGAGCTTAGAAAAGTGGCAGACTCTCAATTCCAACCCATGAGATCAGCTACCTGAACTGTGCCTAGGAAAGTCCACAGTGGTGGGGCTGTGCAAGGCCTTGGGCGCCCACCCCTCACACAGGGATGCTAGACATAGAGTCAAAGGAGATTATTTTAGAACTCTAAGATTTAATGACTGCCCTGTTGGGTTTCAGTCTTGTGTGGGGCCTATAGCCCCTTCCTTTTGGACAGTTTGTCTCTTTTTGGAGTGGGCATGTTTACCTAACTCCTGTGCTCCTATTTTATCTTAGTAGTAAATAATTGATTTTTATTTCATAGGCTCAAAGGTGGAAGGAGAGAAGTTTCAGATGAGATTTAAGACTTTGGACTTAATGCTGGAATGAGTTAAGACTTTGGAAGACTGTTAGGAAGAGACGACCATATTTTGCAGTATGAGAAGGATATGAAACTTGGGAGTTCAGTGATGAAGTAATATAGTTTGGATATTTATCCGTTCCAAATCTCATGTCAAAATGCAGTTTCCCAGTGTTGGAGACAGGACCTGATGGGACATGCTTCTATCATGTGGGCATATCACTCATGAATGGCTTAACACCATCGCTTTGGTGAAGAGTGAGTTCACACCAGATCTGGTTGTCTAAAAATGTACAGTACCTCCCCCACCTCACTTGCTCTCGCTCTTGCCATATGAGATACCTGTTCCTCCTTTGCCTTCTACCGTGATTGTAAGCTTCCTGGGGCCTCTCCTGAAGTCGATGCCAGTACCACACTTCTTGTACTGTCTGCAGAACTGTGAGCCAATTAAACCTCTTTTCTTTATAAATTATCCAGCCTCAGGTATTTCCGTACAGCAGCACAATAATGGCCCAATTTAGCTAGTAAGACATTATTCCTGAGTTTGTCTGTGAGGGCGTTTCTGCAATAGGTTAATATTAATTGGTGAACTGAGTAGAGCAGATGGGTTTCCCAAGATGGGTCTGCATCATGCAATTAGTTCAGGGCCTGAATAGAGCAAAAACAAAAAACAAAGAAGAGCAGTTTGTTCTTTCTGCTTGTGCTGACATCATCATCTTGACTTCAATGCTTCTGATTCTCAAGTTTTTGGACTCAGATGGATACTTACACAACTGGTCCTCTGATTCTCAGGCCTTTGGACTTGGACTTAATTATACCACCTGCTTATTGGTTTTCTAGCTTGCAGATGGCAAAATGTGAGACTTAGTCTCCATAACTTCATGAGCCAATTCACATAATTAATATTCACATGTGTGTGTGTACCTATATCTATATATCTCCTATTGGTTCTGTTTCTCTGGAAAACCCTGACTAACACGGAGGTGTGTAGTACATGGCCAAGGAATAGTGGAGGAATTAATTAATAAAAGCATATATTCATAAATTATAGTAGCTACACATGATACAAAGGCATAAGTGTTTTAATTAATGTGATGTCATCATAGAAAAATACATGTCTCTTTTGTTAGGTAGAGCTTATAATTGTAACATTTACTAGACAAATTTAATTTCCTAATCATTAATCATTTCCTTAATCAAACTTGGTTATTGCCATGAGTGGTTTCTTATCTACTTTCTCCAGCTTTCTGGCATTTGGACCATGACTGCATTAGTCACTTTTTAGATCCCCATATTTAGGCAAATGCAGTTTTTATTGCTCTCTCATCCCATCTCAATCAGATTCCTTCCACAAGCCCAAATATAATTGGAATCCTTATGAACAATTTAGAAATTCTAAGCTTATACTTGTGAACTTCTGGCTTTTTTCACACACATCCCAATTTGCTCTGCCTTTACATAGCTGTCAAATAATTTAGACTAGCCTGACTAGCCATGGAAGCATGCTGTAACTGATTGTAACTATATATATAGTTAGTTTTATATATATATATATATATATATATATATATATATATATATATTTCCTCAGCTATATATATATCTGAGGAAAGAAGGAGAGTCTGAATTTTTTTAAAGGTTTTTATCTAAGGGTTGTCTCTACTCAGCCTATCTTCACCCCCCCCTTTTTTTTAACTAATACACTATTTCTCTGTTTTTCTAGAATGAAAATAATAATATATTTAACAGAATATATTGCTATGAACAACAATGTTGGAGTACGCAGAATATGTGGGTTTTGATTTTCCTCTCTACTTATTATTTCTATATGCATTTAAGTATTTCACTTCATCTTTATGGACTCAAATTATCACTTCTGCAAAATGTTACATTACTTGCCTTAAACTAGAGATGGATACTGGAATATATCCTGAGTGGCCACTTAGCTCCTGGATCTATAATCTTAGCTTAGCAGAGGGTTGTTGTAGCAAAATAGTTACTCCTGAAAACATGAAGTACCAACACTTACATCCATTTAGAATTTATAGAGTCAAGTACTCACCAAAACATCAAAACAGATATTTCTTTTCATAGGAGAAGGATAGTAAAGAAAGGGCATTTGTACATGTTTCCACTCTACATCCATCCAGCCCTGTCAGTCCATTCCATAGTTCTCTATTTAATAATGGTTACAATGGAAAATAGTATTTTAAAAATTTAACAAAGACGTGTATATTAAATTATTCAGTTTTCAGATTTACTTCTTTCCCAAATTACACATTCTCTTGCATAAATAATACATGAAAACAGCAAGTGAATTTTCAACTATTTTACTCTCTGCTTTTAACAGTACCTCAAATAATTGTGAAATACAGATCTCAGAGCTAGAGGAGAGTCTCCAGAGACCTGTTCCTTCCAGGTGACTGTTTGATTTAAGCTTGCAGCAGTTCTAAGGGATGTCAGTGTCTAATGACCGGTGGCCTCTTGAAAAGTTGCGAGTTGCGGTTTTTATTCCATCCTCTGAAAAATCGTCAATAGATGCAGAATTGAGCAATATTTGTTACTATTTCAAGGAAAAGACCAATTGGAAATGGATTAGAAGAGGATAAAAAAAGTCAGGCATTTTAACTTTACATTTCACAGCATGGCTTTGGAGAACCAGCAAAGCACATGACTTCTTAGACCTGGATTCAAGTACTGGCTGTGTCAATAATTACCAGTGTGACTTTGAACTTTAATTTCCACCTCCTAATAAATGAGTTGATTGCTATGAATGAAATGTAAATTCATTTTTTTCAATTATAAAGTTAATATATACAAATCACTGTAAAACTTGAAAACAGAAGTATTAAAAATCTAAAATCACTAATAAGAGCACAGCTATTTTTCATGTTGTTAAAAATATAATTGTGTGATTTGATTCATATATAGAAAGTATAATTGATTTTTTTCACAGGTATTGATTATAATTTAGCTTTTATCATTTTTAAATTACAAAAGACTGTGATGAAAATCTTTCCATATTTATGTTAGTCCATATCTTTTATTATTCAGTAATAGGAAAATATTAGATCAAAGGATACCACTAAATTAGAATGAACATTTGAAAAAATCTTAAATTCGCAGCTAAGATTGTCAGTTTTCATGAAGATTCAGAAGATATAGAAGGATGGGGAAAGACCAATTTATGGCCAAGAAAGCTCTAAATTTAGCCTTTGCTGAGGATAATCAACTAGAGCGCTCTGCACAAAGTTCATCCTCAGCAAGACCCTATTTTATTAAAAATAAAAGAAAAAAAATCTAAAGGAGAGAAAAAATCTTAATGGTGAGGTTACAAAAAACTGTATATATTACATTGAGCTTTCAGGCTTGTTTCTCTGAACTGGCTCTTTGTGGTACCTGCAGACATTTTCAATAATTGTTGTACATGATTTCTGGTATATCCAATGTCAGGGAAACATTTTGCTGAGGAGTAATTTTGCTTGTGTATTTGAGAGACAAAAAACATTGCAACATTTTTGCTCTGGCTGCATACCTTTGGGTTGAACTTTTTTTTTTTTTTTTTAATCTATCACCTCTTTGGCTCTATTACTAACTTCTGTTTTTTTTTTTTTATTATTATTATACTTTAAGTTCTAGGGTACATGTGGATAACGTGCAGGTTTGTTACATATGTATACCTGTGCCATGTTGGTGTGCTGCACCCATTAACTCATCAGCACCCATCAACTCGTCATTTACATCAGGTATAACTCCCAATGCAATCCCTCGGGTTGAACTTTTAAAGCATCATGTCTGTCAGTCTACCGTACAGTCTGTTATTTAACTGTCATATTAGGGAAGGTAAGTGTGCATTCTCCAAATCTGTCACTAGATGGAAGAAGAGAACTTTCATTAGCTTCTAGTATGGGCATTTTTACTTGGTAAAATTTCAATATAGGTAGCAGTTAGATTCCATTAGAGAAATGGATTTGGTGAGATGCTATTATAGCTGCTTGAAGCCACTGGCAAATTTTGTTTGTCTTCCAAATGTTTAGAATATCCCTCAATGAATGGAACTAGAGAAATTTGTAGCGCCTTCTCTCTATGGTTGCAAGGTTATGCGGTTATGCTGAGAAGTGGCCATTGTTGTTGAACAAGTTTGTCAGTCTGGAGGTCTTGCGGATATACATCAGTCCATCCATCTTTGGCCCTGGATCTTTTGTGGGTAGCTCTTTGCCATTCCTCTGAGCAGACTGTAGCTTGATCAGGAGCATGGTCAAACTGACAACACTTCCTTCTCAAAGATACAGATTAAATTTTGCAGTGGTATGTGCCTATCTCTTTAAGATTGCAAATTTGTTTTTTTGTAACTCCCAGTCATTTGACTATTTCATATTGTTTAAACCTGGCTTTCAGTTGCTCATATCTAGACACCATGACCCTTTCTGTCTTGATGTCCCTCCAATATCTTTGATCAGATTTTAAAAATATTGTGTACATAATCTAGTTTTTTTCTTAATGAAAGGATTTATGGAAATTACACAGACTGCCATGGCCATATGACTCTAATTTGTTCAAATATGCCTTGCATAGACACACATCTTTGTATACCAAGTAGGTTGTAATTATATGTTACATCAATTTTAGCATTGAATACTTAACAATAAATACTATTATGTAATGCATCTTTTGAATTTTCTAACATATTAAATTCAATACTTTAAAAAATTTGTTTTCTTCTATTTTATTTTGTTATTTTATAGTGATCCAGACGCAACATGAGAACTGCAATCTTGACAAACATTAAGTTTACATTATTGTTGACTATAGGGATGTTATACAGCAGATAGCTAAATATTTTTATATTTATTAATTTTTTATTTATATTTATATTTTATTTATTTATTTAATTTTACTTATATTTATCTTGTTTGACTAAAACTTAATACCTATTTTCTTTGACAATCATGATTCCACATTTTGATTCTATGAATCTGACTAACTTAAATGCTTCATGTAAATGCTGTCATGCCGTACTTTTCTTTCTTTACATGTGTTTTATCTCACTTAACATAATGTGTTCCAGGTTCATCCATGTTGTCACATATTGCAGAATTTCCTTCCTTTTAAAGGCAGAATAGTATTTCATTAGTTGTACGTATCACATTTTCTTTATCCATTCAGATACCAATGAACATCTAAATTGTTTCCACATCTTAGCTGTTGTGAATAGTGCTTCAGTGAACATTGAAGTGCTAATATCTCTTTGAGATTCTTATTCCAGGTTTTTTTTTGGAGAAGCATCTAGAAGTAAGATGACTGGTTATAGGGTAGTTCTATTTTTAATTTTTTAAGAAACCTCCATGCTGTTTTCCATAGTGGCTTCACAATTTGACATCTGCATTAACAGTGTAAAAGGAATCTAATTTCTCCATATCCTTGCCAATATTTGTTATCTTTTAGGTTTTTTGATAATATCCATCCTAACAGATATGAGGAGATATCTGATTGTAGCTTTCATTTTTATATCTCTAAAGATTAGTGATGTTGAGCAATTTTTCATGTACCTGTTTGTCATTTGTATTTCTTCTTCGTGTGTGTATGAGACAAGGTCTTATTCTGTCACCCAGGCTGGAGTGTAGTAGTGCAATCATAGCTCACTGCAGCCTCAACCTCCTGGGCTCAAGTAACTCTCCCATCTCAGTCTGCAGAGTAGCTGGGACTATAGGCATGTGCCACTATGCTTGGCTAATTTTTTTATTTTTTGTAGAGATGAGGTCTTGCTATGTTGCCCAGGCTGGTCTTGAACTCCTGTCCTCAAGCAATCCTCCCACTTTGGCCTCTCAAAGTGCTGGAATTACAGGCGTGAATCTGTGCCCAGGCATGTATGTCCTCTTTGAAAAAATATCCATTTCAGTACTTTGTCTATTTTTAGTGACCTAAATTTTGTGGGATTTTTTTAGTGGTTTTGATATTGAGTTATAGAAGTTTCTTATGTATTTTGAAAAGTAATCCCATATCTGATAATATGGTCAGAAATATGTTCTCCCATTTGGTAAGTTTTCTCTCTCTTGATTTGTTTTCTTTGCTATGAAGAAGCTTTTTAGTTTGATGTAGTCCTCTGTGTCTATTTTTGCTTCAGGTACTTGGGCTTTTGGTGTTATATCCATAAAATCATTGCCAAGACTAATATGATAAAACATCTCCCTATGTTTTCTTTAATATGTTTACAGTGTCAGATTTTACACTAAAGTTTCTAATCTATTTTGAGCTTTTTGTGTATGGTAAATATTTATCCCTGCTCTCTTTTTGTTACCATTTGGATAGAATATATTTTCCGATCTCTTCATTTTTACCCTATGTGTGGTTTTAAATCTACAGTGAGTTTTTTTATGAATAGTATATTTGGGTCTTTTTAAAAAAATTTTATTCAGCTACACATATTTTGATTGCAGTATTTAGTCTATTGAAATTTAAATTAATTATTGGTAGTGATATAGCTATGATTACATTATAACTGTTTAATGAGTCTCTTTTAGTACCTTGTCTCCTTTATTGCTGTCTCTCTTTGTGTGTTGTTGTTTTTATATTAATATGCTTTCATCCTTTTTTATTTTGTGTAACTTGTAGAGGATTTTGTTGTGACTACCTGTGGGTTATATAAAATACCTCATAGTTATAAGAGTCTATTTTAAGCTGATAAGAACAAGTTCAATTGAATACAAAGCTCTACATTTTTTCTCTTTCCCCACACACGTTTAATGCTATTGTCATCTCAATTTACACCTATCGTTATTTTGTGTGTTTTAATATATTTTTACTTATTAAATTTGTAATAGTTTTTAAACTTTTATACTAGAATTAAAAGTGATTTACTTGCCACTATAGTATATAGTATTCTGTATTACTCTACATATTTACCTTTAACAATGAATTTTATATTTTCTTATGTTATTGTGGTGCTATTTAGCATTTTTTCTTTTCAAGTTGAAGAACTTCCTTTAGCATTTCTTGTAAGCAGGCCTAGCAGTTATAAACTCCCTCAGATTTCATTTGATGGAGAAGTTCTTCATATTTTCTTAATTTTTGAAAGATAATTTTAAACTCTAGGTTAACTTTTTTTCTTTCATCACTTTGAATAAAACATCTTATGCACTCTGGCCAGCGAGTTTTCTGCTAAACTTTCTACTAAGAGTTTTATGAAGATATAAGTGACAAATTGGTTTTCTCTTACTGCTTTAAAAATTCGTTATTTTATCTTTTGCCAGTTTGATTTTAATATGTCTTCATTTGGACTCATTTTATTTGATGTACTTCGGGTTTTGGGATTTGGATGTCCATTGCCTTTCCAGATTTAGGACGTTTTCAGCTCTTATTTATTTGAATAATCTTTCTTGTTTTTTCTTTCTCTTTTATTTTACAATTCCATAATGCATTTACTGGTCTGCTTGATTGGTCTTATCATTCTCTTAAAATTTCTCCAACCTTTTAAATTATTTTATTTTTAATTTTTACTCACCTAAATGAATTATTTGCGGTGACCTGTCTGAGTTTGCTGACCCTTTTTTCTGCCTAATCCAATCTTCTCTTAAACTCCTCTAGTAAATGTTTCAGTTCAGATATTGAATTATTTGGTCCCATGATTTTAGTTTGGTACTTTTTAATATTTTTTATCTCTATGAAAATTCTCATTTTTTTCATGTATTGCTTTTTGGACCTCAGTGAGCATCTTTCTGGGATTTGATTTTCAGTTATCTGTCAGGTAAATCATACAACTCAATTTCATTAGATTGGTTTCTGAAATTTTATCCTGTTCTTTTGTTTGGAATATCTTTGCCCAGTTAGTTCTTTCTCTTGTCTGTCTGTGTTGGTGTTTGTGCATTAAACAAAGCAGTCTTCTTTCCCAGTCTCTACAGACTGGCCATATATAGGAGAAGACTCCATCTATCAGCTTAACCAGAGATCCCAGGAGCCTCTATCAACAATTTCCCATCCCAAAGAGAAACACATCACTGTGGCTTTTGTCTTCTCACTTTGTGCTGAGTTGGGGGTGAGGAGGAAGCTATGATGTCTACCAATAATAGTTAGACCTTTGACAGGTCTAACACAGCCACATCATAGGCTGTCAAAGTTCAGGACTAGTGGGACAAATGCTGATTCTTTGGACACCCCTGGAGATTTCGAAGTGATGGACACACGAATCAACTCTTTTTCTCCCCAGCAGTGATTTTTTTATCTGCTCATTCTGTGCTGAGCTATTTTTTTAATCTGCTCATTCTGTGCCAAGTAATCATTGGCATTTGTAGTATTTTTGTTTGTTTGTTTGTTTCGATTTCATTTAGTTCTTCTCTCATCTTGGACATTTCTTTTCTTCTGCTGGGTTTGGGTTTGGTTTGTTCTTGTTTCTCTAGTTCCTTGAGGTGTGACTTTAGATTGTGTGTTTGTGCTCTTTAAGACTTTTTGATGTAGGCATTTAATCCTATGATCTTTCCTCTTAGCACTGTTGTTGCTGTAACCCAGAGGTTTTGATAGGTTGTATCACTATTATCATTCAGTTCAAAAATTATTTTAATTTCCATCTTGATTTCATTGTTGACCCAACAATCACTCAGGAGCAGGTTATTTAAGTTTTATGTATTTGGATGGATTTGAGGATCCGTTTTAAAGTTGATCTCCAATTTTACTCCACTGTGGTCTAAAAGAGTACTTGATATTCTTTCAATTTGTTGAGACTTCTTTTGTAGTCTACCATATGGTCTATCTTGGAGAATGTTCCATGTGCTTATGCATAGAATGTATATTCTGCTGTTGTTGGATAGACTGTTCTGTAAATATCTGTTAAGTCCATTTTTTCTAGGGTATAGTTTAACTACAGGTTTCTTTGTTGACTTTCTGTCTTGATGACCTGTCTGGTGCTGTCAGTGGAGTATTGAAGTCGTCCACTATCATTGTGTTGCTGTCTATCTCATTTCATAGGTCTAGTAGTGATTGTTTTATAAATTTGGGAGCTCCAGTGTTAGGTGCATATATATTTAGGGTTGTGATATTTTCCTACTGGACTAGTGCTTTTACCATTATTTAATGTTCTTCTTTGTCTTTTTTAACTGCTGTTACTTTAAAGTTTTGGTTTTTTTTTTTTTTTTGGTTCTGTATAAGAATAGCTACTCCTGCTTGCTTTTGGCTACTATTTGCATGGAATATCTTTTTCCACCCCTTTACCTTAAGTTTATGTGAGTCCTTATGTGTAAGGTGAGTCTCTTGAAGACAGCAGATGGTTGGTGAATTCTTATCCATTCCACCATTCTGTGTCTTTTAAGTGGAGCATTTAGGCTATTACATTCAATATTAGTATTGTGATGTGAGATACTTTCTATTCGTCATGCTATTTGTTACCTGATACCTTGGTTTTATTTCATTGTGGTATTTTTTGGGCCCTGTGAGATTTACACATCTACTAGATTTACTTATTTATACATTTTATAGTTATGGAAAACTAAGTTGGATCAAATCCTTTGCTATCACATACATTCCATGATGAATGTCTTTTTGTCTATGCTTATCTTTATGTATACTTTTCAGTAATTTTTTAGAATTTATTTCTCAAAAGAGTTCATTGAATCATTCTGTATATGAATTCTGAAGTTCAATAATTTCCAAAGTGGCTTTATCAGTAGATTTACATGTCTACTAGCAAAACTTTGTTTTTGGCCTCTGCACACCTTAGCCAATACTTTGTGTTATGCTTTTTCTAATTTTTGCCATTCTTATGGATATTGAATGCCATCTAATTGAGATGTCGTTTTCATATAATTAAATTTGATAGATATTAACCTTTTGTTGATTTAGACTTGCAGATATCTTTTTATAGTTTGTCTATTCACTTTGTCTATTGTGTCCTTAGATTGAACTAGAATCTTTACTATTGATGTAATAACATATGTCAACATTTTGCTTTATGATTTGTGTTTCTGTGTGTGTGTGTGTGTGTGTGTGTGTGTGTTTAAAGACAATTTTACTTAGTGAAAAATATATTATCCTATCTTCTTTTGGAAGGATTGAGTGTCCTTTAACATTAAATCCTAATCATTTTATAGCCTCTATAATATTTTAATTTTTAACTAAGAGTTTCTCATTAACATATAGTTTCCAAATACATGGAGTTTATAAAAAATGTTTATTCTGATTTTTTTTTTAAAAGTTGTTTTTGGAAAATATATTATTTGTGATATAAATTAGAATTCAGTGAGATTCATTTTTGAACCATTATAATCAATGTTTCCTATGTTCAAAGTTTGCTTAAAAATGTCTGTTCTCTAGTACTGAGTGGTAAATTTTGTGCATCTATTCTAGCATATTATTTGTGTTATGCTGTTATTCTTCCATATTGAATCAGCTGAGAAGAGTAGAAGACACTAGAGGGGGAAGAAAGTCCTCATGTGTTGTTGAATGAAGATGAGGATCCTGTTGGAAAGGAAATAAGAATATTTTATTCTCTAATTTTTTTTCTGTACTGAACTACCTATGACTTACTTTTAAATACTTAAATGAAAACTTGAAGGGACATAAATCATATTATTCTTCATATTACTGCTGGTTTTATGTATATCCAGGTTACTTAGATAGCAGGATTTGAAATAATGTAACCAGTGTGTCATTTTGAATTTAAGTCACCAAAACAAAATATCAGAGGAAAAGGGCTCTCACAGCATATTTTATGTCAGCGGGACAATGTGTTTAGATACTTTCCTCTTTGTACAATGACATTTTAATGTAGGATACTCATATATGACATTTAGAAAAAAAAAGTTTTAATTTTCTTTTTTAAATTGTACTTTTCATATCCTCCAAATAACTTTAAAAGTTTTAGGGTTTCAAAATCAAGAAGCTTCTCATCACAACACTATAATTATACGTCATCAATGTTTAGGCTTAATACTTTGGAATATCTTTCATGCCACTTTCAGTAAGATTTCACCCACTCATGCTTGTTTAGTAAGGTCAAGAATATAAGCCTGAGAACCACTGGAAGGATACCAGAGTGAAAATTCAAAAACAGTAATTTTTCTACAGAAATATAATTGAGTTCACAAAGGTTGTATTAGGTCAGAAGGAGAGTTGTGTTCAGTGGGACTAGAAAAGAATTAAAACGTTTACACTGAAGATAATTAGCATGGTGTGAAAATATGACACTTAATTTCCCACAAAAAAGTGTTATTAAACCACCCCACATATGACTGTTTGTAGATGACAGTGTTTTATTATAGAATGTTAAAAGATTTTAAAATGGAATAATAATGGAGGAAGAGCTTTGGCAAAGTCGCAAGGATGATTTATATTATACGCTGGAGTAAAAACTCCAGATAACACAATTGTTTGCTAAGTTGAATCAGTTGAGATTCAAGAAAATGTAAAATCAAAGTGAATGAAATATACAAACCTTTTAGCTAAATGAAGTCATTCTAAACTACTTACTTTTATTTACCTATATATATTTTGCCTAAGACCATAATCATTATTTGAACTGATGTTTAAAATGAATGTGAGATTACATAGCCCCTCATTACGAAGTATTTACTGAATAGTTGCTATGGGAAAACATGTGTATGTGTGTTTTTTAAGTATGTATGGATTTATGAAATATATTTTGTGCCCTTAAAGAGCTCACAGTTTACTATCATAGGTGTTGATCTTGTAATAAATAGTTCTGATCCATAATATTTTAGTTCTTTTACTTCTGGGACATAGTGGAATTGCACCATTCTGGTTACAAGTGAGCAGTGGTGAGCATGTCACCTCCAGTAATAGCCCATAAACTCCCATATATATTTTATTATGCTTCCTCCTTGACTATATCTAGTGATATTCTAAATCTAGGGACTCCAACAGTATACATCTCTAAGTGAGGACATCATCAAGCGTGTTGTCTTCCAAAGGAAAATCTAATGCCTTATGTCTGTCCTGATCAATGCAATAATTGTTGCATTATTAACAACATTTACCTGTTTATCTGCTCAAAAATATTTAGTGAACATTCTATTAAAACCACCATACTAAGTGCACTAAATATCAGAGATATAAAGTTGATGAGTTGCTAATAATGATAGATAGACAAATAAATAATAAAGTTCTATCTTCTCTGTTAGCAATCAGTATGTTGCATGGCATGTAAACATATGACCTAAGTGACTGGCTTCATGTGACTGAAAGGAAAGAATCAGAAAGATGATCCTTCAGCTAAAATCTTGAATGAGGGCAGAATTCCTTCATTAGATTTAGTAAAAAGGAAGAATAGAGAATAAATAGTATTGCAGACAAAAGTTGCTCCATTAGCATGTCAAGTCTTGTGAAACATCACAGGAAATTTATGAATCTGAAAAATAGTGGTATAATTGCAAAAAGGAGAATCAAAACTTAAAAGATATTTTAAGTCATGGTAAGGAAATTTACCTCTATGCTATGAGCCATGTGGATTCTCTGAAAGATTTTAAGCAGAACGGGTACTTTAGATACAGGATTAGGTTTGAGAAAGACCACTCCAACAGCAATAAAAATTAGAGTTTAAGTTGGGCAGCATGAGTTACAGAAGCTGTGCTGAGAATATGTTATCAAATAAGAAAGTCACAGAAAGCAGAGGAGAGAGAAAATAATAGTGAGGGGAGAGCATGTAAGGATGAAGTTAAGAAGGCAAAACCCACATAAAAATGATAGTTCATTTTTATTGAGCACTGTATCTGTTTCAGGCACGTGATAACTTCTTTACAAGAGTTTTTATACCTAATCTTTATACTAGAATTAAGCTTATGAGTTAGGTAACTTCTGTGAGGCACAGAGAGGTAAAAGAGCTGGGGAAATTACATACCTAGAAGTTGTAGTCCAGGAATTGGGCACAGGCAATTTGACCTTAGGCCAAATTCTCTTAAACACTAGTCTATACATACTGCCCTCCCCCACAGGCATGATAAAAATTCATGGTTGATTGTGTAATAGTATTATGTAGTATTTATAAAGAGATTCAGACAGTATGACAGTTCAAGAAAAAAATAACTAGCAAGATTTTTAAAAGGACTTCATCAAAGAGATGGTAATTGAAATAGACCTTGACAAGTGGCTAAGATTTCAATAAGTAAAATTGGTGACAAGTTCATTCAGATGTGATTAAATGTATAAAATGAAGAACTCATGAGAAGTTTTGGTAATGAGTAAAAAGGAGTTTTGTGATGCATGGAGAAGGAAAGTATTACAATTATTAAGAAATTTTATCCAGAAGCAAATAACTTATTCTTTAATAACTATGTGCTCATTAAAGTTATAAAAAATAAGCCTAGTATAGTATATTGAGATCAGATTACACAAGGCTTTAAAAGTCAATTTAATTTTGTACTTACTGAAAGTTTAGGCACTAAAAAGAAAATTCATATATGCTATGCCTTAGTCTGATAAGTGAAAGCAGAGAAAAGAATGGTTGTCATAGACTCAATTAGAAGTTTATTCAAGTAGATCAGACAAGATATAATTGGACCTTAAAGAGCTACTAGTGAGGTGTAAAGAAACTGAATAATTAGGGACAATAGGACATATAAACATTACTGGATGTGGGAGATTTACAAAAAAAAAAAAAAAAAAAAAAAGATCTAGTAATAAGGTAAAACTTTTGTTACAGTATCCTTGGGGTGTAGCTTTTCCAGTCAGAAACCTCTGTGGCTGGTGGCACCTTTGCTCAAATCTCACTTGGGCTCACTGGACTTGTTCTACCCACTTAGCCTGGCAGGCTGCAATTGGCTTGTGCTACTGGCCTGGATCCCACGCTTACCAAGGATGAGCCAGGCACGGAGTGGTGAAGGGTGTGTGAGCAAATGAACATGGTGCCTGGCCACTGTGCACAGCCAGGCACACTAGATGTGGTGGGGTGAGCAGCTCCAGGGACCAGAATGGATGCCAGCTCCCTGTGAGGCTGCAGCTGGACCAAGAGTTCTGCAAGGAGCTTCCACAGCACTGGGAAATGTGGTAGCACCCAGAAGCTTGGAGGTGCCAGGAACTGCAAAGCCCCACAGAGGGTGTCACAGCTTGGTTAACTCCTAGGTCTGGGTTTCCCAAAGGGCTGCAGCTCTTATCTCCATCTCTCTTCTCTCCTTGTCACCTGTAACATGGCGAGCAAGGGTCATGTTTCAGCCCTGTTTGTGTTACACCTCTTTCAGCCCTACCATTTGGCAGGTCCCAAGTTTTTGTCCTGCATCCAAGAAGAATGAAGTATGTGGACAAGTGGAGGGTGAACAAGGCAAATAGGTACTTTGTTGAGTGACAGAACAGCTCAGAGGGGACCTAAAATGGGTAGCTCCTCTCCCCAAGCAGGTCATCCCAATGAGTGTTCAGCTCTCAGCAGAAAGGAACCTTGCAGTGGGTAGCTTCTCTCTGCAGGCAGGTTGTTATGTTGTCTTGTCTTCTCAGCTCTCAGCAGAGAGGAGACCTACAGTGAGAAGCTCCTCTTCAGAGTCAGTTTGTTTCTTTGTCTGCTTAGCTTTCAGCAGAGAGGAGACCCACAGTAGGGTAGTTCCTCTTCACAGGCAGGTCATCCAATCATCTGCTCAAGTCTGGCTGAGTCTGGGGTTTTTATGGGCTTCAGAAGGGAGGAAGTACATGCTTATTAGTCCATGGGCTGCTATGGCAGGCCAGGAAAAAGCATCATAAATTCTCACTTCAGTCCATGGCATTGCCAGCCCAGTCCCCAGGCCTCAGGTCATCCCTGGGCTAAAGGTGGGGTTTAGTGGGGACCTGCTCCTTCTGCCCAGGAGTCTGTCTGCCTCCTGATGCCATTAACCTGCTGTCCACAGTGCCCATGATACCCAGGCTGTTCATGCAAAGAGGCACCTGCAGGCCTGTGGTGAAATGACCTTAGCCCCCACTTGGCCTCCCTCCCATGCTCATCAGTGCCCAAAGTCTGGAGGGGAGCTGAGGCAGCAGGGGTCTAGCATGTCAGTGCTGCCCTGAGCATGCACACATCTGGCCATGTCACGGCAGTGTCCAGGCTCAACCACAACTTTGCTCTGAAATCAGAGTGAGAACCAGTAGTAGAGAGAGGCCAGGCAGTGGGAGCAGGTACTTGTGAGCCTACAGGGACAGGGGGGTGTTCTGGGCCCTGAGAAGTACAGAGATGCCCGGGTCTGCATTTGTGGCTGGGTGGCTACAGCTGTACCGCAGAGGATAGGGCTCCAGCTCCTCCAACTTGGAGAGGATGGGCACTTCTGCCTGTTCCTGCTCCTCTTGGCTCTGTGAAGTGCACAGCCCTGGCCAAGCCTCCTCTGCTCTAGCGAGTATCATGGCTGCAGCCACTTCAGATGGGTTGCAGCTGCCATCACTATCATATTCCTGCTGATAAAATGTACTAACAAAGAGACATTAATGGTATTCTTACCCAAAATTAATAATTTGTATTTAGTCATGAGAAATATCAAAATAATGCAATTTTAGTGATATTCTACAAAATAACTGAGCTGTTCTCTTCAAAAATGCCTAGGTCAGAATGATATCACTAATCTGGCTTCACTTTCCCACAGATAAAATGAAAAAATATTATCTAATGCCACGCTTATCACCACCAATATCCTGGAACTCAAAACGGAGGTTTGTGAGAAATCCTAATGCCACAAATAAGTAAAAAACTGTGACACCTGCCCTCCATACTGTAAGGCACTGTGTGGAAAAGTCCTGGACTAATGATTTCTATACTAGAAAAAGTGACAATGAGGCATATAGCCAGCTTCCCCATCAGCTTGAGTTTCCACACAGAAAAGCTGTTTCTGTCTTAGCCCTCTCCCACAGGGGAGCATTGTAACTCCCTGTGTGGAGAGGGACCTCTGTGGACAGCTGAATGTAAATTGTGGAGATGGGGAATAGCAGCACCAGTGCAAAACTTACAGGCTGCTCTCCAACTCAGACAAAAAATAATGCAAATCAGGGAGGTTGTTTAGGTGCACTATGCAATAGAAAGCAGTCTTCACAGGCCCTCTGTGGATGAACCCCTAGACAGCCTCCCCACACATCTGGAGAAACCCTTTCTAACTGCCCTAGTTGGGACTTTTTGCAAGAGCCATGGCAACCCTGGCCTTAAGGTGTCATCTAATGTCAAAAAGAAAGCAGTGATATAGTGTTAAAGGAATCCGTAGGCACACGGCACAGAACCTTTAAACACACATATGTTGGAGAGACAGTAAAGACTGGAATAAGTAATCCTTCAGTGTGAAGACACAGAAATAAATTCTTAACAAACAATAGCAAACAAGGAACCATGACCTCCCCAACTGGATAAAGCACGAAGTCAGTGACTGACCCCAATGGGCTCTCAGATCAAGAATTCAAAATAGCAGTCTTGTGGAAACTCAGAGAACTTTAAAGTAACATTAGAAAGCAATTCAGAAATTATAAAGTAAATATAACAAAGAGATTGAAATATATTTTTTAAATCAAATAGAAATTCAGGAGCTGAGAAATACATTAGATGAACCGTAATATGCATCTTATGGTCTCATCAAAAAAACTAATAAAGATGAAAGAATTAGTGACCTCAAAGATAGGCTATTTAAAAATGCACAGTTAGACCAGGCCCAGTGGCTCACATCTATAATTGTGACACTTTGGAACGTCAAAGCAGAAGGATCACTTGAGCCTAGTAGTTTGAGACCAGCCTGGGAAAGATGGTGAGGCCCCATTTCTACAAAAAATTTAAAAAATTGACTGGGCAGGGCATGATGGTGCATGCCTGTAGTCCCAGCTCCTTGGGAGGCTGAGGCAAGAGGATCATTTGAGCCCAGGAGATCAAAGCTGTAGTGAGCCAGGTTCATGCCACCGCACTGCAGTCTAGGTGACAGAGCAAGACTTTGTCTCCAAAAAAAAAAGAAATTACACAGTCAGAAAAAAATGAAAAAAACATTAAAAAGGAATGAGGAATGCCTGCAAATCTAGAAAATAACCTCAAATAGGCCAATTTAAGACTCATTGGCCATCAAGGAGGGTTGAGAGAGAACAAAATGTAGATCTGATTTGAAAAAAAATAACAAAACCTTTCAAACCCAGAGAAATACATAAATATCCAAGTACAGAAAAGTCAAAGATCACCAAACAGATCCTTCACAGATAAGACTACTCCAAGGTATATAGTAATAAAATTCTCGCTGATCAAGGACAAAGAGAGAATCCTAAGAGCAGAAAGAGAAAAGAAGCAAATGACATAAAGGGACACGAATTCATCTGGTAACAGACTTCTCACTGGAATCCAAACAGGCCAGGAGGGAGTGCGATGTCATATTCAAAGGCCTGAAGAATAAAAGAGCTGCCAGTTGAGAATATTGTCCCTCAGTAAGAGGGAAGTAAGAGATCATATGTTAGTCCACATAACAAGTGAGGAAATTCCAAAAAATTGAAATTGTACCAATTTTTTATGGCCACAATTGAATAAAAATAGAAATCAATAATGAGAGGAACTTTAGAAATAGTACAAATACATGGAAATTAAACATATTTCTGAATGACTAATGGGTCAATGAAGAAAAAAAGAAAACTTAAAAATCTGTAGAAGTGAAAATAGAAATACAACATATCAAAACCTATAGGATACCATAAAAACAGTACAAAACAGAAAGTTCATTGCAATAAATGCCTACATCAAAAAAGTAGAAAGACTACAAATAAACAATCTAGTGATATACCTCAAGCACCTAGAAAGACAAGAAAATAATTTCAAAATTAGAAGGGAAAAAAAAAAGATCAGAGCAGAAATAACATTGAATCCAAAATAATGATAAAAAGATCAATGAAATGAAAAGTTCAATTTTTAAGAGGTTGAAAAAAATAACATTTAACTAGACTATGAAAAAAAAAATGAGACAACCCAAATAGAATCAGCAAAAAAAAAAAAAAAAAAAAAAAAAGAAGACAACTAATGCTACAGAAATACAAAAGGGGATTAGATGCTATTATGACAGATTTATATGTCAATACATTGGACAACCTAAAAGAAATGGTTAAATTCCAAACTACATATAACCTACCAAGATTGAACTATGTAAAAACAGAAAACCATGCACAAACCAATAATAAGTAATGAGATCAAAGGAGTCATATAGTTTCTTATCAAAGAAAAGTCCAAGATCTGATGGCTTTACTGCTAACTTTTACCAAAAAAAAAAAGAAGAAATAATACCAATTCTACTCAAACTACTCAAAAATGTTGAAGAAATACTTCCAAACTAACTGTATGAGTTCAGCCATTATCCAGCTACTAAAACCTGACAAAGACAGACAAACAAAACTAGTCAAATATTCCTGAAGAGCATACATCCAAAAACCCTTAACAAAATACTAGCAAACCAAATTCAACAACACATGAAAGAGATCATTCCCATGAACAATTGGGATTTATCTCAGGAATATAAGGATAGCTCCATATACATAAATCAATAAATATGATACATTGCATTAACAAGAACAAAAGCTATATAATCATTTCAATGGATGCTGAGAAACATTCAATAAAATTCAACATTCCTTCAGGATAAAGACTATGAACAAACTGGGTAAAGAAAGAATATAACTGAAACCAATAAAGGCCATATATGACAAACCCTCAACTAACACCATGCCTAATAAAGAAAAATTGAACACCTTTCCTCTAAGATCAGGAACAAGACAAGGCTGCCCACTTTCACCACTTTTATTCAACATAGTACTGGGAATTCTTGCCAGAGTAATTAGGCAAAAGAAAAAAATAAAGGGCATCCAAATTGAAAAAGAAGAAGTCAGATTGTTGTTTCTAAGACCTGTATTAGTCCATTTTCACACTGCTATAAGAAACTGCACAAGACTGGCTATAGATAGAAGAGGTTTAATTGACTCACATTTCTGCATGGCTAGGCAGGCCTCAAGAAGCTTGAGAAATCATGATGGAAGGGAAAGCAGGCATTTTCTTCACGAGGTGGCAGGATAGAGACATAGTTTGACGAGGGTGAAGAGCCGCTAATAAAACCATCAAATATCCTGAGAACTCACTCACTATCACAAGAACAGCATGGGAGAAACCGCCCCCATGATCCAATCACCTGCCACCAGGTCCCTCTCTCGACATGTGGGGATTACAGTTTGAGATGAGATTTGGGTGGGGACACAGAGTAAAACCACATCACTACCCAAAGTGCAATGCAATCTTTAGAAAAATGTCAATGATAGTCTTCCCAGAAGTGGGAAAAAAAAAATCTTAAAACGTGTATGAAACAACAAAGATTCCAGATAGCCAAAGAAATCCGGAGCAAAAAGAATAAGCTGGAGGCACCACGCTATCTGTCTTCAAAGTATACTACAAAGTTGTAATAACTCAAATAGCATGATTCCAACAGACCAATAGAACAGAATAGAAAACTGTGAAATAAATCTACGCACTATAGCCAACTCATTTTCAACAAAGTTGCCAGGAACACACATTTGGGAAAGAAAAGTCTCTTCAAGAAAAAGTGCATTAAAACTAGATATCCATATGCAAAAGAATGAGACTGACTAGTCTCCTTTCTGCCACCATGTAAAAAAAAAAAAATTAAATATATTAAAATCGAATGTGTTAAAGACTTAAATGTAAAACCTGAAACTATGAAACTGTTAGAAGAAAACATTAGGAAAATGCTTTTGGCCATTTTTCCTGGCAAGGTTTTTGTGGTAAAATCTCCAAAACGTAGACAACAAAAATTTATATAGAAAAATATATACTTCTAGAAATCAAACAATTAACAGAGTGAAGAGACAACTCATAGAATGTGAGGAAATATTTGTTAATTATACATCCTACAAGGGACTAATAACCAGAATATATAAGGAACTCAACAGCAGAATCATCATCATCTGATTAAACAATGAGGAAATGATGAGTAGACATTTCTTTAAAAAAGACATACAAATGGATAACAATTATAAAGAAAATGCACAACATCATTAATCATCAGGGAAATGCAAGTCAAAACCACAGTGAGATATCACCTCACCCCAGTTAGAATGGCTATTACAACAAGACAAAAAATAACTGATACTGGTGAGATGTGGAGAAAAAGAAATTCATACACTGTTGATTTTACTGAAGTAGAGTGTAGAATGGTGGTTCTCAGGAGCTGGGAAGGGTATGGGAAAGGAGGATGAAAAGACATTGGTTAATGCATACAAAATATAGTTAGATATAAGAAATAAGTTCTAATATTTGATAGCACAGTTAGGTGGCTATAGTTAACAATTTATTGTATATTTCAACATAACTAGAGTAGAAATTCAAAATGTTCCCAAGAAAGAAATGATAAATGCTGAGGTGATGGGTACCCCAACTACACTGATTGGATTTTCACATGTTGTATACATACATCAAAATATCATCTGCATACCAGAAATTTGTATAATTATTATGTATCAATAAAAAAGAAGAAAAAGCCTAGGTTATGAAAGAAAAAGAAACACTGAGAAGGTATTCCAGACTTGGAAAGGATAAAGTACCATGGCAACTAAGTACAAATGTGATTCTAGATGGAACTTGCATCCAGTTTTTGTTTTTTAATTGTTTTTGTTATATAATATACTGAAGTAATAACTGGTAAATATAAATATGGTCTTAAGATTAGATAACATTATTCTGATTAATATGACTTATGGGTTTTGATAAAAGCACTCAGTTTGTAAGAAAATTTTCTTTGTCTTAAGAAATAGACTGATGTATTTCAGAAATAAATTTCAAACTTTGACAACATAGAGTATGCTCTCTAACTAAAATGAAATTAAATTAGAAATAAGCAAAAACAAAATAAATAGAAAAGCCTCACATAGTTGCAAATTAAATAGTACATGTTTACATGACCATTGGTTTGGAATTATTTTAAACTAAATAATAATACATAGCATAAAATGTTGGTGATGCTCATAAAAAAGCATTAATTTAAATGAAAACTTTAAAATCAAGTCCTATTCAAAAATAAAAGTTTAAAATTAGTTATCTAAACTTCCACACTGAGGTTAAAAAAATGAGCAAATTAAAACCAAACCAATAGAGGAGATAATAAAGGTAATAGAAGAAACGGATGAACTAAAGAACAGATAAACAATAAAAAAAATTAGAGCCAGTTTTTAGTATTAAATAAAACTAAGCTCTAGAAATACTTATCAAAAACAAGTAAAATATATAAATTATCAATCTCAGGAATGAAATGAGACATCACTAAAGATCATAGAGATATAAAAGTGATAATATACAAAAATATGCTGACACATTCAAACATTAATTGCAATGGACAAATTTCTTGAAAAATAGTTATAAAACCAATATAAAATAGAAAATTTGAAAATCCCCATATCTATTAATGTATTTAAACCTGTCAACAAATTATTTTCATAAAGAAAACCCTAACACCAGCTAGTTTGATTGGTAAGTTTTATTAAATATTTAGAATAAGAAATATTGCCAATCTTAAAAGGGGAGATGAATTACTGATAGATGCTACAACATGAATGAAACTTGAGGACATTATGTTAGGTGAAAGAAGCCAATCACAAAAGACCACATATTATGATTCCATTTATATGAAAGAAGTAGGAATATCAATTGGGACAAAAAGTAGACTAGCAATTATCTAGGTCTGGGGAGGTTGAGGTGTAATGGACAGTAGCTGCTAACTAGTATGAGATTTCTTTTGGGGGTTTTGAAAATGTTCTACAATTGTTTGTAGTGATGATTGCACACTTTATGAATATTAGAAAGCAATTATGTACTTTAAGTGTATAAATTGTATAACATGAATTATATCTAAATAATGATGCTAATAAGAAAGAATAATACATCAAAAACAATGAAGTTTTCCCTAAGGATATATATATATTTTTTTAAAAAAAGCTATTTCAAGAGTGGGTGTTGTGGTTCGCACCTGTATTCCCAGCACTTTGGGAGACTGACTGGGAGAATCACTTCTAGGAGTTCAAGACAAGCCTAGGCAATAGAGAAAGACCCTATTTTTACAAAAATAGTTAAAAAAAATAGCTTGGCATGGTAGTACATGCCTGTAGTCCCAGCTACTTGGGAGACTGAAGTGGGAGGATTGCTTGTGCCTGGAAAGTCGAGGCTGCAGTGAGTCAACATGCCCCTGTACTTCAGCCTAAGAAACAGAGCAAGATCCTGTCTCAAAAATAAATAAAATTATTTCCATATATGAAAATCAAAGTAATTCATAATATCACCAGAATTAAAGAAGGGATACCTTATTATATCATTAGATGTAGAAGGAAATTTATAAATTTTACCACCCATTTATTAGGAAAAAAAGAAAGCATTGTCAGCAATGTTGGCATAGAAAGAAATTTTCTTAAATTGACAAAGGGCATATATGGAATAATTAAGAGTGTCTATTATAGGACTAAAATTGATGGCATACACGGCAGCATGTATACATGTGCGCATACATTTTTATTTTTTCTTCGTTTTCACCTGTTTCTTCTATACCAAGATATTGTTGTTGTATTCTCTCAAAGGGGCCACTTTCCTGATTGTATACTTTTTACCCTTTTTATTATTCTGGTCTTTATGAGAACTCTTCTGATTTCTAATCACCTGTATGTCACAAACCAGTTTGCATTATGTGTCTCTATCTGCCATCTCACACTTGTACACTCACACTTACATGAGTTGGGGAATAGGGAATAGCTGCTATGTGCTGGTAAGAATATATGGGCCTTTTGGCATTGTGCATCTACAGAAGCTGGCAGATGTGGAACCCAAGGAAGATTCTGATTCATCAAACAGAATAGGAAAATAAAACCGTACTGAAATAGAGAACAAATGCAGAATTCCAGGAGTTGGTGGGATATAAAGTATCTGTGTTCAGATGAATGAGGAGCCTGATGCAAATTTTCTATAGTAGATACTATTGTTAGCTAATTAGAGCTAACATTTGTTGGACACTTAACATGTGCCAGCCATTGTCCAAATGCCCTTTGAACATTACTGTATTTAAACCTCATAACAAATTTATGAGTTGGTATTATTTTCTCACTTAAAAATGGAAAATGATAATCACAAAGATTAAATAACTTGGCTACTATCACATGGCTTTTAAATGGAGCAAGAATTAAAAGCAGTCAGTGTAATTACACAATTGCAACTCATCTGCCAATACTGAAATGCCTGAATTAGAGGTGACAAGAGGAAACCAAAAGCTTTCCTTTCTTCGGGACTCATAGAGTTTGGTCTTTGTATTTTCTAAAAGTTAATGCTTTAAAAAGACTTCACCCATTAATGTAGTTCAAGCTAGTTGGATTTCTATTACCTGCTATGCCAATTCATAAAATACTTGTCCTGTGTGGTATACAATTAGAAATAAATCTTGTTTTGCATTAGAGATTTTTATATTTATTCTTACTCATAAATGATCTTATACTGAATATGCACATGTTGCATGTTATTTATATAAATGAAATAAAAAGATAAATAGCAGTTCCACATTGGAGTCTATTTTTGTCCTCACTATAGCTTAATTTTCCACAGTTAGTTTATCCAGAGATATTTTTTCAAACGTCTTGTTAGAATCCTTAGTTGTGTTCCACACAGATTTTGATTTTATATATGCAATTGCTCAGAGTGGATTTTTGTAGCCATTTAATATTTTATAGTGATTTCTCTAGAGATCTTGCTTTCTTTGTTTAATATGAGCCTGATACCACTAACTTAAAATATTGTTGCTTAGTAATAAAATACATTGAATATGTCATGTATTCATACCTTGTAGTATGTCTGTTGCAGGTGCCTGAGAATTTTTTTTTCTCACTTTTCCACCGCTTTGCAGGAGAAAACTTCGACTCTGTTAATGTAAAAGTTATTAATTCTAGGTGATTCTAGGTATACAGTTAAACCTCCAAGATTTCAGAACCAAAAGTTTTCCAGTTTAGCTATGTCAGGTCTGTTATGTGTGTTACATACATAGCATGAACTACAGCAAAGATAATAAATGGACCCAGAATTAGTCACTTAGGCATGACTGCCAACTTTTGGCTCAAGATAACAAGAGTGTCAGGATCCATTGTGATGTCTCCCAGAGTTCTGAGAGGCAGGGGGAAACTTGAGAGCATTTTCCATATCCAATAGACACTTAGAAGAACTGACCATTTAGGAAAGGAAATTTCAATAATTTTTATGCATAGGTATTTTATAGACATTTTCTAATGTTCAACAGGACTTAAAAGTTGGGAGGTAAAATCAGTTAACCTTGCATACACTGTTTGAAATGTGAATTGAAGAACAGCAACAAAAATTCCTACTGTTCTGGGAAAAAGTAAATCAAAGAAACATGGAGTCAAGTGTCAGGGTCAGACTCTAAATTGTTCTTGCAGCTGTTAGTAGGCAGGAAGCCAAAGCCAATTATTATCTGAGTGAGAGACATGTCAATCCATCAGCCACAGCATGGTGTACTGAACATTGCCTTGCAACTTTCAAATCCAGAAATAGAAGGGAAGAAAGGCCCAAGTTGACAAGTGCCAGAAATTTCCACCAATGTGGAAATCCACACAAGATGAAGTGTTACCATTTTTCGTTTTTCTACTATTGATAAACTGTTACCTAATCTCAGCTCCCTCCATTCTTTCTTCCATATGTAAACTCATTAACTCTGAAACCCGGACTTGCTACAATATGACAAAGTTATTCCATTTTACAAAGTGTGAAGGATGTCATATACATGTACAATCTGAACCCCAAGTTGGTAGTGACATTGTGGCTTCTCCGATGGAAATTCTTATAATTCATAGAAAAATAGCATAAGAAACACAGTATAGTTTTTATGGATCTTTTTCTTTCTTTTTTTGAAACAAAAGAAAACATGAAATACTGATTAATGTCCTCATTTCAGAAATGCTACCCTCAGTGAACTCAACAATAAGCAGTAACTGGGTGTTTCCAGAAGATAAATATAAAATGGTCTTAGAGGGAAATAAACAACTTTTTCATTATTAAAAGCACCCTAAAGGAATTTTTGGTCTTTGAACTGAGACTGTTCTTTCATGAAGCATGAAGGATACATACTATTTGGGATCAATTTGCTTTGAAGTTAGTTTACTTCAATTGCATGTTTTATATAACTTGACTCATCATTGTAAACAAGCCTGGGTTTGAATCCCAACTGTATGACACCCAGGTGTCTCTTCATCTTTGCACATAGCGATGTATCTTGTGAACCTAGAAAACCTGAGACAGGTCCCAATAAATTTAGAAAGTTTATTTCGCCAAGGTTGAGGATGCACCTGTGACACAGCCTCAGGAAGTCCTGATGACATGTACCCAAGGTGGTCAGGGCACAGCTTGGTTTTATATATTTAGAGAGACAGGAGACATCCATCAATATATGTAAGAAGTACATTGGTTTGGTCTGGAAAGGTGAGACAACTTGAAGCAAAGGCAGGAAGACTGGAGGCAGGGAGGGAGCTTCCAGGTCACAGATCCACAAATGGTTACATTGTTTTGAGTTTCTGATTAGCCTTTCCAAAGGAGGCAAATCAGATATGCATCTATTTTGAATAGAATGGGAAGCCGGTTTGGCCTAAGCAGTTTCCAGCTTGAATTTTCCTTACTGATTTTGGGAGCCTAAGATACTTTCCTTTCACAACCTCATAAGGATGTTTGTGAAGCTCAGAACAATTTATGCATATAAAGTAATTCAATCCATATAGCTTGGTGTTTACTTGGGCTCTATAATCAGATAGACTTGGCTTTGAACCTTAGCTTCATCTTTTACTAGCTGTGTAGCCTTGAACAATTACTACATTTCTTAGAAAGTTTAGTTTCTTTATCTGTAAAGTAGGGAAAACAATTCCCTAGTCCACAGGGTTGTTCTGAAGTAACGGATGCTATCAAAACTTCTCATTGGCATGTAAAGTAGTAGTATTTAGTACTTCCTCACTCCTATATCATAGCATAGCTTTAGTAACGCTCATTCCCACCCTAAGATGTCTTCCTCTCTCCATCCTTTCTGCACACTAACCTTCCAGAATAGTCTTAGAATAGTCTCTTTTTTTTTGCTGATTGTCTTTTCAGGAATTTGTATTAAAAGATTCCTTTATAAACAGCACACGCCTGTAATCCCAGCACTTTGGGAAGCTGTGGCCGGGTGGGTTGATTAAGCTCAAGAGTTCGAGACCAGCCAGGGCAACATGGCAAAACCCCATCTCTACAAAAAATACAAAAATTAGCTGGGTGTGGTGATGGGCGCCTGTAGTCCTAGTTACTTGGGAGACTGAGGTGGGGAATTGCTGGAACCCAGAAGGTCGAGGCTGCAGTGAACTGAGATCATGCTACTGCCCTCCAGCCTGGGCAACAGAGGGAGATCCTGTCTTTCTCACACACACACACAAGATGCCTTTATCACAAATGCATCTAGGCTAAGCTCTCAGAGGCAAAATCGTGTACCTGTTCAATATCCTTGGAACCAAAATGAGTGGAAATATTGGCTATTACAACCATGTGATGTTTGAACAAATTAATTAAACCTTCTGCATCTCAATCTTTTTTTCTGTAAAAAGAGGGTAACATATTCCTTTCCCTATAGTTTTTTGTTGTCAGGAAGCAAGATAATCATGAAACATTTAAGACAAATCTGATACACAGAAGTGTTAAGTAAAATTAGCTAGCTTTTTATCTAATTATGAGAAAACTCCAACTATTAGAACGTTCTTTACATTCTTATATCCTACCTACCATAGTATTCACATTTATTTATTTATTTATTTATTTATGAGATGGAGTCTCACTCTGTCACCCAGGCTGGAGTGCAGTGGCACAATCTCAGCTCACTGCAACCTCCACCTCCCAGGTTCACGCCATTCTCCTGCCTCAGTCTCCCGAGTAGCTGGGACTACAGGCGCCCACCACCTCGCCCAGCTAATTTTTGTAGTATCCACTTTTAATTATATAATTATATTCTGTGGCAATGATTATATCACTTTTGACAGGGCACTCCTTCAACTGATATGTCCTGGTAAAATTTTCATAGAATTACTGTATATTTTGCTTCACTTATGAGTAATATAAGATTTTAAAATTTTAAAATAATCCTTATTTTAGATATTAAAGATTGGTTCAAAAAAATCTTGGATAATTTTAAAAGAAAGTGGTAGTATAAACATTTATCACCCACATAAGGAGGCTCTTTGTTTTCCCAGATTTTGCTAAAAATTCTGAAAGAGTAAGAAACATTTCATTCAGAACATGAATGCTTCAGTATCTGCTATCTCTGCACTTCAACAGCTTTGTTAGACGGTTACAGTTAAGATCATTTGGCCTTATACATTTGAGGAAGATTTAGAGAAGATTTTTTTTCTGCAGTAAAATGCAAAGAAATTTTACCAACTGCTGCGTATTTTCCTTTAGGTCATAGAGGCCCTAAACCGGGTATAATATATCTTTTATAGTAATTTTTCAGTTTTTTCCCCAAAAAGCACATTTTTAAATGAAATTGCAATTCTAAATTGCTGAACAGCAACAATAATACAAAACAATGGCAATAAGAATGACTAAGAGGAAGGACTATACTAACGGGAGCATGTTTGTTGCTGCTGTTGTTATCCCCTGAGGATTAGTTTTTTGAGTATTGGATTTTTTTTTCTTTCATAGTTTCCTTGAAGAATAGTAAGAGTCTTGAGTAGTCAACTTCCCAGAGATTCACTCTGAGTTTGTTTGCATCACCTGGTCCAAGTTCCTGTTTCTATAAAGAACAGCTGATTTAGTGTTTATGAGAATCCAAAAAAGCTAGCTCACATACCTGATGTGGGCTCCTTTGGGGGGAATTAATTTCTAGATAAACCTGTTCCCAGGTACTAGCTCTCATGCAACCAACTGAAAATTGAGACCTGTGCAACAACTTCAAACAGTGCTCCACCCCACCTTTCTAACTTGGGACACAAGCATTTGTGATTACCATGATTATTACTTAATTTTTAAAGCTCTGGAGAATCCAGATGGCTTAAAACCTATAAAAAAGATAAATTATAACTATTTGTACAGAACTTATTGTGTGCCAGTCACTGTATTAATTAGTGTTATTCACTCATTTAATATGGTTTGAGGTTAGTACTTGATATGGTTTGGATCTTGACTCAGAATGCAAGAGAAAAGGAGGCTTAACAACTTCCACCTAGATTTCAGAGGATGCACAATACAGTTTGGCTATGGGTCCCCACCCAAATCTTATGTCGAATTGCAATCCCCAGTGTTGGAAGTGAGGCCTGGTGTGAGGTGATTAGATCACAGGGGTGGATTTCTTATGAATGGTTCAGCACTATCCCCTCAGTGCTGTTCTTGCCATAGTGAGTTATTGTGAGATCTGCTTGTTTAAAATGTGTAGCACCTCTCCACTATCTCTTGTCCTCTTGCTCTGACATCCCTTCACCTTCTGCCATAATTGTAAGTTTCCTGAGACCTCCCTAGAAGCAATAACCACTGTTTCTTGTACACCCTGCGGAACTGTAAGGCAATTAAATGTCTTTTCTTTATAAATTACCCAGTTTCAGGTATTTCTTTTTTTTTTTCTTTTTTAATTTATTTATTATTATTATACTTTAAGTTGTGGGGTACATGTGCATAACGTGCAGGTTTGTTACATATGTATACTTGTGCCATGTTGGTGTGCTGCACCCATCAACTCGTCATTTACATCAGGTATAACTCCCAATGCAATCCCTTCCCCCTCCCCCCTCCCCATGATAGGCCCCGGTGTGTGATGTTCCCCTTCCTGAGTCCAAGTGATCTCATTGTTCAGTTCCCACCTATGAGTGAGAACATGCGGTGTTTGGTTTTCTGTTCTTGTGATAGTTTGCTAAGAATGATGGTTTCCAGCTGCATCCATGTCCCTACAAAGGACACAAACTCATCCTTTTTTATGGCTGCATAGTATTCCATGGTGTATATGTGCCACATTTTCTTAATCCAGTCTGTCACTGATGGACATTTGGGTTGATTCTAAGTCTTTGCTATTGTGAATAGTGCTGCAATAAACATACGTGTGCATGTGTCTTTATAGCAGCATAATTTATAATCCTTTGGGTATATACCCAGTAATGGGATATAAGCAATGTGAGAAGGGACTAATACAGTACTTTTATGTTTCCTCATTCCATAGGTGATACACACAGAGTGAGGGACTTCCGAAAGTCATACACACACACACACACACACACACACACACACACACACACACACTCATACATACATTTAAACTCTATCTTAGGCATCTGATTCTTTTTAGGCTGTACCATGCGTCAAAGTGCAGCATTAGGGAAATGAATGGAGATCTTCAATGAAGTATTAGTTCTATCTTTAAATGTTCATTGCATGTTTAACATTTGAAACTTTTTACAGTTTTTTTTTCTTTACTATGTGAGTGATTGTTCTAGTTTTGTTTGGACCACATGTCCAAGACTTATTGATTATGCTGAAGTGAAGCCCAGTTCAGGGATCTGAATTCTACCTTGGAGTGTTTCTCCAGTACACTCACTGCCTAGAAAATCAAAGGATGTCAAATGCAAGTACTTCTTAGAAATCACCATATGTAAAAGTAAAAACAAAAATAATTTTTGCAGGCCGGGCACAGTGTCTCACGCTTGTAATCTCAGCACTTTGGGAGGCCGAGGCAGGTGGATCACAAGGTCAAGAGATTGAGACCATTCTGACCAACACGGTGAAACTCTGTCTACCAAAAATACAAACATTAGCTGGACGTGGTGGTGTGTGCCTGTAGTCCCAGCTACTTGGGAGGCTGAGGCAGGAGAATCCCTTGAACCCAGGAGGCAGAGATTGCAGTGAGCCGAGATCATGCCACTGCACTCCAGCCCGGCGACAGAGTGAGACTGTTTAAAAAAAAAAAAAAATGCAAAGAATTATAAAATATTTAACTTTATCTATAAAAAATGCTGAGATCTCGTAAAGTTGCTTATTTTGTTGGCCATCTCTCCTAAAGTTCCATACATCAGAAAAGCACAGGAGAAATAATTTTCTAGGTGAATTAATTACAAATTTTGGGGGGCAGGTAGTGACCTTATTAAGCCATTATAACCATTTACAAAATATTTTCGTATTCAGTCATTCAACCCTTTGCTTTCCATGTTCTGTAGCCTAACAGACTACATAATTTATATTTTAGCTGATAGTAACATTGCTATGTCATATTTTATATTTTCACTCATAATTAAGTAGCTGTTACTTTGAGCAATTCATCTGAAGTCTTTAAGACTTTATAAAATAGAAATAATTGTTGCAACTTTTTAAAGGATTATTAAGGACATATAATGGGAAAGTACATATAAAGCACATACTATCCACTAAGGCACTAAAACTAATCTCCTCACTCCCATCTTTCTCTTTTAAACTTGATTGTACCTGCTCCATGCTGGATACTTTAAAGACACTGCACCCATTCGTTATATCATTTCCCTATTCAAAAGGTTTCCTTTATTCTTATGACTTAAGTTTGAATTTTTCATTCTGGCATAGTAAAATTTTTAATAAATCTTGTTGCCTCATGCACACGCATGCACACACACACACACACACACACACACACACTCACAGCCCTGTCTCCCATAAAACACCTCTTTAGGTTGCAGGCCCTTCCAAAGCATCCCCTTGTTACATGCCTCTAATACACAAGCTGAAACCTTCACTTCCAGCTAAATTCTGCTTATCTTGCCTTCCCAGCTAAAGAGATTATTCCAACTACACAAGGTTTAGTGCACATACCTTTGCCCCAAAAACATTTTACGATTCCTAGAATGGCATGTTCCTTCCTCTCTGAAACCCTACAGTAATTTGTATGTACTTCTTGGACAGTAATTATCTTAAGTTGCCCAGCTTTTTTGTGTTTTATGTATGTTTCTGATCTCCATAACTGGAAAATGAGTTTCCTGAAGAAACATAGCCTACTCAGCTTTGAATGCTTTTTAGTGTCTATCACAATGTATGGTAAACAATAGACATGCAATAAATATTTGGTCAAATTGAATTGCAAAGCTTAGTTGGTTCATCCTCATGAAGGATGTGATAGAAGTCACATAGCAGCATAAATTCCCCATGAATGAATTTTTCTCTGCTTATTAAGGACCATTGACTTCAACTAACAGTTGGACAGGTGGTAGGGTCATTAGACTAATTGTCTAGTTGCGGGTTCAGCTGTGCTTTTGAATGGTCAGCAATGCACTTTACTGTGGATAATTGTGTTGGAATGACTTTTCGTATTACATGTATAGTCAAATAAATGTTCACTGAAAGTAATACAGAGCAGATAACGACTTTACTTTTCTTATTATTTTCCATAGAATATATTGTAAGTACAGCTATTGGTAAGTCAATGTGCTAAATACAAACATCATGTACATAGTTTTGACTGTAGTAGTAGGAGAAGGTTCAAATTCAAGTAATCTGTAAAATCAATTCAATTGTCATGTTTTATTAAAAATAAATAAGTGACAAGCAAAACCCAGGAACAACCGTTGGAGGCCTTTGCAGGCTTAATGAGCCCTTTTGAATGGGAAGCATGAGGAGGCAAGGGGTCAAATAGTAAGACCTTTCAATTTTCATTTTGAGGTTTAATGTCTTTATAATTAAATAAGTCATAGACATCAAAAAGTATTTTATACTTATTTTTGAAGAAAAAACAGTAATAGATTGTGTTAGTAAATGTCTTATTCCATATCTTCTTGTGGTCTACAGAGTTATGTTTCCAGGTTCAGACAAGATTTCTTCTGCATTTGAAAGATTAGCACACTATCATCTAGGAAACTGTGGCTTGGTTATATCAAACTGTAATTTGAGGCCAGGCACAGTGGGTCATGCCTATAATCCTAGTGCTGTGGGATGCCGAGGTGGGAGAAACTCTTTAGGCCAAGAGTTTGAGACCAGCCTGGGCAACATAACAAGACTCCTATCTCTATAACTTTTGTAAAAACTAGCCAGACAAGGTAGTGTATGCCTGTAGGACACTAAGGTGGGCGGATCACTTGACCCTAGGACTTTAAGGTTACAATGATGATGCCACTGCACTTCAGCCTGGGTGATAGAGCAAGATCCTGTCTCAAACATACACACACACAGACACTCAACTGTAATTAAAGTCTAAATTTCTGAAACATATGACATTATTGCTTCCTAAAATTAGAGAATTACTTTCATTTTAATGAAGATACATTTCAGTGTGTCTTCTCATAAGGTATTTGCAAGTATATCTGCACTGAACATTCTAGCATTACATAAAATGTAGAGAGGCCCTTATTCTCAATTTATCTACCAACAAAAGAAATTGCAGTTTTGAAAATATAGCCAATTCTCATTATTTGTAGATTCTATATGTGCAAATTTACTTACTAACTACATTTATTTGGAATTCCAAAATCAGTACATATGACATTTTTGCCGTTCATGGATGTGTGAGGAGTGGAGAAAAGTTTGAGTTTCCTGTCAGGCACATTCTCAGCTGTTGATGAATAAGGCAAATGTCTGGTTCTTATTTTAACTCTCACACTGTAAACGTATTCTTTTCATGGTTTGTTTTTCATATTTTTGTGATGTTGGTGATTTTGCTCTTTAAAATGTTCCCCAACTATAGTGCTTAACTGTTACCTGATATTGCTAAGTGCAAGAAGGCTGCAATGTGCCTTACAAAGAAAATCCATTTGTGTAGGCATGAGTTATATAGCACCATTGGTTGTGAAGTCAATGTTAATGAATGAACAATGTATGTTAAATAAAATATATTAAAAATAGAAACATCAAGCAAGGTTATCCATTAATTGGTTGACAAAAATATTGTGACTATCAACTTTTAGGAAACTAACTCTGTTTTCCCCAAGTAAAGTGTTTTGGTATTCACTGGGTCAGTGTTCACAGTGACTGTGTAGAGCACAACTACTGAGAATAATGAGAATCAACTATGTTTTACGAGTTTACCTCCTACTTCTGATTACCAAGTCAGGATAAAACTAAAACTATGCTCTACTTATCTCTGACCTTTCACTACAGTGCATTGAAGTTGTCCCTCTCTCTCCTTTTCCTAATCTACACAATCTGTGTCAGGCATTTTGCATATACAGGTAGTAGCTCATTTTATCCCATCACAACTGTAATTCCATGGATAAAAGGTGTTGCACTCCATTTACATATTAAAAACATTAAGGCTTTTATTCAGTTATTAAAGCTTCTTAAAAAAATTGCAATATCCCATGTGGATCTATACATCTGGATGTAGAGAAACTAGTACTCTTCAGGATTGATGGATTATGAAATGCTAGCACACACATACAAATGTGTGCACACAACCATGCAGATACACATAATCACACACAAACATAACGCATTATGCAGGGTAGATCAAATCAGTCTCTTTCCTTTTAAATTGTGTATAACTACAAAAATATATAATGTAAGCAAACCTTTCTCTAATGCATAATGGAAGATCATCTCAATAAGTGTTAACTGAGAATCTACAGAATTAGTAACATTGTATTAAGCGTTGTAAGGTATAAACACATTTGGACATAGACTTTGCCCTAAAGTACTTTATAGACTAGCAGCCTACATACAGTTAAAATAGCTAAAGGAAAAGGAAGAAATTCCAATCAGTATTTCTTTATGTTTGATCATTAGGAAACATTGGGATAGGTTACTGGAGTTTTCCCTATATATTGCCATGATTTAAATTTGCTGATTTAATTAAGTGCAAAGTAATTTTAAATTATAGAATTCTATAATGCAGACTGACCACTACAACTTCCCAGCAAAACCCCAGAGGTTCTTAGTTTTTTAATGCCAGAATCACCTCAATTTACCACATAGTCTTTCTAGGTAAGTTTGTTCCAAACACCTAGAGACTTCCTACCATCTGTGTTTTTTATTACGCTCTATCTGAAGTATGCATCCTTGTTGTTACGAGCTCTCCAAGTGCTGAACACTCCATGGGATTTTTATTTTTTTCTCAGCTTCTTTGGGCATGAAGTTGGCCTAGCTGATGAATTTTGTATCTCCACAATTATCTAGCCAGGGGATAGATGTTAGTCTCCCTTCTTAAAGGCACATCCCTTATTCAAGTTAGCCTCCCCGTGGTGACAGGAAGATACTCTTTCCCCCCCACTATATACCCACATGTTTCCTGGGAAGACAAAAGAAATGCACGGACTCACTATGTAGCAAACAATGCTCTTATTAAAAATTTTTCTTTAAAAAAAATTTGTTTTTCCATATAAAATCTAAGGTAGGATGAAGGCTAAAAAAAATGCAAGAACAGTCTTGGTTACTTCCTTGCTAGTCTTTTCTTTAGAACTTGTGATTTTGGCGGGGATGGGGAGGAGAGATTTATCACCTCCTATTCTTGGATTTGATTGGGAAATTTTTACTTTTATCAAGAATCTCAGTGTCTATAGATGAGCTAAACAGCATTCTGAATGTGAATTTCTTCACTGTAAAAGTAAAATTATGATTTTTTTCCATTCTCTGCAGACTTTTATAAGGGCAAAACTGAGTTTGGATCTATAGTAGAGTCCTGTCATTGCAATTGCATAGAATGTGGTAAAAATAAGTTTAGATGCAAAAAAAATGATTTAGTACATTTGAACCACTTAGTCAACGGTTGTCACGGTCTGTTTTAGTCTGTTTTCATGCTGCTGATAAATACATACATGAGACTGGGCTATTTACAAAAGAAAGAGTTTTAATGGACTTACAGTTCTATGTGGCTGTGGAAACCTCACAATCATGGCAGAAGGCAAGGAGGAGCAAGTCATGTTTTACATGGATGGCAGCAGGAAAAGACAGCTTGTGCAGGGAAACCCCCATTTTTAAAACCATCAGATCTCATGAGACTTATTCACTATTACAAGAACAGTACGGGAAAGACTGCCTCCATGATTCAATTACCTCCTACTGGGTTCCTCCCATGAAATGTGGGAATTATGGGAGTACAATTCAAGATGTGATTTGTGTGGGGACACAGCCAAACCATATCATGATCCAACATTCCTCAATATAATTAAGAGAATATATGTTGCATAAAAGAATTTACACACCCACAACTGTAGCAGGAGACATATCGCTCTTACCTGAGGCACATATGATGCTAAATCATGGTTTTAATCCTGACATAGTCCTGAAGGAAAAGAAGGGTAGCTAGCTACTGGTGCCTCCCTAGGCCGAAGGAGATTATATTGATGGTGTTTGTGCAAAACTTCAAATCTTCCAGCATAAGCCTGAGATACCAATTTTGCCAATAGTTAATTTATGTCATGGGTAGATGAAATGTATGATACAGACTGGTGGACTATTATATTGAAGGTTCCTCAAAGAACATACCTCCAGATGAGGCAGAAAAACATAAGTACTAGAAAAAGGTAATCAGAGCTTGTGTGGTTATACTTATCAAAAGAAAAAAGAGAAAAGGTTTTATTTTTATCAGGATAATTTCACTAGGCTGCTTTGAGAACTAGCTATTTTTCTTCCACTCTTAGAATAAATAGGTTTATTTTGCTTTATCTAGATGATATCCCAGAAGTATAGTAGTGTAGGATAAACTTTTCAAAATTGAAGCAATTTATTTATTTATTTATTTATTTTTATTTTTTATTTTATTTTTTTTTTTGAGACGGAGTCTCGCTCTGCCACCCAGGCTGGAGTGCAGTGGCCGGATCTCAGCTCACTGCAAGCTCCGCCTCCCGGGTTCACGCCATTCTCCTGCCTCAGCCTCCCCAGTAGCTGGGACTACAGGCGCCCGCCACCTCGCCCGGCTAGTTTTTTGTATTTTTTAGTAGAGACGGGGTTTCACCGTGTCAGCCAGGATGGTCTCGATCTCCTGACCTCGTGATCCGCCCGCCTCGGCCTCCCAAAGTGCTGGGATTACAGGCTTGAGCCACCGCGCCCGGCTGAAGCAATTTATGCTATTCAAAAATTCTAGTTGGCACCTTTAAGAAAATATAAATGTGGGCTGGGCGTGGTGGTTCACGCCTGTAATCCTCGCATTTTGGGACACCCAGGTGGACGGATCATGAGGTCAGGAGATCGAGACCATCCTGGCTAACACGGTGAAACCCCGTCTCTACAAAAAATACAAAAAATTAGCCAGGCGTGATGGCAGGCGCCTGTAGTCCCAGCTACTCGGGAGGTTGAGGCAGAGAATGGCATGAACCCGGGAGGCAGAGCTTGCAGTGAGCCGAGATCAGGCCACTGCACTCCAGCCTGGGCCACAGAGCGAGACTCTGTCTCAAAAGAAAAAAAAAAAAGAAAGTATAAATGTGGAGAAAAAAGTGTAACATATTCTCTTTTATGATAATGGCCTCCAGGTAATTTCAGAAGAAGTTTTTAAATTCTACAAGAATTCCTCCACTTAGGAACCTGGTTTTTAGCAAAAGTGAGAAAATCAGGCTGCGTGATTTTTATGCAGTTGAAATATGAAGGCTTTCATTTGTTAATTTTTATTTTGTTTAATCTATATGTTCCTAGTAGAATAAATATCCTTCATTTAGGAAAAATTGTGACTATGTGTCTCATTATGTAAATTGGCAAATATTTTCATTTGCTTTCCAGAGGAAAAGAAAAACTAACAAAAGTGTAGAGTCACCAAGTAGTTATTTCACTAAAGACAAGAAAACATATCACTGTATACCTTTTTTCTTTTCAAGAGTACAGAAAGTGTTTGAGGAACACTAATGTTCCTGGAAGCTGCAGGGTGATAGAAACTCAGTTACCAAGGCTCTTATCTCTGCTTGGAGGCTCCATTTTTGTACAGATCAGTGATTTCTAAAACATTTATTCTAATGAGTTGTATTTAGATTCTACTTATCCTAACTCCACAAAGCATTTTCAGGTCAGTAAAACAGATGGTTAAGCACAATTAGTTTTTTGGAAGAACTATAAATATTGTCACTTCTTTCCTCTGGTGTCTTACTGCCATGTTGTCTAAGTGTATCATAGAGGGAACTCAAAACAGAACCATTTATAGGACCTAGTTCTTCCTCCTTTTTTATCTTTGGAAAGTTGATGACTTATCATTATGCTAATATTCTCAATATATATTTTGCCAAGTGCGCTAATTAGAAAGCAAGTTTGCATGTCTAAGTGGCTGATATTTTTTCATTGTGGACCATGTGTTTTAGTGTTAATGAAAAATTAGGTTTATTTCAAACTTGGTACGAGAATAATTTTAGACAAAAATTATTTTGGAAAGTAAATATTTTTCAGCCTTTTCCAAGATTACTCTGTAGGAAAAGAGATTATTAATCTGCTTGATAAAGAGTGCTGTTCATACTGCTGTTGATTCTTCTAAAGGCTTTGCTTCCTTGGATACTACAAGTAGATCAATCAATCCAATCAATGACTACTTTGTTAACAAATGCTATTAAAAATAATTAAAGGTGTGTTCCAAGAGAAGCATAATTTATATATATCACTTCTCTTACTGAAAGTAACAGGACTTTAAAACATTATGAATTATATAGATCTGTAACAGAACATTTGGTAGTAAGTGTGATGAGCCAATTTTGTACTGATTGCCTCACTTATCTGTGCCAAAAGCTACCTCTTTTTCTTAATAAATTCTTTTCATTCCCTTGAGGGTTCTCATTTGAGCACAGAAAGACATTTCCCAGCATTCCTTGTAGTTATGCTGGGACCAACTATCTGGATTCTGGTCAATAGGATTTGGGCAATATTCACACTTTAAATACAAGCTTAATTTTTGAATAAAAATATTGTTGCCAGTCATTGAAAATATTTTCTGATTTTTTAACATCATTATACAATCCTCTTCAAATTTTATTGTTAGTCAATTTTAGCACAGGGTCAACAGCACTTTCATATCACAAATAACACAAAGAGGAACATGCTAGTAGGAAGCATAAATGTCAGCCACCCAAAAGTAGATATCAGAAATCATTTAAAAATATATACATTCTAAAATTTAGCATTGAACATAGGTATCTTTTTAGAGGTAACAATTGGTGCTCACCTAACTCTTTCAGTTACCTCTTCCTCAACATATGCTATTTCCTAGTCCTTTTTGCATTTTATTTTGGAGCCAAGTGACTTGGCTCTGGCCAATGGGATTTGAGCAGGAGTAATACCCAAGCCTGTCTCTTAAAATATACCACAAGAGACTTCACTTTTTCTTTTCTTTTCTTTCCTCTTCATTCTTGACTATATATTCATGATGACATAGATACAACACAGGTAGCATCTCTGTCAGTCTTGTTTACTAAGTGGCTGTGTGGAGCAAAGTACCACTCCTTCCTCCCACTGATATTCAGTGGATCCATAAGATAAGCATTAAATGCATTCTTATTTAGTTAAGCCACTGAGATTGGGGTTTAATTTGTTTCTACATCATAGATAAGCCTATCCTGATTAACATAAAATGACAGATATTACCAATATGTCAACCCTAGTGTTGAGATATAATGTGCTTCAGCATAATAAGAATTTTAGGCTGTGTGCGGTGGCTCACCTCTGTAATCTCAGCACTTTGGGAGGCTGAGGTGGGCAGATTATCTGCGGTCAGGAGTTTGAGACCAGCCTGGCTAACATGGTGAAACCCTGTTTCTACTAAAAGTACAAAAATTAGCAAGGCATGGTGGCATTTGCCTGTAATCCCAGCTCAGGATTACTCGGGAGGCTGAGGCAGGAGAATCACTTGAACCTGGGAGGCAGAGGTTGAAGTGAGCTGAGATTGTGCCACTGAACTCCAGCCTGAGCAACAGAGTGAGGCTCTGTCTCAAAAATTAAAAAAAAAAAAAAAAAAAAAAAAAAGATTTCTAAAGACCAGGACACAGTGGCTCAGGCTGGGCACAATGGCTCACGTTTGTAATCTCAGCACCTTGGGAGGCTGAGGCGGGCAGATCACCTGAGGTCGGGAGTTGGAGACCAGCCTGACCAACATGGCGAAATCCCATATCTACTAAAAATACAAAATTAGCTGGGCGTGGTGGCGCATGCCTGTAATCCCAGCTACTCCGGAGGTTGAGGCAGGAGAATTGCTTGAACCTGGGAGGTGGAGGTTGCGGTGAGCCGAGATCATGCCATTGCACTCCAGCTTGGGCAACAATTGCAAAACTCTGTCTCAAAAAAAAAAAAGAAGAAGAAGAGAAGAATTCTATGTGTAATGCTATTTTGATGAAGAAAGTCTTAGGGTGAAGACAGCAGAGATATTTTGAGGAAGGTGCATGCAAAAATATTCCATCTCAAATGTATGTTAACTGGGTTTGTATTTTGCTTTAGTGACTATGCCTTTATCTTTTGAAGTACTCTCTTACGTAGTAGTAGAGGAAGACTGACACCCAGCATTAGCTGCCTTATTAGGTTGGGTTTTCTGGTTTGAGAGTTTTTTCCTAAGTATGTCTTTAATCATTAGTAGAAATGCCAAGGTTCTTCTGTTTATCATCTCTCAAGTGATTGCATAAATTTAGCCAAATGCTAAACCTCTCAGTTGTGGTTCATTATAGATCATACCCTATTGCTTGTTTGCTTTGCTTTGCTTAGAAATGGCTCGGAGAATTCATGTATTTCATGGGGCAACTGAATCACCAGAAATTTTATGCAATATTTTAGTTTATATTTACAATTTCATATTGAGTGGTTCTAGAACTTTCATCACAGGAGCTAATCAGAATAAGCAGTCATTGTGAATTACGTCTTTTGCTACATATGAACCATAATCTCAGTGAGTCAGGAAAATTGTCTCAACACCAATTAGTTGAAGCAACCACACATAGCAGCCTCCTGAAATGAACTATAAATTTATGGAGATACAAAAATAAAAGAGCAAAGAATATATGATCAAATATTTCTAATGTAACTGAAAGTGGTTGTGATGAACATGTTGGAGAGTGAATTTATTAGAAACCTAGTCCTTTTTTTTTTTTTTTTTTTTTTGAGACAGGGTCTTGCTCTGTCACCCAGGCTGCGGTGCAGAGGCACAGTTGTAGCTCCCCATAGCCTTGAACTCCTGGGCTCAAGTGATCCTCTCACCTTGCGCTCCCTTGTAGTTGGGACTATGGCTTGTGATACCATGTCTGCCTAATTTTTTGATTTTTTTTTTTTTTGGTAGAGGCAGGGTTTTACCGTGTTTCCCGGGCAGGTCTCAAGCTCCTGGGCTAAAACAATCATCCTACCTCACCTTGTGAAAGTGTTGGGATTACAGGCATCAGCCACTTCACCCAGGCCCTAGTAAAATTTTGAAATAAGAAGTAAGCTATATCTATGAACAAGATGTCTGTATTAACTTATTTTTCTGCATTATATCTAAGTATTATTAATATAATGTGATATACTAAGATAGCCCAGAGAAAAAACACATGTTGAGGCATAAACTCATTTACAAAAAGAAACTTCTATAAGACTGACATAATGATGCCTATCATATTTCAATAGAAACTTATATCATTTTAGGAGATTTAGTCGTTCTAGATAGATGTAAGTTTTTAATCATTACCAACCAAAACATTTTATTTATTTTTAAATTGTGATGGGTTTTGACTTATTTGTGTTCTTATCTACTATATTATAAACATCAAAAGATGTTGAAAAGAGTTATGATGTACTGAATGTCTGTGTTCCCTTCAAATTCATTGGTTGAAGACCTAATCCCCAACATGATTGCATTAGGAGGTAGGGCCTTTGGTAGGGAATTGGGTTTAGATGGAGTCCTGAGACTGAAGGCCCCATGATGGAATTAGTGCCCTTATAAGAAAGGGGAGGAGATACCAGAGATTCTTCTCTCAGAGAGAACACAGATTCTGCAAATCTAGAAGAGGGTCCAGGTTTGAAAGAGCCAGCATCTTTAACTTTGGCTTTCTAGACTCCAATCTGTGAGAAATACATGTTTGTTATTTAAGCCAGCATGTCTATAGTATTCTGGTATAGTAGCCCAGACTGACTGTTGGTATTTCCCATAATCTAATGCATACGTGTTTTTCCACTCAACCAAGAAGTAGAGTCTTGTTGTTCTGAAAGGGCATAAAGATTGAGTTAATGACAATTCTCTCCTACCCATCATCCCTCACTTGTCCTGGTAAGACCCTCTTTCTTAGGTACTCAGCCTATCCTATTATTTACAAGTGAGGTGCCATATTTGGCTATGAAAATCAGAAATTGAAATACAGTTTTGTAATTACGTGCAAATAACACAGTTCTTGCATGTTATAAAATGTTTATAACTTTAGTATATTTAGTTTAATAAATGTAGATTATTACTTATGAGTGTATTTTTGCTCACTGCAGGAAAACAAAGAGAGATAAATAAGAGACATATTATACCCCAAGAAGATGAATAAATAAGAGTGGGAGGAAATAATTACACAAGTAGCTAGAGTTCCTGGCAGGGGTAAAATATGACCCCAAAGAAAATATAAAGTTCTTTAAATTTCAAATTAGTACTGATATACACTGAATGATTTTGTCTCCCTAAAATTATATGTTGAAACTTAATCCCAAATGTTATGGTATTTGGAGGTGGGGCCTTTGTGAGGTGATTAGGTCATGAGAGTAGTGTACCCATGAATGGGATTAATGTTCTTATAAAATAGGCCTTAGAGAGTTTCCTCACCTCCTGCCATCATGCAAAATACAGTGAGAAGATGGCCATCTATGAACCAGGAAGCTGGCCCTCAACAGACATGAAATGTGTTGCCACTTTGATCTTGAATTTCCTAGAGTCCACAACTTGTAAGGAAAAAATTTCTGTTATTCATAAGCTAACTGGTTGACATGGTTTGGCTCTATGTTTCCACACAAATCTAATGTCAAATTATAATCCCCACATGTTGGAGAAGGGCCCTGGTGGGAGGTGACTGAATAATGGGGTTGGGCTTCTCCTTTGCTTTTCTGATGATAGCCATGATAGTGAATGAGTTCTCATGAGATCTGGTTGTTTAAAAGTGTATTGTGCTTCCCCCTTCACTCTCTTTCTCCTGCTGCTATGTGAAGACATGCTTGCTTCTCCTTCACCTTTCTACCATGATTGTAAGTTTCCTGAAGCCTCCATAGTCATGCTTCCTGTACAGCCTGAAGAACTGTGAGCCAATTAAACCTCTTTTCTTTATAAATTACCCAGTTTCAGGTAGTTCTTTATAGCAATGTGAGAACAGACTAACATAGAAAATTGGTACCAGAGAAGTAGGGCATTGCTATAAAGACAACTGGAAATGTGGAAGTGATTTTGGAACTGGTAATGGGCAGAGGTTGAAACAGTTTGTAGGGCTCAGAAGAAGACAGGAATATGATGGAAAGTTTAGAACTTCCTAGGGACTGGCTGAATGGTTGTTACCAAAAGACTGAGAGTAATATGGACAATGAAGTCCAGGCTGAGGGAGTCGGAGATGGAGATGAGAAACTTACTGGGAAGTGGGGTAAAGGTCATTCTTGCTATGCTTTAGCAAAGAGACTGGCAGCACTCTGCCCCTGCTCTAGGGATCTGTTGAACTTTGAACTTAAGAAAGGTGATTTAGGATATCTGGCAGAAGAAACTTCTAAGTAACAAAGTGTTCATCAAGATGTGGCCTGACTGCTTCTAAAAGCCTATGCTCATTTGCATAAACAAGGAAAAGACCTGAAACTGAAACTTATATTTAAAAGAGAATCAACGTAATAGTTTGGAAAATTTGCAGAATGACCATATGGTAGAAAAGAAAACCCCATTTTCTGGGGAGGGATTCAAGCAGGCTACAGATATTTGCATAAGTAAAGAGCTGAATGTGAATAGCCAAGACAATGGGGAAAATGCCTCTAGAGCATTTCAGAGACCATTGTGGTTGCCCCTCCCATCACAGGCCTAGAGTCCTAGGAAAAAATAATGGTTTTGTGGGTCAGGCCCGGGCCCCACTGCTCTGTGCAGCCTGAGGATATGGTACCCTGTGTCCTAGCCACCCTAGCAACAGCCAGGGCTAAAGGGCCAAGGTATAGCTTGAGCTGTTGCTTCAGAGGATGCAAGCCCCAAACCTTGGCAACTTTCACATAGTGTTAAGCTGTGGGTGAAGAGAGTACCTAAATTTCAGAGGATGTATAGAAACACCTGGATGTCCAGGCAGAAGTCTGCTACAGGGGCAGAGCCTTCATGGAGAACCTCTACTGGGGTAGTGCAGAGAGGAAATAAGGAATTAGACCTCCCATACAGAGTCCCCACTGGGGCACTGTTTAGTGGAGCTGAAAGAAGGAGGCCACCATCCTCCAGACCCAGAATGTTAGATCCACCAACAACTTGCACCATGTGCCTGGAAAAGCCACAGGCACTCAGCACCAGCTTGTGAAAGCACCCATGGGGGGCTGTACCCTGCAGAGCCACAAAAGCAGAGCTGTCCAAGACCTTGGAAGCTCACCCCTTGTGTCAATGTGGCCTGTATGTAAGACATGAAGTCAGAGGAAATTATTTTGAAGCTTTAAGATATAATGACTTCCCTGCTGGGTTTTGGACTGTCATGGAGCCTGTATCCCCTTTGTTTGGCTGATTTCTCCCTTGTGGAATGGGAGTATTTTGTCAATGCCTGTACCCCCATTGTATCTTCAAAGTAATTAAATTTTTTTTTCTTTTTTACAGGCTCATAGGTAAAGGGACTTGTATTTTCTCGGATAAGACTTTGGACTTGGACTTTTGAGTTAATGCTGAAATGACTGAAGACTTTGGAGGACTGTTGGGAAGCATAATTTTGTTTTGAAATGTGAGAAGGACATGAGATTTGGGAGGGGCCAAGGCAGAAAGATATGGTTTGACTTTCTATCCCCACTCATATCTCGTGTCGAATTGTAATCCCCACGTGTTTGAGGAGGAGCTTAGTGGGAGGTGATTGAACTCTGTGGGCAGACTTCTCCCTTGCTGTTTTTATGACAGCAAATTAGTTCCCATGAGATCTTCTTGATTAAAAGTGTGTAGCACTTTCCCCTTTGCTATCTCTCTTACCACCATGTGAAGAGGTACTTGCTTTCCCTTTGCCCTTTTGACTTAATTGTAACTTTCTTGTAACCTCTCCAGCCATGTGCCTCCTGTGCAGCCTGTAGAACTGTGAGCCAAATCTCTTTTCTTTATCAATTACTCAGTTTCAGGTAGTTCTTTATTGCAGTGTGTGAATGAACTAATACTCTATTCTGTGGTAATTTGTTATAGTAGCCTAAACAGACTAAGAGAAGTATTAATTTACTCTAATAAGGACAAGGGAAGGTTTCTTAGAGAATGGTATAGGGTTTATTGGGCAGCACTACTAGAATTGAAATTAAGAACTTTTGAAAAAGGCAAGTAGGGTTTGAGTTCCTACTTGCACTCCTATCTCCACACTTTCTGTAGGCTTCTCACTATAAGTGTAATAGGGAGTCATGACAAAGTGCATATCTTATGTCTTGTCTTAGGTGTAAATTTAACAGTAGGAGGAAAGTCTGAGGAGTATCTAGTCAGCCATCTATGATCATAGCAGTGGTTACTGTATGAACTGTTTGATTTGCTAAATACTCTTTCTATTTATCAAGGTAAATTTAATTTGGGATTAAACAGAAGTAGAAATTGAGATCCATACTATTGGGAGGTTTCTCAAAAGAGCCATGAGGATATGGCCTCCTGAATTTGATAATAAAATCCCACACTTAGAAGTCTCCAGTAAAAGGGGATTGGGGACCAGATACAAAGTTACAGTTACAAGGAAATAGTGCTGGTGTTCTGTTGCATAGTAGGGTGACTACAGTTAACCATAATGTATATTTCAAAATAGCCAGAAAAAAAGGACTTGAATGTTCTTACCACAAAGAAATAATCATCGTTTGACATGATGGATATGCTAATTACCCTAATTTGATTATTATGCCATATGTACATGTACCAAAATGTCACATTGTACTCCATAAGTGTGTGTAATTATTATATGTCAATATAAATAAAACATTAAAAAATTGAAAAAGTCTCAAATAAGAGTAATTAAAAAAATAATAGCCATTAATTTTCATTGATTTAGTATTGTGTGAAGAAAGAGAAATGAACACAGTGACTTAAATTAACTCATTTAATTTTCAACTATCTTTTTATGTAGATGCTACTATTATCCCTATTTTATGGAAGAGGAAACTAAGGCAATAAGTAATGTTTGTGGCCATACTAGCAAGGGGTTAATACTTAAGAAGGATATCCAAAGTCTGACAGCTGCTCTTAGATATAGGATTGGAAACTAAGCACTCTGACTTTTAGCTCCATCAACACAATTTATTAAATGCCCACACATTTTTGGAATAATGGCCTTTAATTTGTTTATACTGAGTATTACAATGTAGAAATTTTCAGTGGATCCTCATTAATCCAAATGCACAAATTTCTGCAAGGATGTTTAAAAAGAGAGATGACAGTTTTATGAATGAGAAGTGACACCTATTAGCTAACTTCTTACAATTCAGTTATAGTTGGAAATAAACCAACAGCATATTTGAGTTATTAACAGAGAAAATTCATTTGGATCATATTCCTGTCTTAATGGGGCTCAAATTATCCTGAGGTGTGAATAAATCATCTCACGTACTAAAAATGGCTCTTGAATAAGCCAGATTCTTTTTCAGTTCAGAACTTCATAAAAGTGAAGAACAGAGAGTTAACAGAAAATTATCTGTTATCTTCTGAATAATATGAAACATATGGCACCTAGAAATACCAAACTGATTTGAAAACTTGGCAATAAAAGGAAAAATAAACATAAATTTGTGTGGTAATAAAAAATGCTGATTGATTTTTTGAATGTTAATCCTGAGTTCAGAGCATCAGGTAAATCTGGATTATATTCCGGAAGCTGAAATTCAAGCAGGTTGTCAATCTGTTGAGGTTTGGGGGCAGAGATCAGAATTTGGTACAACTGAAGTGCTGGACTCTGCAGAGCAGGAGAAGAGACAGGAAGAGCTATGCAGATAGGATCACTATACATTTATGCATGGGCTTTTCATAAGTCCTTGACAAAATTCTAGACTCAACATTTGCACAGTAATAGCACCTGGGCTATACTGAGAATAGGTGCTTCAGTATTGAGAGGAAAAATAGAGATACTAGAGGTGAATCAATGCTAAGGAATGTTGGTGGCTATACTAGCAAGGGATCAGTGACATTAGGTAATATCCTGGGAAGCTACCTCAAACACCAGAGACACATTGATTTAGAAGTACTAGGCATACCCTAGGGCAAGTTTCTCAGTCTTAGCACTATTGGTATTTTGGCCTAGGTAATTCTTTGTTGTGGGCTCTTACCACTAGGTGCCAGTAGAGCTTTCCCTATTTGTGGCAGCCAGAAATGTCTCCAAACATTGCCAACTCACCTCTGGTTGAGACAACTGCCTTAGACTAACACAAAGTCTAAAACCAAGTACAGACAATATCTGTAAGGGAAACAGAAGTGGGCGATTGAGTCCTGCTAAGAGGGGGTTGGAAAATACTTTGTGCTTTCCACAAAGCTGCAATAAGAAAACTTAAAATTGATCCTACAAAAGGTCTAGGAGATCAGCCAGTAATAGAAGTCCATAATGCAATAAAATTAGCATTCTTTGGAAGAAAGATAATAGAATCCACAATCTCTATACTATGTCATCATAATATCCAGTAGATAAACAAAGTGTACTTAACATGAGAATAAACATGAAAACAACATATTGCTAAAGAAAAAACTGTCAAAAGAATTCAGCCAACAAATGACTCAGATATTGATAAAATAGATATTTTAAAGTAGCTGTTATATATAGGGTGAAAAATTATTCATTTACTCATTTTTAAGGCAGAGTAAATGTTGCAACATTCAATCAAATTTAGAGGTGTCAAATGAAATTATACAAAATTTGGTCTTAGAGAGTGGAAAAATAGAAAATTACAGCAAATATATAGAAAGTATCAAACAGAACCTAATAGAAATTCTATATGTTAAAAGTTGAATAACTTTTTAAATCACTGCTTATAAGCATACTGATGATGGAGACTGGACATGGCTGAAGATTTAGTCAACATGAAGACAGGAGAAAAGATATCAATCCATCTGAAAAATAGAGAAAATAAAGAAACGGTAGGTATCTAGTGACAATATCCAATGGTTTTACCTAACTGTATTTGAAATACTAGAATAATATAAATATGAGAATGGGAAAAATAATGAATAAGATTTCTCAAAATCTGATAAAAATTTATTCACTTACTGTCCCAGAATCCTTCGTTAACCAAAATCAAGATATATTAAAACACACACACACATACACACACCCATATACACAAACTCCCCTAAACATATTACATTATAGAGTAGCAACAAGACCAGCCATGCTTTAGAGACTTAACACTTCATGATAATAAAGGTGCTATACTTGCTTTGGAATATCTGCACTGCATTTCATGTGATAGAGAAATGAATATCAATTTTATTTAAATAACTAAGTAGACAGATCTCCTTATTAGAGCAGCTGAAACAATACTTTTTTTTTTTTTTTTTTTTGAGACGGAGTCTTGCTCTGTTGCCCAAGCTGGAGTGCAATGGCACGATCTTGGCTCACTGCAACCTCCACCTCCCAGGTTCAAGCAATTCTCCTGCCTCAGCCTCCTTGAGTAGCTGGGATTACAGGCGTCCACTACAACGCCCGGCTATTTTTTTTTTTTTTTTTTTGTATTTTCAGTAGAGACAGGGTTTCACTATGTTGGCCAGGCTAGTCTCGAACTCCTGACCTCGTGATCCACCCACCTCAGCCTCCCAAAGTGCTGGGATAACAGGCGTGAGCCACCACTCCTGGCCTGAAACAATACTTTATAAGTATTGGATAGATACAGATATTTAGGGATTAAAACCAGAGTTTTGCAATCGATCATCTGACTGTAGAGGAGAAAAGAGGATTAAGTGAAATACTTTATCTTAAGAAAACTGGAAAGTTGATTATATTAACAAGAATGTGAATAAATTTTGAGGAAAATGATGAAATCTTACTGAAATATATTGAATTTGAGATTCTTAAGGATGTTTAGGTGGTGAGGTAGAGTCAACATGGATATAAGCCTATAGTAATAAACCGATTGGCAAAGGTAAACACTGACAGTTTAGACTTTGTAAAACTTTAAAATTCTTTACGTAAAAACTTAACCTAATGTGCCTTCCACTTCTTATTGATCATAATTGACCTTTCAGTTCACTGAACATATCTAGTATGAGTGAATCAATGTGATCAGGGCCCAGGTTTAGTCCAGAATGCCTAAGTGGGCAAATAGAAGGTGACAAGTTTGAGACCCACCAGCTGGAGATCATTGGTGAACTTTGGACAATTCAAATTAGAAGTGTAAGTATATACACTGGTACTGAGCCAGTAAGTATAAATGTATTGAGAATAGTAGGATCCTAGTTGCCAGATTTCTTGCTTTCAAAGAAGAGCCTTACAAATGTAGAAATCGCGACAGAATAGATGCTGCAACGTTCAATCAAATTTAGAGGTATCAAAGTGAACTTCTAGTTGTTTGATAGATTAATAGAGAAAGATGGATAGATGGTTGATAGAGATAAGGGTATGTCTGTGTTCATGTACAAATATGTGTTTTTACTAAATCTGTCCACTGAAAAGACCTAGAATCTATGATACCCCAGTAAGAAAAAGCACAACTAGCACCCAGATCTCGTTTTATAAATATCACTCAATGCTAAAAGAAACCAGGGCTTCTTCATGAAATGGCTGATTCAGGGACAAGGGAGAAGAAATGGAACTTTTTACTGTGACAGAAAGTAAGAAAGTACCTAAAAGAATAATCAGGTAACAAGAAGATGAATAAATGAAAAGTAGACCACATAGTGGAAAGCTTTTAGAAACAAATGTGAAATAAGAAAGTGTGGGTCTGATTTTGGTATAAGACAATTCTGAGTCCAGGTCTTGAAAGCATTAAATAGTATATAGAAAGGCACTTTATATAAAGTTATACTCTATGACTCATAATGAAGATATACGATATATAAATATGTCCAGACATAATGTAATTAGTAAGGGTGATTTAATGGTTGAAATTTAATGGGTGAGCAATAAAAACTGCCAGTACACAATTTCTTAGATTGTTGATGAAATATCTTTATAATGTGATCATTTTAGCCTTTATTTTATTTTATTTTATTTCTATATTTGAAAATTTTAGCCCATATTTGGCTGAAAGAAAATGTCAACCAATTTCATAAAGAGCAATTAAACCAAAATTATTTTTTTAGTTACAGAAAAATAAAGACCATAAAACTTAAGGGTACATTTACTGAAAACAAAATCTTGAGAAACAAAAAGGGAATTTATATTAAAATTTCAGAATATCCAGAAAATAAAAATAAAACTCTGTGCATGTATGTAGATATGTATGTGTTGTATGTGTATATGTGATATGGATAGATGCATGTAGATAAATATTGAATTTTAAACTATATTAATTTTTAGTTAAAAACTAAAAGAGTAGTTTAATAGATTTGTTATTCAACAAAAATTAAAATGAATAGTTGTTTTAGATCAGTCATAGAAATTATAATTTAAATTTCAATTCAAATAAATTTTATAATTTTATAATGTATTTGTTTCAAGTCATTGTAAACTCTGAAACCAAAGAATGGCCTCAAATGAATTCTGCAATTACAGCCCACTCACTTATTTTTTATCATGTTCCAAAATTTATTTGAATGATTTTCACCAGTAGAAAGCTTTAATGAAAATCAAATAACTTACTAATAGAATGCTAAGTTCTTTCCATGAGATTTAAGCCATTGTTGTTGTTCATTTAATTAGGGAAAAAACCTGTCTAAAAATGTGTTAAATGCAATTATTTTTACAGATAAACATCTTTTCTGTTGTCTGATTGCATTGGTAACTTGATTAATTTAGTACATCTGTCTTTTCTTTTTCCCAGGTTCTTCTGTGGTATCATGATATTATATACCCTTTTATTTCTCTACCTAATAATTATCTAATGAGAGATATTTAACTTGAGGATTTTTTTTTTTAATTTAAAATAATGAACCCAAGCCCCCTGGCAATATATATGTATAAAGCAAGTAGATTTTATTACAAGCCTTATTTACAGAACTAATAATTTTGCTTTTCACTCACATTAGTCTGTATACAATTATTTATTCATAAACTTGTATAAATTTTTTTGCTGTGAGAAAAATACAGTTAGAATAACATTATCTGGAGTTGGAAAGCTGTATAACATAGATTGATACAATTGTGTATCCAAGGGAGAAATTTCCCATACAGTGTCGGACAAAGCACTATTCTATTTCTGATTTATTACCTCAGTGAGGGAGACAACTGAATAGGTCAAAGAAATCAATCTTATTGAAAAACTAAAGTATTCAAAAATCAAACCCAATATTTATCTGAAATATTATTTTTATAACTTTCTCCCACTTGTTTGTTTAGAATATACTATTATGCATTCAAAGACAGCAATTACATGCTTGGAGGCCCATCATACACCACCTAAGGGCTCTTTATTTAGCCTATTGTAGGTCTCTCCAATGTTCTCTTCACTACTGTTCAATTCTCTCTCAGTCAACTTCATCTTCTGTCTCAGTAAAGGGCAGGAAACAATCAAGACTGTAAGCTGCCATATTGATAGCAACATAAGGCATTTCACAAAAAGGCATTATGAAAATGAGTGTTACTATTTCCTGAGGCAGGGATTCTTCCATGCAGCAGTTTCATTCAGTGAGATACGTACTAAAACTTGACTTAATGACACTGACCTTAGAAGATAAAACATCTTTGAATTACTCAAGAAATTCTCAATAGTATGTGTTGTGTTTTTGATAGGCAAACTGTATCTTTCCTCTATTGATTTTGTTGTTGTTGTTGTTACTACACAAACAACTGTTAATTTCCTCCTAGGCATTTTCCTGAGTAGTAACTAGTGAGAAATACTTCTTATTTAATTTTTGTAGATTTTCTGCTTATGATATCACTACTATGAAGAGAGGTTCTCACTTCTGGGGCATCTTTGAGTGGATTTAGTTTTAGCTGGAGCATCCGCTTCATATGATTGAACTTTTAGCCATGATCTAAGCTCACTTTATTCTTCTGGTTGTGGTTCACAGTCTTGTCTTTCAAATTAGGTCTGTTTTTCTCAATTCCTTCTGTATTGAAACATACACTTTCTAGTATATGCTCTAATATTATTTCACATTAACTAACTATACATATCACACAAAATAGCCCATAAACACCATGTGTTTTCTCTAAAAATATATTTTATCAAATACATTACCTATTTTTATAACTAAAACTATAATTTTCTCTATTTCAACATAATGAATTACCTCCTGACCTTTGCTACTCATTCACACTTCACTAATGAACTGTGTAAACTTGGAGAAAACAATTTATCTTACCTGTAAAGTGTTGAGGTACATATGAAGTATATATTGGATAGATCATAGCTATTATTTATTTGTTTTTATCAATCCAGTCTCTCTTTTTCTTTGCCTTACTCATCAATTGAATCTTCACAAGTCATATATATTCACAAGTCATATATAAAAAAAAATTCCTTCTAAAATATAAATATAATTATTCCTTTTTTACTATTTTGTCTTTTTTGGTAATTTGGAATTTATTTCAGCCAATTATACAGTTATTTTGCAGTACAATTTTTAACAGAAGTAATTATTCTCAGTTTTGAATTATCCATAAGTTTCACAGACATGCCTTTGATATCTTTATCTAAATAGACTAAAGAATTGTTAACACCTCAGGGCCGTTGACCAAACGTTATATCTTTACTCTTAGCTCAATACTCTCCCTGTGCCCCTAAGATAACATTAGGTGTCCATTATATATGCTCCCAGTGCAGCCTTTAACTGCCCCTTAGTAACTTTTTTTAATTGTAATTGATGGTTTGCTTGTCCATTTCTTTAAAAAGTTAAAAAATGAATTGAGAACAGGACCCTTGTTCACCATCACCACCTCTGCGTCTAGCAGGCATACAAATGACATTCAATACACAGTTGTTAAATGGATGCATCAGTTGACATTTTCTACTTCTATTGCCGTTGTCCAGGGTGGTACTAATCTACTGATGAACACTATTTTTCAGTCAGTTATACCAAGTTGAGATACGGTAGACTAGTGAAACTGATGCTCTTATGTCAGAAAATATTAGAATGAATAATTGAATGAAAAATGTCTGAAAATATAGCAAACAAACTGCATGAATTGCTAATTTGACCAACAACAATGCTTTAGTTGTATAGGAAATATAACTATGGCATATTTAATTATTACTATGTAATTCATGAAAAGAGGCCAATATAGCCATGTATATACATAGAATAAAATATAGACTTAATATCTACCATAGATGAATAGTTTGCCTTTTAAATAAAAGATAACATATGGATTTATGCTAAGGCTAGGTCTCCAGGAGGTATTGAATATAGTAGTCAGCTAGGGATGGAATTATGTCAGAAAATGACAGAAAGCCCTAGCTGACATGATTTGCTGTTCCCTAAGCTAACTGAAGAAAGCCCTCCCAGGGTTATATGGGAAATGATAAATTTGTTTTCCTTTCATCCCCGCAGCAGCAGTGGGAATATTTTTCTGGTTTATCTCTCCCAGGATTATGAACCCTATAAAAATAAAAGAGAGCCTCAGGTATCCTGTATAAATTCATTATTATATGGCAAATACATTCTCTTTGTAAAAAGCTAAAAATCAATGGGTAGCATATTTTGATACATAAGTATACATTTCATTTCAGGCATTTTAAAAGAACTTGTGGCTGGGCACAGTGGCTCACACCTGTAATCCCAGCACCTTGGGAGCCTGAAGGGGTGGATTACCTGAGGTCAGGAGTTTGAGACCTACCTGGACAACATGGTGAAACTCCATCTCTACTAAAAATACAAAAATTAGCTGAGTGTGGTAGTGGGCACCTGTAATCTTAGCTGCTCAGGAGGCTAAGGCAGAAGAATTGCTTGAACCTGGGAGATGGAGGTTGCAGTGAGCCAAGACTGCGCCACTATACTCCAGCCTGTGCTACAGAGCAAGACTCCATCTCAAAACAGAAAAACTGGAGGGTATTACAACTACCTACCTACCTTAGCTGCAACCAGTGCCTACCCAGAAATATCTCCCCAATTGGTCTGAAGCCTGAATTATCAACTCAGTAAATAAAACACCAGGAAAGAATTACATAAATAAATAAAGTGTACACCATGAGAGAAAGAGATTAGCTTCAAGAGATTCCTGTTGTTCCAGCACCATAGGAGACAGTCAACTCACCCATACACCAAAAATACGACTACTACAACACAATCAAGGAAAGCCATCAAACAAAGACTCTAAGAACTCATACAGAGTCTTCACCCCTACCAGCATGAAGAATCAAATTAGTCTAAAATAAACATTAAAGACTGATCCTTAAGAGGGAAAGAATTTAAATTTTAAAAAGTCCCATATAAAATAAATTCAAGAACAATTTTTAGAAATATTCTACCCAGGCTGGGCGCGACGGCTCACGCCTGTAATTCCAGCACTTTGGGAGGCCGTGGTGGGTGGATCACAAGGTCAGCAGATCGAGACCATCTTGGCTAACATGGTGAAACCCCGTCTCTACTAAAAATACAAAAAATTAGCCAGGCATGGTGGCGGGCACCTGTAGTCCCAGCTACTCGGGAGACTGAGGCAGGAGAATGGCATGAACCTGGGAGGCGGAGCTTGCAGTGAGCAGAGATTGCGCCACTGCACTCCAGCCTGGGTGACAGAGTGAGACTTCATCTCAAAAAAAAGAAAAAGAAAAAGAAATATTCTACCCAAATGAGAATGAACCAGAAAAGTAGTTCTGGAAATATGACCAATGAGGATATATAACACCCCCAAAAGATTACACTAGCTCTCTAGCAATGGATCAAAACCAAGACAAAATCTATAAATTGACAGATAAAGAATTCAGAAGGTTGATTATTAAACTACTCAAGAAGATACCAGAGAAAGGTGAAAATTGACTTAAACTCAAAAAGTAATATAGAATATTGATGAAAAATTTTCTAGAGAAATAGATATCATAAAGAGAAGCCAATTACAACTTCTGGAAATGAAAGACACATTTAGGGTGTCTTGCGAGAGATCTAGACATCCAAATATAAGAAGCTCAAAGGACTCCTGGGTTCTTCACCCAGGCTGGAATGCAATGTTGTGATCTTGGCTTACTGCAACCTCTGCCTCCCAGCTTCAAGTGATTCTTCTGCCTCAGCCTCCCCAGTAGCTGGGATTACAGCCTGGCTAATTTTTGTAATTTTAGTAGAGACAGGATTTCACCATGTTGGCCAGGCTGGTCTTGAACTCCTGACCACATGTGATCCACCCATCTCTGCCTCCCAGAAGTCCTTTGAGCTTCTTATATTTGGATGTTTAGATCTCTAGTGAGACTCTGTCTTTAAAAAAAAAAAAAAGGACTCCTGGGAAATTCATTGCAAAAAGATTATCACCTGGGGCGGAGATGCATCAGGTTATCTAAAGTCAAGATCAAGGAAGAAGTCTTAAGAGCTGTGAGACAAAAGTATCAGGTAATAGAAACAGGAAACCTATTAAATTAACAGCAGTTTTCTCAGCAAAACCCTTGCAAGCCAGAGGTGATTGGCGTCCTATATTTTGCCTCCTCAAACAAAATAATTGTCAGTCAATAATTTGGCATCCAGCAAAACTCAGCTTCATAAATGAAGGAGGGATAAAATCTTTTTCAGACAAACAAATGCAGAGAGAATTTGCCACTACCAAACCACACTATAAGAAATGCTAAAAAGAGTTCTAAGTCTTGAAACAAAACCTTGAAATGCACCAAAATAGAACCTCCTTAAAACATAAATCTCCCAGAGCCTATAAAACCATAACACAATGGAAAAACAGAGGTATTTGGACAATAACTGACATGATGAATAGAACAGTATCACAAATCTTATCGCTAATGTTGAATGTAAATGGCCTACTGCTCCAATTAGAAGAAAAGATTGGCAGCATAGATAAAAATCCACCAACCAAGTATCTGCTGCCTTCAAGAGACTCAACTAACAAATAAGGATTCACATAAACTTAATGTAAAAGGTAGAAAAAAGTATTTCACAAAAATAGAAACCAAAAGCAAGCAGGAGTAGCTATTCTTATATCAGAAGAAACAGACTTTAAAGCAAGAACAGTTAACATTATATAATGATAAAAGGACTTGTCTAACAGGAAAATATCACAATTCTAAATATATACATACCTTAACATTGGAGCTCCCACATTTATAAAACAATTACTACTAAATGTAAGAAATGAGATTGATAGTAACACAATAATAGTGGAGGAATTTAATACTCCACCCACAGCACTAGATAGATTATCAATACAGAAAGACAACAAAGAAACAATGGAGTTAAACTGTACCCTAGGAAAACAGACAACACATATCGACAGAATATTCTACCAAACAACTACATAATATACAGTCTTTTCATTAGCATGTGGAACATTCTCCAAGATAGTCTATTTGATAGGTCACAAAACAAGTCTCAATATATTTAGGAAAATTGAAATTATATCAAGTACTCTCTTAGACCACAGTGGAATAAAATTGGAAATCAGCTCTGAAAGGAACCCTCAAAACCATGCAAATACATGGGAACTAACCTGCTCCTGAATGACTGTTGGGTCAGCAATGAAATCAAGATGGAAATTTAAAAAATTTTTGAACTGAATGATAATAGTGACACACCTATCAGAACCTCTAGGATACAGCAAAAATGGTGCTAAGAGGAAAGTTCATAGCATTAATTGCCTTCATCTAGAAGTCTGAAAGATCACAAATAGATGATCCAAGGTCCAGCTCAAGGAACCAGAGAAAGAAGAACAAACCAAAACCAAACAGCAGAAGAAAAAACAACAACAACAACAAAGATCAGAACATAACTAAATGAAATTGAAACAACACCACAATACACAAGATAAATGAAACAAAAACCTGGTTCTTTGAAAGGATAAACAAAATTGATAGACCACTAGTGAGATTAACCTAGAAGAGAAGAGAGAATATATAAATAAGCTCGATTAGAAACAAAACAGGAGATATTAAAACCAATTACACAGAAACACAAAGAATCATCCAAAGCTACAATGATCACTTTAACACATAAAAACTAGAAAATCTAGAAGAGAAGGATAAATACTTGGAAACATACAATCCTCCTAGCTTAAACTAGGAAGAAATAGAAACTCTCAACAGACCAATAACAAGTAGTGAGATTGAAATCATAATTTTAAAATTGCCAGAAAAAGAAGTCCATAACTGGGTAAATTCACAGCTGATTTCTCTCAGACATTTAAAGAAAAATTGATGCCAGTACTACTAAAACTATTCCAAAAGATTGAGAAAGAGGAAATCCTTCCTAAGTCATTCTATAAAGCCTATATCATCCAAATTCCAAAAGAGGAAATGACATAACAACAAAAAGTACAGACAAATATCCCTGATAAACATAGATGCAAAAATCCTCAACAAAATACTGGTTAACTGAATCCAACAGCATGTCAGAAAGAAAATCCACCATGATCAAGTGGATTTCATACCAGGAATGCAGGAATGGTTTAACATACACAAGTCAATAAAGGTGACACATCATATAAACAGAATTGAAAACAAAAATCATATGCTCACTTCAATAGATTCAGAAAAAAACATTGGATAAAATCCAACATCCCTTTATGATTAAAACTCTCAGCAAAACTGGTATAAGGGACATACCTCAAAGTAATAAAATCCATCTATGACAAACACACAGCCAGCATCACACTGAAAGGGAAAATGTTGAAAGCATTCCCTCTGAGAACGGGAGCAGGACAAGAATGTACACTTTTACCACTTCTATTCAGCATAGTATTAGAAGTCCTAGCCAGAGCAATCAGACAAGAGAAAGAAATAATAAAGGAGATTGAAATTGGAAAAGAGGAAGACAAACTGTCGCTGTTCACCAATGATGTGATTGTATACCTAGAAAATCCTAAAGACTTGTCTAAAGCTCCTAGACCTGATAAATGAATTGGTGAAGTTCCAGGATACAAAATCAATGTACACAGATCAGTAGCAATGCTATATGCCAAAAACAACAAAGCTGAGAATCAAATCAAGAACTCAATCCTTTTTATAGCAGCTGAATAAAGAAGAAAAAAGAAAAAAAAAGAAAAAAAAAAAACACTTAGTAATATACTTAGCCAATCAGGTGAAAGATCTCTACGAAAACTATAAAACATTGCTGAAAGAAATAATCAATGACACAAACAAATACAAATACATTCTATGCTTATGGATGGGTAGAACTAATATTGTGAAAATGACCGTACTGCCAAAAGCAATCTACAGATTCAATGCAATTCCCATCAAAATACTACCATCAATTTCAGAGAAATAGAAAAAATAATCCTAAAATTCATCTGGAATAAAAAAAGAGCCTGCATAGCCTAAGCAAAAAAGAAACCTGAACACATCACATTACCTGACTTCAAACTATACTACAAGGCTATAGCTACCAAAACACCAAAGTACTGGTAGAAAAATAAGCAGGGGCCAGGCACAGTGGCTCAAGCCTGTAATCCCAGCACTTTGGGAGGCTGGGGCAGGCAGATCACGAGGTCAGGAGATCGAGATCATCCTGGCTAACACGGTGAAACCCTGTCTCTACTAAAAATACAAAAACATTAGCTGGACGTGGTGGCAGGTGCCTGTAGTCCCAGCTACTCAGAAGGCTGAGGCAGGAGAATGTCATGAACCCGTGAGGCAGAGCTTGCAGTGAGCCGAGATTGCGCCACTGCACTCCAGCCTGGGCGACAGAGCAAGACTTCATCTCAAATAAATAAATAAATAAATAAGCAGATATATCAATAGAACATAATAGAGAACTTGGAAATAAAGCCAAACACTTAGAGCCAACTGATCTTTGACAAAGCATACAAAAATATAAAATGGGGAAAGGACACCCTATTCAACAAGTGGTGCTGGGATAATTGCTAAGCCACATGTAAAAGAATGAAACTGGATCCTCATCTCTCACCTTATACAAAAATCAACTCAAGATAGATCAAAGACCTGAAACCATAAAAATTCTAGAAGGTAACATCGGAAGAACTCTTCTATACACTGACTTAGACAAAGAGTTCATGACCAAGAACCCAAAAGTAAATGCAGTAAAAACAAATAAATGGGATTTAATTAAACTAAAATGCTCCCACACAGCAAAAGAAAGAATCAGCAGAGTAAACAGACAACCCACAGAGTGGGAGAAAATATCTCCAAATGTTGCATCTGACAAAGGACTATAATCTAGAATCTACAAGGAACTAAAATCAACAAGAAAAAACAAATAATCCCATCAAAAAGTGGTCAAAGGACATTGACAGATAATCATTAAAAGAAGATTTACAAATGACTAACAAACATATGAAAAACTGTTTCACATCACTAATTATCAGGGAAATTCAAATGAAACCAAAATGAGATACTACCTTACTCCTGCAAAAAATGGCCATAATGTAAAAATCAAGAAATAGTAGATGTTGGCTTGGATATAGTGAAAGAAGAACACTTTTACAGTGCTGGTGACAATGTAAACTAGTACAACCACTGTGGAAAACAGTATGAAGATTTCTTAAAGAACTAAAAGTGAAACTATCATTTGATCCAGCAGTCCCACTACTGGGTATCTACCCAAAGGAAAAGGTCATTTTATAAAAAAGACACTGTACACGCATGATTATAGCAGCACAATTTGCAATTGCAAAAACATGGAACCAGCCTAAATGCCCATCAATCAATGAGTGGATAAAGAAAATATGGTATATATACACCACAGAATACTACTCAGTCATAAAAAGGAACAAAATAATGACATTTGTAGCCACTTGTCTGGAGTTGGAGACCATTCTTCTAAGTGGGGTAACTCAGGAATGGAAAACCAAATATTGTATGTTCTCACTTATAGGTGGAAGCTAAGCTATGAGGTTGCAAAGGCGTAAGAATGATTCAATCGGGACTTTGGGGACTCAGGGGGAAGGGATAAAAGCCTACACATTGAGTACAGTGTACACTGCTTGGATGACAGGTGAACCAAAATCTCAAAAATCAACACTAAAGAACTTATCCATATAACCAAAAACAATTTGTTCCCAAAACTCTTGAAATTAAAAAAAAAAAAAAAAAAAATGGATGAAGACAAGTATGGAGACCTTTATCATGATCCACTTCTGCTTAATGAATGTTAAATATACTTTCCTTTAAAAATTAAAGTATAAAATTCAGCAGTTTTTCAGCATATTCACAGTTTGTCAGCCATCATCACTGTCTCATTACAGAACATTTAGATCACCAAAAAATAGATGCAAAAAACAACCACATAATTATTAGCAGTCATTCTCCACACAACCCCTTCCCACAGCCCCTGGCAACCACTAATCAGCTCTCTGTCCAAGAGTTTGTCCATGCTAGACAATTCACATAAATCATATAGTTTATGGAAAGTGATTCATTATTTTATTTTTCTCTTACATAATCACATTTTAATGAACATATCTGCTACTGGTTCTGCCACTGTTTAAAAAATCAAAAATTGAATGTCCCTTCCATAGGGAACTTACAAGTATTTTGGGGGTGATTTCACTACTTCTGTTGATGATTTCTCTTTTGATCCATTTCTTATTTGTTCAAATGTAGTTTGTGTTAGAATTAGACAGCTTTTTTTCACCCTTAGTGGCCACTTCTTTTAATTTTTATTTATGATCAAAGATAAAACTCAAAAGCCAACAATTAATAATCCACTTTGATCATTGTCCTCTTAGAAACTCCCAGTTGATCCTTCCTTGAGGCCAGTTCTTGCCTCAGCTCTCTAGGAACTGTGACTCTGCCAAATTCCACTTTGTTTGGGAAATAACTGCTTTTTGCTTTCTGTCCTCTGGCTTCACACCTTAAGCTAGGAAAGATCTAGCTTAAAGTCTTTCCTCTTATCTGACATCTTATTCATTCATTCATTCATTCACTCATTCATTCATTCATTCATTCATTCATTCATTCATTTTTTTGAGATGGCGTCTCACTAAGTCACCCAGGCTGGAGTGCAGCAGCCTGACCTCCACTCACTGCAAGCTCTGCCTCCTGGGTTTATGCCATTCTCCTGCCTCAGCCTTCCGAGTAGCTGGGACTACAGGCGCCCGTCACCACACCCGGCTAATTTTTTTGTATTTATAGTAGAGATGGGGTTTCACTGTATTAGCCAGGATGGTCTTGATCTCCTGACCTTGTGATCTGCCTGCCTCGGCCTCCCAAAGTGCTGGGATTACAGGCGTGAGCCAATGCACCCGGCCCAGTCTGACATCTTAATGCTACATTGTCCTGCACCTGCACTACCAACATAGCTTTGCCCCATAAGATATCATGATGTCTCTACATGCATAAAACCCAACCCTAGTTAATGCTGACCTGTCTGTTGCTCTGTACCTACCTGACTCTCAATAACTGCCTATTCCTTCAGATTTCTAACCTAGAATATCCACCACTCAAGTTGCTTATTAAACACAATTTTGATTGACTTGGCTTTATACAGAATTTAAACATTTAAATAAAAAATAATCTACTTTTATCTTAGACACCACTCTTTGTGTATATAGCTCAACAAAATCCAGTTTTCTATTTTTATTAGAATTTGCCATTTCAAATTTCTACACCAAGTTATCACCATTTTCCCACACTGAATGATTTTCCAACACTATTTGTCATCAGCATGTATTAGTTCAGTTCATTTTCATCTCAAGTTTTTCAGTTGTTTCACTTAATAACTAGACTCTCAGCGTGGTATATAGTCTAATTATTTCATTTCTTAGTTCCATAATGTTATTCATGTTCCACATCCACCATACTTTATTTCTGATCTTATTTCAACTATTTCAACAGATTCATTTGATACATTTTTCTCTTTTTTTTCAGTATTTCTCATACTTTTTTCTTCCTTAAGTTTTTTTTTAATTTAGTTTTCTTATTTTATTGATATTGAATTCTGTTTAATACTCACCATTTTAGGATAAAATTTTAATTGATAGAATTTATTACTATCTAACTTTTAAAAAAAGGTAGGCAATTCTAAATTTATCATGATTTCATAGCACACTTGCTATATCCCAGGAAATTTGCCAGGTGCTAGGGATAAAGACATGAGTTATAGACTTTGTGCTCAAGTAGCTAGCACAGGAATTGGGCAACTAAACAAATTCTAATATATCTTTTTGAGTTAAAATAGAGGTATGTACATTACATTTATTTTCTATTGCTGCCATTTTGTTATATATATATTACCTGCCATATTTATTTTATATATTTATTACACATATTACCACATTTATAGAGGTTTAAAATAACATAAATTTATTATCTTACAGTTCTGTAGGTCAGAAATTCACTGAATCTCATTGAACAAAATCAAGGTTATGTCAGTGCTGTGCTCCTTTCTATAGCTTTCAGAGGAGAGCTTGTTTCTTTTCTCATCCAGCAAGGATGAGCAGAATGTAGTTCCATGTGGTTATAGGACTGAGCCATGATTTCCTTTTCAGCTCTCAGCTGGGAGCTGGTTTCTCCCTCTCCAGTCCTTGTACAAGGACCACTACATCTCAAAATTAGCCACAAGACATCAAATTCTCAATGTCTCTCGCCATTCTTCTACAGTCACATCTTTTTCTTTCTCTGACTGCACCAGAAAAAGCTTCTTCAGTTTTTTTAAGTCTCTCAGATTGGCCCAGATAGATAATCCACTGTAAACTCCATCTCAATTCTATTCTTAATCAGATCTGCAAAGTACCTTTTGCCATGTAAGATAACATATTCACAGGCTCCAGGGATTGGGAGGTGGACACCTATTATTCCGCCCACCGCGTACAGGATGCTACAGAAACACAGAAGAATGTTTAATACAATGCAAGAAAGTAAACTTGTAATGGAATATCTTAAACTCCTCGAGGGCATGGGCTGAATCTGCTTTGTTCACTGCTTGTATCATCTACCTTAGCACTGTGGGCCTTGTAGGTTCAAAGTAAATATTCTATGAATAGGTTAATAAATGAAGTGATAGTTGCACACTTCTCCAGACAATGTGTATCAGGTAACCAACAATATAAGAGGTGATAGACAGCATGAGCATTTAGGGAACTGAAAAGAGCTTAGCATGATAAGACTGGAGAAGCTAGTCACTGGTATTAAGGAGTTTGAACTATATAGGTGATTAAATGCCACAAAATGATTACAAGAGAAAAGGTAATATTTATAGAAAAAAATAATTCCAGCTGAGGTAAATAAATATATTGAGTCGGTGGAGGGAGGATGTATATAAAACTAAGAGTTGGGATACCCTTAGTTGACAAAATTGAAACACCTGTAATCAAATGCACTGGGTGCATTAAAATCTAGTATACTCTTAGGTTTTCAGTCTCTCTGGAAAAAGAAATGAAAGTGTCATCTGCTGCCATCTTTGAATGACTGTCGTGATGCTTTGATATGGCTCCCTAGTAGGAAAAATAAAGACAATAATGAGAAAAAGATAAGTCACTGACATACAAGTGAATTTAAGAATGAAATGTCACTCAAAACTATTCTTGGTATTCTATAAGCAACATAACTGCAGAATAAATACAGAAAGAAAAGACAGTAGACTTGGTATAGAGTGGCTTGCTTTAAAACTCCTGGTTTAGAAATATTATCCAGTATCTTCACTGCATGTTTTTTTGTTCTCAAAAGTTTTCCAATCTGGGTGATAAATTACTCTCATTATACAGAATCACATTTCAAAAAAAAAAAAAAAAAAGAGAGAGAGAGAGAGAACATGATACAATTACTTTTAAGACAACGGCTCAGATTATTACTATTTTTTTGTACCCTCAGACTTAATGGTTGAGTAGAAAGTAACAATTTTTAAAAAGAACTAAGCTGCTTTATCTTCAGACCATGCAATGGTACTAACTTTGGGTGCTCCCAAAGAGAGTAGTCCAAATTGTTGACATCCGGTTTTAAACATTGGTTTGGTTATAATAGCTGTTAAAAACTTTTTCTTCAGCTTATATCTATACATGATGAGAAGTTAATCTCATTTTACTAGTGTTATTCATTTAACAAAATATCACAGATATAAATAATAGAGCTAGTCAATATAATTTGTTGTAATTTAAAATAAATAATTACTTTTTTAGAAAGAAAAAGAAAAAGACTACACAGTGAAACCTGATAGAAAAAAAAATCTAGAATTAAAATTGAGCAGATCTTTATTACAATCCTGGGCTGACTCACACTAGCTCTATAATTATGTACAAATTATTTAATTTGTAGGGCCCTCATTTTTTCATAGACTGAAGAAAAAAGCCATTTCTCCCTCACAGAGCTGTTATGAGAAATAAGAGATTATTATGCAAGTTTCTTATCTTAGAAGATTTCATGGAATTTCTGGTTTCTTGGGGCAGATAACTTTCTGTTAGGTACTGTGTTACAGGTATGTTTCATATTTAATTCAATTGAATGTTCAATGCACTCTTCAATAATCTGACACCAAACAAGAGGTTGGAGAAGATGCAGTGTCATTTGAAAGTAAAGAACAGCTCTTTCTTTTTCTTTCTGCATTTCAGCATAGAGGAGCTCAGTTTCCTATCTTCTCTGTGCTCAAATACCTTCAAGTCAGTCATTAAGAGCCAGAATTGTGGCCAAAGCCATGGATACCTTTCTTTCTACAGTTGAGTAGGAATACCCTTCCCTTTCTCCTGAGCATTAATGAGACTAAAATGGTTGAACCTATACACCCACTTTATCCATGTGTAATAAGCTAGCAGAGTCTTTCTCACAGTGTGGTAAAATGGGCCCTTTACCCAGACTCTCTCAGTCTTGGTTGTGAACTTCAGGAGAAACGCAAATCCTTCTGGAGCTAAGCACCTGGAGATGCTCCAGCAGAAAGACCTCTAGATTAAGAGACCACAAAATATTTCTAGTTTTATCATACATTTTCATTTTTTAAACTTGAGAAATCTAGAATGGTAAAATTATACGAAGGAATTTTTTTTTTTTCAAAATAAGGGGAAAATATATCAAATGAGGAATAGAAAACACCCAACATTAGTTTTCTTGATCACTTGTCCCACCGTCAGAACACTTTATTTTCTAATGACTCTTGTCTATAATTGAACTGGAACCTAACATACAAGTGGATTTAAGAATTAAATTTCACTCAGAACTACTCTTGGTATTCTATAAGCAACGGAATTGCAGAATGAATAAATAAGGGGTAGACAGTAGGTTTGGCATAGGGTGATCATACATTCTACTCTGCTCCACTAGCTCTATTTCTCTTACTTCTGTAACATAACAGAAACCAAATTCAACTTAAAAAAATATAATTTATAAATGGCCACTGTCGACATGGCCTGACTTTAAAAGCATTCACTTGTGTTTAGAACTTATTTTGTTCATTTGAGATGATTTTACTTGATGAAATGTTAAGAATACAAACATAAAACTCTATCAATAGAATATACCTTTCACTGCAAAAAAGAAAACCTGAGTTCAACCAAAAGGATCTTTAGCATTTTACTCAGCACACACCTGTTAGACATGCACTCTGTTTTCATATTGAAAGGCTACAGATGAATTCAACTGATGGGGCCAGTGCTGGTATTGCTGAGGCTCAAAGCAATGTCTCTTGTGGGCACAGTCCATAACATTAACAATCGTGTAAACCAAGCTCTTGGTGAAATTCCACAAGCACCCAAATTTAAATAAATTTTCTAAAATAATGAAACGTATCAATTTGCTTCATCTGAGGTGTAAGACTTATGTAAATGATATTTGTTCTAACCCATTCTCATTTTATGAGTATAATTTGTAATTAGCCATAGACTAATGTAATACAAATTTTAAAATAGATCAATATAATCCTTTTAGCATATGGAATATCATACAATTCACAAAAATCAAGCATGGCACCTAATACAGAATCTAGAATAGAAACAATTTTCAGTAGATGCTAGTGCTGTATAAAGCACCGTGATTTTTATACACAGAGAAAATGCAGAGACCTACATGCTTTTCCTGTGTGAAACCAAAGCTCCAGATGTTTAGGATCATCAAAAACACTGAATTGCTTAAAAGGCTGCAGAACTGTATTTTTACTTCACTTTTCATTTTAATAGTTTTATGAGGGTGGTAAAAACTTGGGTGCCTGAGAACTGTAGTTCTAAATATAAACTATTTTTCTTATGTCCTATGCTGAAAGTGGTTCTGAAATATCTGATTAATTGCTCCCATAAAAGAAGAACAGATAGAGGAGAAAGAAACCCCAGAATGGCACTCTCTGGTACACATTTTTATATAAATCACATATCTTGATATTTTCCTTTCTTTGCTTAAAATGCTAAATAACTTCCCTTTACAGAGAAAACTGAAAGAAAAGTTACTTTTAAGATCTGGATATTAAACTAATGTTTACCTAGAAACTCCTACATCAGCATCTTTTCCCAATCCCCAAAAATCTGACCATTCCTATATTTGTTCCCAAAGTATATATTTATCAAGAACTTATGCTTTGCAAATAATGGTATTATCAGTGTAGGATTTTTTTTTTTTTTTTTTAGGGAGAGAATTTAAGGCCAATAGACAAGAGCTAGGGAATGAGAAAAGACCATCCGTGAGTAGTAAAAGGGATAATAGTGTCTTCCTAGTTCTTCAAAGGAGAAAGATGTCCAGCTAAGGTGGCCAGGGACATGGCTGAGATAAAGTGGAATATATACTACATCTGGAGTTTATGCTACTAGTGATTATGGACTCTATTCATCTGAGATGGTGTCAGACATTGACAATTTTTTAAGCTCCCTAAGTGATTTTAATAAGAAATTAAGAATGATTAATCTAGAGAGAAGAAAAATAGGAAGAGAGAGGGATAAGAAAGGAAGGTAAAAGAAGAGGATGACAGGGGAGGAAGAAGAGGAGAGGGGAAGGAGAAGAGGGGAGGAAGGTGGAGAGTATTTAGCCTACAGAAGAGACGAGTATGAACCAAAACATAAGGTCAGGGATGTGTAAGACAAGGTAAATAGAATCATCAGAAGCAACTTTTTGGCTGGATTCAAAAGGCATGGTTTCTACTGTAAAGTTGAACCGTATTTCCTAAGATTGATTGTGACTGTTCAGATACATTTATTTTGTCTAATAAGTAACTAGGTAAATATTTGAGGTTTCTAGAGGGGGTACAAGAAAACCCTATGAGTATTAGTCATCAAATACGTGTGCATAACATCCATTTGTGGAGCTTATTTAAAAATATGGACCATTACTCAAGAGATCCCTAGTGAGTATTCTGGGGTGAGGCCCAGTGTCTGCATTTGATGCATGTCCCTCAGCTGTTGCAGGTGTTACATGGATCAATCTGTTCCAATGCACAATAGTTTTTGCAGAAAATGAGATATCTGATGATGACCATGATTAATTATGCATAAATCAGAAAAATTTATGGAGTACTGCTGTATGTTGGGCACTATTTGATATACTGAGGATAAAAGCACCTCAGTAAGGTCAAGGACCTTACCTCTAAAAAACTGTCTAAAATGGGGAGACACGTAAACAAGTAACAACAATAATAGTTACTATTTATTATTAGTGATAATAGGTAATATTTGTTGGGGTGTATATGTGTATGGTACTAGGCAAAATCCCTTTATGTACATTAATTTGCTTTAAATTTTTTTTCTCACTTCAACCCTCTAAAGTAAGAATCATTTTTATCACTTTTTTTTCACGAAGAAGGTAAGAGTCTGACCTTCATTACTAAACAAATTATGATGCCACCAAGTGAGGTGTGGAGAAGAAAAAATTAATTTTATTGTTGCAAAGGATAATTTTACAATTTCTGGAAGTTCATGCATTTAGAGTTCCATGAAGTTTTAGAGCTACAGATTTAGAAATAAAATTTAAAAACTAGTGTCAATTACAAACTCCCATCATCTCATCTAGGGTAGCTCTATCCATACCATCATGACTTTGCTTCTTACAGCACGTAAGTAAGTTAAAAATGAATTCTTACATAAGCTGGTCAAAGCATTCTTTTGGCTCTCATAATTGCTGAAATTTACTTTTTCTTATATGTATACATTTTTACAAAATTCATATTCCTGTATAAATCAAGGCTTTGTCTCATGCCACGTGATTAGTGCTGGAGTCCTGTATTCAGTATGTGGTAAAGAAATATTTAAATATTGACAAGAACTTTAGTTTGACACTTCCACAGATGACACATATACTATTGGTGTTAAAAAATTCTATCAAATCATTTCAGATAATATCAAGTGTTAATGTTATGGTATACATCTGATTTTTTATACTTTATTTCTACTAATAATTGACAAATTTGTTTTTTAATCTATCCTGAGTAACGTTACTCTCATTTCTTTGAAATCCAGATAAGTAAAAACGTAATAATATATATTTTATAAATTAAACTGTATACAAAAATCTAAATTATGTCACAAATTGGGTGAATTTAACCAACAGCTCTTGCCCTTAAGGAGAATATCACAGATAAAAAAGGTCATATATGATTTATTTTTTAAAACATTAAACATTTGAGTAAGCAAACAAAAATTCTCATTCTATGCAAATGAATAATCTTTCTGACATAGGAATAACTTCCAGCAAAATTAACCAAGCAACATATCATACTTCCCATGCCATGCTAAAAGGACAGCAGACAAAGTAGATCTGGAAAAACTAAATTGCTTTTATAATTAAATCCATTATTAATCACTTATTAATCACTGATTAATTAAAATCATTAATTACTAAATTAATTGTTAAATTATTAAAACTTTGAGGAAAAAGTCATCTTTCCACTTCACCCAAAAGCATGTAGATAATTTCCTTAGTTGTCTTGACCTGGCAGAATCTTAGTTTGTCAATTTTTAGGGCAAATGCCATTTTGCTTTTAACAGTAATAAGATGGTAATAGTGTAAGCAACAACTCTTTAACCACTCACTCCTTACTGGCATCTCAACTTTTCCGAGCGCCTTCCCATAGCAGTTAAGAATGCATAAGGTCAAATTTCCCTTTCGTTGTCACATCAAGGTTATTAAAACTATTGTGAACATTACAAATTTTATTCTGCTTGCTCATCACCTGGGAATGTATAAAAATTCTATCATTCTTTAGTGAAATCTGAGCCATTTCTATATTTCCACATTAGAAAATTACATTCATTGAGGACTTCTGGGAAGTCACTGTTAGAAGGGAACATTCCAGGAATCCTTTTGTCTGTATTCCCATTAAAATACATATTAATAATAGTAACAACTACCATTGCTGAAATGCTTACTATGTACCTAGCATTGTGATAGATTCTTAGTCTCCATTACTTACTCTTTATAATAAACCATTGACATGATGAAATTGAAACTCATGGAGATTGAATGCCTGAAGACACATAGCTGGAATCTGGGAGACCTGGGATATTAACTTAATTGTGTGTGATTCCAAAGTCCATGTTCTTAACTATTATTTTGTCTTGTAACTCTTGAATAAACAGAAGTTAAAAAAAAAAAAAAACAACTTTTCAACAGTTATGTCAATAAGAACCAATCATATTCAAAATTCTACTTTCCATTTATAAAAATGCAATGTCAATAAACATAATTTTAAAACATTGCATAAAATGAGTTTATTAATTATATTATTAAGGAACAGATTTTAGACCATTCACCCTGTTTAAAAAGGGTAAGTCTGAAAACACACAAATGAGGAGAAGTCTACCAATATCTAGTCTCCCTTTTCACTGTATGCAAACAGATAACAGAGGTAGACTTCTGCCTACCCTACATTGTTCAGGCGGCAGGAATAAGAAGAGACGCTTCTACCTAGACACTTGGCAGAATGCAACTGCCCCTAGAAATTCACCCCAGTAGCATCTGACTTCAAGTTCAAATAAGCATTATCATATTTCTGGTACTGAAATAAGTCACCAAGTAGCCTTTTGCATTCCTGTATGTATGTTGTGAAATGTAATTAGGGTAACAAATGATCTTGTCTTTAGTTAAAATTTTGATGTTTTTATTTATCAATTTTGGACATTCATTTTTATTTGTATAAAATACGGCAATGATATTATTTAACTGCTGAATTTTCTTTGTTGCCTTTAAATTTATGCCCAAGGTAAGTGTCTCATTCACTTCACTCTAGCAGCGCACCTGAAATGTATCATCCATATCATTACATTTCTAAGAGTAAAATGTAGTGACGGTAATAATGGGACAATAGAAGTAAGCTGGGGTTTTCCAGGAGGAACATGGGGAAAGTGAGATGCAGGGCCTCCCTGAATATACTACGCCTAGTGAGAAAAACTAATTCAATTTCCTCACAGTGGGAGAACAAAAAAAAATGAATAGGAGATAAAAATTATTATTTAAAGATGCCAAAACTCTATGAGAAGCCATCAAAAATTTCACCCTAAATATGTCTTTAATAAGTGTCCTAATAATTTTAGGAGACGAGTAGAAAACAATAAAAACCCAGGACTGTTTATCCTGCCCATTTCGTTCCTTTTAGCAAAGACCCAATGTTAAGAGCAATCTTGTGGTCCCCAACATTTTAATGTACATTTTTGCACTACAGAGAACAGAAGGGGAGCAGCTTGATAAATAATCCAGGGAAAATAGCCTTCACTTAAGCTTGAAGTCTGATAATGTAATGAAAATAAACAGAGTATGTTATTTATCTAGAAACAGGCATGGTGAATCTCTTTTTATTAAAAAAGAAATGTTTCAGAGAAGAAAATAACACTAGAGATCTTGAACCTTTTGAATAATTGTTTGCTCGAAAAAAGAGGAATGGTCAATATGCTAAAAATCTACATGGAATTCTTTCCTTAGAAATGGATTTGCTTCTGGAAACTGAATAAGCTTTTTAGAAACGTGTATTTCAGTTCTGCAATGGTTTAAAGAGGGTATACCTTCGATGAAACAAAAGCAGGCCAAGATGAAAAATAGGTATAAGAAGAAATTGTGGAAAAATTAAATATTTGTATATCATATTAAATATCCATGTAATAATCCTAATTGAATATAATGACTTTTAAAACAGCTTTTTGGAGGAGTAATATATTTTTTTGAGGATAAAATGTAGATGAAAGATAGAAAAATACTTAGCAATACTGAGGTCTCTGATTTGGTTTCTTCCCATTTCTGCATTTGAATTCCTTAGGACATTCATATACCCATAAGAAATTTCCATTTGATTAAAATTTTTTAAGACGCCTTCCTCTCAGTTACATGTAAGAGTTGAAATTATTATAAATGAACACTGCATATGTGGAGTAAAATGTGTACTTTTCTAACAGAATAGTGCTAGAGAGTTAAAACTTTCCCTCCATCTGGTTTTCTAAAATTTATCAAAAATAGCCTTTATATGGAACCACAGGCTCACACCAAATGATAAAATTGGATCATTATTCATTCATTTTTGTAACTCGTAGTTGAGCAGTTAAACATAGCTTAAAGGGAATTGGTCCTGGTCTTTCTTAGTGAAATTTGGAGTGTTTTGTTAACTAATTATCTTGGGATTTTTTTATATCCTGTGAGAATCAGGTTGTGTTGGAGGACAGAGTAGAAAGCAAGAAGACTAATAAGTCTAGTCTATCTGGACTTTTAATCAGTAGAGCTTATATTGTCCTTCTCCCTACACATCATAGATAGGGAGCTAAAATACAAAGACAAGATAAATTCTACTTTGCTTTTTCTGAAAAAATACTGAGAATTCGATTTGAGGAAAAATCTACTCAATACATCTGAAAGCTGATTAAGATTTCTAAATTTTCCCTCAAAGTGCCTTACACAGTGTCAACTTTATGCAGACTTACGTTTCCAGGATTATTACATTTGGGAAATTGTGTAAGCAACAGTTATTTAGTTGTAGAAGTATAGCTAGAGAAAAAGATATCAATTAGAATAAATGGTGAGAGGACGAGTAAGGTAAGGAATTGTATTTTCATAAGACATTCCTAGTTATTGGCATATCACTGATCTGGAGCTAAGAATACTTGTAACATGTTACAATATAACCAATGACTTCGAAAAAATTAATATTACAATGCTTGTGTAGACAAAAATAACATTCAACAACTTCCTTAGAAATTAAATTGAGGGCTGGTGCTAAGTCAAGCCCTGAAGAAGCTATTTGAATTACTTCATGGTATAAAGACTGCATTAATGTTATTCAGTGACTCAAGACAGAATCTGGCTTTTCAGATTCTGTAGTCTTTCTAAGAATGTAGGATTATGTTAGGTTTGTCTAGAGTAGGCTGCCATTTTAACCAATGTACCCTAAATTTCAGTCATTCATGTAGCCGTCATTTCATACCATCTATTACATTCTGTTATTTAGTTAATGAAATATTTGAATCAACTTATTTTATGTACTTAGGTACTTTATTATTAAAAGGAGATAGTATATCAATATATAAATTATTGTTTTGATATGATATTTTACTATATATATTACTATGTAAAAAGATAGCTATTAATATTAAAAATTCTCTGTGCTACAACAAAAATCAGCTCATTTTGACCATTGGTATATATATTACATTTCACAAAATGCAATATACTCAGAAGTTAATGCACATAAAAATATTTGCTACATCTAAAATGTCATGACAATGTAAGATATTAAGATTATGCAGCAGTAGACATTTGTGAAATTTTGTAAGCAAGTTATTTAGCTTCAGAAGTATGACCAGAGGAAAGGACATCATTTAAAATAAATGGTGAGAGTATTAGTAAGGTAAAGAATTGGATTTTTATGACATATTCTTAGTAAATATTGCAATTTACAATGTTTACTTTTAATCAGTATTTAAGTAACTCTCCAGATTTTTGATTTGCATGTCTGTGAACTAGTAATAGTCTTATGAATGTCATTTCGTTATAATGATATCTATATGCAAATTGGTTGTACCAAACATGGCTGTTCACAGGGGATGATTTTATAAATATTTTATTAGTTTTTCATTAATGAAACATTTTCAAAATTATCTCAAGCTCTGCTTTGATAGTTCTAAGAACTTCTTTAACTAAAACAGGATTATTAACAGATCAGGACATATTAGCCTGTCATTTAATAGGAAAAAAAATATTCATGTACAGTGACTTCAATAAGAAAACAAGCCTTGTTTTTCTAGCAGATATAAACTTGATGCTACATCAAAACACTTATATGGATGCCACCTTATGCTTCAAGATACAGAGTAAAAGAGGCATAGAAGGATGGTCCTAATGGTCTTCTCTAACATGAGCTATATAAGATTGTAAGTTCACCAAATAAGTTACTATGCATTTCACATATATTCAACTTTAAAATAATACTTTGATTATATGAATATAACAAAAATAATCACTAAATTGCATTAAAAATGAAATCGGGGCCTTGTTATTTAAAAAAAAGTAAAAAGTGATGTTAACATTTGAGACTGATTTCTTGCTGAGACTGAGTACATGTGAAAAAGGAAAAATATTGCTTAGCTATCAGTTACTTTGTACGGCAGGAAGGGATAAAAGACTATTTACAAATAAATTAGAATAATCTCTACTTCGAGAATAGGATAGAATTGTAATTTTTATTAGATGGAAATCACTATTTTTGGAAATGAGATTATGTGTCCACTTGAAAAATCAACACCACTTAAAAGAAATAGCTAGTCACAGTATTTTCCCCTTCGTGGGTGAAATTACAAATTTATTACAAATATTAACCCAGATTAGAAGAGTAAAACAAAATTAAAAAGTGATAAAAAATGATTCTATATCGATTGAATACAGGTAATCTTACCTATGTTAGAAACCCACAAATACACTGTAAGAAAAGTTAAAATACCATAAAAGTACTCTGATATAAAAAAGAGAATAAGTAACAGATACCATACCATTTTATGAAATCTTTAGGCAGTCTAGAGATGTGTAATTTTAAATTTATATTCTCATTGGCTTCATTTAAAATATCCAGGAAAGAAGCTGCTTGCTTTCTTACTCACAATTATATTTTTATCTGCAATCTTGATACATTTTGTTTGCTTCTCAGCAGTCTGTATCACTTCAGAAAATTAGCTGAAAAAAAATACATGAGAGAATCAGGATATGAGAAATCTAAGAAAGTTACATGAGTTTTCTGTTGCCTTCTATACAGCCATGGAAATTAGTCAGAATGCAAATAACATTTTAGGTTAATTTATTGAGTCATTCTACTTGACTAACCTGTTTTTCCTAAATATTTTATGCCTGTGTGGAAAAATAAGAATAATTCTGTATAATTTTCATCACGATGTTTTTACTGTTTGTTATTATTTTGTTCAATTACTTTCTTACATATTTAATTTTAAAAGGTTTCCATTTTCTTATATTTGATATTATATTATTTCGGAATTATCACAAGATCACATACTATTTTTACTCTCTTTTAACAGAAAAAAGCCGTCTTTAGAGATCAGCAACTTTGTTTTTACTTCCAGAGTTTCTAAACAAATACAAGCAAAATAAAATGTTGTTTCTTTTTTATTTTTGTTCCTTATAAGAGTAACTTAGAAGACTGATAGTAGTTCTACATGCAACTTAAAAGTATTAACTTTAGAATATATATACAATTATATGATAGAGCCAGAGATAGCTTACAATTCATACATTTATAAACTATTTAAAAGCACTGACTAGGTGAAAGACACTATATGTTTCATAGAAACAATACAGTGATGAAGCAGACACACACATTATCCTTAACAAGCTTACCAGCAAGTATGGTAGATAAAAATAATAAAACAATAAATGAGCAACAAAACAATAAATGAACAATAGCACCATTGCAATTCTGTTCAAAGTAGGTATAAAATTGTAAGCTATCTAAATCTGAGGAGAAAAATCAAGTGTGACAGGAAGAGTCGTATTTTTCACTTGATAAGGGTACACCTTTGTCCTAAGTGGTACCAGGAGAGGGTGAGGAAAATTTTAGGACACTGTTATGGTTTGGCTCTGTGTTCTCACCTAAATCTCATGTCAAATTATAATCCCCAGTGTTGGAAGTGGGGTTGGCAGGAAGTTGATTGGATCATGGGAATGGTTACTAATGATTTAGCAGCATAGTAGTGTCTCATGATAGAGTTCTCATGAGATCTAATTGTTTAAAAATGTGTAGCACCTCTCCCTTCACTCTCTCTTCCTCCTGCACCCACCATATAAGACTTTCTTCCTTCCCCTTTGCCTTCTGCCAAGATTGTAAAGTTCATGAGGCCTCCACAGAAGCAGAAAGCTGTATAGCTCACAGAATCATGAGCTGATTAAAACCTCTTTTATTTATGAATTAGCCAATCTAAGGTATGTCTTTATAGCAGTGCAAGAATGAACTAATACAGAAAATTAATACCAGGAAGTGGGGCATTGCTAGAAAGAAACCTGAAAATGTGGAAGCAACTTTGGAACTGGGTAATGCACAAAGGTTGGAACAGTTTGGAAGGCTCAGAAGAAGGCAGGAAGATGAGAGAAAGTTTAGAACTTCTTAGAGACTTGTTGAATGGTTGTGAACAAATTCTGATAGTGATATGGACAGTGAAGTCCAGGCTGAGCTGGTCTCTGATAAAGATGAGGAACTTATTGGAAACTGGAGTAAAGGTCAGTCTTGCTGTGCTTTAACAAAGAGACTGGCAGCATTGTGTCCCTGCTCTAGGGATCTTTGGAACTTTGAACTTAAGAGTGATTATTTACAGTATCTGGCAGAAGAAATTTCTAAGCAGCAACACATTCAAGGGGTGGCCTGGCTGCTTCTAACAGCATATGGCCATATGTGTGATCAAAGGGATGTACTGACACTGGAACTTATATTTAAAAGGAAAACAAAGCATAAAAGTTTAGAAAAATTGTAGACCATGTGGTAGAAAAGAAAAAGCCATTTTCTGGGGAGAAATTCAACCTGGCTGCAGAAATTTGCATAAGTAAAAATAAGCCAAATGTTAAAGGCCAAGAAAATGAGGAAAATGCCTTGAAGGCATTTCAGAGAACTTTGTGGGAGCCCCTCCCATCACAGGCCTGGAGATCTAAGAGGAAAGAATGGTTTGGTGGGTTGGGCAAGGCCCTGCTGTTCTGTGCAACCTTGGGACACTGCTCCCCATGCCCTAACTGCTCCAGCTCCAGTCATGGCTAAAAGGGCCCCAGATATGTCTCAGGCTTCTGCTCCAGAGGGTGCCAGCCATAAGCCTTGGGGACTTCTATGTGGTGTTAAGCCTGTAGGTACACAGAGGGCAAGAGATGAGGCTTGGGAGCCTACACCTAGATATCAGAGGATGTATTGAAAGGCCTGAATGTCCAGGCAGAAGTCAGCTGCAGGAACAGAACTAGGGCAGTGCAGATGGGAAACGTGAGGTTGGAGCCCCCACACAGAGTGCCCAGTGGGGCAATGACTAGCGAAGCTGTGAGAAGAGGGCCACTGTCATATTTTTCTTGATCATTTGGATGTCTATCTCTGTATCTGTTTCAGAAGGTGACAATCACAGTATATTTTAAGATTTAAAATCATTAAACACATGTTTTTCAATCAATTAAACTTATAAAGAAAGCATATATTATCACTTACAATATTCAGTCTTTTATATGTTTACCTATCAATTTGGGAATATCTCTGAGGTCAACTATATTTGATAGTTCTAGACATATTTTTGAAAACAAATACATTGTATCTTTTTATATTCCTTTTGAAATTGTTTTTGTTTGAAAGAACGATTTTTTATATAACAATTGATGTTCACAAGAGACTGCATTACCATGTTGAAATCCAAAGGGCAGACATCTGTGAAGATTGCACAATTTGCTAAAAACCAAAAAGCTGGGAAAATTTGTTCTGCATCATGTCGATATAAATTGTAGATCAAATATGATTTGGATTGATAATGGTAGAAATGAATTCTGTTCCATTTAGCATCTAAAATATGAAAGTTGGTTATGCTGTGAATTGTATGTGGACTAATGTTAAGCTAGCCAACAATTTTCTTGGTATTCTTATCTTCTGTATGTGTCTCTTGAATTTCAGATGATCTAATTTTTATACCTTCAAGAAAAGAGCTAAATATTTTTTACATTCATTATAGCTAGTGATTACTTATTTATATATTCATTTTTTCTGTAAATATATTTACTTTGTGAGTCAACCAATCTACTTCAAATATAATTTTAAGTAATTTATTCTTACTATGTGGTTATGCATTAGGGACTATATTTGAAGCAATCTGGGTATTGAGAAGTATTTTAGAAGAGGAGACTGACAATTCATTTTTTTCCTTGGAATCAAGAACATTTACATAAATAAAAATTATAGCTATCATTTATTCAGGGCCTCCTTTGTGCCAAACACTTTATGTACATATATGCTTAGCCTCACTAAGTAGTTGCAAAAATTCACTAAACTGTCTTCATTTGCAATGAGCATCTTATAATGAAAGTTTAATAAAATATTTTCTACAGAAGTTCATTTTGAGAAAAAAGAAAATGGTCAAAAGTAATATTTTTGTTGCTACCGTAATCAGTTTTGGTCTACATAGTTTCCCAATGCATGAGCATCTAAAGCATTTCAACTGATTCATTTTCATATTACCCAAATATTTTTAACACAAAATCTACTTATCAAGAATTGTGAAGGTCAAGTGTGGGAGGAGGGAGAGAAATGGAAAAAAAATAACTATTGAGTTCTAGGCTTAGTACCTGGGTGACAAAATAATATGTACATCAAACCTCCATGACAAGATTTTATATAATAAACCTGTACATGTATCCCTGGACATAAAATACAAGTCAAAAAATTATTTGTTAAAACCTAACTATAATATACCTGCTGCAACATAAAATACAGCTCTTGAAGATTTGAATGAATTTGCAATCAATATCCTAAGAGTTAGTTTTCTCTGAAGTAATAGTGATATAATATACAGGAGTCAAACATAGTTTCAGTGGATAATATTAAATAATTAATTGAATGTTTCCCTTGAGTGAATACTAATAAAAGATTTAGTCCCTAACTACAGTAAAACGACAGCTCTCAAATTATTTATGTATTCTCAAATTAGAAATATCTCAGAATGCATTAAAGTATGTGACTTCTAAGTATGGCATTTGTACATGGAAAATCTCATAAAACATAGCCACTTCTACCCTTTCTGATATCCTTTAAAAAGTGATTGTTTTCTTATAATTAGTGTCATAGAAAAGTCTGAAATAAATGTAGTCGTGTTTTGTATTTATTATATAATCTATGCTGTTAAAAGAATTATATGTAATTACATACTACATATGTATAAAATATGTGGGATTATATATATTTGTTTTGCTTTTTTCTCATTTCCATAGATGGAGCAATAATTAGGACCTTCTACTCCCTACCATAAACATCTTATATCTCATCTTGAAAATAAGGGTCTTGATATTTCAGTTAAAAAGAAAAAAGAAAAACAGAAATGCTTTATGTTTTGATCTTGTTACATCTGTCTAAGACAACTCATTCAATGAAAAATAAATAGAAACAATTTTGTTAATGTCTCTTTATGCTTGGGAACTTCTGGGAAGTATTTCCCCAGGCTTTGGTAAGTGGTCTGTGGAGAACATAGCAAGAAATCAATGTTATGAAAATAGCTAGCATCAGTCTCTGTCTCTCACTCTTTTTCTCCGACTCTCTTTTTTGTTTTAACATTTTTTAATAAAAATTTGTTACATATATTAAGTTGTACAACATAATGTTTTGGTCTATGTATACATAGTGAAATGATGACTATATCTAAGCCAATTAATGTAGACATAATCTCACATAGTTATCTTTTAATGTAACAGTACCTAAATAAGTTCTCTTAGCAAATTTTCAGTATAAAATATAATATTATGACCTATCACAGTGGTCCCCAACCTTTTTGACATCAAGGACTGGTTCCCTGTAAGACAGTTTTTCCACAGAATGGGGGCGTGGGGTGGGAGGATGGTTTCAGGATGATTCAAGCACATTACATTTACTATACACTTTATTTCTCTTATTATTATATTGTAATAGATAATGAAATAATTATACAACTCACCACAATATAGAATCAGTGGGATCCCTCAGCTTGTTTTGCTGCAACTAGACAGTCCCATCTAGGGATGATGAGAGACAGTGACACCCGAAGCTTGTTCCCTATGTTTAGCCTACTCTGTAATCTCATTTTGGTTGCTGTCACTGCAGAAAACCCTGCTTCACAAAGATAGGATGCTGGAAATGCGAGCAGGCTTTCCAGTGCTTTTTTGGCAATCTCAGGATACTCCACCTTGACTTTAATCCAAAACGTTTGGAGATTTGAAGTTGTCTCAAACATACTTTTAAGGCCACTGTCATTTGCGATCTCAAGCTGTTGATCCTCTTCTAACACAGATGAAGTTGACCCACCTGGTTTATTCACAAACGGGTCATGGATCCATTCCTTCCTAGTTTGGGGATCTTTTGTGGTTGGGAAGTAATGCTCAAACTCTTTGGAAAATTCAGATAGGCGATTATGCACGATGGGAGAAAGGAGGCCCTGGCTAAGTCTCTTTCAAAATCTCTGCTAATGTTTGAAACATGTCAGAAATTCCCGTGTTCACTTGTCACCCCCGTAAGTCCAATTGGGCTTTGAATGCAGCCACTTTATCTGCCGACTTGAACACAGTCAACATTCTCCCCTGAAGTGACAGATTGAGTTTATTCAGCTGGTTGAATATGTCACATAACTAAGCAAGTTTTGCGACTGATTCAGTGTCACTGAAACTTGCTGCCAGTGATAACTGTTTATCTAAAAGAAATCTCTGGAATGGCTCTCATAATTCAAAAACTCTGGCCAGTGATCTACCTTTAGAAAGACATTTCACTTCAGTGTGAGAGGACGTGTGTGCTCTACGTCCGTCTTCTCACCAAGCTGCACAAACAGACGTGAGTTAGGGACATGTACTTTAATGTGGTTGATCATTTTAATCACATCCTGCAAAAGTGTTGTTAAGTTCAAGTGACATTTTTCAGCTAGCCAGCAGTTCTCTATGGATGACACAGTGCATAGACTCACCTTCAGAAGCTACTTATTTGACTCAAGTAGTAAAACCAGAAAGCTGTCCAGTCATGGCAGCCACTTCCTCCATGCATATATGAACACAAAATGACCAGTTCTGTTTTCCTGATAAGTAATTATTCAAAGACTTGAATAGTTCTGCAGCTGTGGTATGGTTGGAAACAAAAGTGCACATCCTCATGCATATCCTCCTGAAAAATATATTGCACAGAAATCACATTTTTCCTTGTCAACATCAGTAGACCCATCAACTTGGATTGTATACCATGGTGACTTACTAATCCTCTCTTAACAGTTTTGCCTCAGTATCCTCTATGACTTTATCAATTTGTCTAGTTATGATGCTAGGGGAAAGAGGAACATGTACCACTTTTTGAACTGCTGCCTCTCTTAAAAGTTTATGACAAATGTTCTTAGCAGCAGGCAGGATCAACTCTTCAACAATAGTAAAGGACTTCTTAGCTTTAGCAATACAGTTAGCCACTAAAAAGGATGCTCTCAGTGCAGACACATTTGATAAAGTGGTGGCCATGAATAACGGTTTCTGTTCTTCACGTTCATGTATTTTCTTTGGAAAAACTCCAACATTTTGTCTTTTAATGCAGAGTGCTTGGTCTCCACATAACTAAGCAATTTTAAAGGTTTCATGGCTTCATTGGATAGCTTGTCACCACATATTACACAAAGTGGGCTTGGAGAATGTGAATCACCTATTGCAGGGAACCCATAATTTAAGTAGGATTCTTTTAAATGAAGCTTTTTATTATTGTTGGCAGTCTAAAAATCTTCCACTTTCCCATCATTGGATCTTTACAGCTTTTCAAAGAAACTCTCCAGTGACATTTTTTTTTTTCCACTCATTTTGGCTAGGTTTAGCTTGCAGGCTTACCAGACGGTGACTGGGAGAGGTGCACAATGCAGGAAAGAGGCACTGATGGAAGTGGTAAATGAAATAATGGATGGGCCACGTATGGATTGAAATAAGTGTCTGATTCTGACTTAAAGACTGCCACTAGATGTAGCTGTACAATTGAAGAACATCAACTCACTTGCCACTATAAAGTCTGCCATGAGATGTAGCTTAATAATCAGTTGCTATTTACTGATAGGTTCTTGATATGAGTTTTCAAGAAATTGACTCAGTGCAGTCAAACCTCTCTGCTAAGGTGAACCCGTATTTGCCACCACTCCCCAGAGCTAGCATCACCAGCTCATCTCCACCTCAGATCATCAGGCATTAGATTCTCGTAGGGATCATGCAACCTAGAACTCTTGCATGCCAGTCCACAACAGGGTTTGGGCTCCTATAAGAATCTAATGCAGCAGCTGATCTGACAGGAGGAGAAGCACAGGCTGTAATGTGAGTGATGGGGAACAGATGTAAATCCAGATGAAGCTTTGCTCATTCACCCCCTTGCTCACCTCTTGTTGTGTGGCCCAGTTCCTACCACAGGTCACAGACTGATACAGGTCTGTGGCTAAAGGGTTGGGGACCCCTGACCTGTAGTCCTCATGCTGTACATTGGATCTCCAGACTTTTTTATCCCACATAACTGCAACGTTTTACCCTATGACCTCACTAGTTCTCTTTTTCTCCCCACCCTGCTTCCACTGCCTCTAGTAACCACAGTTCTAACATGTCCAGCTATTTTTTTTTTCCTTGTAGAGACAGGGTTGTGTCATGTTGCCCAGACTGGTCTTGAACTCAAACTCATAGCAATCTGCCCACCTCGACTCCTGAAGTGCTAGGATTACAGATGTTAGCCACTGCACCTGGCCAATACCATGCTTGCTTTATCTACTCATCCATCAACAGACACTTACTTAGGTACTTTCCGTGTCTTGACTATTGTGAATAATGCTGCATTAACATGGAAATTCATATATCTTTCAAGGAGATGATTTAATTTTCTTTGGGTATAAATCCAGAAGAAAGATTGCTGGGTCATATAGTAGTTCTAGTTTTAAGTTTTTGATGTCTTCATACAGTTTTTCACAATAGCTTTACCAGTCTATTCCCACCAACCATGTACAAGGATTTCCCTCTCTTCCCACCCTTACCAATACTTGTTATTCTTGTCTTTTTGATAATAACCATCCTAACAGGTATAAGGTGATCTCTCATTATGATTTTCACTTGCATTTCCCTTATGATTCATGACATTGAGGACGTTTTCATATACCTATTGGCAATATTTGTGTCTCTTTGGAAAAATGTCAATTCAAATCCTTTGCCCATTTTCAAATCAACTTATTATTTGCTATAAAGTTATGTGAGTTTCCTATACATTTTGGACATTAGCCCCCATTCAGATATATGATTCACAAATATTTTCTCCCAATTCATAGACTGCCTTATTTTGTTGTTTGTTTCCTTTGAAGCGCATAAGCTTTTGAGTTTGATGTAGTCCCTCTTGTTTATTTTTGCTTTTGTTACCTATGGTTTTGGTATCCTATTCAAAAAATTATTGCCAAGGCCAATGTCAAAGAGCTTTTCCCCTGTGCTTTCTTCTAAGAGTTTTACAATCTCAGGTGTTCTATGTGGGTCATTAGTGCATTTTGAATTTATTTTTTTGTGTGTGATTTAAGATGGGATCCTGTTTCATTTTTGCATATGGATATGCAGTTTTTCTAAAGCAATTTACTGAAGCGACTATCATTACCCCTTGTGTCTTCTGGATGCTCTTGTTAAAAATTATTTGGCTGTATATGCTTGGGTTTGTTTCTGGGCTCTCTACTGTTCCATTGGTCTATGAATTTGTTTTTATGCCAGTATCATACCTTTTGATTGCTATAGCTGTAACTTATAATTTTGAAATCAGAAAATGTGATGTTTCCAACTTTGTTTTCCTTCTCAGGATTACTTTAGCTATTCAGAAACTTTTGTGGGTTCACAAGAATTTTGCATTTGCTTTTTCTTTTTTTTCTTTCTCTGTCACCCAGGTTGGAGGGTGGTGGCATGATCATGGCTCACTGCAGCCTTGACCTCCTGGACTCAGGTGATCCTTCCACCTCAGCCTCCTGGGTAGCTGGCACTAGAAGTGTGCCAAAACATCCAGTTATGTGTGTGTGTGTGTGTGTGTGTGTGTGTGTGTTTTATTTTTTGTAGAGATTGGATTTTGCCACGTTGCCCAGCCTGCAGAATTGTTTTATCTCTTTGTGTAAAATTGACATTGGAACTTTGATAGGGATTGCATTGAATTTGTGTATTTATAATTTATTGTTTTTTCTCTGGCATTCTTTCTTGCCTTAATTCCCTCCTACTATTTTTCTCATTCATTCGATTTCAACCACATAATTATTGCACCTACAAGGGTTTCAAACATAGATGAAAGTTTTTTGTTTTATGTAACTATGCTAAATCATTGCATGTGTTCAGTTGAAGTCTACTCTTTGTTCTTCAATATAAGAAAAATATAGCAATATGTTAAATTTCAACTGATTTAAAATTGTTTGTTGCCTACCTAACAAAGCTTTGGTAACAGATAATACAAATTGTTTATAGTAAGGAGTATGCTCTACTGCTGAAATTATTTTATATGTTAAGTTATCCAATCTTAACAATTAATCACAAAAAGCATCTGATGGGCTTTCATTCCATAATATTGTTTCTGCTGCAAACATGGACATGTTTGATAAATACAGATTTTTCTTAGGCACTAATGGCTGAAGTTAATATATACACACACAATCATGTACTTGTTAGCATCCCTAAGAAACAGATAAGTAAAATATATTTCAGTGTATTTTTTTTGTATGTTAGTTTCTTTCAGGTAAAAAAAAAATACTTTCTCTGGTTTCTGTCTCCCTCCTCCAGTTGCCTCACACTGATGCAGGCTCATTTTGAAGAATTTGATATGTGAGGTACATTTCATCTTACCTACCCTTTCTTGTGTGTTTATCAGCTTTTAATTAAAAAAAAAAAAATGGGCTGGGCGAAGTGGCTCATGCCTGTAATCCCAGAACTTTGGGAGGCCGAGGTGGGTGGATTACCTGAGGTCAGGAGTTCAAGCCCAGCCTGGTTAATATGGTGAAACCCTGTGTCTACTAAAGATACAAAAATTAGCCGGGTGTGAGGGCAGGCACCTGTAATCCCAGCTACTCGGGAGGTTGAGGCAGGAGAATCGCTTGAACCCAGGAGGTGGAGGTTGCAATGAGCCAAGATTGTACCATTGCACTCCAGCTCGGGCAACAAGAGTAAAACTATCTGGAAAAAAAAAAAAAAAAAAAAAGTTTTCCAGAAATAGTAAAGTATTTACTATAATTAGCTGATCAATGAGACCTGCAACCATTGTCACTTTCCTAGGTCCCATGCCATCATTCAAATTCCAGTTTATTCCAGAGGAATCACATGAAAGACAGAGGAGAGGATCTAGTTTCTGTAGCCCTTGGCTTCCCCTAATTCTGTGTTGCAGGTTAAATCTTCTGCTCTCCCTCTTGCACTCTAATATCAGGTCACATCAAATCCTAATAAGCCTTTTGTTCCAAAAACCACAAAGTCATGCAGGTAGAAAGCATGTGTTTATCATCCTACTGCTCTTAATTTTCTGGAATAGTTAAATAATATGCTGATATTTCATCTCAATATTTGTGTATAATCACAACCTGAGTTTTAAGGTTGAAAATCTTGCTACTCAAAGGTGATCTACTGAGCAGTGACACTGATATATAGTCACTAGATAAAATACAGAATATCCAGTTAAATTATAAATTCAGATAAAAATATGTTTTAGTAGATGTATAGACATTGGGACATACACATACAAAACAAGTATACAAGTGTTTATCTGTAACCCAAATTTAACTTGGCTGCCTGCATCTATAGTTGTTAAGTATGCCACCCTACATTGGCACCAGTTGGGGAATTTTAGAAATGTAGGATCTTAGGCTTCTTCTCAAATCTAATAATTTAGAATCTGAAATTCAAGAAGAATTAAAGATAATTAATATATACATTAAAGTCCGAAAAGCACTAAGAATGCCAGCCGACCATTTGACTTATTTCTCACATATTCATCTTTCTCTCTTCTAGGCACGGAGTGTTGAGTACTAACTAGAGTTAGCATATGCGATATTGTTGACATGCTGCTATAATAGCTGTTCATCAAATGACTAATGTGTCCACAAAATCTGAAAAATCAATTAAATTTGTGTCTACCCTCTTGTACTAATACTGTGACTTCCTATGCAAATCTAGTTGACCGTTTTGTTTTTTAATTGTCATTGTCTAGTTACTGATTGTATTCTAACTAATCTGCTACCTTGCCCTGTACTGAAGTGATAAAATAATATCAAATACAATTTACTAAATACTGTCTATCAAGAATTTCATGATGCTTTATATACATATTTTTCATTTTATTATAACATCGCAAATGAAATATAAATGTCTCCTTTTTATGGTGAAACAAGCTGAGGCTCAAACAGGGTAGGAAACTATCTCCCAGTTCCATGGGAGGAAAGTGAATGTCAGGGCTGGGACAAAATCTGTTTCTTCAGGTTTCCACCACCACACCATTGTGTTAGGCTACACATCATAGAAGCTGGCCTGTAATCACTGCTCCTTCTTCTCCTTGTCTCTTAATATTTTTTAGTATTTAATTTAAAAGAAAAGTTGGATTAAACTGCATATCTTCTTGAATTGCAGTCTTTGCAAAGAATCAGTGCTAACTTTGTTGAAAATTAAATTGTTTTATAAGACTGTTATGTTACAATTAAAATAAGTCTGCATAGTTCTAATTAAAATTCAATGACATCAGTGAAAAAATAAATTGTAAATGGTAGGAGTGATTTATTGGCTCTAAAATGCAATTAATTTTGGTGAAAGATATTTTCCTCTTTTGTCTGTTTTTCTTTTAGCATAAAACCTCTATTTCTTTTTTAGCATAAACCCATATGTGATTTTATGTTCCTTAGTACAGAGCCTGGAGATAAATGTGCCATCCCTCCCTGGAAGCACTGGCTTAAGAGGGAACAAAGGACAGCAGGGAAATGTCATAGTTGTTCTAAATGAATTGGATCTGAGGAGGTAACTTCAGACACTATGTTGGCTGTGTAGAGAAAATAATTCTGACACTTTAAATCAGACTATATAGTTAACAATTTACCACATGCACAACATTAGTATCAGGTGGACATGAATTTGCTCACCTAATTTGCTGATAGCCCTTGTGTTATTGTTGTTGTTCTAACAATTTAAATAACTTAGTTCAAGTGAAGAATAAGCACAACATCGATGCTTGTCCATAATCTCTCTTCCAATACACAACGTCCTTTGCTTTAGCTTTGCTTGCAATCGCTCCATTCCTAAACCTAACAGACACCGCCAGTGTGTGTGTAACTAATTCTTTTTTACATATTTTAGATGAAAACAAACATCCTTTTCCCTAGGTTCTGTTACAAGGCATTACTGTATAAACAGTTACTCTTGCTTGGCCATCACCTTGTTACAGGAAAGGGGTTCTGATCCAGACCCCAAGAGAGCGTTCTTAGATCTTGTGCAAGAAACAATTCAGGCTAAGTCCGTAATGTGAAAGCAAATTTATTAAGAAAGTAGAGGAATGAAAGAATGGCTACTCCATAGACAAAGCAGCCCCGAGGGCTGCTGGTTGCCCAAATTTATGGTTATTTCTTGATTATATGCTAAACAAGGGGTGGATTATCCATGCCTCCCCCTTTTATACCATATAGGGTAACTTCATAACAGAGGTCACTCTCGTTGCCATCTTGGTTTTGGTTGGTTTTAGCTGGTGGGTTTAGTCTTTATTACCCATATCTTGTTTTGACCTCCTGTCTCATTCTGTAACTTAGAATGACTTAACTGTCTGAGAATGCAGCCCAGCAGGTCTTAGTTTTATTTTACTCAGCTCCTATTCAAGATGGAATTGCTCTGGTTCACATACCGCTGACAACCTGACCAAATTTTTCTCTTCTCAACTCATAATTTCTATACTTTCTAGCTAAAACCAATTTGCAATTGTGTAGGAAAAAGTAGGCCATTATGTAAAAGTAAAGTTTTGGGTAAATTCGGGTTAATAAACTGATGAGAATACAGGAGATCAAGAAAAGTTATGGAAATGAGGAATAATTCAGAGGTACTGATCTATAGAAGATAGTTTAAGGGAGGGATATTTTATTAGTACTTCTTCCCCGTGATCCAAATTTGTAACATTGCATGACCTCACTCATCTCAACATTTACCAGTTATGGATTCATTTGAGTTAACAAAGACCCATTTACATAAGAGATCAATATTTCCAGTCTGCCTGGGAGAGCCCTGGGTTAGCCTGTTGTCCTGGCATAGTTGTTAAGAGTGTCTCTTTTGCCTGTAAAATTGTTGTGGTTTGGAAAAATTATTCTATTTTAACTCTTAAGGATCACAACAATAACTGGATGTATAAAAAGGTACCATTACATACTTGTTCAGAGGCACCACTTTCACTACTTTTCTAATGACTCTTAACTGGAATCAGATGCAACAAAAGAAATGAAATTACTGGTGGCTGTTGGGCAAGCTGATATTGACTATTGCTAACTAGAGCAGAAGGATATGTCACAGAGAGCACTTGGAGGAATACAAGAACAGTTGAAAATAGCATTGAAAGAAGAGTTTACTAAATCGGTATACTGAGGACAAACTTCGAATTTCTAAGAAAGGATTGATTTTACTCAAAATAACATGGAAGATATTTTCTTTTTTCTTGCTTTATCTTTTTTTTCTGTTCACTTTTATTCTTCTATTCTTTCCGCCATAGTTTTCCTCTTTCTTCTTTTCCTCTTTCTCTTCTTTCCTTTTGAAACTATAAACCAAAGCTAAAATTCCAAGGCTCCGCAATCATCTAAATGGACTTCCTCTTCAGTGAGAGCTCTTGAAACTTAACCTGAAAGACTGGTTCATGCCGTGAAGCAAAGTGGGGGTCAGATATGCCTCATTATACCTCTCTAGCATTAACATCAGCAAACTTTAGGTCTGACAAGAAACATTTCACACCCTGTTCTCTCTGAGGACTGCTAGCTAAAAGCTTCACCTGTATGATGAAACTTTGGTCTCCACCACCTCTTATGGCAACTCAAACATTCCTTTCTATCGATCCCAGGGCTTTAGACAAACTCCACCAATTGTCAACCAGAAAATATTTAAATTTACCCATAGCCTGGTAGCACAACTCGCACCCTACCCCTGCTTCGGGTTGTCCCTCCTTTCTGGGCCAAACCAATGTATTTCTTAATCTACTTGATTGATTTCTCATGACTCCCTAAAATGTATTAAACCAAGCTGCACCTCAACCACCTTGGGCACGTCGTCAGGAATTCCTGAGGCTGCGTCATGGGCACGTATCTTCAACCTTGCCAAAATAAACTTTCTAAATTAACTGAGACCTGTCTCAGGCTTTCTAGGTTTACAAAACTCATGCCCCTATAATCAGAACCCAAAACTTACTTCATGTTTAAGGGCTTAATGTTTCTAGCACTCTAGAGATTTAGCAGGATTTTACGAGTTCTCTTGAGAATAGAACCACAATCAGTATCTATGCTTCCACAAGAAAAGATTTTAAGTTCTAAAGAAATGGACTATGAAAAAAAAAAAAATCTATGTAAGTCAACCATCTGTAAGTGGCCTCCTGCCTGTGATATATTAATACCATTTGTATGCAAGAAAGGAAAGGAAAACAACGTCCACATTACTCAAGTAACCTAAGAATGTGGTCACATGTGTGCTTGTTTGTCATGATACTGATGCCATGATATTGGTATATTAATAACATCTAATACCCTTATCAGATAATTTCTATTTCCTGAAGTGAGACACTTCCCTAAGAAAACTACTTTTATGATCTGCCCTTGTATTTAAGTATTGCCAGATTCTTTGGGCAAAGATAGAACTGGTGAATTTGACAACTTAGCAATGCTAAGCCGTATGTTTATAAGAAAGACAGATAAATGTATTAGAATGGATTTACTTATTTAATATCTCCTACTAGATTGGAACTCCTTAATGGTGTAGACTAAATACATCTTGCTTACCTCCTTACAGAATGTTTAACATTGTGCATGGTACATAATATGTGCTGAATAAATTTGTATTGAATGAATACATAAATCATTTTAGAAGAATAATGTGGAAAAAGGAAATATATTAATAAAATAATCCTAATTATGCCAAATAAGAAACATCAGGAACTAAATTGGATGGATAGTGATATTTTCTTTTCTCTAAAATAGTATAAGGTGATAGAATTTACCTTTGGATAATTTTATTAGGATGATTTTTGTATTTGTTTTATTATATATTTTCTCATTCATTGTAATCTTTATATTTATCCATAGTTTTCAAGTATGAGTATCTATTAAAATCACAATTTTAACAATCATAAAATATTAGGTCTAGTAATTTTTTATTAAATGAGTCATGTCTGTTTTATCCGTGGAGTACTTGGATTAAGCACTATGTTCATAGCCCTAAAAAACTTGAAGTCAAATAATCAGGATGTTTTTATGTAGGTTATAATATATGCTTAGCAATTTACTAGGCCGTATTAGTTAAAATTACATTTGTTTGTGAACCAAGCAGAACCTCCAAAAATAAATCCTTAATTAAAAGTTTACTCCTCTGTCATGGAAAATAAGTAAACAAGTAGACAGCCAATGGCTACTGTCAGGAAAGCAGGCTTCTTCTATCTTGTTGCTCCATTTATAAGGTCTCTAGATAGTTCAACATGGATGATACAGTTTCAGACAATCAGTGATATTCTAAATAGTTTATGGAAGAATATTTATTGAAAAAATTCCTTTCATTTTAAGGAATTTTCCTGGAAAAAAAGTTATAATTTGTTCATAAATACCTTATTGGCTAGTACTTAATCATATGTTTAAAACTTGTTACAAGAGATATTAAGAAATACTTTATATTAGAAGCAATGCACCCAGCTAAAAGCCAGTTTGTCTATTGAGAAAGATACTGAAGTGATATTAAAACAGTTTACTTCATGTGAGATGTGGTAGAAAGAAACAAAACCAACAAAAGCAGTAATTCCTAATCTTGTAGAGAGCCTCAAGTTTATTGACTATGATTTAGGGTTCAACCTGAAAATACAAGGATTAAACCTTGTGAAAGAAAATATAGGAGACCTAGATATTCATGAAAGAAAAGGGCAACCTGGATAGAAACAGAGAAAACATAACACATGCAAAGTATACAAATTCCTTGAATGAATTAACAGAAAATTGGGAGAATAAATGAACATTCAATTTTGTTATTTGTTTTGAGAACAGCTCAGAGCCACACAATATGGTGAGGGAGTTACTTTAACATTTATAACTTAACATTATAATTTCATATACCACTGCATTATACTTTGGGGGGCTTTGTGCAACTATGTGTATCAATTTTCATTAGTAAACATATTTTTTGAAGTTTGTATTCCTATCTCTCTCAAAAGAGATAGAGGTAGAATATTTCTAGTATCTTAGAGACATTATGAGCCATCAGTTAATGAAACACATCCGTTATAGAAAATCCTTCTTTCCCTAAGTACAACAACATTTCCAAAACTTACAGGTATTTCTACTTAGATAAGGCCAACCTCCCACTATGCAGAAAGATAATAATGAAGAAATAACTTTAAAAACAACACTCATTAATCTTTGTGCTGTATCCATGAGGGAGGTAACTACTGCATAAATTATACATTACATGCAAGGAGAGAGCTCACAAACTAAATAAATAGAAGTATTAGAAACAAAATTGGGACAGAAAAACTTCTTTGTCCTTTAGTCTCTAGCCACTTTTTTAGGGAAGGAAGGAAGACTATAAGCATTTCACTAGATAAACAGCAAATGCAGAGATTGCAAAAATGAGATGCTGCATCTAGTGTTTTTCATTTTGAAAATGTCTGCAATTGCTTAAGAATTCCCCTAGGTAACCATCTATGCTTCTTTATGTTGATGACATTATTCTTTACAGATGACTGACGATTACTGCTAATTAAAGTCTCAAGCACTGACTTCCTTTTCCGAACTTTGGAATGATGTAAGGTATTTCTTGAAATATTAAGAAGAAACTTATTTTTGCAGGGAGGTGAAAATTAAATGTCTGAAATACCTGTTTGGGATTGCATTGCTGGAGGGCAAGTTTTCTAGCTGGAAATTTATTCTCCATATTTAGGGTTCTATGTTCGTTCCACCAATTTTAAAATGTGTTTCGTACAGCGTTATCTATAAAGGGTGCTGACCTTATAAAGGATAAATGCTAACATAATAGAAAAAAAGAAAAGAAAAATGGAATTCTCAGTTGCTAGAGACTAAAGTGCTTCCAAATAATCACGGAGCCTCTTTTAGAAACTTGAGCCTGCAGAAATAAAGCGGTTCATCCACAACCATGGCGTGTGAGTGGGAGAGGGCAAGGCCAGTGCTCACTCTGTTTTCTTTTAAGAATGATAGGGCCTGGATCTGTTTAAGAAGACACTGATAAGATAAAGTCATCACCAGAGGCACTGCTTCTGCATTTCATAGAAGCAGATTGTGAATGGGCTAGAAGCAGGTGATTCTGTCTTCTGCTGTTTGAGTTCTGAAGTCTTTTCTGTCTTATCTGCACTCTGCTTTTACACTTTTGCTTCTGACTATATTGTATTACAAATAACGTAGAGTCAACATATAAACCAGGTTTATGAATAGAATGCCATCACACATAAAATAACAGAGATAATCATGGACAATTAAGCTTATGACACCCATTGAGTGTTATGTTATTTTTGTGACCATAACCTTAACCTGTAACACCTTATTTTAGCTAAACAGTGCTATTTTAACATACCTCTTTCTGCCACAAGCATCCTCATATTCCACTCTCCTCCCCTACTCTATTCTTATTATTATATTCTTATTTATATTTTCACTTGCTCTAAAAAACATTATTAAGTTTCAAATGTTTTGTGAACATGTTATGAAATACATGTATATTTATTGAATGTGACATTCTTAAGGGAAGGTCCCTTTTTTAATCCATCTTTTTAAAATTAACTCACCTGAATTGATTCTGATCAATATATGTTTAAACATCTTGTATCTTGTATTTATCTTTTCAAATGATCCTTTATTTTCATGTACTACATAGACAGATGTTATCATAAAATCACACAGAAAATCTGTTTTTATTATTATGGAATAAATCTCTTACATTATCGGAAATGTAGTTCCATTGGTTAAACAATTTTGCCAGCTTGCAACAAATAATGACAAGTTAAATGTCAATGCTCCAAAAATTAAAATATCCATATTAGATCTTCATCTTTTTTTCTTTGTTCATTTTCAAATCAATTTGCTTATTATTCTGCACACCTAAAAATGTTCATTGGGAAAAAATAAGGTAGTTCTCAATGTATTAAACTATAATTCATATAGATTTTTTAAAATTTGTGATTTAAAACATGCTTTTTAAAAATAGGTATTTGTAAAAATAAATGCATGTACATATCACACATCTCGAATTTTTCTGTGCTTCTTTCCAACTGAGAGTGTGTGGTTAAAAAGAATAGAAGACGAAAGAGAGAAAAATTGACAGCACAGATAACGTTTACAGTATTAATATAGTATACGACCTATCAGTTAACCGGATTTTTAAAAATCTCGTATCTCTCCATGTTTCAATTTTTTTGGACAAGACAATGAGATAAATCATTAAAATAACCTGTAATAAGAAACAACTTATTTTCTATAGGAAAAACCTACAACAACAAAATGTTGTAAAAAAATGCAAAAATGATATTATCTATTACCAATTCCTTATGAAACTGTGATTTCTGGATATCTGAATGGGAAATGATGGATAATTCAAAGCTATACCATTATGTTCTTTTCCAAAAAGATAAAATATAAACTTAAAAATCATCATAAATTACTGCCTTAATCACAGTTCAGTAGCAGTTCAGTAAAATGAATTATAATTTAGATTATCCACAACTAGGGAAGTATGCATACTGGTTTTTACCACCTCCTTTCAACAGGTTGTACACATATTTATGCTCAGAATAAAACATTGACATAGGGCTCCATTTAATCTGAAGAACATAATGTAAAAAAAATCTGAATTGTTGTTGGTTGTGTAAGTGATAAAGCAATGGGAGCTAATACTAAGTACCATACATGATTTATTATTAAAAATACTTCATCTGATTCTCATAAAATTTCCATAAATGTTTATTAATTGGATACCATTATAATTACTTTGTATATATGAGTACTTAAAATTCAAGTAAATTAAATAACTTGCACAAAGTTAATAGCTGTAAAAGATGGGAACCCAGCAGGTCCCCACATGTGTTTGTGCAGGTTTTAACATGTACTGGTGTGTTGTGTTACGTGGATGGTTAGCTCCATCCAACCCACACTCCTCTTCCTCAGCTGGACTCTTGGTAGATCCTTCACTCAAGGGGAAAGTCTTTGTTAAGACAAATTAGGACCCAGGCTTGAACATTAATATGTATGATTCCGGCCGGGCGCGGTGGCTCAAGCCTGTAATCCCAGCACTTTGGGAGGCCGAGGCGGGCGGATCACAAGGTCAGGAGATCGAGACCACAGTGGAACCCCGTCTCTACTAAAAATACAAAAAATTAGCCGGGCGCGGTGGCGGGCGCCTGTAGTCCCAGCTACTCAGGAGGCTGAGGCAGGAGAATGGCGGGAACCCGGGAGGCGGAGCTTGCAGTGAGCCGAGATCGCGCCACTGCACTCCAGCCTGGGCAACAGCGTGAGACTCCGTCTCAAAAAAAAAAAAAAAAAAAAATGTATGATTCCAAAATTAATTTATGGTATAATCATGTATTTTGACATACCAAGTAAATAGGATTGAGTTGTTTTTCCAAGTATTTGTGAATATTTTAGAAGTCATATTCTCAAATGATTTATTTAGTAAAATGTCTTGAATTACCCCATCTCAGACAAAAGAGAACAAGACAGTTAAAAAGAGAGACTTACATGGAATGTTCCTCAAAAGTCTATGTCCACGCCATCCAATAACTATTCTTGATTTAAATAAAATATTCAGTGCTCCAGGAATAAAACAAAAAACAAAACCAAAAAACAAGCCTCAGAGTGAGGTATCTAAAGAAGTTTTGCATCACTAAGAGGCAGCAGAGACAGAGAAGGCCAAAAGTAGTACATAACAAGGAATAGCAACATTTTGGAAGAAGAAAGCAGGTGGAACTGTACCAAATGATTTATCAAAACACAGGAGCTGAAACCTAAGTGGACTTGGGGAAGCCAATAAAAGATACTAGACTGGTGAAGAGTTATAGGAGACATACCTTGCACCTCAAGAAAATCAGATTTCTAGACACCTTCCCAGAATCCATGCCATCCAATAACTGTCTTTTTCAATGCCAGCAGAATTTTACTGTCTGAAGTCCTGGGCTCAAGGACATTGAGTTGAGCTGTGCTTCTGAATGAAGGATCTCGGGAACAGGAGAATTCACTTTATGGCAACAAGAGTGAGATACCCAATGCTCTTGCCTGCTTGGGTTTCTTATTGCTGGCTGCTAGATTTATTACTCCTGACCTCGTTTTCTCAACCACTGCAGAAGCTTAGAGGATTTCTCTGTGGAGAGACTGAACTAAATTCCCACCAATACTAACATTCGATGGTTTTCAGCAAAGCCGCCAAGTCCCTACTTTGTCATCCTGTGGTGCTATCTATCAGTGGAGGAGCCCCATCCTACAGAGAGAGTCCAATCATAATCTTTAGGGTTCTGTTCTTTAAATGTAAATGTTTAAACAGGGATTATCAGATATCTGGATGTAACTCATGTGGCTTACACGAGGATTAACTACTCAAAATCCATTCAATCTTCATTTCCCTTCCCTTTCTATAATGTAGAGGTTTCCCAGGATCCTTGTGGCTCAGGTCATGTGACTATTTTACTCAGAATTTTCTGGATAAGGCTTCTATAATTTTATTTTTCTCAACCAATATCTCCTTCAGTACATTAACTCCAACCTTTTTATTTTTTTCTGTCTTCTTGCTCATAATGCAGACATAATACCTGTAGGTTCTACAGCTATCCTGATACTGTTGGAAGGAAGCCAAATAATAAGGTGGCTCAGAAGTATAACAAAGGAGTTTAGTATTTTCATTACATTTTAAGTAACTGCAATTGTCCTTGTTTTTTGTTAAGGTGAGGATAGGGGGTGGTATATTTTTAAGACAGTATTGGCATGATAGATTTTTTTCCTGATGTTTCATTATAAAAGTTTAAACATAGAGCCAATTAGAAAAAAAATTACAATGATTGTGCACATCTACCACCTGGATTTTATCATTCATACTTTATTATACTCAATTTATCACACATCTAGCCATTCTTCTAGCCATCTAATTTTTGATGCATTTTAAAGCTAATTGCAGATCTCAGAACATGAGATCTCAATATTAATTTACAGCATTTTGCCTTTGATGTAAAATTTACATAAAAGAATATGGCTAAGTCTTGTGTATTTGCTGAGTTTAAATAGATACATACATCTGTGTAACCAAAATCTTTATGAATATGTAAAATGTGAGTATCACCCAAGACATTTCCCACAAGCCGCTTTCCAGTAAATCTCTGTTGACCCTCTTTCCACCAGAGACTAGCTCTTCTGAGTTTTTCCAGAAATTAGTTTCTCCAGCCTAGAATTTTATATAATTGGCCAGTACATATGTACTCTTTTGTAGATGGCTTTAATTTAATTTAATATAGTTTGCATTTCTGGCCAGGAGTGGTGGCTCACACCTGTAATCCCAGCACTTTGGGAGGCTGAGGCAGGAGGATCGCTTCAGCTCACCAGTTCAAGACCATCCTGGCCAACATGGTGAAACCCTGTCTCTACAACAAACGCAAAAAATTAGCTGGGCATGGTGGTGCATACCTGTAGTCTCCGCTACTCAGGAGGCTGTGGGAGGATGGCTTGAGCCTGAGAGGTGGAGATTACAGTGAGCTAAGATCATGCCATTGCACTCCAGCCTGGGCAATAGAGCCAGACTTTGTCTCAAAAATAAAAAAAGGAAAAAATATATATATTTACATAATATATGTGTGTATGTATATATACACATACACATAAGTGTATATATACACACATACATAAATTATATGTGTATATATAGTTTACATTTCTCTGATGATTGATGTTAAACACATTTTCATGTGCTTATTGTTATTGTTATAGATTCTTTTATCTAGTGTTTAATATTTCCCACTTTTATTGAATTTTTATTTTTTTAATGCTAAGTTGTATGGGTTATTTTTATATCCTGGATACAAGTCCTTCATCAGATGCTTATTTTCTGAACATATTTTTTAAGTTTGTGACTTCCCTATTTTTTTCATAATGATGTCTTTTGATAAGCAGAAGTTTTTACTTTTGATAAAGTATAACCTGCAGAATTTTTCTTACTTTATGATTTTTTAAAATGCTCTAAGGAATGTTTGCCTACCCCCTACTTATGAATATTTGCTTTAATATTTTCCTTCACACACTTTATGATTTTGGATTTTATGTTTAAATCTATAATACATCCCACAAAAATATTTGTGTATTAAATGAGGTAGGAATTAATGTTTATTTTCTTATTATTGATATCCAATTATTCCAAAACAGGTTATGGAAAAGACTGTACTTTTCCCAATGGATTGATTTGGCTCCTTGGTAAAATACCAAATAACTGTAAAAGTATGGGACTATGTTTGAGCTTTCCGGTCTGCTCCAAGATCTTCTTGCCAAACTGTTCACCAGTGTGTACACTGTCTTCACTTAATGAATTTATAGGAAGTTTTGATATCAGGTAGTATAAGCCATTTTTTCCCTTTTTTCAAAATTCCTTTAGATATTCTAGGTTATTTGCATTTTGTATAAAGTTTAAAAATTGCTGGTCAGTTTCTACTAAAAGTCCTGTTTGTAATATAATTGATATTCCATTGAATATTTGGAGACACTTTGTAGAGAATTGTCATTTAAAAAAATAGTTTTCTAAGCCATGAATAAGGTATATTTCTCCATATAGTTAAGTCTCAGTTAATTTTTTCAGCAATAGTTTGTAGTTAATGTAGAATTCTGGTAAATTTTATATTTTATTTCAAAAATTATATATTTCATAGATTCTATCATAATTTGAGCTTTTAAATATATATATATATATTTTTTTTTATTGCCAGCATACAAATATACAATTGTGTTTTTTGGCATGTCATCCTTATACACTGGAACTCTTGAAAGAACTAGTCCACCATGGGCTCTGAACTTCCTCGCACATTTTTGTTGAGTGTACCGAGAATACAGGACTCTGACCATTCTCTACCTCAACCATTTCTTAGCATTACATTTGCAGCAAGCTGCTGTTGTCATGAGTAATAAATTCTTTGCCTGTGACCCAGGAGTCCTGGGCCTTCTGCCAAAGAGAAAAAAAAAGTGACAGGCTAACTTGTTAGCTTGTAAGTAGAATAAAATCCAAGACCCTTCACAGTTCTTGGCAACTCCATTGCTAAACTCCCTTATTAATTGTAACAGTTGCTTTTTAGATTCCTTGGGATTTTCTATATAAACAGTCATGCCATCTGATAGTCTTTTTTTTCACATTTATTATTTAAAATTGACAAAATTGTGTATACTTATTGTGCACAACATGATCAAAACAAGTGTTAATGAGGATGTGGAGAAAAGGAAACTCTAATAAAGATTTAGTTCTTCCTTTCAAATCTTTAAGACTTTACCTTATTTTATTGTGATACCAATAGCTAGACCTTTAGTAAAATGTTCACTAGAAATGGCTAGAGTAAAAAACCTTTGCTTTTTCCCAATCCTAGATAAAAATCATTCAATATTTAGCTATTAAACGTGATACCAGAAGTAGATTTTTTGAACATGCCCTTTACTAGAATGAAGGTGTTTCCTTCTCTTCCTAGTTTGGTGACAGTTTTGACTATGAATAGTTATAGAATTAAAAAGATTGTCTAAAACTCTTATAATTATCATATATTCTTTCTCCTTTATTCTATAAATATAATGGATTACATTTGAATACTCAATGTGTCTCCTAATTTGTGTTCTTGGAATAAGCCTTAACTGTCATAGTATATTGCTTTTTTATTATTATTATTCCAGTATATATTGCTCCTAACTAGCCACTTTGGCCATACATATGAAAAGATGCTGTCAAACTCTTATCGAATGTAAATCTGTCTTTGGCTCAGGGTGGCAGCATTAAACCGTGGTTTAAAACTTGGGCACTAAAGTTAGGCTACATAGTTTCAAAAATGCTTCTAACATTTATTAATATGAATTTTCACCCTTTGAGAAGTTATTTAACCAGCCTTAGTTTAACCATCTCTGGAATTGTTTTTGGGAACAATAACAGTATTATTGTCATACAACTGTGAGAATCAAGTGGGAAAATATGAATAAATAGCTGATAAATGAGAGCTTATCATTATTTGAGCAACATGTATTAAACATCTGACCTGATTGTTACAACTAGAATAATCAGGTCAAGTCAGCTACCTTAGTACATGAAATAATTACTATCTTATTACCTAAATTAACTGATTGTTTAATAAAACAGAATCAGTTGTAACTTTTTGATTCAGTTTCTGTAATAAAACAGAATCAGTTATAAATTTTTGATTCAGTTTCTGTAAAGTTTCAGCTTGATATTATGTAATATTGAAATTTTGGTAGTTTACTTTTAAAAAGTGACAAACTAGCTTTTTTTTTTACATTTTTCACCAGATGTTTTTTTACCAGAAAGAAGGCAAGAGTCTGGGAAAAATTTCCTCTGTCTTTTCATATTTCTAGAGGAAATATGAGAAGAACTTGGTTAAAACAAAACATGTCAAGGGTAGAGGATGTGGACTCTAACATAATAAGTCTGAGTCAAAGAGAGACTATAGAGGGAAAAAAAATAATGTCTAGTGCTAGAAGGTAGAATAGAAATGGGCTTAGGAATATGCCCCCTTGGTTTGCTCTTCCTTCTGATACACTGAAAATAGCCCTCTCCCTGAAATTTTAAGATACTTTCTTAAGACACTTTTGTCAGAAAGCTTTGAAGTAAATGGAGATATGAACTGGCTCTGGGAGAAATACAAATGATCAATAAAATTGTGAAATGATTCCCAACCTAACTAATAACCCATGGGATATGAATTAAAATAGCCATTCAATAACGTGGGTGTTGGTCAGAAGATAATAATTTTAAAGTGCATTGTATTTGATTTGTTATTTTAAACCAACAAATAGCTCTCTCTTTACATTCTATGACATAAACGATTCAGATTCCTTACATCCAAAAATTCTTAAAAATGAAATCACACCAATAAAAACACCGTTGTATCAGTAAACTCGAGGTACTGTTTTGGTCTGATGTAAAGTTACCTGAGGATCTATCTCTTATCTTATAATGATTTTAAAGAAAAACTATTATTCAGTAGAGTTAGTATTTTTCATAAAAGTATTATGAAGTAGATGATGGTTCACAATTTTATGCTTAAGAAAAATGTTTCCAATATGCAATGTAATTTGGAAAATGATAGCATTTGAAAAAAAAAAAAAAATCTCGAATTTATCTTTTTACTCTATGCGTACTTTTCCATGCTTGTTTCTTTGTTCACTTGTAAAATACTAGCTGCCTCTGGGTGAAATTCAACAGCTTTTGAATAGTAATAACCAAATCAACTTAGAACTTAGCTTGAGTTATGAAAGGTACATATAGTTGGTTTTGAGGAGGAAAGACTCATATAAACAAAATACAGTGAGCCCCCCAGAAATTAGGCCAAAGCAATAGGAACAACCTGAAATCACAGCATGACATTGAGTGCAATGAATAGATGAAAAGGAGCCTGAGGCTTAAAAGTAATCTTTCATAGTTTCCCTGCTTTCATGTTGTTGTTTTGGTTCATTACTTGGAAAATAAAGATACAAAGGCCTAGAGAGTTAGATCATAATTAGAAAAGGGTCACTGGCTTGCAGGGACATTTGTTAGGAGAAAGAAATATTTTTCTAACAATAATCCCATAATTTAGTTCAGATGCTCCACATCCAAATTGGATGGATGTTGTGGGAAATTAGGCAGTTTGTAAGTCAGAATCTATCCACCTGGCACTAGCCAATCAAAACAAGCATTACCCTGTGATCTACAACTTAGACACCAAACGTGGTTAAGTGTCCTAAAAGATATATGACATTGTGACCTGAAAATTCCAGGGAAGCACAGTGGTAGCTGATGTAGACCTTAGATTCAGGTTTAGAATCATATGGTTCGTAAGAGACTGGTCATAAGTTTTACGGCTAAACATTGTCTTTAGCATGGATATTTCTCTTTAAATTTGGCTTGAATAAAATATTATCTTAAATTTTTGTATTATATAATCTTAAAAAAATAAAATTTTAAAACTGAAAATGAAAGTCCAGAAATTATCCTTCGCATGAATACAATGTTCAGATATTCACGGGATTGGAAAACATTCACTCTAAGTTGTATTCTGTCAAGCAAATGTTGGGGGCCTAAAACGATCATTTTCAAAGCAGTTTTATAACTATTTAGGTTTTAATTATATTTAACTATGGCCTCAAAATAAGATTGACAGGAAAAGAGATGAAAATAAAATAAATGCCCACTATTTGTCATATATGGTGCAAAACACTTTAAAAATACTAGTTGATTTCATTCTTCAAGATAAACCTGCACATCTTCCTTATCTTCATTTGAGAAATGAGAAAAAATATTTTTGAGCAAATAAGTAGCCCAAGGTCATAATTCCAGAGTGTACATTCTTTGCAGTGGGACATGAAAGGTGACATGGAAAATCTGCTTTTCACTATTCTCTGTGTCAAATCATTTTGTTTTTGACTTGAAGTATGCCTTACTTAGACAAGGCCAGTCTTTAATAACCAGAAATGCATTTTCTATTTTGTCTTTTTCAAAATCTTGTTTGAAAATTTCTTTAGAAAGTATGCCCGATTATATTAATGGAAAAAATTAAAAAAGAAAAAACAAAGACAAAACAAATTCACAAATTATCCGTGTACTTGGAATTATGTATCACGGGTGTTATAAATTATATGTTATTTAGTACAATGAATTGTAATACTGTCTGAATTAATTCACAGCATCAGGACAGGGACCATGAATTAGTATAATTGTTTCCCATTGATTGTTTCCCATTCACACCCTCTACACTGTATACATTGAGAAAATAATGGTGAAGTCATAAAATATTAAAACATTTGCCTGGCTTGAAGTGCACGCAGAAGCTACTTATTAGAACTGTGTATTTTAAAGTTTATTTAAATGCCCACCTGTAGCCAAATACCACCTTTGTAACATGTATTATTGCCTAAACCTCTTGAGTGTTCAGATGACTATAAAAATACATGCAGAAATCACACTGGGGGAAAACATTATTATGGAGTATAGATTCAGGGAAGATAAAAATGAAGAGGAAGAAGGGAAAAGGGAAGAAGAAGCAGAAACAGCAGCAAAAACATTCAAATCTGTGAAATTTTATTTAAAGCCAAGTACAGTGACAGTTGGTGATGGCAAGAAAACTGACATTTTACTTTCAATAAAGACAACATTTTACCATGGAAAACTCCTCAGTTTTAACTCTACTCTGAGGGTAAAATAGAAGAAAGAAACTTTGGTTTAAATCTAGATTTGGTACTTACTTGCTGTGTGACTTTCCTTAGGTTACGTAACCTTCCTGAGCCGCAGGTTCGTTGGTCTGATTTTCCCCATTTAAATTGAAGAGAATATAGGCTGCCTCACAGATATTCTGGCACAACTAAGTAAGAGAACATATGTAAAACACCTAGCAAATCTGTGGACATCAATAAATATTTCTTCCAATGAAAGTTTTAAATAGATGTCTGGTTCAGGCAGAAATTACTCTAGTTTGTCTTCTTAGAAAACATGGACCACAGTTTTTTGTTTACTGTTAGTATTTTTTAAAACTAGAACAGTTCTTCCCTGCGTATTTTCAAACCAGGATCAGACTTTCTTGCAAATTAGTTGAGGAAAAAACACAAACGAAAATACATTTAAATGTGTGTCAGCCAACTTTTTAACTCTATCGGTGTGAACATAGTCTACACTGTTATATCCTTTCTCCTAACTCTATTTATCTAATTGAAATAAGATTTTGGGCTCTTCTCTTTTTAGTAAAATGAGAGTATTAGATCAAGTTCTCTGATTTAAAAAATATGTATTTCTGAGAGTGTATCTGACCCATTTCCAAGTGTTCTAAGAAACTTATCTGGAGAAAGAAAGGCTTCCTAGTTCTCAGTCCCACCAGGATCCCAAAGATCCACATAATTCTTGAGGACTCATATTAACAGTTTTCTTAATGTCTGATGCAGCAAGATACTAAGTATTCCCTAAACATTCCCACACCAGGCAGGCTTCGAAGCATTGCATTGAGCGGGTCAGGGGTAGTATGCCAAAATCAATAACTTCCAAATTCAAGCAGAAAACTATTATTAACTGACACAGCCACTTTAGTAATTAAATTGTTGGAGCCTTATGACATTTAATTTTGGCATTCCGATGAGATAGAACAAACTTGATACATCCCCTTTCATTTCTAATTTGATAAGAAGGTAGACTAAGACATATTTTCTAAAAAACAAATTATTAGAGTAGCTTTGAATTTTAAAATAATCTCACTGTATTAAAATTTTCCTGCATTAATGATTAACTGATAAGTGCTTGTATGAAATCATAAAAATATATTTTAAAGATGATTGCTTAGTCTATTTTATTTCCTTTTAATTGTGCAAATTATTCAGGCTTTCCTGGATGGCTGTGATTTAATATTTCAAAATGGCACAACACAGCATGATTATTTATCTAAGAGTTTCAAGTAGTCATTGACATTCAATCCAACACCCTGGATTTGGGAGCACTTCCATATAAGTTGCATAAAAATAAGATTATCCTTGAACCTCATCCTGGGGACTTAATTAGAAACTTAGGTACAATTATAATAAAAAAAAACTGTCACCCCAAAATCAAAACAAAATAAACTACTGCACTAAAGTTAACTTGTAGAATTAGCTAATTAATCATTAAACATTATCTCTAAATAGTGCAAAAAAAAAAGCATGGAAATAAATATTCTAACAGCTGGACTCTTTAGCGGAAGTTTAGTAGAATAGGGACAATGTCAGAAAGACTCTAGCATTAGAGAAATGTCTCTGGGTCTTTGGCTAGGTTCACAAAGAATTTGATATTAGAGACCATTTTATATCATTTCTCTAATTTGTTTATACAAATTTTAATTAATATGCATAGATATATACATATTTAAATAATATTTAATATAATTAATGCATAATAGTATCATTAATATATGTTTTAATTAATAAGTAGATTTAATTAATTCGCTGTACAGAGTTCTTTAACATACCAAACTTGTAGTACAGTGAGAGGTTAGGATTAACTTGTCTAAAACTAATGGCAACAAGTTGGACTCCTGGAGTGGGAACTGACCTTCTGCAAATCTCCCTGCAAATTTGCTATGGATGAGTGCTTAGGTTATCAGTCCTAGTGATTGGCTGAGATAGACAGGTTCATCATTTGTCAGAGTGGTAAAAGCCAGGCTTAATCCCTAGACCATTCACACTATGGGGATGAGGTGCTGTCTCCTTCTCCACTAAAGACACTGAAACGATGAATTATTTCTGGATCACATGGTGGCTGAATTTTTAGAATATTATCAACCATATACAGGGTCTTTGCTTCCCTCATCATAAAATTCTAAACCCTATTTTATATTTCCTGTCTATTTTCTAGAATCCAGTCTTCAATACTGCTAGATCTTGGTCCACTATCCCAGAAAATGAGAAACAACAAGATAAACAGGTACCTGCTCTTCCTTCCATAAATTGCCCATACACAGACACACACACACACACACACACACACACACACACACACACAAAATGCTACTCTAAGATTAATATTATAATTAGTTCTTATTTGCTCAATCTCCAGTGTTTCTCAAGAAGATAATTTTGTAATTGTCATGAAGTCTTGAGTAAAAGAAGTCACACAGGTGATCCTAGTATTTGATCTATATCTATATCTACATTGATATCCATATGTGTCACAGCATATATCTCTCATATGTTTATCAATGTAAGTATACGCATTCTTATAAGTCTCTACATCAATTTCCATACCATCTTTATTCACATGAGAATACAGGCCCTACTTAGTGAATTACATGAGTCTTATCATGCAATATTGTTAACCCACCATTTCACACAATGTCCCTTATAGAGGTTTTTGCAAGAATAATCTCTAACTTGAGGTGGTGCATATTATACTGTGAGTTGATTCCCTTTACTCTTATGTGCAATACATAAGTCCTGGGTCTTTTGGTCAGTGCATTAAAGCACTCTTTGTTTTTAACTTAAAATGTTACATTCAAATTGTCTCTCACAGAAAAAAGTAGTATTAGGCCGGGCGCGGTGGCTCAAGCCTGTAATCCCAGCACTTTGGGAGGCCGAGACTGGCGGATCACGAGGTCAGGAGATCGAGACCATCCTGGCTAACACGGTGAAACCCCGTCTCTACTAAAAAAATACAAACAGAAACTAGCCGGGCGAGGTGACGGGCGCCTGTAGTCCCAGCTACTCGGGAGGCTGAGGCAGGAGAATGGCGTAAACCCGGGAGGCGGAGCTTGCAGTGAGCTGAGATCCGGCCACTGTACTCCAGCCCGGGGTGACAGAGCGAGACTCCGTCTCAAAAAAAAAAAAAAAAAGTAGTATTGAAAATTGTAAAATGTCCATCAGAGCTTTAGTACTTCTTTTTTCATTGGTGTGTCATTATAAACATATATTATCTTTTTTAGATATAAAAGTTATATCCAATTATCTTCCTTTGACCAGAATTGATAGGAATGGATAAAGGGATTCTGTGCATCTCTCTCTCTCTCTCTCTCTCTCTCTCTCTCTCTCTATATATATATATATATATATATATATATATATATATATACACACACACACACCTAGATGAGGAAGTCAGGCCAAGGTCAAAAATTTATAAAGCGGGAAAGTGGACAAAATCTAGTGAATTGTCACAGGGAGTTGAGGGAGTTATTTTTTAAAAGACACAAGTTATAAGAGTAATGTTTTTTCAACTTGTTCATATACTCTGCCTTGTAACAACTCCTGTCATCTCACTTTTTTGCTTGGCCTTCTTTAATTTTGAATCTTTACTGAACTTAGAGCAAACGTGACCCATATGTCAATAATGCTGTATGTTTTAGATTGGATAGAAAGAGCTCTGATTATTGTATAATGTTATTAGCAACAATGTATATTTGTGTTGTACTTTAGCCTTTCTAAAACTTTAATTTTCATTATTGTATTATCATCATCTTCAAGAAATACATTGACTATGAATTTTTACCCCCTTTTAAAGATATTAAACACTAGCTTTAGCAATGATAAAAGGCAGACAACATATTGTGTCTTATTTTTCCAGTCCTTAAACAGTTATAATGGATCCAGGCTTTGAATGACTTTAGTGTCTAGATGATAATTTAAAGTTCAGAGGTCAAATGTTATTTTACAAGAATAAATGAGGTGTATGTTGCTGTGAAATAACATGAATTTATTTAAAATATATTTATTTCACAAATTACAAGTTTTATAGTGTTCCATTTGGTTAAGAGAACTATTAAATCTAGGACTATAGAAATGTGTTTTAATGGAACACTTTATTCTAATGTTTTGGCTGTTTCTATTTGCTTACCAATGGCATTTCTGAAATGATAGATTAAGATTTTTTAAATCTTTTGAAAATAGAAACATGATTAAAACCTCTGCTCTGGCCATGAGACTTTATTATTTTCATATATGTGTGTCTATGGATGGATATATACGCATATACATGTACACACATTTTTTAATTGTATATGACAAATATACTGGGTAAGGAATTTAGCTATTCATGTTTTCATGCACTTTTTCTGCTTGCTATTTTACTACTTCTAGAAATCATGTAATATATTAAAGTAAAACACAGTTGTGTCCTGTCCTAAGAACTTTTCTTCTTTGCTAACTTACTTTTAGATAATTGCTTATGACTTCTGATTGCTTCAGCTATAAATTCTGTTTTTCAGAAGACACTTTTGATTCTTGTTTTGTCTCTGGAAGGGGCATGCAATCAGGAGGTGTAAAATGAAACTACATCCTTCTGTACTTTGTTGATAAGGAGCTCTAAAGGACTTCTACTAAGCTTCATAAAATTGAAACATTAGTTAAACAGAACAAACAACTTTTAACTGCCACATGGTGACAATTCGTTTTTTAAAAAGGGAAGACATAGCTATTTCAATACCTTTTTAAAAAAAATAGAGAAAAACTACGGGCAAATTTTGAAACTTGTAAAGGTATGATGGCCCAGCAATTATTGTGAAGATTTTAAAGCTATTGACACTTTTCCCAAAACGGATATTGAATAAGAAATAGAGTCTTCAAGTAGCATATTCTTTAATGTATTTTTGTTTTCTTCTTCACTAAGAATTAACAAAGTACTTTGCTGTATGTCCTCAAGGCTTCGTGATTGTAATAGGAGAATAAGTATTTTGAAGAGTGAGAAAAACAACTAAAAATTTCTGATTTCTAATACACTAAAAAAATTTTTTTTAAATGACAGCAAATTTTAAAATCATTTTCATATTTTAAATTGCCATTATCCTGTAACATGACCTGAATAAATGCTTCTAGAGATATTTAATTATGTGCTTTGAACTTTTCTTTCTACTGGAGCTTTTGTTCCTTACTTTTGCATGCAAAAACAAAAACCAAAAACAAAAATCTGTCCGGCATGGCACTCAGGCTCATATATGTACGCTGTTTTATGTAGCTGGAAAACACTTTCTGCAATGTAGCTGAACTCAGAGAGTAGAAAAAAAAATCTTTGTACCATAATGAAATGAAATTGTATTTAAAAGCCTAAAAGAGAAAAATGAAGATTTTAATCAATAGTCAATATATATGTCTTTGATGTATGTTTACCATCATTCTATAAGTATTATCCCCAGTTTTGGCTTAAAATGAGGCAAATACAAGGGTCATTTAAGTCATGGGAGTTATTATTTCCAGGTGTGATTTGCGTATTATGGCATCTTAAAGATAAAATCTACAAATAATACTGATCAGAACTACAGATCCCTTGACAAATCTTTAAATAGCCTCGATTATTAGAGTTGAAGAATTCAATTTTCAAGGGGGCTTAGAAAAATGATTGACTGTGAATTGGGAATATAATTTAGTCTGCTTGCCTTTTATACAAAACTGGGTTTCAAAAGCCAAAATAATTATGCTGCCTCCTTCCAAATTTTAGCCAAAATGACGTGAGAAGTGGGAAACTGGGAGAAAAGTTGCATTGGCAGTGGACGTTGGGGCTCTGGCGAGAGTATTTCACTTTCAGAAATTCTGGGAAACATCTACCATGTGTAACAGATTGTATAACTTCCAAGTTCCAAAATATTTGTTACAAATAATCTCTCCAAAGAATGAAGTGGCTTTGTCAAAAGTAATTACAAATTACTTTTAATGAAATCCTAAATAAGAAGAAATTACAAATACATCAGACATTTTTTTTTTTGCCTATATGTGTTTTCTACCTGTGCACAAGAGTTATGTGTAATACAAATCTAAGTAAGACTAAAAGATCCCCTTAAGTACTTTCAGAATAAAAGTTTCAAATAATAATAAAACATATGTCATGGTTTAATTGGCATATTTAAACTCCTCCTCATTCATTCTCCTTTTTAATTTAATTTAATTTATTTTATTTTACTTTAGGTTCTGGGATAAATGTGCAGAACGTGCAGGTTTGTCACATAGATATACATGTGCCATGGTGGTTTCCTGCACTTATCAATCTGTCATCTAGGTTTTAAGCCCCACATGCATTAGGTCCTAATGCTCTCCATTCCCTTTCCCCCTACCCTGCAACAGGCCCCAGTGTGTGATGTTCCCCTCCCTGCGTCCATGTGAGTCATTCTCCTTTTTAATTCTAAATCACATACAGATTTGTTTCAGAAATCTGTAATGCCACAACTTAAAATCAGTGCCATGTAATATTCATAAAATGTAGGCATTTCTCCCAAAGTCACAGAGCACAGCATGAGGAGTTAGAATTTGAACTCAGGCTGTTTGAAGGAAGAGATCTTAACAATAATATTTATACTAGCTCTTGTTTTGAAATGAAATGATAAAAATTAAATTCAGAGAAATTTTGAAAACTTTCTTATTTAATACTCTTATTTTATATACAACAAAGTAACTTTTTTATTATTACTTTTCATAATGTAGAGCACTAACAAAAAGAGCCTCCACTATGTGAGCCAGTCCTGAATGAAATAATACATATATGAAAGCTGACACTCTTGGGTAAAACATGGAGTAATAATGGGGCTAGCTCTCAGAAAGTAGGAGATACAGTGGCAGCAGAATTAATGCAAAAAAGAACGTCAGGAAATAAGGAAACACACAAAACCACAAATGTGAGAAATCAGTTACAACTACAGTAGTCCCATAAAATCAGCTTTATTTTTTTAACATTAAGAAATCCTTTTAGTTACTTCCCATTACACTACTAGATACCTGAGGAAAACCCAGAATATAAAGGTAAGGCGATCAGGTAATTATCTTTAGAATCATAGTAAGAAACAAAACTTAATTTTATGTGAGAAAAGATAATAAGACAAATCCTGACAATGGACTGATGAAATAATGATACTGAGACTACAGTGCCATCAGCAATGGGGGAAATAGCTTCCAACTACCACTTCACCATCTGACCACATTGATCCACCTTAGCCTCCATTTTACCTCTAAGATGCCATGAGCCATTGGGCAAGATATACATTTATTTAACAAATGATTGTATAGCTTAAAAGTTATAAACTTTAGCATTCAAAACAAGTGAAAATATCGCTTCCAATTATCTCAGTTCCTAAATGAGAAATCCAGGCCAACCTATATGCAGAGAAGGATTATCTTTGAAGAGTATCTATACCATACTTTTTCCCAAAACAAAAATCAATATAGTTCAAAATCTGGGAAGTGTCACACAGAAGTGGGGTAGCTTCTAACAGTTACCGGGAATTGCCAGGAAGTTCCTTATTACAAAAGTGTACTTTTGATGTTAGTTGCACCTAAAGAAATTTTCTTCTTTAGGTGGCAACATGAAACTAACATCAAATAAATTAATTTAGAGTCTGGAGAGGAGATTTCTGCTGCCAGCATGTATCTTCTAAAAGCAAGTCACTTCTCTTATAAAATGTTTAGGTACATGTACACACAGACACAGAGACACACACACACACACACACACACACACACACACACACAACTTAGCTTCCTAACCAAAGTTACTTCTGCAATTTCTTCAAGTTCAAATTCAATTATTATTATCTGTGTCAGGAGTCATTTTTGTTGACATAGTTTTGTGCTTTTTTAATCTTTAAATATTGCTGAGAGTGAAAGATGGAGAAACAATAATATATGGGCAATTATGTCTAATCTGGTCACAACTGCTCATGTGTACAGTGATGCTAACTCATGATTACTTTTTCTAGTTTACTCAGCAAGGAAGTAGAAAATGAAATTCGAATTGAGACCTATCTCTTATTTGGTTGAATGCTAGGAAAGAAAACTACCAAATCATTAAATAGTGTGGTATGAGTACAGTATTTGGGTAAATTGTGAGCAGAAGGAGGTGGAATAAAGATGAAGTAATTCTGTTGAATTTCAAACTTAGCTGTTTTAAAAGGACAATCATGTTTTCAGAAAACTACAGAAAGCAGGTTATTCTGAACAAAGCTCTGAATAAACTAAAATTGTTCTATAATATTTCCTTCTCTTTGCAATTCTTCTCAAGATGTCCAGTGCTGTTGACTTTCTTTCTCACTCCTCTGCTGATGACTGCTTCCTTACATGGGTCTGATTTGGTCTGCCTAACTCCTCATGACACTGGCCTTTCATTTTTGTTTTTATATTAACATTTATTTAGTGTTAACTGTATGTCAGGAATATAGTAACAGTTATATGTGACATATGTCCCTACCTTGTAATAGGTCTATTATTTGGAATGCCAGGATTATTTAGAATTCTAGGAATTACTGGTGTTTGTAGTGTCCAGGCCCACAAGGTTGGTGGGTTTTTCTCCCCGTGTGTGGAGACCAAAGATTGTAGAAATAAACACACAAGACAAAGAGATAAAAGAAAAGACAGCTGGGCCTGGGGGACCACTACCACAAAGACGCGGAGACTGGTAGTGACCCCGAATGCCTGGCTGCACTGTTATTTATTGGATACAAGGCAAAGGGGAAGGGGAAGGGGAAGGAGTGTGTGTCATCTCCAGTGATTGACAAGGTCACGTGAGTCATGTGTCCACTGGACAGGGGACCCTTCCCTGCCTGGCAGCCGAGGCAGAGAGAGAGGGAGAGAGAGAGACAGCTTATGCTATTATTTCTGCATAGCAGAGACGTTTAGTACTCTCACTGATTTTGCTGCTGTTATCTAAAAGGCAGAGCCAGGTGTACAGGATGGAACATGAAAGTGGACTAGGAGCATGACCACTGAAGCACGACATCACAGGGAAACGGTTAGGCCTCTGGATAACTATGGGTGGGCCTGACTGATGTCAGGGCCCACTGATGTCAGGGAGACTCCCTTTCCCGTTCTGCTAAGTAGCGGGTGTTTTTCCTTGGCACTGACGCTACTGTTAGACCACAGTCTGCTTAGCAACGGGCATCTTCCCAGATGCTGGCGTTACTGCTAGACCAAGGAGCCCTCTGGTGGCCCTGCCCAGGCGTAACAGAAGGCTCACGCTCTTGTCTTCTGGTCACTTCTCACTATGTCCCCTCAGCTCCTATCTCTGTATGGCCTAGTTTTTCCTGGGTTATGATTATAGAGTGAGGATTATTATAATATTGGAATAAAGAGTAATTGCTACAAACTAATGATTAATGATATTCATATATAATCACATCTATGATCTATATCTATTATAACTCTTCTTATTTTATATATTATACTGGAACAGCTCGTGCCCTCGGTCTGTTGCCTCGGCACCTGGGTGGCTTGCCGCCCACAGTGTTAAAGTTATTTAACTTGTTTAAGATGTCAGAACAGGCAAGTAATAGTGCCTGATATTTGAATCAAGTTCTTTTTAATTCTGAACTTATATATTTTTGAAAGCTATACAGTCTCTCTCATGTGTACAGTGGTGTTAAATCATAATTACGTATCTCTTGCTCTCTTCTTTTCCTTCTTCTTTTTTTCTTCCCTCTCCTTCTCCCTTTCTCTCTCTCTTTTTGAGCTCTTCCTCCTCCTCCTTTCTTGTTAATCTTTATCATTTCTCTGCCACTAAATGCTTGATTTTTCTGCTTGCTAACCCAGTAATTTAAAAGATCTGCCTAATAGCACAAAAGGGTTGACTATACTTTCTAGATTCACATTTCTTCTGTTCACAAGGCAAACTAGACTGAGACTAAAATCGCTTAGTCCTAATTCCAAGTTCCTTGAAAAAGAGCTTAATTGTTTGGAGATGGTAAACTCATTCTACAGGTGATGTTTTTCTTTTTTTGTTTGTTTGTTTTTTGTTTTCTTTTTTGTTTGCCTTTCTCTTTTGGTGATTTGAGCCTATCATGTGACATGTGTTTCTCCTCCAACTATTCATTCAAGACATTTCAGTTTATAAACTTTTTCATAAATGAGCAGCATGGAAAGTCCTAAACACAAATCTTTCTGTCTATGCCAAATCCGAATACATGGGGCCAAGCCCCCCTTACCCCCACCTGGTTTATTTCAGGTCTCTCTCCTACTTTTATCTCTGCATATATTTGGAATTGCCATCTCTCCTCATGAGCTTCGGGGCCATCAGTGAGTAGAAAAATCATGATATATTTCACAACTGCCACCTAAAAATTCTGATACAGATAACAATCTCGTGGAGATCTGCTTAATTGGAAGTAGTATATTGGAAGATGGGAATATCTGACTCTGATCTTAACCTCTAGGCCTTAGTTCCCACAGCTTAGAATGATTAAATTCAGGTTCCTAAGGTTCTATTTAACTCTAACATTCCATGTATAATATATATGTCACATGTATTTTCTAAGTGCATCATCTTCTTGTTTCCTTAACAATTGACCTACTTCCATCCCAAACACTTATGGGAATATCTCAATTTGACATAAGAAAGTATTCTACTAACTTTTATCAAACACCTAAATAAAAATTAACATATTAAGTCCTCAACGTGGTTGATAGGTTTTTGGAAACTTTGACTTTAAGTAAAATGATGTATAGCAGATCCTCAAATGCAGTCATTTTCTAAGAAATTTGCTTTGTTATTTATTTCCCTTGAAGTCACAGTTACCAAGAACCTATTGATGACCTTAATTGAGGACTTATTATATTACAAAATATATCCACAATGAAGGAAGTATATTGTAAAGTAGATAATACAAGTTAATAATCAAATTCAGTTAAGTGTGTTCACAAAACTTGAACAATTTACACTTCATTTTTATACAGTCTGGCAGGGCACACACATACCAACCCCCATATTATTTTTATTCTCCAGAATATTCAGCAATTTACTCTTAGGCTCGTTTCTATCACTTTCTAGCTCTGCCCTACACATATAATTACTGGACTGAGTAGCTCTCTTATTTCTCAAAGCTAGCCTTCACATAGAACATTTACTTTATATTGGAATCAAGCAGAAAAGCTTATCTGACTCACATGCACAGAATTCTTCTCTCTGCCACTTACTTTGAGAACCCCACAAACTGTGAAGCTGCCTCTCTATTTTACAATGAAACCATGTTTTAGAGCTTTTGCTTGGTCCACTGAAAGAGAAACAAACTCTACTTTCCTTCGCTGAAGATAGCCATCCTTCAGGTTTCTACAACCTCACAGACATCTCTTGGCTCTCTTTATTGTTGGCTGCCAAGACCTGAGGTTAAAGATGAAGACAATTATATCATGGCGAATTTTAGTTTTTGCATAAGGTTAACACAATTTACAGAGAATTCAATGTTATTATTGAGTTCATTTTAAAGTAGTAAATTTACACTATACTTATATATGTTATTGGAACCCCTTCTTCACAATGTGTAGGAGAAGAGATGAAACACCTGTTTTCTCTAGCTCAATACATTCTTTCTACATTAACGACAAATAGCATCAAAGAATGTTTTTCAGCCATTTTAGAAATTTTAGCACTAATTCTTGTATCCACCCAAGCTATTACATTTTAATACACCAACATGGACAACCAGTTCCTACCAGGGCCTTAGAAAGCTGGATATAATAAATAACTCGAGAGCAGGCATGGCATTGATAATCTAAAACAGCTAGATAAATTACAGTAGCAACATGATAGTTCATTTGTAAATATTTGGACATTTAAACTCTATTATTTATTTATTTTATTTTATTTTTTGAGACGGAGTCTTGCTCTGTCCAGGCTGGAGTGCAGTGGCACAATCTCAGCTCACTACAACCTCTGCCTCCCAGACTCAAGCTATTCCCCTGCCTCAGCCTCCCGGGTAGCTGGGACTACAGGTGCATGCCACCACGCCCAGCTAATTTTTGGTATTTTAGTAGAGACAGAGTTTCACCATATTGGCGAGGATGGTTTTGATATCCTGACCTTATGCTCTGCCCACCTCAGCCTCCCAAAGTGCTGGGATTACAAGCATGAGAAGAGCTTCATTTCCATTCTCTGCCCAGTTATTAAATGAGCTCTTTCAGACTTCGTAAGCTGTGGGGAACCTGGTGGTCTTGTTGTCTGGAATACACTAATTAACAAATTGCCCCCAGGGATACATTTTGGCTCCTTAAACACTAAATAACATAGATCTTTTAGTACTGGGGTTACTGTATCAACATGCTATGTTTACTGTGAAGATTATTTCATTGTACCTTCTAAAGAAAATTTTAACTTCACTGTGTTACTGTTTACATAATTATTAGAAATAAATGTTAATCTTGACAGGCATCTTAGGGACACAGAAATTAGATTTTTTTCAAATATCATCTTCATTCATAATTCCTCAGTTTAAGTATAAATTCACTTATACATAAACAAACAAAATATTTTATGTCACATACTGCATAGAGATAAAATCTAAGTGAATGACTCATTACTATGTAAATATGATTAATTATATTGTACCTAAAAAGAAAAAAAAGTCAGGAACTGTACTTTCAGAAGATGGCATTATTATTAGAAAAATAAGATGCTTATATGTAGAAATTTACAAAAAAAATGGCAGTATAATGTCATGGTAAAATGTGTTTATTTTGATGGAAAATGCTGTGAGAATTCACAGAAAGGAAAGACAATTTAGTGGGGGTAAATAGTTTTAAAAAATTAATTAATATATTTAAAATATTAGCCTCTGTTTTATATAAATCATGGAATTTTTTGCAAGTTTTTAGTAAAATCATAAAATTCCTTTTAAAGACTAAGTGTCCCAACTTTCTTTATAGGGATAATTATAATTGCTGGTATCAAATGTTCACCCTTTCCAAACAGCTATATGACAGTAATTTATGCTTTACTTTCATATTTAGGAACTAGATTCTTGTTCTTTGTTAGGTCCATAACTGTCATGTTTCCAGGATTGTTCCAGCTTAGTATTTTATAAAATATTCATAATTTAATTTGATTTAGTTAACTGAATACTGGGCTAATCACTGCCTTTAAAATGCTATTTCACCATCAAGTACATTAAAGAGACTACTGGAGAATGAAGAGTGGTCTCTGGATTGACACTCAATTGTTACAATACCTATGGGCTTTTAGTTCTATGTCAGCTTCATTCTTGAAGCCTAAGAGGAAAGTAATAGAAATACAATTACATGGCTAACCCACTCAGGTTAAAAATATTTACCAGAGATAATGGAGAATAGAGACGGGCATGATTGACCTTCCTGGAGGGTACTACTGGTCAGGCTCTATTTAAAGTATGAATCTAGCCATCAACCATCTGCTCTCCTGATCTTTGTATAGACCACAGAATCTATACCAGTCTCTTCACAGGAAACAAAAAAATAGGCTCAATGGATGTTATATTGTCACAATTGTTTTTACTTTTGCTTTAAATTGAAATCAGATGAGTAGAACCATTTATCAGCTCATTAAATTCTAAGATAGGGGTGACAGTTGACAGAGAAGCATCACATCAATAGCCAAAAAGTAACATCAAGTAGATGTGGAAACCTACACATTAGGACAGATATGAATGTGAAGAAAACTGTGGCTTGGATCCTCTCAGCCTGCATTTAAGTTAATTCTCTAGATCCTCTGTGCACTGCTTGAGACATCTCATTCTTTTTTTTTTTTTTTTCTTTTTTTTTTTTTGAGACGGAGTCTCGCTGTGTCTCCCAGGCTGGAGTGCAGTGGCGTGATCTCGGCTGACTGCAAGCTCCGCCTCCCGGGTTCATGCCATTCTCCCGCCTCAGCCTCCCGAGTAGCTGAGACTACAGGCGCCCGCCACCACGCCCGGCTAGTTTTTTTTTTTTGTATTTTTAGTAGAGACGGGGTTTCACCGTGTTAGCCAGGATAGTCTCGATCTCCTGACCTCGTGATCCACCCGCCTCGGCCTCCCAAAGTGCTGGGATTACAGGCTTGAGCCACCGCGCCCGGCTGAGGCATCTCATTCTTTTTACGGTTCAGAGGCACACTGTCTAATATGGTAGACACTACCTACATGTAGCTATTAAGCACTTGAAATGTGGCTAGTGTATCTTAGAAACATATACTTAATTGTATTTAATTTTAATCAAATAAAAAGTAGTTAATTCAATCTGGCAAATTTTAATTTATATTTGAAATAATGTGGGCATGTGAATCTACTTCTTAAAATATAAATTTTATAAAATCTAAATACAAATCAAATGTTTGATCTCAACTGAAAATTGTATGGTCCAAGACATGCTGTAAGTGTAAAACACATACCAAATTAAAAATTAATAATATAAAAAATGGAGTGTATCGTTTAAAACGTGTATCTTGATTAAATGATAAAGTATAATATTTTGGACATTGGATTAAACAAAACATATTATTAAAGTTAATTCTCTAAACATGTATAATACATCTGTGGCTTTATATTCTATAGTACAACTGTGGTTTCCGTCTTTATGTAACTCTTCCCTAAGCAATCTATCACAACTCTCAATCTTTGAATCTGTTCTTGACTGTTTCTCACATTTCTTTACATTATCAAGCCCTGATGATAAAGCATTTACTTTTTTTATAATTTTCAACATGTCTTAAACAACACTGCATATAATTCCCCATACTTACCAGAGTGTAAACTACTGTCCAGTATTAAGGAAACTTTTAAAATTAACTACCTACCTAACATAAGGACAATCTACTGCTTGTTTGACAAACTTGCTGCTTGTATGACATTTGTTAAAACATTCCCAATTAAAATTTTTCTATGTCAGTTTATGGGGAGAGTGAAAAGAACAATTTCTCAATAGCCTTAACAATAGTGAGATATATATATATATATATTTAAAAATAGCTCTACTAATTTAAAACAAATATCATCAGAGTATCTGCTATATATAAGCACAGGGCAAGTATCCAGTATATAAATAGACTAAGTCTCAGTGATACGGACAGGAGACAGGGAAACACTGGTAGAAGAAGGAAGTTCCCTGGCAAAGGCCCCACCCTCAAGCCTGAAGACCCATGGCCCTAATTGAGGACGGGTATTTCTGTTTTTGTGCTCCCAAAGTTGCCTTTTGGTCAATTCCCCTCCCACCCACCCATTCCGCCTCCATACAAACCCGAAACCTTAGTGGGCACAGACACAAGTGGCTGAACGTTGAGAGGAGCAGAGGAACCAGCAGACACCAACAGACCAGCAGACCAGTGACAGCAGAATGACGCAGATGCCAAGGGGAGTTCAGCCAGGGGCAGTCAGAGGAGAGTTCAGCTGCTGGATGGCTCCACTCCCGGGGAAGACCACCTTCCCACTCTGTCCCACTTTCCAGCTCCCCATCCATCTCCTTGAGAGACACCTCCACCACTCAATAAAACCTCACACTCATCCTTCAAGTCCATGTGTGATGAGATTCTTCTGGTACACTGGGCAAGAACTCCAGATACAGAAAGCTGTCACACTGGCCGTCTTCCCTTGGGATAAAGCAGAGGGTCTGTTGAGCTGATTAACACAAGCCATCAGCAGATGGCAAAGCTGAAAGAGTGTACTGTAACACATGCTCACTTGGGCTTCGGGAGTTGCAGATATCCACTCCTAGAAGCTGTCATAGCACTGGAGTCCAAAAAACTTCCCCACGGCCTCTGCACCTGGCCATTGCATGCTCCCCCTAGCCGTTTGAGCAACTGGGCGACCAAAGGAGCCAGTCACACCCCTATTGCACGTCCTGCCAGAGGATTGAGGGAGCTCTCTCATTTTATCAGAACCTGATATAGAGAAGTTTACAAATAAGTGAATGAGTAGTCATCATCAGGTATTAGTACTATGATGGAAAGAACTGTGAGTGCTAAAAGACACACATCCTCAAAAAGGTACAAAGTAAATTTCAGAAAACAAGTATTAAATAACAGGTGTCAAGACATAGAGATGTGTGCTGATGATGAAAAATACTAAACAAGGCAATATTCCTGCCTTCGCTGTTTATACTTGGCGATAGGAAAGGCCAATCTATGAATAAATGGCTTAGTATTATAAATTATAGTATGAATAAATGGCTATAGTACTATAAATACTGTAAATATAAATTGCCATTATTCATAAGAGCTAGGGAACAGAAAGCGTTGATGTCACAAGAATAGACATCCTCTCCCAGGCAGAAGGAACTTCACCAGTGAAGTCTGTGAAGTGATATAACCTGGCAGCTTCAGATATGCTTTAGCCCTGGAAAGCTGCATATGGGGATATGAGGGAGGTTATGGGCACACACTGTTTGCACTGTTTGCAGAAAACTTGTATCTTTATCCCGATAGTTATGGGGAGGCAGCCTTATTCTGGGAGCCATGGAAGTCTACTACAAAGTAATGATAATAGTAATAGGACCTTCATATTCCTTTTTACTCTGCCAACAAGCCCCAGTTACATTTATTTACTGAAACAAAACTAGTAATAACAGGACCTTCAGAATCCTTTTTACTCTGCCAACGGACTCCAGTTACATTTATTTACTGAAACAAAACTACTAGAAAATTCTTGGTGAGTACATTTATGAGTTCTGGGCAGAATGCACTTTTGAAGAGCAGTGTACAAAATGTTTTCATTCTCCTGAGATAAACACATCTCCCTGAGTAATCATTGCTCATTATTGGAATTCACAATAATGACAGCAACTAAAAAGCTGAACTCAATTTAGGCAATTAGATATGATATTAAGGCAACATTCTGAAATTGAGCCTCCATTTTTAAGTGCTCTTAAAAACTATACAATGATGGTAATTATAAAAAGCTTCATGATATACCCTTTTAAATAATCTATAAAGCGTTTTAGTGTCATTAGCATTCCTGGATGGTGACAGTTCCCAATCAAATATGCATTCCAACTGGAAGCTATGACTGCCATCATCTGTACTCACAACTCTCTTTTCTACACAATATATTGGTCAGTGAAGGTTCATGAATTGACTTTCTGAAGACACAATTTGGGAAGCATTTTCAGCAATGTAAAATCCTTAACTGTGTCTGTGTAACATTTTGCTTCTCAAGGCTTCAGTGACTGAAATTTAAAAATGAAAGAGAAACACATTCATCTATAATAATATTTGCATTAATAATGAAGTCATTGATATGAACAATTGATATGAAATCTAACATATCAATCAGTAAAATTGTGTTGGCCATGGTTGTAAAACAATACAACTTCTAGATTAGTATTTAATCAAACTAAACAATACTCAGAGGGTATAGGAACTTAAAAATGGGTAGAATCTATATTTGTAGGTGCTTATGTCACCCTTGCCAATAATAGTACCAATTTTTGTATTTTTTTGATTCAAGAATCTGTAATAATGTTTTTATTTCAAAATTAGAAATAACTTTTTTTTTTTTTTTTTTTTTTTTTTTTTTGTTTAAGACGGAGTCTTGCTCTGTGGCCCAGGCTGGAGTGCAGTGGCAAGCTCCGCCTCCTGGGTTCACGCCATTCTCCTGCCTCAGCCTCCCGAGTAACTGAGACTACAGGTGCCCGCCACCTCGCCCGGCTAGTGTTTTGTATTTTTTTAGTAGAGACGGGGTTTCACCATCTTAGCCAGGATGCTCTAAATCTCCTGACTTCGTGATCCGCCCGTCTCAGCCTGCCAAAGTGCTGGGATTACAGGCTTGAGCCACCAAGCCCAGCCAGTAATAACTATCTTAACCTGACCAAGGTACAAGAATCAAATTCTGTTTCATTCATTTGTGGAAAGTTTTCATTTTAAACAATATTTTAAATTTAAAAATATAAAATATTTTAAGTTTTCCAAGGTATTTACGAGTTAAGAATTAATAGACATTTATTTTTATGTGGATCACCTGCCTCACGCTATTCAATCATTGATTCATGAGTTTCACATGGATTTTGAAGAACTCTTCTATGAAGGGAAATACGATGTTCAAACTGTATTTAAAAGCATTCAAATACTCTCAAAAACACATAGGAGAAATACCATTTCACTTAGTGTTATCCAATATATATGTTACTCAATATATGTGCTAGTAATACAAAATTACCCTTAAAGAAGTGACCAATGTTCCAACACAATATGAGAAAAATTGTGTGTGCTTTCCTTATAGCAGCACAACTTAAAAAATTTGACTATTAATTCTAAGATGTGCCCCGTGCTCACTGCCCCCTGGGATATAATTCCCCTGCTTGGAGTATGAGTAGAACCTTGCACTTTTTCCAAAGGAAATAATACAACAAGGATGTAATTAAGATCCCCAGTCATTTGACTTTGAGTTAATCAAGAAAATTATCTTGGGGGGGGGGGCTTGGCCTAATCAGTGGGAGCCTTAAATAAGAGAGTCCTTACATTCTAAGAGGTAACATTCAAAGCAGCAGAGATCCTCTCTATAAAATGCTGGCATTGAAGAAGCAAGCTGTAATAAATTACATAGCTACAAAGAAATGAATTCTGCCAATCATCCTAGGGAGTTTAGAAAGGCATCATTTTCTGAGTCCCCAAATGAGAATGCAACACAGCTGATGGCTTGCTTTCTGGCTTGTAAGGCCCTGAGGAGAGGACTCAGAACTGTTTAATTACATTAAGATTTTAATGCCAAAAAGCACAAGAGATTTTGTTTTTGCTACCATTAAAATATTTTTAATTTATTTTCACCAGTGATTTTTAATCATTTACAAACTATATTATATCAGAAAAATTATTCCACCTCTCTGTGCCTACACTATATTAATTGTAAAATTACAAAAATAACATGTAGTACCTGTCTCATGTGGGTAGGAATAGTTTTTCTGTTTTGCTGTTTAAAATCTAGTAGTGTATGTGGAAGATATTTTCACTGTGACATTTTGATTGACCTTTTCTTTTGTATTTGAGGCAAATATACTATCTGGGAAGGCAGTGGCTCTATGCTCTTGATTATCTAACTTTGGTATAAGAAACATTTTCTGGTACTTGTTAAAAATGATGAACCAGAGATTTCTGGCTTCCATTTACAATGCTGATAGCTAAAAAACATAGCTATTGCACTTAAAAATCCAAACAACAATTTCAAATTTATAAATGTTGTTCATCCCTGTAAGAGAGCTGATGTTATAGATGAGCAATTAACCTGAAAGCTAGGGAAGAATGGCTGCTTCCAGGGATAGATGGGATATGGACACTGGCTTATTTGGAGCAGGCATTGTCAAATATTAGTAAGAAAAAAAAATAGCCAAAATTTTGATGGAGTGCTGAAGGCTGAGTTTGGATTAGCATAAGGATGAAGAACCCCTGGGGGTGGTTGTCAAAAGATTTCTTACGCATTCATAGGCTCTTCTCTCTCTCTCTTTTTTTTTTTTTTTAATTATTATACTTTAAGTTCTAGGGTACATGTGCATAACGTGCAGGTTTGTTACATATGTATACTTGTGCCATGTTGGTGTGCTGCACCCATCAACTCGTCAGCACCCATTAACTCGTCATTTACATCAGGTATAACTCCCAATGCAATCCCTCCCCCATACCCCCTCCCCATAATAGGCCCCGGTGTGTGATGTTCCCCTTCCCGAGTCCAAGTGATCTCATTGTTCAGTTCCCACCTATGAGTGAGAATATGCGGTGTTTGGTTTTCTGTTCTAGCGATAGTTTGCTGAGAATGATGGTTTCCAGCTGCATCCATGTCCCTACAAAGGACACAAACTCATCCTTTTTTATGTCTGCATGGTATTCCATGGTGTATATGTGCCACATTTTCTTAATCCAGTCTCTCACTGATAGACATTTGGGTTGATTCCAAGTCTTTTCTATTGTGAATAGTGTGGCAATGAAAATACGTGTGCATGTGTCTTTCTAGCAGCATGATTTATAATCCTTTGGGTATATACCCAGTAATGGGATGGCTGGGTCATATGGTACTTCTAGTTCTAGATCCTTGAGGAATTGCCATACTGTTTTCCATAATGGTTGAACTAGTTTACAATCCCACCAACAGTGTAAAAGTGTTCCTATTTCTCCACATCCTCTCCAGCACCTGTTGTTTCCTGACTTTTTAATGATTGCCATTCTAACTGGTGTGAGATGGTATCTCATTGTGGTTTTGATTTGCATTTCTCTGATGGCCAGTGATGACGAGCATTTTTTCATGTGTCTGTTGGCTGTATGCGTCTTCTTTTGAGAAATATCTGTTCTTATCCTTTGCTCACTTTTTGATGGAGTTGTTTTTTTCTTGTAAATTTGTTTGAGTTCTTTGTAGGTTCTGGATATTAGCCCTTTGTCTGATGAGTAGATTGCAAAAATTTTCTCCCATTCTGTAGGTTGCCTGTTCACTCTGATGGCAGTTTCTTTTGCTGTGCAGAAGCTCTTTAGTTTAATTAGATCCCATTTGTCAATTCTGGCTTTTGTTGCTGTTGCTTTTGGTGTTTTAGACATGAAGTCCTTGCCTGTGCCTATGTCCTGAATGGTATTACCTAGGTTTTCTTCTAGGGTTTTTATGGTATTAGGTCTAACATTTAAGTCTCTAATCCATCTTGAATTAATTTTCGTATAAGGAGTAAGGAAAGGATCCAGTTTCAGCTTTCTACTTATGGCTAGCCAATTTTCCCAGCACCATTTATTAAATAGGGAATCCTTTCCCCATTTCTTGTTTCTCTCAGGTTTGTCAAAGATCAGATGGCTGTAGATGTGTGGTATTATTTCTGAGGACTCTGTTCTGTTCCATTGGTCTATATCTCTGTTTTGGTACCAGTACCATCTGTTTTGGTTACTGTAGCCTTGTAGTATAGTTTGAAGTCAGGTAGCGTGATGCCTCCAGCTTTGTTCTTTTGACTTAGGATTGTCTTGGAGATGCGGGCTCTTTTTTGGTTCCATATGAACTGTAAAGCAGTTTTTTCCATTCTGTGAAGAAACTCATTGGTAGCTTGATGGGGATGGCATTGAATCTATAAATTACCTTGGGCAGTATGGCCATTTTCACAATATTGATTCTTCCTATCCATGAGCATGGTATGTTCTTCCATTTGTTTATGTCCTCTTTTATTTCACTGAGCAATGGTTTGTAGTTCTCCTTGAAGAGATCCTTTACATCCCTTGTAAGTTGAGTTCCTAGGTATTTTATTCTCTTTGAAGCAATTGTGAATGGAAGTTCATTCATGATTTGGCTCTCTGTTTATCTGTTACTGGTGTATAAGAATGCTTGTGATTTTTGCACATTGATTTTGTATCCTGAGACTTTGCTGAAGTTGCTTATCAGCTTAAGGAGATTTTGGGCTGAGATGATGGGGTTTTCTAAACATACAATCATGTCATGTGCAGTGACAATTTGACTTCTTCTTTTCCTAACTGAATACACTTTATTTCTTTCTCTTGCCTGATTGCCCTAGCCAGAACTTCCAACACTATGTTGAATAGGAGTGGTGAGAGAGGGCATCCCTGTCTTGTGCCAGTTTTCAAAGGGAATGCTTCCAGTTTTTGCCCATTCAGTATCATATTGGCTCTGGGTTTGTCATAAATAGTTCTTATAATTTTGAGATACATTCCATCAATACCAAATTTATTGAGATTTTTTTAGCATGAAGGGCTGTTGAATTTTGTCAAAGGCCATAGGCTCTTCTCTACAGACATAACTATATGCTCAAAAAAGTTCAGGCCGGGCGCGGTGGCTCACGCCTGTAATCCCAGCACTTTGGGAGGCCGAGGCGGGCGGATCACAAGGTCAGGAGATCGAGACCACGGTGAAACCCCGTCTCTACTAAAAATACAAAAAATTAGCCGGGCGCGGTTGTGGGCGCCTGTAGTCCCAGCTACTCGGGAGGCTGAGGCAGGAGAATGGCGTGAACCCGGGAGGCGGAGCTTGCAGTGAGCCGAGATCGCGCCACTGCACTCCAGCCTGGGCGACAGAGCGAGACTCCGTCTCAAAAAAAAAAAAAACAAAAAAGTTCAAAAGCGGCTGACAGTTGTGAGAAGGGGGTCTTTCAAGGTTTAGGCATGAAGAGGGAAGTAGCAGGCTTTGCAGGAAAAGTTTGTGGTCCACCTGGATCAATTTTTCCTTCCTATCTTATGATAAAAGCCTCAAACTGCTGCGAGAAGCACAACAAACATTTTTGTTGTTTTTTATTGTTTTATTTATTTTTGATAGGTAACTGGGAAAACTCACTGGAGCTGGAATTATGGCACATTAAAACAAAATATTCCGCGACTTAACAAGGGTCAAAAATACATGCTGGACCCACACTGATAGTGAAGGCCAGACAGGTTCACTAAGAAGAGTCCATGCCTAAGACCCAAGTAAATACACAGTGCTTACTTAAGACAAAATCCGAACGACAGAAAACACCCACACCTCCCGTAACCAGGCTTGTAAGTGTCAAGTAATTTATAAGTAAAGGCTGCTTTTTGCTGGGAGCAGGCATGGAGAGAAATCTTAGAGTCTTGGTGCTGTTCTTTTTTATGTCAGTCTCAACTTTCTCCATCCATCATCCGTACTGCTGCTAGCATCATAAGTTTACCAATGTAAATTTAATCATTTTTTTCCTTTAAAACTGTTAAAGTTGATTATATGAATTGGGTCATTCTTGTTATGCCCAATTAAATCAGAGTCGAGGGGCTGGGGGAAAAAAATCACATAGCACCAGCTTCAATAATTGAATTTTTTGCAAGCCCAACTGCTGTAACAGCCTGCTAGTAACTGCTGAAGCAACCTGAAATAGCAGTGACTCTAAGTCTAGGGCCTGCCAGCTCCCAAAAGCTTATCTAGAGAGTCAATAAACTTTCTTTCAAAACAATATGTAACATATCTTTATGATAAAACTCGCAACTTTCTTTTTATTCTTGAAACGTATTGAAGACATCCCAGGCCTGTGTGTATGCCCTGAACTGCAATTCTGTGATTCCCAATTAAATGTTTAATTTAGAGATTAGTCTCTAGATTTTACTCTGACATTGACAAAACCAACCAAATGTTCATAAGATCACACCCAAATTTGTGTAGGTCTGTTTTTACACTGAACTTCAAGCTTCTTCAGAAAACAAGATGATGTTTTATGTATTCTGAACATGTTTTTATATTTAATGTTTTCAGAAAGTATCATGTCAACATACACATTTAACATCATGTGTGTGTGTGTGTTTTTCCCTCTGAAAGCTAATGTTAAATTTATGGAACAGTTTAAAAACAATGATAGGTCTTGGATTCAGCAGTATCATAGAATCAAGATAAATATGTTTATATCTATAAAGCTTAATACAGTGTCTAGCACAGCAAGGCACTATCCAAACTATTTACTGACTCAAGTGAAATGTATCACATTCAACCAAACGGAGCTGGGCTTTTGTAGGAGGAATGGTAAGGTAAAAACACAGAGAAAATCTAAAGGACTGCTAGATTTTGAGGGAGCTCAGAAGTGGCAATAGCTGCAGAATAAGGGAATAAGGTCGGCAGATGGTAGGAAGTGGGAAAATGACTGAAACAGAAAAATATTAAAGGCAGCCAAGTAAAGGTCTAAAATCAAACACTACTTTAAAATGATTAAAATTTCATAGTTCTTCAAATTCTAATTACTAAGCAGAGTGGGGGTCTCAGAGCTAAGAATTATTTTGCCACAGGTCTGCTATTTCAACAATTACAGATTCCTGACACCAGCCAGACTGTTGTCATGAATATTATAGCATACTGAATTGTAAACACTTTACCACTGTGAAAAATTGCTGGAAAGAACATTTCATTAACAGTGCACATTACTAAAAAATGAGCTCAGCAATATTAGAAGTCGAGGACTTCTTTTAATAATCAAGATCATTTTTATGCACATAAAAGAAAATTATATTATCAACAAAGACACAGAAAACAAACAAAAATGCATCTGAAATGCCCTCTAAAACAGGCAAAAGTTGATCAATATCCTGTTTATATGCTAAAATAATTACATTCTTTTATTTATTTATTTATTTATTTATTTATTTATTTATTGTCTGAGGAGGAGTCTCGCTCTGCCAACCGGGCTGTATTGCAGTGGCATGATCTCAGCTCACTGCAACCTCCACCTCCAGGGTTCAAGCAATTCTGCCTCAACTTCCTGAGTAGCTAGGATTACAGGTGCCCACCACCACACCCGGCTAATTTTTGTATTTTTAGTAGAGACGGGGTTTCACCATGTTGGCCAGGCTGGTCTTGAACTCCTGACCTCGTGATCTACCCGCCTCGCCCTCCGGAAGTGCTGGGATTACAGACATTAGCCACAGCACCCAGCTAAGAATTACATTATTAAATAAAAGCCTCAAGCAGTTCCTTTTCTAATATAATTTTCTGCTCACAATTTACACTTGAAAATTGTTACATGTTTAACCTATCAACTTCGCATTGCTTTTCATGTGGTATTTCCACATTTAAATATGTGATACTATTACTTTCAAATAATTCATTTCGTATTTGAGTAAACACAATGCTTTTATCACTGTTTCTGCTTTTGAATGTCAATAAAATCACAGCTTAGAAAAGCTGAAGAGTAATGTAACATCTAAATAGTAATGCGAAGTATGAGGCAAGTATTTAAAAACAGGTACATACATATTTAATCAAATAAAATCATAAGTTCCCTATGTGAGCAAAAAAGCAAGGAACAAATGGGCAAATACAAGCAACCTGTAGTCTGAGACAAATCCTATACTTTTTATTTATCAAGAATTAATCAAGCTGCTTCCTTTTTAATTAACTATTTTTGTTACTTGAAAATTCTATTTTTGGCCGGGCGCGGTGGCTCAAGCCTGTAATCCCAGCACTTTGGGAGGCCGAGACGGGTGGATCACGAGGTCAGGAGATCGAGACCATCCTGGCGAACACCGTGAAACCCTGTCTCTACTAAAAAATACAAAAAACTAGCCGGGCGAGGTGGCGGGCGCCTGTAGTCCCAGCTACTCGGGAGGCTGAGGCAGGAGAATAACGTAAACCCGGGAGGCGGAGCTTGCAGTGAGCTGAGATCCGGCCACTGCACTCCAGCCCGGGCTACAGAGCGAGACTCCGTCTCAAAAAAAAAAAAAAAAAAAAAAAAAAGAAAATTCTATTTTTGTCAAAAGTCAGAATTCCATGAACTGTTAACAGATGGGCTACAGTGAAAAGGGTTAGTTTAAAACACTAGTTTGGAATTCTCTGGATTAAACAAAATTAAGTGTTGCAAAAATTCCCCATGTTTTCAATGTGCTCAGAGTTTGGTGGGTGTCTCAAAGGAGTATGTTGTAGGTAGGGCTTTGCAGTTCACTTAACAAAAGAATTGGTCTTATTTTCAAGTAGTATTTTATTAAAAACTAAAATGTTATTTTAGAAATACCAAGCTACAAGAGTTCTGATTTTTAACCATTCCGTGTATCTGTTGCTGGAAATACTTAAAAGAAACTGTATGTTGAACATTTAAGGAGAGCTGAAATGGGTGACATGATGAGAGTAGTTATTGATAATAAATGAGGTTACCCTTCTAGCACCATCATTCACCTGTATAGTCATGGAGTTAGAACAGAGCTTATAATAAAAAAGGCACATCAAGAAAAGCTTCCACGTGTAAGAAATTCTCAAAAACTAGAGGTCTAGTTAAAGTCTTATGTTAAAGACAAACAAGGATTTGGGACAGGAAGAATATATATTACGTGGAAAATAAAGAAATACTGAGGTGTAAGTCTAACAAAACACGCAAGATTTGTATGCTAAAACCTGTACAATACTAATGAACATAATCAAAGATGGCTTAAGTAAATGAAGAGACATACCCTATTCATGAACTGTATTCATGGATGACAATTCTCCCCAAATTAATATACGGGTTTAATCTTTATCGCAATCCCATTATGATGTCCAATTGGTGCAATACCATTTGCTGAAAAAAATATTCTTTTTTTTTTCCATTTAATTATGTGTTTTCCATTGTCAAAAATAAGTTAGGTATATTTGTGTGAGTCTGTTTTGGGGTTACCTCTTTTGTTCCATTGATGTATATATCTATTCTTCTGCTAATAGCACACAGTATTGACTACTCTATCTTTTTATTTGCACAATAAAATGAATCTCAACCTCAATCTCACATTATACCCAAACTAACACAAAATAGTTGATGAAGTTAAACTTAAAACTATAAAACAAAAAAAAAAAATAGAGAAAATCTTTGAGATCTGTCGTTTAGCATATAGGTCTTAGACTTGAAGATCAAAGCATAATTTATAGAAGAAACAGTTATATATTGGACTTCATCAAAATTAAAATATTTTGCTTCTCATAAGACCCCATTGATATCACTAAAAAACAGGCTACAGAGTGAGAGACAATGTTTGCAAAATTGTAGCCCATAAAATATATAAAGAGTTTTTTTTTTTTATCTCAATAACGAAACAATTGGAAAAACAGGAAAAAGATTTGAAGAGACATTTCACCAGAGAGGATATACAAATGGCAAATAAACACATGAAAAGATTGTCAATATTATGCAAATGGAAAATAAACACATGAAAAAGTTATCAACATTGTCAGCCATTAGAGAAATACAAACTTAAACCACAATGAAATATCTCTATATACTTATCAGAATGTCTAAAACAATATATAGTGACAACACCAAATGCTCACAAGGAGGTAGAGAAACAAATCATTCATACATGCTGGTGGGAATGTAGAATAATACGGCCACTCCTGAAAAATTCAAGTTTCCTACAAAATTAAGCACACACTACCATATGATCCATCATATGAACTTTTGAGTATTTTTTACAAATAAAACATGTTCACACAAACATTTTATTGCAGATATTTATAGCAACCTTAACAGCAAAAGTTAGAGTCAATCCAGATGTCTTTAAGGGGAGAATGATTAAACAAACTGTAATATATTATACCGAAAACTACTGCTCAGCAGTAAACAGAAATAGGTTATTGACACACACCACAACTTGAAAGAATATGCAGATAATTATTCTGAGTAGAGAAAGGTTAATCACAAAAGGTATATCATGTATGATTCTACTTATATAAAATTCTCAAAAAGACAAAAGTGTAAAAATTGAGAATATATTAGTGGTCGTCAAGAGCTAAGAATTAGTACAGCTGGGAGGGAAGTGGGTGTTACCAAAAAGGCAAACATGAGAGATCCTGTGGTGATGGGAGTGTGCTGCATCTTTACTGCATAGACTTCAACATCCTGATTGTGATATTATACTATCGTTTTGAAAGACATTACCCTGAGGGGAAGCTGGGTAAATGTACATGGAATCCCTCTGAATTGTTTTTTACAATTACCTGTGAATCTGTAAGTATGTAAAATAAAAAGATGAATTAAACATTTAAAGAATATGTTCAGCATAGACTGATGTACTATTTATGCATCATTTCTCAAATTTATTAAAAGTCAAACCTCTTTTCAGTATAACATATGAATAACTAGTTTTCAACAGGATTCCAACACTCTGATAATTTTTATTTTTAAGTAGTAAATTAAGGTCCATGTGGAAATGACATTTCTGCCTTAAAATCTCATATTCTGCACACTCATGTTCCCCAAAATGAATCCAGCACTAACTTAGATGTGCAGATGTGCATTAAACAACTGGAAAGCATATTCAACAACTTTTTTTTTTTTTTTTTTTGAGACGGAGTCTCGCTCTGTCACCCAGGCTGGAGTGCTGTGGCCGGATCTCAGCTCACTGCAAGCTCCGCCTCCCGGGTTCACGCCATTCTCCTGCCTCAGCCTCCTGAGTAGCTGGGACTACAGGCGCCCGCCACCTCACCCGGCTAGTTTTTTTGTATTTTTTAGTAGAGACAGGGTTTCACCATGTTAGCCAGGATGGTCTCGATCTCCTGACCTCGTGATCCGCCCGTCTCGGCCTCCCAAAGTGCTGGGATTACAGGCTTGAGCCACCGCACCCGGCCTCAACAACTTTTGAGTTAAACATAAATGCTTTATACTTTATTATGTTAGAACCTTCTTTCTTAACCAAGTGATTTAACTAATCCATTCTATTTATTTATTTATTTATTTATTTTTGAGATGGAGTCTCGCTCTGTCGCCCAGGCTGGTGCACAGTGGCACAATACTGGCTCACTGCAACCTTCGCCTCTTGGGATCAAGCGATTCTCCTGCCTCAGCCCCCCAAGTAGCTGGGATTACAGGCACGTGCCACCTCCCCCCACCCAGCTAATTTTTGTATTTTTAGTAGAGACAGGTTTCACCATATTGGTCAGGCTGGTCTTAAACTCCTGACCTCGTGATTCACCCGCCTCAGCCTCCAAAGTGCTGGGATTACAAGCATGAGTCACTGCGCCCAGCCCTATAACTACCCCCCATTCTTTTGTAGGCAGACAGAGATAAGAACAGCCTCCTCCTGCAAGGACAATGTTTACTCTAGGGAAAACAACTTTCTGAGGATGGTTTTCTCCATTAAAAAAAAAAAAAAGAAAAAAAAAACCAAAGATGTGGCCTATGTGTATCCAATGTTTTCTCCTAAAATCCACCATTCCCCAAAATTCCTAATGAATATAATGTTTGAGTTGCATTAACAAGAAAACATTATTACATTAATGTTAAAACTATGCAGGCCATTGTTCATAACAAAAAAATCACAAAAAATATGATACAGAGGATGCATTTACTTAAGGTCCTTATATCTTGGGAAATTTTAAGGAATATTTATATATGCTAATTCAACCCTTACAAAATGCACTGTAGCAGAAGAAATAAATCATAAAACTGTTAAATTTTATAACTGAAGATGAAACAAGTTTTTCAAAGTCACAGATACATGGATAGAAGTCAGATGACAAAAACAGATTTCTAATCAAAATCCTGTTCTCCTGCTACTATAAAGTTGGGATTCCAAATTGCCTGAACGTGATTAACACTGTCAGAGATAAAAAGGTATTATTTCATAATTTTCTTGTTCTGATACTGCATTTTAATCTCAGAGTAAAATGATTTGGTTTAATACTGAGAAATTACCAATGTTATCTTACACTACCTTCAATTAAAAACTACAATCTTGGAAATACGGTATCTTTGTAAACTCTAAGGCAAATGTTTAAAAATCTCAATATATCAAAGAGATTTGGAAAAAAAATTGGAAAAATTCATACTAGAAGGAAACAAGTGAAAGATAACCAGGCCATCTACCAATGCAATATAAATTTTCTCGAAAGTAAAAGTATGATTTGTCTTCACTAATAGTCACAAAGTAATACAAGTTAAAAAGCAAAATTAGATGCATTTTTCTTCAAGTTTTGGTAAACAATTTACGTGATGGTTTTGTAAGTGTATGTGGAAGGCGAGTCTCTCATATCACTGGAGAAAGGACACTCTTCCAAGGAAAATTTGGTAATGTGTATTAATCTTTAAATGTACATGCGTTGGGAGGGCTGGGTGCAGTGTCTCATGCCTGTAATCCTAGCATTTTGGGAAGTCAACATGGGCTGATCACTTGAAGTCGGGAGTCTGAGACCAACCTGGCCAACATGGCAAAACCCTGTCTCTATTAAAAATACAAAAGCTAGCCGGGGATGGTGGCAGCACCTGTAATCCCAGCTACTAGGGAGGCTAAGGCAGAAAAATTGCTTGAACCCAGGAGGTGGAGTTTGCAGTGAGCTGAGAACGCATTACTGCACTCCAGCCTGAGGGACAGAGGAAACTCTGTCTCCAAAAATGAGTAAATAAATAATCAAATAAATAAATGTGTAAGCTTTGGGCAATAAAACTTCAACCTCAAAAAAATAGTGTAGAAAAACAAAAGAGTTTGAAAAGGCCTAGATAAAAATGTTATGTCAGTATTTTTTAATTCTGAAGTATTATAGAGGATTGATAAAATTATGATAAGATAATGGCTAATACTTGTTGAGTGTATGCTTTATTTTTTTCTCATACTAATTATATGAGGTAAATGTCATCATCATGTGTATTTTATGAAGGAGGAGTCAACGGTTACAGACGATTAACAATTTGCCCAAAGCTATAATAGCCAAAGGCAGGACTCAAAGCTTAATTACTACCTCCTGCTACCTTAACATAAAACAAGGCAAACAAACCAACAACATTAAATTTTAAAATGTGCAATCAAATGTTATATGTAGCATGAGCCTACCATAAATATAACATTCTTTCTAGTTACCTGTAATTCCACCTGTCTACCTACATAGTCTTCTTTCTGTCCATCTGGAAACACTTCAAAATGTTAAACACCTCCACTTCCCCCTAGATATTGGTATTTGGAGAATTGTCACTTCCTTTTTATTTATTTATAGTCTGAGTCTTTTAAAAGATTAAATTTAAAAAGTCTTTTCCCATTTGTATAAAAGAAATAGAATAATTAGGATATTTTACAGAAAATAAATTGTTCAGAGAATGGAAAATAAATGTTCTATAAACAAACACTGGTCATAAGTGATTATTAAAAAGGAAAAATAGACATATATAAAATTTTCATGTCCCATTTATAAGGGAGCAGAACAATGAGAACACATGGACACAGGGAGGGGAACAACACACACTGGGGCCTGTTGAGGAGTGGGGTTGGGGTAGGTAAAGCATTAGGAAAACTAGCTAATGCATGTGGGGCTGATAACCTATGTGATGGGTTGATAGGTGCAGAAAGCACTATGGCACAGGTTGACCTATGTAAGAAACTTGTACATCCTTGGTATGTACCCCAGGACTAGAAATTAAAATTACCATCAAAAAGGCTCTTTCCTTTATAAATTAAAAAAAATAAATAAATGCTACAACTAACGTCAAATGAGATATTATGTAATGGAAATCATGTGAAGAATGAATAATAGCTGGATACCTCATAAAATTGAAATTGTTTGTTTTTCTCCTTTACATAAATCATTTACCCAAGAAGGTTTTGTGTTGCATTTATAAGAGTAATATAGGAATGAAAGTTTTGTTTTTTTCCCTTGGTCAGTGTTTCCTGAGAATATATTCGCTTAAAAGTTTAAGTGAAGGGCCAGGCACATTGGCACACACCTGTAGTCCCAGCACTTTGGGAGGCCAAAGCAGTTCGATCGCCTGAGGTCAGGAGTTTGAGACCAGCCTGAGTAACATGTTGAAACCCCATCTCTACTAAATACAAAAAATTAGCCAGGTGTGGTGGTGCGTGCCTGTAATCCCAGCTACTTGGGAGGCTGAGGCAGGAGAATCAGTTGAACTCAGGAGGTGGAGGTTGCAGAGAGCCGAGATCACACAATTGGACTCCAGCCTGGGCAACAAGTGCAAAATGCTGTCTCAAAAAGAAAAAAAAAAAAGTTTCAGTGACTATCTGAGTTAAAATAGTATTTGTATTTATAATATGTATCTATTTAAAAAATGAACTAACTCTGCTCTCTCAGACATCTAAGCTTATTTTCCTGTTTTCCCAGATTTCATAACCTATGCCTACCTTTACATCTTTATATCCAGAATTAAAATATGTAAATTATTCTTCATGAACATCAGAGCATATCTAAGAAGTAGGTTTTAACCAAAATTCAATGTTTCTATCCTGATTTCCAGGCTGGGGGAAATAAAAAGACAAGTCTCCAAAAAAAAAAAAAAAAGACAAACTAAACTATATGGAAAAAAACTAGATAATGTGTTGTTTATTCATCCCTCCATATATTCTCAATTGGATTTTTAAAATCAAAACAATTAAATCACCAGAAAGCTCTATAACTAGACTAATTAGCTTAGCCTGACCCCTTTACCTTCAACTGGGTAACATTTTCTAGTTAGGAACACAGATCTGATAGATATTTCATGTGTAATCACACACACACACACACACACACACACACACACACACCCTTCATAAAAATCTGGGGACATTACATCATTACCTGACTTCAAATTATATTACAAGGCTATAGTAACCAATACAGCATGGTACTCATATAAAAATAGACACATAGATCAATGGAACTGAATAGAACCCAGAAATAAAGCTACTTATTTGCAGCCAACTGATCTTTGACCAAACTGACAAGAACATACATTGGAGAAAAGACACTCTTTTCACTAAATGGCACTGGAAAATTTAGATTGCCATATATATAAAAATGAAACCAAACCTCTATCTTTAATGATATACAAAAATCAACTCAAGATGGTTAAAAGAATTAAACATTTGAAAAACTATTAAAAAACTGAAAGAGACTGGGCACAGTGGCTCATACCTGTAATCCCAGCACTTTGGGAGGACGGGGCGGGTAGATCACCTGAGGTCAGGAGTTTGAGACCAGCCTGGCCAACATAGTGAAACCCTGTCTGTACCAAAAACAGAAAAGTTATCCAGGAGTTTTGGCATGCACCTGTTCTCCCAGCTACTAGGGAGGCTGAGGCAGGAGAATTGCTTGACCCCAGGCGGTGGAGTTTGCAGTGAGCTGAGATTGCGCCACTGCACTCCAGCCTGGGCAACCGAGCAAGACTCTGACTAAAATAACAATTTTTAAAAATGCTGAAAGAAGACCTAGGAAAAACTTTTCCAGACATTGATCTATGTAAATAATTTATGACTAACACCTCAAAAGCACAGGCAACAAAAATGGAAATAAACAAATGGGACTTAAGATAAAAACTTCTGCACAGCAAAAGAAATAAGCAACAAAATGAATAGACAACCTGTAAAATGAGAGAGAATATTTACAAATTATTCATCCTACAGAATATACAAGGAACTCAAACAACCCAACAACACCAGCAAAACAAATAATTGCATTAAAAAGTGGACAAAGGACATGAATAGACACTTTTCAAAAGAAGAAATACAAACGGCCAACAGATACATGAAAAAAAATTTTCAGCATCACTAATCATCAGAGAAATGTAAATTAAAACCACAATGAGGTATCATATTACCCCAGTCAGAATAGCTATTATTAAAAGGACAAAAAATAGCAAATGTTTAAAAGAATAGGGAGAAAGGGGAACTCTTATACACTCTTGGTGGGAAGGTAAATTAGTAAAACCTCTATGGAAAATGGAACGGAGATTTCTTAAAGATCTTAGAACTACCATTCAATCCAGCAATTCTACTATGAGGTATCTACACAAAGGGAAAGATATATCAAAAAGATACCTTCACTCATCTGTTTTTCACAGCATTATTCACAATAACAAAGATAGAGAATCAAACTAAGTGTTTGTCAACAGATGAATGGATAAGGAAAATATGGCATATTTACACAATGGACATTATTCAGTCATAAAAAAAGAATGAAATCGGCCGGGTGCGGTGGCTCACACCTGTAATCCCAGCACTTTGGGAGGTCCAAGCTGGTGGATCACGAGGTCAGGAGATCGAGACCATCCTGATTAACACAGTGAAACCCCATCTGTACTAAAAATACAAAAATTAGCTGGGCGTGGTGGTGGGTGCCTCTAGTCCCAGCTACTTGGGTGGCTGAGGCAGGAGAATTGCGTGAAATCATGAGGCGGAGCTTGCAGTGAGCTGAGATTGTGCCACTGCCCTCCAGCCTTGGTGACAGAGTGAGACTCTGTCTCAAAAAAAAAAAAAAAAAAAAAAAAAGGAATGAAATCATGTCTTTTGCAGCAACATAAATGGAACAGAATGCCATTATCTTAAGTGAAACAAGACAGGCACAAAAAGTCAAGTCTCATGTTTTCACTCAAAGTAAGTGCTAAAGAAAAATGACAGCGGAGACTTGGAAGGATGAGGATTGTGAGGGAGGTAGATAATGTTAAATTAGTTTATGGGTACAATGCACATTATTCAGGTGATAGATACCCCGAAATCCTTGACTAGGCTACTATACAACCAGTGCATGTAACAAAATTGCACATGTGCTCTATAAATTTGTACAAATTAAAGAAATGCTTAAGGTGTTTGTGAGAATAAAATAATGCACAAGAAGCACTTAGATGAAAGTACTCAGTGAATATAACTATCATTACTACCATATTTCTACCATTGATTCTAAAATTTAGATAAGTCTTAGTGCAATAAGGAAGCATTAAACCTTATATTATTCATCAAGATTCTTTAGAGAATCCATGTGCGTATATGTGTGTGTGTATACATACATGCATGGCTGTGTGTGCATGCACATAAAAAGAGCAATAAATTTATTTCAAGAAATTACTTATTCTTCACGGTACTTCAGTCTTTTCTCTTAAATACTTCAACCGATTGGGTAAAGTCCACCCACATTATGGAGGGTAATTAGCTTTACTCAAAGTCTATTGATTTAAATATTAGTCACATCTAAAAATGTATATCTTCACAGCAACATCTACACTGGCGTATGGCCAAGGACTGGCTAATGCAGCCCAGCCTAGTTGACACATAAAATCAACCATCACACATAATTTGTGTGTGTGTGTGTGTGTGTGGTGTGTGTGTGTGTTTAGTGGTTTCAGTATAGAAGAAATATGGTATTATTGAATCTGGATGCAACAATCTCCCCTTTTTGAAAAGTTCAGTTTCCTGGGGCTATATTAAAGTGATATTGAAATGAAAAATGAAGATATTCTCTGACAACACTGGGTAAATTTTTTAAATGTATTTTTTTTCGCGACAGACTAACAAAAACCCTAACAATTATTATGTAGTTTGTGGATTTTCTAATGAAGAAAAGAGCAGAGATCACGTCCTTGATAACTTGAGTGACAGTCAGTGTAAGCAGAGATGATTCAATAGAGGTACAGCTCAGAGGGTTCTGGCTGCTTCCACGAATCAGAATCTGCCAGAATTTCAGAAATACTGGGAAGCTTAATACAGAAGAAAATGATTCCCAAAGCTGCCACATAACTGGGGAAAAGAATAAACCATCATTGATTTTGGAAGGAGATGAATGGCTGTTTCAGAACAAGGTAACCAAGATTTCTTTGAAATGCATTAATTTAAAATGGAAAATAATAGAACATTTGTCTTATTTTAAAGACTTTTTTCCCCAAGTATATTGAGAATGAGAAAATGCCATTCCGCAGTATTTTAGATCTACTGAGACGAAGATTTTATCAAAAATAATTTATTTGAGAGGTGATTCCAGGAAGCACCAGTGGAGGAGTGAATAATTTCAAAAGAACCTGTGAAGAATGAACTGATAGGCACGTTATTACAATGGGCAGCCAGGGCTGTCTTGCTGTTGAATCTTTGGGAAATAGCATAGAATAGGTCTTAGAATGACAACAATTTATGTTTGTCAGTGATTGAGGATTGCTTCTGATGGCACCAAACCCTGCCCTCCCAAATAGGCATTCTGGTTTGTGCATGTGCTGCATGCGCCTCAAAACTGAGAAAGCTTTCAGACCATCATTTCCGGAACTGCTCATTTATGGTTACTGACGTGCATGAAAGTAACTAGAATTACAGTAGCAAATTCTTTGCATACCAGACACACTGTGCCATAGTCTCCTTTTTTAGGAGTACTCTAATTATGATAATTAGAGTCATCCTTGTTTTCTTACCAGTCTGTCAGCATGAGGAATCTACCAAAATAAAGTGGCAGTGTATCCTTAGGTTTAATAAAACCTTTACTATGTTCCCTCATAGAAGCATCCCGCCCCCAACTTATCACCCTATGGGGACTAAAACTTCTCAGTCTGCAGAGGCTAAAGATGTTAGAACAGAAAAAAATAAAACTTTTCCAAATAAATCCCTGGCAATGATTGGGAGAGGTGCTTCTTAGATTCTCCTCCTTTATTTCCAGACCCATTTTGTTTGTAGCTATTTGGGACAATTAGCTATATAACGGCCAATGGTTCAAAGTATGTACCACAACTTGAAGGCATCATCCCAGACTTGCATGCGGGTCTTCCCCTAACTGGTACTTAAATTATACCTTAAAAATACCATTCCAGTTAGGCCATTAGCTTCTGAGGGTTGCAGTCTTTGATAGGACCAGTAAACCTTATGGAGAAATGCTCAGCACTTTATCTTCCTGATTGTAAATTGTGCTTGGTCTAAGCATTTGAATGAGGAATCCCATGTTGGTAAATCATTCTGTGAGTTCTTGGCTTAAAGTACTGGCCAAGACATAGTGAGCATGAAAGAAACACTCATAATTAAAGTGTATATTCAATTTCAGCCTATTGCTTTGTGCCATTGAATATTCACTTGATGACTTTTTCTGGCCAATAGTACATGGCAGAGGAAACATTGTGCTAACCACGGCTGCAGCTTGTTATTTGCCATTTGGCCAGGAAGGCGAGTGAGGCTACCTAAGACCAATCAGTATCAGCTAGACTGTCACCTTATCCCAGATGCATAAGTACGTCTGAGATCAGCCAAACTTAATCCAGATCAGCAGAAGCATCCTATTGACTACAGAGCAATAATAAATGGGTGGTGTTTCATGTCACTAAATTTTGGGATAGCGTTTTGAATAGGGCAAATGGCAAATAATATAAGTGAGGACCTCGAGCCTGGTATCCTAAAATAATTGTTGCTTATCTCAAGTTTAAATGTAATGGGATGTATGCACTACATATCTGGTACCTCTAGTTCTGAGATAAGGTAATTTTGACAAAGTTATTCCCACACATCAGATAAATAATGGACATTTGTAACTAGAATGTGTTGTGTGATATAAAGAAGACCTGGGTCTCCATGTGTTACCTGAATCATGGGGAATGAATAAGGACTAAGTAATCTTTGGATTACTTCTATTTATGGTTGTTGTTTTTTTTTTTTTATCTTATACATCTGCTTTACTTGTTTCAATTTGAAGTCACCCTTTCTTCCCACACACCAAAATTAAACTACTGTCCATGATTGAAAATTATAAAGACCGGACAGAAATGATTTTTATATACAACATTTATTTTTAATTTATTTTTAATTTTTAAATGTTTGTGGGTGCATAGTGGGTGTCTACATTTATAGGATACGCAAGATGTTTTGATACACACACGCAATCTGAAGTAAGCACATCATGAAGAATGGGGCATTCATTCCCTCAAGCATTTATCCTTTGAGTTATAAACAATCCAAGTACACTGTTCAAGTTATTTTAAAATACACAATTAAGTTATTATTGACTATTGTCACCCTGCTGTGCTATCAAATAGTAGGTCTTATTCATTCTTTCTATTTTTTATGCCCATTAACCATCCCCATGTCCCTCCCAGTCCCCTACTACACTTCCCAGCCTCTGGTAACCATCCTTTTACTCTCTGTCCATGAGTTCAATTGTCTTGGTTTTTAGATCTCACAAATAAGTGAGAACATGTGATGTTTGTCTTTCTGTGCCTGGCTTATTTCACTTAACATAATGATCTCCAGTTCCATCAATGTTATTGCAAATAACCGTATCTCTCATTCTTTTTGCAATTGGATACTATTCCACTGTGTAAATGTACCACATTTTCTTTATCCATTCATCTGTTGATGGACACTTAGGTTGCTTCCAAATCTTAGCTATTGTAATCAGTGCTGCAACAAACATATGGGTGCAGCTATCTCTTCAATATACTGATTTATTTTCTTTTGGGTGTATACTCCTCAGTGGGATTGCTGCAAAATATAATAGCTCAATTTTTTAGGTTTTTGAGCAACCTCCAAACTGTTCTCCATAGTGGTTATACTAATTCACATTCCCACCAACAGTGTACAAGAGTTCCCATTTCTCCACATCCTCACCAGCATTTGTTATTGCCTGTCTTTTGAATAAAAGCCATTTTAACAGGGGTGAGATATCTCACTGTAGTTTTGATTTGCATTTCTCTGATGATCAGTGATGTTGAGCACCTTTTCATATGTCCATTGGCCATTTGCATGTCTTTTTTTAAGCAGGGTCTTCAAATCTTTTGCTCATTTTTTAATCAAATAGTTATTTTTTTCTTACAGAGTTATTTGAGCTTCTTGTATATTCTGCTTTTAATCCTTTGTCAGATGCGTAGTCTGCAAATATTTTCCCTCATTTTGTGGCTTGTCTCTTCACTTTGTTGATTGTATCCTTTGCTGTGTAGAAGCCTTTTTACCTTACGTGATCCTATTTGTACATTTTTTATTTTGATTGCCTGTGCTGGTGGGGTGTTGCTCAATAAATTCTTGCCCAGACCAAAGTCCTGGAGATTTTCCAAAGACAATCTGTTTTCTTGTAGCAGTTTCTAGTTTGAGGTGTTAGATTTAACTCTTTAATCCGTTTCGATTTGATTTTTTAATATGGTGACAGAGAGGAGTCTAGTCTCATTATTCTACATATGGATATCCATTTGCTCCAGCACCATTTGACATAAATAATTTCTTAACAGTCTTGTGCAAATTCAGCCATTTAATATTTTTGTCAAAAATCACAACATTGGCCATTGCAATTGAATGATCTATAAATATTAATTAACTCATGAAAATCGCTATTTATCTACTTCTGCATGCCAAGTAACTACACTAAGTAACATATTTCATATTATTTAACAACTCCGACATTTTAAAGTATTAAATCCATTCTATTTAAAAAGATAATAGACTCCACCAGGATGAAGTGGCCTGTCCAAGGCTGGGCACCGGGGTTCATGCCTATAATCCCAACACTTTGGGAGGCTGAGGCAGGATGATCACTTGAGTCGAGGAGTTTGAGACCAGCCTGGGCAAAATGTGAGACTCTGTCTCTACGAAAAATAAAAAAAAATATTTAAGTGTATTGGCATGCAGCTGTAGTTCCAGCTTCTCAGGAGACTGAGGCAGGAAGATTGCTTGAGATCGGGATGTCAAGGCTGCAGTGAGCCATGATTGTGCCACTTCACACCGCACTCCAGCCTTGGCTGGATAGAGTGAGACCCTGTCTCAAAAAAAGAAAAAAAAAAAGTGTCTTTTCCAAGATCTTAGAATTAGTGGTAGAGTAGAATTAAAATGGAACAATGGAACGTCCTTTGACTCCAATAACCCTCCCCTTGCCTGAGGGGTTCCACTGAAATTTAATACGGGAGATGCAAATACAAATGCTTAGATGTGCCTTTTTCATGATATTTTTCGAGAAACTGAATATTCAATATTTTTTGGAGAACATTAACTGGGCAGCTAACAGGAAAAAAATATGACTTTCCTAACGATTTCCTTGACTTGTTTTCTTGAGGGAAAGTGCATTTTTTTCTTATACTCTATTGAATTCATTTATCTCCTTTGCTGCTGACAGAACCAAAGTATTCATTCTCAGAATTTTTTTCTTGAATTTTTTTCCCTGGAAAAAATTGTTTGTCTTTACTTGCAACCTTTCATCTTATCCAAGACTTATCCAATCCTTTACTGTCTGTATTTTCTTTTGGCATCTATACAATGGGTATAAAAATATTGTCAGCTGGACGAGGTGGCTGGCCAGGCACGGTGGCTCGCACCTGTAATCCCAACACTTTGGGAGGCCGAGGTGAGTGGATCATCTGAGGTCAGGAGTTCAACAGAACTAGAATAAATGAGATGCGTTAAAGAAGAAACCATTTTTCATGTGCTATGTATTTTATTTTCTTGAATATACATAAATGAAGCAAAATACATATAAAGATGCAGGTGATTGCTGTTGATGTAGCCAATGAATCACTGAATCATTACCATTATTTAAACTATAATAATGCAGAACTAATTCTGACAAACAAAGGGTAGTTTTATTCACTTGCTAAAACGATTTTAACCATGGCATCAGTGTACACATAGTTTACCATTTACACAGACAGGCTTCTTTGAAATTATAGGGAGCATTATAATTATTTTTGGAATGTAGTGTCAGTGAAGAATTTAAATCATATAAAACTTTGTGCATAAAGTAAAATTTATCAAGATGTTATATCAGATTACTTTAAAATAACATAATTTGCTAGGCATAAAAGTCAGCCATTCTAATGGACTGGTTAAATCCCAATGATTTTGTAAAGGCCAACTTCATTGTAGTCACAACTTACTAAACACAAGCACCAAGAGTAAGGTAAATTGATCTTAAATCTCATGTTTAAAACAGCAGATTATTCTTAATACAAGTATTGTTAGTAATAATTATGAATTATTGCTTAACTCTGGAACTTACATAAATTTGGTGTATAAGGAATGGATTCATCCAACTCTCAAACGATCTGCTAATGGCAGCATTAGGCAGTTGATTAATTTTTTAAATGAATATATTTAAATATAAACTAATGTTTCTTGTGACCACTAGCTAATACTTACGCCTTCAAAGAGTAGAAAAGCTGTTCTGAGTCATTTAATCCCTAAATCTCTGATGTAACTAATTTAGGAAGAGGGAAATGCTCTAACTCTAAATTACCAATGCTCTTTGACAAGCATCATAGGAAACAGAAACATGAAAAATGTTCAATAACATCTTCCTTTACTTCAAAATCTAGGCCTTTCTGAGACAAGCTTTAAAAGAGTTATGATATTTACTAGGGGTCCGATCAAAGACCAACTCACACAGTTGAGTGTTGAATTTTCTCTGAACTTTCTCAAAATGAAGCTTCTCTCATAAGTCTGTTTAGTCAGCCAGAGAAGACTGCAAAGCTTAAATGTACATTAAAGTGAAAATGTTAATAGTTTGAGAGTGGAATATTCCAAATTCTTTATAAAATTAAAAGTTGTTTCAAAAAGGCTGATTAGTTATTTAGAAACTAAGGCAAAGCATTCAGGTAAAAGATTTATAAGAATCTTGAGATTGGTCCAGAGTGGGGTCACATCTCACTGTCCTGGCATCTCAGGCTGTAAGCTATTACTGAGTTTAAAAATGCAAGCCACACTGTTAAAATTCAGGTAAACTAGAATGACTATGATGAGTAGAGCAGATATCTCAGAAGTTGGTAGGGGCAGAAGCCAAGCAAAGTAAAACATTAAGAGAATATTACAATTCGATTATTTGGTCATAGCTATCTCAGCCAAGGTCCAGGGTCCACAAGAGTGTGTGGAAGCTGAGCTTGGTGCAGAAAGATGACATTATTCATTCATAGTTTATAATTATGACAGAGATGACTATATTAATGTTAACAGCAACTACTTTTAAAAAAAGTGTTCAATGTTTATGAAGCATTGTGATAATGCCTTTAGTTCAGGTAGAGAATATTGTGATAAGTGCTTATCTTTAGTTCAAATCAATAGTTGTTATTGTTCCCACTGAAAGATGGGAAAGATTAGAGCTACAGAGGCCAATTTGCCTAAGGTCACTGGTAAAAATGGTTAAATCCTGGGTTTGTACAGAAATCTGGAAAGCTACAGTCTTATTTTGCCTATCTTTATTTCTGTCATATACACACTAAAAATATTCAAAGAAGTCTATTTTTGATAAAATTCAGGGAGTGAAAAAGAACAACAGATATTTCAAATTAAAAATTATGAGTTTATTTTCATGTTATGTCACTGGCTAGTAATATGACATTGTACAAGAAACTGACTCTCTGGGACTCATTTTCATCATATGTCAAAGGATGCAATAATATATTAAAATTTTGACAATATGCATATAAATATGTAATATCAGAATGATCATCAGCATCATTTATTCCTCTTCTTTTATTACCTTCCTCCTTCTTTTATAACATTATAATGTTTATCAAGCATTATAGTTTTAAGTTAAATACTATTATTCTTTTAAACTTCTTATAAATAATAGGTTCTCTCTGATCATGCACAAAAAAGGGTCTCGATATTTGCATTATCACTACTGGTATGTGGCCCAGTTTTCCCATAATGTGACTTTCCTAAAAGCAAACAATGACATCAACAACCTAATACCCAAATTAAAGATTGATTACTTGTAACTTGTTACAATGAGATTAACATATAGATCAAATATATTAAATAAAAGGCTGTCAAGATCTTACATTTTTCTTTTTTTCCAGTGTTCTGCAATTTCTAATGGTCTGATTTGTAGCACCCAGGCAGAGTGAAGAAAGGACTGTTTGTTCTGATGTGAAGGGTCATATAAACTAGTGATTTCATTTCCAGTTTTTGTCATTAGGAAAAATCTTGGCCATATCTGCAGACACGAAAGCTTGATAGTCAAAACATCAGCTTACTTTTCTTTTTTGGTCATTCTACACTGTAAGACAATTGCTGTCGAATAAGAAAGAGCAGAAAAGGTTTGCAAGTCACCTGCCAAGGCAGCTTTGATATGCAACACCAGTAGCATGATAGGAAATTGGGAGATAGCATTAAAGATTATCTACAAGATAGAAAAGGTTTAGAGGAACTCTGATGTCTGTTCCTTATTATTTCTTCAGCCTTCTCTTAGTATCTATTTTCCATGTCAGTCAATATTTGAAAAGCCCTCGCAGAGTAACACAAATAAACTTTGCATTCTCTTAAATTCATAAATCCTACCAAATAATTTGCATTATAATATTTTTTACTTCAATTATCCATATGTATTGTGTTAGGCAAGAAAATGGTCCACCAAATATGCCTGAATCTTAATCCTCAGAAGTTGTGAATCTCTTACTTTACATGAGTAAAGAGATTTTGCTAATATGATTAAGTTCAGAAGCTTGAGTTATGGAGATTAATGGGGATTATCCAGTTGTGCCCAATGTAATCACAATGTTTTTGCAAGGGAAAAAAAACAAGAAATGAGAGAGTCATCCAGGGAAGAAATGAGAAAATAAAACAGAGGTTGGAGTGATTCAGGACCATAAACGAAGGAATGAGAGCAGCCTCTAGAATTGGAAAAGACAAGAAAATAAATTTTTCTCTAGTGCCACCAGATGGAATGGAACCCATTTTATTTAGTCTTCTTAGCCACAGAGTTGAGTGATAGTAAATGTGTGCTGTTTTAAACTACTAAGTGTATGGTAATTTTCTATCGCAGTAATAAGGAATCTGTTAGCTGGAATAAAATACTACTGTACCAAATACCTAAAAATATGGAATTGGCTACAGCATTGACAATGGGCAGAGACTGGAAGAATTTTGAGGAGCAGAATAGGAATGGTCTATATGATTTATGTGTAAATCTATGTAAATATATGAATTAATGTGTGCATATATGTATATATCCCCATTTAGGTCACAAGATATTCCAGATTTTGTTTTCTCTTTTTTATTTACTGAAATTACCTGTGTGAACACATACGTTACCAACAACTGCAGTGCTGAATGTGTGCTTGACAGATTTATAAGAGTTTTACACATATATATGTTATATATACATAGACAGTCCCAACTTACAGTGGTTTGACTTATATAATTTTTTGGCTTTATGATGGATTTATCAGGATGTAACACTATCATAAGTCTAGGAGCATCTGGATTTACTTTTTACCTTTGGTGGATTTAGCAGGATGTAATCCCATTGTAAATTGAAGAGCATCTCTAAATGTGTGTGTATACATATGCATGTATTACATTTATTCTTCATTCTATGATATAATGACAACTATATTCCTATTTCTCATGAGAAAACTGGAGACTTAAAGAAAGTAATGTCTTCTAAATGGCATAACCAGTAAGAACTGCTGCCAGAATGTGAGCGCCGATTTTGTTGTTACAGAGCCCACAATGTTAACTGCCATGCTATACTGCTGTTAATCAATCTGCTTAATAAATACATCACAATTTTAGTTGATTATTACTGAGTAATATGTGACCTATGAAAATTTTAAACCTCTACTTTTAGATTACCTAGTTCAAGAATACATAAGTATATCACATCAACTTGCACTGATTTTTATTTCAAGCTTATTGAACATCTGAGTGATATATTCATGGGTTTCTTCTTGAGTCCCTTTCTGTATACACACACAAACATATAAACTTAAACATTTTATTTACAAATTCTAGAAAATCAGTTTTTAAATAGAAACAGTTCATGTATGTAAAGGTTGTCCCTGTCCTTCACATCATGACTCTGAAAATAAGGAATCACAGAAAAGTGATTATGAGCAATCAAACTAATTGTCACAGTTTTAAATTTCTACCATTGATTTTTGAGTGTGAGCCTGAGGGTCAATATTATGCAATTACTAGCTATGTGGCTGAGACACAAAAACCATACTTTAAGGCAAATATGTGAAGGGAAGTGGCAGAATTTGTAAGCGAGTCCAACTGCCGCCCACATCTGTAGCTTAGAACATTTTTCTTAAGTTATGTGCAGATACTATGCTATATAAATAATGTATTCTATTGAAGGTCATAATTCATTATCAGATAAAACAAATTAACAGGATTATTAACATTCATTCATATTAAGATATATAGGGGAGGCAGAATTTTACCTTTATGCTTTAGTTTAATTTTTCCCCGCTAGACCTGATAATTAAATTGACATAGGCAAATCAACAAGAGAAAGATATACAAATGTATTTTATGTAAGCTTTACCTGGCACAAGAGACTTCACAAGGAAATGAAGAGCTCAAAGGTACAGAGCTGAAAACTTATACACTGAATTGGACAAAGAATAATGAGTTGTGAAAAAGAAACTAAATCATATGATGAGGCTTAATGATAAGAGTTATTTCAACGATGTCTACACAGAATTCTCTTGGTCTCAACTTCTTCATATTAAGAATGTTGCTTTCCTTCTGATATAGGGAGGCCATCTTTCATAAAGGGAGTTTCATCTCCTGCTTTTAAGAAATAGCAATAAGGTCAGAGGGAACTTGTACCTGCTGTTTCTCAAGTGTCTTTAACTGAAAATTGTCAATATCTCAGAATGGGGCATTTTTTAATTCGTCAGATATGGATTAAGATGTATTTCCTGAAAAAAAACAAGGATGAACTAGAATGTATTTTCCACTGAAAATAGTGTAGAAAATATTAATATTTTTAAAAGTTAATTTCATTAGTGGAATAATTTATTATCCAGGAAAAGACTTTTAGTAAGTGGAGTATATGTTTAGATAGTCATTAATAGAAAATACAATTGGAAATGCATTACTACTCCTTTTTTACACTAACCCTTAAAAATTAATGGATTAGAAAAAATCCCTGAAAACAAAATTTAGAGGCAGAGAAAAACCTGACAAATCTAAAATAAACATGTGCATGATAGATCCAATTGTACAGTGAAATTAGATTTACCTTTTTGGAAGAATTATGAGGATATCTATGAATGTTGCAAGAAATCTGGTGTCCAGAGCATGTTTCCTTTTGTTAAGTTAAAAACTCCCCTTGACAGCGGCTGACTGAAAATGATTCCAGGAGGGGGATAACAGCAATCAGTTAACTTAGTATGGAAATCCTCCAACAGACAGCCACTTTTATTGTTCATATTATACTATGTCACCCACTCCAGTGTCTAAACGTGAAAGGAAAAATTATTTCAGGGACAGACCATTTTCCTGAATTCAAACCAAATGCAGTATAAGCAGACATAATTTCCCACAAGGATATTCTCTCAGCCAGGTGATGGTGTTGAAATTTATCTCTGAGGATGACTGGCTATTTCAAATGCTGATATCTTCCCTCTCTGAGCGATAACATTTTTTGATGTCTAACAACATATATTTAGACTGTACTTTTTTCTTGAGGTGTTATTTGTTCCAGTTTCAGTGCTATTTTGCAAAATTAGCCAAGAAATTTGTGTGTGTGTGTGTGTGTGTGTGTGTCTGTGTGTGTGTGTGTATGTTTTACTTGCAAGACAAGACTACCTCTGGTTCGTGATGCTATTATTTCAAGCCTGAGAGGAAGTGTGATATAATCAAAGAAATGCAGAAAAAGAAGTTAGGAAGTTAGAAGATCTGGAATCCAGGCCAGGCCCAATGTATGACATACTGTTCTCCATCCCCCTCTTCATACACACCTCTCTTTATCAACTGGGGATTTTGGTTTTACATCTGTAAAATAAAAGCTTTGGACCTGAAGGTCCATTTTAGATGAAACATCTGAGTTCCATTAACAAACAGGCACTGTGAGTAGAGAATATAATATATGTCCTTCATATTTCCTCAAGTCCTTTCTGGAATATGCACAAATTACCTGCTGTGTATATTTGTGAATGTAATATACACTATCGATCTGCAGTACTGGCAACTACACTTGCAGATACATGGAAACTAATGGTACTTACAAACTAACAGTTAACCTGTCCCTCTTTACTATATCTCCTACAAAATGAGCCACACTCTCTTAATTTTCTGTGCCGTGACTTCAAGCAGAAGCAAATTTTAAAAAAGAAAACTGCCCATAGATATAAATATGTCTTTCTTGATCTTAGGGTACTGACTGATCTTAGCAGCTCATCAATAAGAATAGTAAGCTCTAACAAAGTTGTGTCTCACTTTTCTATATCTCCAAAAATTTATATCAACCTATTTGCTTGAAAGGGCTCTGCACATGTATGTTGCTCAATAAATTTTAATTTCCTGTTGATTGTTTTATAATTTTAGTAATGATAATTCTTTGATATTAGTGATGATAAAAAAGTAATGCTTGATACTTGGAGGATTCTAACATCCTCCAGCAGAGAACTATTTGGAAATGCTGTATGTGAGTTTAATCCTAAAGTATAAAGAAATCAAAATTGATCTTGTCATTTGTTAACTCTGTCAGTTTCTCCACTCTTGTATTACGCTGTGTATAACACAGTTAACAAAGCAGAAGGTTGGAAATCACAGCAATATCCATACTAACTATAAAACAGAACTCCCAACTTTCTGCCTGTGTCGAAGCACCAACTTTCTATTCTTTCAGCCTGTTAACAGTTAAACCAAACAAGTCTACACAAGTGGAACAAGTAAAACAACTGCCTATCAGGATAACAGAGTGCAGGATATGAAAATACATAAACTATTTTTTAATAGGGTGGGGAACATCACACACTGGGGCCTGTTGGGCAGTGGGGGGGGCTGGAGAGGGTTAGTATTAGGAGAAATACCTAATGTAAATGAAGAGTTGATAGGTGCAGCAAACCAACATTGCATACGTATACCTATGTATCATACCTGCATGTTGTACACACGTACCCTAGAACTTAAAGTATAATATAAAATGAGAAATACAACAATAAAGAAGACATTTTTTCTTCCTTGAATTTCTTATTACTAAGATGACAAGCGAATCCACAAATATTCCATAATATTCTTAACTCTCCTCAAATAAAATTAGCATGCTGTGTGATAATAAATCTCATTATGTGATGATGAAAGTGACCTTTAAATAATCAGGCTAAAGCAAAGTTTTAAACGTTTCTCAGTGGATAAAAAAATCTTAAAAGGAATACACATTTTTGATAGCACCTATTATTTTCCAAGTTAATTACAGATTTGCATATTTGGCATTAATGGCATTTCATACCATAACATCAACCTACTTTGTTTTCCCTTATGATCTCCCAAATCATCCCTATTTATGCCACTAATGAGTTCAAATTGTACTTTTGTATTTTCTAAATACACTCTTTGCATTCCAAACTCAGTGCCTTTGCTTACGCTGTATACTGTGCTTGAAACATCACTACTTATGAATAAAAATTATATTGGTCTTTAAAGGTTCAAACCCATGTCTGCTACCTTCATGAAACTTTCTAATCTCACCACCACTCCCTTTTCACAATTGTAATGGCGCTTTGCTTGAATCTATGTGCCAAGATGTATTTTTGCAAAGTTAAAACATTTGTAAGGTATAAACCACTATATAAATACCAGTTGTTTTCCTTTTTTTCTCATTTCTTAAAATCTCATATATTTGATAAGTGTTTTCTGTAAGTTAACAATTCTGTCTAATGACAGAGACAGAAACATTAAACCAGAATTTACAAGAGAGTAAATTAAGGGGCCCGTCATCATCACATGATGAGATTTATTATTATAAAACATGCTAATTTAATTTTCTTTCTTTATGAAAGTAAAAACAGAAAATAAGAAGCAGCAATAAAAAAGTCAAAGCAAGAATCAAGAAATCAATCTTGGATGATTACGTGGGGATTTGAAGAATAAATAGAAATGAAACAGGTGTGTGCTAGTGAAAGTGCATTCCAGCAAATGTAACAATATATGAAAATGCACAGACTCATGAAAAAGCATGAAGCCTTCCAAAATCAGCAAGTATTTAGGCTCACCTAGAGTTGTAAGTGAATGAGAATATATGAGTCTAGAAAAACAGCCAATCAAAACCCTGCCTTATAAATATCTTTGAACCTAATTTGAAAAGCATGGCTTGTCTCAGACCGGTGTATCAGAAAACCCATCCTGGCAACCATATGAGGCATAAATTAGAGGTATCAGTTTGGAGAGAAGACATTTATTTAGGTCACTGGGGAATTGTAATCAATAAATACTAATATATGTAGGTCTTGGGAATGAAAAGTGGGGCAGCTGTGCTTCATATTAAGGAAGTGGAATTTTTGAATTTTGTTAGTGGCTTGATAGGAGGTATTGAGAGTTAGAGGAAAAAAATAGGATGAGTCTCAAATTTCTGGTTTTATAACCCAAGTTTTCTCTTTTTGAGAGTGGTTTCATGAGGATAAGCATGTTTGATGGGGAAAATTGCTATTTCTGGCTTGTGATATGGTGAATATAGGAGGCCTGTGGGACTCTCAGGTGAGTACACAATTGGACACACATATCTGAGGCCAGGGTGAATTCCAACAGGTGGGCCAAAGGCATCTGAAATCCAGCCTGTACCCCTAGCACTGAGGCCTTCACCAGGGCACAGAGCTGCCTCTATCCAGAGGAAGGGATGTCATGTACTACAGCATCCCTCCAGAGAAGAGGCCTTTCTAACATCCTAAAAGTCTAATTTATGATAGAGGTGGGCATGCGCATCAGAGTGCTTGTGGATGGAGATAAATACAGAAGCCATACAGGTAGTCATTTTTAATGGAATATTTTTTGAAACTGTGAGTGAAGACACAGGTAAGCCATATAGCCCTTGTGTTCAAATTCTTTCTCCTGTTTTTTTCCTCAGGCAAAACAAGTTACCTCTCTAAGGCTCAGGCTGCTCAATTAAAACTAAAGGCATAAAACACCAAGGCTGGAGTACTGTTATGAGGATTGAGAACAACATGTACACCATGCTTTCATTACAGATCCTGGTACCTAGTGAGAAACTCATGCATATAAATACTATTATTATTATTTACCACTATCATCATCTTATATGTATTTGATAACCATACACAGTTTTTGATTTTCCACCCCATTCAGGTCAGTTATACATGGATGGTATAGGTTGGCTAAGGAGCTGTACCGTCTAAGCCCGAGCTTCTTTAGTCAGGCCTGCAAATTGTTCTCTTTCCCAATCTCATGAATTCTTTTCCTACATGTGGTGGGTAGAACAATGGACCCTCTAAAGATGCTTACATCCAAATCCCTGAAATATGTGAATATGTGACTTTATATGGCAAAAGTTACTTTGCTGATGTGATGAAGCCCAAGATAGGGAGATTAACCTAAATTGTCTGAGTGGGCCCAGTTTAATTGCCAGGGTCTTTATTAGAGTGAGGAAGGAGAATTGGGGTCAAAGAGGACTGTGACAACGGGAACAGAGAGTGGAGTGATGTGGGGCCATGAGGCAAGGAATGCCGGTGGCCTCTGGAAGCTGGAAAGGGGAAGAAAACAGATTCTGCCATAGAACCAGAGTAAATGCCCACCCTTTCTTTTCCATTTTTCCCATAGAATGGAGCACCCGTCTAAGATTGGGTGAGTCAGCTTAGACACAGGGGTCTCTATTCAGGGAGCCCTGAAAAAAAGTCTCTGCCAGTTTTATGGCTCCTGAGCAAAGGGGAAAGGGCTATGAGTTAATGAACACTGGGTGCTGAGTCAGAATGGAAAGAAATATCTTCATGATTTCCTCCTTTGCACTCCCTTCCCCATAAGGATGTCTTGACAGAGATGCCGAAAGAAGAACTTGATGAAGGTTTCAAATAAAGATGTCTAAGAATAAAGACACTGGAGCTAGGAATGCAAATAGAGGAGGATGTGATGGGTCAGAGGACCCTGAGTCCTTGACTACAACTCCCTTCAGACACCGCAGTGCATTGAATGTGCACCAAATCTGATCTGGGGAGAGCAGCTGAACCCTTGAGAACCCTTGAGGCCTGCCAAGTAAAGCTTTTGTAAATACCTATGGCCATGCCTGATAAATTATACGTAGGTTATTAACCAGGGTCCAGATTCCTTAGAATTGAAATTAAACATATATAGGGATGATATAATTCCATAAGTCAATTTCTGAGCAAATGAGATCCTCAAACTAATTTCTTCATTTCTTATATAAGAAAGTTATATCCTTGAATTTACTTTCGTAGACAAGAATATACTCTTTCAATATCCTTATGGGTTTTTAACTTAATCAGGAAATTGACTATTTTGTTCTGTACCAGGAAACTGTAGGACAGTTTCAACTATTGGATATCAAAAAGTCATGAGTAAGGATATTTTACTTATTTTAATAAGTAAGAGATATTTAATAAGACATGGAGACAAAATTATTTTTCCAGGACACTTGTGTTTAAGATAATTACATTTTACATATATATATATATATATATATATATATATATATATATATATATGAAACCTCAGTATTTACTGTGAATCAAAGTTTAGCTGCAATGTGTAGTAGTCCTAAACTTAATGCATTATGGTTGATTCGATTGATTTGAGAAAGCATTTAATCACTCAGAACCTTAACTTTAAGTATTCTAAGATGAAAATAGCAGTTTTTATTTGTTGTTTGCAGCAAAAATTTCATAAACAACTGTAAATTGCTCTGGTATAGACAGGTTAAGATTATATATATATTATAATCTTTATGTATATATTCAACACTTCTAAGTATCTTATTATGCATTAACACACAAAGAAAAAGGATGACTTAGCTAATCTGCGAGTCAGAAAATCTGAAATCCATGGCTTTATTGCATGTATCTTTCATGGCATATTCGATGTAATTTTTGCCACAGTGTGCCCTGATGACTTGAGAAGCATCTTCTCAAGACTACATAAAAGATCAGAATGAGGATTAAGTAGCACAAAAGTGTGATTACAGCACACAGTGTTGATTCTCCATCAGCTCTGCATTTTAAGAGCAAACACTACATATATGCATTTTTCTAACTGGATTTAAAAAATATACATACATATTTATTTTTAGTGAATCAGTTTATTTTTCGTCAAATTTTGAAAAAAAAAATTCTATGCATTTATGGTCAGATTTATAATAGCTATTGAATCACCTTTATGTGTCTAATTGTTATCTTCCAAAATAGAAATCAAAGCTATGCAGGAATGCATCACCTTATTTAGTCATTATATAAAACACAATGTCATGCTGTTTTACATAGCATTTTTTGAAAATGTGGTAGGTAGATCCTTTAAAAAGCAAGTGAATTCTTAGACTACTGACTAAGACAGCCTTATGTCCCCTTCAGCTTGACTAAATGTTAGTTTTATTCCTGACTATAGGCCCCTAAGTTCTATTTTCTTAGAGCATTGACTTTAGAAAACTTTCCATTGCAGACTTTCTTTATCCCTTTGAGATATAAAGCCTTTTGTTAGTTTTATACCAGGAATGTGTTTCTCCAGGATCCAAGATCCTTCCTTTTGACATGTATTAATCAAGAAAAGTAGTGCTCCTAGCTGGAATTTTCTGAGGATAGAAACCTAGCTCCCACAAATGCCAATTAGCAAGCACAGATGGCCTAATCACATTGTCCAACCTCCTTCCTAATGTGTTCCATTATTTTTCTACTCACTCATCCTACTGGTTAAACATTCATGCCTTTTATTTGAGTGGAGTCCTGCCTCCACTCTACCACATTTTTTTTCAGGTGTCCAATGCAATTTTTCTTTCACATCATCATTCTAGGATCTCTCTAGATTATAGAAGAATGAGATTCAGTAAGTTCAAGAGCATAGACTAGATTATTATGCAAAGCTCGCCACCATTCTGTAACATAACAAGCTAATAAACTAACATGATCAATTAATCAATAGCCACACTATGAAAGCTCAATATGCTTTCCCACGGATGGCTCAAATCCTCAACTTTAGCTAGATTATTTCAAGCAACTCTACTACTGCCAAAACACTGCTGCTATCTTTCTTTTGCTTCCTGTACAAATGTACATGTAACCCAGGGTTTTGTGTTTTGTTGTTGTTGTTTTTTGTTTGTTTTGTTTGTTTGTTTGTTTTTGTCTTTTTTTTTTTTTTTTTTGAGACGGAGTCTGGCACTGCTGCCCACACTGGAGTGCAGTGGTGCGATCTCGGCTCACTGCAACCTCAGCCTCTCGGGTTCATGCGGTTCTCCTGCCTCACCCTCCCAAGTAGCTAGGACTACAGGCACCCGCCAGCCACCACGCCCGGCTAATTTTTTGTATTTTGGGTAGAGCCGACATTTCACTGTGTTAGCCCACGATGGTCTTGATCTCCTGACCTCGTGATCCGCCTGCCTCGCCCTCCCAAAGTGCTGGGATTACAGGCATGAGCCACCGCGCCCAGCCTAACTCAGGGTTTTTAAGAAACAGAACAGCTGTAATAAATATAGAAAGATTTCGAATGAATAAAAAATTATGCAAGCCAGCTGGGCGCGGTGGCTCATGCCGGTAATCCCAGCACTTTGGGAGGCTGAGGTTGGCAGATCACTAGGTCAAGATATCGAGACCATCCTGGCCAACATGGTGAAACCCTGTCTCTACTAAAAATTCAAAAATTAGCTGAGCATGGTGGCACGCACCTGTAGTCCCAGCTACCCAGGAAGCTGAGGCAGGAGAATCGCTTGAACCCGGGAGGCGGAGGTTGCGGTGAGCTGAGATTGTGCCACTGCACTCCAGTCAGAGCAAGACTCCCTCTCAAAACAAACAAACAAACAAACAAACAAACAAAAACACGTCTATATATCTTATTGAAAGCAAGTACACTGATATTAAACATTAGGCTGTCAGGCTCTTAATAAGGGGGCAAAATAATAATTTCAGTCTATTTTAGGCTAAAAACATATGAAAAGAAAGCACATTATATTGGTAAGCTGTGTACTTAAAACATACTTACAAATAAGAACCAATTTATTATATTCAGTAAATAGATCTGAATAATTATTTCACTTATTGAAGCTTTTTAACCTAGAATCCTAAGGGACATTTTCCACAGAGGCAAAGAGTGAATAATGCACTTCAATCAATCTCTTAATTCATCTTTCCAAAAGATGGAATCATGATATATCGTGAATAAATAAAAGGGTGGCTTTTCTTTCTTCCAATCCCTAAATATTGATATAAAAATATATATGCCTTGGAAGATCATTCCAAACAATCTCAATTATTTTGAACAACCTAAAAGACTTTGAATGTTTCCTATAGATTTAAGAGAAAAAAAAAAAACTGCAGTGTAAAATTCCTCAGAAGGAAAAAGTCCATGAGGAGGTAGCCTGGTACAGTGAAAAACAAGCAAAAACAGTATAGCTTAAGAAATAGCGATCCAGCTCTAACATGTAAATGCTGAGTGTCCTTTTAAAAAGTTACCTACCTTGTGTGAGCCACACTTTTTCTGTTCTGTAAAGGAAACACAGTAACATCTCATGAGATTGTTGAAACACTAAATGGGATAACAAATGTGTAACACCTAGCATGTTGCTTACATGGAAACTGAGGCTCAAGAGTCCTGCTATATTTGAGGTCACACAGTTTTTCCCTACAATTTCTCTTCATTAGTCAATTTCTGCTGTCTACACACATAGAAAATGCCTTCCAGTATTTGATGAAACCTTAAGTGTACAAATACAAGTATTCTCTTCTTCAAGCCGAACCTTTTCAATTTATTCCAAATTCTAGCTGTTTCAGGGTGTCCAGATCATAAACCATCTTGGTTGCACTTTCTCATTTTATTTATTGCCTTCAAAGTACAGGAGCCAGAAAAGGAAGTCCCCTTCAGCCATAATCTGATCAGTTGATAAGGATCTGATCCTCCCTTGTTTAGAAGAATATACTTCTGCTAGAGCTGTCTGTGATTACATTATTGATTTGGAGGACTTTGTCATTCAAGAGGACTCGAACTGAACTGGCAGGCAACCAGAATCCTCTAGACTTTTTGAAACAGGATGCTTCCTTTCATTTATTTGTTTTTTTATATGATCACATACATATATGACACAATCTTATTTTTAAACTCATTTCTACAGAGGAAATAGTTTTATCACTTCCAAGCTCATAAAACTTTTGATGAAAACATTAGAGAAGCAAAGTCAAAAGAAGAAACTGTTTAAGATCTTATATAATGCTTATATTCAAGTATTGAATGATGTGTAAGATGAAACATATAAGGATATAGTCTTCTACCAAGCTGAAGTACTTCAGATACATGCTTCACTCTAGGCACTACTGCAATCTATATCTACAGAATAAAATAAACAAATACCTTTGAACCTCTATTAAAATTTATTTATATCGTATATATTCTTAAAATGTATATATGATTGAAATATATATTTAATATATAATTAAAATATATGATATCTATGATTGAAATAGGAACAAACATTTAAATGTAAAATTGATAATGTGAGATTTGCCTTTAGAAAAACTCAAGAACTCTTTTCTAAGCAATTGATTTAGAAATATTTTTTAGAATAATTTTTTAGTCACAAAATTCAGATAAAATTGCCACTAATTTGTGCAGTCACTGGGTTCTTATTGTTAGGTTTTCAGACTCCTTTTCTCATTTTTTCTATTATTTAATATTTATGTAATAATACTACTATTGCTATTACCATGCAATGTAACATGAATGCTATCACATATAAGTGCAAAATGCTAAGGGGCTGCTATTACCAATTGAAAAAAAATCGAAGCTACATAATTGAGACATACAAATGAACTGAGCTTTTTGTTTATTTGTATTTAGGAGTATTTTTATTTAAATAAGTATTCCTCATTCTCAAAGACATGATGTGGAATCAGACTTATTTTATATCCAGGATCTTAGAAAATACAAAGCAATGTACTGGTTTTGCTAGCACTTTTACTCTGCAGTTGGAATGATTAGGTTCAAAACTTAACTGAAGCTTCACCAGCCATGTGATCTGAGGCAAGTGATTAAATTTCTCTGTGCATCGATGTTCTATTTGGTGTAACATGAACTAGAGTAATAACTCTACTGCATGATTGTTCTGAAGAGTAATAGCTGTATATTACTCTGTAGAGTGCTTACAATAAAAAAAAATCTATTCTTACTGGATTAAGAAAATGTGGCACATATACACCATGGAATACTATGCAGCCATAAAAAAGGATGAGTTTGTGTCCTTTGTAGGGACATGGATGCAGCTGGAAACCATCATTCTCAGCAAACTATCGCAAGAACAGAAAACTAAACACCGCATGTTCTCACTCATAGGTGGGAACTGAACAATGAGATCACTTGGACTCGAGAAGGGGAACATCACACACCGGGGCCTATCACGGGGAGGAGGGAGGGGGGAGTGATTGCATTGGGAGTTATACTTGATGTAAATGACGAGTTGATGGGTGCTGACGAGTTGATGGGTGCAGCACACCAACATGGCACAAGTATACATATGTAACCTGCACGTTATGCACATGTACCCTAGAACTTAAAGTATAATAATAATAAAAAAAATCTATTCTTGTTACTATGAAGAAAATAAATCTGCGTGTATAAGGATATCCTTCTTATGCCCACAACTGACCATTCTATAGCAGCAATTTATAAAGATCAAATTGGTCTCTGGCAGTTGTTCTTGGGTATGTGAAAACAAAGAGTCATCAATGACAGAACAGGTCCATGGTGATTTCCGCCCTGTAAGAGCCCCGAAGTCAAGAAGCTGTGGCACTGTTTATGCCATAGAATCTCTAACCAGAGGCTGAAATCATCTGCAATCACTTGAACTCCACAACAATAGTGATTCATTTTGGAACCGGACTACAATGTGTATCATTCATAAGTAAAACAGGTATAGGCAAGACAGACAGGTTTATATCTACTACTTCTACCTCAAGTAGGAAAACTCCCTCAGAGATCCACAAAAGTGGATCACCATTCTAAAGTATCATGAACCTGTATATCTTGCCATTTGTATGACACTATTTATACATATATTCAACATACCATTTCATTAGATCATGATGATAAATAAGTCTGCAAATTTGACCATGGGAGAATTATCCCATCTTGTGGAAAGAGAAATTGAGGTTCACAAATAACTCACCTGGGAAAAGACAGTAGGTAAGTGGCAGAAACACATTTTGACTTCTTCCTAAATGAATTCTGAAGTTAGTAGAATATTTATTACACATGAAGGGAGGAAGTAATTTCACTTACTAAATGCCATCGGTGCAGTGGGACATGGACACTATTGAACCTTGATGAGGTGAATGTTGAAATGCTGATTGTGTCAAAAAATTAGAAGAATAGAAACATAACTGAAATAGAAACTCTGTGTACTAATAATCAGACTGCAAATCATAATGCTCTAACTTCATAGATGTACACTAATGTTGGCCATTTTCAAACATCATTTCCATATATGTTGACTTACTAATTTTTCCAAAAACCAAAGGTAGCTTTGAGAAGCCACATCTGAAAATGTGTGCACTATTAAGCTGATTGACCTTTTGGGATTTTAAGTAATACATAGTTGATTTTGTAATTGTATTAAATGTTTTGTTAAGGAGATTGGAAGGCGTGCTTATTATGTAGAAATAGGACTTTATTGATTTATTTAATTTTTTGTTGTTGTTTGTTTGTTTTGAGATGGAGTTTTGCTCTTGTTGCCCCAGGCTGGAGTGCAGTGGCGAGATCTCAGCTCACTGCAACCTGTGCCTCCTGGTTTCAAGCAATTCTCCTGCCTCAACCTGCCTAGTAGCTGGAATTACAGGCAGCTGCCACCAAACGCAGCTATTTTTTGTATTTTTAGTAGAGAGGGGTTTCACCATGTTGGTCAGGCTGGTCTTGAACTCCTGACCTTAGGTAATCCACCCGCCTCAGCCTCCCAAAGTCCTTGATTTAATTTTTTAAAAATCACTTTGATTCCAAAACAATGGTGATTCATTTGGGAACCAAAAGACAATCTGTGCCACTAACGCATTTTTTAGAAGTGTGTATAGACCATGCAAACAAGTTTATACCTATCTACCACTCCAGAGAAAACTCAAGTGTTATTGCTGATAGAATGAGTGGATATGGGAGTTAGAAATGGATACTCTAAAGTAGTACTAACACAGGATGTTCCTGAGACAGTAAAGTGGAACAAGCAGCAAGACAAACTAAGTGAAATTTAACCCAGTTCATATTTTCTTCAAGGCTAGGGATGCGGGGCATGTGTGTGTGTGTGTATGAACTTATTTTGAATTTAGGCTTCTGTTCCATTTTTTTGTGGTTTTTTGATACTACATTGAGTCAATGAACCATATGGCTATTCCTTTCTCATCTAGAAGAAATGTATTCTTCTCACTAGAGTTAAAAGAATAAAGGAAAAGAGGCCCGGCGCGGTGGCTCACGCCTGTAATCCTAGCACTTTAGGAGGCCGAGGCGGGCAGATCATGAGGTCAGGAGATCGAGACCATCCTGGAGAACACAGTGAAACCCCGTCTCTACTAAAAGTACAAAAAAAAATTAGCCGGGCGTGGTGGCGGGCACCTGTAGTCCCAGCTTCTAGGGAGGCTGAGACAGGAGAATGGCGTGAACCCGGGAGGTGGCGGAGCTTTCAGTGAGTGGAGATCGCGCCACTGCACTCCAGCCTGGGCGACAGAGCGAGTCTCGGTCTCAAAAAATAAATAAATAAATAAATAAAATTTAAAGATAAATAAATAAATAAATAAATAGATAAAGGAAAAGAAAACAGATCCACATCCTAGTGTGTGCTGTTGCACAGCTGTGGTTTATGCCGGTGGTCTATCTTGGCTACAGTTAGCATTTTAAGTGGATGTATTCTGCTCTGAGCAACAAAAGGCAATTATACTCTTTTACTCTTACTATACTCTTTTACTCTATACTCTTATACTCTTTTACTCAGAAAATCACTCACTTATTACACTATAATTAACCCGGAGATATTGGTGGAAAGGTGCGACTTGAGCAATCAACAGCTGCTTTCTATATATACATTATATTATATTCTCTCTATATATAATTTCTCCAGTATTTATATATATATATGATATGAGAGATAGATATATAATATATATGAGAAATTGTATTTTCCTTATTGTTAATTTTACCCTGCTGGACATTTTGAAGTTTTAGACATTCATTTGAAAGTGAAGTGAATCTCTTTGGTTTAAGCAACCTTTAAAAAATTAACCATACATTATTATAATCACCATCTTTAATCTAGATTAGTATTTCCTAAATTGTGAGAAAAATAGACCCTAAAATATAGTTCTATAGTCAAATAAATAAACATTAAATGTAAATGGGAAGGGAATGACCTTGGGGATGGGAATTGATATTTTAAAAACTATTATGGGTTAATGCCTACTTCAAACCTCTCCGGTGGTGGAAGGAGGCAGTGGGGATTTTGTATGTGGCATATTTGTTAATTTTGGCAAAGCAATCAACTCCTGCTTTAGAAAAAAATGAGGTAGGATCTTATCTGTATCACTTACTAGGCATGAAATAGATGAAAGTTGTGACTGTAAGACTGTTACCACTTCTGTAAAATGTGTGTGGAAGTCATTTGAGCTAAGTATGCAAAGATCTGGCATTTAGTTGTAAAAGGAAAATAAAATCTCAGGACCCCAAACTCACTATGTCAAAGGGAAAAGTTAAACTTGTCAACTGAGTCATGCCAAAACTACCTTCTGTTTGTTCCCTGACAGCTGTAATTTACATGCTTTCCTTATCTTGTATAAAATGTAGATTTACTGAGCCTAACATGAATGTATAATTGACCCTCACTCCTTCTTTTTACATCTAAGTTGTAGATACACTGACGGCCAATAAGAGACACATAAGAATGTAACCATTTGCTTCATTGCCTACCTTCTCTCATATTTCCCTCCTTTTTCTTCCCTTCCTACTTGCTCTTTCCCTTTAAATATTGAAGTTCCAAAATTCTCTTTGGAAAAGGCACAGTACATGGATTCTACCGTGACTCGTGTTTCTTTTTTCCCAAACATATTCTCAACCTTGGTAAAATAAACCTCTAAATCATTTGAGATCTGTCTGCCTCAGTCACTTTTTGGTTTACATAGCACAGTGGTATTGATACTTAATATAGGAGACCATTTTTAATTAAAATACTTTTGAAGAAATAAATAGTATATTTTCTCTTGATAGTATTATTTCTAAATGCAATCCATTACGTAGGTAAAATTAAGTAATTGCAAACTTGAATAAATAATACTACTGTATAAGCGTTACTTTTCCTTTAAGGAGAATCTTTTTTTAAAAAACCTTAGTACTTTTGAATTCATCATAGCACAAATATATAGCATGGTCATCATAGCATGGTCATAGCATGGTCATCAGTAAGAAAGCAACAAATAGCTTTAATTGTAATTAAAATATTTAATTCTAATATTCTGATTGTACACTTATGAATTGTATATTTTGTTTCTGATTAATCTTTTATTGTAAAGTTATTTTTTCCTAAGAAAGGGATATAGCTTTGTTTAGAGTTCATAGTTAAGAAGAAAGTTTTCAGAGTTCAAACAAATTTCATGCTATGTGTTATGCAGCCAGAAGTAAATTCTTCTCCAGGTTACCCATTTTAATCAATTTTACTTAGCCCCCAGTTATAGAGAACTAAACAGAAATGCAAGTTTAATTGTTTTTGCACCTCTCTTCCCTTAGACTGAATAGCGTTTTCTTTGTAAGTGTTTTCTCCCATCATTAAGCATTTCTAAGCATTTTCATGGACTCTTAAAAGTGTCCTGTGGCCCTTCCTTACAAATGAAGAATGGGAGATTATAATTCTAGTGAAAATTGGAGTTCTCCTAAAGATCACTGTGTTTGCATTTTGTTTTGTTTGAATCTGCTATTTAGGTCGATCTTGTAACACACAATGTAGGTAAGAGAGGCAGTGTTTTTAACAACAGAAAAATTATTTTGCATTCATCATTTGGTCTGTTGCCCTAGGTTACCAAATATTGTACTGTTGCTCTGAAATCAGTAACTCATGGTACCCAGCAGGAGCAATAGTGAAGGTATTCAATCAGTACCTCATTACAAAAGATATATCTTCATTGTTTACATGCACATGTAGAAACAAAGTCCCAGGAAACCAATTGGGTTCTTGCTAAAACTTTAACATCTACAGTTAACAAATACTGTAATATCTGAAAATTATATGTTTATATTAAAATATAGGCACATTATTTTAAAATAATTCTTCTAAAAATATGTCTAAAGTAAAGCAATTAAAATGTTTCATTTGGATTTCATATTTAATATAACTAACTTAAATTTTAAAATGACATTAATGCTTCTTTTGACTGTAATATTATCATTTTCTTTTTGCAATTTTATAGTTTTATACAAGAAGTGGTATGTTCAGGTAGAAATAAAAACTAACAAAATATGTATATGCTTTTGGAATTAAACTGCTTTCCATTGATTAAATATGTATTTTTATAGTAAGATAGCAGGAAGCATCTAAGAAATTTTTATTAAATAAAACAAATGGGTAATTTACGACTTCTTAAATATATATTGCAAAGTTGATTTCAGAAGAGATTTGGACTTCCTATTCTTATTAATAGTTTTGTCATAAGCATCCAGGGAATTTGAGAGTCCAAAATTCTCTTCCAAGTAACTCCCACCATCAAAACCATTCGTCTAGGGTCTGAAAACATAAGGAGAGAAGAAAACCTAAATTCTGGGTGCATGTAGAATGTCTAACCAGATAGTGATGATGACAAATACAACAACAAAAAATAATGTGAGGCACATTTTACTAAGCTTTATACGTTTTAGTCTAGCAGTCAAATGTTAGCATAAGTCAGAATCAAGTTGAGGACTTGTTAAAACCCAAGCTGTTCGCCTCCACCCCTATGATCACCCCACTGATTCAGTAGGTCCAGGATGTGATCTGAGAATATACATTTCTAGCAAGTTCCCAAGTGATACTTACGGTGCTGGATAAGTTACTACACTTCGAAGACCTTTAACCTACAAAACAATTTTTATGAGGGAAACAATATTACTCCTGCTTTACAGAATCTGAAGAAGAATCTGAGCCTCAGTTATTAGGTTGATGCAAACGTAATTGTGGTGTCTGTCATTAAAAGTAATGGCAGACACTGCAGTTATGTTAGCATCAACCCAAATATTAATAAATATAGTCTAAAGTCACCCTGTGGTTCAAGTACAGGATCCTGTTACTCTTAATTCCAAAATAATAGCCATTGAATTTAGAAAAGGTCACTGACATTAAAGTAGCTGAAAGTCAGTAAAAACCTTGTTATGAAAAATCTGAAATGCAGTATTTGATATATCTTGTTCCTTCTGTCATGCAATGGAATGGAAAGTTGACTATCTATTTAATCTGACCAATGTGGATAATGCCAACTCCCTTTAAGTTGAAAATGACTTCATTCTTAACAGCTTGTAGAGGAAAATTAGTCAAGCAATTTCATTTCATAATTTTACTTTGAGCTATATTATTACAGGAAAGGTTGAGATTAAGCATTAGTTCCGTAAGAAAAATACCTCCGGCAGTGCATTGCTTGGCTTAGCTGCTTGGATGAGAAAACACTATGAAACTTCCCTAAGCCTTTCAGCCAGGTCATGGTTGTTTAGCACACACTTGACACAGACAGAAATGATATGAATCACATTGTAAACTCAGATAATAATTAGGGGAGAGGAGCACAGGTGAAAGAGGGTTCGCAATATCTGAAGCAAGGGAATAGGAAATCAGGAACAGGCAAAGTGTATCCAAGATACTGAACCCTGGAAAACCTAGAATGGAGAGTTACTCCTAATAACATACAGCTTGACAGTCAGGAATTCCAATAGAAAGTGTTTTTAAGGTAGCAACAGCAAGAGGTGGGAACCTAGTAAGTGTAAGCTTATTTGACCTATAGGATCACTGGTAATTTATGTCGCCTGACTTTGAGTATAGCAGGGTAAAAAGCAATAAATTATAACTGGACTCTGGCTAGATATGTTGGGTTTGTTTGTTCGTTTGAGAGACCTTCTATGAAGGCGAGAACCCATATATATTATTCAAACCTGTATCTTCAAAAGTATCACATTGTTTGATACATGGTAAGTGCTCAGATGTTTGTTTGTTTGTTTGTTTGAGTGGAAGAATGGATGTTTAGATAGAGGTGTGCATACAAAGACAGATAATGAGTAAAAACGTATAAACATAAATTGAGTTAGGATTTTGAAAAGTATGAGTTGAAGGCAGTTTAAAAATGGTTTAATTTAATTTCAAACATATGGAAACAATCTTAGGGAGATACAGGTTCTAGATTCAAGTTTATCTGTGAGCTAGTAGTGTCACTTTGGGAACATTTTTGTACTTTGAGATATTTGAGATATTGAGACAACATTATCTCTGAGTAAGATAAAGATATACTTTAGTTATATTTAAATATTTTGCAATTTAATACCTATAGGCATAATAAATTCTTACTGCTAATCACCATAGATTCTGATTTTAAAATAAATAATTTCAATGTAATTATATTTAAGATTGTGCAATTAGAATGACCTGTGTGATTATAGCAGAACTGAATTTTCTAATTTGATTAGTTGGTGAATAAATTTATTTTACTCTATAACCTGGTATATGAAAGACCACATTTTAAAGCCTTTAACAAAAGTCTTTATGAAATATATTATTAAAGTGGAAATGAATTAATTGAAATTGCAACAATCCACTTGTTCTATAAAACTCAAGCATGAAATATTTTACCAAATTTGTGATTGCCTTTAACAAATTAAAAAATTATCTCCTAGCTTTATACACTAAAGGATATATAAAGAATATAGCTATGTAGACTTAAATACTCAACACACAGGCAAAACAGAAAGTATGATCTCTCTGTGAAAGGTCTAAACCCTGATTTTTAAAATACTTGATAACTTGAAAACCTGTTCAGTTTTTACATATTTTAAACATTCGTATTTTGTATCTAGTGAGACATAATCACATAATTTCAAGAAGTTTCCTCCTCTTTTTCTTAACTAATAATTCTCTATTTCTCAGTGAACCATGAAGGCTTTAGCTGTTACGTACTCAAGTTGGTTATTATTGTCACACAGCCATCACTGAAATTTATAAATTCCCAAATAAAGTTAGATACATGATCCTAAGCTCCATGCTACCCAGACCTTTACCACCTCCACAGACACTGACTCTGCTCCTTGAGGAGAGAGGGGATATAATATTTGGTCCTGTATTTGTGTTAGTATAGGTTAAAATTTTTGTTGAAAGGTGGATAAACTATTGGATGGTAGGTTAGTAAGTGTTCTTCACAAAAAAGTGCATGGGTGAAGTTATCACTCCTGCATTCAACCTAATACTAAATATTAGATCCAAAGAAAATTTTCCTCAAAAGAATATAGCTTAGAAAAAGATAGTGTTAGCAGCTCCAAACTTCCAACCTTTCAGAGAAACATCAAAAATGTGCAGAAACTGCCAGAACAAATTTGTCAGGACTCTGGAAATAGACAAAGGTTTACAGCCACCAAGTGAACAATAAATAAAAAGACAACTAAAAAAGTGGTAGGAAAACTTTGGGCCATTTTTGCTTGCCCTTTCCTTACTCCCTCCCTGCATCATGACATTCTTGAAGATGACAGCCTGTGTTCTCAACACAGGACCATTATTCCAAGTTCTGGAGAGAAGAGAGAAGATCTCATTTACAATCATTATGTGTGTCTATTCAAACTTCTCCAGAGGACTGCCTGAAGGACTGACACAAGGTGATTGTCTTTGTTTTGCCTGTCTTAGAACTCAGGTCAGAGAAGCAGTGGGCATTGCTGTAAAATGTAAGGCAAATGAAAAATGTGCAGTGGCCTGGGGCAAAAAAAAATTACACCTGAGACATAAAATGGCCTATGGCCTTGGGGAAAAAGCTAGGGAAAGTGTTTATTTGGGAAATTAGGGCATTCAAAGTATTATGTATACTGAGTAATTTAAAAATTCCAGGGTGTACTGAAGAATACAAAAAGCTACACATGCCCAAGGCATAATATATTCTCAGAAAAAAGCATGGAAAGTCCCTAAGCTTTCACAAAAATAAAATGAAAATGAAAATTTGCTCCTATATTTTATCTAAAAGTTTTATGTTTTGAGATGTTTTATTTAGATCTATGACCCTTTTAAACACTATTTTTATATGGTGTGAGGTAAGAGTCTATTGTTAAATTGAAAATTTCTTAATTTGTTCAAATTAGATGAGTGCCATTCCATCATATTTTAGAGTGAACATTAGCAAAATCAACACATTTATACTTCCTTCCAATTACATTTTCTCCAATTCCATCTTTTTTGTTTAAGTATATCACCATCCTCATTCTGCTTGATTATAGGGTAGAGTCTTGATTGTCTCTTTTCTCATTATTCTAATCTAACTTATTACCAAATTGTATGGAATTTATTTGCAACATATCATTGGAACTCTTCTTTCCTCTGAATTCATGGTACTGTGGTTCTTTTCCAAGTCAGAACTCCAACAACAGTTTTTCTGTGAACCACTGCAAGAATTTACTATTACTGCCAAATTTACTTATATTGTACACTGGTAACAGCTACTAAAATTCCAGGCTTACAGCCTTTCAACATCTGTGAATTACAAACATGTTTTCCTGGTATTCAGTGTTCTTCTGATTACAACATACTTTTCTAACTTGCTCTTGCTTCTTGTCCTACCAAGCTGAATACCTCCCCCAATTTTCCTGATAATATTAAGTGCTACACTGCCATAACTTGGATTATTCATTTACATTGATTACTTCCTATTATTATGCTACTCCTTTCTATAATCTCTAACACAGATGACAGCTCTTCACTGAAAATTTTTCAGATCATTTTGACTGGAAGGTCTCAATGTTATTTTTTCAGCTAGATTTTCTGTCCTTTATTATCTGGTCTTTTCTTATAGCACTCATCAGTTTATGCCATGCCATAAAGAGCAACTGCTTTTATAGGCTTTATGCCATTTACTGTAGCACAAAGTCCTTCAGAGTAAAATCTACATATGTTATCATTTGCACCCCGGGTTTTCTATTTTAAAATAGTGAATTTGCTACTGAATACACACTGTATATTAGGCAAAGTTCAATTCTGTGCTCAGAAAATAAATGTACTGTTCCTTACAGAGATGAAAGGACCAAAGAAATGACTTTACCATTTCAATCTATCAGAGAAATATAGTCTGCAGAGAGGACACCCTTTCAAAGTTATTGCTGTTTATACAGTGAATGTATGCTTCAATAATTTTGTCTACTTTCTCTACATTTATTAAATTTAATGTATGCATGGGTGGTGGAACCATCTTTAAACTAATATTGGTTTAACAAAAATGAAGATCTATACATCATCAGCTAGATACAAAGAAGGAGACCCATGGATGCTCTTATGATAAAAATCAGTTACAATAATGGTTTTATTATTCTAATGTTGTGGGAATTAAGGGAGAGGAGAGACCAATGGGTGGAACAAGAGGATTTTATTTAGGTGGCCACTGACCCAGCAGATTAACATCCAAAGGCTGAGCTCTGAACAAAGACGGGGCTTAACTTTTATACATGCAACCAAAGGGAATTGGTCAGTTAGTGCTGCGAAACCTGTAAGGCAGGTAGGTAAGCAAGCTTACAGAAGTAGAACGAATGCAATTTATCAAACAGTGACAGGTTTTACAACTCAAGCCAGTTGTTGCAACTCAGGCATATCTTGTGACCTTTGCTGTGCTGCACAGAAGGGAAAAACAGGAACTTACAAAACTTGCAAATATAATTGTGAGAATCGTAAGGAGGGGAAGGGAGAAGCTGAAAGAGAAAAACTTTTTTTCCCAACCTTGCTCTGGGATGGGAGGGAGAGACTCTGGAACCCATCCCTTCTGGGCCCCGGGCTCTGCAGATAATGCTATGAAAGCCTCGACAGAGCCCTGCCCTTCCCTGGGTCTTGGAGTGCGTCAGTCTAGCACAGGAAAACTTTTTTCTCTTTTTGTATCTTCTGTTTCACTAACACTGGAGCCAACTTCATTTAGATCAAAATCTACATCTCTGATTTAATCTACAAGACCAAATAGGATCTGTTCCTTCCTGTTCCTCCAATCTCATATTTCCTGAATGTACTTTGCTCAGTTTGAAATAGTGCCAGTCACTATTCTTTTATGTCTCTGCTTAAATAACTACGATTATGTTATCTAAATAGAACCTTTATGCACTCTTTTCTCTATATTTTATTCAGTTTCTAAACATTACTTACATTATATTGCATATATATTCTTAAATTATCAGCCTCTCTCTGTAGTGTAAGCTCCGTTACACTATAGGAAAGCAGTGTGACTCCCTACACTACTAGGGAAAGTATGTTTTAGCTAGAACAATACCTGCCATGTGATCGTCTTCAACACATTTGTTTAATAACTGAATGGAAGCTGGTGACCTTGCAGTAAATGGTCCCTTGACTGTATGCCAGAGTGATTTTAGTTCATGCAAACCCAGCATAACATCAATTCGGGAAGTCAGTGATTACAGAAAACTATGAAAATATCCCTTAAAATAAGTTATTAATAAGAAAAAATAATCTTCAAGGCGCATGCTCCCTGGAGGGAACCAAAACCTAAAACATTCTCAAAGATGACAAAGTCTTCAAAAACCTGACTAATTAAATCGAAATTGTGCTTTGGCTGTTGTTAAGAGAAATTAAACAAAGATTAAGGTAGAAAAATTTTCTCTCACCAGAGCCTTTGAAAGACAAAATAACATAAAAACTTAAGTAAAAATGTTAGAGGGACAGAAATCTAAGGAGAATAGCAATAATGTGAAAAGAAAGTGCAAAGAGAAAGGGTTGGGTTGTTCTCACCCAATTATTGCTCAGTGTTGTCAGACACTTCTCATTATCTCAATGTAATATATCTTCTTTTTCATGAATTTTCATCTCCATTGTATAATACCTTGAGCCTGAATTAGGCATTTTTAGCTAAGGCAGTAGCATTCAGAGAAAAAGATAAGATTTGAGGTTTATCAGAGTCATCCACACCCTGGCAGTACTCCAAGACATCCATAAATCATTAGAACAGACCTCTGCCTTCAGAGTTCAAGGCTTAGGCCCTATCGGGAGAACCCGCTCCTGATGTTTAACGTGGGTTCTTTTCTATTTCCTAAGTGTCTCGGCTGTGTTGAGAAATAAAGGGAAAGAGCACAAAAGAGAGAAATTTAAAGCTGGGTGTCCAGGGGAGACATCACATGTTTGCAGGATCCGTGATGTTCCCCCAAGCTGTAAAACCAGCAAGTTTTTATTAGCGATTTTCAAAAGGGGAGGGAGTGCACGGATAGGTGTGGGTCACAGAGATCACATACTTCACAAGGTAATAAAATATCACAAAGCAAGTGGAGGCAGGGCGAGATCACAGGACCACCGGATGAGGAGAAATTAAAATTGCTAATGCAATTTCGGGCACGCATTGTCATTGATAACGTCTTATCAAGAAACAGGGTTTGAGAGCTGGTAACCTGTCTGACTACGATTTATTAGGTGGGAATTTTCCCATCCTAGTAAGCCTGGGAGCACTATAGGAGACCAGGGCTTATTTCATCCCACAGGCTTCGACCATAAAAGACAGGACGCCTTAAAAAGGGGCCATCTATAGGCCTACCTTCAGGATGCATTCTCTTTCTCAGGGATGTTCCTTGCTGAGAAAAAGAATTCAGCGATATTTCTCCTATTTGCTTATGAAAGAGGAGGAATATAGCTCTGTTCCATCTGGCTCACCGGCGGCCAGTTCAAAGTTACCTCTCTTGTTCCCTGAACATCACTGTTATCCTGTTCTTTTTTAAAGATGCCCAGATTTCATATTCAAACACACATGCTCTACAAACAATTTGTGCAGTTGACACAATCATCACAGGGTCCTGAGGCGACATTCATCCTCCTCAGCTTACAAAGAAGATGACGGGATTAAGAGATTAAAGTAAAGACAGGCATAGGAAATCACAAGGATATTCATTGGGGAAGTGATAAGTGTCCATGAAATCTTCACAATTGATGTTCAGAGATTACAGTAAAGACAGGTGTAAGAAATTATAAAAGTATTAATTTGGGAAACTAATAAATGTCCATGAAATCTTCACAATTTATGTTCTTCTGCCGCAGCTTCAGCCGGTCCCTCCGTTCGGGGATCCTGACTTCCCGCAACAAGGCCGGGTAAGGGAAAGTGGGGGGTCCAGGCTTGCTTCTGAATGGCAGTTCCGGAGCTGGTTAGGGGAAAAGTGGGCTGGCATTTCAACCAAGGATTCAGACAGTGCAGCAGATTGGGAAACAAAGCCAGTGAATAAAATGAGCATTGGAGGATTGAAAAAGAAATAATTTAGATGGAACTAACGTTTTAGGACAATTTTTCTATCAGCCAACACTCTAGACAAGCCAGAGTGCAGATTGTGTGGCTAGGAGCCCAGGTGTAATGACTATTTCAGACCTCTTGTAATAAGCTCTAATCAACCACTTGGGATAGAACATAAACTCTAAATTGCATGTTAGTGTTGGTACCAGAGCATAAGGTGAGCTAAAATGCACTTGGTAAAAATCCATAGTAATAACAGGAGATGCAGTGGATTTGTAGCTATTTTTTCCACATTTCTCACAGGTGCAAATTCATTTCCAAATAATCTATTGATTTTCTGTGCAAATTTCTGCTCACATTTTATATAAAAATGTATGTCAGTGGAATATTATAAATTAATACTAGAAATTTTCTATACAGTTTCAAGGGACCTTATTATTTTGAAAAAAAAAAAAAAAGATTATTTGTCAATATCTGTGAAGAGTTCCTTGGGTATTGTTTGAAATTTACAGAGAAAAAAGTAACAGTACATCTTTAGTTTTAGTACAAAAATGAGGGCAAAGCAAATATTCTAAATAATAAAGGAATTCTTTTTAGAAAGTTTCAAGTGTTCTTTAAAACGTGGAATAATAAACTAAGTTGTATTTTAAAAAATCTCTTAGTCTTTCTATTTTATTATGTAAAGTTGACAGCATTCATGTATTTATACTAACTTTTTCACTGAATAAGTTCAGAGGTTTAAAATAAAATATAAATCAATCTATTTAATGTATAATCTCTAAGTACACATAATGATCACATTTAAAGATAAACTGATGATATTAGATGAGATGGATCACCCACTTATCAAGACAAGGCCCAAAATATAGCAACTATTATAAGGAACAACAGGCTAAAACAAAAATTGTTATCTCAACAAATCAGTAGTATGTACTGTCACTAATTTTTCTTTAACTAGGTCTTGGAAAATAATGTAAAATATGGTAAAATCACAGATAACACTGAAATATGACATTTTAAAAATATATAGGATATAAGGAGAATTAAAAAAAAAAGAAGCAAATCTTCATAATACACATACTACTTACCTGATTGTGCTGCATTCCTAACTAAAGAAACATTCCCCATATCATGATCATATGGAAATAAACCAAATGTGATCAACTGGCATTTAACCAAACATTGCAAATTAGAGTTTCATCTTTAACACTTTGAGGGAGAAGAAACAAAGCATGTTGTAATTTACAAATATGCAGCAAAAATTGATTCATACTAATACAATGCTATTTAAAGAAATTTGCTTCATGCTTTTCTTATGGCTGTTTGATGGTTTGAGAGCTAATGAATGATATAGAGATTACATAATAATGTAAACAAGTTCTAAAAAACAAAGTGCTAGAAGTCAAAAGGTTACCAGAAATCATAAGCAAGAGGAGAAAATAGCACAAAATATCAACTAGATTATAAAAACTGTGTGAGTCATTAAGCAATAGGTGTATCTATGAATACATATCATAGATTGTAGCTTAATCAATTGCAAAGTAAATTGAATACAGGAATTTAATCTGGAAAACAGAAAACTGTTAACCTTCTGAAGCCTAGATCACATAAAGCAGTTTCTAACTGTGCTAATCTAGCTGAAGCTAGAGAAGTAAAAACACAGCCTTCAAACTCTGCTTTCTAAGACAGAATGGTAATAAGCAAGTATAGATCAGTTTCAGCATTCATGTAATAGGCAGGGTTAGCAACACCATGTTAGCTAGGTGATGAAGAGCAAAGGGCAATGTCCATAGGGACACCCTCCCAAAAGAGAAGAAATTGAGGGACACTGGAGATATGAAAAGAAATACCCAGCACTTTGGGAGGCCGAGGCAGGTGGGTCATCAGGTCAAGAGATTGAGACCATTCTGACCTACATGGTGAAGCCCTGTCTCTACTAAAAATACAAAAATTAGCTGGGCATGGTAGCACGCTCTTTTAGTCCCAGCTACTCGGGAGGCTGAGGCAGGAGAATTGCTTGAACCTGGGAGGCAGAGGTTGCAGTGGGCCAAGATCACTTCACTGTACTCCAGCCTGTCAACAGAGCGAGACTCTGTCTCAAAAATAAATAAATAAATAAGATAAAATAAATAAGTATGAAAAGTGTATATTGGGTATCCAGAAAACATACCTTATAATTTAAGCCATTAAAATTGAGATAATAGCTCAGGGTGGGGGAGTATTTAAAAAATAATCAGCAAAAGCAAATAATGAGAGCTTCAAATATTTAAGGAGGAAGCAAAAGAAAAAGCATCTCCACAAAGTATGCAGAAAACACAGAGAGAGTTAAGAGGAAAGGCAATTAAAGGATGGTAAATGAACAGAATACTGAGACCATTAAGGAAGTAAAGAATATACACCAAGAATAATACCAAGAAAGTTAAGGTGTATAATCAACAAAAATAAATCAAATTATATAAAGGTTAAACAAATCATTAGATAAAAATTATTAAGTCATGCCGTACTCAGATGACAATCAGTCTGTCCTATAGGCAATTAATAAATGTGTTCCTAAAAGTAATTAGCCTCAATATGTGATTTGCTATTGTCTTTCCTCATTTTTCTTTTGGATAAATAATCACATTAAACACACATAAGCACACATATATCAAATACATTTGAGAAACATTGCACAGCATAACGTGCACTATGCAATGTGGCAGCCAATAGCATCTGTGGCTATTTAAATTTAAACCACACTAATTAAAAAGGAAATTGAATTAAAATTCAGTCCCTCAGTTGTCCTAACACAATTCAAGTGTCAATAGCCATATGTGGCTAATGGTTACCCTATTGGATAGTGCATATATAGAACACTTCCAACATTACAGAAAGTAACATTGTGCAGATCTGAGGAAGGCATAATCTATTTTATCATATTAACTGTGCTGAGCAATGTAGGAAACAAACAATGAAGTGTTATTTAGTGATAAAAATGAATGAAGTATCAATACACAAAACCATATATATAAGTCTCCAGGTAATTATTCTGGGTGAAAAATCACACAAAAAATAAATATTGAATGATTCCAGCTATACAAAGCTCTAGGAAATGTAAATCAATCTATGTATCTTTTACACCAGTATAATGCTGTTTTGGTTACCATAGCCTTGCAGTATAAGATACACAGACCAATGGAACAGAATAAATGACTCAGAAATAAAGCCAAATACATACAATCAACTGAATTTTGACAAAGCATACAAAAACATGAATTGGGGAAATGACTGCCTTTACAACAAATGGTGTTGGGGTAATTGCTAAGCCACGTGTAAAAAAATGAAAAGATCCCTCTTTCTCAAGATATACATAAATTAATTCAAGATGAATTCAAGACATAACTCTAAGATCTGAAACTATAAAAATTCTAGAAGAAAACCTAGGAAAAACTCTTTTGGACATTGGTCTTGCCAAAGAATTTATGACTAAAACCCGAAAAGCAAATGGAACACAAACAAATAAATGAAATCCAATTAAACTAAAAAACTTCTGCACAGCAAAAGAAATAATCATTAAACAGATAACCTACAGAATGGGAGAAAATATTTGCAAATTATGCATCCAACATAGGACTTAGTATCCAGAATCTACAAGGAACTAAGATCAGCAAGAAAAAAAAAATAATCCTATCAAAAGATGGGCAAATGACACGCATAGACATTTCTCAAAGATAGACAAGTGGCAAAAAAAAAAAAAAAAAAAAAAGAAAAAATGCTCAGCATCACTAATGATAAGGGAAGTGAAAATTAAAACCACCATGAGATACCACCTTATCCCAGACAGAATGACCATTATTAAAAAGTCAAAAAATAATAGATATTACCATGGATGTGTGTGGGAATGTAAATTAGTACAACCTCTATGGAAAACAGTATGGAGACTTCTCTATGTAAAACAGTATGGAGATTTCTCGAAGAACTAGCAGTAGATCTACCATTCAACCCAGCCATACAACAACCGGGTATCTACCCAAAGGAAAAGAAGTCACTCTATCAAAAACACATCTGCATGTGTCTGTTTGTCTCAGCACTATTCACAAGTTCAATAATATGGAATCACCTTAAGTGCCCATCAAACAACAAGAGTATAAAGAAAATGAGGCAAATATATACTATGAAATATTACTCAGCCATAAATAATGAAATTTCTTTTGCAGCCCCTTGGAAGGAACTGGAGGCCAGTATTCTAAGTGAAGTAACACAGAAATGAAAAGTAGATAGTATAGGTTCTTACTTATAAGTGGGAGCTAAGCTGTGGATATGCAAAGGCATACAGAGTAGTACATCAGACACTGGAGTCGCAGAAGGGAGAAAGGTGGCAGAGGGGTGAGGCACGGAAAGCTACTTATTGAATACAATGTACACTGCTTCCTTAATGGATGCAGTAAAATCCTAGACTTCACCACTATACAATTTTTTTTTCCACCCGAGACGAGTCTTGCTGTGTTGCCCAGTCTGGAGTTCAGTGGCACAATCTTGGTTCACTGCAACCTCTGCCTCCTAGGTTCAAGCAATTCTCCTGCCTCAGTCTCCCAAATAGCTGGGATTACAGGCCTCTATACCTGGCTAATTTTTTGTATTTTTACTAGAGATGGTGTTTCACCATGTTGGCCAGGCTGGTCTCGAACTGGCTGGCCTCTAACTCCTGACCTCATGATCCGCCCACCTCTGGCCTCCCCAAGTGTTGGGATTACAGGTGTGAGCCACTGTGCTGGGCACAGCTATACAATTTATCCATGTAATCAAAGCCTTTTTTTTTTTTAACCTCTAAAGCTATTGGAATAAATAAAACTAGTTAAGAAAAAAGAGGAATGATTGGAGGACTGTGAGATAGGCAACAAGAAATACTAGAACTCAAAAAAATATTATGTTATGGCTGGACAGAGTTGCTCATACCTGTAATCCAGCACTTTGGGAGTCCAAGACCAGAGGATCACTTGAAGCCAGGAATTGAGACCAGCTTCGGCAACATAGTGAGACCCCATCTCTACAAAAAATTTAAAAATTATCCAGCACAGTGGCATACCCCTGTATTCCCACTTGGAAGGCTGAGGTGGGAGGATTCCTTGAACCCTGAAGTTTGAGGCTGTACTAACCTATGATTGAGTCACTGCACTCTAGCTGTAGCAACAGATTGAGACCCCATCTCTTAAAAAACAAAAGAAGTATGACTATGGCAATTGGTACCCTGAAGGAACTTAAGCCATTTTAAGTTATGTATGAATATTCATTTCATTATCACATCACATGATTGTATATGAAACATACTTATGAGAACTGTCTCTTTTTTAAACCAATTCTTCAAAATCAATGGCATTGTGACAATTGTCATCAAGTTAAAATACAACTGATTTTCAAAATATTATGTCTGACAGCTACAAAATTTTCTTAAGAATCAATCCATTAATTAGCCTGGCATGGTGGTGCACACCTGTAATCCCAGCTACTCAGGAAGCTGAGTCAGGAGAATTGCTTGAACCTGGGAGGCAGAGACTGCAGTGGGCCAAGATCACAACACTGCAGTCCAGCCTGGTGACAGAGCAAGACTCCATCTAGAAAAAAAAAAAATCAATTTACAAGGATGGTTTTAGTTAATATCATTAATGTTTCATCTTCCCTACCAAAATTAAATGGCTTCATAGTGTACCTAATTTAATTTGGCTGCTGCATAAAATGTGCCTTATATTTTAATTAATGCAAAAAATGTTTACTGTTTCATTAATCAAAACATGTCAAACAATACACCATTAACTAATGAAAGAAAATCTCAATTGCTCTCAAATAGGTGTCATAGAAATTTTCTGAGTCTAAATGCAATATTTATCACACCAGTTTTATTTTTCTTTTCAAGTGCCAACATCAGTCTCTTACTTAGTTTTTAATAATTCCAAGAATGAAGATGATACCAAATATGGATTTGAATAGAATTCTTTTGGAATTTGTGTAAAACACCTTTTGGCTTCCATTCATGCATTCATTCATTCATTGAGTGTCTGTGTATGTGTATGTATGTGAGAGAGAGAGAAAGAGGGATACTTTGGCGCATACAGCAAATAGAAAAACCTATTTATATAACAGTAGTTATATAATAAAGATTGAGAGATACAAAAATAAATTAATATATACTATATAATGTCAAAAATTGTTAATTGCTTTGAAAACAGTTACATAGGATACTGACTTCAAGAGCAACTGGAATGGAAAGAGGTAGATTAGAAAATGCAATTGGGCAGAAAGTCAAGATGGGGAAGGCAGTGTAAAAGTCTGGAGGAGGACATTCTCTAAGTGCTGTAGGTGTTGCATAATAAATACAACTCTGAGGAAGGAATAAACCTGTCATATTCATGGCAGGAATCAAGTCATGCTACAGGGAAATGTTTGAGTAGAATGGCAGAAGGTAAGTTTACAAAGACAGATAAAGACCAAGGCATGTAGGTTCTCATAAGTTATAATAAGAACTTTGGATTTTATTGTAAGTATGAGAGAAAACCCAAAGAAGAATTTGGCAAAGAGAGTAACATGATCTTATTTGCATTTATAAAAGATTACTCTGGCTGTGTGGGGAATAGGCCGCAGAAGAGCAACCAAAATGAACTAAAGCCAGTTAGAAAGCTATTGTGTTGTTTCAAGTTCAGTATAACTTGAACAAAGGTGGTGGCAGTGAGAGCACTGAAAACTGGTCAGACTTGGGATGCATAGTGAGATTACCCCAATATGATTTGCTGATGGATTAGAGGTGGGTGTGAAAAAAAATTCAGAAATAGCTATATAGGTTTCAGGCCTATATTAGGCAATTTTTACACTGCTATATAAAACTGCCTGAGACTGCGTAATTTACAAAGGAAATAGGTTTAATTGACTCACAGTTTCACCTGACTGGGGAGGCCTCAGGAAACTTACAATCATGGCAGAAGGTGAAGAAGAAGTAAGTACCTTATTATTTATGTATTTATTTATTTATTTTTTGTGGAGATGGAGTCTCACTCTGTCGCCTAGCCTGGAGTAGAGTGGTGCTATCTTAGCTCACTGCAACCTCCACCTCCTGGGTTCAAGCAATTCTTCTGCCTCAGCCTCCTGAGTAGCTGGGACTACAGGTACATACCGCCAGGCCCGGCTAAGCTTTTTTGTATTTTTAGTAGAGACGGGGATTCACCGTATTGCCCAGGCTGGTTTTGAACTCCTGAGCTCAGGCAATCCACCTGCCTCAGCCTCCCAAAGTGCTGGGATTGCAGGCATGAGCCACCGCACCTGGCCACAAGTACCATCTTTACAAGGCAGCAGGAGAAAGAGAGCACAGAGGAAAATCTACCACTTATAAACCTCAGAGAACTCCCTCACTATCAGGAGAACAGTATGAGAAACAGCCCACCTTGCCCCCAGGATCCAGTTACCTCCCACCAGTCCCTCCCTCCACATGTGGGGATTACAATTCAAGATGAGATTTGGGTGGGGACACAGAGCCAAATCATGTCAAGGCTGGAGAACTTCATGAATGACGGCACCACTTACTGAAATGGGGAAGACTGAGGAAATGGAGATTTGCAGGGAAGGAAGGGCATCAGGGTTTCTGCTTTTGACATGTGCTCTTTGACATAATTATTAGAAGTGAAATTGACATGCTGTGTTTATATTGTATATTTAAGTCTGAAATTCAGGGATGAGAACTTGAGTGGGGATACTATTTGGCAGTTACAAAATGGTTTTGTGTTTTACTAAGTTTTTGTTTGTATTTTTAAACTTTGTGTGTGTGTGTGTGTGTGTGTGTGTGTATGCGTGTGTGTGTGCTTGATGAGAGAGAACTGGACAGGAAAAGAGAAAATAAAGAATATCAGTTTCTGTGTAGGGGTAGTGGTATATGTGTGTATTTCCCCTCTGGTGACTTCTATGCCATCTGCCTTTCTGAAGAAAACATATTGAAGAGAATACATTTTTACTCAATTACATTAAAACAGGAGATAGTGACAATTGGGAATATGTATGCAAATTTAGAGAAGACATAGTAACCCTACCTTATCTACAGGGGAGTATGTTCTAAGACCCCCAATAGATGACTGAAAACATGAATAATACCTATATATTATGTATTTTTCTATACACATATACCTATGATAAAGTTAAGTTTATACATTAGACATAATAAGAGATTAACAACAATAACTAATAATCAAATAGAAGAGTTATAACAATATATTATACTTTAAAGTTATATAAATGTGGCCTCTCTCAAAATATCTTATTGTACTGGTACTCACCCTTTTCTTTCATGAGATGATGTGAAGTGATAAAATGTCTTCTTGATGAGATGAAGTAAGGTGAATGACATAGGCATTGTGACATAGCATTAGGTTACTATTCATTTCTGGCAATGCATCCAAAGGAGAATCATCTGCTTGGGTGATTCTGGATTATCCAGCCATGACATTCTTGATGGTTGAATGTCAGGAGCAGAGGATGATGACAACTAAAAGGCAGGTACCATACACAGCATGGATATGCTGGACAAAGGGAGATTCATGCCTTGGGCAGGATGGGGCAGAATAATGCAAGATTTTATCATGCTACTCAGAATGGCATGCAATTTAAAACATGAATCGTGGGTTTCTATAATTTTCTGTTTAGTATTTTCAGACGGCTGTTGACCACTGTAACTGAAATCACAGTAAAACCACAGGTAAGGGGGAACTACAGTATAAAGAGGCTACATTTCAACTTTTGAAGAACAATTCTCCTATTTATCACTAATATATACTTAGTAATATCTTTTAAAACATATGTAAAAATAGGGTTACCTTCGTTGAAAAAATTGAGGGATAAAGGATAATACAGTACATCATGTAATAGAGTAAATAAAGGAGAATAGTGTATCTGTTCAAACCACAAGGATAAATTTTAAATCCCATATTAAATTGCTAAATCATCACCTTTTCTTTTTGTACAGTTTTTCATGAGATTTAGCTGTTGCTGGGGAATGTAGTTTGTTATATTAACCTGGATGTATTCAATCCAGAGATGAAATGATCTCTGATCACCACTTTGAAAACTCAGTGGTGGAGTCGCCTTAGTGTAAAGCATGAATAGACCTCAGCAGTGCAGGAGATGGACCCTATCTGATACCTCTGCTGTCCTGCTTCACATCTGCTTGGGCTCACCTTTGATTCTAGCCTCATGCACAGCACATATTCATGTGTGGACTTTTATTCGCTTCCTTCTATAAACATTTTACACAAGCACGTTCTTTCAGCTTTCACTGTTTGTCCTGGGATTTCTCCCACACAGTGAATACCAATAGGAGGCCTCTTGGAAGGAAGTGAGTTAACTTCCTGGGGATAGCCCTCAACCAGTGGTAGCAAAAGGCCATGTAAAACAGGCTTCTCCCTGTCTGTCCTTATGTGGATAGTACTCAGGGTCATTCTATGTGCTCTTCAGAAAATCCCTGGCCTGGTTGTTTTGACCCTAAATGCACCCTTAATGCTAATTTTTCTTCTCTGTTTTACTATCCTCTGTTCTTCACTCCTATTCCCATGGAGCAGCTTCCACAGAAATCTCATATATATAAGTTTGTGAACAAGGTTCTGCTGTTGGGAAACCTCATGCCTCTCTCTCTGTCTCTCTTTCTCTTATACACACAACACACAGGCACACACCCCCCATCCACCCATTAAAAGAAAAAATTCATTCAGTGATTATTTTCTTACCATTTATACTGCTCCTTAATATATTTTTTTGTTTTTTATTTCTATTCTTAAATATCTAATATAGATGTCTCTATTCTGTTTCACATTTTAAAATTGAAACCCATTACACTTATTTTACTATGTGTTGGTGGATGATGAAAAAAATAAAGTCTAAATGATACCAAAACAATCAATCAGCCTAGTGACTTGGATCAAAATACTTCCTTGGTTCTATGATAATGAAAATGACAGTGGAACACTTTTTTAAAGAATAAATGCCCTCTCTTTTTCTTTACGTCATCACCAATGCCTCTCATTGTGTTAAGCACAGAATAAAAAGGTCTTTAGAACTTACTCTCCTAGGTGCTTTATAGGTAATATCATTTAAAATTTTCCTCACAATTTTTTTTTTGATGTATGTGGTATTTTTATTCTTCTCATCCTCTTTGTGCATCTGAGGCCTAGAGAGGCAAGGCACTTGCCCACATTTATACATCTCGTGACTATGTGTTGAAGGAGTTGGCTATGATTGTTACTATGTAGTATGTCATTATGACATAATATTTTTAAGAAGACATATCTACAATTAGAGTAGACATAATTTAGGTATTTAAGAATGACTGCTTACTGAGTATGATATTTCTTGTATCAGCCAGATAATGCAGGAATAACGTTTCCCAGAAACCCTTTATATTAGTCGTTCTGGTTTAGAGTTGGCTAAACAGAGACTTTTCTATGAGATTTGTAAGGTAAAATTCAAGGGAAATCATTGCTCTCAGAATGTTATCATAGATGCTGTGACCAATGGAAGCAGAAATACGAGTAGTTGCATGTTGTTTTCACTCTCTTAAACTCCCTTTATGCCCAGCTCTTTTCCCCAACAGCCTTTCTAATTCACCAGCAGTAGACCTAGACACATCATCAGATGGATAACTGTAGCCTAAAGGACTCACCTTCATAGTTCCACTTTGGTTGCTGGCCATGTTTCCTTTCTCAGTCAACTGGTTGGTCATGCCTCTTATCATGCAACTCCCCTTTCAAGTCTTCATTTCCCTGGGTCTTCCCACAATTTAATAAAATCAAATGCCTATAATAAATCTCTTATCCTATTACTCACAGTGGTTCTGCTTCTCTGATTTAACTCAGTGATACACGTGTCAGCATATATTTATCCAAGAAAAAAATAAAGGTTTTGATCTTGTCCTCAAATAAAATATTTTTCATTTTGAAAATACAGTATCGTATCAAGTAATCATTTTGGAAAAAATCAAAATGCAATATATGAATTTCCATAATGGTATAACGGCTAACATTTGGAAGGTTATATCACATGTTTATTATTTAAGATTTAAATAATAATGTTAATATTATTTAATACTTAATATTAATATTTAATATTTAAATAATCACATTAATAGTTTTTAATGTAAATACTTAAAGTTTTTTTAAGTATTTAAATACTTAAAACATGCATCACATGTTTATTATATAATATTTAGCATATATTTCTGCATATGTGCTTTTGAATATTCACATTGCTTTGAGATATAGAAAAAGATCATGATGAAAGAGATAAATGACTAACACTGCTATTCAAAAGCTTTAAAATTGTAGTCACCAGAGAGCTTAAAACACAGCAAGACTATTTTAACAATCAATTAAAAAACAGCACTCAACATTTCTAAGAAAAGCCTAAGTCAAGAAACACATTTATACCCATCATGATTTAGGTTTATATAAACTTACTACAGAGAGGACTTTGTCAAGAATCACTGTACAAGGCCGAGCACGGTGGCTCAAGCCTGTAATCCTAGCACTTTGGAAGGCTGAGACGGGCGGATCACGAGGTCAGGAGATCGAGACCATCCTGGCTAACACGGTGAAACCCCGTCTCTACTAAAAAAAATACAAAAAATTAGCTGGGCGAGGTGGCGGGCGCCTGTAGTCCCCGCTACTCGGGAGGCTGAGGCAGGAGAATGGCCTAAACCCGGGAGGCGGAGCTTGCAGTGAGCTGAGATCCGGCCACTGCACTCCAGCCTGGGGACAGAGCAAGACTCGGTCTCAAAAAAAAAAAAAAAAAAAAAAAAAGAAATGACATACATTAAAAATAACAAAAGCAAATAAATCATTGACGGCATTTGAAACTGTTTCCCGACAGATGAATAAAAATACAAATTAGAATAACAAGAGTAGTTAATTAATGATTGTAGTAGTTATAATAAATATATACAGATGTATGCAAATGCTGTACATGTGTGTATATATATATATATATGTCCTATATTTTTTAAATTTATACTTATGTATACCATTTTAAATATTACTGTGAAAACAATTTTTCATTTATGTTATTTCATGTGATTGGATGTAGAGTCAAGAAAGGGACACACATCCAAACAAGTGAACAAAATTATGTCAATTATATAGTTTATTTGATAAATGGTGAAATAAAGTTCTCAAATTATGTGTTTTGAACATGGGAAACATATTCAACATAGATTGTGAACACAGAGTTAAAAACAGAGACTTGTAGTTGAAGACACATAGAAAAACTGGATTATGAAAAGTTCAACAGATGTCTTTATAAAAACAGGTTTAATGTGCATATGAATTTGCATATTACTTGGAGGAAATAGAGTAGAGCATTTCCCAAGTTATTTGATCATAGCTTTTCTTTTGTAGTCATGTTCTACTAAATGTGATTTGGCTCATCTTGGTATAAAAAATAGAGGTAAATAATTTGCCCTCTATTATGATCGCATCTCCAAAGAAAATATTTTCATCTTCTGTTAATAAAAATAACTAAATACAACTTATGTACTCTTACGTTTTACAATTGCAAAAATAGTTTCCGTTATGCAGCTCGTTTTTCTAAATTTAAAAGTAATAATATGGAATGGGGGAAAAACTCTAAAGATGCTTTATAAATGTTTGGATGATTAAAATTAAAACACTCCAGAACTGAATGAGCAGATTTGTCAAGTCAAATTCTCAGCATATATTTGCCTCTGTAACATATGAAGGTAGGGTAGTTATCACAATGGTCCCTAGGGTGCACATTTAGAGATTGTATACCAGGGTACTCTCTGTCCATGCAGGGACTATGCAATGCTCTCGGCTGCATAGTTTTCATTTATGCAGTGTGATCGTTGCAGCCAGAAATTAGAAACAGACTGAGATACAGGCTCTCCTCTAAGTCAGTATTTTTCTTTCCAGAACTAAATCTTAAATTGTTGACCAAAACATTTTCCCCTTGTGGAGATGAAACTCAGGTTTATTAAAGCACCTAGAGGACTGTTCTAGTGACATAATATCATTTTCTTCATATATATAGGAAAAAAATATAGGATATATATATATTTATATATATACTTTGCTTACAAGAAAAATGAATCGACTTTTCATAAATGGTATTTCATGTAACTTTCTAATTCAAGGCACCTGTGCTTGAATCTCACAGAGAATGCTCCAGCACCAGGATGCTTAGTTTCCAATGAAAAGAGAAATTGCAAGTAGAGCCCAACATACATTGTTAATTCTTTCCTATTTCTCTGAACCTTGATATATCTAGCTTTACTTTTTAAATATAATTTTTCTCCTTATATAATATGGCATATTGACATGTCTATGTTATTATAAGATATATTTGCTTTTTTCTGCTTCTCATCTCCCTTATTAAAAAGACAGCAAATGTGCCTTTGATCAAAATAATTCTGTAAGTAATAGTAATGCAAAATATCTTTTCTTGAACTTCTTATAATGGATCTGCAAGTTAACAAATGGGTATGGGTATAATAACAAAAGATTCTGCCTTGCTTGCACATTGCTTTCCCTCTTCTGTCTGATTTTAGGTTTAATTGCCACTCTATTGGGTCTTTCATTTCTTTGAAAGGTGGTGACTTAGATTCCATAAATCTTAATCAAATTAAAATTACCCTAAAATGTAATTAAAGCAATCTGAAAATGATTGCCTCTAAAAGACATCTTGGTATAATGGAAACAGTAGCAAGAGGAGGATTGTCTGGATTCAAATACTCTCTGAAAGATAAATTACGATATTTTGTAAAAGCCATTTTTTAATTACAGGGCCATCATTCATCATCTAGCAAACAACAGCTACTGACAACTTAATTAAAATGCCTAATAGACATTATAAAATTGCTTGTATGATCCTTTTTGTTTGAACTATGCTAGTTTAACAAGACACCCAAATGACCATAAAAAAATTCTTAATATTCAAAATTCTTGTAACTCTATTAATTATGACTGTCTTATCAGTGATCCATTTATACCCACATTACCAGATTCTAAGACACCCGGGCATTTTCTAGCCTCTTCCATTAAAAAGTATTTCTCTACCACTGCTGCATGCATATTTATTTTTACTTCTGAAGATCTTTCAAACACACTCTCAAGCACACAAAAATATAATAAAAGATTTCCTGTAGAATATTTGTACATTTAATCCTCTACCCTGAAAATCTTTGCATTTCTGTCTTCTCAAATAACATTTTAATTCAGTGATTTCCTTTACCTTACATTTACATTTGTTCAATGTAATTTTTGTTTGGGAGGGATTGGGTCACCTGGTATAAACCCAACTTCCTGAGAGACTGGAGGATAATATCAGTCATATGGGCAGCTAATCATGCTTATGCGATGGAATCTCTATAAAAACTATAACATCAAGGTTTGGATGAGATTCTTTTGTTGGCAATACTCCCGGTGTATTGTCACATATTCATACCAGTAGAGTAAAACTGTGCTGACTCCATAAGGAGAGTACAACTGGTAGCTGCATGTTTGATACCCTCCTAGACTCTGACCTATAGTGTCTTTTGGTTGATTTTAATATTTCTTTCTCTTCCATGTAATAAACCATATATGTGACTATAACAGCTTTCAGTGAGTTCTATGGGTCATTTTAGTAAATTATGAGACCTGAAGATTGTTTTGAGAAATTCCCCAAACTTGCAACTGGTGTCAGAAGAAAAGTGGTCTTGCACGGACTGTTCACTCTAACTGTGCAGTTGGCTAAATTCTCATAGTAGTGAAGATCTCATTTTACTTTATAGCACTGTTTTCTTTAAACAAGTATCTATTGGTAATTCTTAACTCATTACTTAACTGTTTTTTCCTGATCTACACACTTACTAATTAATAAGACATACTTAAAGTCTAACATATGTAGACATTACATTAGGAAATCATGTGAGACTGTTGCCTATTGAGGATTGAAGATGGAACAGAGAGAATGAGGAAAATGATTAGTTATTGTTTGACAAACAATATTAGAAAAAAATAATTCAATGAAGAAACTGAAATTGCTTGAGAATGAATGTTTAACACAAAAAATAAAATAAGGAAGAATTTAAAACACTTAAAATTCCACATTGCAGTCTGTCTCACAGACATAAATAAATAATAATTTGACTTCAAAAGAGAAATTTCTGTCCTATTTGGAAGGTATAAATTAGGGATACCCCCAGGAAAAGCTGGTCAGGGGGGTTTACACAAAGCATGCAAATAATTATATGTCCCAGGCTTCAAGTTGCAAAAGTTGCCAAGTTCCAAGTTTTTAGGTTTCAAAAAGATACTATCATGGTTTATCAGCCATTTCTTTGTAAAAAAGAAATAAAGATAAAAGTAACACTGGAAAGTGGAGTAACTGTCTGGGAAAAAAAATAAATTGTCTTTAAGTCTAGAACTGAGATACCCCAAAACGATCTCGCTTATTCAGTTTACTCTAGAGAATGTCTTTGTCAATGACTGAGTAATCTTTCTTACATCATTGAGATGTTTTATCTTTATACAGATATACTTTCAGAATATGTAAAAATAGCCTGAATGCTTTTGGAAGTTATAAAGAAATTCAGACATAATCTCTCATCTTGTCGCCTAAATAGTCCAATTTGTTGATAAACTATCATTTCATTGGCGTCTGTTGTTCTTCCCACAAGTAAAGTGGAGCGCCATGTGTTTCTTAGATGTGATAGTTAAATTCCATGCTGAAGGCTTGTTTTCCAACTCTAAATGGGTTTTAACTAGACCCGTACTCAGAATCTCTAAGCTCCTATTCTTTTCTCTTTCTTTTTCCCTAGCAAATGTAAAATAAACCTGAAAAGAAATGAGCTCATTATGCTTTTTCATCTGAAATAAAAAGAACAGCAATACCACTCAGGGAGAAGCTGATTTTACAGCTTACGGCATTTCTTTTACTGTTTCTCTGTGTTTCTTCTGGAGTCCTTGTATATGAACTTACCCAAATTCTTCAGTCTGAGTCAGCTCGCTGTTAAACTTTTAAGAAGCTCTGGTTATAACTGTAAAATTTTCCCTCAGATGTAGAGACATATTTGGCATTGACATCCTAAATGGTTTCTGACTTGCCTTTAGGTTTTGCTACTCACCAGCTTTACTACTAAGAGCTTCTGAAGTAGCTATTTTTTACGACAAAACTGACTGTAATTGCATCCTTGATAAATGATCCTTTACTGATTTTTCTGTGTAGACGAGAAAGAAAATACATAGCCCAAACTTACCTAATATTCCTCTGAAATCTCATTGAACCATATTCTTTTGTATCTAAGCAATTTCTACATTTAAAAGTAGGAACTTTTTGTAGAGTTTGTAAATTATTTTTCAAAAATTGCATTATTAATTTCCAATGGACCAAAGTATGATTAGTGTACGATGATAAAGGTTTTAAGTAATATTTAAATTTTAATGTGGGTATTCAGAAAATTGAAGTCATTTTTCAGGCCCGATAAACCAGAGATAGACTTACCAAATAATATTAAAAACCATATTGTAATCATTTTATTGTTAAATAAAAATTAATACTCTTAGAAATGATTTTTTTCTGGCATCAAAAAATTAATATTATTTGATAAATATTTATTAAATATCTACTGGTAGATGTGATCAGGAACTTATAAGTTACAGTATGTGAGACATTATCTCTGTCCTTAAAGTATAACATGACTGAGATTAGACCAATACCTGGTATCAAAACAGAGATATAGACCAATGGAACAGAACACAGGCCTCAGAAATAACACCACACATCTACAACCATCTGATCTTTGACAAACCTGACAAAAACAAGAAATGGGGAAAGGATCTCTATTTAACAAATGGTGCTGGGAAAACTGGCTAGCTATACGTAGAAAGCTGAAACTACATCCCTTCCTTACACCTTATATAAAAATTAATTTGGCCGGGCGCGGTGGCTCAAGCCTGTAATCCCAGCACTTTGGGAGGCCGAGTCGGGCGGATCATGAGGTCAGGAGATCGAGACCATCCTGGCTAACACGGTGAAACCCCGTCTCTACTAAAAATACAAGAAAATTAGCCGGGCGAGGTGGCGGGCGCCTGTAGTCCCAGCTACTCGGGAGGCTGAGGCAGGAGAATGGCGTGAACCCGGGGGAGCGGAGCTTGCAGTGAGCCGAGATCGCGCCACTGCACTCCAGCCTGGGGCACAGAGCAAGACTCCGTGTCAAAAATAAATAAATAAATAAATAAATAAATAAATAAATAATTAATTCAAGGGGGATTGAAGACTTAAATGTTAGCCCTAAAACCATAAAAACCCTAGAAAAACACCTAGGCAATACCATTCAGGATGTAGGCAAGGACAAGGACCTCATGACTAAAACACCAAAAGCAATGGCAACAAAAGCCAAAATTGACAATGGAATCTAATTAAACTAAAGAGCTGCTGCACAGCAAAATAAACTACCATCAGAGTGAACAGGCAACCTATAGAATGGGAGAAAACTTTTTCAATCTACCCATCTGACCAAGGGCTAATATCCAGAATCTGCAAAGAAGTTAAACAAATTTCAAGAAACAATCAAACAACCCCATCAAAAAGTGGGCAAAGGATTTGAACAGACACTTTTCAAAAGAAGACATTTATGCAGCCAACAGACAAATGAAAAAATGCTCATCATCACTGGCCATCAGAGAAATGCAAATCAAAGCTACAATGAGATAGCATCTCACACAGTTAGAATGGCAGTCATTAAAAAGTCAGGAAATGGCCGGGCGCAGTGGCTCAAGCCTGTAATCTCAGCATTTTGGGAGGCCGAGGTGGGTGGATCACAAGGTCAGGAGATCGAGGCCATCCTGGCTAACAAGGTGAAACCCCGTCTCTACTAAAAATACAAAAAATTAGCCGGGCGTGGTGGCAGGCGCCTGTGGTCCCAACTACTTGGGAGGCTGAGGCAGGAGAATGGCATGAACCCGGGAGGTGGAGGTTGCGGTGAGCCAAGATCGCACCACTGCACTCCAGCCTGGGCGACAGAGCCAGACTCCATCTCAAAAAAAAAAAAAAAAAAAAGTCAGGAAACAACAGGTACTGGAGAGGATGTGGAGAAATAGGAACGTTTTTACACTGTTGAGGGGAATTTAAACTAGTTTAACCGTTGTGGAAGACAGTGTGGCGATTTTTCAAGGATCTAGAACTAGAAATACATTTGACCCAGCCATCCCATTACTGGGTATATACCCAAAGGATTATAAATCATGCTGCTATAAAGACACATGTACATGTATGTTTATTGCAGCTCTATTCACAATAGCAAAGACTCGGAACCAACCCAAATGTCCATCAATAATAGACTGGATTCAGAAAATGCAGCCCATATACACCATGGAATGCTATGCAGCCATAAAAGAGGATGCGTTCATGTCCTTTGGAGGGACATGGATGAAGCTGGAAACCATCATTTTGAGCAAACTATCACAAGGTCAGAAAACCAAACACTACATGTTCTCACTCATAGGTGGGAATTGAACAATGAGAATATTTGGACACAGGGTGGGGAACATCACACACCAGGGCCTGTAGTGGGTTGGGGGGAGGGGGGGAAGGGTAGCATTAAGAAAAATACCTAATGTAAACGATGAGTTACTGGGTGTAGCACACCAACATGGCACATGTAGACATAGGTAACAAACCTGCACACACGCTGTGCACATGTACCCTAGAACTTAAAGCATAATAAATAAATAAATAAATAAATAAAACAAAATAAAGATTAGACCAATACCTAAAACAGGTGGTAAATAATGATAATTATGATAGTAAGTTTACATAGAACTTACTATGTACCAGGTATATTTTAAGCACTTCAATTACATTATTTAATTTGATTATCACAAGTCTAGGGGTTATTATTATCCACACTCTAGAAAAGAGTCATCTAAAGAGGAAGGGCACTGATTTTCTGAAGGCTTAACAGCTGTCAGATGGCAGGCTCAGATTTAAACCCCAGCAGCCTGGCTCTGGACTCTGTTCACCGCCTGAAAATCAAAAGACAGTAACATTATTGACATTGGAGAGAAAGAACAAAATAGAAGAACAAGATTTTAGGGCCAGGAAATTTTAAGTTCTTGTACTGACTCCACAGTTTTTCAGCTGTGTGTATTAACCTTACTGCTCTATTACTTCCATCATTCATAAAATTTTAACAGCTAAAATGTCCTGAACACTTGCTGGAAATCTCTACTGGTAGGTGTGATGAGAAACTTCCTGACACTTTTCTAAGAAACTTACATGCATTATCTCATCTCATACTTCCAATAAAATAATAAACTAAAAATTGTTCATTTTGTTGCCATTTTGAAGATGAGGAAACTGAGGCCCTGACAGTTTAAATAATTTGCCTTAGGTCACATAACTAGTTTTGTTTTCTCCCCAGAGAGTATGTCTCTACATTAAAACTGTGTATGTCTCCATATACTGTCTTAATCACTATACTATAAAGCTCTAGTACAATGTAGATATACAGATGCTTAAAACAATGTAACTAATACTGATATTTTATATATACATAATTTCAGGTTTGCATATATATATATATATTATTTGGGATATCAGTATAGGTAGAGCAACTTGAATGGAGAAATGAGACATGAGTAAGCCATGTATCTATCCAGGATTCAATTAATTTGTGGTGCAGCCTTTGATTGACTGAAAGGACTTAGAGTTCCAAACTCCTGGCCCCAAGCCATGCCACCATAGTTCTGGACTGAGTGAAGACCTCTGCATTCTGTTGCTCAAGTCTCAGAGATAAAAGGGGCTTCCTTGGCTTTTACTCATAAGAGATTATGAGAGAGCATCATAGTTTCACTGGAGTATGTTGGTAACCTCACTATGGTTTATGGTTTACGCTCAAGAGTAGAATGATAAATGGTATTCAGCCAATTGTTGGGGATGGATGGCCTTGAGATAGTGAAAAAATGAGGCAGATAATGTTTCTAAGAAAATTTTATTTCTTTCTCATGGCTGGTGCTTGGAAAAAGCTAGGTTATAAAATCTCTTGTTTTAAATTATTATTTTTAGTTTTATTTATTTATTTTTTTGAGATGGAGTCTTACTCTGTCGCCCAGGCTAGAGTGCAGGGATGCCATCTTGGCTCACTGCAACCTCTGCCTCCCAGGTTCAAGCAATTTCTGCCTCAGCCTCCCAAGTGGCTGGGACTACAGGCACCTGCGCCACCACACCCGGCTACTTTTTATATTTTTTAGTAGAGATGGGGTTTCACTATATTGGCCAGGCTGGTCTCAAACTCCTGACCTTGTGATCCACCCACCTCAGCCTCCCAAAGTGCTGGGATCACAGGCGTGAGCCACTGTGCCAGGCCTTTGTTTTAAATTATTGTGTGTACTCCGTGTGTGTGTTTATTGATTTAGGTGCTTGTCTGATTTGTTATAGAAAAATCATTTGCCTTAATTGCTAAGACACTCAAATTTAGAGTTTTAGGTTGCCATTTAAGAGGTCTCACTAACTGAAGACATCATTCTCTGTCAAAGCCCAGGACATGTGGAGAGACATGAATTCATATGTTATGTCGTAATAGTAGTTGGAATAGACAGTCAGGCAATGCCAGAGATGAGTAACCAAAAAAAGGACGTTCTACGTCAATTTATACCTTAAACCTTTTCCAGTTATATGTTATTCAAATTATAAACAAATACTCTTTGGGAGATTAAGCCAGTGACATGTTCTTTCAATTAGAATGAAAATAAGACACCCATCTTTACATACACTGCATTGAAATTACTAGATATAAATTATTGAATTCAATATATTCGTACATAAAATTCAGCATCTGCTTTGAAAATTCAATTAATCTGTTAAACAAGGATGCCTATGCTATCACTAACAGCTTAACAGTTTTATTAATATCATAAACAGATTAGGCATTTATCTAACTCTTACCTTGTCTGACCACAACATTAATAAAATGTGTTTCTACCATTATCTTTAAACAAATATCATACTTTCCTATTTAAACTATTAAACAACTTTTTATTTTTCATTTTCAGAATTCAGGGTCCAAAAACAATGTGGTTTATCTCTAGAGAATTATTGATCATTTGAAAAGTCAGAAGAAATTGATACATTCCTCCCAAAATCAATGTAGTCAAATACCAGTGTTTTGTTTATGGACAAATTTAAAAGGTGTCTGCATCTACTGAGTGAATAATAGTTACAGAAGATAAATGTTTACTGATTCTTCTTTGTAACAAGAAATCAGAGTTACTGTACAATTAGACATATACCTACTAGACCAATTGCACCAGGAAACGACTTTCCATTGGGAGAGAACACAGATTATTTTTTTTCCTTTGCCTTTTTAGGTAGTTGAGCTTTATATGAAGACTTCTGAATCTGAAGGTGGTAGACCTGAGTATAACCCTGATACTACTGATGACCTCAGGAAAGAAATACAAACTCTTCAACCCTCAGTTCTCTTGTCTCTACAAGGCCATAAAGAAAGCAATGTCATTAGTTATCATGTAGATAAATAATAGCGTGATAATACATCACATCTGACCCATAGGAAGAACTACATTTTTAAGAAAGCCTATGATTAACTTTTTGCTATGAAATCTAAATTTAACCACAGATTGAAAATCTGGGAAAATATCATCTGAATATACCAGTCATGTATTCAGAATGTTTATACAGAAAAACTTTTTTCAGCTTAAGATAATTTCATTTCTAAATAATTAGATTTAAAACAAATGAGCATATACTGACCAAAACTAAAGTTAGAATTTAACTACTTCTCAACCACTACCTTACAAGAAACTAACTAGAAAAAAATACTACTACTTCATACATACATAATTTTAAAATACAAGTTAATTTTATATGTCATTTTCAGACCAAGAAATATGCTTCTAGAATTGCTGCTCTGAATGTTATAATAATGAATCCATCTGTACATTTAAGGGCCTGTGGATTTTCTCAGTTTTCCTGGTTGCTCTTGGGGTAGTTCTTGGAGCAAAAGTTCACAACAATGTGTGTCTCCACACACTGTTCTGTCTGTCTGAGTGGGAGCTGCAACTGAGTCCTGCCTCCTATCGGTCATTTTTTCTAAACTATTCTTTGGTTTCCTTTTTTTTTTTTTTCTGAAACTATTCTGATCTCCTGTTTGTGGCTTCTTTAGCATTCATCTACTGCCTTTGTTTGATAGAGAATTGAATATTTATAATAGTTTTTTGTTGGTTTTGTTGTATTTTGACAATACACTCCAATTTCATATGTGACTTACTTCTTCACACTTCTTGATCTATTTTACTTTATTCTGAGTGTATCTGAAATGGTTATACTTTTTATCCAAACTGTGGAACTGCAGCATGCTGAGCTATGCCTTTCATTAGTTCATCAAGAAATTGATACCTAAATGGAATGATACAGCCTTCCTAGCCTTACCAACCATATGAAATATTTTAAAACAGACAAATGAATAGAAATAGATTAAATGAAATTACTGTGTAGAGTTGAAGGGTGGCTCATGGAAACCTGACAGTCAATTTTTTACCCCAGCATGTCTAGTGGAACATCATTCAACAACTTCCTTTGTTGCTTAATTGAAGAAATGTTAATTTGATTAGTGCTGGAAGGAAAAAAAAAAAAAACTGTCTAAATTATTGAGTGCATTGGTCTATAAAGTAATAATTTTTTTAAAAGTTTAAAAGTATAATTGACATGCCCATTTTTTCAATTATTACCTTTATAAAATAAATTTAAAACTTGCCCCCCAAATATATAAAATAGTCTTTCTCTTGTCTTTCTTACCCCGGCTCACTAAATTAATCACTAGATCTGTTATGCTCCCTGCTGAAACTGGATTGATTATTTTTTCCTCCTTTACTTTTACCTAAAGTTAAGCCATCCATACAGGTACCAAACCTCAGTCAACAGGAGTGTGACTTTCCCTGTCTGGGCTAATTGTTAATGATTTAAGACATACTTTTTCAAAAAAGCTCTTGTACATATAGCTAAATTGTAAACTTTGGAAAACTGAAGACAGTATTGTTTTTCTTTTTTCAGGGAGGAGATAGTCATTGAATTGCATTTCTTTGGGGAATTATTTACTGAATCAACAGATAATCAGAAATTGTGATCTGTTGGGCTGTTTCTTTTGTGCTTAGTCCAATAGATTAGTAAATGCTTATTTAATAAATCACATATTCATTACTTCATCCCTATACTGAACACCAAGTAGGATACATAGTACTCAATAGATAAGTTGTTTAAAAATAAATGAACACATCAGTGAATAATATTCATTTCTTTAAAGATTGAGAGAGGAAGGATATTTATGGTTAATATTTTGGCAACTGCTCTGAGTAGATAACTCTACTTTCTAGGATCAACCACAATTGTCTATCACTAGAATATCTCTAAAAACTTCCTAAGTAGATGGAGTTCATAATAATTAGGTAGAAAATAAATAATAAATTTTGATAAAATATTTAAATCACTATTTTTATCAATGACATCAAATGACCAAAATGTTATTGTCCTGGGAAACTTGTCTTTTAAAAAAACTTTGAGGATTAGGTAATTCCAGAATAATATTTAAGTTTTGTTTGTTTGTTTTGTGTGTGTGTGTGTGTGTGTGTGTGTGTGTGTGTGTGTGTGTGTTTAGACTTGAGTCTCACTCTGTTGCCCAGCTGGAGTGCAGTGGTATGATCTCAGCTCACTTCAACCTCCATCTCCCCAGCTCAAGGGATCCTCCCACCTCAGCCTCCTGAGTAACTGGGACTATAGGTATAGGTGCATGATATCATGGCACATATATATATATATATATATTTTTTTTTGGTAGAGATGGGTTTTCATAATGTTGCCCAGGCTGGTCTTAAACTCCTGGACTAAGTGTTCTACCCCTCTTGGCCTCCCAAAGTGTTAGAATTGCATGTGTGAGCCACTGCGCCCAGCCACATAATATTTAAAATAAGTCACAAAAACCAAACCAAAAAAAAAAAGTGTCTATGATCAAGAATAGGTGACATTTGCAAGTTACTTTATAAAAGAAATATGTGGCTTCTACAACACTATGTCATATCAACTCTAGTGCCTAATATAGGAACAACCATGAACTTTGAACATTGACTATGCAAAAAAAACAAAAGAGGACAGACTTCATTTTATTGTTTAAATATTCTGTCATCATACTCCAGTATATATTAATTCAAGTTTAAAAGTTTTAGACATATTTATTAATATGGAATAAAATACATTTTGTATTTATGAGCTCATAACCAATAGTTCCATGCATGATGCTGATTAATAGCAGTGTGATAAATTGAAAACATTTTATTTCTCTACGTATTTGATTATGATCATTGATATTAACTAAGAAAATTTCATCCTCTACCAAAATTATAGCTGCTAAAATTAATAAATATTTTACTCTTTTACCTGTAAGATTAAAATAATACCACATTCTCATGAAGATATTTGAAGAATGTATTAGGTTAGATAGATAGAATGTACCTGGCATATATATAAAGAATGCATACATGTAGTGACTAATGATTTCATCATAAAAATTATTACTATTGTAATGGTTATTATGTTTTCTCGCCACTGATCCACATTTAATTTGGCCCTTGACATTGAAGAGTAGGATTTCTGGACTGGTATGGAACTTTTTGGCATAGTACAATTCCTGTACCCTCATAATCCAAGATAGCATTTAGTTAGAATAAAAATATAACTATTTAAAACCTTAAGAATGAGAGATTGAATCATTATGGCTCACAGATTATGTATTAGTCTGTTTACATGCTGCTGATAAAGACATACCTGAAACGGGGTAATTTATGAAGAAAAAAGAGGTTTAATGGACTCACAGTTCCATGTGGCTGGAGAGGACTCACTATTATGGTGGAAGACAAAAGGTATGTCTTACATGGTAGCAGGCAAAAAAAGAGAGCTTGTGCAGGGAAACTCCACCTTATAGAACCATCAGATTTCATGAGACTTATTCACTACCACAAGAGCAGTATGGGGGAAACAACCATCATGATTCAACTATCTCCCACCGGGTCCCTCCCACAACAAGTAGGAATTATGTGAGCTACAATTCAAGATGAGATTTGGGTGGGGACACAGCCAAATCATATTAAATTATTAAAAACAAATTGCAAAATATTGGGAAACAAGTATTTTCCATAAAGACATGTTCAGATTGAATTCTATTTATAAAAAAGCAGCTCTCTCCCAAAAGTATTTCTGTGGTATGCTTAGAGTAGGCAATCATCTTTTCTCTAGGAATAAATTTAAACTAAAAGTCAGCTATGAGGCTGACAACCTTTCTACAGGATAGTCTTCCAAGTCAGAAAGGTCACTAATTTGGTCTATTTGTCATGTTTAGATGGCCTTGAGCTGCTGTCTGTCTAGCCCTTTTCACTTTTTTTTTTAGAGACACAGTCTCGTTCTATTGCCCAGGCTGAAGTGCAGTGGTGTGATCATGGCTCATTGCAGCCTTGAATTCTTGGGTTCAAGCAATCCTTTTGCCTCAGCCTCCCAAGAAGCTAGAACTACAGGTACACACCATCACACCCAGCTAATTTTTAACTTTTTTGTAAAGGCAGGGTCTCACTATGTTGTCCACGCTGGTCTTGGACTACTGGGCTCAAGCAATCCACCACCTTCACCTCCTGAAGTGCTGGGATTACAGACAAGAGCTACCTTGATGGGCCCCTTTTCACACTTTTAAAGAGTTCACCTATAACTTACAGAAGTTTGCTTCCCTCTATTAAGAAACATTTTTGAGGACATTTAACATTCATGTAAACATCTTTAGATCTGCTTTCATTTCTTTATATTGCAATATTATTTATATTCTTTATATTTCTTTCCAAGCTCCTTGAAAGTTTCCCCATACTCCAACCTGTCTCATTCTTATTCAATATGTTCTCTAGTCTTGTTTCTGTTTGAAAAGTTCACTTTGACACACAAATTGATGACATTTTCTAATTCAGAGTTTCCTCTATGGCACAGTTTTTAAAGGACTGATTATAAAGAAACTCCTCCTCCATTAAGCAAAATTTTAGGATTTTACACTACTCTTCAAGCAGCCACTAATACTGCTACAGCTTAGCCTTATGGGTGGCTCTGGGCGCCAAGATAATTTGGTCAAGCCACCACCATCTCTTATTAGGCACAGTGACAATCCTCCATCAATTCAACTCTTACTCATTCTCCTCCTCATAAACACAACATGAAAAGAATATATGTTAAAAAGCTACATTAAAAATGTTAAAAATTAAGATCTAATGTAGTAAATCATTAATTGAGCCCCATGCAGATTCAATGACTGGGGTCCAGGGATAACACTATTATCACAATAGTAAGAATAACTTTATCTTCTATATTACTTGAAACTTTATCCTGAAATATTTAAGAACAAATTTTCTTTTTCTATGAGGAGTTTGACAATTTAGTGAACTTTATCTTTACTGAGCTCTTTATCCATAATTGAAGGGAGAAGGTGATTTTATGGGACTCAATGAAGGCTTTAGTGAAGGGGTTGGATAAATTTAGTTGAGGTGATCTTAGACTTTGATTCCCTTATCACTAAATGTAATCATATTCTAGAGTCTGAATGGTGAAAACTCAAATAAGTAAAAACAAAATTAAGCTGTAGCATTTCATGTCACAAAGACCATAGGTGGCCCTGTTCCTGCTGCCTAAAGGCGTACTTTAAACTAGGTTCACATAGGAACCGGGTTTGGACCACTGTTCTGATTAAAAATATTGGTATAGTGTGGTGTATGAGCTATCAGATATGATCCTTTCGATATATAAATCAGCTCTTGTTACATAAGTACATATTGTGTTTTACACTGTTTTTGAAATAGAAGTCAGTATTTTTGCGGAAATAGTGCTATTATGCCATTAGTTCCTCTAGCCCTGAAATTGGTTGTGGATTAATTCCTTGCCTTGTCAATTTTGGTTTTTTTCCTCCTATGCTCTAAATTCATTATAGTCAAACCCTATGACTTGTGCAAATATGAATTTTAGATATCTAATATTCCTCACTTTTTAAGAATGGATGGGATGTTGAATAATTAGGAATTATTATTGAAGACCATTTATCAGTATCATGATATAGAAGACATTAGGCAGGATATAACTATATGTTCATGTTTTCCAATTTGGTTTAAATTCTTAATTCCTAATATATTCTGTTCACCAGCTCAACTGAAATGCTCAAACATATAAAGAAAAAAATCACTTTAAAATTTAGTATTAGCAAATAATTTAAATTTCTCCTCCTACTAAGAGTCATATTCAAAGTATATTGATCTCAATTCACATCTATTCTAAAATCTTCCATCCAATGTACGTGGCCAGAGAGTAATGCTAATTCTACTTAGCAGTTCCTAGGCATAACCTAGAGTCAAATCTGTCACGTAAGATTATTTAGGGGTACAGACAAGCCTGGACACAACTGTAAAGTAATTAAAATCTTCTTTCAAATTTTTCCACCTTTTCTTTCAATATTCATGTCTGTATTTTTGGTTCATTATTCTTTCCTTCCTGATGCATGTTATCACATGGCAATTCGGTCTTTACTACCCTAAGAACTTTAGCCAACAGTTGCAAAACCTCCTTTCTTGTACTGTCTTCCAATGATAAATAATTGCTGTAAGGCAAATTTTCAGAAATAAATTTTTCAAGGGGCAACTAGTTATAAGGTGAATTTTTCTTATTTTCATCTTAATAAGTCATTGTACCTGCGATCAAAGAATCAATTATCTGCATACTGGTTTGTGCTGTCACATGTGGAATAGCCTGTGGGTGATTCCCACAAATCACATTAGGTTGACAGTAGATGATTGTACTTTTGTCTTTGAGTGGCTCCATTAAAACAGTTGTTTGAAATCAAACCACGCTTCACAATTCCAATGATTACCATTGACATTAATAGGAAATCAAGGATATAGCATATTAAGTTGCCTAAAAAGCAATTTATTTGTTTTCAACCAAATCTTTCATGATTTTAGCTATTTTCATATTTAATTTTAAAACAATTTTCAGTGAAAACTGAGTAGATACTAGGCAACTACCTAAATCAAACAGGCTAGATTTACTTTACTCTGAGCGAAAGTTTGTTTAATCAATGGGACTGTTGTGAAAAAATAAAATTGAATGATGAAGTAAAGAATAGAGACCATTCTCAGCATTGGAAAAATCAAAATAAGACAATCAGGAGGAAAAATTTAGAAGTTTGATGAACTTCTAAAACCACTCACATTTGCTCCAAGTATTTAGAAATACAAAGAGCAGAGAAGAATGCATTCAAATGTGGAACTCTGTGTTGCCCAATCTAATCGAATATTTAAGGAGACAGTTTTGAAAAACTACAAACAAAATGAGATTTATTCATTGAGCACCTCAATATTATATACCAGTGGAATGCTAAATTCATAATTTGAGAACATAGACACTCAACACAGGGATAATCACTTATCAAGGGATCCAGAACAGGACAGGAATCAGGCAGGGGTCACTTTGCAGTCATTCCTGAATAATAGCTTTACCAGCTATGCAGTTATGGAGTACCTGTAGGTATCACCAATATCACATTATGGTTCAATGCATAGTATATTAAAAAGACAATAATCATTAGCATCTATAGAATCCTTAATATGTGGCAGCACTGTGCTAATCAATTGTATTTATCAATGATTTTCAAGTTGCCCACTAGCTACTAACATCCAAATCAATGTGATCCTTACAAAAAAAAAAAAAAAAAATTGCATTATCTTGTCTGTGTTCCAGATCCTGCATAAGAATATCAAATGGATACCTATTCTGCATTTTAACATGTGTCCAGGTGATTCTTATGCAAACTAGGGTTTGAAAAACTTTGGTGTATTATTTCATTAAATTTTTACACCAACAAAATGAAATAGGTAGTATTGCTCCTATTTAATAAGTGAAGAAATCTATCTTTTTACTTAAATGATCCATAAAAACACAGTTATTTAAATACAAAGATAAAGGCCATAAATTTAAAAAGTTAATATTTAAATGTATTGATATTTTACTTCTTATATGTGTTTTGCTTTATACTGTGGATTAAATTCCAATACTTTTATTGAGCTAATATTATATGAGTGATGTTATTAGAAAGAATATTGAATTGAAGGTATTAAAGAGACATATACTTTTCCTCCCTGACTAGGCACACATTTTTTCCCTATCTTTACAGAGAGAGCAGAGGAACTGAATCTCACATGTAGATAAGCCATTTACTTTTACAAGCCTGGAAACCAATCAAGTTGGGAAGGAAGCCCTGTCATGACTATGGAAACACTTGCAGTTAGATCATAACATCAGAGTTCAAAAACAGGAGAAAAAGCAGTATTGGGAGTAATAGATTTTTCTTTAACTTGATGGGATAAAATACCCAGGAATATGGCAGCTGGAGTGGCAATTTAAATTTTTGGCTAGAAAATGAAAAGACTCTGCCATTTCTCATCTATAGTCATCAACACTGGGCATGTGGCCGTATTAGAGATGTGGCTTTCCAGGCAATTTAAATAATGGAAGTACAAGTTAGACATTCCCTATAAACACAAGGGAATTTACTAAAACCTGTGAAAGTATAGGATTGATGGGCAGTTCAGAGATCATCTGCTGGGAGGTATGGAACAAAGGGAATTTGTCACCAATTGTCCTTTACTGGCAGAGGTTTTAGATTAGGGAATGAATTCTTTCATGCATAGTATTTTGACTAGTTCACAGATAAAAATCATCACAGCAGACTGCAGTTATCACGGTATGGTGGCTGCCTAAAATGACTGAGCTGGAATGGAATGGTAAATGATGCTTTTGCTTTAGAGTAAATAAAGTGATATTTGATGAGTCTGCTTGATGCCTTGCACCCATTTTGCCTGTTTCCAGCTGTGGGGTGCTGCTAATCCTTTAGTATCTGGAAGGTAAAGAGCTTCTGAGAACTTGCAGCATCATCTTTTTGAAATATAAAATTAAATAAGAGAAAATAATTCCTTAGTTAAAAAAAAATATTTTTTGATTGCAGTATAAACTTCAATTCAACAGACCTGGCAAAGAATGAAAGCAGCCTTTTACTGTGGGTAAGCTTGCATGTGACATGAAGGGTTTGTTCATCTGGATATACATAGTAATAGAGGGGTTTTCTACAATCACTAAATGTGACTGAGTGAGTCAAATTGTGGCAGTTCAAGCTTTGGAACTTGAATTAGAAATGTTTCCTTTTTGCAATCATTACATATTTTAGAATGAAAATGAGCAGTATGGAAAAGATGATGCTCCATCTATATTTCATTAAATGCACTTATAAAAAATTATACTCTCTAATTTGTTAGTGTTGATGCTTACAGAACTACCAACTGCATTTATCCAATACATAGCAATGACAGAAAATACATAAGTAGAAAATAGATAATTTAAAAAATAGACATAAACACAAAAATCATGTCTGTCACCAAGGATGAGTATTGGCAACAAGCTTTTGGATTTTGAATCCAAAGCGCATAATTGGCGTCTCATTTAAAGAAAATGCCCCACCGCAAAGAACATAAGCCAGATTCACTTAATGAAATAAGACTCAGATTCACAGCCTAAAAGGCTTTGATTTCTACAAAGTCTTTTACCTGAAGAAGCATTGGAAGGTTGGCATGGATTAATAGAAAAATTTGGAGCAAATTGATTCAAAAAATTGATTCAGACTTTGACCCAATATCACATTTGTGACAGACTTTCTAAGCCATCAACCTGAGAGGACCTTTGGAGGCAGAGTAGAAAAGCAATCCAAAAGAGTACTTTAAACAAACCTGCACATTATGCACATGTACCCTAGAACTTAAAGTATAATAACAATAAAAAATAAATAAAATTTAAAAAAAAATTTTTAAAAAAAGAGTACTTTAATAGGGAAGGCAAGCTATAGAAATCAAAAGAAAAAAAATATCCAAAGTATATAAGGAAATGAAGACCTACAGGCAATAAAACAATATTCTTAAAATTAGTTTTCTGTAGGAAATGTGAAAATAATTGTGAAATTTGAAAATGAATTTAAATTAACATGCATAGGCTCTAAAATCAATGAAATAAAGCAAGTTGTAAAATATAACAATAAAGTGCAAAAAGGGAAGAATGAAAGGAAGGAAAAGAAAAAAAAGAAAGGAAGGATATAAGATTAGATGAACATACAAAGTAAATGCAGATCTCAAAATGAAAAATATAGCCATTTCAATAAAAAACAAAAATAGTAACAGTCTATGAGTGTAAATAAAGCATAATAAATGTGACAAGGAAGTGAAACTATAGAACATCATCATGAATATTATCAACATGAAGAAGATATTATATTAATACAACAATTTGAGTGACAACAGAGTTCTCATCAACAATAGAGAACATTGATTAAAGGGCTGAAGTATGTTAGAAATCTATATTATGGAAAGATAGCAGGCTAGAGTTAAAGCAAAATTAAAACTATTTTGAGACATATACCTAATAAGTGATTTTAAGCCTTTTCCAGTTTGCCCTGAGAATATTCACCAGTAGCATTTGTGACTGCAGTGCTTACCCAGAGATAACTTGGCCACGCAATAGCTCACTTTTGTTATCATTTTCGCTTTGCTCTAGTATATCAACTTTGGAAACAAAAGCCATCATTCTGTTTATAGCGTTCTGTTTTTAGTAGTATTTCCATTTACAAAATATACTAATTCTTGATCGCTGAAAATGTTAAATCTTAGAAAATGTAGCATTCCTATGTGTGATATGTGTGATATTACCATCATTCTCAAATGGTTGTTGGCTAACGATTCATTTGATGAATCAGATTTTTCCAAAATAGACAATGCCGATGATTCAGATGATTCTGATGTTACTTCTCTTTAGAAATAACTCCAGGAACAGTTTTTTTTTTTTTTTTTTTTTTTTTTTAATTTTTTTCACATTGAAAAATCAGTCACATTTGCTTCAGTCTCAAAGAGCATGATTAGGTAAAATTAAATAAATGCAGGGAGTGAGTTGCACTTTTTTTTTTTTACGAGCGAAGTGTTAATGCATACAAAATTTATCTGAAAGAAGTATTAAGTGATTAACTTTAATAAACAGAAGTGCACCACTGAGGAAACAATGGAATGGATGTATCTATAATGATAAAATATGCTGATAAAATTGACTGTTAAAAAACGTGTAACTCTGGCCGGGCGCGGTGGCTCACGCCTGTAATCCCAGCACTTTGGGAAGACGAGGCGGGTGGATCACGAGATCAGGAGATCCAGACCATCCTGCTAACACGGTGAAACCCCGTCTCTACTAAAAATACAAAAAATTAGCCAGGCGCGGTGGCGGGTGCCTGTGGTCCCAGCTACTCGGGAGGCTGAGGCAGGAGAATGGCGTGGGCCCCAGAGGTGGAGCTTGCAGTGAGCCAAGATTGTGCCACTGCACTCCAGCATGGGCGACAGAGCAAGACTGTCTCAAAAAAAAAAAAAAAAAAAAAAAAGAGAAAAAACGTGTAACCCTAATTTTTAATATAGCAAAAAAGTGTGGGATAGCTTGGGAAAGGAACTTTAAGTGACTAATAAATGAAACAATGATTTTTATTAATTGTAGGAAGCATGCTACTGAATAATTTAGACTTCAAAATTAAATATATGTATCAATTAGAAAGGTTACCAATACATAATAGAATTACAATGAATTCCTTTCAAATTTCCTCTCAAATTTTAATAACAATGAAGATTACTGATAAAACAAATTTGTCAATAAAACAGAGCTAGAAAGAAAGAGAAAGAAAAAAGAAAGAAAGAGAAGGAAGGAAAGAAAGGAAAGAAGGAAAGGAAAGGAAAGGAAGGGAAAGGAAAAGGAAAAGGAAAAGGAAAACAGAAAAGGAAACGGAAAGGGAAATGGAAAGGGAAACGGAAAGGGAAAGGGAAAGGGAAAAAAGGAAAAGGAAAAGAAAAAGGAAGGAAGGAAAGGAAGGAAGGGAGGGAGGGAAGGAAGGAGGGAGGGTGGGAGGGAGGAAAATAAGAACAAAAGTAAAATATGATTAAGAGAAAAACAAAAGGTGATACTGGAATAAGTTAGATAAATTAGGAATTATGTAATTCTGACAGATTAAACAAAGTTATTAAAAAGTAGAAACAGATTAGTTTTACAAATAACCTATATGCTTCTTAGAAAATTATTTTTAAAATTCAACACAATTTAATAAATGAGTAATAAATATTCTGTTTTTCCATATGACTTTTAGGAACATTTAAGTCTTTTAAAAAGTTGGCAATTTCCCAGATATATATGTGTGCATATGTGTGTGCCTACATATATATTTAATTTTATACATTTGTATATAGTGAAATATGTATACAATGAAATATATATATATTTTAGGAGATTTTATAGCACTAGGTTATTCCAGTCTAAAACATGATGGCTTTTCAATTATTTATATCTTGTTTCAGATTCTTCAATACAATTTCATAGTTTTTGTAATAAAGTCATAAAATTTCTTATTGAACATGTTACACAATACTTTAAAGTTGTTCAAAAGTATTGTGAATAATTTTTAGCATTCAAATTCAAATTCTTGGGAATTTGTGGGTTTTCTTAATTCTAGGAAATTTTTAAAAATCTATTAAATTTGGATTATTAAACTTTTTTTCTAGCCTCTTAGTTAATTTTTTTCTCTTTAATAGAACCTAGAAGATTTGCAAGGTTAAAAAAATTACAGGATTTTGAGTGAGACCATTATCTCCTTTTTTCCCAATTGTCACTTATCCTTTACTTACTACATTTTCTAGTGTACTGAAGACAATGCTGAGCAATAACAGTTACCTAAATTATCCTTCCCCTTTCCAGATATTAATTGAAATACTTTAAGTTGTCACATAGACAAATGTTTCTTTAAAATAAAAGGTAAATATTATTATTATTATTATTATTATTTTTATTTTTTTTTTTTTTGAGATGGAGTCTCGCTCTGTCGCCCAGGCTGGAGTGCAGTGGCCGGATCTCAGCTCACTGCAAGCTCCGCCTCCCAGGTTTATGCCATTCTCCTGCCTCAGCCTCCCGAGTAGCTGGGACTACAGGCGCCCGCCACCTCGCCCGGCTAGTTTTTTTTTTGTATTTTTTAGTAGAGATGGGGTTTCACCATGCTAGCCAGGATGGTCTCGATCTCCTGACCTCGTGATCCACCCGTCTCGGCCTCCCAAAGTGCTGGTAAATATTATTTTTATATTTGTTTTCCTTTTTTCTTTTGTTTTCTGTTTCTTTTTTTTTTTTTTTTTTTTTGAGACAGGGTCTTGCTCTGTCCCCAGGCTGGAGTGCAGGGGCATGATCTTCTTGGCTCACTGCCACCTCTGCCTCCAGGATCAAGCGATTCTCCTGCTTCAGCTTCTGGAGTAGCTGGTACTACATACAGGCACATGACACTATGTCCAGCTACTGTGTTTATTTTCTATCCTTATTTTATTTAAGGTCTTTATTAGAAGGTTGTGCTGAAATTAAAACATTGCCATCATTTTATCCCATGGATTATAGAAAAAGGAAAATAATTTAGGAAAATTCAAAATTTTTAAATGATTTAAATCAAATCTAACAAACTGCCAACACTGAGAAATCCTTAACTTAATAATCTACCTCAAAAACTTAAAGAGATTAAAATATTAAGCAAAGAAACTTTAGAGACATTTTATTTTAAATGGAGAAGCCAACAAAGACACTCTTATTAGTATTTTCCAAGAAACCCTAAACACTGAATGAAAATAATTAAAGAACACAAAGGAAGAGATAAAAGTATTGTTATTCAAAGGCACTACATTTTTTACTTAGAAAAAACATCAAAGATATACAACAGCTAAAGCAAGCTCTCCAACGCATGGCCTGTGGGCCACATGATGCCAAGGATGGTTTTGAATGCAGCCCAATACAAATTCATAAACTTTCTTAAAACATTATGATTTTTTTTTTTGCAATTATTATTCTTTAACTCATCAGCTATCATTACTGTAAGTGTATTTTATGTGTGGCCCAAGACAATTCTTCTTCTTCCAATGTGGCCAGGGAAACCAAAAGATTGGATAGCCCTGGAAGTTTAGTCTTCTAAAAGGTTATATGATACCAGAAATAAAAAAAAATTATTGATCAACGACATATCTATTCATCAGCAAAAGCAGTTAGACCAAGAATAAATTCTTCTGTGTTCCTAAAAATGTGCAAAAATGTAGTTTATAAAATCTTTTTTGGATAATAAAGTGCATCCTAGACAAAAAGCCAAATATGTTTATACTGTGTTTAAAGATAATTCAATACCCAATGCTGTCAATTCTATTCAATTTATTCTACAAAAACAAAGTTAATATATTCATCAAGATTTTACTTTTCTAGAACTAGAACAATTTTTCAAAACCTCTTAGGGTTGAGTGAATGCCCAAAAATACTCAAAATAATTCTGAAAAACATTGTAAGGAAGAGTAATGTACTGCCAAGTATTAAAACTTATTATAAAATTATAATATCATAACTTGTTATAAATAATCCAGTATATTGTTGGGGGAGAGATAAATATACAAAATTACATTTAAAAAACCCAAAAGGAACAAGCAAAAAATTCTCAGTTTCAAACCCAAACATATATGAGGTTTTGCATATCATACAAAAGGTAATACAAATCAGCGGAGAAAAGATGGGCTATAGACTTTGGCAGGTATCACTAATCTTTACCAATATCCAATTCTCTTTCCCTTCTTGTCACATCGAAGTCTATTTTTTTGGGGTGTGGGGGCACATTTTTGCTGTTGGTTAGACGATGTGATGAGTTATGGCCAAAGAAATGTCAAGTGAGCTGGTGTGAAGTACTAGAAAGTCCATGGAAAGTCCCCTAGTTTTCTTCCCTAAATACAGCCATTATGAATGGGGTTCTGAGTCATTATGTGAGAAAATCTACTTTAGAGAGAGTTATAGTAAATTACAGCAATCTTTAGAAAAGGAGAAATAACATTTTCCTTGTACATAAACACAAAGATAGAGAAATTGTTGAGTGTCACACTATAATTGAGCCTGTTCTGCTAATATATACACATACTATTCAAATAATCAGTTATGTTTATGGATAAAATCAAATGATATTGATAAAAATACATACACATACTTACATTCATAAATTTGAGGGACTGGAAACAGAGTTTATAAAGCAGGGGACTGATACAGGAAGCAATAGAAGCTCAGGGAAACCATGTGATGATGTTGTAGTTAAAAGAGATTTTAAGAAAGGTGATACTTACTGTTTTGAAATTGATTCCTTTAGAGAACACATCCTTTTTGCTCCCAAAACGTGAGTAAAATCTGCCAGTTTCACAAATGACTTGATATAAAATCACACAAAGGGCTAAACCTCATATAGATACCAGATAGTAAATATCAAAACAGTATATATTGAAGCAACAGTCTATCACTTGAAGCAATTAAGAGATTGGAAATTAAATAGAAATTTGTGTAAGTGTGAAGATCTTTGGATTGCTTTAAGCCGTGGTAAGGAGAGTTATAGGAGAAATGTTGATTGATTTTTTTCTTTAAGGTCTTAAGGGATAGTGGAGTTGTACCTAGCAGTTAAATTATTGGAATAAAACAATGGAGAAAGAAACAAAAAAGATTGTGTTTTTAGAGGATAAATTCTATAGACACATAGTGACCTGGCCAGAGACACTGCAGTCTGTTGTAGTCACCTGACTCCAGAGAATAAGAGCAATAACAAATAGAGTCAAAGCATCATTCATTTTCATTTACTTGGTGAACTGACCTTAGTTTCATCCCTGACAATCATACTAAACTCACCATCTGTGCAAAGCAAATGCAGTTTGGGAGTCAGGAGTTCATGCTCTACTATTGCTTTATCAGTTTATTTCACAGATAATGGCACCTTAATTATTATCAATGACCTGCATGCCGTTGCTTACTATTCCTTCTTAGATATGTCTTTCTGAGTTATTCAAATTGTATTGGTTTTTACCAATCTGACTCTTCTAGGAACTAATACCTACATTTCTATAAGACAGGAATTCTTCTACAAGACAGAATTCTAGGAACTAATATCTACAATTCTATAAGACAGAAGAATTATCAGACTGATTTTTCAGAAAATAAATTATACATGTCATTTTCTAGTAAGTTTTTGATAGTTTCAACTAATAATAGATTCTAAAGAATTTTCTAAGTTAAAAAAGAAAACAGACAAGAAAATGTCTGGCAATGCTAATTTGGATTAAATTTGTTTAGAAAAAACACATTATATAATCTTTGAAGTACAATCTATTATGGTTAAAGAAAAGCACTTAGATTATCTGGTTCTTAATTTATATTTTAAACAAAAGTAAAAGCACACTTATTTTGCATACTTATTTAATTATGTCTATTCATTTTTCATCTTAGCCATGTGATTTTCAGAAGCGATTTCCACAGACATAAGTAACTTTAATCTCCATATATTGAAATATCAGTGAGAAATAAACACTTCCTGTTTAATGGCTTTAACTAGAGAAACGCTTATGTTGATTAATGTCTACCAAGTTTTCTTTGATTTACTTGGAATGTGTTTTTTCTTTTCTTTTTTTTTTTTTTTTTTTGAGGCAGAGTTTCACTCTTGTTGCCCAGGCTGGAGTGCAATGGCACGATCTCGGCTCACCGCAACCTCAGCCTCCCAGGTTCAAGCAATTCTCCTGCCTCAGCCTCCCTAGTAGCTGGGATTATAGGCATGTGCCACCAGGCCCAGCTAATTTTGTATTTTTAGTAGAGATGAGGTTTCTCCATGATGGTCAGGCTGGTCTCAAACTCCCGACCTCAGGTGATCCACCCGCCTCGGCCTCCCAAAGTGCTGGGATTACAGGCGTGAGCCACTGCGCCCGGCCTGGAATGTGTTTTTTCTACAAACGAATAAAACATTATGACTCACACCTGTGAGTGTATGGGATGATTTTTGTCCTCTCTTTTCTCTCATGATCTGGTTGCTAAATATGACTCATCCCATAGAGGGACATCATGGATTGATTTTCCAAGCTCATTCAAAAGTCTCCACAATTTCAGAGGAAACCTTTCTGAACACATTGGAAATCTTAAGTAATTGCTTTGCTCTAGCCTTTATTTAGGACCAAAAAAAAAAAAAAAAAAAGTTACCTTTACAGATGAACTTATTTCCCTGAGTTTTAATTCTAACGCCACAGAAGCCAGATCAATGGCAAAGTTAAAATATAACTTTTGTGAGAGATAAATTAGAAAGTATTTTTAAATATTGGTAATGTATTAAAATGTCTGTTTCAATCCTAGCTTTAAAAAAAAAAAATGGCTAGATGATATTTGTCTCCCCTACTGAAAACAAAACACAATGATCCACTTTCATTTAACAGTCCCCATGCAAAGATGTAGGCACTCCATTTTAGGTCATATGTAATGCCCAGGCTTAACACTGTTCATCAAATTCTCTAGATTATATTGCCCCCAAATCTTAGAACTAAGTTTACATTAGTTTTTACTCTTTTTATCTATAGCCTATAACTCTAATTTAAGATGTTTTTATATTTACAAAATTCTAAATTAATATGTTTTTTTAAAACAACTTCCCAACACTCACCCCTCTAATATTTTCATAATTACTAATCGTCTGTAGTTCTGTGAATTGAGTGTTCACTTCCATTGAACATTTCTCTCCTTGTGTTGAAAAACCATTAGTTAATATAATAGAAATGCAGTTAACAAGCATCCTCACTGGAATATGTAGATTTATTTAATTAAGCGAACAGTCCTTTTCGTTTTTTTAAAAGGAGCCACGTTCATGTCTTAGGTTAATCTTATAACCAATTGTTTTGATAATCATTCAGAACATGTATATAAAGTTTCCATAAGATCAAACATCTGCCTCCCCTCATCTGTGACACTTTGAAGGAGTTGATTGTAGCGTTGCATTGAGGAGTGTGGATCCAGGAGTTCATTGCTGGTGTTTGACAGCTGGATCTACTGCTTATTATGTCTGTGTCTTGAGTTGAGGCACCAAATCTATCCCCATCGCAGTTTTTTCCTTTGCAATTATTATTATACACACTATTCGTACTCTTTACTGAACTAAGAAATAAGAATGTCCCCAAAAGGATTTTTTTTTTTTTTTTTTTTTTTTTTTTTTTTTTTTTTTTTTTTGAGACGGAGTCTGGCTGTGTCGCCCAGGCTAGAGTGCAGTGGCGCTATCTGGCTCACTGCAAGCTCTGCCTCCCGGGTTCACGCCATTCTCCTGCCTCAGCCTCCTGAGTAGCTGGGACTACAGGCGCCCGCCACCACTCCCAGCTAATAGTAGAGACAGAGTTTCACTGTGTTAGCAGGAAGGTCTCGATCTCCTGATCTGGTGATCCGCCCGCCTCGGCCTCCCAAAGTGCTGGGATTACAGGCGTGAGCCACTGCGCCCGGCCCCCAGAAGGATTTTTTAAATGGTATTATGCAGTCACATTAAAATTTAGCAGTAAGGCATTTTAAAGCTACTATTCCAGAAAAAAAAAAAAAGATAAAAATTAATCTTTTCTTATAATTAGAAAAATGGACCAGATCTTTGCAAGTATTTTACCTATCTGCAATGAAAAGAGATGTAAGACTGCAGATTTGTATATTAAATGCCTGCACTATAAATCTCAAAACATTCAGTTCTCCAGTACTAATTATTTCATTATGAAACCATAGCAAAATTCCTAAAACTTTCAATATTCACAAAGATGTTTAAGCTTCGCAGAGTTGAGCTGGATATCAGTCAACAAATACCACTTGGGAATAATAGGTAGAAGTCTCTTTCTTAGAAACCAGGATGAAATAAAGAGACACAAGAGAAGATAAACCTTTAAATGGCTTTCAAAGTACTTGGGGAAATAAGACACATTAAAAGAAATAATGATAAAAAGCAGCAAATATCTATTAAATTAATCATTTAGAAATCTAGTTACAATATCCATACATTTTAAACACGCGTTTTTATATTATTTATGATTTGCAAAAGATTTATTGAAACTCAAAAGATTTGTTTTTGAGTTTTCAAAAGGTCATAGAGCAGGACCGACCTGGATTCAAATTCTGGCTCTACTACTTAGTAACTATATCTTATAGGGAAAGTAGCTTACCCTTGTTTAACCTCGGTTTCCTCAATGGTACAAGGGGATAATAACATAAGGTTTAAGGCTAACTAGATAAATAGTACACTGCTTGGTCCACAGTAACCATTCAATAAATTATCATCCACAGTGTGCCAGGCACTGTGCTAGACCGTTATGACCCTGGCATGGATAATCCAATGTGAAATGCACAGTTTAACACTGGCCATATGTATTTATCCTCATTGGTGAAAACAGAGGGACTTTCCCTCTGTTCTTCAGTAGAATTACTAATCTTTGATTACTCATCTTTGTTGATAAGGAAATCCTGGTGTTATTGCTCTGGAGCACCACAAAGAATTGTTCATGAATTAAACAGCTATTACACAGTTCAGTTCATATAAGTTGTTTTGGCAAGTTAATAATTCCTCGAAGTCCCTTCATAGTCTCTCAGAGTGAGGTGTGTGTGTGTGTGTGTGTGTGTGTGTGTGTCTGTGTCTGAGCATAGCATGCAGCCTATCCCAAATTTGGTGGAAATCTCTTTAGCCACTTTTGAAGGATACTGTAGCAGACAGACAGACTGAAACTCATCTGTTCATATAAGTAATTAATTGACATGAACTGGAGTCTGTTCTGAGAAATGTGGTAATCATGGTTTGTATAACTAACTGTAGGAAACTAGAGGAGAATCAAATCTCTGTGAGTTTCTATGAACATTGAACTGGGGCTGGAAGGAGTGAGAGAGAATTTAGGGAATTTAAACTGCCAGTGAGAAGGAATGACAGTTTATTACAGAGTAGATAGAAATCTGTCTTTGTTTCAAATTAACAAATATTTATTAAATTACCAATAAATATCAGATGGTGCGTTAAGTACTGGGGATATAGCAGTGAAAAAGAAAAGACATTCTGTGCCTTAAGGGAGCTTTCATTTAAGTAAAAATGAGACGGAAACTGGTAATTATAAATAATAACCAGTATTTTTATGGGATAACAACAGAGGAAGTGTAGGTAACATGGTGCTGTGGGACCCATGGCAAGAGCACTTAATGTCACTGTCAGGAATCACAAGAGACTTTCAGAAAGAAAGAGGAGTCTGAAGAGATGCAGATATGCACAGGGCTGGGCAGTCAGCGGATGAACGACATATTTAGTAAGAGTACAGTGTCTCTCCAAGTGTACTGGAATGAGTGGTCAGCAATTTGTAACTCATTTTTCTGACATATTTGACTTTATCAGAGAATGGGACTTTTCTCTTTTTTTTTTTTTTTTTTGCTTCTATAGCTCATGACACTTTTCTTTAACAATTGTCTCAATTATTAAAGATACTACTGCAGTCATCAGTGTCCCCACCCCAAACCCTTGCCCTTACTCCTTGGGACAGATTTCCCGAATACCCTTTGCCAGTCAAGTTTTTTAAGTAACTGGAATAGCCTAGCACGTGATGCCATTATATAATTATTGTCTAGATTTTACTTGGACCTTTTTATTAGGGCTCTATTTCTATTAGCATTGAGTCATTCTTTTTTATAGCTTTTCTTAATGTTTACAAGAAGGCACCTTTGATTTACCTCTGCACTGTGCATGTGTAAATGTTCTGAAACACAGCTCAGGTGTGCAGCATTATTTAAAGGTGTTCCTTTGTGCATAATGCATAGGCATTAGGAATAAGGTAGCAGAGGGATTTTACTCAGTGAAGAGGAATAGCTTTTACATGAATAAGAGCAGTAAATTATTAAAATTCTCTACTCTAAAAATGATTAAATAAAATGGATTTTCAAATGTTGAATAAAACATCTTAATTCAGACCATTGTACCAAACTTTTGAAAAAAGATTACTGTAAAAAATCCAAAATGTTAGTGAAATATATGCAGGTGGTCAACCAAATGGCCCAAAGCATAACTATTATTTTGGTTTTGCTTAAATGTTCTTCATAATTTAAAAAGCTACTATATTTTTACACTCATATTATGGTAATATAAGAGGTGTTTTATGGAGTATGGAGTATTTCATGTCACTACTTGAGTTTCTACTTGGTTTAATATTAATCTTTCAGTTATACACTGGGTTGCCTCTCGTCTAATGCAATGGATCACTCTCTCAGCCTCTGGAATCTCAATAGTCATTGAATCCTGTCATTTCTGCTTCCTAAATAATTTTTAATCATCCCTATCTTTTCTTTTTTATTTTCACAATCGTAGTCCGTGTTAGAGTCTTTGTCACCTGGAAGATGGGCATTGTCTCCATATTGATGGCTCTCAGAGCATAGAGCAGAGCTGTGATTCAATTTGCCAAGTTTATCTTTTTCTTGTTTCAGTAATGCCTACATTCCAAGTGAGGTATACTTGTGAAATGCTTCACTGGAAAGTACACTTTCCCATCCTTCATATGGTTTTATTAGGACTGATTTTGCTTAAGAATATGAAAGGATGTAGATACGGTAATAAAAGCAATACCTAACATATAACAAACATTTTACACTTGCCAAGCTCTGTTCCAGAGGACTGTACATACATTATCTCACTTAATTCATACCACAACTCTCTGCGGTAAGCTTGATAACTAACATTGCTTTATAGAAAAGAAAACTAGGCATAAGAAGGCTAAGTAACCTGTCACACAGTTAGGTGGTGGAAATTTTTTCCTTTTTGTTTTCTTGGTATACCTGCTAACATAATGATTACGAGCATGAAATTCAGAGCTTGTAGACTTGTGTTAAAGTCCTGCCCCAATTTTTAGTACAGTACCTGCTATAGAGGCCTTGGTTTGAAGATGGTTGTCTTCTTGCTGTGTTGTCATATGGTCTTTCCTTTTGCATACACACTATGTCCTAATCTCTTATAAGAATATTGGTCATAATAGATTAGGGTCTTCCCATACAAACCAACTTTACGTTAATTACCTCTTTAAAGGCCTTATCACCAAACATATTCACTGACTGAAGCACTGGGGTCTGAACCTCAACATGAATTCGGAGGGGAAAAATTCAGCCCATAATAGCATATTTGCAGCTTTTACTCATTTGAATCAATTATTTGCCCTCATGTAACTGAACTCTCTCTTGGTATTATATTCATTGTTATAAATATTATATACATTCAGAATGCTCTTCTTATAAGGGAGAGACAATGATCTGCAAGGCATAGACTCTGCCATTATAACAACCATTCCCACACATTGGTCCCCTATTCCAGTACATCACCGTCCTTCCTCACATTATTAAGGAAGAAACTATTTATTCAGTAGAATGTCAGGCAATTTGAGTATCCTTTTGGTATTACTAATGACCTTGACATCAAATAATGGACAGACCCCATCTCTTGGACTGTTCATTCTGTGGGAAGTCAATTTTGATGTGATGAAGATACTCAAGCACCATAAAGGTATGTGGAGAAGAGGAGGTCCCCTGACTCCAACCAGCATCAACAGGCACACATGTGAGTGAGCCTCCAGCCCCAATTAATTCTTCAGATGTCTGTAGTCATTTCAAATCTTGACCACAACCCATCTGAGACCCCCAAACTGTAAAAATCCACCTAAGATATTTCTGATTTCCTGACCTAAGAAATTATAATATAATACATGTTTAATATGTGAATTTCATGTACATTCATATGTTTTATGTGCATTATTGGCCTTATACCTGAAGCAATTTCACATAACTACAGTTTGATAGAAATATTTTATGATGTTTAATTAATTTTAGAACATAGGAAATTCACCACATATGTTATTTCCAGCTATTATTAATTATTATCTTACATTTTCACTGAATACATTAATTATGACTTTTTAAAAATTTCAACGATGTTGTTATTGGTTTTTTGCTTATTCACAAAATTGTGGAGTAATATTTTAAATCAAAGAAATGGAACAAGATGAGGGTGATGGAATGAAATATGGCATAGAGAAAGGGGAGATGGGGTGGCAGGGGAAGGAGAAGGAGATCAGAAAAAGAAGAGTGTTAGATGAGGAAAGAGATTTTTGTAAAAGGGAGGAGGGAAAAACAGGGAGAGGAAAAGGGCAAATATTCTTAAAATCAAGAAAATGGAATGAAAGCATCCTGACTTGATCTGTGTTTAAATAACCTAAGATAAACCTTTATAAAAATGTACATGTTACACTGTAATTTTTTAAAAATGTTCTTTCCCCAAGGCATGCTTTGTAATTTAAATTTTATTCATTATTATATGAAAATGTAATGAAATTATCATTAAGTTTTATTTTAATTGTCTTTTTATTTTGTTTATTTTACAAGATAGAGGGAAACCAGGTGGCAAAGTAAGAAGGCAGGAAACAAAAAAGGAAAGAAAGAGGGGATAGGCAAGTGAAAGAAAAAAAAAAAGAGATGGAGGTAGAAACACATGCATACACACACAGACAGAAAGTTCTGAGAAGATAATGATTTGTTCCCTGCCTGAATTTGGGAAAGTATTAAAGATGGCACCTCTACTCTTAAGACTCAGGATGAAAATCTTTACCTCAGAGTGATCACGATTCTCCCATAGTTAAAGGAATGACTGATTTTATCATTAAGCATGTAATGTTCGTTAAATGAATGAATAATGCATGTACACAGAATTTAAACACAGTAAATATTAAATGAGTAGTAATTTCTATTCTTATTAACAGGTATATTTTTATGTAAGGTATTAGTAATTAAATTCACAGGTAAAACATATTTTAGAAAAAGTGGCTTACATGAAGCTGAAAAGTGTTCCCTTGCATTTAAAATAAGTACATAAAGGGAAAACTATTTGAAAATGTATCTTTAAGATGGTGATCCCTGATTGTTTAAGTTATTTAATCTGAAGTAAAGTAACAGATAACATAACTGTGACATCCAAAGTACAATGATCTTGCCTTACTCATTTATTTCCCACAATAGAACCTAGGAATGTGCCTGAGATATGTAAGGTACTCACCAAATGTTTCCTGGTTAAAAAATTCCAAGACTGTGTAATTGTGTGTATGTGTGTGTGTGTGTGTGTGTGTGTGTGTGTGTGAGACTACCAAGTAGAAGTAAGTGCCTCAGTCTGAGCAACAAAAAATTTTAACTAACCCTTGGTTATAGCCATTTCAGTAAAGGGAATAAGCTCTCTAATCATGGCAAATATCTTTCATGGTTACTTCCCATTCCTCTCCATTTATGTCCTTAACCATAACCCATCAATGTCTTTAATGATAATACATGAGCCAATGGGAATTTGAAGATACAAGTTAATTTCTGTAATTTTCCTATGATTTACATAATTTTAAAAAATGATAGCAGTGATAACAAGGTGCTCACATGATTTAGAAAATAGCCAGCAGCCTCATATTTAAGTCTTCTCATTTTATGCAATTCTGCTGAATGATACCTAGAAGTTTGCAGATCTCAGGCAGTGCTATTATTAATTTCCTGCCAGCATTTACAACATGATCATCTATAGTCATGGACTTTGCACTTAACACTTAAGAACTCTTAAAGTATCTGGCAGGCTCTGTTGGCTGTATTCTGTTATAATAGAATGCATAGACTGGGCAATTTATAAACAACAGAAATGTATTTCTTACAGTTCTGGATGCTGGCAAGTCCAAGATCAAGGTACAGGTAGATTCAGTGTCTGATGAGGGCCCACTGCCTAGTGCACAGAGGTCCAGGTGCACACTGAGTGCTCACATGGTGGAAGGGAGCAAGGGAGCTCTCTGGAACCCTTCTTATAAGGTCACTAATCTTATTCATGTGTCCCCTGCCTTCATAACCTATCAGTTCCCAAAATCTCCACCTCTGAGTGTCATGACATTGGGTGTTAAAAGTTAACATATTAATTTTGGAAGATACAAATATTCATTCAATGGTGTTGAGGCTCCACTAAGAACCCTATGTGTCCTGTTGAATGTACAGGCTTAAATGAATGAAGGAGGCAAGGAAGAGCCCTAAGAATGATTTTATACTTTCCTATGGTCAAGGGAATTATTTTCATGTTATTACTTTTTTATTCCTTCAAGTTTGTCCAAACTGAAATAGGTTCAGGGCTAGAAAGAACCCATAAAATACTAAAAGTAATTCAAGTGACATAACGTATTAGGCCATTCTTGTATTGCCATAGAGAAATACCTGAGAGTAGGTAATTTGTAAAGAAATTCAGCTTAATTGGCTCATGATTCTGTAGGCTTTACAGGATGTATGGTGCTGGCATGTGTTCAGCTTCTGGGAAGGTCTCAGGAAGCTTGCAAAAGTTGGGGGCAGAAGACACATCACATGGTAATACCAAGAGCAAGGAAGGGAGGGGTGCCACACACTATCAACTATCACAAAGATAACACCAAGCCTTGAGGAAGCCATGCCCAAACAACTCCCAAGAGGCCCTACCTCCAGCACTGAGGATGACAATTCAACATGAGAGTTCGGTGGGGACAAATACCCAAACTATTAATATATCATTTTCCCCCAGCCCATCCCAAATCTGATGTCCTTCTCACGTTGCAAAATATAGGCATGCTTTCCCAACAGTCCTCCAAAGTTTTAACTCATTCCAGCATTAACTCAAAAGTCCAAAGTCTCATCAGACACAAGGCAAATCTCTTCCACCTATGAGCCTGTTAAATCAAAAACAAGTTAATTACTACCAAGATACAATGGGGTATAGGCATTGGATACACATTCCTTTTCGAAAATGGAGAAATCAGCCAAAAGAAAGGGGCTACAGTCCCCAAGCAAGTTCACAACCTTTCAGGGCAGTCATGAAATCTTAAAGCTACAAAATAATCTCTTTTGACTCCATGCCCCACATCCAGGGCACACTGGTGCAAGGGGTGGGCTCCCAAGGACTTGGGTACCCCTGAGCCTTTCACTTTGCAGGGCTCATCCCCCAGGCCTGCTGTCACGGGTTGCTGAGTGCCTGTGGCTTTTTCAGGCACAGGGTTCAAACCACCAGTGGATCCACTATTCTTGGGTCTGGAGGCAGTGGCCCCCTTCTGACAGCTCTACTAGGCAGTGCTCCAGTGGAGACTCTGTGAGGAAACTCCAGCCCCATATTTCTCCTTGGCACTGCCTGGTAGGTGTTCACTGTGGGGGCTCCACCCCTGCAGCATGCTTCTGCCTGGGCATCCAGGCTTTTCCATACGTCTTCTGAAATCTAGGTGGAGGGTGCCAAGCCTCATTCAGTCTTGTACTCTGTGCACTTACTGGCTTAACACCACATAGAAGGAGCCAAGACTTATGGCTTGTACCCTCTGAAGCAGTGGACTGGTCTGTACCTGGTGTCATCTGAGCTGAGGAGAAGTGTCCCAACACTGCAGAGAATAGCAGGGCTCTAGGCAGGCCCACAAAACCATTCTTCCTCTTAGGCCTCTGGGCCTGTGATGGGAAGAGTTACTACAAAGTTTTCTAAAATGCTTTCAAGTCCTTTTTCCCATTGTCTTGGATGTTAGCATTTGGCTCCCTTTTAGATATGCAAATATCCCTAGTACCTGGTTTCTCACCAGTCTACTTGAATTCTTCGCTGAAAAACTTTTTATTTCTCTAACACATGGCCAGGCTGTAAATTTTCCAAATTTTCATTCTCTGCTTCCCTTCTAAATATAAGTTCCTACTTAAAGTCATTCCTTTGCTCCTGCTTTGAATTAGGTTGTTAGAAGTGCTCAGGTGATATTGAAGCAGTGTCATTGTCTGTGGTAAATACTCAAGGTTCATTGTCTCATGCCAAGGAATTCAAGCATGTGGACACACAAGGAATGAGGTTAAGAGTGGAGGTTTAATAGGTGAAAGAAAGAAAAAAGCTCTCTCCTGCAGGGAGAGTGGTCCCGAGCGGGTCTTCCAGGCCATGGTGAAGTGCAGGAAGTTTTACAGATGAGCTTGAAAAGGCAGTGTCTGATTTACATAGGGCACATTGTTTGAACCAGGTGTGCCATTTGCATAAGGCATGAAGAGCTGGTTAGGACTAGGTGTGCCATTTGCATAGTGTGTGAAAATCTAGCCACCTCCACCCTAATTTTTTATTATGCAGATGGGTTCTCTACCCGGCCTGCACCATGTTGCCTGCTTCTTTACTGTACATATGGTGACAAAGAAAAGGGAAGATGGAGCCTCCATGTTGAACATACCTAGCTTCCAGTTAGCTCTTTTTAATTAACACAGATGCTGTGATTTACCTGTGGAAGCTTCCGGCTTGCTTATCTATGTTTGCAGCTCGATTTTTCAGGTTGCTCTTTGTTAGAAAAGAAATGATTTTAGGGGCTGCTTTTGGCTAAAAGGGAGATTCTGCCAAGGACTCTGTTGGGCTTATTATCTGCCTAAATAATTTCTTTCTATCTCCTGTATCAATATCTTGACTGCTTCACGGCTCAGAAATTTCCTCCACTAGATACCTTACATTACCACTCTTTCAGTCAAACTTTCACATATCCCTAGGGGGATCTGAATAGACACAGCCAAGTTCTTTGCAGAGGCATAAGAGGAGAGACCTTTGCTCCAATTCCCAATAAGTTTGTCATTTCTATCTGTGACCTTATCACCCTGGACTTCACTGTGCATATCACTATCAGCATTTCAGTCACAACCATTTAACCAGTCTCTAAGAAGTTCCAAATTTTTTCTCATCTTCCTGTCTTCTTCTGAGCCCTCAAAATTCTTCCAACCTCAGCCCATTATCCAGTTCCAACGCTGCTTTCACATGTTCAGGTATCTTTATAGCAATGCCTTTCTCAATTTTCTATAGTATGTTATGTTGTTCTTACATTGTTATAAAGAAATACCTGAGACTACGTAATTTTTGAAGAAAAAAGGTTAATTGGCTCACGGTTCTGCAGCCCTTTTTAGGAAGCACGGTGCTGGCATCTGCTCTGCTTCTTGGGAGGCCTCAGGAAGCTCACAATGACGGCAGAAAGTGAAGGGGAAGCAGGCATGTCATGTAATAAAACCAGGAACTAGAGAGAGACAGTGGGCAAAAAGGTGCCACACACTTTTAAGTAACAATTTTTCATGAGAACTCACTATCTCTAGGACAGAACTCAGCCATGAGGGATATGCCCCCATGATCGAAACCCCTCCCACCAGACCCAACCTCCAGCATTGGAGATGACAATTCAACATGACATTGAGGCAGGGACAAATAACTAACTGGCATCATATAATTCTTATATTTCCATTATTTTTCACCTGAATTTAGTTAGATCTAAGTGTCCTGATAAAAGAGAAACAGTGACAGGCTGCTTCCCTCCTCAAGCTTGACAGATTGGGTTAAAGCTATTTCCAGAAAAATTATATTTAATTGAGTCTTGCATTCTTAAGGAGAGAGTCATCTAACTGTATTATTTATAACTAAGGACAATTACTTATTTGAGAGATGCTTCCCATTCATAAGAAGCTTTCCTTTAGCTGGTAGATTGTGAGATATTTTATGAATAGCAATATATTTTTTATATACATTATTAATTCAGACAAAACCATATTTCAACTTCTCAATCTTCCAGTTATTAGTATGAAAATTTGCAAATCTCAGATCCTTTGTTCTATATTTGTTTGATTTGCATGATGCTGTGCAAACTACAAACTAAGAAACTTCCTTCCAGCACAGTCCAATTTAATGTGGATGATGTAGGGTGATGTTTAATTTTTTTCTCCTAAAAGCATTTCCTGGTACTTTATTTTTATTCAATAAATGCAAATAATTTTATATACAACTTCCCAATTCATATTGATATTGAATAATAAATAAGAAATATCTGAAACATTTTTATTTTCTACACTATAAGAAGGCATGTTTAGAATGCCAGCTTCTGTTGTTGCTGATTTTCAGCATTATTGCAAAGATAGTGCATTCTTTCCAGTTATCATGATTTAGATCTTCCTTGATTATTTTCTTCATTTGGTTCAATATGCTAATCTAAGTTCTTTCAATTAAGTAATCAAAGTCCTACTTGGGTTTTATTTTTCTGACTTTATGTAGCCCTCTGATCCTTATGAAGTACATATCTTTTAAACAGAGAAAGCCTGTCTATCATTCACAAAGTGAGAATGATAAAGAAAACTTTATATGGCTAGCAAGCCTATCTCACTGAGTTCAATTTCACAAACCATTAACACTCTGAAAGGAGAAATTAATTTGAATGTCTGTCATATTCTAGATAGAGGAACAAAGTATTGGGAAGTATTTTTAGTTGACTTCTTTTAGAAAGCACAGATGAATGGCAGATGAACACATATTTTTGGTAAAAGGGATAGATATATTTTCTAACTTAATTATTCATTAAGAATAACAAAACCTCCTCAGTGTCCTTGGTATAGTACTAGAATAACTCCCAGAAAGCAATAAAGCTGAACAGAAATCTTTTTGATGAGCTCAGAGATAAATAAGAAGATGTACAAAATGTGGAATGGCATTCAAGTAGCTAGAAATACATTCAAAGAGGTATGGAGTTATACAATTAGTGTCAAAAATATTAATAAATAGAAATAAATACCCTTATATACATTGTAAAACCCCCCAAATTAAGCATATTAAGCAAATAGAAATAGCAACTGGGCAGAAATAAACTGACTGACTGCTTTGTCTGGCAGTCATTATTCACTGGATAATGAAGTCAAATGGTAACTGTTCTTCCTTCTCTGTCTCTTCCTCCTTTTTCTTCTCCTCCTCCTTCCTGTATCCCTCCTACTATCTATCCCTTTTACATTCTCTTTCAAAGTGAGGAAGGACCTTATGCTGAGAGAAACAGAACTTAAGATTCTTATGTCAGAATCAACAAGTATAATATACAATCTGAGATACTAGGTGTGAGTCCCAAGGTGAAACCGGGGTCAATTTGTGTGTGCTGATTAGTGGTAAAAAAAAAAAATAACACAGATGTTCTACTACTTCTAGTACTATCACCACTGATATGCACAATTGTTATTTATTGAACACTTTGGCACTTATAAATTAGGTGAATTTTTATCAGATTGCATGACTGCTAAGTGCCAGAATGAGAATATTAAATGAAAACCATTAGATCAAAAGCCTACGCTATTAACAAGTACAATATATTACATTATAAGAAGGAAGAAATAGTTGTTGCTGTTGTTGCTGTTTATGTTTTGGAGTGGCTGTTACTTCTTTAGCCAGAAGTCTAGAAATGTTTTAGACTTTAAATTTACAGAAACTCTCTTAAGGAGGCTGAGATTGTAATAAGAAGAGATATTCCTAGGGAAGTTATGGTAGAATACTTGAAATTTTGTGATCAAGACCATTTCTTGCTCCTAAAGTGTAACCGTAAAGGCAAAGTTTGGAGAAGGCTCTGTGATGTGCTGAGGCCTGCAATCTCCTCCACATTCTCCATCTTTATTTCCCTGCTCATGCCTTCTGAAGGTACTAGTTTTAGCAAGATTTGTCTCAAATGGTCCAGGACATAAACAGAACAGGAGAATTTCCCCTACTGCCCATCGTATGATCTTTTCCTGGGAGAAAGCGCTCCCATCTTGTTAATGACTTATGCGAAGCATTTAATGGCACAAAAGTTCATATTATTTTAAGCAATAGGGCTCAATATAATCCTAATTAATAAATTAGGACAGTACTCTTAATAGAGTTGATTTATGAACAGAGTGTATCAAGATTGAATATAGAATGATGTAACCAAAATAAGCATAAAGTTCTTATTTGTATCCAGATAAAATATGACTGTAATACATAAAATAATGTGATATGGCTTAGTAGGCACCTCCGTGAAAATATAGAGGTTTTATATGTTGCACACTTCAACGCTCTCAGAGTACGGGCTCTTGCATCAACAAAGATTAATTCAGATCAGAACGACAGAGCTATTTCACAGGATCTGAGTTCCTGTTTCCTTATTTGCATGGTAGATATAGCCACTTCACAAGAAGAAATAACCTATTAAAATGTGTAAAGCTACTGGCATAAAGCAGCCAATCAAAATAATCAGTCATCGCTGCCTCTTTATCAAATCAATAAAGCTTATACAACGTGAGCCTGTATTAAAAGAACTTAAGTGTTAAGTGCAAGGGCAGTCACAATCCTCCTTTTCTTTAGTAGGCTGGAGCAAGCTGGAATGACTTTAGAGAGTTCTCATCTACCTAATAAGATGCTCAAAATCATGTCACATAGGAATCAGGGAGAAAATGATTATGTTAAAAGGTGGAAAGTACATACATTAGTGAAAACCCACTGTTGTACAGGGCACATCATTGAAGCCTGATTTTTTTCACAAGGAAAGAAAATTTTCCCCCAGCCCTGTTCACATCTGAATTAAAACCTCATTTTAAAGGCTTATCTTGGTATCTCAGATGTATTAATTAGACAAAAGTTGGTAGTTTGGATTGACCTCATAAGATGCTATGACCAGTCATTGAAACGTAGCACTAAGGAGAAGATGGAATACAAGCACATCCTAGAAGACCAAATTATTTGCCTTTATCTTGCAAACTTTAGCTGTGAGTCTGCCACCTTCTCTATCTCTCTGATGGACTACACACACACATTCTTAAACCCTTTCAAGAAAAAAGAAATATAAAACATCAAGAGTGATGAAACTTTGACACAGAAACTTACACTGATCATGGAAAGGAGAATTTTGTTTCATGTCTTAACTAGAAGACACACTTGCATGTTTTAGCTGATTACCCCTAGGCCTGTAGATAGGGGTCACTGTTCTGCATTTCTTATTTATGCTGAGGCAGGGCAGAGTGAAAGAACAAGAAAACAGTGTATAGGACAGAAACTCTACCATTACATATTGAGAGCCTGCACTTAACATACTGAAAACTTTTCTGTCAAAAATATCAGCAATTTCATATTTGTCCATCAATTCTAACCTTAAATAAACAAGATAACTGCAAGAGAAGTTTCCATAAAAGAAAAACAAAGATGAATAAAGTATGCAGGTGTTATTATAAAATGTATTTTTACTTTTTAAAAACATGCTTCTAATGAAAATGAGAATCTTAATATGACAAATTGGCTTATCATTTAGGCAATTTGGCTCATTTTAATTAGGGAAGATATTTTCATTGTTAACAGCAACTGGAACAATTATTGAACCACAGAGTATGTGTCTATCTGAAGCAAGGGGTGATCTCCAATACAATAAGTGATCAACTGATCAGTTCTGTCTGTGTGATATAGAAAAGAGGGCATTATTCAACTTTTTCCTCTCCACAAAATTCAATTTTATAAAATATTTTATTAATAAAAGACATAGGGTTTCCTTTTTATTAATACAAGTTATGGGCAAGCATGCACTTTAATTAAAATCTTCTTAATTTTTCTCTTTTATCTTATTTAGATTTCTTCCATTCTAATGAATAAATTGTAGTAGTTCAATGTCTAGGTCTGAGCTTCCCTTCCAATGCTCTCTTTCCAAATCAAATTATTAAACTGAACCTTCATTAAATTAATTACAAACCATAATTCAGAGCAGGTTATTAAAAGAATATTATGACTTTTCTTATTTGTATAGACAATATCTTCAGTGTGATACAAACTACAGGATTTTGATGGGATTCTTATTCTAAAATATTGTAGTCATTGAAATACTGTTCATAGTTTCTGGAGAAATGTCTATTAGCCATGCAAATACAATCTATTTACTTTTTTTATTATAACGTTATTGTGCTATTACTAACAATCAAAATACATGTTCATATTAACATCGGTAGCTTGGGTGACAGTTACTACAACATATGGTAATTCCTCTGGGTACACTCGTTTCTTTCAAATACCTAAACAAACAAACAAACAGAAAACTATGCCTGGAAAGGGAAATCTGCTCCCACAAAGCATGTTGTGGAATTTTTTTAAAAAATACTTTTTGTTGATTCTCTTCAGAGTTTACAATGTTTTATTATCTTTTTGTGGGGAAAAGAGAGATCAGACTGTTACTGTGTCTATATAGAAAGAAGTAGACATAAGAGACTCCATTTTGTTCTGTATTTGAGATGCTGTTAATCTGTGACCCTACCCCCAACCTTTTCCTTGCAAGAGACATGTGCTGTGGTGACTCAAGGTTTAAGGGATTTTGGGCTGTGCAGGGTGTGCTTTGTTAAACAAGTGCCTGAAGGTAGTATGCTTGTGAAAAGTCATCACCATTCTCTTAATCTCAAGTACCCAGGGACACGTACACTGTGGAAGGTCGCAGGGACCTCTGCCTAGGAAAGCTAGGTATTGTCCAAGGTTTCTCCCCATGTGATAGTCTGAAATATGGCCTCGTGGGAAGGGAAAGACCTAATCGTCCCCCAGCCTGACACCCGTGAAGGGTCTGTGCTGAGGAGGACTAGTATAAGAGGAAAGAAGGCCTCTTGGCTGTTGAGATAGAGAAAAGCATCTGTCTCCTGCCCGTCCCTGGGCAATGGAACATCTCGGTGTAAAACCCAATTGTATGTTCTATTTACTAAGATGGGAGGAAACTGCTTTAGGACGAAAGGTGGGACTTACTAGCTCAATGCTGCTCTTTATGCACTACAAAGGTTTATGGAGATGTTTGTATATGCATATCAAGGCACAGCACTTTTCCTTAAACTTATTCATGTCACAGAGATCTTTATTCATATAACCGCTGACCTTCTCCCTGTGATCCTATTATCCTGCCACTTCCCTTTTTCTAAGATGTTAAAGATAATGATCAATAAATACTGAAGGAACTCAGAGACCAGTGCCGGCGTGGGTCCTCTGTATGCTGAGTGCCGGTCCCCTGGGCCCACTTTTTCTTTCTCTATACTTTGTGTCTGTGTCTCATTTCTTTTCTCAAGTCTCTCGTTCCACCTAACGAGAAACGCCCACAGGTGTGGAGGCGCAGGCCACCCCTTCACTTTTAAAAATTGTTTATTTGTATTTATTTTGTTTACATCTGTGAAAACTCTATCTTAAAAAAATTTCTGGTAAAATATTTACTTATGCAAAAGAAATATACAATTTGTAAACAGACACACACTTGAAGAACCAATAGAAATTTAACATAAATATTTGTCTATCTCTAGGATTCTGAAATGTCTGGGAAAATCTGATGTGTAATTGGGGTGAGCTTCCTGCAGCTTTCAGTTAACTGAGGTAATTTTCTTGGATGGATAGTGCCTGTGTATTGCATATGTTTGGGTACATAGTCAGCGCATACTGATAAGAACAGCAAGATATCTGTGGCCTCAGGAATTCATATCTGAACCTTATAAGAAAGCTGTTATCAGCAGAATCTGAAGGGCTTGTTTTTACATTCATTTTTATTAGAGATAGTACATACCTCTATGTATATTTGCTACATTTTATAGTAATAGTATAATAACTAGAGCAGAGTGCTTGGTAAGCATTTGTTAAATTAGTGAATTATTAAATTAGAGGTAATTAACAGTATCTGTCCATAGTGAATGCCTTTATACTTAAAATGTTTCAGATGCTGGCACTGTATGATTAGAGTATCATCCAAGATAACTGAGCATCTGTTATTATATATAATAGTAAATAATTTTACAGTTTCTAATTTTCCCCAGGAAGGAAATCGTGAACCACTTCAACATAGTCATTGTGGAGCTTACCTGAAGTCCACAAGCTTGAACTCTGCTCCACACTTTTTCAGGCATCTTCCATGAGCATCCTGTACATCCTTCCATGATGCACATGAGTATTCTGTGCATCCTGAGATACTCAGTATCCTCCATCCTCAACAAACATTTAAAGGCAGTTAAAGTATAAGCCAGTATAATGTATGATTTCTAAAAAGTAAGTAGTTTTATGTGACCTTGAGGGCAAATGAAAGAACAAAGTCAAGGACAGAGAAAAATACTCAGTGTAGTATTTTTGTTGTGTCTCAGGCTTTGAGACAGACTTGAATGTGACCTTATGGACCAAGAAAATCTCAATATTTCTCAAAGTTTTTCTATGAAAATGGCAATTAACTTTATCCACATATAAATCAGACTGTGGGCCAGGAATCAGGGACACCTGTTCAGTTAGTTTCCCTTTTCTTTTTTGGGAAGATATGTCTGTACTTTTAGTTTAATGATTAAGGCAATAGAACTTTTCAGTTCAAAGAAGTCTTGCTATGATGTACATTTCCTATTGTGCCATGATGCTTCAGTGTGTTCAAATAACCAACTCAGCAATCTCTCCAACATTTGCCTCTTCCCACCTCAAAAGAACATCCCCTTACAGAAAAGATAATTACATATAATTGGAGAGAAATTGACTTTATAATTATAGTCCATTGATTGCATGAATATAATTCCAACCTTATTCAGGTCTCTGGAATAAAAAATATACATAAGTAGTATATTACTTATATGAAAATGTAACACATGTATATAAGTAATGCATTGCTTTTATAAAAAATGTAATAAGATCCTTGGTGTGGTTTGTGTTGAAAATATTTTTACTTCAATCAGGTCAAAAATGCTGACAATTACGTCTCTTCTATATTTTTCTCTTAGAATCAATTTATATTTTTGCTGGAAGAGTAGAACGGTTTAGATTAGAAGCTTAATATTAAGGTAAATTATAAGATTTGAAATGGAGCACATATGAAAAAATACTAGTCAATTATTATCTAATGGTCAATAAAATCTCAAAAGATAAATATATTAATAACATAACAATAAATATTATGGCAAGGTATTAGGTACAATTAACCACATCATGGTATATTAAGTGCCTTGATGATGACATATCTGAAAGAAGTCTTTGATTGTGGAGTTTTAAATTAAGGAGTAATATTTGAAATATTCAGAAAGAGTCCTTCAACCATAGGGAAGACTTTGCAGGGAGAGTATTTGAAAGATTTTTTAAAAGAATCAAGTATTATCCTGTATTAGCTAGCTTTTCTTTTGAGACGGAATCTTGCTCTGTCACCCAAGCTGGAGTGCAATGGCAGGATCCCGTGTTCAAGCTATTCTTCCACCCCAGCCTCCCGAGTAGCTGAGATTACAGGTACCCATCAACATGCCCGGCTAATTTCTATATTTTTATAGAGTTGAGGTTTCATTATGTTGGCCAGGCTGATCTTGAACTCCTGACCTCAGATGATTCGCCTGCCTCGGCCTCCCAAAGTGCTGGGATTACAGGCGTGAGCCACCATGCCCAGCCTTGGCTAGCTTTTAAAGGTTGAAGTAATGCAGTTCTCTTCAATTCATCACTACCCTGACAAACACTGATATTTCCTAAGTAATGCTTATTTACAGAGCTGCAATAACTCAGGCTGAAATTTTTTGTAACTACAGAAATGCATCTGCCTGAAAAATGTGTGCTGAGCCATGACTAGGCCATGGAATGTTTTCAAGGCCGCTTTAAATCTTGTTAGGGAAACCATTTGCAGGATGCAGTGCAGGATTTTCTATATAACCTGTACTCTCACTCTTGTTTTCTTTGGTAATTATGAAAGCAAGAGTTGATACTTAGCTGTTTGGAGATTTTCTTGTAGGTAGATATATTACATGCAGAAGAATATGAAAGTTTAATACAGGAAAAATATATTTTTTCTATAATTTTAAACCAATATTAAGTTAATGTCCTTCTGATGTGAATGTAATCTTAGCTCCCCCAGGCCTTAGTAACTCAAGAGTTTGTTTTTTTGTTTTTTTGTTTTTTTTAAATAGGTCACATTAAAAAGAATAATCTGTTTTACTCTCGTCCCTCATTTCTTCTGATGGAACAGTATCTTTTCTGCTGGCAAGGATACAAACTGAAATCACAATGAGATCGCAAACACATCTCTTCAAAAGGCACCTTTCTCACCTCCAGCCAGGTCTATTAGAAAGTTGCTCACATATTATATTGGATAGAAATATATGTAGTATATACCATATAATATGGCAATATATTTTTTATGGATATGTATGTTCTTGTCACTGAAAAAGGTGTGACCACCATACATCACTGCCATTTCTCCTAGGATCTGAAGTATAATTTACATACAGTGAAAACAAACCTTTTTAGATTTATTCTGAGTAACAGCAAACGTTTACATCTGTGACCACCACCACAAATCAAGATATAGAATATTTCCATTACTCCAAAGAGTTGCTTAAGGTCCCTGTTACTCAAATCCTTCTGACTGCCCTTCCCTGTTACTCATTTCCTTCTGATTGCCCTCAGTTCCTGGCAATTGCTATTCTCTCTCTTGAATATTGCCTTTTTCCTCAGAATATCATATAGATGGAACCATCCAGTATAAATCCTCCTGTCTTTGGCTTATTTCCCTTAGCATAATTCATTTGAAAAATATCAGTTTTGTCAATTGTTTAATTAGTGCCATTTATTTGTTGTTTGTTTGTTTATTATTATTATTATTATTATTATATTGCTGAGTAGTGTTGCACTTAGGAATAAAACATTTGTTTACCCATCCAAAAATTGATGGACATTGGGTCTTTTTCTAATACAAGTTTTGTGTGCAAATATAGTCTAATTTTGCTTGAGTAAATAGCTGGGAGTGGGAGTAACAGATTGCATAGTCAGTATTTTAATAAGAAACTCCCCAACAGCCCACAGACACACTATCCTGAAGGCAAGTAATCTCATGTATCTTAGCAACTAAGCAGGGCAGAGCCTGGTTAGTACTTGAACAGGAGAAATTTCCCAACCGATTTCTATAATGGTGTTCACATCCTGCACTATCACCAGCAACGTATGAAAGTCCAGGTGCTCCACATCCTCTCTAATTTTTGGCATTGTTAGCTAAATTGTTGTTGTTTGTTATTTTTGTTTGTTTCAGTTTTGCCATTCTAATAGCTATGCCTGATATCTAAAAGTAATTTTAATTTGCATTTCATTAATGACTAAATATTTTAAATATATTTTCATGTCATCTGTTTCTCTTCTTGGTGAAGCACCCTTTAACACATTTTTTCATTTCACATATTATTTATTTTCATTGCTCACTCTCTGTATATGTTGTATGCATATTAAATTCTTAACTATATAGGTGTTTTGAAAATGGTTAATCTCAGTTTTTGTCTTTTTACTTTACCTTTCTTAACAGTATCATTTGATGAGGAGAATTTTTAAATTTTTATGAATGTCAATTTATCAGAATTTATCATTTTGCAATAATTTTGCCTTTTCTTTGAACCAAAGCCACGCAGATTTCTTTCTATATTTCCTTGTAGAAGGTTTCTAGTTATACGTTTTACATTTTAGTCTTTGATATTATTTTTACATATGTCATAATACATATTTAATAAAAATGTACCATTTTAAACTTGGTCCATTTCATGCTAATTTATGTCATAGTATATTTTTATTAGTTTTGTTTACTTTTTATTTTGAAGTAAGTATAAATTCATAGCATGCTGAAAAAAATATTTTATACAGAGGTCCCATATGCCTTTCCTTCAGTTTCGCCTAGTGGTAACATCTTTCATAACTTAGTACAATATAAAAACCAGTAAGTTAACATTGACTTGTTTTAGATTTCATCAATTTTACATATATTCATTTGTCTGTGTGTGTTTTTACAGACCTATGTAATTTTATTACGTGTGTATGCATGTAACTATCACATCCCCACTGTCTGTGCTACCCCTTTTTTGCCTAAGGTAAAACCCAATACCTTCCTTAAATCCTGGCTATCACTAAACTGTTCTCCAAATTTCTAACTTGTTATCTCAAAAATTTTATATAAATGAAGTCATATGTACAGTATGTAAAGTATATAACCTTTTGATACTTGCTTTTTAAAATGTAGCATAATTACCTTACAATTCATCCAAGTTGCTTTTCTTTTTTTTTTTTTTTTTTTTTTTTTTTTTTTTTTTGAGACGGAGTCTCGCTCTGTCGCCCAGGCTGGAGTGCAGTGGCGTGATCTCGGCTCACTGCAAGCTCCGCCTCCCGGGTTCACGCCATTCTCCTGCCTCAGCCTCCCGAGTAGCTGGGACTACAGGCGCCCACAACCGCGCCCGGCTAATTTTTTTTGTATTTTTAGTAGAGACGGGGTTTCACCGTGGTCTCGATCTCCTGACCTTGTGATCCGCCCGCCTCGGCCTCCCAAAGTGCTGGGATTACAGGCGTGAGCCACCGAAGTTGCTTTTCTTGTCATTGTTTTTTTTTGACACAGTTTCACTCTGTCACTCAGGCTGGAGTGCAGTAGCGTGATCTCAGCTCACTGCAACCTCTGCCTCCGGAGTTCAAGTGATTCCTATGCCTCAGCCTCCGGATTAGCTGGGACTACAGGCACCTACCACCAAGTCCATCTAATTTCTTTGTATTATTAGTAGAGATAGAGTTTCACCATGTTGCCTGGGCTCATCTCGATCTCCTGGCCTCAAGTGATCCTCCCACCTCAGCCTCCAAAAATGCTGGTATTACAGGTGTGAACCACTGCGCCCAGCATCCAAGTTGTTTTGTGTACCTATAACTAATTCATTTTTATTGCTGATTAGTATTCAATGATTTGAATCTACCATAGTTTAACCATTCACTTATTGCCAGACACATGAGTTGCTTGCAAGTTTTGGCTATTACAAATGAAACTGCTATTAAAATTTGTGTACAGATTTTTGTGTGAAATGAATTTTCATTTTTCTGGGATAAATGTGTAAGAATATAATTTTTTGGTTGTATGGTAGTTGCATGTTAAGTTTTTTTTAAAAAAACTGTCAAATTGTTTTGTAGAGTATTATTTTACCTTCCACCAGCAACTTATGAGTGATCACTTTGCCCACATCCTAACTGTGGCATTTCTTGTTCTCATTATTTTTTATTGTAACCATTCTGATATTCAGGATAAACATTTGATTGCAAATATTCGTTTAATATTGATTTCCATAGTGATATTGGACATCTTTTTATAAGCTGGGTTTCCACTTGAATTTCTTTTTGATATAATACCCGTTCATGTCTTTTATGCATTTTACTTTTTGATATTTTTTTCTGTTACATTTTGAGAGATTCATATATATTGTGGACATAAATCTTATGTTAAATAAGTAGTTTGAAAACCCGTTTTCGGCCGGGTGCGGTGGCTCAAGCCTGTAATCCCAGCACTTTGGGAGGCCGAGACGGGCGGATCACGAGGTCAGGAGATCGAGACCATCCTGGCTAGCACGGTGAAACCCCGTCTCTACTAAAAAATACAAAAAACTAGCCGGGCGAGGTGGCGGGCGCCTGTAGTCCCAGCTACTCGGGAGGCTGAGGCAGGAGAATGGTGTAAACCCGGGAGGCGGAGCTTGCAGTGAGCTGAGATCCGGCCACTGCACTCCAGCCTGGGTGACAGAGCGAGACTCCGTCTCAAAAAAAAAAAAAAAGAAAGAAAACCCGTTTTCTAGGCCGGGCACAGTGGCTCACGCCAGTAATCCCAGCACTTTGGGAGGCCAAGGCAGGCGGATCACGAGTCAGGAGATCAAGACCATCCTGGCTAACACGGTGAAACCCCGTCTCTATTAAAAATACAAAAAAAAAAAAAAAAAAAAAAAAGTTAGCCGGGCGTGGTGGCAGGTGCCTGTAATCCCAGCTGCTCGGGAGGCTGAGGCAGGAGAGTGGCGTGAACCCAGGAGGCCGAGCTTGCAGTGAGCTGAGATCACGCCACTGCACTCCAGCCTGGGCCACAGAGCGAGACTCCGTCTCCAAAAAAAGAAAACCTGTTTTCTCATATTTTGAAGTGTTTCATGGAGGAAAAAATAATAATGATGAAGTCCAGCTTATCAGCATTTTCTTTTATTGATTGCACATTTAATGTCAAGTCTACAAATTATTCACCTAGTCCTAGGTTTGTTAAGTTTCTATTATTTTTCTTTAAAATTTCATTTTTAATAGTTTTACATTTTAAATATAAATATCAGATCTATTTTGAGTTAATTTTTGTATAAAGTATGAGGATTAGGTACCACTTAATTTTTAATTAAGTGATTTTTTAAATCTACAGATGCCAAATTACTCCAGTATTTTTTGTTGAAAAGACTATCTTTCCTCCTATTGATTACATAGATATGCAGTAAGTTTAATATGGAAAAGTTATATTTTTCACTCTATTCTTTTTCAAAATTGTTTTAGCTATTATGATTTTTTGTCTTTCTATATAAATTTTAGAAAAATCTTGTTTTTATAATGCAAAAAACTTCCTTGGACTCTGATAGAAATTACATTAAGCCTATAGATGATTTGGGAAATATTAACATCATTATTATTTTTAATCTTCCAATTCAAGAACATATATCTGTCCATTTATTTAGGCCTTTTTTGTTTCTTTCATTAGTATTTGTAATTGTCAACATACAGATCCTATACATAATATTTTAGACATATATGTTTATGTTTCTTTTAGAGTAACTCCAAATAGCATTGTGATTTTAATATCATTTCTACACATTTGTTTTTATTTTATAGATACATGATTAATTTTTGTGTTGAGAATCTTTAACGCTACAACCTTGCTAAATTTACTTATTAATTCTAGGAGTTTTTTGCTTTGTTTTCTGTTGTTGTTGTTTTTGTTGTTTTGTAGATTTCTTATGATTTTCTGTGAAGGCCAGCATATCATATGGAAAGAGGAGTGTTTTATTTCCCCTTTCTAATCTCTCTGCATGACTTTTACTTCTTTCATTTACTTTGCTGTACTGGCTAGAACTTCCAGCACTATGTTGAATAAGAGTGGTGAAAATGGGTATCCTTGCTTTTTCTCAGTTTTAGGGTAAATTATTCAGTCTTTCATCATTAACCATAATGCTAGCTGTAGGGATTTTTTGTAGATACTCTTGATCAAATTGAGATAATTCCTCTCTATTTCTAAACACTGAGAGTGCTTTGTTTTTCGTGTTTCATAATGGATGGCTGTGAGAAAAAAATATATATATACACATTTGGAGAGCTAAATTATAACAAAAGTCTAACTCAAATCTGTGAAAGCAACTTGCCTGAGACCATTTGCATTTATTCCTGTATCTCCTTCTAAGTTAGAAGAAATTCTAGTCATACCAGGCTGGATCTGGAGCAAAAAACTAGTGATTTTGCTGGCAAGGAGTTCACTTAATTCTGTGAAGAAGGTGAGAATCTGTTTGAATAGCTAAAATTATAAACTGGTCTTCCAAATAAGACCAACTTATTTGGAAATGGACAATAAACATTTTCAGGTTTGTTAGTTCAACATGGTGGTAATCATACAAGGTGAGCAGTGAAACAAGAAATGTAATCAGAATCACCAAAAATGAGAGTCCATTGGTGTGATGTAAGTTTTCTATACATCTCTGGGTGAAATGAAACTACACACAAATGTGGGTGGTAAGAGAGTGGCCCGTTAACAAATAAAATAAACAAAACCAACAACAACAACAATAACACACACACACACCAACAAAACAAGGGAGACTTCAGAACCATTTGCAACTTTAAATGTGTTCTCTAACCCACACAGATGGAACAATGAACCGTGGCAAGAAACCTTAAAAAAAATTAGCTCTCCATACATAATTAAATATATAATTTTCTTGATTATAAGTGTCAGGAACAAGCATTTCATTTTATTATTTTTCTCTTTTTAAATTAAATCCATGTTTCCATGAAGAAACAGGCATTTTAGAGCAGTAAATAATTTTACCATTAAACACAGATAACATGATGGATAACAACCACCTATGCAATGTCCACCAATAGCACTTTAAAATTTACCCCCACATTACAACTGAACTTCCTAATTGTTCCTCAAATACAGGCTTTAGTACCAACTTGTTTTCGTCTACTCAAGAAGGTACACACAATGAAAATGAAAGTGATTGGCGGGCACGGTGGCTCACGCCTGTAATCCCAGTACTTTGGGAGGCCAAGGCGGGTGGATCATGAGATCAGGGGTTTGAGACCAGCCTGACCAACATGGTGAAACCCCATCTCTATTAAAAATACAAAAACTAGCTGGGCATGGTGGTGGGCACCTGTAATCCCAGCTACTCAGGAGGCTGAGGCAGGAGAATTGCTTGAACCCGAGAGGCGGAGGTTGCAGTGAGCTGAGATTGCACCACTGCACTCCAGCCTGGGCAGCAGAGTGAGACTCCATCTCAAAAAAAAAAAAAAAAAAAAAAAAGAGAGAGAATAGCTTTTATAGATATTGCAATTTGTTTGCACACTTTCACATTTGATACTTCTATTACTAACGCATTCTTTGTGGCACACTGCTAACTGACTCTTGTATACCATGAGAACCACTGCACTGGTGGTAACAATAGTTATTTGAAAACCAAATTTAATTAAGTAAAAATAATCGTGTTCTTATAGTGGTAATGGGAAAGCAATGATAATGCCACACCATTGTAGCCAAATGCAAAGTCACATAAGAAAAGGAATAAAAAGTTTCACTTAATGGAAAGGAGAAAAACGCAGCACTTAAACATTTCTTGTTGATTTAGACATTTTTTATCAATGACTAGAGAAAAATATAGTATCTCTTCCAGAAGAGTATGGGAAAAGAGGATTAGATGACACTCAAATTCGCTATTTATGTGTAAACATTTGTTCTTCTTACATATAAAAGTAAAACAAGTAATATAAGAAGTTGAGGAGTCTTCAGAAATAGAGTCAAAGTAATCAGAAGATCAAAGCAGGAGTGAAAAAATATGAAAAAAGAAAAATATGCCTATTGTACTGGAAATTGAGCAGAACAAGGAAATCCACATTAACTAACCCGAATTCTAAGTTGGACCACTATTATATGGCAGCAAAAACTTCACTAGCATATATCACCTTATACCCCCATTGTGAAGTCTTATGAGGTGAGGACTGGGTCTTTTTAACTTGTTTTTTCACAATATCAGATTCAAATAGAAGACCAAAAAGCATACCAAGTATTAGAGTAAAAAACATAAATATTGGAGATAACACTAAATTTCAAGCTGTAGGCTAGAATAAGTCTCTAAGGAAACTCCTTCACTAATGTTATAAAAACCTACAGAAAGTGAGACTTTTCTTCACTATTCACTTGTAGACCTTTTATTTTCCTTCTTTGTTTTCCTAATACTTTCTGAGGTCTACGGCTAGGTCCTTAACAAGGCCTTTTATTTTGTTCTTTTCTTTAATTATCAATCTTTTAATGTAGGCGCTAGTATGTCCAACTATTTAACAAGAAACTTAAAATGCAGAGAGTTAAACAAATTTGTCTGGGCCGGGCATGGTAGCTCACGTTGGTAATCTCAGCACTTTCAAGCAGAGGCAGGAGACTCGCTTCAACCCAGGAGTTCAAGACCAGCCTGGGCAACACAGGGAGACCCCGTCTCTACAAATGGTAATAAAAAGAATAGCTGGGCATGGTGGCATGCGCTTGTGGTCCCAGCTACTTGAGAGACTGAGGTGAGAGAATTTGCTTGATCCCGGGTGGTTGAGGTTGTAGTGAGCCCTGATTGTACCACAGTACTCCAACCTGAGTAACAGAGCAAGACCTGCCTTCAAAACAAAACAAAAGAAAATTTGTCCAACGTGATACCTTGTTTTGTTCTACCAAAGTAGAATCTTCTTTTAGATGCAAGAGCATCTTCTTAAATGACCTATGTATCTTAAGTAAAAAATAAATAAAAAATCATTCTGAGGAGACAAAAAGTATTTTTTGTAACAAAGGAGTGAAAGTAAGAAAAGATAAGGAACTTACCTGCCATTATACTTAAAAAGGCAAAATGAAACTTGAGGGTATATAGTTATATACTCCTAGTTTTCATTTTATTCTGACTTCATGATTGAGAAGTAGTAGAAAACAGAAATAGTTCTTAATGTTTCTTTTCTTTTCTTTTCTCTCTCTCTCTCTTTTTTTTTTTTTTTTTTCTTGAGACGGAGTCTCGCCTCGTCGCCCAGGCTGGAGTGCAGTGGCCGGATCTCAGCTCACTGCAAGCTCCGCCTCCCGGGTTCGCGCCATTCTCCTGCCTCAGTCTCCTGAGTAGCTGGGACTACAGGCACCCGCCACTAGGCCCGGCTAATTTTTTGTATTTTTTTTAGTAGAGACGGGGTTTCACCATGTTAGCCAGGATGGTCTCGATCTCCTGACCTCGTGATCTGCCCGTCTCGGCCTCCCAAAGTGCTGGGATTACAGGCTTGAGCCACCGCACCCGGCCCTAATGTTTCAATAAAATAATTTTGCGCTTCCCATAAAGATATAGGAGAGTTCTTTTAAACTTAAAATACTCCCAACTTCCTTATTTTACCAGAGACAATTTAAACTTGTTATGGAGGGATAATTAAAGATAATTTATCCCCTCTTTTGATTTTTCCCTAATTGTAATTGGAATGCAATGAGGACGGGATAAAACCTACTTTTAATGATTTAAGATATACTAAAAATATTTTATTGTATATTTTACTAAATAAAACATAGAATTTCACTTTATTGATCATTACCTAATACCAACTATGATAAGGCTGAGTAAACAACACAAGCCAAAAGACATTGGAATTTTCTACTGATAACAAACTGAAAATGGGTATGCTACCTGGATCTGTGCAGGTGTCTGTTTATTATGCAGGTATCTGTTTACTGCACAGGTGTCTGTTTGCATGTGTGTTTAACTGATTTTGAAAAAAGTACAGTGCAAGAAGACAAGAAGCAGTAACCTGAGGGTGAAGTCCCACTAGTAAAGTTATAAATAATAAATTTCTTCCTTCATAATTAATTTAAATAAATATCAACCTCCATTCTTAGTAAAGAAATAAGCTCAATAGATGAAAGTGTCTTCTCTCTCTCTCTCTCACACACACACACACACACACAGAGAGAGAGAGAGAGAGAGAGAGAGAGCAAGCAAGAGAGAGAAAAATCACCCAACTAGGAAAGATCTGAAAAAAAAAAAAAAAAACATTCAAATGATTGGCTAATTATTAGGCCATTCAAAAATGACTTAAGATTATTTATTTATAGATATATTGCAATAGCTTAAAACTAACAACGAGCCGGGCACGGTGGCAGGCACCTGTAGTCCCAGCTACTCAGGAGGCTGAGGCAGGAGAATGGCGTGAACCCGGGAGGCGGAGCTTGCAGTGAGCCGAGATCACACTCCAGCCAGGGGTACAGAGTGAGACTCCGTCTCCAAAAAAAAAAAAAAAAACTAACACCGAATTGCAAAATACAGCGTGGACGTGACAAGGTCAGGCACAGTTTAATCAAAATAATTCATGACTTGCCTACAGATTTTTATGAGAAAAAGTCTAACCAATAAAGTGACTATATTTATTCTCTCTTAACCTTCTGAGATTCTAATTGAATGTATTTTAGACTGTTTGATATTGCTCCACAACCCTTGGATGCTTTTGTATCATATTTTTTTACTTTTAGACAATAAATATCTAAATACAAATGTCTCTTATACCCATAATAATATAAGAGACAGATAAAATGTTTTTGCCTTTTTATCTCTTAGTATTTTATTTTTTTATTTTTATTTTGGTATATTCAAATTCATTGATTTAAAAAAAATGCTTGTTTTTACATTTGCTCCTTGTCTGATGATTATAGAATAATTCAGTTTTGTAAATGTCTTTGTTATTTGCCATTCTTTTAATAGCTGGTTATTTTTACTTGCTTGTTTTGTAAATCTCTTAAGATTTTGTTGAATGCCAGGCATCATAGGCATCATGAGGTAGGAGACTAGGAGAGTAGAGACATAGATAAATGGTTTCCCCGGAAATGGGCACGCCTCTCCTTCTGCCACAAATCTGCAATGAATTATTGTAAAGGTTGAGTCACTCTCAGCAAGAGTAGAGTTAGGTGATTATTTTCAGTGGTTCCTCATCACTAGCTTCAATTTTATATAGCATTGTCTTTTGACTAAGTTGGGGCATGTGTTGCCAAAGAACTTTCTCGATATTCCTATTCTGCCTTCAGCTATCAGCCTTTCATGTACCTAGATAGCCATATGGAAAAAATGAACTTTATATTTTACCACATGCAAAATAAATTGCAAATTAATCATAAACCTAAACCTAAATATAAAAGCTAAACTCGTTAAGCCTTTAGGAAAAATGAGGCGAAAAAAGTGTTGCTATGAGTTGGTAGTACCAAAAAGTTCTTAAAATATCTTAGAGGCCGGGCACGGTGGCTCATGCCTGTAATTCCAGCACTTTGGGAGGCTGAGGCAGGTGGATCACCTGAGATCGGGAGTTCAAGACCAGCCTGACCAACATGGAGAAGCCCCGTCTCTACTCAAAATACAAAATTAGCCAGGGTGGTGGCGTATGCCTGTACTCCCAGCTACTTGGGAGGCTGAGGCAGGAGAATCGCTTGAACCCAGGAGGCGGAAGTTGCGGTGAGCTGAGATCGCGCCATTGCACTCCAGTCTGGGCAAAAAGAGCAAAACTCTGTCCAAAAAATAATAAAAAAAAAATCTTAGAAATCCATAATTATATAAGAAACAGATAAATTCAATATCTCCAAAGTAACAAATTCTACTGTGAGTGGGCATGATTACCAAAATGAATACAGATGCTATAGACAGGAACAAAATATTTACACAACAGATATCTGATAGAGACTAGCATATAGAAGTTATACAGAGAACAAAGAGTAGTATACAAGAGATATTTAAAATCATACCATGATAAGATAAACACTCCAAAAACAAAGTATTTTAATATAGTTCACAAATAAAGATACGTGAATTAAATAATAAACACATAAAAACAGGGCTCAGCCTCAATAGTCATAAGAAAAAAGCAATTAAAACCAGTATGAAGTACAAAAACACAACCAATAGAAAAAATGAAAATGACTGGCAATACCAAATATTGCTAAAAGTTATTGATGATGTGAAATAACTCAAACTCTGATGCATTGTTGATATGAGGGTAAAATGTTACACCTTAGTTTCTTATAAAACTAAACATAACCTATAGTTATACCTATCTTGTCCTTTTATAGATACGTAAGAGATATTTATATGAATGCTCATTGCTTTACTCATAACAGCACAAAACTTAAAATGGATATAGTATCCATCAGTAGAATGGTTAAATAGGCTGTGGCATATTTAGTTAATGGAATATTATTCATCAATAAAAATGTGCAAAGAACTGATAGATAACAACATGATTTCAAAAATATGCTGGATGAATAAATCATAAAAATAATGTATGATTTACATAATGTTCTATAACAGGCAAAACTAATGCCCGATAAACATCAGAACAGTGCTTATTCTTGTGGGAGAGGTGTGGCCTGAGAAAAAGCATATGTTAATTTCCTTATCTTGATAAGCTGTATTTACTTTTAATCTGATCATAAAAGATAGTGACAGTGGTTTAAGGCCATTTTAGAATCATCCTTCAATTTTCTGGAAATCCCAATAAAACAATGACAGGAAAGAGCCAGAAGATTGTGTCTTTCTCTTAATGGAGTTTTAAAATTTTGAACACTTTAATTACCTGTTTTATTACCTGCTATTGTAGGCTTAATAGTGGTTGCCCAGTAATGTTCATGTCCTAATCCCTGGAATCAGTTACTGTGTTATTTTATATAGTAAAGGAACTTTACAGACATGATTAATTTAAGGATTTTGAGGTGGGAGATAATCCTGGATTCCTGGATTATCCAAGTGGGCCCAATGTAATGATAAGACTTCTAATAAAAGTGTGGCATGAGGGTAAAAATTAGCAGTGGGAGATATGACAATAGCAGCAAGAGGTTGGAGTGATGCAAGGATATGACCATAATCCAAGGAATGCAGGTGGCCTCTAAAAGCTGAACAAGGAAATAAAATGAATCGTCTCCTTGGTCTCCTAAAGGGATCAGTGCAGTTGACATTTTGACTTCATCCCAGTGAAGTTGATTTGAAATTTGAATCTCCTAAACTGTAAGGTAAACTTGTATTCATTTAAGCTACTAATTTAGTCTTAGTTACAGAAGTAATACCAACCAAATATATCTGCCATATTCATGATATACTCTGATTAAACTCTAACTTCAAAGGTGGCATGGGTATGAAGGTTAGAAGAAAAAAACAGTGGAATATTGAAGATTTCTATTTTCCTATTTTTCATTATCTAAACAGATTGCATTAGATCATTCAGATAGCTACCTTAGAAGAATTAAATCACAGAATTACAGTGGGGAAGAAATTTGCAGACTGTTTCTCCAAATGTTTCATTTTGTAGTTGAAGAAACTGAAACCCAGAAAGGTGAATTTATTTTTCAAAAGTTTCAAAGGTGCCATAGATTCAGCGTCCAGTGTTCTGAGTATTCAGAATGCCCAGTAGGCATCTCCTATAGAAAGAAAAGATGCTGATTTACAAACTCAAATACAGTCTACTTGAAAATTTCATGGTGCCCTCAATTTAGCCTTACAGATATGTGAAGATTGTGAAGACTGAATAAAATGGGGATTTTTAAATAAATGTAATTATATAAATTGTGAACTATAAAGACAGCTGTTAGATTTAGTACTTTGATTTGTAAATGAAAAGATTTTCCCTTTGGAACCACACTACCCTATAAATTAAGTCGATTTTGGGGGGAGACATTTTGCCCTTTATTGAACAGATCACAACATTCCTATTAGTAAAGCTGACACATTGCAGACTCTGAGGCATTTATTGACTAGTTCCCACTTCATTTTCTCGTAAAATGTATCATCTATTTTTTCATATATATTAATCCTCAAGATTGAAAAATGTAGAAATACTGTGCATTTATCTTTTTCAATTAAGGGATATTTATCAAATTTATATGTTCTTCTTTTTGGGATACTTTTGATACTAATAAAAGTGACTATCAGTTGTTAACAATGTGTTTTAATGCAAATATATCTGTGAAAGTCTGTAACATGGTTGCCAAGCTAGTTTAACACTCTGGTGTAAATGACCCCGTATGTAAAGTACTAGATATATTATAGAAATCCCTTACATTTTATTTTGCACTGGCACACTTTGGTTAACTTAAAGGACAGAGTTTGAAGGAAATGTCAACTTGAGATCAAACAGAAAAGGATATTACAACTTAGTGTTGACAGAATCACTCTAAACCCATTTAAAAGAAACAGTGTCGGCTTTCTGCAAGTAGCTAACCTAATACTGCTTGCTAGTCCCTGACAAATGAAGGGTAGGGCTTATAAAAATGGTAATGAAAAAAACAAAACAAAACAAAAAAAACCTCTTTTGTCCCAGAGCCCTCACCCTTCTCCTTTCAGAGGCTTTATTTTCATTTTATGTCTCTGTACACTGTCAGAAACATACATATAAATCTATATGTGTATATATATGTATAGATTTTATACATGTTTGTGTACATAATACATGTAGCTTGTGATTCCAGCAATAATGATGTCTGTATGTGTCTGTGTGTGTGAGTGTGTGTGTGTGTGTGTGTGTGCGCCTAGTCATATTGCAGGAGCCACAAGCTAAAATATCTACAAAGTTGAGGTATATAATAATGAGAAAAATGACTACAACATATACATATTTGTGTGCTTTCTGAGTAATAAAACTTGTATCACAATAAAAAAAATTGAAGAGCATGAATGTCTGTACCGTTTGAATCAGGAAACCCTTACTCAGATATTTCCATATTTTATTATGAGGAATATGTTGCCAGAGAAGTAAAAATCAATGTTTTATGTAAAATCTCTTGGTTTTTATACATGGATATACTTTTCAAAAAAAAAAAAAAAAACACCATACTCTGTGCATTGAATATTTCTAACTATCAAATTCTGCCAAATGTCTTCCAATTCAATACCTATCAAAACAAAGTAAAATCATATTCTCTCCAAATTGGTTTTATAAATTTAGTGTTATATGACTAAGGCAATTTGATAAAAAGAGTCAAACTCTGTAAAATATTTGAAAAGATTTATTCTGAGCCAAATATGAGTGATGAATGGCCTGTAACACACCGTCAGGAAATCCTGAGAATACATTCCCAAGGTGATTGGACTACAACTTTGTTTTATATATTGTAAGGAGACATAAAGCATCAGTTGATATGTGTAAGATGTACATTGGCTTGGCTCAGAAAGATGGGACAACTGGAAACAGGGGCTTCCAGGTGATTTTTTGATGGGAAATTAATTGAAGGAGTTATTATCTAAATACATAGAATCAATAGAAAGGAATGTCTGGGTTACAATAAGGGCTTGTGGAGACCAAGGTTTTATCATGCAGATGAAGTCTCCAGGTAGTAGGCTTTGGAGAGAACAGATTGTAAAGATTTCTTATCAGACTTAAAGAGTCTCTTCTATCAGTCTTAAAATCCCTGTTTTAATGTTAATGCTGGTTAGCTGTGAGGCATGTCAGACTCTCAACTTCCCATCATGGCCTGAACTAGTTTTTCAAGGCAACAATGGAATGCCCTTGGTAGAGAGGAACGTCTATTCAGATGGTTGAGGGGCTTATAATTTTATTTTTGGTTTATGGGCATAGGTATTATCTTTTAATTTTAAAAGTCTAAATTAACTAACTCTTTAGGCTTAAATTAATTAGTAATGGTAAAATTGAGGAGCTATTTGTACACAAAAACATTCAGCACCCTTCCAGATCATTTAACAACTAATTTTTGTATTGTTCTTAAAGCCAGTACACAGTTTCCAAACATAATAATCTACTACAAATATAAAGATCAGCCTAGTTCTAATACAAAGAAATAGCATTCTAGTCTTGTGTTTGAGACAGTGTAGGGAAGAGACTTGGTTTGGGCAGACAAAAGACATGAGCAGACTCCCAATAAGTCTCACATGTCTGGACATATTCCCTCCCCTACCTTCTTGCCTCTCTTAACAAGCTGACCCAAGTCACCTAGTAGAAAGCTACCCCTTCCTAACTTAGCTGACTAGACTGAATTCTTAACCACAAAAGGAAGAACCTAATCATTTATCTCCTTGAGTGACGCCTCCCAAGGTTGCTAAGTCAGGACTCTGACATTCCTGGTAAGAATTTTACCAGATGCAGTTGAAAACTCTCCATCTCTAGATGCTTACACATCACTCTTTTCTTTGTCTTAGCTTCCTTAAAATGACAAGAGCTCAGTCTTTCAGGAAGTTAGCACCAGGATCTCTTTTCTAGTTGTTGGTTGTTGTGGTTGGTTACCCAAATGTTTATCCTTTGCAATACTGTGGGGTTTTTTATTATTATTATTTTTAATAGGTTTTTGTGGAACAGGTGGTGTTTGGTTACATTAATTACACCATTTAGTTACACCACTAAATATTCTTTAGTGGTGATTTCTGCGATTTTCATGCACCCATAACCCAAGGGTGCTCACTGTACCCAATGTGTAGTATTTTATCACTAACCCCCATTCTTACCCTTCCCCCCCAAGTCCCCAGAATTCATTGTATTATGCTTATGCCTTTGCATCCTCATAGCTTAGTTCCCACTTATGAGTGAGAACATACTTTGTTTGGTTTTCCATTCCTGAGGTACTTCACCTAGAATAATGTTGCGGGAAGTCAGGGACCCCAAATGGAGCGACCGGCTGGAGCCGTGGGAGAGGAACATAAATTGTGAAGATTTCATTTTAATATGGACATTTATCAGTTCCCAAATAATACTTTTATAATTTCTTACATATGTAATCTCTTAATCCTGTTATCTTCATAAACTGAGGATGTATGTCACCTCAGGACCACTGTGATAATTGTGTTAACTGTACAAATTGATTGTAAAACATGTGTGTTTGAACACTATGAAATCAGTGCACCTTGAAAAAGAATAGAATAACAGCGATTTTTAGGGAACAAGGGAAGACAACCATAAGGTCTGACTGCCTGCGAGGTCGGGCAAAAAGAACCATATTTTTCTTCTTGCAGAGAGCCTATAAATGAACGTGCAAGTAGAGAAGATATTGCTAAATTCTTTTCCTAGCAAGGAATATTAATATTAATACCCTGGGAAAGGAATACATTCCTGGGGTGAGGTCTATAAATGACCGTTCTGGGAATGTTTGTCTTATGCGGTTGAGATAAGGACTGAGCTATGCCCTGGTCTCCTGCAGTATCCTCAGGCTTACTAGGGTGGGGAGAAACCCCACCCTGGTAAATTTGTGTTCAGACCAGTTCTCTGCTCTCGAACCCTGTTTTCTGTTGTTTAAGATATTTATCAAGACAATACATGCACCACTAAACATAGACCCTTATCAGTAGTTCTGCTTTTGCCCTTTGTCTTGTGATTTTTGTTGGATCCTTATCAGGAGTTCTGCTTTTGCCCTTTGCCTTGTGATCTTTGTTAGACCCTTAGTAGTAGTTCTGCTTTTTGCCCTTTGAAGCATGTGATCTTTGTACCTACTCCCTGTTCTTACTCCCCCTCCCCTTTTGAAACCCTTAATAAAACTTGCTGGTTTTGAGGCTCAGGTGGGCATCATGGTCCTACTGATATGTGATGTCACCCCCAGCGGCCCAGCTATAAATTCCTCTCTTTGTACTCTTTCTCTTTATTTCTCAGCTGGCCGACACTTATGGAAAATAGAATCTATGTTGAAATATTGGGGGTGGTTTCCCTCGATAGAATAATGGTCCCCAGTTCTATTCAGATTACTACAAATGCCATTATTTCATTTCTTTTATGGCTGAGTAGTATTCCATGGTGTGTGTGTATATATATTCACAATTCTTTATCCACTCATTGATTGATGGGCATTTGGACTGGTTCCATACTTTTGCAACTGCAAATTGTGCTGCTGTAAATGTTTGTGCAAGTTTGCAGCTGCTCCCTTAAAATTTCTCGAGTAGCAAGCCTATTAAACCTTGTCTAAGAAAAATGCATGTTTGTCCTAGTGTTAATTTTTATTTACATGAGAGCCAGAGAACTTGGAGGCCCAAGCTGCAGTAACAGGTTGATATGTTTAATAGTATGATATGATTACTAATGAGGACAAAATTCTTTGTCTGTTTATTTGCTCCCTAAATATAGTAAATTCATAAGAATTAGATTATGCTTATATTGGTGGTTTATTGATATTAGAAAAGAGATGTTTATTTAAATCTTGATGAAAGTATTTCAGGCTCATCATTCCTTTTCATGTATTCTTAATTTTCAGCAGAGAAAGAATATTCTTAAGGAAACTTGAAATACTATAAAATTTAGTAATTTAGTTGTTATGACATAGATATTATAATTCCAATTATGATTAATACACTAGGATATTTCAAAATAGCAGTTACATTTTTCAGAATTCTTAGATGAATCACGATATATGTTTGTTCTTGTTTTTAAATTATTTATTAATTCATTTATTTTATAAATTTCTTCTCAAAATGTATAGGTCAAGAATTTAGAGGCTTCCCCTATACATGGACTACAGCTAATAGTGGAAGGTGTGAAACTGATTTGGCTGAAATGTACATTCACTTTAGTTCCATGAATCCAAACTGTACCCCAGTGAATGCTCCATAAGCCAAGACCTTGGGTACAGAAAAGAAATTCATTTCTTTTTTAAGTGATTTGATAAATATAATGTTAATCCTTTGAGACAATATAAATGGACACTGAATCCAGCTGAACATTACTATATCAATGACTTGAAAACAACAATGATGCTTGAATTTTCAGGTACAGGTGTTGTAAAAGTGCACATTCTTCAATGTTTAGATACCACTTAAAAGTGTATGTCAGCCACAGACAATTACTAAATATATGCAAAGACAGACTCAAAGCTACTTTATGGAGCTGCCCCTGCCTTCTTCTTTCTCCTCTGAAGTTCTTTCTCTTCCTGGTGAAAACCTTTCCAAACCCCTTCCCTCTACCTTGGGAACGTTTCTTTAGGCATTTAGTACATCACATTTTTTGGAAGCTTCCCCCAAATTTTTTGTCTAAATTAGGCAACTATTAATTCTACGGTAATCTATAGAATATGTTTAGGTGGTGGCCCAGAATCTTAGCTGTGTTCACTACATTTTGATGCTGGGTTCACTATCTTCGAAGTAGTGAGTGACAGATTATTTCAAGGACCATAATTAATTTGATAATACATCACTTAGCTGAGATGCTCAACAGACATTTCTTAATCAGGCTGTTTGTCACCAAAGGCAACTAGTTGGGGTTGGAGTGCCTCAGTGGCCAGAGGGGATTAATAATCTAAGGTTAAAACTGAAATATACTCATTGGACATCTCATCTAGTCACAGCCTGAAATTTAACATGCACAACACTTCCTTTGAGCCATCAAACATTAATTATATGCCAAGAGAAGAGTTAAAATTATTCATGAATATAGATGCATTGTACTTTACATTTTTCTCATTGATATTTAAAAGAAATATTTCTCTGTTTTTTTCTTTATGTTTCTGAATTCATAGATATGGACATGAAGCTTAGCTAGAAAATCAATAGGTTTTTAATATTAGAAAATTTTTAAACATGTATTTACTTCTTTAGGTTATGTGGACTATAAATATTTCAACGTTTTTGTTTGTTTCAAAGCATTAAGTTCCACTATCTAACAAATATGTTCGTGTGTGTGCGCACACATGTGTGCTTATGTGCATTTGTATGCATGTCTTTGGGGGGAAAGTTTTTTCCTGATAAATATAAATAACTAAAGCTAAGTTTCTAAAACCCAGATAAGCCAATTTTCCCATATTCACTTCAGTGAGATTTGCTAAAAATATCTACTATTACTAGATACAAAATCTCATTCGAAGATCTATGATCCCATTCATGTGCAGATCCTCTTTTCTCTCAGTAGGAAACATATAAAATTAATCCATCCATTTGAAGATGTTCTGTGCTTATTTTTGAATTAACATTTCAAAAAAGTAATACATTATTAACCTCCTGTTTTAATGTAATATTTCTAAGTATTGCTACATGTACAGCTACATTCTTCTTTTGATATATATTTATTTAATATTTTAAATTGAGTGACAAGTTTCCCAACATTAAGACATTCTAATAAATCATACAGAATTTTGAATCAGAAAATAGCTATTTCTTTCCCAAGCAATTATAAAAATGATTCTGAAAGCATTTCATATAGTCTTAAATTTAAAAATTACCTCTCTGTAATAAAATATCAATACATTTTGTTATCTAAATTTCTTTTCAACATTATTTAATTCACATACATTATTTTTCAGAAACTTCCTGTGAAAAGGATTTAACTTTTGGATATCAATTCTACAATGTTATCTTCATCTAACTTAATAAATTTAGCTTAAAATGGTCTCAATAATATTGACATAATAATTACAATAAGGGTGATGTCATTGATGACTTAGAATAAAGGGTTTTCTGAATCCAAGATAATAATAATACATCCTACAAGTAATTTTTTGTATAATCTTTAGCCACTGCTTACTCTTACCATTTTAATAATTTCAGAAACTTCAACTCAAGCAATTAACTAAAACAACATCTAGTTAAAAGTTTCACCTTTGTGCTAATTGTCTCATTATCAACTTGGTTAAACTGGAAATTGTTTCCTAGAATCTTTTTTGGGGGATATGTTTCTGGGCTATAGTTGGTCAAAAGAGAAACTAGCACAAAATTCAGGAGTGGGCAAGAAATCAGAGACTTTTATGTATAAGCAGTATTTGTGTCCAAGTACAGTTATATCAGATATAAAAGTGCTTCATGTCTGCATTGTTTTTAATCTACCTCCTCTTCCTAATGGCTGACTTTGCTAACCATCAGCAGCCCCAGACACCATGGATACAAGCCATGTAGTCAACTATGGGGTTTTACCTGTGGAAAAGCAGGTTGGACAAAGATAGTAGCACTGGGCAAAAACCAGCAGGACCAAACTTCACTTTGGAAAACTCAGTTTTTCAGTGATGATACCTTTTTAATCTATAAAGTAAAGGTGATATAACTATATTAAAATGTATTTGGAGCTTAAAATACTAATCATTTGAAACAACAACTTATATACTATATCATATTAAATGTATGTAATCAGAATATATTTTACTATTACAGGCCTCCTACCAACATGACACTACCCATAATAAAGTTGGTTACTTTGTCTAAATGGGGACTTTTTAATTCAAATCTTCCAAATTGTTTTTTTTATGTTAGGTTTTATTCATTTATTGAAGGCATTTTCTGATATGAGACATTTCATTTCACATTCCGGACATGGTCTATACTGTACCAAGCCCCAAATGGGTAAAAATAGAAAGCAGCAGTATAAAGGTAAAGTTTTTTCTGTGATGAGGGGGAGACTCAAAGTGTTTTTTGTGGTGAGGGGGAGAAATTAAAGCCCCCAAATTAGTAATGAGGATAATTGTAATATGATATGATGATATCTAATATGACATAATAAAATAATATGAGGTTAAGTCCATGTTGTGGATTGAATTGTGTCCTCCAAAAGATACGTTGAAGCCCTACCCCCTGATTCCTATATATGCACTATTTTTTTTGGAAATAGGGTCATTGTGGATATAATCTAGATAAGATGAGGTCATAACGGGTTAGGGTGGATTCTAATGCAGTGACTAGGCTTTTCATCAGAGAAACTCTGGGGATATTTACGCTCAGAGACACAGATGCACAGAAGAAGGCCATGTGAAGGCAGAAACAGAAATTGTAGTGATGTTGCCATAAACCAAGGAACTTGCTGCCAAATTGTCAGCAACAGCCAGAAACCAATTAGGAAGCAAGAAAGGATTCCTTCCTGGAGCCTTCAGTGAAAGTATGGCCCTGTTGACACCTTCATTTCAGAACTCTAGTTTCCAGAAGTATTAGAGAATAAATTTCAATTGTTTTAAGCCACCAGGTTTCTGGTAATGTTTTACCACAACCCTAGGATAGTAATATAGTCAGTTTTTACTAAGTATTCTCATTAAAACACTAGATCTGCAGAATTTAAATAGATTACTTCAGGGGATAAAAGGTTTGTAGTCAAATAAATGTTCAATAACCTAGGTTTTATTTATAAAATTGGCTGGGTTTAATTGTTGCATTAAAATGCCATGTGTGCATTGTTAAATTTATATGGCATTTTCAAAGCCATTTGTAAAATAAGAAAAGATTTTAAGGTAGTATTCATAGAATTGGCTATCTTAAATGATAAACTTTTGAAAACACTGCTAGAAGCCAACTTAAATTCTAAAAACAAAATGTATATCCAAATAATATTTACAGGTAATTAATTAAGTCTTATCCCAGAATTATAAAATTCTGGTAGAACATTAGATAATATATTACTGTTATAAAATAGAAGCATAAATAAGACAAGTATCAGTGTTGTAGTCATATGTATGGTGAAGATACTCAACAGAAAAAAAAACAGGTTGCTATCTATAAATTCTGTAGAATTGAGAGAATGTTAATAATAAAGCTCAAGAACCATCTTACTGCCCTCAGGAATATGAAAATTTCTATCAATACATTTTTACTTTTATTACAAAATATTGATCTGAAAATTCCAGTCAATGCAATCACCTAAAGAGTAATATTTATTCAAAAATGAGGATATTCAATTATCATGTTAAAAGAGAAACATTTGATCAGTTGAATTTAACAGTTTTTAATTGAAAAAAGAATGATTTGCTAATAGGACAATCCTCCACCTTCCAAGCAGAATAGGTTCACAGTGACTCTGGGACTTCCACGTGGTTGGAGATTTGGCTACTTGTTACAAGAGTCCATTTACATTTCCAGTTAGATTACAGTTCACTATGTATGGAGAGACCTTTAGGCTGAACTTAAAATATGTAAGGAAGCAGCTTTAGGCTAAACTTAATTTAATAATTCCTCCCTTTTGGTTAATCTCTCAAAATTAAGACGTTGATCAAAACTTTAGGCATTGATGTCATTCTTTCACCATTGTAAATAAAGTAACTTTGTCTCAATTCCACTGGAAAATAGCAAAACAGTGGGTTTTGTAAGCAAAGAGAACAACAGTAAAAAAAAAGATAAATAACTGATTGGTTACTTCAGGTCACTTTTCTTTAAAGGTTAGAGCAGAAAGGATTTCCTTATTATTCTGTGATCTCCTATTTTCAGAAGACAAAAAGAAGTTTGTTTTGAGATCTCTTTGCTTCCTTAGCGTTTCCATTTGATCATACGGCATTTAGCAGGAATGACTCCATTTTGTTTGGTCTGGTCTTTTGGGGCCTAGTGCTCAAGCTCAGCCTGAAATAATGGCCTCTTATAGTTTTGTTTAATAATCATTATATGCAGAAAACATGATCTACCCAAAATACCTTAGAGAACCAGTTGAAAAATAATAAAATCTAATGAAGTCATTGCGATATTTGGTCAATTTTAATGATATATGTGTTTTTAATAATGGAAAAAGATACAAATGATATATAGTAGGTAAGTGAATATATAACATAGTATATAGTGAATATGTAAAATACAAGTTTTATATTAAATTATCTTACAAAAATACTAGAAAAGAAATCGAAAGTTTCATATTAATCTTTTTGTCAAGCAGAGGTATAATAAGAGGTGATTTCCTTAGGACATTTTTTCAAATTATTTCTGTGGAATATGAACTAATTATACACAAACACCCATATATAATTATATATGTGATTTATGAGGAAAAAAGTTACCATAATATGAGTTATGTTATTTTTCAATTCCCATAATATGAGTTATGTTATGTTTCATTTAAATGACACATATAAATGAAATTTCTTTTCATTTAGTAAAAATGAAGAATAATAGTTTTGTCTCATTTCAACTATAAATTTTCCTCCAGTTTTCCCTTTTCTTTCTTGTTTCTCCTCCCATTCCTCTCCCAACCCCCTCAATCCTAGTCTTCTCCTTTTTGTTCTTTTAACTTGGTATTTGAATACCAAGTTTTTTGAGTAACGTCAATTATTTAGACTGACATTCAAATACGGGGTTTTAGATTTTGTGCATTTTTTTTCTACATTGCATGAATTACAGAGGAAAGTTTTCTGAATGGTAATGCTTGTGTTATTCAAAGGGGAAGATATAACTTGGCATAATCCCTGGGGGAGGTCTATTTTCCATTTTCATCTGCTTTTTCTCTTCCCTTTTCAGCTACTTTTAAGGTTAGGATGATAAGGCTAAAACAGTTGGGCAAGTACAGGCTTAAGAGAAAAATCTGGGCTCTGGAACATGATTCTGTAACAGCTGAGTTGCAGTCTTCTTACTAGGCAAAAGGTTGTGTGGTAGTGAAAGAGGAGAGGAGAGGTATTCCTTTTTTTGTATCGCTCTGTCACCCAGGCTGGAGTGCAGTGGCGCAATCTGGGCTAACTGTAAGCTCTGTCTCCTGGGTTCATGTCATTCTAGGAAAGGTATTCTTATGAGACATGGGGTTGGCGTAACAGGGACCAATTATAACCTAAATGACTACTTAGGAAAACAGACGTTTCACAAATCACAAATTGATTGTTTCACAATCAATACACCAGTTCGGAGAACAAAGTCTACTTTACTTTCAAGAAACAAATCCTGATAGATTACTGAAGAAGCCTTTGCTTTGGTTTAATTTTGTGTTATGTACCTAAACCCCTAATCTGATTTCCTACAGTTATCTTGGGGAGAGTGACCATCTCTTGTCTTCCTGGTTCATGCATAAAATTCCTTGGGGTTTCTTTAGACACCAATTTCTACTCCCCTGGCTGTGTTACTCAAGTGGGAAAATAGTCAGACAAAGATATTTTTGTGGCAATATCCATGTTGTAGTGATGTACTTAAGGCATACAATAAAGTAGATAGATGTATGAGATACTGACTTACACCTGAACTTGTTCTTCGGTTTAAACCTGGACCACAGGAATGCTTGTGCCTCAATAGGCAGGACCTCTTTGCCATTCCACATCCAAGTGATGAATGCTAGTAAACATGAAGTCAATAAGAAAAGTCTAATTTTCTTAGTTTGCTAGACCTATTACACAGCTCCAAAAGAGTGGTAAAGTAAAACAAAGTAAATCAATAGAACATAGAAGTAAAATATTAGTATTACTTGTAATTAATTTTAAGAAACTAAAGTTAATAAATGTTATAATAAATAACAATAAAATTATTTATTCATTTTTGTAATTAAAAGTAATGGCAAAAACCATATAATTACTTTTGCACTAACCTAAATACAAAAACAGACATTAATGATATATAAAGTGAAAACACAATAGACATATTATTTAAAGCCAAAAGTTCTTTTCACAGTCTGAAAGAATAGTGCAGCAACTCATTAGTATCATTAAATACATAAATTGGAAATGAAAAGTAATCATAAGAATCAGAGAAAATTTTAAATCATAAGGGACCAATTTTGTACACCATTATACAAATGCATTTGAAAACTAGATGAGAAAAGCATGTTTCCTAGAAATAAAGCTTTACAAAACTGAGTCTTCTAGAGAAACTTTAGTCTTCTAAACAGATTAATTACAATAAAAGTAATAAAATTATTAAATACCAAATAATTGTTCATCGAAAAAGGACCAGGCTCAATTGTTTCTTCTTCTTTTAAGTGTCAGTGAAAGTGGTTACCTACTCCAAACATACAATGACAATTTCCATTTTAAAATGTTGATATTGGTCTCCAAAACTGATAAAAATTGCACTGAAATATAAAATACCAAATTTCACTCATGAATATGGATGGGAAAGAAATATTATATTACCAAATAGAAAATGAACAGCACATTTTAGAAAAGTACAGTCTGTTTTAAGAATGCAAAGTTGGTTCACTATTAGGAAACATATTCATATAATCCACTTATTAAGGAAGCTAAAAAGATTCTCCATGATGTCCCTACCCCCACAGCAAACTTCTGCTTGGACATCCAGGCATTTCCATACATTTTCTGATGATTTCCATCATTTTTAATAAATGATACTTTATGAAAAGTAGAGTTTATTTTATGAATGCAAAGTTGGTTCACTATTAGGAAATATATTCATATAATCCACTTATTAAGGAAGCTAAAAAGAAAAATCATGTAACTATTAATTTAAATGCCAAAGGCATTTGACAGAATTCAACATCCATTGGTGTTAAGCACAGTGGATGTTGAATTTTGAAACAGAGTCAAAAAACTAAAATTAATAAATGCATTTGCAACATGATTTATTTTTCTTATCCAAAAAGCAGGCAACTTCTTCTATGGAAAAAAATAAAGATATTTACTAATATGAGGGAAAAGATGAGAGTGGACACTTTTTCCATTATTATTTACTTTGTGTTGGATTTATTAGGTAGATCAATTAGACAAGAGAAAACAATTAGAGTAATAAGAAATGGAAAAGAAGTACAATTATATTTATTTGCAGACCATATAATAATAGATTTAGAAAACTGAATGTAATCTATGAAACCAGCACTATATGCAATAAATTAATATAATAAGATAATAGTCTGTGAAATAAACCTATAAAAACCAGACCCTCAATGAATAGAAACAAAAACTGTTCAGGAAGAAGATGCCATCATGTAGCAAACATAAGCAACTATTGCATACATTAAAAACAAAGCAAACAAATAAATGAAAACAAGCAAAAACTAACTGGATAATAAAAAGTATAAAACTGCTCTGAAACATAGGAATGTAGACTGAAACAAGTGAATCCCGTATTATGATCTTGGGTGGAAAGATTCACATCATAAAATTGTCATTTTTTCCCCTTATAATGACTGTATTAGTCTGTTTTAACACTGCTGATAAAGACATACCTGAGACTGGGTTATTTATATAGAAAAAGAGGTTTAATGAACTTACAGTTCCATGTGTCTGGGGAGGCCTCACATTCATGGTAGAAGACAAAAAGCACTTCTTACATGGCTGCAGCAAGATAGAAATGAGAACCAAGTGAAAGGGGTTTCCCCTTATAAAACCATCAGACCTTGTGAGATTATCACTTCCATGAGGATAGTATGGGGGAAACTGACTCCATGATTCGATTATCTCCCACCATGTCCCTCCCACAACATGTGGGAATTATGAGAACTATAATTCAAACTGAGATTTGGAGGAGGACACAGTCAAAGTATATCATTCCACCCCTGGCCCCTCCCAAATCTCATGTCCACACATTTCAAAACCAGTCATGCCTTCCCAACAGTCCCCCAATGTCTTAACTCATTTCAGCATTAACTCAAAAGTCCACAGTCCAAAGTCTCATCTAAGACAAGGCAAGTCACTTCCACCTATGAGCCTGTAAAATCAAAAGCAAGTTAGTTACTTCCTACTTACAATGGGAATACAGGCATTGGATAAACATATCCATTACAAATAGGAGAAATTGGCTGAAACAAAGGGGCTAAAGGCACCATGCAAGATTGAAATTCAGTGGGGCAGTCAAATCTTAAAGATCCAAAATGATCTCCTTTGACTCCATGTCTCACATCCAGGTCACGCCGATGCAAGAGGTGGGTTCCTATGGTCTTGGACAGCTCTGCCTCTGTGGCTTTGCACAGTACAGCCTCCCTCCTGGCTGTTTCCATGCACTAGCATTGAGTGTCTGTGGCTTTTCCAGGTGCATGGTGCAAGCTGTCGGCAGATCTACCATTCTAGCACCTGGAGAACAGTGGCCCTCTTCTCACAGCTCCACAAGGCAGTGCCCCAGTGGGGACTTTGTGTTGGGGCTTCAACCCCACATTTCCCTTCCACACTGCCCTAGCAGAGATTCTCCATGATGTCCCCACCCCTACAGCAAACTTCTGCTTGGACATCCAGGCATTTCCATACATTTTCTGAAATCTACATAGAGGTTCCCAAACCTCGATTCTTGACTCCTGTTCATCTGCAGGCTCAACACCACATGAAAGCTGGAAGACTTGGGACTTTCACCCTCTGAAGTCATGGCCTGAGCTATACTTTGGCCCTTTTAGCCATGGCTATAGTGGCTGGGACACAGGACACTAAGTCCCTAGGCTGCACATAGCAGGGGGCCCCAGGCCTTGCCCACAAAACCATTGCAAAGGTCTCTGACATGTCCTGGAGACATTTTTCCCATTGTCTTGGCAATTAACACTGGGTCCTTGTTACTTATGCAAATTTCTACAGCCGGCTTGAATTTTTTCTCAAAAAGTGGGTTTTTCTCTTCTATAGCACTGTCAGGCTACTTATTTTCTGCATTTTTATGCTGTGTTTCTGTGTTGAAATTGAACGCTTTTAACAGCACCCAAATAATCTCTTGAATGCTTTGCTGATTAGCAATTTCTTCTGCCAGATACCCTAAATCATCTTCCTCAAGTTCAAAGTTTCACAAATGTCTAGGACAGTTGCAAAATGTCACCAGTCTTTTTGCTAAAACACGGCAAGTGTCATGTTTACTCCATTTTCCCACAAATTCCTCATCTCCATCTGAGGCTACCTCAGCCTGGGTTTCATTGTCCATATCATTATCAGCATTTTGGTCAAAGCCATTCAACAAGTCTCTAGGAAGTTCCAAACTTTTCCACATTTTCCTGTCTTCTTCTGAGCCCTCCAAACTGTTCCAACCTCTTCCTGTTACCCAGTTCCAAAGTTACTTCCAGATATTTAGATGTCTTTACAGCAGTGCCCCAGTCCTCTGGTACCAGTTTACCATATTGGTCTGTTCTCACACTGCTGATAAAGACATACATCAGACTGGGTAATATATAAATAAAAGGGGTTTAATGGACTCACAGTTCCACATGACTGGGGAGGCCTCAGAATCATGGCAGATGACAAAGCAGCAGCAAAGTAACATCTTACATGGCAGCAGAGAAGAGAGAAAAAGAGCAAAACTAAAGGAGAAACTCCTTGTAAAACCATCAGATCTCAGGAGACTTATTCACTACCAGGAGAACAGTATGGAGCAAACTGCCCCCATGATTCAATTATCTCCTAGAAAGTCCCTCTCAAAACGTGGGAATTATGGGAACTACAATTCAAGATGAGATTTGGTTGGGGAAACAGCTAAGCCATATCAATAACCTATAAATGTAATGTGATTCCCACATAATACAGCTCCATTTTTGTCTGGAATTAATGAAGCAGGATATGTTCTTGACTGTTTCATGGGACTTGTGACGGGGTTCCTCATTTACTCAGCCCGCCCCTGTCTATCCCTTGTGGGAGGAGGCATGTGAGTGAATGAGTGCACGAGCAAGAGCAAGCGAGTGAGGATCCAGCTGGCTGCTCTTGGGTGCTGGCAGGAATAAACTCCATGCAGTCCCTGCAGCAGTATCCAGGTGGGGATGCTTGCAACTCCTGGAGCCCCAGAGGGCATGTTACAGTGCTCTTTTAGCTCTGCCATCCATGGACAGCTTAAGTGTTAACAGCTCAGTGACCCCTTTGCCATTTCATGTGAGGCAGCTGCTCTCTGTCAGTGAAGGCAAAGAGCCAATGAGATAATCTTTTATATCCACACCCGTGGCTCCTGAGCTCTTGTCTGGCATCCAGGAAGAATGAGGTCACAGGAACAAACTGAAGGATGGTAAATGCAGGGAATTTTATTGCTGACGAAAGTGGCTCTCAGTGGGAAGGGGAACTGTAAATCGGAGAGGGTAGGAAGGTTACGTTACCTTCCCCTGAAGTCTGGTCATCTCCACCCAGATTCTTCTCCAAAGTTACGCTGTTAAGCTGTCCTTCTGAAGTCAAGCTGCTTCTCTCCCACGTCCAGCCATAGTTCCATGTACCAGCTGCGTCTGGGGTTTTAATAGGCACAGAATGGTGCAGGGCTGGGCCAGGGTTGGTTGAGGAAAAAGTAACAATCAAGTGGGAAAACAGGTATATAAGCTCTCACTTTTGGCTGAGGTTTCAAGTTTTTTGGCTTGAGGGTGGCGTTTTGTCAGTGACCCACCCTTTCCTGGCTAGAATTTCTCTGCCCCCTGTCCCTATCAATAAGAGAACAAGCAAATTAATTTGAAATAAAATCATAAGCAAGACTATTCAGGGAAAGATTGAAAAAGAGCAAATTTTCAGTAATAAAAATACACAAATTTTAAAAATTAAAACCAACTTTTGCAGCTTGAATAGATGAACAATTAAAATAAAATGTACAAAAACTGGAAAAAAACACACTTGGGAATTTAATGATAAAAACATTTCAAAGCATTGAGAAAATATAAATTTTTAAGCAAATATTATCAGGATAGTGGAATAGCCATATGCAAAGAGGTAATTTTTGTTCTGTTTTAGTTAGTACTATTCCTTAGTCTTAGAGTATTTTTTCCTCTTTCCCTTATTTGATCTTTCTTCTTTCTCCACCAACCCACCACTTGTCAGTCCTACAAGATCCCAATTTGGTCACATTACTTTCCTAAGTACATTACTACTCTCAGTGGATGATATCTCTACATGAGAAAGTATTTTTCAGAAATTGTCTTTTTCAGAAATTTTATATTTTCTTATTCTAAAATGATGTGGTTTACTGACAAATAAGTTTGGTCTAGAAGGAAATGCCTCAGTTTTTGGATACTGTCATCAGTGTTATGCTTCTTAACTCTGCATTATATGTTGTTAAAAAGACATGATTGTCTTTGGGTTGCATACTTTAAAAATAGTAAAAATGGAAACAAGAATAACAAAAGTTGTAAAATTATTAATACAATTGCACAATTTTTAACATTTTAGATATATTTTCCTACTGCTTAAAGCCGTAGGAAGCAGGAACCACATCACTTTTGAACAGATCTTACCTATCTTTTGGATTAAAAGAAGCTTTCACTCTGTATGCTAGCATTCAATAATGCTAGTTTTGTTCCATTCTGCATCTTTGACTCCATTTGCTCAGTAGGCAGTTATCTGTGCAGTTTCTAAACACACAGGGTGCATCATTGTGTTCCATGAAGTGAGAACTTAGCTAGGGGCAAGAAAGTACTCTAACCTAGTGTTACCAAATAAAGTTCAAAGGCGATTTTAAATTTCTCCTCCTGAACTCCACACAAAAAGCTTAATAGGTGAGACAACTGCTTGCGATACATAAGTCCAGAGGGTTTTGTTCAGTGTAGTTATATGAACAGACCTTACAAATTCTAATGCTATGTAGGCACTGAGTATTTTACTTTATTCTAGCTTTCTTTGTGTCTTTTTGTTCAAAAATACTTTTAAAATATGCAAACACATACTTTCAGAAATTTTAAAGAGACTTGGTTATGCTGCAGAAATGAAGATACACTGACACTCGAATACAATGTGGTTTGAAAAATAACAGTTACATACAATTAGTAAGTACTCTCTTTGAACTTTATATCACCATTATTGAAACTAGGGAGAATTTAAAATTATAATTTATACTAACAAATATAGAACGTAAATTAATTTTAAATACACTAGTCCCTTGTCTTACATCTGTTTGTGTTCTATAAAAGGATACCTGAGGCTGGGTAATTCATATATTAACAAATAGGTTATTTGGTTTATGCTTCTGTTGGCTGTTGAAGAATCCATGGAACCAGAATCTGCTTCTTGTGAGGACTTTATTTAGGCTGCTCACACTCATAGCAGAAGGCAAAGGGGAGCTGGCATGTGCAGACATCACATGGCAAGAGAGGAAGCAAGAGACAGAGAGGAGGTCCCAGGCTCTTTTTAACAGTCAGCCAACTCTAGAGAGAACTAATGGAGTGATAATTCACTCACTGCCCCACTCTCAGGAAAGGCATTAATCTCTTCATGTGGGATCTGCCCTAATAACAAATGTCTCCCATAGGTATCACCCTCTAAGATTGGGGATCAAATTTCAACATGAGATTTAGAGAGGTCAAAAAAACCAAGCTATAGCATCCTCCCGTATCTATAGGGATTACATTCTAAGACCCCTACTGGATACCTGAAACTGCTAATAGTACCAAACTGAAGGACATAATAGTATTTCATCTCCAAATATACTCTTTGACATATTTTGAGATCGCTGTTTAGAGAGCCAGCAAACAGAAGTATCCCTGAAAAGTTGACTTGTGTAAGAGAGATTTGCATCTGTAGAGAATTTGCATTGATGCAGCCAAGCTTTCTCTGACCCCCCTTTTTTGTATGGATCTAGGAAAGATTAACTGAGAGTCTGACACCCTTAAAAGACTGAAAGAAACATTTACCATCTCTTTTTTTGCTGAAAGCTGCTACCTGTGAGGTTTTAATCTACATAACAAGACCACCTTTGCTAACCAGGGTTTCTCTTCTCTTCTTCCCATAACCTGTTTTGCCAAGATCCAAGACTTCCACTCTTTTTGTAACCTCAAAATGATATTTAAGCCACTGTAGCCCAATGGAATAATCAATCTGTAGTTATCTCCATTGAAGTTAATATTTTTTTTTTAGCTTCATTCCTATTAGTCTGCCTTTTGTGAGTTGAGTTTTCAGTGAATCTTCAGGGGACAAAGAGGAAGTTTTCCCTTGCCCTGTAAAAAACCCTATATACACTGTGTGTTTTTTTCTATTGGTTAACCAAAACAGCTACTAAATGACGAATGGGAAGGTAGCATATATAGTCTGGATATGCTGGACAAAGGGTAATTCATGTTCAGGCAAGATAGAGAGGAACAGCATGAGATTTTATCACATTGCTCAGAACAGCACACAGTTAAAACTTACAATCTGTTTATTTCTGTAATTTTCCATTTAATATTGTTGGACCCTTGTTGACAGTAGGTAACTGAAACCATAGAAAATGAACCTGTGGATAAGAGAGACTACTGTAGCAATGTATGATTCTGATAAATTTGTATTTTAAAATAGAAAGTTACATTAAATAACTATGTAGCACTCAATGTGTATACGATGTAACATCAATATTTAAATGCTAATTTTCATCTCAACTTAAAATTTGTTTCATTTTAAGAAATTATAGGTCATACTGTAAGGTTTATGCATTATTTCTCTTGTTTTACTATATCATAAGTAAAAGAACTTCAGGCCGGGCGCGGTGGCTCATGCCTCTAATCCTAGCACTTTGTGAGGCGGGCAGATCACAAGGTCAGGAGATTGAGACCATCCTGGCTAACACGGTGAAACTCTGTCTCTACTAAAAAAAAAACAAAAACAATTCACTGGGCGTGGTGGCGTGTGCCTGTAATCCTAGCTGGAGGCTGAGGCAGGAGAATTGCTTGAACCCAAGAGGTGGAGGTTGCAGTGAGCCAAGATCTCACCACTGCACTCCAGCCTGGGAGACAGAGCAAGACTCCATCTCAAAAACAAAACAAAACAAAAAACAAACAACAAAAAGAGCAAAAAACAAACAAACAAATAAAACTTCAATGTGGAAAGTTTGAGATACGCAAAAATGATAACCTGAAACATAGAAGTTGCAGATTAATTGTTGTCATATGTTTTAAAATGTGAAAACATTGTTATATGCTTTTAAATTGGTAATATGAGTGAAAGTCCTCTGTGTTAATAACTCAAATGCTTAGAATTTCATTAAACATTTTTCTTAGTCATTCATATATTTTATCTTTAAAAATTAACAAAAATTGGCCAGGGACGATGGCTAACTCCTATAATCCCAGAACTCTGTGAGGCCGAGGCAGTTGGATCATTTGAGTTCGAGTTTGAGACCAGCCTGGCCAACATGGTGAAACCCTGTCTCTACTAAAAATACAAAAAATGAGCTGGGTGTGGTGGCAGGTGCCTGTAATCCCAGCTACACAGGAGACTGAGTCAGGAGAATCACTTGAACCCAGGAGACAGAGGTTGCAGTGAGCGAAGATCATGCCATTGCACTCCAGCCTGGGCAACAGGAGCAAGACTCCTTCTCAAAATAAATAAATAAATAAATAACAAATTTTTTTTTTTTTTTTTTTTTTTTTTTTTGAGACGGAGTCTCGCTCTGTCGCCCAGGCTGGAGTGCAGTGGCGCAATCTCGGCTCACTGCAAGCTCCACCTCCCGGGTTCCCGCCATTCTCCTGCCTCAGCCTCCCGAGTAGCTGGGACTACAGGCGCCCGCCACTGCGCCCGGCTAATTTTTTGTATTTTTAGTAGAGACGGGGTTTCACCGTGGTCTCGATCTCCTGACCTTGTGATCCGCCCGCCTCGGCCTCCCAAAGCGCTGGGATTACAGGCGTGAGCCACCGCGCCCAGCAATAACAAAAATTTTGTTGTCAGAATATATTTAATTAAAAAGACAAATTAAATTTAAATTATTTAAATTACCTAATCACACAATTCATTTTTTTATGGCCAGAAGCCCAATAATCCTCCCTCAGTAACCAAATTCATTCTATAATTGAATAAAATTGTTTTCATACCCAAAAAATGAATACCAGCCCAAACTGTGACCAAAATGGCTTTCATTAACATTCTCTTCAACTTGACTAAATCTTGGACAGGTTTCTTCCTAGCTATAGGTCTTTGACATCCCTATTTTTAGAGAATTTACTGTATAAATCTTTAAGGTATAAATCTTTGCCTGGCCTCTCCCCAGTTTTACAACCCAGTAATGTCTTTCTCATGAGTCTGGGAGCCATCCCTTTGAAATATAACTATAGTAAAATAAATACACAAAAATGTATCACTGCTATCTCTCAGTCTCTGTGTGGGTGGGCAGAAGCCTACTTAATTAGCAAACACAGATTAAAAGTACCAATTTTCAAACACAGATGGCCTAAGGAAATTGACCAACCTTCTGATAAAGTCTTCCTATACTCTTCCGTTAGCTCACCGCAGTACTTAGTAACTTTCCTGCCTTTTGTTTCAGCATAGCTGAGTTCAATCTCTTTTTCTTAGTGCAATAGCCTTGACCTTTACTGCTAATCTTTCATAAAGTCTTCCTTGCTGTTTAATTTGCCTAGTGTAATTTTTCTTTGACATCTGGCAAATTACTTATTAAGCATTATAGTTTAATGACTAACAGCTTATGTTCTCAAGGTAGACTGCTTGTTCACAATTTCGACTACATGATTTCTAGATGTGTGTGTATGTGAGACCTTGAAGAAACTGTTTAACCATCCTCTGCCCATTTCCTTATCTATAAAATGAGAATGTTTTTATAATTCTGTCATGTGGTAACTTACTTAAGATAGCATGGGTTAACACGTGTGTATTGGTATATATCTAATATAATTTTCCATAACGTCAATGTGATCTTTACTGATCTTTCTAGACTGTGACTGGCAACTTACATTTAATGGTGAGTGACACATGTAGGAAAAGTCAGGCATGAGTGTCTACTGGTGTCCTGTAACCATCCCAGTTAAATTCTTTCAATTAAGTTTCATCACTTCTAAAACACTGTTTTCATCATGAGATATACCTGGCATTGGCATTGCTGTGTATGAGGGACTTCATCCCTGGTTTTGATTTATCTGAAAGCCCAGATTCTGACTAAAATGTTCCATTGGTTTCTTTAGTTCAAGTACCTATATGCAACAAGGCCTATATGGAAATTTTTACTTACAGAGTATGATAACAGCAGTATTTGCAAAGACCAGTTATAATAGGAGACAGAATTTGTTAAAGGCTTATGCTGAGCTGGGCACTATGATGTTTATTCTTCATGTGTTAACATTTTTAATCCTCACACCAACACTATAACTTAGCACATTTTACAGATTGAGAACCAAGTCACAAATAAGTAACTTACTGATCTCACACATTTTATACGTATCATAGTGAAGTTTTTATTTGAAGAAGAAAGATAACAGATGACTCTACTAATATACTGAAAAATAAGTCATGCACAGTTTATCATACAATTAAGAAAAAATATTAGAACAGTAAATACTATGGGAAACTAGAGACAATATTTAGCAAGTGTGGGGTAAAAGTAGATTTTGAGTTAGTCTAGTCAAACTTGTGTTTCTTACTTCTATAGTTTATTTCCAATGGATCCCTTATGGTTCTAAAACAAACTCTTGAAACTCCCACATTTATGTCTCCAGCCAGGATTTCTTGCCTAAACTTCAGAGGCATGTGTCCAAATGCCACCCCAGTGTCTCCATGTGTAGCAATATCAGATTTAATATCTCAATCAGAACTGGCAATTTCCCCTTCCACTGTCTTGCTTATCTCAGTAAAATACAACTCAGTCTTTCTAATTGCTCAAAATTGAAGTCATATTTGAGCCTCCTCTCTCTTCTACACTTCTCATTTCGTCAGTTGCATTCCTATCTTCTGGAGTTCCTAAAATAGTCAACAAAGTTTTTCAGATCTGCACACTTTTACCTCTCACTCTTTGATCATGATTTTCTACCCTCTCTGATTCTACACAAATAAAGTGGCTCTTTGTTGTTTATTCAATACTCCAAGCAAACATCCATTCTAGGATGTCTATACTTCTTTCTCTCTCTTCTTGGAGAACATTTTTCTTGTAAAAGTTCCACTCATTTTCTTCCATCCCATTTTGCACAATGTTACATTTTCATGGAAACTTACTCTGAATAAGGTGCTGAAAATTGTACTGCTTAATGCGTGACTCTTTCCATATCTTTCTTTAGTTTTCTCTGTAGAAATTATCACAAGCTGCCCTACAGTAGGTTTAAGGTAATCGTTTATTTGATAGTTTTTTGTTGTTTTTTGTTATTTCTTTACACCTAGAACAATGTAGGCTCCATGAAGGCAAATAATAATGTTCAGTTTTTCTATTGAAATATGTACCTTTGTAGTTCCAAGTCTCCCTCTAACTGTGACTTTAGCCAAGTCTACAAGTTGTGACACGTAGCATCTTGATTATCAGTCAGTCTAAATATTTCCTGGCACAGAACATGGTCAATTTTGGCAAGTGTTTTAGGTGCCCTAGAGGGAAATAGATATTCTACAGGTTATGCAGTTTTTAATGTAATGTGCTACATAAATTAGGTTTATGATTTTTTTAAAACCATAAATTTAAAAGAGTCTGTAAACACTGATACTACATAATATTTATGTTTTTTTTCTTTTTTCCCTTTTACATTTTGAATCTATACTGTAAAGCAAATGTGAATTTAAATTGAGAGTTGTTACATTTTAATGATACATTAACCACTTATTGCTAAAACTAGAGATAAAGAAGTAATATAGCTACACAAGCTTTCTTTAGGTTTTCTGTGCACAGCATATAATAGGCTCATTAAAATTAAAATAGACAAAATTTGATGTAACTGCTAATATGTTTGGATTCAAATTAATCATTTTAAATTTGTTCTGCCTGTTATATGTTTCTTTATTTTTTTTCTTGTCTTCTTTCAGGTAAGGTGCTCTTTTATTCTTTTCTTCTTCATTTATTTGTCAGCTTTACAGTTATTTAGTGATTATTTGAGGTTGTTTATTACACTAGGACTTACAACCTGATTTTTTAACTATAAATTAAAGCTTTTAGCATTTCACACAAAATGCTTTCATGTAAACTCTAAGGAGATGAAAAGAATGGGTCTCAATAATCAACATAGGAAATTTCTCCTCTGCTAGTAGTGAAGGCAAACATTACTTTCATATTAAGATTAAGATCTTTATCATTTTCATGAAGCACCTGGTTGAAAAGTATTGTGACCTATGTGCTTCTTAGAATTAAATTTTCTTTAAGAATTTTCTCATAATAAAATTAATTTGAGAATATTAATTCATCCCCAGCAAAAAACTTTACTTATATATTTCTAGTCTCTAAAATGTTTTAAATACATATATGACAAATGCCACCTTAGTGAATCTTTCTTTTTTCTTTCCCATTTAGATAAATATGTGCTCAAAGCAGGTGGCTCAATTCACTTATCAGCATTTGGCATACCAGGTAAGCAGTGAGAAATTTTGAGGGTTATTGAATAGAATAAGGCAATTTTCATTCTGGCACTTAGGGAATTAGCTATGTAATTCCCATTAATTTTAATGAGAGTGCTGTGTATAATCTGTAAAAATATAATGTATCTGTTTTGGAAATTTTTATAATGGATCAGCACAAAATTGTATAGCACAGGTGTTTAATTGGTGATGGATATAATATCAGGGATGAATGCATTAGGATCAAAGAATAAAAAATCAATTACTTGCGAAGTTAGGAACTTCTGGAATATAAAATGGTTGTGTCACATTTTGCACAGATTTGAAATTTGTTGCTGAGAGAATCAAAGATGACTATCGAGTAAAACTAATCTGCATATTGTTTAGTGGGTTGGGTGTAGATATGTCTATTTTTTACTTAGCAATTATTTGGGAAAACACTTAAAAACGTCCATTGTCAGTATTTTGGCACATGCATGATTCAATTTCCATAATAATTAATTTTAATTTCAATTAATCTTATAGAGCCAAAAAAAAAAAAAAAACCCCTCTCAAATTTCAATTTCAGATATTTCAGAGCAAAACCTTTCTAATCATTATGTCAAAAATAAAATATTCTCGATATTCCTAGGGACATTCTTCAGGGAAACTGAATGAATTGCTACTTTTTTATGGTATTCAGTGAAATAGCAGGGTTATTATTTTGTTACATGACTTAAAAAGGCTAAGAAACCAAAGTGGCCTAACAGGTTGTATCTCTCTAGCCATCTTTATTCAGTGATCTTCCTCTCATTTCTAGTCAAAGGAATTATGTAGACATCAGTATGATACGTGATATTACATCCTAGCTACTCTAGATAGAAACTTTTAATTGTTATTTTACGACAGAGTAATAAGGTGTATCATGAATGTATTTCTTATTCTATCACATGACAAACAGAATAGAAACTTTAATTTGAGAATTTAGATGATATTGTATTGTTTATTTTCACATTTGTCTTGGTAGTTACGCCTATGATTTAAAAACACAAAAAATAATCATAAACCACCATTTAAAATTATTTGGATATTACACAATGTGCATTGGGAATGTGGAATTCCAGTTTGTGTTTCAAGCTAATCTTGTCATTAATTCAAGTACCTGTTTTCCACTTTAAAATATTTGATGGGTATGCACTCTGTGGTTAAACAATCCCTATAGTCCTGCAGATTTTCTCTGACAAAAGACAGAGAAATATCTCCCTGACAAAAGACAGTCTTTTTAGGACTACTTCTGTTTTCAGGCCCTCTGAGAAGCATCTCAGAATAGTCAAACAAGTATATTAGGACATAAAATATTGAAAAATTGAAAAATTCTTTCATAAAGTTTCACATTTTTAAAGCCCAATTGATACCTTCGGAAAGATTTGAGTTCGAGATTGTGAGATAACAGACACAAAGGAGGGAAAAACCAATTGAGATAAGTAGAAAAGAAAAAAATTAAGTATATTGACCCATGTCTTCTTGAATCAGTCTCTCAGTCCCAAGAATGGATCAGTTTGATTAAACAGTAGTGTCCCATTCCAGGAGGTAGCATTCCAGATGGGCTCTCAGAGCTAGGCTTCTATGCATAATGAGAGCACACAGAGCTTTAATAAGAGGCATATCATATCTTTGGACACAGAATAAAAACAAAGGCTAATGTCTAGAGTAATCTGTAAGCTAGTTTTTCTAGAGGGTCTAAAGCTTCTTCAAATTACAGTAGAAATCTAACCAGATTTTTCTGAATTGTGGTTTAGATCAGGTGTTCAAGTGAACTTTCTAAGTAGTACAAACACACATCGGAAGTCATGAAGACTGTTTATATATAAGTTGCTGTGTTGGTTTTCTCCAAAGGTTACATTAAATTTTCTAGCTTCAGTTTGGAGATCTTCAAGGAAAGCACAGTCATAATTTCCAGTGATTCCAAGTGAGAAAAATGGTAGAAATTTTTGAAAACTTTAGTTTTGAGACTATTAGGAAGAATTCAGAATTTGGCCCAGATTTTAGACAAATAACAAAAACTCAAAAACAATAGACAGTGCTAGAATCTAATAACAAGTGTACTATAGTTTGTCTGAAATACAGCTTTTCTCTCTTTTGTTCCATATTTCTACCAAGAAGTCATTGTAAGATCAACTTATTTACTAGAAAAGTTTTGGTCTTATTATAAATTGGTCTGAATATTTGCATAAAGAACAACATGTATAGTGATTAGCCATACAGGATCTTTTAAACTTAGCTTTGCTGGAATATTTTCATAAAGAATCTCACAAAATACTTTTTTTTTGTCATTTTTATTTTATTTTTGTATATTCAGGGTATACAAGTACAGTTTTGTTACATGGATATATTGCACAGTGGTAAAGTCTGAGTTTTTAGTGCACCTATCACTCTAATAGTGAACATTGTACCCAATAGGTATTTTTTCAACCCTTACTCCTCTCCCATCTTTCCCTCTTTTGGAGTCTCCAGTGTCTATTATTCCTTTCTGTATGTCCATGCTTACCCATTACTTAGCCCCCACTTATAAGCAAGAACATGTGATACTTGACTTTCTGTTTCCTGGTTATTTAACTTAGGATAATGGCCTACAGCTTCATCCATGTTGTTGCAAAATACATGATTTCATTTTTTATGGTTTTGTGGTATTCAGTGGTATATGTATACCATATTTTCTTTATCCAATCATCCATTGATAAACAGGTTGATTCCATGCTTTTGCTCTTATAAATAGTGCTGCAACAAAACATACAAGTGCAGGAGCAAACTTACACCCAACCATATTAATAATAACTTTAAATATGAATACATTAAACACTTCAAAAAGAAGTCAGGGGTTTTCAGATTGGATAAAAAGTAAAGTTCCAACTATAGGTTGTCTATCAGTCACACATTTAAGATCCAAAGAAGCAAATGATTTACAGCAAAAAGATGAAAATAAGATCCCATGAAAAAGTAATTGTAAGAGAAGTTGTGTGACTATAACAGTATCAGAAAAAATATACTTTAAAATATAAATGTTACTACAGTTAAAGATAACTATGTTATATTAATAAAAAAAGTCAATGCATCAGGTAGATATAACCAGTAAAAACACATATGCACCTAATAATAATGCATCAAATTATATAAAGCAGAAACTGACAGAAATAGAGAAAAAGATAATTCCATGGTAATACTTCAACACATCGGTTTCAGTAACGAATAAAACAAGTGGGCAGAAGATCAACCAAAATACTGAAAGTTTGAATAATATCAGAATAGTAAACCTGACATGTATAGAATACTTCAGTCAAAAACAGCAAAATAGCTATTCTTCTCAACCTTACATAGAACATTCTTCAGGTAGTTCAATGTGCTAGAGGACAAAAAAGTATCAGTAAATTTAAAATGATTGAGATCATGCAAAGTATGTAGTCTGGCCAAAATGGAATTAAATTAGTAATCAAGAACAGAAAGTAACAGAAAATACACAAATGTGTAAATATCAAACAACAAACTCCTAAACAAAATGGGTTAAAGAAGAAATCACATGCAAAAAACCTAGAAAACATTTTGAGCTGAATAAAAATGAAAATACCACATACCAGAATTTATGGAATGCAGCTAAAGCAGTGCTTAGAGGACATTTATAAACTCTTATGTGAGAAAAAAACAAAGATCTCAAATCTATAATCTAATCTTTCACCTTAAGAAACTACAAAACGAAGAGCAAAAGATAGTCAAAAAGGTCAAGGTAAAAAATATACCATATTATGGTTAATTTTATGTATCAACTTGAGTAGGCAACATGATGTCCAGATATTTGTTCAAATATTATTCTGTGTGTGTCTATGAATGTGTTTTTGGATGACATGAATATTTGAATTGATAGGCTTAGTTAAACAGTATGTCCTCCCTAATATGGGTGGCCCTCATCTTCTCAATGTGAAGCCTTCATTTGGACAAAATGGCGGAATTCCCCATAAATAAGAGGCAATTCCTTCTACCTGATTGCTTGGGGCTGAAACATTGGTCTCTTCTAGGCTTCAGACTCAAATCAAAACTTCGGCATTCCTTGAGTCCCAAACCCAAGCTGTAGTTTTTGGGCTACAGCTTACACCATTGTTTCTGCTGGTTCTCAGGTCTTCAGACTTGGAATAGAACTAAACGCTGGCATTCCTGTCTTCAGCTTGTCAACTGCAGATCTTGAGACTTCTCAGCCTCCATAATCACGTATGCCAATTTCTGATAATAAATTTTGTCACACACACACATACACACACATACACACACACACACACACACACACACACACCCCTTATTGGTTCTCTAGAGAGCCCTAATTCAGATTTTGGCACTTATAAGTGGAATGTTGCCATAACAAATATGGAAACCTGTGGAAGCAGCCTTGGAAATGGGTCATGGGTGAAGGCTGAAAGAGTTTTGAGGTCCATTGTTAGAAATATGAATTTTAAGGTTGATTCTAGTGAGATCTCAGACAAAAATGAGTCACACATTATAATAAACTAAAAGTGAGCCTTGTTAAAAATGTATAGCAAATAACTTGGTTGGACTTTGTTCTATTGTTTTCTGAAAGGTAGAACTGGCTAGTAATGAAATCAGATATTTATTTAGCTGAAGAGATTTTTTTTCAGCAATATATCGAAAGAATGGCTTGGTTCTTTCTGACTCCATATAGGAAAATGCAAATGGAGAGACATGAACTGAAGAAAGAATTGCTAAGAAAAAAATAAATAAAAACTTAAAGTGTTGGTAAATACTCAGCCTAATTTTATGGTGGGGAGAAATAAAAGCAAGCATGTTTTGAAGAGAACACCAAAAGTGTGGCTGGACTATCACTCAATAAAGAACTAATGGGGTTTTATATCAGCAGAAACACTGTCAGTTTAAACTGAAGTGGATGGAAATGGGACAATATGAATAAACGTTGTCAGAAACTTCTGGAATTTGAGGGACAGGGTGATGGAGTTATTTAGCTACAAACATGGATATTTTTTAAGTAGAGGGAAAAGTGTCCCCATGGGCAATTCAGAGATGATCAGCGCCACCACCTTGGTTTCAAGAGGCCAGACAGCCTCTATCTGAAGCTTTGGGGTTTTGACTGCTTGACAGAGACTTGGGTATGGGACATTGGTCTGCCAGAGCTGCATGGGTGTGACTCCTACCTTGTTTCATGGAGGGGACACTTCCATCTCTGTCATGGGGATGACACTGGCCTTGAAGGGCAGAGCATCAAACCAAAGAATATTATATTTGAGCTTTCAGATCTAATGGAATTTGCCTTGCTAGGTTTCTGACTTGTGTGGGACCTGTCACCTCTTTCTCCCTTCTGATTTATTCCTTTTGGAATGGGAATGTCCATCCTAGGCCTGTCCACCATTGTATTTTAGAAGCACATAACTCGTCTGGTTTCACAGTTTCACAGCTGGAGAGGAATTCTGCCTCAAGATCTCTCCAATGTCTAATTTAGGTGTTATTTTGATGAAATTTTGGACTTTAGACTTTAGAGTTGATATAGAGTTAGTTAAGCCTTTTGGGCTGTTGGAATATTTCCATATAATAAGAACACAATTTGGCCGGGCGCGGTGGCTCAAGCCTGTAATCCCAGCACTTTGGGAGGCCGAGACGGGCGGATCACGAGGTCAGGAGATCGAGACCATCCTGGCTAACACAGTGAAACCCCATCTCTACTAAAAAATACAAAAACTTAGCCGGGCGAGGTGGCAGGCGCCTGTAGTCCCAGCTACTCGGGAGGCTGAGGCAGGAGAATGGCGTGAACCCGGGAGGCGGAGCTTGCAGTGAGCTGAGATCCGGCCACTGCACTCCAGCCTGGGTGACAGAGCGAGACTCCGTCTCAAAAAAAAAAAAAAAAAGAACACAATTTTGGGGGTGCTAATGCTGAATTCACTGTATTGAATTATTTCTCCTCAAAAATAGTCTATGTTGAAGCCCTAAATCTCACAGTACTGTATTAGAGATGGGCCTTTAATGAAATAATTAAGGTTAAATGAGATTATAAATGTGGGGTCTTAATCTTATAGTATTGGTGGCTTTATTTTTATTTATTTATTTATTTATTTGAGACAGAGTCTTGCTCTGTCTCCCAGGCTGGAGTGTAGAGGCACAATCTCGCTCACTGCAACCGCAGCCTCTGAGGTTCAAACAATTATCATGACTCAGACTCTCACATAGCTGGGATTACAGGCGTGCACCATCACACTTGGCTAATTTTTGTATTTTCTGTAGAAACAGGATTTCACCATGTTGGCCAGGCTGGTCTCAAACTCATGGCCTCAAGTGTTTCACCCACTTGGGCCTCACAAAGTGCTGGGATTACAGGTGTGAGCCACAGTGCCCACCCTTGGTGGCTTTATAAGAAAATGAAAAGAGGGAGAACATTATCTTCATGTGCATGCATTGAGAAAAAACTCTGGGGGCACACAGAGTAGCCTGAAAAGGACTAAGCCAGGTAGTGAGCTCTTATCAGAACCTAATCTTGCTGACTCTCTGATCTCAGACTTCTAGCCTCCAAAATTATAAAAACCAAATTTTTATTGTTTAAGCTGCTCAATGGTATTTTTTTCTATGACAGCTCAAGTCATACCACATTTGATGTCATTCCCGTTTTCTTTTCTTTTCCTTTTTTTTTTTTTTTTTTTTGCTCACAGTTTTCTGTTGGAATCAGGATTGTCTGATTGTCTGTTCAAATTTCAGCCTATTTTGTTAACCTAGACAATCTAAATTTTTTTATTAATCTTAGACCAGCTTGACAACTCCTTGAGGCAACTGCTAGATTCAATTACTGAAAGTTCTTTTGATTTCTAGTATTACATGAACACAAAGTTCTGTCTATTTGTGTTGCTTTGGAATTCATGAAAAAAGATTATTCTAGTGTTTCTCTGATAGCTTTCCCATGTCAAAGTTGATTCAGATGTCTTGATGAGTTGATATTTTTCCTTTTGTTAGTTTGAGAGGGCATGTAAAATATATAGCCTTGAATAATGTCTCACCAATGTTGGCCTACTTTGACTTTTTTTCTTCTGGGCAAACTATTGATACAGTAATACTATCTGTGGGACACTTGTATCCTTAAAACTCAAGTTGTAGTAATACCTCCTTTCATGTAGTTTTACAGAATCATTGCTTTCCCCTTTGGCTTTTGACTTAATTAGAAAAGCAATGGCTATGCCACCTCCTCAAGTAAAATTTCTTAAATTTAGGCACATACAACCTCTTCTTTCTGAGAATATATGAAAATATAGAGAAGAAGTAGGATATAAAGCCTACTTGCTTAGCTTTAAAGAAAGATTGAGATGGTGATTACAGAACATCAACACAGAGTTAATGTGAATAACTCAGATGTAATTAGAATAGAAAAGCTATAAGTTGAAAGACATTTAAATGTGATACTATGTAAATTACAAAGTCTCTAATGAGAGATGCATTTCATTCTTTGTCATCTTTGCTTTTAATAAAGATAAGTCATACTAAAAACTCACTAAAAACCTTCTTGACTTATGAATATGTATCTGGGACTTTTTAAGGTCTAAAAATGCAGAAGAGGTGCGACCCCGTTTCTACTAAAAAAATACAAAAATTAGCTGGGCACGGTGGTGGATGCCTGTAATCCCAGCTACTTGGGAGGCTGAGGCAGAAGAACTGCTTGAACCCAGGAGGTGGAGGTTGCAGTGAGCCGAGATTGCACCACTGCACTCCACCTTGGGTGACAGAGCAAGACTCCATCTCAGAAATAATAATGGTAGTAATAATAATAATGCTCTATTATTATCACATAAACAAATTAGTTTTTGTAATTTTTTTGTATAGTACAGTGTCTCTTTTCCTTGCTCTACTGTAAGTCATATGATTGGGGATATATCAGATATTTTACTTTTATGATCCATGTCAATCATAGTACCTGGTACATAGTAAATATTTAACGGCTTAATATATAACTACTAAAATTACTAAATATAGTTCATTGATTGCCAACATTTCTGAATGTCAGATACCCTTAGCTTTTTCTGCATGAAAACAATTGTGCCATGTCTCTGTTCAAATACCTGTATTTTGTAAAAAAAAAAAAAAGTCAAGGTTTTAGAAGGGATAATCAAAATCAAATGCTGTTAAGCAAAGGAGATGATGTTTAATGTTGTTTTTCAAATAACCAATCATTGAAGTAAGTATTTGCTGGTAAATGAAGATATTTTCAACAAAAATAAATATTTTGCTTGGGCTCCATCTTTTTTGTTAGAAGTCATCCAATATTTTATATTAATCTTTATAATTCTAATCCCAATAATGTTTAAGATAGTTTTGTTCATCACCAACACAATATTTTTTCAAATGCAAATAATAATTTAAAACATTTGTATTTTACTTGTACAAGATCTTAGATTTACAGTGAACTTTCTTTGATACTGGCAATTCAATGATTGCAGAAAGTATTTTGTTATTATAACAATCCATTTTTATTTTGCATGGTAAATTTGTCTCTAAGGTATTATGGAACTTGAGATGAAAATATAATTTTGAAACGGGATTAAAAACTACTGATAAAAGAAATTTATTGAAATATAACCTATTCTTGATGTGTCTTATCCTGCCACAATATAAAATAATGTATGAATATACATCTGTTAAGGAATGACATGGATTTCATAAACCCACATTTATTCATTTTGTAATCATATCTTCCATCATAATATTTATCTTTACTACTGTGTTTCCAAATTCCTGAGGTTAAACTTTAATGCTATGTTTATTTGAGTATGTGCAATTATTATTGTTTAGCATGCATCCTAGAAATACTTTTAGGAGTAGGTAATAGAAATGAGAAAAAGAGCAAAAGTTACCTGACTGAGCTCTTTCTTTGAGTAGCTCATGGCAAAAATGGCATTTACTTTTGCACCAACCTAATACATTTTTGGACTTTACAGTGGCGCAAAAACAATATACATTCAGTAGAAACCATACTTGGAATTTTGAATTTTGATTTGTTCCCAGGCTAATGATATACAATATGATATGTTGTTGCAATGCTGGTCAGCAGCATTGAGTCTCAACTCCCAGGGTAAACAACTGATACTATACAGTTTGCTGTGTTGCCAGCATTTTTTAGACATGATTTCACCCAATTGTAGGCTAATGTAAGTGTTCTGAGTACATTTAAGGTAGTCTAGGCTAAGGCATAACATTTAGTAGATCAGGTGTATTAAATACATTCTCAACTTACAATGGGTTTATTGGAACATAGCCCCACTATAAGTTGAGGAGTATCTATAGTTCAATCTTTTAAAGACTTATAAAGCAAAACATACAGATCATCATACTCTTAAGCTATTATATGATTTAACAAGAACACTTGTGAAAACTGTTTAAAGTTGTGTGAGTATTATTTCAGAAACTATATAATTTCCTTCTAAATAATTTGCTTCAATGTGGATAATTTGCACTAATAAAACTTCCTATGTCTTTGTGTAACTAATGCTTAGACTTTCCAAGGGTATATTTATTATAATCAGAAATGATTTAATTCAAATATAACTCTTTAAAAACCAACAGTGAAAAAAAACTAGGTGTTGAATTATATGTTTTAAGAGATGGCATAATTCTGAGCAATATTTATATGTTCCACAGATATTTATTAAGTATTTACTATTATAGTACAATCTACATATACATTAAATAGATTTCCTTTACTTCTGGGGCTCACAGTCTAGCCAGGGCAAAAGTAGTAGAAGAGTGATAATAAGAATATGAAACATATAACAATGAAAACATTTTTAAAAGCAGGAAGATAATTCAGGAAAAAAATATTTAATCATAATGTAGAAGTTAGAGTGGGCTCATGGAGAGAGTTATATTTAAGCTGAATCCTGGACATAGAGAACATTGCAATCATTGCATTTATGTATTATTTTTTAAGTTATAGAAGACTATTTTGGTGAAACCAGGCTTGAGATGGGGGAGAGGAAATATTAGAGTGAAGATTTTGTATTCATTTATTCAACATTTGAAATGTTCACATGATATCTAGATAGAATCATAAAATAAGCAGTTTTATACTGAAGTCTGTGCTCAAAGTTGAGTTCATGACTGTGTATATGAAATTGGTAGATGTAGACAGTATTGAAAAACTTAGGGAGAGACCAGGGGTTGGTATGCTTCCAATAAAAGAGCAAGGAGTGAATCTTTAAGAATTTGAAGGCCATGCAGTATCACAGCTACTCAACTTGGCCATTATAGTACAATGATAGCCAAATATGACATCTACATGAGTGGGCATGGCTGTGTTCCATAATATGTTATTTATAAAAGCAGCCAGGGAATAAATTTAGGTCATGGGTCATAGTTTGCTGTATCTAATTTAGACAAAAACTATCTTTGGGAATGTAATGACCAGTCCTTATTTCTTGTCACGTGGACTATCATTCTACCTTTCTAACTTGCCTGCTTTTAACTGTATGTCCCTGTAATTTATTCTTGGTGTCAGCAGATTATGGCTCATGCACCAAATCTGGATCTTGGCAAGGATATAGTAAAATTTTAAGATGAGAACAATGGTACAGAATAGAAAAATACACGTAAAGGGAGACAGCTGAGCATGGTGGCTCACGCCTGTAATCCCAGCACTTCGGGAGACCGAGGTGGGCAGATCACGAGGTCAGGAGATTGAGACCATCCTGGCTAACATGGTGAAACCCCGCCTCTACCAAAAATACAAAAAATTAGCTGGACGTGGTGGCGGGTGCCTGTAGTCCCAGCTACTCATGAGGCTGAGGTAGGAGAATGGCGTGAACCCGGGAGACAGAGCTTGCAGTGAACTGAGATCGTGCCACTGCACTCCAGCCTGGGCAATAGAGCAAGACTCTGTCTAAAAAAAAAAAAAAAAAAAAACAAAATGTAGAGGGAGAGATTGGAATATAAAAGATAAAATATGTAATATCTAGATACAACTCTTCAGTGGGTAGAATATGTATTAAGGCTCTTTCATTGCAGAAGAGAAAATCCAAATTAAATTAATTCAAGAATAATCTTTAAAAGTTTACAAACTAAGTAAATTACTCACAATTTTTAATTATAAGAGGAATTAAGATTTTTCTAAGTTAAGAAAATGGAAGAATGATGCTAAAAACTATCAGAAATGCCAGCAAATAAATAGGACTGAACTATCAATAGGAGAAGGATCTGGTAGAGAAGAACTAACACAGTTCCACATTGGCTGATATCCAGCCCATATGCACTGGAACAACTGTAGTCATTTTAAAAATATTAAAATGTGTTTATACTCTCGGTAAAAGAAAAAAATATACCACTTCTCTCAGTCCTTAACAATCTTTTGCTGCTATAATCTCCCTGCATCCTCTGTAGGTATCTACCACCTCTGTTTTGATCCAGATAGAGGGGTACTGCAAAATACGGAGCCTCTAGACCCAACTCCACCTCCAAGTTCTATACCACTTTGACACATCCACGTGATGTATTGAAATTTTTTAAGTGTGGAATACCATCCCAGAGTCCACTAAGATGAGAAGCAATAACACTTGAGTCGAAACATAGTTATGAACCAAGGGCCTTGTCCAGCTCACCTGGGGAATCCAGGCTCTAAAACAAAGGACATGTATTAAGGTAAGCTGAAAAGGAAAATAAACCAATTTAGATAGCCATCAGAAATGCAGGGATCATAAAGGTTAGAGGAAAATCAAATAACAAGTAATGTAACAGATACGTGGGAAGATGAAGACAACCTTTCAGGTTAGGAACAGAGACCACCAAATCTTTGCTGACTTGTAAGGGATTACTGAATAATAATATGACACTTAAGAAAGAAGGAGGTTAAATTAGATCTATTAAATGCTTTTTACCTATGCAAATAGTTTTTCCCTTCTCCAAGAATTTAATGGTCCCCACATGCGAATACCCAAGCTACAGCTCAAAATAGAGTCCATGGCTGTATATATGAAATTAATAAACATAGAAAGTATGGAAAAAAATACGGAGAGGTAAGGGGTTGATTAGCTTCCTGTTTCAATTACAAAAAGGCACTCCTTCTGGGGAAATCAAAAACCAAAAAGCATCCTCATCTAGAAAAACTAGAAAAATGCCTCACTTCCTCTAAGCTGGATCCCCATGTCAGAAACTTGTAGAGCAGAGGATGTCCTAGATTTCAAGGTCTGCCCGCCACCACCATCTTAAGACCTTCACAGAGCATTTCCACACAGGATACAGCCTACAACTTCATACACAGATTCTGATGAACCCATTTTAATCAGAGCATTCAGTGTTTGACTGAGTTGATTATATTGGCTGACTGCCTTGGCACAGAAAAATCCAGACTGTATAATAATGTTATATCTGAGCAGCTGTGGAGAAGCCCAGACAGAATTCACAACCTTTATATATCCCATATTTTGCTAAGCATACAAAAATTGCTCACATTTGTCCTTATTTGTTCTGTGCTCTTCTTAGTTTTACCCTCAAAATAAATATGTAAAGCTGAATACGTAGGCTTCAAGGTTTGGACAGAGCAGTTTCAAAACTTATTTTAAAGTTAAAAATCCTACACTATATTATGTCTCCCCCACAGTAAGTCTGAATTTCTATGAAAACCGTTTTTCCTACATTCATATATATTGCTTACATAAATCTCCTGGGCCATAATCACACTTATGATATGTGATATATGACATACATATCAAGCAAAATGTATTATTTATAAGTTTGGATTGCCTGAGATTCCAGCTATCATAGACACTCATTGCAATCTTAACATTATTAGAAAAAAAAATCCATTTTATTCTTCAAATAGGCCCATAGCCTGGCTTTTGAAATGCATTCTTAGATCTCCAAGACCCTGAGAAGGTACAACAATACATCAACCAGGGAATGACTCTCTGGTGATGTTCTATTTCAATACATCACTGGTACAATGATTCTTTAATAATATACTGCCAAGTGTCACACAGCAAGAGAGCACTTTGGAGCACAGAAGTCACTTTCTTTATTTATTAGTGCTATCGCTCATTGCACAGTTATTAGCTGACACTCAGGTCATGAACCCAGAAAGGAGATTCTGCATCATTGTCATTATGATAAGCAATATCCTCAATGCCAAGTTGAAAATAACTGAGCTTGCCTTGTGTGTCCTCAAAGAGTAATTGTGATCATTTTGACAGGGAGGTAAACATTGTTTACGTTGTCAAATAGCAAGTAGCAATTTTAATATAAATTTTAATAATTTGTAGTTGTTACTTGTAACTGTATTCAAACTGTGTAATAATGTTAGACTCATGGTATATCTGATTATAAATCATAACTTATTTCTTAATGATTTAGGTTAACATGCTTATTTATTTGATTTAGAACATTTTATTTGCTGTATAAATGCCCCATTTTTGTTAACTTGCTGCAACTCTCTATTCTACCTAAAAAATATCACAAATCCTTTCTCCTGAGTTTGAAAATGCAAAGCCTAGGAAGGAAAATTGTTCTTGAAAAAAACTCATTTAATTGATTTATATTATTTGCACAATAGCTTTTCCCTATTTAAAACAAGCCTCACAGATATCTAACTACTTCCAAGTCACTTACCTCTGTGCCAGAACAAAATCTAACTCTCTCTAAAGGACCACGACATAATCAAGGAGATAACAATGTAAATCTTACAATGTCTAGCATCCAAACAAATATTACCTGCCCTGTTTCTTGGTTTAAATGTGTCTCTTCCAAAATTCAGGTTTTGCCAATGTGATAGCAGTAAGAGGTGGGGACTTTAACAGATGATTAGGCCATGAGGACTCAGCAATCATGAATGGAATTAGGTGCTATTATAAAGGGGCTTAATGGAGGGAGTTCTTTTGTTCTTTCACTCTTCTGCTATACAAGGACACAGAATCCCTACCCTCAGGAGAATATAGCATTCAAGGCGTTGTCTTGCAGGCAGAGACCAGACTTCACCAAAAAACAAACTTGCCAGTGCCTTGATCTTGAATTTTCTAGCCTCCAGAACTCTGAGAAAGTAAATTTTTTATTCTTTAGATATTATCCAGTCTATGGTATTCTGCTATAGCAGCATAAATGAACTAAGACACATGTGAAAAAGCAGGAGAATATGGCCAGTAATCAAAGGAAGGCTAATAGAAACAGATACCAAAATCATAGAGAGAATAGATTTAGCAAACAAAAGATTTAGAAAGCTAGTAGAATCATTATAAATATATTCTATTCGTTCAAGATACATATATATCCTATATGTTCAAGAATACAGAGGAAAACCTGAGCACTATGATATGAAAAATAAACAGTTTCTGAAAACTGAAAATGCTTGAAATGAAAAATATGATATCTGCAAAAAATTTACTGGATAAGATTAAAAGAAGAATATTCCCAAAGGAAAAAAAATATATAATTGAATGCAGAAAAACAACATATCTAAAATAAAGGACAAAAATGTTTTTAAAAGTTCAGCAGAGCATCCAGTGACATATGGAAAAATATTAGCAAACTAACACACATTCCTGGACTTTCATAAGAAAGGGATTAAAAATATGTTTGAAGAAATATAAAACTAAATCCACAAGTACAATATGCTCAGTGATTGAGACACAAAATAAGTGTATAGAACTCTAGCAAAGAGCATCATAATCAAATTGCTGAGAATAAATAATAGAAAACATCAGAAACAGAAAAAAGCACGTGCAGAACAATTATAAAAATGACAGCAAATTGTTTTCAGAAATCATACAAATTAGAAGATCTAAAATCTGTAAAGTTTAAATCTAAAATCACTAAATTTTTGAAAATGTTTGAAATGCTCTAAAATCTCCAAATTTCTGAGAATTAAAAAGTGTACTATTAAAAGAACATGGGTCAAAGGAGTAATTAAGATGTACATTAGAAAATATGTTGAATAAAATGAAGGGGAAAGAAAAACATATCAAACTATATTCAGTGAGGCAAAAGCAATGCTTCAAGGGATATGTATAGTACAAAAAAAAAACTTGTATTGAAAAATAATTAAGAATGAATTAGCTTTCCCTTAAAAACTGGAAAACAAGAGTGAGTTAAATTCAAAAAAAGTTGAAGAAAAAATAATAAACATATCCTATAAAATTGTAAAATATAAAACAGAAAAACAATAGATAAATGAAATCAAATGGTGGTTCTTTGAAAAGATCAATAGAATTTATAAACATATAACTCAAATGATCAAGAAAAAAGTGAGAAAATAAAATTAGCAATGTCAGGAATGAAAACATGTCTTATAGAAGTTAAAAATATAATGACAATGTATTATGAATAACAGTATGACATTAAATTTGATGGCTTAAATGAAATGAGCTAATTCCTTGAAAGGCATGTATTGTCAAAGTTCATTTAAAAATAGTCTGAACAACCCTGTATCTACAAAGAAATTTATTTGTCGTTAAAAGTCTCACAAAGAAAATTTCAAAATACAACGGCTTTGTATGCGAATTCTACTAAACATTTAAAAAATAAATAACACAAATGATGATATAGAAAATATCTAAGGAAGTGCTATTACAAATTTTATACAAACTTTTCTGAAAAATTGAATAGGAAGCATTGCCTAACTCATTATGAGACCCACTTTATTTTGACAGTAATACTAGACAAAGCCATTAGAAGAAAACTAACTATAAACTAATATCTCACATGAGCTTAGATAAACAAATAAGAATATTTTAAAACAGCAAATCTGCTAATAAATAAAAAATAAATAAGATAATATATGAGTACCAAATAGGAGCAGTAACTATCCTAGAAATGCAAAATTGGTTTGACATTGCAAATCAATCATCCCACTTCACAATGCTTATAACCAAACTAAAAAAAAAAAAAACACAATATGATCATCACAACATACACAGAAAACAGTCTGACAAAAGTTAATACAAATTTATAAGAACTCTCAACAAATTAATAATAACAGATAACTTTTTCAAACTAATGACAGGCCTGTATTTTAAAAACTGCTAATTTTTTATAACTCATGATAATATAATTAAAGTTGAATACTAATTTCTTACCCCAAATATCAGAGTCAAGGCAACAATATCGACTTTCACTTTCAGTACCTCTTTTTTTTTCCCCCGCCCAGGCTGGAAAGCAGTGGCGCCATCTCGGCTCACTGCAAGCTCTGCCTCCCGGGTTCATGCCATTCTCCTGGCTCAAGCTCCCGAGTAGCTGGGATGACAGGGGCCCGTCACCACGCCCGCCTAATTTTTTGTTTTTTGTTTTTTGTTTTTTTGTTTTTTTTTTGAAACGGAGTCTCTCTCTGTCGCCCAGGCTGGAGTGCAGTGGCCAGATCTCGGCTCACTGCAAGCTCCGCCTCCCGGGATCTCGGCATTCTTCTGCTTCAGCCTCCCGAGTAGCTGGAACTACAGACGCCCGCCACCACGCCTGGCTAATTTTGTTTTGTATTTTTTAGTAGAGATGGGGTTTCACAGTGTTAGCCAGGATGGCCTCGATCTCCTGACCTCGTGATCCACCCACCTCGGCCTCCCAAAGTGCTGGGATTACAGGCGTGAGCCACAATGCCCGGCCTCAGCACTTCTATTCACTATTGCATTGTAGGTCCTAGCCCGTGCTATCTGCAAAAATTTTTTAAGAGTCATAACAACAAAGAAAAAGCAAAACTTTATTTTTTTAAAAAAGTTAGTTTATATAGATAAGCCTAAGCATTTATAGCATACTACTAGAACTAATACGTAGGTTTAGCAATGTCACAGGACTTAAGACTGATAGATAAAATCAATTATATTTCTACCTGCTAGCAATGAAATTTAGAAATTAATATTTTAAAATACCTTTTAAAATGCCAAACAGCATAATATATTTTAGAATAAAATTAACAAAACAAGTGCCAGCAAATTGCAAACTACAAAATTTTTCTGAAAGAACTAAAAAAAAAATCTATATACAAAGATAAACTGCATTCAAAGACATTAAGATTCAATATTGTTAAGATGTCAATTCCAACAAAGTGACTTGTAGATCCAAGGCAATCCAAGTCAAATTCCCAGACGTCTATTATTGCAGAAATTAACAACAGGAATCTAAAATTTCCGTTGAATTTCCAAAGAACTATTGAGGAAAACAGTGAAACTTTGTAAAATATTTTAAGTGATTTATTCTGAGCCAAATATGAGTGACCATGGCCTGTGTCACAGCCCTCAGGAGGTCCTGAGAACATGTGTCCAAGGTGGTTGGGATACAGCTTGGTTTTATACATTTTAGGAAGGCATGAGACATCAATCAAATACATTTAAGAAATACATTGGTTTGGTTCAGAAACGTGGGACAACTCAAAGGATGGGAGCTTCCAGGCCTGGATAAATTTAAACATTTTCTGGTTGACAATTGGTTGAGTTTATCTGAAGACCTGGAATCAATGGAAAGGAATGTTCAGGTTAAAATAAACAAAGGTTTGTGGAGACTAAGTTTTATTGTGCAGAAGAATCTCTGAGATAGCAGACTTCAGAGAGAGGGCAGGTTGTAAAATATTTCTTATGAGACCTAAAAGGGTGCCTGGCTCTTAGTTGATTATCTCCTGGGTCTGGGAAGGAAAGAAGGAAAAAAAGTGGAAAGGGGATACAGAATGTGGATTTTTCTGACAAGAGACTTTGGAGGGCAGTTTCAAGGTATGGCAAGGAAATTTATTTTGAGGTAAAACATTTTGATTTTCTTCATTGTTATGCCAGAGTCAGATTGGAAAGTAAGTCATGATATACAGGGTCAAATAAAACCCATCTGATGAGAATTTATGGTTTGTAGGGCATGACTCCCCAGACCCCTTAGGTAGGAATTTGGGCAGGATAAAAAATCAGAGCTTAGTCCTCATAACTAAACTAACCAGAACAATTTTGGATAGGAGTAACCAAGAGTAGAACTTGACTTAGTAAAAAACAAAACAAAACAAAAAAACCCCTACAGTTTGGTTTGACATAGGCTTAAATATACAGAGCAGTACAAAGGGAATCCAGAAATATACTCAAGTGTATATTTCTGTTGATAATATTGTTCAAGTTAAAGCAAAGAGAAACAAATAATCAACAGATGGTTTTAGATCAATTGGAATACACTGAACCCTTCTCTTACTCTGGGAACAAAAAACTAACTAGAAATGTATCACAGACAGAAACGTAAGAGCCAAAATAATAAAACTTCCAAAAAAGTGAAAGATTTCTTAGATAGGCTACAAAATAAAGAATTTACCAGAAAAAAAAAAAAAAAAAAACAAAAAAAAAACTAATACATTGTATTTTGTTAAAATTTAAAATTTTGTTCTTAAAATGGCACTGTTAAAAGAGTAAATGACAGCTGGGTGCAGTGGCTTACACCTGTAATCCCAGTACTTTGGAAGGCTGAGGTGGGCAGATTACCTGAGGTCAGGAGTTCGAGACCAGCCTGGCCAAAATGGTGAATGGTGAAACCTCATCTCTACTAAAAATACAAAAAAATTAGCCGAATGTAGTGGTGCATGCCTGTAGTCCCACCTACTCAGGAGACTGAGGCAGAAGAATCACTTGAACCCAGGAGGCGGAGGTTGCAGTGAGCTGAGATCATGCCATTGCATTCCAGCCTGGGTGACAAAAGCAAAACTCAGTCTCAAAAAATAACAAATAAAAAAAAGAAGAATAAATTACAAGCCACAAATGCAGATTATATTTGCAAGATATATATCTGGTAAAGAATTACTTTCAGAATATATAGTTTAAAAAATCTCAACATTAAGAAGACAGAAACCCAATAATAAAAATGAGTACATATTTGATTTCAAATTTTACCAGAGAACATTTACAAGTATCAAGAAAACACAAGAAGATGTGAACATCATTTCTCATGTAATTAAAGTCACGCAGAATTTTTTGTTCATCCACTAGAATGTCTAAAATTAAAAGGAAAAATCTCACAGTACCAGGAACTGATAAGATAATAGAGAAAGGGGAACTTTCATGTTTTTTGTAGGGGAATGCATACTGATACAGCCACTTTGGCAACACTTTGTATATTTTTGTAAAATGAACATACCATAAGATCCAGACCAAAAAAAAAAAAAATATGTTCACACAAAGCTGTTTATGCATATGTGCATAACAGCTTTATTATTCTTTACCATCAAAACTGAAAAGAATGTAAGTATTCATCAACACGTGAATGGAGAAACAAATTGTGTTATACAATGGATTACTATTCAGCAAAAAGGAAAGGAAAGAAAAAGAACAAAAAACTGACACAGTCAATAACATAAATGAATCTTTATTAAGCTATGTGGAAGAAGTCATATACAAACCACTACATATGTTGTGATTTAATTTATATTAAATTCTAAGGAAAGCAAACTACAATGACAGAAAGCAGATCAGAGGTTGCCAGGAGATAAGAGCAAAATATAAAGCTGACTGCAGAAGGTCACAGCAGAATTGTTTTTTGTGGTAATTGAAACATCTTATAATTATTTTGGTATTTAAATAACTATAAAGTTCAAACACATTGAATTGTATACTTAAAATTGGTGAGTTGTATTTTATGTAAACTATACCTCAGTAAAGCTTAAATAAAGCTTATTTTTTAAAATAACAGCATTTGTTTACATTTTGAATTAGTACAATTCTTCAATCTTTATTAGACACTTAGATGTATCAATTTGTTATATTGTCCTACAAAGTAATATAACGTGTGCAATAGATCTTTTGTTTCTAAGACAAAAATTTGGATTAGGTATGTATTCAATATATATTTTATTAACAATGACTTTTTAATGGCATTATATTAAGTGGAAAATATGGCTTTAGTGTTACTAAATCAGAAGCCCTTACAAGAGGCAATAAGTTGTTAAGGGGATTTTGGTGAAGTTTGAAGTCTGACTTATTTTTATCTAGCAACCAAAAAGTTACCATTATTAATTTTATGTTCCAATGGCCTAGAATCCTGTAAAAAGAATAAAAGTACAATATTATGTAAGTCAAAAAAGAAAAGAAATTAAAAGATTAAAAATCTAATAGATGATGAACATTTTAAAAATTCATGTCCAAAATCACGATTTATTTCCAATTCATTATCCATCATGCTAAAATATTGTTAATTAGAATTTTACATGCTTTGGTGGTTTTGTGTGTGATTAATTTGTAAATGTATTTTGATTTTATAGCTGAATAAACACTCTGCAGAAGGTGTTGAAAATTTATACATATGACATTAATGTTAAAATAAATATAATTTGTCACTATTCAGAAAATCATATGATTTTATTTTGTTAAAATGACCCAAATATTGTTCAATTTTGAGGAAAACTGGTGAACAGGAATAGGATTTTATATATATAATACATATGTATATGTGTATAGTATATTTACACAATACTTTTCTCTCGACCAAAACAGTATTTTATATTATTTTCTCTTCAAAATTTGCTATGTGAAGAGATACTTTTTTGGCATTGTTCTAAAATATGTCCTGTGACTTTGAGCATGATCAATACGTCCAAGTTTATTGATGGTAAAATAAAAATTATGCTCAATTCCTCATGTTCACTGTTTTTCTCACTAGAAAATGATTTAAAGTGACAGAGAGTTGAAAGTACTACATTTCTGTATCACGTTTCCAGAAAATATTTTCATGTCATGGATTCCATAGGTTATTCAGTGGAAAATATGAAAAAAAAAAAAGAAAAAAAAATAACCAAGGGCAAAGAAAATAACCCATATGCTTCTGTAGCCTTTTTTATTGCTCTGTTTTGTTTTATATTCTTACATTATTGATCACTCTGAAGAGGTAATTGTTATCATCGGTTTGCTAATAGAGACTTGAAAAGAAGAAAAGCAATTTTATAGGGATTTGCACTATTTACAAATTGTTTAACTGATCCTCTTTGGAAAAAAACAAAACGTTGCCTAGCTGTTAGACAAAACAGGGTCTCCCTGTCATTGATATAATTTGTCTGTTTGTGAGAGGATCTGCAATGCATTAGAATTTCAAAATACTAAATAACAACATCAATGTAAAAGCTCCCATGTAACACATACACATATCACACACACACATACATATGCTACTGCTGCTTTACCGAAATGAGTTCTTATTTCAAAGAAAACATTTTATAATGATTTAGTTTCCAAATGCTCATAACAGTTTGTCAGTTAGTATAGCTCATTTTAATATTTTGCTTTCTGGGTACATGTTGACTCCCCATATGCCTGTAGTTAGCAAACAAAATTTATCCTTTATATTTTTTATCAATTGTTTATGAAGCTGACAGATTTATGTCAGCAATTGCTTTACTCAGAGCTGTAACATTTTGAGCTCTCATAGTTTCTAGTTGAAATAGTATGGTATGCAGCCAAACAAACATAGACCGTGATGTATTTAGCGTTTATGAGCTATACTAAAAATAAAGACAAAAATTACTTCCATCATTATTTCCATGATGAGTACGATTACCTTACACACTTTCTGTATTTACTGTAATGACAAATAATGCCTTTCATTAAAATATATTTTTTCCAAAAATTGACCTTCCATTTAATTTTTGACCAGTTAGTAGGAAGTTATATCATTTTTTCAAAGAACTTTGAAGAGGATTTACAGAGACCCTTGCAAAAGCATGTCGCTTACCGCTTAGCATGGTGGACTGTGGTGAGATAATATTGATGAACTGCCATCAGGTGGGAGTGTTGAGAGTTAGTTGATGGTTTAATTTGATGTGGAACAAAAGAAAGAAGGGAAAGAGTTGCTGTTTAGTTGAGGAAAAGATGTCTAATGTCAAAAAAGGCTGTGACAGGAAAAAGTTGCTAACATTAAATGATTTTCAAAAAAAGAAAGGAACAAACACTCATCATTTGGAAACATCAATTATGTGCTAAAGATCACAGAAACTATAATATGTTTCTACTAGGTCTACTGTTCTTTAATTTTTATAAGCTCAAAAGTTGGGCCTACCTTTTAACATTTTCCTTATGAAATTTGTAAAAATACAAAACTAGTAAAAAGATAAATCTTTCTTAAAATGAAGTCACAAAAAACTTGCTCACGTAACTACAAATTTAAACTAATACTGTATTTCAAGCAAGCTGAAATAAGAAAACAATAAAGGCTACAAAAACAGCACAAATCAGAATTAATAACTTAGAAATGAGATAAACAAAGACGCATTATCAAAAATTAGAACTGTCAGTACTTAGAAAAGAGATAACAAGAAAAATTTCAATGTTGAAAACAAAACAATAAAAGCATACACACAGAAGATCAAATAAACACCATATACAATTCTTATTAGAAACAGAAGTTGAAAGGAGGAAAATGAAAGTAAATTAGAAAGCTATTAAGGAAAAGATAAAAATGATTTTAGAGAAGTAGATATATTTTAATATAGATAATAACTACTCATTAAAAAACTATTCTGTAAATTATAAATAAATAAATAAGGAGAGATTAACATTCCTAGTTTGAAAATTTTGTGGAACTGGCACATTTCAGTTTGAGGAAATACCAAATACATCTTTTTCTAATCACTTTGGATTTAAGAAAGCATAGATTTATAAACAAATTTTAGCAGTTAACTTTTTCAAATATGGAAGAGATTTTGCGCAAAACATGGTGAGTGATTAGTGTTAATTCAAAAGTAATTCATGGCCAGGCACGGTGGCTCACGCCTGTAATCCTAGCACTTTGGGAGGCCAAGGTGGGTGGATCACGAGGTCAGGAGATCGAGACCATTGTGGTTAACATGGTGAAACCTCGTCTCTACTAAAAATACAAAAAAAAAAAAAAATTATCTGGGTATGGTGGTGGGCGCCTGTAGTCTCAGCTACGTGAGAGCCTGAGGCAGGAGAATCACTTGAACCCTAGAGGCGAAGGTTGCAGTGAGCCGAGACTGCACCACTCCACTCCAACTTGGGTGACAGAGCAAGACTCTGTCTCAAAATAATAATAATAATAATAATCTTTATAAATAAATAGAATTTGTTATTTTCTCTCTGTTTTTATGAAACATGAATCCAAGAGCACTTAGTCTGAATTTCAAATACATGTATAGAAACAATATTTGGGTTTATATTAGTTTTTGTTTTTCCAAAATAAGATTCCTTGAATCTTCTCTCCATGCTTGTTTCTCTTTCATCCTTTAATAATACACCATTCAATGTAATTAAAAGAAAAATTATTATTGTTATTATTATTTGAGATGTAGTCTAGCTCTGTCGCCCAGGCTGGAGTGCAGTGGCATGATCTCCGCTTTCTGCAGCCTCTGTTTCCCACGTTCAAGCAATTCTCCTGTCTCAGCCTCCTGAGTAGTTGGGATTAAAGACGCCCACCACCACGCCCAGGTAATTGTTGTATTTTTAGTAGAGACTGGTTTTTGCCATGTTGGCCAGGCCAGTCTCCAACTCCTAACCTCAGGTGATCTGCCTGCCTCAGCCTCCCAAAGTGCTGGGATTACAGATTTGAGCCACCATGCCAGACCTCCCCATTCAATGTAATATATGTTTTATTGCCTAACATCTTTGTTTTCCTTCCTGGGTTATTTCCATACTCTCTCTCTCGCTTGCTGGCTCTCCTTTTCTCTTCATCCATCTCCAATTCTAGCCCTGTCTGTCTCTTTAACTTTGCTAATTTATTTTTCTAGAAACACATATATATACGCACATAGGTCAGACAGTCTAAAACAAATGAGTACACAACAGTGTTAAATGAAGAGACATTTATAGAGGTAGGCCGTTAATTCAACATAAATGAGATTAAGTATCTGTTAACTAATTTGTCACTTTTGGCTTTAAAATTTTTTCTGTGAATTTTTTGTGCTTTTTCCAAAAAACTTTATTTTTTTATTTTTTTATTTTGGCGTTTGGTAAAAAAGCTCCAAAGACATTGACACTTTTTTTAGTCTTTTAATGTGTATAAATTTTAAAAAGCTTTCTTTGCCCTAAATTAGCAATAAAACCTTGATCTCGTTATATAAAATGTATTTAGAATGGAAAAATCCTTACAAAGTTGTTTTCATGATGTAATGAAATGCTTTGAGAAAAAGTATCTAACACATAGTTTTTCATATAATCGAGATTCAATACATATAACTTTTAATGTTGAGATTACAGCTTTCCCAGTTTTGTCTGAAGGAATAACTCCTTTTTCCAACCAATTTGACCAGCTATACAGTGACAGTAAATAATTTTTCCCAGCACTAAGTCATTGAAGGTACCAGAGTAGGGCTTCAGCAAAGTGGAGGCTGTGACAAGGACGATGAATGAATCTAATGGAACTGTGTGGCACTTAAGTAATGAGAAGCAAGATTGTGATTGAGGGGCAGTGAGAACCAGGAAAGTGGGAGCTGGGGACAAGAAACCACTAGAATTAGCATGGCCTACAATAGTAAGCCCCTATTCATAAGGGCTAAGATTTTTTCATCTTAGCTGACTGTCTTCATTTACTTGGTATCTTTCCTCTTCTACCACAGGGACTGGTTTCACAGCCATTGTTCCTTTGGCCATTACCTAGTACTCCTAATTACATTTCTTTTTTCACTGGTTCATAAAGATTCCCTAACTCTTCCCTAAAGAAAACATACAGTCCCTTTGACCTCTTCTAAGGCTGTGGTTTTTGTAAAAATGAATCATGGTAATAATGTAAAATTATAATGATAATTGCACAATTAGCCTAAGATATATAATGTTTTTATGTGATGACTAAGAAGTCAAAGGTCACCCACATATGCCAAAAAGCAAGAGGTATATGTAAGTAATCCCAACACTTTGGGAGGCCGAGGCGGGTGGATCACAAGGTCAGGAGATTGAGACCATCCTGGCTAACATGGTGAAACCCCATCTCTACTAAAAACAAAAACAAAAACAAAACAAAACAAAAAATATTAGCCAGGTGTGGTGGCAGGTGCCTGTAGTCCCAGCTACTTGGGAGGCTGAGGCAGGAGAATGGCGTGAACCCAGGAGGTGGAGTTTGCAGTGAGCCAAGATCGTGCCACTGCACTCCAGCCTGGGCAAGTAAGAAGGACTCCATCTCAAAAAAAAATGAATAAATAAATAAATAAATACATAAAAATAGATATCTTCATGAAGATTCAGTTGCAACTGGACCTGCTTTCAGTTTCTCTACTTCTGCTTTGCTAGGATTTCATCCAGTGTCTAGAGGAAAAGTTGTGGAAGTGATGAGCAGAGTTGTCCTAAAGCTGTGGGTAAGAACTGGTTATGGATATAGACATTGTTGAGCTGCATGGGAGGAATGATCCAAAATATACTTTACATTTGCTACATTAATGTCACCATCCTGCCAGTGTAGCTTTCATAGTATGGTAATCTAATCTCAAAGTAGCAAATAGGTAAGAGTTTAGGTTAAGAGAGTAGTGAGCAAAAGAGACCATAAAAGATATAATCTAAAGTAATTTTAAATAAAAAGGAATTTTACATTTACTGAGTGTCTTAGTCTTCTTCTTCTTTCTCCTCCTCCTCCTTCTTCTCCTTCTTCTTCTTTTTTTTTTTTTTTTTTTTTTTTTTGGCTTTTTGAGACAGGGTCTCACTCCAATGCCCAGGATGAAGTGCAGTGGTGCAGTCATGGCTCATTCCAGCCTCGAATTCCCAGACTTAAGTGATCCTCCCACCTCAGCCTCTCAAGTAGTTAGAATTACAAGTACACACCACCACACTTGGCTATTTTTTGTATTTTTTGTAGATGGGGTTTTGTCATGTTGCCCAGTCTGGTCTCAAACTCCTGGACTGAAGTTATCCTCCCATCTTGGCCTCCCAAACTGCTGGGATTACAGGTGTAAGCCACTATGCCTTGTTGTCACTTATTCAGAGCCTTAGTCAAATATTTGAATTCAGGTAGTTTATTTGAGACTTCATCCAAAGAAGCAATGAAGAGAGAGCTGAGATAGTTATGGAGGAAGGAAAGATGTGTTATTGAGAACACCATGGTAGGCCACCACTATGCTTTATGCCAGGGCCTCTAAGAAATTTGCAAGGTATCTCCCTGTATGATCCATCAAACTGATGAGAAGTTAAGAATTGTCCCTAGTTAATTGCCTTTCATTTACAATCTGTGCTTTTTCATATGCTGAGCCTCTATACGACTTCCTCCAGAAAAGGCCCTGAGGCAGAAAAATGGGGCATCAGGTACAGAGCCATAATGGAGTGGGCCACTGTTAGTGACACCTAGAATCATCTATCATAACTGTGGCCGAACAAGGAGATGAGCCAAGAGGATGTGACTCCAGCTAGGCTGAGCTTCCCTCGATACAGAATTGTCTTTAATTTGAATGCCAAAAGATTGTGAGGTAATAGAAATGTAGTCCAATTTATTTGTTTATCTATTTAATCTGTATTTATCAGGTACCTGTTATCTGTCAGACACTGTTGTTTGGAAATAACACAAGATGAGCAAGCTCCTACTTTCTTAGAGTTCATAATGCAATAGGCACAGTGGAGATGGATGACAGCAATCAAATCACATTTGATTTATGGGATAAATGTCATAGTAAGGGCCATATAGGGTATAAATGAAACGCAAGAGGAATTGGCACACACTGAAATGGGTAACACATGGTTGCTTGAAGAAATGATTTCTAAACTAAGCATGAAAATTTAGTTGGAATTACATAAGCAATCACAGAGTGGAATGCTTTTCAGTAGGAAAAAAAAATAAAGCTTTCTAATTCCTACATGACCATTTATATAGGAGTGTTTTTATATTTTGTATCCAGCTTTGAAGTGGTCAAGGACCAATTTACTCCAGAGCTTAATATGCATTAAATGCTTAATATGTGTTAATTTTTTATCACCACATCATCATCATCATCATCATCAGCATCATCGATACCTTGTGAGTTTCTCCATGGTTTTCTTAAAAAAAAAAAAAAAAAAAAAAAAAAAAAAAAGGCCCTAAAGTAGAAAATAGCAACATTAGGTGCAGAGCCATGACGAAATGAGCCACTTGTCAGTAAGACTCAGAAAATCTCAGAAAACATCAATATACCAGAATCCCGTTGCTAGTGGGATGTCCTAAGAAAATGGAGAGGTAAGAGTTAGCAGTCATAGAGATTGACAAGGGCCTAAGAACTCCAGGAAAATAATGCAATGAAATGCATCCGGTGACTTAGGTTTTCATTAAGAAGATACTACAGGCCAGGCGCAGTGGCTCATGCCTGTAATTTCAGCACTTTGGGAGGCCAAGGCAGGTGGATTACCTGAGGTCAGGAATTCAAGACCAGCCCGGCCAACATGGTGAAACCCCTTCTCTACTAAAAATAAAAAAATTAGCCAGGCATGGTGGCAGGCGCCTGTAATCCCAGCTACTCAGGAGGCTGAGGCAGGAGAATTGCTTGAATACAGGAGGCGAAGGTTGGGGTGAACTGAGATTGTGCCACTGCGCTCCAGCCTAGGCAATAGAGTGAGACTCAGTCTCCAAAAGAAAAAACATAAAGAAGATACTATAATATATGCAAATACATTATAAAAGAATAGCCAAGAGCCCAGGGTTCATCATCAGGGAGGTTCTGTTTCTGCTGAGTCTTCTTTTTTCAGCTTTGTGATTTTAACAACAAAGCCTCTATATACTTCAATTTCTGAAACTGCAAGATGTTTGTATTAATTACATCCAGTTCACAAAGTAGTTATAAGAGTTTAAAAAATATCATTCAGGCACAGCATTTAACATACTGCCTGAACCATTCTTAGTTGTAGATTAAAGTTAATTATTATTTCCTCTGTTTTTAAATACTCAAGTGAGGTGACCACTCAATCAAACTACTAAAAATATTTTGAAGGATTGTATTTTTCTCTGGTATTATATGAGACTCACCCTCCATTCTAAAAGTTACAATATTAATGATTTTTCCTGCAAATTGCTTTCAATAATTTTTATTCTCTTTTTTTTTTTTTTTTTTTCTGAGACAGGGTCTTGCTCTGTTGCCCAGGCTGGGTTGTTGGTGTGTTATCCTGGCTCACTGCAACCTGAAACTCCTGGGCTGAAGCAATCCTCCCACCTCAGCCTGCCAAGTAGTTGGGACTACAGCTATGCCCCACCATGCCCAGCTAATTTACTTTTTATTTTTGGTAGAGACAAATTCTCACCACATTGTCTAGGCTCATCTGGAACTCCTGGGCTCAAACTATCCTCCTACCTTGGCCTCCCAAAGTGCTGAGATTACCGTTGTGAGCCATCATAGTTGGTCAATAATTCTCATTCTCTTCATGTTTGTTTGTTTAACTTATAAGCACGTTAGACATCCATAAAATTGAATTTGATGTGAACTTCTCAGATCGAAGCAATTCACAGTGTGACAGAAGCAGGTACATTCAGTTAGATTTGACCAAAGTTATACTCAAAGTGCTTAGTCATTGGTCCTGAGTCAAGATTAGTCACCTACTCTAATCACATTGAGAATGACCTTCCCAGATTAAACATAGCATATATTGTATATCTTGGTGCTAAAAGGCATGCTGGAAATCAGGCAGCAAAATCATATGCTAGTGCCAACTCTACTGTCTACTGCCATTGTTGGGGGGCTAATTTTGTCATCAGTGTGTACATGCTTAGAGAGAAGGGTACAAATATGCTTATTAGGTAACATAGACGATGCTAGCGCAGGACAACCATTTAACTTTGATGTTACTCTGATATCAGAGAAAACAGTTTGGCCAATTCATTCGTTATATACCACAGATTACTTTGATATTTATTTTCAAATAAAATTGCTCCTTATGTCCTACTTTCCAGTTCTGCTCTTAGCAAATCTTGCCTGAGCAATCTCATCACAATAATTAAATAAGTTTACACAGCTCAATTTAGACAATGTCATTGTCCTGTTCAAACTTCTTTACAACTTCCTGAAATAAAATGCTTATCATTCAGGCTGGCATTCACAGTCCTTCACAATCTGACCATACCCAACCTGCCATTCTTCTTTTCTTATCCCTCATGTTACAATGAATATCTTATATCTTACACGTTGCACTGCCCTATGATTCTTTCTCAAAGATGTTATTTAATTTCACACTTTTCCAACTTTCCACACACAGTTTCTTTCCAACAAAAACTTTGAATCTTAATTTTCTCTGTCTACAGACAGTCTGCTGATTTCTGCAAGCCTACCTGAAAGGTAACCTTCTCCACATAAGTTGCGCTGACTGCTTTAGGCAAACAAACAAACAAAAATAAACCTGCTTTTCCCTCAACACTGTGCCTATATCTTTTTATTACAGTACAAAACATTTGCCCTATATAACCAAATTTGGTGCATTTCAGTCTATGTATTTCATTTGACTGTAAAATGTTGATATTAAAGGCCATCTCTGCTGGCTTTTGTAAACACGAGTTCGGCAATCCAGCATGGTGCTTTGCACATATTAGGCACTCCAGCAACAATAAAATGTTTGCTAAAATAGCTCATTTATAATAAAATGCTAATTCAGATTATCTTCAGCTGAATACATTTAAAATATTTACATATATTGAAAGGGATCTTCTGAGATATAATTATTTATTGGTGAATTCTTTCTGGCTCAAAGAGATTAGCGGCCCCTCCCCTGTCCAAGCAGGAAACTGATCATGCCAAAAGAAACTCTGCCCTCAGGACACTGGGAAGATTGCAGAGGCAGGCCTTCCTGGACTTTGGCCAAAGAAGTTTCCTGGCTATTATTATCTTGAAACATCTAAAAATATAAATTTACGCTTTTATAAAAAGAGTTATTAAAAATGTTTATAGACAACGTGTCTAAATGACCTTTTGTTAATTATGTGGGTTGCAGAAAAACACATTTTGTTCTCTGAGTTTGATTTTACATCGCTCATATTCACTTTAGTCAATAGAAGGTTATCACACACACACACAAAAAAGAGTCTCATTAATGAAGTGTCGGTAAACCAATACTGTAGTGTTTAAAATAAGAAGAGAATGTTCTTTCATTTCCTAACAAAAGTTATTATGAAATTTAGGCACCTGAGCTTTACCTAAAATGTAGGACAGAAAAAAATAGTAAGAGCCTATTCAGATCAGAGGTTCCATTTCAGACTTTAAAATCTTTGTGTACCCAGGTCATTTGTAATGTATCACAATAAGTTTGTTACTAATATCAAACTACTTAGGTTTACAAATGATATCTTTTTTAATAACAAGAAACAACACTATCACTAAATCATTTGTCTTGAATTTCAATGGGAAAAATGCTGGTGTGTTTACACATAAAGAATTGTAAAACAAAAAAACAAAACAACAACAAAATAATTGTAAAACAATCTTTACTTCTTCATAAAAAGTACTGAGAAATACAAGTCTTTTGAAGTTATTTAATTCTTTTCAGGAGACTACTTATGTATGCACAATCAAATTACCAGAAAATTGTTGAATGTACACATTGTGGAGATAATTATATGGAATTAAAAATATTTTTTGATTTTTAGAATAGTTCATACAGTTGCCCCTCAAAGTACAATGGGGTTATAACATCGTAAACACATAATGAGTTGAAAATATTATTAAGTCAAAAATGCACTTAATACATCTAACCTACTAAACATAGCCTAGCACAGCCTACCTTAAACATGCTCAGAAGACTTAACATTAGCCTACAGTTGGGCAACATTATTTTACACAAGCCTATTTTAAAATAAAGAGTTGATTAGCTCATGTAATTTATTGAATACTGTGTTGAAAGTGAAAAACAATGGTTGTATAGGTACTCAAAGTATGCTTTCTAATGAATACATATCACTTTCATACCATCATAAATTGAAAAATTGTTAGTCAGCAACAGTCTGTATAGTGAGTAAAGATGAGAAATCATATATTACAAAATAATACATTTAAATAATACATAAAGGAATCAATTATATATGCTAGAAATACTATTTATACATATATATATTTACAGAGAGAGAGAAAAAGAAAGAGAGAGAAACCTGAATTTAATGAAATAGCACACTCAAGACATCTGGGCTACTGTGGTCAGTGCCTACCCATGGTCAAAATCAACAAACAACAACAAACAAACAAAACAAGAGAGAAGGAAGGAAAAGAAACACAGAGTATTTGTAACAATAAATTTTAAATTTTATCTCCAGGTAAATTACGATTACTTTGGGAAAATGTATTAATTCTATCCTTCCAGATGAGAGCTTTATGATGACTGGGATGACAAATATTCTATTTTTTTCTTTTTTTTTGCATGGCCAACACCAAATATAGTAGCAGATAATTAATAAACCATTGTTGAATAAATAAATAAAAACAAATTATTCCTTTTACTGGCCCTCTATATTACACTTGCTTTGATCTTATTACATCTGGCCTGGCTAATCTACAACGTCAAATTTGGATTCTGTCCTACCCAATATGTTCTTTAATTCCATGCTATAGGTTGGACCAAGTATATATGTGGAAGGTTTCCACTTAGACTGGAGGGTAGACTTAAAATTACTTTCCTGTAACTAGTCAATACACCTCCAAATATAGTAGATGATTACCTCAGTTTGATTTTCCTCTGTTACTTAGTTTCTACTCTAAAACTAAAAATCTATATTTAATCATCAATTTCTGCTGATACTTAGATATAAACAATCTCACTAGAGATTGATATTTTCCATCACTATAGACTTTCTTGTTTCATTGAATTAGATGATCATTTATCAAAAGTTCCATGTAAGAAAAATAATGCAAACAACATAGTGCAACAAGTAGAATCAGATACCTGCTTGCTACAGTGCATTGCCCATCATTTTGTAGTACTTTAAAATAGTTTTTAAAAAATCATTAAGCATTTTTCATTGTTACTATTTTAAAAATGCTTTAAAAATAAAATATTATTTTTTCATACATAATAACTATATTCTAAGCATGATAGCATTTGTTACAGAAAAGTCAAAGAAATATTAGAAATAGTTTAACCTTTAAGGTTCTTGCAGTATATTGCATATAAAACACTAATTTATGTGACAAAATAAACAACATAAAACAGAATACATTATTTGATACAACTATGATAAAAATTCTAAAAGAAAATGAAGAAGATAAATAGGCATTAATTAAAATAATCTTTCAGTGGGTTGTTTCAAGTGTGTAATGTATACTGATTAATGAATTAAATAAAGTTATTAATATGTATGAGAAGCTGAGATTAAAATAGTAAGAGAAAAAAAGCATATATTATTGCCCTCCCTGGAGATTATTACTTAATGGAAGTGATACATTTTAATAAAACAACATACAGATAAAGCCAAAATCACAACTGCATTACATGTAAAAAGGACAGTGACCTGTTGCTATATTACAGCATATCAAAGGATTGTGACACAGTTAAGAATATCAAACAGGTTTTCAAAAAAAGTGTAATGGTGTCATCATGCAGTGTTATCTGACTGACATCTTTGTCCAACCCACTTTCCCCTTTCTTTGCCTCTACAATCAAGACTTCTTTGGGAGTTAGATTTTCTTGAAACTAGACTCAATTGTCCAGCTGATAGTTTCAATTAATGAACTGAGAAGTGTTAGAGTTCTAGACTTAAACTGAAGTTAAACTGACACAACCCATTCTTTTGTTTCTAACAGATGTGATTCCTTATGCTACAACAGCTATTTTGCCTCCTCCTTGAGTTAAACATACACGCATAAACACACATACTCTCTCTCACACACACACACACATACACATACACACATACACACATACAACATACCAGGGATGGCAGGAGGTAGGAAAAATAAAATCTAGCTTTGAGTATATTGTTTATCCCCTGAATCAGTCCCAGATTGCCTACCTCCAGATCTTCTTATGTGAGATTTTTGAATGTATCAATTGCATAAGGCACTATTAACTGACTTGCTATTATGCACAGTCTAAAACTTTGATTCACTGATGATACTCTGATAATTGAGACGATGGCTAAAAGGTGAAGAGAAGTCAGCTAAACTAATGGGGTGAAACTGAATACTCCCAGGAGGGGATATTCCTGCTTAAAAGTAAAGATTTTTCTAATAATTCTTTGACTTTCCAACAGCACCCCTAATCTTGCTTAAAGCATAGCAATTAATATGTATTAAAATAACTATTTCACTATTAAATTTATAATTTTAGAAGATATTAATAAGTTTGAAGCCTAAATTTGAAGTATAATAATGAAACAAACTTAAAAAAAACTACAAAAATGTTAGTGAATGCACTGTAGCAAGCATGTACGTAGTTCTACCTAATACAGCATGTTATTTTCACAACTATGCAATATGTGCTCAGGTCCTGAGGAAGGGGAAATAATAAGGCAAATCTGAGGAGCTGATACTCAGGCAAGATGAGTATAGAGAGTAAGAGAACAGCAATGTAAACTGACAGGTGAAGTGGGTAGGTTGCAAACCAAGAAATTTCCTCAATGCTACACTAAAAGTTTGTTCTTCTTTGTGAGAAAAATGATAAATCAACAAGATCTAAGACTAAATATCTAAAGAATGACATTGGCAGACTTTTATTTTATAAAGATCACTCAGGCAACATGGATAGAAAGTAAAAAGGGATCCAAAGGAGAAGAAGTAAAGATTCTGTTCTGTTCTATGCTATCTTGTCCTGTCCTGTCGTATCCTATTCTAATGTTTGTGAGAATGATGACAGTAATTCCTTAGACTGTAGTGGTGGAGACAGAGGAAACTACAGGAAATTCGGAGATATTTTAAAGGTAAATGGTCATATTAGTGTCATATTGTGGGCTTAAGTGATAAGAAGATGTAGTTATTAAGCATGATCCATGAATTTGGGGTTTGTGCAACTAGACATGTGGTGGTACTATTCACTGAATTAAGAAAATAATCCTAAAGTGCAAGAATGAGGAATAGATTACTAATTAGGGTTTGTACATGTTGGGTTTACAATTTCAATAAGATTTTCCAGTGGTGACATCAGTAAGGCTGTTATGTATATTAATGACTTTTAGAGGAGAGGAGGAAAGGTCTGGACTAATGACATACATTTGAGGGTTGCCTGTGATTATATTACAATTTAATTATTTAAAGTGGAAGAGACAATGAGAAAGTATATGTTGAGAAAATAAGACTAATGACTGGGTATTAAAAAAAATCCAGTGTTTAACATTTGGTCAAGAATGAGGAGGTTGCAAAAAAATCCTGGTCAAAACCTAAATAAAGATTGATCAAGAGATATTAGAGAAATAAGGAACTCTGTATTTTCGTTAAAATCTAAGAACAATTGTAATTTCAAAATTTAATTATCCGCATTTCAAAATAAGGAAAATGAAGATCACCAACTTTAAATTCAAGTTTGGGCTAGATATAATGTTTCAGAGTTATCATTTGAACACAGTATTTTTTTATTATTCCAAAATCAATGTTATTCCTGTTACAGGCATATGAACATTAAAAAAAATACCTTGAACATAATATGGGATGTGTAGTATCAGATAGTATTATTTTCATGTTTTCTTCACATCTTTTATTTTTTGGTAGAATGTCCTTACAAACACAAGTGAGATCACTCATTCTATCAGATTCATTTTTCTTTCTCCCCAGAGAAAATTACCATTCTGAAATTATGAGTTACCCTTCCTGTTCACACTTCTTTTCCAAATTCGTGCATTTAAATTGACAGATAAAATTTTCTGTGTGTATTATATATAACTGGATGTCTTGGAGCATATATGCATTATGGAAAGGTTAAATCCAGCTAATTAACATATTCATCACTTTACATAATTATCATTTTTGTGATAGTAACACTTAATATTTACTCTTCCAGCATTTTCTTTTCTTTTTTTTTTGTATTGTTTTCTCCCAGCATTTTCAAGATGGCTAATATATCATTAGTCTCTGTAGTCACCATATTGAACAACGGGTCTTTTAAAATTATTTCTTCTATCTAACTGTAATTTTGTATCCTTTAACCAGGATCTTCCCAGCCTTTCCCCCCAGACACACACCAGCTGCCCCAGCTTCTGGTAATCACCATTCTACTCTTTATATGAGATAAACGTTTTTAAGATTTCATGTGTGAGTGAGATCCTGTGGTATTTATCTTTCTGTGCCTGGTTTATTTCACTTAGCATAGTGTCCTCCAGATTCATCCATAATAGGATTTCCTTCCTTTTTAAGACTGAATGGTATTCCCTTGTGTATATATACAATATTTTCTTTATTCATTAATCTGTCAAAGGTTACATCAGTTGATCCCATATCTTGTCTGTTATAAATAATATTGCAATGAACATGGGAGCTCAGAGATAATTCTTTGATATACTGATTTCATTTATTTGGCCTATATACCCAGTAGGGAGATTGCTGAATCATGCTGAATCATATAATAGTTATATTTTTAATTTTTGAAGAATTTCTATACCGTTTTTCATAATGGCTATACTAATTTTCATTCCCACCAACAGTGTACCAGAGTTCCCTTTTCTCCATATCCTCTCCAAAATTTGTTATCTTCTGTATTCTTGGTAAAAACCATTCTAACAGGTATGAGGAAATATCTCATTGTGTTTTTAATTTGTATTTCCCTGATGATTAGTGATGTTGAACATTTTTTCATATACCTGTTGGCCATTTGCATGTCTTCTTTTGAGACATGTGTATTCAGTTCCTCTGCTTATTTTGCATTTGAGTTGTTTCCTTGATATCGAGATATATGTTTTTCTTACATTGGATATTAACCCTTAATCAGATGTGTGGTTTGCAAATATGTCCTCCCATTGTAGGTTGTCTTTTCACTCTTTGGTTGTGTCTTTTGTTCTGCAAAACCTTTTTAGTTTGATGCAATCTCATTTGTCTATTTTGCTTTTGTTGCATGTGCTCTCAGAGTCATATCAAAAAAAACTTATTGCCCAAACCAACATCAGTAAGTTTTCCTTTTATGTTTTCTAGTGCTTTTACAGTTTCAAGTCTTTTATTTAAGTCTTTAATTCATTTTGACTTGACTTTTGTATACGGTGTAAGGTAAGGATCTAATTTCATTCTTTTGCATGTGGATATCTAATTTTCCTAACACCTTTATTGAAGAGACCGTCCGTTCCCCGTTGTGTTATTGGGACCCTTGTTGAAAATCAATTGACTATAAATGCATGGATTAACTTCTGGGCTCTCTCTGTATTCTGTTCCCTGGACTAAATATCTTTTTTTTCTTTCTTTTTTCTTTTTTTTTTTTTTTTTTAATGCCAGTACTATGCTGTTTCAGTTACTCTAGCTGTGTAATATAATTTGAAATCAGGTAGTATGATGACTTTTAGCTTTGTTCTGTGTTGCTCAAGACTGCTTTAGCTATTTGGGGTCTTTAGTGGTTTCATATAAATTTTAGGATTTTAAAAAATATTTCTGAGAAAAATGTCATTGGAAATCTGATAAAGATTGCATTGAATCTGTAGGCCAACTGGGTATAATAGACATTTTAACAATATTAATTTTTCAGATCCCTAAGTCAGAGATATTTATTTGTGTCTTCTTCAGTTTTTTTCATCGATGTTTTTTAGTTTTCATCATACAAATGGATCATGATCATGGGAGTTTAAAACAATTACATACTTTCGATTTTTTGTTTGTTTGTTTGTTAAAACTCCTATTTTGTGCATCATAGAATGTACTTCCCTAAAAATAAAATGAATTTATAAGGAACAGGAACACATTTCCTCATTCCTTTTAATTCCCTCTTCAATATTTTTGTCACCATGTTAGGGTCAGTGAATATCTGTGTTACTGACAGTGAGTCCTTATGGGTCTGTGGCAACCTCAATTCTTGCCTCATCAGAAGAAAGAATTCAACTGAGGGGCATAAGGCAGAAAAAGGGTCCGAGGCAAGTTTCAGAGTAGGAATGAAAGTTTGATAAAAAGCTTTAGAGGAGGAAAGAAAATACACAAGTGGGCACTTTGGAGGTCAAGTGTGGTGTTTGACCTTTTGACTTGCGGATTTATATGTTGCATATTTCCACGGTCTTGCATTCCTTTTCCTATGGTGTTTTTTCCTATGATTCTTCCCTTAGCGTGAGCTGCCCACATGCATTGTACCCTTCTTGTACTTGGGAGGGGAGTATGCACAGCGTGTTTAGGAATCATGTTGTACACATGCTCACCTGAGGCTTTCTTCCCTTTTCTGATGGAATGCCCCTGGAAGGTCATACTCTGCCATTTTATCTCTTGATATGCATGCTCAAGCCCACTCTTTCAATTCTTGAGATTTTATTGGGAGCTACCAATTGCCAATTTCAAGTGTTTTAATCTATTAAGAGATTGCCTTTCCCTCACACTGGCTGTGACCAATTATCATTTTCAGAAAGGCAGTGTGACAACTGCTGAACCATCTCCTGATGGATGCCTGACATTCGTGGTAGGTGTGGGGAGCCCTCTCCTGCCCTGTTCATGCCTGACTAGCTACCTACTATAACAACCACACTATGTATTTTGTAGTGGGGTACATTTTAATTTTTCCCTGAAATATTTTAGCCACACATTTCAATATCCCAGGATTACTTTATATTTTTGTCACTTTTAATTGTGGTTGCATTTTTACTATTAATAATACAAATACAATAACATAGTATTCAAAAGTTAACAAATGTAAACCATGTGGTTTCAAAACTTAATTTGAATAAGGTTAATGAATATTTCAATTTTCACTGTGTAAACCAAAAGTAAAATTCTAATAAAATTCACCCAGCCAACTAAATGGATCCTCCTCTCAGCCAAGGGGATTTCGAGGAAACCTGAAGAACTAGTTCAGGCCATGTTGTGAAGAGGGGGCCAGACATGCCACATTACACCCTCTTCCTTTTAGAGTTTAGACACAATGATCAGCATTAACAAACAGACTGTAGCAATAAGAAACCAACTGGCGCCTGACTCTGGAATAACATCACATGACAGATGACAGGGCCTAAAAGAAATCAAAGTATTTTACCCCAAAATATATTTATTTGACATATTTTGGAATGAGCCTACAAAGCCATCTCTTGTGGGGAAAATTTACATCTTATAGAGAACCTCCCTTCCCTTTCTAGGTTTTTTCCTGATACCGGAGAGATTTAACTAATAGCCTGACACCTTTTAAGATCTGATAAGAAGCCAGGTGCAGTGGCTAACCGCTGTAATCCTAGCACTTTGGGAGGCTGAGGCCGGTGTATCATCTGAGGTCAGGAGTTTGAGACCAGCCTGGCCAAAATGGCAAAAGCTGTCTCTACTAAAATTACAAAAATTAGCTGGTTGTGTTGATGCATGCCTGTAATCCCAGCTACTCGGGAGGCTGAGGCAGGAGAATTGCTTGAACCCGGAAGTCAGAGGTTGCAGTGATCCGAGATCACGCCATTGCACTCCAGCATGGGTGACAGACTGAGACTTCATCAAAAAAAAAAAAAAAAAAAATCTGATAAGAAACATTTACCATCTATTCTCTGAAGTCGGCTACCTGAAGACCTCATCTACAGGTCTACATAACAAGAAGCTTGGCTTCCACAATTCTCCTTATCTTCACCCCAGGCATTTTTTCCTGCTTACTTCAACTCTTGAGACTAAACTCTTTCAACCCAACTGCCAATTGGGAAATCTTGAAATCCACGTAGGACCTGAAGTCCACTCCCCACCCCTAACAATTCCCACGCTGCCCTTTGAGATGCACCACCTTTCCAGGCCAAACCAATGCATACTTTACACATATTGATTAATGTCTTTGCCTGTAATTTCTGTCTCCCTAACCCAACCACTAGGGCACATGTCCTCAGGACTTCCTGAGGCTGTGTCATGGGTCATGACTCTCACATTTGGCTTAGAATAAAACTCTTCGAATATTTTACAATTTGACTTTTTAATATAACAACTATCTCATGGCTAAATTTTATAGAGGTTCTTTTCTAAGTGGCATTTTCTTTTGTATGGAAAGGAGGATAAACTGTATACTTTTGATCTGTAAGGAGACTGCCAGATAACTAATCAAATATGAGAGCTGTAAAGGGTCTTACTATTCATATTGCCTGAACACATTATTTTATATTTGTTGATATTGAGAAACAGGAAGCAAAGTGATTTGGCCAAAGACCTATAGTGATGAGTACCAGAATTTGGATATGTGTAGAGCAATTATGATCTGAAATTCTTTTAGACATTTTTTTCTACACATTTATCTTTTCTTTTTAGTTTGACATTTTTTCTTTAAAATGTTTTACCATTAGAAATCAACTTTCAAAATAATACATATAACAAATACATAAATATTTACACATACATATATATACACACACACATACACATGGCTTACATATAAAATACTATAAAAATAAAAACTAAAATATAAAATCATAAAAAAATGCTTAATAATGTGTTTTAAAGAATACCCTTTAATCACATTTTTTTTCTATTTCTGTAAGTAAAGCTGGCTGGAAGAGATAGTAATACACTAATACACTAATTTAATCCACTAAAATGTCAGATTGAAAAATAAAAGCACATATCAAAAGTCTTTGAGATAAAACAGATATGAGTTGGAAAATAAGCAGAATAAAGGAAAGCTAATTTATCTAACTAAAATTAATGTGAAATGCAATTTTAATGGGAAGAACCATTTAAGGAACTCAGAGGGAAATAAATTTGATCACCTCATAATAACAACAGGAGTCCAATTACTAATGTAAAAATAAATCAGTAAATAATCAACCATTGCATTAATCTCATGAACTAAATTATCACTTTTTGCACACAGAAACTCAAGTAATATTGTATGACCCAATTTCAATTCAAACAATTTATTCAAGAAATAGTTATCTTGGTTTTGGGTTAGAATACAGAAATATATGAGACTGTCACTTTCATCCTGACAGATAACGTTTAAAATCAGAGTTTCACTGTTGTCTGTGAGTTGTATCTACATGTGTGTGTTGTTTTTCCTATTAGATGTAAAGAACTTTAAATACACCAAATTTCCAGAAAGTGACAAAACTTCCTAGAAAAACAAACACACCAAGGAAACCCCCAAAGCAAACGAATGGGTGGTAGAATGAGGAGAAATGTACCATAGACAATGTCAGGAAAAACAGATGTTTTAACAAACTTTTAATAGATTTTTGTGGGCTGACACAATGTTTCTATCCTACTACATTTGACTGCCAGCGATTTTTCTTCATTGCCTAGGTTAACATGCCAAACACTGGGCCACAGCACTAAGTTGTACAGAGCCTGATGAAGCCTTGAAGGAAACCTGGAGTTCAGAGATAAATTCCTCTTAAACCCATAAGATTTTTGCCAGTGGTAACGTAGAGGCTGTGAAGGCTAAGGCTTGAGTAAGAGAATTGTGGAAAATCACTTCAAGGTTCTCTAGACAGTCACTGAGTGTACTCTATGAGCCCTCCAATGATAAGAAGAAGGGAAAAAATAGATGAGAAAAGATATTCTGACATGCAGAATGTCTCTGGAAGGACTGGAGAGTAAAGAGAACTCCATAGTGACCTGAAAAGTTGAAAGTGAGACTGGGAAGCAAGGAGAGAGAGAGAGAGAGAGAGAGAGAGAGAGAGAGAGAGAGAGATAATATAATTAAGATAATAACTTGGTTATTAAGCACAGAGACCTGTGAGAACTTGCGGTGTTCAGAACCTGAGCTCTCCTGAAGAAAAGTTCCTAATCTCATACTCAAATCATTTGAAACCAGTGGCATAGCGAAGCTAACAAAAGCTGCATGAAAAACCAGACTGGGTTCTATTATAGCCCATCACCCTACAGAGCCTTACATATTTGTGTGCCTTTGTCTGGGGGTAAATGGCATTCACTTCAGTCTCCACAGTTATTTCCTACACAATATTTGTCATACATTAAAATTTCTGAGACATGACAAGAAGAAAGAAAATGTTGCCTTTGTTTAAAAAAATAATTCAGTAAAGCAAATCAAGAAATGGCTCAATGTTGGGATTATTAGGCAGAGATCTTATAGCAGCTGTAATAAATGTTTTAAAGAATCAACTGGAAAAATATGTGAAGAAATGGGAAATTTCAGCAAACAGATGATAATTATCAGAGTAAGCAAAGTGGAAATGTTAGAGATGAAAAAAATGCTATTAGAAATGAAAAACTCCTTTGATTTGCTTAGCAACAGAGGAAAGATCAGGGCGGTTAAATATAGATTTTTAGATATAATCCAAAGTAAAATACAAAAGACATGAGAGTGCCTTATTTATTCTAGATATTAACCCCTTGCCAGATGTATATTTTGAAGTATTTTCTCCTATTCTACAAGTTGTCTCTTCACTCTGTTGATTATCTTCTTTGTTGTGCACAAGCTTTTTATTTGATACAATCCCATTTGTCCATTTTTTTCTTTTTTTGCCTGTGCTTTTGAAATCTTATCTGAAAACTCCTTCTCCAGTCCAATATCTTGCAGTGTTTTCTCTATGTTTTCATTAAGGTAAAAGACCTTACTAGAAATCTCTCAAAAGAAGACATACAAATGGCCAACAGGTATATGAAAAAAAAAGGTCAACATCACTAATTATAAGAAAAATGCAAATCAAAAGCACAATGAGATATCACCATTCCAGACAGGTTGGCTGTTATCAGAAAGACAAAAGATAACAAATGTTGATGAGGATGTGGAGAAAAAGGAACTCTTACACACTATTGGTTGGAGTGCAATTAATATAGCTGTTAAGGAAAACAGTGAAGAGGTTTCTTGAAAAATTAAAAAATAGAACTACCACATAATCCAGCAATCTAGTTTTCTAGCTATATATCCAAAGTGAGTAAAATCAGTATATTGAAGAAGCATCTGCACCTCCATGTTTTTACTGCAGCACTATTCACAATGCCTAAGACATTGAATCAACTATGTCTCCAACAACAGATAAATAGATTTAAAAACGGTTTATCTGTACAAAGACATACTATTCAGTCATTTAAAAAGGGAAATCCTGTCATTTGCATAGATAAACCTGAAGAACATGATGTTCAGTGAAATAAGCCAGACACAGAGAGACAAATGCTGCATAATTTCACTCATATGTGGAATCTTAAAAAGTTGTTTTCATACAACTCATGAATAAAACAGTGTTTGCCAGAGACTGGGGATGACATGGGACAGGAGAGAGGAGGAAAGGTTGGTCAATAGGTACAAAGTTACAACAGAAAAGCAGAATAAGTTCTGATTCCCTTTCACACAGTGAGGTGACTGTAGTCAACAATAAGGTGTGGTATATTTCAAAATAGCCAGGAAATAAGATTATGAATGTTCCTACCACAAAGAAGGAATAAATGTTTCAGGTGATGGATACGTTAATTTCTCTGATTTGATCACTACCAGTGGGTACATGTATCAAAACATCACATACTAGCCCATAAATATGTACAAGAACCAAGTGTCACTTAAAGAAAAAAAAGACCTAAGAGTGAAAATAGAAAAAGAGTTTTTGACACAATGTCCCTACATATGAATAATTACATATTCTGGGGAACAATATCAATGTTTCTACCTATGAGTAATTAATGTCTCAGAAGAAGAGAAAGAATGGGGTAAAGAAACATTTGAAGTAATAGTGGTTGAGAATTTTTCAAAATTAAAGAAAATGATCATTTCAAAGATCCAAGAAGTTCAGTAAAACCTAAGGAGAGCACAAATGGGTAAGAAAAAAATAAAATAAATTTTAAAACATTCTTAAAGTTTACTAGGGAATCCTTATGCTAGTATAGAACATCTGTAGACTACATCTATGAGTAAAGTTTGTAAACATCTGTAAATCCTTTTCCGTAGGGTTCAATGGGTAATCACAAAGAAGGACGAGGCAGAGCTAGAGAACAGAGAGGACCCTTTTTGGTGACTCAGGTGTGCAGAAGGTAATCAACTCTTCCTAAGGATCAGGTAGTGAAACAATCTATTTCCCTAAACTCTTCTTTCATATGAATCGTTTGTTTTTTAATGCATGAATGTCTGCGAGAATTTTCTACCGGAAACCCCTCATTCTGAGACAGTCGCCAAGTACCCTGATGGGATCTCCAATATAAGATGCTGTTTTGCTTTGTGGTGTTATCAAGGAATAAGTAATACGGTGTGGGTGTGAGCGGGTATGTGTCATATGTCAACCTGAGAACTGCTAGTGTCAGTAAACCGCTCATCTTCAAGTCCAACACAGTGATCTATTATTTTGCGGGAAGGTGGTGAAGCAAACCCTCCTGCTTCTGGGAGATGAGGTATAAAACTTTATTACCCTTACAACTCACAAAAAAGTCCACTGTTTCTGGGGAAATAAATAAGCAAAAGTTCTTTAACCCTAAGGAATGGTCAAGACAATCTCTTGGGTCCAGGATTTTGCATGATTTCAAAGCAGAGTTTTGCTTGCACTTGGAGAGGGGCAATAAAGACTCTCTCACACGGGATTTTCCACAAATAGAAGATAGATTTTTGCTATTAGGAGAGTGATAAATACTCTCTAGAAAAAACCCTATGTCTAAGGAAGACATATTGGGCCTGCCTAAAACTTGGCTGGTCCAGAAGGAAAGAGAGTCCTCTGTACCCCTCGTAATCCTTGTATTGAGCAACAAGTACTCCTGGAGGAGGAGCAAGAGTTTTGAGTTAGTGTTCATTGCACAGGCCTATGATGACTGTCAAAAACCCTGACAGTGGGGCAGAAATACACAGAAAAATTGTTCAACACATCATACCCTCTCCTAGCATGAGTAACAGCAACTTTCTTCTAAAGATGATGATAATGACAATAATACCCAAACCCTTCTCAACTCCTGATTAGAACAATTCATGTCTGACACTAATGACCTCATTGAAAAAGACTTATGCAAATATTCAGGCATAAATAGTATTTATCTCTGTTACTACTGATATCCTACAAAGGATTTTGGACAGTTAATTAAAATATATAAAAGAGACTGAAAAAGCAGGAATAAAACCCAACAATGCTACAAGATAAGCAACCAGGAACAACATAGTCAAACATGTCACACATGGAAATAACAGACACAGACATTCCAATAACTATGCTCCATATGTTAAGCTATTTAAAGAAAAATGTCAAAATCATTTATGAACAGATAGGACACTTCAGTAGAGATGGGTAATATAATAATGTCACATTGAAATTCCAGGAAAACACACACACTACGAGATGAGATGAATTCCTATACACACACACACTATGAGACAAATTCCTATACACAGACACATACACACACATTATGACATGAAATATTCTCATAATGGAATTTCCAGTAGAATGAAAAAAACACTAAGGAGAGCATTGTTCATCTTAAATATACATCAATAAAAGTTATCAAACTGAAACAACCAAACAAAAATGTGAAAAACAAAAAGAGAAGATAGCATCTACAAGTTTTGGCACTATATCAAATGGCCTAACATATATGTAACTGAACTCCTGGAAGGCAAATAGATATAGAGAAGAAGAAATATAAAAAGAGAAATAACTAAGAATTTTAGCTAGCAAAGTAGATTAAATCCAACTATATAAGAAATTTTATTAATGTAATGGTTGAACACCCTGATTAAAAGTAAAGACATTTTCAAAAAAGATAAATATATGCTTTCAACAAGACTCTTATTGTAACTTTAAAAACCTAAGTAAGTTAGGCCGGGCGCGGTGGCTCAAGCCTGTAATCCCAGCACTTTGGGAGGCCGAGACGGGCGGATCACGAGGTCGGGAGATCGAGACCATCCTGGCGAACACGGTGAAACCCCGTCTCTACTAAAAAAATACAAAAAACTAGCCGGGCGAGGTGGCGGGCGCCTGTAGTCCCAGCTACTCGGGAGGCTGAGGCAGGAGAATGGCGGGAACCCGGGAGGCGGAGCTTGCAGTGAGCTGAGATCCGGCCACTGCACTCCAGCCTGGGAGACAGAGCGAGACTCCGTCTCAAAAAAAAAAAAAAAAAAAAAGAAAATATTTTAAAAAAAAACCTAAGTAAGTTAAAAATCGAAGATTATAAAAAGATATTCCATGCTAACAATAATCAAAAGAAAGCTGGATTGGCTATATTAACCATATGACAAAGTAGACCTTAGAATTAAAAGTATCACAAAGAATAATGGGGGAAAATATATATAAGTAACAATATCAGTTCACCAGGAAAATTGATAAATCTTAAATGCTTATATACCAAATAATGGATCTTAAAAATATGTAAAAGAACTGAGAGAATTGAAAGAAGAAATAGAAACACAGAAATATAAAAAGAATTTAAACTCCTTCAGTATTTTTTACTTTAATTGTATGTTGAAATAATAATATAGAGCTATGACATATTATTAAAACTAATTTTACCTTTTTTTACGACATCTGTGGATCATGTCATATTTTTATTGAGCAGTGCTGCATTAGAGTAACTAAACGATTGTACATCAGAACACATTTGGCTAGAACCTATGAACAACAATCTAATTATGGGGTATTTCACTTGATATTCACTTCCTTATACTGTGGTGAAATCTATAGAAAGAGATTACAATGCAAAAATATGGAAAACTGTTTTCAAAGGGTTACATCAAAGGTGTGTTTAAATCTTTTCTGTGATAAGCCTTTCTGTGCTCAAGTTGAATTCAATATAAACCAAAAATGAAAGTAAATGGATTATTTAAAACTTGAAATAACTTGAATTATATATTTTTAACTGATTATTTTTTAAAATGGTGAGTACAGTAAGTTTGTATGTTTATTTTTTTAACTGTCCCTATATTTCAAAAATTACTCTGTGCATTGTAAAACAGAAAAAGAAAACAAGATATGAAAACTTTATTTGGAGGTGAGATATGGGAGATACAAAGAAAATATAGATGGGTATGTTAGATGAAGCTAATGATAAAATTTATCTCAAGGTACATGTCAGATCATGTAACTTGTCAACAGAAGGTCAAAATTTGACTTGCTATTTTCTAGCCACTCTAGAAAGGAGAAAAATGCATTGATTTACAAGATCAACAGTGTGAAAACAAAAATGAAAATAAATTAAAAAAATAAAACTTGCTCAGGGTATTAAAGACTTAAAGTAAGACGTTTCTTTGTTTTCTATAGGGTGCTATGTAATGAGTAAACATGGCAATAAAATTCTTCCCATAAATGCATAAAGCAACATCAAAAACCGATTTGCCTATACACTATTTAATGTATATCTTCTGTATAACAACACAGCTCAATTTCATAAAATCCAGTCAATGAGAAAGCTAAATAATTCTTTCTGAACACAAATATCATGATCTTGTATAATGCAAGTATATGAGGTAAACTATTTACAGAGAATAATGAATTTCAGATCACACAGATAATCCTTATATTGATCACCGACTATGTGTTTGGTTAGTATTAAGCAGCACAAAAGTTGTAGTTAAGAGTTGCCAAAAGATAGCTGGGAGTGACACCATTTCCTTTTTCCAATATATTATGATGGAACTGGAATTAACATTCTCAAATAAAAATGGAAATATCTGCCAGAATAGGCAGTATATAGATGTGGTTTTGGGTCAATTGTAGAAATACACACACACACACACACATATGTGTGTATATGTGTACATATTATATATAAATTATATGCATACGTCTATGAATTTCACAAAATGAACATATTTCTGTAATCAGTATCCAAATCAAGAAACAGAATATTACACCTAGAAGGCCTCATGCCTCCTTCCCAGTCACCTCTTCTAAAATGATTTCTACTCTGACTTTTCTAACAGCATAAATAGTTGTTACAGGTTCTTAAACTTTATGTAAGTGGTATTGTATAGTATATACTGCATCAAATTTGGCTTATTTTAATTAGTATTATTTGTGACATTTGTCCATTTTGTTGTATGTAATTTTATAATTACAAAATCTTATTTAATGATATAATTTAAAAATATTTTTTAATCTTATAAAATATTGGCTAAATATTTGTCTCCCTTCAGATTCATAAACTGAAGTCTTAACACCCAATCTGATAGTATTAGGAAATGGAGCCATGACAAGGCAATCAGTTCTAGGTGAAGTCATGAGGGCAGATCCCCTGTGATGGAATTAGTGCTCTTATATGACGAGGAGAGTCAGTGCATCTTCTCTCCATCATGTGAAGGTAAAACTAGAAGGTAGCCTGTTGCTGGCCAAGAAGAGGGCCCTCAACAGAACCTGCCCATGCTGGCACCATCATCTAAGCCTTCCAGGGTCCAGAATTGTGAGCAATTAATTTCTGTTATGTAAGTCACCCAGTCTATGGTATTTTATTATGGCATCCCCAGCCAACTAAAACACATACTTATTAGCGAAATTAATTGAAATTTCAAAGTTTGAATAAAATACCCTCTCCAACTTTGTGGGTTTTTTTATTTGTTTGATGATACCTTTGGATTAAATAGAAGTTTGAATGTAGAAGTTTAAATGTAGTCTAGTTTATTATCCTTCCTTTATTGTTAATACTATTTATAGCTCAAAAAATATTTGTCTAAACTAAAATTATAACCAAAATTTTCTGTCATTCCCCTAAAGTATTTTTATTTTTTATTACTGTTTAAGTTTAAAATATTTTAAGAATTTAGTTGTCTATAAAATATAAGACAGAAGTTCAGAAACATTCTCCCCTATCATGGATATCCAATTGACCCAAAACCATTTATTGAAAACCAAAACAAAAACAAATCTATTGTTTCTTACTCTTATTCAATGCCATCTTTGTAATTCAAATGTCAGTACGTGTGTGGATCTGTTTCTGGATTCTAATGCACTGGTCAATTTGTCTATTTTCACACAAATAGCGTACTGTCATAATTCATGTAGGTTTAAGATATATCTGTATATTTATCGTGTGTTATAAGTCCTCCAGAATTGTTTTTCTGTAAGTTTCTTGAACTTAGTGTTTGAACTTTATAATTAGAGATAAAGACAATTACCTATTTTATTATTTATAAAAAAATTTAATGGGATTTATGTTGGAATTCAAATGTATCTATAGATAAATTTGGGGAGAATTTTCAGGTCTATCATATGAAGTCACTTCATTTAATTGTCTATTTTAATTTCTCCTTATTATTTGTAGTTTTTAGTATAGAAGTCTGTATGTGTCCCAAATAGTCTCAGAATATTTGTAAATATCATTAAGGGAAAATTCAGTGACTTGTTGATCTCACTTCTCTATCCTTCTGTTCTACTGGAATAACAGTTCACTAGAATCTCTAATTTTTGTCTCTTCATCCCTGTAAGATCTACAAAAGCTTCATTAGGTTTGTCTACCTCTAGATAGAGTGCAGTGCTTGGGCTCTTGGTCCAGATATTTAGCTTCCTGTCATGCACCCCTCATTAGAAAATGCGCCAAAGGGAAAAGCTGGGTCTCACTGCTAAACAAAGTCTTCCCTCCTCTGAAATGTCATCTCCTCATTTCCTGTTTCCCCATTACTTATCTAATCTCTTTGAGATGCAATTTTTTGTTCTGCTCTAATTTTTTGTTCTGCCTTTCTAGTTGTTGCTAGTCAGTGTCAGCTGCATTGACTTATCACAAATGGGAGTAGAAGGTCTTTTCACACAGTTTTTACTAATTCCCATTTATTCTGTGGAAGGGTTTCTTTACATATGAATTGCCCTTAACTATCGATTTTATCATATGTTATTCCATATGAAAGATATCTGGAAATTTTTACAGATCTATAATTTGACTATACAACCATCTCTTTAAAGGGACTGTGATAAGAGGGGGCCACAGAACTCCTTAATATTGAGAAGCTTAATTGAGAAGGTTGGCACTTTATGTGTCCCTGTGTTTAGAATATTTGCTTTCTAAATAAACAGAAGAATAGAGAGACTTTAACAATATAAAATTCACAAAGAGATCCAAACATAGGCCATTCAACCAAAGTGCAGTGGCAGTTCAGTGAAGAAAGAATAATCTCTCAACAAATGATGATGAGGCAATTGAGTACTTATATCCAAACAATTGAATAAATCATCACTTCATACCAAATACAAAATTGAAATAAATCAACACACAATTAGTTCATAATTAAACCCAATAAAACATTTAGAGGAAAATATAGGATAAATTATTTGTGATCTTGGGTTATGCAAAGATCTTCTAGAAACAACACTAAAAGCATGAAGCATAAAGAACACATTTGTGAAGAAAACTCATCAAGATTTTCAAATGTTCTGCTCTTTGAAAGACACTGTTAAAAGAAAAAGATAACCCATTGACTAAATGAAAATATTTATCCATTATATTTCTGATAACGGCCTAATATCCAGGATATATTTTAAAAACTCTAAAAATTCAATAATAAGAAAAAATCACGGCCGGGCGCGGTGGCTCAAGCCTGTAATCCCAGCACTTTGGGAGGCCGAGGCGGGTGGATCATGAGGTCAGGAGATCGAGACTATCCTGGCTAACATGGTGAAACCCCGTCTCTACTAAAAATACAAAAAACTAGCCGGGCGTGGTGGCGGGCGCCTGTAGTCTCAGCTACTTGGGAGGCTGAGGCGGGAGAATGGCGTGAACCCGGGAGGCGGAGCTTGCAGTGAGCCGAGATCACGCCACTGCACTCCAGCCTGGGAGACACAGTGAGACTCCGTCTCAAAAAAAAAAAAAAAAAAAAAGAAAAAATCACCCCAATTATAATATTTGTTAGCAAATGCTTTGAACAGATACTATAAAAGAAAATATACAGATGGCAAATAAGCCAATTAGCAAATTAATGTTGCTCAACATTGTTAGTCATCAGGGAAAAGCAAATTAAAACTACACTGAGATCTCTCCACACACGTATCAGATAGCTGAATGTAGATTAAAAAAAAAAAAAAACAAACAACTAATCATTTGAATTCTGCCTTTAGGCTGTATAAAATTCCTAATACTTTCCTTTGGAAGAATTATGAAAGAAGTACAGTCAAAAGACTCAAAATGCTCAGACACATTTCCCTAAATACGTTTTGGAAATGTGTTAACAAACATAATCAAATACCTCCTGGTATGGGATGAGCTTTTGGGGGATATATTTCTACAAAATGTGTATGTTGACGTCCTAACTCCCACTGTCTCAGGATGTGACTGTATTTGGAGATAGAGCTTTTGAACAGGTAATACAAGTTTAAATGAGAACCATTACAGTGGTCCTAATCAAATGTGACTAATGTCCCTATAGGAAGAAAACATTAAAACGTAGATATGCACTGAGGAAAGACCATAAGGAGACAGAGGGTAAAGACTGCCATCTCCAAGAGAAATAGGCCATAGAAGAAAGAACACTGCCATATAATCTCTAGAACTTTGAGAAAGTACATTTCTGCTTAAACCAATCAGTCTGTGATACTTTGTTGTGCATCCCTAACAAACTAGTATAATTATCATGAATTAATTCATTTAGAAATGTTGAAGTCAAATTAATTGGATTCATTTATTGTAAGACTTCTAAAAAGCCTTTGTTATCTTATTCTGAGCAGCTGAAAAGGGGAAACAAATTCTTTAGAATTTTATAAGCTTATTTAACAATGACTCTTTTTCTATTCAAGGCCATCTTAAAGATCTAGGGTTTGACAGGAGCACTTTGGTGAATAATGAATTAGAAAACAATAATATTCATTAAGAAAAAAATAAAGCCAGTAACTGTCAAGCTGATTATATAATTAAGTTAGACTTAGCCTAACTCCAAGTTTCATTCAAAAAACATTGGATCCGATTAACTGCATAATTAACAATCCCAGTGAAGATAACGGGGATTACACTAAAAATTGTTTCAAAGCAGAGACACCTGAAAAAACACTAGTCTCTTAATTATTTTAAAAATATGTATAGAATACCTTAAAATTATTTTTAAATCTTAATGTCCTGTTCAGTATTGTTTCAAAATATTTTCTTTATTATTTAAAAGTGCATTGGCTCATGCCTGTAATCCCAGAACTTTGGGAAGCCAAGGCAGATATATCACCTAGGGTCAGGAGTTCAAGAACAGTCTGACAAACATGGTGAAACCCTGTCTCTATTAAAAATATAACGACAACAACAAAATTAGCTGTGTGTGGTGGCACATGCCTGTAATCTCAGCTATTTGGGAGTCTGAGGCAGGAGAATTGCTTGAACCTGGGAGGCAGCAGTTACGGTGAGCTGAGATTATGCCACTGCACTCCAGCCTGGGCAACAGAGCCAGACTCCACCTCAAATAAATAAATAAATAAATACAGTGAATTCTGCTTCTGGATAAAATGCAATTTTGCAGCAACTCAAATGGAAAAGTTAAGAAATTGCAAGATAAACTAATTGTTGTTAAAGCTTTCAAAGATCTTTTGAAGCAAGGAACACTTGAAAGGTAGAATAAATACAGGTAGACAAAGGCTACTATTGCTAGTTGGGCTGGAATTCTACATAGATATATGTAGTACAATTTTTTATCTTATTCAGAACAACTGAAAAGGGGGAACAAATTTTTTAGAATTTTATAAGCTTATTTAACAATGACTCTTTCTGTCCAAGGCCAAATTTCTCTGAGGAAATTTGTAAGTATTTGATGCACACTAATGTTGAAAATCTGGACTTAGCCCAAATACAGGGAAACTTTTAGGTAGCAGAGAAACAAGTGTTGGTGGTCACACTAGGCTGAATTGACGAAACTGGCAAGTTGAGAGGAATCAAAATGAAAGTAATTCTCCCTCTCAACACATTTGTCAGATTCTTCAACCGAATGAAGCCAGAGATGAAAGCTAAGCTTAAAACATCTGTAAGACAGAATTCAGTCATATGATGCTTTTCAGAGATATAGAGAAAACCGACCTGGAATTAAGCTGAAAGTCTTGTAAGTCATATCCCAGGAAGAGAAAAAAAACAACTAGAGATAGACTGAGGCTTACCAGAACTGCAACCTAATCTTTTTCTACTACAGTTCTTCCACCATTAAGGTGAATACAGAAAAATATTGTCCCCTTGAGAGGGAAATAATTTCATCTGAAAACTCTGCAATTGAGTTATCCAAGATTTATGGCTTATAACACAAAAATAATAACACAAATGTGACTACATAAGACCGTAAGACTAATAGTAAGGAGAATAAAATTACAATGGAAACAGAGCTACAGATCGTCTACATGTTAAAATGATCAGGCTTTGATTTTAAGATTATGGTCAGTTTGTTCAATAAAATAGAGGAGAAGTTTGACAAAATAATTGAGAGGATGAAAAAAAATGTACCTGACATTGAGATTTGTAAAACAGAATCAGACTCAAGAAATGAACACTAATTACTTAAAATTAACAATAAAACATATGGTTTAAACAACAGCAAAGAGACACAAAAAGCGTATACAAGATTAGAATAAAGAAACCCACAACTAAGCACATCATAAAGAAATTGCTAGAAATCAAAAAAGATGAGAAAATATTAAAAGTGATAAAAATGGTACATTTGCTTCAAAGAAACGGTAATTAAACTGACAACTAATTATAACTGTGGATGATGACACGCAGAAAATCAAATAAAAAAGGCAATTTTAACTACTGAGAAAGGGTATGATGCATAACTATAAATATATGTCCTATTAAAGCTGTTGGGGGATAATTCTCTCTGAATCTCTCAAATTTCTGTATGTCATCTGAACATAGAAGCAGAAAAAAAAAGATTCTATGAAGAAACAAAATAAATGAATGGACGAATAAAGAGCACTGAAAAGGTATACATTTGAATGAATTCAAGTAAATATAGAATACAAAATAATCCTAGTAGTGTCTTGTATATTTTAACATTTGCTTTAAATTGGAATACAATATGAAATACACAATAATAAAAAAGCAAGAATGCATATATGGAATAAACTGTAACCTACTTGGCAGCTTATAAGCTGATGTCAAAAAAATAATTAAAAATAATTATTTATAAATTGTCATGTCATGGATGCATGTTATAATTTTAAGGTAAGAACTATATAAATAGCAAAATAAATATAATTAGCAAATTGATAAAGGAAAAATATGATAGTAAAAGAAAAATAATATTGTTACAAAAAGGGAAAAAAGGAGAATAAAAGAACATAAACTAATTGAAAGGTATAAATAAACTCCAAGGTATGTGTAACTACATTACATATAAATGGTCTACATTTAAATTGATAAATAAGAGATTAAGTAAATGTTTAAAATTGCCTAATTGAATTAAAAATATGTGATGGTTATAAGAGGGATATCTTGAGAGTGTAAGAAGTTAGAAGGGCTTAGTGAGACATGGTGAAGTAAGATGTAGCCTATAAACACTAAATTAATGAGAGCTGTTGGTGAAATGTTAATATCAGGCTAAGAGGACTTTAAAGCAAGAAGAAATATTAGAGATTAAAAAGAATAGTTCAGAAAAATAATGAAACCAATCTAATAGGAACATTTCAAAATCCTAAATCTGTATATTCCTCACAACATAATTTCAACAGTATATGCTAAATAATTTTTTGCATAAGTAGCTATATATTTTACAGTAGATTAATACTATTTTTTAATATAGACTAATAGTTCAGTGCTTTCCATACAATGTGTAGAAATTAAGTACCACTAGTTAATAATAAAATCTTTATATTTGGGTATTTCTAATGAGTCATTTTTAATTTAGGGTTTTCACAGATTCATATTTAAAAGTCAAATATTGATCATACTTTAAACTTTTGCTTCTCAAAATTGATCTTCAATAGTACTCAAAGTAATGCTTTTAAAAATTGTTCCTTTTGTGGAGCAGTAGATTTCTGTTGCTTAGATAAAGAGTTGAATCCCATATTAATGCAGAAGAGCATCTTAATCTGAATTAGGAAATTATTTTCCATTCTAATTTGCATAAAACCATTTCAATGATATTATTTTAATTAATAATAACATAATAATTTACTTTTATTTTTATATAATTATTAATTTAATACTTTCATTAAATTATGGCTAGTTTTGAGAAAAAATAATTTAAAAAATTAACAAATCCTCCAAGAACTATGGGTTTGTCTGTGTAAATACGGTGACTGGGATGGGGGTTGCTAATGCAGTGCACCTTAAATTCACCCCTGAAGACCACCACTTCTATTTTTTTGACTTGTCTTCCATACATAAAGAAAATGTGAAATAATTAAAATTAAATAGCTGCATATTGACTCATTTCCTTCTATGATTCTGAAGTAACACCCTTACACTGAAGACAATGCGCTTTTAATGCCCCAGCTCTGTGGTCTGAATAAGAGTTGTGGATAAAACACGGAGAGGGGGGATCTGGGAAGAGATAGGACTCAGGAAAGGAAGAAAAGAAAAAGGGAAGAGGAGAAAAGAGGGAAAAGGAGGGGAGGAGATGAGAGAAGTGAAAAGAGAATGAAAATATTCACATGCAAATATCCGGCATCATCTTGCTATCACAAACCTACTGTTAGAAATCCAACCTGAATTCATAATAAGATAACCTATAAAAGCATAAGCCATACATGTTTTTTTCAGAGCAGGTGACCTGTGAGTAGCACTCGGACAAATAATCCAGTCCCAAAGCAGAGCCTTCCTATTTTACATTGATAAAATAAACCAATGAACAACCACAAAACACCGATATAGAGAAGAAATCGATGACTAAGTCCTAGACAAGTGTGATGTTTTTACTAACTGAATATGCATTAGAATGAGAATGATGCCTTTTTTAATTTATTTAACCATTTTGCTACTCTTTTCTCCTTTAAATATATGCTGCAAAGTAGCTAGTTATTATGGCAAGACTAATTATGTTTAATGACTACAGAAACCTGTGACTAATCTTGCTCTTATTGTGTCAAAGAAAAGAACACCTTAAATTCACCCCTTGCTTATTTTCTTCACTCTTAATGTGTTGTCTTTTCTCATAAGCAGTTTGAATGTTGAGCCAGAGACAGGTTTTATTTGGTTGAAAGGCATCCAAAAATCTGTGCAGTAACTCTGAAACATTGGATACTCATCAACCAAGTAGAGGGATAAAAGACTTTCTTTTCTGAACAGAACATAATTCATCATCACAAACTACCACAAGCAGTTCATAGGAAATCAACACGGTCCTCAAGCCAATACCTCCTTAGCCTTATCTCTAGTCTGTTTCTCCCAGGAAAAGAATCATATAGGACTTGGGGATACTGAACACAGCAACATAAAGGAATCACGCTGTAAAAGATATTGGTTCCTTCAACTCAGGATTCTGTTTTTTATAAAGCTATTAGGGGCAAGTTTTTAGGATGTGTGACCATTTTTCTCTGATGTCTATATAAAAATACTAGTTCCAGTCAGACGTGGTGGCTTACACCTGTAATCCTAGCACTTTGGGAGGCCGAGGTGGGTGGATCACCTGAAATCAGGAGTTTTAGATAAGCCTGGCCAACATGGTGAAACCTCATCTCTGCTAAAATTACAAAAATCAGCTGCTTGTGGTGGCTCGCACCTGTAATCTCAGCTACTTGGTAGGCTGAGGCAGGAGAATCAGCTTGAACTCAGGAGGCGGAGGTTGCCGTTAGCCGAGATGTGCTGCTGCACTCCAGCCTGGGCCACAGGGTAAGACTCTGTCTCAAAAAAAAAAAAAAAAAAAAAAAAAATTACCAGTTCCTATGTGAATTGAATTAGCTTAAATATTCTTCACATAGCAGGGACAAAAAGTGATGGACTGCTCTGCCCCTGATGCCTAATAAAAAGTCCTTGTAAATGTCACTCAAATAAGTTTATAAATAAAAATGAAAACTATATCTACATTTTATTATATTCTAGTTTTAGTTTTCTCTTGTAAATAATTTTAAGAGAGTTTCAGCTATGGATAAATACATTCTGAAGAATTTCATTTGCAAAAGAAAGATACAAGTGGTTACTCGTCATTTTTATGGAAGAATTAGAGTAGACCACTATTTCAAATCTAATAAACTCTTATGTTATAGATTTTTCAAATAAAATAATAAAACTTGAAATGAATTATAGAGATTTAGGTATAATTATATGCAAAACAAAAATGCAAGTAACCAGTATTTTTTTTTAATGGTAAAAGACTTGAACAGACACTACAGAAAAGGATACCAAATGATCAGTAAACATAAAAAGACACTCACTTTTATTAGAGATCAGAAGAAAATGCCAATTATAAGTATAATTCACTATAACTATGGACCTAGAAGAATGGCTCACATAAGAGAAAATACCAGGTATTGATGAGTATGTAGAGCAACTAGTATTCTCATACATTTCTGGTAAGAAATAAAAATTGGTACAACTACAATTGAAAATTATGGCAGATCTACCAGAGGTGAATGGCTAATGCATACTCTACAAATTCAATCTCATTCCTGGGTTTATATTCAATAGGACTGTATACTTACGTTCATCAAAGTGCAAGTAAAAGAATATTCATACTACTTGTAATTGCATGGAACAAAATTAATATGGAATAAAATGAACAAATGCCTACAGACATTAAAATGGATAAAGTTTTATGTTCACCAAACGGAATATTATGGAGCAATAAGAATAAGCAAATTATAGCTACGACTGACAATATGAGTGAAACACAGGCACAATATTGAGTGAAAGGAGTCATACACAAATAAGTAAATGTGGTATAATTTCATTTACATGACATTTGAAACAGTATATATAGTATGAAAAGTCAGGATAGTGGTGATCTTGTGTGGAGGGAAAATGAAAGATTCTGACGTGCTGGTAAACTGAGTGCTTGTTACATGGGTGTACAATCAAGATGTACAATTACAAGTGCGCCCTCTCTTGATGTTGATGACAGGTCAATAAACTGCTTCAAATATGTAGGCATCTGGTATTCCCTTTTGTATCAAAACAATTGCGTTCTTAGTATAGTTTTGTTTTTGTTTTGGGTTTTGCACAAAATAATAGACCAAAAAAATATGATCTTATCTGATTCAGTTTACTATGTTCCCATTAGACTATATATGAATTGGGAAGCATTATAATTTTGCACATTAAGTTCTGTGTGCATGCAAAAAAAAAAAAAAAAAAAAAAAACACCCTGTAATATAACACTATATGTTAACAAGTGGAAGCACAACAAGGAGTCAAGAACTCAATTTCAATCACAATTTTGCTATAAGCAGTATTCTCCTGAGTAGTCATTGCACATTATCATGTCATTAGAAGGGATTTGAGTTGTGGGTTGGTGAGTTGTGTACATTGGTGAGTTGTAAGCTTGACAACTGTGCTCAATAATATACACTGGTTGATTGAACACAGTGGAACTGCCTGTGGTAACTGATGATATAATGATTTGTTTTGTATTGAGTAAGTCTCAAATTTGTTATCCCAAGGGCTATATATGATGTGCAGACATATTTTGCTTGGCTCTCAATGTGTTTTAAAGTAAGTGGAGAGAACATTTTATAAATCTAGGATATCCACATTTTTTAAGAAAAATCAACATTTTTAGTCTTTCCTGAAATAGCACACAGTTTGGCATTACTAGGCCCATATTCCCACAAAGTAAAAGATGCTTAACATAAATAACAACTTCCCTCCATTGAGAAACTGCAATGTGCATTCCATTTCAAAACATTCTCCAACACTTGTTAATAATCAACTGTCCAACAGTGATGCCAAAAATCAGTTATCATTTATTGTTTTTCTTGAACAACTATACTTTTGTGGTAGGAAAATATTTCTCTGTAACAAATTCCCTATTACAATTAGAAAAAAAATTTAGGCTGGGCGTCGTGGCTTAGGCCTGTAATCTCAACACTTTGGGAGGCCAAGGCGGGCGGTTCATGAGGTCAGGAGATGGAGACCATCCTGGCTAACATGGTGAAACCCGTCTCCACTAAAAATACAAAAAATTAGCCAGGCATGGTGGCAGGCACCTGTAGTCCCAGCTACTCGGGAGGCTGAGGCAGGAGAATGGAGTGAACCTAGGAGGTGGAGCTTGCAGTGAGCTGGGATCGTGCCACTGCACTCCAGCTTGGGCGACAAAACGAGACTCCATCTCAAAAAAATAAATAAATAAAAATAAAATAAAATTTAGACTTAGAGGCAATATATTTTAGGGAAGATTGGTGAACACATTTTCAGTGAAGAATTTTAAAAAGTCATATGTAAAACAGATGCCATTTGTCTTAAACTAAGACTATTTCATTCACTTGTAACCTCTTTGGCTTCTAGAAAGAGTTAAGTGTTTTATTTTTGTTCTTCACAAATCTCCTATACCTCACAAGGGATACACTTGCTCTAACTCAAATGAGTTTCTGAAGAAAAGAGATATATAGGGGAGAAAGTATAATCACAAGGAATGTGAGATGCTCCCCCTTTTGAAAATATGAAAAATAAAGAGAAATCCGGAGCAACCCAAAGAGACATTGAAAGACAATAAAAGTTTATTCACAAATTACTGTAGAAAAACAGTTTTGCCTAAATTTGTCCAACAACTCAAGTTAAATGATTGGTATGTACTAAGAGTACAAAGTTATAAAATCTCCTGCAGGTAAACAAGAGGAAAGAAAAAAGGTAAATATAAAAGTTTATAAGAATATATCATGAAAACAATAACCCACTTTGTGTGTATGGCACCACAAACATATTTATTCACATTTCTACTCTTATCTAGAATTTCTTCACAAATCACTTGAGTGAGAGCATGAGGTCTGGCGATCAGAAACCTGTCAAATTTCTGTACCATGTGCTCTTATATTGACCTTAATGAAAAGTATTCTCAGACCTTCACCCTAAATAAGAAAGCCCTAAGGTCAAACTTCCTCATTACGTTAGGACCTACTGTTTAGGAACATACCAATAACAAAGAATAATAATAATATTACCTTAGGTATTGTAATACCATGAAGCCTGATTGAAAACTGTCTTTATGGGTGTATTTAAGTACAACCATGAATCCAAAAGAAAAGAAAAGTTTGTTTTTTTATATTACTCATGAATAATTTAATTAAAAATGCAAATGCTTTAAATTATAGTTTTCTGTGACAATTGATTAAATCCTATTTTACATGCTTTGTGCTGGTACAAATTTAAACTTTGCCCAGGGTTACAAAACTAATATCCAGTGAACACTCTGTGTTCTAATGTAGGACTTTACTTCAACTGGCAATTACTTTTTCGTGTCATTTTTACTCCTTTTGCAATATCTGGGTAGAGTGGGGTACACAATGGAAGTGAAATACTATGTGAAAGGAAAGTAAAATCTCAGGACCTTAATCTCACTCTACCAAAGGGAAACCTTAACATTACCCATTTTAAATAGACAGCTGCAAAGATAGAAGGCCACATATCTCCCCAGATAACCTTCCTCCCAAATTGCTCACAAGGAAATCTGTTTTGGGCCTCAAAATCTTTACCCTAAAACAGAGTTCTGTTGAATTTCACCCTGATAGTGTAAATTAACAGCTTATCTTTACAGTTGTAGGACAAAGACAAGACTAGAAATCATCCCTCTTCCTACCCCAAGACAAATGCATATTTGACTGTTTTCTCTACTCTATATTTCCTTACATAAAAAGCAGATTCACTGAGTAAGCCATGAGATGAATGTGTAACAGACTGTTCCTCCACTCTCTCCTTTCACATGGATTCAGTGAGCACTAATCAAAGCCTCACAAAAATGTGACCACTTATCTCACTACCTACCCTCCCCTTTGTATCTAATATGGTTTGGCTTTGTGTCTCCACCCAAATCTCATCTTGAATTGTAATCCCATAATCCACATATGCTGTGGGAGGAACTCAGTGGGAGATAATTTAATCATGGGGGCAGTTTCCCCCTGTGCTGTTCTCATGATAGTAAATGAGTTCTCACGAGATCTGATGGTTTTATTTGGGGCTTCTCCCTTCGCTTGGCACTCATTCTGTCTCCTACCACCCTGTGAAAAAATGCGTTTTGCCATGATTGAAAGTTTATGGAGGCCTCCACAGTCATGTGGAAATGTGAGTCATCTAAACCTCTTTTCTTTATAAATTATCTAGTCTCAAATATTTCTTCATAGTAGTATGAGAATGGACTAATACAGTATCTTTCCTTTCCCCTCACCCAAATCAGTCTTTCCCATTTAAATATTGTAGTCTTCAAAACCCTCTTTGCAAAAAGCAGGGGCCCCAGATCCTACTGTGACTTGTGTCTTATTTTACCAGGTATGTCTTCAACCTTGAAAAAATAAATCTCTAAATTGATTGACACCTGTCTCAGACACCTTTTGGTTTAAAACTACAAAGAGGAGTTTTATTTCTGGGCATTCCTTCATCTTTTATTCCTGTGTAGGAGGAAAATGACTTTTGACTGAGGGCAAAGCTTATGTGCAAAACTACTTGAGCTGAAGCAAAGAAAAGCCACAGTGATGGTAGAGCCTAGAAAACAGTAACTTGATTGCTTTGATTAAAGTGTATGGAAAATTACTTATAAGATTGGTGGGAGAGGTGCGCTTTGATTTAAATTCCATCAAAACAAAACAAAACCAGCCTTTACAAGTTACCTGTGCTGATTAACATTTACAGAATTCTTCTAAATTAGCAGAAATCTTATTTGAATCTAAGGACTCATTTTGGACTTATCTCCCGAAGTGTATATTAATTGAAGGCTAGAAATTGAGATTTGACTTGTCAACCAAAAATTACACTGGAAACACAGGTAAGGAAGACTTTATTCAAGACTCTTTCTTTTATTTGAGATGGAGTCTTGCTTTGTTGCCCAGGCTGAAGTGCGGTGGCGTGATCTCAGCTCACTGTACCCTTGGCATCCCAGTTTCAAGTGATTCTTCTGCCTCAGCCTCCCAGGTAGCTGGGACTACAGGCATGTGCCACCACGCCTGGCTAATTTTTGTATTTTCGGTAGAGACACAGTTTTGCCATATTGGCCAGGCTAGTCTCAAACTCCTGACCTCATGATCCAACCACTTCAGCTTCCCAAAGTGCTGGGATTACAGGCACTTTGAGTCACCACGCCTGGCCTCAAGACTATTTCAATAGGGGAAAGAGACTAGAATTGAGTCTGAACTCCACTGAAACAAAGGTAGTAGGGCTTTCCAAAGATGGGGTGATGGGGAGATAGGCTATCTATGTTTTCTGATTGGCTTTACCCAAAGAAAATGTAGACTTTCTGGTATCTTCAGGAGATCAAGTGATTTTACAACTAGGTGTCTGCTGGTATTGATCTACCCTCCCTCAGAAACTGGGAGATAGGAGTCCTGTCTTCTTTCATGATAACGTTTCAAAAGATGTCTTCCAGGTACATGACAAAGGCAGTTCTGGGTTGTAAAACTGGCAAGAAGCTATTTAAAAAGTTTACATCTCAGACAGCAGAGAAGTGTTTATAATAATAAGTTTTCTAAAATAAATGTTCTAAGAAAAGGGAGGTCATGGGTCTTAAGTCAGTAAGAAGCCTTTCCAAAGTTCAGCCAAGATTAGGGAAAGGTCAAGGCTGCCTTGATCAGATTCCAGAAACACCTGGGTTCAACTTGTATTATTCTGTTAACCTCATAGAGAGTTATTATTGCTTCTCATTATTCACATGAACACATCAAACAATAAAGCATGGATTGAGCATTAAAATGCTTCATAGCAGTGCCAAAGGTGTATATGTCATAGTTCATGTTCTTAAAATTATCAGTCTAATTGGTAAAGCAAGAGTTCCATAAAGGTATTTGAACTTTGAATACTTGATATTTGGCCCTAGATACACTACAAACTAGTTTTCTCATCCACTAAAGGCAGTGCTGTTGTACCAGTTAAATAAAGTAAATTTAACTTAAAAATATATACTTATAAAAACCTATTTTTTCAGAAATTTGATGGACAGACTATTGTGCTGCCACCATCCTCATCTTCCATGATCCCCACTTTCTGATGTTCATGTGTAATTCTCTTTCTTTGAGTGTGGATAGGATGGGTGACTTGCTTCTAACCAATATGGCAAAGGTGATGGGGTGTTCTTAAGACTCCCTATGCTGGTTTGGTAAAAGAAACAACAATATGTAGAGGAACTTGTGGCTCCTAGGAGCTGAGGACAGCCTCTAGTGACCGAAGTGGATTCCTCTGCCTCTCCTAAGTAGTTGTGAGACTGGGAATATGTGACTAGCTTGCTGAGCCTCAATTTACTCATGAAATGCAGGAAGTATGCCAAAGTGCCTGTTCAGTTCTAGCAATCAAGGGCACTGTAAACATTTCAGAAGCTCAGCATTTCAAAAATGTAGAGGTACATATCTCTTTTCTATGCCCAATTTAGTTAGTAAAAATGGCTTTGAAACTGTTTAAGAAATGGGGAAAGGATGCCTTATTTAATAAATGCTGCTGGGAGAACTGGCTAGCCAGGTGCAGAAAATTGAAACTGGAACCCTTCCTTATACCTTATACAAAAATTAACTCAAGATGAGTTAAAGACTTAAATGTAAAATCCAGAACTATAAAAACCTTAGAAGAAAATCTCAGCAATACCATTCAGGACATAGGCACGAGCAAAGATTTCATGACGAAAATGTCAAAAGCAATTGCAACAAAAGCAAAAATTGACAAATGGGACCTAATTAAACTAAAGAGCTTCTGCACAGCAAAAGAAACTATCATCAGAGTAAACAGACAATGTGGAAGAAAATTTTTGCAATCCATCTTTCTGACAAAGGTCTAATATTCAGAATCTACATGGAACTTAAACAAATTTACAAGAAAAAAACCCAAACAACTCCATTAAAAAGTGAGCAAAGGACATGAACAGACCGTGCTCTAAAGAAGACATTTATGCAACCAACAGACATATTAAAAGAAGCTCAAAATGACTGATCATTAGACAAATGCAAATCAAAACCACAGTGAAATAACATTTCACACTAGTCAGAATTGTCATTATTAAAAAGCCAAGAAACAACAGATGCTGGCAAGGCTGTGGAGAAACAGGAACTCTTATACCCTGTTGGTGGGAGCATAAATTAGTTCAACCATTATAGAAGACAGTGTGGTGATTCCTCAAAGACTTAGAACCAGAAATACCATTTGATCCAGCAATCCCATTACTAGGGATATACCTGAAGGAGTATAAATCATTCTATTATAAAGATACATGCATGCATAGGTTCATTGCAGCATATTCCCAATAGCAAAGCATGGAATCAACCCAAGTGTCCATCAATGATAGGCTTTATAAAGAAAATACGGTACATTTACACTATGGAATACTTTGCAGTTATAAAAAGAAATGAGATCATGTTCTTTATAGGGACATGGATGGAGATAGAAGCCATTATCCTCAGCAAACTAGCATAGAAACAGAAAACCTAACTCAGCATATTATTATTTATAAGTGGAAGCTGAACAACGGAACACACGGACACAGGGAGGGGAAAAACACACATTGGGGCCTGTTGTGGGTAGTGGGGGAGGGAGAGCCTCAGAATAAATAGCTAATTCATGCTGGACTTAATACTTAGGCAATTGGTAGGTGTAGCAAACCAAGGTGTACTTAGGTTGGTAGGTGTAGCAAACCACCATGACACACTTTTACCTAGGTAACAAACCTGCACATACTACACATGTATCCAAGAACTTAAAAAATAAAACCTCTGTGTTTACATTTCTCCATATGTCACTCTTACTTACTTTTACTTTTTCACCAAGTATTCCATGCTATCTATGTGACTTATTTGATGGCTAATACTGCACTAGATAGACAAACTGAATACAGTATTGCTTAAAAACAAAAAGGCCAGATTGTCAGTTACATCAAAATATAAAACAAAAAAGTATTAATAACTTGATCATGTTTATACAGAGTTAAAGGGGAAAAGCTGTTGCAAAATTTCTAGAAATTGAGGCTTGTCTTGTACTAAGAATAAAAAATTGTCTTCTTGAAAAGCGTTATGAGATTAGCACACTCTAAAATGACTCTGAAATCATGACGTGTTTAGTATTTATACCAGCATATTCAAATATATTTGTTCCAGAAACCACAAAAATACTTTGAAAAATCCAGGTTATCTTGTCCTAAGTTTGTTTCTAAAACTTTTTACCACAAGTTTAAAGAATTTCTAAGATTGCAATTTGCATTTGTAAGTCAGTTACATCTTTCTTTCATATATATAATATGTGTTTATGTATATATGTGTGTGTATAAATATAATTCAAATATTACAGTTATTTGATACTTCTAAATCAAGTAAAAATATGCAGATATATGAGCCATCAGAAATATGTCATTCTTTTCTTGATCATTAATTATCATTCTTTTCTTCATAATTTTATGAACATTCCATCATTGTTTTCGTAAACTGTTAATTTTAGAATAGTTTGATTTACAAAGATGTTACAAAAATAGTAGAGTCCACATATACCCCACGAAGAGTTTGTTCTGTATTTAACATCTGACATTAGAAGATTACTAATAGACCAATATGGACACATAGTTAACTAAATTCTATACTCTATTCAGATTTCCTTATTTTTTACCTAATGTCCTTATTAAGTCCTAGTATTTCATCCAGTATACACATTGCATTACGTTTTCATGTCTCCTTAGGCTTCTTTCAGCTGTGACAGTTTCTCAGACTTCCTTTGTTTTTGAGATCTTAACTTTTTTAAGGAGTACTGATTAGATATTTTGTACAGTGTTCCTCAGTTTAGATTTCTGTGATGTTTTTCTCATGATTAGACTGTGTTTTTTGGTTTTCAGGAGGAAAACCACAGAGGTAAATTGCCATTCTTATCACATCATATGAAGGGTGCATAGTATCAACATGAGTTTTCTCTGTTGATGTTGACCTTGATCTCCCATCAGCACTTGTCAAATTTCCTTTTTATGAAGTTATTCCCTCTGCCCTCCACCATACTGTACTTTCTGGAAAGAAGCTAGTATTCATAGTCCACACGTAAGGAGTGAGAATTTATATGCCATTTCCTGGAAGGCACAGTATCTACAAAAGTTTTATGAAATTCTTTTGTAGAGGAGACTTGTCTCTGCTCTCCCACATACCTACTTATCCAATCACTTATTTATATTTCTGATATGATTTGGATCTGTGTCCCCACATAAATTTCGTATCGAATTGTAATCCGCAATGTTGGAAATGGGGCCTTATGGGAGGTGATTGGGTCATAGGAGCAGTCTCTCATGGCTTAACATCATCCTCCTTGGTGCTGTTGTGGCAATAATGCATACTCGTGAGATCTGGTGGTTTAAAAGTGGGTGGCCTCTTCCCCTACCCCCTTGCTGCTCTGACCACGTGACATGCAGACTCCCGCTTTACTTTCTGCCTTGATTGTAAGTTTCCTGAGGCTGCCATGCTTTCTGCACAGCCGACAGAATTGTGAGCCAACGAAATCTCTTTTCTTTATAAATTACTCAGTCTCGGGTATTTTTCTATAGCAGTGTGAGAACTAACTACGGCAATTACTAATTACTAAAATATATTTATTTTTATTTTGTGTTATAATTCATTACCATTTGTCTATTTTGTTGCAGTCATTCCATCTTTGGCCACTGGTTCTTTCAGTTGGTTCTTGTGTTGCTTTGTTATAATCTCATCATTGTAGAGTTGTTTTTGTTTTGGTTTTCAATACTTAGTTTCTGGCAATAAAAGATGCTTCTCAGCTGGCAGAGAAAAGAAATGTATGTGTGTAATACTAATATACACACAGACATAAATATCCGTAAATGTTTCTACATGTATCTATCCATAGCTACATTAAAGTGAACAGGAGTTCATCCTGGTGTCTCCAACTCTAATCCCATAACCCAGGGATTATTCTAGCCCTCTCTCATGTTTTACATAATTATTCAATGCCAGTGTCCAGGTATAGCAATTTTAGAATTGTTAAGCTGTACCCATGTTTTCCAGAAGATATTATTTCACTGCAAATTTATTCCTTTAAAAAAATTTTGCCCCTGGAAGTTTCCGAGAATAGAATGCTAGTAATTGTTTAATAATCTTCTCTGGAAAGGGTGGAGCCCTGATTTGCAATGTTTTCTGATTTCTATGGTGTAATTATTTCTATCATGGCCAATTAAAAGCCATAACTGTGATGTTTCTGGGGTGGGGAAGGAATGCTAACATTCCCATGAGCCAGTACAAGCTGGCTCCATCACCACAAAATTGGATTGTACCGATTTGAAGACTACTAATATAAACTATACTTATCTGAGTGCCACATGTCTAAGTTCTAGTCCTGATTGCAATTAGTTTTCTGTGTAACCTTAGCCAAGTCTTTTAGTCAGAATGAATCTCTTTTTTTATCATTTGTAAAATAAAGGAAGAGAACGACCTGAATTCTAAAGTCTCTCCAGTTCTAATATTAAGTGATTTTCTTTAGAATCATTTGCCAACAGTTTAATGCATGAAGAGGAGGTAAAGTTGAAACCACTGAATTATTATTCCCCATGTCACAAAATATTAGTAAAATAAATTTAAGGTAGTATCATGGTATTTATAAATAAAAAATGCCATGGTTTTTAGATTGCCTTTGAGATAAGAAACTAAGGGTATCTGAATTTAATCTACTGGGATGAGAATGGACTATTGTATATAAGGAATCAGGTTAAAGCCGTAGTCCTTTCTTTTCTCACATTATCAGGTTATGTGGGATATACTATATGTACTGTTACGGTTAAATTACATGTCTCCCCTACCGCAAATTTATATGTTGGAATCCTAATCCCCAGTACCTCCAAACGCATACCTATTTGTAAATGGGGTTATTTCCATATAAGATGAGATAATAGAATAGGGTGGGCTCATAATGGAACATAACCAGTATCCTTATATAAAGATATTTGAACACAGACATGTACACAGGTAGAACACCATATGAAAATAAAGACACAAATGGACTGATGCTTCTTCTATAAGCCAAGGAGTGCCAAAGATTGCCAGCAAAACACCAAATGCTAGGATGGAGGTCTGGAGCAGATTATTCCTTCCTCCTGGCCCTGAGAAGGAATCAAGCCGGACAACATCTTGATTTTAGACTTTTCTCCCAAAAATTGGAGACAATACATTTTTATTGTTTAATCCATTCAATTTGTTTGACTTTGTTACGGCAGCCCTAGTAAACTAATACCCAAATGGATGAACTCTCTGTATGTTCATGTTTTACAAAAACATTTATAGCTAGAGGGAAGATGTTTTACAATACAAAATAAAACAAAACTCAAGAAAAGCTGGTCTTTTATTTTTATTTGTTTTGCTTTTATCACTAAATAAACTGATTAGAGACATTTTTCACATTATATACTCCAAATCACAGTACCTCCTATCGGAAGAATAAAAATAGAAAAAGTCAATATTGTCAAGATGCAATTTCTTCCTAAGTTGAATGAATACAATATCAATCAAGATCCAAGCATATTATTTTATGACAACAGATTAATTTTAGAGTTTGTATAGGGAAGCAAAAGACTTAGAAATAGACAAAAAAATATTGAAGAAGAACAAAGTCATACGATTAACACTAACCAACTTCAAGGCATATTTTTCACTAAGTGAAAAAAGCTACAGAGAAAAGGATACATGCCATTATACTTTCACTAAAACTCATAGAATACACAACATCAAAAGTGAATCTTAACATGAACTATGAACTCTGAATGATAATGATATGTCAATGTAAGTTTATTGAATGTAACAAATGTGCTCCTGTGGTGTAAAATGTGGATAGTGAAAGATAGATTGTGTGTGTGTGTGTTGGGTGGAGCAGGCGGCATATGAGAACTTTCTGTACTTTCTACTCAATTTTGCCATGAAACTAAAACTTTTCTAAAGCAATAACAAAAAAACTTATTAAAATAATGAATAGGACCCTGCCCTCCCTGAAGGAATTTAAAACCTGGTTGGAATATACTAGCCAAAGTAGAAATATTTACTTGAAGTTTTTTGTTATATTTCTCCAACCAATGATACACAAGAATTGATTATTATTTTTTAAAATATATCATTAATAAGAAAAGACAAGGATCAGTAAAGTAAGTGTTGACACTGTGACTTAGATGGCATGAAAATTAAGAGGTTTTGGATGCATGAAGTATAGCAATGGGATTAGAGATACTGGTCGACATGATTCATCAAATATTCTTAAGACGCAAAGTCCTCTTCTTGTTTTCTAAAGTAATCACAAAGGATTAGAAATGTTGATAAACTCATATATATATCCATTTTAACTGACTCAAATTTAATTGGTGCTTATAAAGAGGCTGTGAATTATCATATTCTATGCTGGGAGTTGGAGATAAAATGATGAGCAAGACAAAAAATTTGAACATGGTTTTTGTTTGTTTTCATCACTCATATGCTGTGGAGGACAATAGATGCAGGTGCCTCACCTTTCCTCTTCTTTCACTTCCTATAGTACACTGGATTGTAATGTATTCATTCCATATAGGTCACAACCCAGCCCATAGCTTGGCTGCCATCTTTCAATTGTCCAAAATAATTCCAATAGCATGTGTCCTGAGTGTAGACAGGGTCAGTAGGCAATACTTGTCCCTATGGACAGTGGCCCTATCTTTTAACTGGGGGCTCTTTTAAGGAGCTGTCATTATTACATACGTTGTAGCCTGGTCTAGATTCCATACATATAATGTATTTGTTAATTTTCAAAGTAATTTCTCACCTGTTATTTCACTGATTTATCACAGTGATTTATCACAATCACAGGATTTGTTACAATCCTGCCGAATAGACAATACAGTAATTATAATTTTGATTTTACTTATGAATAATCTGAGTAACAGAGAAACTAAATGAATGAACAAAGATCACTAAGGTATGATATGAATCTCAACAGGAATCTTTGATTTTTTTGTCTAATAGTCATTATATTCAGCTCACCATTTCTGAGATGTAATTATGCAGCCTACATTTACCTTTGGCCTTTTCTGAAAATGTATGCTTTCTATGGAGATCGTCTTTGAAATTAAATTAATGATTCAATAAGTTAACGATTCAATAATGGTTAAGGACTCTTTAACATTCAAGTAATTCTTTTTAAATCACCAATGATGCCCTCAAAATCAAGTAAAAAATTTGATGGGGTTAAGGTATGATGGGGTGAGACTGACTTTTGCTGTGTTATGTTATGCTGTCAAGTATATTCTGATTTTTTGTTTCTGTTTTGCAATATAAAATTAAATATATTTCCACATAAAGTTTGCCATCTCTTATTTCCATAATGTCTACACATGATTATAAATTTAAAGTTTTATTCCCAACCTCCAACTTTAAGAAATGGTTTAGACTCTTATACAGTTTGCAATGCATTATTATGAAATTTTCTTCCAGTTTAATGTTTCTACAGTTTTTATCTTTATAATTTACTTTAAATCATCCTGGGTTGTCATAAATAGAAATCATTCCTTTTAGTACACCTACAACATCATCTTTCTCTCTGATCCATATACTCATTGTGAATTCTGTTTTCCATCTAAATTGGTTCATATTTACTTATACAGAAATAGAGAACTAAACATATGTGTGAATGGCAGGGATAGATTCTTGGAGCTGGACATGCATTTGAAATTTTCTTTAAGTTCCAATACGGATTTGTGATATGGAGTAATTTTACTTCTAAAACTTAAGTTTAAGAGAATGAGATTACCACTTATAATTTTTCATGGAAATTCTTTTAGATTACTTTGCGGATCACTGCCTTGAGCTGTCTGCTTCAAACTCCAGTTGTATTGTCCAGGTTCTGTTTCTGCACTTTGGAGCATAAAAGTGTCCACCAGTAAACATTATAAGAATGAAATTTATGTTAACTAGTAGACTGTTACAATAACATTAAGCTGGATCATCCAGCAAAATTATTTAATAATAAGGAGTTCATGCATATCTTTTCCTGGAATTGGAAACTAAGCTTGTGCAATCATTTGTTGATAATCATAAAATAGCTTTAAACTGGGATTTTAAGAATGTTTCACAAATACTAATCCCTGTAACACCTCAACAGATAAGAATTATTTTAAGTGTTACTTTCTGAAAAGGGCTAAGATATCATCCTTTGGTACCTCAAATTTTCAGAGCTTAAAGCCAGCATAAAAAATACATTTTCTCTGCTTGTCATTCTCTAGTACTCATTCTAATTAATGGGATGCAGTATTCTCTGTAAATGTCAGCCATTAGTCTGTGATTCTAATTCAAAAACAAACATTGAGAAATTCAATATTTCCCAAAAGGAAAGCTGATAATATACAAGAGACAAGCAATGAAATATCTTCTCAAAGATTCAAGGGTGTGCTGCTACAGACTGTTTTGAGAAATGTTTATTCTGTAGAATGTTTAACAAATCATTTGACAGGCTGGGCGCGGTGGCTCAAGCCTGTAATCCCAGCACTTTGGGAGGCCGAGGCAGGCGGATCACGAGGTCAAGAGATCGAGACCATCCTGGCTAACACGGTGAAACCCTGTCTCTATTAAAAAAAAAACACAAAAAACTAGCCGGGCGAGGTGGCAGGCGCCTGTAGTCCCAGCTACTCGGGGGGCTGAGGCAGGAGAATGGCGTAAACCCGGGAGGCAGAGCTTGCAGTGAGCTGAGATCTGGCCACTGCGCTCCAGCCTGGGAGATAGAGTGAGACTCCGTCTCAAAAACAAAACAAAACAAAACAAAACAAAACAAATCATTTGACAAAAAAAAACCTTCAAAATTTATGATTTTTTTACACTGATTATTTTATTTAATCATGTAGTTATAACATAGCAGTGAGCTATTGCCATCACTGTTTCACAGGGAGAAAGTCATGATGTAAAAACATGAAATATATTTCTCAGTGTCTCAGTTAGTAAGTTGTGAATCTGAGGCTTAAATCCAGGTCAGCTGAGCAAAAGATTTGGGTTCTTTTATTCTAGCATTCTGCTTTTCTATGAGAATATCCATCATTTATTGATTTCTTTAAAAGTATTCAGGCACTCAGTATTTTTATGTTCTCTACATTCTCAAACTTAATAGCTTAAGGTGAATAAGCAAAAGGAATCACAATTCAAACTGCATTCTCAGAACCATTTCAGAATACACAATTTAAAGCATATAGTCGAACAGTAAGTAATACATCACATATCTAGACATTCTCTTACAACATTATGTAATGGAAGGAAGCACATAACTAGTAAGGCAGCCAAAATACTTCCAAGTAATTAAAACTGGTGTTATCAGACTCATGTACTAAAAGTGTATTAATTATACATTATGAAGAAATTTCCATCATACAGAAAGACATTTGTACTCTCCTGACATATGATTCTATCATTCTTCATGATTCTGATTTTTTTCTTTTTTTAAACTTTTATTTTAAGTCCAGGGGTACATGTGCAGGATGTACAGGTTTCTTACAAATGTAAATGTGTGTTATGGGGGTTTGTTGCACAGATTATTTCATCACCCAGGTATTAAACCTAGCATCCATTATTCTTCCTGATTCTCTCCCTCCTTCCACCCTTGGCCCTCCAGCTGGCCCCAGTGTATGTCGTTCCCCTCTATGTGTCAATGTGTTCTCATCATTTAGCTCCCACTTAGAAGTGAGAACATGTGGTATTTGATTTTCTGTTCCTGCTTTAGTTTGCTAAGGATAATGGTCTCCAGTCCCTGCAAAGGACATGATCTCATTAAGGACAGTATTCCATAGTACATATATATACCACATTTTCTTTATCCAGTCTATCATTGATGGGCATTAATGTTGATGCCATGTCTTTGCCATTGTGAATAGCACTGCAATGAACATATACATGCATGTGTCTTTATAATAAAATGATTTATATTCCTTTGGGTATATATCCAGTAGTGGTATTGCTGGATCGAATGGTATTTCTGTCTCTAGGTCTCTGAGAAATTGCCACACTGTCTTCTACAGTGATTGAACTAATTTACACTCCCACCAACAGTGGCATTCCTTTTTCTCCCCAACATTGCCAGCATCTATTATTTTTTGGCTTTCAATAATAGCTATTTCTACTAGTATGAGATGGTATCTCATTTTGGTTTCGATTTGTATTGTTCATTTTTTTTTTTTTTTTTTTTTTACAATGAGTCTCACTCTGTCACCCAGGCTAGAGTGCAGTGGCATGATATTGGCTCACTGCAGCCTCCACCTCCTGGGTTCAAGTGATTCTCCTGACTCAGCCTCCTGAGTAGCTGGGATTACAGGTGCCTGCCACCCCACCTGGCTAATTTTTGTATTTTTAGTAGAGACTGGGTTTCACCATGTTGGTCAGGCTGGTCTCGATCTCTTGACCTCATGATCCACCCACCTTGGCCTCCCAAAGTACTAGGATTACAGGCATGAGCCACCATGCCTGGCTGATTTGTATTTTTCTAATGATCAGTGGTGTTGAGCTTTTTTTCATATGATTATTGGGCACATGTATGTCTTCTTTTGAGACGTGTCTTTGCTCACTTTTTAATGGGATTGTTTGGTTTTTTCCTTGTAAATTTGTTTAAGTTTCTTATAAATTCTGAATATTAGACCTTTGTCAAATGCATGGATTGCAAAAATTTTCTCCCATTCTGTAGACTGTTTACTCTGTTGATCGTTTCTTTTACTGTGCAGAAGCTCTTTAATTAGATCCCATTTGTCAATTTTTGCTTTTATTGCATTTGCTTTTGTCATCTTCATCATGAAATCTTTGCCCATGCCTATGTCCTAAATGGTATTGCCTAGGTTTTCTTCTGGATTTTTATAGTTTTGGGCTTTACATTTAAGTCTTCAATCCATTTTGTTTGATTTTTGTATTTAGTGTAAGAAAGAGGTCCAGTGTCAATTTTTTGCATATGGCTAATCAATTCTCCCAGCACCATTTATTAAAACAGTGAATCCTTTCCTCATTGCTTGTTTTTGTCATGTTTGTTCAAGACGAGATGGTTGTAGGTGTACAGTCTTATTTCTCAGTTCTCTGTTTTGTTCTGTTGATCTATGTGCTTGTTCTTGTACCAATATCATACTGTTTGGTTACTGTAGCTCTATAGTATACTTAGAAGTTGGGTAACGTAATGCCTCCAGCATTGTTCTTTTTGCTTTGGATTACCTTGGCTATTTGGACTCCTTTTTGGTTCCATATGAATTTTAAAATAGTTTTTTCTATTTCTGTCAAAAATGTAAATGGCAGTTTGATGGGAATAGCATTGAATCTATAAATTGCTTTAGGCAGTATGCTCATTTTACTGATGTTGATTCTTCCTATTCATTAGCATGACATGTTCTTTCCTTTGTTTGTGTCAGCTCTGATTTCTTTGAGCAGTGGTTTGTAGTTCTCCTTGTAGAGATCCTACACTTCTCTTGTTAGCTGTATTCTTAGGTATTTTATTCTTTTTGTCGCAGTTGTGAATGGGAGTTCATTTATGATTTCACTCTTAGGTTGCCTGTTGTTGGTGTATAGATATGCTAGTGATTATTTCACATTGATTTTGTTTCATGAAAATTTGCTGAAGTTGCTTATCAGCTTAAGAAGATTTGGGGCTGAGACTATGGGGTTTTCTAGACATAGAATCTTGTTATCTGCAAACAAAGATAGGTTGACTTCCTTTCTTCCTATTTGAATACTCTTTATTTTTTCTCTTGAATACCCTGGCCAGAACTTCCAATACTATGTTGAATAGGAGTGGTGAGAGAGGATATCCTTGTCTTGTGCTAGTTTTCAAGAGGAATACTTCCAGCTTTTGCCCATTCAGTATAACAATGGCTGTGGGTTTGTCATATATGACTCTTATTGTTTTGATGTATGTTCCTTCAATATCTAGTTTATTGAGAGTTATTAACATGAAGGTGTGTTGAATGTGGTATTTATCTTTAGTTCTGTTTATGTGATCAATTATGTTTACTGATTTGTTAAACCATATGTTGAACCAACCTTGCATCCTGGAGATGAAGCCTACTTGGTCATGGTGGATAAGCTTTTTGATATGCTGCTGGATTCGGTTTGCCAGTATTTTGTTGAGGATTTTTGCATCTATGTTCATCAGGGATATTGGCCTGAAATTTTCTTTTTTTGTCATTGTATCTCTGCCAGGTTTTGGTATCAAGAGGATGCTAGTCTCATAGCATGAGGAGGAGTCCCTCCTTTTCAATTTTTTGGAATAGGTTCAATAGGAATGGTATAAGCTCTCTTTGTAGCTCTGATAAAATTCAGCATGAATACATCTGGTCTTGGACTTTTTTAGTTGCTAGGCTATTTATTAATGCCTCAATATCAGAACTTTTTATTCATCTGTTTAGGGATTCAGTTACTTCCTTGTTCAGTCTTGGGAGGATATATGTGTCTAGGAATTTATCAATTTCTTCTAGATCTTCTAGTTTATGTGCATAATGTGGTAATACCTCCCTTATCATTTCTGACTGTGTTTATTTAAATCTTCTCTCTTTTCTCTTTTATTAATCTAGTGAACAGTCTATTTTATTTTATTTTTTTCAGGAAATCAGCTCCTGGATTTGTTGATCTTTTGAAGGTTTTTTTTTTGTCTCTATCTCCTTTAGTTCAGCTCTGATCTTGGTTATTTCTTATCTTCTACTAGCTTTCAGGTTTGTTTGCTCTTGTTTCTCTAGTTTTTTTAGTTGTGTTGTTAGGATGTCGATTTGAGATCTTTCTAGCTTTTTGATGTGGGCATTTAGTGCTATAAACTTCCCTCTTAGCACTGTTTTAGCTGCATCTCAGAGATTCTGGTACAATGTTTCTTTGTTTTCATTAGTTTCAAAGAACTTTTTTATTTCTGCATTAATTTCATTATTTACCCCAAAGTCATTCAGAAGCAGGTTTTTCAATTTCCATGTAGTTGTGTGGTTTTGAGTGAATTTATTAATCTTGAGGGTTTTTTTTTTTTTTTTGCTTTTTGTTTTCAGTTTTTTTTATTTTTCGAGACAGGGTCTCTGTCTGTTGTCCAGGCTGGAGTGCAGTGGTGCAATCTCAGCTTACTGCAACCTCCACCTCCCGAGTTCACTGATTCTCCTGCCTCAGCCTCCTGAATAACTGGGATTACAGGCAGGTGTCACCACAGCCTGGCTAATTTTATATTTTTAGCAGAGATGGGGTTTCATCATATTGGTCATGCTGGTCTCGAACTCCTGACCTCAGGTGATTCACCCGCCTCGGCCTCCCCAAATGCTGGGATTACAGACATGAGTCACCATGCCCGGCCTAATCTTGAGCTCTAATTTGATTGTGCCATGGTCTGAGAGACTCTTTTTATTATTTTAGTTCTTTTGCATTTGCTGATAAGTGTTTTACTTCTGATTATCTGATCAATTTTAGAGTAAGTGTTGTGTGACAATGAGAGGAATGTATATTCTATTGTTTTGGGTTGGTGAGTTCTGTAGATATCTGTAAAGTCCATTTGGTCCAGAGCTGAGTCCAGGTCCTGAGTATCTTTTTAAATTTTCTGTCTCAATGATCTGTGTAATATTGTTAGTGGGGCATTAAAATCTCCTGCTATCACTGTGTGGGAGTCTAAGTCTCTTTGAAGGTCTCTTAAGAACTTCCTTTATGAATCTGGGTGCTCCTCTATTGGGTGCATATATATTTAGGACACTTAGCTCTTCTTGAATTCAACCCTTTACCATTACATAATGCCCTTCCTTGCCTTTTTTGTTTTTTGTTGGTTTAAAATCTGTTTTGTCAGAAACTAAGATTGAAACCTCTGCACTTTTTTTTTTCCATTGGTTTGGTAGATTTTCCTCCATCCCTTTATTTTGAGCCTATGTGTGTCTTTGCTTGTGAGATGGGTCTCTTGAAGACAGCATACCAATGGTTTTTTTTGTTTTGTTTTGTTTTGTTTTTATTGTGTTTGTCACTCTGTGGCTTTTAATTGGGGTATTTAGCCCATTTATATTTAAGGTTAATATTGTTATGTGTGAATTTGATGCTGTCAACATGATGCTAGCTGGCTAATTTCATGGACTTATGTGTTTGCTTCAAAGTGTTGCAGGTCTATGTACCTCAGTGTGTTTTCGTAGTGGCTCATAAGTTTTTCCTTCCCATACTTAGTTCTTCCTTCAGGAGTTCTTGTAAGGCAGGTCTGGTGGTAACAAATTTCCTCAGTACTTGCTTGTCTGAAAAGAATCTTATTCTCTTTTGCTTATGAAGATTATTTTGGCTGGATATGAAATTCTGGGTTGAAATTTCATTTCTCTAAGAATGCTGAATATTGGCCCCCAATCTCTTCTGGCTTTCAGAGTTTCCACTGAGAGTTCTGCTGTTAGTCTGATAGGGTTCCTTTTGCAGGTGAGCTGGCCTTTTTCTCAGGGTGCCCTTAACATGTTTTCTTTCATTTAGACTTTAGATTCTTTAACAATTATGTGTCTGGGGGATGATCTTCTCATGGAGTATCTTACTGGGGTTCTCTGGATTTTCTGAATTTGAATGTTGGCCCATCTAGCTAGGTTGGGGAAGCTCCTCTCTATGATATCCTGAAATATGTTTTCCAATTTGGTTCCATTCTCTCTGTGTCTTTTAAGTACCCCAATCAGTCATGGATTTGGTCTCTTTACACAATTTTATATTTCCTGGAGGGTTCGTTCATTCCTTTTCATTCTTTTTACTCTATTCTTGTCTGCCTGTCTTATTTCAGAAAGACAGTCTTCAAGTTCTGAGATTATTTCCCCTGCTTGATGTACGCAGTTGTTAATACTTATGATTGCATTGTGAAGTTCTTGTAGGTTGTTTCTCAGCTCTATCAGGTCAGTTATGTTCTTTTCTATACAGAATATTTTGTCTGTCATCTTCTGCATTGTTTTATCATGATTTTTAGCTTCCTTGCTTTGGGTTACAACGTATGCCTTTAGCTTAGTAAAGTGCCTTTTTACCCACATTTTGCAGCTTACTTCTGTTATTTCAGTCATCTCAATCTCAGCCCAGTTCTGGACCCTTGTTGAAGAGGTGTTGTGGTCATTTGGAGAAAAGAGGACACTGTGACTTTTTGAGTTTTCAGCATTCTTGCAGTGATTCTTTCTCTTCTCTGTGGGCTTATCTATCTTCAATCTTTGAGGTTGCTGGCGTTTGGATGGAGTTTTTGTGTGTGTTTTTTTGTTTGTTTGTTTGTTTTTCTATTAACAGTCTGACCACTTTTCCATGGATCTGTTGGAGTTTGCTGGGGGTCTGCTGTAAACCCTAGTCACCCCGGATTTTCCAGTACCTGGAGATATCACCAGTGAAGCTTGTGAAACAGCTAATATGGCAGCCTGTCCCTTCCTCTGGGAGCTCCATCCCAGGGGGTACAGAACTTTTGCTCACCCAAAAGCACCTGTAGGAGGTGACTGGAGACCCCAGGTAGGAGATCCCACCCAGTCAAGAGGAACAGAATCAAGGACTCACTTAAAGAAGCAGTCTGGCTACATTTTGATAAAGCAACTGTGCTGTGTTGGGGGATTCCTTCAGCCCCCAATCAGTTTGGGCTCTCCAAGGCTGAGATTTCCAAACAGCAAAGGTGGCAACCCACCTCACCCTCAAGGCACTCCATCCCAGGGAGAAATCAAAAATCTTTCAGCCATAGAACATGGGCAGCAGTGGCCGGACACCTCAGCTAAGAGGTCCCACCCAGTAAGGAAGAACAGATCAGGGACCTGTTTAAAGAAGCAATCTGGTCACATCATGGCAAAGCAGCTATACAGTGTTGGGAAACCACTTCTGCCCTAGTTGGTTTGGACTCTCCAAAGCCTGCAGACTGAAATGGCTGAGCTGTCCAAACAACAAAGGTGGCAGTCTGCCCCTCCCCCCAGGAACTCCTTCCTGTATCAGGTAGGCACTACCCTGTTGCCAATGGCTGGCTAGAATTCCAATTCAGTCAGTCTTGTCTTGTGAGGTGCTGTGGAGGTGGGGCCCACAGAATGACACTGCTTGGCCCCAGATTCAGTCAGCTTCCTAGTGGTACATACAGTCTTCCTGACTTGCCTGAATTGCAGTCACCTTTGCTGGGGATCCCAGGCAGGATTATGTAAAACTCCTGGGTCCCTGTGCATGCCTGAGTAGCAGGTCTGTTGAGACTACACAGCTCTGTGTGTCAGACCCAGGGCCCTGATGGAGTTAGTTCATGAGGGGCTCTCCTGATCCAAGGTTGCAAAGATCCATAAGAGAAGCGTGGTTTCCCAGGTCACTCGTACACTTACCACTTTCCTTGGCTGGGGGTGGGAGTTCCCTTGGCTTAATGTTGCTCTCAGGTAGGCTGTCTCCTTGCCCTGCTTTTCTTTATTCTTCATGGGTTGAGTAGTTTCCCTGAACAGTCCCAATGCAAGTACCTGGATGTTTCAGTCGAAAGTGCTGCATTTACTCATCCCTTTTGTTCCTCACTGTGAGTGCCACACACAATAGCTCCTTCTGATCTGCCTCCTTGGCCCTGACTGATTCTGATTTTTTCTTTATTTTTAGGCAGATTAGAATCATAATTTTAGACAAAGGCAAGAATGCTTTTCTAGGTAGTGAAATGTTGAAAAGTAAGTTTATTGCAAAACTGGAAGGAAATGTATAAATTATATTTAGGGATAGTTATGCTGAGTGCAGTGGCTTTTGCCCATAATTCCAGCACTTTGGGTGGCCGAGGTGCCAGATTGCTTGAACTCAAGAGTTTGAGACCAGTCTGTACCAAATGGCCAAATCCCATCTCTACAAAAGTAAATATAATTAGCTGGGTGTAGTGGTGCATGCCTGTAGTTCTAGTTACAAGTGAGGCTGAGGTGGGAGGATTGCTTGAGCCCAGGAGGTTCAAGGCTGCAGTGAGCCATGGTTGTGCTAATGCATTCCAGCCTGAGTGACAAAGCAAGACCATCTCAAAAATGAAAAAAAAAAAAAAGATATTTAGGGATACTCATCTATATCTTATTTGGGAGCCTTTTGACAAAAAGGGAAAAAAATACATTCAATAACATTTTTGAACATCACAACATAATTTAATTATTGATAACTTAATTATGGATTAAATTAATTTAATTATGATTATTCATAATTTAGTACTTTATGAATTAAGTTATTAATTTAATTATGAATATTCCTAAACTATACAAAATTCTAAGACCACCTAGATTTCCCTCTTCATGGTGTTTATGTCCTATATAATCCCTGGGTCTGTAAAAATGATGGTTTTACTCCCATGATTAGGTTATTTTATATGGTACAGTTGACTTTAAAACAGAGAGACTAGCTAGGCATGTCCTAATCCCATAAAATAGAAGTTTTTCTCTAACTAGTTGAAAAAGAGAAAGTCAGAGAGAGATGCTGACTGATGCGGAAGAAAGCAAACATCCATGTATGAACTGCCTAAGGGGTCACATGAAAATAACTTTAAAATGACCTTCCTCTTTCCTTTTTCACTTGTTTCATTGAGGTAGTTAGCTGTGAAAAGTGACAGTGATTGAACAGGATCTACTGGACATGAAGCAAAGCAGGCTAAAAGCTAGGAGCCAGGAATATGAGCCATGTGAACTGTAACATGTGAGTGTGTTTCTGTCATGTCAGTTGTCCTCTGCAGTTAATCAATATTATACCTCATGTCATTGCCCTCTGAGGATCTAGAAATGTCTTAGTCTAACATGAGGAGCATGGTTCAAGAGCAATACAGAAGACCTAGGTTAGGCATTAAGATGAGATCATGAGTAGATAAGGAAACAAAATGCTGAGCAACCCAGATTAATAGGGCTTTCTTTTTAGTAAGATCACAAGATCATTAGGATTTTCAGAAGACAAATTTAGTGACAGGTTTAGCAATAATGGCTGTAGAAAAAAATCAAAATATGGTCTTTCCGAATTAACTTTGAAGTAACACTGTGTCATGCAGCAGCATCTTTAGACCCAACACTATGGTGATAAACATTGTTGGTCAAGTTACTTTTGATTAGAAAAGAATAAAACAAGCAGAGGATGCAAAAACCTGGGGCAAATGAAAATAAGATTCTTCTTAGTTTTTACTTTTTGGTGCCATGATATCCTAATACTTACAGCTAATAAGAATCTCAGTCCACATATATCTGCTCTCACAAGTCCAATAGACACCTTTCTTAAACTCATTTGAGTTTATTTCTTGTGTGTGTCATCATCTATTAGTGTATGACAAATACCTCAAAACGCAGTGACATACAGTAGTAGCACGTCTTGTATTGCTTACCCATCTGCGTCAGCTGGGATAGTTCTGCTCTATGTATTTCTCATTCTTCTGCTCTATGTATTTCTCTGTACAGAACATTTCATTCTTGTTCTGATGACAGAAAAGCAAGAGAGCATGTATATTTCAAGCCTGTGTTCAAATAACTTCTCATTGATCAAATCAAGTCAAACACCCAAACCCAACATTGGTGGGACATGGAAACATTCTGTGCCCACAGTGGGAGGCAGGGGTACACAAATATTTGCTAAAACAAAAAAATTGCAAAATACCATAGTCACTAAGCCAGTACATACTAGCTACTTGAAATTACATAATTCAGTTGAGTGCTGTGCAAACCAAAGAAATATAACACAGGAAAGAGAATTGCTTCATGAAAATTTAAATCAATGCTTTGAGCTGACAGACCAAAGGCAAATAACTGAAAAAATACATTCTGTTGAATAACATATAGGTAACTTTGTTGTAAAATACTGGGAAGAGAGACAAGGATAAATAAATTTCTAAATGATTCTGCCCCCAGATTGCTTTGCAATGTTCTTTAGCTTCTTACTTCATTAAAAAAACAAAAACAAAAACAACTAACATAAATGATGAGTTACTCTAAAATTATATAGCACTCCAACAGGGAACTGCAGCCTTAGAATGGCATTGGCTGTACATCAAATGGTATATTTGTATTAGTGTGTTTGTTTAAATTTCAGATGCAGCATTTAAAGTACTCATGCATTATGAATCATAATGTTTTATATTAATTTGCTTTTTCAATTAATTAAAAATGACTAGCCTTGATCAAATCAGAGATAAGAACTCCTGATAATCAAAAGTAGATTTAATTATTTAAAGAAAAAAAAGTAGAGTTCAGTATAAGTTTACCCCTTTAGCTAATTACCAAATCTTCAGAAACTCACTTGACCCTTCTCCTCTTGAGGACAAGGTGGTTAAATTAGAATAACAGTTGTTAGTGAATACAAGTGCCCAATGAGATCTGTAGCACTTTGATCTCTTTATTATTCTGGGAACATTAAAAAAAAAAAAAAGAAAAATGCCTTTTCTACATGTCTTCTTTTACTAGATCACCTTCTAATAAGTGTGTTTCCACAAAGGCACTGTTCAAAGAACTTAACCAAATCATGTCTGAGCTTAAGAGGCCCTCATTTAAACTCAAATATAAGACAAATGTTCAGCTGCCTGAGTCTCTTTGTCTACATGTCATGGCATCATTGATACACTGGAGAACCTTAGCACTGGGAAAGCCACCCTAGAGAAGAGTATATGATTTATGTTTCAATTTGAATTTAAGCTTTCAACTAAGCTTTGAATTTAAGAAAGTATGTTGCAGACATACTTTCTTGGCTTTTTAAATAATTTTTCCCATATAACTCTAAAATCAGAGGAAATGCCTGAGATGAATCTCAATCAATTTAGAGGTTTATTTTGCCAAAGTTGAGGATGTGCCTGGGAAGAAGGAACACAAAATCACAGGAACATCTGTGATCCATGCTTATTCCAAAGAGAGTTTGAAAACTTCAGTGGTTAAAGGGGAACAAGCTTTAAATAAGGAAAAGAGAGAAGAAAAAAGGGGGAATAAATAAAAGAGTTGAAGCAGCTGCATTCTTCTGAGGCTTTTAACCGTGTTCACTGAATTCACATTTTACATGTAAAAAGAGTGGGTAGAGGACCAGTCAACCATGCATGTCTCACACCCAGTGAATCTGGATTTTCACATAAGATAAAGTAAATATAGTGTAGAGGAAGCAAATATGCATCTGTCTTAGGGAGTGGAAGGAAGATTTTCAGTCCTGCCTTTGTGCTGTGAAGATAAGCTGTTGATTTACATTGCCAAGGCAAAATTTAAAAGAACTCTGTTTCAGCCTAAAGATCTTGGGGCCCACAGGAATTTCCTTGAGAGCAAATTGTGGAAAGAATCCCTGAGCAGACGTATGCTGCCTTCTATCTTTGCAGCGATCCATTTAAGAACAAAACGGGAGGCAGTTCTGTGTGACTCAGTTCCCAAGCTTAACTTTTCCCTGTGAGGTAGTGAGTTTACGGTCCCAAGAGTTTATTTTCCTTTCACGTAACATAACCCATAATTCCCATATTTTGATTTTCTCTTTTGTAATAACTCACTGATTTGGTTAAGATCACTTTCCACAGCTTCCTGCTCTTTAAAAGAAGTGGCATCCTCAATTCGTTTTGTGTTTGTAGACTGTAGTATCATTAATTATTTTGACCAAAAAGCTACAATCTCTTTTCACAAGTTTGTGTTTCATTATGTAATATTGAATTGAAGATATAATTACTGTTTTTTCTCAAAGAAACAACAACAAACTAGCTTTTTCTGAGCAAACAAAACATGGATCAATTTATGTTAGATTCTTCAGTTTCTCTTCTTGGCTGATGGATTATATGCTTTCATTGTTGGTGGATAACTACTTTCCTATATACCATAAACTTTACCTTACTGAATATAATAGTATTATGAATATGCAGGTTTCATCTAGAAATCTTCTATTACAGTTTCTTGACATTGCTGGCTAAATGTTTTGAAAAAGCACATCCTTAAAGTATCACACATTGGTCAAAAACAGATCTTCCATTAGAAAGAAAGCCTATGTAAAGAAAAAGTAAAATCTCAGGACCCTCCTAATGTATGCAAGAATGAAGATTAAGCCCTGAAGCTGACTCATTACAATACCCTCTTCCAAATGAATAGCTGTTAGTAACATTATGCACATACGAAGTCTCCGCGGAAAGGTAAGAAACCTCAGGCACCTGAGAAGGGCTGCCCCCACGTATTATTCATAGGCAAATTCTTTGCTGCTTTCCCATTGACAAAGACATGCCAATTGTAACTTTAGGTCTGCACTCTATCTCCTAAAATTCTACACTGATTACACACTTATCTTCCGAGGTGCAGAACAAAGTCAGGGCTCGTTTCCCATACTCATACTCAGAGACTTCTGCATAATTGACTCTTCTTTAACTCTCTTTTCTTCTGCAGACATCCACATTATCTTATGTTAAATGTGGATTTACTGGGCACTAACTGAAGTCTCACAGGAATGTAACTATTCACCTTACTGCCTGCCTGTCCCTCTTCCTACATGCCTCTCCGCATCACCACCCCCCCCCAAGGAAATGTTTATGGTAGAGTTTATAGTTTATGGTAGTTAAACCTTATGGCAAAACACTAAACCTGAAAACCTATTTGGGAAAAACAACCACAGATGTGCTTGTGGCTCATATTATTCTTGGAAATGCCCTAAGTCTGGCTTAATAAACCTCAATGATTGAGACTTATGCCTCAGTCACACATTTCTCTGGTCACTTTTCACAGACCTGGGTATCATGTTGGGTTTAAATAGTTTTGTTTACAAGTCTACTATTGTATGTCCTTATAGAACCTAAGATAAGAAAAGGATAGACGCAATGAAACCATTATCGACCATTCATACATACACAGACATATACTATTCTAAAATGAGCTGGCCGAGCACAGTGGCTCACGCTGCAGTAGGACAAGCCTCAGACAAAACTCCTCAGACACCGAGTTACAGAAGGAAGGGGTTTATTCGGCCGGGGGCATCGGCAAGACTTCTGTCTCAAGAGCCGAGCTCCCTGAGTGAGCAATTCCTGTCCCTTTTAAGGGCTCACAACTCTAAGGGGGTGCATGTGAGAGGGTCATGATTGATTGAGCAAGCAGGGGGTACGTGACTGGGGGCTGCATGCACCAGTAATTAGATAAGAACAAAACAAGATAGGGATTTTCACAGTGCATTTCCATACAATGTCTGTAATCTATAGATAACAGAACCAATTAGGTCGGGGTCGATCTTTAACTACCAGGCCCAGGGTGCGGCGCCGGGCTGTCTGCCTGTGAATTTCATTTCTGCCTTTTAGTTTTTACTCTTCTTTCTTTGGAGGCAGAAACTGGGCATAAAATGATATGAGGGGTGGTCTTCTCCCTTAATGCCTGTATCCCAGCACTGAGGCAGGCAAATCTCTTGAGATCAGGAATTCGAGACCAGCCTGGCCAGCACGGTGAAACACCATCTGCACTAAAAATACAATAATTAGCTGAGCGTGATGGTGTGCACCTGTAGTGTCAGCTACTCAGGAGGCCGAGACAGGAGAATCACTTTAACCTTGGAGGTGGAGGTTGCAGTGACCTGAGATCATACCACTGCAAGTCTGGGTGACAGGACCAGACTCTGTCTCAAAAAAAGAAGAAAGAAAATGATCCTTTCTGAATGATCCTAAAATAATCACCTCAATACAAAAGAAAAAAATAAAGGCTTTGAAAGTCTTTGAGATTGTACCCTTTACTGTAGTAAAGCTTTACTATCTTATCAATAAAATTGGTGAGGCATTTAAAATGGACGAGGAAAGAATTGTGTTGATGGTTTAGTTTGAGGAAAGGCTATTATCCTTTAAACTGTAAACTAAATTTTCCCCAAAATTAGTTTGGCCCACATCCAGGAATAACCAAGAGCAATTGGGAGGTTAAAGGAAAGATACAATTGGTTAGGTCATCTTTCTTTCACTGTCATAATGTTCTCATGGTTATAATATTTGCAAAGGAAGTTTCACTATTTGGTGGGGTAACTGCTTACCAAAATATCCAGGCAATCGAGTAAAATATTTAACAGACTGAAAATCAATGCAGTAGTTTTTATTATACAAAACTAATGATTGTGGTCATGATATTCAAAATAAAAATTAATAATTTAAGTACAAATACCCATAATGTATGAAATTAATAAAGAATGTTTCCTACATCAATTATCTTCTATTAATTTTCTTCTGCAAAAATTTTTAACTTTCTTTAAAAATTGGAAACAAAATAATCAGACTGTGGTCCGACGTACTCAACTAACTTGTAAATAACAGAGATGGAGTGTACAACAGTGGAATAGTCAATACAGTGGACATCAACCTAAGTTCTAGTCCAGATCCTGTTAGAACCTGGTTTTACAAATCTTAGCAAACACTTTCATCTCTCAGATTTTTAACTGGGTCATAAAATTTTGAAAGCATTGAACTCAAAGGTCTGTTTCAGCTATAAAATTCTAAGATTGGTAAATATTCTCAAGCATTCTTTTCAAGAACAACAACAAAAAAGTCACCCTAAAAAAATTCAAGTGCTAGAGAGAAATAGGTGCCCAAGTTTTTTTTCTTTTTGTAAAGAGCTTCTCTATTTAATGTTTTACAGAATTAACTAACTATATAATACAGACTTTAAAGGATCAATTAAAAAAAACCAAGATGTAGAAGTCTTTTAATTATTCATGGTGTAAACCTCAAGGCTCAACTGCTTAGAAATGTAACATGGTATTTGCACAAGCATGTTAGCTGCTGCTGTTACATGACACTAGGGGGAGCTCTAATACTGTTTTGTTTTATGTTCACTATGGATTTAGATTTGTTTATTTTTAATTTAGTTGTAAATTAATATCTAAATGTAATAGTCCTCCAAATACAATAGTACCACGAAAATGAGCGTGCTCAATCAAAGTTCTGATGTAACATTAAAACTGATAATAAAATTTGTCAGCCATTTTCACAAATGTGTCTTTAGAAAACTACGATTCCATGATTATTCAAAAGTTCCATGAACTATACGAACACAGATGTGTGTGAGGGTGAATAAGTGTATATGTATGCATTTCCAAATTGAAAAATAAAGTAACTGAATTGTCAACCTGTTTATAATCTTTCAAAGTGGTCACACAATTAAATTTACTCCTCTGATTGAAATAATTTTCTCCCAATTTTGCCAGATTGCTTTTCAACATGGGTTAGCATAATTCTATATATAATTTATCCAAGTATTATTAAAGTGGAATATTGTTATCCAGAATATTATTGCATAAATGTGATCGCAAAAGATTAAATGAAGTTATTTCCAAGGGTTTAAACCTGACATATCCAGATATACTAGCGATTCATCTATCATCAGAGATCAAGAGGAGCACTAAGATAGTAATTTCTTATGTTTTTCAAATAAAAACTTTTATGTGGAAAATAAGACATATTCACTCAAACAGACGTATAAAAAATAATTTGTCAAGTTCTCCATATCCTTTTCCTTATACAATTAGTAATTATTATTATTTATTTATTTATTTTTCTTAGACAGAGTCTCACTCTGTCTCCCAGACTGGAGTGTCGTAGTAAGATCTTCACTCACTGCAACTTCTGCCTCCCAGGTTCAAGCGATTCTCCTGCCACAGCCTCCCGAGTAGCTGGGATTACAGGTGCATGCCACCACGCCCAACTAATTTTTGTATTTTTAGTAGAGATGGGGTTTCACCATGTTGGCCAGGCTGGTCTCAAACTCCTGACCTCAGGTGATCCACCCACTTCAGCCTTCCAAAGTGCTGGGATTACAGGCGTGAGCCACTGTGCCTGACCAACTATTAATAATTCTTAAAGATAAAAACCTTTGATAGTATAACGGGCCCTATTTGGCAAGTTTACCCATCTCTCCTCTAAACCACTGCTTCTCGAATTTTAATATGCGTATGATTCACATAGGGGATGGTATTAAAATGCAGATTTGGATTCAGTAGGTCTGGCATGAGGCTTAGACAACTGCATTTCTAAAATCCCTCAGTGGGGACACTGCTGCTATTCTGTAGACAGTGCTTGGCTGTAGCAAGGAGGTACACCATATCTAGCATGGACCATATAAATCTCCTATACCCCAAATTGCCACTTCCTCACTTCCTCCTTATCTTTCTGTCAGCTGAAAATGACTGTGGAAACCAAGTGTTTAATATGGTCTTTATCAGCCTGGATTGCTGTATGACTGCATGGAGCATGCTTGTCTAATGCTGAGTGGAAGTAACCAACTGGATTTACATGATAGAGAAATAAATGTTTATTATTTTAAACCATGAAAATTTGTGGGTTTTTCTGTTACTTCTGCCAATTTTATTAATAAATATATATTGACATTATTTCATGAAAGGTTTTTTTTTTTTAAATAATGGTACAAAGATGAATTCTGAAGGCAGTAATATCTACTTGAAATTCATAAAAATATCTTTTTTCTAAAGTCCTCATATCCATTAGGTAATCTTAATTTTTGTATATGTGTGGGGTTTTAAAAATTTATTTTCAATTGTTGTGAAAAGCATATAACATAATGTTTACCATTTTAATCATGTTTAAGCATACAGTCTAGTAGTGTTAAGTATATTCACATTGCATAACAGAACTCCAGGCTTTTTTCATCTTGTGAAACTGTGACTCTATACCCATTAAATAACTCCCCATTTTCCCCTCATCCCAGCTCTTAGCCACCATCATTCTACTTTCTGTTTCCATGAATGTGATTATTTTAGGTACCTCATATAAGTGGAAACACATGATATTTGTCTTTTTGTGACTAGTTTATTTCACTTAATGTAATGTTCTCAAGGTTCATGTATGTCACAGCGAATGGCAGAATTTTCTCTTTTTTTAGGCTAATAATATTTCATTGTATGTATAGGTAACATTGGGTTCATCCTAGTAATTTGTAAACTTTATGAGATTGATAATTACAAAACAATAATGTTCTTTTCATTGACCCTTATTTTTCCATCATTATATATGTCTGCCTTTATGCCAGTACCCCAATGTTTTAATTACTGTAGCTTTGGAATGTATATTAACATCAGGAAGTCTGATGCATCCAGCTTTGTTCTTTCTCAAGATCACTTTGGCTATCTGGGTCTTTTGTGGTTTCATCTGAATTTTAGAAATTTTTTTTTTGATTTCTGTAAAAAACACCACTGGCATTTGTGAAATTGTATTCACTTCACGGATTGCTTTGGGTGGTATGTGTAATTTTCAATGTACAAGTCTTTCTTGTTAATTTGTTTCCTAAACATCTCATTTTTTAATAGTTATATGAGTGGGATTGTTTTCTTAATTTTGTTTTCAGATGGTTTATTATAAATGTACAGAAACAACAGGTTTCTATATATTGATTTAATATCCTGCAACTTACTGAATTTATATATTTATATATTTTATTATATATAACATGTAATATTATACATTTATAAAATATAAGCATAAAATATATTTCTGCTTTTTAATTATTTTAGATATAGTATTTTATATATTTTATTATATATTTTATAATATATACAATATATAAATATAAAATATAACACATATTTCTTTATATATAGAGAGAGAGAGATACACACACACATATATTTTCTTTTTTTTTTTTTTTCTTTGGTTGAAATTTAAACTGAAGTTTGTTTGTTTTTTTTTTAATTATTTTTTATTATTATACTTTAAGTTCTAGGGTACATGTGCATAACATGCAGGTTTGTTACATATGTATACTTGTGCCATGATGTTGTGCTGCACCCATCAACTCGTCAGCACCCATCAACTCGTCATTTACATCAGGTATAACTCCCAATGCAATCCCTCCCCCCTCCCCCCTCCCCATGATAGGCCCCGGTGTGTGATGTTTCCCTTCCCGAGTCCAAGTGATCTCATTGTTCAGTTCCCACCTATGAGTGAGAACATGCGGTGTTTGGTTTTCTGTTCTTGTGATAGTTTGCTAAGAATGATGGTTTCCAGCTGCATCCATGTCCCTACAAAGGACACAAACTCATCCTTTTTTATGGCTGCATAGTATTCCATGGTGTATATGTGCCACATTTTCTTAATCCAATCTGTCACTGATGGACATTTGGGTTGATTCCAAGTCTTTGCTATTGTGAATAGTGCCGCAATAAACATACGTGTGCATGTGTCTTTATAGCAGCATGATTTATAATCCTTTGGGTATATACCCACTAATGGGATGGCTGGGTCATATGGTACATCTAGTTCTAGATCCTTGAGGAATCGCCATACTGTTTTCCATAATGGTTGAACTAGTTTACAATCCCACCAACAGTGTAAAAGTGTTCCTATTTCTCCACAGCCTCTCCAGCACCTGTTGTTTCCTGACTTTTTAATGATGGCCATTCTAACTGGTGTGAGATGGTATCTCATTGTGGTTTTGATTTGCATTTCTCTGATGGCCAGTGATGATGAGCATTTTTTCATGTGTCTGTTGGCTGTATGAATGTCTTCTTTTGAGAAATGTCTGTTCATATCCTTTGCCCACTTTTTGGTGGGGTTGTTTGTTTTTTTCTTGTAAATTTGTTTGAGTTCTTTGTAGGTTCTGGATATTAGCCCTTTGTCAGATGAGTAGATTGCAAAAATTTTCTCCCATTCTGTAGGTTACCTGTTCACTCTGATGGTAGTTTCTTTTGCTGTGCAGAAGCTCTTTAGTTTAATGAGATCCCATTTGTCAATTCTGGCTTTTGCTGCTGTTGCTTTTGGTGTTTTAGACATGAAGTCTTTGCCTATGTCTATGTCCTGAATGGTACTACCTAGGTTTTCCTCTAGGGTTTTTATGGTATTAGGTCTAACATTTAAGTCTCTAATCCATCTTGAATTAATTTTCGTATAAGGAGTAAGGAAAGGATCCAGTTTCAGCTTTCTACTTATGGCTAGCCAATTATCCCAGCACCATTTATTAAATAGGGAATCCTTTCCCCATTTCTTGTTTCTCTCAGGTTTGTCAAAGATCAGATGGCTGTAGATGTGTGGTATTATTTCTGAGGACTCTGTTCTGTTCCATTGGTCTATATCTCTGTTTTGGTACCAGTACCATGCTGTTTTGGTTACTGTAGCCTTGTAGTATAGTTTGAAGTCAGGTAGCGTGATGCCTCCAGCTTTGTTCTTTTGACTTAGGATTGTCTTGGAGATGCGGGCTCTTTTTTGGTTCCACATGAACTTTAAAGCAGTTTTTTCCAATTCTGTGAAGAAACTCATTGGTAGCTTGATGGGGATGGCATTGAATCTATAAATTACCTTGGGCAGTATGGCCATTTTCACGATATTGATTCTTCCTATCCATGAGCATGGTATGTTCTTCCATTTGTTTGTGTCCTCTTTTATTTCACTGAGCAGTGGTTTGTAGTTCTCCTTGAAGAGGTCCTTTACATCCCTTGTAAGTTGGATTCCTAGGTATTTTATTCTCTTTGAAGTAATTGTAAATGGAAGTTCATTCCTGATTTGGCTCTCTGTTTGTCTGTTACTGGTGTATAAGAATGCTTGTGATTTTTGCACATAATTTTGTATCCTGAGACTTTGCTGAAGTTGCTTATCAGCTTAAGGAGATTTTGGGCTGAGACAATGGGATTTTCTAAATATACAATCATGTCATCTGCAAAGAGGGACAATTTGACTTCTTCTTTTCCTAACTGAATACCCTTGATTTCTTTTTCTTGCCTGATTGCCCTAACCAGAACTTCCAACACTATGTTGAATAGGAGTGTTGAGAGAGGGCATCCCTGTCTTGTGCCAGTTTTCAAAGGGAATTTTTCCAGTTTTTGCCCATTCAGTATGATATTGGCTGTGTGTTTGTCATAAATAGCTCTTATTATTTTGAGGTACGTTCCATCAATACCGAACTTATTGAGCGTTTTTAGCATGAAGGGCTGTTGAATTTTGTCAAAAGCCTTTTCTGCATCAATTGAGATAATCATGTGGTTCTTGTCTTTGGTTCTGTTTATATGCTGGATTATGTTTATTGATTTGAGAATGTTGAACCAGCCTTGCATCCCAGGGATGAAGCCCACTTGATCATGGTGGATAAGCTTTTTGATGTGCTGCTGAATCCGGTTTGCCAGTATTTTATTGAGGATTTTTGCATCGATGTTCATCAGGGATATTGGTCTAAAATTCTCCTTTTTTGTTGTGTCTCTGCCAGGCTTTGGTATCAGGAAATAATACATATTTCTTTATATATATATAGAGAGAGAGACACACACACACATATATTTTCATTCTTTGGTAGAGCCTTTAGGATTTTCTACATATAAGACTATGTCATCTGAAACTAGAGATAATTTTTCTTCCTTTTGGATTTGGATTCCTTTCATTTTATTTTTCTGTCTAGTTCCTTTGGCTAGGATTCTCAGTACTATGCTGAATAGAAGTCAGGAGAGTGAGCATCCTTGTCTGGTTCCTGATCTTGGAGGGAAATGTTTTAATCTTTACATTGAGCATGATATTATCCATGGGCTTGTCATATGTGTCCTCTATTGTGTTAAGGTACATTCTTTCTATACCTAGCTTGTTGAATGTTTTTATCACAAAAGGATGTTGAATGTTTGTTGTCGAATGCCTTTTCTGAATGTATTGAAATTATCATGTAATATTTATTTTATTATTTTATTATTCATTTTATTAATATGATGTATATCATTTATTCATTTGTGCATGCTGAACTATCCTTACATCCCAGGGATAAATCCCATCTGATCATGGTGATTGATCTTTTTAATGTGTTTTGATTTTGGTTTTCTAGTATTTTATTGATGATTTTTATATCTATGTTCATCAGGAATATTGTATTTTTCTTTTCTTATAATGTTTTTATTTGTCATTGGTTTCAGGGTAGTGTTTATATCATAAAATGAGTTCTCTTCAACTTTTTGGAAGAATTTGAATTAATTTTTCTTTAAAAGTTTGGTAGAACTCACTAGTGAAGCCATCAAGTTCCGGGCTTATCTCGGGGAGAGACTTTTTATTACTGATTCAATCTTCTTACTCATTATTCTCTGTTCATATTTCACATTTCTTCATGATTTAGTCTTTGTAAATTGAACATATCTAGGAATTTATCTATTTTCTCCAGGCTATCCAGTTTCACAGTATGTAAATGTTTATAGTAGTTTGATATGATTCTTATTTTATTTCTATGGCATTATTTGTAATGTCTCCTCTTCATTTCTGATTGTATTGAGTCTTCATTCGTTTTTCTTTGTATAGCTAAGGTTTTGTCAATTCTGTTTATGTTTCAACAAGAAACAACCGTGTTAATTTCAGTTTTCCTAGTCTTGGTTTTATTTATTTCTGCTGTAATTTTTATTATTTCCTTCCTTCTACTAATGTTGCGCTTAGTTTGTTCTTTTTCTAGTTCCTTAATGTTTAAAGTTAGTAGGTTTATTGGAGATCTTTCTTCTTTTTTATATAGGTGTTTTTTTTTTTATCATAACCTTCCCTCTTAGTACTGTTTTTTCTGCATCCCCTAAGCCTTGATAGGTTGTGGTTTCATTTTCACTTGTCCCAAGATAGTTTCTGATTTCCCTTTTGACTGCTTTGATCTATTGGTTGTTAAGGAGCTTATTTAATCTCAACATATTTATAAGTTTTCCAATTTTCCTTCTGTAATTGGTTTATACTTTCATATAATTTTGGCTAAAAATTTGATATTTTAAGCTGAAATTTGCTAAGTCTTATCTTGTGACTTAACCTGTGACATATCCTGAAGACTGTTCTGTGTGCCTTTGAGAAGAATGTATATTCTGCTACTGCTGAATTTATGTTCTGTAGATATACCTGAGTTCTGTTTAGTCTATACAGTTGTTCAAGTTCACTATTTCCTTATTGGTTTTCTGTCTGAATGGATTATCATTGTTGAAAGTGGCATACTGAAGTCTCTTATTATTATTGTATTGTTGTCTATTTCTCCCTTCAGTTCTGTTAATATTTCCTTTATATTTAACATTTCCTTTATATATTCAGGTTTTCTAATGTCAAGTGGATAGACATTTATTTTATATATTTTTATATATTTATTATATCTTCCTGATATTTGAATCAATTTATCATTACATAATGTATTTCTTTGTCCCTTGAGATAATTTTTGACTTAAATTATATGTGTGTGTGTGTGTGTGTGTGTGTGTGTATATTCTGATACTAGCATAACCACCCCTGCACTATTTTAATTACTATTTTCATAGAATATCTTTTTCCATCCCTTCACTTTCAGCCTATGTGTGTCCTTAAATCGAAAGTAAGTCTGTTGTAGACAGCATATAGTTGGGTCCTGTTCATAATCTTTTCAACCATTAACTGTACGTTGATTGACAAATTTAATCTATTAACATTTAAGGTGATTATTGATATGGAAGAACTTACTATTTCAATTTTGTTAATTATTTTCTCTCTGGTTTGTAGTATTTTAGTTTCTTTTTTCCCTTCTTGCTGTCTTTCTTTGAGTTTTACTGGCTTTAATTTTTTTTTTTTTTAATTTTTGTGGGTATGTAATAGTTGTGTATATTTATGGGACACATGGGATTTTTGATATAGGCATACAATGTGAAATTATCAAATTAGGGGAATTGGGAGTAGCCTTAACTGCCTGCAAGCTTTTATCTTTTTTGCATGTAAGGAACATTTTAATTCCACTCTTAGCTATTATACATTATGCAAAAAGAAAAAAAATTAACTATAGTAAACCTATTGTGCTACCAAATACCACATCTTAATCATTCCATTTAGGTACTCATTAACCATCCTCACTTTATCCTCAGAAGGGTTCCCTTTTCTCCACAGTCCTGTTATCTAAAAGACAGGCAATAATGAATGCCTGTCTTTTAGATAAAAGTTATTTTAACTGGTTGAGCTGATATCTCCTTGTTGTTTTGATTTTTCATTTTTCTGATGATTAGTGATGTTGAGCATTTTTGTCTATACCTGTTTGCCACATGTATGTCTTCTTTTGCAAAGTATCTATTCAGCTTTTTTTTTTTTTTAGATATTTGGCCATTTTAAATCAAATTATTTGTTTTTTGTTCCTATTGTGGTTTTGGGGGGCTCTTTATATATTCTGGTTATTAATCTCTTATCAGATGGATAATTCGTAAATATTTACTTTCATTCTGTGGGTTGTCTCTTCACTTTCTTGGTTGTTTCTTTGCTCTACAGAAGTTTTTTAGTTCGATGTGATCTAATTTGTTCATTTTTGCTTTGGTTGCTTTTACTTTTGAGGTATTACTCAGGAAATCTTTACCCAGATCAGTGTCTTAGAGTGTTTCCCCAATGTTTTCTTCTAATAATATGATAGTTTCAGGTCTTAGATTTAAGTCTTTAATCCATTTTGATGTTTGTACATGGTAAGATACAGGGTTCTAGTTTTATTTTTCTGCATATGGATATCTAGTTTTCCCACAACAATTTGTTGAACATACTGTTATTTCCCCAATGTATGTTCTTGGCACTTTTGTTGAAAATGACTTGATTATTAATGTATGGATTTATCTCTGGGTTCTCCAATGTGTTCCATTGGCCTATGTGTCTATTTTTATGCCATTATCATGTTGTTTGGGTTCATTTAGCTTTGGAGTATAATTTGAAGTAAGGTAAATGTGATTCTTCTAGGTTGTGCTTTTGTGTGTGTGTGTGTGTGTGTGGGTGTGTGTGCGCGTGCGCAAAATGGCCTTGGGCATTCTAGGTCTGATTCTCTTTTCACTGTGTGTGTGTGTGTGTGTATGTGTGTGTTTCTGTATGTGTTTTTATATTGTGGTTATTATGAAGCATTCCATAGATACCTTATAGTGATAACAGCCTATTTTAAACTAATAGCAAATTATTATCAATAACATACAGTCTACAATACAATATACTTCCTTCTCATACTTTATGTTTTTGCTATCACAATATACATCTTTCAACAAGGTGAGTCCATTAACACATTTTTGTAATTAGTTACTTTTTATATTTTGGGGTTTTTAACTTTTATACTACAATTAAAAGTGATTTCTACACCATCGTTACAGTATTACAATATCCTTTATTTGTTTACATGATTACCTTTACTAGCAATTGTTACACTTTTAACGCTTTCCTGTTGCTGTTTAGTATCTTTAGTTTTAACTTAAAGAACTTGCTTTCACATCTCTTGCAACTCATTTTTAAACAAACTCAGCTTTTTGGGGGGAAAGTCTTTATCTCTCATTCATTTTTGAAAGAATATTTTGCTGGGTATAGATTCACAGTTGGCAGATTTGTCTTGTGTTTTTTCTTTCAGTACTTTGAATAAATCATCTAATTCCCTTCTGTCAGCAGAGTTTCTGCTGAGAAATTCACTGATAGTATTATGGGACCTCCTTTACACATAATGAATCAATTTTCTCTCGTGCTTTCAAAAGATAAAGAGATACTTCTTCATCTTTGAATTTGACATTTGATTATAATGCATCTTAGTATAGACATTTTGGTTTACCCGAATAGGACAAATTTGAGCTTCATAAATGTGATGTCTATTTTCCTCCCCAGATTTTGGAAGTCTTGGGCCATCATTTTTTAAAATAAGTTTCTGGCTCTTTCTCTCTGCCTTTTCTTTCTGGAATGTTACATATATATTGATTTCTTTTATTATGTCACATGAATCCCATAACTATCTTTATTGTATTTTATTTATTCTTCTTCTCCTTCTCCTTCTTATTTTTTTTGACATGAAGTCTCTCTCTGTCACCCAAGCTGGAGTGTAGTTGTGCGATCTCAAATTACTGCAACCTCTGCCTACCGGGCTCAAACTATTCTCCTGTCTCAGCCTCCGGGGTAGCTGGGATTATAGGAATGTGTCACTGTGTCCAGCTACTTTTCGTATTTTTAGAAGAGATGACATTTCGCCATGTTGACCAGGCTGGTCTTGACCTCCTAACCTCAGGTGATCAGCCGTCCTCGGCCTCCCAAACTGCTGGGATTACAGTCGTGAGCCACCGCACCTGGCCCTTTTTTCCGCTTCTGACTGGATAATTTTAAATTATCTGTCTTTGAACGTGCTGATACTTTCTTCAGTTTTATCAAGTCTGCTGTTGAAACTGTCTCTTTGATTTTTCAGTCCAGTTATTGCATGGTCTCTATCTCTTTATTGACAGTCTCATTTTGTTCATGAGTCTTTTTTTTTATTTTGTTTAGTTGTAGGTCACTGAAACAATCATGGCTCACTGCAGTCTCAACCTACTGGGCTCCAGCGATCCTCCCACCTTAGCCTCCCAAGTAGCTGAGATTACAGATGTGTGCCACAACATGTGTGCCACAACATTCAGCTAATTATTATTATTTTTTTTTCTGGTAGAGATGGGGACTCACTCTGTTGCCAAGTCTGGTCTGAAACTGTTGGCCTTAAGAAATTCTTGTGTCTTAGCCTTCCAAAGGGCTGGGATTACAGGCATGAGCCACCACAGCTAGCCTCACTGAGCTTCTTTAAGGTAATTATTTTGAATTCTTTCTCATGCAAACCATAGTTCTTCATTTCTTTACATTCTGTTACTGGAGGTTTATTTTTCCCTTTGGTAGTGTCATCTTTTCTTGATTCTTGGTGGTTCTGGTAGCTTTGCATTTGCATCTTCACATTTAAAGAATCAGTCATGTCTTCCAGTCTTTATCAGCTGGTTTCATCAGAGAAAATCTTTCACTAATCAGCCAAGCTGGAAGCTTCTCAAGTATTTTCTGTGGCTATACACATTCCACTCCTTTCCTATTCTTGGTGAACACATTTCAGGGTTGTGCCTCTTCTCCCAATCTCAACATGTTATGACGGCCACAGTAACTCATCTTCCTGAAAGGAATGCACTGGAATGGTGAGAGGCTGGGTGCAAGCTCCACTTCTTTCCCTTCCTCCTGAAGGGTAAGACTCAGGATTGTAAACTTTCTCTTTATGTCACAGTGCTATGCAGGTTTGAAAGCTTCCTGCCCCATTTCCCTAGTAGAGCTCCACTTTTCTCCCCTCTTCCTCAATATAAAATCTAAAATATTTGCATCTTCTTTCCATCTCACAGTGCTATGCAGGCTGCTGAGAGACCCAGTACCTTTCTTTGGTGTTAGCCTTCCCCAAGGCATTCTATTACTGGTTCCCTGACTGCTTGGAGTTGGGGTAAAACAAAATTAGGATTATTGGGGAGAACCCAAAAGCCTGGGAATGTCAGATGGACTCTTCCCTCAGTCCTTCCCCCAAGGGAGAAATCATGAGCCTAATGAATTTCTTTTGTCCCTGAGCCAGAGTGGCTTGTGGGAGAGGTTGACACAGATAAAGTAAAATTGTTCCTTTCATCCATTTCAGAAAGATTTTTCTAGGTTTTTCACCTTTCTAGGCTGTTTCAAGTTCTTAATTGGATTTTATAGGTTTTATAAAGGTATTTTGACCCAAATAGCATTGTTTTATCAGTGTTTATGTGTGGAGATGAGGGCTAAGACTTCCTCCTCTGCCATCTTGCTGATATCACTCTTCAGCAAACATTTTTATTTATAATGATTTTTATATTAGCTAGAAATTTACCAATTCTTTAGTTAATCTATCTGTTTTTAAAATTTTTTTGTCAATTTTTCTATGGAATTTTTTCATCAATTTATATAAGTTCAGCCTTAGATTATTGATTCTAGACTTCAGGTGTTATATAATTTAGTAATTGAGATTTTGATTTATTTTCACATCAAAATTTAGAATAAATATGTAGTCAAGTATGGATATCTTTTGGCATATGGCTTCCAGACAATAGTTTCTTTGACTTTACATGCAGAAAGGAAATTGGGCTCTTTGATTTGATTTTTAAATGAACCCTGAAATTGAACATTAAAGTATAAAAGAAATCCTAATAGGCTACATTATTCTTCTTACTTTCTTCATTAGCATAACATTTAATAAATAGTAATTCAATAGATATCTGATTCAATACAATTTGAACACTATAACATGAACTGTATTTGGAAATTCCCAGTAACACTTTTACTAAACAATCTATAGTTATTTTTCAAAATATTAACTCTTTTTTATAAATTTTGTCTCATATCATATGTAGAGTCCTTTTAAAAATAGGGTTAGCAAAAAGGAGTTGTTTGCTTTGAATGTAGTCATCTCTGAGACTGGCCTGACTACTTAATGACTTTCTGTATGCAATCTTCTGAGTCACTCGTGTTAAGCTTTAAACTACTTTAGTTTTTTCTGAGCCTAAGAGGAAGAGAAGACATCTGGTCACCAGCCTACACATAATTAACCTTTATATTAGAATATTAGAAGACTGTGCCTTTGCCTTCTGCTTACGTTGAATCATTAAAATCCAATTAAATATCTCCTTACCACGAAATGTATAAGAACAAATTCTTCCTGCCACAGTGGCTTCATATATGCAATAGGGGAGAAACGTTGTTAAGAAATAGGAAAAATCTGACTACAAAAGTGTTTTATAACTTATCATAAATCCCACTGCAAGGCATATATTGTTCATCTGCCAAAAGGTCAGATTTAAATATAATGTAATCTCCAAATAAAAAGAAATGTAAACAAAATTGGATTTGCAATATCTTAATATTTATATAAGGAATAGGAGATGTAAACACTGTCATTTCTAAGTCCCCCTACTATACAACCACAAGAAAGGTTTATTCAACAATTCTTTTTTTTTTTTTTAATGGATGACTGATGTCCAGAGTTAGGAATTATCAAGAAAAGAATTTATGCAAAAAGTTGGGTCATCTGGCATTTGCAAGAATTGCAAGCAGAAACAAACTTTAGAGTGCCAAATATTTAAAAACAGCATTAGCAAGCCTAATTGAGCCAGACTGATACATAAACAAATACTGAAAATTAGAATGCAACAAATTTGTATTTCAGTGAAGTGCTCTTCGAAGTATAAGGCAGTTACTCCTGTGGCAGCCCATAAAATATTTGATAATAGAATGTTTGGCAGAAGGTTTGCTTTAGAGAGGAAATACACTCTAATAAGCTTGCCCTAGTCAGTTGGAATCCCTGGGAAACAGACTCTAAAATGGAGATTAGCATTCAGGAGTTCTATTCGAAGTGTTCTTAAGATTAATGTCTATGGATAAAAGAAAGGAAGGAAAGATAGGGCAGAGGATGAAGTGAAGCAGTAAGAACATTTTATGGAATACCTCAGCCAACCCTATGAATAACTCAGTTTGGAATAACTTTTCAAAACTCTTTAGGAAATGTGTTTTATTTATGTTATTTATAAGATATGTATCAGACACAATTTATATTCCTTCCAAGATTCAATCAGCCCCATTCACCTGAAATGCCCAAAGTCAACTGCAAATGCTTCATTTCCTGGTATCATCAGTTTATTCTTCCTCTCATGCTGAGAAGAGGCATCAGAAAACCATTCATTGTAATAGATTCTTTTTTTTTCTCAGACCCTTAAATCTTTATTAGGGGTCAGTAATTTTATGAATGGGAAAACCAAATTTCAGGGTTTAAATTATGTTTCCAAAATAGAATTTCGATGGAACTATATCTGTTTGACTTCAGTAACTTGTTATCTCTTTGATATATTCTTCAACAATAATTAATTATTGCCAATGTTATATGACAATTTTTTTTTTGTATTAAACTCCAGAGGCCTACAAGGGATGATGCCACTTCTAAAAAGATCATCAAATAAATTAACTTGAGATAGAGTATTTTCATTTACACAGGGAAAAAATTTTTCTCTTTTAGTTTCAGATTCCACATGCAATTTAATCAGTGATGTCACAGTTTCAAAAATAAAAAGATATAAATGAAAAGCAGTAAATATTCTAAATTTTTCAAAAGAAATGGCTCAAGAATACCAAATGCATTGAAGTAAGACTTAAAGCTGCACTCACCTGATTCTCTTTGTAAAATAGTAATAATCATGTGAATTAACTCATAGAATAATGAGTTTTTAAGGCTCATAAGCTGAATAATTTTAGGAAAATATAATAGGATTGATTGAAGAATAAGTACATCACACATTTTAAGGGCAAGCAGAGATTCTTGGAAAACATCTACTCATTTAAATTTGTACGTTGTTTATATTGGGTGTAGTAGTTATCTAGTCCCCAAAATGACATAAACAATAAGTTTATTAACTCACAGTGGGTAACACTATAGAAATTTGGGGATAGTGTAAGTGGGTTGTTCTGCCTCAAAGTCTCTCATATGATTTCAGTTAAGGTGTAAGCCATGGCTACAGTCATCTAATGATTGGACTTGGACTGGAGAATCTCCTTCCAGTAGGGCTCATTTACATGGCTGTGACAAAATGCCTCCATCTCTTATGATGTGACAGCTGGCTTATTCCAGCGTAAAAGATTAAAAGAGAGGGCAACATGGAAGCTTCATATCTTTTATCAGTCACCTTTGATGGCACATCCCAGTACCATTTCATATTGGTTATATAAGTTGTCCCTATTTCATGTGGGAAGACTATAGATGGATAAAAATAGCAGGAGATGGTGACCATGGAGTGATTTTTTAGAGAATAACTACTGCAAAGATTTGCAAAATAAAATATTTCCTTACTTTAAGTCACAGTCTAACTTATTTTAAAAAACACAATGTGCAGCTTTTAGAATCAGAATACTTCAGTTTGAAAACTAACTTTATCATCAGAAAGAAATGATTTAATCTTTAGGTTTCATGTTCTCATCAGAAAAATGGAAGTTGAAATATTTGCCCTTCTTTTTCTGAGTTGATGATGGTCCTGTTAACCAAGATTGAGGATAAATATCATAGATTAAAATTAGTGTGTTCCCTTAAATTCTCTAGAATACTATTAGCACTATTAATCCTTAAGTAAAACTTTTATGGAGGGCACACTTTGGTTTTCTTATTGCACAAGGATTCAATGCAAATCAGCAAATTTATAATTTTAGTAACCAACATGAAAATATGCTGCTTTTTATATTCAGGGTTTTTATTCATACCTAAAAAAATTGTACAAATGTATGGGGTTCATGTGATATTTTGATATATGCATACAATGTGTAATGATCAAATTAAGGTATTTAAAATATCCATCACCTCACGCATTTATCAATTATTCATATTGGAAACATTTCAAGTCTTCTAGCTATTTTAAAATATGCTATAAATTATTAACTATAATTATTAACTGATAATAACTATATTATTAACTTATTCCTTTAATTTAACTTTATATTTATATTCATTAGCACATGTCTCTTCATCCCCCCTTTTACTCTTCCCTGACTCTGGCAACTAACATTCTACTCTCTAACTCATGAGATCAAATCTTTAAGTTCCACCAGATGAATGAGAACGTGCAATATTTGTCTTTCTGTGTCTGACTTATTTCACTTAATGAGCTCCAGTTCCATTCATGTTGCTGCAAATAACAAGATTTTATTTTATTTGTGACTGAATAATACTCCACTTGCATATACACCACATTTTCTTTATCCATTCACCCAGTGATGACCCTTAGGTTGATACCATATCTTGACTCTTACGAATAGTGCTACAATAAACATTTAATATATCAATTTCCTTTCCTTTGGCTAAATAACCAGTAGTGAAATTCCTGGAGTGTATGGTAGTTCTATTTTAACGCTTTTGAGAAATCTCCATATTGTTTTTCGTAATGGCTGTACTAATTTACATTTCCATCAACAACAGTGTGTAACAGTTCCTTTTTCTCCTCGTCCTTACCAGTGTTGATTTTTTTTTCTTTTTGATGGTAACAATTCTAATTGGGGTGAGATGATATTTTATTGTGGTTTTGACTTGCATTTCTCTGATGATTAGCGATGTGGAGCATTATTTTTCATATACCTGTTGGCTATCCATATGTCTTCTTCCAGAAAATGTGTATTCAGATCATTTGCCCACTTTTTAATGGCGTTATTTGTTTTTTGCTGTTGAGTTTTTTGAGTTCTTTGTATATTCTGAATATTAGTCCCTTGTTGGATAAATAGTTTGCAAATATTTTCATTCATTATCCAGGTGGTTTCTTCACTCTATTAATTGTTTCTTTTACTCTGCAGAAGCATTGTAGTTTAACACAGGCCCATTTGTCTATTTTATTTTTATTGCCTGTATTTTTGAAGCTTTAGCCATAAAACCTTCGCCTAGATCAGTACCCTGAAGTGTTTCCCTTACATTTTCTTCTAATAGTTTTATGTTTTTATGATTTATTTTAATTATTTAATCCATTTTGAATTGATTTTTGTACAGGTGAGAAATATGGGTCTCATTTCATTCTTCCACGTATGGATATCCAGTTTTCCAAGTATCATTTATTAAAGAAGATGTCCTTTCTCCAGTACATACTCCGGATGCTTTTGTCAAAATCACCTGGCTGCAAATATATAGATTTATTTCTGTGTTCTCTATCCTGTTCCATTGGTCTATGAGTCTGTTTTTATACTAACACCATGATATTTGTATTATGATAGCTTCATAGTATATTTTAAGGTCAGGTAGTATGATACTTCCCTGTTTTTTTCCAAAATGCTGCAGCCCTCTGGGTGAACATTGTGGTATGTCAGCAGGGATCCAGGAATGTAGGAATGTAGTGACTATTCAGTCTTTAGGAAAAATGTAGCCTAGCAGGGGCTGGGCTCTCAAAATGGTGTTTTGCTGCAGTTGCTTGGGTTCAGGGGGTGCGTGTGATCCAGTGGGAACTCCTTCTCTGGAACAATTATGTGGACTTCTGGCAGCTCCCAGTACTGGTCTCAGAGCCCTCGAGGGGCAAGGGGACTTCCTGTGCCTATAACTGCAGGAATCCACAGTGGGTATATGGACCACTGGGAATCTCTTGCTTTCCAAAATGGGGAGTTTCTTCTGTCAGCTGATCCTGATCAGGCCAGCTGCTTTGTTTCCCTATTCCCCCATCCCTTGGATGTTTCCGGTCATTTCCCTGCTGAATTTCACTGCTCTCTCTTAGCTGCTCTGTTGCATCTGTGTTTATCTACTCACTGCTTTGGTTCTTCTTTGTGGAGGATGCGAATGCCAGGCACCTCTAGTCAGTCATCTTGAAGCCCTCATCTGGCCTCATCTCAATGTGCTGTTTTTTAAGATCCATATTTCATCTGTTTTTTAATTCATCCTGCTGGACTGCTTATATTTTTGGTACATCTGATTTTATATCTCAAATAAAAATCTGTTACTGAATTTGAACATATATTTTGTATGGGAGCTGATTAATACATTAGCATCCTTAGGCACAAGGTCTATTTACTTTTGCTTGAACCAGTAGTAAATGGTGTCTCATTATATAATTTACTAAAATATATTTATTCTTTGTGGCAAGAAAAGTTAGTAAAGTATAAAAAGAAAAAGGAATAGACATGAAGAATTTACATTATTTGGGCCAGGTGTGGTGGCTCATGCCTGTAATTCCAGCACTTTGGGAGGTCGAGGCAGGCAGATCACTTGAGGTCAGGAGTTGGAGATCAGCCTGGCCAACATGATGAAATCCCGTCTCTACTAAAAATATAAAAATTAGCCGGGTGTGGTGTCACTTGCCTGTAGTCCCAGTTATGCAAGAGATTGAGGCATGAGAATCTCTTGAACTCAGGAGGCGGAAGCTGCAGTGAGCTGAGATCACACCAATACACTCCAGTCAGGGTGACAGCGTGAGACTGTGTCTCAAAAAAAAAAAAAAAAAAAGAAAAAAAATTTACATTATTTGGACCATTATCCTGCTATTTCCACGAGGACTCCCGAAGTTAGTGTCCATTATATTGTTGATGATGTAGTTTAAAATATTTCATTATCACTATAAGTTAACTAATCTATGCCCCAGGGAAACATATTTAACATTTACTTAGTATTTGAAGGCCTCTAGAAAGAAATACAACCTGAAGATATCTCTACATTAAGCATCAAAGGGGTCATTGATCAACAAAATTAATACCCCAAATTGTTTTTTTTTTGGTAAAGTAAGTGATATTTAAGAAAATGTAATTGAAAAGAATATATAATCCTTAGGACCTTTGCATAGTTTCCTCTACTTAGAATGTTCACCATTGCTAATTTTCTCATCTCATTCAAATTGTTGTTCTAAGATTATTTTCTCATTATAAAAGACTTTGACTACCCATTTAAAATTCTACTACAAATTCTCCCTAGCAATCTGAGTCCTCCTTATCCAGTTCTCTTTTTTTCTAACGTAGTTTTTAGTTTATTATGTTTATTGTCTGACTCTTTCCTATAAGCTTTACAAGTGCATACATGTTTTTTTTCTCCTTTTTAATGCTGATCCCCAGTTTCTAAAACAATGCCACTCAGGAAGCATTTTTGGATCAATAAATGAGAAAGTAGTACCTCCATTTCTTCTCACTTTACTATTACAGTGTTTTATACCTAAATCTCTCTCTCTCTCTCTCTCTCTCTCTCTCTCTCTGTGTGTGTGTGTGTGTGTGTGTGTGTGTGATGTATCTATAATTTGAGGAGGTTTTCTTTCCTTCAACTTTAAAGTTGTCTTTTATTATTACATCCATGATAAATTTTCCTGTTTTACAAACATGCCTCAAGGTAATAAACAGTAATTGAACTTAATACCTTTTATCTCATAAAACAGCAATTTTCAAACCTCAATGTGGTAAGAAAACATAGAGGAGTCTGCTAAAATTGCAGCATTTCATGTCATATCCTCAAAATATCAATTCAGTAAGTCTGGGGAGGGGTTCAGAAATCAGGAGAATAAACAAACATTCCAGATAATTTAGGTAAAGGTAATTATTTGATAACAGTTTGAGAAATACTGTGGGCTGCCCACAAATTGATAATAGCAAACCCTAACTCTAAACGATTAATATTTCTACTCATTTTTAGGTAATAAAAATGTAAAGAATTTTCAACCTGTTTAAAATGGATGCATTAAAATAGTAAAAGACAAATCATTTCTTTGTTTTCTGGTGCATTTATTGATTTTTCATATTAATTTATGGTAAAGAACCATGCAATAATTTACCAAATAATTTGTAGGTTTGCTAGAAATGCTTCCCTATCTTGGCTGATTTTCAGTGATAAGTAAAATTTAAGTTCTACTTTCAGAAGTAAACCTTGTAATTACCCCCAAATGGTGTTCTTTAGACATGGTAATTAAAATGCAGTCATTCATTTTCCAGAGATTTCCAATGATTCGTAAATTCAATCTAAACATAATCCTGTCAGGATGGCTTTAGCTATATTACCAATTCAGACTCTCATCTCAGTTTAAGTAACTGTTTATGAAGTTAGTATGTTCTGTTTTTTAGGCTAAATTTCCTTTTGTTTGCAGTAGTAATTATTGTAACCAATCTCAACAGCAAGTTGCAAATGAATCTCTCCAGTGCTAAAGACAGTTTATTCTTAGTATAAACAAAATCTATATACCTGCCCCAAATTCACTCATCTGTACTAAAATTTTGAATTACCAAAAATAGATAATATAAATAAAACAAAATAAAAGCAAATTAATGTGGTACAAGTAATATATGAAACAAACTACTTTTTTTTTTTTTTTTTTTAAATATAGGGTCTCACTTTGTCACGAGGCTAGAGTGCAGTGGTATGATCTCAGTTCACTGAAGCCTTGACCTATTGGGTTCAAGTGATCCTCCCACCCCAGTCCCCCAAGTAGCTGGGACTACAGGTGTGTACCACCACACCGGGCTAAATTTTTTGTGCTTTTTGTAAAGATGGAGTTTCGCCATGTCACTCCAGCTGGTACTTTCTATTTTTAGATCAAATTTGTTATTATTAATTTCTTCACTATTTCTTTAACATAGTTTTTAAAATCATGAGCACTATCGAATTAATAAAACTTAAAGGTGAGAAGTAAAGGATTTATTTTCAAAATGACGTAGAAAATGGGTGTGAATTGATTTGCTTCTCTCTATAATAAAAAAGACATTTTCTACAAAGAAAAAAGAACTAAAGTAATTCTAAGACTAAAGACAGAAGAAAGTCTTCTTTCTCAATTGAAATATTGTTGTAAATATATTTTGAATGTTCAGATTATCCCAATAAATATCCCACAAAATTCTGTATTTAGACCCAGGCTAAAATAAATTATTCTGAGGTTTCAGTTATTTTAGGGTTGGTTCCTCTATTGCTGTAAAAGGAAAATTAATTCTACAAGCATTTATTGAGTATTCCATATAGAAAACATGTACCAATTGCTGACAGGAAAGAATAACCATGCAGGAGGGAAAAGGCCCTAAAATAAAAGTATTTCTCAAACTAAGTGATAGAGTTAGAATTAAAAATGATTTTTCAAACTGATGCTTCCAAACAGATAATTATATTTATATAAAGTTTCAAGAGACTGTTAATTCCACTTTGATAGTAGCTAAAAAAAAAAACCCCACAAAAACAAAACTTTTTTTTTTTTTTTTTTAACTCATCAGTGACGTAAAAACATGAAGTCATCATTATACTACTAATTTCAACCCTTACTATTTGTCAAGTTTTGTGTTAAGGACTTGAGACATGGAAACTTTGGTGTTTCCAATATTTGTTTCAGCTACATTCCCTTTTCATATTTCTCCTGTCCTGGAGGGGCTGAAAGTCTTGAAATCAAATTACTCCAATGGGAAGTTTTTGCAAGGGATTTGGAAGGCAAAAGAAAAACAAAAACTGTCCTCTTCCTGAAACCTATGGTATAGATGGTAGAGTCTGGCAGATCCATAGTTTTGCAGAGGTCTCAGTAGTTTAGTGGAAATTACTCCTCTTGGGGCTGCATCAACCTGTGACAATCGGTGCTCCCTTATCTGGAAAGCTTGAGTAAAACCTGAGAGCAAGGGATGACTTTCCCCGAACTTTGCTTCTCTATCCCTTACAACAATTTGTAAGCACTTAATTCCTTGTGCAAACTTTCTTCCTTCATAAATCCTGAAAGACTTAGTTTCCAATCCCTACCTTGAGACTGATTCTTATACACAATTCTTTGTCCCCAGTGTTTAGGCACATTTAGGCTATGTTCAGAAAAAATCATCTGTGCTTTTCTTTTCCTCTGGAGAGTCTACAACATCAGGGTTATATCTAACCGCCCAAAAATGTAATAAAAATATACTTAAATTTTGACAGAAAAGTATGAAATAATTGACATGAAATGACCCTTTAAGTAGATAAAGGTTCTTTAAAAACTGCCCTGAGTCAATATAAAGAATGGAATTCAAATTGACACCTTCATATTTAAGCAAGCATATAACCAGATTTGTTTTTATTTGATCAGTTTATATAATTTTTAAAAAAAGTTTAAAAGAAAACATTTCTAAACATAATATGAAAAATAAATTTTTATTTTAGGTTAAATAAAAACACTTATTTTTCATAGTAAGTATAGAGTTTTGCTGGTGTTTAGCCATTATATCCATTTATGTGCTACACCAACAAATGCTCTGATGATATCACTGTAAATTATATCTGAGTAAAGATGACAGAAGAGAATCATAGATTATAGCATATGCATGTATCCTCAAGCAGAATTTGTTATTACATTTTATAGAGAAGCAAGTTAAACTTTAATCACTACCATGTTCTTTGGATGGTCTTGCTTTTGTTTATTTATTGTAGCATGAAAGTGTAAAATATTGTCTATATCCTTAAGGAGCTCAAGCTTATTTTTGAAATCCTCATTTTGTTATTCTATAGCCTGACTCAATTTAGCTTAAAGAAACACATTCCCTTAGATGTTACAATGGTTAGTATACAAATTATTTAACAACTTGCTCATACAGCTGTAGTAACGTGGATACGCTCTCTTTCAGCACATATCCAGGATGTATAGCTCCATCAAAAAAAGAAATGGCAGTAATATAAAAACATGTGTAGTAAATGGGGCAGTTTAGCAAAGCATTTAACGATAATTTCATTAGAGATTGGAGTAAAAGGAACAAAAACTTCACGTATCAGGCCTGCAATAATCTTTCTTGTAAACGTTTACAATGAGGTGACTAAAGGACCATTTGGTCTTTATGCCTGCCATTTCACCATTTAAGGCTTTGTACACTAACTTTCAGCAGCAAATGATTATGGTTTAGAAGACAACAACATTTTAATGTATTGTAATGCATTTTTAAGAAAAGAGCAGCATGTAATTTATCTATGGTAAATGTGATAATCTAAGAGTATTTATTATCTAGAAAATCAAATTACAACCACAAATTTGAAGTACACAAGACAAGTCAAATTTTGGATTTTTAATATAAATGACCTTTATATGTTAGGAACTATAAAAACTATATTTAATGTCCAAAAAACAAGTTCAATTTCTGAGATAAACGTATGATTTGCAATCATTTTTGAAGCAAGAGATAATTTACATGTATAACACAAAAGGACATATTTCAAAGTGTATTTGTTATAATTTCTAAATCATTCACTATTTATATGAGCTATAGGATGTAAGTTACAATAGCTGGCTAAATCTACTGAATTTTCAAGCTTAAAGTATCCTTCATTTGTAGTGAGTGCCCTTTTCTCTAATTAAACAGCAAAATTCAGAGTCAAATCTTTGAAGTGTGTGTCTATATGTTATACACTCAAAGATTATCAGGCAAACCCCTTACTCCAGATGAAAGCCTAAGGGAGGTGACTTAAACGTAGTGCTCCGTTGGAATAGAAGGTGGAAAAAGGGATAGAGACCTGTAAGTTCCCCATAGTTGAGGAGGTGGTCCAAATTAATACGACGGGGGTTGTTCCAGAGGAAAATTAATGTAGGAAATATGTGGGAAAAGTCAGAGGTTTGGTGCATCAGTTTTTAGAATAAAGAGATAATCTAGGCTGGGCACTGTGGTTCACACCTGTAATCCCAGCCCTTTGGCAGGCCGAGGTGGGAGGATTCTTGAGCTCAGGAGTTCCAGACCAGCCTGAACAACATAGTGAGACCTGGTCTCTACTAAAAAGCAAAAAAAAAGTAGCCAGGCATGGTGGCATTTGCTTGTAGTGCCAGCTACATGGGAGGACTGCTTGAGCCCAGGAAGCAGAGGTTGCAATGTGAGCTGTGATGGCGTCACTGCACCATAGCCAGGCAACAGAGCAAGATCCTGTCTCAAAAAATAAAAAAAGATAACATAGCTGCCCCAGACTTTAGATCCAAGGTAGACATTATGCTATACCAGATGAAGGCTTTTTTTTTTTTTTTTTTTTTTTTTTTTCCTTTTTTAGCCACAGACCCATGTATTTCATTGAGAACAGAGGAAATATTGCAGGCATATCATTTACAATGGAAAAATAAGTGAAGGCCCCTTGGCTTAGAACTACTTTCTCTGAAAAGATTTGACAAACACATCTTCTAGAAGCTGGTATTTGAAGAACCTTATTTTGGATTATTGGTTTTCATAGGTATCTCTGATGTGACACCTGGCATCTTTCTCCAGAAAAAGTTCTTTCTGAAACACAAAAAACAAATAAATGGTTATAGGTTATGTCTTTAAAATGTAAGAGTTTGATGAAGCAGTACTTGTCTTCAGTTTTTGCACTCTGTACTAGCATCTCTTATTATCATCTGATATGTTCTTTTCTCTTTCTTTCTAAGTTTTTTGTGGAGTCTGTTTTCTATAGAAAAATATGTCCTTCTGAAAATGGTAGTGGCTAGGTCTCTTACCCGGCTGGCAATGTTGGAGAGATTATAATATTTTCTGTCCTTGAATTACCTTTATATAGAACTCTTTTCCCTCTGAAAGTTTAAAATTATCCTCCAAAAGAAATAAGCTTTGAATTCCTTTAGTATTGCTTTCTTTGTATCCAAATTGACTCGAAGATTTCCCACCAGAAAATTGTTTTAAAACCCTTTTATTGTTTGCTGAAGCTTACACACTCCTTCCCAGTAAATCATTTTGACCTGAGTTCTCCAAATGCTGCCATTATTCTTTTATTATCTACTCATAATCTAGAATCACACCATGGAATCCATTAATTTTTGAGATATTTTGGAATTTATTTCTGAATTTGTTGCACATTCAGATAAATTCTCCTTATTGTTAGGAGGGTTTCCAAGGGAAAAAAAATAATAAATATGATATCTCAGAAAATTTAAGAAAATCACGGCCAGTCTTTGGTGCTTAGAAATATATTTTATACCTATCACATATTTCATCATTTATTTTTTGAGACACAGTCTCGCTCTTGTCACCCTCATCATGTATTTTTATTAAAGTAACTAGATTTAGACATGCTGTGGGTATTAAATGGCCAACTTTTTCTAACATCTATGTGCTGTTTAGATATTTCCATTCTAAGATTATTATTCAATTCTTTGGTAGTCTTGTTTTTCTTCTGCTGAGTAGTGCACCTCATTTCACTTACATTGGCCTTCATTAGTGTCATTTGGGCTATTTTTCTTCTTGGCCAATGGATGTCACAGAGTAAGTTCTTTCTAAGGGACCACAACTGGCAGGTAAGTCACTTTTTTTCAGATGAAATCTGTTTTAATTGACCTTTGAGGCTTTATCTGAATCACAAAAATGCTGGATTTTTCATCTCCATGGTGGATTCTAACTCTAACTTTATAGGTTGTTCAGTTGTCCTGGTGGCCCCATATGAAACCAGATCCTCAGAGTGTGAACAAGTCATAAGATAATAAAGTTAAAATCCGGGGCAGGGAAATGGCTGAGACCATAGACACCAATATTGATGCAGGAATTTTTGCTCCTTTAGCTCAGTTAAATTTGGGTTCTTGTCTCACGACCAGGCAGAATTAGGCATGCAGGCACATTGAAAGATGAGGAGGGTGGAATTTATTAAGTGAAAGGAAAACTCTCAGCAAAGACAGGGGGTCCTGTGAGCAGGTTTTCACCTCACCAATTTAATACTAGGACCGCTATACAGGAGCTGAAGAGGCCAGGCTCCTTCATTGAATAAGGTGCAAATTCCTGGTAGCTCCACCCCATTCCCCCAGTGGTTGTGGGCCTCCAGTTCTCTGCAGTCATGCGTGGGCAGGTCCCCTTGCAGGTTCCCTTATCTGCACAAATCTTCTAGCGTAAGCACTTGTGGGATAAGTTGGAGATTCTCCAAGGACCCTTCTCTGTCTGCCTAGGCATTTGGCTCTCTTTGGCCTCTATCAATAGGGGATGGCCACTGTAGCAAGTGTGGCAAAGGGCTGGCCTGAAGCCTGAGTCCTGATATTCTTCCTTAAACTCAGTTATAAGTGCTCAAAGAGATCTCACCAAAAACACAATAGATATATCAATATGGAATAACACAAAACGTTCCAATAATACAAAAGGAGATTGGAAGAGGAAATAAACTATTTTTTTTTAAAAGAAAAAAAAAAGAGGGAGCAAGTATAAAACAAAAAATAATATGGTGCACCTAAATCCAAACATGTCAATAATTACTTTGACTGCAAACTGTCTAAAAATGCTAATTAAAAAAGAGATGCTGTCAGATTATATTAAAAGTAAGACCCAACTATATATTGTTTGTAAGGAACTCACTTCATATGTAATGTAATAAGTAGGTTACAAGAAGAATGGAGAAAATATGCTATTTTAAAAGTTGTAGTGGCTTTATTAATATCAGACAGATTAGACTTCAGAAAAAAGAAAATTACCAAGTATGAAGAGGCATATTACATAGTGATAAAGCGGCTGTTCACCAGGAAGGGATAGCAATCCAAAATGAGTATATACACGTGTACACACACACACACACACACAAACACACAGAAATGAAAGCAATATAATGATATAAATTTTAGAGAGTTCAGTGCTCCTTTCTCAGAGATGGAACTAACAGACAGAAAATCAAATAGGTCATAGAACTAAAGCCACCATCACTCAACTGGATTTAACTGACATTTATAGGTGCACTACATCTACCAACAGCAAACTACTCTCTTTAAGTGCACCTGAAGTATGCACCAAGGTAGACCATGTCATAGGTCATAACACAGTCATGACAAATTCAAAATAATTAAAATCATAGGCAGTATATTCTCTGACCATAATGGAAGTAAACTAGAAAAAAAATGGAATAACTCCATATCCTTGAAAATTTAATAACATGCTTCTATGTCAAACATTGATCAAATATAAATTCTCAAGGGAAATTTGAAATACTTTGAAATGCAAAAAGACATGAAAATATGGCATAGCAAATTTTGTGGGATACAGCAAAAGTAGTGACTAGAAGGATATGTATTATATTAAAATACTCATAAAAGAAAAATATATATCCAATCTAAAATTTTAGCTTTCACTTTAAGAAAAGCAGACCCAGAGAAAGCTAAGAGAAGGAAATAAGGACAAAAATGAATAAAACTGGAAAAAGGAAGACGATTGAGAAAATCAAGAAAACTAAAAGATGAATCTTTAAAAAGAACAGCAAAATTGATAAACCTCTAGCAAAACTAACAAAGGTAAAAAGAAGAAAAATACAAATTGCCAATATCAGGAATAAAACTAGGATTTCATTACAGATTCTATGGTCACTAAAAGGATTAAAAGAAATATTATGAAAAACTATACACATAAATGCAACTACCTACATGAAATTGATTAATTCCTTGAAAACCGCACACTACCAAGATTCAACCATATGAACTGAATTATCTGAATAGCCTTAATATTACTAAAGAAATTCAATCCATAATTAGGGAATGGGGTATTAACATATTTTCACAACTAAAAGGAGACATGAGAGGAAATCAAAGCTAGACATTGCCATTTAATCAAGACTTTTCCACCAATCTTTTTATTGCTATACAAAATTAGTAGAAAAAAAAAACAAAATTAGTAGACCATAGAAATCTATATGTTTTTATATTGTGTGTGTCATAATTTTACTTATTTAAAAATTATTCTTGAAGAGCAGGTTTAATCATGAATATACTAAGGACCAAAGAAATTTAACATGAGTTTGTGAGATAAAATGTGGGATGTCCAATTCAATGTAAATTTCAGAGAAACAATGAATAATATTTTTAGAATGAATATATTCCATGAGACATGTGTAACACATACCAAATAAATACACTGACACCAAATCAAAAACTCAAAATTAAGTACAATCTGATAAAGAATAAATATTTTCATAAAGTATTTCACCTAGAAATTTCAGGAAGTCCAAAATGTATGAATGATCTATCTGGGAAATGTTCTATTTTTAATAGATGCTGTATAGAATAGAATAGAAAAAAAAAAAAAGCACTTCCAAAATACTAACTAGTCTTCTTAATCAATCATAAATCAGATGATTAAGAATAGATTGTATTTAAATTCTGGGAAAAAGCACTACTAAACAATAAAAATCAAGAAGTAGCCAAAAATAGTTATTCCTTGGCTATAAATTACAATATTTAGAAACAAATGACAATATCTGACATATTTTCAATATCCCAATGTAGCAAAGATATAGTCAATGCAGGTTCTCACATATTTTAAATGACTCACAATAAATTAGCTCTTACAGTTTCTTGTTCTTTGTGGGCACTCTATTTTCTAACATCTATATTAAAATGCGAGATCTGTGACTCTTCTAACTTGTTTCTAGAAAAAACAATCAACAAGTCATGAACTCAGTTGCTAGTTAGTTGGTGAACTCTCTGAATAAGTGAGTTTATGAATCACTGGCTCACTCTACTCACCTGTAAAATAGCTAGAATTAGGTTCATTCTGTGTTTCTTAAATAGAGGGTCAAGTGCCAATGCAACTAAAAAATAATATTTCAGAATATATAAAAAGCCATAGAATAAACGTGGGGCATCTTGCTAAAATATAGAATGAATGGCCAGGCACGGTGGCTCATGCCTATAATACCAGCACTTTGGGAGGCTGAGGCGGGTGGATCACAAGATCAGGAGTTCAAGACCATCCTGGCTAACACCGTGAAACCCTGTCTCTACTAAAAGTACAAAAAATTAGCCGGGCATCTCGGCACATGCCTGTGGTCCCAGCTATTCAGAAGACTGAGGCAGGAGAATCGCTTGAACCTGGGAGGCAGAGCGTGCAGTGAGCCGAGATCGTGCCACTGCACTCCAGCCTGGGCAACACAGTGAGACTCCATCTCAAAAAAAAAAAAAAAAAAATATATATATATATATATATATATATATATATAGAGAGAGAGAGAGAGAGAGAGATAAAGAGAATAAAGGATATTTAGTTGCACAAGGTCCTGGTGTGTCAGTTTATAGAGATGTTAGCATATCAAATGAAATAAGAAAATGTCATTCAGGAAAAGCATTATTCAAGTGTTAGAATACCATGGGACATGCTTGTTATGCAAACATAACCAGATTGTCTACTAGAATAGTGAATATTGTTGATTATACACAAAGTTTTTCTTTTGCCTAGTGGGGAGTTAAAGCTCGGGTATAAAGCTAAATGTTCTGGACACAAGAAAGTTAACCTCACTCTGAATGCTGTACCTAAATCACCTCCTTCTCTGATTCACCTCAAGCAAAATCAAACATGTGCTGAATGTGATCATTACCTATTGATGTTAAGGATTGCAAAATTATTTACACATGGTAACTGGTAACAAATTTATAAATTACTAAATCTTTCATGTGGCTTGACTAGTCTGAAACATCAGTAGACTTACATAGCAAAATGCAAAATAGACATGGTTTTTTAAATGTATAAGTATTAAGAGAAATTTCTCCCATAGCCCTTTTACACTCTGTCCTCAGAGATTCAGGATGCTAATCGATTCTTAGCATCACCTTGTAGACACTCTATAAATTCCTCTCTGTTGGATGACTTGTTTCCTTGCTTTGCTAATTTACACAATCACAACATGCCAAACTTGTGGGATAACATTTGAAATTAAAAATAGTAAGTTTAAGGAGAGAAAAAGGTACTGTCACCAGTAAACTGAGTTCTGTCCCCATTTGTATTGGTTGCACAGAAAGAGCATTCAATTGGAAAAGCAATAAGGTTTTTATTCACTGGCCAGGGAAAGAAGAGGGTGAGCTCTTACTCCAAATGCATCTTCTCTCTGAACAAGAGAAGGCAGGGATATTTAAAGACTAGCTGTGGGGGCAGGAGAAGAATGTCAGCACATGCAGGGTGAGTCTTCAGGCTTGCAGGTGCAATTCATAAACATACATCTTCCTAATCACATATACAAAAAATGGCAGAGATTTTCTGTCAGAGGAGGGAATCTTAGCATTGTAATGATATATTAATGATCCGAAGGCAATGAGGGGTTGTCTGATCCAGTTTGTGCTGGTTTCATGGGGTCTTATCCTGCTTTGGTATGTGTTCAGGGGTCAAGAAGCTCTGGCACCATCCTGAACTAACTGGTTTCTTGAAGCAACTGTGCCTGCAAATAAAGAGACATAGAAAACACAGTAAAGAAGGAAACAAACAAACAAACAAATGAAAAAAAAAAAAAAAAGGAGCTCTCAGTTATTTTATCAGGACTGTCCTGGTAACTATCACTTTATTTATTTATTTATTTATTTATTTATTTATTTATTGTGAGACAGTTTCGCTCTTGTTGCCCAGGCCGGAGTGCAAGGGTGCGATCTTGGCTCACTGCAACCTCCGCCTCCTGGGTTCAAGCGATTCTCCTGCCTCAGCCTCTCCAGTGGCTGGGATTACAGTCATGCTCCACCACACCCGGCTAATTTTGTATTTTTAGTAGAGACGAGGTTTCGCCATGTTGGTCAGGCTGGTGTCTAACTCCCGACCTCAGGTGATACCCCCGCCATGGCCTCCCAAAGTGCTGGAATTACAGGCGTGAGGCACCACGTTTGGCTGGTAACTACCACTTTAACGTGTCGGTAACATAGAATCCATTGGCCACACGTGGCTACAAAGATAATACAGACATATATCTTAATTTGAGCTCATGAATATTCAAATGAATGGTGGATTATTAAGAATCTATTAGTAGTTCTTAAATTTGAAGTATTTACTGTTATATAAGCATTCGCTCATGAGAGCATATTTTCCTTCGTCAGGGAAGGAATTCTGGGAAATATAAAAATGAAGTATTTTTGTAAGGGTTTAGAAAAATGTCCCTGAATATAGATCTAGTTCTCTTGACAGCAGTTTGTAACTTGAATTTTGGTATATGCCAGATACCAAATGTAATGATTTGCCTGGTGCTGTCAAACTAGGTTCTGCTGTTAAACCATGATTACCATTATTACCCTTTTTCTAAGCATTCAGACACGATTTTCAACTTGCATTAAAATGTTCTTACAAATACAGTACAAGGATTCTTTCTGTTACAACTGTGAAACCACCTTTGCAAAAATTATGACAGTGAGAGAAATTTAACATAACAGATTCCATCTTGCTTCTACCTTCACAGGCTGATTGTCCTGGCTCATTCCCGGGCATAGGCCAAGCACACCGAAAGGGGAATTTAGTTTATAATTTAACTTTGAAGCAGGGATAATAATGGTCCCTTCCTAAATCTAATCCCCTCCTTGGACAGGGACTTAAGCTGCCTTTGTAAAACTAATGAATGGCTACAAGACAAGCGGGTGCCTGAATTCTGCTAAAACATAGGAATGGTTTCTATAATCTCTTCTTGCTCAAAAGTCTTGTGGCCAGAGGTGAAGAGATTTTGTTTTCCGCAATTGCTCCTATAGGTAACATCACTATTGTGGAACCTAAGATTGGTTTTTTGAGATGTATTTCATACTTTTGCATTCTGGCAACTGACTGATTCTACCCAGACATGTGACTCATGATTCAGCCAGTCCTATAGCCCCTATCCAAAGGTAAACTGAGTACATGAGGATCATTTCTTATACCTCTGTGATTGCATCCCTAACCAATCAGTTGCACCCATTCCCTAGTTCCCTGCCCACCAAACTATCCCTGAAAATCCCTAACCTCACAGCCTTTGAGGAGACTAACTTGAGTAATCACTCTTTCTTCCACGTGGCTGGCCTCACATTAAACAAACTCTGTCTTTACTGTAATACCATGGTCTTGGTCAACTGGTTTTGTCTGTGTAATGGGCAGGAAGAACCTGTTAGGCAATTTAACTTTGATGGCCAATTAAGTGAGGAAATGAAATGACTTACTTTACAGTCCTTACCTGGGATTTTTCCAATTGAGTAAAGGGTATATTTGGTTCTATAATTAAGGTTAAAATGTTCTGGGCTAAAGAGTGTCATCATCTTTCCAAATAGTCAGTCTTTGCTCATTATATGACATAGATTGAGGGTGCCCATTAGTGCTCTGAAATTGTGAGCAAAATGCCATGTAAATGGCCATCTTTTATGACATTCAAAAATTTATTGTCAAAAGAGTTTATAAAGTGTTTTAGAAGAGTTCTCAAGAACCCTTCCAAAAGGCAATTACACCAAAATTTCCTTCTTTTGATATGGGAAAGCACTGAATGTGAAAACAACTTAAAAATACAAACCAAATTACTTGAGAGCCTCCCTATACTAGTGATAGCTCACTACAATGATTAAACGTTTTAGTGACAGACCATTCTGTGAAAATCACATATGCATAATGCTAAAAACCAAGTGGTTCCCAATTCTTTTAAGTCTTTATTAAATAGGTTAGTTGGTTAAGTAACCGGATATTGTTTTTCATTGGTGTAACAGAGATTCCAGTTGTTTTATGAGACGGACAGTAGCCTTCCTATTTATTCATTTTCTAATTCGTTTTTTAAAGAAAATATTTGTTGAACAGGACATGATACTAGGCCCCAAGGATACAATATTGAATAGGTAGACAGTCTTTTTTCCTTGCTGAGCATATTACAAAAGACAAATAATGATTAAACAAGTAATGACTCTCAAGTATGAAACGTTGTGTTATTAGGATATTTTGCTGGGCCAGCGAATGGTGTCTAGGAGTGAGAGGGAAATGAGGGAAATGATATTTCAGTTGAGACCTGAAGGGTATTGAACCAAGGGCCAGAGAGGAAAATAATAATACAGGCGGGTAGAGGGAAGAGTGGTGTTTTCATTACATCTTTTATTTGAAAAATCTGTTTATCCCAATTGTATTTTGTACTTAGTAAAATATAAGAAGTATAATTATTTTTCTCATAATCTCAAGAAGAATAATATTATGCTTGAGTAATGTCTTTAAGCAATTTCCAAATAAGATCTAGGGACATGGAGTTAGAGGAGGGCTACTTAATAACTAGAAGAAAACATCACATTAATATATATCAGTTTCTATGTTAAGAGAGAGAGTGAAAATGGATCTTTAAAGTACTTACTAACTATAAACCAACAAACTTGATTTTAACTTAAGGGGAAAAATATAAGGCTGGGAAACAGATTAGTATGGAAGATACATACAACAGAAAACAACAAAGTAGAAAAGAATAGATCTTTTAGGCATAAGTTTGCATCAGGCTGAATCGTAAAGGCACTCTTTTCTACAAATTTTGAGCTGGGAACTTCAAAAAATAGAAGAGAAAAGAAGAGATCTGTTTTTATAAAAAATCATTCAGTGGCTTTGAGTTGTTGAACTTTTAAAAAGTACTCTTTTTCTCTGCTTATTAATTTTAAACAAAGATCTATGTTGACCTAAAAGGAAGAGGCTGAGGCACAAAATATAATTTAAAGAGTTTACTTGACCCAAAGTGAGGGCAGCTACCCAAAAAACTCAGACCAAGTCACTTTGGATATGAGCTCTATTTGGCTTATGATACAAGCAGGGTTTTAAAGGCCAAAAAAGAGGGAGAGGCAGTGGGCTGCTACAAAGTTTTCATTTGTCAGAAATTCACATTTATAGAAAAAACATTGATTAGTGATTGGATATGCATTATTGATCTATAGGGTATGGGTTATAGTGTCCAGTGTGGCATTATTAGGTTAACGAATAGCTACTTGTGACAATAGCAGGCAGTTTCAGGAGATAAATACGTAGCTGAAGGGGGAAAATAGGAGATGATTGCTGTCTCATTTTAATGTCCCTCCGGGTCTGATTGTTAAAAAAAAAAAAAAAAAAAAAAAGCAAAAAAACAAAACAAAAAAAACCTCACATTCCTCAGATAAAAGTTCTTGTCTCACCTAATTAGAACTAATGTAAAGACATAACCAAAGTAATACCTGAAATACGAAGATTTTATGTGTTTAGTTTACAATATAAAGGAACTCATGGAGCATTGAGTTAAATTTTGTATTTTGATGTGGAATGAAAAAGGGGATATCACATTTTATTTAAAGTCTTTATATATTTTATTCATACGGTTCTCTGATTCTTCTTTCTGATTAGGGAATAACAAACTAAATATTAAATATTTCTGTTCATCTTTGAATACTTTAAACCAAATTCACTCTGATTTATTTCACTTATGCCATTTTGCCTAAAGAAAATCAAGAGCAACTTTGGCTCTACTTGCAATTTATGGGTTCATTAAAAGGAATCATTAAAATCTAAATGTCTTGGATAATTTTGTCATAGGAAACAAGATGACCTAAAATTTTCTAAGGTATTTATTGCCTTGCCTACCACTTCTTGAGCCAGTTTTCAAAACAGAGATCTCAAAGTAATTCACTTTCAAACCATTTTTCCTCTTAGTCTCAAATCTTTTCATCATGTGTGTTAGTCTCTGTGTCATAATGGCTAGGTTGCCAGTGTTTTCTTTAACAAAGAGTAGAGCACTGTGTATGTTGGCCTTTGCCCATATATTTACCTGGAATGCAAATATAGGATCTGTATCATTTTCGTTAGACAGAACATGGGTAAACAGAAAGTAGCTGTGTGGTAGTGGTACAGTTTGACAGGAATAAATGGAGTGAATCCAAGAACTAAACAACCGTTCAACTTTCATGTGGCCTGGGTTCCTGACATTCATCCACAGATGAATGACCCACACAGCTACAGCACATGAGAAAGCCATCATACAAAGTGCATGTTCTTACAACTCTTGAAAATCTGGAACTTTACATCTTTGTCAGAATTCTGTTGCTGAGGAGAGCAATTTTGTTTGTACTTCAGTCTTCAGACAGCATCTCTGTATAATTTCAAATATATTATGATAGCAGAACTACATCTTTTATCTCTTTATATCCTTATCCCCTGGCTTATAGTAAGTACATAATATTTTTTGATGGCAAGATGTACCTGTTGATTTAAATAATAGCTAATTGTGTCACATGTGTGGGGACTGTGAGGGAATTAGCCTTGTTTCTTGATGCAACTCAGGTTATTTAAATCAGCTCAGGTTATTGAAATCATTTTATCTAAAGGGCAGATTCTTCGGTAAAATAAAAGAAATAACAGAATCCTCATGCCATGAATTTCTTCATGAATTACTTTAGAATTTTGTTTTGTATTTCTTTTAATGACTATGTTTAAAGAATAAGAAATCAATCTGAGAAAGTCAAGAATTGTTGGGAAACACAGGCCTGGACTACCTGATTTTGGCAACTTATCAATTACAAAGAGCATCTTTGGTGCCTTTGTCTCCCTCTCCTTTACTGTTGCTGCCCACTGAGCTACTTTGTAAAGGGAAGAATCAGTGGAACATGGAAAAGGTCATAGTAATACAGTTGAGTGTTATTTTTCAGGCTACCTATGAAGCCATAAACTCCTAAAACCTAATTCCTGTGACAAAGCTTGTAAAAAGAAGGTAAAATAGTGCATCTTAAATCCAGCCTTCTGCCACTGACTGAAGCAGAAGGAAATCTGGTACAATTTAATCTGCTTTAGTTACAAGGTTAATAATGTAATCTCGTGAAAAACAATTCTATAATCAAAATTAAACTTCAATGTTCTTAAAGAGCTTTGTGATAGAAAATTAAAGAGGAGCTTTTTCAAGAAATCTTAATGTCCACTGTATTTCTTTAAATGATTCAGGTGGGGGGTTTGAAAGTATCTATGAGATATAATACATCTAAATTTTGATAATTTAAAATTTCTAATTGTAAAAGAGGATATTGAAGATATAGCACCTAACTACAAATTTGAAAATAATGTTTCTCCTAATCAGGCTCACTTTTTAAGTCTTTGCAATAACAAATGCTTTGAGAAGTTATGTATCAGTTTATGCAGACATAGTAGGAATTATCTTTATCGTTAAATCAGGATTTCCTGAAGCAGTTGCTGTTTTGGATTTGTTTGTATTTTACCCTTTTCGCTTCCTGACTGAAAAGATTTTTAGTCAAAATATCTATTGTTTTCATGAAGGTGGTCAAAATAGAAGCTTAGAATTTAATTAATTCTCACCTTAAATATATTTTACATCTTTCCTAGAACTGAACAAAGGGTTTTGCACCAAAGAGTAGATTATTAAAAACAAAACAGAAACTAGTCAGGACAGGGTTGGATTGTAGTGTTGCTTGTGTGCTAGAAATTCCTTAACTGGTTTAGTACACTCAACACAAGTATCACTACCTTTTCATGTTTGTCTGTTTTCTCTTTTTTAGAGATTGGTTCTTACTTTGCCTCCCAGGATAGAGTTCAGTGGTGTGATCACAGCTTGCTGTAGCCTCAAACTCCTGGACTCAAGCAATCCTCCTGCCTTAGCCTCTCAAGTTGCTAGGACTGCAGACAAGGGACACTATGCCCAGCCTTTTTTTTTTTTTTTTTTTTTTTTTTTTTGAGACAAGGTCTTGCTATTTTGGACATGCTGGTGTCAAACTGCTGTCTCAAGAGATTCTCCCACCTTGGCCCCCCAAAGTGCAGGAATTAAGGGCACCATCTTCTTCCTTTGGCTTCCTAGTTTCCTCATGATTGAGAATTTTTTTCTTTTTGCTTAGATTAGGCCTTTTCAGTTTCCTTTAATGAATTTCTTCCTCTTTCTGTTTCAAAATTCTGAAATCACTGGAAGTTTTTTCCTTTTTTTTTTTTTTTTTTTTTTCAATTCTTAGACTACTTACCTTATCTCATAAGGGGATCTTAAAATTTCATCCATTTCTATGACTTTATTTGCCATTCAGTAACTCCAAAATCTGTATTTTTTAGAATTCTCAGTCTTAGCTATAAAGTTCTGGGACATTCAATTTTTTTTTATCTTCCACCTGCATAATTCATGAATTCCGTATCAGTGAAGGACATTGCCATCTACTCAGCTGCCCCTGGAAGAAACTTGGAGCACTTCTCAATATGTTCATTTTTCTAACTGCCCAATCCAATCATTTATTGAGTTATAGATCATATGCCTCCTAAACCTTTGTGAAATTAGTATACTACTTTCCATCACCACCACTTCTACCATACTTCATGCTGTTGTTATCTCCGGAAGAAATTACTTCAATGACCTCTTCACTGATCTTCCTTCCCCTTATACAATTCAGTTACCATGCTGCAGTGGGAGAGTTATTTCTGCAAATCTGAACTTGCCCATTTCATTAGCAACATTTGCCATTGCTTTCTCTCTTTCACTCCCATATCTATGGTTCAACTACACTTAAAAAAAAAATCTTGGAATAAACCTCTCTCTTGCCTCTGGTAACAGCTCTTGACTATGTTTAGAATGTTTTCTCCATGTTTCTACTTTCCTTTTTGCTAACTCCAACTACTATTCTTTTCCATCGTGTATTTCCTCTCTTCCCCCAATTCTGAACTCATTCTCTTCCATTATTTATCCCCTAGCACCTTCTTAGAATTTTGTTATTTCTCTTCCATAACATTTTACCGGGTTTATAGCAATTTTGTAGTTACTTCTCTGAGTTCTATACCATAATCCTTTTGAGGGCAGAGACTATGCCCACCTACCTAACTGTAATATACCTAGTATTTAACACATAGTGTCTAATATATTCTTTTTCCCTTAGCAGGTGCTCAATAAATATTTCTAGAATGAATCAGTAAGTGAATGCATGAGAAATAATTGCATTCAAAGTGGCATTTGAGTTTACTACAGGATGAAAGGGTTGTGTCCTTAGCTATTAGACAATAAGTCTCATTTTAATTAAACGTCTAAGGATTTGAGTTATTAACTTCTTTAGTCTTTCATTTATTTGATTTTTTTTGTCTTGTTCTGCATTTAAGGAGACTTAGAAACTCAGTTCATCATTTCTCTTCTGTAGCTGCTGTTAAATATTTCTGCACGAAAAATCAAAGCCAACTGTAAATAAAGGAGCATCTAAACTTTTTCCTTAGAGTGCTAACTCTGCACAAGCTTATAAATGTTTTTAAATTAATACTTTATTTTTAAAGCAGTCTCAGATTTTCAGAAAAATTGACCAGAAAGTACACAGACTTCCCTAACCTCAACTCTAACCCTGAGCCTAATCCCAAACCCTGCCTGCACGCACATTTTCCCCTATTGTTAACAACGTTATTAGTGTAGTAAAATTTGTTACAATTCATGAATCATGACTAATACTTTATTATTAACTATAATCTATAATTTGCATTTAAGGTTTACTCTTTATATTGTACAGTTCTGGGAGTCTTGTCAAGTGTATAATGGCTGCATCCACCATTATGGTGTCATACGTAATAGTTTTAGTGCTCTAAAAATTCCATATTTCATCTATTCAGAGCCCTCTCCCTCACTCTGAGCTCTTGACAACAACTGATTTTTTTACTGTCTCTATAGTTTTATCTTTTTGAGAATGTAGAAGCATGGAATCATACATTATGTAGCCTTTTCAGCTTGCTTTCTTTCACTTAACAGTATGCATTTAAGGTTTCTTTATGTCTTTGTAGCTCATTGCTTTTTATTGCTGAATAAACAACTCTGCAATTGTATGAATGTATGATAACTTATTTTATCCATTCACATATTGACAGATACTCTAGTTGCTTTCAAACTTTAGCAATTATGAGCAAAGCTTCTATAGACATTTGTGTAGAGGTTTCTGTATAGATGTCAGTTTTCAATTCATTTGAGTAAATACCAAGGATAGTCATTGCTGGATCTTATGGTAAAAGTGTGTATGTGTATATATATATACGTATTTTGCTTTGCAAGAAAGTACCAAAATGACTTTAAAAGTGGTTATACCATTTTGCATTTCAGCCAGCAATGAATGGGGATCCCTCTTGATTCACATCTCAATCAGTATCTGGTCTTTTCAATGTTTGGTTTTTTTGCCATTCAATCAGTGTGCACTGGTATCTCGTTTTAATTTAGAAGTCCTTAATACATATGATGCTAATTGTTACTACCTGTATTATCTTCTTTGTAAGGTATTTATTCAGATCTTTTGTCTATTTTTGCTTTTGTTTACTTTTGAATTTTAAAGGTTCTTTATACTTAAAACTCTTTTGGTACCTGAAATACTCACCATACCCTGGACAATGTCATTGTAAGTTTATGTGCACAATTTTAAATGCTCTCCAGGAAGATTGTATCAAGTTATATTGTCTTAATGATGTATAGCAGTACCCATTTTCATACATCCTTGCCAGCGCTAAGTGTTATCATTTCTTTTTTATCTCTGATAATTGTCTATAGATGAATTTAAGGGGAAGCTAACAAAATGAACTTTAATTTCTCAGATACACATTTATGAGATTGTCCTGTTTTGGACTGAAGCAAGAGAAGTATAAATTCAGTACATGAACTAAGAAAATATTTACTAGGTATAAAATAAATACTGGACCTATATGATTAAGAAGGCAAGCGAAGTTGTACACTAAAATTTATGGTGGGAGACACAGATCTTAGATACTTTAAATTCTATTGATGGGATGCATGAATAAACTAACAGATTAATAGCAACAACAACAGATAATTTATTAACACTCAAGAAACAATTGTTTAGCATCTTCTCTTTGGGGAAAGAACATTGAACAATTGAACAGACAACAATATTCATCTTGGAGATCTTGCATTCTAGAAATAATTCTATAATACATAAGTAAATTTTGGAATAATTGTGCTATGTAAGTCAGTTGATCTCGGTAATGGAATTATGTGTCAGATGGGGAAAGGATTAAAAGGACTTGCGGAGAATTACTATGAGATGTATCACAAATAGTGCAATATCTCCAAGGAAGTAACAATTGCTGAGATTTGAGTGAGAGTAAGGAGGCATCTATTTGCAAGATCACAGACAGGCAGGAAGAACATTTGTGCAAAGTCTATAACGCAGAAACTAATGTGCATTTCTGAAGTGAGAGACAAATTTAATAGGCTGATATGCCTTTTAAAGGCCCAGAAAGCACTGTCACGCTTGCTTCGGTTTAAAAGAGAGGCATGGGCCAGTGCACCCAAGGCTATGCAAACCTAGGTAAGAAACGTATAAATAAAAGGGGTATTTTTAGTTTTATATCTATAATTATATAATATTTTGTCTCTAAAATCCATATTTGTAAAATGTGTTCTGTATGTATGAGTTTACATGTATGCATCTGTATATTTGTGTTTCTGGAAACAACCACTTAATGATAGAAATGAAAGAATAGGTACTAAGATCACTCTGGAACCAACTGTCATTGAGTTTTTCATATGATTGACTGATTTTTCTGAATCAGTGTTCTAAATAATGTTATGAGCATAGCCAATTGATTGGTCACCCAACAGTAGACAGGGAGCATAAAGCCAAGGCCAGGGAAGTCATAATACGGAATAAGGTAATTAGGTAGCAATATATCTGATGGTAGAGAAAAGGCAAAAACAGAGCATGGCATGATACTGAAATGTCAAGAAAAGGATCACACGAAACAGTACATCAGAATTCAATCCAGTGACTGAGAGTGTTGGGAATGTAACTGTTTTTATATGTAATCATTTTGTTCATTTTTTTCTGTGATAACTAATTTATGTTTTTCTAATTTTCTTTATTCATGAAACTAAAATAAATAAATAAATACATTCAGTCGATTTTGCATTCTCACCCATTACCTGTGTCTGTATTTAAGATTCAAGCACGGGCTTACAATATATCAAACCATAAGGGAATAAGGCAAAACGAAAGGCCTTCAGAGACATCTGTCCATGCTTTCATCTTCATGTGCATTATCTAGTCTAGACTTTGAGCATTATTCCATACAAATTAACCAAGTTCCCATCTACAGTTCTTTTTACATCTGTTAGTCTCTTCCTGCATGACGTTAATCCTAGGAGCACATGACTTTTCCTTGGTTTATTAGGAATCCATTGGACATCAAGCTGCTTTGGGACTCTTTCTAAGGTTCAGCCTTCTTATACCTTTAAGCTCTCGCCAAGTGTCAGAAGTACTCATAAATGAACATAACTCCCCTTTTCTCGTAAATTATTTAATCTATCTGTATCTTTCTTTGATTGGTTTTGCTCTTCCTCTGGAATTCAGCCTCAGAAAAAGGAACTCACCACTTATTGTTTTCCTTTTGCATGGTTCTTCCCCAAATTCCCTGCATCTCAGGAAATCCTTTTCCCTTTTCTAGACTCATGGATGAGAAGCATTGTCTGTCTGTCAACTTGTCCCCCTTCCCCTCCAATTCTATTTTCTTCATTATAAATTCTTGCATTCCCCAGGAGGGCCTAGCCTTGAAAATTTAAAAATGTATTTTTTGTGTTCTCTCCTTTTTGTTGTCATATCCCTCCCTTGAAGGAAGCTATATAAATTAGTAGGAATGGCTGTAGTGGGGGAGTGATGACTATTTGGGCTGGCAGCATGGGGGTAAAAGAATTTACCAAGACAGTTGTAGGTAAAGAAAAGCAGATTTATTATAGAAAGTATGAAAATGCATTACAAGAAAGCAACAGGCAGTTCAGCATGAGAGAAGTTGACTGCCAGGAGACAAAGTCTTGCTGAGGATTTTATAGAAAGGGAACTGGGAACTTGCATTCTTCTGTCAGTGGGATGCTTGATAAATTGAGGCATTTGATGGTAAGCAGGAAGTTTGTAAGTTATGGACGTTATTTGTTCAGGAGGGCTATATGTCCTGGTCCATAAAGGAAAACATCTATAATTCATTTGCTTCCTCTTTTTGTTTATATGTCTTGAACCATGAAGAAAGGCATATTTATAGCTTATTTACTTTATCTCTTTGCTTTCCCCTGGTCCTGCCAGCCTGACTCCTTTTCCCTAATTAGGAGTCCACACTGGCACCTGGTTAATGTTGTTGAAGAGGTGAGAGAGCAAGGAACAAGGGTCTAAAGGACATGTACAATGCAAGAAGAAAATCAGTGAATTATACTAAAATATTTTTTGTCATAACAATCAATAATATGGCATGATGAGATCCTAGATTAGGGCATAACCTGGAAAATATTTCTCTTAAATATGAGCCACATTTGCAAAGAATTGAAGGATCCACTTTAATATATCATTTGAAACGTTACCCTTCGAATATGGCAAATTTATAATTTTTTATACATAGAAGTTTTAATCATAAAAAGTCACCATGTGAAATTAGAGATATGTTCTGTTTCATTATAGTAACCATTTTACTATCTATATGTGTTATATAACAAGATGCTGTAAACTTCAAGTATACACAATAAAACTTATCAAAACACAGCAGAAGAAAAAAGTGGTGCCAATACTGAAGTGCACTGAATTCTTAAGATTTAAAAATAAGTACAAATAATTATATATTTTTTAAAAAATTGAAATAAAAATTCAAGGGTTTTTTTTTTGTATTTTCAAGGTTCAATATATTATAAAAAGAATTCTTTTTTTTTTTTTTTCCTGTTTGGTAGTCATTTGAATATAATATACTAGTTTGTAAAACATCTTATAAATAAATATAATTTAATTCACTTCCAATGACAGCAACATCTTGAGAAGAAAACAAGATATGGATTTATTCAAAGAATTTACTTTTATATCTAGGAAACTACAGATTTAGTAGACTTTTTTCTAAAGAACATTTGATCACAAGATTCATAGTTAGAGGAAAATTCCCACATTTAATCCGTTACTCTCTTTTAGCTTATGCCTCACAGCAAACCACTCTTGAAAGTTCCTTGTACAGTCTAGTTAGATGTATATTTTTAATTTAAAAAATAAAACATTTACAATGAGTAAAGGAGCTAATTAAAGAAATATATAAGGGAAGGATATAACATTATCTTGTTAAGTATAATTGATATCACAAATATTATTTGAAAGGTCAAAAAGCACTTCAAAACTGTTGAATCAAGTACCAAGCAATTAATTCATCTAATATAATTATATGTATTTAGCAAATGATATATTTTAATCATTGTAGTGAAATTCATATTTCATTATGCAAAACAAATTTAGAAAGGCACATGTTGCTGTGTAGTACAATTTTGTAATTGAGTCACAATGAAATCAATTTTTGCAATCAGCCAATATTTATAGCTAGTTTTCACTTTTTAAGTATTATTATTAAAAAGTCTTAATTTTTTATATTCGATAAATATTAATCTGGTACCTGAAACGTGCCAGAATGTGCTGAACTAAGGATGAACTTCAGAGATGAACCAGGCACAATCTCCCTTCTCAAGTGTAAGTCTAGTATATGGTTTACATAAGATCAATATTTTTTTAAAAAGTATAATAAATGATAAAATAGAGCAACTTAGAAGACTTTATGAGATTTCTGCAAGAGACATCTAATTCAGGCTGAGATAAGAAGGAGAATTGAAAAATGTTTCCAAATGGAGGTGATATTTGACTAATTAGTGTAGCATTACCTACGAAATGAAGAAGGGGTGGGTCAAAAAAAGGGTGTCAGACAATAAAGCTTAGAGGCAAGAGAAATCTTGGCATATTTCAACAACTCTAACTAGGTGAGAATAGCCATAAACTAAAATATATATGACTTTCTAGTGAGAAATAAGGCTGAAAAATGCTGGCAGAGACCAAACACAAAGAACCTTTTTAGTATGAACTAAAAAGCTTGAACTTTATTTTGAAGCTTTCCTCATTAGTTTTAATAATGACTGGACATGATCTGAATGGTGTTTTAATCTATTTTCAAAATGGAACTTCATCTGGAGATACTTAAAACAGATTGAAAATAAGAATTTAGTGAAATCAAGTGAAAAACCAAACAAGAAGTGGACATTTGGAGATAAGAGGAGTTAGCAGTCTATAGGAGCAAGTAGATAGTGTGAGATTTCGCTTATGTATTGTCTTAAGCAGGATCTCAGGAAAGTAGTTAAAGCTAATTATATACTTGGCTTAAACAACAACAATCATTAAATAATTTAACATGCTGCAGGCAAGCAGAATAAAGCAGGTGGAAGTGAGCAAGAGAAGGTGCAACCTCCAAGGATTCGCTTTAGCAACTAACTAGAGGGATTGGGAGGTAAAATTTAAGGTGTGTACAGGTATCCTTTTACCAAGGGTGAAAGGGAGAGCTTATTGGTACATGCTCAAGGGGAAAATTAAGCAGTAGTTTTTTTGAAGGTCATGAAGAAATCTCAGAGATTCAAACCTTCCCTAGACTTCAGGCAAAGCGGTTTGGTTTAGTGCAGTGTTCCTCAGATTTTGGTCTCCAAAAATAATTAATAATCCAAAAGTGCTTTCATAGATATGGCTATATCTATTGATATTTATTCTATTTCATATCCTATGAAATTAAAGTTGAGAAATAAAAAATATATTATTAATTTTTAAATGAAAATCTAGTGCATATTAACCCAAATAATGCATTTTTGTGAAAATAATATTTTTCAAAACACTGAGAAATGTAGCATTGTTTTGCAATTTTGCAAATATCCTTATCTGTCTAAAAGGAAGAAAGCTGTATTTGCATATCCACTTCTGCATTCAGTATCTTCAGATGAATTGTTTTGTTTGAAATGTGTAATAAAAATCTAGCCTCACAGAGTTATGTAGTAGGAAAATAGTCTTTTCAAATCATTGTGGATATACTCCTCTGATGTTATGCACAAACTCACCAAGTAGTTGTTTTTTGTTTTGTTTTTGTTGTTGTTGTTGTTGTTTTTTGAGACAGAGTCTTGCTCCGTTGTGAGACTCCAGGTTGGAGGGCAGTGGCACGATCATGGCTCACTGCAGCCTTGACCTCCTAGGCTGAAGAAATCATCCTACCTCAGCCTCCTGAGTAGCTACGACTACAGGTGTGTACCATCACACCTGGCTAATTTTTCTTTTCTTTTTCTTTTTCCTTTTTTTTTCTTTTTTCTTTGTTTTTTTTTGTGTTTTTTTTTTTTTTTTTTTTTTGTGAAGACGGAGTCTCACTATCTTACCCAGGTTGGTCTTGAGCTCCTGGACTCAAGCAATCCTCTTGTCTCAGCCTCCCAGAGTGCTGGGGTTACAGGCATGAGCCACTGTCCCAAGCCTAGTAGTTGATTATTAAAGATTAGTTGTAATGTAAAATCTGAAACCATATCAAGAAATGTTTCATAATCTGTTCCATTACATTTATTTCACTTCAACTTAGAATGAACCTTTAACATGTTCATAATCTTGTAATATTATGCATTTGTCATTTGACAAATATTTGACATTCACTGGTCTGGTAAATGCATTTAAAAAAAAAATGTCAGGAAAAGTAATCATGAGAAATGCCCTGACCACTCCACTCTGCAAGGTGTGGGCTGTGCATTGTGACTTTCTTCCAAAGAGTACCCTATGAGAAAGGATGGTGGGGAAATGGGGTTTGGAGGAGAATAACTTTACATTAGAAAAACGTGACAAGCACTACCTCAGTCAGGTAATCAAGCTCAACCTAAAAAATCATTAATTATGTTTAAAGTATATAAACGTGATATGATGTGCTAAAAATGGCCCATCACATTTGTAGTCTTCCTGTCAATGACCCATATTCCCTGTCTTATCATGAAAAAACATTGTAAACCCCAATAGTGGGACAGTCTGTCAAACACCTGATCATACTTTTCAAAATTGTTGAGGTCATCAGGAACCATGAAAAGTTAAACCTGCTACAACCAAGAGACGTATAAACAAACTTGACAACCAAGCTTAATGTGGTATTCTGGAACAGAAAAAGGACATTACATAAAAGCCAAGGAACTCTAAGTAAATTTGAATTTCAGTCAATAATAATAATCGATATTGCTTTGTTGATTGTAACATGTATAATACAAATGTAAGTTAATAATAGGGGAAACTGGATGTAGGGCACAGGGGAACTTCTCTTACTATTTTCCATTTCTTTTTCTGCAAATTTAAAATTGTTTTAAAAAATATAGCCTAAGAAACCATGTTTTAAAAATCCTCCCTGAATAAAGACTATAATTCCTTTATACATTATTCACCAAAGGATATATAGGACATAAATCTTTTAGGGGACTAAATTCAAGTCATCACATCAGTTTGTATTAACTTGTCTGTTTTTCCCAAATTGATCTATAGATTGAAACAATCTATTTATTTATAATAGACAATTTATAATTTATAATAAACTATTTATAAATAAAATCTAAACATATTATTTTATGAATATCAGCAAACTGATTCTAAGGTTTGTATAGACAGGCAAAATACCCAGACTGGGTAACACCATATTGCAAGAGAAGAAGAAAGTCTGACAACTGACACTATTAAATATTAATACTTAAAATAAAGCTCAAATAATCAAGATAGTATAATATTGGCAAAAGGAGACCAACGAAACTGATAGAGAACCTGGAAATAGACCCACACAAATATAGTCAACTGATCTTTGACAGAAAAGCAAAGGCAATTCACTAGTCTTTCCAATAAATAGTACCTGAACAGCTAAACATCCACATATAGAAAAAAAAAAATCTATACACAAACCTTACATCTTTCACGAAAATTAAAACAAAATGTATCATAAATCTAAATGTAAATCCGATACTATAAAACACAGAGGATAACAGAAGAAAATCTAGGAAACCTTGGGATTGGTGATGACTCTTTAGATACAACATTAAAAGCATGATCCATGAAAGAAAAAAATCAGTAAGTTGGACTTCATTAGATTAAAATCTCTGTTCCGCAAAAGATACCATTAAGAGGATTAAAAAGATAAGCCAAAGGCTACAAGAAAATCCTTGCAAAAGATGTATCTGACAAAATGGGTTCAAAATATACAGTTGACCCTGTGGGGGATAGGGGAATGAGTCTTCCTGCAGTTTAAAATTTATGTATAACTTTTGACTCTGAAAACTTAACTTCTAATAGCTTATTGTTGACCAGAAGCCGTACTAATAGCATAAACACTCTATTAATGCATATTTATATGTTATATGCATTATATACTACATTCTTAGAATAAAATATCTAGGAAAAGTTATTAAAAATTATAAGAGAAAATATATTTACCATTTATTAAGTGGAAGTGGATCATGATAAAGACCTTCATCCTTACCATTGTCACATTATGTTGGCTGAGGGCAAGGAAGAAGAGATGCTGATCTTGCTGTCTCAAGAGTAGCAGAGGCAGAAGAGGTGAAAGAGGTGGAAGGAGGGGCAGGAGAGGCAGGAAAGGCAGAAATACATCATAATTTATTTCTGGCTTCTTTGCTTTCTCATTTCTTTAAAGAGATTCCTGTATCAATCCTTCCACCATTTACTTTGGTTTCACTACCTGTATCATTAAAAAGTCCAGACTGTAAAAGAAGCCAAAAGCAATCTTAGATAATCTGAACCCTTCTGCCAAGTTGTCTAATGTCAATTTGTTTTCTGGCACTGCTTTTACATCTTATTCCTTACTCTCTGGCACTTGTTCAGAAGCATTCATCTCCATCAAGTCATCCTCTGTTAATTCCTCTGGTGTGGTGTCTATTAGCTCTTAGGTTTCTCCAAGGCGTATGTCTTAAAACTCTTTACACTGCAACTTTTTTTTTTTTTTTTGTCACATGCATAGTTTCTTTCATGATTTTCTTGATTGACTCTTTCACAAATCCTACAGGCACGAACAACGACTGAACAGTTTCCTCCAGCAAGAATTTATTGTTTCAGGTTTGATTTGCTTTTATGGCTTTTTATGTAACAGCAATAACATTTTTAATGATGTAATCCTATCAGACATTCATGAAGCTCTCTCTTTTGAGGTTCTCTTCCATAGTACATAGTATCTTACATAGATCCTTTCCAGAGAGTACCATTTGTAATGAGCCTTAAAGGTCCTTATGAGCCCCTGATCGAGAGGCTGAATTAGAGATGCTGTGTTTGGGGGCAATATTGAACTCATGGGGTTCTTGGTGTCCACAGGCACTGTCCAAAATCAAAAGTACTTTAAAAGGCAGTCTCTTACTCACAAGGTACTTCTCATCTTTAGGGACAAAACATTGAAGGAACTAATTCAGAGACTATGTTCTCATTGTCCAGGTCTTCTTTTTGTACAATCAAAAGACTGGCAACTGGTGTTTATCTTTTGCTTTCAAGGCTCAGGTATTAGCAGCTTTATAGTTAAGGTCAATCCTAATGATAAAACTTATTGCATTTACATGAAACAGTAGAGTTAGCCTTTCCTTTCCTGGCTTAAACCCTGGGGCTAGCTTCTCTTCCTTACTAATAAATATCCCTTGTGCAATTATTTTTTCCAGAATAGGATACATTAATCTGCATTAAAAACCTGTGTAGGTAAGTATGCTTTCTCCTCAATGAGTTTCTTTTTTTTTTTTTTTTTTTGAGACGAAGTCTCACTCTGTTGCCCAGGCTAGAGTCCAGTGGTGTGATCTCGGCTCACTGCAACCTCTGCCTTGCGGGTTCAAACAATTCTCTGCCACAGCCTCCTGAGTAGCTGGGATTACAAGTGCCTACCACCATACCCGGCTAATGTTTATATTTTTAGTAGAGATGGGGTTTCACTATCTTGGCCAGGCTGGTCTTGAAATCTTGACCTTGTGATCCACTTGCCTCGGGCTCCCAAAGTGCTGGGATTACAGGCATGAACCACCATGCCTGGCCCTCAGTGAGTTTCTTATTGATAGCTGGGGACTTGTCTGATGCCTCTTGCTTAGCAGAACTGCTTCTCCTATTATCTGGACATTTTTAAAGCCAAAACTGTTTCTAAAATTATCAAACCATCCTTTGCTGGCATTAAATTCCTTAGCTTTAGATCTTTTACCTTTTTTTTTTAAGTTGTCATGTATTTACTTTGCTTTGTTTTGAATCATGTTGGTGTCTACAGATATGCCTTTCTTATAGCATTCCTACACTCACATACAAGCTAACTTTTCATTGCAAGATCAAAGGACATTTTGCCAGCCTGGGCAACATAGCAAGACCTCCATCTCTACAAAAATGTTTTAAAAATTAGCTGGGCACCTGTAGTCCTAGCTACCCAGGAGGCTGAGATGGGAAGGCAGCTTGAGTCTAGGAGGTCAAGGATGCAGGGAGGGTCGCTTGAGCCTAGGAGGTCAAGGATGCAGTGGGCCATGATTGTGCCACTGCACTCCAACCCGAAGGACAAAGCAAGACTGTCTCAAAGAAAAAAAAGGTATTTTGCAAAAAGTGCATGGTTTTCACAACTACTAGCATAATGATGGCAGTGACAGCCTCATGTATTTCATTTTTTTTCTTACAATGCTTCTTTTGCTGAATTCATTCCTCTTGAAATGACAAGCAACTGCAGCTTCAGACCTCAATCTATAGTACATATTAAGCAATTCAGCTCTTTCTTGTAATGTCACGACTTTTCTCTGCTTCTTAGGAGCACTTCCAGCATCTCCAGTGGCACTTTACATGGGTTCCATGGCATTATTCAAAGTTTATAATATTGCACTAACATGATGAAAGAGACACAGAACTCTGACAGGTCGCTTTTTTACCGTGATATGCAATTTACTGAAGAGACACACTGCTCACACAGAGATAATGAGTATCACATGGCATTTTTAGCAGATACTCGCAACACTTGAGCGCATCAGATAGCAACAGAAGGTGGCTATGAGATTATTACAGTAGTACAGTATGCACTACAGTTAATTTTATGCAGTTGTGATTTAATACTTCATCTTTATGATTTGTTTACATTTCTCTTGACTGAATAACCCCAGGTATGGTCTTTAAGTGTCTGTGTGTAATTTATAATAAATTTTAACTTTTAGCAATAATTGTGTACATATTTTGTGGTAGTAAATGATACAATAGACTATTATCAACATACATACATGTTATGCATTAATGACATATGTAACTTTTTCTGAAATTTTTTATATTGTTAGGCTTTTCCTAAAAATTGGCTCTTAGGATTATACATGGCAGCCACCACAGAAAATTTTCTGGCCTAAGATTCCAACAGAAGGAAGAGAGAGATAAAAACAAACAAAATAAACACATGAAATATGTAAATTTAGTTAGGGTAAGCAGCCTTAAGTATGTCAATGGAATAAAATTCTTAATGAATCACAGTCCTATATAATAACCTGATAATACAATTGTATTGAATTATCAAAATAGAAAGCTGAAATAGGAACCATGCACTTTAAGAAAATGTTTTAAAACAACTCTTATATAAATACTTAGAGTAAAAAATTTACATTTAAATGTTGAGTTTCAGTTGCCTAGATAATTCAGTTATGTGGAAAAACTACTTATTATATTGTTATAAATAATCATGCTGAAATTCTGTGCCCTTTTTTGAAACAGGGTAAAAAGAATCAACTTTTTTCAAATGTGTCTGGTATTTTAGCAACTTATGGCTTAAGTTATCTGTCATGATTTTATTGAAAAATTACTAGAAATAAAACATAACCTCATATAGATTTACTCTGTGGCTATTTTGTAGTAGTTCAAGAAGTACATCTTTAAAACGTATCGTTGAACACTATTCCTGCTGCTTTAAGCAAAAGAGTCAGCCAGAAAATAGAAGAGGAAGCTGACTTCACATTGAGGGAAGATGCTAGATCCCTAGGAGGAATAATGTAAACCCTGTCCTGAAGGCAACAGCCCTTAGGACGAAAACATACAGAATCAAGAATGATGCTCTTTCTTGCCTGAAGGCAATTCATCATCTATTTATTTACATCGTAAACTCTCAAAGTCCTCTGCAACTGAGAAAACATCCAATTAAAATAGTTGACTGTCAAGAAAATCAAAATTCTCTATGCATTACCTTCTGGGAAAATATGAAGAGTCTATTTTATTTTTTCTAAATCTACTTACTGCAAGTTTTATAGATACAGCCTTTACCTTTCAATCAATCTGCCTGTCTGTATGCATTAGTATATGTGTGTATACATGTAGTGGTGATAAATAAATGATAGATAGATGATCGACAGAAGATACATAGATTGATAGCTAGCTAGCTAGCTAGATATAGATAGGCAGATAGGTAGGCATATCCATAAAGTTCTTGTATCTAGATAAAGTCATTTTAACACATGATCGCTAACCTCCATTGATAAAATAACCACTGCCTACCATGCTTCTCCTCTAATACTTTCTAAATAGCACGTTTTGTGGTTCAAGGTGTGAGCCCGAGTGGGAGCCAGGGCCATTGGTGTCACAAATAATCAAGGCCACTTTTTGTGGCTTTGCCGTGCCCTGTGATACACTCTTTGGGCTACTGATATTGCTGTATGATATTGCCTTCCCTTTCTAGGCTCAGAGTTCAGCCTGTGCAGAGAAGCCCTGCGTCCAAGGGATTCCTTATGAAGTGGACTGGGAGTTTCACCTCATGGCCCCCTCTCCTTCCCTGAGTAGATATGCAAGCCTAGGTCTAGGGTAGAGCGAGTTCGTAAAACAACTTCAGACTGGATTCAGGACAACTAAGTCTTTTGGATATCTAGTCTCTCTGGCTGTTTAGTTTGTGACAGATTCCTGTTTTTGCTATGGGAACTTTTTTTCTCTCAGGCTCCACTTAAGGCTTGAATCGCATGTCTTGGCATTGTAGTTATGACTTGATGCTTTAAATCTGTGCTCCAAAGTAATATACTAAAATGACGAAGTTGTATTCAGTTTTTCTCTATATATTGTATTATACTATTTATAACATATAGATGATTTTGTTTGGAGGAAACGCAATTAATTATCCTGTATTCAAACTCTCTTTTGGTGTGAATTTCAGAAATATTATTATTTTTTTAATTATGTTAGGATTCTCTATGTGAAAACATGTCAATCTGCAATGACATGATGTAATGTTTTGATGTTTATCTTGGGCCGAGTTTAATTTTTACTCTCTTTGATTTAAACACTCTAAATGTTTATATTTCAACTGATTGAGTAAGTGGAATTATGTCACACCGACACCATCTAGTCAGTAGTAGAAATTGCATTCAAACACAGTCTCTATGCCTTAATAACTCTATCTCTGCGACCATGTAGCACCTTCTTCAGTAACACCAGGGGCTTCCAGAACTTTGCTTGTATCTCTCCACCACGTGGTTCCCATCAGAGACAGAAACCTGTGCCAGACAGCGTGTTGCATGAGCAGATGCAGTCCCACACTATAACTATTTATTCCTTCCAGAGACAGCACACACATGTTCACAAAGTTCACATAACTTTTAAGCGATTAAGCCAGGATTCGATTCAAGTACACTAATTCTAGACTTTTCATCCTTGTCTACTCTGCTCTTCTATGTAGAGTGATAAATATATGCATACATACAAACTGAATTTTAGTTTTTAAAATGTACTTCATTTCAGAAAAATGAAGTAGTTTTAAAGTTTAAACATTGTTTTCAGCAAGTATTAACGAATAGGATATAAGAGATTTCATATTCACAACACTTTTTTTTTCCAGAAAGGGAAATACTAAACATTTTCTTTAACTTTAACTCATAAAAGGCTTTTTATTCAAATTTATCAAGAGACAGTGACATTATAACCTACATGGCCAGGTTAGGGGTTTCTTAAAGATGTGGACCTGCAAAGGGGTCATTTGAAACTGGGACCTGCGGCCAGGCATAGTGGCTTATACCTGTAATTCCAGCACTTTGGGAGGTCGAGGCGAGTGGATCATTTGAGCTCAGGAGTTCAAGACCAGCCTGGCCAACACAGCGAAACCCCGTCTCTACTAAAAATACAAAAATTAGTCAGGTGGGTATTGACACACTCCTGTAATCCCAGCTACTTGGGAGGCTGAGGCAAGAGAATTGCTTGAGCCTGGGAGGCGGAGGTTGCCTGCAAGCCAAGATAGTGCCACTGTTCTCCAGTCTGGGTGATGGAGAGACCTTGTTTCTAAAAGAAAAAAATAAAAAAGAAAAAGAAACTGGGACTTGAAACCGATCACTGCAATACCCTGAATATTAATCAGCACCAAGGCAACATGAATCCGCCCATTTTAATATTCTTTCCAGATTTATTAAATATGAAAACTACATTTTTTCATTTAGGTCAAAACAATCATAACTCAGAGAATATTTAACTCCAAAACACACATATCATGTGACTTCATAGTACATTATTATGATATTCCATTGAAACAATGTCTAGGACTTGAGGAGTTTTGGAAACCAAATGGAAGATTAAAATATATATTTAAATCAGGGTTTCTCAATGCTGGCACATGGATGTTTTTGACTGAATAATTCTTTATTGTGGAGGTCTTTCCTGTGCATTGCAGGATGGTTAGCAGAATTCTTGGCATCCACCAACTAGATACCAATAGCATCTCCCTCCAAGATGTAGCAATAGAAAATGTCCCGAAGCATTGCCAAATGTCTTCTAGGGCACAAAATCAGCCCTGGTAAAGAACCACTCTTCCAAATGTTTATATCTGTGCAAACAATAAGCAAACTAACTAAAATTTTCTCATAAAGAAATGGTACAGTTTCATGGGAAAAATTCTCTCTTAAAGTATTAGCCCTGAAGGGATAGTTAATATGTTATTGTAAATAATTGAGAACATTATATGAAATATACTGTTATTAAAAATATATAAATATGCAACATATGTATAAGATAAAGGTAATAAAGTTATAATTTAATTTGTATGTACTGATAGAATTTTTCTGTCAAACACATCAAAGGCTTTATTTTCTTACTCCATATTACTCAGATTTTAATTTTGCTTTGATTTTCAAACCAAGATTACATATGTGGTTAGAGCATGTACTTCTAGGTAGAGGCATATCTATTTTAAGGAAGATTTAATTCAAAGGAATCATTAATTTACTGACAATGTCAGAGAGGTAGATTGTTCTGTGGAAGTCTTTATAACTAGTTAAATAGATTTAAGTGCAAACTATATAATATCTCATATATAAGATGAACTCTCATCCAAAATTAGTGACTTAATAAAGATTCAGTGGAAATTTGACCATGAATATTTCAATGTTCTTTTTCTCTACTATTTTATTCTCCTTTGTGTATGACATAAATGACACATTAACAGCAGCAAGTCTCTAGTCTATTGGAATCTCTAGTAAAAGACACTTCATTTATCCTGATGATCACACTTCCTTTTATAAGCCAGTTGCCCTTGACCAGATCTTCTTCTGACCCCTATCTTAAATGACAAACTCTGTTTCTTGATGTTATTTCAATGGTCTGCCTTTATTATTTATGACCCTAGATAGGTAATTACAGCTCAGTATTGTAAGCAGACAGAACAGAACATTGTGGGCTTTGAAGAATCACATCAGCAGTGGAGCTTCCTCTGTCACTGCTGCAGATCATTAATGCTGAAGCTATTGATTCTTTAGTCAAACTATGGCAAGTCCAGAGCTTGACACGACATCATTAGTAAATGCTTTGTAAGTAGAGAATTTGCTCTGGTTTACTTTTGTGTTGGTTTCTTAAGACCAGTGGATAATGTCTAGCCTTTAAATGCTTTATGTTTACATACAGAAATAGCTAACACATTCTTGTCATCTATCATTTAGTAAACAGTATTGTCCATTTCTTTTTCTTGCTTCTACTTTATCATATTAAAAATCATCAGCTTCTTAATTCAGTGAGTATTAACTTTTCTAGAACGTGTTATAGCACATGCCTACAATGTCTAGCATAGTATGTACAAAAATTAGTCAGTAAATACTATATGACTGTACAGAATTTCAGAGCAAAAAAAAGAAACATTTAAGAAACCATGCGCTTGTACACACACACACACACACATATACATATATATATATACACACACACAGGTTTTTAAAACTGTACAAGTTTATGAACTGCAGAAAATGGATTACAAAAAGAGCATGAGGTCAGGTTTTCAGAAAATAATGCTGTCCATCAAAGTAATTTTCAGCTTTGGATTGCCACACATATTTCTATGTTTCGTGAAATCCCTAAGATTCTTTCTACCATTTAAAAATATGTTCATAATTCTCTGTTATGGATTGTTATTATCCATTGTCAAATTTGGGCCCTGTGAAGTAAAATAGCATACATTTCATTTCACCTTAGATGAAATGGTTCCCCTGATTGAAGTGACCAAACTCACCCATATGTGCCATTTTGAAACCTCAATAAAGGTTTAAGGATGTAGTGTTAGTTTTAGTTAGTTAAAATTTGTTAGTTTTATTTATTTTTTTCTATCAACAGATTGCTAATATACTGTTTTCCACAATTCATCCAGGGAATCATATTAAAACTTTTAATTATTTAATTAGTCTATTATGTAACAAGCTGATCCTTGATGAGAAAGAGTGAAGGGCAACCATATTTAATGCCTGTGGAAGGCATTTATTAGGATAAGTATTTGAAGTGCCTCCATATGCATACTATTATAGTTGAGAAGGAAATTAATTAAAAAGAAAAATAATACACATTTAATGTAAGCTGCTGTTGAGTACAGGAAGCTTCAAAAGCTAAATTCCTTGCAAAGTTGCTGCTTTATTAAATGATAATTTAGGCACATGCATAGCATAAAACAAAAGTCAAATAATGCCCTAACAATGCATTTCATCAGACTCTGGCAACAAGAAGCATGTAATTGAGTCATATTACCTCATCTTGGAGGGGAAAGACACAAAAGCCATCTCATCATTCTTTTCATTCTTTCTTTTTTGTTTTTATTTTATTTTATTTTATTTTATTTTATTTTATTTTATTTTTGAGACAGGGTCTCACTCTGTCACCCAGGCTGGAGTGCAGTGGCGCAATCTCAGCTCGCTACAACCTCCACCTCCCAGGTTCAAGGGATTCTCCTATCTCAGCCTCCCCAGTAGCTGGGACTACAGGCAAGTGCCACACGCACCGGTAATTTTTATACTTTTTTGGAGAGACGGGGTTTAACCATGTTGGCCAGCCTGGTCTCAACCTCCTGACCTCAAGTCAAGTAACCCACAAGCCTCAGCCTCCCAAAGTGCTGGGGTTACAGGCGTGAGCCACTGCACCACACCATCTTATCATTCTTTATGTGTGAAGTTGATGAAGCTGAAAGAGTTGTGCTGACTTATGCAGTATCATACAGCATACGGCCAACCTCTGTGACTCTTGGTTTAACAATCTCTTTATATACCAGTGTGAAAACTGTAGCCAATAATCCTGACCTTCCTTGTATGAACTTTAGCATACAAGTCAATTAAGAAGATCAAACTTTAATATACATTGTCATTGCTTTCTAATAAAAAAACTTTATTTTAAAATAATATCTGGTTGTTTACAGTTTTTAAAAAGATAAAACACAAATTTAACTGGAATCACACTAACATTTGACTATGGAGTCAATTTGCTATGGAATTAATGGAGTTTAGAAAAATAGTTCCCTGATCTAAGAACAAACTATCTCTCCATTCATGGATAAGCTCAATTATTATAGAAGTGCTTTTCCTTAGTGTAATACTGTATGTGTGTATGCTATGCTGGCTACCATTACCCGTCCTGAAAGAGAGTGTAGACTCAGCGTTGCAAGTTATTTTGCCGTGACATCAACACAGTATGCTACATATATGTCAAGGAGAGTTGAACAGATTGGTCTGTACTTTTGGCACTACTTTTATTTAATATGACACTGTAAGAAAGTTTCTTACTCTTTCTCAGCTTCAATTTATTCATCATTATGATGTGGATCATTAACACTGTATTCTGGTTTCTTATAATAATTAAATATGCCACTTTCTATAAAACCCTCATATTACTACCTCAATTAATAACAATGATTATCAGTATGTTATATTTCTACTATCATCATTATTGTAATTACTAAATATTTTGTAGAACAATTGTTTTTAGATGTGGGGTAGGGGAATGTGATCTCCCTTTAAAATCTGATAAAATAATTTGATTCTATTGACTTGGCTCAAATTAACAGAGATGCACAAATTTTTGGACAATTATGGGGAATATTTAGATGCCCTAAACTTCATTGACATTTACAGTTAGGGAATGGACATTAGTCTGAGAAGTCCCTATTCAAACAAGTTTTGACTACAATAAGGTGAGAAGAACATGGGAACTTTATATGAACATCATCAAAAGACAGAGGAAGGGTTGGAAACCTGCCTGTAACTCTAAAGATGGAGGAGATAGCAATGTGTAGATGAATGACAATGAATTTAGAATCAAACAGATTTGGGCTCTGCTGTGAATGATGAAACAGGATGCTGATATGAACAAATATTAGATGACATTTAGCAATCACATTCCGGCCAGCCAACTCCAGGCAAACAAAACTCTGTTCCTGACCAGTCATTTGTTATGATATAGTTTCTGAGAAATATGTGTCGAAAACCATATCAGAGAAAGCAAGGCACCCCTACATATTATTTGGGACTTTGGCCTCAACAGCCAGTAATGCAATCCAGTAGGCTAGACTGGAGTGAATTCTTTCAACGTCTCTCTACTTAAGTAGGCCTGTGCAGCCGAGTCCTGCTCTCCAAACATACAGGGAGGAGAGAGGAGACATGCCTCAATATCTTGATGCTGGCTGTCTTAGGATGCAGACTCAAGGCCTTCTTAAATCAGGGAAAGTATCTAAGTAACATTACTTCTGTGCATTGGGTAGTTTTTATTTTTATTCTTGTCAAGGTTATTGCAATTTTGTTTTTTTATTGTTTTGTTTTGTGGAGGAGGAGACTTAAGGTAGGTTTGCGTGTGTGTGTAAATGAGAAAGAAGGGAGAGAGGACGAATTAAGTATTGGGTCTTCTCTTATGTATAGAATGGGGGAATTGCCTCTACTCAATGACTTAATCAGTGTAAATGTCAGAAAGGGGTATAAAATATCACGTTCAAGGCATGTTGATCTATAAAATCTATTAAAATTCTCGCCCTTAGAAACCTAGACAATAATGGTGTCTTCAAATTTTACAATATATGTCCTTCTTAGCAGTAGGGCATTTTCCCCTGGATTCTGACTCATTCCTTTGAAGCAACATAGAGAACTGAAGGACTAGAAAAAGAAGGTTTGAATCTCCCTAAAAAGGCAAGTGTAGGTTATCTACTTATTCACTTAGAGGTTGAGTAAATATTTTAGCTTTATGCATGAAAGACTTGATATACTACCATACATACTATGAAGGAAAATGAAGTATAGCATAAATTTGTCAAAATTTAATTACAAAATTCAAAGCACCTATTACAAGTCTTGCACTTGATATGTGATCACTATGTAACTATATCTTGCATGTAAAATGTACTCAGATATATAACTATATATACTTTACATTTTGCCTTTACATGGACTCCTATATATTTTAAATATGAAAATCCATTTAGAAAGAGTGATCTGTACATACCATTACATATACTTCCAAAATAAAGGAAAAGAGTCATGATAAAAGTTTGTATTAAATGACCCTATTTGGCTATTTTCTAAAATTACTGACTAGAGCTTCCATTACATAATTCTTTAGCAACATCAATTGTCATGACCTATTTTTACATGACACGTGGGCTAAATGTAGTGAATTCACTAGAGTGGAATTATTCAGATCATAGTAATTGTAAAATGTATCAGTGTCATTCATGCTTATGAGCCAAAGATGATATTGAAATAGGCTCGTCTCTTCTGCAGGATCATTTTCTTCATTAATTAATGTTAACTTAAGATATAAATTCATTTTCACAAGTCAATTATAAAAATTGGTCCATGATATTACTATAGAAATGGCCAGACATATGTCATGTGAAAATTTTCAAAGGCCAGAAGATGTTAATTATATCTTAATTTCTACTATTGGTCTTGATTATAATGTCATTAGGCCCCCTTCATATGAAAAAACAATTGAACCATTTTTAACAAATTCTTATCATCTCAGGTGTCTTTTTCCTTAAATTCTCAATATTAAAAAGGATTCATTTTAGCTCATGTAATAGAACACTGAATAGTAATGACTTACATACAATACGTTTTTCTCCACATAAAATAAGTCCACAAACCAGCAGTACAAGGAATATTGTAGCTTGCCACTTTTTTCTTTGGAGTGGCTGCTGGAAATCACGGAGGGTTAAAAGGACAAATGCCCATGGACGCATACCCGTGGACGCGGGTACTGTCTGTCAGCGGCCACAGTGGTCTTTCCCAACAATTTCACTTAAAATCCATTGTGCAGAGTTGGATCAAACAATCACTTCTCAGTGTCAGGCAATCTGGGAAATACAGTTTTATAGCTGAATATGGGGACATTCCTAAGAAGGTTAGGGTTCTCTAATGAGAGAGAGCAATTCAGGCCAGGTTATAATGACACATTTTTGTCTTTTATTATTATTATTATTATCACTATTACTAGAATATTACATATTCTTATGAGTTGAATTGTATTCCCTAAAAATTCGTATGTTGAAGCTTAACTCCCAGTACTTTAGAATATAACTATGTTTAAAGATTAGATCTTTAAAGAGGTAATTAAGTGACTGGGTGCCGCGGCTCACGCCTATAATCCCAGCACTTTAGGAGGCCGAGGTGAGTGGATCATCGGAGGTCAGGAGTTCAAGACCAGCCTGGCTAACATGGTGAACCCTGTCTCTACTAAAAACACAAAAATTAGCTGGATATGGTGGTACATGTCTATAATCCCAGCTGCTCAGAAGGCTGAGACAGGAGAATTACTTGAACCCAAAGGTGGAGGTTGCTGTGAGCTGAGATTGTGCCACTGCACTCCAGCCTAGGCAACAGAACGAGACTCCGTTTCAAAAAAACAAAACCAAACCAAAAAAAAAAAAAAAAGAGACAATTAAGTTAAAATGAGGTTATTAGAGTGGGCTCTAATCCAATATGACTGGCCTCTTTAATTGAACACAGGAACACACAGGAAAAACCACATAAGAAGAGAGAGAGAAAATGACCATCTACAAGTTAGGAAAAGAGGCCTCAGAAGAAATCAACTCTGGCAACACTTTGATCTGGTTTTATTAGAATGATGCCATCTCATATCATTTTATATTTGATATGCTTTTTTTTTTTTTTTTGAGAAAGGATCTCACTTTGTCACCAAAGCTGGAGTGCAGTGGCTCAATGAAAGCCACTAAACTTGAACCTGGGACTCAAGTGATCCTCCCATCTCAGCCTCCTGAGTAGGTAGAATTACAGGTGCATGCCACCACACCCGGCTACTGTGTTGTACAGACATGGTTTCTCTATGTTGCCTAGGATGTTCTTGATCTCCCAGCCTCAAGCAATCCTCTCTGCTTGACTTTCCAAAGTGCTGGAGTTACAGGTATGAGCCATTGTGTCTGGCTTCTTTTTAATAACCAAGACTGAGATTCTGTCAACGTGAAATTGACGTGAAAGAACTTGGAAACACATGAAGTGACAAAATATATTTAAAAAAATGACTTTTGCTGTAAGTCTTTGTGTTACTCATTTTTTTTTTCCCCCCTGAGACAGAGTCTTCCTCTATTGCCCAGGCTGGAGTGCAATGGCACGATCTCAGCATACTGAAACCTCCACCTCCCGGGTTTAAGCAATTCTCCTGCCTCAGCCTCAGGAGTAGCTAGAATTACAAGCCCCCGCCACCATGCCTGGCTAATTTTTGTATTTTTAGTGGAGGCGGGGTTTCACCATGTTGGCCAGGCTGGTCTCAAACTCCCAACCTCGTGATTCGGCCACCTCAGCTTCCCAAAGTGCTGGGATTACAGGCATGAGCCACCACGCCCAGGCTCAAATTTTATTTTTCTTAGATGTGTGTGGGCTATTTTACATGGAATTTCAATAATGCAGTAAGGATTTAATGCAATAATATAGGAACCATTTTATGCTTTTTAGATTTATTAGTGTGATTAAGAAAAATTAATAAAGTGTTTCTAAGCTTTACCATGATTAATATTTATTATAATCATCATTAAAGTATGCCCCATTTATCTTGAAAAATATCAACAAACTTTTTATGTTTCTTCTGTGGGGTTTTTTGTTTTCTATCTGCTAAAGCACATTATGCTCTTATAGAAAGTTTTGGATAATAATTTAAAGCACAAAGTGTGTGACGAAAACATGACATTTCTGATAGTTTCCCCCAAGAAACAACATTGACTGAGAAAACAATGGCAGCAGTGCAGTTGATAAAAATACTTTAACACATCCAGCAGTGACTTTTGATATTATAAATAGTTTGTAATCTGTTGCTAAAAATAACTGCAGAAAAGGAGGGGTAAAAACGATCAGCTTCATCCATGCTGACTCAATGTGCTTACAGCATTGACTGCCATTCAGTAGAATTACAGACCGGACCCTAAAAGTCAGGAAGAGTGAATTAAATAAAGTAAGAAATATTACCCTTAGAAGTGGGGCAGCTCCATCCTACCACTAACACTGACAGTGACATCCTTCCGCGTAATACGAGAAGAGATCAGGAGTCAACTTCCTTGATTACAGTTCAGATAAAATGCTTTCAGATTACATTCCAACATTAAAATTGGAGGATGGCAAGGATTTCTTTTAAAAATACAGAAACCAAACTAAATTACAATGTACAATAATGATGCTTTGATAGAAGTCTTACAGGCTTAAGCATGATAAATTGGAAGTTTAAACATTTTAAAATATTATTCTAAAACATTATTTTTAGACCCACCATTTGTTATGGGATATTTTTGTCTTTTAAAGTATGTGTGCTCTGTGTGTATATTATGTTATATGTGTATAATGCTGTAGAAGTTGCCATTTACTTAACATCTATTGTGTGTCAGGCTTACATCTTACACTACTTGACAAATGTGCTGAATGTATATCCTTATTCCCACTGAACAGGGATAGTAAGACACTGAGGCTCAGAGACATTTAATATAGTTACCTCATTAGTAAGTAGCAAGGTCATTATTTGTCAAACTGGAAAATTATACTTTTACATAGAGTGTAGAAGCATGAAATGACTTGTCTTAAGTTACAGAGCAAGTGATTGACAAACAAGATTCGGTTTTTGGGCCTTAACTGTGGGTTCAACACACAGAGCCAAGTGTTACTGATCTGAGAAAGTTTGTGTAGCAATAAACCATTTTCCACTGTGGGACAGAGATAGGGAGACAGGCATGTCTGTTCAAAAGAATGTCCCCACAAGTAACTTAAAACATCCATATTAAAATAAATTTTTAAAATTCTGTGAATGTGTGTGCATATATATGTAAATAGTGTTTTGATGAGATCACATTTTTATCTTCTATAATTTAATTTATCCTTCTCTAGGAAAATCTCCCTGAGTAGAATAAATTTGAGCACTATGCATGGGAAAATTCACCAGATTGGGGAAAAAAAATTAGTGTTTTCTCCTTTTAAGGCCCGTCACTACTTCATCTACCACTTATTAGAGGAATAAAAGTTACCATTAAACTTCACTTTCCTTGCATCACTACCCCTGGAATGGACTGATTGAAGCTTGGGCAGTGTAGAACTGCCATACAGCCATATGTCTATGAATTTATGTTTGAAGACTTGAAAAAATAAGGAAGCTTATCATAGAATATAACCACATTGAAATGATATCATGACACTGAAACTATTTAAGCCACAGCAATAATCGTTAAAAATTAGATACTTCTTATTTGATCTTGGAATTATCAGAAAAGTTCTGTAAAAATTCAGCAAATACGTTGATAAGCATGCAAATAACTTATGCAAAACAAAAATGATTCTGAAAACTGGCCAGAAGTTTATTAAGAAGAAAAACAACAAGAAAAAAACAAGAATAAAGAATATAAGTGCTTATAAGGTAGTTCATAGAGTCAAGTACCATACAAAATATTGGTAACACTGAATCTCCAGAGAACTATTGTATAACCTAAATGATGGTGCAGTGTCATTTAATGTAACTCAGGATGGGGAGATCAGGGGAGAAGTTATGAAAGGTATCAGAAGAAAAGTGTTAGGTTTCTCATGAAAGGACTGATGATGTGCTACTAAATATATGAAATAGATGTAGTTTAAACCAAGCAAATACAATATTCTTAAAATATAGGCATATAGTTTGTAGAGTATGACCCTACTCCCTGGCTTGAGTATCCTAGGATTCCATACCAGATAGATGAGTAGGACTTTATTTAGATCTCTGATGTGCTGTGGAAGAAATACAAAATTATGGCAAAATACCCAGCACATCTAGACAAATCTATCACTCTTGTAAGTTTGACTGTTTTGAGAAAAAAGGTATACTTCAGAATTGCCTATTCTCATTTTCCCATTTCACTCATCAAATAACTATAAATCCCCCTCCGTTGATCTTTTCTGATATCTACAGTAAATCTCTACCCATCATCTTTATTTCTTTCATGCTGTGTAGGTAAGTAAGTCATTCAATAGATCTAAGAAAAGCCTGAGCTGTTACCGGGTATGCAGAGCACAAAAGGAACTTTATGATAGTACATGGTTTAATGCCTCTTCTAGAAAAATAGGGGTGTTCCAATGGAATCACATCTGAGTGTAATTTATACCAAAAAAAAACAAAACAAACAAAAACCCCCCCCCAAAAACAGAGCTAGTATTTTTTTAGGATAAAGTTAAATGTATCTATCTGTGTGACCAGGTATGGTGATAACAGCAATTTGAGAGTCAAAGGTGCCAGGACTGTTTGAGGCCAGGAGTTCAATACAAGAATGACCAATATAGCCAGACCCCTTTTCTTAAAAAAAAATGAATAAATATATCTATGTTTCTAAAACTAATTTTTATAGATATTTATGTATTTGAAATATGAAATAATTCCTCAAGGGAAATGAACAATACATACATCTATATGCAAATAAAATATTGTTTTAATGTAAATGACATTACTAAAGTTATAAAAAACCTGTACTAAGGTAAATATGTTTATAGGAAATATAATAGAGAAAACCCCATTTCTTAAATAAATTAATAAATATACTTGTGTTTGTAAAACTAATCTTTAATAGAAATTCACATATTTGAAATAAGAAATAATTAGTCAAAGGAAATGAACAATACATACATCTATATGCAAATAAAACATTGTTTTCATGTAAATAACATGAATAAAGTTATAAAAAACTGTACTAAGGTAAATGTGTTTACAGGAAATATAATAGAGAAAACCTTATTATCTTAGATTTCTGATTTCAAATTAAGCCTTAAAAATATCATTAATAAATTTAATAGATGACATAACATGACTGTTTCCATAAGAAGAGATACAACTAATACTGAATATAACAAAATATATTTAACAACCAGAGTTTACATTTAGAAAACACAAATAGCCGGGAGCGGTGGCTCAAGCCTGTAATCCCAGCACTTTGGGAGGCCGAGACGGGCGGATCATGAGGTCACAAGATCAAGACCATCCTGGCTAACATGGTGAAACCCCGTCTCTACTAAAAAATACAAAAAACTAGCCGGGCGAGGTGGCGGGCGCCTGTAGTCCCAGCTACTCGGGAGGCTGAGGCAGGAGAATGGCGCAAACCGGGAGGCGGAGCTTGCAGTGAGCTGAGATCCGGCCACTGCATTCCAGCCCGGGCGACAGAGCGACACTCCGTCTCAAAACAAAAAAAAAAAAAAAAAAAAAAAAGAAAACACAAATAAAAGAATAATGAAACACCTATAAAATTAATAAAAATGTAAAATAACACTACTATCTGCTTTCTAGAGTATACTAAAATTCATATATTACTGTTGATAGTGTAAATAGTTACAATTATTTTGGTTAGTGGTTGAAAATATGCTAAAAGTATTGGAAAAAGGTTTTAGATTTTTGTGATTCTTTGTTTTTTTGAAACTATCTGCTTATAGATATGATAATTTACCTTGAGAGGGGAGATATTCTAAAAAAGAGAAAAATTGTATTCATAAAGGTATTTATTGCCCTATTAGTTACAATAAGAAAATCTTGAATATCTAATGATAAAAACCCTTTGGTAAAATTTAAAAGGTAAGATGGTACTTTAGAATGCTAATTTGCCATCTTCTCAGTTTGCTTGCTCTCCAATTGAACCTGCTTCTCCTCCCACCAATTCTTACCTCTTGTGTCTGGCTTTCAAGCAGCAAGCAGCAGAACCTGGGTCCAGTTACAAGGCAAAGGAAATTGCATTAAAAAAAAAAAAAAAAAAAAAAAAAAAAAAAAAAAAAAACCAAATAAAAAACAACCAAAAAAAAAAAAAAAAAAAAAGCAGAGCCAAGTGGGCTACATTTGATAACTTAATTCTGTAGTACAAAATGAAGAGCTTGATTCAAAAAGGACCTATCAGGGAAGAACAAACTGCCCCAGTAAGTTATGTGTATGAGGACATCCTTGTTGATTCATACTACCTTATTACCTTTAAAAATATAAATTGTCTGGACGGTTCTATCTTTTTTTCCATAAATAAAGTTAACAATCCAAATGCTAAAGCATCCGAGTCTCAGAGAATGGTCTCAGCAAAACCATTAAGCCCAGAGCATTTTTGTTCTGTGGCACCTTTACCATATTCTACATTTCTTTTTTTTTTTTTTTTTTTAGGATGTCTACCAACAAATGTTTGCACATTTATTTTTTGACAAGCACCTCAATGACAGACACTTTCCACCCTGCTTCTCTCCCCTTAAACTTAATTACTCTTTAAAGTCATAATAGTTCACCTCTTGCCTATCTCCATCCACTCTTCTCTTGCACATCCCAGGGGGTCTGTGGGCAGCTTGTCTTTTGATGCACCTTCTCATTCATTAAGCATTGGCAATTAAGCAGCGAACAAGACACAAGTCTTTGATCTCATGGAGCTCACATGTTAATAAAAATTGGTATCTTTGCCTTTATATTCCATGAAATATTCCTTACTATACATGAACATGCCTAGTTTTGTTTCATTTAACATTTTGTAATAAAATTTGGAATTAAAAAAAGTGTAATTAAAGTTGTCATTAAGATATGTAAGTAAAACATGTAATTAAAATAGAGCAGAAAAGACAGAAACAGATTAGTCTGTTAGGACCAGAGAAAGCTTTAGAGAGGAAGCAATATCTGAATATTAGTAAATAGCAAGTTGACAATCACAAACTCTTCAGCTCATCCTTACCTGTGAATGTGATTATCTCTTAATAAAAATGAGTAAAATCCATGCATTTATATTCTACCTACTATTTGCTTGGTACACTGAAGAACATATGCAGTTGAGCCATGAAACATTGTTACAATCTTGTCTGCCAGTTACGTTTGCATACATTTGTGGTGCTTGACAGGAATTTTGAATTGAAAAAGCAATGGTGTTACCCAGAGAAATTCTGGCTGCTTGACTATTTCAAGAAAGGAAGAGCTCCTATATTTACATATATAAATATTTTAGAAGACAAGGAGTTGAGTTTATGCGTGTTAATCTCCTTTCTTATTTCTCCAATCATTTGCCATAATTTCATCATGCAATTCAGATTTTTAATATTTTCATTTGGGGTTGTAGTGCCATTTGTGTAGTGCTAAAGTCATATCAGATGCTTTCTCTTTTTAAACAAAAGTTACTTTTTTGGGCCATTTTCCTAATATGTGAAACTATCTTCAAGGCAAGTCAGAGTAATTGTCCATTTAATTTGGCATTTTCTGGAACACTGATTTCCAAAAACAAGGCTTTTCCTGTTAAATGCAATGACATTTGTGTGCAAAAGATTTTCCGGGAGGATTGGTTTCCTACTGTGGAGCAAAGTTTTCAATGAGCCACTTGGATTACATTACAGATTGAGGACAAACTCTATTCCAAATATGCTACAGTCCTCTCAGCTACACTCTTCATTCGATGCCTTAATCCCCACAATAGTTGACTGAGACACATCTTGCCTTTACGCATAGAAAATGATGGTCTAAAAAGAATCTCAAAATGTCAAAGTATTAGCAGTGGTGAATCCGTAGGGATTTGAAGCAACCTTGATTCTTGCCTCCTCAGAAGAAAGAATTTGACCAAGGGGCATAGGGCAGAGAGAGAGAGAGAAGTATGTTTCAGAACAGGAGTAAAAGTTTATCTAAAAGCTTTAGAGCAGGAACAAAAGGAAGTAAAATACACCTGGAAGAGGGCCAAGTGGGCAACTTGAGAGATCAAGTGTATGGTTTGCCCTTTGACTTGGGGTTTTATATGTTGGCATGGTTCCAGGCTTTTGAGTTACTTCTCCCCTGATTCTTCTTTTGATGTGGGATGTCTGCATGCGCAATGGCTGCCAGCACTTGGGAGGGGCTGCATGTGGAGTGCGTTTACTGAAGATGTACACATGCTCATTTGAGGCACTTTTCCCTTACCAGCTGAGTGTTACCAGTTAAACTCTGCCGTTTTGCCTCTTAGTAAGCACGCTTGAGCCCACTTGTTTGACTCCTGAGATCTTATTGGGAAGCTGCTGATTACCAGTTTCAGATGTCTCTGTCTATTATTATTATTATGGAGGTGGCTGTGACCAATTATTATTTAGAGAGACAGTTTAATAACCAACTGACCTGTCAGATACCTGACGGTTGCCTGACATTCCTGGTGAAGGATGCTTCTCCTGACCTGCCTGAGTCTGACTAGTGACCTGCTATATCAAATGTAGTAGAATGAGGGCACGTGTACCCCCTCATTATATAAAAATTATATATATATGCTATTATATATATTCCTATTAATATAATCTTAAGTTCATAATTAGATTATAATTAATGGTCATAATACAGGATTATATATATACATGATTATACAAATATATGATTATATATGTATGAGATAAAAATATAGATAATATACAATTATATAAATTATTCATATAATTAATGTAATATATACTTATAATTAGCATATCAACATAATACATAAAATATTCTATATTATATTTATATATAAGATATAATGACAATAGTGAATATCTTAAGGAAAAGGCCTTCTTTAAATAAGTTAAACCGTATGTGCAACATTTTTTGTTTCTTGAGTCGACATAACTTATTTGATAAATAAGTTAAAACCTAATTACTATTTGATTAAGGTTTAATTAAATTTAAATTTTATTTTTAACTTTTGATTCATATAATAATGAAGCCTAGATTTGTCCCGGCATCACTCTATGTGTATATACAAAAATAATTATAATACTCATAAGAAAAGTCTAATATGTTTATCAAAATTATTTTATTTGGTTACATTATAAAATATATCTCTCAAAGGATAAGGTCTTTCTAGAAGCACAGGAAGATGTTTTCTGTGTTTTCTTGTCAATTTATACGCCATTCTACTGTCAGACTGTCTTTTTTTTTTTGAAATGGAGTTTTGCTCTTGTTGCCCAGGCTACAGTGCAATGGCAGGATCTCAGCCAACTACAAACACCGCCTCCCTGGGTTCAAGGGATTCTCTTGCTTCAGCCTCCTGAGTAGTGGGGATTATCGGCGTCCACCACCATGCCCAACTAATTTTTGTATTTTTAGTAGAGGCAGGGTTTCATCATGTTGGCCAGGCTGGTTTCAAACTCCTGACCTCAGGGGATCCACCCGCCTCGGCCTCCCAAATCTCAGGTTATCTTGATATTTCACAATGATGAAAAAATATGGAACTATAAAAAAGATGTTTTCTTTCCTAAGATGGCAAATCAGAGGATTTTTGCATGCCTCAACCACTTGAAAGTAGCAAGATTGTGTATAAAGATCAATTTTCTGAGTTAATTCAAGAAGAAAAATGGAAATTCATCAGAATTGTGAAGGACACTCAGATCCAAGGGAGGAAAATGTGGGCAAACAGTCCTTGTGACAGCATCCAGGTAACATAAAGGAGTGAAGCCCCAGTATCTGAAAGAGGCAGAGTGCCTCCCTCTGTAACTCACCTTTCCACTGGTGAACCAATCAACCCAGGCCAAGAGAGAACACTTTATTTGCCAAAGCCCTGGAGCTAACATGGAGAGAGAATTGGAGGCATTGAAAGGGAAAGACACCTAAAATAGCTGCAGGCAGTTTTCCACACCTGGGCGGAGAGCAGGATGCCATTTTTAATTTGGGTGCATACAAAGTCAGCCATTCTTTGGCAACATGGCAAGTGGCCACAGAGGCATTTTAGTCTTGGGCCAGAGATTAGGGGGCTCACTCTAGAGTGGAGTAGCAGCCGTTACAACCAAAATTGTGGAAAATGCCTCAGCAATAGGTACTGGAGTCGTGCTCTCCATTGCAGGTCTGGGGAAGGAGAGCTGCTACAGCTACAGTTTCTCCTTGGTGATGAGACTTGAAGCCAGCCAACCTGGCAACCTGGAACTGGTCTGCATGTGCCATTGCCAAGTGCCCCCTGAGATTGTGATGCAGCTGAGCACACACTTGCCTGGACTAGCATCCTAAGCGACTCCAGCCTTCCTAGGCATAGATCATGGTTCAGTGGGGCCCTCTCTGTTCCATGACTAGGCAGATTGCCAGGCATTCAGAGCACCTACTCACCTGGATCAGTAGCCTGAGCCATCCCACCATTCCTGTGCAGAAATCATGGTCCAGTCGGCACCTTTCTGCTTCACATTCAGGTAGATCTCAAGGCTTTAAAATCAACTGCTCACCTCTGAGCCACCTCTCCTGGGCAGAGATCTGGGTGCAGGAAGTCTTCTTTACTGCATGTCCAGGCACATCTCCAGGCATCTGGAGAAACTTCTCTTCTGGATTGACAGCCTGAGCTGTACCACCCTTCCTGCATGGAGATCATGGTGAAGCAGGAAGCTCTCTGCTGCATGCCCAGACAGATTTCCAGGCGTTTGGAGAATCTACTCACTTGGACCAGTAGCCTGAGCTACCCCACCCCATCTTTGTGGTGACTGTGGTACAGGGGTCCCTCTGTTCCACACTCACACAGATCTCCAGGCAATTGGAGCATCCACTAGCCCGAATTAGCAGCCTAAGCTAGCCCAATCTCTCTGTGCAGAGACTGTGGTGAAGCAGAGCTGCCCTCTCCACCCCAAGCACAGATACCCAGGCTGTTGGAGCACCCATTCACTCAGATTACCAGCCTGAACCACCCCACATTTTCTCTAGATACTGTGTTATAGTGGGGCCCTCAGCACTCCATGCCCAGGCAAAAAACTCCAGGCACCTGGAGCACCCACTCTTCTGAATTGGGAATTTAGACTGCTTTCCCTACCCATGCAGGGACTTGGGGCTAAAGATGTCTCCTAGCTTCATGCCTAGGCACACCTCAAAGCACTCGGTGGCCACCCACTGGATTCTCTCTCAGCACTGGAGCTTGTGTGTGTCTAACATCACAGGACCTGCAGGTGGTACTGCCTGGTCTGGCCCTGCCTGTCTTAAGCCTCACACCCCTGGGGCTGAGCAGGGAGCTCAGACCACTGTGTGCTCCATAGATCAACCCATTGCCTGAGGCAACAGAGAGCTTCCCCTGTAAAGAAGGATCAATTATATACCCAGCCACCTTGGCCACAGCTAGTTCTTACTGATAAGTGCCATCTACTGGTTTGTAGGTCAAACTTCACAGCCCAATATAAAACCTGCCACAAGAAGTGCAATAGGCTATACAAGCAAAGCCAAAAGACCCTCCCCCAAGCATTGTCTATAGTCACACTCCTAAAGGGAGGGAAAATGAGAAGGGAAATGAAAACAATAATATTATAGGGAAAGAAAGAAAAAGAAAAAAATCCTACCCACAAGAAAATAAATACAAAATGAGAAGTGCCAGCATCTCCAGATGATAAGAAACCAGCATAAGAATCCTGCCACTATGAAAATTCTGAATGCATTGGCCATGAAGGGGTCACCGTAGCCCTCCAGCAATGTCCCATGACCAAAATGGAAACTCAGAAATGACAGATAAAGAATTCAAAGCATGATTGCAAGGAAGGTCAATGAGATGCAAGACACGGTTGAGAATCAACACAAATAACGTCTAAAGCAATTAGAAAATGATGGAAGAGATAAACGTCTTAAATAAAAATCAACAGAGCTTCTGGAATTGAAAAACTCACTTAAGGAATTACAAAATACAATTGAAAATCTGGAAGCATTCCCCTTGAGAGCTGGAACAAGACAAGAAAGCTCCTTCTCACTGTTCCTATTCAACATAGTACTGGAAGTCCTTGCCAGAGCAACTAGGCAAGAGAAAGAAATAAAAAGTGCCCAAAATAAGAAAAGAAGTCAAATTATCTAAAGACTACATGATTCTATACCTAGAGAACCCTAAATACTCTGCCAAAAGGCTCCTGGAACTGATAAACCACTTTGATAAACTTTCAGGATACAAAATTGTATTAGTCCATTCTTGCACTGCTATAATATCTGAGACTGGGTAATTTATAAAGAAAAGAGGCTTAATTGTCTCTTTTCTGCAGACTGTACAGGAAGGATGATGCTGGCATCTGCTCAGCTTCTGGGGAGGCCTCAGGAAACTTGCAATCATGGAAGAAGACAAAAGGGGAACAAGCACCTCACATGGTCAGAGCAGGAGAAAGACGGAACGGAAGGTGGTGCTCCATGCTTTTAAACAACCAGTTGTTATGATAACTCACTCACTCACTATCACAAGAACAGCACCGAAAGGATGGTGCTAACCCATTCATGAGAACTTGCCACCTTGAGCCAATCACTTCCCACCAGGCCCAACCTTCAGCACTGGAGATTACAATTTCATATGAGATTTGGTGAGGACACAGATCTAAACAATATCAAAACTCAATGTACAAAAATCAGTAGCATTTATATACACCAAAAAGATGCAAGCTAAGAGCCAAATCAAGAACACAAATCCCACTTACAAAAGCCACAAACAGGCACCTAGGCATCTAACCAAGAAGGTGAAAGATCTTTAAAGGATAGCTACAAAACTTAGCTGAAAGAAATCATAGGTGACACAACAAATGGAGAAATATTCCATCCTCCTGGATTAGAAAAATTAATATTGTACTACCTGTAGCAATCTACAGGTTCAATGCTATTTATATCAAATTACCCGTCAATTTTCACAGAATTAGAAAAAAAAAAAACTAATTCTAAAATTCATATGGAACCGTAAAAGAGCCCGAATAGACAAAGCAATCCTAAACAAATAGAATAAAGCCAGAAGCATCACATTACCCAACTTCAAACTATACTATAAGGCTACAGTCACCAAAAAAAGCATGGTACTGGTACAAATATGGACATACAGGCCAATGGAACAAATAAAGAATCCAGAAATAAAGCTGCACACCTGCAGTCATCTGATCATCTATAAGGTCAACAAAAATAAGCAATAGAGTAAGGACTATTCAATAAATGGTGATGGGATAGCTGGCTAGCCACAAGCAGAAGAATAAAACTGGACCTCTAACCTCTACCTTTCACCATATACAAAAACTAACTCAAGGTTGATTAAAGATTTAAATGTAGGATCCTAACTTATAAGAATCCTAGCAGAAAACCTGAGAAACACCACTCTGAACATTGGCCTTGGGACTGAATTTGTAACTAAATCCTCAAAAGCAATTGCAACAAAAAAAATTGAAAACTGGGAACTAATTAAACTAAAGAGCTTTTGCACAGCAAAAGAAACTAAACAGACAACCTACAGAAGAGAATATTTGTAATCTGTGTATCCAACAGCGGTCTAATATTAAGAATATATAAGGAAAGTAATGGATTCAACAAGAAAAAAAACAAATTAAAATACTTAAATATGGGCAACAGGCATGAACAGACACTTTTCAAAAGAAAACATACAAGCAGTCAACAAACAAAATAATTCTCCATATCACTAATACTCAGAGAATTACAAATCAAAACCAGAATGATATACCATCTCACACCAATCAGAACAGCTATTATTAAAATGTCAAAAATTAACAGATGCTGGCAAGGCAGTGAAGAAAAGAGAATGCTTATACACTGTTGGTATGAATGTAAATTAGTTCAGCCACTGTGGAAAGCAGTTTGGAGATTTCTCAAAGAATTTAAAAACAGAACTAGAACTATCATTTGACCTAGCAATTCTATTACTGTGTTTATATCCAGAAAAAAATCAATTGTTCTACCAAAAGATATATAGAATTGTGTGTTCATTGCAGACTGTTCACAATAACAAAGACATGGAATCAACCTAGGTGCCCATCAACAGTGAATTGGCTAAAGAAAATGTGATACATATACATCATGGAATGCTACGCAGCCATAATAAAGAATGAAATCATGTCCTTTGCAGCAATGTGGATTGTGCTGGAGGTCATAATCCTAAGTGAACCAGTGCGGGAACAGAAAACCACATACGGCACGTTCTCATTTATAAGTGGGAGCTAAATATTGGATACTCATAGACAGATGTCAACAATAGACACTGGAGGGAGGGAGAGTGGCAAGGTTGAAAAACTACCTGTTGGGTACTATGCTCACTACCTAGGTAATGGGATCACTTATATCCCAAAGCTCAGCATCATGCAATATATGCATGTAACAAACCTGCACGTGTACCTGCTGAATTTAAAATAAAAGTTGAAACTATTTTAAAAAAACACACACTTTTTACACTTTTTAAAAAAAAAGAAAAATCTCAATAAGTCCTTAACACCATCACATATCAATGTTCATAGTTCTCTCATTGTTTCATAAATGTATCTTTTTGTTTGAATTAGATAAAAATTAAATCCATATGTTGCAAAATAATATGACTTCTAATGTACTGAATTAAAGATGTAAGCAGTAAACGAAAAGGAATCAAATATATAAACTGTAAAGGATAAGTCACAATTATTGTATAATAGAAATATAAACATTGCATAATTTTTATTAATATAGTAAAGAGCTCAAAAAACTAGTCTATTACTAACTTAAGCTCCTCTACTTTTTTTTTTCTACTTCTGACATTAAATGAGACAATGAATTATGAATGAGTGATGTGGTGTCATGCTCTGATGCCCTCCCTTCCATAAACACATAAAATGCCATTTGAAATAACATACTATCCAAATAATTAAATGTAGTTTATTTTGTACTTGCTGCGTGCTTTGCATAGTATTAGCTATACTCTAGTATACTATTAGTGTAACTAATTAGTATACTAATATAACTGATATGTTAGTATTAGAAGACAGAGAGGTACTGTCTTTAAGGAACTGGTTATTTTGTTTCTTAACAAATAAGAGGAAAATAATTAAAGGTATATAAAATAACAAAATAAAAATATGAAAATTGACATAATTTATAATAGAATATTGGCACATTTGATATAAACAGATAATTCTAAAAAGAAAGAACACATAAAAGAGAAATATGACAAATAACATTCAGTGATAGTGAAACTTCGTGTACTTTCATTGTATTGCTGGTAAAATAAAAATTAGTAAGTTTTCAGTGGTGATTTTTTATAATATGCATCACAAGTCTTTATAATAGTCATATCCTTTGACCCGGCAATTCTAGTCTCAGGACAGAAATTAACCAGGGAGATGCTCAGAGATGTAAGTTATAAGATTGAAAGCTACAGCATCATTTATATTGTTAAAATAATATAATGTATTTATCCAAGGGAGTTATATGCAGGAGTGAAAAATACCATTTAAAAAATATATATTTAATGATGCAGAATGCTGTTATATTAAATAAAAGTTGCACAACCCCATATGGAGTAGGAACTCAATTTTATAAATATTAGAAAAGGAAACAATAATTGTGTTTATTTCATTTCCCTAAGTTTTCTACTTTCAAAGTCAATGCTGGAAAAGGGGTTGCAAATTCAATTTGAATTTAGAGGTTCTTGCTCTTCACTAATGTTCAGTGTGGCTTTTAGCAAACCGCACAGGCATTCATTTCCTTTATTAGTGAAATGGAATCAGTACCATCTGACCCAATCCCAACCCACACCCAGGACACTATGAGGATTATACACAACAACGCATATGAAGAGAATGGCTGTAGACATTAATTTATCATTTACATTATTTCTCTTTTTTCTCTTCCTGTATCTTTATTGTTCACTTCATTCTCTTTCCTTCATTATACTAAAATGATTACCAAATGAAAGATTAAATTAAGATAATTCAATACTTCCATTCACCCTTTATTAGAAAGATGAGACCAGACCAAACTTTTCAGAATATACAATTCCCTAATTAGAGAAAGAAAAGTCCTCCTACTTTTCCTACTCTAATTTCTTATCTAACCTCCAGGATAAAGAGAGTAGACCATTTGGATGATTCCTTAAAAAACAATGCCCATCAGTACCCCAGGTAGAAGAGAGGGTGTTTTAACGTATGTATATTGTGTACATTTCTAACTTTGAAGAGGTAAAAAACTTGGCATGTGTCAAAACTTGTTTAATAAAATGATTTGTTTGCATCATATACACATATATAACCAACACATATGGTTATTGGATGGTAATTGGCTTTAAAGTGCTCCTTTCCAAACATAATTTTATTTTGCTTTTTACACGAATACATCAACCTGTATTTCTCTAAAATTGAATTGCTTGTACTCTTCTGAGACTTGTTTCATAAAATGTTTTACCAAATCAAAAGTTTTATAAGCAATTCAGATTGAGTTTTGGAGGGAGTTTTGTTTGTATTTATGTATTTATTTTAATTATCTAAAATAATATTATTTTATTATTATTATTATTTTTTAGAGACAGGTTTTCCTCTGTTGTCCAGCCTGTAGTGCAGTGGCATAATTGTAATTCACTGCAGCCTCAAATTCTTCGGCTCAAGCAATCCACCCATCTTAGTCTCCTGACTACTTGAGACTACCAGGAGCACACCACTGAGCGAGGCTAATTTTTAACTTTTTTTTTTGTAGACATGGGGTCTCCCTATGTTGCACAGGCTGGTCTTGAAATTCTGAGCTCAAGCAATTCTTCTGCCTTGACTTCCCAAAGCGTGGGGATAACAGGCATGAACCACCATGCCTGAACAGTATTCTTTTTGTTTTTTTACTATAAAAACTAGAATAGTATTTGATTTTGTTACTTCAGACACACAGAGCAATAAAACCTGTAGAAACCAAATAATTTGCCTTTTTAAAAAAGAATCCAAGAAAGTTCTATAAATGCCTTTATAAGAAAACAATTTCCATCAAAAACGAGGTCAATTATATTTTGGTTGTGAAATTGATGTCTAATTATATTTTTCTTACCATCTTTGCCTGGTTATCTGTTTTAATTACAGCTTCTCTCAAGAGTCATTTTTTTCCCTTTCTTTCTCCATAAGGAAAATATTTGCAGCTACAATAAATACACTGACCAGAGAGTTTCAAACCAATTAACTGCCCTGCTTAAGGAAATCCACCTTAGTTTTTGTAGCTAAAACAATAATATAAATGATATGATAGAATGAAACATAAATGGATGGATAATATGACCATGCAGAATTATATTTTTTCATGATTTATTTTGAGAATACAGCATATGAAGATTCTATTTAATTAGACTAAAAGATAGTGTAACCTACTGGGTTATATATGCATTAGCTGAACCAAATATTACGTAAAGTATTATGAAAACTTATTTTATTTTAATGCTAGATTTTGGTTATGTAAAAATGTATTCAATACCTATCACGTACCAGAAAACACTGTAGTCTTGACATTTCATTATTGTCAAGATAAAGCACAGCTTCTGGATAGGTTGCAGTACGTCTGAAGAAAAGGCACATATTAAGCTTAAATTTCAGCTTTAATTATCCATGTTTGCTACCTACAGCCCAGATTTACTATGTAATTGTCACATTCACAATTCATTTATCTCATGAGAACCCAATTCAATGTTATTTTTCCTTCTGGAATTCTAATGCCATAAAATTTACAATCATACAAACAACTATATGTTATCTGTAGTAGTCAAAAATATTTTTAAAATTTTGGATATGTTAATATGTATTATAAGAAATATTTTACTGCATGTACTTCAAATCTTAGAATTTTGTTGAGTTTTCCTGATAATTACATGAAACATTTTTGAGCACCTGTTATGCTAGATATGAAGGATGCTAAGTAATTAATTTATGATCCCCTGTTTCCATCTAGGAAATTTTTGGAGACACAAATAAAGCTTGATCCCTTAAGTAAATGGTGGCTTAATTCCATCTTTACTTTCCTTGGGGAAAGGCATTCTATCAAAAGAGTTTGTAAAAGCTTGGATAATACCAATCTTTCTACCTTGCATGTATTTCACAAACACTAAAGACAATAATTACAAGTAAATGTTCTTTTTCTTCTCTTCCTTTTTCTTTCTAATGACTTTAAATCATTAAAGTGAGACTCGCACACTTTACCAAGATTACATTAAACATGGAAGCCTAGGTCTCTTGAGCCTCCCTAAGAGCTGTGCCCATAAAACAATAGTATGTCTTTATCAAACATCTTAATCAAATGCTTATATTTTCAAATATTTTTTCAGTAAATTGAATCTAAGACATCTTTGTTGTGCAAACATTCATTATGTTCATTTTAACAATGCAGTCACTTAAAGAACTGGAAAGATTGTTGAAAATGAAAGGCTCTGTCATGTAATTTCTAACATTAAGGACCCATGTAATATGGATTTAATATTTGGCATAAATTTTGTACAGTTTTCAGAGTTTCTTGTATTAAGTCATCTGATATAGTTAATCAAAAACACTATATCAGTGATAGAGTAAAAGACTCTTTCAGTCCATAAAAAGTAAGGGTTCTCTTTGTAATGGCAGACATAGCCCTTTCAATCCAGTTAAGAAGTAGTAGTAGTTTTTTTTTTTTTTTTAAATCTGATGGATGTATTATCTCTTTTATGCAACAGTAAAGCAGCAGCTGTCAAAGGGCCTTACAGATTGTGATTTTATGGTTTGTTTCAATTACTGACAATTGATTCTAAACTGTAAAGAATAATTTTATGCTTGATCATAAAAGAAATATGTGAGTGTACAATATAGGAAATCCACTTGAAGAAAACATTCAATCAGTTTTTGCTGTAAAATCTATCTTCATAGATTGTCTATGTTGAGTGACTCTATTAAACTCTGCCTTTGATTCACATCTTGAGAAGTCAATAACCTCGTCCTTAGAATTTGGTCAGTATGTAAGTGTATACACTGCTTATGGCTATAGTTGGTGTATACATTTTTAACTGCATTGGGATTTAATATCTGTTTGGCAGTTATGAAGCTGTAACATTTGAATACCTGATTTTGACAAAGTAAGGGACATTTCTAATGTATACAAGGACACTATAATCTAGACCACTGTGACATATTCTCAAGCTGGCAGGGTTTTGTTAGGCTTATTTTTGTTATTAAAAAATGGCACACTGTTACCAAACTTGTTTTCTAGTCTTGAGCTGCTATATATTTCTGAAAAGATGTTGTACAATTAATATACAGAGTCATGAAATATAGATGATCTCTCTGTTCAACCTCCTAATTAAATATAAAGTTTCCTTATTTTCATAAAGACTGCTATGTTGTAACATGAGTGCGTTGATACTGCTTCATCATCCCAGTATGGAAGACAAAAATCGAAAGCCCTGAAATACAGGATCCTTAAAAGTCAAGTTGAGCATATCAAAATAAGATATTACAGGTTTCTTGTAATCAAGAGATCTTTTTAAAGACCATCTTTAGAAGAATCTAGTCAGTTGATGACATATAGCTTCTACAAGAAGCACAACCTAATTTCACCTTTTAGCAAAATTGCATGGATTAAGATTTCGTTCAAACAAGAAATCAAGTCAATTCCCTGTGACAAAAGTTTCTATGAGATATAGTTTATCTTAATTTCAAGGATGACTCTATAGTAAATTCTGAAGGATCTTTTCCAAAAATATTTCCATTCTGGGTGTTACCATATGAGATATTTGAATTAAATTGACTAGTTCAAAAGGAGACACTCGATTCAATTTCAGCACACACACCACCTCTCTCTTTCATGAAGCACCTATAAGAGCTAATGACAGCTGAAGTTTCCATTCACTGATTCTGTACCAAACACTTTGCAAAATATTTTGTCGTTTGTATGCATATGGATTTGCTTATTTGTTTCTTTTGGCAATATAACCACATTCATTTCCATTTATTTATGTAAAAGTCAAAACCTCACAAGCACATTGTTCAATTTATAGCCAATTCCTGGCATCAGGTTATTAATAATGTATTCCCTTTCATAATATATAACTAAAACATACATTGGCTTTTTCATTACATAGTAAACTACAAATAAAATTAAAATTACTCATAATTTCACTGCCTTGTTTACTTCAATAATAATACTATATTATACAGTTTAAGCAATATGAAAAAATACAAAATAAAAAGTGAGAAACTTTCTTCCTTATTTCTTAATGTTAGATAATCAAAATATTGGTTACTCTTCCCAGATTAAAAATAGGTTACAAATATCTACAAATATGCATCTTTTATCATTATTTTAATCATATGTTTTTTTTCAAATCAGCAAATAAAAATCCATGTCACTATGTAATAACCACAAAGTATTCTATAGTTTTCATGGAGTATTATTTAGTTAAATAATTAATTGCTTATCAATAGTCACTTTGTTTGCCTTCAGGTTCATTATCACATAACTACTGAGATGGTCACATTGTGACTGACTGTGCAGGAGGTACCACTGTCATTTCTATTTAACAGAGGAGGAAAGGAAGTCACAGAGCATTTAAGCAGATTTCCTGGTATCCCTCACTTGCCTAGTGGAGTCAAAATAGAAATAAAGGCAGTCTGACTTCAGATTCCAGGATCTTAAACACTACCATGTATATTTCTAGCAGACAAAAGTGGCTGTGCTGGTGCCTCCTATGTCCAGCATTTCAAGATGAGCCCTGAGTTGTTTCATGAGATTCAGAGCTTTTATCTGAATAAAATTATGTGGTTTGTTCATAACTCCAACAACGTCATGTACTCCTTACCTACTTAGAATAAAAACACATTCCTGTAATTTTATGCTGAAGGATGAGACTCCAGAATCAAGATGCCTTTTTTTTTAGCAGAGACATTAATGAGTTTATACAAATCTAAATGGGGGCCTAGAGCTGGGAGTACAGAGTGTAGTGACTCTTTAAAATAAGATAGGAGAAATTGAATTTGAGGGAGGAAAATCCAAGAGAAGAGGCCATGCAATATGAGAAATGTAAGTGTTGAGATGTTCCTAATAGTGCATAGTGAAATAGCGGGAACACTTAGTAGGTAAAGAAAGTCTAATATTCAATTTACATTTTTTCCATTTAATATACATATATATGAAGTTTTATTGTTAGAATATCCTGGAAAGGAGGCAAAATTCCATGTGTGGGTTGATAAAGAATAGAGGAACAAAGAAAATATAGTAAAAGCAGTATAAGTGAAATGAAATTTCAGCAACACTGGAAACGTAGCAGTATAGGAGATTACAAAAGTAGCCGGCTCCCTTCCCCACAACTCCCACAACCCTCCTAGAACTTGAAGAAATCTTATGAACATTAGATTTCCTATAGAATCTGTGAAATCTTGAAAATTTATTTGATTACCTAGAAATAAGTTGACCTTTGCTGACATCTAATTACAATAAGATATAAGAAGTCAAAGGAAAAGAGAGCTACAAAAGAGACTGAAAAGTATTGCCAAGGAAATACAGCCAAAGAGAAGTATTTGGCAGAAACACAGAACAGAGGAAATGGTCAGCTAAGTACTTGCCACTTCACTTTCCTTTATTAATATTTTTGACAGTTTCAGAAATATGAAACTATGAAAAATATGACAAAATAGTGCAAAGAATTCTCAGACACCCTAGTTCCAGATTTATCAAATGTCAACATTTAAGTACAACTTTTAATAAAGATATTTATTTATTCTTCTTTCTCTGTCATTCCCACGGTTATTTATGTATGTATGTATCTATCTATCATCTATCGATCTATATCATCTATATCTATCATCTATCTATGTATCTATCATCTATCTATCATCATCTATCATCTATCTATATCTATCTATCTATCTATCATCTATCTATCATCTATCTATCTATTTATCTATGTATTCTATCTATCGTTCTATTTACCTACCTATCTTACTATCTTTCTTGTAATCTAAGATAAATACATATATATAAAGCGGTTATATGCGTATATGTTTTCCCCCGAACAACTGAGGAATAATTTGCAGACAGGATATTCCTTTACCTTCCCCCACAAAGTACTCATGTATATTTCCTATAAATAAGGATTTATTTTACACAATGTTTACAATGGCTAAATAAACAACTTAATATTGATTAAATATCAATATTTATTTCTGGGGGTAGTAAATTATTCTGTTAACGGCCAGAAGCTAATTATTTTAGGTTTTGCAGACCATACGGTTTTGGTTGCAACTACCCAATTCTGCTGTTGCAGTGCAAAGGCAGCCAGAGAAAATATGTAAATGAAAGGCATGGCTGTGCTCAATGTAGATTTATTTTCAAAAACAAGCAGTAGGATCACTTGGCTCATAAGTCATGTTTGCTGACCCCTGATCTAATATATAAACCTTCTTCAGAAGTTCCTAGATACTGCCATTTATAGCAAAAGAAAATCTAAGGTCATGTGTTGCATTCAGTTGTCATGTAGTCTTAATCATATTTAATCTCAAACTGTTTTTTATTTTTTAATACTTTTGAAGACTACTGAGCAATTATTTTGTACAATGTTCCTCTACTTGAATTTATCTGATTCTTATTTTTGGTTAAATTCAAGGTAATCACTTTTGTTTTGAATGTTATGGAAGGGATGATGAACATTCTTAATGCATCATGTCAGGGGCACATGTCGTTGATTGTAACACCATTACTTGTATTAATAACTTTTGTAATTAGGCCAGAAGGCTGCCAGCCAGATTTCTCCAATATAAAGTTACAACTTTATACTTAACAATTAGTAAATGTTTTGTTAGAAGCTACTTTGAGACTGTATAAATATTGTGCATTCCTCAAACTTTCACTAGTTTCAGAATTTATTGACTATTTTTGCCTGAATCAATTATTACGGTGATTGCCAAGTGGTGATTTTCTAATTGCGTCATACCTTCCACATCTAGTGGTTGGTTTTCTAGTGCAATGAAGACCATCTCTATTTGTTTGTTTGGAGGCTTACTTTATTCAATAGAGTAAAAAAAAATACCGTTATTTATTTCAATTGTCAAAATATTCAAGATTTGACTTTTTAGAGTCTCTTCAAACTGACTTCTAAGTCTTTTTATGTCTCCATCATTCGTTGAGGACATCTATGTTTTTTGACACCTAAAGATATTCCAACTTCAATTTATCCTTACCAGATCCTGACATGAAATCAGTCATTTCTCTAAGGAGCCTTGATTCTTTTTTAGGGGAGAATGGTATTTAGAAAACAAGATATACAAACAAGTATTGCCATTGCTGCCTAGGAAATATAACACACATACATACACACACACACATACAGATATACCCACACACATCTATTATCTATTTCTATGTCTGTCTATCTACACACTTAATATATTAAACCCAAGGAGTTCTCACTGACATCTTCAAGTCCAATTCAACATGGTAGGATTTATTTATCTTTTTCGATTCCATATTTAATGGAAAAAGGATCTAATAGGAAAAAGCTGACTGTCATTATCCATAATATATTTACATATTTGATCAATTCTGGAATATGTAAAAGTTTTAGAATTACTAATATATATCTCTGAGAACAAAAAAAGAACTATATATTAAAGTTTAATATTAGATTTTTTTTTTCCTGTAACCTAAGGACATGTAGTCCCAAAACTACTTCAAAGTTACCTGCGGTAGTTCTTCCCGCACACTACCATTTCCATATGTTTCTGTTAATTTGTTTCCATTTGTATTTAATTTTGACTTTCTTCCCTCTCTTTGTTGATTTTGTTTATTTATTCTCATTTACAGTATGTAAAACATTGATTCAAAAAGTCAGTACGATACCGGAAAGTATATTCAGAGAGTACTCACCTCCTCCCTTCACTCCCTGCCCTTTCCACCGCTTCTCTCTCATGCTCTATATGCCCTGTAGGTGACAAGTTCTTATTGTTCCTCGGTTTATCCCTCCATCATTTATTTTTGCTTAAATGAGCAGACACTTGTGTGTTTATTTTCATTTTTTATTTCTCCTCCTTTTATTTCTCCTCCATAAAAGTAGAACAGTATGAAATATGAATAATGTATCATCCTTTGCTTTCTTCATTTAATAATATAACATGAAAATCACTCCACACCTCCATACCAGTTTAGAAAGATCTACTTCATACTTCATTTATTTTTTTTTAGAGACAAGATCTCACTCTGTCACCCAGACTGGAGTGCAGTGGCACAGTTATAGCTCACTACAGCCTCAAGTTCCTGAGCTCAAGTGATCCTCCCACCTCAGCCTCCCAAGTAGCTGGAACTGCAGCCACACACCAAATCACCTGGCTGACTTTAAAAAAAAAAATTGTAGAGATGGGACATCATCATGTTAACAGGCTGATCTCAAACTCGTAGATTCAAGTGATCCTCCTTTTTTGGCCTCCCAAAGTGCTGGGATTATAGGTATGAACAATCACATTCACCACCTTCACCTTCACCACCTTCTTCTTCTTCTTCTTCTTCTTCTTCTTCTTCTTCTTCTTCTTCTTCTTCTTCTTCTTCTTCTTCTTCTTCTTCTTCTTCTTCTTCTTCTTCTTCTTCCTCTTCTTCTTCTTCTTCTTCTTCTTCCTCTTCTTCTTCTTCTTCTTTCTTCTGCTTCTGCTGCTGCTGCTGCTGCTGCTTCTTCTTCTTCTTCTTCTTCTTCTTCTTCTTCTTCTTCTTCTTCTTCTTCTTCTTCTTCTTCTTCTTCTTTTTTTAATAACTACCTGGTACTCTATTTTTGGATTTATCAGAATTTAATTCCTAGATATAGGCACATAGGTTTCCCATATTCTGCAGTTCTGCCTATACATTTTCACAGTGTCAAAGGTATAGCTTTAAAATATTCCTAGAAGTTGCAAACATGTATTGTACTTTCTCTTCTTTTTAGACAGAGGTCTTGCTTTTACTTTTGAGCGGAAGAGGTGTCAACTTTTCTTTCACTTAATCAGTGCAGTATTGAGCATGTAATAAGAGTATAGTGTATATTTGCAGAATGAATAAAATTCTCCCAGGTATAGAAAATTTCATAAGAAATAAATCTACCTAGACATACAATCTTGGAAAGGAGAACTGCTTTGTGAGAAAAGCTCCTGAAAGAGAAATATGACATAAGCATCACAGACAAAGACCAAAGGAAGCAAAGTTCTTGAGGCAACTAAGCTCAGCTACCAATAGCAAGAGAGCCTGTAAACAACATCTGAGCAGAATTAGGAAACAAGGGACTGAGAATTCGCCATTTTCAGTTCTGTTGGAGCCCGTGTGAGAAACATCTGCAAGAAAGATCTTCAGATACAAAATTCCACACACAAAAGCGCCGAACGAAAATGCTTTGTAGAAACTGAACCCCGCCTTCAGATAACAAAATAGCAGCTTATGTAAATTTCTGATAATTAAGTTGGGGCCCAAAAAGGGAAATTTCTGAGTGCATTTGAATGGATTTTGGCCTTTTTTTCCAAAGGAAAATAATTAAAGGAATATGAAAAGCAATCTCAAAAGTAGGAAAATGTGTTATCTCCTCACCAAGAGAAATCGACAGAATTGTAATGCTTCCATGAACTCTCATGACAGCGAAGTGTAAACTCAACACAAGGCTGTATTTTGCTCTAAAAAAAATCTATTACAAGCTTCTCCCTTTCATCCCTTTTCATGTTTAGTTCATATTCAGAAAAATGTGAATAATTCATAAGCTGAAATGTTCTCCTCATTATGGTGAATAGCGCCACAGTGAAGCTGCTGCTTATTTTGCTAACTACATATTGCTAAGAAGATTCTCTCTGACTCTACACTGTTTCTTTTTACTAAGATGTCTGTCCGTGTTTTTAAAGGTATTTTACCATTTTTTTTTCAATTGACATTTAAGTCTATTATGTAATCGCACGTCAATTCGATTAAATCAATTTTTAGGTTAATTCAAAGAGCTGAAAATCAAATCAGATGTTATTAATCTAAAAAAGAAAAATTGCCACATCATAACCTGGCTAAAGGATACAGCTGAGCATGCCCCAGATTATCATAGTAATAAAAGACGTTAGGTCTGGCGGTTTATTTTTAACAGATATTTTAAAGATATAATTCATATGTAAAGAACTGCACATATTGAATGTGTATACTTTGTTGTGTTTGCACATATGCAAACACCGATGATACCGTCACCCCAGTGAAGGTAACAGACACACTCAACACCGGCCAAAGGTTTTGTGTACCTTTGCTTTTTGTTTTTGTTTATGTTTTGTGGTAAGAATTTTTTTTTTTATTTTAGTTGACAAATAATTAGACATATTCATTGGGTACATAGTGATGTTTCAATACATATGTACAGTGAACAGATGAGGGTAATAAGTACTCACCATGAGATTTACCCTCAACAGACTTTGAAGCGCACAATATCATGTTATCTTCAGGTACTACCATGTACAGCACCTCTGGATAACTTTTCTTCTAACATAACTAAAACTTTTTACCCACTGAGCAACCAGCTGCCTTTTCCCCAACCTGCCCTTTAACCTGCTGTATTCTCTGTTTCTATGAGTTTGACCATTACAGATACCTCAAATAAGTGAAATCATGCGACCGGGGGCAGTGGCTCATGCCCATAAACCCAGCACTTTGGGAGGCCGAGGGGGTGGATCACTTGAGGTCAGGAGTTAGAGACCAGCCTGGCCAACATGGCAAAACCCATCTCTACTAAAATACAAAAATTAGCTGGGCGTGGTGGTGGGCGCTTGTAACTCCAGCTGCTTGGGATGCCAAGGCAGGAAAATCAATTAAACCCAGGAGGTGGAGGTTGCAGTGAGCAGAGATTGTTTACCATTATGCTCCAGCCTGAGTGACAGAGGCAGACCCCGTCTCAAAAAAAAAAAAAAAAAAAAAAGAAGAAGAAGAAGAAAAAAGAAAAAGAAAAGTGAAATCATGCAGCATTTGTTCCTCCATGATTGGCTTACTTCATTTAGCATAATATACTAAAGGTTCATTTATGTTGCCACAAATTATAGGGTGTTACATTTTGGTAAAGATTATAATATTCCATTGTATGTGAATACCATATTGTCTTTATTTACAAGTCAATTGACATTTGGATTTTTTCCCATATCTGGGCTATTATGAATAATGTGGCAATGGACATGGAAGTGAAGATATTTCTTTGAGATCTTGATATCAGTTCTTTTATATTTATGGCCAGAAGTGAGATTGCTGGATAATATGGCAGTTCTATTTATATTTCTTTGTGAAATCTCTATACTGTTTTCCATAGCTACTGTGCCATTTCGTATTTCCAGCATCAGTGTACAAGGGTTCCAGTTTTTCCACATCCTTGTCAACACTTACTATCTTTCAGTTTGTTAATAATAGTCATTCTAATATGTGTGTGTTAGGGTTCTCCAGAAAGATGGAAGAAACAGAAAAAACGTATATGTAATATAGTCTCGGGTTGCTATAGTCCACTCAGGTTGCTATAACAAAATACTTTAGACTGGGTAATTTGTAAACAACAGAAATTTATTGATCATAGTTGTAGCAGCTGGGAAGTTCAAGATGAAGGCATCAGAAGATTTAGTACCTGGTGAAGACTTTTCTCTGTTTCAAACATGAAACTTTTTGTTGTGCCCTCACATGGCAGGAGGACAAAGGAGCTCCCTCAAGCTTCTTTTGTAAGAACTTTAATACCATTGTGAGGGCAGATCCCTCGTGATCTAATCATCTCCTAAAGGCCCCACTTCTTAACACCATCACATTGGGGATTCGATTTCAGCAAATGAATTGACTCAAAAGAATTAAAGACTCCAACATAAAACCAAAAACTGTATTACTGCTAGAAGAAAACATAGGAGGAAAGAGCTTGATATTGGTCTTTGCAGTGATTTCTGGGATATGACACCCAAAGCAAAAGCAACAAAAAAGCAAAATTAGATAAATGAGGCTGCATCAAACTAAAGGACTTCTGCACAGCAAAGGAAATAATCAAGAGAATGAAAAGGCAACCAATGGAAAGGAAGAAAATATTTGCAACCTATCTAGCTTATAAAAAGCAAATTCCCCAAATATGTAAGAAAATACAACTCAATAGCAAACACCTGATTAAGAAATGAGCAAAAATCTTGAACAGATGTTTCTCCAAAGAATATGTTCAGATAGGCAACAAGTATATGAAAAGATGCTCAACATCCTTAATTATTAGTAAATTTGAAAATCAAGACTACAATATTTGTCCCTTTTTAAGGTCCCAGTATTTGTTGTGAAGGCATAAGAGCTTTGTTTTCAAACATTAATTTTAATAATAATTTTTATAAATTTATAATAATTTAATAAATAATAAATTTAATAAGTAATAATAAAATCTATAATAAATTTCATAATTTAATTAAAATATTCTTCTATAGTTTTATAATTTTTCTTGACAGTCTTTGTCATACTAACGTATCACAAATACTATTCCTTACCTCATCCCTTTGCATTTATAAACGTTTCTTAGGTACTCATCGTGTGATACCTATTTTAATTGCCTTATTTAATTAATCATCATAAAACTCCAGACATAGTTGCTATCATTATCTGCATTTTCAGGTATCAAAATTGAGGCTCAGAGTGTTTTCTTAGCTACCTCATGATGACAAAGCTAAAAGGTGGCAGAATTAGAATTTTATTCTGACTCTAGGGCCCAAGCAGTCACCATATCTTGACATTTGATAATGATGTTGAATTTGCAAAGTTGTCACTGTTGTTCTTTTACTAAACGTAACTATGACAAGATAATATGATTGGGTTAGAACAACTTAAAAATCACTTTCCCAATTTATCTTAGAGAAATTAAATAACAATTGCATTTAAGAGGTAGAAGTGGCATTCTCTGCCAAAAGGCCAAATTTAAAAATAAGTCCCCAGTATAAAGTTTTCTGTGTATCCTACTTTTAAAACATTTCACATTTTGTGAATTTACATTTATTGAGTTCATCAAGCACTCAGCTATGCATTATGAGTTATGCCATTTAGCCCTGATTGCTATCCAAACTCCAGATGTATACTTTTAGCTACCTATTTGACAATAACACTTGGATTCCCAGTATTCACTTCTAATTATACATATCTAATTTAAGAGATTGACATCCTCTCCAACAACATGTTTTTTCTCTACTTTTCTCCATCTCAGAATGGTGCACAAGCAGGTGCCTAATTATTCAGGACAATACCCTAGGGGTCAGACTTGTGTATCTTTTGCATGTCTCCCACATCCAATTTATTGTTTAGCCCTGTCACTATAAATCTCCAAAATGTATCCTAAATCCGAATACTTCCCTCCATATTTATTACCACCACCATAACCCACATCCCATTATCTCTTGCCTTATCTGCTGTTATTTTGGCATTATCAGTTTTCCTTCTTCTAATCTTGACTCCCTAATCTTGAGGTAATGTAAGTATTCTTTTGAAAACATCTATCATTTTCTATTTATTGCTTTAATATCTTCTCATTTATTTTAAATTGAACCCTATGGTCTTTACAAAAACCCCTAACTCTCCAATCTTATTTCTCAAAACTATTTGCCCTTGTTCATTTCCTTCCCCCACAATGTCCATGTTTCATGTTTCAGTTCCTTGAATGTTCCAAGGTGTTTCTCAGCACCGGAATTTTTTTTTTCTTCTTCTTCTTCTTCTTCTTTTTTTTTTTTTTTTTTTTTTTTTTGAGATGGCGTCTCGATCTGTCGCCCAGTCTGGGTGCAGTGGCACGCTCTCGCCTCACTGCAGGCTCCGCCTCCGGGGTTCACGCCATTCTCCTGCCTCAGCCTCCAGAGTAGCTGGGACTACAGGCACCTGCCACCACGCCCGGCTAATTTTTTTTTTTTTTTTTTTTTTGTATTTTTAGTAGAGACGAAGTTTCACCGTGTGTTAGCCAGGATGGTCTCGATCTCCTGGCCTCGTGATCCGCCTGCCTTGGCCTCCCAAAGTGTCGAGATTACAGGCGTGAGCGGGAACTTTTTATAGGCTCTTCTTTTGATGTGAAACACTTTCCTCGAAGCTTGTCATATAGAAGATATTTTCTTGTTCACAAAATGTCACCTTTTGATACGGCCTTCCTTGATAATTCTATCTAAAATCATCTTCTTCATTTACTGTCTGTCAAATTATAGTACATGTAGTACATATTATAACCTAGACACATATTGTTGATTAATTTTTTATTGGCTATCACCATAAACTAAAATGCAAACTACAAAGGAGAAAGGACATTGCCTACAAGCATGCATAGCACAGGTTAGCTGTTAATAAATAGTGACTCAATGAATGAACAAATGAAATCTCACAACTACTCTATGAGACATACCTTTAGTAACTTTATTTTGGGGGCTAAGACAATCAAGGCTCAGAACATTACAGACAATTTCTGAGGATCATAAATCTAGTGAATAGAAGCCTTGTGATCCAGGCACAAATCTGGCTGACTCCAGAGTTCAATCTCTAATCATTTTAATCATGTATTCGGCTTAAATTTATTCTCCTTCTAAATAAAGAACATTCAGCTGGTATTTTGTTAGACACTCTTAAGCTGGTCTTACACTTGACCTGTAAATCAGTTTGTGAGGTAAGGACATTATGCCAACATGGCTCAATAAGCCCTTGGGATCCAAGCCTGTTACTTTGAGCATCAACTAGAGTCTATAGTGAGCCTGTGATGCCACCACCTCTTTTAAAACTGAATAGGGAGTTCTGGAATGGTCAATTTATTTCGCAGGTCATTAGTAATCTGGGCAGCTTGGTCCTGCAGGTAGCACTGATAGATCTACTTGTCACAATAATAAGTTACTTTCTTAGAGTTGCACAGATTGGGGGAAAGTGTTTTTCCACTAAATCTTTAGGGAAACAATTTTTTAGAGGATACACAATATGTCATTTCAGGTTATAATAAATCTTTTAACACCACAAAATACCATAGTATTTGGCTAGATATGGAATTACATTTCTCCCTACTTTTACCAGAGATAGAATAATTTGTCAACAAGAACTCCATATAGAAGTTCTATCAAAATGACTTAAATTCCAGAATTATCAGGTTATTTTTAAAACATTAATAGGAAATAGTTATTCTTGATCGCAAGCTATCCATTTGATTGATTTTTCTCATATTTGATTAAAGATATTTATTAGGTAGGCCATTTTTAATGTTAACTGTTATACACACACCTATGAAAAAAGTGAGACTGTAAGTAAAAGTAATCTTTCATTTTTCAACTTCCACTTCAACTTTCAGTAGTTCAAAAAGGTGAATTACTTCATAGAGGCAGCTCAGCAGTCCTGGAATCATTCTCTATTCTGTTGTCATATAGTTTCTGATCTTGGGCAAGCAATAACTGATGTAGGAATCAAATATCTAAGTTATAAAATGGGTAGATAAGAACATGATTTTCTTTAAGTCAATATGTGTTTTCTGTTCTTTTCCCAGTTATAGTAGTGACTTCTCTTGAATTGTATGTTTCCTGACTGCTATGACTCCTTTGTGTATATACTATACTTAAATTTATAGTAAAACATGCTACACTGGATTATAATTTCCTATAGTCATTCCTGAGGATATCAGCATATGCTCAAATTCCTTGTATAATATAGCTATTATCTGCATATAACCTACTCATATTTTCTCATATACTTTACATCATTTTCAGATTACTTATCATATCTAATACAATGTAAATTCTATATAAATAGTTGTTATGCTGTATTTTTTGTACAATTTTAAATTGTTATAATTGTTATCTTTATTGTTTTCTTTTTCTGGATATTTTTGATCCATGGTTGATTGAATGTGCAGATTCTTGTGGAAAGGGAGGGTCTAACTGTATTTCTTTTTATCAGTGTTACCCACTAGAAGGCAAGGATATATCTTTGAGATTGTTTGATTCAATTGACTTCACCTTTAATATCTGGCACCAGTTCTACAATCATGTGTTAATGAATGAACACTTTCTCATCTCTTCCAATTCTGATAAATATACATTTGGAAAAAAGTCAGCAAATGTTAATGGATTCAGGTCTTAAGTAACAAAGTGAAAGGGGTTGTTGTTTAAAATTAACTGGGCAGACATGATCTCACTGACACTGAGTCTAAACACAGGGATCATTTTACCAGATATGCTAGCTACAGGCTCATGACTGCCTACCATTGCCTGCCTTCAGAATAGTGAGAACAGCTTTGCAGCCTACATCTGCTAAAGACTGAATGTGTACCAGAAAGAGCCAATGAGGCAAACAGATTGAGGTTTCAAAATATAGTCATAATCCCATTGTATCCAATAAAAGAAGGTCTCAGATCAAGTTTGATTTGACATGGTATTTTCTCACCATTAAAAGTAGTACTCTCTGGGTAGTGTGTGGTGGCTCGCACCTGTAATCCCAGCACTTTGGGAGGCTGAGGCGGGCAGATCACCTGAGGTCAGGAGTATGAGACCAGTCTGGTCAATATGGTCAAACCTTGTCTCTACTAAAAATACAAAAAAATTAGCCTGGCATGGTCGTGCACACTTGTAACCCCAATTACAAGTGAGAGGCTGAGGCAGGAGAATTGCTTGAATCTGGGAGGCGGAGGTTGCAGTGAGTCAAGATCATGCTACTGTACTCCTGCTTGGGTGACAGAGTGAGACTCCAGCTAAAAAAAAAAAAAAGGTAGCACTCTATTTAATCATCCAGGTTTAGAAAAATGTAATATCAAAATAATGATAGTGTTTGACGTCTTAAAGCCTATTTCCTCAAAACTGAAATCTAGAAGATATTCTAAATGAAAACAAGTATTAAACAAAAATGATATCCTTTCCTTTTCCCAGGGAGCTGCTTTATAAGAAACTAAAAGGAAAACTTTATAACTTAAATGTGTTTCATCACATCTACAGCAGAATCTCTTCTGTCTTTAAGAAATAAAAGTCACAACATTGAAATTACTAAATTATTCACTGGCAAACGGGCACTGGCAAATTCTCTTTTCCTTTTACACGTCTAAGAAAGAAAATAGCAAAATATGCATGGAAAAGTATTGAAATGTATCACATTTATTTAAAAAAAGGATATGTTTTTGAGATGTCAGTGTAAAAGGATGATGTTAAAACTTGATGTGTTTTATCTCAGGAAAATAGAAATTAAACCATAATGGTGCATTTGACAAGAAAGTACGTGTAATTGAAAAACATGAGTAATCGGGGCTCATCCCTGAGCTCAGATTATGCATGAGTTTCATCAAGCATGTAGAAGCATCCTGACATTTGGGAGACAGGGGGACAGATGTATGTGTGAAGTGCCTCCCTCCCTGACCTGCATGTCATCGCTGAAGGTAGCACTTGCACGTAATGTAGATAGTAAACAGACTGGCATTCTGCCTGCTGCTGACCTGACAGGAAGCATCTGGCAGAAAGTCAGAAGGGCATCTGCATTACCTGTTATCTAGCTCCTTATCCAACAGTCAAGCAATATGACTGAATTTTGTTTAATATGCCATGATTCTCTTCTTGGTCTTCTTGGTTAAGAGTATATGTATATTAACTCATAATAAAGGGAGGTGTTTTCTTGTTTCCCATATTTAGATAAGGAAACTACAGTACTGAAAGGTCAAGTAACCAGAAGCCCAATTAGTGTTAGAACCATGTTTCTAACTCTGGCCCCAGGGCCTGTGTCCAAGACACCACTCTGCCAAAAAACCTCATGTGATCGTAAATCTCAGTAGATAAAGTCCATGTTGAATCTTTCACTGACTTCAGGAAATTTCACACTAGCAAAACTCTGTAAGGACATGCATGCAAATCCAGAGTTATCTTTTCTCTCATTTTGTATTTATTCAAATCTAACAAATCAGACAAACCTATAAAGAAATTCAAAACTATAAAAAGAAGTCCTGTCAGGCAGATAAAATCACCTGTCATTTACAAAGATTACATCTGAAGTATAAATTTCTAATTTGCACTGAGTATAGCTGTGTAATAAATTTACATCCAGAAGACTTAGAAAAATTATTTTAATTGAGAAATTGTTTCTGTCCTGAAATTTCCAATATGAAAGCATACATGTCTTTGCCACAGAAGTGAATACTTTCTGATGTATGAAATAGCAACGTTCAAGGATGCTTTGAGCAATATTCAAATTAGCCTTAATGATGACACGTTAAAGCCTTCCAAGCTCCCAAAATAATTTCTGTTTAATTACTTTTCTACAACAGTAGGGCATGAAGGTACTATCACTTTAAATACAATTACACAAATTTATTTTCAATATTTCCATCAAGGCTAATTTAAATGCCTTTTCTCTTTTATTAAATGCTTTTATGGTTTTGGTGACAATATCATTGTGCTATTTATTTAAATGAGTTTTGTTTAAAGTTATTAACACCCCTGACACACCACACATGTAGATGTGTGCATGCACACACACACACACACACACACGGGATTTCCTTGTTCAATCCTTCATTTTTTCCCACATAATCTTATTCACAACTTTTATATGGATTGAAAATATTGGCTTTGAAAACACTCATTGTGGTAGTGTCTTTTTCCATAATTAGTTTTCTTTTGTATTGCTTTTGTTAATCCATCCATAATTCTTATTGTATAAACATAAATTAGACAAGAACTAGGTAGTTTACACTACTATGAATATTTTTTCTTATCCCTAATTGGCACTGGCTGTTTTATTTCTTGTATTTGTCACTGCAGGAGGGTTTCCTCTCGTTAACCTATAAACCTCTGAAGACTGTGTTTCTTGCCATACTCTATTATGACTAGAAGCAAAAGTTTCTTCCAGATTCTTTCTGATCAAATGCAAGGCAATGGCTAAAAACATTTCTGAAAGATTTCATGTGAGTTTCAACTTACCACACTAGATAAACTCTAACTTCATAATACACCCTGATTGTAGTATCTGAATAATACAGCAAATGTCACCACAAAATGAGGTTGAAGTAGAACCAGGTCCTAACATATTTCAAAGATGCTAGATATAATGGTGTCTCTGTTAGCATTTTCCGGACTCTGAATCCACCAATCTACCATGCCCCTCACTCCTCCCCAACACATAGAGACTGTAAACCTGATACACCCAGTTATGATCCTATGGGCCTACTACCACTTCCACTTGAGAGATTACATTAAAGACAAATGAAAGAGAAGGACAGTTGTGTAGGGATGATACTGTAGATTGGTTTAGCTCAACCACAATAAAAAGGTTCCCTTTATTATGAGTTAATATACGTAACTTTCTACCAGAACCAGACTGCCTGACTCTAACTTGTGAACCTAAGCTTTCTAGGCCTCAGTTTTCTAATTTGTGAAATAAAGGCAATAATAATATTTAATTAATAGTATTTCTGTGATGACTAAAGTGGATAATAAATCTACCCAGTCCCTTCGTGCAGTGTCAAATGAGAGGTAATAACTCAGTGTATATTGCATGTGGCTTTAGAATTTTCCTTTTTAATGATATTATTAAACAATATATTGTGTTCTATTAGGGTTTTTAATTTCCTACACTTTTTAACATGTTTTAATTAATAATTCATTAATGGAATTATGTATTCACAAATGACATTGGACAATCTTTAGTTTAGATAGTATTGTAATGTAAGATGCATTTACAAGGACTTATCTATACAAGAGTAGGTCATTTTATTTAATATAAAGATAAACTGGGAATTTTTTTTTAAATAGCAAGGCTCTTTGGAAATGAATTTGCAGAAACTTTTGACTTATTGAACTCTAGGCTTTTTATGTGTTTGATGATTTTTTCTTAGCTATTTAGTGTAATTTAATATAATTGTTAAAATGATTGAATCAGATGAACAATTTATAATTTCTAAAAACCACAAGTCAAGAGACAAGGGTTTCTATTTTAGATTTGTCACTGCAGAGTTGGTGATCTTGTGTGAATTGTTTATGCAATTAATTCTTCATGACTTGGGATCATTTTACTAGATGTACACTAGCTTAAATGAACTAATGGGAGCCTAGCAAGTTCTAGTATCAAGTCAGAATAAATAATTTGAAAAATTCAGGTCAGAAGGGATCTTATGTTACATAGTTCAAACTGGAATGCCTATAAAGCTATGTAGGTAATGAAAATGAAGAAAGTGTAGCAACGGTACCTCAAGCAAGATTATAAATGGGAATTAACAGTCAGGGTTGTGGCTATAGGAATGTTTCTATCTATGATTAATTAGAGAAAATAAAACTTGTCTATAAGGGGCAGTAACTCCTTACTTCCTTACTTCCTATTTGTTGTTGCCCCAGAAAAACATAGTGTAATTTTGCCAGATTTTCTGATGTTCAAATGCTAAGAGATGCTGGAAATTAAGATTTTCATGTGAACTATTCGGAATTCTATATTTTTGCAAATATGTGGGTTTTTAAAAATAATATGTTAAAGCCGCACAAACAGATTATGGTGCTACATTCAACCCAAGGACCACCAATTTGTCACCTGGTCAAATAGTTTCCCATTTAGCACTTGAATTCCTCCCTAAGGGATCCCTTAGGAATTCTTAAATTCCTAAGAAGTGATCATTACTATTAATAACTTAAGATAGTAATGAGCATATTACTATCTATTGTATGTCTATACAATGTTATAAATGATATGCTCATTACTAGCTTGGTCAATTATTATTTATAGACAGTTTTACAAGAAAGTTATTTTTTTTGTATTGCTTTTGCTAAAATTAGTACCAATAATTGTCAGATGTAAATTACTTTCCTCTTCAAAAGCCATGATGAAAATCTAATCTGCATATTCTTTAATCTATTGAAGAAAATTATTGCATCTCTATCCCCACATTAAGATCTACATCTTTTCTTATTTCAATGATTTCACATAGAGTTGGAATTTCTTCATCTTTCTGGTCGAAACGAATTTATAGAACCTCTCTGTATTCTTAAAAGTGTTCAGGACAGAGTTAAATACTGTAGTCTAAACGGTGGTTCCTAAACTTGTTGGCAGCAGGGACCAGCTTCGTGGAAGACGATTTTTCCACAGATGGGGTTAGGGAGGTTAGGAGGGTGGGGTGTGGAGGAGATGGTTTTGGGATGACACTGTTTCACCTCAGGTCATCAGGCATTAGCTACATTCTCATAAGGAATGTGCAACTTAGATCCCTCGCATGTGCTGTTCACAATAGAGTTCAGGCTCCTGTGAGAATGTAATGCTGCCACTGATGTGACAGGAAGCAAAGTAAGGCGATAATGCTCACTTGTCTGCCGCTCACCTCCTGCTGTGTGGCTCTTTTCTTAACAGGCCAAGGACTGGTACTGGTCAGCAGCTGGGGGTTGGGGATTCCGGTTTAAAGTGAGATCTATCAGAACAGTGCCAGTTCTGAACCACTATCCTTTTAGCACACCAATGTATCACACAAACATCTCTCTGCTTCTAGAATTACTTTGCTATGCAAATTAAATATTACAATTATCAAATTAACATCACTATTCTTTTTGTTTTCTGACTTTTCTTCATAGATTATGGCATTTGACCCTATAAAGTGATATCTTCAGTTTCCTACATTCAGTACAATTTTTCAAGACTCAGCCTCATGTTATAGAGTATTACCCAACAGTTGAAAAGTTGTTTGTGTTGTTGTTTATATTTTTATAATGTTTTATTCATGTCATTAGTATTTTTGGTCATAGTTTTGAACAATAATCTACAAGATTGCTTTGTAACTTTTCTTTAAAAATCAAACACATTTGTTAAAAGATTATTGTGAAATTTTCCTTTAAAAGTAAAAAATGTTTCTTAGACCTATAAGAATTTATACTGACAAAGTTTTCTTTTAGCTCATCAGAAATTTGAGATAGCTCACATGTATCTTAGGAAGTAGCATAGAGTTTGTGAGATCCCAAGCATGGAATTTGGGGTAATTTGAATAGCATATTAAAATCAGGTCCTCTTTGGGATCTAAATCAATGTCAGTCCATGTTTGAGAAAAAGGCTTAGTGATCAACTTGATAACAGCCAATGACAACATTATCTAGGCTTAACACTACTTCCTTCCCAATTGATTTTATTTATTCTAATTATTTTACCTTTCCTTCTTATGTTCTGTATATTCTTCCTTTGAGGGAAACAATCTATGCATCACTAAGAACAGCTCTAGGCTATACTTTTTTTATTTATTAAGAAGTCGTTATGTAAAACTCTATCACCCTGCCAAGGACATAAGGAACCTGATAAATTGTCAGGTGGTGAGGTAATGTTACCCTGAGTGAGTCACATAACATGGCATTTTCAGCCCTTAGCAATGCATCATCCACATCTTCCCTACATCTCTGCGTTAAGGGCGTTAGGAGGTCATTCAGGGGCATGCAGTTTTAACCACGACTTGGAGAGCCATGTATCACTATCTAACTTCACATAAAAATTTTCTTATTTATTTATGGGGCAATACATGGCATGTGGGCTTTTCATTTGAGTGGATTTTAACAGATTTACATACATCTTATTGTGGGCCGTGTAGAGGGGCCAGTGACATACAGACATAGATTTTGGGATCTCCCTCATTTCTAGCATGTGCCTGAATTTGTAAAAGGATAAGACTGGGTGATGAACTTTCCTTTGCAAGTCCTAAGAAGAACACATTTGTAATGGGAGTGCTTTTTTCAATCTAAAAAACAAAGTTCAGGGGATTAGTGACACAACTCTCTAGTTCAGTGGATAAGTAACACAACTTAATAAGGAACTTAATAACACTTAATAAGGAAGAGGAGTCACTTCTTCCTCATTAAACTTCTATTGGAACTGATTCTCAAATATAGGACCTTCATATTTTTCTAATCATTCAGCAGCCAATTATCTCAACCCATTGTCTTGCTACCACATTCTTCCCACCAAACCACTTTTCTGAGCACCTTTCTTTGTCCCTTTTCCCTACTTCTGTCTTATGGAACATTTCAGGAGAAAGTTGCACGGTTTTGAATACTGGCTCTATTCAAGTATGTTATTTTTAAATCCTATCTCTATAAGACATCTTTTGTTTATTTACATATATTTTTTCTCATTCCTCAGAACTGCTGGCTCCACTATTTACAAATTGTTCTCAAATTCCCGAATCACTATCCTTTTTTTCTAAAACTTGTACCATTTCTCTTATTACTGTTTTGAAGTTCATTTTAAGCCACAATTCCTCTCTATGCTCTTGAATAGAATAAAACACACTTTATAACTCGTGACAATTCTTTCTTTTGCCTCCCATTCTAGCTATTATAATGAAGGGATAAGTTGTTCAACAGTAGACTAGAGCAGGTAAATGGGCTTTACATTTACTCTGCATACTCCTGCATATCCACTGCTGTACCATACCTCTTTCCTGAGAATTCACTCTCAGATTTGTTTCTTTTACTCTCCATTTTGACTGCTACGTTTTAGGATCTCTGCTTCTATCTTGTTACCTACTGGTATCTTTCTCTACCAAGCCTATAGATATATTCTCCCTCTTGGATTAGTGTCTGTTAGGGACATTGTTGTTCAATAAAGGGAAATGCTAATATTATGGGTTCTGGGGCAAAGAGCCTTGACTTGTGAGCCTATGTGAATTTGGACAAGTTATTTGATGTTCCTAAGTTTTAGTTTCCTCGTTTCAATAACTGAAATAAACTCAATATAATAAGGCATTTTATTAGTTTTCTACTATTTTATAGCAAATTTTCATAAAATTAGTAGTTTAAAATTACACAAATCTATCATATCACAATTTCTGTTGGTCAATTAACTGGTTCCTTGATTCAGGGGCTCACCAGGCTGAAAACAAGGTGTCAGAAAGAGCTACAAGTTCACCTGAGGCTTGGAGTCCTCTTCCAAAGTCACCTGTTCTAGCAGAATTTAGTTATTTACGGTGGTGAAGACTGAGGTTCTCATTTTCTTTTTCTTTTTCTTTCTTTTTCTTTTTTTGAGACGGAGTCTTACTCTGTCGCCCAGGCTGGAGCGCAGTGGCGCTATCTCGGCTCACTGTAAGCTCCGCCTCCCGAGTTCATGCCATTCTCCTGCCTCAGCTTCCCGAGTAGCTGGGACTACAGGCGCCCGCCACCATGCTAGGCTAATTTTTTTGTATTTTTAGTGGAGACGGGGTTTCACCATGTTAGCCAAGATGGACTCGATCTCCTGACCTCGTGATCCGCCCGCCTTGGCCTCCCAAAGTTCTGGGATTACAGGCGTGAGACACCGCGCCCAGCCTCATTTTCTTGTTTGCTTGCTGTCAAGCAGGAGCCATTCTCAGCTTCTAGATGCACCAATCATTCCCTGTACAAAGTAGCACTTTGCTCCTTTAAGACCAGCAGAAGAATCTATCATACTTCAAATTTCTTTAACATCTCCCTTAACGGGGACAGTCCCACGCTGGATAATCTCCCTTATGATTAACTTATAAGTCAAATAAAAGGAACATTAATTTCATCTGTAAAATTTCTCCTGCTACATAAAGTAATATAATCATGGGAGTAATATTACATTTTATTTATGAGACCTGCTCACACATCAGGGAGGAAATTACATAGAGCATGAACACCAAGGGGTGGGAACCCTGGAGACCCTATTTAAATTCTGCCTACCACAGATACCGAATTCATAACATTACTATGAGGGCTAAACTGGTGGTCAAAGGACCAGAAAACAGATTACTGATTTTTGAATTATTTTTAGATTTGAGTCTTGGTAGCATCTGATCTGCTTTCTTACAACAATAAACCTGTGCATGCCGTTAAAATTTTAGTAAGGCCAGATTTCTATTATATGTCCTAATGAAACAACAAACTGCTATTCAAATACAACTGTATGACATTAAGAAGTGTGTGGAGAACTGACATGGAAATCTGGAAGAGATTACTGAGCAAAATGAGAAATTTAAGTGGGGAAGAGTAAGGCAAGGTGGAAGACGGCAGAGGCAGACAAAACTCTACCTTGCTATCTATCTAATCGTGATTATGCTGAGTACTTTCTGTTTATTTCTAGTTTATTGGTTCCCTTGAACTGTCTTTGCTCAAAAATTATAGCAAATCCACATGATTTGTGTTCCTCAATTCTACATGGAAACTTAAATAAAACGTTTCTGGGTTTGGAATTGAAACCATCTCTTCTCCCCTTCTTTCCATCGGTACCGCCTTAGATCACTATTGAGTACTGGCCACCTTTGGGGACCTCATGCATTTTATTGATACGTTGTTACTTTCAAAACAACTACTGTCATTTTCATGCTCTAAACAGCAACTGTTGAGGTCTAGAGAAAGACCTATAGCGGTCTCATCAGTCACACTCTGTCCTTGACATCTTCAGAGGGGAATTCTCAAAGAGAAAACAGGTATCTGTCACACAATATTTTATCCCACACACTCAGTAACTTACACTTTTCATGGTTGGGAATATAAGTGACATACTGATCTTACACTAATGAATTTCCATTCCAAACAGCACAGCCGCAATTTTTCCTTTGTATTAAGCACTGAGCAGGTGGTGTTTTCTAATCATTCATGCGCAGCTCATCTGCTGTCACAAGCAACAGAGATCAAAGATATGTGCTGTTGACTGTGTGGTAAAATGATGATGAATAGAACAAGGTTGTATATGCTTTGATCAGGAAACATTTAATTTGAAATCCATGGCAACAGAAATGTGTGAGGTGGGGCTGAGCCCTCCTCTGTCATAAAAAGAGTAATTCAACATCATCTAGCAATCCTTCAGCTTGGTTCTTGTCACTATTGAGATACAGTGAATTAGAGCACAGAATCAATGGTAGAAGTGGCAAGACATTACCTCTGGTTAATAACACAAAGTTCTTCTGCAGCAACAGTACCTTCAAAACTGTACTAAATGTTTGTTCTCTGTGCTCTCAAATAACCTCATTTTAACTCTTATATCCTATTTTTTTTCACATATTAAATGTCTTGAACTATTTACCTTTCTCACTACATTGTAAGATTTTTGAAAGCCGTATTCCTTCTACTTTGCTTTCCTGACTCCTTGTTCAATATTTGACAGCTGGTAGGCACTCAGCAAATATGTGTTTTTAAATAAAATATACTCAAACACAAATATAAACACCATTCTTTCATATTTTTCTGAGGAATTTCAAAGCTACCTGATCTTTAGACTATAATATGTTCAATCATTTCAGTAATTTTAATGTTGGCCTTCATGTTGAGCAGGTCAATCAATTTTAAGATACTCTATTACAGTTATAATTTTACATACATTAAACTAATAAAGTAGAGCTGATGACCTTTTGTTGAAATAACTTTTATGAGTAACAATTTCATTATTCTCGAGACTTGAACTAGTAGATAAATAGCATCTATTTCTTCTTTGGAAATATAGCCACTTTACCCTCTAAGGCTCTTATTCTGAGGCAAGATTTGCCATTTTAGAGATGAATTTTCTATTAAGTAGACAACTGCATTAATAATTGGAATGAGTCATTAGAAGAATTAGCTGTCAACTGGAAATCCATTCAAGATACAACAATGGGGTAATTTATATAACAGCAGTTTCCTGAAATATAATTAATATTTTCCAGCAACCTGTGAGATTTATCAGTCACAATCTAAACAGTTCAATGAGACCGTGTTTTAATCATTGCAATTTCTGACTTAATGCCCATTCATTTGTTGAGTGTGAACTAGTGGATTAAAGAGAAAAGTAGACTCGATATGGAAAAAACAAAGATCTCCTTAGAGTTATGAGATAAGGCTCTATAACAGAAGCTACCAGATGGTTAAAACAGATGCATTCTCTGTGGCTTTTTACCCTATCTGCAAAATCAAAAGTGTAATAATCTTGTAAACTGCTTAAAGTTCAGTAATTTGCTTTCATGGTTACTGCAAAATATTTAGGAATGTGAAGGTTAGACTTTGTTTGCTAAAATAAATTGTAATATCTAATGTAAAAAAATTATAATAATTATCTATGTGTATCTTAAGTTACCTTATAATAATTCATAGTATCCTCTGGAATAGGCTCTTCAATAGATTGGAGATGATGAAAAAAAGACATGTTTTCTCTCAATGACATGATAATTTATTTCACGAAAATAAATAGATGAAAAAGAATTATATATACATATATAAATATATATACTATATACACTAAAAATGCGAAAAATTAGCTGGGCATGGTGGCAGGTACCTATAATCCCAGCTACTTGGGAGGCTGAGGCAAGAGAATCACTTGAACCTGGGAGGCAGAAGTTGCAGTGAGCCAAGATCACGCCACTGCACTCCAGCCTGGGCAACAAAGACTCTGTCTCAAAAACAATAATAATAATAATAAAAATCTAGTGTATATCTAGTGACTATACATATACACACACACAAACACACATAAATCTACATATATGGCATTTCATATTTTATATATATAGTGTTATATATATATATATATATAGTGTTATTAAGTGTACATAAATACAATTCAAAGACTGAGAGGACCAGAAGTTAAATAACCTCTGAGTCAGATGCAAGATGGAATTCAGAAAAGACTTTCTTGAGATCCAAATTATTTGTAAGGATCTCACAAGGGCAGAAGCACACCTTGGGGGAAGAAGAGGGTACTAAGAATATAGGCATTTTGAAAGGCAGGGACAGCACAGTAAAGCAAGGTCAGTGAGACACTTGCTGGCAGGACCCCAAGGGCCACTTGAGAGAATAAAATGACATGAGATTAATGAACCACAGCTGCCACAAAGGCCTGCACAGAGCCATGTGCTTTCTATAGGAGAGGTGCTTTATGTTCTTGGGCAGGTGAACAAAATACAAAACAAAATTCTTCAAGATGATCATAATAATAGCTAACATTTATTGAATGCTTATTTGTCAAAAAATATATGCCTTAACTGATTTCTCATGGCAAACCTGTGAAGTAGGTGCTATTATTAATATTAGCTCTATTTTTAACCCAATTTAATAGAAGATAAGTGATACAGAGAGAAGTTTTGTAACTTAAGATGCAGAGATAATAAATGATACAGTAGATATTCTAATGCAATTAGCCTGACTAGACACCCCATAGCAATCACCATGGCTGCTGCTCAAGGTAGTTCCTTTAGAAGCCAGCAAAATATTGAAAGAAATGGGTCAAGTCTTATTATAATAAAATCAACCTAAAGCTCAAGGCAATTCATTTTTAATGGAAATGAACTTCAGAGGTGAAAAAAAGAAATTCTTATTTACTCCTAATATACCACCATCTCAAACAATAAATTTAAGATACTTTTTGTTATGATGGAGAATTATTTATTCATACTCAGAACTGCTAGATTGAAAATAAAGTATGATTCAAGTCAACACAAGGAAAAATGCAGGGTGCATGTTCCAGCTAGAAATTCTTTTTGATGTAGTAGCATCTATTCTTGACCCAGACACAGACATATATAACCTGAATCTAGAAATGGCAGTGAAATATTGCAGGGAAAAGGTAATCTCTAGGAGAAAACCTGGACACAGGCAAGAAAGAGAACAAGAAATTCAATGGAGAAAAGTGTACTGGAAAGGGACCTTTTGCTTTTTCATAGTCTAAATGTGAATTAAAATAATAATTGTCTGCTAGGAGACAATATTACTTAAGTCCCTTCTCTGCCACATAGAAAATTTTATTTCAAAAAGTTAAGCCTGTTAGTTGTCTAGTACATTCATTAAGTCATGAATTTATCCCTTTAAATATCGATAGGAGTACAACTTTGAAATGGTATGTTCATTTGGTGTTTATGACTTTCAAAATAATCTGTCACTTTCTCTAGTCCCTTTTTATGATACAATCCTTTATAAAGTTTCTGTCTTCCTCTGTTTCCCTAAGTTTATTTTAATATTTCAAGCATTACTTACATTTTTACATTTTCCATTAACCTTTTACTCTACCTCTTAACATTCTTTTTCTATTATTATTATTACACTTTAAGTTCTGGGATACATGTGCAGAACACGCAGTTTTGTTACAGAGGTATACAAGTGCCATGGTAGTTTGCTGCAGCCATCAACTCGTCACCTAATTAGGTATTTCTCCAAACGTTATCCCTCCCCTACCCCCCCACCAGCCACTGACAGGCCCAGTGTGTGATGGTCCCCTCCCTGTGTCCATGTGTTCTCATTATTCAACTCCCATTTAATCTTCCATGTATTTTTCACATCTGTTCTTTCCCTAAGTGTGGACATCCTATCATTATTCAAGTTTTTTCTTTTATTCTATTTAGTCCTTCTTATGTAATTAAATGTGCTAAAAGTGATAACATCTTCCTATTAATTTAAGCATAAACTATATATTAGGTATCGTGATAGTTACAGGGATACAATGAATCCTAAAGAATGATGTAGTTACCCGGGAAGAATGTATTCAGTAGAGAAAAGACTAGCTTCACAAACATGTACAGGGATCCATGCTCAGAAGGGATCTGCCTGTGGTTTAATTCTCTGATGTTGCCAGCTTTAAATTTCTTGATAATTTTTGAATAAGACTCCTCCACCATTTACATTTTGCACTGAACCATGCCAATGATATAGCTGGTCCTCAGTGGAAAAGCAGACTTTTAAACGGGCAAGAAATACAATGTAAGGCACTATAATAGAGAAGCTATATGGATTAGTAGATGACAGTAGGGGGACTACCAATAAACACCTAACCTAAAAATGATGATGGAGAGGAAGGTCAGGAAATGTTTTCTTACAGGAGGTGTTATCTAAGCTAAGCTATGAGGGGTGAGTCTAGTTATCAAGGCAAGGTAGTAAGAGAGGATGAGAAGGTGAGAGATAGAACTGCATGTGTAAAAATACAGAAGACAAAAGGGCACACAGCATAACTTCTTTTTTAGATTTTCATTATATCATGCAAAGAAATATATTTAGTAGGACTTTTCCTATTTTATGACAACTATACACTAATGTCCAAAACTAGGATAAAGAAACACTACTTAAGCATTCTAATGACGTGGTCAATTCTAATGACGTGGTCATTCTAATGACGTGGCATGAAGTTCCTGTTATATTTACAGTCTTGACAGAAATAGCCCATCCAGAATCAACTCCCACATCAACCATCCAGTTTAAATACTGCAGGACTGAGGAGAGAGAGAATTGTCAGCTTTGTAGAGACTGCACTGCTCCTGATACCAGGTCATTCCCATTGGTGATGGAGAAGGATACTGCCTCTTCAGAATATTACTCTTAAAGATCGGGGTGTTTTCAATAATACAATACCATGTGTTTTATTTTATTTTGTTTTTTCAAGAAGGACAAATGTTAAGTAGCAGACCTGATAAACTGCCACTGCTCCCGTATCTGATCCTATTTGGCTCAAACCAATCTATACACAAGAAAAGAGAATCTTTAAGAGATTCCACCGTGAAAAGAAGCAGCAGGAATAAATAAAAGAATTGAGAGTCCACTACTTGGCATGGTAAACAGTGTTTGTATCTTGTAGGTCAAGGGGCAAGTAGCTGATCCTAAGTCATCTTTCTAGTATAGCTCCTCAAACTTCACCCTCCACCAAGAAGAATGTTCAAATGGAGAACAGACTCTTAACAGTAAGAGACTGCAGGTTATACACCTGGTATAGGAGCTGATGGATGAAGGAAGATGTGAAGAACCAGAGTTGGATTTGAATGGGGCTAGTTATTCATGACAGAGAATGTTTCAGTGTAAAGGTACAAAATAATTCACAGAAATACTCTATTACAGATCAGTGTTTGTACCCCTGTCACTCCATTGTTATGCAAAGAATCAGCGACACCAAAGAGAAGACTGAGAAGGAAGCTAAATCAAGAAACACTTCCTTCCACTGAATTTCAATGCATTGGAATATTCTTGAAGAGACTTGGAGGAAGACCTGTCCCAGAACCAGACCACCCATTCCCCCCTTTCGCATGTGTAAGCTGGGTGCATGCACATACTCTGAGCCCTGGCCACTTCAAGCAGTATACACTCTCACATTTGTTCTAGATTGACAGAGGAAAGGAAATAAATGAAGCAAAATCTAGTTCAAATGTAATACTTTTTATTGACCAAATGTAACCTCATATTGTGGTAATTTGCCCAAGATATATTTAAAGAATAAAAAAGAAACTTTGTAAAGGCACATTTGAACAGATATTTATATTCCTTATTACGGGAAAATTTTTTGAAGGTAGACACATAATGAAAAAACTGAGTTTTATTTGTATTAATTAAAGTTTAAAACTATTCTATATGGAAACATACATGCACAATCAATTTGAAGATAAATTATAGCCATGTATGGTGGCTCACATTTGTAATCCCTGCACTTTAGGATGGCAAGGTGGGCAGATAACCTGAGGTCAGGAGTTAGAGACCAGCCTAGCCACCATGGTGAAACCCCATCTCTACTAAAAATACAAAAATTAGCTAGGCAGGGTGTTGCACATCTGTAATCCCATCTACTTAGTAGGCTGAGGCGGGAGAATCGCTTGAATTCGGGAGGCGGAAGTTGCAGTGAGTCGAGATCACGCCACTGCACTCTAGCCTAGACATCAGAGTGAGACTCCATCTCAAGAAAAAAAGAAAAAGGTAAATTATAATCTTGATAAACTAGAATAAATATTTACAACACACCGAGTAACAGATATATAGTCTTAAGATAACATTATTTATGATAAAGAAAACAGCAATGCAGTCATAATTTGTTTTTTTTTTTAAATAATGGTGGTGGGTCAACTGAATGGGAGGAAAAGTATCTTGATCCCAAGCTAACACTATGTCCGAAAAATTAATAAAGTATGAATTGTAGATTTAAATGTACTAATAAAACAAAACAGGGCCGGGTACAGTGACTCATGCCTGTAATCCCAGTACTTTGGGAGGCCAAGGCGGGTGGATCACTGGGGGTCAGGAGTTCGAGACAAGCCTGACCAATATGGAGAAACCCCACCTCTACTAAAAATATAAATTAGCCAGGTGTGGTGGCACATGCCAGCAATTCCAGCTGCTTGGGAGGCTGAGGCAGGAGAATTGCTTGAACCCAGGAGTTGGAGGTTTTAGTGAGATGAGATCACACCACTACACTCCAGCCTGGGAAAGAGTGAGACTCCGTTTCAAAAACAAAACAAAACAAACAGATTTAATTTAAATATTTTAAATGACAATAAAACGAATATCTCATTAACATGGATTAGAAAAAGACATTTTGAACAGAATAACATAACAAACCTTAATATTTTTAAAAATGGCAAATTGAATTACATTAAAGGTATGAATGTCTATCAGAAATGCTGTTGAAATAAAGAAAGTACAAGCCACAGAGTGTGAGGTAATACTTGAAATATATATATCTGGGAAAAAACTATACCTAGAATATATAAAGGACTTCTACTAATCCCATCATCTGATAGAAAGATGGGAAAAAGACTTGAAAAGGCACCTCACAACATATAATGGTCAAATGATGAATAAACATTAAAAAGCCATTTGCTACCTTTAGTCCTGAGAGAAATAAAAATTAAAATCACATTGCAATACCAGAATGGCTAAAATGAATAGCGCCTACCATGTATTGTTAAAAATATGGAACAACTAGAACTCACCTTCATGTATGGGAGGATTGTAAACTGGTACAACCACTTTGGAAAACAGTTTGGTAACACTAGATGATAGTGAACATAGGCATAGCCTACAATACGGCAACCAACATATAGATTATACATTTATTTACAGCTGCCAAAAGGGATATAGGGAATGTTCATAGCAGCATCCTTTGCAATAGTGAGAAACAATACAGGTATTCAACAAAAGTAGGATTAAATTAGTTGCTGCGTAGGCATGTAATGTAACACTATGTAGCAATGAGAATTAGTGAACAACACTCAGCAACCTGAATCAATCTTGGAAGCATAATATTTTGCAAACCAAACTATTTTACTAAAAGAACATTTTTATTTTTATGTTTTTATTTTTTAACATTATTATTATTATTATTATTATTATTTGAGAGAGAGTTTTATGCTTGTTGCTCAGTCTGGAGTACAATAGCACAATCTCATCTCACTGCAACCTCCGTCTCCTGGGTTCAAGTGATTTTCTCATCTCAGTCTGCCAAGCAGCTGGGATTACAGATACCTACCACTATGTCTGGCTAATTTTGCATTTTTAGTAGAGACAGGGTTTCGCCATGTTGGTCAGGTTGGTTTTGAACTCCTGACCTCAGGTGATCCGCCCACCTCGGCCTCCCAAAGTGCTAGGATTACAAGTGTAAGCCAATCTATCCGGCCGGACATTTTATTTTTACTTCTAAAAGTGGAAAAGAGAAAATAATTTAAATGTTCAGTCAAAGAGCAAATATATTGGGATTTACAAAACAATTGAATACTATGTAATACAGCTTTAAAATGACAGATAGAGCAGGGTTTAGCCTGCTGACCAAATCCAGTCTTCTGCCGGTTCCTGTAAATTTAGTTTTACTGGAATGCAGACATGCTCCTTCACTTGTATATTGTCTACAGCTGTTTTTGCTGTGTAAGAGTTAAAAAACAGTCTAAATACCCATAAGGCCTGAAATATTTACTATCAGGCCCTTTACAGCAAAAGTGTGCCTATCCCTGGCATAGAGGAATAATTAATAATATGAAAAAGTTTAAATATCAGTTCGATATACTTATAAAAATACATCAGACAGAGTTTTTGCTTTATATACCAAATAAATAAGAGTAGTAAAACATTCAAAGTTTTGTTTTGTTAAGAGTAGAAACAGAGAATGACTGGCAATGTGTGAATTGTTGCTATGGAAACACACTGTAAACTTTGAAGATGCTATATATTTTGCTAGATTAAATAATAAAGTCCTAGCAGTATGCCATTTTTAAAAATAGCACACACAGAGTTTGAAGGAATCCACTAATAGAATCAAGGGGTCATATATGGAGAAAGTTTGACATTAAGTCAATGTTAAAGTGTTAGAAATTTTAAGGTAAATTTGATATTTGTTTAACATGTAAGCCGATTTTAGATTAATAGACTGTCAGCATAGGCAGGAAATTTAAAAGCCATCCCAGTCAAGTACCTAGTGTATGCTTTTCTACTTACCATGATAGCTGTGACAAATAGCTGTTGGATGTGATTTGGATGCCTCAAAGTCTAGAAATTCATTCCTCCCGAGGCAAATCTGTTTTTGAACAACTCTATTTACTGAGTTTTTCTACTAATGAGAGAAAATTGTATCTTGGTTCTTCTCTTTGGTGAAGGCAAAACCACCAAATTCCTCTGAATTATTCATTTCTATAATGCCTTGATGTGCTTTATTACTCATTGTAACAGGGAAATGCAGGAGGGCCATTTGGCCTTGAGCTCACTAACCTTGAATTTAAACTTTGACATTATTTTAAATACTGTCACTGCAACTTTTTTTTTATGAGTAAAGTGTTCATTTCTTAATATAGCTAATAACCCATATTTTATTACTATCATTTGCCATTGACTAATTTTTAAACATACTAGGACCCACAAAATTAAGAGGTTCAGGCCTTTCTAGTCTTTGGAGACCACTGTGTATATAAACAGTATCATTGGAAGAGCATGGTAGTATCTATAGTGTACAAAAATACAATTTAGATACCTGAAAAAAAAACTCTTTCTTTTTTTTTTCATATTGGAAGATAATTTAATCATTCAACATATTTGTATTGATTTCCTGTTGTGATTGCAGAAGTTGAGAGTATAGCTGTAAACAAGACAGGTAAAAATCCTTGTCCTTTTAGAGTTTACATTCTAGAGCTGAGAAACAGAATATAAACAAATAAAAATAAGTAAAATAAATAATGTAATTTAAAATATCAATAGAATGTACAAAGAAAATAAAAATGTATAATGGAATAAATAATTATCACTTTAGAAATTCAAGAAAGATCTTTCTGAAGAAGGAACATGTAAATGAGTCTGAACAAGAGAAGGTATTATCCTTGCAGTCCCTCAAGTTAGATATTTCTTCAAAAGTACAAAGCTTGTCAGCAAGGGCAAAGGCCGGAGGCACAAATTAGTTTGGTTTATTCAAGGGAGAACCAGAAAGAAGACATTATGCCTGGTGAATGTTAAGGAAGAAAATATTAGGATATGAAGATAGAGAAATAAATCAAAACCATTCTAAATGCAAGGAGAAGACACTGGGAAAGGTGAGAGAGAAGCATGCCTCACCTGAATTCTTTGGATACCCTTTGAACCCCTAATGTATTTCTGTGCTTTTAGAGGAGTTCATTTGCTCCAGGGATAAGATAGACTTCATACCATCTCCACATGAATATTTTTTGAATAAAAAAGAATTGAATTATAAGATACTGTGAAAGGAAAATAAAATCTCAGGACCCCAAACTCACTAAACCAAGGGGAAAAGTTAAGCTTATGGGAACTTAAGTTAAGCTTAAGCTAAGCTTATGTTAAACTTATGAGTCATGTAAAAATTTCCTTCCTTTTGTTTGCAAGCAGCTGCAATTTCACATGCTTGTTTATCTTATGTAAAATGTAGATTTAATGAGTGCTAGATGAATACATAATTGACTTCTCCCCCACTCTGTTCTTTTCACAAGTAAAATGTACATTCGTGGAGCACTCATAAGAGCCACACGAGAATGTAACCACTTGCCTCATTGCTTACTATCCCTCCTTTTATTTTTCTATCCCCTCCATCTTGCTCTCTCCCCTTTAAATACTGAAGTTTCCAAAACCCTCTCTTTGGAAAACACACAGGACGCAGGTCCTACTGTGACTTGTGTTTCTTTTTTCTGAGTACATCCTCAACCTTGGCAAAAATAAACCTCTAAATCGATTGAGATCTGCCTCAATCACTTTTCTGTTTACAGAACCTTTGAGCAAAAGCAGAAAGACTAGTTAGGAGATTGTTATGCTAGTCCCAGCAAAGTTGATGGTTTGACGTGGATTAAAGTAGAAGCTAGGCAGTGCCACAGACACACAGATTTATTGCATGCCAAGAACCAATTATTAGTTAATTATTAAAGACATTTTTATTCCTTGAGCAAATAAAATGTTTTAACAACAGAGGAATAAATTGGGGAATTTAGGGTATACCAGGAAGTGTCAGATGGCCAAGGGCACATTTTCAGTCCCCTTAGCAAACTTGTACCCTAGTAGTATCCATTATTACTCAGTCATTGTTTAAAGGGTCCTATGATATTCATATTATCATCTTGGTGGAGAACTGCCTTCTGTTATCATATCCTAGCTATTCAGATTACAGAAACTGACTCAGTTGATTTTAATATATGATTTTAAATCAGCAGCAACTATATGCCACTTATTCAATGGTGGATTTTTCCCGGTCTGTGGAAGTGATTCTCTGAATATATCCAAACTTCTGGAGCTATTCACCCTTCATGATCTTTAAAAAGTTGCAAAACATGGTCATTTTTGAGGCTGAAACCATGTCAGAGTCTAACAAATGCTTAGTTCAATCAGAAGATGGTCTCTAAAACTTTTAAGACCTTACCATACGAACTAGTGGTTATTATATGAGAACTTCCTCCAGAACTCATTTGATGAGTTACTGCTAAATAGATTCTAAATCAAGTCTCTAATACGAGAAGGTATTCTGGGTGTTTTGCAGTCCCTCTGAATCATTTATCCAGTTACTGCTCAAATTGTCCATTAACTGCTTTTATCTGAACAGGTTAATTCAGTTTTAACTACTGCTTTAAAAGTTAAATATTGAAACATTCATTCAAAGATGTCAGTTTGGTCACAGTTTTCCCTTAATAATTAAACTTTCTAACTGTTCAAAAAAATTGGTTAAAAAAATCTCCCTTTACCAATAAAAAGACAATATAGAGAAAAGCATGAAAGGAATATGAGATGCCATGTTGTTCCCTGTCCAGTCTTTAAACACATTGAAATATGACATAATTCCTCAACTTACATCTATAATAGTTATATCTTACTTGCACATATTGATAAATCCAGTGCCTAGCACAGAATAAACACTTAGTAAAACATTATTTAACAAATGAGTAAATGAATAAATAAATGACTGGAAAATAAATTCCAAAATATCCACATACAACTATTGTGATGGTTATTCTGATGTGTTAATTTGAAGACTAAGGGATGCCCAGACAGCTGATGAAACATTATTTCTGGGTATGTCTGTGGGGGAGTTTCTGGAAAAGATTGGTAAATCAGTGGACTGAGCAAAGAAGATCTGTCCTCATCAATGTAGGAGGGCATCACACAATTCACTGAGGGCCTGCCAAGAACAAAAATACAGAGGAACGGCAAATTATCTTTCATCTTGATTGAGATTGAGACATCAATTTTCTCCTGGAATTGGACATTTGCTCTTGTTTTAAGGCCTGTGGCTTCAGACTAAATTATACCACCAGCTTTCTTGGATCTCCAGCTTGCAGATGACAGATGTGGGATTTGGATTCCATAATCATGTGAAACAATTCCCATAACAAATTTCCTCTCATATATCTATATCTATGTCTATATCTATTGTATTGTTTGTCTGGAGAATCCTAATATAATAACCTACCTTGTAGGAATACAAATTTTAAAGTAAAACTTTTAATCATATCTTTGATTTCTAAACTTCTGTAAACCCCAGTCTCCTCATCTGTAAAAGTGAGGTTCAAAATACTACATGCTTTGCAATACTCTTGTGATCAGAAGCACACCAAAATTTATTTTTTAATCTTTTCTTTCATGTATCTATATATCCTTTTCTTATTAAGTTTCTAAGCATTATAGGCACCATGCTATTAATAGTTGTTTTTAAACATTTCATCACTTAACCCCTCAGAATCAACACAACCTTAAGAAGGTTGTAGCCTTTAGAATCTGTATAAATGAGGAAACAGATTTGTCCATACTCTGTGGCTGGTATGAGGGCTAAGTGGAATTCAAACCCAATAATTCAAATTCAATCCCTAGGATTCTCCTTCCATTATTCCATAATACCATGCTACACAGTTAATCATCTTGGCTTCTTTTATGACTATAAAATGCATATCAAGTAGCAATTTGGAAAGAGAGAATGATAGATTCAGAACGCACTTATTTATTCAACATATATTATTTCTACTATGTGAAATGCAGTATTCTAGTTGCTGAGGCTACAGCGGCAAACCAAACAATATCCTTGATCTCATGGATATTTCATTGGAGTAAGGGAAGCAGCTATTTATTTCCCTAAGCCAGACTTGTGAATATATATGCAAACTAAGAAGACAGAGGAGGTTCTACTTAAATAGGATTTATAGTAAAGACCTATCTGAGAACATGATAATTCTGAAGAATATTAAGAAGCCAGCCATGCAAATACCTAGGCCGTGGGAAGGACTAGTGCTAAGGAGCTAAGTGAGAGATACTCTTGATGGATGCACTTGAGAGGCAACAGGAGGTCAGTGCGCTGGAACATGCTGAGTCAGCAGGAGAGTGAAAGACCTGAAACTGGGTCCAAATCATGTAGGGTCTTGCATACCCCTATAAGGAAATTGGATTGTATTGAATCTAAGGGGAAATCCTTGGTGGGTTAAAAAGAAGCATAGTATGCATGCTATGAATTTATATTTAAAAAATATTTTTGCTCTGATTGAAATAAAATCACCCCCTTTTTTCCCTTCTGATTCTCAAGTACAAAAAAAAGTGCAGAACATTTCCACAATGAGCATTATTTATTAAGCACTTACCACGCTCTTGGCTCTGGCCTAAGTATTTTACACTGATTATCTAATTTAATCCTTATAAAAATATTGTGATGTAGGGAGTATATTTACCCTCTGAGGATGAAGAAAGACAATTTCCTATAAGTTTACATGAGTAATAAAGGGGAGATTTGAAACTTGGATGAAGCCTTAAATTTAAAGTCAAACTTTGACAACTATATCCAAATCATTTATACTGATAAGTAGCACATATGATCTCACATGTATCATGATAACAATATAATTTTGGTATTTAGCCAAGTGAAATAATGTATCAGTTGCCTTCATTTCTGCTGAACTGTGAATCTTAAATAACTTAATAAGGCACTGAAATGATGCAGCAGCTTCAAAGATAAAGATTTGGTATTGCTAAGTGCAATTTTCTCCAGAATTTATCTCTAGATTATTCTATTCCTTATTCTCTTCTGGCCCACACAATTTGTCTTCTGAGATAGTATCAAATGACCAACAAGCAGCAATTACGCTCTCACTTGGTTGCTCATAGGTAAATGAGTGCTGGATGTATATTTACCTGGTGGAGTGAGAACAATGAATCAAGAGAACTGACCCAATCTCACCCTCACACTCTCAGAGCATAACCAACCAAGCATAACAGGGAGGCTCTGCTTGTGACCTCCTTTAGAAAAACCAATCACAGCTCAGAAACTCTCAGAATAGATCATATATAAAAGACAATACAAGCACAGATACAAATAGCTACAAATAAGTTCTGTTTGAACCTAGTACAAAATGTAGAAGGTCATTGGTGAAAATAATCAGAGAACATGGAAATAATCAGAGAATAATAATCAGAGGAAATAATTTCAACCTCTTGAAAGAGTGCTAACCATATAAATGTGATATAAGTGGTAAGTTTTAAAGAAAATGTTGGCTCTCTTTCCTGATGTTAGTAACAAAAAAGATTTAACCGGTAGTGTATGATGGTTCTAAGTCCATCAGCCATGGGTTACTTATCTGCATGAATGTTCAATTTCATGAATTAAATATATTCTTAGATGAGATTTGTACAACTATTCAATGAGTTTAATGAGCACACAAACCCTGAAGACATTAGATAACAACTAGAAACATTAATTGGAACTTAAGTGAACTGTCTTTTGCCAAGAGCACAGTATTCTTAAATGGTCACGAGCCTGGCTGCCTCTCAAACAACTTCTCTTCCATTTTTCAAGCCAGCAGTACACACACATCCCCATGTTCTTTATATTGCACTTTCACTTTCTGAAAGATCCTCGCAGGGACAATTAATAACTAAAGTTAATGAATATTAATAGTATTGTGAAAATGAATATTACAAATATAAAGACTGCATTGCCTTGCAAATCTTGACAGGCAGGGGAAATGCCAGAGATTGATTAAAAACAAGCAAAAAAAATTAATAGAAAAGTTCTTTCAAACTTTCAATTTTCAAATAAATTTTCAAATTTGTCATCTACATATTCATATATGCATATAGGTATTCTGCCCATCCAATGCAATCAAGGCCATTAATTACCTTTCTGGGTGATTTAAAATAATTTTATTCAAATGAGCATCCCCTGTACCATCTCAAGGATCAATTCTGCCATTTGTCAAATTGTGTTCACAAAATCCATGTAAACTTTTCCACTAGCCCAATCAAATTTCCTCCTGAAGATCCATCTAATGTAGTGCATATTGAACAGGAAATGTGTTAATGCATTCAATAGCAAGTTGGAATTATTTTTGGAACACTCATGACCCATTTTCTCCTGACTAATGTATTGATTTTCTGGGACTGCCATAACAAATTATCACAAATTGGGTGGCTTAAAAGTACAGAAATTTATTCTCTCACAGCTCTGGAGGGTAGCAATCAGAAACCAATGTGTCAGCAGGCTTGGTTCCTTCTGTAGTTTCTGAGAGACATTCCTTTTATACTTCTCTCCTAGTTTTCTGGTGTCTGCCAATATGCTTGGTGTTTTGTGACTTATGGCTGCATATCTAATCTTTGTCTCCCCTTTTATATAGTTTCTCCCTCTATGTCTCCTCTTCGCTCTGTCTTCTCTTTTCCCAGGGACATTTTTTATTAGATTTAGGGCCATCCTAGTTAATTCAGGATGACCTCATCTTGAAATCCTTAACTAATTATACCTGCAAAGAACCATTTTCCAAATACAGTCACATTCACATTCACAGACACTGGGAGGTTAGGACTCAGACATAAGTTTTGAGGGACCACAATTAAATGCACTGTAATTAACAGAGTAATGCCATTATAACTGATATGCCAGCTCTAGCTAATTTCCTTTTAATAGTCTGTTCAAAGATTAGGAGGAAAACAAAAAAAATCTCTTGCATTGAATGTTATGGGATACACAATGGTTTTATGACTACTTATGAAAGTAGTCGTGTTATGTTGGGATAAAAGCACTTTTCCAGCAGCGGCAAATTTCTTTTGACACATTCTATAAGAAATAGCTGTATGTTTTATTTTATATATATATATATAGAGAGAGAGAGAGAGAGAGAGAGATGTGGCTAAATCTGCTAGTGTAATTTTTGTTGTTGTTGTGCAAAAACATCTGTCAAGGTATCTGTAATCACCCAGAATATGCTTTTTTAAAGAAAAGAAGAGTATGAACAAGGAATAACAACATAACCACGCCCAAGGATAACAATACATTACCAAGTTGGAAATATGAATGGAAATGAAAATAATCAGTGGTCTCAGGAATCAGATAATTCATTAGAGAAAGACAAATAGTAAGCCAAAAACATCTTTGTATTGGATACTTTTTGCAATGGATATTTATTTTGTACCACTTTAAATCCTCGTGGCCTCACCTCTTATTCTATCCACTGCTCTGGCAACTAGCTTACATAGGCTTAGACAATTCTGGAGCCAGTGCATGCCTGCTTCCTGCCTAGGGATTCCTTTGGTGTTCTGACTGATGGGTACCTCTGGGAATGCTGTCAGCAATCACTTATGAACAAGCTGGAACTGCTAGACACTTTATGCTTCATGGGGGCGATGCTTGACCAATGGGGAACAGGAATCAAGTAATAAAACTTTCTCCCCTTTTTTCATTGAGCCGATATTTCTGAGACAAATTTTAAAATCCCTCTAGGAATCTCCTTCCAGGTCAAGCAACAGAGTGACTATAGCTGTGGCCAACTTGAAAACATAGCTTTGTATTGGCTGTTTCACTTCCCTAATCTCAGTCTTTTTTCCTGGCATCAAATTCTCAAATTTCTTAACAATAGCTTTGACTCAGGTTTTACATTCAGGAAAACCCAGATTAAGACACTTACATTTATCTTTTTATGTAGCTTATGAAATGAGTTACATTATTTTAAAATCACTACCTGGTTATATATTAAACCTAGATTTTCAAAATAATCAGCTTTGCCAGAAACCCGTGTGCATAGATTAAAATAATAAAGTTTTATTCTAGCTCAATTTTGGCCCTGAATATTTCATCAAAAGTGGCTATATTGGCCGGGCGTGGTGGCTCACGCCTGTAATCCCAGCACTTTGGGAGGCCGAGGCGGGCAGATCACAAGGTCAGGAGATCGAGACCATGGTGAAACCCCGTCTCTACTAAAAAAAATTGAAAAAATTAGCCGGGCGCGGTGGCGGGCGCCTGTAGTCCCAGCTACTCGGGAGGCTGAGGCAGGAGAATGGCGTGAACCCGGGAGGCGGAGCTTGCAGTGAGCCGAGATTGCGCCGCTGCACTCCAGCCTGGGCGACAGAGCAAGACTCCGTCTCCAAAAAAAAAAAAAAAAAAAAAAAAAGTGGCTATATTGTGTTATGTGAACAGAAGTTGTTCTAAGAAATTCAAGTTAAAATAATTAAAATATCCTTTTAATTAAATGTTTACCCTCTTCTTTATCCAATTTTATATTGTTTGATAAGTTACATTAATTTTTGTGTTATGCATTTACTCTTGGATGACAGGAAAAGGAAATAAAATATATGGTATGATAACAAGTGTTATATTTTATATTGTGAGAAAGTCTATTTATATCATAGTGATTCAATAAATATTTTGTAGTAGTTATTGTGCTAGGTATTGAGAATGCAATGGTAAGTATGACACAGTTCCCGCTCTTAAGAAACAGTATAGTACTGCAATCAATCAAGTAAACAAGACTCTATGAGTGCATGTGACTGTCGACTAAACAGGATTTAGTGGTACAATGACTATTTGATACAAGCCATAGCCTCTAAACTGAGAGGTGAAAGTTCTGATGAACTTAGTATTTTAAAAAAACATTAACAAGATAAAAGTAAATAATTTTCTTCTTAAAAACTTGCGGCCGGGCGTGGTGGCTCACGCCTGTTATTCTAGCACTTTGGGAGGCCGAGGAGGGTGGATCACCTGAGGTCAGAAGTTCAAGACCACCCTGGCCAACATGGTGAAACCCATCTCTACTGAAAATACAAAAATTAGGCAGGAGTGGTGGCAGGCATCTGTAATCCCAGCTACTCAGGAGGCTGAGGAAGACGAATGGCATGAACCCAGGAGGTGGAGGTTGTAGCAAACGGAGATCGGGCCACTGCAGTCCAGTCTGGGTGACACAGCAGGATGCCATCTCAAAACAACAACAACAACAACAACAAAAAACTTTCTACATACTCAAAGACAAGGTACTTAACCTGAGCATTTAATTGTATTGAATTAAAAGGCTCAGGCATGGAGTTTAGGAAAGACCACAGTCAGATTTCTTGTGTAAATCGGAGCCCAGTAGGAGAGATAAGACTTTGCATATTTAATTCTTTGTAAGCTGATGTTTTTTCCTAATTCTTTAATTCTTTCTTCTTGCTTAATTACTTTTTTTTGGCAACTTCTAACATTTAATTTCAAAAAGGATTATGCTTAGTAAAGTCTATCACCACAGAATATGATCTGAATTAAAAAAAAAAAAAACATTAACTTCCCTACATTTCATTGCTTATGAAGACTTGTCCCCATTTTTTTCATTTTCTGTTTTACAATAACCTTATTACTTTTACCATGTAGTCATTTTGCTGCGTAAGGTTTAACTAATTCCCATCATAATTGAGTATATTTTTCCTTATGAGCCTGATATATATTTAATATTTTATTTAAAATAATTATTAGAAAGGTCTTGTTTTTCTAAGATTTTCACATTTTCTAATTTGAAAATTGGTATCTCCTTGATATTTCTTCTGTTGTACTGTAATTTTAAAGAAACTTGTATGTTTTAACAGGTCTATGAATGTCCACAGGGTAAGAACGGAAGCTTAAATACTTCTGGTCTTTCTCTTATCCACAAGGGAAAAGGAAAAGCTAATTTAATTGTTAACATCCTACGATTGAATCTTGTTCCATTTTTCCTCAAGGATATTGAGCCTCAGTGGCAGAAAACTACTTCCTCTTTGACCTGCCAATGCTCACATTTTCCTCTGGTCTTTGTCAACAACCGGATATCTGCCTTTCTCTCCGTGTCTCTCTCTCCTTTTCCTTTCTCCCTTTTTCCTTTCCTCACTTCTTCCTAGCTTCTTTGAGCAGAAGCAAGAAATCAAGTCAGCCTTTGCTATAAGCTCTCTCTCTGTTAATGTCAAAAGAAGTTAAATTTAAAAGTTTAACTTCAGGCCTAAGCCATGTTCTACAAGTCAATTTTTCTCCAGACAAATCTGCATTGGGATGTATTAAGCAACTTTTTATCCTATGTAGCTGCAATTTTTTGAGTATATTCTTTATTTGACAGAAATCTGAAGAGGATAAGACATAGGCCCTCAATATCTAACACAGTATGATTTAAAAAGTAGTTTCATTAATTTGAGAAAAGTAACCCGCAGTGAATAAAAAAATTTTTTGAATGTTTCTTCCATGCCTATACCTGTGCTAGGCATAGTGGAATTAGCAAAACTTATGACATCATCCAAAACCTGAGGTTTATAATCTCATTTGTAAAGTCAAGGCATACACCACTGGAATGACAAAAGAACATGAAGGTTGATGCTGAACTGGAATTAGGGGGAGTTTCTCACTACAGTGAAGTTTCTGCTGGGCCTTGGAAAAATAATCTGGATGAGTAACAGGATAATTAGGTTGGAAAACTGGCTTGACTTTCGTTTAAAATGCAAATGAACTTTCTCTTTCAAAAGAAAGTTCTATTGACTTTGAAATATTAAGTATGTAACATGTGATCACAAAAAGAAATATATGAAATATTGACTTTTTCCATTGGTTAACACTTAATTGACTCTTCGGGGAAAAATTAAGTTAATGTCAAGAAATCAACTCCACTATTTTTGCACACATCAGACATTTCAAATGACATTAATCAATCATGAACTTGTTAAAATTATTCTAGAAATGTAATATAGTACAGAATGGTCTTTAAGAATATTAATTGTGTAATATCTTAAAGAAAATTAAGGATAGAAAAGTCACACCATTTAATGTGTTCTCTAGTGAAAAGCAAATATGAAATTATAACCTAATTTTCTTGGTCACTGTATAATCTGTCTGTCTCTAAGAGATCAGTTATTTATATTGAGGAAATAAATATTTTTTTGTCTCAAAAATAATAATCAACGTGGATTAAGTAGTAGAAAAAGTTCTATTAATATTACCCCTGTGTTATATGAAACTGTGTGATAACTAAAAGTAAGCTGTATGAACCCCACCTGAATTAATACAAGATTAGGCCAAATGATTGCTTTCCTGTTTGTCAATTTTCTTTATTAGAAGAGTATTTGGGGTCACAAAGGAATTTAAAAAACAGAGTACAAGTTACTCTTCTTTTCAAGGATAAATTGGCTTTACTCAATGTTTTCATACAAGAGCAAATGTTCTTCATTATTTCTCTTAATATGTAAATTTTTTTCTAACATTTTGGAGGTCTTTGACTTTGGCTACACATTAAAATCACATTGAGAGATTGTAAATTGAATACCCAAGCTGCACCCTAGACTAATTAAATCAGAATCTCTGCACACAGGACCAAGGCACCACTACTTTTTGAAGTTCCCCAGTGGGTCTAATATACATCCAAATTTGAAGACTAGTCCTTTGAGAATGCAAGGCCTCCCTCACTGACCAGCATTTTAGGACAGGAGTTCTCAACAGTGTCTCTTAGGGTGTTTTTAATATTATAGATTCTTTTCGATCTTACCCCAAAATAGCACATAAACATTTTATACATATGTGGGATAACTATTAAAAATAAGTATAAACCAATCACTCTTCTAGAGATACATATAAAAAATATCATCTCCTCTCAATTGAAACAAAGATTTTCTCTATTATTGAGAAGCAATTTACCTAGTTTAATTTCTTGTATGCTCTGAGGACACTGCTTTCTCTAAGCCACGTACATCAGAGATTTGTTTTCCTCCCATAAAACTGTGAACCTTCAAGGGTGGAAATACACTAATGTGGTTACCAAAGTGGGCTTCACTGTGAGATACACCTTGATTAGTATGACCTTCATATTCCCTTCAGCATGCCTAAACTTTAGACAAATTTCTTTCTATTAGCCCTGATCTTCTTTTTTCTTAGAGCATTTACTTTAGAAAACACACAATTGTCCATTCTTTCTTCGCCCCTTTGTAATATATGTAAATTTTCTCCCAGACTCTTGACTGTCTTAGAACCACAGAAATGTCTTTTTCAAGGGCCTGGTACTCATTTTCCTGAAATAAAAAACATTGAACAAGGTAGCACCCCTGTTTCCCAGTCTCTGTGGGAGGATAGGAGCCTAATTTCTATGGACACCAATTAGCAAATGGAGATCACAGAGAAAAACATTTGCAACTCACGAATAACTAAATATGCTCAACACATCCCATTGTCAACCTCTCCCTCCCTTCCCTAAACATCTCCAGTACTTTTCCACTATCTCATCCCAGTGTTTAAAATGCTCCTACTTTTTTTTCCAGGGAAGTTTAATCTCTTGCCCTGATTGCAATAGTCTTGAATAAAGTCTTTCTTGCCTGTTGAACTTTGTTCAGTGCAACTTTTACTTTGATAACCTGCATTTCATACCTACCCTGTCACTCTCACTTACTAGTAGTGAGACCAATGAGCAAAGTGTTTCAACTCTCTAAACCTTCTCCAGTAAAAAAAAAAAATAAAAAAAAATAAAAAATTCTTGTCACCTCATAGGATTGTTCTGAGAATAAATTGTATAAATTAACATTCTTAGCAGTTTGGTTAAGGTCATGTAATCCTCATAATCCAAGGCAGGTAAAGGCAAGAAGATTCAAACTCTGGGTGTTATTTTCAGAAGAAAAATGAAGCATTGGTGGACAAAAATAGCATATAATTAGCCGTTATTAATGTTGTTACTACATTATTATTATTACTGCCAGTGGGGAGCAGTTATTTCCCCAAACTGAATAACACTTCTCCTCTCTATCACAACATTTCATTACTTTGTTTAAGTTAATCATTTAACCATATGTACAGGAGACACCATAAAATCAACCATAAATGGCTTTCTAGCTATCTAAGGCTCTACTACATTGCAGCAAGTAGTTCAAAATTTCAAAGTGACTGAAGATCCAATTGCATTTTTTGGTTCAATAACACATACTTGGAAATGTCCAATGGAAATTATCTTGCACAAGTCAAAATCTCTTTGTTCAAACACTGCTTGTGTACATGGTCACTATCCATGTGTGCTTGGAAAAGTTACTTAAATACTCTTAGTTTCATAGGCTCCATCTGTAAAAAGATCGAGTCGTAACAAATTATATGTATTAATTATATGTATACTACCTTAGTAGCTTTGGTTCTGTCTTTTTAGGAAGCATTCACATTTTCCAAAAAGGTCAGATGCAAAGCCACATTCAAAAGCAAATTGTTTTAATATTTTTGGTTTAAATAATTCATAAAATCAGTCATAGGTAAATGTCTTTTGATTATTTTTTATTCTTATCTATCTTATTTTATAAAAGTCACATTATCTTTTTCTATAAATTTGAGGAGCATTAGTTCTCTATACCTTAGAAAACTTGGCAGGCTGTAGTTTCTTGTTATTATTCTGCTGTGTTTTATCTCCTTGATCAACATTTCCTATTGCTTTCATCAGAATCACTGAAGTATTTGACGGTGATTTTTTTCAGTTTGATAGTTTGTGTGTCTAGTCACATGATGAAATAAGATAATCATCAAGTTGATGGCAGACTAAAAAAAGTTATTTGTTCAAACTAAATATAGAGTAATTCAAATATTAAAAGTTTTCATTAGATTTTTGTCAATGTATGATAGAACCTTCACTATATAAATTAACCACTTATATTTTTAATTCAATAATTATTTCCTGAGTGCATATGATGTGCTTGAAACTAGAAAAAGCATAGTTGTTATAAACCTCATGGTGCTTGTTAACTTATGGGGAGGCAGAGAGTAGAGGGAAATAAAGCACAGGTGATTACTTAATTGCAATTGTAATAAATAATATAGGGATCTACCTTAGAATTCAATGAAATTATTTTTAAAAATTCCTAAACAATTAAGCATAGCACAAAGACTTCTTTGAGGAAATTACACTTAAATTTCAGAGCTAGGTAATTACAATCACACATGCTCACACATAGATGCACACAAACACACACAATGCTATGTTTCTTTGATTTTAAGTTTAAATGAGTATTGAATTGCCACGTTCTTTCAAGTGTGAGAGGCTCCACGAGGTATTTTAAAAATATTCCTTTACTCAAAGAATTTATTATCTAATAAAAAAATAAAGCCTATTTGAGACATACATTATTGACATACATAATTTCAAAACAGTGTGTTAGAAATAAAATCCTTTACAGACAAAACAAATACTGAGAGATTTTGTCACCACCAGGCCTGCCTTACAAGAATTCCTGAAGGAAGCAGTAAACATGGAAAGGAACAACTGGTACCGGCCACTGCGAAAACATGCCAAATTGTAAAGACCATCAATGCTAGGAAGAAACTGCATCAATTAATGAGCAAAATAACCAGCTAACATCATAATGACAGGATCAAATTCACACATAATAATATTAACCTTAAATGTAAATGGGCTAAATGCTCCAATTAAAAGACACAGACTGGCAAATTGGATAAAGAGTCAAGACCCATCAGTGTGCTATATTCAGGAGACCATCTCACATTCAGCGACACACACAGACTCAAAATAAAGGGATGGAGGAAGATCTATCAAGCAAATAGAAAGAAAAAAAAAAAAAAAGCAGAAGTTGCAATCCTAGTCTCTGATAAAACAGACTTTAAACCAACAAAGATCAAAAGAGACAAGGCCATTACATAATGGTAAAGGGTTCAATTCAATAAGAAGAGCTAACTATCCTAAATATATATGCACCCAATACAGGAGCACCCAGATTCATAAAGCAAGTCCTTAGAGACCTAAAAAGAGACTTAGACTTCCACACAATAATAATGGGAGACTTTAACACACCACTGTCAACATTAGACAGATCAACAACACAAAGTTAACAAGGATATCCAGGAATTGAACTCAGCTCTGCAGCAAGCAGACCTAATAGACATCTATAGAACTCTCCACCCCAAATCAACAGAATATACATTTTTCTCAGCACCACATCGCACTTATTCCAAAATTGACCACATAGTTGGAAGTAAAACACTCCTCAGCAAATGTACAAGAACAGAAATTATAACAAACTGTCTCTCAGACCACAGTACAATCAAACTAGAACTCAGGACTAAGAAACTCACTCAAAAACCACTAAACTACATGGAAACTGAACAACCTGCTCCTGAATGACTACTGGGTACATGACGAAATGAAGGCAGAAATAAAGATGTTCTTTGAAACCAATGAGAACAAAGACATAATATGCCAGAATCTCCGGGGCACATTTAAAGCAGTGTGTAGAGGGAAATTTATAACTCTAAATGCCCACAAGAGAAAGCAGGAAAGATCTAAAATTGACACCCTCACATTACAATTAAAAGGACTAGAAAAGCAAGAGCAAACACATTCAGAAGCTATCAGAAGGCAAGAAAATAACTAAGATCAGAGAAGAACTGAAGGAGATAGAGACACAAAAAAAACCCTTCAAAAAATTAATGAATCCAGGAGATGTTTTTTTGAAAAGATCAACAAAATACCGAGACCACTAGCAAGACTAATAAAGAAGAAAAGAGAGAAGAATCAAGTAGACTCAATAAAAAATGGTAAAGGGGATATCACCACCAATCCCAAAGAAATACAAACTACCATCAGAGAGTACTATAAACACCTCTACACAAATAAACTAGAAAATCTAGAAAAAATGGATAAATTCCTGAACATATACGCCCTCCAAGACTAAACGAGGAAGAAGTTGATTCCCTAAATAAACTGATAACAGGTTGTGAAATTGAGGCAATAATTAATAGCTTACCAACCAAAAAAAAGGCCAGGACCAGACGGATTCACAGCCGAATTCTACCAGAGGTACAAAGAGGAGTTGGTATCATTCCTTCTGAAACTATTCCAATCAATAGAAAAAGAGGGAATCCTCCCTAACTCATTTTATGAGGCCAGCCTCATTCTGATACCAAAACCTGGCAGAGACACAACAAAAAAAGAGAATTTTAGACCATTATCCCTGATGAACATTGATGCAAAAATACTGGCAAACAAAATCCAGCAGCACATCAAGAAGCTTATGCAACATGATCAAGTTGGCTTCATCCGTGGGATGCAAGGCTGGTTCAACATACACAATCGATAAATGTAATCCATCATATAAACAGAACCAAAGACAAAAACCACATGATTATCTCAATAGATGCAGAAAAAGCCTTCGATAAGATTAAATAGCCCTTCATGCTAAAAACTCTCAATAAATCAGGTATCGATGGGACGTATTTCAAAATAATAAGAGCTATTTATGACAAACCCACAGCCAATATCATACTGAATGGACAAAAACTGGAAGCATTCCCTTTGAAAACTGGCACAAGACAGGGATGCCCTCTCTCACCACTCCTATTCAACATAGTGCTGAGAGTTCTGGCCGGGGCAATCAGGCAAGAGAAAGAAATAAAGGGTATTCAGTTAGGAAAAGAGGAAGTCAAATTGTCCCTGTTTGCAGATGACATGATTGTATATTTAGAAAACCCCATCATCTCAGCCCAAAATCTTAAGCTGATAAGCAATGTCAGCAAAGTCTCAGGACACAAAATCAATGTGCAAAAATTACAAGTATTCCTATATGCCAATAATAGACAAACAGAGAGCCAAATCATGAGTGAACTCCCATTCACAATTGCTTCAAAGAGAATAAAATACCTAGGAATCCAACTTACAAGGAATGTGAAGGACCTCTTCAAGGAGAACTACAAACCACTGCTTAATGAAATAAAAGAGGACACAAACAAATGGAAGAACATTCCATGCTCATGAATAGGAAGAATCAATATTGTGAAAATGGCCATATTGCTCAAGGTAATTTATAGATTCAATGCCATCCCCATCAAGCTACCAATGACTTTCTTCACAGGATTAAAAAAAAACTACTTTAAAGTTCATATGGAACCAAAAAAGAGCCTGCATTGCCAAGACAATCCTAAGTCAAAAGAACAAAGCTGGAGGCATCACGCTACCTGACTTCAAACTATACTATAAGGCTACAGTAATCAAAACAGCATGATACTGGTACCAAAACAGAGATATAGACCAATGGAACAGAACAGAGCCCTTGGAAATAATACCACACATCTACAACAATCTGATCTTTGACAAACCTGACAAAAACAAGAAATGAAAAGGGGATTCCCTATTTAACAAATGGTGCTGAGAAAACTGACTAGCCATAAGTAGAAAGCTGAAACTGGATCCCTTCCTTACACCTTATACAAATATTAATTCAAGATGGATTAAAGACTTAAATGTTAGACCTAATACCATAAAAACCCTAGAAGAAAACCTAGGCAATACCATTCAGGACATAGGCATGGGCAAGGACTTCATGACTAAAACACCAAAAGTAATGGCAACAAAAGCCAAAATTGACAAATGAGATCTAATTAAACTAAAGAGCTTCTGCACAGCAAAAGAAACTACCATCAGAGTGAACAAGCAACCTACAGAATGGGAGAAAATTTTTTCAATCTACCCATCTGACAAAGGGCTAATATTCAGAATCTACAAAGAACTTAAACAAATTTACAAGAGAAAATCAACCCCATCGAAAAGCGGCCAAAGGATATGAACAGACACTTCTCAAAAGAAGACATTTATGCAGCCAACAAATACATGAAAAAGTACTCATCATCACTGGCCATCAGAGAAATGCAAATCAAAACCACAATGAGATATCATCTCATATCAGTTAGAATGGCAATCATTAAAAAGTCAAGAAACAGCAAGTGCTGGAGAGGATGCGGAGAAATAGGAACGCTTTTACACTGTTGGTGGGACTGTAAACTAGTTCAACCATTGTGGAAGACAGTGTGGCAGTTCCTCAAGGATCTAAAACTAGAAATACCATTTGACCCAGCTATCCCATTACTGGGCATATACCCAAAGGATTATAAATCATGCTGCTATAAAGATACATGTACACATATGTTTATTGTGGCACTATTCACAACAGCAAAACTTGGAACCAACCCAAATGTCCATCAATGATAGACTGGATTAGGACAATGTGGCACATATACACCACAGAATATAATGCAGCCATAAAAAAGGATGAGTTCACGTCCTTTGTAGGGACATAGGTGAAGCTAGAAAGCATCATTCTGAGCAAACTGTCGCAAGGACAGAAAACCAAACACCACATATTCTCACTCATAGGTGGGAATTGAACAATGAGAACACTTGGACACAGGGTGGGGAATATCACACACTGGGTCCTGTGTGACCCAGGGTGGGGGGAGGAGGGAGGGATAACATTAGCAGATATACCTAATGTAAATGATGATTTAACAGGTGCAGCACACTAACATGACAGTTGTATACATATGTAACAAGCCTGCACATTGTGCACATGTACCCTAGAACTTAAAATATAATAATAATAATACAAAATTTCAATTTCCTTCAATGCCTGCTGTCTGTCATGTGATATTATACTACAATCAGGTTGGAATTTGGTGTCTTACCGCTACAGTCTACTTTGCCAGTCACAAGATCTCTGTTTTAAGTTTAATGCTGGTCATTTTTGCCTAAACTGCAAAGCGAAGAGAGTATGAGGCACCACTGAACCCACCTTCCCATCCTGGTCTAAACTAGATTTTCAGGTTTACTTTGGACTGCTCTTGGCTGAAAGGGGTGTCTATCAGTTGGTTGAGGAGTTCAAAATTTTATATTTGTTTTACAAACTGAACTCAGGTTCAGCTGCTTGACACTTGAAAAGCCAAACAGGAGAAGCAAGGTGTGGTGGAAGAAAAGCAGGTCTATTGAAGTGCTAGTAGCTTGAGAGATGGCCAGACTCACGTCTCAAAATCTATCTTAAATTCAACAGCTAGCTAAAGAGTTTTTAAAAAGAGAAGTGGTGTGGAAACTATGTGCAGGAGTGGTGTGGGGTGCAGGTGTGCTTTTTATTTTCTGATGGTTATCTTGAGGCATGGACTATCCAGTGGCTAGTTGGCATCATCTTGGCAGCGGCTGGGTTTTGGGTTAACTGCGCGTCAATTTATTCTTGGAAGGGAGAAAATTGCAACCACCATCTCCACTTCATGCCTGGATTGTTTCAAGATTGGCCTTTGGAATTCTCAAGCAAACAAGTAGTTAGATATATGTGTAGCAAGAAACAAAGCAAGCTTACCTGTAGAGTAAGCTGGTAACCTGGCTATACCAGCTACACCAATTGTTTGTGAATTTAATCACATCGCTTTAAAATACAGAAAGCAAAAGCTGATAGAACCACAATGAGAGAGAGAAAATTTCACAAAAATATTAAGAGATTTCAAAACTCCTATTTCAATAATTGTTAGAAAAAGTACAAAGAAAATCAAAAAGGATATAGGCTATTTGAACAGTACTGCCAACCAACTTTACCTAGTTTGTATTTCTAAAACACTTCACCCAACAATAGCAAAATACAATTTTTTTTATATGGACACAGAGCATTTACTAAAGAATTGCAAGTTTCAGTTTACAAAATACATTTTTGTAAGAATTATTTATTTATTGAAACAAGGTCTCATTCTGTCATTCAGGCTGGAGTGCAGTGCTGTGATCTTGGCTCACTGCAGCCTCCTCCTCCTGGGCTTAAGCAACACTTCCACCTTAGCCTCCCTAGTAGCTGGGACTACAGGCACCCACCACCATGCCCGGCTAATTTTGTATGTTTTTGTAGAGATATGATTTCACCATGTTGCCCAGGCTATTCTCGAATGCCCCAGCTCAGGCAATCTGCCCACCTTGGGCTCCCAAACTGCCAGGATCATTTTTGTAACTTTTAAAGTCTTATTATAGAAACTTATTATATGAATATAATTAAATTAAGTTAGAAATCAATATGAGAAAGAGATCTTCAAAATTTTCCAAAACATGGAAGCTAAATGGTTATGCTAAGTAATCCATGAGTCAAGAAAAACAAAAGGGAAATAAGAAACTTCATCAATAAAAATAAAAGTATGACACATTATGTGTGAGGATGCTATTATGCTGTACTTACAGAGACACTTAGAACAATGAATTTCTATGTTAGAACTGAAGAAAGAAGTCTAACCAATGACTTTAGCTACCAACATAAGTCCTGAAAAGGAGAACAAATTAAATTCAAAGTAAGCCAAAAATAAGCAAAAAAATAATATTAGAACTGAAATCAATAGAACATAAAACAAAAAGGAATTGGATATCTGAAAGACCAATAAAATTAATCTATAAAATGATATAAAGAAAAGACACAAATTACAAATATCAGAAATTAGAAAGGTGATATCTGTACTGAATTTATAGGTATAAAGAAAATTAAGAACATATTGTAAATTAATTTATGACAAAAATGCAACAACTTAGATAGCATGAACATGTCCCTTTAATATACAAACTGCTTAGTTCAATCAAGAAGAAATATTTAAATAGTCTCATGACTGTTAAAAAAAAAATTGAGTCTGTCGTTAGGAGCTTTCCCATAAAGAAAACTCCAGGGCTAGGTAGCTTCACTGTTAAATTCTACCAAGCATTTGAGAATTAAACTCTGACTTTTAATCCTCGCCCAAATATTTTTCCAAAGTGCCTGGGGAAAGTTATGCCTTCCAAGACATAAAATCTTATTAAACAGGTCTCTGAGATCCAGTATATTCTGACTCACTTTCTAGACTGATTCTGATATGGCATCACATAACAGATAACAGACCCACTTATCTAAACTTAAGCATTTCTCTCCACTGACGTCAAGTTTTTAGACAAAGCTTAGCTCTTCAAACAATTGCTTACTAAAGAATCCCTAAACTCACCTATGACTTGTAAGCCTCTGCTTTGAGATACCCTGCCTTTTGGGGCCAAATCAATATATTCCTCCCATGCATCGATTCACGATTTTACCTGATTTTCAATGATTTCGATCTCCCTGAAATGTAAAAATGTACAAAATCAAACTACAACCCAACCACCATGGGAGCTCTTCCTCAGGACCTCTTGAGACTGTGTTTCCCTGGGCTGTGGTCACTCATGTTGGCTCAAAATAAAGCTTTTAAAATACTTTGACAGAATTTGGGTTTTGCACCAACAGTTTTAACATTAAAAAATTAAATCAATCAACAAACATAGTTTTGGCTGTATCATGTATACACTTTGGAAGCTGTAACTCTCATACTTACAACTAGAAAAAATAAAAACAAAAAATAAATTACTTCTGTGCAATTCATCAGAGAACTTAGGTCTCAGGGCAACCTGCCACTCTGACATCTAGAGAGCAAAGCAAGTGAGAGAAATGCAACTGAGATCGGTCTGAGCAGAGGCTAGTGGAAGGACAAGCTAGTAAACACACTTTAATGGTAATTTTGACAAATATATTTGGAGAAAGGAGATACTTTCCTGGATTGTACCCCCAGGAAACCCACCCGGTTCTCTCAGTAAAGAGCAAAAAGTAAAAAAAGAAAAAAAAAAAAAAAAGAGAAAGCAAAATCCTCACATTATAGACAGAAAGGAGAAAGAACCATTTACAAATACGAACAATTCTCCATAAAAAGGTTTCTGTCCAAGGGAAATTTATCAAGCTTTATTTGAACTCAAAGAAGTGCAATTATTTAATTCCAGCCCCTTGTCATCTTCCTGTATCATGATGGGGCTCAGAAAACAATACTCCAAAATGAATGCCTTGGAAGCAGTATCAGAAGCATTTTTATTCAACATTACACTAGAGATTCTAGTGAGAGCAATAGGGCAAGAAAAAGAGTTAAAGGCATCCATATTGAAAAGAAAAACTGTCTTTATTTATGATAGAAATAAATGAAGATTGTAGATTCTGTGAAATTTTCTACGTAAATAAAGACAGGATTCGGGACTGAGTTTCAACATGAATTTTAAAGGGGACACAAACAGTCAAATCATAGCAGTACCCATAATATGATGTGATAAAGTGGCAACTTACCTCTGTGATTTCTTCTCAAAAACCTATAAGTTAAGCATAATCATGAGGAAAACATTAGAAAAGTTTCCTTTAGTGAGGCATCCTACAGTATACCTGACTAGTACATCTCAAACTGTTCAGGTTATGAAAAACAAGGACATTCTGAGCAACTGTCACAGCCATGAGGAGCCAAATTGTGAACTCCCAATAACTAAATGACAATAAATATAAATGTAAAGATGGGATTCTGGAACAGATAAAGGACATTAGGCAAAACCTAAAAAAAAAGGAATGAACTATGGACTTTAGTTAATAATAATAACACATCAATATTAGTTCAGTAATTATAACATGTACACTATATGTGTATAATTTATTCTTAAAGATAATTGAATTTAGAAGGAGAACTTTCTGTATTTATAAAAGTTTTGTAAATAGTTTACTATATTAATATATTAAAAACATTATTATATTAATAGACATGTGTTTGAAAAACTCAGCATCCATTTATGATTTAAAAAAAATTATCAGCAAACTAAGAGTACAAAGAAACAACTTCCTCAGTCTTTACACAGGAACTACCGGTCAGGTGCGGTGGCTCACACCTGTAATCCCAGCACTTTGGGAGGCCAAGGTGGGTGGATCACCTGAGGTCAGCAGTTTGAGATCAGCCTGCCCGACATGGCAAAATCCTGTCTCTACTAAAAATACGAAAAATAAGCCGGGTGTGGTGGTGGGCACCTGTAATCCCAGCTACTCTGGAGACTGAGGCAGGAGGATGGCGTGGACTCTGGAGGTGGGGGTTGCAATGAGCAGAGATTGTGCCACTGCACCCCAGCCTGGATCACAAGAGTGAAACTCCATCCCCCTCCAAAAAAAAACAGGGTCTACAAAAAACAAATGAACAAACAAAAGAAGCAACTCATTAACATACTTAATGATGACAAGTAGAATGCTTTACTTCTAAGGTCAAGAAGAATGCAAATATGTCTTTGTTCACCATTTTAATTCAACATTACACTAGAGATTCTATTAAGTGCAATAAGGCAAAAAGAAAAAAAAACATTAAAAGGTGTCCATATTGAAAGGAAAAACTGTCTTTATTTATGATAGAAATAAATGAAGGTTGTGGATTCCATGAGATTTTCTACATACATAAAGACAATATCATTGTCATTGAATCTTCAAAGAAACTACAAAAAAAAAGAGTACTTGAACTAATATATTAGTTTAGCAAGGTTTAGGATACATGATCAGTATACAAAAATTCATTTAATGTCTACATACTGGTAACAATCTGAACTTGAAATAAAAGAAATAATAACATTAATGAAAACGCTACACTTCAGCTATGAAAATATGATGATGGCAAGTAAGCACATAAAAAGATGCTCAACACCATTAGCCATTATGGAAAGGCAAATTAAAACCACAATGATATATCATTATACACATATTACAAAGGCTTAGTTTGACAATACCAAGTATTGGTGAGAACATGGAGTTACTATAACTCTCATAAGCTTCTCGTAGAAATGTAAAATAGTACAAACACTTTGGGAAAAGTTTGAATTTTTCTTTGAGAAAATTAAACATATGCTTACCATATTATTCAGTGATTCCATTCCTAGGCATTTACACATATAGCTGAGAGTATGTGTCCATACAAAGGCTTTCACACATATTTGTGGCAGTTGCCTCTGTAATAGCCAAAACCTAGATGCAACTTAAATGTCTGTCATGAGGTAAGTAGATAAGAAAGCTGTGGTATATCTGTAAATGGAACACTATTCAGCAATAAAAAAGAGTGAAATATTGATACACATTATAACATGTATGAATGTCAAAATAATTATGCTGAGTACAATAAATTAGGCGAAACTTCATAAATTCTAGAAAATACAAACCAATCCATGGTTGCTTCAGCATAGGAGGGGGCATAGAGTCATGGAAGACACAGATTACAAAGTGGCACAAGGAAAGTGTGGGGAATAGTGGATATGTTAATTACTATAATATGAATATGTCAAATGTTATGAAAGTTTTATGTGTATGTGTGGGTGTAAAAACTAATCAAATTGTGCAATGTAAATATAAAAATATTTAAACTTTAATAAGATTCAAAGAGTAGAGATAAAGTGAGTAAAATAACTTTTTCTGCAGACAAAATTAATTGAGGAGACCAAAGACAAATCTTGTGTAAGCAATTTTCTTGAACAAGTGGCAAATTCCATTCTCAAGATAGATTCCCAGCCTTGGAGAGGCTATATCCTTGGTTCTATCTCTGTGTTCCACAAATGACCTCTTAAATGACAGAATATTCATCACCTTTAAACCTCTCCTGTAATTTAGTTCTAGATGAAAATTAACCTGCTTAATATAATTAGCATTCATGGGTTATTAATTAGCTCTGCAGAGACCATGTGCTCATGTCAAAAGGCTTCCTGGAAAATATGCAGAAGCATTAAATATAAAAATCAAAAAGATCCTAGCAGCAGATTCATTTGCTTAGCATAGTTTTCTGGAAGTGGATATCATCTCTTCCTTTGAATTGATTTTCCATCTGTGTTCAAACAACTTAAGAATTCAAAATATACTTGTGGAGCTTAAGGGGGTGGGGAGAATGATAAATGTAACAGTGGCAACAATTATACCAGATTTGCATGAGGTAAATAATGAAAGAATAATTACAGTACAAAGAATTTTTAAACATAAGTATAAATACATTTGAAAATTAACTGTATGCCTATTATAATAAATGTAGGCATACTTTGGAGATATTGTAGGTTTGCTTCCCGACCACAATAAACTGAGTATCAAAATACAGTGAGGCAACATTTTGTCCTGGTGCATATAAAAGTATGTGGGCACTATATAATGGTCTATAAAGTGTGTAATAACATGTATGAAAACACAATGTACATATCTTAATTAAAAAGGTATTATTGCTAAAATATGCTAAAGATCACCTGAGTCTTCAGAAAGTCTTAATCTTTTTACTGGAGCTTCTGACTGGTTAGGATGGTGACTGCTGAAGTTTGGGATGGCTGTGGCAATTTTTTAAAATAAGAAAGCAATGAAGTTTGCTGTATCAATTGACTCTTTCATGAAATATTTCTATGTAGCAAGCAACACTATTTGGTAGCATTTTACCCACAGTCAAACTTCTTTCCAAATTGGAGTCAATCCTCTCAATGCCTGAAGTAGCTTTATCAACTAAATCTATTTAATATTCCAAATTGTTTGTTGTCATTTCAACATTGTTCATGACATCTTCACCAGGAGTCAAGAAACCACTTTCTTTGCTTATTCCTTAGAAGGAACTCCTCTTTCATTAAAACGTTATCATCAGACTGCAGTGATTCAGTCACATCTTCAGGCTCCACTTCTAATTCTAATTCTCTTGCTATTTCTACCACAATTGCAGTTTCTTTGTCCACTGTAGTCTTGAATCCCTCACAGTCATCCATGAACGTTGAAATCAATGTCTTCCTAACTCCCATTAATGTTTAAATTTTGACCTCCTTTCATGAAATGTTCTTAATGGCATGTAGAATGGTAAATTCTTTCCAGAAGGTTTTCAATACTTTACCAGATCCATCAAAGGAATCCTATCTGTGGCAGCTATAGTCTTATAAATTATATTTCTTAAATAATAATGCTTGAAAGTTGAAATTACTCCTTGATCCATGTTTCATTAGGAGGCATGAAAACAACATTAATATCCTTGTACATCTCCATCAGAGCTTTTTGGTGACTGGTTGCATTGTCAATGAGCAGTCATATTGTGAAATAAATATATTTATTTCTAAGCAATAGGTCTCAAACATGGGCTTAGAATATTCAGTAAACCATGCTATAAACAGGTGTGCTCTCATCCGGGCTTAGGTGTTGCATTTATAGAGCACCGGCATAATAGATTTTGTATAATTCTTAAAGGCTATAGGATCTTCTGGGTGGTGAATGAACCGTGGTTTCAATTTAAAATCATTTATTTTGATTTAACCTGAGAGCTGTGTAACTCTCCCTTGAACACTTAGAGGTCATTGTAGGGTTATTAATTAGCCTAATTTCAATATTGTTGTCTTCAGGCAATTAAGGAGGCCTGAGGAGAGGAAAGGAGATTTGTGAACCACTGATTGGTGGAGTAATCAGAGTGCATACATTTTTTTTAAGTTTGGGTACAGTTATGGCACCCCCAAACAATTACAATAGTAACATCAACGATTACTGATTACAGATCACCATAACAGATATAATAATAATTAAAAAGTTTAAAATTTGAGAATTACCAAAATGTAAATACCAAAATGAAGTGAGGACATGCTGTTGGAAAAAATGGTACTGATAGAGTTGCTCCATGATGGGTTGCCATAAACCTTCAATGTTTTAAAAAATGCAGCATCTGCAAAGTACTACAAAATGAAGTACAATAAAATGAGCTATGCCTCTACTAATACAAGTGGCTTTTAAAATGCGAAATAGTAATTTTTGCTTAACCACGTATTAGAGCCATGGCATAATTACCTCAGTGGATTGTCTTGTTAGAGTTCAGATTAATTTTGGATATTTTTATTTTCCCCTGTAAAAGAAGTTTCCAACTTACTTTATTAAGTCATTTATGTAGCAGGAAGGCTGAGAGGGGTCGACGTGTGAGGAACGATACTTCCTCTCTTACAACCTAAGCACATCAGTGAAATGTTTTTGAGATAAAGGTAATTTAAATTGAAAATTTAGATATCAAAGTGTTTATGCACATTGCAATATCAACAACTGTGCTTGTATTTTTTTCCACTGTTGGGTGGTTAAAAAATAAAATCTGACAAAGAAAAAAGTGAGTGGAATAAAAATTCCCCACTGTTGAAAATGAGAATTATATTAGTACATTTATCATGAGTTTTTCTATTATATCAGTGCCCAGCATTCAACTATTGGTAAAAATGAGGCCAGGCATGGTGGCTCACGCTTGTAATCCCAATTGTGGGAGGCCAAGGCAGGTGGATCACCTGAGGTCATGAGTTCAAGACCAGCCTGGCCAACATGGTGAAACCCCATCTCTACTAAAAATACAAAAAGTAGTCTGGTGTGGTGGCATTCACCTGTAGTCCAAGTTATGCAGGAGGCTGAGACAGGAGAATCGCTTGAACCCAGGAAGCAGAGGTTGTAGTGAGCGGAGATCGTACCACTGCACTCCCATCTGGGAGACAGAGAGAGACTATGTCTCAAAAAAAAAAAAAAAAAAAGAAACTATTGGTAAAAATGATGAAAGTTTAGTTAAACTGTGTTAAATCTGTTGTTAAATGTGTTAGGCATTCTATAAAATATGAAGATCTATCTAAACACTATTTTACTATCATCTTGCAATGATTAACCTATTGCATGAATATAAACCTCAATAAATGTTAAAGAACTAGCACAGATAAAAGTAGAATTTGAAATGACTAAGTGCTTCAACAAGTAAAAAATATTATATTTTTACGAAAAGTTTTAAATTATTTGACTAGCAACTACTAATAATTGAAGCTATATGCATACTGCATACAAAATCTAACTTAAAAAATGAGTTAAATTGTCTCAAAATCTGCTGTGTTCATTCACTTTTTAGTAATGCAGAATCCCTGTAACTGCTAAATGTCTGTTTTAACTTCTCATATATTGCACTTCCGTGATGAAAATAATTAAGATACACTCTTTTTAAAAAGCGTTCTATCACTTATGCATTTACTCAGTCAAACATTTTTAAAAATTTAAAGGCCAAAAGAAAGAAAAGTGGTATTTTTCTCTTAGATTGTATGTCTACTTACCTTATAATTAAGAGCTTACAGTGCTGAAGTATAGTAGGCTATATAGTTGAATACAGATGGCATTTACAGCTGAATAGCTGCAGAGAAAAAGGGGAAAATGGGAATCACGGGCAAAACCAGATTAACATAGATAATAACAGATTTTTTATGCCAAATGGTATACTCAAAATTGGTACCTTTATGACTTCGCTGGTATTAAAATTTAAATTCTGACAAGAAGATAATTTACCTTGAATCAAATTTACCTACAAAATAATGACACTTGTAGCAAATACTGTTAATTCTGAGAAATAGAAAGAATTTTTCTACTTCTTGTCAAGATAATTTCAGGTAACCAGTAGCTCGAGTTTTGCAAGGAAAATTTTGCCATGTAAAAATGTTGCCTTAATTTCATAATCTAAGTCAAAATGTGTGCTTCTTTATCACCAAACAACAGGGACTAATTATGGAAATTTTCAGTGAGGTTGAAAACTTTTATGGTTTTATTCTATCTGTATTAAGAGCAAGGATACCTGATAAAATTCTCTACTTTTCTTGGAAAACATGAGGACTCCAGCCTTGAGCAGCTCCTTTATAAATGTTACCTATTGACTTCTCAGTGAGCGCCCATTAGTGCAGATGCTCCTTGACTTACAAGGGGCTTATGTCCTGATAAATTAAATTTTCACCTTAAGTTTAAAATATTGCTAAGTTTAAAAATGCATTTAGGCCGGGTGCGGTGACTCAAGCCTGTAATCCCAGCACTTTGGGAGGCCGAGATGGGCGGATCACAAGGTCAGGAGATCGAGACCATCCTGGTTAACACGGTGAAACCCCGTCTCTACTAAAAAATACAAAAAACTAGCCGGGCGAGGTGGCAGGCGCCTGTAGTCCCAGCTACTCGGGAGGCTGAGCCAGGAGAATGGCGTAAACCCGGGAGGCGGAGCTTGCAGTGAGCTGAGATCTGGCCACTGCACTCCAGCCTGGGCAACAGAGCTAGACTCCGTCTCAAAAAAAAAAAAAAAAAAATGCATTTAATACAAACTTAGCCTACCTTAAACATGCTACCTTAAACATGCTACCTACCTTAAACATGCTAGCCTACCTTAAACATGCTCAGAATACTTACATTAGCCTACAGTTGGATAAAATGTATAACACAAAGTCTATTTTACAATGAAGTGTTGAATAGCTCATGTAATTTATCGAATACTGTACTGAATGTGAAAAACAGAATGGTTGTATGGGCACTTGAAGTAAGGTTTCTACATAGTGTGCATGGCTTTCACATTATTATAAAGTTGAAATAATTCAAAACATTGGAAGTAAAGGAATGTTTTATTTCTCCAAAGACAATAAGAATTAAAGGCCAGGCGCGGTGGCTCACACCTGTAATCCCAGCACTTTGGGAGGCCGAGGCGGGCGGATCATGAGGTCAGAAGATCGAGACCATCCTGGCTAACACAGTGAAACCCCGTCTCTACTCAAAATACAAAAAATTAGCCAGGTGTGGTGGTGGGCACCTGTAGTCCCAGCTACTCGGGAGGCTGAGGCAGGAGAATGGCATGAACCCGGGAGGCGGAGGTTGCAGTGAGCCAAGATCGCGCCACTGCACTCCAGCCTGGGTGACAGAGTGAGGCTCCGTCTCAAAAAAAAAAAAAAAAAAAGAATTAAAGTAAGTATTTGGAAATATTCTTATATCTCCAAATTACATGTAGGTAATTCTTGTTGGATAAGATCATATGTCCTGAGTCAAAAAAATCTGTTGACAGATGACTTGTAAATTTTTGAATTTGCTTTTATCAGAAACTATTAGAGATCTTCAATATTTTTAACAATTCACAAATAATCTATCTTTTAATCATTTGCAAAAAAGAAGATAATAAGTAAGAGTAGTTATTAGAGAAAAATAAAATATTCTTTATGTATGTTTGAAGAAAAAATAATGAAAAATTATGTCATATTCATTAATTTAAACAATAATATAAACTAATACTGTTTGTATGAAAATACCTTTGATTATTCAAATAGTTTTCTTAAATATTAATGAATACATTGAAGATTCACCTGTTTTAGTAAAATGTTGATCAGACATTTAGTATTTTAAATTCATTGGTAGAAAATACAGTCAAGCAAATTTGTGAAATATGAACATGTAGAAACAAATTTAGCTTTAATTCTTACCTGTTCTGGTTAGTTAGTGGTGAATTCATTATTTAACAACCTGAGTATTCAGTATTTTATATTGTAAGCAACTCTTATCAGCAGAGACGTGTTTTATAATATAGAGCCTGAACAATAGAGCTGTTATAAGGCCACACAATTTGTTTTATAGTTTCTCATTAATTAAAGCTAATCTATGCTTAAAAGGGTATTTATTTTTCTGATTTTATATTCTATTTGATTAAAAGGGAAGCTAATATAATTTTCTATTTAAATTTTCTTAAGTTACATAGCATGTAAGGTTTACCTCTGCAGCTACTTACTAGCTGCCTGACTTTGGACAAAATCCTTGATCTCTCTGTCTCACTTTTCATATCTGTAGATTATGGATAATAATAGTGCGTTCTTCACTGGAGTTTCGTAATGATTAAGTAAAATTATCTAGCAAAAATGTGCATAACATAATTTCTCGATCATAGAAATATAAAATTATGCCTCTCTATCATTGTTCTTATTTATTATAGCATGCAATGTACATGTTTATAAGAATCTTAGGAACAATTTATGCTCATCTTACTACTATGTATTAAAGTACTTTGGTTGAAAACTGTTTTCTCTTTAATCTTAAAGCCTACAAATCATGTTATTGGTAAGTGTATTAATCTATTCTCCACTGCCATAATGAAATACCTGATACTGAGTAATTTACAAACCAAAGATGTTTAATTGGCTTATGGTTCCACTGGCTGTACAACAAGCATGATGCTAGCCATCTGCTCAGCTTCTTGTGAGGGTCAAGAAACTTACAATCATGGCAGAAAGTAAAGAGGAAGTAGGCTCATCTTACATTGCTGAAGCAAGGGCAAGAGAGAGAGGTTGGGAGGAGGTACTACATGCTTTTAAACAACCAGATCTCATGAGAACAACACCAAAGGGATGGTGCTAAACCATTCATGAAAGATCTTCCCCCATGATCTAATCACCTCCCACCAGGCCCTATGTCCAATATTGGGAATTACCATTGAACAAGAGATTTGGATGGGGACATGGATCCAAACCATGTGATTCCACCATGGCCCCTCCCAAATCTCATGTCCTCACATTGCAAAATACAATCATCCCTTCCCAATAGTCCCCAAAGACTTAAGTCATTCCAGTATTAACTCAGAAATCCCAAGTCTAAAGTCTCATCTAAGACAAGGCTACTGCCTTCTGCCTATGAATCTGTAAAATCAAAACAAATTAGTTACTTACAAGATACAATGAAAGTATAGGCATTTGGCAAATACTCCCATTCCAAAAAGCAGAAGTTTGCCAAAATAAAGAGGCTACAGGCACCAAGCAATTCTAAAACCCAGCAGAGCAGTCATTAAACCTTAAAGCTTCAAAATAATCTTCTTTGACTCCATGTTTCATGTCCAGGGCACGCTGCTGCAATGGGTGAGCTTCCAAGTCCTTGGGCTGCTCTGCCTCTATGACTTTGCTGGATTCATCCCCTGTGGTTGCTCTCAGGGACTGGCATTGAGTGCCTATGGCTTTTCCAGGTACAGGGTGCAAGCTGCTGGTGGATCTACCATTCTGGAGTCTGGAGGATGGTGGCCCTCTTCTCACAGCTTCACTAGGCAGTGCCTCAGTGGGGACTCAACTCCATATTTCCCCCCTACATTGTCCTAGTAGAGGTTCTTCATGAGGGCTCCATCACTGCAGCAGACTTCTGCATGGACATCCAGGCTTTTCCATACATCTTCTGAAATCTAGGCAGAAGCTCTGAAGCCTCAGCTCTTATACTCTGTACTCACAGGCTTAACAGCCTGTGGAAACCACCAAGGCTTACAGCTTCCAAACTCTGAAGTAGTTGCCTGAGCTGTACCTGGACTCCATTGAGCCACACCTGGAGCTAGAGTGGCTAGGATGCAGGGAGCAGTGTCCTCATGTTATGCAGGGAAATGAGGCCCTGGACCTGGCCCAAGAAACCATTCTTCCCTCCTAGAATTCCTGGCCTGTGATGGGAGTGACTGCCACAAAATTCTCTGAAATGCTTTCCAGGCTTTCTCTCCATTCCCTTGGCTGTCAGCACTTGCCTTCCTTTAGTTATGCAAATATCTGCAGCCTGCTTGAATTCCTTTCCTGCAAATGGGCTTTTCTTTTCTATCATATGGCCATGGTACAAATTTTCCAAACCTATTAAATATAAGTTCTAGTTTCAGGTTACTTTTTTTGCTCATGCATATGAGCATAGGTTTTTAGAAAGCCTCACTCCTCAGTACCAATTTTCTATATTAGCCTATTCTCGTACTGCTGTAAAAAAAAATACGTGACACTGGATAATTTATAAACAAAGAGATTTAATTGGCTCATAGTTCCACATGCTGTACAGAAAGCACGATGCTTGCCCTCTGCTTGGCTTCCTGGGAGGCCTCAGGAAACTTACAATCATAGTGGAAAGTGATGGGAAAGCAGCCTCATCTTACATGGCCAGCACAGGACCAAGAAGTCAGGGGGAGATGCTTCACACGTTTAAACAACCACATCTCGTGAAAACGCTATTATGAGAATAGCACCAAAGGGATGGTGCTAACCCATTCCTGAAGAATCCACGCCCATGATCCAATCACCTCCCACCAGGCCCCACCTTTAACATTGGGGATTATAATTTAACATAGGATTTGGATGGGGACACAGATCCAAACCATATCAGTAAGATTGCCTAACTGCTAAGTATTTTAGGGAACTGTTTATGATTCTCTCATAAACGTATCTGTAATTATCAGGATAGGCCAACTTATGTGTTAGTAATGATCTCCAAATTTTGGTAGTTTATTTAAAGAAAATTCTAGCTCATGCAAAGTCCACTAATGAGTCTCACTAGGCCAACATTCCTTCATGGGTTAGCCCATCCTTCTAAGCTGCTTTGATTTCATGACAGTGCATATTAATAAGTGTCCTGATAATGTGGCAGTGCAACAGAGAACTGCATAACAGCTTCTACATGCTTTTAACTAGAATTGACATACCTCATATTCACATTATATTGGCCCAAGTCAATTACTTGGTGTGTCCCCACCCAAATCTTATGTTAAATTGTAATCAGTGTTGGAAGAGGGGCCTGGTGGGAGGTGATTGGAACATGGAAGTAGACATCCCTCTTGCTGTTCTCATGATAGTGAGTGAGTTCTCATGAGACCTGGTTGTTTAAGTATGTGGTACCTCATCCTTCTCTCTCTTCCTCCTGCTCCACCCATGTAAGATGTGCCTCTTTTCTCTTTGCCTTCCACCATAACTGTAAGCTTTCTGAGGCCTCCTCAGCCAGACTTTCTGTACAACCTGTAGAACCATGAGACAATTAAACCGCTTTTCTTTATAAATTTATAAATAACACAGTCTCAAGTAGTTCTTTTTAGCAATGCAAGAATGAACTAATACACTGATCTTCAAGGAGACAGGGAAATACAATCCTCCTTTGTGCTTAGTGGGGTGAACTGGATAACGACAAAGAGCAAAGGTGCTTAGCAAAATAAAATAAATTTCTTAAGAAAAATAGTTTGCTATACTTTATGTCTCCACTGCTGTTTTTCTTTCACTCTTACATGTAATTCAATGTATTTCACTCTTACATGTAATACATTATGCATCTTAAATTTTTCTAGAACAAGGTGAGGTAAAATGACTGTGCCTTCAGAGAAGGGAACTTTGTCTTATTTGGAGTAGCCTCAACACTTGTAATAGTGCTTGGCAAAGGTAGAAATATATTAAGTTATTATATTAATCAGCAAAAGATCTTAACAAAAGGAATATTTTTAATAATTAAAATAACTACTAGCATATGCTTTAATATGTTTTGTTTTGTACATCCCCATGGACACAAACGGAAAAAGTTTCCTGAGGTCACATGACCAAGCAGTAGCACCCACAGATGACATCAAGCTGTCTCATAATCTAGTGCTATGATTAAGTCACAAATTAAATAAGTAAGGTGGAGGGGAGAAGAGAAATAGATAAAAGAAGCAGAAGTAAAGACATCGTAAAAGAATACTGTCTTATTTCTAGGTAAGTGACAAGAAGTAATCCATGGATATTTTTCTACTTGGGAGACAGAGTTCTCAGTACTAAGATAATAAGAAAAGATGAAAGGGTTTCCATTTCAATGGTAATATATGTAAGAAGAATATAAATAGCTTTTTTTATTGAAATAGAGAATGGAGGTGTAAAAATTATGCATATGCATGTCTGTGTCTCTTGAGGAATGAAATTATCTATGTGGGTTGAAGTACCAGTAAGCATTAAGCTCTGAGTACTTACAAAAACATACAAATACTTTAAAAATAATTTTAAGGAGTGCTAATAGTAGTGGAAGCAATAAATTTAAAAATTATCTTCCAAACAAACATTGCTCCTTCTGTGGGAAACATGATGAGGTATTGTCATTCACTGCTGTAATAATGATTCAAGTGTGTAATATTCTATTTAATTTAGCAGACCTGGAAAGTACTGTCTTCCAGAAAAACAGATGTTTCTTCAGGGAATACATGAAACCAGCTACTAAAATTATCTGTTTCTGTGGGATATACTTAGCAATCACCAAAAGCAGAATTATTATTTTTAAAATGTAGATACTATACTAAAATCTTATCTTGCAGTATTACCAAATGCTGAATTTAATAATATTCCATTCTCCTCACATTATCAAAGATGTTGTGATTTACATAAATGCGGTTGGTAGTGTTTTTTTCTTTCCTTTTTTATTGCAGCATAACTTAAATACAGTAAAATTCACCTTTTTATATTACAGTTCAGTGAGTTTTGACAAATACATATAATCATGTAAGCACTACCAGAATCAAGAAACACAATGGTAGCATCACCCTCTAAAAATCTCTCATGGCCTTTTGTGCTCAACCACTGCCCTTGTCCTTAGCCCCAGGGAACCACTGATTTGTTTTCTGGTGTTGTAGTTTTAACTTTCCAAGAAGGTCCTATAATTATAATCCAACAATATATAAATTTTAACTCTGTCTTCATCACAGCATAATGCATTTGAGATTTACTCATGTTTTGCATGTATCAATAATTAGCTTATTCATTTTTGTTGTTTGTTGTTTAGTAATATGCCACTATGTAGATATACCACAGTTTATTTATTTACTTCTCAGTTGAATAATATTTCGGCCATTCTACTTTCTGGCGATTGTGAATAAAGCTTCTATCAACATGTGTGTACAATTTTTTTTTTTTTTTTTTTTTTTTTTTTTTTTTGGTGAATATGTTTCACTTGGGTAAGTACCTGGCAGTGGGATTGATGAGTTATATATTAAGTGTTTGTTTAGCTCTGAAGGAAATTGTCAGCCAGGCATAGTGACTCACAGCCTATAGTCCCAGCACTTTGGGAGGCTGAGGTGTGTGGGTCACTTGAGGTCAGGAGTTTGAGATCAGCCTGGCTGATATTGTAAACCCTGTCTCTACTAAAAATACAAAAAAAAAAAAAAAAAAAGTGCCTGGCCATGGTGGCACATGCCTGTAATCCCAGCTGTTCAGGAAGCTGAGGCATGAGAATCACTTGAGCCTGGGAGGTGGAGGTTGCAGTGAACTGAGATCATGCCACTGAACTACAGCCTGGGTGACAGAACAAGACTGTCTCAAAAAACAAAAATAAAACAAATGAACGTAAAATAAATTGCCAAGCTTCGTCCAAAACAGGTGTCATTTTGCATTTACAACAGCAATGTGTAAGAGTTGCATTTGCTCAATATCCTCCTCAGAATTTGGTATTTGATTATTTGGTAATTGATTAACATGATAACAATAGCCATGATTACTTTAGCCATTTTAATAGGGTTGCAGTGGAATCTCATTGTAGTTTTAATTTTTAATTAAAAAAACATAACAATCTTAAGAATCACTTCATATGCTTACCTGCTATCCATTTGCATTTACTGAAGTATTTTTCAAATTTCATGACAATATACTATTAGATTGGTTTTCTCATTGAGTTTTACGTATCGTTTATATATTCTAGATACAAATCCTTTATCATCTAAGTGATTCGCAAATATTTTCTTCTGGTTTGCTCCTTGTTTTTCATTTTCTTCAGAGGAGAAATGTTCAATTAAGATAAAATCCAATTTATCATTTTGCCCCTTAACTGCTAAAAGTTCATAAGTCTCACAATCTTTGCTGTGGGATTGTGTATGTGCTGTAACACATCTTTTTAAAATGCTAACCTCTGAATTCTCAGGAAGGCGGATTTGAGAACTGTCTCCTGTCCTTCTGTGTGGCTGGCCCTGTGAGGAACTCTTTCTTTGCTGCAATGCCTGCTATTCCTAGTGTACCCTCTAGCTTTTCTGGGTAGCAGGCAAAATGAACCCATCAGGCTGTTATAAAAAGACCGATAAACTAGACAAAAAACATGGAGATTTACTGAAAATCACTGACATGGGGCAGATTGATTAAAAAGATTTGAAAAGGCATACAAAATTTATTTAACATGTATACATGAGAGCCTTCATAATAAAGGCCCAACCCCACAACAAGGTACAGAAACTTATATACCATCTTGAGGTTACAGAAATAATGCTGGCTCAGAGCATGGCCCCAAACAGGTTATGGTGGTACATCGGGTTTTACTGGCAAGACAGGTAATACGAGAAAGAGAAAAGGAGGCTTGGCTAGCAAAGGTGGTCTTGCTATGTAGATGAAACCTCACTGGTAGCAGCTCTCAGAAAGAATAAATGATAAATGTTTTCTTCAGACCTTTAAAGATATCAGTCTCAATTAATCTCTTGTAGATATGGACAAGAGAACACTTGGATTCATCAATAGAGATTGTCTTCAGATGCAAATTTCCCCCAGATTGAAACAGCTTTGCAAGCCCACTTCAGTCGACTGGGCCTGTGACAGTCATCTCAAAATAGGTCAAAGAAACATATTTTGGGGTAAAATATGTTTATTTACTTCACATTATTAGCAGTTTAGAGAAAATGAATGCAATTGGCCCATCAACATAGTAAAATGGTGAATTTGAAACTGCACAAATAAATCATTTCTCAGAATTATGAGACAAAACATCCAAAAGATGGACATATATACTCTGAGATGGAGATGCTTATATTTTGCTGATGAACATGTAAAATGAAACAACTCTTATGAAAGGATTTTGACAATATCTAGAAAATTTACTTGCACATTTTCCTTTTATCCCAGTAATCTCACTTCCATGAATCCATTTGCAAAAAACACTAACAGAATCAATCATAAGAATGAAGACAGAAAGACCTAGGAGTGAAGATATCCTTTGCAACATTAATTATAATAGTGAAGGACTGAAGAAAAAAAAAGTCATTCAACGGGGAATTATGAGACAGAGCAGAGCTTCCTCTTAAGGGTCTGCTGACTCCCACCCTTCCAAGTATGAAAATACAGGAAAATCTTGAGTGTCTTCAAGGGAAATTTCAGGCACCTAGCTAGCCTTGAAAAGCCTGGCTCCTCTACACAGCCAAAGACAGCCAAAGACAGCCAAAGACAGTAAAGGGAGTCCCACTTGTACTGCTATCACTGTCAGAGCCAGGGACTCCTTACCAACCATGGAGATGGTTCCTGCTTCCTCACTGCCTTTCTTGTTCAAAGCTTGCATTATCTTTTAGAAACATCTTATACTGACAATAGTGCTCTTTCCTTTTTAGTTTAATGATATTATTTACACATAACAGGATTGCAGTTCATGAACAGCATGTTCAATATCAGCAACGTTAGAGTCTTATCCAAGGAATAAAAAAATAGAGTAAACTTAAACAATATTTCTGCCCCTAGCTTTGTGGTCAGTGACTCTGCAGGCCACTCTTCAACTCTGACTTGCTACTCCTTTACTGCATAGTCTGACACTAAATTGGTTTTCAATGCCATGATCCATTTCATCTGCAGATGCCTACTATAGATCTTAAAGTCATCTAAAGTTTAAACACCCAAATTTTTAACTGTCTGATCCTGGCAACTCTCCTGGGCAACACATATTATGGCCTGGCTCAACTGTACCTTTTTGTTGTTTTGGCTATAGTAGAACTCTACTTAAATTATATAAATAATAAATGCGTTTTTGTAAATGGGTAATAAGGACGGACAGCGAATCTGGTTCTGAAAACTGGGAAGGTATTGTGATCCAAAGCAGGTGTAAGCTTACGTTGCCTCAGCTAATCAAAAGGACTCCCAGACTTCTAAAACATATTTATGTGAGACTTTAATAAAAGTAAAGGATGTGGTAGAACCAGACAAAGAAGGGATAGGTTATGATTTGATTGATGGTGCCTCCTCTAAACTTTAAGTGAAAACGTAATTCCCAATGCAACAGATGTGGCCTTTGTGCGGTGTTGGCAGAACCCTCATTTATGGGATTAGCGTCCTTTTAAAGGGTCTTGGGATCGAAGGGAGCACTCTCTTGTCATTTCACATTCCACTGTGCAAGGACGCAGTGATTCTCCACTCTGGAAGATGCACCAATAAGGTGCCACTTTAGTAGCAGAGAGTAGCCCTCACCAGATACCAATTCTACTGACAGTGATCTTGGACTTTGCAACCTCCAGAATGGTGAGAAATAAATTTTTGTTCTCTATAAATTACCCAGTCTCCGGTATGGTGTTATAGCAGCACAGATGACTTAAGGCAACGGGCAACCACCAGGGGCCTGAGAGACTTCTAGGACAGGTTCCCTAAGATCTTACTCACACAAGACACACTTTTTCTCTGGTATATGAAACAGCATGTTGCGTGTAATGCATTTGGGTTCCAGGGGAGATCAGGAAAAAGTTTTCCAGCAGGGTGTTCTGTACCTTACTGGTCATATCCAAATCAGGTTACATAACTAGTAAAATGAGATTTCAGTTGTCAATGTGAATCAACAATGTAGACAGCTAGTTCTGGGTATCTCTAAAATACCACAATAAAATCAACTTGCTTAGTGTTTCTTTCTTCTTCTTTTTCTTTCCTTTTTTTTTTTTTTTTTTTTTTTTTTTTTTTTTTTTTTTTTTTTGACAGTGTTTTGCTCGTTGCCCAAGCTGGGGTGCAGTGGCACAATCTTGGGACACTACAACCTCAGCCTCCAGGGTTCAAGCGATTCTCCCACCTCAGTCTCCGGAGTAGTCGGGATTACAGGCACCCGCCATCATGCCTGGCTAATTTTTGTATTTTTGTAGAGACGGGGTTTCACCATGTTGGCCAGGCTGGCCTTAAACTCCAGACCTCAGGTTATCTGCCCACCTTGGTCCCCTAAAGTGCTGGGATTACAGGTGTGAGCCACCACGCCCCGTCTTGCTTAGCGTTTCTTGCCTTTATTTTGAAAAGGGGTAATTAGCAGTCTTTGGGGGCATATCCAGAGACAAATAGCTGTTCCAACCCAGTTCTAAAATAACGTTCTTAACATGCAACTTCTTTTTTCGTTTGTCTCATTCTAGAGAAGTATTCTTTCTTTTATATCTTCATCTTTAAATATTCCCTTTCTTAGCACCCTCTGCTTGGACGTAGCCTAATATTGTTATCAGTCCTACCTAAAAGACTCTACTGTTCAAGAGGCCATTATCAACATAGGCTTCATCTCAGAACTTCTGTATGAGGGAAGTTAAATATTTGCCCACCAGCAAATTGATTGTTTGTAGTTGAGCTATGTATCCACTGATAGTCCATTCAACTGTTGGTGAACAGATTTGGATCATACAGTACGAACATAATATAGTTAAGAGAAACTTTTGAAATGTGCAAGCTCCCTTCCAAATTGCCATTACTGTCTTAGTAATCCAAAATAATTGTTTACAGAATGCTTTATAGGGGTCATAGAAGAACTTTGTGGCTGGGATTAAATGGCAAATGCTGTAAACCAGCTGAGCTCTGAGATACTCAATTCCCAACTTCAATAAGAGAACGACTCAATTTTTATCTATTTTAAATCCCCCCCAAAAAATACTTTAAAACATATATCTTTCATTGCTTAAAATTTAAATAGAACTACTCATCTTTCCTCAGCAATATATAAATTTTTTGATAGATAAAAGCAAATTTGAAAAATTATATATCATACTAATTAGAAATGCCTAACTTTGGGGTTATAAATAACATCTTTAATGATTCAAGAATACTGACGTCAATGTCCCTGTCTCTGTAGTTTTCAAAGATAGGCAAATATATTACCCATTACACAGTGTCAGTAAAATATATCTGCATTTCTTTGTTATTAAAATGTACATATTTAATTTTATCTAAATGAAAGAAATATAAGAAAATAGTTATTTCTTGAGGCTAAATATCTGCCATAAAAAAGGGAGGGGGATGTTATTCTTGAATTCATCCTCAACTTTTTATTAGAACAATGAGAAAAGTTATTTCATGATCCCAATGTTTTGTCTTTTACATAAAATATATTTCAAATATATATATGTATATATATATATACACACACACACACAATGTTAAATAAAATAAAGTTTAAAAAAGTCCTCATGAAATTTCAATAAAAATTAATTTGCTTATTTAATGTAGTCATTTTGCCATGGGGGAATGGGGGATGTTAAGACAAGATGATAGAGAAAAATAGGCGAAAATATTATCTCAGGTAACTAAGAAAACATTTATACTACTCTTCTCTTTCCTTTGCCTAGACTTACAGTAGGGTAAATATTCCATGGTCCCACTGATTACAATTTTAAAACAGGCAAATTACTCCATTGCATGAGAAGTCATGATAGTGACTAGCCTTGGGAGAGGTGGGGTGATAACAGGAGGGTGATTAAGGATGATTTCTGAGATAATTATAATACCCTACTTTTTTTGTCTGTTGTGGCCACATCAGTGTGTTCACTTTGGAACTTCATGTAGCTATATGTTAATGATCTTTCCACTTCAATGTTTAATGTTATTTTTTCCCAAAAACATTTGTTTAAAAAATATCAAAAAATAAAAGTTGAATCAAGGGGAGATGTATTTTCATGAGGTCTAAAGAAAGAAGCAGGGAGTGAACAGTAGTGAGGGAAAAAAGAGAAAGGAACCACTTAGGCAGATAGCTAGGACAAGTCCTCAGTAGAATTTCTTTTTTTCTAACAAAGGAACAGTCTGAAAGATCAGGCTGCAAGCATAGATAAGGAGGCAAGGTCCGCCCTAAAGATCCTTCTTGTGTAACCAACAAGGGTCACGTATACAAGGTATGATTCAGAGCACATTCCTTTCCTCTTCTGGACATACTCAGATAAGGGTGTTTGCAGGGAAGAGGCAGAGGGTTGGGATTGCTTGAAACATGCCTAACAGGAGTAACACAGAACCTAGCATGTCTGCAATGGAGAATTCTGTTCCCTTACACATGCACAGTAAGAGAAATTAAGCAACATGGAGTAACCTAGGCTAAGAGTCCTCATGTGCACTAAACGGACAGGGAGGAGCTGTTGTGAATTCATGCCTCATGTAAATGAATCACCTAGTCCTAACTGGGTTTTCATACCTTATGTAAATGAAATATCTCACTTTACTAGGCTGTTTATAAAAGCCTCTGTATTTGACTGTAGAATAGCAACCCTCTTTCAGGCCCACTCTCCATTGTGGAGAGCTTTTCTCCTTTTGCTTATTAAACTTTGTCTCTGACCTCATCCTTGTGTTCCTGCTCTTAATTTTCTTGGTGGTGAGGCAAAGAACTCCAGGTCCTACTTCAAACAACAAAACTGAAACATTGTGGTGCATTGTCAAATCTGTCACAGTAGCTTCAGACCCTGAAATCTATGAACATCAGGATAGCACCCAAGTTATTCTCCATGAATTCCCAGGATATGGTTTAGTAATGAGCAGCAAGTATACACTAATTGAAGGGGTGTTTGAGGACTGAGTGAATGGATGAGTTTCAAATGCCTCAGACACTAATTAGGTCTAGAAAGCAATAGCTAGATTTTACACAAAGGACATTTGTAACAAAAATAATGGAAAAGTTTTAATAAAGTGATATTTCATGGCTTAAGAATTGAATGGCAAGTGAAGAATTAGACATTGGGAGGCAAAGCTGCTTTCGAAAAGTTTGCCTATCCAGAGAGGAAGCAAAATAATAGTTGCTTGAAGCAAGTACTGTGGAGGGAACACAGTGAAATACTTTCAAGTTAAAATTAGTATGTCGCAAGAGTAATGGCTAGTAATTCATTTAGTGGCTACTCTGTTATATCTACTTCATCTCACTTGGTCTTTGCAAAATTTAATTAAGCTGATGATATGATTTCAATTAAAAATGTAAGGAGACTGAAGTGTAGTGAATTTATGTAGCTGTTCACTCCTTGTTAGCTACTGCATTGAAGGGTCGGTGCCTCACATAGAACCTAGCACACAGGGCATGCCCCCAAAATATTTGTTAAATTATAGTTAACAAGAGTGAATACAAAACAGAGAGAGAAAGAAAGAAGAGAGAAAAAAACACACAAATTTCTTTGAATGGAAAGTTTATACTCTTTTCCTCTGAGCCATGTTAATGGTATACTTAGATTTTCTTTTTAAAGGATAGGACAATCTTAAACTCTCAGTTACATATGCTAAAGAAAATTTTAATAAAAATGTTCCAAAATATCATTGCCTCCCAAATCATGTTGGCATCCAAAAATGGGCAAATATATATTGCGAAAGTGAAAAGAATCTTTTCCTTGTTACTGTTTTCCTTGTAACATCACTTAATCTATGTACTAAAACTCCTACCCTGAGCTTCAATGAACACATACAAGACTGATTTGCTCACCCTGAATTCCACAATGGAATGACTGGAGTTTAGATTTATAATGAGATAGATAAGGATAGAAGCAGGAATTATGACAGCTCAGCTTTACTCGTTAAATATTATAACCAGCAGATGCTGTCTGTATCTAACAAAGACAGTAAGATAAGAAATAATCACTTTCAACTCCTATGTATTATTTTATCCTCTTTCATCTCCTATAATTCATAAAGCTACTTGATAGCATTTTGGAGCTTATAGTCTTAAACTTATAACTATTGTATAATTTAATTTCACACAACTGGGCCACCTTATTTAAATTCTCATTACATTGGCATTTTCGAAACTTATGGAGTCCTTTGAGATTACCGCAGTTTGCCAGAAAATTATTAAACATAGTTTGGATTCATTATAAAGGCTGAAAATCATTACCTTTGAAAATTTTTTGGTTCAATAAAATCACAGATGCTGAAAACCTGCAGTTATTCATCTTATGTCTGTTTCTTTAACATTTTTCTGACACAGATATTAACACTGTAACCTAAATCCACAGAACCCTCTAATTCTTACACTGAATATTTCTTTGATAAAAAAGGAGACTCATTATACTGAAACAACACATAACAGTAAAAATCCCTAATTTAAACTGAGGTTTGTTGCGTGATAATTTTTTTTTAAATCTTCCTTAGATATCAGTGGACAAAATAATTAGAACATATTGCTTCCAAGATGTCAATATAGGGGAGAAGGAGAGTTGCTATAATTAGAAGCAAGAACACTATTTTCAGCTTCTGTTTCTTAAAATGCAGCTTCAAATGCTTCTTTTCAGTGAACCAATTGTTTTGATATTTGTAGATAACCAATCCAGTCCTCTTATCTGATGCACATTGACTAATTTACAGGTTCACTTTCTTCACTTAAATCTTCAAGTCACTGTAAAAGGATAAGAAATTTCTGTATTGCAGAACCCATGTTGATGATTGCATTTGTGCATATCTGACATGGAAATGAATGAAACTTTGTCAGATTATAATAAAGTCAAATATTTGCCTCAAATGGAACAGACACTGCTGAATGGCATAAAATCTTTTTCGTTCTTTTGTACGAAAATAAATAAATTTAGGTTTGTCTGGTTTGTAAATTTCAAGCATACAACACTGGGAAAAGGGTCCTAAATTTTTTATCACATTTTGGAGCACAGGCAATCTCTCCTACAGTACATGCTGCATTTATTGAAGGGATTTTCATCCCTGTCATAGATTAAAATTACAGTATTCCTCCCTTTGTCTGTGATTTTGCATTCTGTGCTTTCAGTTACCTGTGGTTAAATATGGTATAAAAATATTATGTGATAAATTTCATAAATAAATAGTTCATAAGTTTTAAATTGTGCACTATTTTGAGTAGCATGGTAAAATATTTCCTTGTCCTGCTCCATCCCTCCCCATTCCACTTGGGGATCTAAATCAGAATCTGAATCATCCCTTTGCCCAGTACAAAGCTACAATAATCAAAACACTATGTTACTGGCATTAAAACAGACACAAGGAACAGAATAATGGGCTCAGAAATAAACCCATGCACATATGGTCAACTGATCTCCCACAAGGGTGCCAAGAATAAGCAATTGGGAAAGGATTCTGTGTTCAATAAATGGTGTTGGAAAAACTGAACATCCACATGCAAAAGAATGAAATTAAACACTTTTTCTTATACCCTACAGAAAAGTAAACTGAAAATGGATTAAAGACTTAAATGACTTGAAACAATGAGATTCTTAGAAGAAAATATAGAGAAAACCAGCTTTTTAACATTGGCCATGGCAATTATTTCTCGGATATAACATCAAAGCTACAGGCAAAATACCCAAAAGTAGACAACTGGAATTACATCAAAATTAAAAAGCTTCTGTATGGCAAACGAAACAATAAAAAGAGTGAAAAGGTAATATACAGAATGGGAGAAAATATTTGTAAAACATGGGTCTGATAGAGTCCATATCCACAATACTTAAGGATCTTCTACAGCTCAATAGCAAAACAAACAAATAAAAACAACAAAAAATCATGTAATCCAATTGAAGAGTGGACAATAAAATCCCTAAATAGACATTTCTCCAAGGAATATATAGAAATGGCCAACAGGTATAGGAAAAGGTGTTCAGTACCACTAATCATCATAGAATGTAAATCAAAACTATAACTAGATATCACCTCACACTTGTTAGGATAGTTATTATCACAAAAACAAAAAATAACAAATGTTGGTGAGAATGTAGAAATACCACTGCTGAAAATGTAAATCGGTGCAGCTGCTGTGGAAAACAATATAGAGGTTTCCCAAAAATTAAAAATATATCTACCATTTGAGCTATCTAATTCATTTCTGGTTATATATCCAAAGAAATTAAAATCAGGATGTTAAATATATGGATTCCCATGTCATTGCATCATTATTCTCTATAGTCAAGACATGGAAGCAATCAAAACGCTCACTGATGGCTGAATTTATAAATAAAATGTTATGTATATATACACCATTAACTAAGCAGGAGGCCATTAGCCTCAGGCTATCTCATTACTTTGAGTTCCTGTATAACCAACAGCAACCTAACTTACAAAGTAAACAATCCAAAATATAATTTAGCACTATAGCAAACACTTGAGTTTTAGCCAATTGCAGGCAGCCAACCGATCAGACCATGCCCCAAAGCCCAATGTGTAAATGTAGACAAACAGACGATTTCTCCACATTTCTTTCATTTTCAGCCAACAAAAGTTTTTTCCTCATGCAGCTGGGTGGAACTCTCTGAAACTCCTCTGGTTCTTAGTGCTTCATGATTCATCAATTATTCTTTGCTCTAAGAAACTGTATTAAGTTTAATTTGTCTGTTTTTGTAAACAATAAATGAAATTTTACTCCACATTTAAAAAGATGGAAATTCTTCCATTTGTCACAAGATGGATGAACCTAGAGGACATTATGCTAAGTGATATAAGCCAGACACAGAAGGACAAATACTATAGGATACCACTTATACAAATAATTTAAAATAGTCACACTCATAGAAGCAGAGATGGGAATGGTGTTTGCCGCAGACTGGAGTGAGAGGGAAATGGAGAGATATTAGTCAAAGGGTATAATGTTTCAATTACACAAGAGGAAATCATTTTATTTATCTACTGCATAGTATCTATAGTAAACCATATTGTATTGTATACTTAAACAACTGCTAAAAGTGTAGGTCTTTTGCTAGATGATATTAATACATACAAAAGTAATAATAATTCAGGAGGACAGGAGGACAGGAGGGGGAATGCATACATTTATGGTATAGATTCTGGTGATGGTTTTATAGGTATGTAATTATCTTCAAATTCATCAAGCTGTATATATTAAATATGTATGGATTTTTATAGGTAAATCATATCCAACGAAGTAATTTTTAAAGAAAATATATTACTAAGATCCATTAGATTATTTGATGAAAGAAGTAATTATAAGTGAAGTAAATTAAGAAAAGTACTGCTTCAAGTTTCATACTTATATTGAAATCTGCATACTGAATTAACAAAGATACTGCTTAAAGTTTTCTATTTACTTAATAGAAAATGAAGACTTAAAAAAATTATAATATGTAAAGACTAGCTAAAAAAATCTACGGCAAACATTATTTTCAGTGGGAAAAAGTTTTAAACTTAGTTTAAAGAGAAAGAACGAGACAAGGACTTCCGTTATCTATGCTGTTGCTCAATATATTATGTAAAATATGTTAAAAGCAATAAGAAAAAGGAAAAAAGAAGTTAACCATTTGGAAAGGAGGATATAATTCTATGGTCATTTCCAGATAACATAATGACCTATATGAAGTCTGAAAGACCAAAAACCTATTAAAACTATTAGAAAATTTTAACAATATTGCAGAATACAAAATCAATAAGTCAGGGATATTTTGCCACACCATTAAGAATGATTGATATAATGTAATAAAAAAGACAATTTACAAGAGCAACAAAAACTATAAAATACTTAGGAATCAACTTAATCAAATATTTAAGTATATTTATAGAGAAAGTTTTTCAATGCTATAAATGTGTGAAAAAATAACCTCCATAAATAGAAAAATATGGCAAATTAAAATATTGGAAGTTTTAAGAATACAAGGATCATGTTTTTTCTCAATGGTATGTTAATGAAATTACAGCAAAGTTTCTTTCTATGAGGGGGATATATTCAAAAATTTATAGAAATAATAGTTTGGTTGGGTCTTTTGGTGGGTGTTGGAGGAGAGAAAGGGCATTATAAGAAGAAAGAGAAAATCAGATCCACCCTAACAAATAGTAGGTATTAATAACAAACAGTAGGTATTAATAAGTCTCAATGTCTTAGTCTATTTTCTGCTGCTATAACAGAGTACCACAGAGTGGGTAATTAATAAACAATAGAAGTTTATTTGGCTCATGGTTTTAAGAGTGGAAAATCCAAGATTATGGGAGCAGTTCTTGTGAGTACCTTCTTCCTGTGTTATAATATGGCAGAAGGCACCACACAGAGGGGAGAGAGAGGTAGTGAGAGAGAGAGAAAATTTTGCTGAACTCATCCTTTTCATCAGTAACCTACTCCCTGAAAACTAACCAACTTTCTCACTAATAGCATTAATCTATTCATGAAGGCAGAACCTTCATTACCTAATCGCCTCTTCAAGGTCTTACCTTTCAACGGTTACAATGACAATTCAATTTCACCTCGAGTTTTGCAGGGGACGTTCAAACCATAGTAATGACTAATTAAAATTTGAGACCAGATACTTGGAAATTAAATACAACAGTTAATTCTTTTATTCTATTGGCAGTTACACATTACCTACATGTAACACTTCTATACCATGATGTGGAGAAATATTCCTTTATTACGGATGGAGAGTCAGCTCTCTCAATAATCCAGTGAACTACCCGATGTTTTCATTAAATTCTTTTACTGCTGAAGTCAGCCTGAGTCAGCTTGCATTCTGTCTTTGCTAAATGTTGTAAAGACTTCCATCTTGCACGTTTTCAACAGCTTTTGTGCCATTGATAGTTATCAAAAAAGAAGATTTATCTACAAGATCTTCATCATCATAAGCCTATATATAAAATGAGGTTTCAGGATCCTATAACCCTTCATCATGATCCTTTCCATCCAAAGGTTCCAATTGTTTTGTAGAGTCCCCAGTGCACGCCTCATATAAGCTCAATATTTCACTAGTATACGATATCTCCTGCTTTTGCTTTTCCCTCCAGTCTTACCTCTATCTTAATCCATTTTGCATTGCTATAAAATATCCAAGGCTTGGATAATTTATAAAGAAAGAAGGCTTATTTGACTCACAATTCTGGTGCCTAAAAAGATTGGGCCTCTGCATCTGGTGAGGACCTCAGGCTGCTTCCACTTTTGGCAGAAGACAAAGAGAAGCTGGTTGTACAGGTTACATGGTGAAAGAGGAAGCAGGTTGGGGTGGGGAAGGTGCCAGAATTTTTTTCAACAATCAGCTCTTGCAGGAACAAATAAAGTGAGAACGTGTTCACATTAGGGCATTAATCTATGCATGAGAGATCAACTTTCATGATCCAAATACCTCTTATTATGCCTGAACTCCAACCTTGTGGATCACATTTCAACATGAAGTTTAGAGGAGATAAATATCCAAATCATAGAAACCTCCTTCTTGTAAAATTATTATAGGCAGCACTGTTTCAAAGAATTTTGCTACAACTGATATTGCTGATAGGGTTCTAGGTTTGGATACTACAATTCATGTCATTGATGTTGGTGTTGATGTTGCCTCGTGATACCCCCAATGCCTATAGTTCTTCCTGAAGAGTTCAGAACTATGGTGAGATGACCTTGTCCCTAAGTCTGTGCCCTGCTTTGTCAGCTGGTCACTGAATTAATGCTGCTTATATTTGAATTCTATGAAGTCTTTCAAGTAATGAGCTCTTCAGTTTCTGATTTGACCTGTTTCTCTGGGTTCAATACCAACTCAGTGAGCCAAGAAAAGCAGATTTGGACGGCCCTATAGCAACTGCATTCCATATTTTTCAGGTGTATATGGAAACAACAACAATCCTTCCTACTTTTCAACCCTCTCCTCAATAAAAAAAACAACAACAGTATTTATCACAAATAAATGTAGATGTCTTACTTATTTTGGGCTCCCCCAGAACACCAAAATACCCTAGCTAAAGTTATTATTGAAATAATAACTTTACGGCTTCACTTTTGGTTAGTTGACTGTGTGGCTGGGTTCACTTTACTCATGATGTTCCTAGGAGATCTTTCAACTCTCTAACAATGGATATACTCACAGCAAGGTCTTGGTGGCAGTCGTTGTCTAACTGCACACAACCACTTACTTTATAATAGCTGTTCTAGGGCATAGATATTTGTCCCCTCGAAATATCATGTTGAAATGTAATCCCCAGTGTTGGAAGTGGGGCCCGGTGGGTGTTTGGATCACTGGTGATGGATCACTAATGAATGGCTTAGCAACATCCCCTTATTGATGAGTGAGTTCTTGCTCTGAGTTGATGTGAAATCTGACTGTTTAAAAGTGTGTAGCATCTCCTCACTCTCTCTCTTGCTCCTGCTATCACCATGTGATATTTTGGCTCCACCTTCTCCTTCAGCTGTGAGTGGAAGCTTCCTGAGGCCTTCACCAGAAACAGATACCAGCACCACACTTCCTGTATAACCTGCAGGACTATGAGCCAATTAAACTTCTTTTCATTGTAAATTACCCAGTCTCAGGAATTCCTTTAGAGCAATACAGAAATGGACTAACACAAACTGTACAATGAAATCAGCACTGATTTATTTTGAGCTTTAGGAAATACTCTGAGGCTTATGTTCATATAAGCTTATCGGTGAAAGTTGTATTTATCGACTAAAAACTATCAGAGCTATGAAGTGTTCAGTTATAAGCCAACTTAATTTCATAAATCATTTCCTTTGGGGATCACAAATGCACTAGGTAAAAAGGAGTAAAAATAAAGAAAAAAATCAAGTGTGCTAATCGTGAAATTAAACATAAATAATTCAGCTATCTATAATTTGCAAACTACAGGCTTGAATAAACATAAGAAAATATTCACACTGAACACAGAATTCTCACAAAGTTTCTTACAAAATTTTCCTTGGCAGATCAGAAGCAGAGTAAACAAAAGACAAGAAGGAAAAAGACAAAGCAAGGGAGAACATGCTCAGAAAAAACAACTCTAATTCTACAACAGATGCTCTGTGGTTCTCTCCTTTCCTTGTACATCATTGCTGAGATCCTTCCTTCCTGTTTCAACTTTGGTTGACATGATCATTTCAATTTTGATTTAATTTCTAATTTTCTACTGGCTTAACTATAAAAATCTATCCTCATGCATATATAAGTGTTATATATAAAATGATGACTATGACTGTATTTGGAGATAGGGCCTTTAAGGATGTAATTAAGTTAAAAGAGGCCAGCAGTGTGGGCCCTAGTTCAGTTTGCTAGCATCCTTATAAGGGGAATACATTTGAGGCTAGGTGTGGTGGCTCACACCTGTAATCTCAGCACTTTGGGAGGCTGAGGTGGATGGATTACTTAAGCTCAGGAATTCAAGACCAGTCTGGGCAACATGGCAGAACCTCGTCTCTACAAAAAATACAAATATTAGCCAGGCATGGTGGCATGCGCCTGTAGTTCCAACTGCCTGGGGTGCTGAGGTGGGAAATTACCTCAGCCTGGAGAGGTCGAGGCTGCAATGAGCCATGATCATGGCACTGCACTCCAGCCTGGGCTACAAAGTGAGACCCTATCTCAAAATAAATAAATAAATAAATAACTAAATAAATAAATAAAGACAAATAAGAGACACTAGGAGTACTTGTGAACAGAGAAAAGTCCATGTAAGGGAATAGAATGAAGGTGGCCACTGCAAACAACAGAGAGAAGCCTCGGTGGAAAGCAGACTTGCTGACACTTACCCTTGGACTGCTAGCTTCCAGAAGTAAGAGAAAATACACTGCTCTTGCTTAAGCCACACAGTCTGTAGTATTTTATTTTTAATGGCAATCCTTGTAAAATCATACACATGGGAAAAAAGTTGAAGAAAGAAAGGTCTATGAGAGAAAAGTTTTCTTAATGTGTTTCATGAGCCAGCTATGTAGAACTATATTCATAAACCACAGATGGGCCTTCAAAGTTCCTGGTTCTTACCAAGATGGTGACTCATCATGGCTACTAGATCATTCCTTTGATATCAATCTCAGATAAACTATAAAGGGAAAAGACCAAGATGCAAAATATGGAAGAAATTGTGGGGCATCCCTCGATTGATGACAAGTTGTTTTAAATGCAGTTGTTTATACGATGATAGCTTTGGCCTGAAACAGGAGGATATCCAGAATGCCTATACAAGGATAAGAGAGAAACAATAAATTTGGAATTCTTCTTGTGATCCTCTCTCTCCATTGAGTTTTTAATCTTCAGGATTAAAATTGGGACACTGCAGAATCCCTATATGATTAGGAGCTAAGAAAATAGAACAGAATCTCTTTCTAATTTTATTTTTGAATGCTACATTTAGTGCCACTTCTTAAAGAAAACTAAACAGTATTTCTTTCTAAGAACACTTCTCCCCAGGGGGCAAAGAAGGAAGTTCTAACCTGAAAAAAATTTTTTTGGGAATGAAAAGCGATGATGGTTAGGCTTCTAAGGCATCTGATGACCTCTGCTTGTTACCACTGAGCCCCCTTACTTTAATATGAATGACAATTGGGTCTTCCCTCAATATGAACTTCCAGATAGTAATGCCACCCCTATTTGGCTCACATATCAAAGTAACAAGACATATAGCTATTTCAAAATAAATATTCATATTTATATTTAATAACAAGTTGAAATATTAGAACAGACAAAATAAGATTTTAAAATTAGTTTAATAAATACCTTAAAAGAAATAAGATTATCAGTATGAAACAATAATAAGATCTTTTAAATCAAGCAGAAATATTACATATAATAGCTGATTAAAACTCAGCCTGAAGTCTCCTAACTGAAAGGGATGAAAATCTTCTCAGAGATCTGACTGCAGAAGAGTGTCAAGAACTGGCAATATCCAATGAAGAAAATAGAAGCTGCCGGCTGACATTCAGAGGCTGAAGGATGAGACAACAGAAATAGCTAATGAAATTGAAAATCTATGATACACAGAAGAAAGGAAAAACAAGCAGAGGAACAAACAGGTAGCCATAGGCAGGGGAAAAATAAGTAATATAGACCTTAAAAAGAGGATTTAAGGTTAATATGTCAACTTCATATATATCAAATTTGAGTTTTTTGTTATACTTTCGGTAAGATTGTTTATATCATCAGTTCAATGGGTTAGTTTGTGGATGAATGAAGATCCTTCCCAGGCTCAGCATCATGGTCTTTAGACTGTCAGTTACCCAATTATAAGAAATATCAGGCCAGGTGTGGTGGCTCACGCCTGTAATCCCAGCACTTTGGGAGGCCGAGGCAGGCTGATCACGAGGTCAGGAGATCAAGACCATCCTGGCTAACATGGTGAAAGCCCGTCTCTACTGGAAATACAAAAAATTAGCCAGACGTGGTGGCAGGCACCTCTAGTCCCAGCTACTCCGGAGGCTGAGGCAGAAGAATGGCATGAATCCGGGAGGTGGAGCTTGCAGTGAGCCGAGATCGCACCACTGCATTCCAGCCTGGGCGATAGAGTGAGATTCCATCTCAAAAAAAAAAAAAAAGAAAAGAAAAAAGAAAGAAAGAAAAGAAATATCAGTCATCCTATGTGGAAAAGTACTCTTACTAATTTGCATATATCATTCTCATCACTAATTTGCATATATCAATCTATGCTCATTGGTATGAGCACATGCAAATCTATAAGTACATGGAATGTTACTGTCAATAAAATTCAACAAATGATAAATGAGCAATAACTATATATCTGACACTTTGCTAGATGCTGACAGGGAAAGGATAATACAACAGTCAATAAAATAGAGGCTCTATCATTAAAAAGATTAATAACCTAAGAAGATAGATGAATGATCCAAAAATACATCTAATATTATTATTGTAACTGTGTGTGTATATATATATATATATTTAGCCATATTTCCAATAGAATGTAAGCTTCATTAGAGATACTAAGTCTTATCCATTGTTATGTCCCTATTGGCCAATGCCTCACACACGGTAGATATTTAGCAGCATGTTTGATAGAGGATGACCAAATGAACAATAATAAGTAAAAAATGCTATGAATATGCAGAGGGAGAGAGATTTCTGATAGAGTTAGTGAAACAACTTTTGACAGAGGAAATGAGGTTTGTGCTAGAAATTGGAGCACAATCAATCAATTGTCCATAGTAAAAGAGAAAAGGAAAGCAAACTGCTTAAAATTTGCAAAGACAAGGAGACAAGAGAAAGTAGAGAATAAGGTGTGTCATGTGCCTCATATATAAACATATGATATACATATATACGCATATATAGTACACTGTGTTAGTCCATTCTCACATTGCTAGAAATACTTATCTGAGACTGGGTAATTTATAAAGAAAAGAGGTTTCATTGGCTCACAGTTCTGCAGGTTGTACAGGAAGCATGGCTGGGGAGGCCTCAGGAAACTTACAATCATGGCAGAAGGTAAAGGGGAAGCAACATATCCTATATGGCTGGAGCAGGAGGAACAGAGTGAAGAGGGAGGTGCTTCACACTTTTAAACAACCAGATCTTGTGAAAATTCATTCACTATCACAAGAACAGCAAGGGGAAACCTGACTCCCCTGATCAAATCACTTCCCATCATGACGGTCCTCCAACACTGGGGATTACAATTCAACATGAGATTTGGGTAGGGACTCAAATCCAAACCATACCATACAGTCATGCATTGCTTAATGATGGGGATATGTTCTAAGAAGCACATCATTATGTGATTTCATCATTGCGTGAACATCATAGAAATACTTACACAAGCCTAGATGGTATAGCCTACTATACAAGTAGGCTATGTGGGATAGCCTATTGCTTCTGGGCTACAAATCTGTATAGGATGTTACTGTATTGAATACAGTAGGTAGTCACAACACAGTGGTTTTTGTGTATCTAAATATAGAGAAGGTACAGTAAAAATATGGGATTATAATCTTATGTGACCACCATCACATCACATCCTTAACAAAAACATCGTTATGTAGTACATGACCGTATATATTAACAAAATATTTTCTGACAAATAAAGCCATATTCCAAGAGGCTAATTTTATTTTAATTTGGAAATGCTTATTATGTTTCAATTTCTCTTCAGCTTTGACTCTCTCCCAGTTTTTGAGCTCATGCAGGTAGGTTCAAGGGTTTCCTAAAGTGATAAATGTGCATCCTTACATAATGAGCTGCCAACTTGCTTCATCAACAAAAATCTGGCATCATTGTACTGGTGGTGGTTTTGATCAAGGATTGTGATGTTTTTGTTCATATACTTACACATGAACTATAATCTCATGAGTTTCTTAATTTAATGGCGAGGAATCATAACAAATTAAAGACAATAATTTACCAGCATGAGGCCTGCTCTTTACCTTTTGTGAAAGGGATTTATTTCTTGAATACATGCAGAATTATTACTTCTGGAATGCAAATTTAGAGACATATCTCATACAGAATGAAATTTCACCTAATGAAGTTAGCAGTGGGAATTGGAACTATCAAGTGTTTACATTTTTTTTGGTACAAATTTGAATTACATTATACAAGTGATGCTAATGGGATTTAAACATATTTATTCTCAACACGATCTTAAATCTCTACATGATTAGCGTATTTAATCAACAGAATTTGCAGTTTTATTTGAATGTATTGAATTCATTCTTTATGATTATTATAATTTGGTACAAATATAGGAAAACAGGCATATTTCTAAAATGAAACTGCATCATTAATTTCCTTGGCTCTCATAAATTCCCCCTCTATTTCCTTAAAAGAACATTGATATATTATTGTAAATGGTGGTGAGCCCTTCTCTCTAAGGGCAAATTTTGCATTTGATTACATTGGAATGAATGAGATCTTGCACAGACTCTGTGGCTAGATGGGAAGAATGAATGAAAATAATAGAGTATGGTGTAAACATTCATGAATTTTCCCATTCTCACACCTTTAATTTCTTTTCCTGGAACATCATTAAAAGATAGCTTCTGTTCATTCATAATGTATTTTTAGTTATAAGACTGAAAAAAGGCTAATGTAGGAATCAGAGAATCATGGGCTGGTTTATATTTGATTCTTGACAAATAATAAAAGGATTTAATGGACTTCTCCAATATATTATTTCAATCTTGTTATCACAGATGATGAAAAAGAAGGCTAAATAAAAAATGTTCATAGGCTAAATTTAAAGTAATTAAGTTATTTAAAGTTTTAAAAAACATTTTAAAGACAGTTCTTGATAATATTTTTATTTGATAATGTGTCATAAGAACTTACTGATTAAATAGAGCTTGCTCTATGATTATAAATGTGTCTCACTAGTAATATAATACTTTAAAAAATAAAGCTTTCCTTTGTTGAGTGTTTATTAATAATTTGATGTGGACATCATACTTATTATTAATATAGATATTGATATAGATGCGCTAAATAGATATATTTAATAAATTAAACAACACAAGGGAGACACTCGTATGACTCCTATTTATATAGTTGATAAAATTGAAACTCAGAGAGTCAAAGAGACTTGCCAGAAGTCATATAATAGGTAGATGAAAGAGGAATGGTATTATTCAAGGTATTTTCACCTTAAAAGTTCATTTTCTTGGTATATATGAAGTATCAATTTCTAACCTTTAATTTCTTTAATTTACTGAATAAGTTAAGAATTAAGGTAAGGTTATTTCTGGTAAAGAAGCATATACTAATTTTAGAAATGTTTCTTAAAATAAGCATAAAATTTAGAGAGTGGGTTATGCCAGAAACATTTCACGCCCTTTTTTGGTAGAAATTAATGGTGTTTCTCAAAAGGTTGCAATGTAATATAGTTATAATATTTGAAGAACATGTTTTGGCAAATGAACACAAAAAAGAGCATTTCAAGTATTCCAATATCTACATATGAAGTATGAGACTATGATTAGGGAATGCAGAGTCTTTTAATAAGCATGAGTCATTGTCGTGGGATATGGGAACAGAGAGGATTAACACTAAGGATGGACTAAAGGCTGGATTATTTTGGAGGAAAGTATAGACAAATCTTGTAAGTGCAAGAATTCTGGAATTTAGACTAAGACCAGCTAAAAGCCATTGGAGACTTTAAGCAGGGTATAGCTAGTATAAGTTTTGCACTGAAAAGCAAATTTCAGTAATATAGTGGCACTGCTTAATAGAAAATATTCAAGCAAATTGTCTGATAAATACTATCTATGTTATTTAATTCATAGATGTAGATTATAGTCCAGAAGCAGATGAACATAGACATGAACTAGCAGGATGTGAGAAGAAAGAGTAACAGTGCCTGCTATACAAATCTTAATTTTTCATTTTAAAATAATATTTTTCATTTAAAAAGAGGAAATAAATTGTATTATTTTTATTATTATCACCATTTTGACATATTGATTTAAAGGTGAGAGATGTTAATATTCATAAAGGCAATCTGAGTAGCTTAAAAAAACAAACCGATGTAAAAGTCACAATTGTGGTTATCTTTGAAAGGTTGGTAATGATTTCAGAGGTTGAAAAGGGCTTCTGAGTTGCTGGTAAGGGTGTTTCTTTATCTTTATGATGGCTATCATGTGTCAATTATGTCAAAAAGATCAAGCATGCAAATAATTAGGATCTCAGACTAGAGAGGAAATAAAAAGGAACAAATATACATGTAAAGATAACACTGGAAAAATGTTCCAAGTTGATTAAAGATATCCAGCAACAGATTTGAAGCACTGCATTTAATAAACAACAAAGCAGAATAAATGTAGAGAAAACCAAATCTAAGCACATTTTAAGCAATCTTAGAGATGAATCTTAAATAGAAATAAGTATATTATTTTCACAGGAGAATAAAACATACTGACCTCTAACTTAAAAACAGAAGCAAGAGAAAGCAGAAGACAGGTGGAATCACATTTTCGAATTGTTAAAATAATAATTGTCAACTGTGCAGAAAACGATGAACACAGCAGGGTTGAGATTGCTATGCTTAGAAAGACCTTGTAAGGTTGGCCCTTGGTTGGCATTTTCAGACATGTCATTTTCAGTGTGTTCCTTGTAAACAGTTACATGAAAAAAAGCGGCTCACAATAATTAGTTTTGTTGTTTAAATAAAAGCAATATGGTTTATGTTAAACACTCGCTTACCTCCTGGGAGCCTGGAATTTAGGTATGTGTTAGGCAGTGGGTGGTAACATACAGGCCTAATAAAGACTTTGGAGATTGAGTCTCTTAGGGGCTTCTCTGGGAAGAAATTTAACACTCAGCTTGCTGCTTTTTTATAGCTAGGGTAAGAGAGTGCTCTGTGTTAACTGTCATAGCATAAGGAAGCATTAAAGAGCATAAGGGAGCCTGCTCATGGATGCCTCTAGACTCTATCTTTCCCTTGCATCCTAGGTACATATCCTCACTGGATCACTGTAATGAGTCTTGGCCATGAGTACATTATATGCTGAGTCTCTTGACTCACTTTGTGAATGTCCCAACAGGAAAGTGGTCTTGGGGAAAACAGCTACCAAGAATTATATACTTATTGATGTTTCTGTCAAAATAATGGCCAAATAATGAAGTTAACAAACAAACAAAAACACATAATCAATAAGAGAACAAAATTAAATAAATACTAAGGAGTGTTTTTCTGGCAGAAACAAAATGATCTTGTATAATTTCTTCAGCAGAAAAAAAAAAATAAAAGGAAATTGAAAGAGTGAATTTGCCAGTTACAAACAGCCACGCTTCAGCCAATCACAGGCAGCCAAGTGATCACGTCATACCCCAAAAAGGGCTAACACCTAGCTGTGGCCAATTGAGTAATTCTGACACTTTGTCTCTGTATTTGTCCCATAAAAGCTCACTGCTTATGCTGCTTGGTGGAACTCTCTCAACCTTTCTTGATTCTGAGTATTGTCTAATTCATGAAACCTTATTTGATAAAACAAACTCTGTTAAATTTAATTTGTCTGAAGTTTTTTTGACAGTCTTAATAAATAAATTCACTCTATAAAATGATAATAGTGGATATACACAAACATTGGCTGCATACAACGATAGTATGTGCAGTGGAATATGTGTATAAGTACATAAAAATCATAGCAGGATTATACATACACATACCATGATATCTATAATATTTAATTTAGGAGAATAGAAAAGGAGTTAAGATATTCTGCAATCATTGAATTTCCTGGTAAATGATAAAGGCATATGAAAATATGTTGAAATTGAAATATAATTTAAGGTAAAAAATTATTAGATATAGATACACTTAATATTCATAAAATATTAATCCACCAGGAAATTGTAACCTTTTTATATGAATGCATACATAATGGAGTCTCAATATATGAAGCAGGAAATTGACAGGATTCAAAGACATAAAATCATGATGAAAAATAACATCTCTCACAGTAACTGATGCAGCAAGTAAGCATATAATCAGTAAATGTAGAGAAGTTTTGAGTTAAAAACTAACAAACATGCTCTAATTGTCATTATTACATAGGACATCTCATTTAATACCTTCAGAGAATGTATAATTTTCTGGGGAATCTACTACATTTTACAGACTGATTATATTTGGGGCCATAATGCATGTCTCAAAAAATTTTCAGTGATGGAAATCAAACTATGCTCTCTGACTAGCATAGAATTAAGAAAAAATATCAACATAAACAATTCTAAAACAAACCAAAACAGAAAAATCTCATGTGTTTTTTAGATTAACCGATTTAATTGTGAATAACCTGCAGATAATGGAAAAAAGATTTGAATAAAATTATATTGGATTTTGAGCTAAATGATAATGAAACTATTGACAAAATTATAAACTATATAGACATCTATGATTTGAGAGAAACTTATAGCTTAAAATGCATATATATTTTATACATTTTATTTTATTTTATTTTTTGAGACAGAGTCTCTCTCTGTCACCCAGGCTGGAGTACAGTGCTGCAATCTCGGCTCACTGCAGCCTCCACGTCCCCATTTTAAGTGACTCTCGCACCTCAGTCTCCCAAGTAGCTGGGATCACAGGCACGTGCCACCATGCCTGGCTAATTTTTGCATTTTTAGTAAAAACAAAGTTTTACCATGTTGGCCTGGCTGGTCTCGAACCCTTGACCTCAAGTGATCTTCCCATCTCAGCCTCCCAAAGTGCTGGGATTACAGTCATAAACCACTGAACTTTGTCTAAAATGCATATATATTTTAAAAGTATAAAAGTATATGATATATGCATTCATCTCTAAAACTTATTCAACAACAACACATTAAAATAAACTAATTGGAATGATGAAATAATAAAGATAAGTTAAAAATTAATCTAGTAGGATCAAAGGTCAAAATCAGTGTCAGAAATTGATTTTTTGAAAAAGAGAAAAATTGATAAACCCCTGGTAGGACTGTATTAGTCCATTCTTGCATTGCTATAAATAAATACCTGAGACTGGGCAATTTATAAAGAAAAGAGGTTTAATTAGCTCATGGTTCTGCAAGTTGTACAGGAAGCACGACGCTGGCATCTGCGCCAGCTCTGGGGAATTTACAATCCTGGTGGAAGGTGAAGTGGGAGCCAGCACTTCACATGGCCAGAGTAGGAGAAAGAGAGGAGGTGGGGGAGTGCTATGCATTTTTAAACAATCAGATCACACAACAACTCACTCACTATCACAAGAACAGCACCAAGGAGATGGCGCTAAACCATTCATGAAGTATTCACCTCCATGATCCAAGCACTACCTCCCACCAGGCTCCACCTGCAAAAATGGGGATTACAATTTGACATGAGATTACAATTTGACACAAATCCAAATCGAATCAAAGACCGATGAAGAAAAGAAGAAAAATAATCATGTAGCAGAAACAACCAATATCTGGAATAGAAAAGAACATTAGAGTTTCTATAAACATCAAAATGATAATAAAAAAGATGACGAAAAGTTCTTGTGAATACATTTGAAAATCAGATGAAATAATTTTGTGCACAACAATAGTATTTAAAATCTAATACCTGATTCTGATATCTGGTGGTGAGTTGCTGGCATAAGAAATTCCTATAATATGTGTTACTGTTCTTGGTACCACATGACAGTCAGAAGACGGAATAGCTTTGTGGAGGCATCTGGAGGAAGTCTAGTGAGCCTGAAAAAAGACGGCCATGAGAACAAAATGCAAAAACAATGTTATTGGAGGGTGGACAAAAGGATTCCCTTTCAGCGTAGTCTTGGAAAGATTATTACAACTGTTACAGGCAATTGCATAAAAAACAGAGACTGTGACTAAATGAATGGATGGATCTGGCTAAGGAGATTTCAAGGGGGGAAAGTGTCAACTTATTTTATTAAGTATACAAGGACCATAAGGTCTGAATGGAAGAAAATCAAGTAATTATTTTTTAAGTAGAATGCAGAGGAAATATAAAGGTGCCAGAACTTTGTGTTTTTACCAACAAAACGATTCTCCATGTCCTATTGTTCCAGATGGCAAATGACTCAGGCAAACATAAATTTGAGGGTATTACAAGTGAAATATGGTCTCAGGGTAAAAACAAGGCCTTTGCTAAGACCTTAGAGAGATCCAAGATGTATCCAATGGAATCCTGAAGACAAATAAAAAGACTTATAGAGATGTTATGGGTGTGAGTCTAGAAAGGACTTCTAACAATCTTCAAATCTTCTTCTTTTTTTTGAGGGGGTGGGGGATGGAGTCTCTCTCTTGTCACCAAAGCAGGAGTGCAGTGGCGCGATCTCGGCTCACTGCAAGCCCCGCCTCCCGGGTTCACGCCATTCTCCTGCCTCAGCCTCCCAAGTAGCTGGGACTACAAGCGGCTGCCACCATGCCCGGCTAAGTTTCTTTTTTTTTTTTTTTTTTGTATTTTTAGTAGAGATGGGGTTTCACTGTGTTAGCCAGGATGGTCTCCATCTCCTGACCTCGTGATCCGCCCACCTTGGCCTCCCAAAGTGCTGGGATTACAGGCATGAGCCACTGGACCCTGCCATTAAGACCTTGTTGATCATTTTCCTAGTGGAAACATCAAAAGCTTAAAATATAAGGGCCAGAGAGTGCCAAATGAAAAGAGCCTCTGGACCCCAAACCTTTGTGAGCAGGAAGTAGGCTAAAACAACCAAATTATCACTTATGAGAGGATAATTGTGAGAGGGTAGAATTAGAGGGCAGATCAAGAACAATGGAGAGCAAAATCCCAGCGAGTAAGAATTCTCTTTAATTTAGAAAAATGAATGCATTATTACAGAAACTGATATTTGTCTGTCTAGATTTTAGATTATCTGTGAAACAATGATTACTAGATTCTTCCTGCCTCACCCTCTTTTTGAATGGAAACTTCTACTGTAGTTACTATATTTCCACTTTCCACCATTATATGTTGAGCATGGAAGATATATAATCTGGTCCTTTATTTCACAGATCTACTGATAGAAACTGGACAAGAAGAAATATGCCTGGGGAACCTCAACTAAACCTGAACCTGATTTAGATGAAGAACTCCTGGACCTCAAAATTGAATTTTGTGCCATAATGGGATGAGGTCTTTTGGAGGGTTTTTAGATGGAGTGAGCATAATTTGGATGTGGAAGGAATAGAAATAACTTGGAGTCAGGTGAAAGTTTAAAAAAAGTGGCTGCAAAAATTCAAGTACAAATTTAAAAAAAAAATGAGAGAAATTTGGATTATAGATTCCCTCACCTTGAATCTGAGTGAGTTTGTGATTATATTTTTATAATATGGTAGAAATGATGCTATGTAACATCTGAGGTGACACATAAATAAGAAACAAACAGACAAAAATATGCAGTGTTAATATTGTTCACTGGAACACGAAATGATATGTATGACTACCAGGAGGCCATAATGCTGTAAGCAAGCCCAAGACAAATGGAAAGGCAACGAGCAGACCATTTAGTCTATGGTCTCAGCTGACTCCAGCCTTTGCATCTCTCCAGCTAAGACACTAAATATGTTAGTGAAGGAGGTTCCAGATGATTCCAGCTCCCATCTAGCAAGTTGAAACCAATTTCACAAAACTTCTATACTAAGATTTAATATTTTGAATTTACAGTAACTGTTTACCTTTAAAAAATTCTAATAAAATTTTCCCCCATATGAAAATGAATGTATTGTTATGTATACAAACTGGCTTCTTCCCTTAGGGTAATGGCCTCGGGAACAGAAACCCAAATACCACAGGTTCTCCCTTATAAGTGGGAGCTAAACATGGAGTACATATGACAGAGAAGGGAACAATAGACACTGGGGCCTACTTGAGGTGGGAAACTTGGCAGAAAGTGAGGAAAAATCAAGGGACCTATCAGGTTCTATGCTCACTGCCTGGGTGAAAAAATAATTTGTATACAAAATGTCAGCAACACATAATTTACCCATGTAACAAACCTGCACAGGTACCTCTTGAACCTAAAAAATAAAAGTTGGTAGGGGAAAAAATAGCATAACAAACCTAATTTAACATAACATAACATAACATAACATAACATAACATAGCATAAAACATATAACATAGACATAACACTATCTGTTTGTGCTTATAAATTTTCTTTTATTTGTATTTATTTTGGCTAAATCTAACAATTTTGAAGGGCCATCTTATTTTTGAACAGTAGATTAAATCCTAGACTTTTCTATTGCTTCTTATAAAGAATCTGAAATAGGTTTTGAGACAAAGCAGTTCCAAGAACACCTGTCTCTGGCCTACATTTTTATCTCACCTCATGGAAAGACAAGGTAATCCCAAGAAAAAACACAACTAGAAACACCATTCAGGCCCAACAAATAGTCTGAAACATATCTAGCCCAAATTTCAAATTTATCATAATGGATTTGAACAGAAAGAAGAAGCTAGTACAAAGTTGACCCATACTTCCTTTGTACCACATTCCTTGTCGTTTATATGTGTCTGATTCCATTCCTATTAATGATAAGCAGCTAACTATGTGTCTACAAGGGCAGGATCTTTACTTTATTAAATGCTGTATTCTCAGAGACTAAGTGCCTGGTGCATGGTTTATTGATGAACACTCAAAACATTTCTTTATATTTGAATATAATTCCATCATGACTTGTAAACTTTTTTTTACATAATATTTTTCAACATTTTTTACATAAATTATTTTTACATAAATAATACTTGGCAAGTATTTTAATATTTTGTACATAAATAATACTTGGCAAGTCACTTTAATGCTTCTGTGTCATTTCCTTATTTGAAACCAAAAAGAGGGTTCAACATTTACCTAAATTTCTTTTTAGTTTTCATATATAATTATTCTGAGGTTTTTTTTCAACTAGATCCTGAGATACAGTAATTCTGTGTGTAAACTATAAGAGAAGAACATAATATTTATGTTTATATGATGTTTTACTCTAGGAAAAAATAGGCGGAAAACAGACATGTGCATTTTCAGCAGGAATCAATTGTTCAAATGTAGATAGTTCTCTGACAGTTATTTGAGAAACTCTGAATGTTACATTTATTGTTCAGTTTATTTACCACCATATCGAAGGCCCTGTAGTCGGATTAACCAAAATCAGTTTTTGATATTACACAAACTTCTTCATCTGCCCTTCCACTTCCTTAGGCATTTTCATTTAGTTTTACCCAGTAAATCCTACTTCCAGCATATTTTCACACTTAGCACTGTATGCCCTATTACCCTTATCAAAATTCCTATCTTGTTATTGGGCATTAGGGGGAACTTTCTTTTGGTTAAACATAAGTACTGTGTTACTGGAAGCTTTGCCTTCATCTACTAATGTCCAATTCTAAAATGATTAACAGATAACGCAATGAGATTCCGAATTAGATGGTGATAAATATGAAGATCCTCAAGCATAAAAAAACTTTTGAAAAATTTAAGGTGTTTTTCCCCTTAGATCCTGCAAATGGATTTAATGTTGACAAACTGTAAGGCCCACTACCCACCCTAGCTTTATCTCATGTTATTTTTTCTCTAAAGGGAAAATAAAAAGCCTTTGGCTCTTCTCCCTATGCCAAAGTCTGTCCAACCCTTTAAACATTGTGAGACGTAACATAAATTACTGTATAAGTGGGTCACAAAGACAGTATATAGAGAAAGCTGGGTTTCTTCTCTCAACTTCATGTCATTTGATGAGTGTTCAGCACTTTTTCTTGTGACATTTGACTGGCAGTTGATATTGGAGAAGGACAGACTTTCATTTCCATTTTACATTTAATACCATTGTTTACAGAGAAGTTTTTAAGAAAAAAATGTAAAATACATATTAGGGTAGTGTGTTTTTTGTCCAGAGGTTTTACACAAATGCTTTCTTCTAAGTGAAATATGTTTTAAAACAAATAGATGGAATAAAAATTAACTACTAAGTCATATACTGAAATAAAGTAACTAGTGTTGTTTTGCTTCATACAAAATATTATATAGCTGTTTTTCAACACTCATTGGAAATGACTAGAAATGTTATCTGAAGAACACAATAGCTCTTCTTCTATTTTTTATTATGAGCTTACCATTTATTTGGCCTTTTATTCAGCAAAATATTTTGATACTCCACTGTGCCTGCAAGATGAATATGACAAAATTCACCCCCTGGAAGAGCTCTCAGCTTGATGGCAGAAGATAAATACATAAATGAATAATCATAAAATAAAATGATACATAGACTCATAGACTCAGAAGGAAATACAAGAGAAAGATTCTCAGTCGTGGTGACAGTTTGAAGAATTAGTAGAAGGTAAGGGGAAAGGACAGGTTCCTAAAATGGAGAAACATAAACAAGCACACTTATCAAACCTCTCAAACATTCTGATGTTCTTTTGAGAGGAACAGCCTAATATAAAAGTGCAGGTAAGAGGAGACTTGGAGGAATGGAAACTCACATCAACACTGGAAACTGAAGAAAATAGCAATCTGCCAGAAAATGTATCTAATTTTTCCATTATATAGTGTGGAAAAGGATCTCAGAGTGAAGTACTGCACAGTGGGAGGTATCTACCCACAGACAATTGCAGAGGACAAAAAATACTCAACTCAGATGCTCCAGCTGTAGAGATGATAAAGTTGTGTTGTCTACCAACTTCTCCCTGCGCCATTGGGTAGGTGAAGACATTGTTAAAGGACAGACAAAAAAGGGACTTATAACTATTACATTTTTAAGAATTTCTCATTGTGTAATGGAAAGCCTGTGTATAATAGACTATAATAGATTAATAAATATTTACTGTTAATCTTCCAATTTGTAGCCTCATTGTCCAGCTTGAAATAAAAAAGATCAAGTTTACTTTGCCACTGAGTCCATAGGAGACAGATAAACTTCAAGCTTGTCAGCAGATCTAGCAATTATCACTTTTCCTTCCCTGGGTTTATTTCTGCCAGCTTATGTGTGAATGCATAATCTAACACTGTGAATCCCAGTTGTCATTAAGCAATTTGTAAAATTGCTTCATCAAAGATTTATATGTCGATTGCCATAATCCTAGTTGATGGTGTGTGAAAAGATATACCTAACTAGTCTCTTAAAGATGTGTAAGTGCCCAAATGCAAAAGGAATAGAAAAAATGTAGAATAACTTTATTTACATTTCATTAGTTCAGTCTTGTCATAACGATCATCTGTAAAGTAGACTGTCTTTCCCAGACAGTCTAGGTGACGTTAGACAGGGGATGTTCTCACACTGAAAATCTGAATCGGAATGCCCATTAATGAGCTAGAGGCACTCAGTGCTAACATACATGCTAGCTACAAGGCCTAATGTTACCCACACTCTTATTGGATGAGTAGGGCACTATGAGATTTTAATTTCTACAACATTTAGAAGACAAACATGACAATGAAAAAATGTTAAAAAATAATATGAGGAAGATAATAAATATAAAACCATTACTCATTTGAAAATTCAGTGCATTGACTGATATTATTATTATTTTGAGATGGTTAATAACCATCTCAAAATTAATAATAATTTGAAATATGTTAGTTTTAACTGATGAAAGAATGAGCATCAATTCAAAGACTTACAGAAATTTATTGAAGTAGGTACAATAAAACTTTTCTACAGGCTATATTTACATATATTATTAATAAATACCAAATGTATTTTTATGATATACCTTATCAGTTTAAAAGTCTGGCACCTAACAATGACCAAAGTATATAGGACTGGGTCTGTGCATAATGAATCCCTAGCTGCAAATCCATTAGAGCAGGAGTTGCACCAGTATTACAAAGTGCCTGGAATGCAGACTATCCTATCATACACCTATGAGGTCTCTTTGAAAGATATCCCTTACCCACATTGGCCCAAGACCACATATCTCTATCTCTATTAGCAAAATGATTAAACCTAGATTCTGGAGTCAGAACACGTGCTTCCAAATCCTTTCTTCACCTCTTAGCAGATATGTAATATTGCATGAGGAACACACGCTTTTGTGCTTCTCTTAGCACGCATTTGTAAAACAGAGATAGCATTTTCATAGAGTTGTAAAGATCGTATAATTTAATGTACTATGACTGTCAACTTATACGTCCAATAAGTGATAACTTTTTTTTTTTTTTTTTTTGAGACAGAATCTTGTTTGTCACCCAGGCTGGAGTGCAGTGGAGCGATCGCAGCTCACTGCAAGCTCCGTCTCCCGGGTTCACGACATCTCTTGCTTCAGCCTCCCGAGTAGCTGGGACTACAAGTGCCCACCACCACGCCTGGCTAATTTTTTGTATTTTTAGTAGAGATGGAGTGTCACCATGTTAGCCAGGATGGTCTCGATCTCCTGACTTTGTGATCCGCCCACCTCAGCCTCCCAAAGTGCTGCGATTACAGGCGTGAGCCACTGTGCCCAGACAGTGATAGCTATTGTTATGAGTGGTGAGTTAGCCTACTGAAGAACTAAAACTGTAATTAATATTGAAGCAGTAGAACCTGGGAGGCAGAATGGGAAAGAAAGGCAGGACCTGCAACACTCATGGACAAATAACAAAAAGATCAGTAAAGAGAGGTACCATTCCAGAATGCTTCAAAAGGTAGGTTATGTGTGTTGAGTACTCTTGAGTGGAGAGGGAATAAATAAGAGAAGTCATTGGAACAGGGGAATAATGGAATACATAATGTAATGTAATAGATGTTGGTAGATCAATACGTTGCTGAAAACTAATAAATATGCTATCAGACTTCAGAATTTTGCTGGAATCTCTACTCATGCATTCTGTTTAAAAGTATGTTATCCACGAAACCACCTGAATAGCCATCTTGCCGCCATAAGTGACATGGTTCTAAGTACTACTTTCAAAGACCCACCTCTTCCCCATCAAATACTTCAGCGAATATTTACAAAACAACAAAAAAGGAAGGTTTTTAAGCTACAGTATTTACTGTTACAAGTGAGTTCGTCATCAGCTGTGAGTCTATTCTTGTCAAGACAATACATGCATGGCTCAGAGGTTAGTGTGATTCTTTTGTGTGAGAGAAGGATCATTCAAAAGTCAAATGATTATTTTTAATAAAATATATGTTCAATTGAATTATTCTCAGCGAAGAAAGCTTGGCACTTGATCAAATACCCATCATATTTTTGGCACTTTATCTGTAAATCTATCTTCCCGCACCACCTAAGTGATGTATCTCAGTTAATAAATACACATGTTATTCAAGTTAATTGGATTTTGGAATGTGATTGGTGAAGGTGGAAAGTATCTAATTTATAAAATATCTATGAAAGTGAATAAAAATAGAAGGTCAATTCCTTAAAATGAAACAATAGGTAGAAAGAGAGAGAAGAAGAAAAAAAAACCTAGCAGAATGTGGTTTTGAAGTTTTCACAGAAAAAGCTCTTCGGCTCTTTGTCACACCAGCTCAACATCCACAATTTTATATATTTTCTGAATGTAAAATTTTTTTTAATGGGGAGGGAATTACTGTGATTATTAGGGACATTTCTATAAGAATTTTGTTTAGGCTGCATAAGTCCAAGGGGATAACTAACAATATGAGATCCAGTAATATATTTGGAAACAGAATAGGAATGCAAAAACAGACAATAAACATAGCAAACTTCACGCACATGACAACATTGAAAGGCACCTTGAGGTTAGTCGGAAGCTTCTATATGAATATCAGAGTCGAGCCAGAAAAGCCTCTTAACTCCAAATTTCTCATTATATCATTTCAGTTATTTGTTTTCAGAAAACGTCTAATGTGTATAAACTGAATCTATTTTGTGAAATCCTAACTATCATCAACATTTTTTAGTGCAGATTCCTCCCTTTAGTGCTTGTAATTTCATTCTCTGCATTCCGATCATAAAATCATGTGTGCCTGATTGCTTTATAACTGGCAGCGCCTCTAGATTTACCAGCCCTCTAGCCATTCTACAGCCTCTAGCCCCCACAACCTAGTGAACTCCACTTTCTTCTGAAGAGTGGAATTCATAATCTTCCTTCCACCCACACCAGAAAGGACACAAAACTGTATATATATTCTCTATTTTAATTGAAGTGGAACTTTCAAATGAAAGAATAAAAGCATGTCCATTTATCTCTTCATTTGAATGTCCTCATTCTGGGATTACAAAGGTGAACACATTGACATCATAAAAAGCCTTTAGACATGTGCAAGGTGGGAAGTCTGCTTTGACGTGCTCCCTTCAAAATGTCCTGTCTCCCTCTGGCACCAAGAAGTAGCAGTGCCATTCTGGCATGAAACCCTGAGTCTGGACCAGAATTCACAGGAACGGAGATCCCATTGCTCTCTTTCAGGGAACACTTGAGTCTATCCTACCACTATATGGGGTTGACCAGATGCCCCCAAGAAGGTCTGGAATGCAATGCACCCCCGTGCAGATTTTTCCCATGGGCCAGCACCTTATTGCTTTTGAAGAATCTCAGGAGATTAGGTATATAGAATATATACTAACAGACTAATTAAAGTGAGTGACCAAAGACTTACGTGAGTGATTCCAACTATTTATATAGATAAGAGCGCCAAAAGAAATACGTTCCTGAAGCACCACCACACAACCTAGGGAAGGCTCTGCTTGAGATAACATAGACCTAATTCCTTTTTTTATTTTTTAATTGAATAAACTAAGGCTTGAGAAAATAAACATACCCCTCAAGGTCATGGAGCAAATGTAGAAATGCAGAGCCTGGAATAATACTACAGGCTCTCAAAAACAGTTGGTATTCTTCCCAGTAAACCACATTGAAGCATTGTTGTATCTCTCACTATTGTAGATATTAAAGTCATTTCTCTAAAAGGATATTTCAGATGTATTATGAATCTTATTTTTATGATTCAAATAAAATTTAGGAGAATATTTCTTTGACTTTGAGATAAGGGAAACCTTCGGAAGCAAAGACAAAGAATTAAGAAGAAATAAATATGTTTAAAAATTATGCTTTTTACAGTCTCATGGTGAAAGGGTTCATAAACAAAATCAAAATATACCTTGTACACTGGAAACAGTGTTTACATGACAATGATTTAATATTCTTAATTTTATATATATATAGTCGCCCTGTCGCCCAGGCTAGAGTGCAATGGTGAGATCTCGGCTCACTGCAACCTCCGCCTCCGGGGTTCAAGCGACTCTCCTGCCTCAGCGTCCTGAGTAGCTGGGATTATACACGCACACCACCATGCTCAGCTAATTTTTTGTATCTTTAGTAGAGATGGGGTTTCACCATGTTGGCCAGGCTGGTCTCAAGCTCCTGACCTCTTGATCCACCTGCGTCGGCCTCCCAAAGTGCTGGGATCACAGGCGTGAGCCACCGCACCCTGCCCAAAATATATTTTTAATAATAGAACAAAGAAACAACATAAATTGGGCAAAATATATAAACAGAAAAGTTATAAATAATGTAATGCAAACAGCTAGTAAGGACATGAAAAAAGTGCTCAACCTCATTAATAAACAAGGAAATATAAAACTAAAACCATAAGATATTTTCATCTTCTATTATACTAACAACACTTTAAGAATCTTGATAATATTAAAGTTTAGGAGGATATGGAGAATTAGAAGAGTCAGACACTGCTGATGAGTAGAGGGGGGATGAGCTTACTAAATAAATTAGTAAAGTTGCTACAAGAATAATATAAAATCAATTCTATTTTGTCATAGGAAAGAAAACCAAGCTTCCAAAAACAAAACAGTTGTTTACTTATGCAAACATATAAATCCAAAATACTCAAAAACAGTAAAAATGTTATCATTGAATCAAAGCACCTTCTATTATGAATAAAATTTGCTTCCTAATCTTATTTAATTGTGACTTTTGCTAGTATGGGAAAGTTATTTTCATTTTAGTTAGGCTGCCCTGAGTTTTTTGTGCAAAATATGAATTTCTTTCAATTATTTATGTTTTTTTCTAAGGTTTTTAATGACTTAAATGTCCCTGATGGTATGTTTAGCATCTTTTAAATTAGTCATGCTAGCTATTTTATTAAAGGCCAGGTTTTCTCTCTTCCAGATCATTAATTAGAACATTAAATATGTTCATTTCCAGAGCAATGCTCCCTGAGGCACCCATTAGCACCTTTGTTCTATGAAAGTAAAATTATAATGAATAAAATTATAAACAATATGCCAAATTTTATTTTTTATTCAGGAGAAAAATGACAAAAATTTCAAAATCTAGATAATTCTGTCTGCTCACTATGTATAATTTATGTTATAAATAGTTTATATATAAATAAATTATATATAACATTGAGGGGGAAATTTGATAGCTAAACTATCAGCACATGAAGGATTCTCAAAAAGCTTAGGCCTTATCTTTAAGAAACTACATTACAATTTGTTGGCTAGGTCAATGTTTTTAATGATATTAAAATATTTAAGTTTCTCTTCTTTGATTGTCAAAAACAGTGTTAACTATTGCAGAAATTTGAAAAGTTACTAAACATAGAAGTAGCAAATGAAAAGTGAAACTTGCAAACCTATGGAGAAAAGTATTAAGTTCCTATAAAAATGATTACTGCTTGGTTGAAAAAGCATTTAGTAGAAATATTTCACCGTTAATTACTTTTCAACACAATCCACATAGCACACCTGATATTCAGCTTTGAGTGGCGTAGCATTTTAAAACAAAGGTATCAGAATTGACCTCATGCTGGCGCCATGATAATCCTATTATTATATATGTCAAGGGATCAGAATAAGACGGAATTGACTAGTAAAAGGTCAAGAAACTCCAACAAATATAATAGCAGATGAAATATATAATACAATAGCAGATATGTTAAATGCATAACAATATATAATAGACTTTACTCCTAGAGGTGAGACAGAACACACAAGGAAGACCCCTCTCCTCAGTTCTGAGATCCAGATCATGTTGGGTAAGGCAGGATCTTGACTCCCTAATGACAAAGAACACATATGATGGTACATTGTCAATATCTGCTAGAGATTTGCAATCTGAAACTCGCTGTTTAATCTTCCCTCTAGGGAGCACTGGCAAAAGGTATTCACAAGGAGGTGTCTCATTGGAAGCACTCTGTTATAAAATAGGTTTAGAGGGGACACTGGAGGAATGCAAGGTCCTGATGACTGTTCTCTTGGGCCATTTCCAAGGGTTGGGGTGCAGGGAGCAGTTTTGAGGGATGTTCAGGAACTCTGGTGGATTTCCTTTCTCAATAATATATTCTTATGCCTTCCTAGTATGTTCTTGGCTGAAAACAAAAACCAAGGATTATGCCACTTCGTTGACCATTCTAATTAATCTGACTGACAGAGGCTAGGACTAAATCTTTCTTATAGCACTTAATTAAGGCTACTCTCAACTGAATTCCATGCATCATGATGAGGCCAACCTGTAGTTTTGCCTGCAATTATACACCACCCCCAAGGAAGCTAGACTTCGCCAACTGTGAATAAATTTAAGAAGGGATCAGGAGGTCTCATCTTAGATAGCTAAGACATCGTTTAAACCCAGACTATATCAGACGTGACCTGTGCAAAGAAATTTAGATTAATCTGCCAAACTTTGGTGTCACTGACAACAATTAAGAGGACAATAAATGGACGACAAAGAATCCCAGTTTAAGGGAGTGATTCTGTGGCTGCCAGTTCACCCACATAGAAACACAGAACAAAAAGGAGCACAAGTAACTGGGATTTGTTGCAAAATGTGATTTGGACCACCATCACACTGGATTGATGAAAAAACACAGGCAGTATCAACAGGAGGTTGCAGACTTGACTGTCAGGTATTGTTTCAGGAAGAGCAGAAAAATTTAAGACCAGCTATGTTCACATGCAGTTTTCTGTTTTTGTGGCACATGGACAGGTTACGATTCCAGCAGCAAGTCACACTGGCAGATGGAGTTGCAGTTTGATTAGGCAGTGGTGTCCATCCCAGTCCCCTTTTAACCCCTTGGATCCAACCTCAGGTACTAAGGTTGTTGCTCTCCCTCCACCAACACAAAATTGGTGTGTTCCTTTTTAGTACCGATAATTTCACTTTTCCTCTAATTACCTCTTATTTGCACCCAGATTTTTCATCTGAAAGGGTCAGGATCAAGAAGGACGAGAGCATTTTTAATCCATATGAATGAATTAGAACTAAATTAGAATCTTCCAGGCTCCTTTTGTTCATGCTGCCATGCGAAATTTATAAAACCAAGCTGGCCTGAGGTTGACAATCCAAGAATTGTCAACACAAAATTCCAAAATTTAAAATAGATTTATGTATCCCCCACCATAACTGTTTTATTCTGTTTTTCAGAAAACAGCCAGGAGACGTTGACACTTTTTAGGGAGGACAGCCATATTTAGTGAGCAAACTATCTTGTTAAAGTATATGAACCAAGAGGAGATGAAAGAGGTAGAATTAGAAATATTATCATCCTAATGTTCAGCAATTCCAGATGTCTATAGGTGTCATACCCCATGCACTGTGACCTCCTTTACAATGAGACAAATAGAGAAACTCTAGACAGGAGTCAAGTATAACGTGTCTATATCAGGAGTACAACTCATCAGAAAATGGAATCATACCATGAGGATCTTACATTAGTTAGCTAGGAAATCTGATCAGTGGTACAATTGCTTCCACAATTTACGGTACCACAGAGGGATGTCTTTTACCTTCTAGCCTATAATCTTCCTGTTCAAAAGTCAGCAAAAATAGTATAGCCAGTCCTGTAAAAGAAAGTATTGGCTAGAGCTATGAGTGTGAGATTGAGTTCTACCCGCTGAACTGAGTGCTTAACTTAATTTTCAATTCTGCATCGCTAGCACTGAGTGTGGACAGACCAGTGGACACGATTGGGTTTTCAACTTACCCAAATTTCAGTAAACCATGTCTGTCCACATATTTAGGGGAATCTATGTGAACTGAAGGCTTAATTGAGCCAGGGGCTTCATTTCCTATGGGAGAAGGAGATAAGATTTCCCCCAAGTAGGTAGTTGTTTTACTCCTTTGTGTAAAACTAAGATGGCACCAGGACCTTGCAATTGGGTATACCATTTTCATTTGACTAAAGCAAGTCTGAGTGGACCATTTCTTTGCTAGTCATCGATTCTGTGTGGAGATATTAAGACAGAAAGCAACAAGGCATTTGCAAGGCAGGAAAGAAAGAAGAAAGCAAGGAAGGAAGGAAGGAAGGAAGGAAGGAAGGAAGGAAGGAAGGAAGGAGGGAAGGAAGGAGGGAGGGAGGGAGGGAGGGAGGGGAGGGAGGGAGGGAGGGGAGGGAGGGAGGGAGGGAGGAGGGAAGGAAGGAAGGAGAAAGAAAGAAGAAAGAAAGGAAAGAAAGAAAGAAAGAAGAAGGAAGGAAGGAAAGAAGGAAGGAAGGAAGAAAGAAGGAGGGAGGGAGGGAGGGAATAAAGGAACGAAGTGGAAGAAAGAGAGAGAGAGAAAGAAAGAAGTACAAAGAAAGGAAAAAGAAAGAAAGAGGAAAGAAACAAAGACAGAAAGAGGAAAGAAAGAAGAAAGGAAAGAAGAAAGAAAGAAAAAAGAGAAAGAAAGTAGAAAGAAAAAGGAAGGAAGGCAAGAAGGGGAGAAGGAAGGAAGGATGAGAAGGAAGGAAGAAAGAGGAAGGAAGGAAGGAGGGAGGGAAGGAAGGAAGGAAAGAAGGAAGGAAGGAAGGAGAAAGAAAGAAAGAAAAGAAAGAAAGAAGGAAGGAAAGAAGGAAGGAAGGAAGAAAGAAAGAGGGAGGGAGGGAAGGAATAAAGGAAGGAAGTGGAAGAAAGAGAGAGAGAGAAAGAAGGAAGAAGAAAGAAAGGAAAAAGAAAGAAAGAAGAAAGAAAGAAAGAAGAAAGGAAAGAAAGAAAGAAAAAAGAAAGAAAGAAGAAAGAAAAAGGAAGGAAGGCAGGAAGGGGAGAAGGAAGGAAGGATGAGAAGGAAGGAAGAAAGAGGAAGGAAGGAGGGAGGGAAGGAAGGAAGGAAGGAAGGAAGGAAATGGACAGATAACACATCATACCTACATCAGGTTGGTGGCACTGCTGTATTGAAAAACAACCTTGAAGACTCAGGAGCTACCAAGTCTTCAATAAAAGTTGTTCTTTCCTTCTTCTTCTGGGATTTTCTATTATTTTGTTAGACTGCATGAAAGAGAGCAAGAATCACCACTCCACATGCACAGTCCCTGAACAGAACTATCTCCTTTGATTCTTTATTAATATGTACAGTAGAATCATAATAAGGCACATTAATATCAGTTATATGTTTCTGCACAATAATGTGCTGATTTAACCTAGAGGCCTCCATTCACCCATCAGCTGGATTCAGGCACTGTTTCTTTTTTTCTAATGGGGATTTATATGTCCCTTGTGTCAGGGGGCTAAAATAGTTGCCAAGATAGTATGCTATGCCCTGGCTTAGCAAGAAGAATATAGGCAGAAGCTACTGAATAAGGGTTGGTTGGTGGAGGCGGAGATTAGCTTCAGAAAGATGGCTGGGGCTTAAAAGGCTTTTTTGGTCCGCCTGGGTGGATGCCACCTCATCCTCGGCATACCTTCAAATTCTTTCAAGTGTTGTGGCCCAGAAGTCTCTTTTTTAACCTCCTTTTCCCAATGTCTATTCTCTTCCTTGCAGCCTGCAGTGCCAACCCTGAGAACACAGAGGCTGTGGAGATTTTTTAATTTTGTCAAATGCAAATATGAAAGTGAATGAATGCTTTGATCATTGCCTTATCAATTTAATACCACTGAGTCATCCATGATCCTGGCCTACAGGGATCTTTGACTTAAATGAAATCTTGCTGCTTCTATGCAGCACTCTAGGCATGAGAAATTTCAATTCACAATGAGAATTTGAGACTAGAAATTTCTAAGGCAAAACCTTTTTTAATTAATAGAAATTATGATTGCCCAACTAACTACTGAGCAAAATCTCTCAAATGTTCTCATATCTTACACTCTCTGGAAAGATTTTTTCTGGTATTTTTGGAGGAAACCTGTCTATATAATAAGATGGGATATATGTCTAGAAAGATAGGTTGAGCTATATTTTAGAAGTTGTTAAATACTACAGGATATTAATTGTATTCTTTATGAGAAAAAAGAAAGTCTTTAAAAATGACTTTAGGTGATGCGTTTATATTCCATTAAGATTACTGTAGCAGCATTACAACTCATTTTTTAATAAATAAAAAGGCCGGAATAAAGAATCTCCATTAAAAATCCATTAGACTAGCCTTGAGCAGAGATGTTGAAGTCTTGGGCCAGGGATGAAACCGCAGAAATGGAAAAACTACTCCTCTAGGGGGTATATTAAAGAAAGATAAACAGGGCAAGTTGCCTGTTAATGGCATGGGAAGGGAGGTAAAGCAGAAGAAGCAGTGTGAGAAAAGTGTAGCTGCCTTAGAGGAGGGTAGAGCCATTAAAGGGTCTAGGATACAAATGAGCGATAACAAGCTTGATAGGATTTGAGTGAAAGGGATAAAATAGACTGCTGAATTTGAAGTTTCTGTGCAATTTTAAGAGGAAATTCCAATTGGTAGAGTGACTACATAATTTATGTATCATTCAAATGAGTATATTTTAAAGTGAAATGAATGCTTGTGCATCGTTATTAATAGCAATTGACATAAGCTCAGACTATCCCAAGTGAGTTGGGACAGATTGCCAGCCCACGTTGCGCACTATATGGCAGTTGATCTCAGGAGAGAGATTTGAGTTGACGTTTTCAGTAATAGCAGTACATGTTAATAACACCCCAGAAAAATGTGTGGCAATGTATTTACTTATCTTTATTTATAGCAATTGGCATATCACTTCACAGTTTATTAAGAGTTTTATTGGATATCACCTGATTTGATAACTGAAACCTAAAAAGCGGGGAGGGAGGTCCCATCTTGCACTGGTAAAATATATCTGTTTGTCTTTATGTCCTTCAGAATATTTAATACTATTTGAATACTGGAGCAAACTATAAGCTCCGTGGAGGTTTTTCTTGTTCCAGTTAAAGCTATATTCCAAACACCAAAAAATAAATACGAAATTCACTGTGACAAATGTATCACTTTGGAAGTTGTCAGGATGCAAATGATCTGACTCTCGGGTTCATGTTAATTGTATATTTGAGCTTACTTTCTGAGATACGTACTTCTCTGAAGGAGAAAGAGAAAAGATTGTGTGAATAAGAGCAGGAAGAGGCCTATAATTATATTGTGTCATGATATCAATCAGAATTACAAAATTTGAACATGTATAAGGACCCTAAGATAATTATAACATGGTAACAATCTTCGAAAGTCTTCAAGTCTATTTATCAGAAACAAATAGAGTGAAAAACAGCTATCCTCTCTCCCAAGATTGCTATAGCAGACATGGGAAAAGGAAAAGTGTCTTTATTTTTTTTATAGCTGATTTAAACCTTGCCAAAATCCACTATCCAGATGCTCAGAGAAAAGACGTAAACATTTCAATTAAGAAGATATCAATATTTTCTGGTTTAAATAGTCCACCTTTTAGTAAGTGCTTAGATATTCAGCTCCTCCCTCCCAACCTTTTGCAATCCAAGATGGTGTCTGAATATACTGCAGAGCTGCTCACTTTTTGTTCACAATAATGTAGGAATAGGATCTTAAATGCAAGTGTAGTTATTGCTGCTCTCCAGGTTCTTGCTGACTTCTGATGATGCTTTCTGTGGTCCTCTGACCACTGCTCTACCTGCACACATATGACGTTACAGTCTTCAGATAGTGAACTTGTGACATGTTCTTTCAGCTTGGTCTGGATACTGTGGTCTTCCCTGTTGACTCAGGATGGCTGCAGCTCCTGCTGGTACTAGTTATACCCTGGAAGTCTCTCTGCAACATTTGTCCATTCCCAATTTCTCCTTGTAAGACTTGAGCCTTTCCATACAGACCTAACTCAAAGCCTACGAAGGTCACACCTTGCACGTTCTCACCTCTCCCACATTCATGCACAGAATTTGTGCAAACATCTGTACATCTTCCATATAATGTGAGATTGAGGGTAGATTCCCAGGAGATAAACTCTGGCTTCTGTCTGCCTATATAGTTACTGTTTATACTCTGACTAGCCTGTCCAGGTTGGCATAACACCCCCCTCCCACCCCACCCCATCCCACACACAAAGAAAAGGTCCTCAATGTCTTAAACAGGGACTCAGATGAAAAACTCCTGTCTTTCACCATTCAGAGATGTGGGGGCAAGGGTGAAAAGGAGAGGGAAAATAACAGTGCATACATGTCACCACTTTCTCCTTCTCTCCTTCTCACAATCTACCCAAAGATGGAATAAGCAGGTTTTCTGTTTCCTATTCTTGGCTAGATGAAATTTCTCCCTATGTCTACCTCTTCTTTTTTTTTTTTTTTTTTTTCCAGAATTGGAGTCTCACTCTGTCACCCAGGCTAAAGTGCAGTGGCATGAACAAGACTCATAGCAGCCACCGATTTCTGGGCTCAAGGGATCCTCCCTCTTCAGCCTCCCTTGTAGATAGGCCTGAGCCACTGCACCCAAACCCCTTTCTTTCTTGAAGTGATTTTCCCCCTGCACATTTCTGTTTTACTTATGTAGTGTCTATTATATGCAAGAGTTGTTTGAAAAGCTTTACAAAAATTAACTAACTTAATCCTCGTAATAGCCCACAGGATAAGGACTATTATTATTATCAGTGTACAGATAAAGCATTTAGCTAGGTAGTAGCAAAGCCAGGATTTGGACCCGTACGATCTTGCTCAAATCAAAGTTTAATCGCTACGCTGTGTTTCTTCATTGTTAGGTGGTTAGGTGGCATGACTGTGAGAAAATATGAATTACACATGCATGAAACCTTCTTTAATATTTTCAAAATATTATTTAAGCTCATTTTTTTCTTAAGGTATCAAAATGAACAAGAGGATATGAGAAGATTGTGTAAGTCCTGAAGATGGTGAGAGATGAGAAAGAGGAGAACTTCACAGTATAAGAATAGGTGGTGCTAACTTTAAAAAAAAATGAAGAGTACATAAATAACATTAAGAAATGGTCCTTGGACTTAACAATAGAAAGGTCCATTAATACATTCATTGGTGAACTAAAGCTTGAATCCAGGCCTTCTATGCTGAAATTTTCTCCTCTTTCTATTCCTCATATTCTTTTCATTATGAAGTCTGCCTTTCATCTTATAGAAGCATTTAAGTGCTCTTCTGTCTTGTTTAGATTTGTTTGAAGTGATTGCAAATTGTCTATGTGATAAGATAGAAATAGGTTTATTAGTAATTTAGTTCTTGCCTAAAACATAGGTTTATTTTTCTATTTCCTAACCCCACACCATGCAATTGCATTTTATGAAAATGTGAAACTGAATTATTGGTAGTTTTCTTTAAATATGTATCTTAATTCCCTTACATTTCTGGCCTTTGCACAAAATGGCCTTTCTGCTTAAGGGGCATCTTACAGAATTCTCTTGGCCTCTTCTCTTTTCCCATTGTATGGAAAAACTTGTCTCTTTGAGCACTTTCTGTTGTCCTTTAGGCATCAGCCCTTTTGTGAAGACTTTCTTTTCCTTCCTTCCTTCCTTCCTTCCTTCCTTCCTTCCTTCCTTCCTTCCTTCCTTCCTTCCTTCCTTCCTTCCTTCCTCTCTCTCTTTCCTTCCTTCCCTCTCTTTCTTTCTTTCTTTCTTTCTTTCTTTCTTTCTTTCTTTCTTTCTTTCTTTCTTTCTTTCTTTCTTTCTTCTCTCTCTCTCTTTCTCTTTCTTTCTTCTTTCTTTCTTTCTTTCTTTCTTTCTTTCTTTCTTTCTTTCTTTCTTTTTCTTTCTCTCTTTCTTTCTTTCTCTTTCTTCTTTTTAGAAAGAATCTCCCTTTGTCACCAAGACTGAGTGCAGTGGCATGAGCATAGCTCACTGTAACCTCACAATCTTTGTTTCCAGTGATGATCCTCCTGTCTCATCCTCCCAAGTAGCTGAGACTACAGGCATGTGCCACCATGCCTTGCTAACTTTTTTTTTTCTTGTAGACACAGGTTCTTGCTATATTGCCCAAGCTAATCTCAAATTTCTGCACACAAACAATTCTCCCTCCTTGACCTCTCCAAAATGCATGAGCCATCACACCCAGCCAAGACATTTTTTATTTCCAGAGAAAGTTTCTGCTTCCTTTTTTGAGAATGAAAGTAATCACTCTCAATAACTGCACTAGTACAACACATGTAAGCCAAGTCTATACTGGCTTGCAAGAACCAATGTTGAAATTTTCCAAGAATTTGGCAAACTGGCTATTAGGCCCATCAGTGGCTTGAAATTGACCATGGTGGGTGTATTTGTATCATGGAAATCTGCAAACACAACAAATCTTTGTTTGTTATTGTTTTGTTTTGTTCTTCTGGAGAGCAGGTTTATCAGCACATCTATGAAGATAATATGTCTATCATACAAATATATATTTATATAAAATGATATTATGGTGAATGTCATTAAGCTAAATTAGGCAAGCAATTAAGGTGATGCTATATTCTTCATATTTTTGCCTACTTTATAAAAGACAATTTCATTTCTCTAAGAAAAGTTCCCTATAGTCAGGCTAGAACTTCAAGGGAAAAAAAAAATCTGTATTCTGAAGAAATAGGTCTGCATTTACATACACTATCATCAGCAAACAGCACAGTTATATAACTGTGCAGACCTTTACAACCTGGCCTTTGGTAACTTAAATAGGATTAATAGAAATCTTTTGGCAAGAAAGAATGCTAGTCAGAGTAGAAAATATTCTGGCAATCTACCCTTTCAGCAGTCATTGTAAGAGGTGTTGATAATAGGATGATAGAGTCAAACACTTGAAGATCTCCTGGAGGAAAGGCTGATGTTTGCAAGCTATACAAGAAGAAACAAGAAGCAAAGAAATAAAATTTGACCGCTACTAAGCCAATATATATTATAGCATACTTTTAATAAAGACACTTAGGAAAAATTTCCCTCAGATCCTGGTAGCAGGCAAAGCTGACTTTTCATCATTAGTTGTTTCTAACTTTATGTACACTATGAATCCTGTAACTAATCCTGTTTTCCTTTTTTGATCTGATGTCTGGGAGATTAGAGCTGTATTTGTAACCTAAATATTTAAGGTATGGAACCATGAGGGCATAAGTGTGAATGCTAACCCAAGCTCCACGTTTACTCTTCTCTATTTTCCTTTTGTCTTTCACCTTTACTTCTTCTTTTGTAGTGTATACAGTTTTGTAAATCACCCTAAGACCTTTTTGTTCTGAAATGGGGTCTAAATAAGTAGCACAGGCATGAGATGGGCACAGCAACTGGTTCTGTAAACCACAGTTGCAGTGCTGGTTTCAAGGGAATATTGTGTCCATTATTTCAGCTTCTGCTAAAAAAGGCCCTAGGATACTGATAGCCAAACTAATTTTGTAGTTATGAAAATTAAATTAAAAAGGCTGGGGTGTGATCAATGTAGTACGGTAACAAAGGAATTACTAGAGGCCAAGATTTATCCTTTAAGCCCACCTGTAGTTACTAACATTGGAAAATGACGGGTTAATGACATGTTGGTAGCTTAGGCAAATTATGTCTTCCTTGATGACAAGGATAATGGTTCTTTGGGTAAACTTTTCTCCCAGTAACAGGAATCTGATACTAACCTAATGATGCAATATAGATACTTTTTAGCCTATACTTACTACTCCACAATCTAAGTTATAGTTATGATAGCTCAACTATACATGTTAGTGTAAATAAGGCTTTCCATATTGATTTTAACAGTCTTATGGTATGCATGATTTACTTTTAAAAGGCAAACGTTTGTTCCATCAGAATATATACCTTTAGGCTACCTGTTTAGCCATCATCACTCAGAAAGACCCCAAACTGTCTTAATAGTATGTGAATGAGTGTTTGTACCTCTGGAGAAAAGATGTGGCATCTATATTGATGTTAATTCAATAGGATAAATAAAATATGACATGTAAGAGTCCCTAAAATCAATGTTGACATTGATATACTGTTTTATTTCTGTGAATTTAAATGTTTTTGTACCTAAAGTAATTTAAATATAAGTAGATATTGATTTACATCATGTACATACACTTTAGCTAGCTAAAATGCCCCCTTTTCTTCTCATTGGACTATAACTGATATTTTTACAAGGTTAGAAAATTCAGAGTCTTTTATAGAAGATGGCAAGGTAAAGAAATTTGATGGGGAATAGAAAACAAAGGGGATACATACAAAGTTATAGACACTGATATTTTAAAATCAGCTTTTGTCAGTAGGCTTATATATGCAAATAATGATGCTGGGATTAGAGAGAAAGAACAGGTAAGCATGGTCTAGATTTTGAAATAAACCTAGCCTCTTTTACAACAAATCCAAAAGAGCCAGTGTTAATTCAGCAATTACTCTACATTAAAGGCATATTTAGGGTAAGTACTTAAATTGAAATATGACATATTTTAGGACAGACTTCTAAGTATTTCCTTGCATTCACAGACGTGAAGCTGCTGAACAGTCTTCAGTGTAGCCACGATTTTGTGTGGTGCTCTTTTTAACAGTGTTTGCATTTTAAAATTTTAAACTGTGCAATAGGCCAATTCAAAAGACAAAAAGTACTACAGGGTTATTTTACTTCTCTTTAAAAACATATACATGTATTAGCATGGGGAAGATATTGTATTTTCTTATAACTTAAAATATCTACTATGTAAGGTAGGTGAATAAAATTTACGCTGGCATTTTGCCAGAAAATATTAGACTCTGGCTAAATCTGTGGAGAAGAACATGAAGGCAATTTTGTAATCTTTTATTCTGTACATATATATTTATAGCAATCACAATATATTCAGATTAAATATCTGATTTCATCTCTTAATTGAAGTTGATATTATTACCATTTTACAATTTTTATATAAGGATAAATTATAAAATGATGTGCCAAAGGTTACATGGTGATAGAGCTAGAATTAATTCATTCTATTTAATGCAATATTGTTCTCAGCAGCGTTGTTTATGCAAGTAGGTATGCTGGGTACTGGAAATACATAGATATATAAAATTCTCTTCTACAATTGCAGAGAAAAAAGGCAATGGACCAAGAATTCCGTCTATGTCCAAGTTGGCTGTTTTAGAAAATTTATTTCTCTCATTCCTGATTATTTGAGATAAAAGACAATTGAAATTATTATATCATCAACTGCATTAGAAAATCAGGAAGCTGCATGTGACCAGCGAAATGGGAGCATATTTTAACAGAGAAGGAGACAGATAGAGGGTGGGAGCTGGGGGTAGAGAGAGTTAAATTATGAGTCTCTGAAATGTCAGACTCAACCATGTTAAAATGCAGAATATAACTTCATGTTGACTCTGCTTCTTGCCACATTTATGCTGTCATTTAGCATTTCTATAAACATCATAAACTGATCATATGTGAAAACCTTAATGTTTATGTAATTACATTTTAAAAATATAAATGAATAGGTGGTATGTTAGGAAACACAGTTTCCACTCTTCTCAGAACTTGGTGGCATGAGTACATGACTGAAATGAGAAAAGAATGGGTAGAAGTTTTAAAATACACTTCTTTCCTCCACATTGTTCTAAGATAAGAGGTTGCAGAGCAGGCTTTTATTATCAGGCTGAAATACTCAACATATAAATGTGAAAATAGTTACTGATTTTTATCCCCACCTGACAGAGTAATGAGAAATCATCTTTTCAAATGAAAATTTATTTTTGAAACATTGTGTAGTGAATAACAATGCATTTTAACTTAAAACTTCTAATTCAGATTCTTCATACAGTAACATAATATTTTTTAAGGAAGAACAGGTATTTGGATAAAGAAATTGGAAAGCAGTGAAGGTGTCGATAGATTTTTCAAACTATAGACAATGTTTGAATCTTCCATACATGTGCTTAACTGACCACAAATTTAAAGTAGATTGCAATGAAAAAAATACCAATCTATAACTAAAGATTCTTATGATAAAGATCAGAGTTAACTACTGAAAACCAATAAAAAAATTAGAACAAAAATTTCACATACCATTTGGGAATAGAAAGAAACTATCAATAAAATGTGTAAGTACTCAGTATTATTTTGAACCTATCCCTCAGCCTTATCGCTATGTAATTTGCAGGCACCAATAGCCATCTGCCCTGAGAAAAGATTATTAGCACTTTTGGCCTATTTTACTAATTAAATTCAAGTGGTATATAAATCTCACTTATGGTATAAAACGAAGAAGGTGAAGCAGAGAAAGAGAAAAATCAAAGCTCATGAAATAAAAGAAAGAAAATGTCTTCCCTTGAGAGTCAATATTCAATTACTTCTGGCTCTATGACATAAAAATGTTTTAAAACAATATTTTATAGTAACTACTGAATCACCTTTGGAACAACCACTTAAGTGAATAATACGTTTTAACATCCCTGTGAACAATGTGGTATAATAACATAAATGACATATCACATATAAAATTCAAGGCAAACTTTTCTCTGTATTTTAAAAAGATGGTTTTGGCCAACCTACAGTTGCAATTCTATTACAACTCTCAGAGTCTGTAATTAGTGAAAAAGACAAATTGAGAGAGGGAGATTAACATCTGTGATTCGATGGTCATTGTCACAAATGTCCTATGTCACTCTGACTATATTTTCTCATTCTTCCTCTGCTTTCTCTTAATGCCCACAAGACCTAAAATCAACAGGTTGCAATATTAGTCATTACATCATCTGTTCTCATCTTGATTAGCCAAGACCTGCTGTTTCTTCTGCCTGACTGAAGCTAGTGATGATTGAGAACAACAAGGAAACCTTCCTACACCTTTCTAGGAAAAATAACAACCAATTTCTTTATAAATATTGAAACATTATTTATATGAAGTATTCTTAAGATTAAACACACTTGGGTATTTCTCCTGGGTTCCACAGTTTTAATCCTGAGTCAGGGATTTATAGACTAGTGAAATTTCTATTAAAGTAACTATTAAATTGATTCGGATTTATTTAGTTAGTAATAATTTTGCTGCTCGTCTACCCAAAATATACTGACCAAATATTTGGTTTGGTTGCTCTGTGTAAATTCTGCTTCTCTTTATGCTATCTCCATTAAGTAATAGATTGACTTCATGATTGTTTGCAAGGAAATAATCAAGTTTAAATTACTGAAATGTGTATGCTAAGTGGTTTGTAAAATTTTGCATATTTTCTCATAGAAAAAAATGTAGTTTAAAATACAGTGACATCTCATATATCAGGCCATGAGACTTCCGCCAACATCAGATTTCCAAATTTACTGGTAACCAAAAAAAGCATCTAAGAGTCGCAAAACATTTGCTTGAATCCATGTACCTAATTCCCATCTTAAGCTTCATGATTTTTCAATAATAAGAAAACAAACAAAAACACAAACTTTCCCACCAGGATACTAGAAGCTGTAAACTGAAAGAAAAAAACTGTGAGAAAGGCACAATAACAGAATAAGTTAAATGTCACAGTCAGAAATCAAAGGACAAAAACACAATATGAAGCTGTATATAGAGAGAATATCATGGGATGCTGACTGAGATGATCTGGGGGTATCAAGATAATAATAAATTATATTCAATGACCTCTGATTGAATTAGTAGAGAAATACATGCTCAATCTAATTCCTATACAAAGTATCCTATACTAAAAACCCTTGCTTTGGTGCTTGAAGGAATAAGCCCCAGACTTCATTGCTTCCAAAATTTAATATGCATATAAACCACCTTAGGATCTTATGAAAATGTGGATGCTTGTTTGGTAGACTAGGAAGTATGGTCATGATTCTATGTTTCTAATCTCCTAGCTGATGCCACTAGGTTTTTTTTTTTTTTTTTTTTTTTTTTTTTTTGCAAGGGTATGGAATGCATTAATTTTCAATAAAATAAGGCAGACGAGATGTTACTGTATTTGATCTCAAATATTTTCTTGGAAATCTGAAGTAAAAACATACTACTCTTACAAGTTGGCAAGTTTATATTAAAAGAATTCATTCACTTTGGAAATAAGGAAATAGCGTAATAATAAACAATTTTTAAGATGTGAAACATGTAAGGGGAAATAAATAATAGTGCATTATTCAATCCTTCAACCATATATTAAGCATGCATAAGGAAATTTCATTAAAACCTGAACTTGGTCAATACTATGCAAAATTTGAAGTGAGCTACATCTATATCATACTAAGTAATATTCAATAGAATGCTGAATTCTCTTAATCTATATTGTTTCATTCTTTTTACATCTGGAAAATAAGCAACACACAAGGCAAGTTTTTTAAAGGATATTCTGTTTTCATTTCTATTTATGATGAAACACTGTGCTTTGTTCAATGGTAAAAAATCAAGACTATGTTCTTTGATTTTAAAAAATGCCCAGGCAATGATTTCCTGGTTCTGGATTTTAGGCACATAAATATGTGCATTAAAATATTCTATAAATAAACTGAAAATGGAAGAAGTTAAACATAACATTTGAAGTTATGAATTCATAGCTTTTATAGGCTTCCTATATTATATAAATTTCGACCCTGCCAAATTCCTTTACTCTGATATGCTGGGTTTACAAACTATTAAAGTCTAGTGACATTAATGGGAGACTTCCCTATTCTCATCATGTCTTCCATTATGAAATTGTCATTCTAGATGCATTATTGTTTACTAGAACCTTTCTCACTTCCCTAAAAGCTTTGTTAATGGTGAGATTCCCATGTTGCTCCAAACAATTATTTAACTTCGAGTGATTAAACTTAATTATCTACCATATTTGATATGAGATAGAGGGACCAGGGAATATTGTAAATAATATTGATAAAAAGACATATGACTTCAAGTGGTTTCCTAAAGGGTCAAGATATAAATGTATTTATGGTAAAATGTGAAAACCTTTATACTGGACAATAAAGAAAACAAACTCATGATTTAAAATAATTTACAGGTGATTCCCTCATTTACTTTATTTTGCAATTCTAGCTTTCATTTCATTTTAAAAATTAGGGCAGTGTAGACAGCAGCTGTATAAACTCATTGCCTGTAAATATCCTCCATTTCCTTTTTGCCCTTTTGGCTATGGAAAATAAAATTACATGTACTAAAAAGGTTTTGTGGAGCTAGAAATGAGGCATAATCTATATTAATCAATAAAATATAAATTACTTAGTAATTATTTCTTGTTTATTAAAACAAAAAAAATTCAAGACCCAACAAAACAGCTAAATGTTTAAATGATAGGTTATTTAGTGAAAGTATGTCCAGAAGGATTTTCTGGGAAAAACAATTAATTGATAACAATATGAATGCAAATCTGTCTCTTTTAAAATTTTAAAGCATATTGTTCAAAGTTTTAGCTTGTGTGCACGATATAAATTCCATACATTGTCTTCTCAGTGACAATAAAAAGCACAGTTTATTAAAAACAGAAGTAAAAATTAAAATATCTTTTAAAAAAATTGGTCACAGTTTTGTCATTGGTATATGGAGGTTATTCCAGGGACCCATCCAAAGCTCTTCATCATCGGACTGTGTGTGGTCACTATGAAATTCCAAAGCCTCCTTGATGTTCTTACTGTCAATCATGGACTCCTGTTCAACTGTGCTTTTCAGCCTGTTCCCTAGTGTCTTCACTGCTGTATTGTCAGTCCCCACAGGGCAAGGGGCAAATGTAACCAGAGTTGGTCTTGCATTCATTTTCTCAGTAGAAAATGGCCCCTTTGATAATGTGTTCAGAGGCACATTCTCCTCATGTGTCACTGCCAACTTGTCTAGTTTCTTAAAGTGCCTTCCCAATCGAACAGGGGAAGCAACTTTTAAGTTGTCCGTGAGGCAGGCACGGCGGGTTCTCACCACAGAACCATTCTGTGCAATATATATATTGCCATTGATATTACTGTGGATACTAGGATGGTGAAGACGGTGTCTCTGACATTCAGGAGCGCTGTCTTCTCCAGTTGAGCTGGTTTCATACTCCCGATCTACAACTAACTTGATCATTCTTTTTCTTGCCCACTGACAAAATAAACAAAAATATGTGAGTCACTATCAAATAAATTAAAAAGGCAACAATTACATTGCCTGTGAAATCCAAAACCATGACATTTAGAAAGCTATCAAAGGTAAATCACTCAAGAGAGATAGAAGGAAGCCAGTCTTTATTAACATACATTTCTTTTCACCAATCCTTTATTGGCTTCAGGGCTTATTAATGTTTGAAAAATGTATTGTTGAGTTGGAAAGCAGACATTTCCGGAAACACATGTATTCTGTTAGATCAAATTGCCGATCCACATGGAAAAAAATGTATTACTTTTATTTAAGGAGCTGATCCACTATTTGACAGCTGCTATACTATTCAGGAAAGTTAAACTGAAAGGAATGAACAGCTTTAGTATATTCTGTTCATAGTAATGCTTCTATTCCCAATATTTTAAAAATATTTTTAAACCACATGATTCTAATTTGTAATGTATTCTCTAGTTAGCCAAAACTTTTGTATAATTTAATGCATTTTGTATAATTTGATGCATTTATTTACTTGACTTTATTTATTTACTTGATGCATAATTTAATGCATTTATTTACTTGATGTATCCGGGTTTTCTGGGTTGTCCAATTAAATACACTAACTTAAAAGAAAATATCTTCTCAGTCTGCATCATTTACCTAGTAATACACAAAACTGAAAGCTAATTATACTAAACTTTCCTTTTGTAAGCAACTGGACGTTTTCACAAATTCATTTGACTTTTACCAATCAACATTAAAAATAGCAAGAAGCAAGGGTTAAGCAATACTGTGTTTTTCTCAAAATACTATTGCATTTTTGGAATATGTGAACTATCAACACATTGCATGCATTCTGATTTTCAGAACTATATTTCAAAATTATAGTTTATTTACCTAGAAAATAATTTATAACTGTTACATTTATTTTTAAATCCACTGTAGCTCATAATAAACAGAAAATAAGCTGTAATAATTTTTAATTGAAAATGTTATTTAATTGAACTCCTAATATTTGAAGTTGCAGATACAAACTTATTTGAAGATGTTCATAATTTTTATAATACCTTTGCCAGTTGAAATGTACATATATGCAAAAGTAATCTGTTAAAGATAATTTGTTGAAGCTTGTCTTAGTATTTATTTTGAAAGATGATATAAAAACATATATATATAGTGTGTGTGTATATATATATATATATATATGCCATCCATTCCAATAGACAGAGTATCACTGATAATACATAGTGCCACATTGCATTAACAAAAATCCTACCAGTAAATATTAAATATTGATTAGCTGATTGCATGTGTTCTGATTTACTAATATAGGAAGGATTAGTCAGTTTTACTCTAATACAGTCTAATATACAAATCGATTTGGACAGCATATATATTCACTTTTCTGGTATGCTTCTGATCATAAGTCATACCAAAATCATGATCAATTTCCTCCCTTTCAAGTGTCACTTTGGAGAACACACAGAAGGCACTGCACACGAGAGCACTCATCACAGCAAAACTCCCACCTACTGTGATCTCTTTTAAAGTGCTGTGTTGTAACCTTCAGAGTTTGCTCCTGGCGACTTCTTTTGGTTTGCATTCTTGCTTCTGTCATACGCTGGCACCTGATAGCCCCATGGACCTCCAGACTGACTTTCGCTACTACTGCTACTACTACCTGATTCTGATTCCTCCTCACTTTCCACACCTCCTTCCACCGAAGCTGATTCTGCACTGCCTTCTTCAGGGACATCTTGAGCTTCAAGGTCTGTACTTTCTTCCACAGGGACCGGTCCACTTTCCTCTTCTTCTGAGTGTTCTTCTTCTTCCACCTGAAGTTCTTTTTGTTCTTCTTGTGGTTCCTCTTTCCTACCCTTGACTTCCTTGACCTCCTCAACAATGGGCCTTCTTCTTGCAAGCACAATGTTTTTCCTTGCTTCTTCTCCTTCTGACTCTGTGGATTCGGATTCTTCTGATTCAGGGGTAGAACTCTCCTCCTCCTCAGAGGGTGTCTCTGACTCAGATTCCTCTTCTGTAGTCTCAGACTCACTGAACTCAGACTCTTCTTCACTGTATTCAGTATAGTCACTGGAGGATTCCTCCTCTGATTCTACAGTGCTTTCTGTTGCTTCCTCTTGGTCCAGAGTGAGTTTCAAATAATCTTTATCGTCTTCCTCAAGGCGTCTCTGCCACTCTTCACCCTCAAGGTCAACGATTCCTCTTTTATCAGCTAATCCTCTAACTTTCTTAAAAATCATGGGGAATATCCTGGCTCTCTTCCATGTTGTATATGTAGGCTCAGCTGCTGGTGGTTTTTCGATAGTTACAACTACTTCTTCCTCCTCACTAGGCTCTCTAATTTCAACTTTTGGTTTTTTAATTTTCTTTGGCTCTTCCTGAAAATTGTGAAAATGCAATTGAAGTGTCAGCTTAGAGATAGCTATGATATGACCTTGTCCCACGTAAGTTACGCAGGAATGAATCTGTGGGTGATAGCTTCATGAATGTTATATAACTGGCTTAAGAAAACAATCACAAAAATTTCTACTGTATATAGACAGAACGTGATTAAGAGAAAGTAAATTATTTTATTTTAGCTTGTACTTTACAATACCCAAATACATTAATTTCCTTCTTGTTACTCAAAGTTTATTTTGCATCTTAGATCAAATAAAAAAGAAAGAATTATTGCCTCTTCCTTCTTCTGTCATTAGACTTTGGTTAATAGCTTTCTGTATTCCCTTGAACTAAATTTTCAATAATCATGAAAATATGACGATTTATCTTTTTTTTTATGATAAATCTATTTTATGAAATTTTACACATGTTAAAGCCACAGTGACATTTATTTGTTGTTAGTGTTGTTTTTGTATACATTTGCCAGGTAAATAGTGAAGACAAAGTATAAGAATGTTATAGAAATGAGTCATGCTAATTTAAACATAATTTACATAATTCCTTGAAAATTATTAGTGGAAATAATTTACTTTTCTCTGATAATTGAAAGGTGGAGACTATATTTTTTCATGACTTTTAGTTTGAGAGATAATGTGGGAATAAAAATAACCTTTGTATTGCAGAACTTTAAAATATATTTGATTATAATATCTTTATGGAGCATGATTTAGAATTTTAGGAAACATAATTTTTATTGTGGCCTTTCCAAATGTTTAACACTTTAACAAGGACATAAATTAAATTATCAAGAATTAATTTTCCTCCAAAGACAAGGCAATGAAATGGTCAGCATTGTTAAATTTCTATGGAAAATATGTGCTAAATGAAAGGAATTTCTAAAAGTTGAATGTTCTATAGCTGCCAGTCATGTAGGGTTAAACAATATTTTTCTTGGATTATCTTACATAATAAAATTACAGTAGTTACCTCTTCCTCCTCATATTCTTCCTCAGCTTCACCAACCACCTCACCATATTCTTCTTGTCCAGCTGGTGGTAACAATCGACGGCGACTCCCATATTGAGGCATTTCATACCTGAAATATAAACTTACAGCTTGAAACAGTTTGTCATGTGATTTCTGTAGAATCTACCATGAGTGATCTGTTTCCTTCTTTCTCTTCCACCATTCAATAGACAGATATTTACACAGCACCTATCAGGCTCCCTGTAAACTAGTTACAAAACTGTAGAGTAAGAACTGCTACCTGATGACCAGTGATTTTTTTGCCATAATGGTACCCTGGAATAACAATAAAGACAGTTGAGTTATTTCAGATACTCGTTTTTGGAGAAACTGAAACGAGGAAAAAGCCATATTGTGTCTTAACTAGCTGAAGAATCCAGAACACAAAATAGATGCTTTGGAAAAGTGTAATGGCTCATTCACAACACAAAATCTGTACCTTGGTAGCAAAAAGTTGTTTCGAACATGGTCTGTAATGGTCTTCACAATTTTCTACAGTATTTTTTTGGAAAGCAGCTAATTTATATGTGTATAAGTGACTTTTGAGACACTTATCAGTGAATTCTAAGGTACATTTTCTGCTTCCCAACTGCTCTTGGGCAAAACTTTAAACTGATCAGATAAAACATTAACATCTCATACGAAAGAAATGGTGAATTTAGGAATTGAGCAAATATGTTTGACATCTATTTCCCATACAAATAATTTTGAATAATTTTACCGCATTTCTAGAATTGCAATCAACGTCAATGTAAAATATCAATATGGAACTCAATATAGAAAAATGGTTAAAACTTGGTTAAAATTAAAGCTTGATGTACTATTCATTTTTACTAGCGAGATTGACATGACATTACAAATTCTAGTAATAATAATCATTTAATAATTTCCTATTAATAAAATATTAAAATAAGAATCTGAATTTAAAAATATGAAGATGTACCCATGCTCATAACTGTAATAATCTTGTCCATATTCCTGGCCAGGATCAATTCCAGACTCCATGGATAATTCCTATTGTTCAAAAAGAAAAATTATATTTGAAAACAAATTCTTATCACGTTTCAGCTCAAAGTCAGATTTCCACACCTAGAATTCGATGATTCTCAAAACATTCCTGCCAAAATAATGTTAAATACAAGTGTCAGTTAAAGCAATTAAAATAACTCTATTTAAAAGTGTTAGTCAAACCTATTCATTTCTTTTCTGGCTGTAACTATTTGATACAAAATAAGGTTATATAATTTGACCTGAAGGGGAAAAAGTAGATTTTTTCTGATGGCAAATCTGTTAAAGCTTGCAGATGAGCATTTTCACTTGTTGTTGGATGTGTTTTAAAATTATCAATAGACAGTTAATATTTAACTCAATTTTAAGATAAATTATTATGTGATGTTGGCCTTAAGAAAAATTATAACACTATCTACAGCATTGTTTTCATCTCCCCACTAACAGTTTTCTAGTACCCAGTATTCTTCTATTCATTAAAACTGTTCTGATAAAATCATCTGATAACAAGAATTTAAGTTAATGTGTGATGCTTCCCAAGGATGTTTATACTTTAAAACATACTGCTAACTCTAAATTTAAGTGGTTTTTTTTGTTTTGTTTTGTTTTGTTTTGTTTTGAGATGGAGTCTTGCTTTGTTGCCCAGGCTGGAGAGCAGTGACGCTATCTCGGCTCACTGCAAGCTCCGCCTCCCGGGTTCACGCCATTCTCCTGCCTCAGCCTGCTGAGTAGCTGGGACTACAGGCGCCCGCCACCGCGCCCGGCTAATTTTTTGTATTTTTAGTAGAGACGGGGTTTGACCGTGTTAGCCAGGATGGTCTTGATCCTGACGTCGTGATCAGCCCCACCTTGGCCTCCCAAAGTGCTGGGATTACAGGCGTGAGCCAATGCGCCCGGCCTCTAAATTTAAGGCTTTTAAAGGAAAAAAAGAATTTGTTAGAATAGAGGCACTTTTAATATTTCTAGTTCTAAACTCTAAACATACAGATTTTTGTCAAACTCTACTCTTAGAGAAAGGTGTTTTTCTTGAGACATACATGTGAAGACAGTTTCTGATAACTATCAAATGCAATTTCTCTACATTTCCCTTTTCAATTCTACTTTAACATGTTAAGCAGGTTAAATGGCAAAGGTTAACCAAATTTATTTTGCAATGGAATAAGAGAAGAGAGAGAAAAGGATAGGTACTCACAGGAAAATAGATTGGTACATATTTATATCATCTATTATTTATAAAAATTTAATTTTGTTGATCCAGGAATAGTAATGAGTCAGGAAAAAAAATGCCGTCCTCTGAGGGCACAAATATATAATTTACAAAGTGTGGAAATTTGCAGCCTGCATGATCGATATGGACAAGGATCCTCAGTTGTGCTTGGTGTGGCCAACATCGTTTTTAAAAATTGAATTCATTACTAACAGTGCTAATCAGAAAATGACATCAAAAATGTGGATGTTGGTTTCTCTTGAAAAATAAAAAGATAGAAACACTAGGATCATATTTTTACATTCCAAGAATCTAGTTGACCAGATTAATTTTTACAGTAAGCATGTTCTCTCCTTTTTAAGACAGTATCCCCAACAACATTTTTCTACATTTACACCTTAGTCACTATGAAATCTGCCATCTGCTATTGCTTTGTGTCTAATAAACTCCATTCACTTACATTACTACCCTAGATCCTATAGGTATTTACATTTGCATTACCTCTTCTATATTACAATTTTGCAGTTTACAAATAGTTTGTGAACCTACTCTAAAGGAATCCAAGTTTGATGTTAAAACTAATATAGTTTGTTCACCAGAATGACTAATATTTAGAAAAACCCACGATGAACAATACTATGTATTTGCAGGGACACAGAACAACTAAAACTCTCATCTACGTCTCTAGAGATTACTAACTGGTAAAACTTTTTAGAATATGTTTGGCAATAGTACTAAATTAAATATAATCATTTCTTCTTTCGCAGAACTTAAATTTATAGTTAAATACCCAACAGAAACATGAACATTTGTGAGAAAACACATTATTCGTAACAGTCCCAAACTGGCAACAATGCAAAAGTCCATGAGAAAAACACGCTACTACATCACACAACAACATAAATGATTCTCCCAAACAGAATGTTGAGCAATATAGGTCAGGTACCAATGAAATATATTGTATAATTCTATTTATATAAATTTCAAGAACAGACTAAAGAATATGTTACAGGCCAGGTCAGTGGTAGGGGAAGAAAAACTGATATCTAGGTGTTGACACACAGGAGCTTGAGGTGTATGTGCGCTCTGTAAAAATTCATCTAGTTATATAGCATGCTTTATACTTTTTCATGGGCATAGGTTTTATTTCAACAAAAGTGTATTTATTATAGGAAGGTTGAGGCGGGTGAAGGAATGAGGTTAAGAAAGACCTGGAAGAAACTGGGACAAAGTTAAAGTCTAGATTTAAGTTATTTCAAACTAAGTACTTTGTAAAAACATGTTTCCTATAGGAAAGCTAAGAATTTTAAGGTATGTAAAACCCAGTGTAAAGATACTGGTTTAAAAGAAGGAAATAGGTCTCAGAACTAATATTTTCAAACTGCTTGACCAATGAATGTGTAATTAAATACATATGGATACTGAGAAAATAACTTCTAACAGTTTTGAAGTAGACTTTTAACAACATTAAGAAATAGTAGGAAAGACAAAATAAAAATTTCAAGTAAATATTTATGGAGAAATAATGCAACTCAATGGATTTTGGATTTTAGAAGTCAGCATCAAAGAATTTTCTTTACATAAATACTTTTTTTTTTCATAAAGGGAAAATAACACTCAGCTCTTGCTAGCTACAATGCATATGACATCAATTGCATTAAAAATGTAATAAGAAGGATAGAAGGGATGGGGATAGGAACCCAGGAAACTCAGCGAGACAGCCCTTGATTCAGTCACTCTGTATTTCTGAATTGGGTAAAGAGGGATAGGAACTAGCAGAAGGAAATAATCTAAAGGTACCTCTTGGATGCTTTCACCACCCATGAATGAAGAGTAGAGCATCATTCCTTAAAAAAAAAAAAAAAAAAAAAATTGAGGAAGGAGCCTGGGTGCGGTGGCTCACTCCTGTAATCCCAGCACTTTGGGAGGCAGAGGTGGGCAGATCAAGAGGTCAAGAAATTGAGACCATCCTGGCCCACATAGTGAAACCCCGTTTCTACTAAAAATACTAAAATTAGCTAGGCATGGTGAGGTATGCCTGTAATCCCAGCTACTCGGGAGGCTGATGCAGGAGAATCGCTTGAACCCAGGAGGTGGAGGTTGCAGTGAGCTGAGATTATGCCACTGCACTCCAGCCTGGCGAGAGAACAAGACTCTGTCTCAAAAAAAAAAAAAAAAAATCGAGGAAGGAACTCATGACCAGTCAGACCCATGAGTCAACCTAAACCAGCAATGGAATCCTGGCCCTTTCTGCTGTTCCACACAGTCCCAGTTGACTATAACAACCCCTTAGTTGGTGAAACCTAGATTTTAGAAAAGTATGCAAAGTAACATACTACAAAGTGATTTTTTTGGGTAGATCAAGCACTTAATGTGATTTTTAAAATTCATTTTTGCTGTCCACATAGGGAAGACATAAATTAACTTAATATTTAATTATTATAAACATTTATACTGATGCAAAACAAAAACAACAACAATAATTGTAATTTACTGAATTTCTTTCTGTTACATTCCAGTTGTAGAGTTAGGAATTTACATAGTAGATATTACTGCCAACATCTTATAGAAGATGAAACTGATGTTCAGCAGATGTATATCTTGACTAAGGTCTTGCATAAAGTAATTGATGTTTGGATTTCAACCCTGAATTTTCCAATTCAAATTTTCTGGAGACCTCTCCATGAAATTTTTGCTAAAACCTTATAAAAGTTTAATATTCCTGCCACCCAACCTCCAGATTTTGGAGAGTAGATTCTAACCAAGAAATGCCTCTCTTTAGCAAAGATAGAATTCTGTACTAAAGGAAAAGGAATAAAATTTTTGTAAGTGGAGCTTATGAAATACTAAATTTGCCATAAAATTAAGGTAGGATGACTGTATTTTTATTTTTAATTACATATATAAATATAAGTAAATAAAATAATATGTATTTATTATACAATCTTCTTCACATTGCAGAAGAAAATGCCATAGGCAATTTGTAATGTATGTGTCCAAAAGAGGTATTTTGAATCACACAAAATGATATTTATGTACAGATATCAGCATTCTGTCTTTAAACTTTGCATAAGCTAAATCTGACATCAGGAATGGATAGATGAATTCAGATTGATTAAGACAAGTAACTACTGATCAGGTTCATTAACTGCTTCATTCAATGAATGGCTTGTATTTATTAGGAATAATGGCCTTATTTGTCTAATTCCCAGAGAATGAAGCTAAACATGTGGAACAACTTCAGGAGGTGATTTCTCGGTTTCTTTTCTTTTTTTTTTTTAAGTTATTTTGAAAGACTCTTTTCTTTTCCTTTAAAATTATGCCACATTGGCAGACACCCACTCTGCCTACCTGAATTAATACAATAGATCTTAAAGTCACAGTGAAGACTCAGTGAGGTTGAAAAGAAAATGAAAATTGATACCTCTGGTTTAAGAAGAGAGGGCCTCAGCAGTTGCTGTTGCTGTCAAAGGAAATTAAAATAGAAAAAGATTTAGAAAATAATTCAGATGGAAAGGTAGATCATGATTGAGAAGAGAGGAAAAAAAGGCGACAGTTTAAAACGTGTTTCCTTGGGATTATTCATTATTCATGTGTTAGCTACCAAAAGCATTAAATATTTTAACTAATTCTTTATGTTGGAACATAAAATAATAATTCATTTGTTTTAATTTCATCACTCTTTTAGTTAATGACAAATTTAATAGCCTTAATAAACAGGAAATCTATACAGATTTTTGTTTTGTTAAGCTTCACAGTACAAAGAGTTATTTATGTTTCTAAAAGTGTGTCATATAAATACTTTTATCAAGTTTAACTTTGTTTTAAGTTGCCCTTCTTTTTTTCCTTCCCAATCACATTAAATATGATAAGGTTCATTGGGAAGAAGAGTAGAACACACAAAATGATAAAGTTGTAATGTATTTATCAACATATTTAAGACATGCTCTCCATTTCTTCTCCTTACCAAAGTGTGGATTTCTTGCATTAAAACATTAAGTGTGTTTTCAGAATGATTAGGAAAGTCATTAATTATCAGATTTGGTAGGAATTGCTTCCTGACTTTTCCTTCTTTCACTTGTACTTATTTAAAGCTAATACAGTCATCATTGATCCGTTTCATAACAATACAGACTTCAAACAGATAAAAACAAGATACACAATTCAAATTTTGGGGTTAGTAACTCTTTGGAGGGAAAACAGCATATTAGACTAAGTATTGGAAAACTGGGTAGTGAGGTTCTGGGAGGTAATTCCATCATCGAACCCACTGTTTAAACTGGCTAGTAGAACAACCATTTGACTGAAGGGATATCCTTTTTATAATACAGTTGTTGGTGAGTTAGTTATTTTACTCATAATGAATTCCAAAATGTAATCCAATTAGGTCATATACTTATTAGGTCACATACTTCTCTTGATTGAGAAGCTGTATGCTAAATCAAACTAGGTTCACAATGACTTCATGGATAACATCACCTGCAGTACAGCTGGCCAAATACTGTTGGCCAGAATGCCCAATAGGTTCTCTGAAGACACAATCAAATGAACACAGTGGAAAACCTAGAGCTTTCTACCATTCTGATTATTTTTAAAATCTTTAGGATCTCAAGCTTCAACAGTGATAGGATGGAGCTTTGAACTGGTAAAAAGATCAGAAGTTAAGTAGTCCTATTTATTTGTTTGTTTGTTTGTTTGTTTAATTTTTGAGACAGAGTCTCACTGTCGCCCAGGCTGGGATGCAGTGGCATGATCTTGGCTCACTGCAATCTCCGCCTTCCCAGTTCAAGCAATTCTCCTGTCTCAGCCTCCCAAGTAGCTGGGACTACAGGCAGTAATCCTACTTTCTAAATTAGACGTCTAGCCTTAGACAAATGAATTTTGGGGAAATGTCAGAATACTGAGTAACAGCAATGCAGAACAAAAGAAATGCATCCTTAAAAAGGTAAGCAAGTTGATCATTGACCATTCAATAACAGACTTAAAACCTCAAAACAAGTAAGCAACATATATAAAAGAAAATAAATAGCATAACATACTAATACGTTTTTGTTGAAATCAAAGAAAACAACCTAGTTCAAAAGAATGTACCTTAGTCTTGCCTATTACACAAGTACTTTCCTACTACGCTTGTTATGACATCAATACCATAAAGCCCTTACCTCTGATCCATAACCTCTCCTGCAAGGCAGAAATAAATAAATCAGTATTAAACATCTTAGACTTTCATATTAAATAAAATGACAGATAAGGGCTTTTTTAAAAAAGTCTGAGTAAAACTGAAAAGATAATTTCTACTAAACACTATCTCAGTGGAAAATATATTTTGTGGCATTATCAAAACAGGAAGATCATGGTTTCATGCCTGAATTACTAAACTAATGATCAACCCAGAGACTCATTCCATATGAGCAACAAAACATGCAAAATCTATTTTATTTCAATAGTGCATCATGACAAAATGTGACTCTCTTATTATCAGTTGGGATAAAAAAATATTATACATGATCTCTGTTGTACACAAGTATTGATACATATACTAATCCTTAGGGGAAGAGATATGTTTTATACATGAAGAATGTAATAAACATAGGATGAAAATTATGTCTATGATTGAATATATTCTTCCAAATGATTGTATGATATTTTCTCTACGTCAATTTAATTCTAAAACTAATACAAACTCTTGACTGTCCTTTCAGGGTCAATTATAATGTTAGAAATTAAATGAAGAGGTTTTTAGAGATTTAATAGCCAAATATTCAACATTACATAAAGATTTATAAGGTTCACACATCACAAGATGGTGAAACATTTGACTATACTTGAGGGGAAAAAAGAATATAGCGTTTTCAAAGCTGAATGTTACTAATAATGAAAATGTTCTACTTGTTATTTATTAAGCAGTTAATCTAAAGTGTTAAACTGATGCTGTCAACCATGATAGGTAGAATTAATCAGTGTAATGAAGAATTATTACAAAGAGGCACATGCATAACTTGCTAAAATCCAACAAAACGATCTCTGTAGAATTTTTTTTTTTAATTTTGAGGCCTTCACAAAGTAATTCTACTGATCAGAAAGCATCTTATATGGTTAATGCATTGTATATTGAAACTGTTTGTAAAAAAGTAAACACAATGCTTACTAAAGCTTCTCAATTTATTCTTTAAAATGGTTCTGCAGTGAACTTTGTAGAGTGCTTACATGGTTCTGCCAATATTTATAACACTGATAATCCTTCCAGCACCTTTAGAATTGTAGACATTTTCAACTTTTACCAAATTTATATTTTTTAGAAATAATTCAGGTAGAGAAAGTTCATATTTAGGTTTTAATAGTGACAATTGAGTCATATACCTTATAAAATATCCAACCAAAGCCAGGCTTTAGTTTTTAGCATATTTCTTCTGACTCCTTTTATTAGTAATGTTTTCCATCAATGTGGAAAATAAAATATCAATAGATAAACTATAACTAAATGTTAATGTTTCCATTAACATTTTTGTTGCCTTTTATTTGGTTATTTGTATTGCTTGTCTTGGCTCAAAGGCAGAAAGTTACTTGAAAGAGGTACATAACAGAACCACTACTTACTTTATCTGTGTGCTTTCAAAACATGGCTATTGATACTTACAAAGCCAGTTTATATAATATTGATGCATCTTTTCATGCAATTCATAATCAATTGTATTATTTATTTTATATCATTTATATGTATAAAATGTTTAATTTTAACAATAAGGAAAAATGTATGGTCATCTTTCTGAAGTCTTTATTTAAAAGGTATCTAATAATTTCTTATGCATTACTAAGGTCATAATAAATATTAAGAAAAAAAAGTGTTATTTTTCTACTGTCTGGCTCTCAGGTTGTAAGCAGTTAGCATTTGAGAGGAGGAAGAATATTTATGCTTGTGCAGTCAAATAATACTAAAATGTCTCATATAGAAGATATTTTAACTGACCTTTATAATGTTTCATAATGACATTAGTACTCTCCAAATACAATGTGTCAGAAAAAGATTAGATTAAGTATAAAACATGGGTATCTATGTTTCAATTAAAAAGTATAGAGTAATAATAAAACTTTTAGATTATGCAAATAGTAAAATGTTATAGTAAAAGGCAATGTAACAATTTAATAAGGCTGTAAGTATCTACACAAAAATGTTTGGATTTCTTATACTTATTTTGTTACTATTTATAGATTTATCAAGAAACTATAAATTTTACATTTGCAAAAAGCTGGTAGATATTAGCTTAGAAAAGACACACTCACATTAAAGGCTTAACAATTGTGAATAATACCTTGTCAGAGTCCGCCAAATAGCACAAGTTCTCATGCATATGACCAGCTGCCAACAAAAACTCCAACTGAAGTTTTTCAGTGAAAGAAAGAAAAAAATCATGTTCAAGAACCCCAAGAAAGTAATTACTCTTGATTTGGATGAAAAAAATCTGAAGCAGATGGGCTATAAAAATAATTAGATTTACAGATTGTTTTCTGTCTGATCTTGTTAATTAGGAATGCCAGGTCAAATTATTGAAGAAATATGGGGGATGAAGAAAACCTCTGAAATATTGCATAGCAGGGTTCTCAACCTATATTCATATACTTCCAATAGTAATTATTAGGTATGAGTTTTGCCTGTATCTCAGAATTGTACCCTTCTCTGAGCAAGCTTACATCTTCTAAAATCTTAAAACTCCAGAGTAAAACAAATACTTATACGTGCATTCAAAATGTGAACTTCCAGTAAATAAAAGGTATTCCATGTGTTTCATGGGAAAAACAAAGTAATTACTTGTTGGTCACATATTATACATTATATACTAATATTGAAAGTATAAGTTTACTTAGGAAGGAAGAGAGAGAGTACCCAGCTTAAGTGATGCTGTTCAAATTTAACAGTTGGAGCTCTGAGAACTATTACTACAACTACAGAAATCTCTTCCCAAAGTATAAAGTTTTACCTTCTTTGTTTAAAACAAAGAGCAGAAACCTATGTAAAAAAAGTGATAGTTCATCAAATATCATTTCTCTTGATTTTTCTATTTAAGCTTTTTATATTTCATTTAGTAAACTGAAGATCGTACTTTCTTTAAAAAGAAATCTTATGAAAAAATTTAAATTAAGGAGATGATTAATAATGTGAACAAGCAAAATTAAATAGCACTTTAAACATCTGTTGGAACAATGAAATGCCTTACAAAAGTCAACAACTCAAGATTTATTTTCATTATAAAGAAGGGAAGGGAAAGCACAATGAGAAATAAAGAGAATAAGACAGCAATTGAAAAAGTATAAGATTTATCAAATCCATAAGCATACTACTAAGATAAAAGCAAGTCAGAGTAAAAGATGTTCTCATCAGAAAACAGATGACTACATGTTATAGCACCTGAGATTTATTTTGAAATACCTTGTATCTGTCATCTCCTACAATCTAGGTACATTGTATTTTACTTTGGTAGTATTTCTTCTTACCAAATACATAGGCTTCAAGAAAAAACAGAACCTATGATATCGCTTTTAACTTATTTGTAACAGTCTGCTTTTTTCTTGGAACATTCAGATAAAACTACGTTCAAACACTAAATGTAAATGTTACTGCATCCACATGATAGACATGCCTTTGGTTTAAGTTGGGTATCTAACTTTCATGCCCACATATTCCCACTAAGAAAGAGATTAAAATTACTTACTTTTCAAATAAATGTAGAACAAATTATGCTACTTTGTAGTTTAAAAATTAAGGTAAATCTATTATATGAGTTAGTAGTGATGATGTTAATATCTTTTTAAATTAAAAATGAGAAAAAACTGCATTTCATTGAATTTGGGGTAAAATAATAGAATCTTCTTTGAAGTTCAAATTTGATGTTCAACTTGAAGACTGTGATCAACAAAGGGTTTGCCCAACTAAAATAAGAAAAGTAACATTACAGTGAAGTAGATTGACTGTGAGATTGCTTTTCAGTTTCCTCGACAATATTGTTCAAATTCTCCTTGTTTGGTTCAGATGTGATTTCCATATTTGTTACTTCTGAAGGGCACATAGTTTGAAGTTCTGAAACATTTGTGCGTAGATAGTTTTTCTCTATTTGACTGTACATGTTAGCTACTGATTTTTCAAGTTCTGCTAAGTTTTTAACATGTTTGAGGATGCCTTTTGGTTCTCTCCGAGGGTCTGTTTTACACACTGTTGTTGCTGATAGCTGTGTTATAGAGGACTTAATTTCCTCGGCAGGCATCATATTGGTCGTGCATTTAACACCTGTTATACAGACACACTCTGTGGACAGAAATGAAGCTGAAGGAGGTGGGGGGCAAGGAATAGAAGGAGGTGGTGGAGGAAGAGTTGGAAATGGAGGTAGAAGTGGTGGAGTTGGGGGACCAGAAGTTGAAATGGAAAGTGGAAAAAATGTAGAAGGAGGAAGAGGAAGAGGGATAGAAGGAGGAGAGGGAGGAGGACAAAAAAGAGAAAAAGGAGAAATGTCAGGAGGAGGAGCAAGAGGAGCAGGAGCAGGAGGAGGAGAAGGAGGAGAAATAGGAGGAGTAGGAGGGGGACAGGCAGAAGGAGAGATGTTTGGTGGATGGGCAAAATTTTCAAAAATATTTCTTTCAGTTTCAACAGTTAACATACAAATAGGTGTCTCTCTCCTAGAGAGTGAAGAATTTAAAACACAAGGCCTTGAAGGAGAAAGTTCCAAGGAACACTCAGCAGGAGAAGTGATGACATTAGGTTCTGATTTGAGTTCCACAGTTCTTGAAACAGTTGGCAAAGTGGAGAATGAGAAGTGAGGCCTGGGAAAGCAAAATGAAGAGTCTGAAGAGAGAGATTTCAACTGTTCTGTTCCTTTTATAATCAGTGTTTCACCTTGCCTTATTTCCTCTTTCTCTGTCAAATTTGCCTCTTCAGTTGTAAGCAATGGATTGCTGCTACCTCTTTTGTTTGTACAGATTCCAGTGTTTTCATTTTCAGCTTTCTGCCTGGTGCCTTGCCACTGCTGCAGATCTATGATCTCTGGTCTATTTGGAACTTTCCTCATCAGCCTCCTGGGTAAGCTGACTGACTGACTCCACAGCCTCTGTATCTTTTCTCTTGGGCCCCTCAGAGACTTACTCTTGGCTTGTATTTTGGGTAAAAATGGGTCTACAAAATCTGTTCTCAGGGAAATGTCTGAATTTGTTGATACTTGACTTATGTTTTCCCGATAAAGGGGATTATGGGCACTTAAGGCATCCTCATCAGATAGAAATGTGAATGTTCTTGCAGACTTCGGTTTGTTGCTCTTAAGTGATCCGTCTACATGAGCTGCCTTGTGAGCCTCAATAGTATTGGAAGAAAAGGGCATCACAACTTGTTGATGTTTGCTGTCTTCTGAGACTGAGTGATTTCCCCTGCTTTGTTGAAAATGGTAGAGAAGGAAAAGACTTGAAAGAAAAGAAGATAATGAAATGTGAGGAAACAAGTTGTGACACAGCTTTCATGAGAAAGATGTTTTTATGGCTCTCATTACTATTAAATACTTAGAAACATCAAAGGCCAAACAACACTAACCTAAGCAAGACATTATTTTAAGTCCCTGGTCTCAGAAAGGCAGGGAAGAAAAATCTTAGAGTTGTGAGTAGAATGAGAAATGTAAATGAAAAAAACAAGTACTCATCTCTAGATTATTTTGGAAGAGTATTTTTTGTTTTTGTTTTTCTCAGTTAGTGTGATACAGCAAAGCATCCATGTCCACACATAACAGTCCCCTTATGCACAAATCACACTTCTTCCCATTGCAGAATACCATCAAAGCTACCAACTTCGTATCTTTACCTTGCCTGAGGATGCTCAGGGCTGCCTGTTATGCATAGAAGATCCTTAGCTGTATCTGATTCAGTACCTGTCCCTTATCTCTCATGTCAGTACTTCTGTCCTAGAGCCAAAAGTAATGTCCTCTCTGAGCCAACATGTGGAATATCCTGTTCTTCAAATTAAGAGAATGGAAATCACCAAGGACAGATGGGAGTTTGTCTCACAGAGTTCAAAAATCACAGTTGAGAAACTGAATGTGCACTAGAAATGTGGCACAGTTTTTCTTCTGTTTAAATTTTTTGCTTAATTAGTTTTAAAACCTTATACATAATACCAAACAGAAAAATTTGTTTTAAAACATGAATAGTACTAATCAGAAAAGGTGTTGTCAGTAATTTCTTAGACTGATCTGGATCAAATTTTAATTAAAGCTCACCTTAACAAAAAGATTGATGCTAAAAAAAAAAAATCACTTTGATATCACTGAAAGGCTTACTTATGCATGGAAACTGAATCATAGGTAGCTGTGAGTCATAAATAAATTTATATACATCAAAGATCACAAATTAAATGGCTCTAAGGAAAGCATCTGGACCCTTCTCCCAGGAATGTTGGCTGATAGGTGGTTCTGAATAGTCTCTCATTAGGTTTTACTCTCCAAGCCAAAACAGAATAACATTTATTTTAGTTACTGTTTAATATTTACCCACTCAGCAGGAATGAAATAAAAAAGATATATTCTGAATAGAAATTAAATAGCCATATTGAAAAATTAGGGTGATAGGAAACAAAATAATAAAGCCACAGTTGTTAATGTGTCTTTTGGCAAAGCTACGAACTGTAAGAAACAATTCACACAGGTAGACCTGGAGCATCAAGCCTACTTGAACAACAAAGAAAATGCAGACAATTTGGACTAAATGAGAGCAAACACTTTTACTCTTCGAATCTTGAAAAGTATTTTTCAAATATGGCACGAACAACTGGGCTTGATATTATATACTAGTTGTTTTTATATGCATTTGTTCTTGGTTTCATTTCTCTTGGAAAAACACCCGAAGGATATAACAATATCACATCACTTTGACTAAAAGAAATATATAAATAGATTTCTATTTATAGATTTGTAAATTTTAGGTTCTTAAAATTTAAGAATTTTTAAAAACTAATTTTAAAAACTTTAAAAAAAGGAGAATTTTGAAACTCCTTTCAGTGGGCACAGGTACTATCACAGGGAACACAGTTTTAAGCTCATGCCATCAAAAGGAAATTGGGTGTGGAAGACAAAGCTTTTCTTTTAAAAGTAAGCGAGTCTGTGGCAAAAGGTGAAGATCATTGTATTTACAGTACAACAGCATTTTAATCTATTCTATCGTATCTATTTTCTAATGCTCTTCTATTAAAGTGATATTGTTTACTTACTTATGCCTATGTATCCACAGGTGAGAAACAGAAAACATGTGATAGAAAAAAAGAAGTTTTAACTATAGTTAATTTAAAACAATTCTGAAAATACGAGCAGGAACTTGCTTTAAATAATTAGTATGTATATCAAAAAAATAAAAGGCATGTTTTTATACTTTGTTATTATTCATAAGAATGACATTTAATAATATATTAGATGAAATCAAATGACATTATTTGAATTTCTTTTCACAGAAAATTATATCTAATAAAATCTGTTTACTACATATAGGTAAAATTCACTTCTATTAAACCCGGATGATGCCAATCCAAAAATAAAAATTTTAAATGAGAGTTTAAAAATTGCTTCTATGTCCTAACTCTGTAAAACTGGTTAATGCACACTGACTTTTAAAGTAGATAAATTTTGTTTTGAAGAAAGTAAATATACAACTACTATAAAGACAATTACAAAGTAATTATAGAATTCATATGAAGTTATTACTTTGTGAAGTATTTTTTTCCAAAATGATCTTTGATTTTGTTATTTTTAAAATAAATAATTGATAATAATTCATTTGAAGTGAATTCATTTTCTAGTAACTTATGCTTAGAATTCCTGTAAAAAGTTCTTGGATAGGTTAAACATTTCCTAAAGATACGATAATTACATATGTAGAACTTAAGCTATTTCAATGAATACATATATTACAATTGCAAAATCTAGTGAGCCTACTACAATTGTTCAAGTAAAAATAATCTTAGGTGTTGCTATTTGAAAATTACTACCATCAAATTATACTGATTCCAGATGATGTTATAGTATACCTGTTCTTATTAATTTAAAATGAATATATAATTCATTAATGTCACATATAAACACACTTAACTTTATACATAGTACTTTTTTAGCTTCTAAAGATCTTTGCTTGAGAGAGGTCATTAACATAATCAAATAGAATCAAATCATATTGGCTCAATTCCTACATTCACCAATAATTACAAAAGAAACAATCAGTTTTCAACTTACGAAAAAAGTGAAAGTATATATCTAAAGCATGAACCCTGTATTATGTTGTTATCTTGGAAACAGAATCATGCTTTAACCTATTATAAATTTAGATTATGTGATAAAATAATAGCATTAAGATCAATTTTAACATTCATGACTATCCTAAACAAAACCTTGTATAACATTATTGATATGGTAAGTAACCTCAATACATTTGTTTAAAACCAGTTTTTCCATTACCAGGTCAATTTCATGATTTTTGAGACTTGTTTTATTCCTACTAGTAACTGCTACGAATGTCACATGTAAGAACATGTTATAGTCCTTCTACTCCACCAAATACCAGTTAATAAAAGGTTTTCTGGATTTAATTGTCATATTCAAAATTGTACAATATTCTTGGTTGTTTTACATATCATGTCCAAAAGTAGTTATTCTTGAATTTTTAAAATACTGACAAACTGAACATCACCATAAGGAATCCAATTATGAGGGTAGCATCATTATACAAGCAGCTGTAAGGTCTTTTAACAGTTACCAATGTCTTTCAAAAATGTATGATTTTTAAATTGACTACAAATTTCAAATCGTGCAGGAGAAATGTTCAGTAATCACAGCAGTCTGACAGTAATATAGTGAAAAAAGTATTTTCTAAGTAGTTCGGAATTTAATACAGAAATTCTTTATTTTCATGAGATTTTAATTTCTAAATTAGTTTCTTGTAACGTCCTAAAAGTAGTTTCTTAGAAAATACTATGATTTTAAACCATAGAATTTGGTTTTGATTACCAAATAGGGATCGGTTTGGATACCTAATTGGGATTACTATTTTATGATTGTGCTTTATTTCTCTCATCTCCCACGCAAAAATATATTTTCAGAATCTATTTATATATTTATACATATATATACATACGTACTATAGATATGTAAAAATGCATGACCCTGAGGATTGAGATATTAAATATTATACTCAAGCTATAAATCTGCAATTGTCTCCTGAAGTTGAATTCTACTTTTCTCTTAGCTTTCTTTAATTTCTTGTTTGGTTTTGGCTATTATTTTTCAACCTAACTTTTCTTAGATTCTCGTCTTAACAAATTTTCTCTTTAAAATACCAGAATAAAATAGTCCATGTAGGCATTTCCACATCAGATTGAAATTAAATACTCACCACACAACATTCAGTAAAACCCAACTACTTCTCAGAGTTCCTGAACGGTCTACTTACATTGAGCTGTCTCCAAGTTCTTCATAGAGATGCGCACCTGGTGGAGGCGGCGGCGGCGGCGGGGGCGCTGCCACTGGTGCAGGGGCCGGCGCTGCTGGTTTAGCCGCGGGTAACGCGGCCTGAATTCGTGCAGTCTTTGTGCACTCAGCTTGACGTCTTGGATAAAGTAAGGATGGCTTGTAAAACTCAGTTTAGAAATCATAATGCTTATCAATAAGCTACCTTTTAATAATGGGGTCCAGTTATCAGAGGAACCCACTAAAATTCTTTTACACAAACAATTCCATTTATACACCGATATAATTACATCCCCACAGGGTATCATTTGCATATAATCCCTGCTTTGTTCTTGAAAATAGTTATCTCTTGAATAAGGGGTAGAATTCAGCAGACATATTTACAAATTAAATTAAATGATAATATTAAAAAGAGAAAGCAAAATGTTTATTAAAATGGGATGGATAATTGGTAGTTGTTTAATGAATCTGTTTCATAAGATGAGGCATATTAAAGATAGATAATTTTTATTTATTATTTGTCTAAGTTATTTTATTTGAAATGATTTGAAACATTTTTGACGTTATTTCACAGAGGCGGTACACACATGTACAAGGGAAATTTGGTTAGCTTGTATATCCTTTAAGATTCCTAGTAGTGCCCAGGCCGTGCACCGTGGCTCATGCCTGTAATCCCAGCACTTTGGGAGGCCGAGGCGGATGGATCACTTAAGGTCAGGAGTTTGAGACCAGCCTGACCAACATGGAGAAATCCCATCTCTACTAAAAATACAAAATTAGCTGGGTGTGGTGGCACGTGCTTGTAATCCCAGCTACTCGGGAGGCTGAGGCAGGAGAATCGCTTCAACCCGGGAGGCCCAGGTTGCAGTCACCCGAGATCGCACCATTGCACTCCAGACTGGGCAACAAGAGCAAAAACACCGTCGACACGATAAGATATAAGATAAGATAAGATAAGATAAGATGTGAGATAAAAAATAAAATAAAATAAAATAAAATAAATAAAGATTCCTAGGAATGCCTGTGAGTCTCATGTTACAGCTACACTGCTGTTTTTGGATTTCCTGGACACCGATTAATTTTTTCCTCAAAACCAAGATGTTACAGGATGGAAGCTATAGGCAAACTACCTTTTTCACATTTACGCAAGTTATGTCCAATTGTCTAAAATCAGCTCTATTCTATATATATATCAAACCAAAAAATAAACTATTATAAATGCAAAACAAAGGAATAATATGTGGTTCTGAGCAGGCTGACTTGATTGATAAAATCTCGGGTTTCTCTTTTCCTATTACATGAAAAGGATGTGTAAAATGTTAATTATACTTACACTTTAAACCTGTTTGGGAAAGCAATGAGTAAGAAAAATAGAAAGCTGCGTTAGAAATATTGCATTAATAACATTTTAACATCTGATTTGTTCTAAATAATGAAAAATTTATAGGTTAAATTCATAATGACAGAGTTAATGACAGACTAAGAAAACTAAGCATATCAATTCGAAAGGTGAAAATAGTATTATTATCATTAGAGTTATTAAAGCCATTAAAATATCCATTACAGAAAAATAAAGAAATGAACTACATGGAATAAGAAAACTGGATTGAAATGTAAATATGAGAATTTCAACTCTAGTAGAAAGATGGAATATTAAAGATGACCTGATTTTTATAATTGGCTTCTTGGTCTACCCTGCTTGAAGAATACTACAGGAATGGAGTCAGGTAGCAAGCCCCGGTTATACTCTTGGCTTCACTTTGAAGCTGAAGCTAGAATTGGAAGGTCCTACTCTTGGGTAATAAATTTATGACAGTTTTTACATATTTGCTTTTTAGTTTCCATTCATAGAAAAGTTCAAAGGCATATCATTATATAAAATAATAGCTGTTCATTCTTACCTTATTTGCAAGCAAATATCAAGGGACAATTGTTAGGCTTTAAATATTAGAATTTTACTTTGCTATGTAAGCAGAGAAAAACTCATTTTGTTTAATTATGTTAATCTATAAAAAGCAGTAACATAAATAAATTCATATGGTATTGAGCTGATTATCAAACTAAAGGATAATTAAATAATGCATCTATAAATTATTTAAATATTAAACATCTTAAGTTTTTGTTACATTTCAGATGACCGTGTATACCATCCAGAGTGCTTCAGTTTTGATCATTGCATAGTGTGCCAAATATAAGAATTTTTCTCACTGATTTTATTGCTAGCAGGATATAATAAAGCTCCTTTGGAAAACAGTTAAGTGTAAAAGGATAACTGGTAAGACGGAATGGATTTAACATGATAATTAATAATGGGCTGATGGCTTAAAATTTTAAAATAATTTGTTCAGTATTAATTTTGTTCATCAGCTTTAGATTTAGCATATCAATTGATTGGTTAAGGATACATTAAGCTCCAATATATCAACCCTAATTCTATATTTGCAACTTCACATTGCTTTTGTGGTAAGAAATATTTCTGTAGTTTCAGGTTGGAATTACTTGAAAAGTCATGACCTGCCTGCAAAATATTAAAGGGATGGAGTCATGTGGCAAGCCCTAGTTATACTCTTGGCCTCACTAAGAAACCGAAGCTAGAATTGGAAGGTCCCACTTCTGGGTAATAAATTCATGATACTTGTTTTCATATTTGCTTTTTAGTTTCCATTCATAGCAAAGTTCATGCAGAGCATACTTTTGAATTTCAGATTGGAATTACTTTACCTTACTGAATTCACAAGAAAATTTTAAGTATTTGAGAACAAAGACGACAGTTTAAGAATACATAAGGACTATTGGCTGGGCGCGGTGGCTCACACCTGTAATCCCAGCACTTTGGGAGGCCAAGGTGGGCGGATCACAAGGTTAGGAGTTGGAGACCAGCCTGACCAACATGGTGAAACCCCATCTCTACTAAAAATACAAAAAGTAGCCGGGTATGGTGGCGCATGCCTGTAATCCCAGCTACTTGGAAGGCTGACACAGGAGAATTGCTTGAACCTGGGAGGCGGAGGTTGCAGTGAGCTGAGATCACACCACTGCACTCCAGCTAGGCAACAGAGCCAGACTAGGAAAAAAAAAAAAAAAGTAAAGAATACATAAAGACTATTTTAGTATTTCCTCTGTAGGTAGTTTAAATGATGAATAGCAGTTCTACCATTATTTCTTATTGTTTATTACATAAAGTAATTTACATAATTTATTATTCCTGTCTGCTAATTTTTTTTTGTGGTACACTCAGGGCTACGTCTCTTCTTAATCAGCTCCCCAATTTTTTCAAGTCATTGTCAATAGAAATATACTTAAAATGTGTGGCTCTCTATCACAAAGCTTCCCCAGACCTAGTGTCAGACAAAGAATATATTACTAACCTACTTCAAATATGGATGTTTAACTTAGTGATAATTACTTGACTACTGTAGATAAGTTAAATACAATTTTAAAATATGGATATTGTCAATGGATTCACTTGACTGCAGGAACCAGAAAAATTAAGAGCCTGCACAGCCAGAACATGATGTCAAATATTACACTAAAAACTCTGGCAAAGCACCCAGGAAGGAAGAGACCACATCGAAAATTACATCTTATATGCTATGATTTTATAATGCTTTTGCTAACACTGTGATCATTTGCACAAAGGCACATTTAACAGTTTGGATAAAAAGCTATCATGACAATGTCACGAGGTTATTGACCTTCCCTTGGAGCTGGGCAGAGTGGGTATCTGCATGTGACATTCCATTGCTTTTATCCCAGGATACCTGTTACCTTCTCTCCCGAGTTGGCTCTTAAACAAAAGAAGAGCATAAACAAAGTCACAGGAACTAAGGTGATATTTCTATTGAAAGAGACCATATCAGACTCACAGGAATACTGGGCCATCAGTGAAAAATGTACTGGGAGTTTGGACTGTTTTCCTTTTGAAGAAAATCATTTGGTACGAGACAGATAAAGCAATCTCAGAGTAGTTGCAGCATCAGTATTTTACAACGCAAAGCCATGTTACCAGACATGGTTTTCCGCAATGACTTCTTAGGAACTATCCATGTTTACCATCCTTGAATACTTACTGTCTGTAGCTGACCAAAACCACCAAGATGGCAGGAATGCAGCAGAGGATGATGATGAAGGCCAGAGCCAACAAGGCCCCTTCTGTGTATCCTAGACTCTCTCCTCTCTTTTTAATGCTGGTCACTGCCTCTGGAGTCCGGATCTCCAGAATGCGTCCTCCTTCTCCATAATATGGCTGAAAGTCTTTATTGATATCAAGCAGTTTGCCATCCAAAAATCTTTATTGTTAAATAAATAGTAAAATTAATGATGCTAGCAGAGAAAGAACATTTTAAAAATAAAATCTCTTTTGGTGAGATCTTTTAAAATTTTCTGTAATTGAAACACAAGCTGAGTCGGAAGTCTCATGAATAATAAGAAAAGCATATATAAAAAGCATGAGCAATAAAGAAGAGTAATTACACATTTGTATATAAATATCAAAAATACTTAAAAACACAGCTCTTACTTGCTATGCTTATAGACTTAAAAAATCTAATTATCAGTATCATTAAGCTTAATATTACTGTGTCAAAATAATTTAACAAGATTTTAGATGGAATAAAGTATAATATCCTAAATTATATACCATAGTTTAACATTATATTTATGCATTTCATTATTTGGGTCCTTAGAATAAGCCTGTAAAGATCGAACATTACAATACTGATTTATTGCAGGCCAAAAAGCTATACAGTTACAAAAACAAATCTTAGGCACCCAACTAAGTTTTCAGACTCAAATTCTGTATTTGTTTGCCATAACGCCATCTTAAATGTAAACATTCTCAAGTTTCAAACCAAAACAATGTTTTATGGTCAAAGGGTGAAGACATTTAAAAAGCCTTTCTGCCTAGGAAAAAAAGACTAAATAAATGATGCAGGTAGTATATCGGTGTTGTAAGAATGACAGGAAGTGGTAGTCAATGCAGTTCCTTCCTCTAAATAATGCAATTCCAACTACGAATCTTGAATTGTGGAAGAGAATCAAGGAATAATTGTTCCTAATCTGATGAGACTGAAAAATTTTGTTATGTATTTAATGTCATAATTAGCAGGGTTTTTTTTTTTTTAATAATTCCTTGGGAACTTTTGAGCAGTCCCTTATAAGCTCTACATATTGATGCAACAATTGTGTTTTTAATACAATTAAATAGACCATAAAGGTCAAATGTCTTATTATAGAACATTGGCAAACAAAAATAGTTCAAGAAAAATATAATTAATCATAGTCCCATGATCTACAGACAACTATAATCACTGCTAACATCTTGGTATATTTAAGTATAATCTTTTTTTTTTTGGAGGGGTGGTATTAAATATTTTATATACTTGATTATACTGCATATATAAAGTGCTTATGTTGAAAAATACAGAAAACACAAAAAAAGCAAAAGAAAAAATTAAAATGGTCCTAAATTTCACTATCAAAATATAATCAATGCCATGCTTATACACTTTTTCAGTCTATTTTATGCCCTTTTGAAGCTTTTAATTTTAATATTCTCAGTGACCACACTGATTTTAAATCCCGTTAACACACTGTTCATTGCTTAAAAATATAAGTGCCTGGTATTACATATGAATTCCATCACATATAGAACTCATAAACTAATTCATATCACATATGTGGCAATTAGAATGCTTTTTTGCTTTTTTTTTAAATAGATAATGCTTTTATAGATTAAAAACGTACTTTTTATAGCAATTTTCCAAGCTCATTGTTACACGTTAAAAGAAAATAAAAACTTAGCCATTTTTATGATTACTAGAAATAGAATAGTAAAACTTTTTGTTTGAATTGTTAATCAGATAAAGGAAGAGATTCTAAATGAGGCGTAGATCAAGAATTGCTTCACAGGAACTATATTATTAAAACTAGGAAGAATCAGATCCAGAAGAGGATCATTAATTTAAGGGAAGAATATAACCCCTAAAATGTGGAGTTCAGTTGACAGATCAAAATTCTGTTGGATTCCTGGATTTCATATCCAAACTTTCTAAAGTAAGATTTGTTAGTCTTTTACACTACAACAGCCCTATTACTTACTTATTTTCACTTATCAGTGTGATGTCATAAGCAATTTTTTTAGTAGAATAATGGATCACTTTTGAATCCACACCTGATCTAGACTATCTTTCGTCCACTTTGTGTATTTAAAACAACTTCCCTGGGTAAAAATTCTTGAGTCATAACATTATCCCTTACAAAACAGTGAATTTGGTTCCCTTGCCTTTTGTCATTTTATCATGCAAATGACATACGCAGGGCTTACCTAATTTTTGTTCCTTTATGAGTAAGATATTTTTATATCTGTTTCAGTGATTTTTAAACATATTCAGTATTCAGATACTATTCAAAGAAACATGGCTACCTTTTCATTGATTTTTGCCTGTAATATAATAAACTATTTAATTCTTTTTTTTTTTTATTTTTTGCTTCTGTTATACATACTACAATTTTAACCTCAGAAATAACTATTATCAGGTTGTATTTTAATTGTCCTATAAATATATTTTGATCTCTTTGATTACTTATATCTTTTTTCCTTTTTCTTAATATTGCATAAGCTTTCAATGGATACACTTCATGTTGCCAATTTAGTTTTCACATGTCTTCTCATTTCAGGAAAGATTGAATCCAGGTGCTCAGTTGATTTTAGAAGATAAAATTTAATTTATAAATTAGGCACAGTAAGATATTAACAGCAATAACGAATAACAAAGATAGAACAATTATAGAACTATAGTGTAATAAAAGTTATGCAAATGTGGTTTCTGTCTGTCTCTGTCAATATCTTATTGTATTATACCACTGGTAACTGAATCTGAAGAAAGCAAAACCACAGAAGAGGGTTAACTACTATACTCCAGTTGGACTGAGGGGAAGGCACTTGATTAAAGACTGCCACCATGTAGGAAAGAGTCAATTCTCACAAGAGAAGGTGAAGTTCTTTTACCAGAAACAAGAGAAGAATTCAGACTGTGTAAAACACACACACCATTTCACCAATCCATACCACTCTGTTTTCTACTAAAAATGTTAAACTGTTTTCCAATGGTTTCTGTAGGAGAAAACTTCCAGAGTTATATATTCTCCCTCTGGGTCATTAGGTTGTTATTTCCTGATTTTCCATATTTATCTTGTTTGCTGATCCCGTTTATCCACTGCTTACTTATCTTAAAAAATAGATAGATCTATCCAAATCCAGCATCAACACAGAAACGTGGTTTTTTTCTCGTCATTTTTATCTCAGTGTACTCAGTTACTGTATGCAAACCTCTTGTAATTCTAAGGGCAAGGTATACAGGTCCCTTCCCAGGATGTAGCCAACATGAATTGATTACTGTTATGTTATCCTGAGATGAGATAAGTTGCTAAACTAATGTCATGTCTTATTATTTTCTCAAGCACATGCAAACATGTATTTCTTCCTCCATTGGTGGATATGGGGCTAATGTTGTGTTACTCAGCATACAATATATAATCAATAGTCCACCCTGCATGTCACCTTCATGACTGATTACCTTGATGATGCTGATTTTGATACTGCAATGTACATATGAATGTAGAAATAAGTAAAGGAGGAGCAGGAGATTGTACTCCATATAGTAGAGGGACAACTGCCTATTTGCTTTGTAGGTACACAATTTAGGCTTACAGAGTGGGCAATGGTTAACGTATCTACCCACATTCATTGCACTGCGTAAGATTGTTCTGCTTAATCAAGAAAATCGTGGTTAGATCATCAACTATTTTCTTTTCACAGTTCCATAACTGTTTAACTAGATTCTAATAATTAGCATTCCATTGATTTGGATTTTCAGTGTTTTGAATTTTTACGTGTATTTTTTTTTTTACTTAGAACATGGAAAGATGCTTTATCAGAGTTTGGTAATCAGATACTGTTTAAGGTCTAAGTGTGTTTTTAAACATTGTGGTTTTAAAGGCAGTGTATAGAGTCTAGAGTCTTTTTCTGCCTTCTCCATCTTTCTCTTACTATTTGGACATACTATTTTTAAATAGGCTGGATATAAGACAGATACACAAGCTAAAATGTATTTGCTTATTTTTAAATTTTAATTAAACTATATTTTAAAGTAATATGTTCTGTTTTGTGTAGAATGCAGAAAACCACAAGAGAATATGGCTATTAACAGCAACAACAAAATGACAAAAAATGCCAGGTAATACTAAAATCATAAATTTCCTTGAGCTGAATTCAAAATGTGAGCCAAAAAAACCCCCAAATTCTACTGAGTGACAATTAGGATAATTTCAAGGTGAGATGAGACCATATACATTGTTTCACCTTTGGCAGAACAGGTTAAAAGTGGCCGCCCTAGGCTGGGCACAGTGGCTCATGCCTGTAATCTCAACACTTTGGGAGGCTGAGGTGGGAGGATTACTTGAGCTCAGGAGTTTGACACCCGGCTGGGCAATAAAGTGAGACTGTGTCTCTACAAAACAAAACAAAACAGCGAAAATTGTAATAAATAAGGTTAGCATTATAGATACCCACAAACACAAGGGGAGTCTCCACTCATTCAAAAACTTGTTTGCATAGATTTCTTTAAGATAGATTGGGGGACAAGGCAGGACACAGGAGAATATTCCTTCATGGTATAAGAATAAGAAAAAAATCAGCTAAGACTGGTGCACAGGCAGAAACTCTTATGCAATTCCCCAGACCTTTATGTCATATGAAAGAAGGACGGTAAGTATTATAGGGAAGAGGAGTAAGTGTGCCCATTCCTGGTGCTCAGGCAAAGGTCTACTGCTTCTGGAAAAGAGGTATAAGCAAAAATCCCCTACCCCTGGGGGAGGAGCTGGAAGTCCTCTTAGGCCTAAGATCCTGTACCACTACAAAGTAGAGGTCTACTGTGGATTGAGAAGGGGCAGAAAATTCTCTTGCACCCAAGATCCCCATAAATGTGAAGCAGAGGATGGCTGCCATGATGCCATAAGAAAGAGGGGGAAAAAAACTTGAGAAAGCCCACACCAGGGCTTACACATGCAGGCTGTACAAGGAGAACAGAGGAACCCCTATTCCATGCTCTATCTCTTCCTTATAAGAGTGGAACGCAGCAAGAAGGAGGAGCAGTTAACCTTGTGGGACAGATCAGAGTGTGGACAGAACCTCTTCTGTGGCACAAGCATGTAGAGAACACTGAGAACTGAGGACTGAGTAAGAAGACTGAGAAAATCCTACAGCATGCAGTCTCTATTCTAAGAATGAATTGATACCATTCCACCAATAGAAGAATTGGAAGCTTTTGGCACAGTGGAAGTAACAATTGCAACAGCAAAATCCAAATAATTCCTGAATAGCTTTACTCAACAGAGTAAATGCCTGTAATGTCCATTTACAGGCGTAAACTCTATTTACCTCACTTCTTACTGTTCTTCCATACCATGTCTGGCATTCAACCAAGTAGGACACAAAAAGGCTACAAAATATAAAACAACCATTTTCAAGAAATGAAGTAACAGAGCCAGATAGAGATAACCCAGATATTGGAACTATCAGACAGGAACTTTGATTGAAACACATTACAGAATAGCAGAAAGCACAAATATGCCTGACGCGATGGAGAAATTCAGTAGAGTGGTGGAAATAAGAAATAACCTAATAGAAATGCTAGAAATATCTTTCTGAAAAGATAACAAGATGAAGAATTTCTTCAGTGTGCTCATCAATAGGCTAACACAGATGAATCAGTGAATTTAAAAATAGGGCAGTAAATATTATTCACACTAAAATACAAAGAAAAAACTGTGTGTGTATATGTGTGGGGGAGGGGAGCAGAGTCAGAACAGAAAAAAAGTTATGAGAAAAAGCAAATTATAATTGGAATCCCAGAAAAGGAATAAAGGGAAAGTGGGCATAAGAAACATTAGAAAAAATGTCTGAGAATATTCCAGAAATAAAAAAGCAAAAAACTCAAAATAAAACCAACCAAAAATGCAGCTCCAAAGAGTTGAGAACTACAAGGATAAAAAAGCAGGATAAGAGTAATATATAATTATTGCAGAAATCTAAGCAATTCAGGTAACCAAAAATAAAAAAATAAAATACCAATAAGCTTGCCAAACAAGTTATTAACATGTCACTAAAAGTCATTCCAGTCCTCTCTATGCATTTATGAGCTTTGTTATTTTTGATTGTCAAAATCTTTTTTTCAAATCAAAGTAAGTTCCCAGGACAAATTGTTATTATTATGATTTCTAATCCTTTGACCTGAGAACTCCAATATCCTCAGAAGCTTAGATTTTAAGATGAAAGGAAATTGAGAGAATACTTCCATTGACCTGAACAGGCATCTTAAGGTTCTAGTACATTTATTCAGTGTTAAAAACTAAATAATCAATAACTCTCACAACTACAGAATAGATACCAATACTTAGGCATTATCAACCTTGGAACACACACACTATACACACACACACACACGTATATGTATGTGTATACAATTTTATTATAAAATCTTTCAAGAAATAATTCTAGAGTTTCGAATAGACCAGTGACTCTAAGCTTATTGTAATACTTCAAGGTGAAGACTGCTAAGGCAAAATTTTCATATTTCATAGCTATTCTATCTTTTCTTCAATATAAAAATTTATTTTATGATTTATATATATTCTCCGTTTTTTCCTTGCCTGCTGGCTATGATAGTTATTTTATTGAATTTAGATGTTTACTGTCCATAATATAATTTGGGTTTGGGAAAACTTATTTAGAATTAAAGGTGTTGATCTTGTATTTCATGGTGTCAGTTGAAACCCAAGTGGCTTTTTTCCCCCAAATATTTAATCACTAGGAGGTTTGCCAGTTAAATTCGAATTCTAATCACCATTATTTTACTCTTTAAAGTTAGCCCAAATATAATACATATTTTTATATTCAGGTAAAAACACGCTAAACTCAATCAATCATGAAATTTAAAAACAAAACTAATGTATGCAAAAACCAGAGAATGCAGGTAGATTCACATAAAAAAGAAATGTGTTAATTTTCTGACAATTAATGGAAAGAATATATGAATTACTTTGAAAGTTTATCCCTAAATCAACTTTTTAAATTAATAAAACTTACAAAAAATTGGCTTGGTAGATCTAAATGTTGCTTCATTTTGGTGGTGAGTATAAAACCAGAGTGAGAGCTATTACTTCATTCATCTATATTTCCTCCACAATTAGTGTCCTCTTTTGTACATGGCCCAAATATCCATTAAAAATGAATTGATGAGGCCGGGCGCAGTGGCTCACGCCTGTAATCCCAGCACTTTGGGAGGCCGAGGCGGGCGAATCACGAGGTCAGAAGATCGAGACCATCCTGGCTAACATGGTGAAACCCTGTCTCTACTAAAAATACAAAAAAATTAGCTGGGCATGGTGGTGGGGGCCTGTAGTCCCAGCTAGTCGGGAGGCTGAGGCAGGAGAATGGCGTGAACCCGGGAGGCGGAGCTTGCAGTGAGCTGAGATCGTGCCACTGCACTCCAGACTGGGCGACAGAGTGAGACTCTGTCTCAAAAAAAAAAAAAAGAAAAGAAAAAAAAAATGATGAGTAACATATTAAATAACTGTTTTTAAAAAAATTTTGGCTGATATTAAATCGTTATTTTATTATTGCCAAAATAGAAGTGATGAAATTTTGTTGATGAACACATTTAAAATAAAACTAAATTTAGAATGTATTAATTTTAATAAAAATTGAATAAATAGGTATTTACAAAATAAATAAATCTACATACACATAATATAGATATATTTGTAAAGGTGTATATGGATATATTTATATGCTGTTTAAAAAGTATAGACAAATAAAACTAAATTATGATGTTTCACTTATAGAGTTTGGCATGACAGTATATACAGGCACATATAAGCTATTATGATTGTATATCAATATATATTTTTAACTAAAAATGTTTCATTTAGATAGAATTTCATTCCAAGACCCTGTTGGACACTAGGTGTCACTAGAGTAAAGAAAAATCTGTTAACAATTTTTTTTTTTTTTAAGTATTCAAGTGTGCTCGAATAACATCCAAAGAAAGTAAGTAGCAGGATTTTGTTTAAGATTGTGCATTTTATTTATTTTTAGGATTTATAACTCAAATATTTAAGTTCATGCTAGGATAAATTTCACATACAGCATTAACTTAAATGGGAATGATTATCCCACCTGCTCTCCACCTCTAAGTTAAAGAAAAAAACAGATACTGGCTTTTGCTGATTTAGTAGACCTGTAAGAAAGCTGGATTTCTTCTTAAAATGCAAGCAGATGAAAATCATTGCAGAAAAACTGCCACTTTAAGAATCTGTGCTTTCCTCACAAATAGCCAGGGCCCTTGAGCAAGAGTGCAGAGCTGGCAGCAGGTGACTTCAAGGAACTGTTCCTTGTTCATAAGTACAACAGGTCATTTGATGCCTATAAAGAAAATGGGCCCTCTGAAGTCACTGTAGCCCACACGTAGACCTGAAAACTTTTAGGCATGAGAACCCTAGGTATTGTTTCAGTTTCTTCGCTTACACTTCACTTTCAACAACTATTTGGTGGGTTTTAAACGTTAAGTATTTATAACCTCAAATCAGAAGCATCTATGGTTGCTATTGTAACCAAAGAGCTGTTACAGATAACACAAAACACTTACTTAAAAAGCTCATTTCTATCGATGGCTCTGTTGGTTTGGGGGTCGATTGCATAGACAGTCAAGTCACATTTGGTGTAATCTTCTAGGGAAAAGGCATCTCCATGTCGGCGAGCACCAATGGACTCCACTACAACCTTGGCACCAGGAATTTGATCCTGAACATAGCGATCCAAGATCCTATAAATCAAGCGAAGTACAAACATGACAGTCCAATGGGCTTTCTGGGGAAAAAAAAATTACTCTCAATTTGAAAAGACATTTAGTAATTGAAAAATGATGACAGCCTGGTTTTTGTTAATGTTTACTGAACATAAACCCTTGAAAAACATTCTCTATATTTTTTCAGCATTTAGCTCCCAATGATGCTAGAAGCTGAATAAGGTAGAAAAGGTCACCAACCATGTCCTATTTAACTTTAAGCTTTTTGAATTTATGATACCATTTGAGCTTTTACATGGCTCATGGGAAATGCCAAATATGCTGTACAAATAAAGCTGTCTATACTTTATAGGAGACATGGGGTCTTAGAACCCTTGACTTCACATGGTTGGTGTCATAAATTACATCTCCCACTAGAGTCTGTGACACATGACACGAAGCTATATGCTAAGTCGCAGGACTAGGATGCCTGTTTTCCCAAAGGTATAAAAATCCTTGCAGAATCACAGCAATGGGAGAATGTGGAGATATTTTGCAATGGAAGGATAACCACGTTAAGATAAAAATATGGCATGCAAATCTCAGACACTATTTAGGTGAATAAAAACAACATATACTATCTAGTATAAATTACTGATATTCAATTTAAAAAGCAGAGACAATGTTAATCAATAAATAATTTTCCCATCGCATTACTGGATTTTAATTGAAAGTATGAATTATTACCATTTCACAAATGTCCCATTCCTTATTAAAAACTTTATATTATTAATCCAAGTATATAAACATTAGGAACATATAATTCAATAATTATAGATGTTTAAATTTAAATAACTTAATTTTAATTACTATATATGATAAACATTCTAAAATTTATAGACTCTATGCTCTTTTTTGAGTCTATACTTGGAGGTTTTTTTGGGGGAGAAGGGCAATATATTCTCAAATTATTTTATACATCAGAAAATAACTTTTCCTTCTAATGCCACAATTGTCATATTTCTTGCTCTATTGAAAGTATATTGCCTTAAGAGTCTTGCATGTGCTTGGTTTGTCCTTGTTACTAGAATGATGAGGTTATAAACTTTGGAGGAAATGGCTCTACCAGTGCATGCCAGGAGACACTACCAATAACAGTGAAATGTTGGTTTGTTTGCTGGTTTTTAAATGTTTGTAACCCAGCACTGTTGAAATCTGTCTTATTGAAGATTCGTCACCACACCACGCCCACTGGTCTCTCGGCTTTGCAATTTCTTTTCTGATGATATTCTTGAAGTAGACTAAAGAAAAGATGATGTGGGAAAAAGGAGGAGGAACAAATTCACTTGGCAAATACCAGTTAATAGTTGAATGCCTGTAATTCCAGTTACTTGGGAGATGAGACAGAAGAATCGCTTGAAGCTGGGAGGCAGAGGTTGCAGTGACTCCAGCCTGGGCAACAGAGCAAGATTCTATCTCAAAAAAAAAAAAAAACAACCAAACTGGAAACCTGAAGATAATGGATGTACTCAGAGACATAGTCTAACATCATTTGGACTGTGCTTTTCGGATTTTTTTTCCTGAGAGATTTATGCCATTTAACAAAAATAAGGGGCCTCGGAGTCAAACCATATTATACTCTTGACATTTTGTAGGAGGCACAAACAATAATGATATAATATTGAGGAGCACAGAGGTTTGGCTTCAGTTTTGATTTCCTTTGCTTATCAATTGCATAACCTTAGACAAGTAATCTTAAACTCTCAAAGTCTCAGGTTTTTTTGTTTGTTTGTTTGTTGAGATGGAATCTCATTTGTCACCCAGGCTGGAGTGCAATGGGGCAATCTTGGCTAACTGCAACCTCCACCTCCTGGGTTCAAGGGATTCTCCTGTTTCATGCCTGGATTACAGGCAGGCACCACCACACCTGGCTAATTTTTGTATTTTTTAGTAGAGACAGTGTTTCACCATGTTGGTCAGGCTGATCTCAAATTCCTGACCTCAAGTGATCTGCCCGCCTCGGCCTTTCAAAGTGCTGGGATTACAGGTATGAGCATCATATCTGGCCATCTCTGTTTCCTTAAATAGAAAACAAGTAAATAATGTACCACATGGGGTTGAATGTGCATTCAATGAAATAAAGCTTTTACACAGTTCCTAGCACACAGTAACTATTCTATAAAATGAATATTATTTTTATTAATTTGACTTAAATATTTCCATTAATAAGCTTCTTCCTTGTCTCAAATTCATTCAAGACCTTTAACTAATTTGTGGAATTAATAGGAAAGTATATTTTTTCACTAGTATAATCAGTTCACAAATCAAAACACAAACAGGAGTACATAGTTAAATACAATGCAATAGGTGGCTGTCTCAATACTTTGTTCTAACGATTTATGCCTTCTCTGGTGCATTTTGGCATTGATTTGACATATTCCAAGGAAATCCTTCATATATGCATAGATTAATTGTGTGCCATCCTACAGTGAAGAAACAGATCTATTGTGCTTGGGTTCTTTTCTATTTCTCAGTGCAATACTGCAGACTCATGTCACTAAAAAAATTAGATGTGGAGGGGGAGGGGGGAGGGATTGCATTGGGATTTATACCTGATGTAAATGACAAGTTGATGGGTGCTGACGAGTTGATGGGTGCAGCACACCAACATGGCACAAGTATACATATGTAACAAACCTGCACGTTGTGCACATGTACCCTAGAACTTAAAGTATAATAATAAAAAAGAAAGAAAGAAAGAAAATGTGGCACATATACACCATGGAATACTATGCAGCCATAAAAAAGAATGAATTCATGTCCTTTGCGGGGACATGGATGAAGCTGGAAACCATCATTATGAGCAAACTATAGCAAGGACAGAAAACCAAACACCGCATGTTTTCCCTCATAGGTGGGAATTGAACATAAGAACACTTGGACACAGGATAGGAAACATCACACACTGAGGCCTGTTGTGGAGTGAGGGGATGGGGGAGGGATAGCATTAGGAGATATACCTAATGTAAATGACAAGTTAATGGGTGCAGCACACCAACATGGCACATGTATACATATGTAACAAACACGTTGTGCACATAAAAAAAAATTAGATGTGGAATAAAATATAACTGTACTAATATCTTCATGGTAGCAGGGAACAATGAAAAAAATAAATCTAAAAACAAATTATGTCATTTAAAACATGCAATAATGTCTTCACCTTGAGCACTTTTTTGTTAAACTTTTAAAGATCTTTTGGGATAAAGTCTATCTTATGATAAAAAGAGATATAGCCTAATCTTAACTACTTCTGTATCTTTTTCTTGTAAATTTATGTAAAACTAAATTTAATACCTTTTAAATGAGAACACATTTTGTAAAAATCTATCTTTTCACTTATTGTCTGTATCTATATACTAAATATTTTCTATATCTATATTCATTACCTATATGTACATAGATTTCCTTACATATATACCTATAGCCCCCCACACAAAGAAAAAGATATTTGCAATGATGTTTATCTAACCCGTAATATTTGTATCATACACACACATATCAAGAAAGATGTCCACAGTGATGTTTATATAATGTTAATAAGGCTTAGAGCTGGATGTTATGATTTTGAGTTTACCTTTTATAACTTTCTTCTTCATATATTATATTGCTTAAATTTCTTTATAATGGGAATAAAAGAACAATAGAGTTATATTTTAAAAAAATACATTTAACTCCCTATTTCCTCTCTAACTTCATGGTAAAATTCTTCATATAAATCTATATTTTCTAGTTTAAAAATGTAAAAAGTTAAATTGGATTCAGGACTGTGTCATAAAATTATAGCAAAACTCAGGCAAGTGTTAAGTAGGAAAATTTTCATTTATTCATTCCTTCAAAAGATGTTTATTGAATGCCTATCCTGGGCCAGATGCCATTCCATACACGTGGGATATATCAGTGAACAAAATACGATCTTTTGATGTACAAAAATCCACTCAAAATGGATTAAAAGCTTAAACATAAGACATGAAACTGTAAAACTAATAGTAGAAAATATTGGGAAAAGACTTCAGGACATTGGTGTGGGCAAAGATTTTGTAAGACTCCAAAGAAATATGAATTTTCCAATGAAAGCAAAAATAGGCAAATGGGATTACATTAGGCAGAAAAGCTTTTACACAGAAAATGAAACAATTGACAAAGTGAAGAGACAACCTACAGAATAAGAGAAAATATTTGCAAACTATCTAATCAACAAGAGATTAATAACCAGAATATATAAAGAACTCAACTGATAAAGACCAAATAATCCAATTTAAAAATGGGCCAAAGCCATCAGAGAAATGCAAACCAAAACCACAATGAGATACCATCTCACACCAGTTAGAATGGCAATCATTAAAAAGTCAGGAAACAACAGGTGCTGGAGAGGATGTGGAGAAATAGGAACACTTTTACACTGTTGGTGGGACTGTAATCTGGTTCAACCATTGTGGAAAACAGTATGGCGATTCCTCAAGGATCTAGAACTAGAAATACCATATGACCCAGTCATCCCATTACTGGGTATATACCCAAAGGATTATAAATCATGCTGCTATAAAGACACATGCACACGTATGTTCATTGCGGCACTATTCACAATAGCAAAGACTTGGAATCAACCCAAATGTCCATCAGTGACAGACTGGATTAAGAAAATGTGGCACATATACACCATGGAATACTATGCAGCCATAAAAAAGGATGAGATTGTGTCCTTTATAGGGACATGGATGCAGCTGGAAACCATCATTCTCAGCAAACTATCACAAGAACAGAAAACCAAACACCGCATGTTCTCACTCATAGGTGGGAATTGAACAATGAGATCACTTGGACTCTGGAAGGGGAACATCACACACCAGGGCCTATTATGGGGAGGGGGCGGGGGGGGATGGCATTGGGATTTATACCTGATGGAAATGACAAGTTGATGGGTGCAGCACACCAACATGGCACAAGTATACATATGTAACAAACCTGCATGTTGTGCACATGTACCCTAGAACTTAAAGTATAATAAAAATAAAATAAATAAAAATGGGCCAAAGATGTGAATAGACAATTCTCAAAAGAATATATACAAAAAGCCAATAGGCATATGAAAAAATGCTCAACATCACCAATCATCAAGGCAATGAAAATCAAAATCACAATGAAATATTATGTCATCCCAACAGGAATTGCTATTATCAAAAAAACAAACAAAAAAATCACAAATGCTGGTAAGGATATGGATAAGGAGGAAGATTTATACACTATTGGGGGGAATGTATAGTAGTACAGCCATTATGGAAAACAGTATGGAGGCTCCTCAAAAAATTAAAAATAGAACTATAAAATGATTCAGTAATCCTACTGCTAGGTATACATCCAAAAGAAAGAAAATCAATATATTGAAGACATATCTGCATGCCTATGTTTATCACAGAACTATTCACAGTAGCCAAGATATGGAATCAACCAAAATGTTTATCAACAGATGAGTGAATAAAGCAAATGTGGTACATATTATTTGGCCATAAAAAAGAGCGAAGTCCTGTCATTTGCAGAAACATGGATAAAATTGAAGGTTATTATGTAAAGTGAAATAAGCCAGGCACAGAAGAAATAAATCACATATTCTGATTCATATGTGAGAGCTAAAAAATGGATCTCATGGAGGTAGAGAGTAGAATGGTGCTTACCAGAGGCTGAGAAGGGAAGGAAGATTGGGATAATGATAAGATGGTTAATGGATACAAAATTACAGATAGAGAAAATAAATAAGTTATAGTATTCAACAGTATGGCAGGTAATTTATAGTTAAAAAAATTTATTGTATATTTCAAAATAGCTACATAAGAAGAATTGTGATGGTCTCAATACAAAGAAAAATGTTGGAGTTGATGGATATTCCAATTACCCTGATTTATCATTACACATTATATATATGAATCCAAATATCACATATATCCCCAAAATACGCACAACTAGGTTATATCAATAGTGTATGTATACACACACACAAACACACACACACACACACACACACAAATAATTAAAAGTGAATGCCAAAAATTGCCCTGAATCTGACTTCTTGGTAGCAATATACCTATTTAAAATGCAAATAGTATAATCAAGTATGAAGCAAAACAGTATCTGATTACGTCAAACATTCTCAAAACAGAAAACTGGCTTTGATTAGTCTTCTAAAAAGTGAAAAAAAATATTTTAAATTTGAATGATAATTACAATTATTGAACAAAAATTACATTTTAATTTAAGGTTTTATCGTTCCACTTTACTTTGAATACTCTATAACATACTCCTGTTAATGTTTATTTAATCATGTCACCTTTAGAAAAAGTTTTAAAAACAGAAAACTTCTAAAGAAATATGTTAATATAGCTAATATATTTTATGTAACATATTTTAGTATAGTACCACATACTAATTAATGTCCAATACAAAGTTTATCTAAATAACTTTCTTAGAATAAATGCTGAAAGGTTTATTTAACTGATTTTTTTTCCTATGCAGATAGCATTATTTTAAAATCACAAACTAAGAGTGTCAATAAACAACTGATTCGCTTAACTTACTTATTCTCAAGCCAAGTTATTTTTGGTAGATGCCCTTAAATTTCAATTTACAGCATTACCTTATCCAGTTACCTGTATGTACATCTTCAATTAATTTCAACGAGAAATTGCATTATGGAAAACTGTAGTGTAAGGTGTTTACTGATAGTTTTATAGATGAGACAGGTATTTATTCATGGTCGATTTAGCTTTTAATTTATTTACTTTTTTACACTAAAATTATTGCAGCAGCCATCTTCTCAATTACCCATTTGTCTGTGTGGATAAGTTGAGTTAAAATTACCATGTGATGAGAATTTCAGGTTTTGCATGCTCAGCTTACTCTCAAGAAAAGATGGGTTGGGTTTTTAATTAGGTTTGCCTCCTAAGAGGCAATGTAACAGAGGGAACTCCGTCTGCTGGTGGCTGATAGATGTAGATTAAAATTAAAACTCCACTACTGGGTCTTCGTGGAAATTACTTAACCTCTCAAAGTTTCAGGGAATTTATCTATACAGTGGGTAATCAAACCTACCTCAAAGAGCCTCTACGATAGGTTAAGGAGACTACATCCATTAAATGCACATAATCTAACCAATATGAAGCATGCTATAAATGTTAGCTATTTGTTGTGATGGTTACAAGAACTCTTCAGATTTCATGATTATAAACCCTACTTAGCCTTTTGTTCAGGTAAATGGCTTATATTTATCTAGCATCATAGAGAGTTCCACCCCAAGTCCTTATCAATATTTTTTCAAAAGCTTTGCTAAATGAATCAACAGGCATTGCAGATGGCTGGAGGGATAAAAATACAGGAATGCAGTTCCTGCAGTTCTGAATTTCTTTCCTCCATTAACACAGACCCACAGGGACTCTACCTAGACTCTACCTAAATGGTGCTCCAGCCACGGAACATTTTGTTAATTACATTACATGGTAACCTCTCTGTGGTATCCCACAAGATAAAAACATTTTCCCCTAATCTGGAATCAGATTTAGAAGGAGTTCTTTTGTACCAGAAGAGATATGGTTTTGTTAATTTTGTAACTGAATCTGTTCTTTTTGTTTAGCTTGTTTGCGTCTTTCACTTTGGCCCTAACAAGGTGAAAGTCAAGTTTGTGATTACTCGATATGGACTATACAGGCCTTTGCAGCATTTCTGTAATTACTTACTCTTACTCTGATCCTTTCTTTAATTTCTTTGTTGTTTGTTTGCTTTATTTTTCTAAACTCATTTTTAGTGTATTTTACCTTTTTTTCCTGTGTGAATCATTGTAAACTACTTGTATTTCTTTTGGAATAAAGTACACAATTAAAACAAAATTAAATTTAGTCTTTAATATTTATTAGACATATATGAAAGCATCTAAAATATAACTTATGACTTTCTGATACAAACGGAATTCTCTTGCATAAACATTCTGTGGAGTTTATGTCTCACATTAAAAAACAGCAGCACAGACTGTGGTAAATTGAATAAATTAAAGAAAGTGTAGAAAAGAATAATAAATAGGATTAAGAGAACAGAGGAATTGCCTCTTGCTGATTAAAGTGGTCTCTCAAGAAAGTGATATATCTACCTGGTACTATGGGTTGGGGTGAATTATAAAAATAATAAGCTGTTCAATTTGGCAAAACTTCTAGGCTATAAAACATAAAAAAGAGGAGGAAGAAAGGAAAGAATTTTAAAAGAAATAAATGTCCACTACGTATTTTGGAGATCTCCATAAAGCAACTGTGATTCAAATGTTTTGATAAAACAATATATAATGATGTCCTTATTTTTACACAACTATTTTCTAGTTATCTTCTAGTTGGTACAAACAAAAGATCTTAAAAATAAACTGAACTGAATGATATTTGAGGGGAGAAAAACAGATTATAATATAACTTAAGATTACCCACTCAGTCTTTCTTTGCTTTTCTTCTGAATTTCTAGATCTTAAAATGAAAACATAAATAAAGTTGGCCCGAATTTTTTTTCTTAGTGTTTTATGAGTGAATTTCACTTTTGAATATGAATAACCCCTTCCCTTCAAATCTCAGGAAAAAATATACCTGTATCAATTATTTTTTCTCCATCATAAGTTGATAAGAACATTTCAAACACTTCTAAAATTTTAAAGGGCAATTCAAAGATTCAGTCAATATATTGATACCTTCATTACAATGGTTCATTTTGCATTAGTAATTTTATTTCTGTAATCTATATCTTTTGATCATGCTATTTTCTTAAACAAAATAGTTGCCCCCAAATTTTGTTTGTATTATGTTCACAGAGCAAATAAAGACAACATAAACATGTTTATGTTTGATTTAAAACTAAACATAGTGTTTTTAATTGATCTTCCAATAAAATGTATTTTTAATCTGGGAAGATCCCATTTATCTCTTTTTGAAAACAACAACAATAGCGCAAAGATTTTAAACTTTTTTCAACTCAAAGCAAAATGAAAATGTCCTCAATGGATAATAGAAACTATTTTGTTCGTTTATTTGTTTGTTTCTTTTGGCTTTCCATTGTCTCCAAAAGGCTGAATACTAAAAAGTAAAAAAGATAAAAAGTAGAAAGAATATTGATTCAACAAAATGCACTGCCTAAATGTAGCAGCCATGCCTCATCCTTTACTTTTTTCAATCTTCTTTTTTTTCTATGTTGCTGAGAAGGCATGGGCAAAGGGCACAAATATGATTGACTTGTTTTTTTTTTATGTTACATCTCTCAGATGGCAAATATTAATTAAGAAAGTTGATTTATTTTCTTTATAATTTTTTTTTCCCAAACAGAAGCTGGTATAATAGAGTATAAGCATTCAGAAATGTGTTAATGAGTGAATGAATGATGAGTATTATGACCACTAAAATAAGAAACACATCTATTGGAAGAAACATGTCAGCATACAGGACTCTTTATGGAATCAATATGCAATGGAATCTTAAGACTTGATAAGTAATTTGCTTTCGGTAGACTTTGCTTATAGAAAAATATGTACAAATTTGGAAAAACCAACACATACAAAATAAAAAAATCTTACCTTAATATATGTGAAATATGTTATCTGAGATAAAACACTAATTATTGTGAATTTAAGCCATTTTGCAGATGATTAATCCTTAAACAATTTACTCATATTGGACTAAGATAATGTTCCTTCTAATAATAACTAAGAATCCATGTAAAATAAAACATTTTAAGCCTCAAAAATAGAACAGAAGTGAAAGTCATGGAGCATCTTTGTTTATAATCATCTTTGTTCCATGTGATTAATTGAATACTAAAGTTTTGGAAATAATTAAAAATCCTGCCATATTTAACTAAAAACAGAATTTTAAATCTGTACTTTTTCTACATTTCAAATAGATAAGCATTAAAGATGCTACTCCAATGTGCACAACTATTATTATCAAACAGTAGGTTTTAATTGTATAATTACATACTGGGGTATCTTCAGTTCTGTAGAGAACTATGATTTCTTTAATCACAATTAACCTAGTGAGTTAAAGACAAGTCATTCTTCTTGTAAAAAGAGGTTATTTCTCTACTAAATAATGCCCCAACTGAATATTTCAAAAAGTAGTAAATAAATTTTCTTTCTGTCAAAACCATGAATTTCCAAGGCTTTGAATAAAGGTGAGTCACACTAAACCTTTCTTTCAAGAATAGTAAATTATACCTTGAATAATAAATGGTAGGATTTATTATTATACTTGTGGTTTGTATTTTATTTTTATGATTGCCTTCAGTTTATTTCATAACTGTTACATTCCTACTTGTATTTACCTGTCTTTATTGCAGTTATCACTACATAACTTCATATTACATATTAATTTATTAATATTGCTATTTTATATCCCCATTTTTATGCAATAGAATAGAAGCTCCATGGCAACAGGGACTTCACTTTGTTCACTGATAAATTTCCAGTTACAATCTGTAACTATTTTTTAACTAATAAATCCCCAGCTTTAAGATACAAATGCAAAAACTCAAAGAGTTTGATATAGTGGCCCAAGACTTCCTAGCTAGTCTTTGGTGGTCTGGTAAATGAGCCTAGGTTCTCTGAAATAAAAAGGAGCTCAACCTTTCCCCTTCAAATCAAATTTTTATTACATTGATTTAAGAAAATGTGTTAGCAGTTATTATTTCATAGGTATGCTTCCCGAGAGGCCTTCCAATTCTCCTCCTAGAAATATACACACACACACACACACACACACACACACACACACACACACACATATATACACACACACACTATATATACTATACAAATAAATTCTATATATGTGATATATATCCTGGCTACATTTCTAACATAGGTTTTGTAAGCTTAATTCTAGGAACTATAGATTGATTACACAGCACATTTCAGGTGTTACATAAATATTTCATAAAATTGAGGCTCTTCCACATCAAGTCAGTAACTACTTCAGTAAAGCTCTACCATAATTGAATTTTCATATTTTATTCAGAAGGTAAGAGATGGGTTTGAGCAACTCTGAGAAATAAGTTGTCAGTTCCGATTCATACAGAAATACCGTAACTCTGTGTTTCTAAACTCAAGTTTATACTTTTCAAAATGTCTCTTTTATAGATTCCTAAGGATTGAAATTTTAGAGCCACAAATTCCTCTTATTTGAGTTTCATGATGAACTGGGAGTAGAAAGAAGTTGTAAAATGCAAACATTTCATAGTTTCTTCTTTAGACAATTATTTGCCAATTATTTGTCCATTGTGGTTAGGTGTCCCTACTGTTATTCTTACAGTTGTTTCTCCTATGCCTTAATTTTTTAAAAAAAGTAATTAAAAAACCCACAAGACTTACAAAGAGGTGAATTCTAAGATCAACTGAAAATACATCAGAGCATAGATATTCAAGGGTATCTGTAGTGGTGCAGATCCTTACTGGAATTTGTGGAATACAAAAATGAATATGTTTTATTACTTATGGGGACTGTTCAATTTTATAAGCTTAAAATCTAAAAAGTAGTAAAAAAAAAAATTCAGTATAGCCATTTCAGGCAATTCAGTGAGGTGAGGAGTAATCATCATTATTATAGCAGCTAAGATTTACTACAATCATTCCATTTTCCAGGTACTGTGATCTTAGCTATCAGAGTATACTCATCTTTGTAAAACCTGCTCCATTGTAAAATGGATATGTCAGGTCATTATTTTTCCTTTCATCAAGTGTCCTCATTTGTACTAATTATATACTTACCAAGGGAACTTTATCTTATTGCCTAAAATATTGGTCTACCAAAAAATAAAAATAAAAATGATGATCACATGATATTCTAGTTTTCCACTTCATCAGATAAGGATGTCTCGAGGGAAATACAGAAATGGCTTTGATGATAATATAACTTGTCACCTAAAAATGTCATAGGCAATTAATGTGTTTATTGGTCTCGTCACTAGAACAATAAATTATTCTATTTAATTAAGTATTTGGCACCCTGATGGCTACCTGAGTTATGTGTGTATTTTCATCATTCACCCCAGACACGGATGGGGGAGTGCTGGCTTCAGAGTGCTGACTCAGGTCTTAACGGTTCTTATCACTCCCACTTCCATCTACTAATGTAGGTTTCAAAAAGGGATCAGAAATACTTCTGCTTAAGAAAACTCTAAATTTACATTTACATAGGTTTTTAAAAAATCTACAAAAAGAAATCAGACATGGAAGGGATAATTTCTTAAACAACTAGTGTTGAAAAAAAATGGAATATCCATATGTAAAAAAATAAGGTTGGGCCCTTATCTTACACCATATGCAAAAATTAACTCAAAATGGATTAAACATCTAAATATAAGACCTCCAAACCATAAAATGCCTAGAATAAAATATATGAAAGGAGTTTTGTAACACTGGATTTGACAATGATTTATTGAATATGGCGCCAATAGCACAGGCAACAAAAGCAAAAATAGATGGACTACCTCTGATTTTAAAACTTTTTGCCCAATTAGTGACACAATCATCAGGGTGAAAAGGCACCCTATGGAATGGGAGAACATATTTGCAAATCTTACATCTGACAAGGGATTAGTATCATAATATCTAAAAGACTCCAACAACTAAACAGCTAAAATAAATCAAGTAACCCAATTTAAAAAATTAAAATTAAAATAAATCAAGTAACCCAAAAGGAGGGAGAATGGGAGGGGCATGAGGGCTGACAAATTAGCTATCGGCTGCAGTGCTCACTATTTGGGTGGTTGGCACACTAGAAGCCTAAACCTCACCATTATGCAATATATACATGTAACACACCTGCACATGTATCCCCTGAATCTAAAATAAAATTTAAAAAATAAAAAAGTTAAAAATCATGGTCACATAAAAATAAATATATAAGGAAACAAAATCAATTACTCTGTAAGATCTTCTATCTTTTTTTCCACTAGAGTAGGAGGCACATTGGAAACAATGACTTGCATATCCAGCTGATTGACCACAGAGACCTGAAAGAAGAAAAAACAGAATTCATTTAAGTTTTACTCACTGAAATTTCCATAATCAGAAAACCCCCACATTACCTCTTCCCTACTATGCATAGACACAGTGGTTTCTCATTTTCAAATTCAGGAACAATTTTTTTTTTTTTTAAATTATACAATCTACACAAGAGGTTGGAGACTAACTGGGGCAGACTGAGCATGAGAAACTATTTGTTGTTTACCTAGAAATTAAAAATTCTGAGTTATTTCAATTGTTTTTGGTTTTGTGTTTGTTTTATTGGGTATTTACTGAGACATGAAGGGTGGCATTTTTTTAAAAATTTGATTGTTAAGGAACACCCAAGATAATGAAAAATATGTTTTATATTTTACAAGTCTTGAGAGATCATTTATTCATTGTAACTAAGAATCTGAGATATGACTGGCTAGAATAATTCATTCTACGAGGTCATCACATATAGTTTTCTTATCTATTTAACCAACTTTAAATTTGTGTAGGTAGAGATATATATTTAGAACTTTACCTATGGGTTAAATGAGCTAATTTAACGGCTATTGATAACTATGTCTCATTCATTTAAAATCTACTGAATTTCTTCTATGATCTTACATTTGAAAAATAGAAGAAAAATAAAAATATTTATTCTGTGCTTACAACATGGCATTTATTCTTTTCCTCAGTATTTTACAGGTTTAACTCATTGAAATATATAGAAAGAATCAGGTTGTTATTAAGATCATTTCCATTTTAAAATAAGAAACATAAATGGAAGATATATTTAATAACTTAATCCTAATTAAATGCAGTCTGTCTTACACCAGAGCTTGTGCTCTTTACTATTTTTCAATACCGATATAAAAATTCTAAAAGGCCATATATTATCATGCACATACATTTACATACTATTAAAATATAAATGCATTTGTACCAGAATCATAAATTGAACACTCTGGGTTAGGCATACTTAGCACCGCATCTCAATACAATCTACAGTAGGGAGTAATTTCACGTTGCCATACATTTTTTTATGGGCTCCAGGTTCTTTACATATAGAGACCCCTATTAGGGGTCACAAACTCAGATGTCTTCAGGAACCAGGCAGGTAACTTAAAAGAGAAAAGTAGCCAAAAATATGAAATAATAGAAAGAAGTGGAAGTAACACAAATCCGAGAGCATATAACTCAGCTGAAGAGGTCAGCTACTACTCACCTCTAAGGAATATTGCAATGTGGGGGAAAAAAATCCAGATTTCCTAGATCTTTCAGTTTTTCAGGAAAAAAAGAAATCCAAAATATTATGTAAAATGTTTGCTACTAGTTAGAAATGTATCAAACCATTGTGTGAGCCTAATCAATCATGTCTGAAGACTTTATTAAGACAGGAGTAGGTCTGATTACTACTTCTGAGCAAGCAGTTTATGCTGGTAGTTTTAACTTTGTGCCCCTAACCCGTTATAGGAGTCCGGGACCAAATGACTAAATTTCCCTTCAACGTGTAAATGAGTCTTGATTGTCTTTTTACAAAACACATCTAACTTCACTAGCAAAAGGGATCATTACAGTTTTTGTATCACTTTGTCTTTTCTTATTGGTATTGAGTAAAAAAGGATATAGAAGTTGCATAGAAATATTTTTTGTTTTATTGTTTTTGATTTTTTAGCAGTAAAATTACATGATAAAGATTTCTAGAAGTATGTATATGAAACTTGTATAACTGTTCCCTCCTTCCCTCCTTTCCTTCTTTCTTCCTTCCTTCTCCTTCTTTTTTCCTTCTTTTAACATTGGACCAGAAAAGGTTAAAAGTTTTGATAAAAAGCAAACCACCTGGAACAGGTAGTAACTATACAGTGTTATCCCAATGAGAATTATAATCACTAGGCCTCATTCTCTGTTCCCTGAAGCCCCCATCATCTCCTCTAACTGCTGGACTCAGAAGTACTGGAGTCCTGGCCTCAGGACAGAGGAGCTTTTGTAGTGGGACTAGTGCTGAAGCACTTCCTAATTCCACCATCTGTTGGGAGAAGGCCCCTGGACCATGATGTGGGTCATGGATACAGTGAGTAGTAGGGAGCATTAGCAGGATAATGGAAAAGAGAGGAAAATGAGTAGGAGAAATAACTCCTTATTATTGAGTATTTCAGTGGAAAATTGTTAGGACTGTCTGACCTGTCAAACTGTTCTCTTCTCACACATCTGTCTCCTGGTCTGGTAAGCATGTGCTTCAACCCACCTTTTCTGGCTGACAGACTGTTAGAAATCCCTACTATTAGTATTCCTCTAATTCTCCAATGTCTCTTATTTCCCTACATTCATCCTGCCCAGGCCTTCAAAAATAGACCCTTCAGTAAACTGTCTTCAAATTATCTGATTCTTGCAATGTAGACTTAAAATTTTTAAAAAAATCTGTTTCCAATGTGCATGAATTTTCTGCAAGGTTCTTATGGATACAGATCCAAAAAACTATAAAAGCTGGTGTCAGGCTGTATATACCAGAAATCTGTCACACTTTGCAAATATTATATAAGATGTGAACAAAAACAAAGGTGGGAAAGGAACTAAGTAGTAACTAGTGGAGGACAGATTCAGCAGCCACAGAGGAAGACCAAACATAAGCTTTTCTATCTTAGGGTAGAAACAGGATTTAATCAAGGAAATCTCCTGCTCCAAGGATGGGGATCTACATTAAATATACCCAACAGGATTTCAGAATTGGCCTGGACAATTCTGTATGTCTACCATTATTGTCCTCTTCAAATAGGAATTTCTATTGGATATTCTGTATTTTTCCACCATCTATACTGGGTGAATTTATTTTCTGGATCACTGAAATACCAGGAGTTCCCTCTAGACCTGATAAAAAGAACAGCATGACAGCTAAGATTCAGGTGTTAACTTTGATAAGACTTTGTTCTCTTTGTGTGGAAAATAATGAAATATTTGATAATCAGAAGTATAGACTGGTTAGCTGTTCACCAGCTCTGTCTATCTTCCTATTGGGAACACACAATAGATTTCTCAGCCTTCTTTGTAGTTTAATGGAGCCATGTGATGGAGATCTGTCCAATGTAAACTTAGTGGAAAGGAAAGAATGAATGTTGTTAAATCTGAAGGAAAGTCAGTGCTTTCCCTTCATCAGAAAGATAAGTTACTTATTCAAAATATTTTAAGCTGGATGTGGCGCCTTACACCTGTAATCCCAGCTCTTTGGGTGGCTGAGGCAGGCCGATCAATTGAGGCCAAGAGGTTGAGACCAGCCTGGCCAACATGGTAAAACCCTGTCTCTACTAAAAATACAAAAAATAGCCAGGCATGATTGTGCATGGCTGTAATTCCAGCTACTCTGGAGGCTGAGGCATGAGAATCACTTGAACCTGGGAGGTGGAGGTTGCAGTGAGCCAAGACGCCACTGCACTCCAGCCTGGGTGACAGACTGTCTCAAAAAAAAAAAAAAAAAAAAAAAAAAAAAAAAAAAAAAAAAAAGAAAGAAAAAAAAGTGAGATTTTGAGCAAAATTCTGACTGAAAGAGTAGGAGTTAACATTTAAGGTGTCTGGAATATATCAATTTTAAAGTTATACTTTATTATGATGTTAATATATTTTGAAAATATACTTTTGTATTTTCTTTTAAAGATACAAAAAGAAAAAATATTTAATTCTGATAAATTAACAAAGGTCACACTGTCGCACTGTATTTAACTCCAAGAGTAGTTGTCTCACACTTACCTCTAACTAATTACTTTAAAATTTTTAAATCTCCTCAAAGTGCTAATGTCTGATTTATATAGAACACACACATTTTGACTACACAAATGCAGAAAATAGGATATTACAATTTACATTTTAGTCTTCCACAGAAATTCTACAACTTTATTCTGGTTTGTTTTATCATCTATAACAAGGATATTTAGCTGTTTAAGATTAGTAGATTTTATTTATGCTACTTTTCCAGTATACCTTCTGCAAAAATGCAAATATTTCCAGAACTTTGCATGTCAGTTTATTACACCAAATATTTAGTAATTTTTTGTAAAATTATTTAATTCCGTAGGTTAACCACTAATGAAGGCTTTATAAATATGTTTCCATCATCATTGAGATTTATACTTGTAATGGATTAAAATTACTAGGTATTGTTAAAAAGAAGAGAAATAACATTTGTGAAGCACAAAATTAAAAAAAAATGGCTGGAAATTTACATGTTATTATGTCTATGTCCTTTCCATTTATTCTCATAAGTTTCTTATACATTTTAAATAGTGCTGTCCAATAGAAATATAATGTGAGCCACGAATGCAAATCACATATGTAATTTTAAATTTTCTGGCACCCACATTAGAAAGATAGAAATAATAAGATTGATTCAATAACACATTTAACCCAATATGTTTAATATATGTTTAGTAAAATATAATTTTAACATGTAAAGAACATTCTACATATTATTATTTAAGTCTTTGAAATCTGGTGTGTATTTTATCCTTATAGCACATCTCCGTGTGACCTACCCATGTTTCAAGTATTCAATAGCTACATTTGGCTGATAGCTAGCATATTGGACAACCCAACTTTAGAGATATTCATCACCTCCTGCTTGAACCGTCTTTCCTAACTGGTCTCTGTTGCAAACTCACTTTTTATTAAATAAAAGAGGTGTTTTAATAGTCCACTTAGATAATTATGTATTTTCTTTTTAAAATACTATACCAAAATTCAAGGTTAGTTTCCACATGAAATCTAAAACCATGTTCAGTTACACTAAAATCTATTTGTCTGTCTTGTACTTTTTTTTTTTTTTTTTTTTTGGTGAGATGGAGTTTTGCTCTTGTTGCCCAGGCTAGAATACAATGGCGTGATCTCAGTTCACAGAAACCTCCGCCTCCTGGGTTCAAGCGATTCTCCTGCCTCAGCCTGCCGAGTATCTGGGATTACAGGCATCCATCACCACACCTGACTAATTTTTGTATTTTCAGTAGAGACGAGGTTTCATCATGTTGGCCAGGCTGGTCTTGAACTCCTAACTTCAGGTGATCCCCCTGCCTGAGACTCCCAAGTTGCTGGGATTACAGGCTGAGCCAACACACTCAGCCATTGTACTTTGAATAGATCTTTTACACATGTATAACTTTTTAACATCTTGCATTGGCCACTTAGAAAATACAAGTTTACAGAACACTGCAGATTTTGCAAATATCAACACATTTCATTACACAATATCACTAAATAAATCACATTATTTAATAAAACCACTGACTCATCAAGAAAGTCTAAATATTCAGAAGCTAGTAAAGTTTACAGTGACAGGTACAATTTTTTTAATATTCTAATTTGTCCTTGAAAGCTTCAGTATTATCATTACTTGTTTACATTGAAATGACAGGCTCCCTTCATCCATTTTGTGTAAATGCCTACCAAATACTTAAGTGTGAATAACCATATTTTGTCTCTAGGTTGTTCTTTCATATGACAATGTTAGTCCATTTAAAAAGCAGCTAGTTCAGCTTGCATAGTGCTTTTCCTTGAGGCAACCATCTTCCACATACAGCAGATATACTTTTTGCCTACTTCTCATTTCATCAACAAATATTGAAAAGGTGTTTAGGACACTTTCATTGATAGGTTAGCCAGCTGCCTAGATAGATATACAGTATTTACTAAGGGAATGAATGTGAGGTTTAGAAGAGAAAGGAGTCAAGAAATTTTTTGCCTAAGGAACTCAAAGTGATTTGGTCATCAAATAAAATGAGGAAGACTATAGGTGGAAGAAATATGATGAAGAAGAGAAATCCATTAGGAAACACTAAATAAACACCTTTTTAAAAATAAGTGGAATGGCTACATGTACAAATAAATATGTGAGTCTGGTGTTCAGGAATGAGCTTTAAGGTAAAGATGTAAGTTTGAGAGCTTTCACTATGTAGATGATATTTTTAAGTTATGGGACTAAGTGAGCTTAACAAGTGAGTGAATGCAGATAGAAAAGAGAGGTAATGTCTGAGTCCTGAGAAACCTCAATACTAAAAGGTCAGGAGAAGAAAATGAACCAATAAAGGAGACTGAGAAGGAGTAAACAAGGGAGTATGGTGGGTGGGCTGAAACCTTAGTGAGGGTAATAGTCAAGCATTGCTGATGGTTCAAGTAAGATAAGGACTGACATTATCAGTACATTTCCTAACATGAAAGTCATTGGTGGCATCGACAAGAATAGTTTGGAAGAGTGATTGGAGAGAAAACACTCCTATGATGAGAGGGTTTAAGAGAGATTCAATAGTGAGAAATAAGTCAATTCTAACATAGAATTTTGCTAGAAAGAAGAATAGAGAAATGGATGACAGCTAGAAGGTGATATAGATCAAGAGATATTTTAGAATTTTTGGAAGATAGGAAAAAAGCATTGTTGTGGGAATAATCTGATATAAGGAGGAAATTTATATTAATAATGTAGAAAAGAAATGGGAGAGCTGCTGAGGCAATGTCCAAGAGCTGGTAAGTGGGAATTGAATCTACTGCATAAGTAGATGTACAGGCTTTAGATAAAAACAGAGAGAATTCACCTAAAGGAGCTAGAAAGAAGGCAAAGAATATTGGCCTAGATCCTGGAGGGTAGGTAGATTTAGTGGTAGGAGTCATAGAAGTGTCCTTCTAAATGCTTTAGTATTAGTTTTCTGTGAAATAGCATGCCAGTTAATCAGGCCATAGTGAGAATGAGGACAAGGTATTGGAGAATTAGGAGCAAAGAAGATTTTCTGTGACATCGAGGCAAAATATAGTGATTACTGAACAAAGCAAAAGCTCATTTGGAGGGTTTTAGTCATTAATTTAAATGGATACTGACGCAGGAGAATAGGGTCTGGAGGCAGGGAACCGAAGGCCAATTTGTGCTGACTTCCTAAAGCTGAATGAAAAGGGAAAACACCAAGGTCTGGGGCCAGGGAATCTAAGGCCAATTCATGATAGTTTTCTAATAGTGGATTAAACAGGAAACTCCTGGGTCTGGGGGCAGGGAACCTAAGCCAATTAACGCCAACTTCCTAAAGCTAAACCAAAAGAAAGAAAGAAAAAAAACATCTCTCCACACCCCGCCTGAGTAACAAAGGATCAAAGCCTACTCTCCCTAAAACCCTCCCCCTTTCTCAGGCCATTCCTCATTCATTTTTCCTCACATACTGTTCCGGGCTGAGTACACATTTGTAATTTATTCAGACTTGTCATCATCTCTCTTCCTTCTTGGTTTGGGCACTCATACTCTCTAGATAAACCTCTTATTTATCTCATATCTCCTTTCTCTTGACTGGTAGGATTACAAAGCTTATCAAAAATATCATTTGGCTGGGATGGCGTACCAGATGTTATTAGTTTGCATCAGAATATGATATCATATATATAACAAATTATGGCTTTTTGAATTAACTTTCTTTCTTTGTAAATATATTTTGAATGATATTAAAAGTCATATTCTTAAATTTCCACACAATAGATATGGAATTCAAATATTAAAAATAAACTTTATATCTCATATGTACCCTAATATGTACATAATATATACATATATAATTAGATTGATATATATTTAAAGATTATATATTAAAATTATACATTATGTAAAGATTATATATATTTTGTGTTGATTTTTATAGTATTTTAATTACACTTAGTGTAGTGACTTTATTGTTTAGTTTTTATTTTATTTTTTATTTTTTGAGACAGAGTCTTGCTCTGTCACCCAGGTTGGAGTGCAGTGGCTTGATCTCGGCTTACTGCAACCTCTGTCTACTGGGTTCAAGCGATTCTCCTGCTTCAGCTTCCCAGTAGCTGGGATTACAGGTGCGCACAACCACGCCCAGCTAATTTTTGTATTTTTAGTAGAGACAGAGTTTTACCATCTTTGCCAGGCTGGTCTCAAACTCCTGACTCAAGTGATCCACCCGTCTCGACCTCCCAAAGTGCTGGGATTACAGGTGTGAGCCACCATGCCTGGCCTATTGTTTAGCTTTTAAGCACCAAAATGTGCATATCTTAAATAATAGAACATAGAATAGGACATTATGTTACATGAAATAAGCCAAGAACAGAAAGTTAAAAACCACATGTTCTTATTCATATATGGAATCTAAAAAAAGATGATCTCATAAAAATAAGTGTATAAGGTTCTATAAGGTTTACCGATATTAATTTGATCATAAATTTGTGTCAAACTTAATATCTCCTATGTCAAAACTTCTTGTCTTAGAGTGGCCTTCATTTACTCTATTGCAGTTTTACTGTTAAAAAAGAGAATGCTCCTGGAGGACTGTTTGGGCCACAATCATGGTGATTGTTCTTCAACATTATCTAAGAAGAAAAATATTTGATCATTAATGTATGCCTGTACATGAAGGTTATGCTTGTCCAGGGAACTAAATGAGCTGAACTGTGAAAAAATGAAAATGTACAATGCAAAGAACAAAAGACAACTTATTATTGATCTGTCTTTATGTGACAAATATTTCCAATAAATATATTTTGTATTAGATTCATCAGACAAAAGTCCAAATAACCCATGCTTTCAAGTTGGTAAAGAGTCCATAGGATATATGCACTGCTGTTAAATATTTTCAATAAAAGCTAGTATCAAACTTCCCTTTCAAATGATCTATCACTGAACTTCTGCACAGCCTAAGTGAAAATTAGAACAATGATATTATTGACTATAGCCAAATATAACTTAGTCAAAGTTAATCAATGTCATCATTGGGGATTTTGATAAAACAAAGAAATAAATACTATTGGAACAAAATTTGCCCCCAAACATTTTCTTTGTATTCTCAATTACAAAATGCTGAAAGTAATTTAAACAAATAATTTCATAGTTTAATTTCCATAGTATAACTCTGTGAAGCATTTAAAATTTTTATGTAGCACTGGACAACACTATATTAAAAATGAGCTTTGAAGACCAAATAGAAATCCAATGCTTATACCTTGGTTGTTACAATCATATTTTTTCAAATATTATAATGTTTTTCTCAAAGGTCAAGAAAAATAAACACCTTATGGTGTTATATATATGAACCATATATTTACATATTCCTAAACTATAGTGACTAACAATCTGGGTGAAAATTAACAATAATTATGTTTTTGAAAACCCATTTTAAATTAATCTTAGAAGTTCTATAAGCTGAAAACACTGACCCATGGCTAGTATTGCAGCTACTTCCCTTTCCTGAAGTTTTATCTACTTACAAGTACGTCGGCTTTGCCACTCAGTCCCTTCCCATAGTCGTCAGTTGCAATAACTTGAAACTTGAAGTAGGATCTCCTCATATTATGGAAGAGCATAGCAGTTTTGATAAGCCCTGTATAGGTTTCCACTACAAATCCTTCTTTTCCCTCTTTAATTGGTGGTATTATGAGTCTGTAGGCCATGACACTATAATTGCCCGTATCTTTATCAGTAGCCTAAGAGGAGAAAAAAAAGAGGTTATAATTAAGCAGGAAAAGATAACCTTTATGAAACGGCTTATTTTTGTTTGTAAGAATGAGGTTTCTTATGTAATAATAATATAATAAAGCCCTCCTAAATGTCTATTTTTTCTGGATATAGTTATGTAGATGCATAGACTTTGTGTTCACAGTTTTGAATGGTTGTTATTACAATGATAATAACTACTGACATATGAATAAAAAGGACATAGGTATAATTTTGTACCCTTTAACACATTTCTCCCTACCCCTCCTTTCCTTTTACCCTTCCCAGCCTCCAGTATCTTGTATTCTACACTTTATTTTTATGAGATCATCCTTTTTTTAGATTCTACATATGAATAAGAACATGTGGTGTTTAACTTTCTGTTCTTGGCTTATTTCATGTAACATAATGTCCTAGATAGGGGGAATAGGTTCTAGTGCTGTATACCACTGTAGAATAACTATAGTTAACAATGGTATATAGTTCCAAATAGCTATAAGAAGTATAGTGAATTTTCCCAACACACAGAAGTGATAACTGTTTGAGGTGATAGATAGGCTAATTAATCTGATTTGATTGCTATGTATTACACATACAGAAACATCTATGATACCAATAAGTAAGTACTATTCTTATTTGTCAATTTTAAAAGTAGATTTAAAAAAACAGACATAGACACAAACAGAGTCAATGAATCAAGATTTTTGGTTTACGTGTTTGTTGAGTTCAACTCTGTGTGTTGATCCAAATTGGTTGAAGGATGGGATTGGTTGTCTACCTAATGTTTGTCTTGCTGTAATAGGCATACAATTTGATGGTGTTTTTGATGTAGCACATAGCCTAAGGGGGATAAATATAAAAGAATGTAGTAAAATATCTGGAATGAAATAAAATAAAGTACCATCTGACTTCCTTTTTAATCATCTTGTATCCTGATTAAGCATATTTGTTCCTGGTGATAGGTACTTATAATCCACATATTAAAGTTTCCTACCATTTAGAATTAAAAAGGACTGACACATTGTTTAGACTTTTTTCATTTGTTTTTAAATACAGCTATGAGAATCTTAAATTGGGCCAGCTTCATGGTGTCAAATTAGGGGAAATTTTTTAGAACGTCTATTTCAGAATTATTACATAGTGAAATACTTGGAAAATAAATGGTAGATAAGAGAGTTTTACAGACTTGATAAAAGATGATTATACCTTATTCATGATACTAGATATGTAAGTTAGACATTTTCATTTATTATAACAATAATTACTATTTTTATTATCTGTTTATTCTTATTTTTATCTATGCTATTATTATTAAGTATGAGTATGTATTTATGATCTGCCATTACTAAGAATTGCTAAGAATCATACAAAATACAAAATACAATCATACAAAAATAGTCTTATCTAATAACAATAAAAAAACTGAGGAATATATTGTTTTACTTATATAAATTATTGCTATCCAATAAAACTTTCTGAAGTGATAGAAATGTTCTTAATCAGCTCTGTCTTATGCAGTAGGTACTAGCCAAATATGACAAATGAAAAGTGGTTGATGTGACCAAGAAACTGAAATTTCAATTTAATCTAATTTTAATATAAGTTACATAATGAAAGACTACATAAGTGGTAAAGTGGAGACACAAATGATTAAAATAGTAAATAATAGCAAATGTGTATTAAATACAGAAAGAACTTGATTTAGCTTCAAATTCTATATATATTGTGAACCATTTAAAACATTTCCAGATAATCATATCACTTGTTAGAAAAGGTAATTTAAACTACACAACCCAGATAACTTCACTTCAGGATCAGTTATTTCATGAATTTTCTAGGGAGTTAATATTCCCTCTTTTTTTTTTTTTTCTCTGCCACCCAGGCTGGAGTGCAGTGGCATAAACTCGGCTCACTGAACCTTAGTCTCCCAGGTTCAAGCTATCCTCCCATATCAGCCTCTGAGTAGCTGGGACTATAGGCACGCCACTACGCCTGGCTAATTCTTTGTAGACACAGGGTCTTGCTATGTTGCCTGGGCTGGTCTTGAACTCCTTGACTCAAGCAATCCTCCCATCTTGGTCTACCAAAGTACTGGGATTACAGACATGAGCCACTGTGCCAAGCCTAAAATTATCTCTAGAAGAGGACAAGCTCAAACTACTGGCTAATCTCTTTAGATAGTTTATATGGCTTACAGCACGGCAGAGCTCAGTTTTGGTATTAGAGTAATAGTAATTAGTTATCAATGTTAGGTCACATTCTTACTTAAAGGAAAAAGAAAATGAACAAAGAAAGAAAAATAGTATCAAAATTTTTTGTCCTTAAACTTTGAACCACAGGTTTATAATCATTTAACAAAGGATAGCATAAGAAAGAAAACGCATATTCCCAGCTACAATAAGTCAAAGTCTGAATCAAGGTATCCAAGACATTTCTTCCACATAGAATGAGCAAATTTGGGACAAATGTCAAATCAGTCAGATTTAGTTACACATTATTCTCTATCTTCTTATTAACATGGATATTTCTCTGAAACAAACTTTTTATTATTAGTGTAAACTTTAGAAAGGGATAACAAACATGCAAAAAGTGTACAAATTATAAATGTAAAGCTCAATAAAATTTTGCAAAATACACACATCCACATGACCAGCATTTGCATCAAGAAACAAAACAAGCCAGGCATGGTGACTCATGGCTGTAATAACAACACTTGGGAGGCCAAGGCTGGAGGATCATCTGAGCCCAGGAGCTTGAGACCAGCCTGAGCAACACAGTGAAACGCTATCTCTTGAAAAAACAAAATCATTATCCATATTCCAGAATGTACTTCATGCACTTGGAGTCACAATCTGAGGCCTTCTTAAGGAAAACCACTTTCCTAATCTAACATTGTTGATTAGTTATGCCTATTTTTTAAACTTTACATTGATTGAATCATAAAATATGTTCTGTTTTCTGACTTCTTTCATTCAGTTTTGCATTGTAAGATTCTAAACCCTTATATTTAAAATAAATACTGTATAACAACACAATCACGTTTGGAAAAGAAAAGATAGTTACCATAAAATCACAGAGATTGCTTGGCATATTAAGCTACTTTACACAGTTCTTACTGATTAACTTCCAATTTCAGTAAGCAAGTAATTTCACTTTGCAATATGCCTAATTTATTAAATTATGATAACTACAAAATAGTCATATTCCATCTTAAAAGATTAAAGTGTTTTGTTAAATGTGCCTTTCCGGAAACAAACAATCACTTAATGCAAAAGTTTGGGTGTAGAACTAGACAATTTAACTCAGAAATAACTATTTTCTTTTATGATTTTTCATATAAATACCCTAATATTTGCAGAAAATAGTCAAGAATGAGATAAACGTTTTTTAAAAATCATGTTTAGTAGAATTAAAAAAATAAAACCCTATTGGCATATGTATGTTATACAGTAAGGACTCTAATTTTTATTTCTTTGAATGAATATGATAGTCTTTGGGATCTTAGAGATCTTATTTCAGGAGATATTCATCAAAGATGATTGCCAGGATCATTAGCATATTTTCCAAATCTCCCCTCTTCCTCAAGTATTTTCAGTTGAATACTAGTAATTTAAATATTGAATGATGGAAATTCCAACGGGTGCCATACTTAAGAGCAATTGAATGGATTTTTGATTTTTAGTCTACCCAATTTATAACAAATACATATTTTAAAACCCAAAACCTATCCGGTAAGATGTGGCTCTGACTGATGTTGAGCATATGTAATACCATCATACATAGATAACAACCAAATGTTCTTTCCATAAACTCAATAACAAGATACGATATATTTAAAAACACACTGAGTCACACTAATAATAAAGTTCAGAGCACAATTTTAAATCTGGGTCAAATGTGAAAAGTAAGTGAGAGTTTCAGCAGAGCATATTGTCTCTATTTGGTTTTAAATAATTTTAAACTTACTTTTTTGGTTGTTTGTTTTTTGCATTGTTTTGGAGTGAGGTGGACTCCAGTGTCAGGTGTGACTGAAAAATGAATAACTCAAGGCCTGGCGTGGGGCTTACACCTATAATCCCAGCACTTTGGGAGGCTGAGGCAGGCAAATCACAAGGTCAGGAGATCAAGACCATCCTGGCTAACACGGTGAAACCCCATCTCTACTAAAAATTAAAAAAAAAAAAAAAAAAAAATTAGCCGGGCATGGTGGCAGGCGCCTGTAGTCCCAGCTATTCGGGAGGCTGAGTCAGGAGAATGGCATGTACCTGGGAGGCTGAGCTTGCAGTGAGACAAGATCACACCACTGCACTCCAGCCTGGGCGACTGAGTGAGACTCCATCTCAAAAAAAAAAAAAAAAAAAAAAGGAAAGAAAAACTAATAACTCAAAATTTCAGATTTCTTTATTCATAAAATAAAAATAAGGATGCCCAAAAATAGCATTTGAAAATTTTATATATATTCATATATATGTGTATTTTTTACACAAAAATATAAATATGGCCAAGTCTGGTGTAACTATTATAGTTACCTAAGTTCTCATAATAGTGATTCAAAAGGTTTAACATTTTTCCATATTATGTTTAACCATGAATATGTACATTTATGCATTCAATCAATTTAGACCCTTATTACTTCAGACACATTATCACACAATTATAACTCCCTTAACAAAATAATGCATTAACCATTTTTCTCTTATAGAACTCCAGATGCAAGCACTTTGCTATAATAACTCTACTTTTCTTAATTTTCTTTTGCAGTTCTCCTTTATTGCTTCCAGTTCTTTTTCTTTTTTTTTTTTTTTTTTTTTTTTTTTTTGAGACGGAGTTTCACTCCTCTTGCCCAAGCTGGAGTGCAGTGGCTCAATCTCGGCTCACCGCAACCTCCGCCTCCCGGGTTCAAGCAATTCTCCTGCCATAGCCTCCTGAGTAGCTGGGTTTACAGGCACTTTGGGAGGCTGAGGTAGGAGGATCACTTGAGGTCACGAGGTCAAGACCAGCCTGACCAACATGGAGAAACCCTGTCTCTACTAAAAATACAAAATTAGCCGGGTGTGGCTTCCAGCTCATTTTTGAAGCAATTTTGCAAAACCTCTTCCTCAGTTGAAATCCATGCACTTTTGTACAGTATACACTCTACCCCTCCTTGTTGCTGAACATAATGAGGATGTTGCTATCTTGCTCTCAGTCTACCCCTTCTATTTAAACTTCCTCCTTCTTTACAAATTTCAGTATTCACTGAGATGACACATCCAGCAACTTATTTTTAAAGTATTAGGCATGAATAACATTCATCAGTCTTTGAACGACCTCACTGCATCGATTTAATTCTACAGTCACCCTTTAGTCTTTTGCCTTAGGGAGATATTCCTCCTAAAGAAACACTCCATATTTAATTTATATATTAAACTTTCATGTCTAAATTCTGACCACAACTTTAATCACCATACTTAGTTAAGATCTCTTCTTTGATATCAGTGAATTTTCAGTTCTGCAAACTGCCTTTTGCTCTCATTACTTCAGGGTTTATGTCCCTTTCTGCTTTATCATAGAAGTCAGAGTCGATCACATTGTTCTCATTTCTCTTTCCCTCCACAACACTTAGACCTTTCTCCTCTTGGACCAAACTAACCATCAGTTTACTTCTGGTGACTGAAGAGAGTGGAGAGAAATTACATAATCAGTCAGACTAGTGTTACCGTAAGTCCATGGTCTCTGAGTTTAACTGTGCCTTTGGTCTATTTAGGAAATCCTTGCTATATGTAAGTTATCTTTCTCACTCCAGAAGTTTGCCTTTTTCTTTAGTTCACAGATTCTTTCAGTCTTTTCCAGAGATAAGGAAGCTCTAATTCCCATAAAATTTGAGGATATCAAATGTGAGAACTCTCAGCTTTTCATCACATAACTAAAAAAGTACCTATATCTGTACTTACTTTTACTACTTTCTTCAAATCTCAGAGAAGCAGCTCACACGTATCTCACTGAAAGCACTTATGCCTTAATCTGAATCACTCCCATCCCTTCTGCATTTAATGCTTCATCAGCTCTATTTGTCTCTGTCCTTTTCACCTTCTCTACAGACTATAAAACACGTTATGTCTTTCTCATTAAAATGAAATGAAATTTTCTTTTACTGAGTCCACACTTGTGACACTAGCCCCCAAACTTCCATACCTATTTTTCACAGTTAAGTTCCTTAGAAAATTTTTATAGAATCACCATCTGTAATTCCTTACTTTACAATCATTCCTTAACTGCAGACAGATCTCTGCCCCTGTCACGCCATTGAATCTGCTAAAATCAGTGATTGAGGCTAGACTCCGTCTCAGATCAACAACCAGCCTGGCGTTCTTTAAATTACCAAGTCCATTTATGTTGTTTGTATAATGCTCTTGCTGCTTCCGGTGTTTGCTAACATTTATTGAACACTTACAATTTGCCAGATGCTATGTAAATACATATATTATTACATTATCTCATGACATCCTTTCCATTGAGTAGGTTCCATTATTATTTTATAGGCCAAGAAATGGAGGCACAGAGAGATTAGTAACTTGCTCATAATCACACATATGGTTGTTAGCACAGTGGGATAGGTCTCACTTTAAAACCACTACACTCCACATATCAGACTAAATACCAGGGATAAAATTGCAGTTTAAAAATAAAACAACAAATGTTAGATAAAATATTCTAAAAAATCTTCCTAGATGCATCAAGAAGATGGAAAGACAACAAATATGCCAGTCAAAAACAAAGTGCTATAGACTGATTATGTCTCCCCAAATTTATATGTTGAAACATAATACCCAATGTGATGTCATTTCAAGGATTGGCCTTTGCAAGGCAATTAAGTCATGATGGCAGAGCCCTCATGAAAGGGATGGGTTCCTTTTTGAAAAGAGGCCCCGGAGACTTCCTTTGTCCCGTTCTGCCATGAGAGGACACAGTAGAAACACAGCCATCCATGAACCAGGAAGGCCTCACTGGACACTAAATCTACTAGCATCTTGATCTTGGGCGTCTCTGCCTCCAGAACTATGAGAAATAAATTTGTCTTGTATATAAGCTTCCAAGTCTATGGTATTCTGTTATAGAAGTCTGAATGCACAAGGATACGAATATAAAAATCATAGTACTGATGGGGGCTTTCATTTAGAATTTTTTTTTTTTTCCGGCCTAGATAAACTTAAAATTTAACTTGTCTGGTTTTCAGTGGCTCAGACAACAGGAGGCCAGGCCCCAAGCCTACTCATGAAAGCGAGTCTATTAAGATCCTCTCCCCAGAAAGTTAAATTCTCACCGTAAGAATAAAGAGAAATTTATTTATTTTTCCCTGCTGCTATCACCCGAAACTGCAAAGAAAACTGTAAACTTAAACTTTGCTATTGAGGGCAATGAAGAGAAAACAAACTGAGACTCTAGGACCAAAAAGAGGCTTTCATTTTAGTTTGCAGCCATTATTTGTAGGCCACCAGTTTGCCCAACTCAAAGAGAAATCATAATATTCTGGGTTGGTAAAGTCTAATAGCCCTGAACTCCACCTGAATGAATAGACAAACCACAACCTGAGAATTTAAGATAAATCATCTATGACTGACAATGGGCTAGTCTCCTGACAGAAGGAAGTGCTTTTTCAAAAACGACTCCTCCAAGCCATGCCTAAAATAATTCTAACAAATAAAGTTCCAAGAAAGATGAAAAGTTATAATAATTATCAAATCAAACAGGAAACAAACGATCACAAAAAGTCTGTTGATATAAAAAAATCAAATTCATAACAACATAGACTTTAAATATTTGACTTAGTAGACACGGAATATAAAGCAAATATGTTTAATATGTTTCAGTAATAAAGAGCTGTAAAATGTGGAATAAAAAATGAGACTTGTTGAAAAGAAATAAAAAGTATCTTTTAGAAATAAAAAAAAATTAGAATTAAATACCCCAAGATGGGATTGTTAGCAGGATAAGCACAGCTGACCAGGGAATTAGTAAATGAAATGATGGGGCAAAGGAAGTGACCCAGAATGTTTTGCAGAGCTACAAAGATGAAAAACCTGAAAAAAAAAAAATTTGGAGTTTATAATGAAAATTTTGGCAAACATCCAATCAGAGTTTCAGAGAGGAAGCAAGAATAGGACAGAATTTTCCAGAACTGATAAAAGATTGTTATCCACAGTTATTAAGAAGCCCAATAAACTGCAAACGGGGTAAATAACAAGTAACTCATACCTAGAACCCACACGTTATATAGAAACTACAGAACCACATGCTGTAAATATAATAAGTGTTGTTTTCTTAATATTTGGGGGAAATTCATAGACATATTTTAGTAATGGCATAAATAATTCATAAATATACTCTATAATTTATTAATAGTAATAAGGGGACATTTAACAAGTTGACTTAAATTCATGCATAAAAATTAAAACTGTCTCACTATGGAAGTGCTAAATGAATACAATTTACTAAAGAATCAATACAATATTACTATTTCCACCAGTTTCTTTATAATTAAACATTTATGCTGAGTTCACAACAAAGTCATTAATATGTGGGAGAGGTGACTCTGGAAGATTTGATTCACTGACTTTTATGAGTTTCCCATAGTGAACAAAATCAATAAAAGTTATGTCTAGAGTTGTTCTAAAAGAATAAAAGTCAGAAATGAATATAATAATTATACTTGCTGTAATTATATTTTAAATGAAAGTTTAGATAGAGGCACCCACTTACCCATTTCTAAGGCTTCATCTGGAAATTTTAATGGATACAGATGTACAACATTAAAAGAAAATCACCAAATAATTGCCTCTATCTTACAGGGGAGTAGGGGAGACCATTAATTTTCTAATAGCCTAAATAACTGTTCCCCCTGTTGCCTAAATGAATACCATGGATGCAGAAATATTAGTGAAATAATTAGTGATGTCCTAAGAACTTTCAAACACATTAACATTCAGTAATGGTACGTTTAACTTCAGCTCCTCAATTAGACCCATTTTAACGTTTAATGGTATTGAAGGCTTACTTTCCCTGAAATTGAGTGAAAGTGTTTTAGAATATCTGGATAAAAATACTAAAATCTCACATTTCCACCTACCAAGGTCACTATGTCAAGTTGTGTTTACAAAGGGGAAAAATAGTAACAGAGCTTTGGCAGGTTAGAACCACTTTAACTTGACTCTTGTATATATGTATTTTTTGAGATGAAGTTGCTTTGTCGCCAGGCTGGAGTGCAGTGGCGTGATCTCAGCTCACTGCAACCTTCGCCTCCAGGGTTCAAGTGATTCCCCTGCCTCAGCCTCCTGAGTAGCTGGGACTACAGGCACACATCACCAGGTCTGACTAATTTTTTGTATTTTAGTAGAGATGGGGTTTCATCATGTTGGCCAGGGTGATCTTGATCTCCCGACCTCATGATCTACCCACCTCGGCCTCTCAAAGTGCTGGGATTATAGGTGTGAGCCACCACGCCTGGCCAACTCTTGTAGTTTTAGGAACTAGAAAGAAATCTTTATTTTAAAGTCCTTAAAGACAATATACCCAGAACATGATAAAATGTGGGTAAGAAAAATGTCAGTTAGATTGATCTACTTTTAGGGCTATTCAAAACTTTTGCAAAAAAAAAAAAGAAGAGAAAGAGAAAAGAAACATTTTAAATATGAAAGCTCAAGTGTTTGATTTTGCATAAGAATGTCAAACAGTGACTACAATGCAATATTAATAATTTCTAAGTTCAACATACCTATTTATTTTTTGTACAGTTAAGTAAAAGTCTAATACAATTCTGATAAATTCTAAAGAGTAAAATACAACTCAGTGTAGAAACAGCAATGTAATAATGGAGACATGCCAATGTAATAATAATAGAGACATGCCATCATAGTTTGAATTACAAGACCCTTACAGGGCTGAGTTTTAGTTAGAATTTATCAAAATTAATTCTTAATTTAAATCATGGTGCAAAAAATTACAGGATAACATCGATTTAGAAAATTAAAGAAACTACAGAAACACCAAATGTTCCTTTTATTATTTTAAAAAATTATATACTAAATTGTGAACTATATAAAGCATGAGAGGACTTGCCATAAAAGCAGGACTTGCATTTATGTTATAATTGAAGTTTCCTTTTTTATTTTTTTCCTTTCTTTTAAAAGTGTTTTGTAAAATAAATATTACCCTATAAATGGTTTTGTTCTTTTCATCATTATTGCTAATAAAAAAATGATTATACCTCCCTCAAAGATGCTTTAAAATAAACTCTGATCTAATTGTTCTAACTTTTCAACCATGTGAAAAAGAAATAAATTGTGCTCTATTATACAGACAAGTTAAAAAAGTAAACACACGTATAATTTATGCTTTTTACTTGAGAGGAAACACTAGTTTGAACATTGGTTTGGATCACAAAATGCTATTATTTTTTATCAAAAATACCCACTCTTAAAGTGCTTAAGTATGTTACACCTTTTACAATAATTCTGTAGTTATACATCCTAAATCCTTCAGCATTCAAAGCAAATTAAATAACATACTTCTTATTTTTGAACTTCCTGATTTTTCCTTAGTTACATTAGATTCAATCAGTCCAAACCAAATTCAGCTGCTGCTTCTTGGCTCCCACCTTGCTGTCCCTCTTCTGACTACCATATGTGGTTATCCTTCTGCGTTACCTGTTTGCATAGGAAGGGCATTATCATCTATGAATTGAACTGTTCTCAACAGTTTCAGCATCCTCCCCATTGGTTTAATCTCACCTGCTCCTCCCTACCTCCAGTCCATAAGCAAGCATTCTGATTTCTACCTATACAATATTTCTCAGTTCTGTATAATACTTTAGGTCCAGCTTACACTGGCCAATTTCAGGCTCTCATCGGATCTCACTTTTAACTCTGGTAATAGCTTAAAAATTACTGATAGCTCCCACTCGCCAGAGAGGAATGTTAAAACAAGTCCTTTCAATATTCTCAAACTGATTAGAGTTCATGATTCCAACTTTTTGCTTTATATTTGTTCTATTTCCCAGAACCACATTATTTGTTTTTTTCTGAAGAATGTGTTCTTTCAAGTTGCTATTCATTTGTATACATTGTTTCTTCTACCTTAAATGAAATGTCTTTTGTCTGCTAGGCCAAATGATGTTCACTTCTTGGCTATACTATGGCATATACACACTTTGAATATATATATATATATTTGTGCTACATATATATGCTATATATATACACTAAACTATGGCATACACACACACTTTGAATATATATATACATACTATATATATTCTATATATATCTATATATACTATACTATGGCATACATACACACGTTGAACATATATATATATATCTTGTTATATATATATATCGTGTGTGTGTATGCCACAGTATGGTATATATAAAAAACATATGTGTGTGTGTATATATATATATATATAAAATAAAACACTGAATAAAGCAATCAAACCTCAGCTTAAATGACCCCTTTCTGAAGGTGTTCTTATCTCTACTAGGGAGGGCTGCTTCTACTTACATATTTTCACTGTTATGTTATATAAATGTGTGTGTGTGTATATTAGCATTTACCATGACACATTTTAATTTTGTATCTCCATTACATATCAAATTTGTTTCAGTTCATATTTTTCACTGTGGTACCACGTGCAGTCAGTGATCAAATAATATTTGGCTTAAATGTCTATAGAAGACTATCATAGTGGTTGAGACATCAATCATTAGAATTGACAGATTTGAGTTTAATTCTACCATTTATTAGGTATATGAGCTTGGGCAAGTCATTCTCTAAAGCTTTGCTCCTCATTTGTAAAATGAGGAAAATAGGACATGCTGAATAGGTTGGCTGTGAATATTCACTTGGGTGTAAAATGCGGTGCCTGGTACAAAGTAAACCTAAATCAAGATTAGCTGTTGTTTTCCTATTGCATTTACTATTGAGATCTTTGAATACTTTGTAGCTATCTTCCTGATCTCTTCTATTTGTCCTTTTTTTTTTTAAAATCCCTTTTTGTACACTTAAAGGCACCTCTCACTTTCTACCTTGTGTCATTGGCTATAAATTCTTTGGAAGCAGGACTATTTTCTGAATCGTCTTTGGATCTCATAAGCCTCATGGCCAGTAGAATGTAATTAGAAAATATTTGTTAAAGGAATAAATCTGCCACTGAGGAAAATATAGTTATTGATCTCCTTACTGAATGCTATATAATTTATTGATAGCAAAGCAAAAGTTCTTAAATAGAAAATATTTATTATGATACAGCTATAATAAGATGCTTATCAGGAGGGTGGGAGCCAAGAAGCAATAGCTGAATTCACTTTGGATTGATGAAGCCTAATGTAACTAAGGAATAATCTGGAATTTTGAAATAACAAGTATATTATTTAATTTGCTTTGAATGCTGAAGGATTTAGGATGTATACCTACAGAATTATTGCAAAAGGTATACCATTCATAAGCAGTTTAAGTGCAGGTATTTTTGGTAAAAATTAATAGCATTTTGTGATTCAAAACCAACATTCAATTTTTTTTTTCTCTCAAATAGAAAGCTCAAATTATACATGTGTTTTGTTTTGTTAATATGTCTATGTGTCTCAGCTTCTTGAGTACCTGGGACTGCAGGTGCGCACCACCACGCTTAGCTAATTTTTGTATTTTTAGTACAGACGAGGTTTTGTCACGTTGTCCAGGCTGGTCTTTAACTCCTGGTCTCATGTGTTCCGCCCGCCTTGGCCTCCCAAAGTGCTGGAATCACAGGGTTGAGCCATCGCGGCTGGCCATAGCCTTATATTCTATACTTAAAATTTGCTTCATGATAAGCTGATAAGTCCTCTTTGTAATTTCTACATTTTGTATTTGTACTTTTTCATTCATTTTAAATCTGGTTCATGTAAAACAAATATTTTGTATTCCAATGCAGTGTTCAATATTAAGTTGTAATTTTTGAAAATTTTACTGAGAGACCACTGGAATATTTAGAAATGCAAATAAAATAGGTTATATGCATATTACATATAATGAATGTCATATATACAGTCCATAATAAACATCTATTTTAAAATTATATGGCCACAGAGTCAATCCATGGGCCCAATATTTGCAATAGAGAAGGATTACTTGTATTTTAATATGCTAACAGTACAAGTCATTTGACCTAGAGATAAAACAATTTAATATTTTAAGAACACAGGGTTCACGAAGCAAGCTTGAACTTACTGTAAAATGATTTCAAATATGAATAGTGTATAAGAAGTCTACTCATCTTTTAATTACTAAATTTAATGGAAGCCAAGGGAAAGTAATAGCAGGGCAATTGAAAATTAAATCTGAATGTTGAATCCTCTGTAATTCTGACAATTTTACTGCCTATCTAATAAATTAACAAACAGAAACAAAAAGCTCTATTACAAAAATTAAAAAAAAAAAAACTTCCCTATTGCTTTTATAGAAAAAGAGTATTCGAGGCAAATAGAATTCAATGTATAAACATTCTACCTTGGAAAATAAATTTGTAATTTTCAAAATATACTGGATATAAAGGGCTACGATGAAAGTAATTATTACCAAACAAAATGCCTTTAGTATTGTTATAATGACACTAATTGTAAAGAAGACTGCATTTATGGACTAGAATGGTGCTATTTGTATATGGGACAATAAGATTGGTCTCCTTGAATTTATATAATTTTAACATGTTAATATAAACAACACTCAACAAAAACAGTGTCCGTCCTCAGTGCCCTTCATTTAAATTGATGGTATTTTGGAGCTCTCCCTCGTGTTCTCTCTCTCTCTGTATATATATGTGTGTGTGTGTGTTTGTGTATAAACACACATATGTATATATCACATATGTATACACATGCACACATATATAGTTATTTTCATATTTTATAACATGTATTTTGTGTCTATGAGTACCAACTAACAAGTTTGCTAAAAAGAAATGGCTCTAACACCAGTAAAATTTCTGTGAAATAGTCTTGCTGGATGCAGCTGTACTACCTAAAATTTCATGATTTGTTAGCCAGACTCAAATACTGCATGTTCTTACTTATATGTGGGAGCTAAATAATGTGTACACCTGGACATAGAGAGTGGAATAGCAGTCACTGGAGACTCAGACAGGTGGAAGGGTTGGAGAGGGTGAGGGATGAGAAACTACCTAATGGGTGCAATATACACTATTAGGGTGATGGTTACAATAAAATTGGGAATTTACCACTACACAATACATACATATAACAAATCCTCTTGTAACCCCTAAACATATAAAAATAAAAAAGTAAAAATAATCATTGATAAAATTTTCTTAGCTTAGGCAGTAGAAAGTAATTGGGCATAACCAAAAACATTTATGCCAGGCCGGGCGTGGTGGCTCACTCCTGTAATCCCAGCACTTTGGGAGGCCGAGGTGGGCGGATCACAAGGTCAGGAGATCGAGACAATCCTGGCTAACACGGTGAAACCCTGTCTCTACTAAAAATACAAAAATTAGCCAGGCATGGTGGCGGACGCCTGTAATCCCAGCTACTCGGAAGGCAGAGGCAGGAGAATGGTGTGAACCCAGGAGGCGGAGGTTGCAGTGAGTGCCACTCACTGCACTCCAGCCTGGGGCACAGTGCAGTGAGATCACACCACTGCACTCCAGCCTGGGGAACAGAGCGAGACTCCATCTCAAAAACAACAACAACAACAACAACAAAACATTTATGCCAATATGCCAATAGAGCAAACAGAAAAATTGAGTAAACATAATCAAATGTATGTTTCGAAGTTCACACCTGGACTAAATTATTAGACATACAAAATTTTTTATCATTGAAAAAAAACCAAGCCACCATGTATTTTTCTTAAGCATAATATTTCTAAAATGTCTATGTTAGATTACTTTTGTCTATGTAAAATATCACATATTTTTAACACTTGCAATATGTGAATTTTGATGTGAATTGTGGCTCAGAATATACTGGGAACTAAGTAAAAAAAATAGAACAGGTAAATTACATGGATCTGATCAGAACTGAGATGAAAATACTGTGGAAGCATCCATGATCAGAGGTTGCAGCAATTTTTATCTGAAAAGAGTTGGCCACAAAACAATTTACTATAAAGGATGGTCAACATTACAATTCCATTTTGAGACAATTTGGTTTATTGTTAATATTACCAATTGCCCTCTTGCTTTTTTCTTTTTTTTTCTTTTTTCTTTTTTTTGAGATGGAATCTGGCTCTGTCGCCCAGGCTAGAGTGCAGTGGCATAATCTTGGCTTACTGCAACCTCCGCCTTCCGAGTTCAAGCAATTCTCCTGCCTCAGCCTCTCGAGTAGCTAGGATTATGGGCATGTGCCACTACGCATGTCTCATTTTTCTATATTAAGTAGAGATGGGGTTTCATTATGTTGGTCAGGCTGGTCTCAAACTCCTGACCTCAAGTGATCCGCCCACCTCAGCTTCCCAAAGTGCTGGGAGTACAAGTGTGAGCCACCCTGCCTGGCCCCAACTGCTATTTTTTAAAAATATGGTTACTTTTCATGAACCACTGATGGAATTGTAATGCTTTATGCATATCTCTTTGCAAAGTTATTAGAATGTATTTGCTTTTCCCTCTGTTTTTCTTTTAAAATATTCCCAAATCTTTTACATCTGATTATTAATGCTCTGTATTATGTGTAAAGATGAAAAATTGTAAAAATATGAATGGCCAGTAGTCTTTGATAATGCGTTTAATATATAAAATGCTTTATTGCTTCTTGCTTATTAGAAAAATACCATTAAATGTAAATGGACCAAGAAATACAAAAACTTTATAATTTTATCCATTTACAGGCATCATTAACATATTGGTGTTTGTTCCTTTATGTTTTTTTGATGTACATATGTATATACATATATCTACATACACACATATACATATAGGATATTATGATCCTAGTTTACTGAAAGAATACACACATGTATACACATAAAAATACATAAGAATACACACACACACATATACACACATATGCATACACATATACAACTGTGTGTGTAGTCTACATATTCATATATGTATATATGTGTGTATATTCTTTCAGCAAACTTGGATCATGCCATCCTATACCTTTGTAATCTAGTTGTTTTTTTTTTTGTCATTAGCCAGCCATGAAGAATTTTTTTGTTTTAACTTTTTTCTATTTTAAACATCATACAACAAAAAGAGTAGGATAAAAATATCATAATGATCAAGTAAAATTATTCATAGAGATATATGTTTTTCTTTGCATCATCATCTCCTTTTTCTCTTTTCTTATTCGTTAAATCTTTGATTTTACAAATCCCTGTGCTAAGGGCTGATATTCAGTAGACTGCAGGGAAGAAATTGCTCTGCCACTGAAAAAACTCTGACCCAGAAGCAGGTCATCTACACTAGGTTCCTCACAAATGTCCTTTGCATGGCAGGAAGAAAGATATGTATATTTTTAAGTGAATACATACACATCTATAAATTGTTGTAAAATAACCCCCAGAGAACATCAACATTACCAAAGCTTGAAAGATAGTTTCTAAATAACATTCACATTTAATAGTCCTTTGTTTTGTTTTGTTTTGTTTTGTTTGAGATGGAGTCTCACTCTGTTGCCCAGGCTGGAGTGCAGTGGCACGATCTTGACTCACCACCACCTCTGCCTCCTGAGTTCAAGCGATTCTCCTGCCTCAGCCTCCCGAGTAGCTGGGATTACAGGTGCGCATCACTGCGCCCGGCTAATTTTTGTATTTTTAGTAGAGATGGGGTTTCGCCATGTTGGCCAGGCTGGTCTTGAACTCCTGACCTCAGGTGATCTGCCCGCCTTGGCATCCCAAAGTTCTGGGATTACAGGTGTGAGCCACTGCGCCTGGCCTATTTTTGTAAAAAATTTGTTTGTTTTGATTTGATTTGGCCAAAAAATAGCACTGCTCAATCTATCTTTAACTGACTTGCCTTTGGCCAACTTGCTGTAATCCAAATTGTTCTTCAGCCAAATCTTCAGGGGCTGACACTGACATCTACCAAGGTGATTAAATGCAGGTTGAGTTTCGTACTAAAAAGGAGTAAGGAACAGAAGACTATGTTTGAGGAACATCTGGGAAAGGTAAGAAATCATCTGAAAGTTGACTCAGTGTCCTGCTCTGCTCTACACTCTTTACAAAGAGGGTATCACAAACATTTCTTAATTCTGGTAGTTAGAAAGAATTAAAGTCATTCCTTAGGTTCCATTTCTAAACCATAGAAGATTAAATTAATGACCCCAAATCACATAGCTGGTGAGCAGAATATATAGTCTCTGACTCCAAGTCCCATGCAGAGTTTGCCAAAAAACTGATTGTACTGAGAAAAGAATGTGGTGGGCTGAAGATTATTATCAGGTTCCTTGGTTCAGAAAGAGATAACACCAGTCCTGAACAGATAGCTCTCATTAAAAATTGCAGTATAATATTTCTCATGTTTTTCCTTCTGTGTAGACACTGTTAAGTCCAGTAGGAATCACATTAAGACAAGCAGCTTTATCTCTACGCCTCTTTTTCAGGACACAGCAGAAGACAAACACTGGCAGGACATAGAGTTGCTTGTATCCTTATTAGTGATGTTACTTCATTAAATTTCATGTTGAAAGATAATCCAATGTTTTAATTGCATTTAATGCTAATCAGACCCTTATAAATGTAGGTGAGACACACATTCTCATTGTATTATTTTTCTTTTCTCATTAGTTACCCCTAATTTTCATGATGATTACTAACATAACATAACATTAATACTCTCAAGAGGTGCCAGAAAAGATAACGTGTCATGCTGTGATTCATTAATGCCAGAGAAAAAACTGCTTTGTTGTTCAATATTTTACAGGTAATTCATTCTTTAATAATGAAAAGTAAATTTTCTGCCATTCAGAACTCTCTATTAATACTTTGAAAAATGGCAATTTTCACCATATCTATATACAATGGGGTATTTGTGGGCTCTCTATAAACATTCTTAACTTGCTGGCTTTTCCCAGGCTGAGCTTATTTTTCATATGGATTGTGCTCCTTCCTTCTAAAGAAACTTATTTAATACATTTCATTGCTTTTTCCATTTTTTTCTACTTTAATTAAGAGAACTTCAAGATTTATTTGCACTTAGCAGATGTATATTAATTACTATAATATAATCTCAATCAATTTTATGATATGCTGTGGTATGACAAGGACCAAAAAACCTTCAATATGCCTTTTTCTTAAAAAAAAAGAAACATTCTTTCAAAAACTGTTCTCTGGATACGTTGATACTGATACTGCTTAAAGACTGTTTGAAGTGTTTCCAGCTGTGTTATTAGGGTTTGTTTCTCAGGACTTCATACCTGGACATATAGAGATTATTTGTTTTTTCTTAAGCTTACCATACTCCCACAAAGAAAAATATCAAGCTGTAACCATTGACAACGAGAAAATTCTATACAGAAATACTTTATAACATGGTGTTCAGATACTAGTACTCATTTAAAACATATAAATATGCCTCAAACATTTTAATTTGGTCAGTATTCATATAAGAGAACCAACTATCTCATTTAAAATATACAAGGATTTAGAAAAGTTACTTTGAGTATTCCTCAGTGGAATAATATTCTCATGAAAATAATACACTTAGTTGTATCTCAAAGAGAACTCATCTAGTCGTGACTTAATGGAGGAATCTATTAGTTGTATTCAGCTTCTTATAATTATTCCTTATTCTACTATTAAGAAGACAAATTAGCATTCTATACCAATGCTGAAGGTGAATTCTGGAAAGAGAGGCCCAGTATTCAGTTTCAAGGGCAAAGAAATATCGCTGTGCATTCAATAAAACTGTGTTTTTAATAACATGTATGCACTGTGCATGCTGAGTTTGAAACATTGTGATTTTGAGATTACTATTATCTTATAGGTAAAAAGAACTCAGGTAATATAGGTAACAATGACTATTGAGAGATCTATTGAGAGAATGTCTACTTAGAGAATGTCTATTGAGAGATTTCAGAGAGAGCAACAAACAGTGCTCAGTGCTTTATGCGCATTGTCTCATTTATATTCATATAAAATTCATTAGATAGTGTTGTCCTCACTCTGCAGACCTGCTGCTTACAGAAAGTAAGAGACCTATCCACTCCTGGTTATACAGCCCACTCATGGTTAAATAAAACCTCACATTTGTCTTTCTCTTTATGCTTTTGGAAAACACTTAGACTTAAATATATCAAAACTTTATTTTTATATCCTTTATATAATATATTCATTAACCTTTTTTTTTCCACAGTCTTCGGATTTAGTATACCCATAACATTTGATTAAACTTTAATCAACATTGACTTAGATAAAATGTTCTTGTAGCAATTCCTATCATGTCTTCATGTTTTTGGAGCAGGAGCTGCTAGTCGTTTCCTGCCCACAGGTATGCCTCATTTCTTTTTCTTTTTTTTTGGCACCTTTGGGCTCAGCCTCATCTTATACTCTCACCTTCGCTCTGAACTAGAATAGTTAGCCCAAAAAGAGCCCCTTCCTCAAAAGAGGCTGTTTCAGTATCAACTGGTCTTGCCCTATTCAAATGTTACTTAATTTCAAAGTGAATATGTTCAGAGCTCACTGCCAGGGCCTTCTGGGTCTGGAAGCCACACTGTTTAATTTTTCCTATGATATTTGTTCTCTGCTGAGTGTCTACATCCCTCCAACTGCCTTTTTCTAAGAGGCAGACTGTTCCCTTTCACTTATTTTTATTGCCCAGTTTGGGCTCTTTATCAACGCCCTATTTATAAAACATCCGCAAGGACTGCGTCTGTGCTTGTGTTTTGGAAGGATTTATGAATCTGTTTTTGACATGTTGGCATGATTACATAATTTTTTTCAGGTCCAAATGATACTATAGTAGCTCATAATCCTGGATTCTGAAACCAAGAACCAAAGTAAACACATACGCTAGTTCATACTGATTTTCATTCTCCCTACCAACCTTTCAGATCCAACCTTACGTATTTGATTATTGGCACCTCTCAGCTACTACCACCTGTAATATAGTATTTCATCTTCCTAAAACATGCTTTCTTGCTATAAATGACAAGAACACTATGTGGCGTTATTTTACCAAACATTAAATATCGAGAATTCCTTAACTTTAAGAGAAGACTAATAGTTAGATGGAATAAACTTTGCTAACCAATGAGAAAAATACTAGCTTCTCCCCTTTTGTCAGAATTATTTTATCTTCCATGAAGAGTAACTTAAAATTAACAGAAAGCTGAATAATCTTTTTCCTTTTTTTTTTAATTTCAAGCTTGTTAAACATTTTTAGAAATGCAATGTACATTTTTAAAATTATATCTCTACAGGTTCACGTTTCTTCGTTGTTTCCTAAAGTATATTACAGTACTCTCATGATAATTCCATTCTTTTCCCTGCCTTTTTTAAAACTCATGAAACAGGCCAGGCGCGGTGGCTCACGCCTGTAATCCCAGGACTTTGGGAGGCCGAGGTGGGCGGATCACGAGGTCAGGAAATCGAGACCATCCTGGCTAACACGGTGAAACCCTGTCTCTACCGAAAAATACAAAAAATTAGCCGGGCGTGGTGGTGGGCACCTGTAGTCCCAGCTACTCAGGAGGCAGAGGCAGGAAAATGGCATGAACCTGGGAGGTGGAGCTTGCAGTGAGTTGAGAGGGCGCCACTCTACTCCATCCAGCCTGGGCGACAGAGCCACACTCATAGGTAATAAAAGAATATAGGATCTTCAAAAAAAGAAAAGTTATTAAAAACTACAGAAATACTATAATAATTTGACATCTACACCTTAATTTGGCAGTGCCATATACCATGGGTTGTAAGAAATAAGAGAATAGTTTTAAAAAAAGCTATTACATTTTTCTCCAACCTGTAACCCAACCCATTCCTGCAGTTTTTCTTCAGAGAAGAAGAGATTTTGCTGGTTTGTTCAAATACTGACCGAAAATATGTTCATCTCTGCTCAATATTGTATAGCTGACATTCTCCTTAATATATATCTGTAGACCAATTGGATACAAATAAACATTCCAACATATTACATTTATATATATATATATTTTCCATATAAGTTGTTTTAGGTTTCTTAATATTACTAATTTGTATTACAAATTATATAGGAGAAGAAATTCTAGGTAAGGGGATATTTATAAGTTTAGACTTAATAGATAGATAATACCAAACTGTTTTCCAAAATGTTTTATTAATTTATATCCCCTTAGGAATATCTGAGAACTTCAGTCACTTCACAATTTGATTTTTTCTGACTTTTTTTTTTTTTTTTTTTTTTTTAGTCATTGTGATGAACATGTGGTGGTTTCTTGTGGTTCACTTTCAATTCCCTAGTAGTTAAGTTAAATATACTTATAACCTGTGGAAATTGATAAGCTGATTCTAAATCTTATTTGGTAATGAGCACACAGAGAGAGCCAAGAGAAGCCAACAAACTTTGAAGACAAAAAAATAAGCAGGAGACTTACACTATCAGATATTATAAAACTATAGTAATGCAGATAGCAGAATGACACGAAGACAGACAAACAGGTCAATGAAACAGAATAAAGTATTCAGAAACCAGCCTTTACATCCATGACCATTTGACTTAGAACAGAGAGAAAACATCAGTACAGTGGAGAAAAAAACGGTCTCTTTAGAAAATGATGCTGGTCAATTAAATATCCACAGGAGAAATTTTTTTTTTAAAACTTGATCTCCTACATCACTCCAAACACACAAAAAAATTCCATATGGACTGCAAATCTAAACATAAAATATGAAACAAAAAATGTTGGAAATAAACAAAAAAATCTTCATGTTTTTGTGTTACTCAAAGGGCTTTTAAACAAGACAAAAAGTTGCTCAACATGAAAAAATAATACATTAAATTGTATTAAAATTTTCTGCTCATGAACAAGCATAATAAATGGGGTGAAAATGCAAGCCATACCTTGAGAGATGATATATCCAATACATATATTGAATAAAGATCTGCAATCCAGAGTATATAAAGAATTCTAAAGACTTAATGAGAAAACAACACAAACAACGGAATCTCCAGAGAAAAATGTTAGAAAGAGATCAAAATAGTCGCCACATAAAGAGGATACAAATATTGGCAAAAAATATATGAAGAGACATTTGACTGTCTTAACTACTAGGGAATTGTAAATGAACCACAAGAAACCACCACATGTTCATCACAATGACTAAAAAAAACATAAGACAAAATCAAATTGTGAAGCATCTGAAGTTCTCAGATATTACTGAGGGGAAATAAATTAGTAAAACATTTTGGAAAACAGTTTGATATTATCTGTTAAGTCTGAACTTATGAATATCCCCTTACCTAGAATTTCTACTCCTCAGTATATTTGTAATATTAAGAAACCTCAAACAACTTATATGGACAGTATATAGGATATATTAACTGTAGTATACTTGCATAATGAAATTCTCTAGAGCAATGAAAATGAATCAATTATTACCACCGGCAATAATAACATAGATGAATCTCACGAATATAGTGTGAGAAAATGAATCCAAACAAAAAATACAATTTTCCTAAGTCTATAAAAATTTCATAAACAAGAAAAACATATTTATGGTTGGAAGTCAGACTAGTTATTCTTATGGGGATGTGGAGCAGGAACTGGTAATGTTCTATTTCTTGACCTGGGCACTGGTTACACTACCGTGTTCACTTCGTAAATATTTATCTAGCTGCACACTTAGAATTTGTTTGATTTTGCATATGCAGATTGCATTATATATGCAGTTTGTAATAAAAAAAATACATCAAAAATATTCTTTTAGGCTGGGCGCAGCGGCTCATGCCTGTAATCCCAGCACTTTGGAAGGCCGAGGCAGGCAGATCACAAGATGAGGAGATCGAGACCATCCTGGCTAACATGGTGAAACACCATCTCTACTAAAAATACAAAAAATTAGCCAGGCATCGTGGCGCATGGCTGTAGTCCCAGCTGCTTGGGAGGCTGAGGCAGGAGAATTGCTTGAATCCAGAGGCGGAGGTTGAAGTGAGCTGAGATCGCACTACTGCATGTCCAGCTTGGGTGACAGAGTGAGACACTGTCCCAAAAAAGAGAACAAAAAATTATTTTGATATCAGCATTCAACATATCTTGGGGTCTATTGGCTTCAGGTGGTGATAGTCTTTCAAATTACTATGAGCCTCAGTGACTTTTGTCCTTTTCTAGATTACTCTGATTCTAAGAGACCATAAATGTCTAGGGGAAAAATCCTGGAAACAAGTGAAATGAAACATTATTAAAGAGAGAATTATGTTTATAAAAACTAGTGTGGTTACCAAATACAGTTTCTAGATCAACTTGATGGGGATGCCTAGTTTAGATATTATTTTTGTTCACTAGAATGCATTTTTGTGAATCCAGGCATTTCATTGCCTGTTTTTGAAGAAAAATGAAAAAGAAAAAAAATGTTACAGTCTCTGCAATTTTCAGATTTTCAGTGACTTACAACTAACCAGTGCAAATTGTATTCTCTTTACGCATAAAATCTCTCTCCAGGCCTGCTGGTTTCCCTTAAGGTAAATTAATTAAAACTACTAGGAAGAATCATTTATTTCTTATGGCTTATTTGGAACTAAACTTTCTTCATAACGCATTTTAAGGAACTCTTGTATTTTACCGTTATTATTGGAAATATTAACAGACAATTCAAAACTAAGATACATTTATAGAAGTATGAATAAACAATTTTTAAAAACTCATTTTCCTCATTTTTTTTTCTTATATTTATGTTATAGATCTCCCATGTCAGGTCTGTATAGCACAAAGTTAAATGGAGGTTCAAGAAATTACAGGACATCTTCAGACAAAAGTAGTTTTTATTTGCCCAATTTATCTTCTGGATTGTGTCTTGCAATGCAGCCTTCACTTTCAGAAAAATTCTGATGTTTTTAAAGGGAGAACCGAATGTCAACATTCCTGACAGGTCTCTACAGATGATGGAGGATATGGCTTTTGAAACATAATATAGAGGAGTACACACAATCATCACTACTCTAAAACTTATAAAACCTCCTAAAAGCAAATGCAAGCTTACCTCCAAAAATAGTATTCCATACCCATGCCCTGAATTGTTACACATTTAATCATCTGAGAGATATGCAGGCATTGAATAAAATTCTAATATTGCTAGAGTGCACTCAAACTTTAAAATATATGAGCCACCAACAAGCTTAGGAAAGGCAAAATGGTTTGGCTATTTACCAAATAAACTACTTTGTTTTCATGTATCATGTGCAATGGCTCTTCAAATTCATAAAAAAGTACTAAATTCTCTAATTTAAAAAAGTCTCCAGGCTGGTCGTGGTGGCTCCTGCCTGTAATCCCAGCAGTTCGGGAGGCCGAGGCGGGCAGATTGCCTGAGGTCAGGTGTTCGAGACCAGTCCGGCTAACATGGTGAAACCCTATTTCTAATAAAAATACAAGAAAAAACAAAAAAAATTAGTTGGGAGTGGTGGCTTGAGTCTGTAATCTCAGCTACTTGGGATGCTGAGGCAGCCACTGCCCTCCAGCCTGGGTGACAGAGCAACACTCCATAAAAACAAAACAAAAAGAAACAAACAAAAAGAAAACCAAAACAAACAAACAAACAAAAAAACAGTTTCCAGTTATCAGAATTGCTTTTCATCTGTGTGTGTGTGTGTGTGTGTGTGTTTTGAGACAGAGTCTCACTTTGTTGCTCAGGCTGGAGCACAGTGGCGGTATCTCGGCTCACTACAACTCAGCCGCCCAGGTTCAAGCAATTCTCCTGCCTCAGCCTCCCGAGTAGCTGGGATTACAGGTGCCTGCCACTGCACCTGGTTAATTTTTTGTAGTTTTTAGCAGAGACTGAGTTTCACCATCTTGGCCAGACTGGTCTTGAATAACTCCTGACCTCGTGATCTACCCGCCTAGGCCTCCCAAAGTGCTGGGATTACAGGCGTGAGCCATCGAACCTGTCCTCATCTATTTTGAAATATCCAAACTTTCTCCATTCTTCAGACAATTATAGCCTGGGAAAAGTAGTCCTATTTCTATTATTAGTAATAAAAATTAAAGAAAATTTTAATTAAATTACATTCAAATTAACAGGCATAAATTGTTTGCTAGGAGAATGATATTTTTGATGTCCCTTCTACAATAAAAAAACTGATTTGTGTGGAGAGGGTGAAGAAAGAAAAAGAGTAAAACATATGCAGAATTATTTCATTGTATACTCAACTTATATCTACAAAAATAGGCTTCATCTTGTCCACTTATATTAAAAAGTCATAACAAGAATGTGTTTCTTGTTCAGACTAATAAGGAGAAATGCTATGTATCAGCAACTGGTAATGTTTTTCATGATTCTCAGCTTGTACAGAGGAAAATTCAGGATTAGACTATTTGAAACAGAATATAAAGTTTCAATTATATAGGAAGAATAAGGGATATATTATACAATATGGTGACTGTATATTATTTAAAAATAAAATACAGAATACAGTGTAGAAACAGAATAGATTTTTTGTAATCATCTGTGTGCATCTGCTCCACAGAATTTCAAAATAAATGTGAAGAATTTTCTAAAAATATATAAGATATAATCTAAAAATAATTGAAAGAAAATATGACAGACAGTAAACATAAAAGACATAAAGGAAATCAGAGACAGTCAGTATACCACAATTTGTATTGCATTCATATTCTGAAATTGTTAAAGATGGATCAAATATTTGACTTTGAGGCTCAGTGGGAAAAAAAAAGGAAAATATTAAGTACAATATAGCCTGTGATCATGTAACAAAAATAGTCCAGTTGTTTAGAAAAAAATAAACTTCACATCTGATGTCACCAGTGAGGCTAAATAAATGTAAAACTATGACATATGCATAACATTCATAAAGCTATCATCAAGTCTGAGTTTCTAATTTGGTAAGGAGTGAAATCCATAGGGAAGTCCAGGGTGATGTTATTCTATCTTGTAATCAACCCGAAAGAGTTTAATGTCAAATATACTTTATGAATTTGAAATGATCATTCATGCAACATGTGTTAAGCAGGTTAAAAGACATGAGTATATGTAAAAATAAATAAATAAAATTTTAAGAAGTCATTATATGAAAAAGGTACTTGCACACACGTTTATAGCAGCACAATTCAATGCAAAAAATCTGGAACCAGCCTAAATACCCATCAACCAATGAGTGGATAAAGAAAATGTAGTATATATACACCATTGAATATTAATCAGCCATAAAAACAATAGAAAATAATGGCATTTACAGCAACCTGGATGGAGTTGGAAGCCATTATTCTAAGTGAAATAACTCAGGAATGGAAAACCAAATACTGTATGTTCTTATCAGTAAGTGGGAGCTAAGCTATGAGGACGCAAAGGCATAAGAATAATATAATGAACTTTGGGGACTCGGGGGACAGAGTGGGAGGAGGGTAAAGGATAAAAGACTACACATTGGGTACAGTGTGTGTTGCTCAGATGACAGGTGCACCAAAATCTCAGAAATCTTCACTAAAGAGCTCATCCATGTAACCAAAAACCACTTGTTCTCCCCAAAATACTTTTTTGCTAAACTTTTTTTTAAAACCCAGGAGTACAAGTGCAGGTTTGCTACATGGGTAAACTTGTGTCATGGGGGTTTGTTGTACCCAAAAACTATTGAAATAAAATAAAGTTAAACTAAATTAAAATCAATAAATACAATTTTAAACAAACACCAATTTGAAATGTTAAGCACAATATGTAATGTCTTTAAGTTGGTGGAAAAGCATACTGTCTGCTTAGATGAATTTTAAATTCCAGCAGGAGAATCATGCATACAGATAAATGATAACAGTCTAATTGGTTTAAGTGCTAAACTAGACATATGGTGATTCAGTTACAGGGTCATAGTCAAGAAGGCAATGCACCCTCAGGCACCTACATATGTTTGCTTAGTTCAAAGTACAAACCATACAAGGTCAAATACTGTGCCAAAACATGAAGGAAACCAGATGAGATCGGGCGCATTCAGGGTGGTATGGCAGTAGATGGAAGGAAACCAGTGAAAACACCTGTCCCGTGAAACCATGAGAGAGGTTCCTCATACTTGGCAATGGGGAACCAAAATTAGTGTTTTATGGGACCTTTACTTAGGGCTGGTTCTTGTTTACATCTGTTCTGTATGTAACTTGGAAGAAAATTGTCACAAAATAACTCACTAGCTTTTAAGTAACATAAACCACAAATAGTGTAAAACATAAATGGTGATTTGGATTTCAGAACTAAGTAATCTATGCTGTTTGACCTCTAAAATGTGGTTCTCAAGGATAACAGTTGTCACAGGACACTTGACACTGTAACAGTAAATAACATATAAATAAGCAAACCATCAGCTTAAGGATTTTAAAAGAGAACCTGCTTCTAAAGCAGTATTTATGTAAGAAGACATCTGTGGTGCAGAGTGATGGAGCATAAAGTCTCACAGAGAGATAGGAGCACACCCAGAACTGAATCGGAGTGATTAGAATGTCAGTCCAGTGCTCTTCCACTGGAAACATGGTTGAGCTTGGTCTCGGAAGAAGAATGCCAGGCTGTAAATTGTAGCCTCACTCCCACCTAGCTGCACGTGTTGGGAAAGTTACTTATTGCTCCTGTGATGCAGTGTTCTCTGTAAATTAAAGAGATGCTACTTGGGAGAAATACATTAAAAATTCAGAAATGTGCTGGAGATGTTTTGCCTAAGACCCAGGTGAGCAAGTATAGGGCTAGAGACCAGGAGCCCCCAGGAGCCCTAACCTCTGTCTAGAAACATTATGTATTACCCTACATTGTTAACCTTGTGCATTTCTATACCTTTTGCTACTAAGGAAATTTGCATCCTCTGACCATGGCTGTGGCTTTTTTCTATCCACAGCATCACTCTGCTGAAACCTCTCATCACCATTTGTGCTTATTTTGAAAATGTAATAAACTATCATCCAGTAAGTGATAAGTCTTTTTTCTTGCTGCTTTTTCACAATATTGTTTTCTTTTAGTCCATACATTTCCTAAATTTAGCATCTTTAATAATTCAAAAATACAATGTTCAAAATCTTTTTAACTTTCAGTAGAGACACTGTTTTTCCACATTTGCAACTTGTAAAGAAAGAGATTAATTCTTACTGCATTAACTTCTGGAAAATATCTTCATAGTTCAGAATTTTTAAAAATTAATCTTGATCACATTTAACATCTTCCCGTATTTGCAATAAATGCTATTGTTGCAGTTAAGACAACATAAAATCAACTGAAAAAATTAGTTAACAATTTGAAAAGTGTTTTTAAAATCAAATCTTACTTGTTACCTTAACAGGAGGTACCACAATTTACACAGGTCATCTCGAGTTGAAAATAAATTCGTTGCCTTTTTACTTGTCTCCTAATTTTTCACAGAAAGTTAGTATGCTCTCTTATTTTATAGCAGGATTCTACTCCTCATTTCTCTTGGGAAGCAATGTAAGAGGTTACAAGAAAAGTTCTTGAACTAAGGTAGACCTAACTTTAAATTCCAACTTCACTGGGTATTTGGCTGAGTAATACTGGGAAAATTATCCAGCCTTACTCAGCTTCAACTTTCCCAAAAGTGCAATAAGAAATAACTGCATCGGCTGGGCGCGGTGGCTCAAGCCTGTAATCCCAGCACTTTGGGAGGCCAAGACGGGCAGATCACGAGGTCAGGAGATTGAGACCATCCTGGCTAACACAGTGAAACCCCGTCTCTACTAAAAAATACAAAAAAAATTAGCCGGGCGAGGTGGTGGGCACCTGTGGTCCTAGCTACTTGGGAGGTTGAGGAAGGAGAATGGCGTAAACCCAGAAGGCGGAGCTTGCTGTGAGCTGAGATCCGGCCACTGCACTCCAACCTGGGCGACAGAGCGAGACTCCGTCTCAAAAAAAAAAAAAAAAAGAAGAAGTAACTGCATCTACTGCATAAATCAATGTTTTAATTTACTTGTTTTATTTTAATTGATATTATTGTATTTATTCTTCATTTTATTTATTTATTTAAATAGTGTAGGCTAAAATAAGTAAATGGCGTTCCACAGTTCTCAGAAAAATAATAATGACAACTAAATCACAGTTATTATTATGAATTAGGGAATATTTATCCATTAACATTTCTTCAAAGCCCAGGAGAAACAAAAAGTTAATGTTCAAAGGCCTAGCTAAAACTTTCCTACTTCACACAAAAAATTACAAATATTACAAGTATTCATCATTTTTTCTATTTTTCTGTTGACTACATAGTTGCTTTTTTACAGTTCTTTCTATGTTCTGGATACCGCTACTTTGAGATATATATTTTTAATAGATGTTGCAAGTATTTGCTTTTAACATATTGCTTCACTCAGTCATTTAGAACACCCTTGTTGCAGCAGTTTGCTATTCTGATGTAACCATATTCATCAGTCATTTTTCATTAGTGTAGGACAGGAGTCCCCAACCCTCAGGCCATGGACAACTACTGGTCCGTGACCTGTTAAGAACCGGGCCACGCAGAAGGAAGTGAGTGGTGGGTGACTGAGTGAAGTTTTATCTGTAATAATAGCTACTCTTCATGGCTCACATAACCTCCTGAGCTCTGTCTCCTTTCAGACCAGTGGCAGCATCCGGTTCTTATAGGAGCACAAACCCTATCATGAGCTGCGCATGCGAGGGTTCCAGGTTGCACACTCCTTATGAAACCTAATGCCTTATGATCTGTCGTTGTCTCTCATCACACCCAGATGGGACCATCTGGTTGCAGAAAAACAAGATTAGGCTTCCACTGGTTCTACATTATGGTGCGTTTTATCATTATTTCATTTTATATTACAATGTAATAAAAATATAAATAAAGTGCACACTAAATGTGATGCACTTCAATCATCCTCAAACCATCCCCTCCCCACTCCTGTCTGTGAAAAAATTGTCTTCCACAAAACCAGTTCCTGATGCCAAAAACGTTGTGGACCGCTGGTGCAGGACATTTCAGTTAATGATGTTCAACTACTGGCCTGCCCTAGAGAAGGAGGACTCAGAATTGTGGGGAGGCTTTTTCAACTTACAAGGTAATGCAGATTCTGATATGGCCTCCTGGCAGGCTGAGAGGATTAGCATGTTTCCACAATGCGCATCACTGCCATACTGTTGCAACTGGTGTCTTATGAAACAAAATGCTTAAAAAAACACAGTACATAGTCAAGAAAAATAAATTGACTAATATAAATCCTTACTTCTGAATTTGGACATAAGCTTCACATTCATAAGAGCTTCAAAAGAATGAATACCAATTAAAAATAGCTTGAAAAATAAGTTTTCACATTCTTTCAATAAAAGTGATGCCTTCTCTCCTCTTGGAAATTTTTCTTTATTGTGGTAAAGTGCACATAACAGGAAACTTAGTATTCCAACCACTTTTCAGTGTACAGTTTAGTGACATTAAATGTATTCACATTGGTCTGCAAATATCACTGCCATTCATGCTCAAAACGTCTTCTTCTTCCCAAACGGCAACAGAGTAGCCACTAAACAATAGCTTCGCATTTACCTCCCCAGACTCCACCCCTAACCCCTGGCAGCCAACATTCTGCTTTCTGTCTTTATGAATTTGCCTACCCTAGGAACCTCATGTAAGAGGAGTCAAACAATATTTGTCCATGTCTAGGTTATTTCACAGAGCATTATGTCCTCATTAATCCATAATGTAACATGTGTTAGAATTTATTTCCCTTTAGGACTAAATAATATTCCATTGGTATATCACATTTTGTTTATGTATTCATCTATAGATGAACATATGGGTTCTTTTTTTTTTTTTTTTTTTTTTTTTTGAGACGGAATCTCACTCTGTCGCCCAGACTGGAGTGCAGTGGCGCCATCCCAGCTCACTGCAAGCTCCAACTCCCGGGTTCACGCCATTCTCCTGCCTCAGCCTCCCAAGTAGCTGGGACTATAGGTGCCCGCCACCACACAAGGCTATTTTTTTTTTTTTTTGTATTTTTAGTAGAGACGGGGTTTCACCATGTTAGCCAGGATGGTCTTGATCTCCTGACCTCGTGATCCGCCGGCCTCGGCCTCCCGAAGTGCTGGGATTACAGGTGTGAGCCACAGCGCCCGGCCCTGTATGGGTTGTTTCTACTTTTTAGTTGTTGTAAATAGCACTTCTATGAACATGGGTGTACAAATACCTTATCAAGTCCTTACTTTCAATTATTTTAAGTATACACTAAAAGTGACATTTTAACTGATGTTAACTACTTGGATTAAAGACTAAAGAAAAAAAAATTACCATTGGATTTTCTTTTTGCACTCCTCATAATTAAAATGACTGGGCCGGGCGCGGTGGCTCACGCCTGTAATCCCAGCACTTTGGGAGGCCGAGGCGGGTGGATCACAAGGTCAGGAGATCGAGACCACGGTGAAACCCCGTCTCTACTAAAAATACAAAAAAAATGAGCCAGGCGCTGTGGCGGGTGCCTGTAGTCCCAGCTACTCGGGAGGCTGGGGCAGGAGAATGGCGTGAACCCAGGAGGCGGAGCTTGCAGTGAGCCAGGATCGTGCCACTGCACTCCAGCTTGGGCGACAGAGCAAGACTCCGTCTCAAAAAATAAAAAATAAAAAAATAAAAAAAAAATAAAATGACTGATTATTTGTCACTAACAAAAGTCAACTTGGAAGAACCAGTTGTGACACAGATACCCAGCATGAAACCATAGTAAATATAGATCTTCTCAGATAACTTTTTTTGTTCTGTGCACTTTTGATACAATTCATGTACTTAAATGTGACATGAGCATTTTTGAGCCATGAGCAATTATTGAGCCAGAAATCCAATATCTACATGTCTTTATATGTCTTTGTCCTAGAACATCCTCAGGAGACCTCCCTTAACAATAACTGCTCAAAAATGACTCACATATCGACGTGCAAACCAATCATTTGCAAAGATAACAGGACAGGAATGATTGGCTCTGACCAGTCATTTTTCACCACCTTGGAATAGGCTTCACTTCCCCTGAAGCACATGATCCCCCAAAATAATGCCTAAATAAAACTGAATTTCTGTTAAAGCATGAGGAAGGAGAAATGGCCAACTAATGGTGTCTACTACACTCAGATAAAGTGAGTACATAAAATCCAAGGAGACTTCACTTAAATTAACTCAGTGGTACAAACAGAATAATTTAAAACTTATCTTCACCTAAATTTCAGATAATTATATTATTTTCCACTCAGTATAGTGTAAATGTGAACTGAAACTATATTAGGTATTTTGTCCATCTAGATTTAATTATAACATATGTTTTTATTTATTTACTTTTTTGGGGGGAGGGGTCTAGTTTACTAGAATGTGGCTTCTATAAGGGAAGAGAGAGTCTATTTTGTCTGCTTCCATATTTTCAGTACAGGGTAAGAACAGTATATATTTTCTTTAAAAAATGAACTAAGAACAAGTTTTTAAGTGTATTAGGTATGCCACTTCAGAGCAGATGTACAACTGTTTTTACTATATTATTACTTATATTGGATATTTCATTTCTACAATGGTTTTATTGTGTCACTTTACCTGTAGCATATTTTAAAAATAATGCCCCAAATTCACTACTCATCTTATAAGCTAGTATAGCCTATTCATTGCTATTTCAAAGTCTTCTCTTACTTTGTCAATCCTATTCTATGTAACAATTCTTCTTTCCCTTCTTACACAAAGTACATATTTACATTTAACTTTTATCATTCTGCATTATGTCATGGACCAAAACAAACAAACAAACAAAAAAACCCCACAAACTTGCTAGCATAGTAGATGATCTACCATTATCTAATATTGTATAGCAATTGGTAGAAACACCTCTTTCACAATCATGGGCTACTTCCCATTTTTAAAATCATCTTTCCTTCCTTCAAACACCACAGATGAGCTGGCCCTGATTCAGTGCTGTTTCCATTAATATTTTTGTTGCTCTAAGTATAAAATGAGAAGAACTGCTTAACTCATGCTCTGATTAAATTCTGGAAAGGAGAAGATTCCAGGCTTCAAGGCTAAAGGCAGCAAATGGAATTGTTAAACACTAAGGATTTATTACTCCCGTCCCCTCCTAAATTCCTTGCCTCCTATCACTCAAATATGCTCTGCACTTTGCTTCTTCTGGGTTTTGGCTTACTTAGTTTGTTTCGTCTACTTAGACTGTCTTCCTCATATAGGTTTCACTTTGAAAAAAAAAAAAAAAAATCTAACCACCCTTCAGTGCTAGTCTTAAATTCTTCATCCTCCAGAAAACCTTTATGTTCATTCACCAACTGAAATGTTTTCTTCCTTTGAATCCACATGACAATTTGTGCTCTCCTACTTGACTTTATTATTATAGCATACGCTTACATCAACACATTACTAAACTTTTTTTTCTCTCTCTGTCTCTCTCTCCCCCTCTCTCTCTGCCTCTCTCTCTCCCTTCTTTCTCTGACTCTTGTATAAAGTACCTAGTATATTATATTGCATAAAGTTGGTTTCCTAGAAAGGACCCCTTTCCCTAGTCTGAATAACCCTCTGATTGTTTGAAGGGGGAGGGTTCCTTAGAGTTCTCAGTAGTCTGGAGACACAATCACTCCCATCACTGTATACCTCATCACAAGAAGTCCATGCATACTGTCCAGGGCATATCTCCCCACCCAGATGCTTCTTTCAATGCAATGTCTTTACACACCTCATTGAGACTCAGTATCTCACTGGACTTTTACCCTACTACCAAACTTTCCTCAGAATTCCTTGGAAATCACAGTCCATCATCAACAAAATCCCCTAAATATTCAACTTTCCCTCTTAGTGTTACCTATACTTTTTGATACCTTCTTTCTCCCTATACCCCTCCTTGACAAAAGATGCTGCTTTCTGTAGATCCCCCAGTAGTGACTCCCATAATTTACATAGCACAGAGCCTAGGAGTACAGACCAAGCATCCTTCTGACTCCTTTGACACTCAGTACCAATTCCTCCGAAGTGAATGACATCAGATAATACCACCCATTACATTTCCTTGTTATAGTCATCACATGCCTTTTGAGTAATCTCCTTTATTAGTGGACTAGTTTAACATTTGGCTTACCTTTTTTTCCTACATCACACTATAGGATTAGTAGCATAAGTGGTGATGTAAAAATCTGCAATGACATTCTAATCACAGTAGCATTTGACAGTCAATGATTCTCTTTTATCAATCTTGTTCTTTCCATGGTTCAGGGGCCTGGTATTTTCCCCGTATTCCTGCCACCTCATGGCAGCAACATCTCAGTATCCCCACACCCTTCTTCTCCTGATCTGTAAGTGCTGAAGTTCCCAAAGCTTAGTCTTTGTATTTTTTTGTCAAACCCATTTTCTGGGTGATTTCATCTTGACCCCTTTTTTTGCTCTCAAGTCTAGGTCAGCATTTGCAACTGCCTTGCCAAGAATTAGGTTTTCGTACTGAAAAAGCCTCATGAACCTTGATTACTGCCATCACAATAGGCAGTGGAGGAGATATGGGGATCTGTTCAGGACAAAAACCACCAAGTCATTCTTGATTTTTCCTAATGTCCCCTGAATAATTCATCAGCAAATCCTATATGTTCTATATTTTAACCCCCTTCTCAAGGTCTCCATAGCCTATCAACATCATTCAACCTACTGTCAAATTTTGCCTGGACTTGTCATGCATTTAACTCTACTTGTCCAAAACACTGTGTTACCCATTCCCGACATCCTCCCTGCACAGCATCTACAATAATCTTTTTATATTGGATTATGTCGTAACTGTTTAAATCATTCAAAAGCTTTCTTTCCAACACACCTAGAACAAATCCCATATTCTAGCCCCAGGTACATTTCTGATCTCATTTCCTATCAGACTTTTTCATTCACACTAGCCTCCAGCTCCCTGTCTGCCTTTAGGGCTTTACAAAGTAATCCCAGAATGCTGCTCACTTAAGAATCCACAAGTCTTGATCTTTTCCTTTATTCTGGTCACTGTTTCAGTTTTATCCCAAAAGAACTATCTTGACTTTATTATCTAAAATAGCACCACTCTCATTCTTCCCTTGTCAACCTTTTTTTTCCCCTTAGAATTTATCACTACATAACTTACTGATTTATTCATTTCTTCAACTAGTTTGCCTGCATTACTCAGGTGGAAACTTTGATTATTTGTTTGTTTGCTTTTTCAATTGCTCTATATCCAACTTCTAGAACAGTGTTTAGCACATTATAGGTACTCAAACATATTTGACTAAATGATAGAACTAAATCAATTAAGAGTTAATAAGACTAAAATACAAAATGAGATAAAAATCAGCTACAAAGGATGCTTACTTGTGGATAACAACATAAATTAAATATAATGAGTGACAGATTTGTGGACTACTTTTAGTTAAACTGCTGATTCAGATCAGGGGTCTGTACTTGGCATAGTGGAAGAACTATTTTGCAAGCCCAACACAATTAGGTTGAATTTTTTTCTTACTGAGAGTGTTTGATAGGTGATAAAACTACACGTAAGAAGAGCTCTAATCATGATGCTCCTGGTAATAGGAAAATAAAGGCAATTACTCATGTGCAAAACTAGAGGCAATCAAAAGCTAGATTTGCCAGAGATGTTTAGGTTTTATGTGCAATTTACAGCTATTTACAAGTTAACCATTGAAATGCTGTCCAAAATTAACTCTGCAATTGAGAATCCAAAATGTTTAGCATCTAAACTTTTTCCTCAGTAAAATGCAACCTTTAAAATTTTTTCTAAATAATAAAACATTAGTAACACACAGTTGATTACAAATAGTCATAAACATTTGATTATAAACAATTATAGTCATTAGTAATAATCATTTGATGATAAATAAATAAATAAATTGAAAATTTACAACTTTGGTCTTAGATACTGCATTTTTGAAATTCCAAACAAGCCAACGTTTTCTGAGACATCAAGATCTTTGTAACTTTTAGTAAAGTACTAAAATTGGTAGAGTTATTTTTTTACTTTCACTCAATCAGCATTTAAAATTCAAACATTTATTTCAGAAAAAAAAAATCGTTACTTAATTTATTACACTATTTCTTCTACTAGAAGTGGTAATTTAATATTTGTCATTAGAGATTCCATTTTGAGAATCCTTTGAGTTATCCTACTGGAGGAATACAAACCACTAAGAAAATATATACATTTCAACATCTTATTCAATGTAAAACATCATAAATATTTTGTTACTATTTTCATAGTAAAATAAAACTCAAAAAGTTGCTAAGTGCTTACCTGATATAATCTGTATTGAGTTTAGATAACTAAACTAATATAGCTCCAAGTTTCAGACTTTTGTTTATATAGCGTAAGTATGCAGTTAATGCCAACTATAGGGTTACAGCTTATCTGCAAAACCCAAGCTTTGTTTTTATTTTAGTTCTCTATATTAACATAATTTCTCATACCTTCACTCTGAGTACAGAAGTAAACATTCTTGCATCTTCAGATACACCTCCGATGTAGAATTTTTTCTGAAACACTGGGGGATGATTATTTTCATCCTGAATCTCAATGTATACTTTAGCTGTATTGCCTGGAGGACAAGAAATGATACATTTTTTACTGGTGGTTATTCATGGGGGAAAAAAAGCACTGAAGTAAATACTTGCTGCACTTTTTCTGGGAAACACTGAAAATAAATCAAAAGCCATTTCTAGATGGCATGCCTAGTACCCCCAAATTCAGGGGGACCCTGATAATGATGCTTCTGGTATAAAAATGTTAAGTTGCTGTTATTTCTTTTAATTACAATGTCCTGGTAATTCATTTTACTTGATTTAATTTGGCGCTAAAACATTTCACCCTGCCAATTTTAATGAAACAATTCAACTGTTCTTGTTCACAAACACTTCACACACAATACTAGTTATACCAATGGGACACAAATATGTAAACCCTTTATGAAATAATAGAAACTGCCATAAACTATTATATGAATATATACTTATTTATTCTTAAGTATAAAATCAGAAATGGCATTTCTTTAGCTTAAAATTGTACTATGACATTTTTATTTTAAGACTAAAAGGAACAGTATTTGGGTGAGGTGTTTATTTCCAAATGGAAAACAAGTATTATCATGCTTGGAAACTGTCAATGTTAGAGGCTAACATTCACTGAAAACAATGTAGCTGAAGATAACATTATGACTCATAAATGCTTCATTTTGCCATTTAAATAACAGTAAATGTACCATAAATGATACATGTCATCATCAAATGTTAGAACCTCCCTTAAATCATTACACCTTTAATGAGAAATGTGGTACTTGTCACTAATCCAAAAATGACCTTTTAAAAAACAATTTAATGTATAAAATTAACTTATAAACCAAATAAAATGGGAAATAAGTGGCTATTTATTTCATAAAAAAAAAGTCAAATAAGTATTGCTAATGTATTACCTAAGTCAATTTTTCTGATGCATTTCAGTTATGATCAAATATATGGCAATTAATGTACATACTATTTATCAAGGATGTCCTTATTTTGGTGTTTTACCTGTGTTTAATGTCTCCTGTACAATTTTAACTAATTAACCCCAGTGTACTTGCAGGATACATCATGGGTATACATTTGTATTGGTTGAATAAACGAATGAATAGCTTGTATTAGTAAGAACTTAGAAATAGTCTGTTTTTTTGTTTGTTTGTTTGTTTGTTTTTTTGGTTGCCCTGGGAAAGGTCAGAGAGAACAGGGAGTTAACTCTATGATTTTGCTCCTATCCTGCTGATACTCATTCAGTTTTTCTCTATTTGTCATCTGTGACCTGGAAGAGGTAGAATCAAGAGGAAAACCATGCTAGCTCAACAGAGAAGAGAACCCAGCAGGGAAGTAGGGCTAATAGCAGATTATGCTTCTCTATCCTGTAGTGCCAGGGCTCTGACTTGTACCCTAGTCAGTCAATCAGAATTCATCCAAAATGAAATCATATTTAGTTTAGTAGCAGACCAATTTTATCTCTAGAATGAAAAATGCTAACAGCTCTAAATTTAAAAATAAAAGAGGACTTTTAGAATATATCACCTTTCCAATCACTTATATCCTCTTTCATTCAGAAACATATACAATTCACATGTGCTATTTCTTTTCAGAACTCTTAGAATGACAGAAGTCTCAGAAAAATACTGATGATGTATATTTTCTTCTTTAAATGGGATGAGTCATTTAAAATGTTATACAATTTTCAAAGAACAAGAACTTTGTCATGATCTCTTCCCTTACCTCCCAGCCCTAACTTCATATCTGGATGGTAACCAAATCCTACGTGTCAACCTTATAAGCAGGTAAATTAATGCATAATAAATATATCTTGTGTCATTTTTCTCTCAGCTCCACAGCTGCCCATATACTTAAGTCTGTTGTTGTCTCACCTGAGTGATTAAACATCATCTGCTCCCCTGTCATGTCTTTCTAATGTGTCCTGCATTCTGATATAACAAAGACATTACAAAATATACAAATGGGATACATTAAATCAAATGTTAACCCAACAACCACCATTCATATGTACATTTTTTTTTTTTTTTTTTTTTTAATGGAGTCTGGCTCCGACGCCCAGGCTAGAGTGCAGTGGCACAATTTCGGCTCACTGCAAGCTCCACCTCCTGGGTTCACACCATTCTCCTGCCTCCGTCTCCCCAGTAGCTGGGACTACAGGCACCCACCACCACACTCAGCTATTTTTTTGTATTTTTAGTAGGGACGGGATTTCACCACGTTAGCCAGGATGGTTTCCATCTCCTGATCTCGTGATCCGCCCGCCTCGGCCTCCCAAAGTGCTGAGATAACAGGCGTGAGGCACCTCACCCAGTCTCATATGTACGTTTAACAGAGACATTACAAAATACAAATAGGATACACTGAAGCAAATGTTAAACCAACCACCATTTATATGTACATTCTATCATTTAATTGTTTCTTTAAACATTCATTATAACTTTTGAGGGACTGCCATGTGTTAGTTACTCTGGTTACCACTATGTGAGATAAAATATAAAATATATAATCTTCAAAACATAAACAATTTATATTAAACCATTTAGCATAAAATATAGGGCTCTTAATAATCTAACATGGTTATTTGGTTTTATTTTACTCTTCTCTCAATTTTATTATCATTGACAGATATTGTGAGTTTGTGGCTGTAACTGTGTGTGTACGTACATAATCCCAAACCCCTCACAGACACACACACACACACACACACATGCATGTATGCACACAAACCTACAAACTTTACAAAGTCTTGAAGAAAAAAGAAGGGTATTATAAAATACATGGACTCTATTACAGGTAGAACTTTAAGAAACTCGTGATTTTGAGTTATCAGATTACTCATTTTTTTTCAAACAATACTACACTAATCCATTTTTTAATTGACAAATACATTTTAATACGTAGTGAATTTTTCACCATATCCTTAAAAAGTCTATGACTAGGGAAGTAACTTGGTAGTATAGTCTATAGAAGAATAACTTTATTTGGCCCTGGTTTACTGAAAGCTAAGGGGCTTTCTTTTGTAAGTCAGGTATTTATTTAGGTGTGTTCATATGTCAGATTAATAAGTACTAACAATTCTTTTTTTTTTTTTTTTTTTTTGAGATGGAGTTTGACTCTTGTTGCCCAGGCTAGAATGCAATGGCGCAATCTTGGCTCACCACAACCTCTGCCTCCTGGGTTCAAGCGTTTTTCCTGCCTCAGCCTCCTGAGAAGCTGTGACTACAGGCATGTGCCACCATGGCCGGCTAATTTTTTGTGATTTTTCAGTAGAGATGGGATTTGTCCATGTTGAGAGGCTGGTCTCGAACTCCCGCCCTCAGGTAATTCGCCCACCTCAGTCTCCCAAAGTTCTGGGAATACAGGCATGAGCCACCATGCCTGGCCAACAATTCTTAAAAATATTATGTGTATATTCATATACATACTTACATGTATACTTTGTGCATGTAAGTTTAAGATTCAAATACCAAATTGTTCCTATGAAAGCTCCTTTGATTCAGTGGCCTGTATCAGTTATTAAGTGGTTTGTGGGAAAAGGGTCTATGGATAACCCAAAATATGATTATATAACCTGAACATAATGGGGAGAGATGATTATACTTAATTATAATATTTTAATTAAATATTTATTTATACGAAAATTAATGACTATACAATACTAAATTCCAGAATACTTCACAACCAGCACACAAACAAAAACTCAAAAACATTGTTTAGACTTAAAAGAACTTATACATTTATTTATTTATTTTAAAAAGCCACGATCATTTAGTTCCTTTCACAAAAAAGAAACAGCTATAATGTGATTTATAACAATACTGTATCATGAATTTTGAAATTTATGATGTTTGCTATATATCTAATTATATAGGATAGTTTGTAATAGTCAACCAAAAATAAATATAAAATTGTGAAAAAGGTGTTTTCATTAAGTTTGTGGCTTAGAATGGCTTAGAATAAAATTGTTAATTTTTATTTTCTATAATGTAAAGTAGACTAGTCTTCTTTTTTTTCCTTCTCCTTGATAATTTTAGGCAGTTGTCAGGTATCCCTCCTTTGAAATGCTATAGTGTATTAAAAATGTTTCTTTCTATAAATAACCTTTCCAGAGCTTAGTTTACATTGCATTTAGTTATAAGCATGATTTTATTCTTATTAGATTTCAATACGCTTAAAGATGGAAATTGTATCTCCCACATCTATTAGTACTATAATGCTTCAGTTTGTAGATAGTTTTTCCCCTCAGATATTATTCTAACAGAATTTCTTAATTTTTGCTGAACAAAAAAGTTGATATTCAATTAATTTGCTAGTTTTCTTTGATTATAATCATGAGATTATGATTAACAGAAACAAAAAGTTAACTCTTAGAAGGATATGAGGGAGCTCACTAAATCAAAGTGAAGTCCAAAGAAGGCTTTTGGTACCACAAAATAATCAGGAAGTTGCAGAGTCTTTAAAGCAGCAGATGTTTGATTTTCTTGCAGGTAACTGCAGATGAAATAACAGCAAACTCTGTTCTTCTATGTTCTTTTACCCTACTTCTTCCTCTTTTTTTTTTTTTTTTTTTTTAACAAACAAAAAAACAACCCACTAGGCTTAAGAATCATACCCCAGGGACACATTACCTGATTGTCCTAATTTGGGTCATGTGCTTGATCCTTGTCTCGGGGAGGAGAAGTCACCAGATCATCCACTTGAGAAATTATTGGGATAATTACAAGAAATTGTAGTGTTTCTACTTAAAGAATGTAAAATAAATGTTGGCCAGTAAAAAAAAGTAAATGCAAATAAATGTACACCTATAGTTAAATCACTAGAACAGTGTTCTTTTCGATTTTTTTATTCATGTATACACAATGTACCTGACATCATCGATTTCCTCGGCTCACATGCTTCCCCACTAAGGACTGTACCATGTTCTTCCACCAGATTTGGATATTGATTATTTCAAGGTTGAAACTTGGAAGCAACTCTGATTTAAATTATTTTAAGATAGCCTGTTTTTTATCTCCTTGAGAATTTACAAAAACTTTTTTTCCATGTTGTATCCTTTATTTAATGTAGACATCAGACATATAACCAAAGAAAGATGCTAGAAAGAAAAAGAAAAGCACCATGATAAAACAGATTGAAAAATGTTAGGGGACCAACATGCGTGCCTAATATCCTAGTATTCTCCTCCAGTCCCTCTTCTGACTCATCTAAACAATGCAAGTATTGGAAAGAGCACCAAAAACAGTGAAAGAAATTACAAACTAGGCTAAAGAGTTATTTGGAAAGTGTTTTGGTTAAGAGACATTATAATTTTTCTGTGTGCTTTAGGGCACCTTGACTTATTTTTCTTCCATTATTAATTTTTTTCTCCAATTTTCTATGGGACAATCTTTTCTTTGGCCAGAACATTTGGCTTTAGTAAGCCATAAGTTTTAAAAATGACTCCTGACGTAAGAAAATGTGAGATACCTTCTTGCAATGTTTTAAAGAAAGAGAAAATAATACTTTTATGTAGTCAAGCTCAGAGAAAAATGTAAGACTTAGTATAGATACCTCCTTGAATATTTATTCTGTTCTATTTTAGACATTTAAACATGGTAGAAGGAGTTCAGAAGAGTGATTTTAAATACCTATTAACCTCAACTTGACTCTATGATCTTTAAGACCAAATTTAGTTTGATTTTTCCCTTCCCTTACTTTTGATAATCAATACCATAATGTTAGTTTTTTCTTTTTAGGAAGGCCCTATTATCCTCAAGATGAATCCATTTCATTTATCCACATGACTAATCTAGTGCCTACACTGCACTGGATTTTCAAAGAAAGCCTTCCTGAATAGAAAGCCAATGAGTTAAAAGTGTTCTCAACTGTGATCAATTTGGCTTCTCTAGAGCCATTTTTGGTAGTCATGACTGTGTGGATAGGGGAAGGTAGTGCTACTGGAAATAAATGAGTAGAGGTCAGGGATGGTGAGAAATGTTCTGTGATGAACAGAATGGGTCCTCATCCCAAACAAACAAACAAAATATTTGTCCCAAAATGTCATTAGTGATGAGGCTGAGAAACCCCAAGTTAAGTAAAAAGAGAAAGAGGAATTAGATGAGTTAAGATAAAATGGAAAGTTTCCAAAAAGCTATAGTAACACCCTCCTCAATCCATCTGCATGTATATGCCTTTAATGTGGAACTTATCAATATATGCTGTAATTATTTGATCACACATTGGTTATACTCTTTTTGATTGTGTCCTATAAAGTCAAGGGTTCAAGCCTGTTTACTTCTACTCCTGTCACTGCCTCCTAGCCTCTGTTCCTGACATTCTCTCAATCTAAAATATTCTTAACTCTAAGTCATTTCTTTAGTCATTGCTGGCAAATACACATTATAGAAATATTTATTCCTGTACTTGGGAATGTAGGAGTTTAGTCTGATTAGAAAACCTACACTAGACTATATTTCCCTCAACACCTTAAAGGAAAGGACTGTGTTTTTCTTATTGTTATATATCCTTCTTGCCTAACACATTAAATGATTTTTTAAATTGTTATCATGGTAAATGATTTATAGAGTCTTCAAACAGTCCTATTGAAGATAATTTTTTAAAGGCCTGGAATATCAGATTTATATTTGTTAATTTGTTGGTATCAAGAGATTGAAGTCAGTTCCTGACTCTAAAAGTACACAATTTTTTATGCTGTTTTTAAGACAATTTTTGTTTATGCTTTATGGGTAAATTAGTTCTGGAAGCATTGTGACTTCCACATAGTAGGTGATATGGTTTGGCTCTGTGTCCCTACCCAAATTTCATCTTGAACTATAATCCTCACATATCAAGGGAAGAACCTGGTGGGAGGTGATTAGATCATGGGGGCAGTTTTCCCCAGTGTGTTCTCATGTAGTGAGTTTGCACGAAATCTGATGGTTTTATAAGGAATGCTTCCCCCTTCACTCTCTGTTTCCTGCTGCCTTGTGAAGCAGGTACTTGCTTCTCTTTCCCCTTCCACCATGGTTGTAAGTTTCCTGAGTCCTCCCCAGCCATGCAGAACTGTGAATCAATTAAATATCTTTTCTTTATAAATTACCCAGTCTCGGGTACTTCTTTATAGCAGTGTGAAAACAGACTAATACAGTAGGTGTTCAATAAATGTTAAATTAAATTGTAATTGCTACCACTTCACTACTCCCAAGTGTCCTCTTAAATAAAATAAATTGCTCTATTTTATTCCTGTAAATTAAATGAGGTAACAGATTTTTAAGCATTTAAAAATCATAATAACAGACATCCCTGTTCCAAGATGGCTGAATAGGAACAGCTCCAGTCAGTAGCTCCCAGAGTGACTGGTGCAGAAGACGGGTGATTTCTGCACTTCTAACTGAGGTACCTAATTCTTCTCAATGGGACTGGTTGGACAGAGGGTGCAGCCCACAGAGGGTGAGCCGAAGCAGGGCAGGACATTGCCTCACCTGGGAAGCACCAGAGGTTGGGGGATTTCCCTTTCCTAGCCAAGGGAAGCCATGGTAGATTGTACCCAGTAAATAGGGACACTGCTGCTCAAATGCTGCGCTTTTCCAGTCTTAGCAAATGGCACACCAGGAGCTTATACCCACGCCTGCTTGGTGGGTCCCATGCCCACAGAGCCTTGCTCACTGCTAGCACAGCAGTCTGAGATTGATATGCGAGGCAGCAGCCTGCCAGGGGAGGGATGTTCGCCATTGCTGAGGCTTGAGTAGGTAAACAACGTGGCTGGCGAAGCCCGAACTGGGAGGAGCCCACTACAGCTCAAAAAGGCCTGCTGCTTCTGTAGACTCCACCTGTGGGGGCAGGGCATAGCTGAATAAAAGGCATCAGAAACTTCTGCAGACTTAAATGCCCTGGTCTGACAGCTCTGAAGAGAGCAGTGGTTCTCTCAGCACAATGTTTGAGCTCTGAGAACAGACAGACTGCCTCCTCAAGTGGGTCCCTACCCCTGTGTAGCCTAACTGGGAGACACCTCCCAGTAGGAGCTGACTGACACCTCATACAGGTGGGTGGCCCTCTGGCACAAAGCATCCAGAAGAAGGATCAGGCAGCAATATTTACTGTTCTGCAATATTTGCTGTTCTGCAGCCTCCGCTGGTAATACCCAGGCAAACAGTTTGGAGTGGACCTCTAGCAAACTCCAGCAGACCTACAGCTGAGGGACCTGACTGTTAGAAGGAAAACTAACAAACAGAAAGGAATAGCATCAACATCAACAAGAAGGACATCCACACCAAAACCCCATCTGTAGGTTACCAACATCAAAAACCAAAGGCAGATAAAACCACAAGATGGGGAGAAACCAGAGCAGAAAAGCTGAGAATTCTAAAAACCAGAGCACCTCTTCTCCTCCAAAGGACCACAGCTCCTCACCAGCAATGGAACAAAGCTGGATGAAGAACAACTTTGATGAGTTGACAGAAGTAGGCTTCAGATGGTCGGTAATAACAAACTTATCTGAGCTAAAGGAGGATGTTCGAATCCATCATAAGGAAGCTAAAAACCTTAAGAAAATTTTAAATGAGTGGTTAACTAGAAGAAACAGTGTAGAGAAGACTTAAAATGATCTGATGGAGCTGAAAACCATGGCAGGAAACTACGTGACACATGTGCAAGCTTCAATAGCCAATTTGATCAAGTGGAAGAAAGGGTATCAGTGATTGAAGATCAAGTTAATGAAATAAAGCTAGAAGAGAAGTTTAGAGAAAAAAAAGAGTAAAAAGAAACGAACAAATCCTCCAAGAAATATGGGACTATGTGAAAAGACCAAATCTACATTTGATTGGTGTACCTGAAAGTGGTGAGGAGAATGGAACCAAGTTGGAAAACACTCTTCAGGATATTATCCAGGAGAACTTTCCCAACCTAGCAAGGCAGGCCAACATTCAAATTCAGGAAATACAGAAAACACCACAAGATACTCTTATTCTAAAACTGACCACATAGTTGGAAGTAAAGCACTCCTCAGCATGTGTAAAAGAATAGAAATCACAACAAACTGTCTCTCAGACCACAGTGCAATCAAATTAGAATTCAGGATTAAGAAACTCACTCAAAACCACACAACTACTTGGAAACCGAAAAACATGCTCCTGAATGACTACTGGGTTAATAATGAAATGAAGGCAGAAATAAAGATGTTCTTTGAAACCAATGAGAAGAAAAACACAACCTACCAGAATCTGTGGGACACATTTAAAGCAGTGTGTGGAGCTAAATTTATAGGACTAAATGCCCCCAAGAGAAAAGAGAAAAGATCTAAAATCGACACCCTAACACCCTAAAAGAACTAGAGAAGCAAGAGCAAACAAATTCAAATGTTAGCAGAAGGTAAGAAATAACTAAGATCAGAGCAGAACTGAAAGAGATAGAGATACAAAAAACCCTTCAAAAACTCAATGAATCCAGGAGCTGGTGTTTTGAAAAGATCAACAAAATTGATAGACTGCTAGCAAGACCAATAAAATCTTACATCCTCCCAAGACTAAATCAGGAAGAAGTTGAATCTCTGAATAGACCAATAACAGGCTCTGGAATTGAGGCAATAAATAATAGCCTACCAACCAAAAAAAAGTCCAGGATCAGACGGATTCACAGCCAAAGTCTACTAGAGGTACAAAGAGGAGCTGCTACTTTCCTTCCGAAACTATTCCAATCAATAGAAAAAGAGGGAATCCTCTCTAACTCATTTTATGAGGCCAGCGTCAACCTGATACCAAAGCCTGGCAGAAACACAACAACAAAAAAAGAGAATTTTAGACCAATATCCCTGATGAACATTGATGTAAAAATCCTCAATAAAATACCAGCAAACTGAATCCAGCAGCACATCAAAAAGCTTATCCACCAAGATCAAGTAAGCTTCATCCATGGGATGCAAGGCTGGTTCAACATACACAAATGAATAAACATAATCCATCACATAAACAGAACCAATGACAAAAGCCACATGATTTTCTCAATAGATGCAGAAAAGGCCTTTGAGAAAATTCAACAGCCCTTCATGCTAAAAACCCCCAATAAACTAGGTATTAATGGAACATATCTCAAAATAATAACAGGTATTTCTGACAAACCCACAGCCAGTATCTTACTGAATGGGCACAAACTGGAAGCATTCCCTTCGAAAACTGGCACAAGACAGGGACGCCCTCTCTCACCACTCCTATTCAACATAGTGTTGGAAGTTCTGGCCAGTGCAATCAGGCAGGAGAAACAAATAAAGGGTATTCAATTAGGAAAAGAGGAAGTCAAACTGTCCCTGTTTGCAGATGACATGATTGTATGTTTAGAAAACCCCATCGTCTCAGCCCAAAGTCTCCTTTAGCTGATAAGAACTTCAGGAAAGTCTCAGGATACAAAAATCAATGTGCAAAAATCACAAGTATTCCTGTACACCAATAACAGACAAACAGAGAGCCAAATCATGAGTGAACTCCCATTAGCAATTGCTACAAAGGGAATAAAATACTTAAGAATCCAACTTTCAAGGGATGTGAAGGACCTCTTCAAGGAGAACTACAAAGCCCTGCTCAATGAAATAAAAGGGGACAGAAACAAATGGAAGAACATTCCATGCTCATGGATAGGAAGAATCAATATTGTGAAAATGGCCACACTGACCAAGGTAATTTACAGATTCAATGCCATGCGCATCAAGCTACCAATGACTTTATTCACAGAATTGAAAAAAAAAAAAAAATTACTTTAAAGTTCATATGGAACCAAAAAAGAACCCACATAGACCAGACAATCCTAAGCAAAAAGAACAAAGCTGGAGGCATCACACTACCTGACTTCAAACTACTACAAAGATACAGCAACCAAAACAGCATGGTACTGGTACCAAAACAGAGATATAGATTAATGGAACAGAACAGAGGTCTCAGAAATAACACCACACATCTAGAACCATCTGATCTTTGACAAACCTGAGAAAAACAAGAAATGAGGAAAGAATTCCCTATTTAATAAATGGTGCTGGGAAAACTGGCTAGCCATAAGTAGAAAGCTGAAACTGGATCCCTTCCTTACACCTTACACAAAAATTAATTCAAGATGGATTAAAGACTTAAATGTTAGGCCTAAAACTATAAAAAACCCTAGAAAAAACCTGGGCAATACCATTCAGGATATAGGCATGGGCAAGGACTTCATGACTAAAACACCAAAGCCACAATAGACAAATGAGGTCTAATTAAAATAAAGAGCTTCTGCACAGCAAAAGAAACTACCATCAGAGTGAAAAGGCAACCTACAGAATGGGAAAAAATTTTTGCAATCCACCCTTCTGACAAAGGACTAATATCCAGAATCTACAAAGAACTTAAACAAATTTACAAGAAAAAAATCAAACAACCCCATCAAAAAGTAGGTAACTGATATGAACACTTTTCAAAAGAAGACATTTATGCAGCCAACAGAGACATGAAAAAATGCTCATCATCACTGATCATCAGAGAAATGCAAATCAAAACCACAATGAGATATCAGCTCACACCAGTTAGAATGGCGATCATTAAAAAGTCAGGAAACAACAGATGCTAGAGAGGATGTGGAGAAATAGGAACGCTTTTGCACTGTTGGGGGGAGTTTAAACTAGTTTAACCATTGTGGAAGACAGTGTGGGTATTCCTCAAGGATCTAGAGTTAGAAATACCATTTGACCCAGTGATCCCATTACTGGGTATATATCCAAAGGATTATAAGTCATGCTACTATAAAGACACACGCACATGTATGTTTATTGCAGCACTATTCACAATAGCAAAGACTTGGAACTCACTCAAATGTCCATCAATGACAGACTGGATTTAAAAAAATGTGGCACATATATTCCATACTTTATGGAATACTATGCAGCCATAAAAAAGGATGAGTTCATGTCCTTTGCAGGGACATGGATGAAGCTGGAAACCATCATTCTCAGCAAACTATCACAAGGACAGAAAATCAAACACCACATGTTCTCACTCATAGGTGGGAATTGAACAATAAGAACACGTGGACACAGGACAGGGAACATCACACACCAGGGCCTGTCATGGGGTTGAGGGCTGGTAGAGGGATAGCATTAGGAGAAATACCTAATATAAATGTTGAGTTAATGGGTGTAGCAAACCAACATGGCACATGTATACCTATGTAACAAACCTACACGTTGTGCACATGTGCCCTAAAACTTAAAGAATATAAAAAAAATCATAATAACAAAAAACTGCATGTTGTTTCAATTAAAAGCAATCTATTAAAAACAACAGATTTCTCTAAAAAGTTTAACTTTAGGAAAATATTGACTCTGAAATCATTTTGTAATTTGATGGGCTATTTGAAAACATCTTGAATATTCTGGTTTTCATATCATTATTAATTTTCTCTATGTTCCCCTGTTCCCGTTTGTATTCTATAGGCAAATTAATGGTTCTATAGGCAAATTAATGTTAAAAACAAAAGGATCATCTGAGAGAAATGCTTAAGCCGTTCTTACTAATGGGTCTATAGATACATATTTTTGAATATACAGGTGGAAATACATATTTTTACTACATGTAGAATAATTTATCTTAATTGGTATATTTTTAAGTTATTCACTAAAAATATATAGTAGAATTTGAGAGAAAAGAGAGAAAATATAGTGTGTCCACTAGAGAGAATTAACAGGAATAAAATATACTTACAAAACAGTTAGAAAATAAATTATTAAGTGTTTTAGGATGAGAAGCTCACTGGTTCTTCTCAGCTTTTGCTCTGCAGAGATTATATGTAGCTTTTTTTTTTTTTTTTTTTTGAGACAGAGTCTCGCTCTGTCACCCGGGCTGGAGTGCAGTGGCCGGATCTCAGCTCACTGCAAGCTCCGCCTCCCGGGTTTACGCCATTCTCCTGCCTCAGCCTCCCGAGTAGCTGGGACTACAGGCGCCCGCCACCTCGCCCGGCTAGTTTTTTGTATTTTTTAGTAGAGACGGGGTTTCGCCGTATTAGCCAGGATGATCTCGATCTCCTGACCTCGTGATCCGCCCGTCTCGGCCTCCCAAAGTGCTGGGATTACAGGCTTGAGCCACCGCGCCCGGCCTGTAGCTATATTTTTATATACTATTTATTTTGAGTGGCTAGGCAGAAAGATAGATGGACTCTTTTGTGGTTCATTTCAACAGTTTTCAAATTTACCTTGGACATTGAATTAATTAGACTTTGCATAATGTTAATTGCTTGTATCTAAAAGAAATATTTTCTGTATGTGTTTGGCTGAGAGGTTAATAACTGAATTGAGTAAATAACTGCCTGTCACTACTGGCTCCCAAATGTGACATTCATATTTCCTTTCTTTGCAGGAGACAGAGTCTCGCTCTGTCATCCAGGCTGGAGCGCAGTGGCATGATCTTGGCTCACTGTAACCTCCACCTCCTGAGTTCAAGCAATTCTCCTGCCTCAGCCTCTGGAGAAGCTGGCATTATAGGCGCCTGCCACCATGCCTGGCTACTTTTTGTATTTTTAGCAGAGACGTGGTTTCACTGTGTTGTCCAGACTGGTCTCAAACTCCTGACCTAGTGATCTGCCACTTCAGCCTCCCAAAGTGTTGGGATTACAGGTGTGAGCCACTGTGCCTGGCCCATATTTGTATAATATATAATACTTGATTTTAGCTAAGTCTTTAAATGAAGAAAATGACAACACTGACACTTTGTCATTCCTCACTATCTGTGGGGGATTGGTCCCAGGACCCCCTTCTGATACCAGAATCCATATATACTCAAGTCCCTGATAGAAAATGGCCATAGTATTTGCATATAACCTACACACATCTTCCCATATCAATCATCTCCAGATAATTTATAATACCTAATACAATGTAAATCCTTCATAAATAGTTGCATACTATATTGTTTAAGGAATAATGACAAAAAAATTCTGTGTATGTTCATTATAGACACAACTATCCATTTCTTTTCTGAATATTTTCCATCTCTGGTTGGCTGGATTCATTAATGCAGAACCCATGGTTACAGAAGGCCAACTGTATAGTCATGAGGAAATAATCAGGAAAAAAAACAGTAATATTCCAAGTATTACTTAAATTTTGGTTTTAAATCCATTTTAACATTTTTTCCTCCTGGAAAGATTTTATGACTAAATTTATCTGCAAGTTGTAATCACCAAAATAGGAGTTAAGGATGCAAAATTGCTTGTTTTCATTGGTACTGCCAACCTTTTGTTATTCCTGAGTTCAAACGGATACATTTAAAAGCCTCTGCAACCGAGTGATTGTGACTTTTAGGTCAGTCAGTTTCTGTGAGATAAAAAAGACCCTATCTTAAATCAGTTTTATTTATTAAACGCTAGTTCCCTACAGAAAGCAGCTATTACACTATTACAGGACTCATAATGATCAACAAAACTGTAGTAGTTGTAATCTAGGCAATAAAAATGTAAGCATAAACTTTGGAAGCAGAGCTTGGTCTAACCTGATAATACCACATGTATGCTATGTGACCTTATATAGGTTACTTACTCTCTCTGAGGTAAAGTTTCTTATTCAAAACATGATAATAATTTTACATAAATAACTAGATTAAATGAGCAAATGCAGGTAAGACATTAAATACATGGTAGCTTTACTATTTCATATATGCCTCAGAGATTCCTGGCTCTCCAGGCAGGAGGGAGAAAATATTAGTTTTCTAATATTTTATATTAGGTAATATAATAATATAATAATAAAACATTATTACTATTATCAGAAGGAAGAAAAATACCAATAGCATGAAATTGAAATAAAATTTCCTAGCACTGAATTTTAAAAGAAAATGGTTTTTATATGAGATATTATGTAGGAATATAGTACACATCAAATAATGTAGTGGAAAATACATATTTTTCATGCGAGTAAAATAATTTTATGAAATCATAATGAAATACTATTGGAAAACATATGAAAAGTACTGTGTCCTATTAAATATGCATACTTTTATTTACACAAGACCACACATTTATAGAAAATTTATTTCAAAAACCAAGGGTTCAAGAAAATAAGACTGTATATAATATTCGACCTAACACTATTCTGTTGATGTTACAAGGCTAATAGGAATTATTGCACACTGAATTGCAGGATCACAGCTGAGAAAGACAAAATTATTATATCTGAATAGACCATTACATGACCTCTGAATTCTTTGACATATAATTAAAAATAAAAGTAGATTTATGTCCCAAAACTAATGCTTTGTTTAAATAAAAACAATGATGAATAAATATACTAAAATAAAGGCTAACAGAAGAACAATCAAAGATGCAAAAAGATTGTGTTGTGGAAATGCAATTTGCTAAGCATTTGAAAAGACACATGGACTGTAGTTATTGTCACATGGGCAGTTTTGAATTTTCATATGTGCACCTAAACACAGACACACACACAACAGATATTAACACTATATTCTTTTTTTTCTTGAGACTATAAAGGAGCTGTGTCTAAAAGATAAGAGAAGAATCCATCAAAATGAAATGAATACACCGATACGGTTTGAATGTTTGTCTCCCCTACATCTCATGTTGAAATGGAATCCCCACTATTGGAGGTGGGACCTGGTGGGAGGTGTTTGGATCATGGAGGTGAACCCCTTGCGAATGGCTTAGTACCATCCCCTTGGTGATGAGAGAGTTCTCACTCTTGAGTTCTCAAGAGATCTGGATATTGAAAAGTGTGTGGCACCTCCCCGCTCCCTCTTGCTTCTGCTCTGGTCATGTGATACACTGGCTCTCCCTTCACTTTCCACCATGATTGGAAGCTTCCTGAGGCCCTTACCAAGAGCAGATGCCAGCATCCCACTTCCTGTACAGCCTGTAGAACCATGATCCAAAATAAAGTATATTTTCTTTATAAATTACCCAGCCTCAGGCATTCCTTTATAGTAAGGCAAAAATGGCCTAATACACAAACCAACTATGGTTTTCCACATTTAATGGAAGGAATGGAAGGTGCATTACTCTTTCTTCAATAGTTTCTCTACATTGGACATTTTACTTACAAGATTTATTTAAAAACCTTGCAACAAATCCATGAAATAGGTATTTTCATTTCTGCTTTGTAGATAAAGAAACTGAGACTCAAGGAGATTAAGGAACTAGTCAACTATTATACAGAAGAGCCAGACTTCATTCCCAGACATGGTTAAAATTAATGCCCAGGTTTCTCTCCCTGTAATAACAGCAAAGTTAACTTCCGATAGACACTTTTGCTCAGCTTCTAGAACACAGGCAATCAAATAGTAGTACTGAATAAAGAATTATTGAATAAAACGCTACATCTATTTCAAAAGGCAGACAAATACCATTGCCCCTTCTACATTTGGATATCAACTGATGAGTTACTACAAATGATTTAAAGGATTTATAAATGTCTATGGCATTGTCGAAGGAAGAGAAAAAAATTCTTTTGAAACAATGTGCTAAAGTATTTAATGCTGCTCAAATAAGTACCTCTGTCCTTTAACGCAAACACACACACACACACGCACACACACACACACACGGATATCACCATAGCTTCCTATTGCTTCTGGAATAGATTACTGTAAAATTAGTGGTTTAAAATAACACCAATGTAATATTGTATAGTATGTAGGTCCAAATGGGTCTCACTGGGCTAAAATTAAGAGGCAGCAGGTCTGCATTTCTTTCCGGAGCCTCCAGGGCTGTATCTGTTTCCTTCTCTTTTATACCTTCTAGAAGCTGCCTGCTTGCATTCTTTAAGCTTAGTGTCCTTTCATCAGTCGAATCTAGCAATGGCCAGTGGAATCTTCTGTTGCATCACTCTGACACTGACTGTCCTGCCTTCTTTCACTTATAAGGATGCTTGTAATTGCATTGAGTCCACCTAGATAGTCCAGAATAATCACCCTTTTTAAATCCTTAATCCAATCACATCTGGGAAGTCCCTTATCTTATGTAAATTAACATCTTCCCAAATTTCAGAGATTAGGGCACAGATGTCTCAAGGGAAGGGGGGCATCATTTTGCATACAAGAGACATATTTTTGTGTTCTTTTCAATGTAAAATTCTAAGGATATACTATATTTCAAAACAGAAATGTGTTAGGATGTTCCCAAATGACAAATTTAGGAAAAACAAATTTCTGTTTTAATACAAATGTGGGAGCTCTGAAGCTCTTTTTATGTGCAAACAACATCACTGACAGGATGCTTTAATGGTAATACTAATCATTGAGAAGTTTCTGGACTAAGTGTTTTCTGTGCATTATTTCAATTTACTCCTATAATAACATTGTACAGATTATTGATTTCTCACATTTTATCAATGAAGATGATGAGGCTTGGAGGGATTAAATAACATGTCTAAAATTACTCAACTAGGAGAAGGCATAAATAATATGCAGATCAAACCTGTAACAATATATAGATATAACTATTTCACTTTATGGCCTTAAATTTGAGTCATTTAAGAAACCTGAAGTAATCCTTGAATAATTCTAAAATTTGTGATTTATGGGGAGTGGGGAGTAGGGCAATTTATTTCTATAGCAAAAAAATAATTTATTTGTATTTAGGTGTTAGGTATCTAGGTATATACTTCTATGCCTAGAACCACAAGAAAAATGAACATTTCACTGGGAAATTTCTAAAACTTTTTAAGTTTTTATAAATATGCAGGAAGCTGAGAATACAGATTGCTAGAATGGGGCCAGGGAAAGCAAACCTACTTCTAAACGGCATGAGGAAAATAATTTAAGGCATATGTAGATAATCTGGTTGGAATTAAAGCCTCCCAGTGGAAGTGTTTCTATACACATTCATTTGAAAATAACCCTTTCGCTCACCTCATAACAGCTGGAGGCAAAGTAAAAACAGTATGGATATAAGATGAGAAATCCCATTTCTATAAAGTTGAGGACTTTTTGATCTTGGACGAGGCAGTTGAATACAAGGGCCTGCTTTCTCATGTATAAACTGTAGACAAGCAATAAGACTACTTTGATGATTAAATGTCATAATAAACAGGTGTATGTTTATAATCACCATACACCTAAAAAACATAATTGTCTATAAAAAGTGAAAAGTGTTATGGTATATATTCTATTTTCAAAACATTTGCATATTTTAATAAAATTGATAAATTATGTGCAAGTGCATATAAGTGTATGTATATACACTATATAATAATATATTAGGATATTACAATATAATTGAAAAAGATATATAAATTTTTTAAAAAATCAAAATCATGGGATAGATTATTTTAATTTTCTTCTTTTCATATTTTATTTTTATTGTATATAATGATAAGTACTACTTTTCTAATTTAAAATAGTTAATGTTAATATCATGATGGAAGACTAGAAGTAGAAAACAGAAGTCATAAAGCATAATGTACATGAAAATCTTGAACTTTGTTCCTTTCTATGCCATTTCTAAAATATCATCTCTTTCATCTGAAGAACATGTGGAGATATTATGTGCAAATCTTCATTTTTTTCCCTGCATCAAAAAGCCCTGGCTTATGCTAGTAAAGCATATATTTTTTTTCCTCCTAAAATAAAATAAGAATTTGCTTGCTTTTTGTAAGAAGATATTTCTCTAGGTATATTTGATTTACTTGTGAAGATTCAACCAAGAAGCAATGAATAAAGAGAGAAGTGGTCTTGCAAGACACAATTTAATTATCATTTATCTATATATCTTCACTGTGTTCATTAGTCATATGGTATACAGCATATTATATCATTCACTTTTTGCAGCAATTTTAGAAGCAATATAAGTGGGATCAATTTAACTCCAACTACTTAGTGTAATGAACATTCTAAATTGAGCTTTTGGAAAGTGCTTAATTAATACTTGCAAAATAGGGGTTCATAGTTCTTGCAACGTGTAATTAACTCCAAGCATTATCTTTAATCCTCTCCCAAACTTCTGAGAGGAGAAAATAGTTTTTGAAGCAACATAAACTGATAAACCTTCAAAAGTTGAGGTAATCAGCTACTTACATTTTTGAGCACTAGTCACAGTATAAATGGAAATTAAAATTCCCTTATGATATAAAGTAAAAATTTAACACTGTAACTTTCAAGTAATATGCCACCCCTCTATACCGACCTCCATACTGCTTACCAAACACTTAATTCAACCACATTTCAGCCATAATAGGACTTTTTTTTAAATTTGCCTAAACAGTATCACTTCCTCCTTTATTCTGGCCACAGAAGTCCATTTCCCCTCCTGGGTTACTATCACCTCTACATTCCATGAGCCCTTAATAGAAATGCCAACTATTGTACTCTTCACTTCACCCCTGGCTAAGGATACGTAACTCAAGCCAGGCCAATCAGATTCTCTCACTTCCAGATGTGTGATCCTTGAACTGACTGCCAGTTGCTTGAAGGCCATTGACCCCAGCTCTCTCAACAGCACTGCCCAAAAAGGAATTGCTACTTGAGTTTCTAAGATTGCTGAAGCCTCTCCATGTTTTTGTTTTTCCGTAGACCCTATTCAATTTCTCTCTTGCTTGTACAAGCCACCAAGTATTCCTCTGATATGATTCCCTTAGTATAAGCCAGTCAGAAGTGGTTTCTACTGTTTCCAACTTATTAACCATGCCAAAAATAGTTTGGAATGACCAGTTCAGTCCATAGCAGAGAATGGACACCTTATCTTCCTACCTACAGAAAAGATACTGGATTCTTTCCTCCCGAAAGACATTATGAAGTGTAGATTTTTCATTTTGTGTTGTAAAATTTAATCGAGTATTAAATTTTAGTATATCTTCTTCTTTATCATCACGGATTATTACATTAACCTTTTCTTGAAAAAGAAAGTTGTCTGTGCCTTTGTATATACATTATCTGGTTGTCAATCAAGATAGGGATATTCAAATCTAAAACCCTCAAAAGATGCCTGGCCGCTTTTCTAACGTCACAACCTACAATCACTGGTAATACAGAGCATTCAGAGGAAAACATGAGATATCTCTCTGTACACTTACTAAAGGAGTAGATGAAGCATATTTAGTATGTGCTTACTATAATTTTGTGTGGTTCAAACATATCACATCTAGTAGCAGTAATTAAAAAATACTTTTTTATAGAGTATTTCTTATGTTACAGTAAGTTAAGTACTTTTCAGGTATGGTTATCCTTAAAATTCTCAAATATCCTTATGAGGTGTAGACATATTTACCCCAAGAGAAAGCTGAAGATTACAAAGGTGAGAGAAGTTTGTAAAGATCACAACTGGGTATGTAATTCAAGCCTGATACCAAAATCATGGGTCTTAAGTAATTTCTTATATAAAACTTTTGTGTATCTACTTTTTCTCTGCTGTTCTATTAAGGTAATTTTAAATGAGAACAATTTAATTGTTTAATAATCTGAGTTATATAGAATTTTCCTAGTATAGATTTTTGATAAATTTCTCCTTTACTGTTTGTCCTTTAAACTCAGGTATATCTGAGCATTTATGAAATATCATCAAATAGGGATCATCTGTAAGCAAAACAGAGCCACTAAACTGGTTAAAGTATCCAACTTTCTTGTGTATTTTAATAAAACACAATTATAGCAACCTCTATTAAAGAGTCTTGATGACAAGCATACGCTGTAAGTAAATAACTAGTAACAGACTTTCAAAATTGAAAGTGACAGCATTTAAAATAATGATTTCCTCTAAACTGCTTGCCTGTAATTATTTTTCAGACATTACATGGGGGACTAATTAGGTACAAGATACCAAGAGGGATAAAAACAAGAACAAGATTGATTAATTGAACTTACAAACGTTCCTGGGAATAAAAAATGAATTAGATTGGGAAGAATTGACTACTAGACTTGTGTTTTGAATAATGATTAAAAAGAATGACAAGCTAAATTTCTGTTTCTTATCTCTGAATCATAAAATTCTCAGATTTTGCTTTTGCACTGAAGTAATGTGTACATTAAATTGAAATGCATGCCTTATGAAAATGTAAACATTAACGAAATTAGGGAATATTTAAGAATAAATTAAAGTTTAAATTGTGACGATAAAACCAAAAATTGTTTTACCTACTTAATTCCCCTGTTTTCTTCCACATACAAGACTTTTATTATTTATTTGGCACTAGCTTTAGTTATTGTTGGCCCAAGTTAACTATTATCCAACATACTTTCCTTAGGCATAATTTTCTGGAGTATCTGCAACATTTGCTGTTTCAGCCATTTTCAACTTTTCTTGAAACCCTCTTTTCCTTTGGCTAACAGGTCATCACTACATAAATTGTATTCATTTTTTCCACTGGGCTCGTCAATGGCTATTCTTTTCCTCTCATTCACCAAATGGAAGTGGTTTTCTCAAACTCAGTCTTTCATTTTTCTCTTGACAGCCTCAGAGAGACAAACCAGATGGGGCCTCAAGGGACTTCTTTTTTTGTTTTTTTTTTCCGACAGCTCAACTCATTGGATCTGAGTTAGCAGAATGGATCTAAACAGCATTTCTCCCCGATACAAGCTTCACTAGCTCATCTCCTCTTAAAGTGATCATTGCCTCGACAGGGAATCTCCTATCATTACATTGCCAGTGAATTTTTATTTACCTTTATTTCCATATTTCCTTTATATTTCTAGAGTTGTAGTGTTTCCAGTCCCTGGTTTCTAGCTTTGAGCCCTTTCTATGGTGTGTTCGGGCATGTGCAAATTAAGTTTTTCTCTGTGGTTTTGGGAGGTCAAGAGATACTTTTTCATTTGATGCTTTCTTTGCCTAGTTTCCTCACTTAAGCCTCATTATTTTACATTTATACCATGTGAGACTAGCGACCCTTTGCATAACAATTCCTTGATTTAAGTAATCATGCTATATGACTTTTTTTCAAAATCTACCTATCAGTCCTGAACACCTTTGGAAGTGCAGCTCCTAGTTTCCTACAAGTTTTTAGATCTTATTCATGTCACCCAAGATCAAAAGTATAAAAGCATCCTTGATTTCTTCCTTTCTCTTTATAACCAGTCATCAAGTCCTACCAACTTATTTTTTGCAATTGTCCTACATTTTCCTCATCGCACTGGCCCAATACTAGTTCTAGTTTGGGCCTGGCCTATTTATCCAATTCTCTTTAGCATTCATTCTCTCTCTCTCCAAGCTATTCTACATAACTGAGCTAACTTTCTCATGTTAATTCCCTGCCTTCAGAAACAAAACAAAGCAAAAAACTGCAAGCAGTTAATCTTCCTATCAGTATTTCAAATAGTTGTGAAGAAACAACAACAACAACAAAATACTAAACATTCAGATTTCCATTTTCCATTTCCAGATATCTTAATTAAGTTTAGAAAAGAGATCACAAAAATATGTATTATTGAACGAGTATCTCAGGTAATTATCACCGGTAGTTCAAACAGCTGCTTTATGAGAAACACTATTTTATGATTCTTTTACTTATCTACTTCCTTTTGCTCTTCACTAACTTGTTTACTACGATCTCGCAATTCACTGTCTTCTGAAGCCACTTTGAACCAATTGCCAATTGCCAATTAGAAGAATTTTAAATGTATACAACCAAGCTGCACCTCAACCACCTTGAGAACATGTTCTAGGATCTCCTGAGGACTGTGTCAAGGGCCATGGTCACTCATATTTGGCTCAGAATAAATTTCTTCAAATGTTTTGCAGAGTTTGAGTTTTTTTCATTGACAAAGTTACTTTAATTTCAAATCATGCATGTCTATGTCTCTTGTATATCAATTTAGTCATGTACTTCATGCTACTACTTATTGTTTATACATAGCTTCTCCAACAGGATAGAAACTTCTTTAAAGCGCTAAGCTCACCTCGTGGATATGTATCCCCTTACAACACTTAGAAAAAATGTTTATGCTTTGCAAATACGTGATATATATTTGTTAATTTAACATACTTTTCATTATCTCTGTGGCACGAAAATAATGTTTTAGGGGCCATGTGACAAAAAAAGAGAATCACATTAGATGTGCCTCAAAAATAAAGGGAACATAGTTGTTGAAAGTGAAATAATAACTTAAAAAGTACTAGTCTGTTTGGAAGCTTTGTTCATATGTAAATGAAAGTGTGTGTGTGTGTGTATGTATGTAAGAATGTTAACATTAGTCAAAGAGTAAGAAGAATGACAAGGGGACCCACAAATCCTTTACCAATCCATGTAATATTGTCAAAGATAATAAGTAATATCTAATTTCAAGATCAAAAGAGCATTGTCCCAGTCATTCTTTACCACTTTTACCTTGGAATACACTAAATTCTATTGTTTGTCCAAGTATCTATTATTTTATTACCACTTTATATGTTTAACCCACCAAATGTTCTTGCAAATCTGACACAAGTCACAATTCACTGTGAAGAATTATAAAATTATACTGTTATTAATTAGACCAGCTCAAAATTAGATACATTTTGGACAAAATCAATCATGAAAATATATGGTTAATTATAATGTGATCTTTTATATAAACAATAAATATCAAAAAGGTAGAGTAGTACAATAGATACTATGACAGTATTTCTCTAAAGCATTAGAACATGGCATCAAACATAATTTACTAGACAATTTCTGTATTGTGCAAGAAAGGAGTATTTACTATTTTTGAAATATATCTTTCATCTTCATAGTGTTATCTATACTATTCTCTTCTTTGGGATCTATCTCACAGTTTTATCTTCTCTGCTATCATCCACACGGCACCTGTGATAAAATCTGGGACAAGATAAAATTGAATAATAAATACTACATCTTTTTATTTGAAGATAACTCACAGGCTAGATGTATTTTTTCTTATATGACAAGGAAAATAGATGATTAAGGAAAGTTTCAAAAATGAGATGACCTTTAAACTGACCCTTGTAGAATAATTGAGCTGATCTGAAAAACAGTGAAGAAAGGACATTTTTAAAAAGAGAGACTTGTGGAAGCAAAGACATTTAGGTGTAGACATTCCTTGAGGCTAAGTGAAAAGAATACAATGAATATAGAAATTCAGAAGAGCAGTTACATAGGATATGCCCAGCAGAACTTCAGAGACTTGTGAAGTGGAGACAATGAAACCTTTTGAATGTTCACTCATATGTACATATTTTCTATATGGTACTTTTCTCCATATTTCTTTTTATTATTTAAGCATAATGCTGAAATTATTTTTGTCTACTTAATAGGAAGCTTTTCTTTTTTCTTCTTTCAATAGTCAACCAGTAAGATCAGCTACTTGTTAAAGTTGGGAAAGTAAATAATTTTATTAACAGAAAAAACTGCGTTATCCATAAGTGATAAAAATAAATAAAAACCAATATAATAGCTATGCTAAATCTTTAGCAAGTTATTACTTTATAGTGAAGACCTGACTTTGATTATATTACAACAGAATGCGGATAGCCAATGCCTACAACCGTAATCAATAATGAAGAATTAATGTGCTTTTGAAGAAAATTCTGATAATTTCCCTCATATCTATGATTGCTAAGCTACATTTTATGCTTATGTTATTCATGTAGTTGCACCTGTTTTCTATTTCTGGAAGTGTTGTTATTTCTGTAACATAAGTGACTTAATGGATTCCAGTTCTTCTGTGCATAGCTTCATTTGCATTTAATAGGTGTGCCTCTATTGAAATAAGAATTTTTCTAAAGCAAGAGGTTTAGAGTGACTATTGTATCATTCTGGGGCCTCATTATTAATCAGTAATTAATACTCTATGGAAAACATAAGTTTGTAAAGATATTTGGCATTCAATGAATGGTCTCATTTTGAATCCCAACTTAAATTTGGACTAAAAAGGCTTAGAAAAAAATCTAAATTAATTACTATATTAATTATAAATATGTTTCCAGGAATGAAGAAAATTGTATCTCCTCTCTTTAGTTCCAGGCTTATTCTTAGGTATAAGAAGGAAAACTATTTTATACATTCCTAGATTCTTCAATATTTTAATTTTGATTTCCCATGGAAGCAATACAAAATGTTTCCCTCATGAAATATGTTTTTTTCTCGTATTATATATGCAGAAATGTAATTTTTTTCTATTTTGAAAAGTTTAATTATATATCATTGTCATCAGTTCAGCAAATCAATTTGGGATCAATGGAAGAGCACTGCTTCAATGCATTTGGTTTCAGAAATGTATTAATAATAGTCTATAACCATTTTTCAAATCACATTTCCCAGGAAACCTATTGTGCACAATGTAATTTGTTCTTGGACAATTTTATGCTATGAGTCCACTGGAATACATTTTTGTTTTGCTGAAAATATAGTTTTTTCAACCACGTATTTATATAAGATGCTTAACATTTCTGAAAGAAAAATGCTGTTAATATTATTGTGTTAATTTTCATAAACTGCTCTCCATATTTTAAAGTAATAAATTATTAATACAGTTTCTAAATCTGTGGCCATTTATTTATAGTATAAATATAAGGCTATGATCATTCCTGGGATTTTAGGACTAAAACATAATATGTCACAGGCTACAATATTGTTACCCTAGTTATAACAGGGATGCTTTTGTAAGTCAGTCAATCATAAGTAAAGAGTCATTAGCATTATTTGTCACAGACCTTCTGTGTGAAACCATAAAAGTCAAAAAAATGAAATGCATTACAAGCTCGTACCCTTCAGCTAAAACATAAAATGAAATCAATAGCGTTTGAGCTGTTTTACCACCAGTTTAAAGTTTATCTTAATTGTCTTGTCATTTATTCCTGATTGAAAGTCTAGTTATTGAATCAAAACACAATGACATATTTATAGAAAGCTATGGCTTTCTTTTTTCATGTTTAAAGATAATTATAATTTTACCATAAAGCAAAAATTGCCGCTTCAATTATGGAGTTACATAAATTAATCTGTGCTGTAAACTTGCATGTTACTGCTTTTGTTCTACATAAAAATAAAAGAATGGGAATGACTCTGTGACAGAAATATTAACATAAATTTCTATAGATGTTCTGGGTACAGGCTTCTTGATGCTTCTTTGGGACCAAATAACATTTTATCCTAAAAACCCAGGAGAGTTTGAGTTTTTCTGCAAAGAAAGAGACTATGGATAGGAAGAAAAGATGATTCATAATTTTGAAATAATGTATTAGAAATAGCAATGCATTCACATTTGTATTTCCTTTTGAAACTAGTCCAATAGTCCCATAGACAGTTGTTTTCAGATAAACATAGAAATTGGCCCTTCTGCTGTTAAAGCTTAAAACTTTTATTTGTTTTATCTGAGTTCCTTCCTCAGGAAAGGAGGACCTTCAGGCCTCTCAAAAAAAAAAAAAAGTATCAAATAACTGAAACTTACCAGATCACTGCCCCAGAGGCCTCCTTGTTCCTCCCTAGTTCTTGTTTTCTTACACTGTTATGTTTCTTCACTGCTATATAAACCCTCTAGCTTTAGTCAATCAGGGAGATGGATTCGAAACTGAGCTCCCATCTCCTCACCTTCAACACCCGATTAAAGCCTTCTTCCTTGGCAATGACTGTTTTCCCAGTAATTGCCTTTCTGTGCAGCAAGCAGCGGGACCTAGACCAAATTCCTGGTGTTTCATTAACACTGTAAAATGAAGATAATTATTTGATCAAATTAGTGGTCAATATTGGAGTAAAGGAAGAAAATATGGATGCCTAACAGAATGAGATGGGAAGAAGAGATAAAAGGTAGAGAGTCTAGAGGGCCAGAAAGTTTGCAGTGCAGGAGGAATGAAAAATCAACACCTAATTTCTAACTGAATTGAAGAGAGAGAAAACAAAGCTTTTCAGATTCCCTGCAATTTCAAGTACTGGGAGGAAGCTCCTAAGCACATTCCCATGATTAAAACAGTGTACTGGCTCCATCTGTAGTAATGACTAAACCACTATTATGAACAGGCTGCAAATCAGGGGTGGTGAGGTGGCAATGGGCAGAACTGGGGCTTAGTTAGCAGTCAGCCACAGGTGGGTTGTATGAGTGATATGTATGCTGTAAATTTGCATACTGTCAGCTTGATATTTAAAACCCTTCACAATCTGGCCTTAATTTTCTAGACTTACTCATGCATTGGAAAAATCTTTATTTTGTATATTTATGCACCATGCATTTTAAGCTATTGGAATACATCAATAAACAAAACAGATAAAAACTTCTGTCTTTGTTCAGACTAAATCCATTTTAACAATATCCACTAAATTCTGTTCTACAGTCTCACTGAAATAACATGCTTAATATGAACATATGGAATACAATTATAAAAGTCTATTTTTTTCTTTCATACTATCTATTTTATCCTGCTAATATGGGCTAATACTTTTCCTGCTCTTGAATAAAAGCTCAAAAAATTTTATAGTTTTTAAAAAATTGTTAATAGAAAGTACTATGGTAAAGGTAATTTTAAAAAGAATTTAAAAATGATTCTCTAGTTCAATATATTAATCTAATACTTCAAATTTAATTTAAAGGTAAAACTTTTTGTCTTCCCCAGCTTAGATATGTTAATGGAAGTTCTTCTGCCTTTTGGAAAGAGGCTATAAGAGATTTCTTTTTACTTTTTTCTTTATTAACTACCACCATGTCTTTCATTCACTAGCAGTTGATTTTTATCACTCAGACTTCTATTATCTGACCTTGGAGATTATGGAGAAAAGGCACATAAGGTAGGTAGCAGAATTACTACTTAAATATTACTGTTGTGAAATGGTTGAATACTTTTTGGGTCAGACCTGGGTTTAAAACAGACATTGTCAGTGAGAGCATCTTCAGCACTGATATGCTTTCCTGCAGCAACTTCAGTTTGCCAGTGTACTTCAGTTAATTCCAGTTTGTCATTTTAATAGGAATTCAGCAGTCTATCTCCAGTTTTTGCCTTTTGCAGTATCATCACTTCTTCAGGTAATCCTACTGAACAGGATTTAAGAAAACTGGCATTCACATGTGTCCCAAATCTGGTCCTCTGGGTTGGTTTGTGTATAATTATGCAGGCAAAGGACAGTCACAGGTTCTTTGCCTGCATACTTATAGAAGCACAGACCTATCTAGATGTAGCTGTAATACAATGTAACACTCCAGTCATTGTAATCCCTTGTTGCTCTTTTTCTCTCTACATTTATCTGATATGTCTCAAACATGGATTTGCTGTGCTAGGCCAACATAAGGGCACAGTGTTTTTTACTGTACTTGCCAACATTAAACTTGAGAAGCAAAAGCATATATTTCCCCAGACTTCGTTTTTTTGGGAAAGTACACTGTTGAAGTGAATTCAAGTACAACTTTACAACAACCCTCCCCTACAAAGGAATACTCACACAAAGTCACTTCTAAATTTTAATTCACTTGACCATTTTCAATTCTCCTTGAGAGTAATGGTGTTCAGAGTGGTAAACCTTGTTACTGAAACACCATGGTTTTGGTCTAGGTTCTGCTACTTGCCACACAGACGGGCAATCATTGAGACAATGAGTATTACTAGGGAAGAAGGTTTTAATCTAATTGGGTGCTGCAGCTGAGGACGTGGGAGATCAATTTCATGGAGACAGATCCCTCATGGCTTGGTGTTGTCTTCGCCATAGTTGGTTCTCACAAGATCTGGTTGTTGAAAATTGTGTGGCACCTTCCCCCACCACTCTCTCTCCCTTGCTACTGCTTTTGCCATGTAATGTGCCTGCTCTCCCTTTGACTTCCACCATGATTATAAGCTTCCTGAGGCCACGATAGAACCACAGCAGATGCCAGCACCATGCTTCCTGAAAAGATTACATAACCATGAGCCAATTCAACCTCTTTTCTTTATAAATTACCCAGTCTCAGGTATTTCTTTACAGTAATGTGCTCTAATACAAAGAGATTAGCGAAAAAGTGATGAAAAGATATGAGAAGATTCAACACTTGTGTACTAGGAATCTCCCAGTGAGACAGAGGAGGGATGGAACTTTGGGTTCAGATCACCTCCACTAGAGTATTATTTCATGCAGTCACACTAGTCACCAGAACTTGCACCACGGTAAGGTGATGGCAACATCACCCCACTCATGCCATCCCCACTGACCACAAGAGTTTGCAAGCTGTAAGTTACCTAGAGAAACCAAGATGAGGGACATTCCACCATACATCTTACTCAAGGAAGTTGGCCCCCAATACCCACATGCACAGAGGGCTAAAAAAATGACTGTGGTGGCAGGTGCCTGTAGTCCCAGCTATTTGGGAGGAGAGGAGGAGAATGGTGTGAACCCAGGAGGTGGAGCTGGCAATGAGGATCACGCCACTGAGCTCCAGTCTGGGAGACAGAGCTAGACTCCATCTCAAAGGAAAAAAAAAAAATCACACCCAGCAGGGGAGATGTAACATGTTAATGAGACATGGGACACATGAAGAAGCATGTTATCAAACTGTGCAAGTGCTATAAATTCCCCGTCTCTGCATGCTTCAATGTCACTCCTTTCATGGCTAGGCCTGTTAAAATTACTCTCTTGGCTATCTTCAAGGAGGCAGCAAGAGGACTTTCTCTCTTCTGGAATGCTTTCCTTGTGCTCTAGCATAAGTTCCAATAATGCCTGGAGTCTGGGAAAGTTCCTTAGCCTTATGTCAGTTTCTATTACACGAGAGCATAAGAACCTGTGGCCAGTAACACCAGAATAGATGTCAAATTAATAAAAAATAATAAAAGCTAGAATTAAAAAAAAATCCTTGAGTAAGACTTGACCAGTTACACTATACACACACACACACACACACACACACACATACATATATATATATATATATATATATATATATATATATATATATATATATATATATATATAAAATGACCTGGAATTGCCAACATGTAGAAATATTTTGACAAAAATACTGAACTTTAAAGAAAAAATAAAGGCAATTATTTGGAAATTCAGAAATAAGACCAGTTTGTCATTACACATTTTTTTACAGTAATGCTTCAAAGAATAAGAAAATGGAATGAAAAAAGTTAATTTAAAAAAGAAAATTAGTCAAGTTATCCAGTCAAATTGGTCTTCAATGTTAAGGCCCTAAGATAAGCTTCTTTTCTTAATGCACCAAAACATAGGAAATAGTGTCCCTATAATGCTGCATTGAGGACTTTCCTTGAGAATAGGCTACTGATAACGAAATGACCGAATGTGTTATTGATATTACGAGGGATAAAACAATATGACTTTCAATTAGATGTGTGGGAAAATATAAGGGATGAAGCAGAAGCATTGCTCACAACAGGAACGATATGAACAGGGCAATATATATATATAGTGTATCATATAATGTAAAAGTAAGTATTAGAACAACTGTGGGCAAATTACAGCCCTTTGGTCAAATCCAGCCCACAGACAGCCTGTTTTAGTAAAACGAGTTTTGTGGGAGCATAGCCAAACCCTTTTATTTGCATATTATCTCTTCTTGCTTTTAAGCTACAACGGAGTAGAGTAGTTCTGACAGAGACCATATGACCCAGAAAACCAAAGATATTTGTCATCTCAGTATTCTCATTTTGAGTGTAATAGTGAATCAACTCATTATTTTGAAAATCAATAATAAAAGGAAAGAATCAAAGGGTTTTTTTCCTTGTTTTTCCTATAGTTGCTGCACCTCAGAGTAACTGAATATTTGCTATGGAGACGTTTTTCTTTATAGAAATATTTTGGCTAATGAATATAGAAGTAATAAAAAGAAAAAATAATGGATTTAGAACATTACCATTGGTGGTTGCTACTATCTGTATCACAAAAAGAGAATCAAAGAGATTTAATGTTTAAGGAATGAGTGAATATCACCTATGATTTATTTGTTTAAAAACAAAACCAAAAATAACACGAATATGATCAAGCCTCCAGATCTAACTACTTATTTCCTGGAAATAAAGGAAGCAGAAAGAACATGAAATGATCACTTGGAGAGACAGTCATCAATCTAGGCTTCAGAAATGTTGTCTCTTGCATAAATAAATATCAAGGTGAATAAAAGAGGTGGTAGTGGTGAAGCCTACAGATTAAAAGAGACTTAACAGACCTATCAACCAATGGCAATGTATAGACCTTATTTGAATTCTGATGTAAATACATGTTTAATATGAACTGGATATTTTTAATATGAACTATGTTTAATACCAACTGGATATATGTTGATATCAAATAATTTGTTACTTTTGGCAGGAGTAATCATGATATTTTAATTAAGGTTTAAGAGTCCTTAAGATATGCATATCAAAATATTTACAGATTGAATGTTCTGACTCTGACCTGCTTCAGAATAATGCAATAGTGGGTAGTTGAGAGCAAAGATGAAAGACTGTTTCCCAGGGCATGATTAAGTTGAGTTAGGCAGTTGATACATAGAGGTTCACTGTAATATTCTCTGTAATTTTTGTATGTTTGAAATGTTCCAACCTTTCAATAAAAGGTTAAAATATTTAAATATTCCTAGTGTTAAACTTATGAAATGAGCTCTAAAATTTTATATTTTAATTAGTTTGCATTTAAATATTAAATCTAATCACATCATGGTTGCACAATCTACTTTGAAAATAATTTCATTAACAAATTTTTGATAAAGAAGTCAATAAAATACTTCCTTAATGAATTAAACTTTGTATTTTTATTATCTTTATTCAAATGATATGTGGCAGGGCAATGAATTCTGCAGCAGAGATGAACATTTAGCTAACTAATTAATTAACCTCAATTTACATAATGGTCTTATTTGCATAGCTAATGGCCTGGGGATTGACTATAGGCCATTAACAGTTATTAATTAATAAGATCAAATTAGAAATATATGTGTTTTTATTTCAAACTTGGGAGGCAAAGGTCAGTCATAAAAGGTTAATAACAATATTCAAAGAATCAGGCAGTAAATACTTCAGCTTTTAGACTTCATGCATTTCTGACAGGATAATTCATGAATTGGTTTCACCTCTACACGCATACTGGGGCACATGGAAGTATATACATGTGCATTAGATAAACTTTTATTAGCCTCAGATTTACATGTAAATTAAAGTAATGGGAGTTAGTTGTATTATGTTCACATATAAGAACTTAATGCACCTCTATTCAGAAAAACCACAGGTATTACTTGAGAAATGTCAAGTTCTACAACCTAAATTTTTTCTTTCTTAAATTATTCATTTGTTTTAAGTAAAGATTGCAGGTATAGTTTTCAATTAATCTTTCCCATTTATTTGCATTTGCAATAAAATAGGTTACATTATATAATTTAGAGCTACTCCAACCTTTTCACTCCTCATTTATCCAATTCACTTTACAATTAGAAGCATCCTCTACATTTTTAAAAACATAATTGCCTGTAGTTCAAAGAATTTAGAAACTCAAAGAACTTATCTGCTATTTTTAAACAATTTAATGATGTGAGTGATGCATAATTATTGAGGACAATTGAATTCCTTTTATTTCAAAGACACCTGTATAATCTGATTTTTCAAATGATTTGGTTGTACCTCTACAAGCAACTGAGCAGCTCTCTACACTAAATCAGTAAATGAGGTTTGCGATAAATGAAAAGGAGTGATTTCTTTTTATGATCAATTGCCAAATTGACACAGAAAAATTCTATCCTGCATCTTCTGCCTGTTGCTCCTGTCTTGCTTTCTTTCCTCTCACACTGCCTGGGTTCTCGCTTTATGCCTCTCCCCTCTTCTTTTTTCCTCTTCCCCCGTCTAAGAATGCTTGCTTGATGAAATGCCTTGAAATGATGTCCAGGGATAGTCCCCGGGTGAATGTTCCAGATTCTGTTTCTCACTTCATACTCTGTCTGGGCCTCTATTCTATTAATAGTTAAATTAAACCTGATTATCTTGAGTCTTCTAGATTTTAAAAGGGTTGCTTTGATTACAAAAGGATGACTGCTTAAATGCAAAAGAGTATTACCTCAATAGATGGGAAAAGAATAGCATTTATCGCATTATTGATAACATCTTTGAATCTGTGTCAGTTCCTTTCACAAATTGGCTTTTACATGCTTCTCTGCGTGGGTAAACTGTATGCCACAGAAATGTTGAAGTTTAGAGTCACAGAACGTGGTCTTAAATCTGTGATGCTTTGTTTACTGTCATTTAAAAAAATTAATCTTTTTAATTATTAATAAAATCTTGCCTTTGTAAAAGGATAGTAATTCTCATTTCATAGATTAAAAATGTAGGTTAAAAAGTGTAAATTAAAAATAAAAAATGATGCTATATATGAATTACAGTAAAGGTTAATCACTAATTTTAAGATGAATTTTTCTTTTCTCTAAGAAAATATGTAAATACAAGAAGCCATACAATTCAGGCAATTTCTAGTAGTCATTCATTAAAAATATCTATTTCCCAAGGTTTATCCAGAGCTTTCACAGTGGGACTAACTTTTATTATTTAACATACACAGACAATGGTGGCATTTTAACAATATTAGATACACAATTTGAAAACAGTGTTTTATTTTCTTGACATTTCAGGAGTGTGAAATCACTCACTGCATTGTCATATATTAGCTGTTTAAACAAATAGGCAATCATCTCAGAGTATTAACGATCTTTCTATGTTGTCCACTGAGAATGATATTTTAGACATACGTATTTCATTAAAAAATTAGCAGAGACACCATACAATTCTCATAAAAGCTTTAAGTAGTATAACTTACTTTTTGAAGGAACTCGGAGATTGGCAAGGACCACTTCTAGGGAATCAGCTTGGACTCGAAGAACATAGCTTGTCCTGGTCTCATAATCCAGAGGTCCATTCACATAGATAACACCTGTGATGTTATTAATTCCAAATGTATCTAGAAATTAAAATACAATTACCTGGTCATTGTCTTTAGGCTCTAAGGAAAGAAATTCTCTTTAAAAAGCACTGTGATATCAAAAACACTAAAAATACCTATTTATAACTAGAGTGATTCATGAAAGTGACAAAATGCTGGCTTCTGGAAACTGCTCCAGCTCTTTAAATGATCACCATCAATATTTTGCTAAAATCAGCCTTGAAATTGTAGGGGTTTTTTGTTTGTTTGTTTTTGTTGTTTTGAGATAATCCTGGAAATCAATGTTCTATGGTTAATTACATTTGGGAAACACTGAATAATATATTCTTCACCTTAGATTCAGATGGTGTTCTACCACACTAAAGGCTTTCAGAAGTTCCGTTTTAAAGAAAACCATCTAATTTTGTTTAACCAAAATTTTCTGACCTTACTGGCTTATTATACTGTTTGTAATTTATGAATATTATCATTTTGTAGATTTAGTGTTTTGTTAAGAACACTTGAGAGGAAAAAAAAAAACAGATAATTTAATGTTGCCCTATGTCTTTTAAAATTAATTTGAATGAAAATCAGAGCACACTGGCAAACTTTATAATACATCTCCTTCTCTTAAGCTCTCCATATTCTCTCCTTACTTTATTTTTTCATAGAATTAATAATCACTTATAATACTATATATTTGTTTAATACTTTTTACATTTTTATTATTAACCCCCCCCCCTTATTGGACCATTAACTTCCATGAGGGCAGGAATCTATTTTGTACATTGTTCTATCTGTAGTGGCTAGAAGAGTAGTTAATATATAATAGATGTTCAATACATATTTGTTGAATGAATTAATAAATAAATGAATGTAAAATAGTCACTGTGGGGGAGAGAGGTTAATAAATACAGCCACTCCGCTGTCTTCAAATGAAAGAATAAATAGAACCATAAAGAGAAAGTTTTGGAACAGAACAGGTTGAGAAATTATAGCTTTAGTCAGACATTCAAAGTTCAAGGAAAAAGGAAGTTTAGTTATTTTTAGGGAGGACCCATAGTAGCACAGTAATAATGAAGAAAGAAAGGCAATAAAAGTAAGATATTGATCACTTGCTACACTGCACAAGCAGCAATACCTAGTAATAGTTTGTCATTAAAAAGCTAAAAAAGGCCTTTATAATTTCCTTGCAAACTGCTTTGAAGCATTTACATTCAGTCATTTCTTAAATATTTATTATTGATTAATTTATTACATATATATTAACTATTTCTTGACTACCTACAATACGCTAGGCTATCTAACATACCAAAATGGAAAACAGAGGAGAACTTGTGAAGAATAGGTAAAACAAAGATTAATGTGAAAGACTGAGCTATGAACTTATTGCCAGAGGCTTGCAAATTCCTATGATTCTTAAAGTGATTAATATACAAACATTATATCTTTGCTTATAATCATTAATTATATGTCTAATTTGACTATTTGGGGAATCATATAACATGCATGGCTTTTAACATGGATGTGACTCTTTTTAAAATTCACACTTATTTACAATTTTGAAATTCCTTCAGGATTAGTTAAGGTATGACCAACATGGAGTAAGGGTCTTGGATGGTTCAGACAGTGGAGTGGACGAAGCTACTGTAGGCAATGATCATGGCCAAAAGCTGAAAATTTCATGATGCATTAATTTTGAGGAAATGTCATTAAAATATTACCAAATGACGAAAAGGGCAAGGTTTCATTAATTAGACACTTAATATTTCTTAAGGGAAAAAAATCACTTGAGCTAACATAACTGGATTTTTAATTAAGTTCAGGATACATGGTTACCAATTACATCTAAGATGGGCACAATTTTATTAGAAAACAATAGGATAGATAGTAATATCAATTCAATCTGAAATTAGTCCAAATCTAAGTTTACTGGTTGATGGTGAGAACACAAACTAAAAGTCTACTCACCTTCTTCATTTCCTGAAACAATGGAGTACACAATACTTTGATTAATGGCAGCAGCAGAAATTACACCAACCATGGTTCCTTTGGTGGCAAGTTCACTTACTGGAGGAGGTCTGCAGGTTTAGAGAAGATGATGTATTTATGTTTAAGTATAATTTTGATGTAACTTTAGGTTTACAGAAAAATTGAGAGAAAGATAAGAGATTTCTGATATACCCTTTGCCCTCACACATTCATGGCCTCCTCCATGATCAAATCCCCCACCCGACTGCTACATTTGTGATAACTGATGAACGTACGTTGTCCCCATTATCACTGAAAGTCCATTGTTTCCATGAGGGTGCATGTTGCTGTTGTACATTTTATGAGTTTGGACAAATGTGTAATGACATGTATCCACCTTCATGTAGTATCATATAGGGTATTCTTACTGTCCTGAAAATCCTCTGTGCCCTTATATTCATCCCTCCCCTCAACTCAACCTCTGGCAACCACTGATCTTCGTAGTGTCTCTATGGTTTTGTCTTTTCCAGAATGTTGTATAGCTGGAATCACACAGTATGTAGTCTTTTCAGACTGTCTTCTTTCACTTAGTAATATGCATTCAATGTACCTCGACATCTATGGCTTGATTGCTTATTTCATTTTTAGCACTACATAATATTTCATAGTCTGAATGTACCCACCATTTATTTCCATAAATAAAAAACATCTTGGTTGCTTCCAAGTTTTGGCAATTATGACTAAAGCTGCTATAAACATCTGTGTGTAGGTTTTTGTGACTCTAAGTTTTCAACTCTTCTGGGTAAATACTAAGGAGCATGATTACTGGATTGTATAGTAAGACTGTTTAGTCTTTTAAGAAACTGCCAAACTCTCTTCCAAACTGACTGTACCATTTTGTATTCTCACTGACAATGAATGAGAGTTCCTGTTGCTCCACATTCCAGCCAGCTTTTGGTGTTAAATAGTCTGGATTTCAGACATTCTAATAGGTGTGTGGTGATATTTATTTATTTATTTATTTTTATTATCCATTTTTATGACAGAGTTTTGAACTTAATAGAATGGACACAGTGGTTCTTCTAAGCTACATTATGCAATTACATTGTGCTTTCATTGAAAGCTTTTACAAAAAATCCTGAAATACAAATTTAGTCTGAAGTATAAATTGCATACAAGGTTTTACAAACATCTTGTCCAAATTGCTTTGTTTTTGCTATTGCCATCCACACACTTAATTGACTAGGTTATCTCAATGCAAAGCAATCTTCCTCACAGATACTCTAGCACCTAATGGTGGTCCATATAGTCACTGCATGAGCAATAATTGCTTCTTGCTGAAGAATAAGAACCAATCTGTATAATTTTTAAATGGAATGTATAGATATTTAATTTATTAGTTTATTTATTTGCTTACTTATTTTACTGTCCTGTATGTTTTGTTTTGTTATTGTTTTTTTTTTTTTTTTTGTCTTCTTTTGATAACATCCAAGTATTGTTTTTGATAATCTTGCCTCTTTCCTTCTCAGTACAAGTGCTTTGGGTAAGGCTTTGCCAATCCCCATAGCACATGCATAAACACATTAACCAACTCTGGTCAATGGGGGCACTTTATCCTTTGCTCAGTGTTCATGTGATGTATATGTCTCATGTAAATTCAATGGACATACTACATAAGATTACGACTTGACTAGATTCTTGCTAGCCAACTTTTTGGCCATATCCCTCACTGGATTTGATGATGTAAGCTGCCACATGAAGCAGTCCTCATGGCAAGAAACTCAAGGTGATGGCTGACTAACAGCCAGCAACGAACTGAGGCCCTTAGTACAACATGCCACAAGGAACTGATTTTTGCCAACAACTACATGAACTTGGAAGTGGATCTTTCCGTAGTTGAGCCTCAGATGAGACCCTAGCCCTATTTGACACCTTGACTGAAAGATTATGCAAGTCCTTTTAAAAGGAGAGGACACAGCTAACCCATGCCTGGATTCCTAACCTACAGGAAATTCAAAGCAATGTATGTGTTGTTTTAACCCATTAAGTTTGTGGTAATATTATTATGCCACAATGCAAAACTAATATTTGAACAATGGATTGTTAATTTATGATAGATTAAGATACATATTTCTTATCAAAAGTTTAATACAAGAAAATATGTCAGTCATATTAGGGGATAATTTTCAAAAACTGAATTCCTATTTGTGGAAGTAGTCAATACTTAAATTGTTTACTTGTCTATCTTGTGTTACTACACAAGATAGAAGCTCAATTTTATACTTTCCATAATTCATCTCTTTGCTAATCCTTATACAGTATGGGAATATGACATCTGCAACTTATGCACCTTTAGCTTTAACATGAGAAAAATGCTATGTCGGGCCGGGTGCAGTGGCTCACACCTGTAATTCCAGCACTTTGGGAAGCTGAGCTGGATGAATCCCCCTGCGGTCAGGAGTTTGCGACCAGTCTGACCAATATGGTAGAACCCAATCTCTACTAAAAATACAAAAATTAGCTGGTTATGGTGGTGTGCTCCTGTAGTCCCAGCTACTTGGGAGGCTGAGACATGAGAATTGCTTGAACCCAGGAGGTGGGGTTGCAATGAGCTGAAAACCCCACCACTGCACTACATCCTGGGTGACAGAGTAAGATTAAGTCTCAATAAATAAATAAATAAATAACAGAAAAGAAAAATGCTATGTCTTCTTTCAAATATTAAAAAATACGTGTGTGCATTTTTGCTAACCTTAACTGACAATTAGGATAGAAATAATACTAAGAAAAAGTAATTGGCATAATTTAAGAAGACATTTAAATCCTATGCATACTACTAAAAGCATTTAAAATTCTATTTGTTAGTAAATGTTTAAAAGAGATTTACTCCTAGACAAAATTTTTCCTCATTAACTTTTGTCTTATTTGTTCCAGTATATTTGTTTCTGTCAGAATTAAAACATACTATACAATCTTCTCCAGAAAAGAATTAAATGAACCTCCATGATAATGAGTAATAGATTACAAAATATCAACTATTTTCTATTCTTTGGCAGGATTAAAATGTACAATATTAACAAAAAATAATATTTTTATTATTGTTCTACGTTGTGGAAAGTACCAGTTACATGATGTGGGCAAACTGCATACTCTCTTTGGAGTCACATACGTCTTGAATACAAAATGATGGAGTTGGTATAAATCAGGATTCATTAAGCCAGATGGACAGAGAAGGTAGGAACATAACCAAATTAATAAAATGGGCTGAATATGAATTAATAGGGAGAGGAATGGAAGTTAGGAATGGGACAGTATGTAGCTACTGTACAATAATTCAAGTCTAGTGTGATTTGTCAATCAATAAAGGAAATTTAAAATTTTGTATACATTTGTGAACAACCAGTGGGGATTTATTTTTTTAAAGCATCAAATGACTACATTTGATCTATGGGCTGACACTTTATGATTTTTAAAGCGGATAAACTATCTCTAATGTCTTTTCTAGTTCTACCATTCTGAATCTGATATAATTTGAGCTATCATTCACTCTTCTTTCTGTTGAGTATAATCAAAATCTATTGCTCAATTTCAGAAGCAATGAATTATGGCCAAATGAAACATTTCTCAGAAGGTTTTTTTTTTAAAAATATTTTCTCTGACTACTAAATTCATAAATCTTCAATTCATCCATTTATGAAGAAAAATGCATCACTAGCTCTCTTCCAATTTAAGTTTTTCACACTGCCAATACAACTGACAAACTGCACTCTTAAAATAAAAGAAACACTTGAAACAGACAGCTTCAGTAACGGAACTGTACAGCTCACTGATGTAGCTGGAGATAGATACCAACTAGATGGTCATTTTCCAAAGATGGCTAAGAGGATGCTAAAGGAAATGGTTATTTAGCAGATATGAACCTGGAACATGGGAGAGGCTAGTGGTTTCATGTTTTCATAATGGCCTTCAGGAAGGGCTTCCTCAAAGGCCCTTTCACAAGGCTTGACCTGAATTGGGTTTGATGTCCTTGCATATCCATGATGGCAGTGTTGGTTCCTATTTACTCCACAAAGGCAATGATTCTAACTTTATTGGCCATTTTAAACAAAAGCTACAGGTTTTGACTAAAATTCCAAAATCACCTCAACTAATACTTAAAGAGAATCCTAAACAATATTTTGATTTTAAAAACAGACTTATGAGAGTAATTTTAAATGTTTTTCCTCATTAATGTTACTATTGCATTATCCTTACCTTCTAAATTTTATATGTAAAACAGCTGTGTATTTTTAAAATTAATAATTTTTTGTTTCTAATAATAATGTTATTGAGAAACAAATTAAGATAAAAATAATGTCACTATGCCTATGCATTCAGTATTTATACTTCCTCCCAGAAAAGTTCAATGGTCTCAGAATTTTTTGTATTCTTATTTTTTAATCGTCAAATAGAAATTTTATACACTTATGGTGCATGACATGATGTTTTGAAATATGTATACACTGTAGAATGGCTAAATTAAACTACCATCCTTCCATTTTATTACCTCACATGTTTATTAGTGGTGAGAACATTTAAAATCTATTCCCTTAGCAATGTATAATATTGTACATTGTTTTTAACTATGGTCACCATGTTGTTAAACAAATCTCTTCAATTTATTCTTCTGGTCTAACAGAAATTTTGTATCCTTTGACCAATATCTCCCCAATTCTTCCCTTCCTACCCAGCCCCAGGTCACCACTTTTTTATGCTCTACTTTCATGAGTTCAACTTTTTTAGATTCCATATATATTAGCTTTATTAGATCATTATTAGAACATGCAGTTTTTTTCTCTGTGCCTGATGCATTTTAGTTAACATAATGTCGTCCAGATTTGAGACAAATGAACGTATTTGAGACAAAATAGAATACTAGTTAAAGTCTAGGTTCATTCACGTTGTCCCAAATAAAAGAATTCCCTTCATTTTTAAGGCTGAATAGTATTTCATTGTGTGTGTATACATATATATATATATATATCACATTTTCTTTATCCATTCATTTATTGATAGACACATTTTGTTTGATTCCATATCCTATTATGAATAATGCTGCAATAATCCTGGGAGTGCAGATATCTCTTCCACCAATAGCCTGATTTAAAAACGGACCAAGGACCAGAATAGATAGTTCCCAAAGAAGACATACAAATGACCAGTAAATATATGAAAAAATGTTCACTGTCACTAATGATCAGGACAATGAAAGTTAAACCTACAATAAGATATCACTTCACATCTATTAGAGTAACTACTAAAAAATCCACTTCATATAACTTGCGTTTGAATGTGTCTCTCACCAGGTTCAGGCACTGGTAATACTGCAGCCCAGAATGCAGTGGAGGGGAGCGTTTGGGTTCCTGTTCCAGCTGGTTCACCTAGTGACACTATGTGCTATCTTCCACACAGTGAGTTCTCCCTTAGGATCAATCACAACTAGTGAACGTCCTTCATACTGACCTAAAATGTCTCTGTTTTTCATCTACTCATCTCACTTTTCACCTGAACCCCTGGTAACTAATGATCTTTTTACTGCCTCTATATGTTTACCTTTTCTAGAATGTCACATAGATGAAATCATACAGTACGTAGTTTTTTGGACTGGCTTCTTTCCTTATCAATATGCGCTTAAGTTTCCTCTATGTCTTTTGTAGTGTGATATCTCATTTCACTTTATTGCTGAATAATATTACATTGTATTGGATGTGTCACAAATAACTGCACTTTCATAAGAAGAAAACTGATCAAAATAACTCCAAATCTGTTGTTTAAAAGTAAATCTTTGCAGATTAAATGCAAATCAAAAAAGTTAACTGCTTCGGAATTTACATGCACAATACTTACAATATAACCTCATGAAAATATAAACTAATTTATACATATCCTTTTTTTTTTAAGATGGAGTTTCACTCTATCGCCCAGGCTGGAGTGCAGGGGCACGATCTCGGCTCACTGCAACCTGTGGCTCCCAGGTTCAAGCAATTCTCTGCCTCAGCCTCCCGAGTAGCTGGGATTACAGGCGTCCACCATGACACCTGGCTAATTTTTTGTATTTTTAGTAGAGATGAGGTTTCACAATCTTGGCCAGGCTCGTCTTGAACTCCTGACCTCGTGATCCACCCACCTCAGCCTCTCAAAGTGCAGGAGGATTACAGGTGTGAGCCACCGCACCTGGCCCATACATACCCTTTTAATATTTCAGAGTTTTTTTTGAAAATATATATTACAATAAATCTTTCAATTAAGTATATTTTAAGTAATTTTCTGAATAATGACTATACTACAATAACATAATTTGCAATGTCTAAATGTTAGACCCAGTTTTTATAGTATAAATATAGATGAAACAATTACTGTACAATTTAAAATCTACTATTGTTGAGTTCAAGAAGTAACAATAAAAGTAAATGTTGTATATGTCGAATAAAGCTTCTAATTATTTTAAAAGCCAGGCAATTTAGGATATAAAAGTGTTTGTAAATAGATGCTATAAAATTTCACTAGGATTCAATCTGGTTCTATTGCTTTCTTTGTACTGAGAGACAAATCTAATTTATTTTGACATGTTTGAGTTCAATATATTTGCAAATCAGTACCAATTAAGGTACTGTTTTTATATCTACTATGAGGGAATTTAATGAAAATGGGAAGGGAAGAATAAAAAAAGAAAACACCCACTAGAACTCCGATTATTTGTAACCTTGGAGTAATTGCATCAGAGTGATCTAATTTTACATATTTAAATAAGAAAAACAGTTTTAAAAAGACATGAATCAGGAGAGAGATGCAGTTCTCCCAGAATTCTTAGGATGGATTTTAGACAAGAAAATTAATTAAGGGCCAAAAAGCTAGACACTGCTTTTTACATATGTTCCAAAGAATGCTTGCTTCCTGTCATTAAGAGTTTCGTTTCTATTCAGTTCCTTAAAGAATCTTCATCTTGAGGATATAAAAACAGAAGTATAAACAATTTATCAAAATATTTGAAAGCAGAAACTACAATCTAAGGTGTTTGTTTTTGCCTTTGCTTAAATTATTATATTGTTCTCATTAAAATAGTGTGTTCTAATCTCTCATAGCCATTGGTTCTTAAAGCTTAAATTCATAAGAATGTGCTGGATAAATTTTTTAAACTTACTAAAGTACAGAAGATTCTTGATTTGTGATGGTTTGACTTGCAATTTTTGACTTTACTATTGTATGAAAGTGATATACATTCAGTATGCTCCTCGACTTACAATGGGGTTAGGTCCTGATAAACACATCCCTATTTGTCTATTGCCTTACCTTAATTATTATAGAGGGCTCTTCTTACTTTCAAAAGTGTCCTGCTTTGGACAATAAATTGTATGGTCTTATCTATGCTGGAAACTATATGGATATATTAAAATAGCAAATTTATTCCTCTCGCTTGAAAATTTACGATTTTTTTTTTTTTTTTTTAGTGAGACAGAGTGTACAGGTAATCATAATTCTGTTTTGAATTATACATTATTTGACATTAACATAGTGATTTCTGCTTTCCCTTGTTTGCAATTGCCTGATATATATTTCCTGTTCACTCTGTTTTTGTGCATGTGATTTTGGTTTAAGTACATTACCTAATGGCATGAAACCATGTGTGAAAAGTTTACCAGAAGTAAAAGGCATTCTCAGAAGATTAAGTAAATAGCACAGCTATTAAGCACTGAAGGAGTTGGGAGACGAACAACTTACCCATTATAAATTGGTGATAAAAATTTCATGATTTTGAATCAAGATTTAAACAGTGTAAAATTCTACTTTCCATGGAGATTGTGGAAGCACAAAGTGACTTCCATAAAGAGGCTATGCATATGTCATTTGCCTGTTTAACACCATTCAATGTCTTCAAATTTCTCTGTGATAATTAACAAAGTTTTTAATATGGCTCAGTAAGTCCCTTCACAATCCAACTCTCCCTATTTCTCCAGACTCTTCACCATAGGACTCCATTTAGTATGTTATTTTTGTCTCAAATATGTTTGCATTGATCACTAATAAAATAAAATTAATGTATCCTACTATATGTTTCACTTGGATCAAAATTTCCCATAGATACAATATAGTGAAATAATGGGACCTATAAAATCACTCTTTGTATTGAAAAGTTTGTGCTAAATTCTAAACAGTGGATGTAAAGTGAACTGTTCGGACTTGAGTACTTTGTTGATGGAAGACTTGCTTCACTCTGCTACATGAGCAAATGCCAAAATGTGTACAACCTTGGAAATGTGAAAGAGAAATTAAATTCCATATGGGTACACAGAGAGCCTATGAAAACTGTAATGAAAGATTGTCAGAATCATTCCATCAATAGTTAAATGGGCAAAACCTATTATGTTTGAGGCAAGGTTTTAATAGTGCCATAAAAAGACAGGAAAGGCTATCTTCAGGTAAAGTCAGCTCTTATATTGGACAACAAATCTAAATTAAAATAGAAAACAATTTTAGCAATCAAGTTATGCTCTCTGCATGTGCATTTGTTTTATATTATTTTATAGTCTTCAGATAGCTTTCATTAACTTATTTGCACTCAAGAGAAATCATTCTTTCCAAACTATTGTTCATCTTATTAAAATCTTCTCTCAAAATCTGTAAGTCCAAACTTGGAAGGTTTTATAAGAATGATAGCCTGGGCAATATAGCAAGACTCTGTCACTACAAAATAATTTAAAAAAAAATTAGCTAGGCGTGGTGGTATGCACCTAAAGTCATAGCTACTTAGGAGGCTGAGGGTTAAGATGGAAGACTGCTTGCAGTGAGCTATGACCGAGCCATGGCACTTCAGCTTGGAAGACAGAATGAGATCCTGCCTCTAGAAAGAAAAAGAAAATGATGGCTATGCTCCTCAACATAAGGTAATTTTAATTATCTTTATAATGAAATGTTAACTAGAACTGCTCACTTGCTATTTCTTTGGCCACTGTGATAACATTATTTACATTTTCATAGTTTACAAAGATGAATGTCTTGATTATAAATTATACTTTTTCTGTTTTGTATATCAAGAGGTAAAATGTTAATCCTTTGTTAAATATACTCTAATTTTTTTCTTTAATATAAAGTTTCTTGAGAAATTCATTTTAAATATAAATTGTATACAACTTTCAACCTGTCATTTATTACAAAATTAATTCATATGAATCAACCAACTACCAATGTTTTATTTTAACAGAGAAAGTGATAAGATTATCTTTGGAAGGAGTTAAAATTTTTCAAAATTTCAGAATGTTCACATGTATAACATTCTGATTTTGAATTTGATATATTAAATTTTAATAATATAAATTGAAAAGGACTTACAATATTTTTTCTGAGTTTAGCAATATATCAGCAAGAGGTTAACAAATATAACTTAGGAATATTTGCCCTTATTTTTATAATGTATATACCAGTATAAATTTTGAATTTAGGTTGTTATGGAAATTACACTTGAAAATACTCAAATCTTAAAAATTAACATGTGACATTAAATCATGCAATGGTTAATATTAAATTTGATACATTTCCATTTTTAAATAAATAACAAAGGCCTATCTATATAGGTGGCATATATCTTTGAAAATTTTGCAATTAATTGTATTTGGCAAAGTTTTTGATAAATTGTGTAACATACTGCTTTTCCCACTCAAAATCAATATTCACATTTAGATTCTATGATCTATTCCAGACGTGTTGACCTTTTCACGATATTTACTTTTAAAACTGATGACAAGTGAATTTCAGTGTGTGTAAGTCTTAGTCCATCACCCTGAGATGAAGGTCAAATGTCATTCTCATTCTTCAGAAAGCTAACTTACTTCACCTACAGGAGTCAATGTAATCTCAAGTAATATGTGTTTGAACTACTATTAGGATTTTTCTATTTCTGTAGGGTTTAAACGAAAGATACATAAAAGGAATTTACTGACTCTGACAGTGTAACTAATTTCCAAAATCTCTAAATAGATAATTGACTGAAAACCCCTTAGCAAATATGAACATGCAGTGACAATAAGAGTATGCCTCTCAGATCTGCAACTACAGGAAGCACAGTTGGTCAAGGTCACAGTTTCTGTGTTCTGAAATCTGTTTATGTTTGTATGAAGGACATATTTCCTAAGGGCTGCCTAAGGAGTCAAGTATTGAATGGCTGACTTATTAGGCCAACTAAATGATCTCTATAGTCTATTTCATTCATTGTATAATGTGAATTTGAGAATATAATTTTTAAAGATAAGATTAACATTTTTCTCAGTTTCTAATGAAAAACAAATTATAAAAAATTATTTAAACAAATATATGTAATTGTAAATAGATATGAAGAAACTACCCAATCACTTGAATGGTTAAAAAATCAAAGTTTAAATTTGGAATGTTTATGTGTAATAGGGGATATTACTTGGACTTAATTCATTGCCCCCCCCACCAAAAAAAAATGAAACTAGTTGGAGATAATTTTGAGAAAGAGAGATGGAGGATGTTTCAACAATAAAGAATGAAGAAATGCCATTAGCTTGTTAAGAACTCTTTGTTTAGCTCTTTGTTTCAGGGAAAGGTAGTAGAGCAAGAAGGAAGAATGATCACATGGGGCATGAAAATTCTAAGACGCTAATATCATTGTTGTATCTTTGTCAAAAATAGAAACTGAAGGAATGAAATAAAAGAGGAACAATGTGGAAGATTTGTTAAAATTTGAGATTTTTGGTTGTGTGTATGCTTCTAAAATATACAAACGTTTGTCTACAGTTGTAGAAAATGTTACAGAATCCTTAGGGTGTAGGTTTTCCAGTAGGAAGCCTCTGTGGCTGGTGGCACCTTTGCATGAATTCTGCTCAAGCCCACTGGGCTTGTTTCACCCACTCAGCCTAGCAGGCTTCACTTGGATTCTTCTACCAGCCTAGATTCCATGCCTGCCAAGGGCGAGCCAGGCACAGAGCAGTGAGGTAGGGATGAGTGAGTGAGTGTGGAGTCCACCACTGTGCACAGCCATGCACACTGGCTACTGTGGTGGGAAGGGCAGCTCCAGGAGCCAGTACAGATGCTAACTCCATGCAAGCCTGTGGCTGGATCTGGTGCACCACAAACAGCTTCCACTGAGGGCACCCATGTCTGGATGAGTGGAATGTGGTGGCACCTGGTAGCTTGGAGACAACAGAAACCAGAGTCCCAAAGAGGGTGTCATAGGCCTGGCTCAGGGAGCCCTAAGGTCTGGGATCACTAAAAGGCCACTTTGCTTCTCTTCTCTCCTTCTCATCGTCTACAATGTGGCAAGCAGGGAGACATGTGTCAGCCGTACTTGTGTTACTGCTCTTTCAGTCCTGCCATTCAGCAGGTCCCAAGTTCTTGTCCCATATCCAGGAAGAATTAGGTATGTGGCCATCTGAAGGGTGAGCAAGGCAAAGAGGTGCTTCATTGAGCAACAGTATTTCTCTCAGGTGACCTGAAATGGGTAGCTCCTAGATGCAGGCAGCCTGTCCTGATGTCTGTAGGCCTCAGTGGAGAGGAGACCCAGAGTGGGTAGCTCCTATCCTCAAGCAGGTTGTCCTGATGTCTGCCTGAGTCTGGTTGAGTCTGGGGTTTTTATGTACTTCAGAAGGGAGAAAGTGATTGCAGATTGGTCCATGGGCAGCCATAGGCAGCCTGGAAAGAGCACCATAAGTTCTCACCCCAGTCCAGGGAACTGGCAGGCTAGGTGCCAGACTTCAGGCAATCCTTGGCTAGAAGATGAGGTTTCACCAGACCCATCCCTTTCCACCCAGGAGCCTGTCTGCCTTCTGTTGCCATTCATGGCACCCAGGCCATTTTTGCCCAAGAGGTGACTGCAGGCCTGCTCCAGGACACCCTCAGCTCCACCGTGGTTTCTTTCCCATGCTCACTGGTGCCCAAAGTGCAGAGGGGGCTGAGGTGGCAAGGGGCTTGTGTGTCAGCACCACCATGATTGTGTGCACACCCAGCCATGTGGTGACAATGCTCGGGGCTTGATCACAGCTTTGCTCCGAAATTGGAGCAGGCCTTGGAAGCAGGGAGAGGCCAGGCATTGGGAGAACACACTTTGAGCCTGTAGCAGGAGGCGGACCCAGGTCCACAGTCTCAGCTGGGAGCTCTGGGCTCTGGTCCCACCAACTCAGAAATGCATGGGGCCCCTGCCTGTTCCCAGCTCTCACTGACTCTGCAGAGTGCACAGCCCCAGCTGCGCTTCCCTGGTTGCAGCCAGCGTCTTTGCAGCAAATGCTTCAGACAGGTCGCTGCTGTCATCAAAAGGAATAGTATACAGTATGAAGAGTTATATATTTCAAAAGTTTTAAGAAGAACTCATTGTTTTCTGGATAGAACAGATGTTCATTAATGACAAATGAACACACAATGTCTTGATCCTCCATTTCACCTAAGTGACTCCATAAAAGATTGATGTGAAAAGGTCATGAAATTAACAAAATGAGTCTGCTTCAATTACTATAACAACCCTACAAAGCAAAGAGAATCAAGTGTATAGTAATTCTTATCTACTATAACTCTGGCCATTATAAAAGTAAACATATATCTCTATGGGGCAATTTTCTTCCCATTATGTGATTACTCCTACCCTTGATTATTTGAAGTCAGCCATCAGGAAATAACATATAGTTCACAGGATTTGAAAAAAAAAAAAAACCTCAAATCTTTTTCCAATACATATAAAATATCTTAATATTATAAATTATAAACCAGACAAACATCATTTTTCTTAAGAAATGTGTTTTTAAATACCGACAACCTACTTTATTGAGTATAGGGTTGTCTTTGTAAAATTTTTGAATGATTTTCAAACTTCATTATTTCTTTTTCAAAGGAAAGAAAAGATTTTTTTTTTTTTTTTTTTTTTTTGAGACAGTCTCAAAAAAGCTCTGTCATCTAGGCTGGAGTGCAGTGGCACAATCTTGGCTCACTGCAAGCTCTGCCTCTTGGGTTCACACCATTCTTCTGCCTCAGTCTCATGAGTAGCTGGGACTACAGGTGCTGCCATCAGGCCCGGCTAATTTTTTTTTGTATTTTTAGTAGAGACAGGGTTTCACCGTGTTAGCCAGGATGGTCTCGATCTCCTGACCTTGTCATCCATCCGTCTTGGCCTCCCAAAGTGCTGGGATTACAGGCGTGAGCACCACTATGCCCAGCCGTAAAGAAGTTTTTAAATATGGAAACGAAACAGAGGCATACCATTATTAACTATGTGGAAGGAGGGGTTGACTTTTTATTATGTTGTTACTTTTACATAAGTCAGAAAACCTATTAATTATCTATCATCAAAACTTTGCAGGCAAACCAGTAGGATTTTCCTTTAGCAAATACTAAAGTACTTACTATGGTGTTTATTACTTGTGCCTATTATTTTATTCTTTTACAATTTTAGAAGAAGATAATGATAGATCTATTGTTATATTCCAGCAACTAAGCAATTACCAATAGAACAACATAAAAGTGCTTTCAATTCTAAAAAAAGAACAATGGATTTTGTTTCTCTGTCTAGCTAGAACTGGTATATTGAAAAATGTTATGCCAAATAGTAAATGCAACCTCTCAAACATTTTTGATGGTCTTTGCCATGCTAGTTTTCAGCTCATAACTCAAATTTACACTTTGCCATTATGCTTTCATTTTTATTTTCTTTTTATTTTACTTTTGTGACCAAGACACTGAAACTTCTCAGAAAACTGGAGAAGGTAATTGGTTGTATCAAATATCCAATCTTTAGCTTGAAATTCAGAAAGGTTTGGCTTGGAATATGTAACGTTAATACTCATTAAACTGAAATTACTAAAAATACAGATTTTTAAAACCAACCAGAAATGTTAATCTGAGATTTGCTTTGAATTAAAAAAAAATAAATATTCATTTTCTTGTTATTTGAAGAACAATTTACTTCATTAATACATATTTAAATGTAAAAATACTTCTATTCTATTATATCATCAGCTCATGTACCCCATTGTGCATTCTAAGTCATTTTAAAATCACTGTGGCAATTAAAATCTATAAATCTGTAAATTGTTTACAATCACATATTTAATGTGCAAGGTCTTCGCCTATACCATTTCCCCTTTTTCCTCAACAATTGAGGTAGAACTAGGACACAGTTGCCTAGCAAGGAACAGCATTCCTCTCCCCTTGTTAGAACTAAATGTAGACCTGTACCTGGATTCTCACAACGAAATGTGAACTGAACTGAAATGAGGTGAAATCAATTCTCACCTCAATTGATTAAGGAAATCTCTAGATGTGGACTTCTATCTCTTTTCCCCTTTCCCTTGACTAAAATGGTAATAATGAGTTATTTTGAAACAGAATGTTGAAGATGGTCACCCCTGAGTTGTCCCAGGTCCCTGAACTCTAAATCATTGAAATTTGGTGGTATCCTATTACAGTGGCCTAAACTAGCCCTAACTCAAACTGATTGCCCTGAAATTTAATGATTTAATGACTATCTAATAGAAATAAGTCAATGGAGTCAGTGACGGGAGGGGGAGGTATGGGTCAATGATTCAGTTAAATATTCTACGATAAATAAATATTTTATCTTTAATATCTCTCTTTTTACCTAATCATTTGTTAAATGCTAATTTTTCCTATGGAATTCAAATACAAGTATTGGAATGAAGACATTCCTGAGATGTAATAACCATGTGTACCTCAGCTTACAGTGCCAGATTACTGCTTTCCATCTGTAACACATTATCTTCTCTTACACCCTACAAAGAACATAAATCCTGAGCTATCATTTTTGTTTCCCCCAAATTTGATCACAAGAAGTAGAAGGTTTTTCACTAGGAGTAATTCCAACACAAAGGACCATCCTAATGATCAAAAATTAATAATGTAATTTAGCATCTCTGGGAATTATGTGCATCCAGTTGAGGCAGTAAAATGAATTTGAAAACATTAGAGAGGGAATGAGGCATATGAGGTTGGCAGAAACCATTATGTGCTTCACTTTTTTTTCATTAAGAAAAGAAAGTGTGTTGGCCTCCAAAGCAACCTGAAATGGCACAGGCATATTGCCAAACTAGCAACTAAACATATTAAAAGAAAATATCATACAGAAATAAAAATATTCTACCATGAATATTGTTTTTAAAATGTCAAGCTGGGAAATACTGCAATATGAATGAGAATGACTTTTAAATATGATTAATTAATTATGTGATTAGTTGTTGGAAACTAATAAAATGTTGAACAACTTATATTAGTTGAAACAGCAGTAGCTAATGGGACTAAGCCTTCTAAGGAAATGATGCAGACCACTTAGTTCCATATTTTTTTTGGCCAGAAAACAGTCAAATGGCAGAATTCAGAATTCACCAGTAGTTAGTAAGGAGAGGAAATGTAATCCAGCTATATACCCATGAGAAAAAGGATTTAGGAGGCATCCAGATACTGCTATCTATGTATTTCCTCAATGATCTTCAAAAAGAATGAAGAGATAATTGAAGATGATAATCATTAGACTTAAGTTTTTTACAGTTCAGTTAAAATTTTGGTTCAAATTTAGACCTATATAAACATAATTATATTCAATTACTTGCATTTATCCAAAAAGTAGTGTCCTTGTTCACATTTGGTATAACATTTATTTTTAAAATTTTCTGGTTATTTGATAAAAATTTAATCCTTTTAAGTATTCAAGTACTACTAAATGCATTATGACCAAGATACTGATTCTTAGACTCTCTGGGAGTTATGTGTGTACAATTGTGCATATTATTAATACACAGTAGGATGCAACAAGATTACCAAATTATCTTTATAATTCAGAATACCAAATGAACTGGGATAATCAAGGGCAATTTTGTAATTGTTAGAAAAGTTCTGAAAGATCAAAATTCTCCCACATATATCTATGTGACTGTTGCTAATTTTAGAACCACACAATTGGCTAATTTTTGTTCTCTAAGTTAACAACAACTTTATTAAGAGAATCTATTTGAAGTTAATAGTTTTATGCAGAGATGGTACAAAATGGTAAATTACACGTTGAACAACACATTTGCATTTTTAAAACACGGCATTAAGCAAAGATACTTAATAAAGAGAGTTAAATGAACAATGCCCTGCTTCGATTTATGACCTTGGCCTGGATATTTTAGCTAAAAGAAAAGTCTAGAGGCATATTTCTATTAACAAGGAAATGAGTTCTAAATGAAAACCTACAGAAACAGTACACCACTTAAGTTTATTTAAAGAGGAAGTTTAAGCATTTTATCACTTTCTTCTTCTCTTGGAGTTTCCAAAGGTAATTAGACTTGCCGCAAGGGACTTTGAAGAACACAGATGGGAATTTTAAGTTAAAACTGTGAGCGTTTTTTTGGATTCACTTAGAAGAGTAATTATATTTTTTGAGAATACCTGATCTAGATAATTTAGTGAGAAACATAGTGAGTTTATATCCGTCCTGTTCTTGAGAACTTCAAAATTAACACATTCAGAGAAGTTCTTCAAAAACAGAAAACTGTGCACAGGAGTCCCCCTTTATTTATGGGGGATATACTCCAAGACCCCCACTAGAGGCCTGGAACTTCAGATGACAACAAAGCCTGTATTTACTATGTGTTTCTTTTTTTGTTTGTTTGTTTTCAATCTGATAAACCAGACTTACTAAGTGACTGATGGGCAGCCTGGATACAATGGACAAAAGAATGATTCTGCTCCAGGGCAGGGTGGCACAGGACAGCATAAGATTTCATCACGCTACTCAGAATGGCATACAATTTAAAACTTATGAATTGCTTATTTCTGGAATTTTCTACTTAATATTTTCTGACCACGGTTGACTTTGGGCAACAAACTGTGAAAAATGATACTGTGGATAAGGAGGGGACTATTGTATCCCATAGCAAGGAATTGGAATACAATCCAAAGGATTGGAAGCACAGGTTACTATTTCAGAAAAAAGGAAACTAATAGATAATAATGTACATATGGGTGAGAATAATCTTTTAAAACAATTAAACAAGAATTCTTATTTGTTTTACATATGGTTTACATCTCAATGATTTACATACATGCTATAGAGGATTTTCTGGTAATTATATTACACAATTTACTTTTGTGTAGATTCTTCTAAAGGCAGATTTGTATGAAAGGATAAAACTGCTTGGTTCAGTGTGTTAAGTGTTTGCAGATGTGTCCCTCACCTACCTTAATCCTCAGTACCTTAGCTCCTCCTGTAGCTTAAAATTATTAGTTCAATCTAAGAAATTGTAAAACACTAAAATCATCCTAGAACATGATCAAGTTCTCCATTATCTGAGATATTCATTTTTAATTATCCTCAATTATTATCATCATCCAACTTTCAATTTTTCTTTGGATAGACTAAACTACCAAAATATTCTGGAATTAAATGTAGACTCCCACACCCCTTATTTATATTTCTGCATATGCTGATTATTCAGTGTGGAACTTCTGTCTATATCTTTTTGGATTGATTAAACTCTACATTTCCTTCAAAATACAACTTAAAACTATGTTAATCATGTTCAAACATAGTTAAGTGTCCCTTAGGCTGCTTCCTCAATACTGTGATCTTATTTTCACCACTGTGTTCTCACAGTGTATTATATTTTTCATACAGTTATTTGTTTCCAGAGATACCAGAGAGCTTGCTTTCTCTCTCTCTCCAGGTAAGGATATGGCAAAAAGACAGCTGCCGGTAAGACCAGAAGAGACCCTGAACCTGACCGTGTGGACACCCTGGTCTTAAACTTGGATTGTCAGCTACGAGAACAATAAGAAATTAACTTTCTGTTGTGGCCAGGCGTGGTGGCTCATGCCTGTAATCCCAGCACTTCGGCAGGCCGAGGCGGGCAGATCAGGAGGTCAGGAGATCAAGATCATCCTGGCTAATGCGGTGAAACCCCACCTCTGCTAAAAATACAAAAAAATTGTCAGGCGGGGTGGTGGGCGCCTGTAGTCCCAGCTACTTGGGAAGCTGAGGGAGGAGAATGGCGTGAACCCGGGAGGTGGAGCTTGCAGTGAGCTGAGATTATGTCACTGAACTCCACTCTGGGGCAACAGAGCGAGACACTCCATCTCAAAAAAAAAAAAAAAAAAAAATTGAAAATAATTTTCTGTTGTTTAAGCCACCCAGTTTGTGGTATTTTGTTATGGCTGCGTCAGGTGACTAATACAGTATATATACAAACCATAAACTATAATATAATATTGGCGTAAATGTATATTTTATATATATAAATGTATATGTATTATATGTGTGTATATAGTGTGTATATATATACAGTATATTTATATATAAATTTATGTATACACATAGTATCACAGTATATATATAAATACACACACTACATTTATATATATGTACACACTATATATATACACACACTATGTACACACACAAACGCACACACATGCACACATACACACTGATTAGATGGAAAATATCATTGCAGATTACATGCCAAAATTGGAAATTGAATGAAATTTTCTACCTGGCAATAATGAGAAACTAAAGGTCTATTTCTAACCATTCAGATCATTAATCAGAATTGAATCCCCAAAATATAATGTTGTATTTTAATAAGTTTGTATCAATTTTTTAAAGTATCCATTATTCATTAAACCATTACTAAAACATATTTTATACTAAATTGTCATATTAACTATTTTTAAAAATTTAAAATATACGTTAATTTAGAAATGCCAAAACCAAAATTGGAAGTCTACTCATAAATTCGTATTACATCAATTTTGAGAGACTCCTTTCAAAAATGCCCTAAACATTTTATGTATTTCAAAATCAGACAGAAGTCAATACCTATATTCCTCCTGTGTGAAGCGTGGGATCTCACCAGGATGTAAGACAAGAATCTTCACTGTGGCACTGCTGGACATCACAGGCTCCCCATCATCAAAAGCAACCACCACCAACTTAAAAAGCAATAAAAATTCATTTTAAAGATTATAAATAAGAACAACATAACAGCATAATTTTTATATGTAGGTTTTTAATTATTGGATTCCCTGGTTTCAGATGGGGGAGCAATTTCGTCACTGCCTACCAGGTGGCAGACGCTATGCTAGAATATACTACGTTCTCACTTAATCTTTACAATAATTCAGCCAGATAAATGTTATTATTTTCACTTGCCAGATGAGAATCCTCGAATCCTCAAAGAAGTAACTAACTCTATGATTAAAAAACAACTACCACTAAAACAAGTATATTATACGATATCTCTCCAATTAAAAACTCATTTCCATAATTCCACTGAGGCCTACAGTAAATACACATGATTTTATAGCACAAATACACTTATTTAAAAAGTGTTAAATTCCGTCACATAAAAAGCTAATTAGCTTGCTCAAAAAAGAAATTAATTTTCCTAGTGAATTAGTTGTTTTCGAGATTATAGGGCAGAAATACTTTAGAAGATAAAATTGGAAACCTTTGTAGTTTAACATTCTTTGGTATACTATCTCTTAAAAACAAATTATTAGGCCAAGTTCATTTGGCATAGCAGAAATTGTTCAAATGATGAAAATTAAGAAAAAGCTTAAGCATTGAGGTGTGATGTCTGATATTATTTATCACTGCAATAGGGTGTATAATTCATTTTCTTTAATAACCTATATTACATCAAAGCAATTCTATGTTTACTTTAAGATATGTTAAATACTTTCAAAACTATGTGGTCCTCTCAAATATAAATTCTTTTGGAATCTGCAGGTTAATAATGTAAACTAATTCAACCTAGATCACAGAACCATCCTGGATCTCAGGATCTCATCCTGAGAGCCATAAGTGACCTTTGGGTTAATGCTAATTTACAAACTGATCAGCTGTTCCAAACAGTGGTAAAATCATGAGCGACACAGTGCTCACTGATACTTACGTGGTTAACTGATAAAGCTATTTCCCTACTATAGAGTCAAACACTTTATTCACAGTAACAAAAATTATTCTAAGTAACTATTATAAATGGAAATGTTCAAACACTTAATAAAATTGTCTACTTATGGTAATGCAAAATATGTTTTTAATACCTTGCCAGGTAGAGACAGGCATTATTTTGTCAAATATATTTTTAAATATGTAAAAAACAAAAGTGTGAATATGTTCTGTTTCATTAGTTTTTGAAGAAAAGTAAAATTTGACAAAAATCAAATAGATATAGATATTTTCTTAGATATATGCAAAGATTAACATAACAACATCCAACTGTTGAGTGGTATTAGGAAAATGGATACTCTCAGGAAAGATAAAGAATGCATAGAAAGGGGTATTTTTTTTCAAGTTTTCTAGAATTATAATATATCAAGAGTACTTATCTTAAGAAAAAAATGAGTAAGGGAAAAATGATATTCATACACATAGCTACAGGATAGCATTTATTGTAACAAAAAATGGAAACAGTCTAATTGTAAAGCAACTCAATATTACATTAAAAAGAAAAATACAATGTTATACTCATATAGTAAAATACTATGAAACCACTAAAATAACAGCATTAATGTCATTTATTGGCATAGACAATATAATATTGAATTTAAAAAGCAGTATGTATAAGACTATGTGATTTGAAAACATATATTTACATATTTGTATTTGTATGAAATGTCATCATGAGGATAGAGATCAAAATTGCAAATTCTGGCTGTCTCCAAGATGTGAGATACCAAGAGGTTTTCTTTTTACTATTTTGGAAGTTTCTAAGAAAAAAAAAAAATTGTAATTTAAAAAAATTAGAAAGGAGAAAAATTGAAATAAAAAAATGTGCTGTCATCTGTTAAGCCAAATTCTCTATCAAAAATTAAACATCAAATAGACTACATAATGAAAAGAGACACTGACCTTAAAAATTGTTGTAGGTTCTTCATTAAGATTGACTCGTGTTATCACTCTTCCAGAATCTTCTTCCACATCAAAAATACTGGCAGGGTAAGGAAACTGGACATCATCTACTCTATACCTCACACGACTTGCAGGTAATCCCTAAAATAAAATTATTAATTATTAATTTGCTGTCACCAAGTTAAAACAAAGTGTAATCATAACATTAAATGGATTTTTAAAATTCATGGTCTTTCAGAAGTGAAAATCGTATTTCCATAATTTCATTCTTTCAGGATTGAAATGTAGCCAGATCATTATTTCTTCATGATAACTCAATCTGAATCAATGAAGTATCTCTACTACAGGTTATTTTAAAATGATTTATATGAGGGAAAAATTAATGGTTGGTTTGGGCATCTTCTCTACCACTTTCCTTTAATTATGTGAATTACATCTGCCACTCAAGACAACCAATATCTCCTTTTTTAAATTCAGAGACAGGGTCGTTCTTTGCTGCCCAGGTTGAACTGCAGTGGCATCACCATAGTTTCCTGTAACCTCAAAACTTCCAGTTTCAAGTGTTCCTATCCCACTCTAGCCTCCCAAGTAGCTAGGAATACAGGTGTGTGCTACCATGCTTGGCTAATTTGAGAGGACTGTGGTAAAGTGCAGGAATAGGCATGAAAGTTAAAAAAACAAAAATTATTTACCATCTACACTGTGTTGATTACAATGCTAGGTATTTCTATACATCATTAAATTAATGCTCGATCCTTTAAATTACATTAATAATGAAGATGATAGTAATAATGGGTAAGTTAACGATCACTAACAATTGCTAGATGCTTACCATGCGCCGCAACCATAGTAAAGATGATGTATGTGTACTCTGTTACCCATGTTAGAGCTAATGAACTTGTGGCTTACAATAAGTTAAAGAATGCTGAAATATTCCAGGTATAGGCAAGATAAGTTGGAACACCAAAGTATTTCACTTTTAAAGAAAACAATTAAAATTTGAATTAAAATTTGATAAGATATTAAAAGAATCAAAGGGATGATAAAGGAAGAGTTAAAACTTTGCTGGCTGCCCTCACTTATATTAGGTTTTAGATTGGTTTAATTTGGAACTACATAGGGTGACACTGAGGTGAGCATTATAACATTTACAGTGCTTAGGCCTCGTGAATATCTTAAGAACTAGAAGTCAAATAAATATCTTGAGCAGAGAACTAGTATGTGGTAAAGTTTGACTTCAAACCTAAACACTAAATTACAATATTAACTTCTTCAGAGAAAGAAACACTTCTATTTGGCATTATTCTGATGCAGAAAAAGCAAGAACATTATCCCCACAGGGTGTTGATTTGCCTGGACTTGACACTTTGGTGTAAAAACAGTTTGGAGAACGTTGTTTTTTATATTGCCATTTTCTTCATGACTGTCCTTGAAAATAATCCGTTGCTCATGTTGGTTCATGAATTACAGTTGGGCTATGAGATAAGTATGTGACTCTTCAGTATTTGTATAATTCCTTATTTTCTGTAAGTTCAGTCCTTTAATATACTACACATCACCACTGATCACTGTCTCCTTGAATACATTCTTTGTTTAACATTTTTCCACTCTTCTGCCTTTTCTCCTTCCCATCTGGTGCTCTGTCTCAGACTCTTTGCTTGTTCTCATTCTTTCTGGCTACTAAATGCTGGAGTTTTCCAAGGCTCTGTTACAAGAACTTCTATATTTTCTACTTCTACTCTTGGCCCCTGGAACCTCTCCCAGTCCAATAGCTTCAAATATCCTCAATTTGTTCATGAATACCAAATTTTAATATCTGGCTAAACTCTGAACCTTTTAAGTCCAAACTTGGACATATAATTGTCTGCAGATATGCTATTTTCAAATAAACATATTCAAAACCAGAATGATTTCATCTCCCAAATTTATAACTCTTCTACTATAGATAATGGCTCTACCTTTTACTAAGGTGTTCTATTTGAAAGCCTAGGGTTAATCATTGATCCTTTCTCTTAAGACCCATAGCCAAATAATCATCACATCCTGCCAGTACCTCAATGAATATATGCCCTAATGTCTACTCATATCCTCTGTATTTTCTGCAGTAGTATCTTAATTGACTTTCTGCTTCAATTCTATTACAATTATTTCATGACTCCTGCTTAAACCCCTCCAATGATTTTGCATCACACACACACACCAAATAAATACAAAGCTGTTATGGGCAATCTGATCCTAAAAACATTTAATTTTTGCCTGCTTATCTGATTTCACCTTGCTCATTTCTCTTTCACACATTTTCCTTATTCCTGCCTCCTTGGCTTTGCCAAGGCAATAGTCCCTTACCAGGAAAATAAGGTAGCAATACAATATACTCATCTCACAAATTGTTGGTTAATACATTTACCCTCCTCTTCTCCAGGTGTTCTCTAATACTCCCACTAAATTATCTTTCTTCAGCAACACTGTCTGAAATTATAGCATATATTTTATGTATTTACTTGTTTACTATTTGTCTCCCACATAAGAATACAAGCTTCATTAGGGTAGGGACTCTAGCTGAGTACCTTGAATATTACCTGAACCATATATATATTCAAGGAGTATTTGACTGAATGCATAAATAGGTGAATGGATAACCACATATCAAGGGTGCCCAGACAGTTCAACTGATATCTAAAGTATTCATATATTTCAAGGTTTGGGAAATAGAAAACATTGAATACACCTTGAAAGCATGTTAGGGAACTGTCAGTTCTGGGATAATATTTTTATATAAACCACTGATTTCACCTAGTGGTGGATGGTCAGTTCACCCACTGAAGATGTATAGAAACAAGGGCATTTTTTTAAGAAAAACTTTTGCCTATTTGGACATAATCAGACTTATTATAATCATACACAATGGCTAACCTTGTGTATGACTTGCCTGAGAAAGAGCGGGGGTTTAACAGAACACATCGTAGGACTTGGGGCATAGTGTCATGCAATGTCAGCAACTTTGCTTGCATTTTAATAATAATGATAATAACAAGAGTTGTTAGCTATCAGTTTGAGTGTTTCACTATGTATCAGACTGTATGTATTACATGCATTTTCATACTTATGATAAGTTCAGAAGTTGGTATCAATAGTACCTACATTTTTTTTTTTTTTTTTTTTTTGAGACAGAATCTTGTACTCTCGCCCATCCTGGAGTGCAATTGTGCGATCTCTGCTCACTGCAACCTCCACCTCTTGGGTTCAAGTGATTCTTCTGCCTCAGCCTCCCAGGTAGCTGGGACTACCGGAGACCGCCACCATGCCCTGATAATTTCTTCTATTTTTAGTAGAGACGGGTTTCACTATGTTGGCCAGCCTGGTCTTGAACTCCTGACCTCGTGATCCGCCCGCCTTGGCCTCCCAAAGGGCTGGGATTACAGGTGTGAGCCACCATGCCCAGCCCTACTACCTGTATTTTTAAAATAATAAAATCTAGGCTTTAAGAATTATTTTCTGAAATTTCCTTAGCTGGAAAATGGCAAAGTTATTTCTCGAAGAAACTTGGTTCACACTAAAACAGAGGTTTTTAACATCAAATCAACTTAACATTTTTTCAATACTATCTTAAAGGCAATAGTCCTTTACCAGGAAAATAAGGTGGCAACACAATTGAGCAAAATTACTTGGCAAAGATACTATAGAATTTGATGCCCTAGTAAATCTTGCCTTAGAACACTTTCTAAGAGGTTATGCAGCACATAATCCAAGTCACCTCCAGAACAGGAGGTTAATGATGAAAAAACATAATTATAGCACCCACTGTTTCAAGAACAAATTTTTAGAGTTTTTGCTAGCATGAGGACCCATTCAGTCTGTAGTACAGTGACTAAAATTACTTATGACAATCACAGATTGGCTCTCGAAAACATAAAATAAGTTAATTATACTTAAAATCTTCTTTTTAATAAAGCCAACATATTTGTAATGCATATGGAATTATGTCTGTAATTGATAAAATGAAAAAGAAAACATGCTGGTATTATGGAATATTATCTCTCAGATGCCTAAAATAGTTTCCTATCCAGAACATCTTAGAACTTCCTGGATGATTTTTACAGATAAGATTGTATGTATATAAATATGAACATATGATTAAAATAGTTTGCTATCCAGAAAATCTTAGAACTTCCTAAATGATTTTTACAGATACGACTTATGTATATAAATATGAACATACATGTTACATAGTGACTATATCAATAAACATTTTATTCTAAGATTGCTATTATTCTATAGATTACCACACCGTCATGAAAGTGTGGCCCTGATAGGATTCAGTTAGCCTACAAGAAACATTTTGATTCTTTTATCACCCATGTTATCAAAGTACCACATTTTATTTGATATCACATATTATGATAACTAAATAACTAAAATGATGTAGAATTTCATTTGAAAATATTTTAAAATTTTTTTCTCTCTCTGTCCTTTCCTACTATCTTCCTTCTCTTCTTTGCTTCTTTTTGCTTTCCCTTCCTCCCTCCTTTTCTTTCTTTACTTGTTTCCAAAGTCTTTTTAAAATAGTTGTATAATTACACTGTATAATAGGTAAAGGTAATTAGCTTTGGGAAACAGCTCTAGTACTAACATTATTTCTGGGAAATTTACAACATGAATCAAGTCAAATTCATTGTTTTAATAAATCATAAAAATAGCTGTGGCTTTAATCTTGGAAAAACCTCTCATTTTGAAACCCAGAATTTCAAGTACTCTATAAAAAAGTTATAAAGTTGATCACTTAAAATTACTAATAATTAGTATTTTTAAAATATCCTTTAACACTTGATTCCACTAAAATATACTAGATATGATCAATGTATTCTAATGTATAAAACTCACTCTTATTGGATATGTTTTAAAAACTAAAATAACATAGTAAATGAGTTTATGAATTATATATCTTAATAATTACGATATATGTGACAAATATTTCAGTTATCATTCATATATATGTATATATATATTTTAAAGACAGGATCTTGTGCTGTCACCCAGGTTGATGTGCAGTGGCACGATTATAGCTCACTGCAGCCTTGAACTCCTGGGCTCACGCAATCTTTCTGCCTCAGCCTCCCAAGAGGCTTGATATGGTTTGGCTTTGTCCCCATCCAGATTTCATCTTGAATTGTAGTTCTCATAGTCCCCACGTGTTGTTGGAGGGAGCTGGTGGTAGGTAACTTGAACATGAGGGTACCCTCATGGTGTTCTTGTGACAATGAGTGAGTTCTCACAAAATCTGATGGTTCTGTAAAGGACTTTCCTCCTTTTTGCTTGGCACTTCTCCTTGCTGCTGCCATGTGAAGAAGGATGTGTTTGCTTCCACTTCCACCATGATTGTAAGTTTCCTGAGGCCTCCCCAGCCCTCTGGAACTGTGAGTCAATTAAACTTCTTTCCTTTATAAACTACCCAGTCTTGGACAGTTCTTTATAGCCATGTGAGAGCAGATTAATAAATAGCTGGAACTACAGGTGCATGCCATCATGCTGAACGAATTATTTTAAATTATTTGTAGAGACGGGGGTTCCTTTATGTTGCCCAGGTTGGTCTAGAACTCCTGGCCTCAAGTGTTCCTTTCAATTTGCCCTCCCAAAGTATTAGGATTACAGGTGTAAATCACTGCACCTGGTCTAGATAAACATTAAACTACCAAATATTTGCTTTTATTTTAAATTGTATTAGGAATAGACAGATCTCTCCTTTATATAGTCCCCATAAGTTTAATATTTAACCAATGAAATATTTCAAATAATCATATTTATTTTTAAAAGTAAAGTATAGAAAACATTTAAAATCAAGTTGAAAATTTTTAAATATTAACTTCTACTTCATTCATGATAATATAGTATGCATATTATACTGTATCTCTCTATGTATAGCTGTATATATGTCAAGAGAAATTTTTTGGACCATGAATAATGATTAAAGCTATCTTTTTACAAACAAATCAATATTTAAAATTGTGTTACTCCTGCAATAGATTTATTTTCTATATCATTTGGAAACTGTGATAAAATCGCTTTACTATGAACCCTAAAAGCAGTATACAGAATTACTTTCTTAAAGTTTTTACTGAAATGAGGCTGTTGTGTGGTTTATAAATGATCAGTAAATTACTTCTTTGGTTCCATACTCTCATCAACCAAATATAGTGTTCTCTATTTAGGTTCAGAAAAAATCTTGAAGTCATTAGTTATTTCTCTGTATTCACACACTATTACCACTAGACCACAGCATTTAAATAGATTTTTAAAACATTTTTAGAAAAAAAAAAAATCACAACCATTGTAAGAAACCCACAGAAGCATTTAAGGACTTTGCCAATTAGAAAGGCTCTTCCTCATATCTAAATATTTCTTGAAACCAAATCTCATTCTGTCTTCAGCAGTGAAAGAACATAGTGGCTTCTTTTCTTCAGGGCAATATAGCTCCTATAAAGACCAGTGTTTTCACCTGAGCCTCTCTTTATTAGGAGAGATATTTCTAATTATTTTTGAATTACCTTAGGCATTGTTTTCTTGCCATTACATGTTTTCTGTATGCCTTTTTAAAATTTATCATAGTTTTGCAAATGTATTAACTCTGCATTCAAAAAGAAAAAAAAATGAAATGAAACAAATTGTCTTATTTTTTTATGTGATGCACTAGGGAAACCAAATACTTTAGTTCTCTATTTAATTTTATTATTCAAATAATGGAATCAATTTAATTTTATTTTTTAGTTCAACTGGCTTAATTAAAATCTCTTCCTTAGCACAGATATTTTAATATCATGAGGTAAAATATATGTAGCCATTTCAGACAATGTAAAATATCAAAAGAAGACTATAAAATAGACTTTGATTCAAAATGATTTACCAAAAGTTAGAAAGTAGTATTGTAATATGTATGTAGTATCACATTAAAAGGGAAGCTGCATTTAAACAATTGGAGGACTCTATTTGCCTAGTCACCATGAAGAGGGATTATCAAAGGAAAAAAAAATGAGGAAAGTATTAAGCAAGAGATAAACACCAATTTAATAGAAAAATGATGAAAACTACCTGCAAGGATTCTCTTCGCAGAAGACAACGGTGGCCAAAATCGAGTTCCCAATTTTTCTGCTTCTTGGAGTCTTTTGAAGAATAAATACAATACATTTCTTCTTTAATTTTTTAATGAAAACTGAGGACATGTGAAAGGCATAGCAGGACAGATTTTGGAAACCTTCTCATTAACCATGTCAGCTATTTCTATAGATGGAGTCAAGCCCATGTATCAGTGTAAGTGCTACTTCAGATAACCATGTTTTTAAAAGACTGATGAGTTGCTGTATAACAATCCTTCTTAGTTCCAGCTTTCATTTCCCAAACATTCTTTGATATTTTTTCTGGAATTTTCAAATAAGTAACATAGTCAGGATCCTACAGAAGGATACATATATTTTACAAATAAAATATTCAAAGTAGGAGCACGCTATTACAGAAAGCATAATATATCAAGGTGAGCTAAAAACTTTGCCAATATAAATATAACAACTTAATTTAATCACAATTTATATGTTTATTTGTTTATTTTACTTTATTTTTCTTGAGACAGAGTCTCATTCTGTCGTCCGGGCTGGAAGGCAGTGGCGTGATCTCGGCTCACTGCAACCTCCGCCTTGCAGGCTCAAATGATTCTCGTTCCTCAGCCTACCAAGTAGCTGAGATTACAGGCACGCACCATGCTTGGATAATTTTTGCATTTTTAGAAGAGACAGGGTTTCACCATGTTGCCCAGGCTGGTCTCAAACTACTGAGCTCAAGTGATCCACCCACCTTGGCCTCCCGAAGTGCTGGGATTATAGGCATGAACCACCGCACCCAGCCAGAAATTAAACACAACTTAAAACAAATCTCTGAGGGCTTTTTGTTTTCCATTAAATAAAATATATTTAACTTTAAAGATTAGTATCATACAACTAAGTAATAATATATTTATATAAGATGTTTGTAAGAGAAATTTAAAAATTGTCTAAAATATTAGCAATTAAAAATTTTACAAATTTTTACTATCACTTGTCATCATGCTCATATGTTTTATTTCTATTTATTTGTGAAATATAACATTTTGCAGTCCTTGTTTATATGAAAACTGTCTAAAGTTTTGATAGTTAATCACTCTATCTTTTCTGGAACACTCTTTGTGTGGGTTATAGAATATCATATTCCACACTACTGGCTGCCTTAGTAACCACTCTTCATTCTTCTATTTTGCTAATTCGTTTAGATCTTCACAACTTTCAAGTGATGGAGACCACAGGTGCCTCTGCCCTTTCTTACTATTTTTTTTAATTTCAACTTTTATTTTAGGTTCTGGGATACATGTGCAAGTCTGTTACATGGTATGTTTCATAATGCTGAGGTTTGGGGTACAATTGGTCCTGTTATTGAGGTAGCATAGTACTCGATAGGTAGTTTTTCAGCCTTTGCTCCCCTCCTTCCCCCAACTCCTCTAACAGTCTCCGGTATCTACTGTTCCCATCTTTATGTTAATGTGTACCCAATGTTTAGCTCCCACTTATAAGTGAAATGCAGTATTTTGTTTTCTGTTCCTGCATTAATTCACTTGGAATAATTGTTTCCAGTTGCATCAATGTTGCTGCAAAGGGCATGCTTTTGTGTCCAGAATAGGTTCCTTCCAGTGGGTTCTTGGTCTCGCTGACTTCAAGAATGAAGCCACAGACCCTCATGGTGAGTGTTACAGTTCTTAAAAATGGTGTGTCCGGGGTTTGTTCCTTCTGATGTTCAGATGTGTCTGGAGTTTCTTCCCTCTGGTGGGTTCATGGTCTCACTTGAGTTCAGGAGCGAAGCTGCAGACCTTCTCAGTGAGTGTTACAGCTCTTCAAGGTGGCAAATCCAGAGTTGTTCATTCCTCGTGGTGGCTTCGTGGTCTTACTGGCTTCAAGAGTGAAGGTGCAGACCTTCAAGGTAAGTGTTACAGCTCATAAAGGTAGTGTGGAGAGTGAGCAGCAGCAAGATTTATTGCAAAGAGCGAAAGAACAATGCTTCCGCACAGTGAAAGCTGATCTGAGCAGGTTGTCACTGCTGGCTCTGGTGGCCAGCTTTTATTCCCTTATTTGACCCCACCCACATCCTGCTGATTGGTCCATTTTACAGAATGCTGATTGGTCCATTTTACAGAGTGCTGACTGTTGCATTTACAAACCTTTAGCTAGATGCAGAGCGCTAATTGGTGTATTTACAATCCTTTAGCTAGACAGAAAAGTTCTCCAGGTCCCCACCCCATTAGCTAAATAGAGTGCTGACTAGTGTTTCTACAATCCTTTAGCTAGAGGGAAAAGTTCTCCAAGTCCCCACCCGACCCAGAAGCCCAGCTGGCTTCACCTCTCACTTCTTTCATGCTTTTTTTATGTTTGCATAGTATTCCATGGTGCATACGTACCACATTTTCTTTATCCAATCCACTACTGATAGACACTCAGATTGATTCCATGTCTTAGCTATTATGAAAAGTGCTATGATGAACATATAAGTGTATGTGTCTTTTTGGTAGAACAATTTATTTTTCTTTGGTTATATAACCACTAATAGAATTGCTGGGTCAAATAGTAATTCTGTTTTAGGTTAATTGAGACATCTCTAAACTGCCTTCCACAGTAGCTGAATTAATTTACATTCCCACCAACAATGAATAAGTGCTTTTTTTTGCTTCCTCCATAACCTCATCAGCATCTGTTATTTTTTGACTTTTTAATAATCAGTACTCTGACTGGTGTGAGGTGGTATTTCACTGTGGTTTTGATTTGCATGTCTCTGATGATTAGTGATGAGCTTTTCTTTATATGTTTGTTAGTTGCTTGTATGTTTTCTTTTGAGAAGTGTCTGTTCATGTCCTCTGATTTTTAATGGGGTGTTTGCTTTTTGCTTGTCAAATTAAGTTCTTTATAGATGCTGGATATTAGACTTTTGTCAGATGCATAGTTCATAAACACTTTCTCCTACAGATTGTCTGTTTACTCTGTTGATAGTCTCTTTGCTGGGCCAAAGCTCTTTCGTTTAATTAGTTCCCACTGATCAATTTTTGTTTTTGTTGTAATTGCTTTTGGTGACTGAGTCATAACTTATGTGCCAAGAGCAATGTCTAGAATGATATTTATTAAGTTTCCTTCTAGGTTTTTATAGTTTTATGTCTTAAATTTAAGTAATTGATTCTTATTAAAAAAAAAAAAATTGTATGTGGTTGAAGGAAGGGCCAAGTTTCATTATTCTCCATATAGCTAGCCAGTTACACCAGCACCATTCATTGAATAGGCAGTTTTTTTCTATAGTTTGTTTTTCTAAGTTTTGTCACACGTCAGATGGTTGTAGATGTGTGACTTTATTTCTGAGAACTCTATTCTGTTCCATTGGTCTATGTGTTTGTTTTTGTACCAGTACTACGTTGTTTTGATTATTGTAGCCTTGTATTAATAATATAGTTTGATGTAGGGTAGTGTGATGCTCCAGCGTTATTCTTTTCGCTTTGCTAATATGATTTATAGTACCATGCTTAATCCTAGCTAATGTGGGGTTCATTCATTCATTCACTCATTTAACACGTTCACTGAATAGAAATTACTGAGTTGTGAGAGTACAAAAAATGAAAAAGCTTACAGGGAGATGGAGTTCATCTCATATCCCCTTCTTCCACATGTTCTTTAGAAATAATTCATCCATGTTGACCTTATTAAACACCAAACCCCTTCCTACCTCAAGGCTTTTCCATTTGCTTTTGTCTTTGCCTGTAAGATTCTTGCATCATTAGCCTCTTTTAACATTCTGGTCTCAAATGACACCAACTCCTCTGCATATACCCATCCATAAACCACTCTAAGTCTATAACTATTGTCTTCATAGTACATATTCTTATGTGAAATTATGTTACATATATAATTGTGTATGGTTTTGCAGCCTGTCTCTGTCCATCATCTGTGAGCTGTGAGTAGATTTTTTCTGATTTGCATTATTTAAGAGGGCAATAATAATTTGTTAAATGAATACTACAAGTGATTTCAATTGTCCCATAGAACTGATATTTATGGTGTCTTTTAAATGAACATAGAAATTAACCTTCCCGGCCGGGCGTGGTGGCTCACGCCTGTAATCCCAGCACTTTGGGAGGCCAAGGTGGGCGGATCACGAGGTCAAGAGATCGAGACCATCCTGGCTAAAACAGAGAAACCCCGTCTCTACTAAAAAAGGAAAAAAAAAAAAAAAAAACAGAAAACAAAAAAAACGAGCCGGGCGTGGCAGCTGGCACCTGTAGTCCCAGCTACTTGGGAGGCTGAGGCAGGAGAAAGGCGTGACCCTGGGAGGCGGAGCTTGCAGTGAGCTGAGATCGCGCCACTGCATTTCAGCCTGGGCAACTGAGCAAGACTCCTTCTCAAAAAAAAAAAAAAAAAAGAAAAAAAAAAAAGAAATTAACCTTCCCAGTCTTAAAACTTGAGAGAGCTACATTTGTTTTATCTGAGTTCTTTTCTAAGGACACCAACCATCGGGCCTCCCAGATAATATCAAAGAACTGAAACTTCCTAGAGCACTGCATCTGGACAATGAGATACAAGACCCCTCACTGTCATGACTGTCTAACTGACCACCTGTTTCCTGTTGACCAACTCATTTTCTTTATCTCTCCCTAATTCCTGTTTTCCTGCATGTAGTTACATTTCTTCTCTGCAATATAAACCCCTGATTTTAGTCCGGGAGATGGATTTGACATTAACCTCCCATCTCCTGGGCTACAGCAAACCCAATCCCAGCAATGCTTTTTGTCTCAGTGACTGGCTTTCTGTGCAGTCAGCAGCAGGACCTAGACCAAGGGTGTCCAATCTTTTGGCTTCTTTGGGCCACACTGGAAGACAAATTATGTTGTGCCACACATATAATACACTAACACTAATGATAGCTGAAAGCTTTAAAAAAAAAATCACAAATAAATCTCATAATGTTTTAAGACAGTTTATGAATTTGTGTTGGGCTGCACTGAAAGCTCTTTTTGGCTGCATGTGGCCTATGGGCCATGGGTTTGACAAGCTTGATCCTAGTCCAAACCCCTGGTATTTCAGTAACACTTATGTGTATGTGTATCATGAGCTGCCAAGATGTATAATACATGGGGATTATGGGAAAAACAGTTCAAGTCAAGATTTTGGTGGGGACAGAGCCAAACCACATCATTCCACCCTGGCCCCTCTCAAATCTCATGTCCTCACATTTCAAAACACAATCAGGCCTTCCCAACAGACCCCCAAAGTCTTAACTCATTCCAGCATTAATCCAAATGTCCAAGTCCAAAATCTCATCTGAGGCACAGCAAGTACCTTCCGCTTATGAGCCTGTAAAATCAAAAGCGTTGTTACTTCCTAGATACAATGAGGATATAGGCTTTTGGTAAATACACCATTCCGAACAAGAGAAATTGGCTAAAATGAAGGGGCTACAGACCCTATGCATGTCTAAAATCCAGTGGGGAAGTTAAATCTTACAGCTCCCAAATGATCTTCTTTTATTCCATATTATATCCAGGTCTCACTAATGCTAGAGGTGTGCTGCTGTGTCCAGAATTGGTGGGTTCTTGGTCTCACTGACTTCAAGAATGAAGCCGCAGACCCTCGTGGTGTTACCGTTCTTAAAGATGGTGTGTCCGGAGCTTGTTCCTTCAGACATTCAGACGTGTCTGGAGCGTCTTCCTTCTGGTGGGTTCCTGGTCTCACTGTCAGGAGTGAAGTTGCAGACCTTCAGGGTGAGTGTTACAGCTCTTAAAGACAGTGCATCTGGAGTTGTTCCTTCTTCCCGGTGGGTTCGTGGTCTGCCTGGCTTCAGGAGTTAAGCTGCAGACCTTCGTGGTCAGTGTTACAGTTCATAAAGGCATCGTGGACCCAAAGAGTAAGCAGCAGCAAGATTTATTGCAAAGAGTCAAAGAATAAAGCCTCCACCGTGTGGAAGAGGACCCCAGTGGGTTGCCACTGACTGACTGGAGCAGCCTGCTTTTATTCTCTTACCTGACCCCACCTACATTCTGCTGATTGGTCCACTTTACAGAGAGCTGATTGGTTCATTTTACAGAGAGCTGATTGGTCCGTTTACAATACTTGAGCTAGACTCAAGAGTCACAGAGTGCTGATTCTCCAAGTCCCCATCCAGTTCAGGAGCCCAGCTGGCTTCACCCAGTGACTCCTGTACCAGGACTGCAGGTAGAGCTGCCCGCCAGTCCCAAGCCGGGCCTGCACTCTTCAGCCCCTGGGCTGTCCATGGGACCCCGCGCCACGGTGCAGGGGGCGGCATCCATCCGGGAGGCTCAGGCCACCTGGGAGCCCATGGCAGGGGAAGGAGCTCAGACATGGCGGGCTGCAGGTCCTGAGTCCTGCCCCATGGGGAGGCAGCTAGGGCCTGGCGAGTGCAGCGGGGTACAGCCCCGGCGGGCTGGCACTGCTGGGGGACGTAGCGCAACCTCTGCAAGCTGCTGGCCCAGGTGTTAAGCCCCTCGCTGCCCTGGGCCGGAGGCACTGGCTGGTGGCTCAGTGTGCTGGCCCGCCCAGCCCACACCCACCGGAACTCACACTGGTCCTCCAGCGCAGGCAGGCCCGGTTCCTGCCGGTGCCTCTCCCTCCACACCTCCCCGCAAGCAGAGGGAGGCAGCTCCGGCCTCAGCCAGCCTAGAGAGGGTTCCCACGGTGCCATGGCAGGCTGAAGGTCTCCTCTAGCGCCGCCAGAGTGGACGCCGATGCCGGAGGCCAAGGAGGCGCTGAGAGTGAGGGCTGCTAGCACATTGGCACCTCTTACTGCCCTGGCCTTGGACAGCACCACCTTTATGGCTTTGCAGGGTATAGCCCCCTCTTGACTGTTTTCATGGCTGGCATTGAATGCCTGCAGTTTCTCCAGGCACACAGAGCAAACTGTCAGTGGATTTACCGTTCTGGGGACTGGAAGACAGTGGCTCTCTTCTCACTGTTCCACTAGGCAGTGCACCAGTGCGACTCTGTGTGGGGGCTCCCACCACACATTTCTCTTCTGTACTTCCCTAGCAGAGGTTCTCCATGAGGGTTCTGCCCCTGCAGCACACCTCTGCCTGGACATCTAGGCATTTCCATACATCCTTTGAAATCTAGGCAGAGGTTCCTAAACCTCAATTACTGTCTGTCTTCTCTACAACCGCCGGGCCAATACCACAGGGAAGCTGCAACGATTGAGAATTGCACCCTCTGAAGCAATGGCCTGAACTGTACCTTGGCCCCTTTTAGCCTGCCTGGAGTGGCTAGGATGCAGGGAACCAAGTCCTGAGGCTACACACAACAGGGAGTCCCTGGACCCAGCTCAGGAAACCCTTTTTCCTTCTTAGGCCTCTGGGTGTGTGATGGGAGCGGATGCTGTGAATGTCTCTGACATGCCCTGCAGACATTTTCCCCACTGTCATGCTGAGTAACATTTGGCTCCTCATTATTATGCAAATTTCTTCTGCCAATTGGAATTTCTCTCCAGAAAATGGGTTTTCTTTTCTACTGCATCATCAGGCTAAAAAATTTTCAAGCTTTTATGCTCTGCTTCCTCTTGAACACTTCGCCACTTAGAAATTTCTTCCGCCAGGTACCCTAAGTCATCTCTCTCAAGTTCAATGCTCCACAGATATCTAGAGCGGGGGCAAAATGCTGCCAGTCTCTTTGCATAGCAGGTGTGACCTCCAGTTCCCAACAACTTCCTCATCTCCATCTAAGACCAGCTCAGCCTGGACTTTGTTGTCCATATCACTATGAGCAGTTTGCTCAAACCCATTCAACAAGTCTCTATGAAGTTCCAAACTTTCCCACATCTTCCTGTCTTCTTCTGAGCCCTCCAAACTGTTCCAGCCTCTGCCTGTTATCCAGTTCCACAGTCACTTCCACATTTTCAGGTGTCTTTACAGCAGTGCTGCTCTACCTGGTATCAATTTACTGTATTAATCCGTTCTCACACTGCTATGGGGACATACCAGATACTGGGTAATTTATAAAGTAAATAAATTTAATTAACTCATAGTTCTGCAGGGCTGGGGAGGCCTCAGGAAACTTACAATCATGGCAGAAACTTACAAGATATCCTTCACAAGATGACAGCAAAGAGAAGTGCAGAGTGAAGTAAGGGAAAAAACCCCTTATAAAGCCATCAGATTTTGTGAGAACCAACTCACTATCATGAGAAGGGCATGGAAGTAACCCCCCCACCCCCCATGATTCAATTGTCTCCCACCGGGTCTCTCCCACTACACGTGAGAATTATGGGAACTACAGTTCAAGATGAGATTTGGGTGGGGACACAGCAAAACCATATTGTCCTCTAAGAATCAATTTACCTAAGAATGTGGATAAATTGTTGGGAAGTTTTCAATTTATAACCCATAAATATCTGTTCATTTTCTCATTTACAGCTTCTCATATTTGTCTCTTAAGTTGGTGGGCAAGGATGAGAAACACAGATATGCTTTTGTACTTATGGGCCTCACAATTGGACGGGTTGGAGAGACAGAAGGTACACATAAAAACACAATTATCTCCCAAAATTTCCGATTAAAACTGTGAAAAGGAAGCATGTGGTGCTATTCAATGGAGGTGTTACAACTAGAGAACAGATCTTAAGATTTATAGTAAAGCAGACTTTATAACTCATTGCAGACACTCACAAATCACAAAATACACAAAGTGTATTTTACTTCATAGAGAGTACAGTAATTGTGTTAGTCTAATTTAGCATACCATTTTAGTATTAAATGATAAGCTAGGCCAGGTGTGGTGGCTCATGCCTGTAATCCCAGCACTTTGGGAGGCTGAGGTGTGTAGATCACCTGAGGTCAAGAGTTCAAGACCAGCCTGCCCAACGTGGTGAAATTCCGTCTGTACTACAAATACAAAACAATTAGCCTGGCATGGTGGCAGGCACCTGTAATCCAACCTACTTGGGAGGCTGAGGTAGGAGAATTGCTAGAACCCTGGGGCTGGAGGTTTCAGTGAGCTGAGATCACACCACTGCACTCCAGCCTGGGTGACAGAGTGAGACTGCATCTCAAAAAAAAGAAAGAAAAAAAAACCTTAATTTTATTAGGATTTTGAACAAGGGGTAAAAGTAGACAAGTATCAGTAGGAAGTTACATAAATTAAAAGCTGTCTTTTAAACAAAAAGTCTTACTAATTTTCAGTAAGAACTTTATTAAAATATGTATCTTTTAAAAATGTGTGGGATTCTAAAGACCCTATAAGCATATTTTCATGAAAACTTTCTTCTCAAATATTACAGTGCCATAGATGACATCAAAATTACTTCAAGAGTTCAGGCATTAATATCCTAAAGTTTTCAGTTGATAAGGATGTAAGCACTATACCAAACGAGAGGCAAAGTTGTGTTTTTCCATCACTCTGAAAGTGAGGAGAAAGAAGAGGAAAACTTAATATCAATGTGCTTCACATAAGCTAAGTGTGTCATTCTCCATTAAGCCCAAACAGTAATCCAGCGAAATAGGTCTTCTTATTCCTATATGGATACAAGGTTTAAAGAAGTTAATTAACTGCTGTACAATATAAGTTTATGAGTTAAACACAAACACCAACACTAGTGATATTAGTCAATAATTTTCATAAACTCTACAGATGTTCACCAAACCTAACGGCACTCAGGAAGAACATGATTTATGACATCTATTATGAAAGAATCAATTTTTTTTGGTTCATGACTTAGGTATATTTCTAAATATGATTGGGGATAGGAGGTAACATTTAAATATTATGCGGTTTCCAAAATATGAAAGAAATGATATCAGCTTTGTGATGTAATTTTATCTGCTAAATTTGAATTGTGTAGAATTCAATAATTATGAATATGAATATTTACTTATATCTGTATTAATATGAATAATACATGGCAGACAAATCCTGCATTGATGATGCTCACGTTAGATTTTTAAAATCAAAATGTGATATAATTCTACACAATAATAAGGTGGGAATAATTAATATAGCAGAATAAATATAAATTTACATGAAGAAAATAGAATAATAAGATTTCAATTATTTTCTTCATTATTTAGCATGTTTTCTACTTTTGATTTCTATTCTTATAGTGTGTTAAACACAATATGTTTTGGCTTAATTATAGTGAGAATATAATTAATTACTACAGAAGGTAATTGCATACCTGTATGAAGGATGTTTCAAACTTGAAAACTTAGGGAATTTCAATGAGAATATAATGGACCCAAATAATTAGGTCCTTAATATCAGGGGACATCTTGATTTAGTCATTTTTCTTAAAAACATAATTATCAAGAAATTACTTATTCAGGCTCACATCGTTTCCTTCATAATTTCTTCATAATTATAGCCATCACATTGTATCAGGGAATACTAAACTTACTATTACCATTAAAAACAAACATTAAGTAATTTGTTTTCAAGAGCACAAAAATTTTACCCCGACAGGGTTTGCAAAATTATTTTTCCCAAAGTCTTTGAAGCAACTACTCTGATTTATTTTGTAACAATGCAATTCACAAAATCTCCCAAGTATGATTTAACATCAGGAATTACTATAAAGGAATTACTACAAAGTGGTTTTTTGGTGTGTGTGTGTATACATATGTGTGTGTGTGTATACATATATATACATATACACATATAACATGTGTATATACACATATATGTGATATACATATATATGTGTATATGCACATATATGTATATCTACATATATATGTGTATCTACATGTATGTATATGTGTATATACACATATATGTATATATACATATATATGTGTATCTACATATATACACATGTTAGGTTTGGTGAACATCTGTAGAGTTTATGAAAATTATTGACTAATGTCACTAGTGTTGGTGTTTGTGTTTAACTCATGTGTATTTTTTATATATATATATATACACACACACACACTATATATATATATATATTTTGCAGGCATGTGACTTAGTCATATTTTAGTGAATTTAACTGGATGTCAAGGTATCCTTAAAGGAGAAAATAGAAAAAAAAAAAAAAGAAACACCTGGCCAAACTCTTCATATAACCACTAAGAAAGTCATGTGCTTTTTTTACTTCTTCCTCCCTCTTCCCTGTTTTTAACATCTGGAATGATCAATATGTTTTGACAACATGTTGGCAAGTTCCTTATGCAGTTTGACACTTCATATAAGGTATTTGTATAGTTCAGTTTCTATAGATAGGATATTGACACAGCTATTAAAGATTGTAAAAAATATTTGCTTTAAGGCTATTTACCACTAAATGTTTTGGGAAATGTGCTTTTCAAAGGTAATTGTAACTCGACCCTTAAAGGCATCAGATAACACATTCCTTGTAAAATGTATTTATTTAAACACAGTTAAGTTTATGAAATTGTCATTTGGCACACCTTCAGACTTTCCTAATACAAAAAATTCATGTAGTCAAAGGAACTTAAGAGATGAATCTTGCCTGAGCTAGTAATTAGTGACCCCATATTCTATGCCTTAAAGCCCTTCCATTTTTCTTGGGATAAAACGATTCTTAATACTGTCTTCACAATCTACCAGATTACGCAGGATCCCACTAGGTTTCCCTCTCCATCCTCCTGAAAAACAAAATGGCCCTGGATTTTTGAAACTTATTGTTCTTCCTCATATTTCAGGGCCTGGTTCTTTTGTTACGTTACTTTGTCTTGGCATAACCTTCAGATCTCAGCTCAGAATCACTTCTAGAACCTGCCTTGACTCTCTAGATACAATCATGCTCCCTCTTATCTGGTTTCACAGAACCCTAAACATATTCTAAGTACTTTTCTCTCTTTTTTTTTTTAACTTTAATTTTTTTAATTTTTTCTTTTTTTCTTTTTTTTTTTTTGAGGCGGAGTCTCCCTGTGTTCCCCAGACTGGAGTGCAGTGGCAAGATCTCCGCTCACTGCAAGCTCCGCCTCCTGGGTTCAGCCATTCTCCTGCCTCAGCCTCCAGAGTAGCTCGGACTACAGGCGCCTACCACCACGTCCGGCTAGTTTTTTGTAATGTTTAGTAGAGATGGGGTTTCACCGTGTTAGTCAGGATGGTCTCGATCTCCTGACCTCATGATCCACCCGCCTGGGCCTCCCAAAGTGCTGGGATTACAGCCGTGAGCAACCGCGGCTGGCCTTATTTGATTGACTTAACTTTTATCCTTTTAGGTTTGAAATACTGAGGCTTGGAACCGTGATAGTTTTCCCTTATTGCTTAATCTAGCATCTCTTATATAATAGAAGCTCTTTAAATAATATTCAATGCACAAACATATAGTAAATATTGAGGAATTTTTATTGTTTGGATCTCAAGGGTACATATTTGAGTTAAATATAATCTATAGTTTATGAAACATTATCATTGATGGGTCGTCAAGGCATATTTGTTTATTCATTTCTTTCTCTCCTTTTATTTTCATACCTTCTTTTCTTACCTCTCTTTGCCACCAGTGGCAATCTTTTTAATACATTTAAGGAGTATCTTTTAAGTAGACCATTTATAGTACATTTTATTATAGTTTAGCAAATATCCCCTTCCCCCTCCACTTCCTGTTCTACTGATTTTTTGGGCTAGGCCATGTGACTTGCTTTGGTCAATAGACATGAAGAACTGTGACATGGGAGCCGTCTTTACATGTCATCATGTGGTTAGGGAAGTTCTCTTAGGATTCTGTTCTTATCATGTGAAAAGCAGGCCTGGTTAGCCATGCGTCCCTGCAGAAAGAGGTATGTGGAATAGACATGAGCCCAGTCAAAGTCAGCCAATTCCTAGCTGCCTCACAGACCCATAAATAAAAATATTGATCTTTGCCATTGTAGAACAGTGAGATTTTGGTGGTGTTTACTAAGAATTATTTTTGTAGGAAAACCTATAGATGCTACTGTGTGCTTAAAAAAAATGTGTAATGGTATTGCTTTCTTTTTCTCACTGTTTTCACTGAGCACTAAGTTCTTACATTTCATTCTTTTTGCTATGTGTTAATCAAATCCTGCCGTGCCAGAAGTTCACAGGGTACTTCACAGTAACTAATGATCACAGTTGTATAGGAATCTCTGTGATATGTTAGAAAGTTCCTAATGTGACAGATAATGTTCCTGACAATTGCATTATATTGAATGCTTTTAACTTACTTGACTCTGTAGTAACGATGGCTTGGGGTTGGAGAGAGGATGGGGTGGCGCGCTCTGCATTATCATGATGAGTGAAACAGCCAGGTGTGAAGCCAAACAAGCTGTAGCATTTAGCTACCATGGTAGTCTAGTCAAAGGGAAACTTCGAAACGGAATACTCAGGTCCAGTCCTTAGATTATAAACACACCCCGAGAAAAGATCAAGCAGGGAAAAAATTGTCGTGGTCATGTTTCAGAGGTACAGCACCTTCCTGACTCCCCAGTACCATATGCCACCCCCTTCTTCTCTACAACTTATGCTCGGTTCCTGGACCTCTGACCTTTACAGGATTTTCTAGAATGCAGGGGAGAAGCACAAAGAGAAGGAAGCAGATCACAAAATATTAATATGGATGACAGATCTCATAGACTTAAAGCATAAAAAAGGTCAGAGTAAACATAAAAAAATGATAGTTAATATATATTATTTACTATATGATAGGCACCAACTGTTTCACATAAATTACATCATTTCAACCTCAGAGCAACCCTTTAAAATATTTCTTTTGTTTTTAGAACACATGAAATATACTCTCTAAACAAATTTTTTAAGTGTATCACACAGTATTGTTAACTATAGTCACAATGTTGGAAAGCAGATCCTTAGAACAATACCAGAAAAACAAACGACAAATAACTCAATTAAGAAATGGGTAAAGGATTTGAACAAACACTTAAAAAAAAATGACATACAAATGGCCAACAGTACATAAAAACGTGCTCAACATCATTAGTCATCAGGGAAATAAAAGTCAAAACTACAATCAGATATCACCTCATGCCTTATAGGATTGCTATTATTTGAAAAAATATTTTTAAAAAAGCAGGAATGTGGAGAAATTGCTACACTTGTGCATTGTTGCTGGAAATGTAAAATGGCACTGTCAATGTGAGAAACAGTATGGGGTTTCCTCAAAAAATTACAAATATAACTACCATATGATCCAGCAGTTCCACTTTTAGGAATTTATTCAAAAGATCTGAAATCAGGATCTCGAAGAGATACCTATCTGTACTTTCATGTGTGCTGAAGCATTATTCAGAATATCCAAGATGTGGAAACAGCCTAAACGTTCATTGATAGATGAATGGATGAAGAAAATGTGGTATATACATACAAGTGAACATTACTCAGCTTTAAAAAGAAGGAAGTACTGCCATTTGTAACAATGTGCAGGAATCTTGAGGACATTATGCTAAGTGAACTAAGCCAGTAATAGGACCAATACCGCATGATTGCGTTTACATGAGATATCTAAAACAGTCAAACTTAGAGAAGCAAAGGTGGTTGTCAGGGGCTAAGGGAAAGAGGACGTAAGGAGTGGCTGTTCACGGGGTATAAAGTTTTAATTGTGCTATTTTTGTTCTCATTTTCCAGATGCCAGAACTGAGGGTTACAGTGAATTAGTGACTTGACCAAGGCTACAGGGCTAGTCAGTGGGAGTTTCTGAAGTTGAAACCAGACATTCTTGCTCCTGAGCCCACAATCTTGAAACCATTTAAAATTTTATTGAGCTGGTAAACTATATAAATTTGCATATGAGGGGCCATCATACACCAAACACAATTCATACAAAGAAAGAATATCTAAGTATGTACTAGTAAAAAACTTTAATATAAAAATGGAGATTTTTATAAGCAGATAAAGATAAAATATTGAAAAATGAAGAAAAATTAATTTGGCTTCACATTTTATAATTTATTAAATAATAAAAAATAGTGAAACATCATCTATATAGCTTTAAAGGGAAAAAAAAATTGACCCAAGACTCTAGTAGTCTTTCAAGTTTTACAAGCGTAAGTAAAAAAAAGTGTCATATAAGAACTTACAAGGTGTATATCTTCAATAAATTGAAGACATAATTAACTAAGAGATGCAGCAAATGAAGAGCTTAAGAGTGGATGGGTCAGAATATAAAAGGAGTGTTGTACGTCATACATAGGTTTAAATATGGAAAATATAAAAAGCTGTTGTAAATATGCCTAGGAAATATAATTAAGGCACCATAAATTATTTTTAAAGAAAATGTACGTGACTAATTCTTCAAAGAATGAAAATGCACTTACACAGTTAAAAACAAAAAGGTGAGTTATAAATAAATGTCGTATCCCCAAATGACTCAGACATATGAAACTTAAAAGACTAAGAAGGCAGCATCAGGAGACCGGAGGCCATTTACCATGAAGGCCGCCCATGGGTTCCTAATCAACAGAACTATGGTCCTTCATTTAAATTTCATTGTCCTTGCCCTGTCTGCAAAGTTTTTCACCATTCATTTCCTTTTCTCCATTGAAAATTTCTTTTCACCTGTACTGCATCACTAGCAGATTTCCTTTCCATCTTGTCGGTCTTTACTTTCTCTGGCTCTTTCCAGTAATCATTCCCTGACGTATCCCCAAATTCTGAGAGTCTATTTCCAGGTTTGTCTCTTATCTGATTATGTTTTCATTCTTGGAGAATGGATTTACTCTCAGAGTTTGAACCTCAATTCAGGTAACTCCTGTGTTCACATTTCTTTTTTAAGCTCTTAGTCTGATATTTTCTGCCTGATCCATCCCAGGCCCTTTAAATGCAACCACATCATCCCCACATCAGATCAAACTAGCTGCGGCAACTCAATACCTATCATCTATAGGGTCCTCCTCATGGAGTTGCTGATCTGTGTGAAGGCAACCTTAGCCTCACGCTGTCATCTGCCTCTAGCCTCCTTTCAGAGTTAGGTTTCATGTACTCCTTGGTTTGATAACTGAGCAACAGATAAGGTTTCTGCCAGCCCCACGGTACAGCTCTTTCAGCCTCCATCCTCCACACCTGAAGCCGAGGGGATGGGGGAGGGTGTGGGTGCCAATTTTTATCATTCTATAGATAGTTGCACATAGATTTTTTGAAATAATATCAAATTTAATTTGTCCTAAAATTGACCTCATGTGTCAGACTGTGACACAGTGTCTAGGCTGTGTTAGGTCTGTGTTTGATTGTAGGGCAACCGTCCAAACATAGTCACCATGCAAGAAAATGAACGAATTGCAAAGAGGACAAAGATAAGACCAGGAATTATGAGTGGCTTAACTTACAGGGTGTTAAGGCCAAGAATCCAGGTCATGAGAAGCCATGATACCCTTTCAGAGGGTCTGTTTCCATTTCCTCTGGCAAGACATTCAGAATAAAGAATATCATTTAAGCCATAAAGGAGGTCTGTGGGCCAGTCCCAGAGAAAGCCTATTATATTTCACTCAATTTTCTTGGAAACCTGTCTTGTTTAAAGTATATTGGGACCCAGATTCTGTGAGGTATATTCTTACTCCCTATCCCCAAAGTATGTAAATTATTGATACTGTTAAAAGAAAAACTTTAGACAAATTTAAGAGTTTAATTGAGAAAAGAAAAAAAAAAAGATTTGCAAATCAGCCCTTAGAATCAAAGAAAATTCATAGAGACTTTGGCACTGTTGCAAGGTCAAACATCTATGGGGAAATAAATGTGATGTGGAAAAACCAAAACTGAGAGACAGAAACAGCTGCATTGGTTACAGCTCAGCATTTGCCTTATTTAAACAAAGTTTAAACAGTTGGCCCTCTGTGAGTGGTTAAAGTATAGCTACTGGGATTGGCTGGGACTAAGCTGTTGTTACAGGGAAACATGCTACTAAAGTTAGGCTTTTAGTTTGTTTACCTGGTAAGTATGTGAGTATGGAGATTTTTCAGGCTAGATTTAATTTTATTTAGTAATACATTATGGGATCTGAAGGACACTTTTGTAAAGGATGAAACAAACACATTTTACCCACATTTCCATTTATAACAAAAGAAAAATGCCCTTTAGCTCTGGTAAGTATGACAGTTTCTAAATTAAAAGAGCATTATTTACATTTGAATTATTAATTCTAATATTAATTTCAAGTATTATTAATAATATAATCATTTTTCATTAAGAACTTACAAAGTGTATATCCTCAATAAATTGAAGACATAATTAACTAAGAGATGCAGCAAATGAAGAGGTTAAGAGTGGATGGGTCAGAATATAAAAGGAGTGTTGTATGTCATACATAGGTTTAAATATGGAAAATATAAATAGCTGTTGTAAATATGCCTAGGAAATATAATTAAGGCACCACAAATTATTATGCCTAGGAAATATAATTCCCTTCCCTTTTATAATTCCCTTCCCTTTTATACCCGTTTACACTTTCAAATCTAATTCTATTCCATTGCCGTTTTAAAGATCAAGCCCCAACTGTTTCACGATGTGCCTTCTTTCTAATTAAGTATTTGAGACCAATGGGAGTCAGGCTGGGACTATATCATGTCAATTTTCACAAGCTGACATTCACAGTAAAAGTAGTTCTTGATTATTTCCCTAACAGCTTTGATGTTAAGGGGAAAAAAAAGCAACAACAACACTGAGCTGTGTATATTCCCTCCTCATGCTCCTGGGTGAGAAATCATAGTTAGTAGCTGCTGATCTTAAAAATCAGAGTTTCTACTACATTGCTAGCAATAACCTAAATCAATACACAATAACACAAGCCAGTATGTGGTGAGTCATGAAAAATAGATCAGTAGTGATATCAATTGAAAATGATACAGAAAAACTATATTATCTGGAAAGAAAAATACATTTTTATAACACTCTTGGTCCTGAATAGTTTTAAATATGGCACACGAAACCAAGCAAGCAGCAAATTACAGATAAAGATGACTTACTTTCTACTGTTAACACTCTCCACAAATAGATTGTAACAGAATGACTATTTGGAGGGTTAAGCATTGGGAGATGTCCATAATTACATAGCATGTTGGGTAACATCATGACATTTTAATAAAACACATATACATTATAGAAAAGAAGAACTGGCCATTTTTTTTTTTTTATTCTCTACAAATTAACAAAAGTACCCTTGACAGATGGGTGTTAAAACCCCTTTGCAAATAATTCCTCAGGTAGCTCATCTAAACTCTGAAAGGCTGCAATAACTATCAAAATCTCAACAGAGGGAAATAAAATACTTCACAGTTGTAATGATTTTATCTTTATATGTATACTTTCTGAAAAAGTATAGTGAGAATACTAAGTATTTGGGAACTCATTTTAAACTCCATAACTATTAAAAATTGTAAGAAGTTTTATGTAGCATATTTATTTCACAAATCAGTATCAAAGTCTGAAAAAAGAAGTCTTAAATGTCTACATAATTCTCACAATGCATATATATATAAGTTGGGCAAAATTGCTCATATTAAACATGTTCCAATTACTACCCTACTTTAAATAAGAACCTTATAAATTTCTAAAATATATCAAATGTAAGGAATGGTATCAGTTTCAAAAAGAACAAAACTATGCAAATAAATATTACACCTGCAGTTTTTTTTTTTTTTTTTTTTGTCAAATTTGGGAATGAGACATCTGTGGTGAAAAGAAATAATAGGTTAGTCATTTTTAATTTCCAAAATGATCAGTCATTCTTATCCATGTCCCATGTGAACTACATAATGTCAATGCTGTCACAAAAGCAAGGTAGAAAAAACAGATCCTCTCAGCTTGAATTCAGTAGGGGGAAAAGTTCCTGGAATATGTTTTTCTTCCCTCTGGAGCACTTCAGTTTTGCAAAACATGTATTTTATAATTCTTAATTTATATTCAACAACATCGTTCTCTCTGGCTTTCAGAGTTTTTCCAGTTTCTCTGATAGTTCAAAAAGTTTCAGTGGTGTCATTTTATAGTTTAAAATGAGTGGTTCTCACTTCATTCAAAAGAAAGAGGATGCCATGAAAACAATGTGGCCAACCTCTATAAATGAAAATTATTATTGCTTAATAATAGTAATACCTAATATATGCGGCTCAGAAGCCTGGTTGAGCATGTATATACATCAATCATTTAATTCTCCTAGCCCTTAAATGGCCAAACTAAGTCTTGGAGATATTAAGAATTTTTTCTAGGGTAGTATAAAACTAAATTTCTGAAAATCTGGCACATTTTGTCAATCCTGAAGAATACAGAATAACCATTTATGTATTCACCTATTACTCAACAAATGTTTCCTGGCAGACTAGTAAGTAGCAGGCTTAGAGTTAGACATGGGAATACAAACTGAAAAAAATTTTGATTCCTGCCCTCAAGGACCTTACATTCTAGTTCAGAAGAGAGACTATCAAATAAACCTACAGTGTTAAGATAGATACTTACAGCCCCAGGTAGTGGCACAAGATCCCTGAAGAACATGAAATTGAAACTATTTTCTTCTAACTAATAAACATTTATAACAGTAACAGAGTATAAAACACTTAGCAAACCTATCCAAATAATAATTATTCTGTCTTTATGGCACCAACATAAAATAAGGGTAAAAATCAAGCATAACATTAAAAAAATTATGTAATATAGTAATTTCAAAAATGTTCCTGGAATTGAGCTTTAATTTAGGATTCGTGCAGGTGCAACCAAATTGCAACTATGCTCACTTAAGGGATCCAATTTGCAGCAACGATTCAAAACCTCAATTCTGCTCATAGCTATATCAAAAGATTGTTGGTATTTCAAGGGGGAAAACTGAGTCTAATAAATATATACTCAACTGAAGTAAATAGACTCCGTATGTCAATTGAATGACTGGTATCCACTTTCTATCTAATGAAAGGCCAACATCAATTATTAAACTCTAAAAATTACTGCTGGGAATGCAAAACTGAAAACCTCTTCCAAAGAAACATGAAATTTAAATCTGGCAAATTTATTTAAAAGGGCTTCAAAGTGTAAAAACAGAGCTTTCTCTTTAGATAAATACTATCGATAAGTATTTATCTTCTTTATAGAACAGACAGCAGACCAAGACAACTTTCTGCACCTTGGTGGCTGTGCTCTGCATGCCAAGCCAGGCACCACAGTCATTAGTACCAAAAGGGAAGTAAGGAATTTACTGTCTATATGAAGACTTTGAGGGCTGTCCTATGTAGGTGAAAAATAGCGCTACTTTTAGTCTCTCATCATTAACGCCGTTAAACTCTATATTAAATTCTGTGCTGATGAAAAATTTTAAAAAATGTATGTGAGTATTGTGTTTGCTTATACTTATTTATTACAGAGTGTTATGGTTTCTATTTGCAATTCCGTCTTTTCTATAAAATTTTCAGTTTCTTGAGAGCAAAAACTGGTTACCACAATGACCAGTATATAGTTGGTGCTAAAAACACATATGTTGAATAAAATTGAATACATATTCCTAATTTCAAAGTATATTGTACATGTTACAATGTACTTAAAAAACAGACAAATTGCCAGTTTCACATTCACCATCTCTATTGATGGGTTCAAGTCTATGAAATTTTGACTATCATATATCCCAAAACACAATAGAGCAGTTTCAAAGACATTTTAACACGCTTAAGAAAAGGAGTTTCTGAATTAAAGCCCACCACTTTCATGTTAACATTAGTATATTTTGATTCCTTATAGTCACAATAGAGTTTATAAAGACTTGTCCAAATTGAAGGTGAAAAATGTTATGATGGCCATTCACCTTTAGTTAAATACAAGCATTAAAAGAAATACTATTTATATTAGCAATAGAAAACAGAACTTTTAAATTATAAGATTCAGGATTTTATTTTCTTACTCTTCTAAAATAGTTAATTTAACTTTTATTTGTATTTTTCTAAAATTTGTCAGCCACCAACTTACAGTGTGAGCCTACACACTCAAAGAAAAATTTAAGTCATCATTCAGTTCTTAGGATAATAATTAATATTTATAAAACACTCAAGGTATTTATAGAAAGCATTTTTTATATGTATACTATTAATTCTATATGGTATTTTATCACTCCTGCTCTAATAATAATTAAAAACCTTGCCTTGAAATATAATTCGGAATTCTTAAAAGAAGTAAAGTTCTGTATGATAAAAGAATCTGTTACTTATTTTCTGTAAGCAATCTTAAGCTTTTTAATTTACCAAAATAAACATATTCAATATAAGTTTTATGTAATGTGTTGATTTGGAGTTTGCTAACAAAATAGTCATACATGCATACAATGGAAAATACATAAATTGAAAACATATCCAGATTAAGTGAAGCTTACAAATGTAGACAATTCTTTTTACCTATATTTATCATTGTTAGATAAATTAGTAAATACTACATTGTGCATTCTGGAAAAACAAAAAGCATATTCTTTATTGTCTAGGTTCAGTAATAGTCATTTGAAATACGCTGTGTACCTGTGGAAGAAATAAGCAAAATAACATGAAATGTACGAATAAATAGGGTGAAATTCACAGAGACTACTTTTGCTGTCTTGTGATTGGGTCATTTATGAGTGTTAAGGATTTTTCTCAGTACAGTTCAGAATGTTAATCAATGCCTTCTACTTACAGGAGGGTCTGCATCTTCAGCATAAACTGTTGTGATAGGTGTACCCTTGACTGCATCTGGAGCCACCATCCCTTTGTATATTCGTTTACTAAAGACAGGAGGATAATCATTCATATCCTGTAAAACACAATTAGGAGTTTATTACTTCCGTTGAAACCAGGTTAGGGATACAGTTACTAGATTGACTCCCATTCTTCATATCACACAACTCATTTGCCACTGTCAGCCTTCCATCCTCTCAATTCCATTACTCTCACTTCAGACTGGCACCTCAGAGGAAACTGTCAGAGTTCTCATACAATATTAATGTGTGGATATCAACTGAAGGCCATTCCCCTGGAATACAGCTTTTCACCCTCAAAAACATACCTTTTGGAGACTGAAGTGACCCTTGAATTTTTTCGAACTTCTAATGGTAAGTGGTAACATTTTAACATTTGAAAACAAGAACAAGTTTCTTTAAAAGCTACATTCTGTGAAGCAGGAGTAAAGGATTTTTTTTTTAAATGCTCTTTATATGTTTTTGTAGCTATGTAAATTATTTTATATACTTAACATAATACTATGATTAGAACATTTCAGCTACAAACTGAGAAACATCCTTTGTTGCCATTTTACACGATAAAAGGAGACTTTCTCTGCAGTGCACTACAATAATGACACTTAAGAATAGATATATTTATACACAGAAAACAATGTTAATTTACTAAAATTTTTTCAGAGCAATTTATATGTATCTTATTTTATTTTTCCAATTTGGAGCTATATATACATTGTTACTCATGCATTGTCAAGTTCATGAAGTAAATAGTTATCAGGTATTTCCCATTTTCATCAGGTATTTAGCACTTCAGTAAGGATACTGTTGTGACTCAAGGAAAAGATATCCCTGTCTTTGTGTCGTTTCACTGCCATTAAGCTAGTAAAAATACTGATCCGCAGATAGGCTAGTGACTTTAACTAAATTAATCTACTTATTTGTCAGAGCTAAAATAATAAATCAAGTCCCCTGAAAGCAAAACCATTTTTTTCTGAATCATCTTATCTTTTATAGACAATTGTATATTATATTTTGTCAATAAATAATGCTTATTCATATGGCAGATTTATTTATTTATAATATTTTAATAATCCTTACCCCCCTAGAGTGTTTTGGGAAGTGTGGGTCAAACATATTTGATCTGAAACTTAAATTTGTTAATTATCTGTTCTTCCCCTCCAAGTCACCTTTTTCTCACTTGTTAGTAAAAACAAAATTTAAAAAATTCTACATATTCTTTGATATTTGCTTAGACACAACAATTTTCCTGTACAGTATTAGGTTGGGAATACATAAATTAACAGATCATAAACTTCTCTTTTTGCAAAGAAGTCAGAATAATTATCTCTTACTATCAAACAGTCCTTCCTTTTATATTAACCATAGAGTTGGGTTCTGAGTAGTCAATAGGAATAAACCTGCATACTCCAATAAGAGAACTTGAACCGTACACAAAACTGAAAAATAAAAGATATCATTTCTTCTGTTTTGAAATATAGTATTCACAATCTCTTCTATGACAAAGATTTTTAAAATAAATTATGCACTTTAGAATCCGAACAAGTAAATGAACCTAGAAGCTTTGGTTCTCTATAATGAGGACCGTGAAGGGTATTGATCTTGAGGCTCCGTGCAGGGGGTAAATATGTAAAACATTAGCATTCACACTTTTTTGTGCTCTTTCCAAGAGTGTCAATTAACTTAATGAGTGGATGTGGTAACTAAGGGTGTGGAAATCCTGTAGCACCCCTAAATTGTAACTTCTGAAGGTTAGAAAGGAAGGAGCCCAACACTGCAATTTTTCCATGGGTGAGTTTCCACTGAGCTCATTATGTTCTTATACATTTTATTCTTTATTACTCTCAGGGGAAATTTAAAACCTTAATGTCACAAGGTACTTTTTGGAAAACTTGATTCTTCAGAAACAAACAAACAAAAAAAATGTATATACTTTTCCAGTTATGTCAACACAGTTGTTCACAGTGTTGAATACAATGAAGTTTCTATTTGCTTGGGAAGTATTAATTGGATTCTCCTTCTAACTTAAATTACAGTGGATTCACAAACTGACACCTAAGGCTGTCAATGACTGAAGACTATGAAAAGATTGTTTCTCCTCCCCCTTTATTTTCTATTGACAGGATGAAGAATAAATTAACGTAGTTATTGTAGTAGTATTTCTTTTAATGACACGTTGTACATACTTTGGGGTTATAATCTTTTATTGTGGCTACAAATGCAGCTAGTTGCATACAGTTTTTCCACAATGCATTATTTCAAGAGGAGAAATGTATTGAAATGCAATGCCAACAAGCATAATCAATAGTTAATTTTATTTATGCTCAGGGACATCTGAAGAAAAATATACATAAATCGGCTTCTGTGCAAATGTTCTCTTCTGCAGTTAAATTAAGGATACGCTCAGCACTCCAAAACCACGCTCTTTTCTGTTACCCATTATTCCACTAGAGGGTAGCATTAGCAAAAAGAAATATATCCTCCCCTGTAGTTGAAAAATTGTATCATTAAAACCCATAATAGTTTGTTTCTTTTGGTAAAAATTTTTCTTGGTCTTAATGAAAAATAGTTTTAATGCTTCAGAAGAATATTCTGAATGTCATGGTTTACAACTTGAAAAACATTATGGATTTTTTTCTTAAGACAAACTTTAATAAATGGTTATAATCATAAAGCTTGCAATTTGTTTCCATGTATCAAGCAAATAAAATTATAACTGAAGGTACAGACAGCTAACAGGAGAAAACTATGTTTTATTTATTTATTTATTTTCTACATTAGAGTCTGTAATAATCACAGAAACCATTTCTGCTTTAGCAGACTACCAAGAAGATGTAAGGAATCTTTTTAATAAGCATGCTAGGAAGGTAAGAACTTGCTGGTAAATTTGTAAATTTAATGACAAGTTGAAGTTCTACACACACACACAAATAAAAACAAAGAGAAAAAGATGATACAATTTTTGATTTTCTGGAATCACAGGCAAAAACCGACAGAACAGTTTTTATTTAGAAGATAAGCAGAAAGTTCTAACTAGTTACAACTTGCTCATATTTTTAAAAATGATATGTAGGCTGGGCACAGTGACTCACATCTGTAATTCCAACACTTTGGGAGGCTGAGGCGGGCAGATCACCTGAGGTCAGGAGTTCGAGACCAGCCTGGGCAACATGGTGAAACTCTGTCTGTACTAAAAATACAAAAATTAGCCCGGCATGGTGGCAGGCACCTGTAATCCCAGCTACTCGGGAGGCTGAGGAAGGGAGAATTGCTTGAACCCAGGAGGCGGATGTTGCAGTGAGCTGATATCATGCCATTGCACTCCAGCCTGACTGAGTGATACTCCGTCTCAAAAAAAAAAAAAAAAAAAAAAAAAAAAGATGTGTATATAGCAAATGCCAGTCCTTACCATACTAACGCTAATGCATGCTCTATGAGGAGACACAAACAGTACAAAACAATGGGCGGAATGACTTCAGTTGTTTCTGTCATAAGGTCTAGCATTAGCATTATCCTTGTTTAGCTATATGGCTGCTGTATAATTCCTTGAGGTTTATGGAGCCGATACCTAATTTTACGTGGGTGTACGGTTGATTGTTTGCCTGTTACCAGTTCTGTTTTCCACTACTAGACACTTTCTATTTGCTGTCCAAGTTGCTGTTTCTCATATTTCTCTCATTATTAGCCATCTGCTGTTTTTTTTTCTCTCTTAATTTCTGTATTGTCTCCTTGTCTTTACTGACTTATTTCCTTTCTTTTACGCTTCTGCATATAAAGTCATAAAAGGCTACATCTGCAGCTAAAGCAAATATTTGATATTTTTACTGCCAGGGTAGGCATATTCACCACAAGCTGACTTAAGAGGCCGTGGGCCATAAGTGAATATTGGTGATAGCCTGGCAATACTCCCCAAGGGTCTTTGATAGTGGCACAGAGTAAGGCTCCTCTGCTTGTGGAGAAGGACTGTTTCTCATAGGTTGAGTGCCTGCTCAGCCACAGCACAAGAGAACACCAGGTAGAATTCTAAGGTTTTGACTTCCAGTTGGCACCTTTGGACCTGTTCAGGGCCTGGGGGATTTTGCCACCCTAAAGGGAAAGACACAAGTCTGGCTGGCTTTGCTACCTGCTGATTATGGAGACCCATGGCCTTGAACAAACTTAAGTGGTAGCCAGAGTGGTTACAGCAGGTCTTGGACAAGACCCAGTGCTGTGCTGGGTTTAGATCTGACCCAGTGCAGTCCCAGGGGTGGGGTCCACAGGGGTGCTTCTCTCACCACATCCCCAGTTCCAGGTGGCTCCAAACAGAGACACTCTGTTTGTTTGGGAAAAAGTAAGGGGAAAGAACAAGAGTCTCTGTCTGGTAATTAAGGGAATTCTTCTAGCTCTTATCCAAGACCATTAAGGTAGTAAGAGTCTGCCAAGAACCACAGTGTTACTGGGCTTATGGTACTTCCTAAAGCAGATACATCTTTAGCAACATCCAAATCCTTTCAAATACCTGAAAAGCTTTCCAAATAATGAATACAAAGAAGTCCAGACTGTGAAGAATACAATAAACACCCAATGCTTAAATGCCCAGACACAGACAAACATCCACAAGCATCAATATCATCCAGGAAAACATGAACTCACCAAACGAACTAAACAAGCCACCAGAAACGAATCCCGGGGAAACAGACAGAGTGACCTTTCTGACAGAGAATTCAAAATAGTTGTCTTGAGAAAACTCAAAAAATTCAAGAAAACACAGAGAAGGAATTTAGAATTCTATCAGAGGCATTTAACAAAGGACTGAAATAATTTAAAAAATCAAGAAACTCTGGAGTTGAAAAATGCAACTGACAACCTGAAGAATGCATCAGAGTTTTTTAATAGCAGAATTGAGCAAGCCCAAGAAAGAATTAGTGAGCTTGAAGACAACCCATTTCAAAATACACAGTCAGAGGAGGCAAGAGACAAAATGAACAAAAAACAATGAAACATGCCTACACGATCTAGAAAATAGCCTCAAAAGGGCAAATGTAAGAGTTATTGGCATTAAAGAGGAGACAGAGAAAAAGATAGAGGTAGAAAGTTGATTCAAAGGAATAATAGTGAAGAACTTCCCAAACCTAGGGAAGATATCAATATCCAAGTACAAAAGATTATAGAACTACCAGCAGATTTAACCCAAAGAATACTGGCTCAAGTCATTTAATAATCGAACTCCCAAAGGTCAAGGATAAAGGATCCTAAAGGAGTAAGAGAAAAGAAATAAATAACATACAATAGAGTTCTAATACATTTGGCAGCAGACTTTTCAGCAGAAACCTTACAGGCCAGGAGAGAGTGGCATGTCATACTTAAAAAATCCTAAAGAGTATATCTGGTTAAAATATCCTTCAAACAGGAAGGAGAAATAAAGACTTTCCCAGGCAAATAAATACAAGCTGAGGGATTTCATCAACACCAGACCTGTCCTATAAGAAATGCTAAAGAAAGTTATTCAATAAAAAATGAAAGTTCATGAGGAATAAGAAATCATCTGAAGACACAAAACTCAATGGTAATAGTATGTTCACAGGAAGCACAGAATATTATAACACTGTAACTGTGGTGTATAAAATATTCTTAAGTAGAAAGACTAAATTATGAAACAAAAATAATAACTACAACCACTTATCAAGACATAGACAGTAAAATAAGGTATAAATAGAAACAACAAAAAGTTAAAAAGCAGGGGGATGAAGTACAGAGTTTTTACTAGTTATTTTTCTTGTCGGTTTATGCAAGTGTTGTTATCAGCTTAAAATAAAGGGTTGTACGATAGTATCTGCAAGCTTGATGATAGCCTCAAACCAAAAAAATGTACAACAGATACATAAAAAATAAAAAGTCAAGAAAATCATATCACCAGAGTAAATCACCTTCACTGAAAGGAAGACAGGAAAGAAAGAAAGAAGGAAGACAAACCATAAGACAATCAGAAAGCAAATAACAAAATGGAAGCAATAGGTCCTTAGTCATAAACAATAACATTGAATATAAAAGGATTAAGATCTCTAATCAAAAGACATAGAGTGGATGAATGGATTAAAAAAAAAAAAGATGAAATGACCTGTAGCCTATGAGAAACACGCTTCACCTATAAAGACACATATAAATTGAAAATAAACACATGGAAAAATATATTCTATGCTAATGGAAACCAATAAACTGCAGGAATAGCTGCAATTATATGAAACAAAAGATTTAAAGACAAAAACTACACAAAGATACAAAGAAGGTCACTATATAATGATAAACATATCAATTTATCAGGAAGATATAACAATTGTAAATATACATATATACTCAACATTGGAGTGCCCATATATATATAAAGCAAATATTATTAAAGCTAAAGAGCCAGATAGATCCCCAAACAAACATAGCTGGAGACTTTAACATTCCACTTTCAGCACTGGACAGATCTTCCAGAAAGAAAAATCAACAAAGAAACATCAGACCTAATGTCCACTGTAGAACAAATAGATCAATTTGTAGAACAATTTGATCAATTTGTAGAACAAATGGATCAAATAGTTATTCATAGAACATTTCATCCAACACCTGCAGAATACACATTCTCCTCAGCACATGGATCATTCTCAAATATAGGCCATACCTTAGGTCACAAAACAAGTCTTAACACATTCAAAAATTTGAAATAATATCAAGTATCTCCTCTGACTGCAACAGAATAAAACTAAAAATCAGTAACAAGATAAATTTTGGAAATTACACTAACACATGGAAATTAAACAGTATGTTACCGAATAACCAGGGGTCAATGAGGAAATTGATAAGAAAATCGAAAACTTTCTTTAAACAAATGATAATGAAAATACAAAGTACCAAAACCAATAGTGAGGGGTGGAGTTGGTAAGGCTTCTTGGGCCAGTTTGGGGACTTTCACAAAAGACCCCTGTGACTCAAGGTTTTGAGTTCTTAACAAATCGAGTGAAGGATTCAAAATTAATCACTCCAAGGGACGACTGAAAAATTAACCACTCTCAATGGACAAAAAGAAAGAAAGGGAGGGGGTAACACAGGGATATAAGTCCCAGGCACCCGAGCCAGCAACGGCCACAATTCCAGGTCCCCTTCCACCATGTGGAAGGTTTCATTTTGCTTTGTTCAATAAACTGTGCTGCTGTTCACTCTCCTGGTCTGTGGACTCTTTTTGAGCTGTAACACTAACTGCGAAGGTCCTCAGCTTCATTCTTCAAAGTTAGTGAGACCACGAACCCATCAGCAGGAAAAACTCTTGACTCAATTAGATATACTGAAATTTTTACTAAATGGGAAATTTATAGCTATAAGTGCCTACATCAAGAAAGGAGAATAACTTCAAATAAACAAAACAACCGAATGATGCATCTTTAAAAACTAGAAAAGAAAGAGCAGACTGAAGCCAAAATTAGAAGAAAAGAAATAATAAAGATCAGAGCAGAAATAAATGGATTTGAAATGAAGAAAACAATATAAAAGATCAATGAAACAAAAGGTTTGTTTTTTAAAAAGTTATATAAAATTGACAAACCTTTAGCCAGACTAACTAAAAAGAAGAGAGAAGACCCAAAGAAATAAAATCAGATATGAAAAAGAAAACATTGCAACTAATACTGCAGAGATTCAGAGGATCATTAGTGGCCACTATGAACAAACATATGGCAATAAATTGGAAAAGCAAGAAGAAACAAATAAATTCCTAGACACATACAACCCACCAAGACTGAACCATGAAGAAATCCAAAACATCAAACAAACTAATATCAAGTAACAAGATACAGCAAATAACAAGTATCAAGCTATAATAAAAAGTCACCTAGCAAAGGAAAGGCCAGAACCCAATGGTTTTGCTACTGAATTCTACCAAATATTTAAAGAAGTACTAATACCAATCCTACTCAAACTATTCCAAAAAAAAAATAATAATAATAAAAATAGGAGGAGGAAGTACTTTCAAACTCATTCTATAAAGACAATAATACTCTGATACCAAAACTAGACAGAGACATCCAAAAAAGAAAACTATAAGCAATCTCCTTGGTGAATATTGATGCAAAATTCCTCAACAAAATACTAACAAACAAATTCGACATTGTATTAAAAAGATCATTAATCATGACCAAATGAGATTTATCGCAGGAATACTAGGATGGTTCAATATATTCAAATCAATCAATGTGATATATCATCAACAGAATGAAAGAGAAAAACCATATGATCATTTCAATTGATTCTGAAAAAGCACTTAATAAAATTCAATGCCCTTTCATGATCAAAACCCTCAAAAACTGGGTATAGATGGAACACACCTGAACATAATAAAAGCGTGATATGACAAACCCATAGCTACTCTCATACTGAATGAGGAAAAACTGAAAGCCTTTCCTGTAAGATCTGGAACACGACCAGGATGCCCACTATCACCACTGTTATTCAATATAGTACTGGAAGTCTTAGCAAGAAAAATCAGGAAAGAAAACAAAATAATGATCATCTAAATTGGAAAGGAAGAAGTCAAACTATCTTTATTTGCAGACGATACAATCTAATACTTGGAAAACATAAAGACTACACACACATACACACACACACACACACAAGTATTAGAACTGATAAACAAATTCAGTAAAGTTGCAAGTTACAAAATCAACATAGAAAAATCAGTAGCATTTCTATATGCCAAAAGTGAACAATCTGCAAAAGAAATCAATAAAGTAATCAAAATAGCTACAATTAAAATAAAATACCTAGGAATTAACCAAGGAAGTGAAAGATCTCTGCAATGGAAACTATAAAACATGGATTCGAGAAAATGAAGAGAACACAAAAGAATGAAAAGATATCTCATGGTCATGGATTGCAAGAATCAATATTGTTAAAATGTCCATACTACTCAAAGCAATCTACAGATTCCATGCAATCCCTGTCAAATACCAATGACATTCTTCAAAGAAATAGAAAAAAAAAAAAAATTCTAAACTGTATGTGGAAGCACAAAAGACCCAGATAGCCAAAACTATATTAAACAAAAGGAAAACAAAAACAAAAACAAAAACAAAAAACTGGAAGAATCATATTATCTGACGTTAAATAATATTACAGAGCTATAGTAACCAAAATAACATGGTACTGGCATTAAAAAAAAATACACTTATATCCATGGAACAGAATTGAGAACCCAGAAATAAATTTATATAACTATAGTGACGTTAACTTTGACAAAAGTGCCAGGAATGTAACCAGGGAAAGGACAGTCTCTTCAATAAATGGTGCTAGAAAAACTGGATATTCATATGCAAAAGAAGAAAAGAGACCCCATCATGCTATATACAAAAATCAAATCAAAATTGATTAGAGACATGAATCTAAGACATCAAACTATGAAATGACTGAAAGAAAACATGGGGAAAGTCTCCAGGAGATAGGACTGGGCTAAGATTTCTTGAGTAATACCCTACAAGCACAGATAACTGAAGAAAAATGAACAAATGGAATCACATCAACTTAAAAAGCTTCTGCACATCAAAGGAAAGAATCAACAAAGTAAAGAGACAACCCACAGGGTGAGAGCAAATATTTGCAAACTACCCATCTGACAAGGAATTAAACAGAATATATAAGGAATTCAAACAACTCTATAGGAAAATATCTAATAATCCGATTTAAAAATGGGCAAAAGTTCTAAAAAAAATTTCTCAAAAGAAGACATACAAGTGATAAACCAGTATGTAAAAGGTGCTCAACATCACTATCAGAGAAATGCAAATCAAACTTACGATGAGACACCATCTTACACCAGTTAGAATGGCTTTTATCTAAAAGTCAGGCAATAACAAATGCTAATGAGAATGTAGAGAAAAGAAACCCTCACACACTGTTGGTGGGAATGCAAATTAGTACAATGACTATGGAGAACAGTATGGAAGTTCCTATAAAACTAAAAATAGAGCTATCATATGATCCAGAAATCCCACTACTAGATACATGGCCAAAAGAAAGGAAATCAGTATATGAAAGAGATAGCTGCACTCCTATGATTATTGCAGCACTATTCACAATAGTCAAGATTTGGAAGCAACCTAAGTGTCCATCAACGGAATAATGGATAAAGAAAATGTGGTACAGGTACACAAGGGAGTACTATTTAACCATAAAGAAGAATGAGATCCTATCATGTGCAACCATATAATCAATGAAGGTTAAAAGTATATGAGAGAGGCACTTTCTGGGGTCTCCTGGCAACCAGTGGGTGATATTTACGGAGCCATGGGAGAGATTCTTTACTACTTAGATATACTATTTTTAATCCTGGGCATGTGCATTTTGTTTTCTCTGGTTTGCATCTTTATAGGAAATATGTTACATCTTAGTCCTAAAACTCTAGAATAGTAGAATTAAAGATATTTTGTCCTGCTTTCACCAAGTTTGGTGACAAATATGATATAAAGAGCACACCAATAGGAATCTGAAAATGCAGAATAGAATAGAGGGAAACGTTTGAAAGCCATACTTCAAAACAATCCCAAGAGAACAATTAGCAAGTTGTAAAAACCAATATTAAATCTGACCAAACACCTACCAGCTGGGTCACAGAAATTATCATTTATTCAAATTCCTACCTCCAGACAAGGGAAGTACAATAAGTATGCTGTAGATGAAATGTCCAGAATTTCTGTTTTGTTTGAGTCTGGGAGAACCTCCTGGTCTCTCAAGCGTCAGCTTCTCTGATGAAATCAAAAGTAGGACCCTATCAATACTGTCATGACGGAGCATCAGTAGCACATAACTGCCTCTCAGCTGTCCACGGTTTCACAAATGCTGCCTTGGTACTGTGCATTGAGTTTTCATCTAGTAAAGCTGTCCTTTTTCTTCTATTCTATGGGGTAGGAATATTTCCTTCTGGAGAAGGAAACTCCTCTGAAAGGTGGAAATCTTAGCTTCATTTTCCAAGACCCACTGTATTTAACAATAACCTCAGCCCTTGTTACAAGATGAACTTGATGATACTTCATTTATCATCTTTTCACCCTTCCCTGCCTACTCCCACACCTGCACGCTAAGACAGGCAAACACAACCAAGGGTGAATCTAGTCTCCTTTCTTCATAGAAGCCTGTCTTCCTCTCTCCTACTCCCATACAGCCATTCCATCCAAAATTATAATGAGCAAAGTGACTTGGGTCATCTGTTTATCTCGGACAAGTTCTTTATACTCTTTATAATGCTGCTTAGTATCATATATCCATTTGCATATTCAGATTTTCAGATTCATATTCAATTCTCAGTTTGCTGTAGAACAGACCTTTTCTTTCTGTGTGTTTTCTATATTATGTTACAACACAGACTCTAAGACCAGATTTCTATTATAACTTAGTTTGTAAGGCTAGTTATCACTCTGGATCTTTTAAAATTGTTTAGAATTTTATTTTCATTTTCCAGAGATTTGCTTATATATCTAATTTACTATCATCACAGATTCAGTTCTTCTAAATATTTAGTGTATCTAGAAATATACAACAAAATTATCTACAAGTAAAATACACAACTAAATATCTAGTAATATATGAGGAAAAAACCTTATTGCATTGATGTTCTATAAAATCTTTTCAAGAAAAAGTTATGTTATTGTATGATCATGACAGGTTTTGTTGTTTTGGATTCTTAAAACTTGGCACTAAGAAAGCTGTGTGCAGGTGTCTTGATTAACTTTTTTCAGTTTTTTTTTTTTTTTTTTTTTTTTTTTGAGACGGAGTCTGGCTCTGTCGCCCAGGCTGGAGTGCAGTGGCGCGATCTCGGCTCACTGCAAGCTCAACCTCCCGGATTCATGCCATTCTCCTGCCTCACCCTCCCGAGTAGCTGGGACTACAGGCTCCTGCCACCACATCTGGCTAATTTTTTGTATTTTTAGTAGAGACGGGGTTTCACCGTGTTAGCCAGGATGGTCTCGATCTCCTGACCTCGTGATCCGCCCGCCTCAGCCTCCCAAAGTGCTGGGATTACAGGCGTGAGCCACCGCGCCCTACCTCAACTATTTTATTTATAGTGTGGAAATAATGTTCTTCCAAATAATACTTGAATTTTCCCATTCTTGCTCCAATTTTAAACAGGTTTGATGGACTAGACATTGAACACTTCATTTTTTATTTTTTCCTCTTGTTTACAAAAGAAATTATGTTTCTGCTCATTTTGAAAGAAAGAACTTCAAGATGCTTTCCTGTGGTGACTTTTTGGGTCCAAGTATCTCCTAGCAAATACCATACACTTATGTTATTAACAAAACAGCTTTTCAGTATTGCAAGTAATCAGATCAAATAGAGACAATTTGCAAAGCTGGTAGAGAGTATATTTGTAGAAAAATGAGAATTGTACTCCATTCTTCTCTTTAAAAAAAAAAAAAGATAAAAATATTTTTATGGTCCTTGGCAGTATATACTAGAATTTTAAAGTTCTATTTGTGATAATCACCACCCTGAGTTATCAGAAAAGAGGAAAGCAAGTGTCAGTCTACATTTGGGAGAATTTCCTACCAATTTTATTATGCTTAGATGAACTTGGAAAAAATAAAAAGTGGTATCACATATGTCTAGAGTTAAACATTAAGTTTTGCTTTAAATGTATAATAAACAGGCAATGACTGCATGAGTCAGGACACCTTGACCAAAGGAATGGTGTTACTTCTCTAAATAAGATAAAGCAATTGTGACAACATGAATTAGACCAACACTCTTCTCTATCTGAGGAATAAATTATCTTCCAGCTGCTGATGTAGAAGCCTTAAGTAATATCTCTATATTGAAATAAAGGGGTGGTGAGGCAGCATGAAGAACTTTTTAAGAGGGATAAGTCCCAGATACAGAATGAGGGTTATTTAGGGCATAACTTGCTTTTTGGGGTGATAATTTTGGACATAATTTGAAATTGAATCCAGAGCTGCCAAGTCAGACTGTATGAGTATTTATTATAACTGTCTATCATCAACCACACCTTCATCGGAGAAAAGGCCATACCATTTGATGATCTATTTTTCAATCTGGGAAGAATAGGGGGAATGTCATTAATAGCAAGTCTTTTTTTTTTTCTCTTCTTTGTCCAAAATCATCAATAAATGAATTATTTTTCTCTTTTTAATGTTTTAACTGATCAATTCCACCAAGTCATATGAGTAGACAAGAGTATACCAAGGTAAATTTTTCACCTGTCCAGAAGATATTTTGCTATAATTAGTCTATTTAGATCACTCTCACCTTAGTCTTTTCCATCTGCATACATATTATGGAATCTTCATAACCACCAATATTACATTCCCTAAAAATTTTTGTAACAGATTTCTAAATGTTGTAACACAATAGTGTGACAAAATCACATTTCAAAATACAGTAAAATCAAAGCCCTCCCTTCAGGCTCTCTATAATTTTTTCTTGTTGCTTGATCCTTTTTCCAGACCACTAGAGCACTGACAATCATTGTCTCAGGAAAGAGAGGTACGAAAATAAAAATAAGGTTACCCAAGAAAAGATTTTGACAGTTTGGGTTCCTATTTCCAAAGGAAATTTACTGTTGACTAAAGTTTTAATTCCTTGAAATAGACACATTTCCTACCTCCTGAAATAAGTATCTGAGGACAGAGAGACACAAGAATGGAAGAATTAAGTATATAGACATGTGGAACCCTGAGAAATAAAGAACCCAGATCCTGATAAAACTCTCCTAACAGGTTTAGGGCATCCGAGGATGGAAGGAGCTTATGATCTCCATTCCAAGGTACTTTAGAGGTGGCGGCAGTATCCACAGAAGAAATGGCATCAATTTGTGTGCTAGCAGATGATCTTAAGTCAAGTGTAAAAAAAAAAAAAAAAAAAAAGAGACAGTGAAAGCGGTGGAGACCAAGAGAACTAACTAGAAGCAGCTGGTGTGTGTCAATCTCATGGAGAAAAGAAAGGCTGGCGAGTGGACACTAGCTCATCTGAAAAATCCAGATGGAGACACACTGGAATTCATCAGGGAAAGAGTATAACACATAGAGAACAGAGGAGAGTAAGACTGGATAACTGCCCACCCTAGGGGTGGCACAGAGCCAGGGGAGTCCTCCCACTGTGGGGAAACTGTGAGTAAGTGAGTCCCTGGGGACCCACACTTCTGCCATGAACTTTTGTATCCCTGGGCTCAGGAGATCTCCCCTGTGAGCTCCCCACCAGTGTCTCTAGGCTGACATGGAGAACCATGTGGAGTCTTGGCAGAGCCATACTCAGGCACACATGGAGTCCCAGGAGACTTGCATCCCCAGACACTCTGGCACCAGTGCCTGTAGCTCCTGTAGCAGCAGAGGCCAGACTTGCATGCCCCCAGTAAAGGGGCCAAATCTACGAGGCTGAGCAGTGAAACATTGCAGGCCTCATCTCAGCTGCACCTTGCAGGATAAGGCCTGCTGTCCATTACAGCCCCACCTGAGTTCCTGGGTCCGGAACAGCTCTGTACTTCTCTGGGATGGAGCTCCCGGTGGAAGAGGCCGGCTGCCATTTTTGCTGCTCTGCAACCCTCCCTCATTTTGCTCTTAGGCTTGGGAAGGGCAGGGATTAGGGACTAATGCAGACCCCCAACACAGTATAATTTCCTTACAGAGAAGTGGGTAGGCTGTTTTCCATGTGGGTCCACACTCTTGCTACTCCTCACTGGGCAGGGCTTCCCATCCTAGGACCTCGGTAACCACCCCCCACCTGGATTCCTGGGCCAGTAGCAGCTCTGTACTTCCCTGGGACAGAGATCCCAGAGGGCAAGGCAGGTCACCATTTTTCGCTGCTCCACAGTCCTCACTCCTGTTGCCCTCAGGCTCAGGAGGGAATGTAGTGGTTGGAGACTGATGCAAACCCCCAGCACAGCACAGCAGCATTACAGAAAAACAGTTAGACTGCTTTCTAGGCAGGTCTCCACCTCTGCTAGTCTTTACTGCCCAGTGTCTCTGGATTTGGGCCCCTAGCACAACCACCCTGTCAATGCCTAATACTTCAGTCAGTGGTGAGAAAACCCTAGAGACAGTTCGCAACCTCTCTGTGACTGCAGCTGCCCTTGGACTGGGGAGGAACAAAGGGCCTGGTCACTATGCAGGAACTCCAGGACACCACAGCTGCCATATGGACAGAAGCCCAGTCTCTGTTCCCCATGAGCCCCCCACCTCTCACTCTTTACCAGGCAGGGTCCATGCTCAGGACCACGGAACAGCCACCCCATCTCCAGCTGAGCATTCCCACTGCTAGTGGCTTTGTGTTTCCTTAAGGAGGTGCTCCAACAGTCAACTAAGAGCCACTCTGCCACTGCCATGGCAGTAGTTCTGCCCCTCCTGCCTTTGGACTGGAGAAGAAAGAAAGAGCCCAAAGGTTTTACTCACTCTTCCAGGAGGACATGGTCATCATATAGAGAGAAGCTCAGACTCTCCTACCTGTAAATCCTTACCCTCCTCCTCTATACCCAGCTCAGGCCAGCAGTGCAGCCACCCCACTCCCTGTCTGGACATTCCCAGTAGCAGCAGTTTTGAGTTTCCCTGAGGTGGAGCACCCAGGGACAACCAAAAGCCCCTCTGCCACTGCTGCTGCAGTGGTATTGCCCTTGCTGCCCTCAGACTGTGGTGGGAGCAAAGACCCTGAGTGCTTTAGCCACACCTCCAGTCGGCCATATCACCCACAAGCTTGGGCCTACAATGCAGCCACCACACGGCAGGCTGATTGTACCGATTAGTAGTGGCTCTGTATTTTTCTGGGGTGGAGCACCAAGAGAAAAGTGAAAGGCCATCTGCCACAGCCACAGCCAAGGTCCCTTCCCTTGCTGTGTGTAACTGGGGAAAGAACATAAAGCCTGAGCTTGCTCTGGAGCTACAGTGTGTAGCCTGGGAGTGCCAAACTGAGATATACAGCTAGGAGTCAAGTGCAAAAGGAGTCCACACTTTCAGAGCACTGAGAAGGGCCACAACAATCCTTAGGAAATAGAGGAGACTGATTAATAGCCTACCTACTGGCCATTCCAGTTAAGTGCCATCCACTGGACCACAGTCCAAACTTTAATATTAAAAATACTTTGCTAATATATTCATCTGTGAAACCAAGGACAAGAGCTCAATTACAAATAAAGGTCATGCACAAAAACTCACTCCTCTGAAAACATCCAAATAAGCCAACTAACTGTACTCAAATTAGATAGTTGAAAGAATATCAGAAAACACAGATGAGAAAGAACCAGTGCAAGAACTCTGGCAATTCAAAAAACAAGTGTCTTTTTTCCTCCAAACAACCGCACTAGTTCCCCACCAAGGATTCTTAACTCAGCTGAAATGGTTGAAATGAAAGAAATAGAATTCAGAATATGGGTAGGAATGAAAATCATTGAGAATCAGGGAAGAAGTCAAAATGCAAACCAAAGAAACTAAAGATTACAATAAAACAATACAGGAGCTGGTAGATGAAATGGCCATTATAAGAAAGAACCAAAATGATCTAACAGAGCTGAAAAGCACACTACAAGAAGTTCATATTGTAATTGCATTAACAGCAGAATAGACCAAGCTGAGGAAAGAATCACAGAGTGTGAAGACTGGCTCTCTGAACTAACTAAGATGGACAAAAATAATAATAATAAAAAAGAATGGATAAAACCCTTGAAAAACACGGGATTATGTGAAGAGACTAGATCTACCCCTCACTGGCGTCACTGAGGGAAATGGGGGAAAGGTAGGCAACTTGAAAAACATATTTCAGGATATTGTCCATGAAAACGTCCCAACCTCACTAGAGAGGCCAACATTAATATTTAAAAACTGCAGAGAACTGCAAGATACTATACAAGAAGACCATCCACAAGACACATAATCATCAGATTCTCTTTCATTCTCTTCAAAATGAAAGAAAAAAATTCTAAAGGCAGATAGAAAGAAAGAGCAGGAAATCTACAAAGAGAACCCATCAGGCTAACAGTGTACCTTTCAGCAGAAACCCTATAAGCCAGAAGAGTTTGGGGGCCTATACTCAGCATTCTTAAAGAAAAGAATTTCAATCCAAGAATGTCATATCCAATGAAACTAAGCTTCATAAGTAAAAAAGAAATAAAATCCTTTTCAGACAAGCAAATTCTAAGGGAATTTATTACAACCAGGCCTGCCTTATAAGAGCTCCTGAAAGGATTGCTAAATGTGAACACTACAAAAACACACTTAAATACACAGATCTCTCACAGTATAAAGCAATGACATAAAAAAGTCTACATAATAACCAGCTAACAATATGATGACAGGATCAAATTTGTACATATCAATATTAACATTGGATATAAATGGGCTAAATGCCACAATTTAAAGGCACAGAGTGACAAGCTGCATAAAGAAGCAAGAACCAAGGTTATGCAAGGCCCATCTCACATGCAGTGACATCCACAGGCCCAAAGTAAAGGGTTGAAGAAAAGTCTACCAAGAAAACAGAAAAAAACTGAAGTTGTTATCCAAATTTCAGACAAAAGAGACTTTAAATCAACAAACATCACAAAAGACAAAGATAAACTTTATATAATGGTAAAGGGTACAATTCAACAAGAAGATCTAAATATCCTAAATATATATTCATCCAACACAGGAGCACGCAGATTCATAAAGCAAGTTCTTACAGACCTACAAAGAGACTTTGATTTCCATACAATAGTGGGAAATTTCAATACTCCATGGACAGTAATAGACAGATGATCAAGGTGACAAAGTAAAAAAGATATTTAGGACCTGAATTCAACACTTGAACAAATGGACATAATAGACATCTATAGAACTCTCTACCCCCCAAAAAACAGAATATACATGCTTCTCATCACCACATGGCACAAACTCTAAAATTGACCACACAATTGGACATAAAAACAATCTGTAAGAAATCAAAGAAAACTAAAATCATACCAACCACACTCTCTGAACATAGTGCAATAAAAACAGAAATCAATACTAAGAAAAACATTCAAAACCATATAATTACATGAAAATTAAACAACTTGTTCCTGAATGATCTCTGGGTAAATAATAAAATGAAGATAGAAATAAAATATTTCAAACTAATGAAAACAAAGATACAACATACCACAATCTCTGGTACATAACTAAAGCAGTGTTAAGAAATAAGTTTATAGAGCTAAATGCCCACATTAAAAAAGTCAGAAATATATCAAATGAACAATCTAGCATCATGTCTACAGGAACTGGAGAAACAAGAGCAAACCAAATTCAAAGCCAGCAGAAGACAAGAAATATCCAAAATCAGAGCCGAACTGAAGGACATTGAGACGCAAAAGATCATATAAAAGATAAATGAATTTAGGAATTAGTTATTTTAGTTATTTGAAAGACTTAATTAGATAGATGGATGAAGAGCTAGACAAATAAGAAAAAAAGAGAAGATCCAACTAAACACAATCAGAAATGACTGACTGAATTAAGAAGGACATTACCACTGACCCCACAGAAATACAAAAGAACCCTCAGAGACTATGAACACCTCTGTGTACACGACCTAGAAACCCAAGAGGAAATGGATAAATTCCTGGAACCATTCAACCTCCCAAGTTTGCGTTAAGAAGAAATTGAATCCCTAAACAGACAAATAATGAATTCTGAAATTGAATCAGTAAAAAAAGAGCCTACCAACCAGGAAAAGCCCAGGACCAGATGGATTCACAGTCAAATTCTACCAGATGTATAAAGAAGAACTAGTACCAACCCTACTGAAAATATTCCAAAAAATTGAGAAGGAGGCATTCCTCCCTAACTCACTCTATGAGACCAAAATCATCCTGATACCAAAACCTGGCAGAGTCACAACAACAAAAAAGAAAACTTCAGGCCAATATCTTTGATGAACACAGATGCAAAAATTTTCAACAAAATACTGGCAAACCAGCAGCACATCAAAAAGCTAATCCACCACAATCAAGTAGGCTTTATGCCTGGGATGCAAGGTTGGTTCAATATAGACAAATCAACAGAAGTGATTCACCACAGAAACAGAACTAAAAACAAAAACTACATGATCATCTCAATAGATGCAGAAAAGGATTTCAATAAAATTCCACATACTTTCATGTTAAAAACCCTTAACAAACTAAGCACTGAAGGAACATACTTTAAAATAATAAAAGCCATCTATGACAAATGCACAGCCAACATCATACTGAATGGGCAAAAGCTGGAGGCATTCCCCTTGAAAAGGGAAACAAGATAAGGATGTCCTCTCTTATCATTCCCACTCATCATAGTAATGGAAGTCCTGGCCAGAGCAATAAAGCAATAGAAAGAAATAAAATCCATCCAATTAGGAAGAGAGGATGTAAAACTACCCTTGTTTGCAGATGATATGATTCTACACCTAGAAAACCCCATAGTCTCTGTCCAAAGCTCCTTGATCTAATAAACAACTTCAGCAAAGTTTCAGGACACCAAATCAATGTACAAAAATCAATGATAGCATTCCTATGTACCAACAACATCCATGCTGAGGGCCAAATTAAGAATGTAATCCCATTTACAATAGTTACACAAAAAAGTACTTTGGAATACAACTGACCAGGGTGGTGAAAAATCTCTACAATGAGAACTTAAAATATTGCTCAATGAAATCAAAGACGACAGAAACAAATTGAAAAACTTTCCATTCTTGTAGATAGAAGGAATCAATATCATTAAAATGGCCGTACTGCCCAAAGCAAAGTACAGATTCAATGCTATTCTTATTAAACTACTAAAGATATTATTCACAAAACCAGAAAAATGTATTCTAAAATTCATATCAAACCAAAAATGAGCTTGAATAGTTAAGACAATCCAAAGTAAAAAGAAAAAAGCTGAAGATATCACATTTCTTGACTTCAAACTATACTATAATGCTACAGTAACCAAAATCGCATTGTCCTGGTACAACAACAGACACATAGACCAATGGACATAATAGAGATCCCAGAAATAATGCCGCATACTTATACCCATCTGATATACAACAAAGTAAATAAAAACAAACAATGGAGAATGGACTCCCTATTCAGCAAATGATGCTGGGATAACCAGCTATACATATGTAGAAAAATGAAACTGGACCCCTTCCTTACACCATGTACAAAAATGAACTCAAGATGGATTGAAGACTTTAATGTCAAACTTAAAACTATAAAAACACTGGAAGATAACCTAGGAAATATCATTCTGGACATAAGTCCTGGCAAAAATTTCGTAACAAAGATGCCAAAAACAATTTTACCAATAGCAAAAATTGACAAGTGTGACTTAATTAAACTAAAAGAGCTTCTGCATAGCAAAAAAACCATATAAACAGAGTAAACAGGCCACCTACAGAATGGGAGAAAATGCTTACAAACTATGCATCTGACAAAGGTCTAATATCCAGAATCTATAAGGAATTTACAAATCAACAAGCAAAAAGCAAACCACCCCATTAAAAAGTGGGCAAAAGATATGAACACACACTTTTCAGAAGAAGACATACATATGGTGAACAAGCGTATGAAAAAATGCTCATCATCACTAATCATGAGAGCAATGCAAATCGAAACCATGATGAGACACCATCTCACACCAATCAGAATTGCTATTAAAAGTAAAAACAAAACAAAACAAAATAAAAAACAAAAAGCATGCTGGCGAGGTTGAGGAGAAAACAGAACAAAGCAGTTTGGCGATTTCTCAAGGAACTCAAAGCAAAATGACCATTTGACCCAGCAATCCCATTTTTTAGGTATATATTCAAAGATAAATAAATTGTTGTACCATAAAGACACATGCACATGTATCATTAGTATCATGCTATTCACAGTAGTAAAGACATGAAATCAATCAACCTAAATGCCCAACAATGGTCAACTAAATAAAGAAAATGTGGCACATATATGCCATGGAATAACTATGCAGCCATAAAAAAGAATGAGATCATATCCTCTGCAGCAACATGGATGCAACTAGAAGCCATTATCCTAAGTGAACTAACATAGGAACAGAAAACCAAATACTGCATGTTCTCACTTAGAAGCTGAAGGTAAATGTTGAGTACATAGGGACACAAAGATGGGAACAACATACATTGGGGGCTGCTTGAGGGTGGACAGATGGAGGAGAGTGAGGATAAAAAAAAAACTACCTATAAGGTACTGTGTTTATTACCTGAGTGGCAAAACAATCTGTACAATCAAATCCTGTGACACACAATTTACCTGTATGAAAAACTGCACATGTATTCATGAGCCTAAATTAAAAACTTTAAAGAAAGAAACATGTTGGAAATTACTTAGAATCATTTGAATTACTCACCCGAGCATGCCACAAACCTTTTGAATTAAAATAATAGTATGTCTTCAGTTACAAGACACAACATATGTTAAGATATAACATTTAATTTATTTTATTTTTTGAGATGGAGTTTTGCTCTTGTTGCCCAGGCTGGAGTGCAGTGCCATGATCTCAAATCACTGCAACATCCATCTCCCAGGTTTAAGTGATTTTCCTGCCTCAGCCTCCTGAGTAGCTGGGATTAGAGGTGTGCGCCACCATGCCCAGTTAATTTTTTGTATTTTTAATAGAGATGGGGTTTCATCATGTTGGTCAGGCTGATCTCAAACTCACAACCTCAGGTGATCCACCCACCTCGACCTCCCAAAGTGTAGGGATTACAGGTGTGAGCCACCATGCCCAGCCAAGATATAACATTTATTTACCAAAGTTTTATGAGTTACAATAGCAAAGACATGGAATCAACCTAAATACTCACCAATGGTGAATTAGATAAGTCTAAAAGGGTACATATACACCATAGAATACTATGAAGCCCTAAAAAAGAATAAAATCATGTCCTTTGCAGTAACATAGATACAGCTGGAAGCCATTATTCTAAACAAATTCAGGAACATAAAACCAAACACTGAATGTTCTCACTTCTAAATGGTAACTAAATATTGGGTGCTCATGGACATAAAAATAGACACTGAAGATTAATAGACAGAAATTGGGTGGGGTAGGAAGTGAAGAAGCAGGAGTTGAGAACCTAATTATTGGGTACTATATTCACTATCTGGTTGACAAGGTCATTCATATCCCAAAACTCAGCATCATGCAATATACTTATGTAACAAATGTGAACATGTAACGCCTGAATCTAAATAAAAGATGAAAATGTAAAATAAGACACTAAAAAAAGAAAAGGTCGTGGAATACTTCCTGTGTTTAACTGTGATTGCAGAATTATCTTAAAAAAATAAAATCCAAACCCCAAAATTTTAGGGTCAAGAACATTAACCTACTGGAAAAATATAGTTATATTAATTATGTATTGGTAAAATATTTTTTCACATCATTACTTTGTTGTCTAAGAAAACTAATAGCATATATCTAGCTATTTAGCAGCACAACAACCAAACAATGACCTAAAAAAGAGAATTCTTCTTCCATCATTTCAAATAAAATAAAATCTTATTTGTAGTCCCTATAATATGAGAATTGCAGAAAAGTTGCCTATGACCTTGTTTGCCTTATGACCCAGGATGCATATAGTCTTCTACTAAGGTCCCTCAGAGACATTTGTGTTGCACATGCATAATCTGAATGATCTCACATAAATGTACTGGACACTAAAATTAAAAAAAAATTAAAAAAATAAAGAAAAAGAGAGTAATCTTCAGGAACGTTGTCTTATTTTAGGCAGAAATGTATCTGCACCGTCCCACCGTCTTCAGGTAGCCAACAAAATCCAAATGATATGGAATTGTTAGTAAATTATCATATGTAAATTCTGCTAAACAATTCACCTTAAACACATAATGGACTGTAACTCTAACCACTTCAAAAGAACAAATGAAAAAGCATTGACTGAAACAAAATACAACCTGAAAATGTAATACTGACAAAGTTTAAGTAAACACAGATGCCTAGAGGTATCTGCATGATCTCCAGGATTAGATAACCTAACAAAGCTGGCAAGTCATGTAACTTTGATTCCACTCAGCTATTACACATTTTTAGTGATTATATGAATCATAAATAGTACCAACATGTAGTAGACAATATGTAGTTGCCAATATTTCATTCCAATCCTATGGTATGATCCTGCAACTAAACATTCATTAAAAATGTCCACATCTTTCCACATTTTTCTATCTAAGCCCATATATTTCTTTTTTTTTTTTAACATAGAAACTTGATATCTATAGTCAACTGGTAAAATCTGAGCCATAATTATCAATAATATTTTTGGGGGTAGAACATAGATACAACTGTGAATAAAATATAAACCAAAATATCTATAGTAAAGTTAAATTGTTTATTCAATTAATTACTCATATTCATCTATTTTATGCATGGCCATTGAAATACTCTATAAGCTTCTTTGCAAGTGCCTCATTTATCTTATAGATCTTCTGTCTTTTTCCTCCCTCCACTGCCCTTGCTCTGGGCGGGTATCTCTATTTCTTTCTGACCAGCCCTTTTTCATCATTCAAAATCTATTCTGGAAGCAGGAAAAAACCACTTTAAATAGGACTCTTTCAAGTTTCTATTTTTTTCCCTTACCAAAACAAAAATTTTTACAACGTACCATGATTGTGAATGAACTTTTACTTTATATTGCCTAAGAAATTACTGCCATGTAAAGTCATTTTTTTTAGTAATATACTCATTTAGTAAAGTAACTTGAGGATTTTTGTACGTGTATCTTTGTATTTGAAGTAAATTTCTCAATATGGGATTCAGATGTCTTGTATAAGAATCATCTGTGTACTTTTCTCAAATGCTGATGTTTATGATCGGGATAGGTCCTTCTTTGGGGAAGGAGTAGAGAAATCTGGAAGTTTAAGATGACGCTCAGATGATCATTGTATGTACTACTATTTGAGGACTGATCAACTTATAGTACTTCTTCTCATATCTACTTTCAAGTTGTTTCTTAAAAATGACTAGAAATTCAAAAGGTTAAAAATGCCATGCTCTTTCAGGCAATCATCTGGCACAGGGTATTATAATAAATGAGATAACAAATCCAGAGTGGTTTACAAAGTCCCCAAGATCATAGAGCTTAAAAAGGGTTGAGCCGGAATTTAGCCCCAATTCCATCTAACTTGGAAGCGTATTTCATCCCAGAGGTTTGGGCCATAAATTAATTTTAGGGCCTAAGAACTCTTGGCCCTTCAGAGTCATTTACAAAATTTTTTTAGTTGGATTTGTACCAAATAATTATGCCTGATGCTGTGGAATTTGAACTAAAATCTAGTCTAGAGAGGTTATGACTTGATGGAGAGCTGATGCAGACTCAAATTTCCATGGTCCTTGTACTCATATTTAGTGCCTCTTTAAAACTGATCTTTTATAGTCAAAAATATAGTTATTTCTTATGTATTCATAACTATTTTCCGTTGGAAAAATCCATGTTCTGGGTCTGGTACCACTGTGTCATTAGGAATTATTATCAAAATATATTTATAGGTATAATAGAAGAAACAAAACCTACATGTATAGAGAGAAAAGCAGGCAACCAGAAGTCATCTTTCGTCCTTACCTTTACAATCACTGTGACAGTAGCAATACCAGGAGGCATTGTCCCATAAATATCAAAGGCCTCTACCAGAAAAGTGATACTTGCTTCTTGGTCTGGAAATGCCTCATAATCTAAACTCCTTAAAAGGGATAGTTCTCCTGTAAATGGATGTAGTGCAAAAAAATGCTTCACTTCTGGGCTTCTTATCCGGTAAGACACATTTGCTCCAAGGTCGACATCTTTGGCCTGTAATAAGCAAAAGAATGGTTTTATTAGTGATGTTACCAAAATAAAGAAATGCAGGAAGGATGGAAGTCATGTGTCAGTGCCTAGGACAGCATGAATTGAATGAGGACAAAAAGACACGTTTTAAAAGAGAAATACATTATTTAATAATTTACCAGAGAGAGGGAAGGAGGGATGGAGGAGAGAAAGACGGAGGGAGGGAGGAAAAGAGGGAGGCGGTGAGAGGGAGAATCAGAGAAAGAGAGAGAGAGAGAGACAGAGAGAGAGAAATACTCCCATAAGATTTTGTCATTGTCGATGTTGTTACTTTATCTATTTAACTTGAAAAATCACTAAATGAATTATATCACAGTAAAAAAAAAAAAATAGTCTTAAATGATTACTTCTTATTTTCTGCTGATTTAATAATCATGAACAAATATATTAAATAAAAATAAACACTGAGTGATTTCCATAAATATAATGGATGGCTAAAGTACTATAAGAAAACTAAGAAAATGTAAGTAGTAATTCTTTTTCACAGTGATCTTATAATACATTTCTAGAGATCACTCTACTATACTTCCCTTCATTTAACTAGCATTTCAGTAGTAGTTACACACAGGTGCTGTAGAGAGCACCAAAATGAATCAAGACACAATTATTTCCCTACAGGTTATGGTCTCAGAGAAGAAATGAGACACAAATACTAAAATAGGAAGTGAGACACAAATACTAAAATAGGAAGGAAAAAATGTGACATGAAATCTAAAAGATGTTCTAAATTGGGAACGATGTCCTTTAGCTGAAAGGATGGGTTTTCATGGGAGTCTTGTAGAATGGCTATTTCACTCAGTACAGACTAGCAAATGCACCTCAGGTACAGAAAACCAAATGGAGCAAGAATGAAAATGGGGAAGATTCAGAGTATGTTTTAATGTGCATACTTTAATGCAAAATATCCTATGTGAACCTCAGCCTTAGTCTCCTCCAATCAATTATTGACTTAACAATCAGAAAGATGCTATTAAAGCATACATTTTATTATGTGATTTTTCCTGCTTAAAATCCTCTGGTTTTTAATTCAATTTTCAATCAACGCCATTATCCTTAACATGGTAAGAGTCACTACATTTTCTAGACTTTTAGCCCCTCACCCCTCACACTTTCCCGTCTTCCATGATTTTGACCAGACTTTTTTTCCTCCACTACTTTAAACAATCTTTCTTCCATTTCCTCTTGAATAGCTCTTACTTGTCCCTCAGTTCACCATTTAGAAATAAGTTTCTCTTTGTCTTAAGATTAGGTTAGGAGCTCCACCTCTATTACCTAGGCCCTTTGTACTGAGGACCTACGTTTTAACTACTAATTTTCTTGACTGATTGCTAAACTAGCCTGAAAACTCCAAGAAAGCAGCAGATTTGTTTTGTTCACCATTGTATCCCCAAAGTCTGTGTATCCCCTAGGACAGCATGAATTTAATGACACTGGCAGGAGACTTTGCATACTGTACATACTGAAGACATGTTTGTTAAATAAATATATTAACTAATTAATTATTTGATAGATGAATGGTGGAATAGATGAAGGAATGATGGTTCTCTCCCTGGTCAGTATTTGCCTTATTTAGACTTGTTAATGTTTATTGCTGAGTTCAATTATGGAAGGGATACAGAGTCTGGAAAACTGTGCTAAGAACATTCAAGTTGTGGACTACAGGTGGAAAATTGGCTACCTTTTTTTTTTCCCCCCCAAAACATACCTCATAGACCAACTGAGTCAGTATTAAATGAGGTGGCTGCTTAAAAATGCAGATTTATGGATCAGCCTAACCTACTGAATCAAAATGTTCAGGACTTTTTGTAATTTATAATTGAAAACTTAAAAAAGAGGCTTGATACAGAGATGTCATTAAAAAGGAGAGTTAGATTACTAGAAGATGCCTTTTGTGTATTGAATGTGAAAAAAATACAGAATAATGGGTATAAATGATATCTGTAAAATAGAGGGGGAACCAATATGTAACTCTGTGTTTTTCCTGTGTATACACATTTATGTTATATATGTACAACCCACACAAATGTGTGTATATATATATACACACACACACACATACACACACACACACATTTTTTTTTTGACATTTGTGTGAACACAAAGACAAATGTGAAATAAATTTAATGCTAAGTATTCTGGAGGCACAATGTGGGAGATTATTAACTTTTGTTTCATAAACTATTGTATTGTCAACTGTTGGGATAAACAGAATATTACTTTTGTAAATTAAAAAATCTATTAAAAAGTATTTTTAAAATTTCTTACAAAGAGACCTTTCCGTCTTTAATTTTTGGGATATCTTTAAAGTAGGGTTGCCACACTAAATACAATATGCAATATTGGAGAAATAATAAAAAATTATTCATTGTTTATCTGAAATTAAAATCCAGCTTGGTGTGTTGTATTTTTACTTGCTAATTTTGGCAAACAAACCCTAATAGCAAACCTCCTAATGTAGAATTAATGTAATAAATACTTTTTCCACACACCTCTATTTGAAGGATGGTGGTCCCAGCTGGCAGATTCTCCTCAACAAGGACAGTGTACGTTGAATTGGTGAACACAGGACTATTATCATCAATGTCCAAAACCTTGATGGCCAGGGTTACAGTTGAATGACGAGGGTGTACTGCTCCATCTGTTGCCACAACAACAAGTTCATAGTAGTCCCTGACTTCTCTGTTAAGCTTCACTGCTGTGTAAATGCTCCCATTGGATGTGATACGAAAAAGATTATTAAAGTTACCCAAACTGTAGTGCACTTGACCATTTATTCCAGCATCGGGGTCTGTTGCCTATTAAATAATATGAAAAGCAAGAAAATTCACATAAGTTTTGATGGGCTACTGTAAATGAAGGTAATACTTAACAAATTATGGCATTTTTCTGACCAAATATTATTTGGTTAAGGAGGAAATGACAATGACTATACAATGCAAAATATAAAACATGAAAAATATATTTAATATTCTTAATTTAAAATTAACAAAACAAAAACTTATAATGTCATTAGCAATAACAATACTATATTATGACAGAAAACTCATATTATAAAAGTACTGAATCTTTATGTCTTATGATTTTAATAGGTTTTGAATTCTAAAGTGAGAAAAAATTTTGTTCTTAATTCATTTAACATAATCTACTGAGTGACAATTTAAGATTACATAGGTTTTTGCTCACTTTACATATTCATTTTATGTTTATATATGTTTAGTAATAATATTGTTATGCATTGTTTGGTTATAATAGATAACATTTTATTATGTTATGCCATTATTATTTATGTAATAATTGTTATTATAATAAACATTAATCATATTTATCATAAATAATATTTATAAGTATAACCTGACTTAATCCTCATGATGTTGTTATGAGTAAATATCATTAATCTCATTTTACGAATGAGAACACTGTGACTTATGGAAGGTTACACAAGAAACAAATATCTCAGTGTCCCACTTCTTAACACAATACTTCATATATAAAAGTACTTAACAAATGCTTGTTGAATTAATGAATGTTAGATGAAATGAAACAGATTTGAAACTAAATCTGTTCCAAAAGCCAAATGGGAGTAAAACTACAGTAACTGTAATGTACCTGCAAGGGACTCTTCTTCAACATTAGAAAACACATCTCTGCATAAGTGAGAATGTTTGATACCATAATATACCCATATTTACTGAAAATTTGAAGTCATGTAAAATCACTTTGCATCAAATACAATGAGAAAACATTGAGTAAATATTCATCTAATGAAATGTAATTAGAAGGAATCTTAGCTGAAACTCAATTGTGATACTAATTATGAATCTCGCTATCAGCTACTGTATATTTTGCTTTGAAAAGTTCCATGTAAAAGAAACTGAAATAAATCTTAGAAACTGTAAAATGTTACATAATTATGCCCCAAACTGTCAACAGGAAAGGAAGCAAAACAAAACACTTGGCTGCCTTATGAGCCAGGGACACAAAAATCGCTCCAGGTCCACAAAGCGTGGAATGCAATACGATGTGTTTTAAGAGCACATATGCGGTTGTATATTCAGTTTTACAGGCACTGGTAAAGCATGCAGAATGGGGATGCTGAATGTTTGTGCCTTCTTTGAAACAAGAATGTCTAAGATGTGAAAATCATGTTTACAGTGGTGCTCCTGTATGTCATAATGCCAAGCATTTCAGCAGGATTTGTCTCTTTGACTCATGAAAACACAACTGCCCCTGGGAGTTTAATATTTCTGAGGTTTAGTTCTGAGAAAAGATAGAAGAATTGCAGAAATACCTGAAGAGAAAAAATACTGTGACAGAGTTGAATAGTTTCTGTCGATATAGTTTCTTTTACTTTTATACTTTGCCTAGAATTTGTCTTATGAATTATTGACAAATCAGTCAAGCTGATCATTTTAGTGAAAACAACAAACACTGTCTTCTCCCATTTTCACCAAAAAAAGAGGGTGAACTCTTTTTTCTATTTACTTGAAATTACTCATCAAGTAAATAGAAAAAATTGTCGGCCAATAACAAAATATAAATAAGTCTTGTTTCATAACAATAATACCCTTAAAATCTCAGTCACTTTTTCTGTCTATGGAATATCTTAAGATCGAAAACATTAATCATTTATGCAATTGGAAATTTAAATGACTCTTGTTCAAGTTGTTTTGACTGACTCATATGATTGAATATTTATTATGGTAGAATGACTCAATTTGACTGATGTGGCTGTATGTGTGTCTGTGTGTTTTATACATGTCCAGCTGTTTATATATCCACTAGGAAACATATCTAAATTAGTTTTGCTTTTGCTCCCATAGCAAATTATCACAAATTGAGCAGCTGACACAAAACAAGTTCATTATTTTAAAGCTCTATGGGTCAGAAATTCAAGATGGTCTCACCAGGGCTATGTTTCTTTCTGGAGACTCTAAGGAGAAACAACGTCCTTGCTCATTCAGGTTGTTGACAGAATTCAGTTGCTAGAGTTTGTAGAACTGGGATCCCCATTTCCTTGATGGTTGTCATGTGACGACCAATCCCGGTTTCTAGAGGTCCCCATATTCCTTGGCTCATGACACATTTCCTCCATTTTTAAAGCCAGGAATGGTGGTCAAGCCCCTCTCACATTCTTTGAATCCCTCTCTCCATCTTTTTCCATTTTATCTTTCTGACCTACTCTTCAGGTATCCTCCTCCACTTTTAAGGGCATGTAAGATTACATTACGCTCCCTTGGACAATCCAGGAAAGAATCCCCATCACAGCATCTTTAACCTTGATATATGTGTGTGCACACATGTGCAAGTGTGTGTATACTGCCATATATAAATATATAGCAATCTATATTTTATGATGATTTTATGATGGGATTTCTTTTTTTTTGAAACAGGTCTTGCTCTGTCACCCATGCTGGGGTGCAGTGGTGTGATCTAGGCTCACTGCAACCTTTACCTCCCAGGCTCAAGTGATCCTCCCACCTCAGCCTCCTGAGTAGCTGGCACTACAAGCACATGCCCACATGCCTGGTTAATTTTTTAATTTTTATTAGAGACGGGGTTTCCCCTTGTTGCCCAGGTCAGTCTTGAACTTCTGGGCTCAAGCTATCCTCCCACTTTGGCTTCCCAAAGTGCTGGGATTACAGGTGTGAGCCATCTCACCCAGCCTGAGAGGGGTTTTTAGAGAAAATATCCAAGCAGATATTCATTAAGCAGACTGACAGTAAATGCTAAATGGGGCATCCTCATCAATAGAGTTTCATAATTTTAAATAATCAGTTTAAATTGGTATAAATTGTGATATGTCAAGTACACACACACTTGGACTGAATCTATAACCACTTAATTCACTGAAGTCATAGCTACCATGACAAGAAGTATATTTGCTTATGGAATAAAATACTATAATATCCCCCAGAAAACTACTCTAAAAATTGTAAGGTGACTGAGACACACGTCTAATGGAAACAAAGGGAATAGAATATAAAATGCAGAGCTATTTCCTTATCTATTCCTATGTCCCCATTAAATCAAGGAGCATAAATAAGGGAATGTAAGTTAAGCAACATGAGCTGGCTGAGCAAGGCAGTTTTACTTATTTACTATTCTAGATGAACATGTAGCTGTTAAACAAGATAACCAAACATAGAACCCCTCATTATCAGCAGTACTGTCAAGAACTTTGCATTGATGTTTAATATCTAGTCAAGCAGTTCAGTGTATGATGCTATAATGAAAACATATATCTTCCTAGAAATCAATTAAAAGTTAATTAAATTTGTTAATAAGAAAAATAACACATCTCTTTTCCCCTTGTACTACATCAAAGCAATAAACAGTAATAGCTGCAACTTTATAATCATCTGTCCATGGTTAACACATTTTTGTAATATACACGTTACTATGGGGCCTGATTTGTGGCTACTAACTTGTGAATGCATATTGCTGGTAAATTGGCTGATAGCCTGTAGTCAAATAAAGACCTCACTGGACAGAACTTTGAATAATTTCCAGAAACACCACTCACGAACCTTATTGATTAACACCAAAGTTAGAGTATATGAAAGAAAACCACACAATTACTTAAGAAAAAAAGTCAGACAATGTTCAAGGGAATTTATTGAACAAAGATTTTTTGTATAATTTTTGAGAACCAATTTTATACCATTCCACTTGAAAAGGGAGCCGGGAAATATATTTCTTAAACACTAAATTCATTCCCCACCCCTTTTTTTCTCATTATCTTTTTAGAATGGTCTGTTACACAATTCTTTCCATCTATAAAAGTGGAAGTTCATTACTGGGATTGCTACCCTGGGGTTACCAGTACTGTAGAGAAGACCTAAAAGCATGCCTGTATGGGTGGAATATATTGAGATAAAACCTCAAAGTAGAGGTTGATGATTGCACTCCTTCCATTGAGAAGTCCCTGGGTAGATTACTTGTGTAATTTACAATGACTCATTTCCATTTAAAATATGTCAAATATCCATTTAGATTAATTATTTAGATAGAAAATTATATGACAAAAATCAGCCCCAACAAAATAACTTGAGGAGAAAACCAAAATGTTATAGCTATTATAAAGGTGTAAACTACCGTGTAGCACCTAATTGGCCCCGTGTGAAGCTGAGAGAGTGCTTTGCTCTACCTTTTGTTTGTCCTTTACAGTAATTTAAGAGGTCATGTACATCTTTCTCACTTTGAAGTGGGAACCCTCAAAGCTGTTGATCAGGGAGGTTGGGCAGTGCATCCTTCATGACATTACTAGTGAAAATACATTTTTAAAATCATTATCGATTAACTTCAAAAAGATATACGATAGTTGTCTTTTTTTCTTTTAAGAAGCTGAGTTATTTCAAGGGCTGTGATTATTAGTATAAAGGAGACAAGCAATTGAAAGACTCAAAATACAGGTAAATTTTTTCACTCTGCACACAAATGCCTCATAATCATTATTGAACAATGGCAAGTAGACCTACTGACTAGAAGGTAACTTGCATAACTTGAGTTAAAATCACTAAAAAATAACCAGAATGAATAGCTTTCCATTAAATATTGTAACTTTCAAATACTAGTCCCTAGAAATCTAGAAAACACACAATTAACACAAATAATTTTTCAAGGGATCAACTATTACTCCAAGATACACGATAAGCTACATTTTATCCTACATTCAAGGCTCTACCTGGTCTTGTTCTAACCTATCTTTATGCACTTATGTCCCTCAACTAACTCCCTGACACAAACTCTATGTTTTAGTCAAAGGAATATACTTACGGTGTCAATCAGCTACCAAGAAACTCTCAAGTGTCAGTGGTTTGTTACCACTGATGTTCCCTTCTCACCTCTACAGCACCAATTGTGAATTCCAAATCCAGCTTTACTCTGTCTGTCTTTACTTAGAAGACAGGCTAAAGGAGCAGCCTCTATTGGAATACGAAGCTCATGTGGTGCAGGAATTTAAAAAGACATGAGATAGTCAAGCTGCAGCTTTTAATGTTTCTGCTTGGAGGTCATCATATCACCTATACTTCTGCTTTATCAGTCAAGGCAAATCACATGACAAGTCCGATGTCAAGGGGTGCAGAAATAGCATTCCTTCACATAATGGGACAGTGATAAATCAGAAACACTTTTACAATGTACTACCCTGGTTTTCCTTGAAATGACCATGCTCTCCCTCACCTTCCCTGATAGAGTTTTTTGTTTGTTTCTATTTTCCCCCAATCCAACTTAAATCTTCAAAACCTAGCTTCAGTTCTACTTCATCTGGGAAATCTCTTCTTTCCATCCAGCCTTCTGATCCCTTTTGCACATAGCAAAACTCGATTTTTATTGCTATTTATGTATGTTATGCAATTAAATAATTGGCCTAAAAATCTGTAGTGTATCCATGTATTACACAATAGGAGACACTATTAGAGAAAAGAATCTGTAAATTGTTTTGTGGAGTGTACAATGTATGAGAAATGGAAAATCAGAGCAGGGATGGAAATATGGCAGAGAAGTAAAAAAAAAAAAAAAAAGATAGCAAGTAAATAAAAATAAATGATATTCCTGTAGTTGGGTGTTATTTAATGCAAATGAACTGAAGGCATCAAGTTAAATAAGATAGTTTAAGCTGTTCCAACATAGCTTGCAGACCGCTTACTAGGTAAGCATTAGGAAGAAACTTTGCACTAAAAATCTTTACATATTCAGTTCTCATGTTAATGGTAAACACTTGAAGATTATTACTTCAATGCTTCAGGAAAAGAGTTGTCATGTTCATGTTCATACAGCAAACAAAGAAAGTAATGTTGTTTCATGTTCATTAAATGTATTTACATAGTAAGGCTGTCTTTTCCCTTTTTCAAATATTCCTTACAATGCTGAAAACCTGGGAGGACTCATTCCATATTTCCCCACCATTGCTTTGTATTTGATAATTCTGCACTATAGGTTTAGTGTGTATATACCTCTTTATGTGATGCTAAAAACATCATATATTAAATTATATTTAGTTTTCCAACCTCTTCTTACTTCTACTTCTCCAGCTTCTTCAGTCTCATCTTTTTCTCTGTGGGCGAACATATTCTAAGCACCAAATCTAAATTTAAGTGCATTTTGCCATACTAAAAATGCTATTTCATGTCTGCTTTATCAAGTCATAAAATCCTCCCCTTATTTCCAAAACTGATTATTCTTCAGCCCAAGTATCACTTCTCTCAGAAGCATCTGAGTAAACAAAATGCCTCATCTTCATGCTCCTGAAGCTCATTGTATGTTTCTTTACCACATGCCCTATTGCTTTTTTTCTGCAATTTTTTAACAGCCCACATGAAATTAAGAATTCCTAAGGCCAGGATGGCTTATTTATCTCATACAATGCCTGTTTTATTTTTCCTTCTGCATTGATATAGGTTAGATATGCAATAATTTCTGCCAAAATTTCTTCTGAAGCTATTTCTATTTTTCAATTACATAGCGTTCCCACCCCAACCACTCAAACACATGAAGAAAGAAAAATTGCCAATTAGCTTTTATAATTTTGTCTTAAAAGAAGGTACGTTTTCTGTTTATTAGATAAAATGTAAGAAAATAAGACACATTTTGTTCTTTAAATAAAAATTAAGTGATGGCATGATTACTTACTAAACTTTGTCCTTTTGTTACATCTTATCGCTTTCTTGTTTTTAATTTTGTCACTGTATTAGTCAGTTTTCACACTGCTATAAAATACTCCCCAGAAACTAGGGGATTTATAAATGAAAGAGGTTTAATTGACTCACAGTTTCACATGGCTGGGGAGGTCTCAGGAAACTTAGAATCATGGTGGAAGGTGAAGGGGAAGCAGGCACTTCTTCACATGGTGACAGAAGAGAAAAGAGTGAAGAAGGAACTCCCAATCACTTATAAAACCATCAGATCTAGTAAGGACTCACTCACTGTCATAAGAAAAGCATGGGGGAAGCCTCCCCCATTATCCAATCACACCCCTCCCTGGACACGTGGGGATTACAGATCCCTCCCTCAACACAAGGGGATTACAAATCGAGATGAGATTTGGGTTGGAACACAGAGCCAAACTGTATCAGTCACCTACAATTCTTTAAGGACATCTATTTGTAGGTCAGTTTTAAAATAAGTGCAATATATATACTTACTTTGTATAATTAAATATATTAGTTTAACTTTTAACAGTCTATTCTAGCATTGCTTAACTCTTTTTTTATTATCAACCCCCATCAAAAGAGGATTTTTAGATTTTTTTCTTTCTAATAGAACCCTTACAAATTTTTACTTCCACAGATATATTTATGTATATATATTACCCATGCTTTATACATAACAAAAGTGAGGTTTTTTTGTCTCCCAAAACCTGATAGTATACATTGGGAACGATCTACCACCATTGAAAATGCATGCTCTAGCCAAAAGAGAGTCCTCTGTAACTTCCTTATATACCATAAACATTTTCACATAAGCATTGTTTCTTTCAGCACTCATTACAGTGGCATCACTTTCTAAAATATTTGCCCATATTACTATATGGGGCAACGTCAGGTTATCTCTGAGCTTGTACTCAATACTCATCACTTCTTAAGTAATGAAGTAAGGGAAAAATACCACCTCCATGAATTGCATTTTATTTGATAATCTGCTTAGCCCAGTCTTCCTATTTATTTGACTGTGCTTATATTTTCTGCCAAGTTATAACACAGAGTATTGTGGTTTGTTTTCTTAAATACCTATTTTAAATAGTCTGCTCTATGCTTATTGAATACGTGACATTTTGCTTATCAGGTGTTTTTATAGGTCCTATATACTAATCCAAGTTTTAATTTTCTTTTTTCTAGTATTCTGTTGGGTTCAATATAAACATGCTCATGCATTTCTCTGAAGAGTCAAGAGTAATCTACACTTTAAGCATTGTCCTTCTGTCTGTCACAGGGCTTTTTGTTATATTACATTGTCTCACAAATCATTTTTTGTATCATTTCTAGAAAACAAAATCATAACTAGAAACTGAAAAGAATGTGACAGCCAGATTGGATTCTCTGTGAAATTCTATACAATTAAATTTTCTGGATAACATTCAAGTAAAGGATTAACAGATTTGTAAGTAAAACAAGAGCAATAAAAGTGCCTCTGGCTAATATAATAACTATTTAATGAGAGAAAAAATATCTCTTAATTTCCCAATACTATCAATCATTTCATTTGCTGAATATAAGCTCAAGTTTTTCCCAAACAGTAATCATAAAATTAAAGGGGATTTTCTCTATTTTACACATATCGTCACAATTTTACCTACCTTGATAACATCACCGGGATAGAGCCAGATATCGGTTCCAGTTTTATGTTATCATCACTCATTCCTTGAGCTAGTATAATAATTTTCAGCCGTTTCCTTACCTTAATCTGGGATGTCTCCAATAGGTTCATTTAAACATGTGTGTTATATCCCACACAATAATAATGGGAGACTTTAACAACCCACTGTCAACATTAGACAAATCAATGAGACAGAAAGTTAACAAGGATATCCAGGAATTTAACTCAGTTCTGCACCAAGCTGACCTAATAGACATCTACAGAACTCTCCACCCCAAATAAACAGAATATACATTCTTCTCAGCACCACATCGCACTTATTCCAAAATTGACCACATAGTTGGAAATAAAGAACTCCTCGGCGAATGTGAAAGGACAGAAATTATAACAAACTGTCCCTCAGACCACAGTGCAATCAAACTAGAACTCAGGATTAAGAAACTCACTCAAAACCACTCAACTACATGAAAACTGAACAACCAACTCCTGAATGACTACTGGGTGCATAACGAAATGAAGGCAGAAATAAAGATGTTCTTTGAAAACAATGAGAACAAAGACACAACATACCAGAATCTCTGGGACACATTTAAAGCAGTGTGTAGAGGGAAATTTATAGCACCAAATGCCCACAAGAGAAAGCAGGCAAGATCTAAAACTGACACCCTGACATCACAGTTAAAAGAAATAAAATGCAAGAGCAAACACATTCAAAAGCTAGCAGAAGGCAAGAAATAACTAAGATCAGAGCAGAACTGAAGGAGATAGAGACACAAAAACAACCCTTCCAAAAATAAATGAATCCAGGAGCTGGTTTTTTGAAATGAGCAACAAAATTGATAGATGGCTAGCAAGACTAATAAAGAAGAAAAGAGAGAAGAACAAAATAGACGCAATAAAAAATGATAAAGGGGATATCACCACCGACCCCACAGAAATACAAACTACCATCAGAGAATACTATAAACACCTCTACGCAAATAAACTAGAAAATTTAGAAGAAATGGATCAATTCCTGGACACATACACTCTCCCAATACTAAACCAGGAAGAAATTGAATCCCTGAATAGACCAATAATGGGCTCTGAAATTGAGGCAATAATTAATAGACTACCAACCAAAAAAAGTCCAGAACCAGACGGATTCACAGCTGAATTCTACCAGAGGTACAAGGAGGAGCTGGTACCATTCCTTTTGAAACTATTCCAATCAATAGAAAAAGAGGGAATCCTCCCTAACTCATTTTATGAGACCAACATCATCCTGATACCAAAGCCCGGCAGAGACACAACAAAAAAAAAGAGAATTTTAGAACAATATCCCTGATGAACATCGATGCAAAAATCCTCAATAAAATACTGGCAAACCAAATGCTGCAGCACATCAAAATGCTTATCCACCATGATTAAGTGGGCTTCATCCCTGGGATGCAAGGCTGGTTCAACATATGCAAATCAATAAACATAATCCAGCATATAAACAGAACCAAAGACAAAAACCACATGATTATCTCAATATTATTGGTGCAGAAAAGGCCTTTGACAAAATTCAACAGCCCTTCATGCTAAAAAGTCTCAAAAAATTCGGTACTGATGGGCAATCAGGCAGAAGAAAGAAATAAACAGTATTCAATTAGGAAAAGAGGAAGTCAAATTGTCCCTCTTTACAGATGATATAATTATATATTTAGAAAACCCCATCGTCTCAGTCCAAAATCTCCTTAAGCTGCTAAGCAACTTAAGCAAAAGTTGGAAGCATTCCCCTTGAAAACCGGCACAAGACAAGGATGCCTTCTCTCACCAGTCCTATTCAACATAGTGTTGGAAGTTCTGGACAAGGCAATCAGGCAGGAGAAAGAAATAAAGGGTATTCAATCAAGAAAAGAGGAAGTCAAATTGCCCCTGTTTGCAGATGACATGATTGTATGACGTGATTGTAACCCCATCATCTCAGCCCAAAATCTCCTTAAGCTGATAAGCGACTTCAGCAAAGTCTCAGGATACAAAATCAATGTGCAAAAACCACAAGTATTCCTATACACCAATAACAGACAAACAGAGAGCCAAATCATGAGTGAACTCCCATTCACAATTGCTTTAAATAGAATAAAATACCTAGGAATCCAACTTACAAGGGATGTGAAGAACCTCTTCAGGGAGAACTACAAACCACTGCTCAATGAAATAAAAGAGGACACAAACAAATGGAAGAACATTCCATGCTCATGGATAGGAAGAATCAATATCGTGAAAATGGTCATACTGCCCAATGTAATTTATAGATTCAATGCCATCCCCATCAAGCTACCAATGACTTTCTTCACAGAATTGGAAAAAAATACTTTAAAGTTCATATGGAACCAAAAAAGAGCCCACATTACCAAGACAATCCTAAGCCAAAAGAACAAAGCTGGAGGCATCAAGCTACCTGACTTCAAACTACACTACAAGGCTACAGTAACCAACACAGCATGGTACTGGTACCAAAACAGAGATAAAGACCAATGGAACAGAACAGAGCCCTCAGAAATGATACCACACATCTACAACCATCTGATCTTTGACAAACCTAACAAAAACAAGAAATGGGGAAAGGATTTCTTATCTAATAAATGGTGCTGGGAAAACTGGCTAGCCATATGTTTTGGATCCCTTCCTTATACCTTATACAAAAATTAATTCAAGATGGATTCAAGACTTAAATGTTAGAACTAAAGCAATAAAAACCCTAGAAGAAAACCTAGGCAATATCATTCAGGTCATAGGCATGGACAAGGACTTCATGTCTAAAACACCAAAAGCAATGGCAGCAAAAGCCAAAATTGACAAATGGGATATAATTAAACTAAAGAGCTTCTGCACAGCAAAAGAAACTACCATCAGAGTGAACAGGCAACCTACAGAATGGGAGAAAATTTTTGCAATCTACTTATCTGACAAAGGGCTAATATTCAGATTCTGCAAAGAACTCAAATTTACAAGAAAGAAACAAACAACCCCATCAAAAAGTGGGCAAAGGATATGAACAGACACTTCTCAAAAGAAGATATCCATGCAGCCAACAGACACATGAAAAAATACTCATCATCACTAGCCATCAGAAAAATGCAAATCAAAACCACAATGAGATACCATCTCACACCAGTTAGAATGGCGATCATTAAAAAGTTAGGAAACAACAGGTGCTGGAGAGGATGTGGAGAAATAGGAACACTTTTACACTGTTGGTGGGATTGTAAACTAGTTCAACCATTGTGGAAGACAGTGTGGCGATTCCTCAAGGATCTGAAACTAGAAATACCATTTGACCCAGCCATCCCATTACTGGGTATATACCCAAAGGATTATAAATCATACTGCTATAAAGACACATGCACACATATGTTTATTGCAGCACTATTCACAGTAGTAAAAATTTGGAACCAACCCAAATGTCCATCAATGACAGACTGTATTAAGAAAATGTGGCACATATACACCATGAAATACTATGCAGCCATAAAAAAGGATGAGTTCATGTCCTTTGTAGTGGCATGGATGCAGCTGGAAACATCATTCTCAGCAAACTATCGCAAGAACAGAAAAGCAAACACCGCATGTTCTCACTCCTAGGTGGGAATTGAACAATGAGAACACTTGGACACAGGAAGGGGAACTTCATACACCGGGGCCTGTTGTGGGGTGGGGAGAGGGGGGAGAGATAGAATTAGGAGATATACCTAATGTAAATGACGAGTTAATGGGTGCAGCACACCAACATGGCACATGTATACATATGCAACAAACCTGCAAGTTATGCACATGTACCCTAGAACTTAAAGGATAAAAAAATGTATGTTATATATTCAGTTTGCTGACAACAATTCACTGAAGTAACTGAGGATCATGTTTTCTACTGTCTTGTCCAACATAGTAATTTAAATTAGGAAAACAGAATTAATTGGAAGAAACAACTTATTGTTCTGTATTTACTCCCTGGGACTGCATTCATTTGTAGAGAAAAAGAGCTGAGACATATACAATGTGAAATTGCCTTTTGAATTAGAAGTTATGGACTCAGATTCTGCTGCATTCTTCCTTTTCCAGCTGCCTCCCTTCAGATATACTTTCCTAGTACCTTCCTGTGTGCTACTATGTAAATAGTAGGAAACTATTTTAGAATTATTCCTCAGCAGCAGGCTTTATGCAAAGTGCTGTCAGTTTGTTTCCTTTAATTGTGGTGTAAACAGTACTGCTGCTTACCTTAATATTAATTATATATACACATTTTTAGAAGTTATAGATATATAAAAGGCTCAGATATTTTATTAGCATCCTTTTTTCTTTCTGGTAAGAGAAAATAAGCCAGATTGGAGATTAAAAAGGAAACTTCATTTGGATGCCATTCCTTTGTTAATTGTTAGCATGTAGGAAATAAGAGGAATATTTTAATATCGATTGGCCAAGCAGAAATTCTCCTGAGAATAATAGAATGTTTTCAATGACATGTTATTTATCGAATGTAACTGTTCCACAGGAGCAATCTAGTCAGTATAATTAAATGATCCTGTATAAGAGAACTGGAATCTGAAATAAAATAGAAGTGGTAAGTTTACAGGCACATTTTGTTTCATTGCACTTAGCTTTATTGTGCTTCACAGATGCTGCATTTTTTACAAATTGAAGGCTTGCGACAAAGATGCCTTAAGCAAATATATTGGCACCATTTTTCCAACAGTGTGTGCTCATTTCATGTCTCTGAGGCACATTTTGGTAATTCTCAGAATATAACAAATTTTTAAAATACTACTGGATCTGTTATGGTGATCTATGATCAGTGATCTTTGAACTTATTATTGTAATTGTATTGGGGTGCCACAGAACACACCATATAAGAGCAAACTGAATTAATAAAGGTTCTATGTATGTATTTTTTTTGAGATATGGTCCAAGATGAGATGGTGTGTGTGTTCTGATTTCTCTATCCACTGACCATTTCCCCATCTTCCTCACTTTCCTTGAGCCTTCCTATTCTCTGAGACACAATGAAATTAAAATTAGGCCAATTAATAGCCCTACTATGTATGGGCTCTAAGTGTTTAAGTGAAAGGAAGAGTTGTGTGTCTCTCATTTGAAATTAAAAGCTAGAAATGATTAAGCTTAGTGGGAAAGGTCGGTCAAAAGCTGAGAAAGCTTAAAAACTTGGCCTCTTGTGCCAGTTAGCCACATTGTGAATGCAAAGGAAAAGTTATTTCATAAATTAAAAGTGCTACTCCAGTGCACACACAAATGATAGGAAAGTAAAACAACCTGATGTGAAGAAAGTTTGAGTGGTCTGGATAGATCAAACTAGCCACAATATTCCCTTAAGACAAAGCCTAATCTGGAGCAAGGCCCTAACTCTCTTCCATTCTCTGGAGTTTGAGAGAGGGGAGGAAGCTGCAGAAGAAAAGTCTGAAGCTAATAGAAGTGGATTCATGAAGTTTAAGGGGGAAAAAAGCCATCTCCATAACATAAACGTGCAAGGTGAAGCAGCAAGTGCTGATGCAGAAGGTGCTGCAGCTAGTTATCCAGAAAGTCTAGCTAAGATATTTGATGAGGGTGGCTACACTAAAGAAACAGATTTCCAAGGTAGATAACACAGTCTTCTATTAGAAGATGCCATCTAGAACTTCCATGGCTGAAAAAGAGAGGTCAATGCCAAGATTCAAGGTTTCAAAGATTGGGCTGACTTTCTTGTTAGGTGCTAAGGTAGCTCATGACTTTAAGTTGAAGCCAGTGTTTATTGACCATTCTGAAAACCCTTGTTCACTTAAGAATTCTGTTAAATTTACTCTGTCTGTACTCAAGAAATGGAATAACAATGCCTCAATAACAGCATATGTTTATGGAAGCATAAACTATGTTTACAGCATAGTTTAGCGAGTATTTTAAGCCCATGGTTGAGACCTACTGCTCAGGGATAAAAAAGACTTCTTTCTACACATTACTGCTCATTGAGAATGCACCTGGTCACTCAAGAGTTCTGATAGAGATATATAAGGAGATCAATGTTGTTTTCTTGCCTGTTAACACAACTTTCATTCTAAAGCTCATGGATCAAGGAGTAAAGTTGAGGTTTTCATCGTATTATATAAGAAATAAATTTCATAAGATTATAGCTGTCATTGACAGTTATGCCTCTGATGGATCTGGGCAAAGTGAACTAAAAATCTTCTGGAAGTGATTCACCATTCTAGATTCCAATAGCAATATTTTTGATTCACGGAAGGAGGTAAAAATATCAACATTAATAGAAGCTTGGAAGAAGTTGATTTCTTCCTTCATGAATGACTCTGAGAGGTTCAAGAGAGGTTTAAGCCTTCAGTGGATGAAGGAATTGCAAATGTGGTAGACATAGTGAGAACTAGAATTAGAGGTGCAGCCTGAAGATGTGAGTGAATTGCTGTAATCTTATGATAAACTTGAACAGATGAGGAATTGCTTTTTATGGAAGAGCAAAGAAAGTGGTTTCTTGATATGAAACCTACTCCTAATGAAGATGCTGTGAACATTGTTGAAATAGCAACAGATAATTTAGAATATTTTATATACTTCACAGCAAGGATTGAGAAGATTGACTCCAATTTTGAAAAAAAAAAAAAAAAAAAAAAACTTTGTTGGCTACAATACTATCAAACAGCATCACTAGCTACAGATAAAAATTTAATGAAAGCAAGAAGCATTCAATGAAGCACAATTCATTGTTGTCTTATTTTAAGAAACTGACACAGCCATCCCAACTTCAGCAACCACCCTCCTAATCAGTGAGCAGTCACTGATAGTGAGGCAAGACCCTCTATCAGTATAAAGATTAAGACTTGTAGGCCGGGCGCGGTGGCTCAAGCCTGTAATCCCAGCACTTTGGGAGGCCGAGGCGGGCGGATCACAAGGTCAGGAGATCGAGACCACAGTGAAACCCCGTCTCTACTAAAAATACAAAAAATTAGCCGGGCGCGGTGGCGGGCGCCTGTAGTCCCAGCTACTCAGGAGGCTGAGGCAGGAGAATGGCGGGAACCCGGGAGGCGGAGCTTGCAGTGAGCCGAGATCGCGCCACTGCACTCCAGCCTGGGCAACAGTGTGAGACTCCGTCTCAAAAACAAACAAACAAACAAACAAACAAAAAACAAAAAAAACAAGACTTGCTGAAGGTTCAGATGATTGCCAGTATTTTTTTAGCCATAAAATATTTTAATTAAGGTATGGACATTGTTTTTCAGACATAATGCTATTGCAGACTGAATGGAGTGAGTATAGTACAGTGTAAAAATAACATTTATATGCACTGGGAAACCTAAAACCCTATGTGACTCGCTTTGTTGCAACATTTGCTGTATTACTGTGACCTGGAAGAGAACTCACGCTATGTCTGAAATATGCTTGTATTAAAACAAGTGTATTGCTTTGAGAAACAGAAACTCTATAATCTATCTACCAAGAATCTTTGCAGGTAATAAAGAAGGAAGTTATTGACTTATTTCAAACTTAAAGTCGGAGGAGTCTAAATGGAGACTGAAGTTACATCTAACATGACAAGTGTGAACCACTTTGATTTGGTTTGCCCAGAGGAAACATTACTCCTGCTACTTTCATAAAGACTGATTGCTTTTGACAGAAATCTGTCTGTGCAGAGTTGGATGAGTATGATACTGAGAAGTCATAAAACCATTAGAAAAGACTGGGCTCAGAGGAACTCCTCATAAAAATGTTCACACAGAAGGAATAAGACAGTGAAAAAGAGGCTGTATTTGCTATATATCTACGTTTTGAATTATGACACACATAGGGAATATTTCCAGAGCTTGGTTTCCGTAATGCCAATGAACTAATTCTTCTGAGATATCATAAACTAAATAGTGGGAAAGCAAGCCAAAGAAATACTGCCTGATTTATTTATTTTGCAGACTGCACTTAGATTTTAGAAAAGAGCCTCTCATCTTTGATTCTTGTATGACTTGAAGAAAAAGCTACACTGTATAAAGGTGTTTGCATGTGGGTTCTCTGGCAAGCAGACGATGGGCGACAGAGATTAGCTGCAAGAGTTTTACTGGGGTATGCTTTGGGGGTCAACATTTCTGGAGGGCAAAGGACAAGAGCAGAATTGGATTCAGGGAGAAAGTCAAACTACTATACAGAGTCAACTACAGCCTTGGCCAACCCAAGGAAGGAGCTGCAGAATTGTAATTGCATGTCACAGTTTTTCTGAGCTGGGGTAAAATGTCCAGGAGTTTACACTCAGGCATCAGTCAGTATATGCGCTACACTGAAATTGATGTGACTATGTGCAAGACAGCCTTCTGTAGATAAGGTCATTTCTAAAGTGGCTAGCAACTGTACATCCCTCTTTACTCCTTCATCCCTACATCACTCCAAAAAGCCAAAACATTAAGTTCTACCTTCAAGGGAGATCTGTGTGGCACATAGTCTTATAACAAGCCTATATATTGGATTGGATTTTTTTCTTAGAGTATAAACTCCTTGCTTAACAGAATATAGCACATTTTAAATACATATACACATATATTAAATTATTACAATATCATTCATTGTTTTCAAATGAAACAGCCAGCTACATTATTACCTCAAAGTTGAAAAAATCTAGAGGTTGTTTTTTTCCACCCCTGTACCCAGAGATATAACTCATATTTTCCTGTTGAATTTGTTTCCCAAGTAGAAACAGAAGTCTTAAATATGATGAGCTTTAGATTTTTTTCTTTTAGTTCTTATAAACACCCAAAAAGCAGTTATTATTGCCCATATTTTACAGCCAAGAATATTTCAGAAAAACAAAAAATAAATTCAGTTTCCTTTAGCTAGCAAATAAGAGTACATGGATTTGAATTTAGAGTATGAATGTGCCATCTGTTTGTAATTTTTGTGCAGGTGGGAGATGCTGCTATAACTAGTGTAGCATTATTAATTATTCTAGCTGCATGATAGATTGGAGTACAGAGATAGAAAGATGAGCTGGACATAATTTAGAATTCACTCTGAATTATTTTCATGATGGGGATTAAGGGCCATATCATACAAATACACACTTGAAGATTATCATTGCATAGAAACTCAGACTTTACATATATTTGATTAGAAAAATAAAAACCTAAGTTTCAGAGAATTGTCAGTGGGTTCCCTCAATGTCTCCCTTACTCTGTGGCAGGCTAGTCTGACATGAGATCTATCAGAAGGAAAAACATACTTCAGATAACTCATGAAAGTCATACCATGAAGTCATGAGAATTACAGTATATAGTGTGGCCAGAGCTGTGAATTCCACTAATTATTTTGAAACCTGCAGATGTTCATTTCAAAATAAATCTATAAACCATCCAACATCTCTACTTATCTTTATCATTCTCCTGCTGCTAAAATTGAGGAAAACTCTACTCCCTCCTAGGTTCTCAAGGGAATATATGCCACTTGAGCTTTTGGGACTCTGTTGCCTCTATTTCTGGCATTCTTACATCCTTCTTTACTGCATCTATTGCAATTAGTTCTCAAACTTGCTGAAGAATTTATCATTGCAACATAAAGAGAAATGAAAAAGAAAATATATTTGTTTCCTACTATGTCTGTTTTCCTACAATCTCTTCACATCCCAATATTCTATGTGAGGGTGGTGGATCGGGAGAGAAAAGGACAACATATATATCCATTAAACTCATTCATTAATGAGTTATTTTGTTACTTAGTCATGTAAATCATGCACTATACAAAACATACACTATATTTCCTAATACTTTTTACTTAATTACTCTTAAAAAGTCATAATTAGTTCTTTAAAATATAAAACTAAAATATGACAAATGATGCCATCTTTGCTATTGAGATGGTTTGGCTGTGTTCTCACCCAAATCTCATCTTGAATTGTAGCTCCCCTAATTCCCATGTGTTGTGGGTGGGACCTGGCGGGAGATAATTGAATCACGGGGGGGGTTTCTCCCATACTGTTCTCTTGGTAGTGAATAAGTATCATGAGCTCTTATGGTTTTATAAGAGGTTTTCCCTTTGCTTGGATCTCATGCTCTCTTGACTGCTGCCATGTAAGACATGCCTTTCACTTTCTGCCATGATTGTGAGGTCTCCCTAGTCATGTGGAACTGTGAGTCTGATAAACCTCTTTTTCTCTATAAATTACCCTGTTTCAGGTATGTCTTTATCAGCAGTACAAAAATGGACTAATATAGCTATATTCAGTTACTAAATGTGTTCTGTGAACGAAGTTGGATGTTGAATGCAGATGCTGATGTGGTGCCACATGCCAGTTAGACACAATTATGTATGTGTGGAGATATCTATCTATCTATCTATATATCATATATATATATATCTCATATATATATATATATATCTCATATATATATATATATATATCTCATATATATATATATGGGTACTTGTTTAGAAATATTTTATAAAAGCATGGCCTGTCAGTGCACACCATAACTTTCAGAGACATGATGAAAAAACATTACCACTAGAGTGTCACACTACAAATTTGATTTTTTGAATTCTCTATAAAAATGTCAATTTCCCACACATAGCATATATGTGTGTCTACATGTAATGGCAAGCTTCATAAACAATGAGCATGCCAATACATGAAGATTTTGATGCAATTGTTTGCTCTAAAACTTCATCAATATTATGTGGTTGCGGGTAACTTTTAAAAATGCCTTTTTGGATCTCACACGATTTGAAACAGGAAACAAAATCTATTTAAAGAAGTCTTGAAGTAGAGGTGTATGCTTAATATTAAACATTGTTTGAAACTAGAAAATCTGTGCTTAACACACTAAATTAAAAAAGAAGAAAGCAAGCAAAATAGTCGGATGTTGAATGCAGATGCCAACGTAGTGCCACATGCCGGTTAGATAGCAAATGGCACTGTCTAAAAAAAGCAAGAAGGAAAGCAAGAAAGCAGGCAGGATAGAATGAAGGAATGAAAGAAGAGAGAGAGAGAGGGAGAGAGAGAAAGAGAAGGAAGGAAGGAAGGAAGGAAGGAAGGAAGGAAGGAAGGAAGGAAGGAAGGAAGGAAGGAAAAAAGGAAGGAAGGGAGGGAGGGAGGGAGGGAGGGAGGGAAGGGCAAGCAAGTAAGCCTGGGCTTGAGTATAAATAAGGTAGAATAAGCACTGAAAGGATAAAGACACAGGGAATTCCTTTTGCTTTTCAAGAAAATATGCAAATAAAAAACAAACAAAACATTTTATCAATGGAGTACTTTTCTAAAATGTGATTGTGTAGGCATAGAACAGTTGGTTGGTTTTTCATTAAACAATACCAAATAAAGATAAATATAAATATATATATATAACTATTTTTATGCTAAGTTAAACTTAATTAATTCACTTTTCTGTTATCCTATAACACTTTCTACATGCCAGTCACAACATTTTCGCATTGCATTGTACGTAATTATTTGCATTTATACCTCCACTATCTATTGTAAGTTCTAAAGGGCAGAAAATGTGCCTTGTTCACATTAATGCTTTAGTGTAGCACTGAATTTGCCTCTCAGTAAATGTTAACTAAATTTAAAAATTAGTATTGCTTTTCCCAAATACATCAGTTCATAACATTACAAAATAATTATGCTATAAGTTTGATTTAACTCAACCATACATGCTTTCATGCATCAGTTCATTCATTTATTCACCCACATTTATTTTTGACTTTATATTGAACAACATTTTTAGCGCTGAGTCTCTAATTAAGGACAAGAGTAATGTGTTCTTTGATCTTATGTCACTTGAACCAAGGTGAAAAAGTAGATATTAAACAATAATTGCCTTTTAAAAAGTATTACAGTGATAACCTTAAGTAATGAAGTAAATATGCGTTGCACAATAAGAGCATACAGCAGGACTTTTAACCCGGCCTCCTGAAAATTACATTCTAATGGGAAAGACAAATGTCAACCAAAAAATTAAGTTATGAAAATAAACAACTTCATATTTTAATGGGAATTATGAAAAAGTAAAGTATGAGGGCACATAAATATAGGTACTTAAATCCAATATTGTGGGTTCAAAAAGAAAATGACATTCAACTGCATCCATAACTCTTAAACTTCAGCTTTCACACTGTCAGGAAGTTTGGAATCCCAATGGTGACTTTCACATTACTTGTATTAAATACAAGTCATGACAAAATGATTATATTTTTTCCCATTAGTTTACAATATTTGTAAATACAGGAAATGACAATAGATACAGTACCTCTTGATGTTAGTAACATTCTTGAGATTATTTGATGTTAGCAACATTATTGAGATTATTTTTAGTAATTAAGACAAAAAAAATGTTTTCTATATGATGGCTTAATAACTTAGATTCAGGGATGACCAAATAATCTTTCTCAAGTTGAATGTCAAACTAGGGAGGCTCTGATGGCATGAAGCAGCTTTCTATAACAATTTGCCATGGGTGCAATATTGCCAGACATTTTTGTAACGTCTTGGGTGATGGTAAATTTTCTCTTTTAAGTTTTAGGGAATCCTACTAACTAGGACTACTCTCTCCATTTCATAGCTGAGGAAACTGAGTTTCATACAGATTAGATCATTTGCCCAAGTCAATAGTTACTAAGTGATGCAGCTAGAATTTGAATGCAGACAACCTAAATAGGTATATACTATATTTCTAGGCAGTCAAAAATGTTGTAAAGAAAATTTAATGCTGGTAAAGGGAAGGGGGGTATACTTGTTTCTGGAGGACATGGAGAGTGGTATTGAAATGGGGTACTCAGTGAAGTCATCCTTGCAAAAGATGTCTTTTTGAATGGAAGAGTGAGTCACACAGAGAGTTACAGAAAGAGTGCTCCAGGCAGAGGTAACAACAAGTACAAAATCCATTTGAAGGTTTGGTAAGGGTAGCTGTGTTGAAGAACAGCAAGAAGCCCAGTGTGACTGGAGTGGAGTGATGGAAATGATGTTGGAGACAGCAGGCGGAGCCAAGTCATGTGGAGATATGAAGGCTACAAAAAAGGAGTTTGGATTCTGTTCTGATATAATGAGCATCCACTGAAAGGTCTCAGTGGTATAATGGTGTCATCTAATTTGCATTTTTAAAATATCACTGTTGCTGTAGTGCAGAAATTGACTGTAAGACGGTAGTACAGGTCAAAAAGAAAGAAACTATTAACATAATCTAGGGGAGAAATGATTGTGGTTTAGAACAGGTGAGGAGTACCTGTCTTTGGAATATGTTTCAGAGGGATTTACTGATAATGCAAGAATCAGAAGTCGTCCTAGGAAGCAGATATTTAAGATGACACTTTGGAATTTGCTAATTTGCTGGCGAAATGGTATTCCTACTGTACAAGAATTCAGAGTAAGTCATGATTCATTTGAAGCCTTCACCTGAGATGAACTGATATGGTATATGGGGGAATCGGGAGCCTGGTTTAATGCCATATCTGTATAATTTCAGATTTACAGGTGAACATTAATTCATAAAACTTACAGAGTTGATTGGTTGCTAAATATAATAAAGGTGTTGGAAAAAAATGAAGCTCAGAACCAGCAATATCAATTCAGAGGTAAAGAGTAAAAGCCAAAGACCTCTATTAGCACATTTAAAGAAGCTTCATATCCACAGACAATGACAGACTGTACTCAAAATCATGCTCAAGACGTAATTACAGTCTGCTCTCTCTCTCTCTCTTTTTCTCTTTCTTCTTCTCCCCCTCCCCCTCCCCCTCCCCCTCCCCCTCCTTCTCCTTCTCCTTCTCCTTCTCCTTCTCCTTCTCCTTCTCCTTCTCCTTCTCCTTCTCCTTCTCCTTCTCCTTCTCCTTCTCCTTCTTCTTCTTCGTTGTTGTTTGCTTTGTTTTTCAAGACAGGGCCTCATTTCCATTTCCCAGGCTGGAGTGCAGTAGCACAACCACAGCTCACTGCAGCCTTGACTTTCCTAGCTCAGGTGATCCTCTCACCTCCTGAGTAGCTGCGACTACAGGTATGCACCATCACGCCTGGCTAATTTGTGTATTGTTTTCTACAGACAGAGATTTGCCATGTTGCTCAGGCTGGTCTCAAACTCTTGGGCTCAAGAAATCCACCTGCCTCAGCCTCCCAAAGTGGTGAGATTACAGGTGAGCCACCACCCCTGGTCTCAAGACATAATTACAAAGAAAGATGCAATCAACTCCCTGACAAGTCTTCCACACCAGTACTGGCAGGGAAGGAGAGCTGGTCTGGGCACATGTGTTTAGAAACACTTCAAAAAAACATACTGATTCTCTGGAACTTCTAGACTGAAAACTTCACTTTCTTTTCATTTTTAGATGAGAACAGTATCCCTCACCTGGAGATCAGGTAATGACTTCATCTGAATTAGATACCTTACCATCTTGTAAGCAAGATGATAGATGTCCTCTGTACCTACATCCCTGCATTGTTTTTGTACCAATAACTAAAGTCAAGTTGTAGCATGTTCTAACTGTCCCTGCTATGAGTAGAAAAGGATTATTCACCAAAAAGAACAGCAGAATATGCCTTAAAGGTATTGGCAGCACCAGGAGGACATGACTGAGAATAGATCTTGATTATGCTGGAAGGTGTTGAAGGGAGAAAAATACATCTTAACAGGAGTTTAGTGGTACGGAGATACTTTGTCATAATTGTGGCCAGGACACCTGGAGTTGATTCTAAGGTACTGCTGGATTATTCCCCAAAGCTTGTAAAAAACAGTGACCTATAATAAACAAGGTTTAGGTAGTGAAAATGCTTGGACAGGGATTTGAAGTTAAAGGCACAAAGAAGTGAGCATTTTAGCATGGATTTCTTATGTATGACCAGAGAAACCATCTATTAGTTCTGTCCCTCAGGACGGCCTAAGTAACACTCCCAATTCTGAAGCAATATAGAAAGGTGCAACAAGAGGTGCTCTGATATCATCAAGAAGTTCAGTGATGGCTCTCCTCACCAGGTCAGAGGGTAGTGAACGTTGCTATGAAACTTGTGTTCCTTAGTGTCAATGTGAGTGGAAGAATTCTGGCTTCAGAATCCAGCTGGAAATACTCAAATATCAGAGGCAGATGGATGAAATGTATCATAGCAATCAGCAAAAAACAACGTCACATAAGCTGCTATAAAGTGCAAAGATCTATGGGGATGGCTAACCAACCATGGTGTTCCCAAAGCAAAGACAGAAAGGCAGCCAAGAAGGCTATTGCTGGATTTATATAATCTAAAAACGTTAAAATCAAGTAAACCAAAGCCTCATCTTGTGTTCTTTCCTGTGATTAATACATATTTGAAGTATGAGTTGCTTTTTTATTCCTGCAGTGATTTGGCCAATATTAATAGCTGCGGGCATTGACTATTCTGACTTTGTCCAGAAAATTCCACATAACATCAATTCCAACCAAGAAGTTCATGTCATGGCAAAGTTAGGTGCAATCATATGCATAGGACCACTGGATCTGTTGGCGCAAATATATAGTACCACCCAGAACTGCTGACCTAGTAGAATGCTGGAAAAGCCTCCTAAAGATACAACTAAGGACAAATTTGGGAAATAAGTTTTTTAGGGCCGCAGAAGGAATTACCATTGTATGGTACATTTTTCTTGATAAAAAGGCTAGATGGAAATGACAAATCAAGGGTTCAGGGTTGGAATGGCCTCTCTCATCATCATCTTGACTAACCCATTTGGGAAAGGCATACTGTTGTCCTTGCAAAGCTAGGCTCTGCTGCACTAGAGATCCTGGTTTTCTGAAGACCGAGGTGATGTTTTCACTGAGACAACATAGTAAGGGTCCCATTAAACCAATATTTATGGTTAATCGGTAGAAATTATTCACACTTTCTGCCAACAAATCACAAAGTACAGAAAGAAGTCACTACACCTATGAAAATAGCTAAAACTTGATGAAAAAGATGAGAGAGCTTGCTCTACTAGGTATCAAGACTATATGTAAAATCACTATAATTGAGACAGTGTGCTATTGCTGCAAGACCAGACTAATAAACCAATACAATAGAATAGAGAACCCAGAAACAAACCCTCACACACATGTATATGGGATTTATGATAATATGTATTGCGAGTGAATGGGAAAAAATATACATTTATATAGAATAAAACAAATTATACTCCTACCCCACTCCATACACAAAAATCATTTCAGATGATAAACCTATTACAAATAACAAAACAATAAATCTTTAAAAAGCAGGTCCTTCATGACCTGAGGAAGTAGGCTAGTTTTTAAGCAAGGCCAAGAGAATACTAACACTTACAAAATGATGGATAAATTTGATAATCTTAAAATTGAAATCTATGTGTCAAAAGATACCTTGCAGGAATTGAAATGGAAGCTCCAGAATGGGAGAAATGTTTGAAACACATATAACAAAAGGGGATCATTTCTATAATAAACAAAGAACTCCCACAGATAAAAAAGAACATTCAAGAAGAAAACACATTGGCACGCCAATAGATAAATAGATAAGAAACTCAAATAGGCATTTTGGAAAAGATGAAATTCAAAATAGTAAGTAAATATATGAAAAGATTCTCAATGTCATTAGCAAAATGCTAATCACGATCATAATGTGATATCACTAAAACTGTAACAGGTGGCTCAAATTAGAAAGATTGACATACCAAACACACAGATAGGAACCATGACCAACTCTCACATACAATTCTTGAAATAGTTACTGTGGAAAACAATTTTGCATTTCCAGCAAAATTGAATAGACACATGTTCATAACATAGAGAAACTCAGGCACATGAGTGCCAGGAGAAATGATATAAACATATTCACAGCAGCACTGAAGATAACATCCTTGAACTGGAGAGCGCTCAAATACTCATCAATATGAGAATGTGAAAATGAACTGTGGCATAGACACAAACAGCAAATAAATGAATAAACAGGTAGGAATGTGGCTGAATAGTAAAAAGTTAAGTATGAATGAAAGAAGACAGATACTAATGCACATACACTCTACAATTCTGTTTATAGATTTCGAAAAAAGACTAAACTATAATGTTTATAAATGCTTACTTAGATGGTAAATCTGCAACAACAAAAGAAAATCCCAGAAAATTAGCATAGTAGTTAACTCTAGGTGGAGGAAAGCAATTGTGTCTGAGAAGGAGCATGAAGAAGGATTTTCCAATGATGCATTCTATATCTGATTTGGACTTACGTTTATGTTTACTTTATAATAATATACTAAATTGTACATTTATCTTTAAATCACTTTATGTATATTACATTTTTTTTTCTTAAAGTTTAAAGGACAAGAGTTGGTCTTAATAAAAATCTCTGGTTATAGGTGGACTTCTTTCTGTAAAACCAAGTTGGTTGCCAAGTTTATTCCTCAGGTAGGCAGTAAAGTCCATGTAAGTAATTGTAGTGAGTTATAATATTTGTAGAGAAGGAAAACTGAACTGAACTAAAGTGAATAGGTCATGAATTTTCATCAGTATATAAAACAGAAGTGCAATTTGTATAAAGTAGGATCTCATAAATAAGTAATGTAGCATTAAAATATACAGCTAGATAGATGTAGCAGCGGTTTGTGAGGCAAAATTACTTGGTATTTCTTCTTGGATATATATTAAATAATTTAAATGGAGTATATAATTTAAATGGGGAAATGGAAAACACAATTTCAAATACATGACCAAACAGGCTAGTAGCATGTCTGTTATACTTTTCTTCGATGTAGTTTTTACACCTGGGAAACGCCTTCTTTATATTTACCTGTCCATGAGTGGGTAAAGAGATGCTCTATTTTTTCCAGTACCAACTATAAATTTCAATTGTTCTTTGCATTCACACTGCTGTGTGTGTGTTGGGGTGGGGGGCGGTGATAATAATTTTGTTCTTTTTTTTATTTCAACTTTAATTTAGATTCATGCATGGATGGTACATGTGTAGGTTTCATAGAAAGGCATATCATGTGATGCTGACATCTGGGGTACTAATAATTCTATCGCCCATGTAGTGAGCATAGTTCCCAATAGGTAGTTTTTTTCAGTTTTCAACCCTTGTGCCCCTCCCCTAGTCCCTTCTCTAGTAGTCCCTAGTGTTTATTGTTCCCAGCTTTATGTCTCTGTGTACCCAATGTTTCAGTCCCACTTACATCTGAGAATATGTGGTATTCAGTTTTCTGTCCCTGTATTAATGTACTTAAAATAATGGTCTCCAGCTGTATTCATGTTGCTGCAAATGACATTATTTCATTTTTTATGACTGTGTAGTGCTCCATGCTGTATATGTACCATATTTTCTTTATCAAATCCACCATTGTTGGGCATCTAGGTTCATCCATAAATTTGCTATTGTGAATACTGCTGTCATGAAAATACAAGTACATGTGTCTTTTTGGTAGAATGATGTATTTTCCTTTGGGTATTATCCAGCTATAAGAATGCTGGTTCAAGTGATAGTTCTGTTTTTAGTTCAGGCACTGCAGAAAGCAGTTTGGAGATTTCCACATTCACATTTCCACCAACAGTGTATATGCATTCTCTTTTTTCCACACCTTTGCAAACATCTGTTATCTTTTGACTTTTTAATAATAGTTATTTTGACTGGTGTGAGATGGTATCTCATTCTGGTTTTGATATGCATTTCTTGATGATTTATGATGTGGATCATTTTTTCATTTGTTTGTTGGCTGCTTGTATGTCTTCTTTTGAGAAGTGTCTGTTCATATCTTTGGCCAAATTTTTAATGGGCTTATTTCTTTTTTGTGTGTTGAATTAAGTGCTTTATAGAATCAGGATATTAGACACTTAAAAGCTGCATAGGTAGCAAATATTTTCTCCCATTCTGTAGGTTGTCTGTTTACTCTGTTGATGGTTTATTTTGCTTTGCAGAAGCTCCTTAATTACGTCCCACTTATTAATTTTTGATTCTGTGGCAATTGTTTCCAAGACTTAGTCATAACTTCTTTGCCAAGGCTGATGTCCAGAATGATATTTCCTAGGTTTTCTTCCAGGATTTTTATAGTTTTGCATCTTACATAAGTGATTAGTGCATCTTGAGATACTTTTTACATACATTGAAAGATAGGAGTGCAGTTTTATTCTTTTGCATATGGATAGCCAGTTACCCCAACATTTATTGAATAGGAAGTCCTTTTCTGATTGCTTATTTTTGTTGACTTTACAGATAATCAAATGGTTTAATTCTGGGGTCTCCATTCTGTTCCATTAACCTATGTGTCTGTCTATGTGTAGCCTATACTACTGTAGGCTTGTAGTATAGTTTCAAGTAGGATAATGTGATGCCTTTGGCTTTGTTCTTTTTGCTTAAGATTGCTTTGGCTATTCAGGTTCTTTTTTGTTTCCATATAAATTTCAGGATAGTTTTTTTTTTTTTTTTTTTTTTTCTAATTCAGTTAAATGGTACTGATAGTCTGATAGGAGTAGCATTGAATCTATAGATTGCTGTGGGCAGTATCCAATCCATGAGCGTGGAATGCTTTTCCATTTGTTTGTGTCATCTGTGATTTCTTTCAGCAGTGTTTTGTAGGTCTCCTTGTAGAGATCTTCCACTTCCAAATTTACATGCATTCCTAGGTATTTTATTTTCATTTGCGACTATTGTAAATGTAATTGCATACTTGATTCAGCTCTCAGCTTGACTGTTATTTGTGCATAGAAATGCCACTGATTTTTTTTTTTTTTACCTTGATTTTTGTATCCTAAAACTTTACTGAGGTTATCAGTTTCAGTAGCCTTTTGGTGGAGTCTTTAGTTTTCTAGGTATAGAATAATAATTGCAGCGAGGAGAGATACTTTGATTTCTTCTGTTCCTACTTGGATGTCTTCTATTTCTTTCTTTGCCTGATTTCTCTAACTAGGATTTCTGGTAGTATATTAAATAGGAGGGGTTAGAGTAGGCATCCTTCTCTTGTTCTAGTTCTCAAGGTGAATGCTTTCAGCATTTTCATGTTCAGTATGATGTTGGCTGTGGATCTGCCATAGATGGATCTGATTATTTTGAGGTATGTTCTTTCAATGCCCAGTTTCTTGTGGGTTTTTTTTTTTTATCATGAGGGAATGCTGGATTTTAACAAAAGCTTTTTCTGAATCTATTGTGATGATTTTTTTTTTTTTTTTTGAGACACAGTCTCACTCTGTCATCCAGACTGGAGTGCAGTGGCACAGCCTCGGCTCACTGCAAGCTCCACCTCCTGGGTTCAAGCGATCTCCGGCCTCAGCCTCCCAAGTAGCTGGCACTACAGGTGCCCGCCACCACGCCCAGCTAATTTTTGTATTTTTAGTAGAGATGGAGTTTCATCATATTGACCAGGTTGGTCTCAAACTCCTGTCCTTGTGATCCACTCTCCTCGGCCTCCCAAAGTGCTGGGATTATAGGTGTGAGCCACCGTGCCCAGCTTTGTCATTTTGAGATAACTTTTTAGTGTGCTGCAAGATTCAGTTAGGTACTATTTTGTCGAAGATTTTTACGTCTCTGTTCATCAGTGGTATTGGCCTGTAGTTTTCCATTTTAACTGTGCATTTGCCAGATTTTAGTATCAGAATAAAGCTGGGCTCACAGAGCAAGTTAGGGTGGAGTCCCTCCTCCTTGAAGTTTTGGAATAGTTTCAGTAGGATTGGTGCCATCTCTGTATATCTGGTAGAATTTGGCTGTGATTCCATCCTTTCAAGGGCATTTTTTGTTTGGTAGATTTTTCATTACTAATTTAATTTCAGAACTCATTATTTTTCTGTTCAGGCTTTTGATTTCTTCTTGATTCAATCATGGGAGCTTGTGTGTTTCCAGGAATTTATCCATTTCATCTACATTTTCTAGTTTGTGTGCATAGATATGCTCATAATAACATCTGAGGATCTTTTGTATTTCTGTGAGGTTAATTGTAATGCCATCTTTGTCATTTCTGCTTGTTCTTAATTGGATTTTCTCTCTTTTTATTTGTTAATCTAGCTATAGGTCTATAACTCTTGTTCATCTTTTTGAAGAACCAACTTTTGGTTCATTGATCCTTTATATAGATTTTGGGGCCTCAATTTAATTCAGTTCTTTCTGATGCTAGTTATTTGTTCTCTTTTGCTAGATAAAAGGGTTTTGTTTGTTTGTTTTTCCCTAGATCTTCCAGGCATGATGATAGAGTGTTAATTTGAGTTATTTCTATCTTTCTGATATATGTATTTAGCACTATAGACTTTCCTCTTAATGCTACTTTTGCTGCATCACTGAGATTCTGGTGTTGTAACACTGCTTTTTAAATCAACTGTATTGATATGGTTTGGCTGTGTCCCCACCCAAATCTCATCTTGATTGTAGTTCCCATAATCCCTACATGTCATGGAAGGGACCTGGTTGGAGGTAATTGAATCATGGGAGCAGTTACCTCTATGCTGTTCTCGTAGTAGTGATTGAGTTTTCACAAGATCTAATGTTTTGTAAGCATCTTGTCTCTCCCTTCACTCTGCATTTCTCTTCTCCTGCCATAATGTAAAGAAGGATGTATGTGCTTCCCCTTCCACCATGATTATAAGTTTCCTGAGGCTTCCCCAGACATGTTGAACTGTGAGTCAATTACATCTCTTTCCTTTGTAAATTTCCCAGTCTCCAGTATGTCTTTATTAGCAATGTGAGAACAGACTAGTACATTGGTACCACAGAAAGTAGGGTTGCTGTAAAGATGCCTGAAAATGTGTAGGCAAATTTGGAACTGGGTAACAGGCAAAGATTGGAACAGTTTGGGGGGCTCAGAAGAAGACAGAAAAATGTGGGAAAGTTTGGAACTTCCTAAACACTTGGAGGGCTAGGAAGACAGAAAAAAGTGGGAAAGTTTGGAACTCCCTAGAAACTTGTTGAATGGCTTTGATCAAAATGCTGGTAGTGATACGTACAATGAAGTCCAGCTGATGTGGTCTCAGATGAAGATGGGGAACTTGTTGGGAAATAGAGTAAATGTCGCTCTTGCTATGCAAGGAGACTGGCCGCATTTTGTCCCTACCCCAGATGCCTGTGGAACTTTAAACTTGGAAGAGATGATTTAAGGTATCCTGTGGAAATTTCTAAGTGCCAAAAGGTTCAAGAGAAAACAGAGCATTAAAGTCTGGAAAATTTGCAGCCTGATGATGTGATAGAAAATAAAGCCTCATTTTCTGGGGAGAAATTCATGCTTGCTGCAGAAATTTGCATAGATAACAAGGAACCAAATGCTAATCACCAAGACATTGGGGAAAATGTCTCCAGGGCATATCAGAGACCTTCATAGCATCCCTTCCATCACAGGCCCAGAGGCCTAGGAGAGAAATGGTTTTATGGGTCGGGTCCAGGGCCCACCTGCTCTATGCAGCCTCAGGACATAGTTCCCCATGTCCTGCCTGCTTCATCTCCAGCCATGGCTAAAATGGCCCAATGTATAGCTCCAGGTGTTGCTTCAGAGGGTGCAAGCCCTACGCTTTGGCCGCTTACATGTGGTGTTGGTCCTGTGGGTGCACAGAAATCAAGAATTGAGGTTTGGAAACCTCCACCTAGATTTCAGAGGAAATATGGAAATGCCTGGATGTCCAGGCAGGAGTTTGCTATAGGAGTGGTGCCCTCATGGAGAGCCTCTGCTATGGTAGTGCAGAAAGGAAACATATGGTCAGAGCCCCCAAACAGAGTCCCCACTGGGGCACTGCCTAGTGAAGCTGTGAGAAGAGGGCCACCATCCTCCAGAAATCAGAATGGTAGATCCACTTATAACTTGCACCATGTGCCTAGAAAAGCCACAGGCACCCAATGGCAGCCCATGAAAGCAGTTAGGAGGGGGGCTGTACCCTCCAAAGTCACAGGGTCAAAGCTTCCCACGGCTATAGGAGTGTAACTCTTGCAACATCATGACTTGAATATGAGACATGGAATCAAAGGAGGTCATTTTGAAACTTTAAGGTTTAATGACTGTCCTCTTGGATTTTGGACTTGCAGAATTCAGAAGGAGCCCTTTCTGGGGAAGATGAAAATAAGCCTTCAATCTTAAAAATGCTAAAATTTAGATGCTTTCAGGAAATTCAAGTTGGTATTTTACAGATATATGTCTACTTGAGGTTGTAGCTTAAAGGTGTAGAAGGAAAATGAGCATCTCAATGTAAGTAAAGCTGTCAGCTTTAATGTAATTGCAATTGATCAAAAGGAATGCATAGAGTCAAAGGGCAACTTAGATGATACTTTCAAAATCCAAAGTTTAAGGAGCAAACAGATAAGGGGAAGACAGAATTAGATGTGCTTAACCATGAAAAGTAGCAGCAAGCTGGTAGTAGAATCTCAGGAAAAAAGAGAGACACAGAGAGATCCAATACCAATAGAGAAGTAAAGTGACTCAGATAAAGATAACACTTAACAGTACAGTGGTCATTTGTGACCATAAAGTGGACACAGATATCACTCATTGTATAGCTGAGATTTCACAACTATAAATATTTACACACACACACACACACAAAAAAATAATGTGTATTTTTCTAATAGCTAACATTAAGACTAAACATTGCTAAAGGGGTAGGCCTAAACAAATATTGTAAAAATATATTCATAATTTTTTCTAATCTATTTATGAGCTGCTAACTGAATATCTGAAACATGACATTTCAAAAATAGTCATAGAAATTAGGTAGATTTCTATTGTAAATATTATTATGTAGCATGTTAACATTGACATAACCAATTTTTCAAATTGTATGGGCTTTTTTTCTCTATCAGAATGAGTTACAGGGTTTGCATTATATAGTTTGGCTTAAAAAGAGAACCCATAAAATTTCCCACTTGCAGCTCACTTAAAAAAGAAGTATGACAATTTCAGGCACTGTTGAGTGTCATACTGAGCTACAAAAAGTAAGAAATCACCATAATGCTCTCCACCTTCATTTTATGTTTAGAACCCCACACAGGGAGACAACAACTATAGTAATCAGAGTCAGGCCACTGAAGTTCAGATTTATTTTGTTTAATATTAAATTGTATAGTTGAAGAAAACATCATTTTTTAAAATAGTGTATCACTACCCTTCTAAACATTGTAGTTTACTAATGATTTTAAAACTTCTTTAAGTGCTTAAGACAGAAACATTTCTACAATATGTTAGCTAAGATTTAGCATGCACGCCTCATATTGGGAATACCTTTGTGTTTTAGGTTAAATAAATTCAGCCTCTTATTTAGAACTGGAAAAACAGGTTGTAGACTTATGGTTTTATTTTTGTTACCTAGACCTCAAAGAAGTCAGTTCAGTAGAAAAATTTCTACAAGGTATTACATGGAAGTTTACTGGGAATCAGCTTACTCTATATTATACAATGCTGAGAACATTGTTTAATCTTAACAGGCAATAGAGTTGTCAAGTGTGCCTTCTGTAATGGATTTGTGCAAGCATTTATGCCCAGGGTTGCTACGAAAAATGGAGATAAATAATTTAGTCCTTAAACTTGAGAATTCTAGCCTTAGCAAACTCCTCAATGGGATACTCCCACGAAGGCTAGACACCTCTGATATTAGCTGAAAGCCTTCCTACCTAAAGCCTTCCTACCTCCACTTTCCTCCCCTCAACCTCCATCCACCCATGTCTCACATACAGAAATGCACTAAAGCATATAGTGTGACAAGTGTGCTTAAGTAAAAGACCACCTCTTTTTCTCTCATGCTGAATTATGTTAAATAAGTACAAAGAAGTTTTCCTCATGATCATGTATCTTAGATAGAATTTACTGAAATAGATCTTTATCTTCTCGATTTCTAACCCAGACTGATGATTGAATTTCACAAAATATTAGTTGAGAAAACAAATAAAAATGACAGAAACCACACTGAACTATGCATCATGATCTCCTACTTCTGATGACATCAGGTTTACAATGAGACCAGATTAATCTGTCTGGCTGTTACACATTAGCATAAATTATTCCCAGGAAATCCTTCAATTTGCTTTCAGGAATAAATACAATTCTGAGAGGCATATCCAAGTCTATTGTTGAGATTATGCCATTTTTAACTGATATATAATATATGTACATATTTATGGGGTACATGTGATATTTTGCTGGAATGTATAAAAATTAAATCAGGGAATTTGGGGAGTCCATCACTTAGCATATTTACCATTTCTGTGTAAGGACATTCCAAGTTCTCTCTTCAAGCCACTTGAAAATATACAATACATTGTTGCTAACTACAGTCACTGTATCAGTCTGTTCTAATGTTGCTAAAAAAGGCATACCTGAGACTGGAAAGAAAGAGGTTTAATTGACTCACAGTTCCACATGGCTGGGGAGGCCTCACAATCATGGCAGAATGTGAATGAGGAGCAAAGTCACACCTTACATGATGGCCTGCAGGAGAGAGCTTGTGCAGGGGAACTCCCATTTTTAAAGCCATCAGATCTTAAGAGACTTATTCACTACCATGAGAACAGTGTGGGGAAAACTGCCCCCATGATTCAATTATCTTCACCTGGCCCATCCCTTGACACATGGGAATTATAATTCAAGTGAAATTTTCCATGAGGGCACAGCCAAACCATATCATCCCATCCCCAGCCCCTCCCAAATCCCACGTCTTCACATTTCAAAACCAATCATGCTCTCTGAAAGTCCCCAAAATCTTAATTCATTTCAGCATTAACTCAACAGTCCAAGTCCAAAGTCTTATCTCAGACACAGCTAGTTCCTTCTGCCTATGAGTCTGCAAAATCAAAAGCGAGTTAGTTACTTCATAGATACAATGGGGATACAGGCATTGGGTAAATATACCCATTCCAAATGGGAGAAATTGGCCAAAACAAAAGGGCTCCAGGCCCCAGGCAAGTCCAAAATCCAATGGGGAAGTCAAATCACGAAGCTCCAAAATGATCTCCTTTGACTCCGTGTGTCACATCCGGGTCATGCTGATGCTAGAGATGGACTTCCACAGCCTTGAGCAGCTCCATCCCTATGGCTCTGCAGGGTAAAGCTACCACTCCTGGTTGTTTCCACGGGCTCATGGACTGGTGTTCAGTATATGCGACTTTCCAGGCCCAAAGTGCAAGCTGTCAGTGGATTACTATTCTAGGGGCTGGAGGACAGTGATCCCTCTCACAGCTCCACTAGGCAGTGCCCCAGTGTGGACTCTGTGTGGGGGCTCCCATCCTACATTTCCTTTCTGAACTACCCTGGCAGAGGTTCTCCATGAGGGCTCTGCCCCTGCAGCATAACTCTGCCTGGACATCCAGGCATTTCCATACATCCTCTGAAATCTAGGCAGAGGTTCCTAAACCTCAGTTATTGACTTCTCTGCACCCACAGGATCAACACCACGTGGAAGCTGCCAAGACTTGGGGCTTGTAACCTCTGTAGCCATGGCCTGAGCTATACTCTGGCCCCTTTTAGCCGTGGCTAGAGTGGCTGAGATACGGGGCACTAAGTCCTGAGGATACACACAGCAGAGGGGGCCTGGACCCAGCCCAGGAAGCCATTTTTTCCTCCTCGGCCTCTGGGCCTGTGATTGGAGGGGCTGCCATGGATGTCTCTGAGATGCTCTGGAGACATTTTCCCCATTGTCTTGGTGATTAGCATTTGGCTCCTCATTACTTATGCAAATTTCCAGGGCTAGTTTGAATTTCTCCTCAGAAAATGAGTTTTTCTTTACTACTGCATCATCAGGCTGCAAATTTGTCAAACTTTTATGTTCTGCTTTCTCTTGAACACTTTGCCACTTAGAAGTTTCTTCTGCTAGACATCCTGAATCATCTCTCTCAAGTTCAAAGTTACACAGATTTCCAGGGCAGGGGCAAAATGCCACCAGTCTCTTTGCATAGCAAGAGTGACCTTAACTCCAGTTTCCAACAAGTTTCTCATCTCCATCTAAGACCACCTCAGCCTAGACTTTATTGTCCATATCACCATCAGCATTTTGGTCAAAGCCATTTAATAATTTTCTATGAAGTTCCAAATATTCCCTCATCTTCCTGTCTTCTGAGCCCTCTAAGTCTTTAGGAAGTACCAAACATTCCCACATTTTTCTATTTTCTTCTGAGTCCTCCAAACTGTTCCAACCCCAGCCTGTTACCCAGTTCCAAAGTTGCTTCCAGATTTTTGGGTCTCTTTCCAGCAGCACCACACTCTACTGGTACCAATTCACTGTATTAGACTGTTTTCATGCTGGTAATAAACACATACCCGAGACTGTGTAGTTTATCAAGGAAAGAGGTTTAAAAAACTCACAGTTTCACATTCCTCAGGAGGCCTGCTTTCATGGCAGAAGGCAAATGAGGAGCAAAGTCTTGGCTTACATGGTGGTAGTCAAGAGAGCATGTGCAGGGGAACTCCCATTTATAAAACCATCGTATCTTGTGAGACTTACTCACTATCACAAGAACATCATGGGAAAGACCTGCCCTGATGATTCAATCACCTCCCACCCGGTCCTTTCGACGACATATGGGAATTATGGGAGCTACAGTTTGAGATTTGGGTGGGGATACAACCAAACCATATCAGTCATCCTACTCTGCTATCAAACATTAGAACATATTTATTTATTTATTTTTTAGACCAAGTTTTGCTCTTGTTGCCCAGGCTGGAGTGCAATGGTGCAATCTTGACTCACTGCAACCTCCACCTCCTGGGTTCAAGCAATTCTCCTGCCTCAGTCTTCCTGGGTAGCTGGGATTACAAGGATGTGCCACCACGCCTGGCTAATTTTACATTTTTGGTAGAGACGGGATTTCTCCATGTTGGTCAGGCTGGTCTCGAACTCCCGATCTCAGATGATCCACCCGCCTCGGCCTCCCAAAATGCTGGGATCACAGGCATGAGCCACCGCACCTGGCCAGAACTTATTTCTTCTAACAGTATGTTTGTAACAACTTTCTTCATCAGCCCCATCCTCCACCACCACCACTCTTCTCAGCTCCTGGTGTCTATCAGTCTACTCTCTATTTCCATGAGAACATCTTTTTCAGCTCCAGCTTATAAATGAGGACGTGATATTTGTCTTTCTATTCATGACTTATTTTACTTAACATAATAACCTCCATTTCCATTCATTTTGCTACAAATGAAAATGATTTTGATTATACCACTTTTAAACATGAACATTTGACAAGAAATTGACTTATTTATTATTGTTATGTAAAGTAACGAGTTTAGGCTAAATTGGGTCTATTGTTGGGAGTATGCACAATAACAATAACAATAATAATTATGCATAATTCCAACAACAGACCCAGCTTTACCCTATTTATCTTATATAACAATAAGTAAATACACAATACATACAAGAATTTTATATTTTTCCTCTAACACATAATATTTCTTTATCTCCCTTTTCCTTTTTCTCTCTTTTTTTAAATACACACATGCGTTTGTGCATGCCACGGGTTAGTATAAACCAGAATCAATGGCAGAGCTCGTTAAAACACAGATTTCTGGCCCCAACACCAGCGTTTCTGATTCAATCTCTGTGGTATAGAGTATGGCAGCTGGCATTTTGAAGGTGTTCCCATTGGTGATGATGCTGATGCTGATGCTGCTTTTCCAGGAACAACACTTTGATAGCCAGCTAATGCATGTTTGTACTTTTTCAGTTCACATATGTATGGGCAAGTCACAGTGGTTAAGACCAAACATTTGAAAGTAATTCAAATATATACAATGGAAACCATTTAGAATAGTTCATGACACATTGTAAGAATTCAAAAATTGATAGTCATTATTATTGATTTTTTATTATAGCTGTCAGTCTATCCAATATGCCTTTTTCAATGTAAGCTCTACATATCCCACTAGCTGGACTTATTTTAAGATGAATAAAGAAAAATACATAAATCAGGATTGCAACCATGAGCTCTATTTTGATAATAACAAATATTTTTCATTTACTTTAAATTTCTAAAACATCCTACAAACGTGACTATACACATATACATGTTCATGTACTAAATGTTGATTTGTACATTTGTTATTATCAAAGACCAAGTTTCAGCTAATACACTTAAAAAGGATAAATGCTGTTTACGATCTGACTGACTATGATTGTTTGTAGTGATGCAGTAGAAGAGAATCATTTATCAGTTTAAGATTTTATACTTTCTTCAGAACAGTACTTCCATTAAAATGTTCTCTATATATGGTAATATTAGGAAAATGCAAGAGTGCAACTACCGCATTTTGAAAAATCATAAACAATTGTCTGCATTTAGTTCATAGTATTGTAAAAAATATTACTTTCTATAATATCATAGTTAGCCATACTTTACACATTATTTAGTATTTAACATAATTATAATAATGCAAATGAAGTGCATATTAGCTCCATTCCTTATTTTAAACCTGTACATATATTACATGTATGTATTAATCCTTCAAATCACTACTTGAGATGAATTCTATTATCATCTCCATTTTGCAGATAGTGAAGTCCAGTCCCAGAAAAGCTACATTAGTTATCCAAGATTGCATTAGTTATTTTGGCAAGTCAAATTTGAACTCAGGTAGTTTTATTCCGTGGTCTATATTTTAAGCTCTTCATTAAGTTCTCTATCTTGTTGGGATGCTGGGTCTGGATTCATGGAGTCATGTGATCTAGTGACAGGATGAACCAAGTGACCAGGGAGTTGTCTTCTCATTAAAATATGTAAGAAACATAAGAGGTGAGGGTTGCTAGGTAAGATGAGAAGTCTGGGGTCCCTGTGTGGTGAGTCTAGAAGTCATGCTCCAGTGTAAAACAGGCTTTTAAAGGTAAGTGACTGGAAAGCTGGACACAGATTTAGGAGACTAGCTTAGAGTCAGTCTATCTAAAGCCTGAATGGACCTTCACAGAAGTTATATCATGCTCTGCTGTTGTATATTCCCAAGTGGAAAACGCCTGTTCCTTTGAGACTTGAGGGGTCCAAGACCAGGCCAGCAGATTTGATCAGAATGTGACTGCATTTTGGGACTTCTACTGGCATCTGCTCCCCCAAAGACTTGGGATCATCTGAGAGTTCTGCAGTTGAGTATGAGGCCTCTAGTAAGAGGCCTCTCATATCTAAGATCCATTCTAAAGATCAATTATTTGCATGCTTGTGGTCCACAGTCAAGATAGGCATACAGATCCTCTAGATTCTGTCTCCTGTGAAATACTTTGGAGAATACTAAACAAAATATTATACTGACTAAGTCTTCATATCATTCACTATTTCATTAGGCCCCATCTGAACTCAACATATTTTTAACCATTTTTCCAGAACTCCTTTAAACAGCACTTCCATTATTGTCAGAATATTGACTTAGAGTCCTCAAATTGCTTCTTCAGCTGGATTATATTTTGTATTACATTTTTTTGGCTCATATTTTTATTTTCTTTTTTAAATGATAATTATATATTACAGTTGTCAGTTATATATACAATTATATAATATGTTGAAAAGAACCAGGAATAATTTGCTTTTCTCATGAACCCTGACCTGGCCATCTCAGTCTATTATAATGTCTCTTTTTCCTTGCGGCAAAGAATTTATATCACCCATTTGACACTTGACATAGAGTACATACTTACTGTATTTACTAGGTTTTATTTTGAGTACATCTTTTCATACATATTTTTACAGTTTTCAATTCTAAATGCACAAGGTATATTATGATACCTTGTGAATAGAAAGATATACATTAAAAACTGTTGATGGGTAGGTTATTTTTTAATACACTAGATAAAACATTTTGCTATGTGTAATCCATAAATTTGCTTTAAAAGTATTCCTTAGTTATTATTTGTTACTACAACACTACCTTTAAAAAGTAAATGAGGCCAGGTGTGGTGGCTCACATCTGTAATCCCAGCACTTTGGGAGGCCAAGGTGGGTAGATCACCTGAGGTCAGAAGTTCAAGATCAGCCTGGCTAACATGGCATAACCCCATCTCTACTAAAAGTATGCAAATTTGCTAGGCATGGTGGAGGGTGCCTGTAATCCCAGCTACTCCAGGGGCCGAGGCAGGAGAAGTTTGAACCTGGGCGGCAGAGGTTGCAGTGAACCAAGGTCGCTCCACTGCACTCCAGCCTGGGTGACAAGAGTGAGATTCTGTCTCAAGAAACAAACAAAAAAAGTAAATGAAAACTCCCTTCAGCATTTTAATTCAAATGTTGGATTATTCATATTAAAATATCAATAGAATATAAACACAAATTTGATAACTCAAATTCAGTATAGTAATTAACAATATGTATCTTGATTTTAAGTGAGTCTTAATAGTTTTTGATGATAATTAAAATTAAATTTTAAAGCACAGCATGAGTCATTTAGTGAAATTAATATATAATTATCATTAGGTAGCAACAGAGGACCATTATGAGCATCAAAATTCCATCCCATAAACATTACACTGTGCAGAATCAGTTGGATGCAGCCTGTCTTGGATGTTTTTCTCTTCCTTTTTACTTTCAGTATCATTTTAGTTTTTATGAAAACAAGTTATTGCCTAAAGACCAGGCTAAGGTCCATATTTCAATTTTAAAAACTGAAATAAATTATAGAGGCCATTGCTTATCAAATTTAAGAATCAGGAGACAACAAAAAGGTTAACACAATAATTCCTTCAAGAACAAAGAATCACTAGGAAAAGTGCAAAAAAAAAAAAAAGAAAGAAAGAAAGGAAAAGAAATTTAACTAAAAGTTAATCATCACATTGATGTCTACTTGTGTGTTTTTACTTATATATTCCATATGGGCTTTATCTCTCCAAGCTGAATAAATTAAGAAAATGGGAAAGATCATTTTTGTAAATAATTTCAATACTTGTTTTTAACCGAATAGTTAATATATATATGGCTAAACGAACGTTTTCAGTTTTCAGCAATGTGGCATTTTAAACTGACAACTGTAACATATAATTAGCATTAATTAAGACTATTACATTAGTTCAAGCCTCATTATGCCTGGGTTATTAAAATTGCCTTCTAGTTCTGTCTTCTGGATTTAGAATTTCCCATTTCAATATATCAGGAGTAATATTTATTTTTTATTTTATTATTTATTTATTTATTTATTTATTTTTAGATGGAGTCTGGCTCTGTCGCCCAGGCTGGAGTGCAGTGGTGCCATCTTGTCTCACAGCAAGCTCCGCCTCCCGCCTTCACGCCATTCTCCTGCCTCAGCCTCCCGAGTAGCTGGGACTACAGGCGCCCACCACCAGGCCCGGCTAATTTTTTTGTATTTTTAGTACAGACGGGGTTTCACCGTGTTATCCAGGATGGTCTCAATCTCCTCACCTCATGATCTGCCCTCCTCGGCCTCCCAGAGTGCTGGGATTACAGGCGTGAGCTATCGTGCCTGGCCTATCAGGAGTAATTTTTATAAAATACAAATCTGATGTTGCCATACCTCAGACCCTTTAGTGGTTCCCCCGTCACCTTCTACAACATGGTACAGAAAAGTGTTTATGACATGGTATGTCTTATTTATTGTAACTATACTATGTCATACTCTCATTTCTCTCTGCCTTTACTTATACAACTAACTTTCCCTAACAGATTCCAACTCCTCTCCACTTCCCTCTTACCTGTATTCTTCCTTCATGAGTGAACTTCAGCATTTCTCCTTTGCTGATATTTTTTGCACATACCCCTGTTATAGACTTTATTACCTTGCTTTCTTGGCGTAGCAAAAATTGTCAGTGCCCTATGCATGTCCCTCAGAGCATCTGGTATGCTTTGACCACCTTCCATCTCCTGTTACTGTCTCTGGATCCTAAGGGTGTTGCTTTTCCAGCCAGAAGCCTCTGTGGCTGGTGGCGCCTTTGTCCGAGTTTTGCTCAGACTAGCTGTGTTTGTATCACCCACTTGACCTGGCAGGCTGTGCTTGGTTCAGGCTACTGGCTTAAATCCCACACTTTCCCAGGGCAAGCCAGGCTCAGAGCAGCGAGGGGTGCAATGAGTGAGCAAGTGCGGGGTCTTGTCACTGTGCATAGCCAGGTACGCTGACTGCTGTGGCGGGACTGGTAGCTCCAGGCGCCCTCTCCGGGCAAGCCTTTGATTGAATCAGATACACGGCAAGTGGCTTCTGCTGTGAGCATCCGCGTATGGACGAGGGGCTCCCTGAAGAGCCGCCACTCTTCTCTCCTTTTTGCTGCCCGCAACATGGTGAGTGGGGTGGCTGCCGTGTGTTAGCCCTGTTTGTGTTACAGCTCTTTCATTCCTGCCATTTGGTGGGTCCGGAGTTCTGGCCCACATCCAGGAAGAATGAGGTACGCGGACAGCTGGAGAGCTAACAACATGTAGAGGAGCTTTACTGAACGACAGACGGCTCTCGGGAGACCGAAGTGTGTAGCTCCTATTCATAGGCAGGTTGTCCCCATGAGTGTCCAGCTCTCAGCAGAGAGAAGACCTGGAACGGGTAGTTCCTTTCTGCAGAAGGTGGTCCCAGGAGACACGAAGAGGGGAGCTCCCTTCTGCAGCCGGTAGTCTTGATGTCTATGTGTCTGGATAGCTCCAGGGTTTTTATGGGGTCAGAAAGGAGGAAGTACATGCTGATTGGTTTACGGGTGGCCATGGACAGGCCCGGAAAAAGCACCGTACGTTTTCACTCCAGGCCATGGACTCCACCGGAACTAATAGCCTGGTCCCCAGGCTTCAGGCCATCCCTGGCTTGAAGGTGGGGCTTCACCAGGGACCCCCTGCTTTCCACCCAGGAGCCTGTCTGTGTCCTGCTGCCATCAATCATGTTGTTCATGGTGCCCAGGGTGTTTGTGAGGAGTTTCTGCAGGCCCACAGTGAGCAGCCCTCTGTCCCCTCTTGGCCTCCCTTCCATGCTCGTTGCTGCCCAAAGTCCACAGGAGGCTGAGGTGGCTGGGGTCTGGCATGTCAGCACCAACCCCAGCTTGCACACACCCAGCCTGGTTATGACAGCACGTGGACTCGGCCTCAACTTTGCTTCAAAATTGGAAGGGTTGCCAGGAGCTGGAAGAGAACAGGCAGGGGGAACAGGCACTTCCGATTTTGGGGGGGTAGGGGAGCTTCCTGGGTCCCTGAGAACACAGAGATGCCTAGGTCTGCAGCCACAGCTGGGCAGCTGGAGCTATGCCCAGGATGGCAGGGCTCCCACCCTTCCAACTTGGAAGGGGGTTAGGTTCCTGCCTGTTCCTTGCTCCCACCGGCTCCCTAGAGCATGTAGCCCTGGTCATACCTCCTCTGCTGTAGCTAGTGTCTTCCCAGTGGCTGCTCCAGATGGGCCACTGCTGCCATCAGTATCTACAGCCTGACTCAATGCCCTTCTATCAGATTTTGCAGAGGGAATTTGACTACTTGCTTCTGCTGGAGGCAAGAAAATCCAAAAACTTGGCAGCCCATTGCCCAACACTGTAGCTAACTACTCTTAGGATTTAGTGTATATGTTTTCTAGTTCCATAACTTCTCAGGAACTGGACAATTACAATTATCAGGAGAGATAACTTTGATGCACGAGTTTGCATCTTTTTGTAGAGTTTGCCCTTGGAATGAAATTTCAGTTCTCCTCGTGATAGCTGGTTTAATAGCAAACTTGTTACTGGTTGCCTTCTCTTCTTTGCCTCACTTTCTCACTTCCTTATCACTGTTATCTGTACTTCTCAAAAAATATTTGTACATGAATATTTTGTGTCCAGATTTTTTGTTGGAGAATCCACAGTAAGACATTGGACACCAGAGGTACTATGGTGTGGGAACAGTTGGCATCAAGACCAGTTGGCATTTTATAACATCCCAATGAACAAGATTATTCCCTATGTGCATTGGGATGGCATAAACATATAAGGTTATGTATGCCTTATGCAATATTTCCAGAATTTGACTGAGATAGTGACAATGATAATGATAATGACTGTGGAGTTGGTAGTTGTAAGTATTGTCAGTGATTTGAAGGGAAAAAAAAATGACTTTCAAAAAAGCTTACACTGGTCAGTCAAAATCTCAGGACGTGATGTCACAAGATCTCTATAACATCATTTAAAGCAACCCTCTCCTTTTGCAGTTTAAAGGAGATTAAACTAAAAATCAGACCTTGTGCCTGGTTACAAGAATAGTAGAACAGTAGAGAAGGCTCACTTCAAAGCACCAGCAAGCCTTCTGTGGAAAAGGCAGAAACTTCACAGGGAAGGAGTAGGACCCTGAACTCTGAGTTTGGAACATCTGGGTGGCTCACACCTCACTAAAGCAAGATTCTTTCCTTCCCTGGAGACCACATAAACACCTCATCTGAGGTTGATGCTTCAAATCGTGCACATCTTCCTCAAAATTTTCCTTCTCTGTGACTTCTAGACCAATTACTATGTTCAAGACCAAGAATGGCTGAAATGAGGAAGTACTGTCTCTGCTTTAACAATAAAGGAATTATTCATCAAATGAACCACAGAAACCGGCTAATATGTCCAGGTAGGTCCCAGAAGCACTTAGAAGAACATACGAAGAGTAAACCTTCTGAGTGCTGGAAAAGGGGGTTGTGCAAAATATTAGACACACACGGTAGACTCTAAAGATAATATTTATATAATGAAATGAGTTCAAATCTAAATATATGTATTTTTTGTATTTTTTGAGGTCTAAATGTCCACATCCATACCCAGTAGTATACTTAATTACATGCTTCTATAAAATGTTTTGATTCAGAAATATGTATTAAATTAGCATACTATCATATTAATCAATGTTTAAATTACACAATAATTATAAAATGTAAATCTGTATCCTTGAAAGTTAATTAAAATATATAGGATATTATTCATTTTTTAAAGTATTGAAGAATATCCAGCACAGTCATTTAACAGATTACATTAGCTGAGTTTCTTTTCAGAATTAAAATGTAATAAACTTACGCTCTTTGAAAAAACAAACTTACGCTCTTTGAAAAAAATACATATAAGATCTACATAAATATTCCACTTACTTTTACTTGACCCACAAAGGCATTGGCTTCTTCCTCCACCACAGATAAATTTCTTGGCAGATAAGGATCAAACACTGGAGCATTGTCATTGACATCTGTCACCACCACGTTTACTGTGGCAGTTGAGGTCTTAAAGAAAAACAAGCATTAAATGTGAGAAGAGCTATTTTTACTTAGAATTCATTTAAGTAGTCATCTTGGCACTTGTCTATCTGAAAAGCATCTCATTTTTCTTTCTAATCCTTACCTTTCCAAAAAATAAAAAAATAAATAAATAAAACTAAAAAACTAAAAGAAGCTTGCAAAGAAGCTTTCGACTTCAAAAACACAGACGGGAAAAGCAAATGATGATATTAAAGGGCAAACATCTTTTTGGAAATGTCAAGTATTTCCTGGAGGCTTACTTTCAGAAAACGGTATTACCTTTATCTTGTTCACATTTTATGGGTGGCAAGCTTTTGTTTATACACACATACGCTGCTTTATCTCTGAAATGTGCCATTTCTGTAGTTTTTACTGCTTGTATTTTTTTTACTGTTTTTTTTAAAAAAACAGTACTTTATAAAATAGCATGGTACATCAAATGGGCATTTTCTGGAAAGCTCATGCTATCAGAAAATGCTACCTTAATAATTCTCTAGGTGTACATTTAAACCAAGAGTTTGAGTATCATGTACTAGGCATGAAATGATTATCTTACAAGCATACACGTTATGGAAATGATGTGCAGGTAAATCGACCAATAGTGTGTGCTACCACACACTATTAAAAGTTAAATCCCTGGCCTGCTGCAGTCAACATTATGTAGGTCAATGACTTCTTCACAATCAATGACTATCATCATGTGTGACTCAAGCTGGAAACTGCTCTCTCTAATCAAAGCCTGAGTACAGCACAGAACCTCTACCTAACTCTGTCACAGTGTGGGGCTGATCACAGAAGGCTGAGAGCAAAGGTACAGAGAGAAAGAATATTAACCTGGAAAGTAAGAAACCTGGTATGCTATGGTATTAAATATTTAGTAACTATAAATAAAAAGGAGGAGGAAAAAGCAAGGTGATACTGTCATGAGAGAATTATCCACCTTCTGTTTAAAACAAATGCAATTTCCATTAATTAGTAAGTGCTTTGTAGTGAGAGGCTAAAATGCTGAGCATTAAGAAGTGACTTGAGTGAAGCTGAAGAGGTTTTGCAGCAGTCATGGGGCTAAGGGGTCAAGTGAATTTTTTTTTTTTTTTTTTTTTTTTTTTTTTTGTAGCTGCTACAGGACAGATCTTGGTAACTACCCAATGCTTTCTGTTGGGGTCATGGAAGTTCTATACCATGCGAGTTATGGTGCTTGGGAAAAAGACCAGACCTCACACAAATGTAAACCCAATATTGAAACTCTGATTGGATTAAGGTGATCTGCCCCTATTTTAACAGAAGCAAAAGCAAATATTCTTTTTAGTAATGTAACTTCATCCCAAGCCTGTATAATTTTTTTCATGCGCAGTATTCAGTAGTCATTACAAAATTACCATGCATACCAGGGAATTCTTGGGTGTTAGTGATGGCTTATTTCTTTATCTGTGTATTGGCTTACCCTTTGAAAATTTATGCTTCTATTCATATGTGATTCACACACATTTTTGTATTTAAAGTTAAATAAAATTTTTATTTAAAGACACATACAAAGATGGTCAGAAAAGCATTATATAGTCAAAATCTGGAAACAACCCAAATGTCCATCGATAGTAGATGGTTATACAGATTGTGTTTTATATATGAAATGGAATCACATGAAGTACTGAGAATGTACAAACTACTGCTATAAGTAATCACATAGATTAATTTCATGAACCTAAGTTTCTAGGACATAAAATAATACATACTATATGATTCTATTTATATAAACTTCAAAAACAGGCATAATCCCTACATGGTGATAAAAATTATAATACAGATCACTTTGAAGAGGAAGATAGAATAGCAACAGAAATGATCACAAAACTGAGCTTCTGGAATGCTGATTAATTTCTGTTTTTTGTTATGAATAGTGGTTATATAGGTGTGTTCACTATGTAAAAATTCATTAAGCTGTAGAATTATAGTTTGCGCATTATTATCTGTGTTACATTTTCTTAAAATTATTTAATTTAAAAGATGCATTCACACAAACATACACATGTGTGTTGACATATGTAAGTATGTTTAAAGAAATTCAAGTGCTACTTGACTAGATGGAATCCAGATCATTTCATTTTCCTCTTGTGACTTTTATATGTTTTCCAATGTTCTCCCAAAATGCTACCATGCTTTTATGACAAAAAGTGTTTTAACAAATGTTGTTTCTTTAAAATTTGCCTTAGAATTGAAAGCAGTAAAGAAGATGTGTTTTTTACAGTTGCAGTAGTTCCCAGTTTGCCTGAGGGTTAACAAGACATTTAAATTTACAGCCTGGAGCCAAAATCTAAGAATGGCGACCCGGGAGTTTGCTGGCTTTTCTTCAAATTTCCTGACTCCTTTTGTACCAGCCTAACTGTTTTAACTTATCAATCCAGTGTTTTTCCTCATCCTATTCCTTAAAATCTCTATTCATGTTTTCAGACTATTCTGTATCCTCAGTTTAAGACTGTGACTCTTAAGTGGATAATGAAGAATACAACTGGATTGCTAAGTAAACTAAGAAGTCAAATAACAATTCCATAATTTTGTGCTAATAGGGGATGATATTTATGGACTATGCAGGCATTTTCTTCATTTCTTACTGAATTTTATATGAAATTAAAAAAAATCCATGTCTCACGAAAACATAGTCAAAACTATAAATAGAATAATTTCCAGTTTATATATTTCTTAAAGTTCTCTAAATACCACTTGCTTCAGAAATACTTATGTAAAAATGAGGATTTCAGGGCTATCCATTTGTTCTATTGACTATTGTTCTGAACCTATGGAAATATTTATAAATTGGCTAGCTGTAAATCATAATTATTTATTTTTTCTCGATTGGTTCAGAAGGATGGCAACAATATGCTTCAATATGGATCTGTGCCATAGAGAATGTTTATGTCTTATTAAGGGAAGACTTTTCAAGCTTAAAAATTAGTAAATGAAAACAGATCACTTTAATTAATTATTAGGACAATATGTCAGGTAACACATGTTCGCAACAATTAATTTTAAATATGAATATATATAATGCCAATTAAATTAAAAAGATTTCAAACTAATAAACCTAATAAACAAAAAGTTACCTATTTTCTATCAAAGGAGTTTGCTCACTGAATATTTCCTTAAAATCTGTATTAACTTATTATAGCACTAGCTGGAAATACTTGCATGTTAGTACTAAATACTATAATTGATCACTTTCATGTTGATTATTTAATTTAAATGTGTCTTAGATACTTCTGTTGTAATTTTTTTTTTTTTTTTTTTTTTTTTTTTTTGAGGCAAGGTCTCACTCTGTCACTCAGGCCGGAGTGCAGTGGCATGATCTCTGCTCACTGCGACTTCCGCCTCCCAGGTTTAAACAATTCCCCTGCCTCAGCCTCCTGAGTAGCTGAGATTACAGACATGTGCCACCACGCCTGGCTAATTTTTGTATTTTTAGTACAGACGGAGTTTCACTATGATGGCCAGTCTGATCTTGAACTCCTGACCTCAAACAATCTGTCCGCCTTGGCCTCCCAAAGTGCTGGGATTACGGGCGTGAGCCATCGGACCCAGCCTACTGTTGTAATTTGAATACTCATTTATTTGTATAAACTAGTACGACTCTGAAAGAAGGATACTAATATAGCATATTTTTTATTTTTGTTGTTGTTGTTGTTGTTTTGAGACAAATCTCACTCTGTTGCCCGGGCTGGAGTGCAGTGTGCGATCATAGCTCACTGCAGCTTTGAACTCCTAGGCTCAAGTGATTCTCCCACCTCAGTCTCCTAAGTAGGTGGGACTACTGGTGCACGCCACTATGCCCAGCTAATTTTTATTTCTTTATTTTATTTTTGTAGAGACAAAGTCTCAGTATGTTGCCTAGGTGGTCTCAAACTCCTCATCTCAATCCCACCTTGGCCTCTCAAAGTGCTGGGGTTATGGGCCTGAGCCACAATATCCAGCTCATTTTTTGTGATAGTATAAAAACAGTGAGTTATAAAGCCACAGTTAAAGAAAGCAGTGTAAATTCATCTATTAATACACAATGCATTGCTTCAAATTCATGAGAACATACATTAAGAGTATCTTATTTATTCTCTTCTAGTATTTCCTATCTCAGGAAATGACATGGCAAAATAATCAACTAATTTTCTAAGTTATTTTATCTCATACATGCAATTTATTAGTCACCAAGTCCTGTTAATTTGACCTTGTAAATGGGCCTTGTATTACACAGTTTTGAGCAATGGATAAATAACACAATTTTAATTTCCTGAGTAAATAGCTGGAAGTCAGATAACTGGGTTTTCTGATTAGCATATGTTTAGCTATGTAAGAAAACCAGAAATGTGTTTTGCTCAATAATTTAATGAAAAAGTTGTAACACATTTTCTTGTTAATCAACTTAATGAACACTTTTAAGGGCAATGTGTAATATTACGAATTTAATAAACAATTTGGCTTTAATGCTAGAGAGGATAAGAGAAGGTATGTTTTTTTTTTTATTTAATCACAAAAAATCATTTATTTTTTGATCATTTAATTTTTACAGCTTCTGACACAAAATTTGTTAAACATTTCATGGCTAGAAACTGATTTCTTTATATTTTGTGAGCATCTCATAGCATAGCCATTTGTTTTGTGCTATTACATTTACATTAGATGATTGAAATTCAATGACATTCAATACATGGTTTAAGATACATGTATGCTTAGAATTTATCTGAGCAGAGACTCATGTTATGTATAGAAAGCAATCAGGAATATTTCAATTTGTTCATTAAGAAAGCAGAAAACTATCAGAGATAAGGCAACACTTTAATTATGGAGCACTTATCATTTATCTATTTCTTAAATAAAAACATGAGTGTTTAATTTCAAATGTGCAATTTCTTTTCTATAGTCAACAAGATTCACTATATATTCTCAGAAATAATATTATTATTATTTCTGAGATTATTTTATTAAGAAATGTGTCTATCATGTTTACTAATAGAACACACAATGTCAGTTCAATGAAGATTGTTAGATGCTTTAAATAGCATTTTTATTATAATGTTATTTATTACATGCTGAAATAAATTATCTTAAAACTTATTCTATTTAAATGTCTGAAAAAAGAAGAGCTAGACAGAATATTGAAAATTTCCATCTGTAAGAAAGTACAAGAAATGTTATTTATAGAACACAAGGTTTTCCTGTCTGAATAAAAATCTTCACTACTATATCTAAAATTCTTTTCAGTAACAATGGGACAATGAGGATTTATAGTTTAGAATTCAATCATTTTTTGTTTAGGCCAATAAAACAAGACAAATACATATATTCAATAATGGGTGTAGTATTTAGAGAATATTAACTTAAAACATTTTCATCCTTAAGTGCAAGTCATCTTGTTGCTATAACAGTTATGAGACAAGCCAACTTCACTCAGATCATAGAGTTTCATTCATGATGTAGAGTGGAGGTCCTTCCTAAAATTAAAGATTAGCCAGGAGGCTTTCTTTCCCTCTGAAGGAAAAAAAGAAAGAATAGAAAATCTAGAATTTCTTCGAGAAAGACAGAGAAAAGGGAAATTCCTTCTATTATGAATCATGGGGAAGAGAAAGGGAGACACAGAAGAGACATGAAGGCAGGTGGCAGAGGTACTCCTCCTCATCCCCCACTGCCACTTTGGACCACTCCTTAAATGAAGAGGAGCTGCAGAAACATTTTGGAGTAGGGGAAATGATGACTGGGAAAGTAAGAGAAATTTGGGTGAAATAATCGCAGTAGTTTTCAGGAATATGTAAGCCTCCAGAAAATTTCCATACGTTCCATGGGAGGCCCCATCTAATAGGTTATGGCACGGAATATATAGCTATGTCTGAGAGCCGTGTCCAGAGAGACAGAAGCAATTCTACTAGCATAAAGGACTGGTAAATACATGTTACATTTAGACCACAATTTTAGAATGAAGTCAGGAAGGAGAGGTTTGCTTGGCAGCTTAGCTAGTGAGTATTTACATTGTCTTAAACAGATAATGTTGAAATACTGTTCTAAGTAACTTAAGTGTGACCCATATTACACCTACTCCACACCTGTTCAAACACACATTTATACATTATTGTCTAAGTAGGAAGATTACATCAGATATAAAAAACAAAGAAGCTTTTTTTTCTCTGTGCACATCTGAGTGTAGTGTGTAAAGATTATATATATGTATGTGTGTATGTATGTATGTACATTTTATACAATTGTGCATGTTTTTTATATAAATATATATTTTTTCAAAAATATCAGAAAGTATTTTTATATAGTATAACTAAATACTCTAGTATATGTAATATATACTAACTACAGATATAGCTATTTATTTATACATAAACATTTTTACATATTGCATATATGATAAAGATTTACATATATGACTTAAATGTTTAAAGTTTTACTATTCTATAACCATATGTACTGTGTTATAAAATCTTATTAAATCAACTATTTTGAAATTCAAAGTTACTTTAACTTCACACATTTTCTCATGCACATATTTTTGCTCTTGTTAAAGTTTCCTCTTTTGATTATGAAGTTAAATGCTCAACTTTTAAATGTTAATTGCTCATTTATATTGCCATATTTCAAAGAAATTTAGGAAATAACATTGCTTCAAGACAAAAACAAAGATGCTAAGTTTCCTAGCAATCTGAAGTTGTAACATATTACAAGTGTTCAGTTTGAAAGCCATAACTGAGTAATTCAATCCAGTAATTCAAGAGCATTTTACAGAAATCAAACCATGATGGAATCAAGTTACTTATCGAATCAATTCAGGAGGAAAATAATATCACTGAACACATGGAATCTGGTCAGAAATATCTAGGCTACAGAGTAACTTCACATTTTAAATGAAAAAATTCCTGATCACTGTTCACATATTTATATCTCTCACTGTGTTACTGGTTGATTAACAGAGCTGCAATCCAAAAGCCCTACTTCCTAGCTATTTTTCAACCCAGTGTTGCTACTTACAGATAAGAATATCTAAAAGGAAATCTGCTAGGTGGAGTTTCTGAAAACCTTTGGTTCTTTGTTAAAATAAAGCGAGGGTGCAGACTCTTCTGGCATTCATCTTTATACTTTGCTTGTCTGGAATGGAGAATTGACGTCCAGAGTTGCAGAAGATGGGAATGAAAGTAGACAATAAAAATGGCAAAGCAGAAAATAGCCAGCAGATATCCTCAACGGCACTGTCGTGTCCCTGCACCATCCCTTCACTGTCCACCTCTAGATTTTTTTCTTTGTTTGTACTACCTTAATTTTTAAATGTAAAACTTTGTGGTATTAAGTATATTCATATTCTTGTGCAACCATCATCACTATCCATCTCTAAAACTCATTTAATCTAGCAAAACAAAAGCTCTATAACGTTAAACAATAACTCCCCATTTCTCTTTTCTTTGTCCTCTGGCAGCCATCATTCTACTTTGAGTCTCTGTGATTTTGACAATTCTAAGTACCAAAATACAAGTGGAATCATATAGAATTTAACATTTTGTGACTGGCTCATCTCACTTAGCATAAGGTTCTTAAGATTTATCGGTGACATAGTGTATATCAGCACTTTCTTCCATCTTAAGGCTGAATAATATTTCATTATATGCATATAACACATTTTGTTTATATATTACTCTACATAAACATGGAAAACAGGGTTGCTTTTATATCTTATCTATTGTGAATAATGCTGCTGTGAAAATGGGAATACAAATATCTCTTTGAGACTCTGCTTTCAATGTTTTGGATATATAACTGAAAGGGTGATTGGTGGCTCATATAGTAATTCTATTTTTAATTTTTTGAGAAACCGCCACTATTTTCCACAGTGGCTGTACCATTTTATGTTCTCACCAATAGTGCACACGGGTTCCAATTTTTCCACATCCTCATCAACATGTTATTTCGTTGTTATTGTTTTGTTTTGTTTTCTGTTTGTTTTTATAATATCTACTGGGTATGAGGTGGTACCTCATTGTGGCCTTGATTTGCATTTCCAAATATTTAGTAATGCTAAGTGTTTTTTCATATGTTTACTGGTCATTTATATATCTCCTTTGGAAAAGTGTCTATTCAAGTGCTTTGATAATTTTGAATCAGGTTATTTTTGTTTTGTTTAAAAAATTCTCGGGCTGGGCGTGGTGGCTCATGCCTGTAATCCCAGCATTTGGAAGGCTGAGGCGGGCTGATCACGAGGTCAGGAGATCGAGACCATCCTGGCTAACACAGTGAAACTCTGTCTCTACTAAAGTTACAAAAATATAGTCTGGCATGGTGGCGGGCGCCTGTAGTCCCAGCTACTTGGTAGGCAGGAGAATGGTGTGAACCCAAGAGGTGGAGCTTGCAGTGAGCTGAGATCTTGACACTGCGCTCCAGTTTGGGCAACACAGCGAGACTCCGTCTCAAAAAAAAAAAAAAAAAAAAAAAAAAAGAAAAAAAAATGAAAACTCTATATATGTTGAATATTAATGACTTATTATATATATGATTTGCAAATCTTTTCTCCCATTTTTATGTTGCTTTTATATTCTGTGTCTTTGACCTCTTTACAAAATCAGAAATTCCAATTTGTCTAATTTTATTTGTTTATTTTGTTATTCAACACTTTTAATATGTCATTCAACTATGTTCTGTTCTCAGTGTGAGATCTATCCTCTTGACAAACTTTTAAGTGTACAGTATTGCTAACTATAAGCAACATACTGTATAGCAAATCTCTGAAACTGTTTATTTTATTTTATTTTATTTTTTTATTGTACTTTATGTTCTAGGGTACAAGTGTACAACGTGCAGGTTTGTTATATATGTATACGTGTGCCATGTTGGTGTGCTGCACCCATTAACTTGTCATTTATATTAGGTATATCTCCTAATGCTATCCGTCCCCCCTTCCCCCCACCCCACAACAGGCCCCAGTGTGTGATGTTCCCCTTCCTGTGTCCAAGTGTTCTCATTGTTTAATTCCCACCTATGACTGAGAACATGTGGTGTTTGGTTTTCCGTTCTTGCAATAGTTTGCTGAGAATGATGGTTTCCAGTTGCATCCATTTCCCTACAAAGGACATGAACTCATTCTTTTTTATGGCTGCATAGTATTCCGTGGTGTATATGTGTCATATTTTCTTAATCCAGTCTGTCATTGATGGACATTTGGGTTGGTTCCAAGTCTTTGCTATTGTGAATAGTGCTGCAATAAACATATGTGTGCATATGTCTTTATACCAGCATGATTTATAATACTTTGGGTATATATCCAGTAATGGGATGGCTGGGTCAAATGGTATTTCCAGTTCTACATCTTTGAGGAATAGCCACACTGTCTTCCACAATAGTTGAACTAGTTTACAATCCCACCAACAGTGTAAAAGTGTTCCTATTTCTCCACATCCTCTCCAGCACCTGTTCCTTCCTGAATTTTTAATGATCGCCATTCTAACTGGTGTGAGATGGTATCTCACTCTGAAATTGATTTGCATTTTTCTGATGGCTAGTGATGATGAACATTTTTTCATGTGTCTGTTGGCTGTACAAATGTCTTTTTTTGAGAAATGTCTGTTCATATCCTTTGCCCATTTTTTGATTTCTTTTGTTTCTTTTGTTCTTGCAAATTTGTTTGAGTTCTTTGTAGGTTCTGGATATTAGTCCTTTGTCAGATGAGTAGATTGCAAAATTTTCTCCCATTCTGTAGGTTGCCTGTTCACTCTGATGGTAGTTTCTTTTGCTGTGCAGAAGCTCTTTAGTTTAATTAGATCCCATTTGTCAATTTTGGCTTTTGCTGCCATTGCTTTTGGTGTTTTAGACATGAAGTCCTTGCCCATGCCTATGTCCTGAATGGTATTGCTTAGGATTTCTTCTAGGGTTTTTATGGTTTTAGGTCTAACATTTAAGTCTCTAATCCATCTTGAATTAGTTTTTGTATAAGGTGTAAGGAAGGGATCCAATTTCAGCTTTCTACATGTGGCTAGCCAGTTTTCCCAGCACCATTTATTAAATAGGGAATCCTTTCCCCATTTCTTGTTTTTCTCAGGTTTGTCAAAGATCAGATAGTTGTAGATGTGTGGTATTATTTCTGAGGGTTCTGTTCTGTTCCATTGGTCTATATCTCTGTTTTGGTACCAGTACCATGCTGTTTTGGTCACTATAGCCTTGTAGTATAGTTTGAAGTCAGGTAGCGTAATGCCTCCAGCTTTGTTCTTTTGGCTTAGGATTGTCTTGGCAATGTGGGGTCTTTTTTGGTTCCATATGAACTTTAAATCAGTTTTTTCCAATTCTGTGAAGAAAGTCGTTGGTAGCTTGATAGGAATGGCATTGAATCTATAAATTACATTGGGCAATATGACCATTTTCACGATATTGATTCTTCCTATCTATGAGCATGGAATGTTCTTCCATTTGTTTGTGTCCTCTTTTATTTCATTGATCAGTGGTTGGTAGTTCTCCCTGAAGAGGTCCTTCACATCCCTTTAAGTTGGATTCCTAGGTATTTTATTCTCTTTGATGGTATTGTGAATAGCAGTTCACTCATGATTTGGCTCTCTGTTTGTCTGTTATTGAATGTTATTGAAAGAATGCTTGTGATTTTTGCACATTGATTTTGTATCCTGAGACTTTGCTGAAGTTGCTTATCAGCTTAAGGAGATTTTGGGCTGAGATGATGGGGTTACAATCACGTCATACAATCATGTCATCTGCAAACAGGGACAATTTGACTTCCTCTTTTCCTAATTGAATACCCTTTATTTCTTTCTCCTGCCTGATTGCCCTGTCCAGAACTTCCATCACTATGTTGAATAGGACTGGTGAGAGAAGGCATCCTTGTCTTGTGCCAGTTTTCAAGGGGAATGCTTCTAGTTTTTGCCCATTCAGTGTGATATTGGGTCTGTCATAAATAGCTCTTATTATTTTGAGATACATCCCATCAATACTGAATTTATTGAGAGTTTTTAGCATGAAGAGCTGTTGAATTTTCTTTCTGCATCTATTGACACAATCATGTGGTTTTTGTCCTTGGTTCTGTTTATATGCTGGATTACGTTTATTGATTTTTGTATGTTGAACCAGCCTTGCATCCCAGGGATGAAGCCCACTTGATCATGGTGGATAAGCTTCTTGATGTGCTGCTGGATTTGGTTTGCCAGTATTTTATTGAGGATTTTTGCATTGATGTTCATCAGGGATATTGGTCTAAAATTCTCTTTTTTTGATGTGTCTCCGCCAGGCTTTGGTATCAGGATGATGTTGGCCTCATAAAATGAGTTAGGGAGGATTCCCTCTTTTCTATTGATTGGAATAGTTTCAAAAGGAATGGTACCAGCTCCTCCTTTTACCTCTGATAGAATTCGATTGTGAATCCATCTGATCCTGGACTTTTTTTGGTTGGTGGGCTATTAATTATTGCTTCAATTTCAGAGCCTGTTATTGGTCTATTCAGGGATTCAACTTCTTCCTAGTTTAGTCTTGGGAGAGTTTATGTGCCCAGGAATTTATCGATTTCTTCCAGGTTTTCTAGTTTATTTGTGTAGAGGTGTTTACAGTATTATCTGATGGTAGTTTGTATTTCTGTGGGGTCGTTGGTGATATTCCCTTTATCATTTTTTATTGTGTCTATTTGATTCTTCTCTTTTTTATTCTTTATTAGTCTTGCTAGTGGTACATCAATTTTGTTGATCTTTTCAAAAAACTAGCTCCTGGATTCATTGATGTTTTGAAGAGTTTTTTGTGTCTCTATCTCCTTCAGTTCTGCTCTGATCTTAGTTATTTTTTGCCTTCTGCTAGCTTTTGAATGTGTTTGATCTTGCTTCTCTAGGTCTTTTAATTGTGATGTTAGGGTGTCAATTTTATATCTTTCCTGCTTTCTCTTGTGGACATTTAGTGCTATAAATTTCCCTCTACACACTGCTTTAAATGTGTCCCAGAGATTCTGGTATGTTGTGTCTTTGTTCTCATTGGTTTCAAAGAACATCTTTATTTCTGTCTTCATTTCATTATGTACTCAGTAGTCATTCAGGAGCAGGTTGTTCAGTTTCTGTTAGTTGAGTGGTTTTGATTGAGTTTCTTATTCCTGAGTTCTAGTTTGATTGTACTGTGGTCTGAGAGATAGTTTGTTATAATTTATGTTCTTTTACATTTGCTGAGGAGTGCTTTACTTCCAACTATGTGGTCAGTTTTGGAATAAGTGCGATATGGTGCTGAGAAGAATGTGTATTCTGTTGATTTGGGGTGGAGAGTTCTATAGATGTCTATTAGGTCAGCTTGGTGCAGAACTGAGTTAAATTCCTGGATATCCTTGTTAACTTTCTGTCTCGCTGTTCTGTCTAATGTTGAAAGTGGGGTGTTAAATTCTCCCATTATTACTGTGTGGGAGTTTAAGTCTCTTTGTAAGTCTCTAAGGACTTGCTTTATGAATCTGGGTGCTCCTGTATTGGGTCCATATATATTTAGGATAGTTAGCTTTTCTTGTTGAATTGATCCCTTTACCATTATGTAATGGCCTTCTTTGTCTCTTTTGATCTTTGTTGGTTTAATGTCTGTTCTAGCAGACACTAGGATTGCAACCCCTGACTTTTTTTGTTTTCCATTTGCTTAATAGACCTTCCTCCATCCCTTTATTTTGAGCCTATGTGTGTCTCTGCATATGAGATGGGTCTCCTAAATACAGCAAACTGATGGGTCTTGACTCTTTATCCAATTTGCTAATCTGTGTCTTTTAATTGGACCATTTAGTCCATTTACATTTAAGGTTAATATTGTTATGTATGAATTCGATTCTGTCATTATAATGTTAGCTGGTTATTTTGCTCGTTATCTGATGCAGTTTCTTCCTAGCATTGATGGTCTTTACATTTTGGCATGTTTTTGCAGTGGCTGGTACCAGTTGTTCCTTTCCATGTTTGGTGCTTCCTTCAGGAGCTCTTCTAGGTCTGGCCTAGTGGTGACAAAATCTCTCAGCACTTACTTGTCTGTAAAGGATTTTATTTCTCCTTCAATTATGGAACTTAGTTTGGCTGGATATGAAATTCTGGGCTGAAAATTCTTTTCTTTAAGAATGGTGAATATTGGCCCCCACTCTCTCTGACTTGTAGAGTTTCTGTTGAGAGATCCACTGTTAGTCTGACTGGTAACGTGACCTTTCTCTCTGGCTGCCCTTAACATTTTTTCCTTCATTTCAACTTTCGTGAATCTCTCAATTATGTGTCTTGGAGTTGCTCTTCTCGAGGAGTATCTTTGTGGCATTCTCTGTATTTCCTGAATTTGAATGTTGGCCTGCCTTGCTAGGTTGGGGAAGTTCTCCTGGATAAGATCCTGCAGAATGTTTTCCAACTTGGTTCCATTCTCCCCATCACTTTCAGGTACACCAATCAGACATAGATTTGGTCTTTTCACATAGTCCCATATTTCTTGGAGCCTTTGTTCTTTTCTTTTTAATCTTTTTTTTTCCCCTAAACTTCTCTTCTCACTTCATTTCATTCATTTGATCTTCAATCACTGATACCCTTTCTTCCAGATGATTGAATTGGTTACTGAAGCTTGTGCATTTGCCACGTAGTTCTCATGCCATGGTTTTCAGCTCTATCAGGTCATTTAAGGATTTCTCTACATTGGTTATTCTAGTTAGCCATTCATCAAATCTTTTTTCAAAGTTTTTAGCTTCTTTGCAATGAGTTCAATCTTCCTCCTTTAGCTCTGAGAAGTTTGATCATCTGAAGTCGTCTTCTCTCAACTCGTCAAAATCATTCTCCATCCAGCTTTGTTCTATTGCTGGCGGGAGCTGCATTCCTTTGGAGGGGGAGTGGCGGTCTGATTTTTAGAATTTTCAGCTTTTCTGCTGTTTTTTTCCCCATCTTTGTGGTTTTATCTACCTTTGGTCTTTGATGATGGTGACCTACAGATGGTGTTTTGGTGTGGATGTCCTTTCTGTTTGTTAGTTTTCTTTCTAACATTCAGGACCCTCAGCTGCAGGTTTCTTGGAGTTTGCTGGAGGTTCACTCCAGACCGTGTTTGCCTGGGTATCAGCAGCGGAGGCTGCAGAAGAGTGAATATTTCTGAACAGTAAATGTTGCTGCCTGATTGTTCCTCGGGAAGCTTCATCTCAGAGGGGCACCCGGCCGTGTGGGGTGTGAGGTTACAGTCTGTCCCTGGGGGGAGTGTCTCCCAGTTAGGCTACTCAGGGGTCAGGGACCCACTTGAGCAGGCAGTCTGTCCATTCTCAGATCTCATATGTTGTGCTGGGAGAACCACTACTCTCTTCAAAGCTGTCAGACGGGGACATTTAAATCTGCAGAGGTTTCTGCTGCTTTTTGTTTGGCTATGCCCTGTCCCCAGAGGTGGAGTCTAGAGAGAAGGGCAGCCCTCCTTGAGCTGCAGTGGACTCCACCCAGTTCGAGCTTCCCTGCCGCTTTGTTTACCTACTCAAGCCTCAGCAATGGTGGGTGCTCCTCCCCCAGCCTCCCTGCTGCCTTGCAGTTAGATCTCAGACTGCTGTGCTAGCAATGAGGGAGGCTCCATGGGCATGGGACCCTCTGAGTCAGGCGTGGGATGTAATCTCCTGGTGTGCCGTTTGCTATGACCCTTGGTAAAGTGCAGTATTAGGGTGGGAGTGACCCAATTTTCCAGGTGTTGTGTGTCTCAGTTTCCCTTGGCTAGGAAAGGGAATTCCCTTCCCCCTTGAGCTTCCCAGGTGAGGCAATGGCTCGCCCTCCTTTGGCTCTCAGTCAGTGGGCTGCACTCACTGTCCTGAACCCACTGTCTGACATGTCCCAGTGAGATGAACCCGGCACCCCAGTTGGAAATGCAGAAATCACCCATCTTCTGTGTTGCTCACATTGGGAGCTTGAGGCTGGAGCTCTTCCTATTCCAATTTGTCTATTTTTTGTTATTGTTGTCTGTGTTTTTGGGGTCATAGCCAATAAATCCCTGACAAATCCAATGTAATGAAGCTTTTGCCTTATGTTTTCTTCTAAGAGTTCTATAGACTTAGTTTTCATTTTAGGTAATGAATCACTTTTGAGTTTATTTTTGCATATGATGTTAGATAAGGGTCCAACTGCATTAGTTTGCATGTAGAATTATCATGGTACCCATCTTAAAAATTATTTGACCAATTAAGTTAATGTTTATTTTTGGGATTCTCTATTAAATTACATTGGCCTGTATTTCTGTTTTTATGCTAGTACTACTCTGTTTTGAGTACTATAGCTTTGTAGTAAGTTTGAAACCAGGAAGTGCAAGTTCTCCAGCTTTGTTATTTACTTTTCTTTTTGGCTATCTGGGGTCCCTTGAAATTTTAAGGATAAGTTTTAGAATAAGTTTGATTATTTAAAAAAAATTATTTCTACAAATAGCATCATTGGGATTTTAATGGAAATTGCAGTGAATCTGTAGATTGCTTTGGAGAGTATTAACATTTTAACAATATTAAGTCTTCCCATCCATGAACATGGGATATATTTCAATTTAGTTATATTTAATTTATTTCAAAAATGTTTGGTAGTTTTCATTATACAAGTCTTTGATCTCCCTGGTTAAGTTAATTCTTGAGTATTTTATTCTTTTTGATGCTATTGTAAATTGAATTGTTTTCTTAATAGTTTTAGCTCATTCATTTTCAATCTATGAAAATGCAAATGATTTTGTGTGCTGATTTTTTATTCTGATACTTTGCAAAATTTCTTAGTTCCAACATTTGTGTACATGTGTACAAACATGAAACATGTGTGTATGGAGTCATTAAAGTTTTCTATATGCAAACTCATATCACTTCTAAACAGAGATAGCTTTACTTCTTCCTTTTCAAATTGGATCTTTCTCTATCTTTCTCTCTTTCTTTTTTTGCCTAATAGCTCTGGTGAGGACCTCTGATACTATGTTGAATATAAACGGTAAAAGTAGACACCTTGGTCTGAATCTTCAAAAAAATTAGAATCTAAAAAGTTTTATCTGCACCCTGATAGCTTAAAAAAAAATAATTACACAAGATATGCAAGTTATACAGATTTTTCAACTATCATTAACAAAGTAAACTTAGAAAAGGAAAGTCAAATCAAACTTTCTTCATATTGTCTACAAATAAGCTCACAATGACCAACAGAATGTGACCTCCTATCTCCCTCATGCCCATTTTGAGGTGGTAGAAAAAGCGTATTCTCATGATAAAATTTTCAAACTCATCCTGGCAATTTGTTTCACACAAATTGCTTGTCACCATTTTGATTTAAATAAATTCCATCCATCTGTCTGTGTTTATCAAATATCTGTTTTAAACCACATGATTCTTAAGTTTAAAAGATTAATTTTACTGTAATTACTAAATATTTAGATAAGAAAAGTGCTATTAAGACATGTGAATATTATTTTTACATTATCACTTTTTTTCTTCAGGATCCCACTGTGTATGCCTACATATAAGTATATCCCTAAAATTATATAAATGATGAAATTAACTGGATAAACTTTTGTTTGAAATCTAAATGCTTTATACTCTACTGATATTCTCATTAAAACTTTAGAAATGAACACAAAATTTACTCAAAAAATCAGAATTTTTTTTTTTTTTTTTTTTTTTTTTTTTTTTTTTTGAGACAGAGTCTCACTCTGTCACCCAGGCTGGAGTGCAGTGGCTCAATCTGGGCTCACTGCAAGCTCCGCCTCCCAGGTTCATGCCATTCTCCTGCCTCAGTCTGCTGAGTAGCTGGGACTACAAAAAAATCAGAATTTTAAAGGGAAATGAAACCTGAGTGATTATAAGAATGTTAGAATGAGGACCTAGAAATGCTAAGTGTCCTGTTCAAGGAGAAATAAAATATACAAATAAATTACTGAACAATGAACTAGAGAGAACAAAACTGCTAATTTTAACCAGAACTTATTTTGGTTTTAAGTAGGCAAAAATATTATTAGTAGATTGTGACTATTTTCCTTCCATCTGTTTCCTTGTCTAAGAAATTTTAAGGACAGACTTAAAATGTTCTAGCTAATATTACTGTCATTAGTTTCTGATCTATAATGTGACATATTTCAAAGCTATGTATTATCTTTTCGTTTTTTCCTAGTCTAATGGTTGACCTGAATGCTCTTTCTTAATTTCACTTCACTGTAATTATACCTCTTACTCTATGCCAAATAATTTCTCCTTCTCCTCCTTAGAATATTTTCTCTCACTTATTGCCTAGCTGAGTTACCCTCTAAACTTCCATCATAAGTCAAGTTCTTCAATTACTTCCTCTAGAGACTCTCTCACTGACTTCTTTATATACATCTGACACAGACATACTATAATAATTTAGGACAGGCTGGGTGCAGCAGCTCATGCCTGTAACCCCAGCACTTTGGGAGGCCAAGGTGGGTGGATCATCTTAGGTCAGGAGTTCGAGACCAGCCTGGCCAACGTGGTGAAACCCTGTCTCTACTAAAAATACAAAAATTAGCCAGGCGTGGTGGCACCTGCCTATAATCCCAGCTACTCGGGAGGCTGAGGCAGGAGAATCGCTTCAACCCGGCAGGCAGAGAGGTTTCAGTGAGCCAAGATGTCTCCATTGCTCTCCAGCCTGGGCAACAAGAGTGAAACTTCATCTCAAAAAATAATAATAATAATTAGGTGCATTGCCTATATAAAAATTAACCATAGGTTTTATTTACTTTTCTATCATATTAGTACCTGCTATTATCCTCACTGTTTCCTAAAACTGTTCTGTATATTTTATTATATGTATATATATGTTTATTTATGTAATGTATCAAAAATGTTAAATAGCTTACTATGGACAGATTGCAATTACCAAATTTAATTATTTCTATTTATCTCACTTTTAGTTAAGATGAGAAAACTATTCGGGCATCAATTTTATATTTTTTATTGTAATAAAATCTCAGAAATCCTCCTAAAATAAATGTGAAGAGTACATTATTGTATACTTTCAGCCAATGTATTATATAGATTAAAAAATCATTTCAAGGAACAAGGAGATATGCTGATATTTAAATTGAGTGAGCCTTGCTTATCAATCTGTAATGGGTTTGGAATTATTTCTAGACAATAGCATTGAGTTGACACATAAACACCTGATTTTTTTTTTTTTTAAAAGAATCACCTAACACATGGCGTAGAAATGGTGAAAATAATTATTAACAAAGGTAATATTACAATACATAGAAAGCAGGATGCTGGTGGTTGTGGATGAGATAGTTCAAATAATACAGACAAGTGATTTTAAAGCAGTTCAGAATGTCTAACAATTTTTTTTTTTTTTAACTTTTAAAAGTGAGTTTTAGGGCCAACGGAAGTAGAATTTATCTTCTTTGGAATTATAAGCCCATTTAAACTACTTAGATAACCAAAAATTACTTAGGATTCTTACTGCTACTTACAAATGCCTGTGGAATCAAGCAAATCACTTTCCTAAGTGCTTGAAGATATTTATCCACAAAATCCACTCTTCCTCCCTGACCCTTAAGAAAACGATGCTAAGTGAAACAGGTTCCAACATAATAAACTGCCAGAATACATTTCATGGTGCAGTGCAAATGACAGACACAATGGAATACCTGTTAGAATAAAGTAGAATCATTTTCCCTACAAATTAGGTGAGAATGCTGATCTCAAGTATCTGCTCTGTCAAGTTAAAGGTTGCAGCACATTAACAAATTCAGAATATAGGTGCATTTATAAATAGCCTGTTGAAGAAAAGAGCACCACTTCTAGTAATTATAAGAAGTTGCTCCACGTGAAAAACATTAATTCATGTATGTAATAAATTGTTTAAGACTCTCTCAGTTGCCTTAATACTATCTTTAAAACCATTTCCCACAGAGCATACTCACCCCATCTGGCCTGCCATCTGAAGCTGTGATGATCAGAATGTAGCGATCAGTGCTTTCCCTGTCCAGTGCTTTCCCTAAGGTTAGAATCCCCGTGCTAGTGACAAAACAAACAAACAAATAAGACAAAAAGAGATATTATGTCACAAGGAGAGTCTTCTTAGTATAGCGAATTACTCTTGATAGCTTTTTTACCCCTCTCAGTAATCATAGCTTGAGTATTTTAGATATATAATACTAAGATTCATCCTGAAAATTCAAAATGGCTTTTAAGGCTGTCAAATTTCTTAGCAGTAGCCATGAAACTGACACTAAACTGATTTCCTACCTTCCGGGAAACAAAACACAACAAAACTGTGCTTAATTCATTCCAGGAAGAACAGTATCTATCTTGTTTTTGATTATTTCAAGAGAAAAGACTTCATTATTCCTTATCAGTCTCAGAGTTCTTTGAGACAAGGAATGATTTCTTATAACCAATCTATATCACCTCCCAATTTACGTCATATATATGTCTATTATGAAAATGCAAAAACCCATCTAAATTTTATCTCTGAAAAACTCTATGGAAAAAAGTTTTTCTTTTTTCTTAATTTTAAAATAACAGAGGCCCTTTGTACAAAATTAGAAAATAGAATTTTTTAAATTACAGAAATTATGTTTTATGTAATGTGTCTTTTTGTACTTTATTATAACCACATTTAAATATATTATTGTTTCAGAAGAAGAATCATTCTGCATATTTTACAGTTTTTAAGAAAAGTATATTAGAATTCATGTTCTCATTTTATAATTTGTTTGAAACCCCTTTCATGGCTACACTAACAATTTTAGTACTTTGTTACTCTTTGGAAATTTAGCTGTTTCTTAATTTAACTGATGTATAATGGGAGATTAACAGCACTTGGGAAAATTATTGCACTTAGAATATTTTTAATGCTTATTCCTTACCTTTTCACTGTTCAGAATAAATGTTTCCAAATATTTAAGACTTTATTCACCCATGTAATTTATAACAGTTTGGCTATTTGTATGGCTCTCTAATGTAGGTTCTATATTTATTTCTTAGATTTTACAATCTGATATTGTACACATTTTAATTGAGCCTAACAAGCATCCACTGTGTAGGAGAGTTTATCTGAATATAATGAGACATTAAAATATTTATCAAGTCCAGCCAGGCGCAGTTGCTCACGCCTCTAATCCCAGCACTTTGGAAGGCCAAGGTGGGTGGATCATGAGGTCAGGAGATTGAGACCAAACTGGCTAACACAGTGAAACCCCATCTCTACTAAAAATACAAAAAAAAAAAAAAAAATAGCTGGGCGTGGTTGCGGGCGCCTGTAGTTCCAGCTACTCAGGAGGCTGAGACAGCAGAATGGCGTGAACCTGGGAGGCAGAGCTTGCAGTGAGCCAAGATCGTGCCACTGCACTCCAGCTTGGGTGACTGAGCGAGACTCCATCTCAAAAAAAAAAAAAAAAAAAAAAAAAAAAAATTATCAACTCCAAAATATAAATTGTTTCTGATGAATAAGTGTTTTTAAGGTAAGTGCTTTTATTGTAAAGGAAATTTAAACAATTCATATCACATATGGTAGTTGAGTACATTCAAAGCCAATGAATCAAAATAAGAATCACAGTTACTCCATTTTGTTTATTATGTTGTAATGGTTGACATGGATTTTTTGAAAAGTTCTGAACATATGGCATGCCCATGAAAAACAGTTTTGTTTTTTTTTTTTGCTTCCTGTACATTTTATAAATGCTTTGTCAAAATAATTGAAAACCAGTTCCCAGAGCATGTTCACAACAATTAAGTTTGGACCAGCTTCCTACACTATAGAGGGTCCAGATAATCCCATTTTTAAATGACATTAGATGAGAAAAGTAAGACACATATTTCTTCTGAGGCTTATTCACAAGTATCTTAAGAAACAAGAAATCTGAAAACCTAGCCATAGTATAATAAGAGAAAGAAAGAAAATTGAGTTACCATTTTCATTTTGTTTCTTTTCTCAGTTAATTCTCTATATTCCTCATTGTACATTAAATTAGAAAATTACTAAAAAGTATATTGCATATTTACGATGAATTACAAAACTGTCTGTGATAACTGAGTTGATTTACTACCTTCCAGGAAACAAAACATAACAAAACTTTGCTTAATTCATTCCAGGACGAACGATATATATCTTGTTTTTGATTATTTCAAGAGAAAAGATCCATTATTCCTTAGCATATTCAGAATTCTTTGAGACAAGGAATGGTTTCTTATAAATAATCTATGTTGCCTCCCAATTGTACATAGTATTTGGAATATACACACACACACACACACACACAATATATATTCTATATATACTATTTAGAATATATAATACTATATGTATTATTCCAAAAATACTATATGCTGTATACAATATAGTATACAGTATATCCATACTTAGGGATATTTTGAACACAAACAGCTAATTGTGTATTATCTGGTGATTATTATGGAGGTAGTTTTTATGTAATATGCAGGCTTTATGATTCAATGTTGTAGGCAGTTATGTGGTATATTTGGGCAATGTAGAAGGGGAGAAAAACAGGCAGTGCATTTTGGGACTCATAGCTGAAATACTAGTTTGTGGGTATACATGTGCATCCTTTTATTAAATCCGAGAAATAGCTCACAAAACGTCTTATTACCAGCTAGATGGAGGCTATCAGGCCAGGATACATTGGGGTACAGTTAGTAATGCAATATACCTTATAAGTTTACGTATTAAAAATATATAAGCTTCTTCAAAGCATCAATACCACTGCTACTTAAATTATATAGGATTGAAAATACATTTCCCAGGAGTGATGTCAGCAGAAATGGAGAAGACAGCTCCAAGAGATCAAAAAATCACATCAAAAAAATCGCAATTAAGCGGGGACCTTAAAAAGCAAATTTGACAAAACTCTGGAAAACAGGTTTATAGCAACTGTATGAAGGCAGAATTTCTTTTAAAAAAAGGTAGATCAAATATGGTAGAATAACTTTGGGGCATTTTGACTTGTCTTTATCCTACCATCTCACTGGCTCAGAGCGGCCTTGAAAACATCAGTGAACATTCCCAGTGTGACACCATGGTCTTTGTTTCTGGAGGGAGCAGAGCTATCCTTATTCACAAAGAATGCGGGGGTCTATTCTAATCTGCCTGGAGACTGCATGAAGGAGTGACACATGGTACTTATCCTTGTTTCATCAAACTTGGAAATCACTCAAGGCAGAAAAGCAGTGGGCATTCCAAAGAAACATTGTAGGCAGGGGATAGCCCACAACCACCTGAGGCATACAATAGAGTGCCAAAAACTTGCCAGGAAAGTCTGGGTAAATAGTTGCATGGAAAAGTCAGGCACTCAAAAGTGTACTGAGGAATACAAAACAATAAATATAGTTGAGAATTCATAAATACATCCATACATCTACAGTCAATTGATTTTCAACAAAAATGCCAAGATCATTCAATAAGAAAGAATAGTCTTGTCAACAAGTGGCACTGGAACAAATGGAAATCTATATGTAAAAGAATTAAGTGAGACTATTCACTTCATACACAACTATTAACTCAAAATGGATCAATGATTTTTCTAAATACAAGAATTGAAACCTGTAAACAACTCTTAGATAAAAACTAGAGGTAAATATTTATAATCTTGGGTTTGGCCATGGGTTCTTAGATATGACATCAGATGCACAGGAAGCAGAGGAAAAAATAGAGATACTGAACTTTGTCAAAAAAAAAAAAAAAACACACACACACACACACACAAAAAACAAAACAAAAAAACACTTTTGTGCATCAAGGAACATTATCGAGAAAGTTAAAAAAAAAAGAAAAAAACACACATATAACTGGCGAAAATACTTACAAATCACATCTTTTTTCTTATTTCCAGAACATATAAAGTCTTATTTCCAGAATATATAAAGGATTACACAACTTAACATCAAAAAGAAATCCCATTTTAAAAAAAGGCAAAAGACTCAAATACACGTTTTTTTCCAAAGAAGATATAGAAGATACACAAACAATCAAAAAGCATATGAAAACATGTCATTTTATGCAAATGAAAACCCACAACAAAGTATCACTTCACACTTACTATGATAATTGTATTTTTTAAAAAGAAACGAACCCCCACTACTAACAACAACAAAAAAAGAAAGTAAGTGTTGGCAAAAATGTGAATAAATCGGAATCCTCATATATTTCTGATGGGAATATAAAATGCTTCAATCACTGTGGAAAACACTTGACAGTTCCTCAAATGCTTAAAAACACATAATTACACTATTCCCCAGCATATCTCTTGGGTATATACTTTAAAAAGCTGAACACAGGTACTTAAATACATGTATGTATATGTTCACAGCAGCAGTATTTGTAATACCGAAAGGTAGAAAAACAGCTTAAATGTCTGTCAATTTATGAATAGGTAAACAAATTGTTGTATATGCATGCAATGGAATATTATGTAGTCATGAAAAGTAGTGACCTACTTACACATGTTGCAACACAGATGAATCTTGGAAACATTATGCTACAAAAAAGAAGCTAGACGCAAATAATCACACATTGTATGATTCCATTTGTGTAGAATATTCAAAGTAGGTACTTTGAAGCCAGCACACAGATTGGTGGTTGCCAGGGGCTAAGGGAAATAAGGAATAGGGAATAACTGCTAAATGGATTCAGATTTCTATTTGGAGTGATGAAACTGTTTTAGAACTAGACAGAGTTAATAGTTGCATGAGTTCTGAATCTCCTAAACACCACTGAATTGTTCACTTCAAAATGGTTAATTTTACACTATGTGAATTTTGCCTCAATTATATAAATTATATTGCAGAGAATTTTCCATTACCAAGCTTTTGAGCTACGTTCCTGAAACATATTTTGCTTGGCATACTCAAATTCTTTTAGAAAATAGGGTTTGCTTAACCATAAAAATGGTGTTCAAAAATAATTTGAAAATTTGGCCAGACGCGGGGGCTCACGTTTGTAATTCCAGCACTTTGGGTAGCTGAGGTGAGCAGATCACAAGGTCAGGAGATGGAGAGCATCCTGGCTAACACAGTGAAACTCCATCTCTTTTTGTTTTTTTATGTGCACTTTTTAAATTTTTTTGAGACGAAGTCTCACTCTGTTGCCCAGGCTATAATGCAATGGCATGATCTAGGCTCACTGCAACCTCCACCTCCCGGGTTCAAGTGATTCTCTTGCCTCAGCCTCCTGAGCAGCTGGGATTACAGGTTCCTTGGGAAGCTTATTTGAAAGCTCTGTGCCATCAGTTTTCCCTTCTGTCAAATGGGAAAGTGAAATCCCATTTCTACTAAAAATACAAAAAATTAGCCGGGTGTGGTGGTGGACTCCTGTAGTCCCAGCTACTCGGGAGGCTGAGGGAGGAGAATCGCTTGAACCCAGGAGGCAGAGGTTGCAGCAAGCTGAGACCGCACCACTGCCCTCCAACCTGGGCAACAGAACGAGACTCCATCTCAAAAAAAATAAAATAAATAAATAAATAAATAAATAAATAAATAAATAAATAAACACCTGTACTCCCAGCTACTTGGGAGACTGAGGTGGGAGGATCACGTAAGCCTAGACGTTTGAGACTAGCCTGGGCCACAGAGTAATACTCAGTCTTAAAAAAATTAAACAATGTAAATAGAAAGTAGTAGTGGATATCTACTTCCAAACAAAACAAGCTACTGAATTTAAAACCTGCTTCTATAACTAACTGTTTTTCAAAATTCATTGTTTATTAAGAAATACTGATGCAGCATCATTATAAACTAAGATTATCTCACATATTTAATGATATATATGTTTTGCTTAATTAAAACTTTGTTAAAAATTCTACTGCTTGTGACTGAACATTTACACTTGCAAGTATCTGAGCCTTTGACAGATTTACGTTGTTGGGCACTGAGTTTTAGGCTTTATAATGATATTTAGAGAGATTAGAGTATACTTTAAAATATATGGTTGTTTCAAGTTTGACATGGTGTTTCACATTAAATAGCAAATAGCAATTAACAAAAACATACTATAGAGGGAGCTGGGTGTTGATAGCAATTTGGGGAAAAACGATGGTGGCATGAACTAAGGTAGTAGAGTGAAGTGTGAGGAGTAGTTTGATTTGGATTTATATTTTTAAAGTAGAGCTGAGCTGTCAGGGAATAAAATAAATATCATCTTTCTAATACATGAATCTTCAGTATAATCATAAAATTGAAACTGTTATGAAAAACATAATTGAGCATTACTTTTAAAGTCAAAACAAATTAATCACCAAAGAAAAACATTAAAATGCTAGTGAAGAAAAAAATTTTTTTTATAAAGCTATTCCTTTTTAAAAATTTTTTATTATTATACTTTAAGTTCTAGGGTACATGTGCACAACGTGCAGGTTTGTTACATATGTATACTTGTGCCATGTTCGTGTGCTGCGCCCATCAACTCATCAGCGCCCATCAACTCATCATTTACATCAGGTATAACTCCCAATGCAATCCCTCTCCCCTCCCCCTCCCCATAATAGGCCCCGGTGTGTGATGTTCCCCTTCCTGAGTCCAAGTGATCTCATTGTTCAGTTCCCACCTATGAGTGAGAACATGCGGTGTTTGGTTTTCTGTTCTTGTGATAGTTTGCTGAGAATGATGGTTTCCAGCTGCATCCATGTCCCTACAAAGGACACAAACTCATCCTTTTTTATGGCTGCATAGTATTCCATGCTGTATATGTGCCACATTTTCTTAATCCAGTCTGTCACTGATGGACATGTGGGTTGATGCCAAGTCTTTGATATTGTGAATAGTGCCACAATGAACGTATGTGTGCATGTGTCTTTATAGCAGCATGATTTATAATCCTTTGGGTATATACCCAGTAATGGGATGGCTGGGTCATCTGGTACTTCTAGTTCTAGATCCTTGAGGAATCACCATACTGTTTTCCATAGTGGTTGAACTAGTTTACAATCCCACCAACAGTGTAAAAGTGTTCCTATTTCTCCACATCCTCTCCAGCACCTGTTGTTTCCTGACTTTTTAATGATTGCCATTTTAACTGGTGTGAGATGGTATCTCATTGTGGTTTTGATTATTTTAATAGAATTTGGACAGAGATGGAGATAATTTTTGAAATTATCTTGTTTAGCACTGATTTTAAATGTTGGCATCACAGATCCCATCCTTCAGAGATAACAACTCATAAATACTTGAGAGATGGCAATTCCTCAACCTCCCTTAATAAATAACTATGACATTAGGCCATCATATTTATACGGGAAGTTTTCATATATCTTACTTAAATGTGTACTTATTTGTGGATGACTGCTGAGTGAATATTTGCTAAATCGTATGCCACTATCAAGACAGACACTATGAAAAGATACTGGAATAGGGCATTACAGAATCATACAGATATGGCCACTTAATACATGACACTGAATGATTTTTATAACCAATGTTTGTGATTTTCAAAAAACCAAGGTCTTTTCTTTAAAGACCCAGTTTCTTTCTTGGCTGTGTGACTAAGCCAATTTATTAAAATGATAATAATTCAGTACTTTGTAAGCCCATACTGACATTAAGATGATTATTCATTACTACTATTTTTTTTAAAGAAATGCAAGAAAACTTTAGCATACTTTTATTTCATTAAAGAAAAGGAAAGTAATGGTATTATTATGATGCTTATCGGGATAATTTGCATTATAGCATAAAACAATGTGGTATTTAAAGTATACAATAGACATTTAAATATTTTTCATTTTGCTTTAAGATATAAAATAGAACCCAAACATTATTTGCATATATTGAAGTATCTGATAAGGTAGAACATTGCTTATTTTTTTAGTGTACCTTTCTTAGTCCATTTGTGTTGCTATAAAGGAATACTTATGGCTGGATAATTTATAAAGAAAATAAGTATATTTGTCTCACAGTTCTACAGGCTGTACAAGAAGCATATTGCCAGCATCTGCTTCTGGTGAGGGGCTGAGAGTACTTCCACTCATGGCCAAAGGTGAAGGCCATGTGCAGAGATCATATGGTGAGAAAGGAAGCAAGCGAAGAGGGGTGATGCCAAGCTCTTTTTTTACAACCAGTTGTTGTGGGAACTAATAAAGCAAGAAATCATTCATTACCTTTGGTAACAAGCCATTCATACGCTGTTTGCCTTCATGACCCAAACAAATCCCATTAGGCTCCATCTCCAACATGGGGGATCAAATTTCATAATGAGGTTTGGAGTGTCAAATATTCAAACTATAGCAGTACCCGGATTGTTCAAATCCTTGAAAGTTATAGAGAAGTGATGGTGCAAATTTTTGAACATGAATCTCAGAAGTTTCAAAGAAGGTGGCAGTTGAAATTTCAGTTATTGTTCTCCATTTCAAATGCATTGAAATGTATTTCTACCAGTTCAGGCTACTCTGTAAATATCAATGGGAACAACAGCAATGAGGTGGTGGAAACAAAGTGACCATAGGATAGAAGGCAATGGGCCCAGTGTATGGGACCCTGAGTCAAGAATGATCATGAAAAGGGATCACACAACCATTACAAGGACATGTTCTGCTTTAGCTTTCTGGAAGTAGTTTGCGTCTTAAGGAGATATCTGTCCAGGTTGACCTAAGAGCTTTAACATTAAGAATCATGGTCAATTTAGACTAAAAGGATTTTGCATTGACATAATTTACACCTTTAAGAACCTCTGTAACCTAGCCATTATCTTTTTCATTCCAAATGCAGAGATGAGAGGACCACTAGAGATACAGGAAAGCAGTGCATTTAGATAATTTATTTGGCAAAACCAGTAGCTCATTAGATTTCACAATCAGCAATTGAAAAATCTCTTGGCATCAAGGGAAAAACAGGAATGGAAATTCTTGAGAGGCCTAGGCTTCCTGCTTACCAGAGAAAGTGAAAACTTAATTGTTGTCTTTTTCTTTTGCTGACAGCTTTATTAACATTTTAATTCAGATATCATAAAATTCACCAATTTAAAGGGTACAATTCAATGGTTTTTAGCATAATCACAGAGTAGTTCAATCATCACCATAATCAATTTTAGAACATTTTCAACACTGTATCTATTAACCGTCACTCTCCATTCTCTCCCACTCCTCATTTTCAGGCAATCATTGATCAACTTTTTGTCTTATAGATGTGCCTATTATGAAAATTTTATACAAATGAAATAATGTAACACATACTCTTTTTGTGACTGACTTATTTCGCTTAGCATAATATCTTCAAAGTTCATATCTGTTGTAGCATGTTTCAGTACCTCATTATCTTCCATTGATGAGTAATATTATATTACTACAGATAGGCAACATTTTGTTTATTCCTTCATCTGCAGATGGATATCTGACTTGTTTCTACTTTTGTACCATTATAAATAATTCTTTTATGAACTTTCTTTGTGCAAACTATTATGTAGATGCATGTCTTCATTTCTCTTGTATATGAACAGAATGCTCACTTATGCAGTAACTCTGTCTACCATTTGGAGAAAAGGTCAGTTCTCCAAAGGGTACTCATACGGTTTCAATCTGTGTCCTTGCCCAAATCTCCTGTCAAATTGTCACCAACGTAGGAGATAGGACCTGCTGGAAGGTGATTGGCTCATGGGGGCAGTTTGTCATGAATGGTTTAGCACCACCCCCCTTGGTGCTGCTCTTTTGATAGAGGTTAGGAGATCTGCTTGTTTAAAAGTGTGTGGCATTTCCCCTCCCTCTCTCTTCCTCCTGCTCAAGCCATGTGAAGCGCAGACTCCCCGATTTGCCTTCCATCGTGACTGTAAGTTTCCTGAGGCTTCCCCAGAAGCAGAACTGGTGCCAGCATCATGTTTCCTGTACAGCCTGCAGAACTGTGAGGCAATTCAACCTCTTTTCGTTACAAAATACTCAATCTCAAGCATTTCTTTATAGCAGTGCAAAAAGGAACTTATACATGCACATTTTACATGGCCACATAAATTTATGCTGATTTCAACATCTCCACACTTAGTCGTACTTGTTTTTGCCTTTCTTTTTTCACTATAGACACAAAGTATGTATGAAGTCAAATCTCTTTATAGTTTTAAATTACATTTCTCTAATGACCAATGATCAGTGATCACGATCACATTTCCATGTGCTTGTTGGCTATTCACATATCCTTTTTTAAAGGAACGTCTATTCAAATATTTTGCCCATTTTTAATTAGATTGTTTCTCTTTATTAAGTTGTAACAGTTCTTCATGTGTTCTCGAGACATGTTTCACACCATATACATAATTTTAAAATATTTTCTCTCATTGTAGGTTGTTTTTCACTTTAGGATGGTGATCCTTGAAATACATTTTTAAAAATTCATGAGACCCAATTTGTCAATGTTATCATTAATCCTTTGTGCATTTTGTGTCATATCTTAAAATGTACTGACTAATCCAAATAATGAAGATTTACTTCTGTATTTTCTTCTATGTGGAATGTAGTTTTATCTCATATATTGCAGTTTATGATCCACTTTGAGTTCATTTTTGTGCATGATGTGAGATAAAAATTCAAATTCATTCTCTTGCACGTTGTCCCAGTTTCATTTATTGAAACAAAGTTGTTTCCTGATTGGATTATCTTGGCCCCTTTTTGAAAATCAATTGACCATAAACACTAGAGTTATTTCTGGATTCTTAAGTCTGACCCGGTGGCTTATATGTCTATGTTTATGCTAATATTACACAGCCTTGATTAAAGTTTTTCTTTAATATTTTTATTTTGTTTAATGATTGTAAATTGTAGCTAATTTTTGATTTCTACATCACTATGGGATAAAAACGAAAACTGTTAAGCTTTTTTATTTTTCAAATAGAAGTTTACTTATCTGTGGAAAATACTGTCCTTGTCTATAGTTTCCCAGCATTACTAACTTATGTTTGTATAATTCTATTCAACATGAAATTTCAGGTATTTCTGAGAAGACTAATTGACCAACACATGGTTCTCTTGTTTTGGAATTATGTCCCACATGTTTCTGAGTCTGACGTGGCAATGTATTCATTTGTCAAAGTTTTAACTTTATAATCCTTGGCCAAGTTTACATTTCTATTCTTTCAGAAAGTAAAACTATTCATAAGTACACAGGAAATACCAGAGGAGAGCCAAGCTCTTTAGAAACCAGCCACATGTGACAGCAGAACAGCTACCTTGCTATTGCAAATGGGAAGCAAATGGTCTCTCTGAAGCCCTAAATGCCTCCTTTTAATGTCTGCTCCCAGTTTTCTCAATAGTTATCATTAGCAATATCTCAGATGTATTCGGAGAGATAAGTAGAATGACACTGATCTAGACCTCAAAGAAGTTTGACATGAACATGTATTTTATTTCATTTTGCTTTTTTTCTTAAATTTATCTATGTTAATCTGAAATTGAAGGATGTGTTTGTAACACATCTTGCCTGCAAGACTCCCTTTGAATACATGGTTTAGTGCTAAGTAACCCTTTGCAGTAATGTCCTTGTCATTATTAGTAGCTGACAACCTTAAAAGGATCTAATTAATCCCAGTTATGCCTTCCAATGAAATGTTTCCACCTCAGTAGAGCTTACCTAGTAAAAATGTTAAAAATAGACAGACTCCTGGGTAAGATTTCTGGGCTCAGAATTATCCTCTGAGCTACCATTAACATTCATAGAAAACAAAAAGGGAAGTACAACTACGCACAGTTGAAAGCCTCTGATTAGAAGTCTGTTCTCCTGCTAACAGTACATTGCTGTACATTTTTTTAAAGTAGGAAATCATTTTTTACTTACGTTTCTGAAAGATTAAAAACTCTCTGAGGATCTCCATTCTCAATGGCATATGTTATTGGGTCTCCCTCTCGATCAGTTGCCTTCAGAGAGAAAACATAATTCAATTATCAAGTAATTGATGTGGCGCCCACTCATTACGGAGTAATACAAAACCTTGAAACTAATAGCATAGAATGTCCATGACACTGTTAAAGAATAAAGATTAAAGCATGGCCTAATGGCAAAGTGTAAAATTAAACATTAATATCTGATCCATTTCTGAATACATAATCCTGTCTGGTGTGGAAATAATCATTTTCCCAAGGTTTACCTATCTTATTAATTAATAAATTTATTTTATATGTCTGTTTATAATTTAAATAAAAGCTGCTGGCCGGGCGCAGTGGCTCAGCCTCTAATCCTAGCACTTTGGGAGGCCAAAGTGGGCAGATTACTTGATGTCAGGAGTTCAAGACTAGCCTGACCAACATGGTGAAATCCCATCTCTACTAAAAACACAAAAAGTTACTCAGGTACAGTGGTGCACACCTGTAATCCCAGCTACTCAGGAGGCTGAGGCAGGAGAATTGCTTGAACCCAGGAGGCAGACATTGCAATGAGCTGAGATCATGCCACTGCACTCCAGCCTGGGCAACAAAGCAAGACTTTGTCTCAAAAAAAAAAAAACAAACAAACAAAAAAAAAAAAAACAAAAAAGGTGTTAAACTCTATATACATTTTTACAGTGTTGATAAAGTGTTTAACATATACTCTTTTCTTTTTCTGTTCAGAATATATCAAGATAATAATTCAAATCAGTTTAACTTTCTGGTTAAAAATCCTGAATTTATAGCCACAAAACATGACTTCAAAACTGGACTCCAATTGTCCTATGTGATTATTTCTGTGTACCCATTTCTAAAACAAGGACTGTATAACAATACAAGTGTTAATAGATCTTGAGAGGTTTAATTGAAATAATGTTTATCAAGGCACATAGACTAATATCTGGTACATTGTAAATAAATATTAACCTTTTTGTTGGTTTTTCTTCCCTTCAACACCCAAGTCGGAGAAGAAAACATATAGTTTGACTTTTAGTTCCAAGTTTCTCTTGCCCAAAATAAAGATACTCTTGTTTTATGGCACTGAGTTTTACCTTCAAAAACATTACATCAGTTCTTTTTCCAGTGAGTCATTTGATCCTCTTATAAAAGACATGGATAAAGAAAGAAATTTGGATGCTGTCAGAGATTTGAAAGAAGGATCTGCCTAAGCATGATGCTACAAAGGGGGGAAATATCTGATAAAGGTCCAGATGTATTTTATTTTTAGGTGACTATCCTGGCAGAAACACCAGCCTCTCCACAGACAGGAACTGCCCTGGAGTTAGCAGGACCTGAGAGAGGAATAAGTATGTGAGTTTCTTTCAGTGACTAGATAATAACTGTCCCAGCCATAAGAAGCTGAGTGTGAAATTCGCTGTTCAGACAGGCAAGAACATATTGTTCTTAGTGGTAGATCAGCTGGCTTTGACATGGATTACACAGTGCTGCTCATTGAATGTCTTTATCAGCTACCAGATTGGATTAATGGTCAGAAGCCTCTATTGGACCACATAAACTACAGAATCAAGGGACAACTGAAAATAGTATTTCAGTCAGTAAGAAACTACTGAATATTGGGCCAGGTTCTGTAAGAAAAGCTTTGCAAGATTATTTAATCTGTGTCTCATAAAAGTGATATACTTCCTTCACATGGCTCCTATGACATCATATTGTCCTGCTTTCAATCCTCATATTATCAACTGTAGTTCCTCATTTTCGTTTGCTGATTTCTCCTCATTTATAAGACTTATTTTGTATTGGATTGTTCCAAAGATTGGTCCTTGAACTTCACTTATTTACTCATCTCATTCAATAGTGTAGCTATAAATACTCTCTATCTGCTAAAGACGGTCATATCTCTAGGCTAGCCCTTTCATCTGGATTTCAGCTGTGTATCCAATTGCCTACATGGATTCACATTAGATGAATAATAATAAGCCTCTCCGATTTAAAAGGTTAAAAACCCCAAATCTAGATCTCCTCTCCATCTTGACATACCTCAAAAAATAAAAGATATTCAAACAATAACCTATTGTTTTCACTGCTTCATCATCTCAGTAAATACCTGCAACTCCATTCTCCTACTTTCTCGGGGCTCATAGCCACACTTTGAGCACTCACTCTTACTCTCCAATGCAACCCGTCAGCAGATCCCACCAGATTTATCTCAAATATCTGCTGTATCTGGCTCTGTCCGAATTTCTTCTCTACCACCATCTTCCTCATGGATTATGGTAGTAACCATTTTACTAAAGTGTAGCTTCTTCCCTTATATCCTCACAATAGTCAATTTTTAATTAAGCAAACAAAAGTACTTGTTTTTCCAGGCCAATCTTTTATTTCTTTGGGATAAAGTCTATTGCTTTCTCCCCCAGCTCCCCACCCTCCCCGTGCCACACACACCAAAATAAAATGGAATAAAAATAGTAAATGAAGAAGAAAGTAATAAATTAGCTAGGGTAAAATATTTTTTAAACATTCCATGTCAGCCAAAATCCAAAATTTTAGATTTCATTGAGTTACTCATAATGGAAGCCTAAGAGTAGAAAATAAGAAGCAAAGACATTTTTAAGAATGCACTCAATAAAATGGATAGTAGATGCTTGGTATTTTTCCTTGTATTCTGTTATTTGCTAGATAGGAACCACAAATAATGATACTCAGCTAACATTTTGAAGAAACAGAGAATTATATCTGGAAACTATATCTTAACCCTAAAAAGCTTACACTGAACTTTTTCTGTTGTTTTTCTCTTGGTCAATAAATTTTACTTGTTATGTTGTTATAGATATGATCAAGTTCTTTTTGTTTGTTTATTGCTATGTTGTTGCTGTTTTAATTTTTTTCTTGAGAAATATTGTATAATCTTGTGTTTCATAAAAGCCAGAAGAAATGCATTCTGAAACAAGATACCTTCACGTAAACAATTTTAAGTCCAGATTAATATTGAATCTTTTATTATATCAGATCTACTCTAATATTTAATATCCTTTATGTAAGATGAGAGCACTGTGAGTATTGTGTTTTTTATTTGTATTTCATTATTTTTATGTTAATTCCTTTCTATCCCAGAGGTAGTTTGAAATATTTCTTCAGTTTTATTTTGACCACTCAAATACCTCAGTCTTTTAAGGATTGTGAATGTCAGTAATTTGCCTACTTCATTCTTACGTAAGGTCGTGCTCATTTTGGAAACTTTGAAGACCTAGGATTTAAAAGGAAATTCTTATTTGATTTATTTCCTCATATTTATCTTTTCACATAATCCTTTATTGGTGTTTCAGGGTCTGGGGTGGTATAATAATTAGGAAATATTTACAGTTTTTCAGCCAAGAAAGCAAAAGGAAATGGTATAATCTTCATCAAAGTTCTGCAATCTATCCATTACATGAGTTAGCACTTGTATAGACAATGTCATCTTTATTTGTCAATGTCCAAAGGTGAGAAATAATCCATAAAAGAAAAAACTGGAAATATCAACAGAAGCATTTACTCTTCAAGTATTAGGATTTGATTATGTGTGTATATGTACCCTAAATATATTTCTATTAGCAATATTTAAAGGTTTTTTATATATAAATCTAACCAGCCATCTCAAAATAACTGCTTATAATATGTCAGAAACTATATTAACCTTTTGCATGTCTTGTCTCATTTAAAGCTAATAGTAACTTTACTGGTAAATAGAAAATGCATATGACTTCAATTATATCACTATTTCTGCCATCATTCCAACCAGATTTCTCTGTACTTTACTTAATTGAAAGATGCATCTTTTTTATCTAGAGAGAGTAATAACTGTATCATCTTGAAAATGGGAGCATAGTGTTATTCAATATTTTCCATAATATACGAGATAGAAATTGCTTCTTCTTAGTGAACTAAACATTTTATGTGTTTATTTTTGATAAATCAAGTCATATCCAAATCTCTTCTTCAAAGCCTGAGAAAAGTAAGATAGCAGTTATCTTTCTGGGGCTTATTTTGAGTTTAACGGGGGAGATTCTGGAGCCAGCTACCTGGATTCAACCTCAGGTGTACCATCTCTTCTCAGATAATGCACTCAAGTACAAAATTAGAATAATAATACTATTATTTACAGTAATCACTCATGAATTCAACAAATATTTATCGAGCATCTACACTGTGTTAAGCACTGAGGCTGCAGCGGTAAACCACACAGACAAAAATCCTGCCCTTATACAACTTATATGGTAGTGGAGGAAAATGAATTTAAAAATTAATTAGAATATTTTGTTTTCAGATCTTTATACGTGTTGCTGAACTACAAAATATTTCACGAAGGACATATATGGAGAGCAGGGTGAGGATTTACACTTACAGAGAAGTGATCATAACAGACTTACTGAAAATGTGAAATTTTGGCAAATGCTTGTAAAAGGTGAAAGAGTAAGTCACGTGGGGAAGAACATTCCAGCAAGAGGTCAGAGCAAGTGATAAAGGTCATGAGGTGGAAACAGGCCTAGTGAGTTTCAAGAACAGCAAGGAGGTTGTCAGATCTGGAGGCAAGCATGTGGAAGAGGAGCTCCTCAGTTTACTTTGACCACTTTAATATCTCTGGTTAAATGAATAAATGATGTGTATTTTGGATGGCTGGCAAGTAATGCACTTTAGCCACTGGTTTGCTAATATATGGTTAATAACATCGTTAAGATTAAAGCAAGTCTTTCCTTTAATTTTAATTTAATTTTAATTTTGCCTGAAGAACAAATGATTCCTTTAAAAAAATCAAAAAGAAATTACTCTTTCCAGTCCGCTCAACCAGATTACTTGCAGCATCTGACTTAAGAGTCCCTCATTTTTCAGAAGCACCAATAGGGAAGCAAAAGTATTTATCCAAGGAAGCAATGTTCTTAGACACTGGCAAATGGAAAATTTGAAAAAGAAAACAAATTTTCTGTAAACTAATATTCTGTTCATGTTAAAGATGAACACAGCCATCAAATACCATCTGGTAGAGTGCACTTTATGTGCACAGAATGATTCTACACATTTCACAGGACATTAAGACAAAGTAACTGCCCTTAGGGATTCTAAAATAGATAAAAATCGATGGATTTGGATGATTTTCTCACTTAGGCAAACAAGTTCTGATTTATGTTATTAAACTACTTGAGAGCAACAAATAAAGCTTTCAATTCAGTATAGCAGTGTTTCAAAAAATGTACACATTCATTCCTGGTATTACATTTTTTGGCCTTTAACAAAATGTTATAATATTTATGAATATATTTAAAAAAATTAATGAATATATTTTATTCATGTCAAGTACTGTTATTTTGTCATTCATAATGATAATATAAAATGTCCTTTTGAAGTAAGTGTAAGTAGAGGTCAGTTTATTAAATATTCTAAACAACATCAAATGAGTAATATGATACAGAATATACATATATATGAAACATGGAAATGTAGCTAAGTCTACAATGACAAAAATATACATATGTTCAAAAATAAAAGGATGTTGGGAAACTGCACATAGGAGAGCCATAAAACTGCTCTTTTTCTTACAATGTTGGTATGGATTAATGATCTTTTGCCCGGGGATGAAGTAAAATGCCTTATGCTAGGAAGGCATAGCAGAATCACTACTGGTAGTGTTGAAAATAAATGGCATTTAAAAGTGAGCATAAATTTCTTTGTCATATCCAGAGAAATTTCTGTAAATTAAGAAGTCCTTAATAGGAAAAATATCTAGACTTCCGTTAGATTTAGGGAGACTCTATGATGGCTTACTCTCAAAAAATTGTTGTCGTACAAAATGGGTAACCTTGGAACACAAAGAGATTTAATCAATGCTAAAATGAGCCTGGAACTCTAATTTTGTCCAGGGCTCAATGAACAATCAACAAAATAAACCTAGAACTAATGTAAATATTCAAAATGACCCATCCAAATAATGGTTACCATTATGTAAAAGCACTTTGAATATCCCATCTCATTTAATCCTCAAAACAATCTTATCTGGAGAGCACTGCAATCCCTATTTTATAGATAATAAAATCTTAAGCTTAAAAATTAAATAATTTGCCAAAGTTTACAGACTATAGAATTCATATTCTAAGTCTTCTGAAACTCATTCTCTATCACTAGCAAAGTCCCCTATGTCCTAAACTTATCTCAACGTTCCCTTCACCTGCTTGCTTGAACCAACACCAAGCTCTTCTTAAGAACCTAATTTTCCGATATCCCTTTTGATTGGTGAGCCTCATAGTAGCCTTCTTGTTTCTCAGTGACACTGCCAGATTATTCTTCTGGAAATGCATCAGCTTTAATTCTTATACCATAAGCATTAGACAGTATTAACTGCTACTCTTCATTGTTAAAGTCATATTCTACACTATTTATCATCCTTCCTGTTTTTTGCTCATTGTCAGTCTCTCTCATTGTCTGTCATTGCTGTCATTATCAACTTAATCCAATATCAAAGTTTCAAATAATATGTTAAATGCTCATGACTTCAAAATTGTATTTCAGTTCTGCCGCTTAGAAATTCAAGATCATGGCACTAGTAGATCCCATGCACCTTTCGTGGTCTGCAGAGAGCTGTCTTCTCATTCTATACTTACATGGTAGAAACAGAGAGCTCTGGTTTCTTCATTCCCCATAAGGGCACTAGTGGCCATTCGTGAGGACTCCACTCTCATAGCCTAAGTGTCTCAAACTACCAAATGTCCTACTTCTAAATACCATGACATTGAGGATTTTGGCTTCAATATGTGAATTTTGGGGGAAGACAAACATTCAGTCCATAGAAGATGTCAAAAAGTCTTTTCAAATACAGTATGGCCAATATTGAATTACTCTTCCTCTAACAGCGTTTTAATTTTGGCTAATGACAAATCAATGTTTCCAGTTGCTCAAGCTGTATCTTAATACCTATTCTTAACTTCTACCTTCCATTCCATATCCAATTCATTAACAAATCATGTAGTTTTTAACCACCAAAATATAACCAGATTGAAATCACGTCTCATCATTTCTGGAAAGATCACTCCAAGCCTAGAATGGACTGATAGAGCATATCAACAAATCTCCATAATTTTTCCCAGGCTTCCTCCACAGACCAATTTCAATGCAGCATCCAGAATTATCCTTTGTTAAATTTGGTTGATTATGTCACTGCTATACTCAAATTCTTTTAACTATACCTAATTTCATGCAAAGTAATTATATCTATCCCTCTCCTATTACTGAATGATCTCATTTCTACTACTGTCTCTTTCCTTTACTTTACTTTGTAAAGAGGAGTATTTTCTTCTTCCTCAAACACACCAGACAGGTCTAAACTTTGAGGTCTTACCTTGAACCTGAAATACTTTTCCTCAGATACAACCATGGCTTATCCTCTTACCTTATTCAATTCTTTGTTGTAAGGTCACTTTCTCTGTGAAATAATCACTATCAAATTGTATTTTCCCATGCACTTCCTCTCTAGCTTTCCTTCTTTCATTTTCCCCATAACATCTTCTAAAGTTCCACATAACTCACATATATTTTGTTAATTTTCTTCTCTATTAGAATGGAACTTTCATAAAAGCAGAAATTTTGTCTTCTGCATTTACTGTTATATCCTAGCATTTTTAGTTGTGACACAATAAGAAGTTAATATTTACTTATAATTTGGCCCTTGCAAAGTCATGTGTCTTAATGATTATAATTATAATGAGAAAAATGAATGAGAGAATTTTGGAAAAATGAAAAAAGAAGGTATTAAGTGGACACTGGTCTCTCCCTGCTCCTGTTTTCATTGAGAGGCAGGAAAATGCGCACCTCAGGAGGGGAGGGCATGGGACACTCTGGCTTCTCCCTGATTTATAAAACTGCAAGGATAAACTAAGTCCAGGAAACTCAGTCAGAGCTCTGTTCTGTGTATGCATATTTTTCCTAGTATTATAAACGGCCTTCCTTTGTACTTCCTGTGACTGGGAGCCAAACTTTAATGTACTGAAGGAAGTACAGCATTTCAATTGTATCTGGTACTTTAAGCAACTGAATTTACAGTAAAACAAAACAAAACAAAAAGAAACCCCACATGCTTTTTATCTATTGTATATACTGTGTGTCTCTCTATTAATTGCTTCCAAACTTGACAGAGAAAAGAAGGTCGTGTGTGTGTGTGTGTGTGTGTGTGTATATGTGTTTGTGTCCTAATCTACATTTTCAGAATACTTGTCCTAAGTTAAACACATTCCAAAAGACTATTAGGGAACAGTTTGTTCTGGGCACACTGATATAAATATCTCAGTTATCTTTATTTATAATTAGTAAGATATTTGCTTATCACCTTGATGAATATTGGACATGAATATTCATTGCTAAAATGAATGGCTCAAGATAAAGGAAGTTATATGAATAAACTGTATGAAACCAGGAAGCCTTTTGTCATCTGGAATGATGCTGAAAAGATGATTCCACAACTATGAGTTTAGCCCAATTATTCATAGTTTTTATTGCCCAATACTAACTATAACATTACTCTGAGAGCTGTCCCTAGAATAGTGTTTGGTTTGCCTAAAGTGAACTGAAATAAAAATGTTGTCAGGCCTCTAAAAGGACAAATCTTACTTGCTAATAAATATACCTGTGCATAGTAGTATTTGGCCTGAGACAAACTTTTACAACCTTTCTATGAATGTTGTGACAGAGAATCCTAGTCCTCTTTTACTACTACTTATTGGTGGCGATTAATACTTAGAATCTATTTATTGTGGAAAGAATTGGCTTTGGTCAGTTTACAGCCCTTAACATTTAATAACAAACCAAACAGAAAAAAATCAGAATTAACATTTCTATCATTATAAAAATTTCTTCAAGATATAGCTCTTGTCCAGATTTATATAAATAGAAGTTTATTTGTTCTTTGTTTTAGAACTATGAAAAACTGGACACCTACAAAGCAATTTACTTAAACTCTTAGAATTTAGTTCAAGGTTTTCTCAAAGCTTTCCTCAGAGCCTATTCACTTTTCTAACTAGTTAGATTTCTCAGCCTTCACTATATAAAAAACAGATATATAAAATAATAAAGTTATCCGGACACAGGCAGACAGTGAATGAAATCTGTATATAGTGAATGGCTTGACAACTGTGAGAGAAGTGGACAGAAAGTGCACCTTAAAAACAATAGACACAGGCCGGGTGCGGTGGCTCACGCCTGTAATCCCAGCACTTTGGGAGGCCGAGGCAGGCAGATCACGAGGTCAGGAGATCAAGACCCTCCTGACTAACACAGTGAAACCCCATCTTTACTAAAAACACAAAAAATTAGCCGGGCATGGTGGCGGGCACCTGTAGTCCCAGCTACTCGGGAGGCTGAGGCAGGCGAATGGCACGAACCCGGGAGGCGGAGCTTGCAGTGAGCTGAGATGGCGCCACTGCACTCCAGCCTGGGTGACAGAGCGAGACATCATCTCAAGAAAAAAAATAAATAAATAAAAAATTAAAAAAAAAACATGAAAAACAAACACACAAAAAAATAGACACAACAAGCATAGTTATCAGAGATCAATTGTCCATCAAGCCCCACACATCACAGCACTATTTATAGATAAAAATATGTAATCCAATTTAGGAACTATTAATCACACAATATTCTGAATTAAATAGACAAAAACAAAGCATTTAATTGGTGCCCATTATAAATAATATATGTACTGCTAGAAATGAGAAATAATATAAAACTATTCACTTTAGCCCCTACCTTAAGAAAATATTAATCTTTGTGAAATAAACATTGAGAAATAGTGTTCACTATACTCTGCTTAACTGTGTATTTGTAAAAATAATCCAGGTCTAATATCTACAAGATTAAGAACCTAGTCTTAATTCTCTCACTTTTAGCCACCTAGGGTCTAGGGAACAGTTCCCTAGACCTCTATTCTAAATCATAAAATGAAATAAAAGATATTTCAAGCATCTACTTCATATAGTAGATATAGAATCAGACGAAGTAATAGATACTTAATACACTTTAGAATTCAATTCAAATAGAAGGTACTGCTCAATGGGCAGGCACAGTGGCCCATGCCTGTAATCCCAGCACTTTGGGAGCCCAAGGCGGGCAGATCACAAGGTCAGGAGTTCAAGACCAGCCTGATCAACATGGTGAAACCTGTCTTTACTAAAAATACAAAAATTAACCGGGCATGTTGGCATGCGCTTGTAATCCCATCTACTGAGGAGGCTGAGGCAGGAAAATCGCTTGAACCCAGGAGGCAGAGGTTGCAGTGAGCTGAAATCATACCATTGCACTCTAGCCAAGGCAACAGAACGAGACTCCATCTCAAAAAAAAAAAAAAAAAAAAAAAAAAAAAAGAAGGTATTGCTCAATGAATTAATTTAATAGTTAAAATCTTGGGCTTTGGAGTGAAATGGGACTCTTTCACTTACAAGCCATGTCCTCTTTGAGCAAGACTTAAGGTGTTTATGTCTCAGTGACATCATTCTGATACTCAGATAAAATAGCACAAGGCTGTCATGATAATAGAATGAAATAGTTCCTATCTAGAATTCAGCATAGTGCTTAGCACACATTTACTAAACTCTTACTATTGATGTTAACATTTAGAAAGAAGAATGCACAATAGAATTTAGGCAAAAAATTTATTTGTAAAGTAGTGTTTCTTAAAGAGACTACACCTCTGTTACCAATAAAACTCTCACTTCTGGAATACTCAGCAACATATAGTAAGTGATATGATACCATATTAGCAGAAATAGTGCATCAAATTCCCCCCAATCGCTTAAGTTTGGGGGGAATTTTTTTTCCCTATTCTTAGACACAAAAATTTTCATCTGCAGGGTTAAATGTATACTTTAGCACTGCTTTTTCTCCATGTCTACTTTATGTACTGATAAATAGAAAGAAATATCTCAAATGTGTCTAAGATAGGTAGATATTGGTTGATACGGTTTGTCTGTGTTCACACACAAATCTTATCTTTAATTCCCACGTATTGTAGGAGAGACCTGGTAAGAGAAAATTGAATCATGGAAGCAGGTCTTTCCCATAGCTATTCTTGTGATAGCAAATAAGTCTCATGAGATCTGATGGTTTGAAAAATGGGAGTTTCCTTGCCCAAGTTCTCTCCACTTGTCTGCCACCATGTGAGACATGCCTTTCATCTTCCACGACAATTGTGAGGCCTCCCCAGCTACATGAACTGTAAGTCCAATTGAACCTCTTTTTTTTGTAAATTGCCCAAAAGGTATGTCCTTATCAGCAGCTTGAAAATGGACTAATACATTGGTCAACTATATTGGCAGTGGATGGTCGGGAGGGGAACATAAATAAATGTTTATAAACCTGGCCATCAACACTTTGAGCTAAAAAAAAATGACAAATGAGTGAAATACACAATTCACAACCAATACTGAGCATGTATTATTTTAAGCAAATGAATAGATCAAACACTAACATAATCCCTTAGTAAATTTTCAGTTGATATAGATATCAAAAAGTAAAAATAAGCAGGATTGGAACACATAGCAGAGACACTTCTCCAATGGCAAAGTGAGGAGCTACATTGACCATCTCCCAGTAAAACAATCAGAACTGCTAAAAAAGAAACCTTAAAAATTAAAGTCTCAGCCAGGCACAGTAGCTCAAGCCTGTTATCCCAGAATTTTGGGAGACTGAGGCCAGAAGATTACTTGTGGATAGGGTTTTAAAACCAGCCTGGGCAACATGGTGAAAACCATCTATACCAAGAAAACAAACAAACAAACAAACAAAAACAACAAGATACAAAAATCAGCTGTGCATGGTGTTGTGCAACTATAGTCTCAGATACTTGGGAGGCTGAGGTGGGAGGATCACTTGAGCCCTGGAGTTCAAGGCTGCAGTGAGCCATGACCACACCACTACACTCCAGCCTTGGCAACAGAGTGAGACCTTGTCTCAAAATAATATTAATAATCATAATAGTAATATAAATAAAGTTTTAAAATAGTCTCTAAATATTGTTCTCAAGACATATGGCAAGTGGAAAAATATTCAACAAAACCTACTAAATCTCACTAAGAACTGTGAAAACTGTTCTTAGTGAGTTCACTAAGAACAGCCTGTCTCTGTCCCTTTCCAAAAACCTATCCAGCACAGCATAATGCAGGCGTAGTCAAGAACATGGGACTTCTTCCTCACAGCTTCAGTCTGAAACTCGGGTAAATGCCCATGAAAGGCAGGCCACATAATTTCTTATCACCCCCAGCTCTGTGTTGCAGTGGCTGAGAAGTCTGAAGATTATGGTGGGCCTTACGGTTAGGAATGGAGAAAAAGGCATTTGCCAAGTCAATGGCTGCATACCAGGTACCAGGAACTGTGTTAATTTGCTTAAGCAATGAAACCACATCTGGTACAGCAGCTGCAGTTGGAGTCACCACTTGATTAAGCTTACAATAGTCCACTGTCATTCTCCAAGATCCATCTATCTTATGCTCAGGCCAAATAGGAGAGTTGAACAGGGGTGTGGTGATCATCACCCCTGTATCTTTCAAGTACTTGATAGTGGCACTATTCTCTGCAAACCATCCAGGGATGTGATACTGTTTTTGATTTACTATTAAAAACAGGTAGAGGAAGCTCTAATGGCTTCCATTTGGCCTTTCCTACCATAATAGCCCTCTAGTCAGGGAGCCAATATGGGGCTTTTGCCAGCTTCTAAGTATGTCTGTGCCAATTATGCATTCCAGCACTGGGGAAATGACGACAGCATGAGTCCAAGGACCCACTGGATAACCACTGTAAGTCAGATCCAAGCTCAAACTCCATTAATTACCTGACCTCGATAAGCCCCTACTTTAACTAGAGGACCACAGTTTTGGGTTCCCAAGAATCAACGTCAGCTCACAGCCAGTGTACAGCAGTACCCAAAATGACTGATCGTTTCCCTTTCCCCAGTGCACAGTGACCTTGGTAAAAGGCTGCAGGCTTCCTTGGAGAAGGATGAAAGAAAGATTAACAGCATAAATTGGTGGATAGTGTAATGGGATTCTTCCTCAAGGGGACCTGGCCTCCCCTTCATTCAAGGAGTTCTGGGTCTGTAAACTGGCTCAAATCTGGAAATTGACTGAAGGGTCATGATTCTCCGTTTTTATAATTCAAATTAGTCTTTTGTCCATTAGACCTAGAAGTTTTCTGCTTAAATTAAGTAGAAATGCAGTAGGCTTCCTATTAATTTCACTTCTAGGAAAACCCTGATGAATTAGCCAATGCCAGAGCCCTACATGAGTCAGACTACTCTGATGCTGCTTTGCCTCTGCTGTCCATTATGGTAACTTGCCTTTGATGGTTGAGTGCCTCCACTTGGCCCGTGCCACCTTGGGATCCAATTATTCCTGTTGTATTTAAATTTTGTAGTAGAGTGACTGTGGTTCACACTGCTAGATTTGACATACAGAGAAGAGCAATTATAGGGCTCTTGAAAGATGCGGGTGCTGCCCTCACAAATCTATTTTGCAAAGCATTGGTTAAGGATATATCTTTAGAACTCTCCCAGCATGGATGAGTAGCTGTAAAGTGACTAGTCCACTCCACCATCCCAATCTCCCTCAGCCTTTAGATCCCTTTCTCTACATTAAACCAAGGGAAATCTGGCATTTCCAGCCCTCTCAGAGTTGGCCCTCTTTTAAACCATATTTTAGCTAACCAGGCAAATACACTATTAGAACCGTTTTTAACTCCTCGAGTTGCAACAGTAAATGCAGAATCCCTACTTGGTGAACCCAAATCAATAAATTCAGCCTGATTGAACTCTATGTTTCTTCCACCATTATCCTATACCCATAATATCCATTCCCATGCCTGTTCTCCAGATTTCTGTTTATATGAAAAAAAAAAAAAACAACAACAACAAAACCCAAAAACCCTCAAGTAGTTCTTTTCGAGTGTAGCACACTTCCTCACGGGTCACACATTGAACTTAGCTCTAGGGTCCCACAGGGACTTTAGTCTAGTTATAGATTTAGAAGCAAACAGGGCTGTTGGGGCTGGCTCCGAGGAGAATCAACATTATTTTGCCTGGCAACTGCCTCAGGGAAGGCCATCACTGTTGCTTTAGGCAGTGCAAGGTTTTTCTCCTCAGACAAAGGTGGAAAGGCTGATGGCAGCGTGGATCAGGGAGGGGAGGTTTCCACTACTAGGAACAGAGAAGTTGTTTCTTCTGACAAAAAGTTTCGTCAGAGTTTACAAGCTCAGTGTCCACAGATTCATCAGGGTCCTCCCACATATCCCCATTCTAAGTTTCAGGGTCCCATTCTTTTCCAATCAATGCCCTCAATTTAACAGTGGACACCTGGTGAGGCTGTGCATGCAGCTTTTGTTGCAGGTCAGCCATTAGCATGATAAGAACTTGTGTCTCATTTTCCATAATTTCAGCTCTTTCTCTACAGGAGCTAAGACTCTCACTCAGGGCAATCTTAGCAGATTTGAAGCTAAGTATCTGCTTCTGAAGCCAGGAGTTAGAATCCCTGAGTTCATCCTTTTCTTTCATCACTTTGTCCAGTAAACTTAGGAGCAACTAACCAACTTCATAGTCAAAGGTATTATGTATAGAGTCACTGAACTCTTTGCCTTTCACAAGTGGTGAATCAGGAGTGACAAATGCATTTATTTTACATAACTATCTAAATAGTTCAGAGCAAGGACTATCATTGTTCACCATACTATTAGAAGTAGAATAGTTAACATTTTTTGATCAATCATATTAAGCAGCCAACTCCAGAAACCCCCAAAATAATGAAAGAACTCCATCCTTAATATTCTGTTCCTTGCCGGGTATAGTGGTTCATGCCTGCAATTCCAGCAGTTTGGGAGGCTGAGGCAGCTGAATCACGAGGTCAGGAGATTGAGACCACCCTGGCTAACATGGTGAAACCCTGTCTCTACTAAAAGTACAAAAAAATTAGCTGGGCATGGTGGTGGGCGCCTGTAGTCCCAGTTACTCAGGAGGCTGAGGCAGGAGAATGGTGTGAACCCAGGAGGTGGAGCTTGCAGTGAGCCGAGATCACGCCACTGCACTCCAGCCTGGGCGACAGAGCAGGACTCCATCTCAAAAAAAAAGAAAAAAGAAATTAGAGACAATCTCCATGACTATCAGCTGATGAATGTATAAAGTGTAGTATATGCAGACAATTGCAAATTATTGAGAAACAAAAAATAATGAAATATCAATATATGCTACACCATGGGCATTGAAATGTTATGCTAAGCAAAGTAACCAGACGCAATAGATCACATATTGCATGATTACACCTAAACATCATGTCCAGAATAGACAAATTTAAAGACACAGAAAGCAGACTGGTAGTTGCCTAGGCATGGTGATTCTGGAGTAAATGAGGAGTAATTGTTAATGAATATAGACTTCATTTATTGCGTGATACAAATATTCTAAAATTGATTGTGGTGCTGGTTGAACAACTACATGAATATATACTAGAAACTATTAAATCGTGTGCTTTAAATTGGTAGATTTTAGGGTAAGTGAATTATATCTTAATACAACTGCTAATAACAAGCAAGAATTATTCCACAGAGATGATGGAGTTAGTGCAACTTCCTTGCTGTCCACACTCAGTAGCAATCTATTTGATTTTCTGGAACTAATGAGCTTCTTGTGACTTAGGGACAGGGACCAGAGAGAAACACAGAAAGTGCCAGATCATGGGATGCCTTAACACAGAGGTATCTTCCTAGGGGAAATGTTAGCATAGATGGATCCTATAGTAGTGAATCTGGTCTTTATAAAGCCCCAAATCAAAAACAGCCACATAGAATGGAAATGGAAAGCATTCCTCCTGTTACTGAAGCCACAAAAGTATAAGGAGCATAAAAAATGGACTTGCTTCAAGTGGTATAGGATTAGACAATTAGTTTCGTAAAATATGAAGTGTAGATCCATACACATAAGAAAATTCACACACAAAACAGACAGAGCCAACAGTACAACTAGTTAGGAAAAAGCAAAATCCTTCATATATGATGCTGCTTAGTCTTTATTCACACAGAAGAAATTGAAATGGATTTCAAATTTCATTATATACACAAAAATACATGTTAGATAGCTTGAAGGCTTAAGTGTAAAAAATAAACAATTAAAACATTGGAAGGTTATTTTGTCAAATACACATATAATCCAGGTCAAGAGATCAGTTTACTCAAGTCAAAAAATCTTGAATCTGGTGATATGAAGATTATATTTGACTCTATGAACCTGGATACCTTGCCTGTCTTCCTTCCTTCTTCCCTCTTTCTTATCTATCTCATCTGTCTTCTAGAACCAGTAACCAAATGTTTATACATGGTATTTTCACTTATTAATATTTTATTAATAGAATTAATAGTATTATTATAATTTTCTATTTTGTTATGTTCTGTTCTTTTATATACTACTTGATTTCATTAACAAGGTATCATATTAACACCAAAAATTGATTTTGTGATCCAAAGTGTGGTGTGAAAATCTGCTGTAGAGACTTTGAATGTTTGCATCTCTTTAGCGTCATAAATATATGTGTACTTCCTGACTTCTTCCTTCCTGATTTTCTTCTTGAATAATTAATTTCAAAAACCGTTATAAGGCTTAGCATGATAACCTTTTGCTCCTATTGCAGGTATGGGCTGTGGTCTGGTAGAGAGAATCAGAACTCCAGACAGGGAGGAACATGCAGTAGTATTTGTGGAAGCAACGTGCATAGCATGAAGTATTAGAGCCTTAGTCAAACGAGAGAAGCATCTGAGACAGTGGGAGGCAAATGTGGCCATGTTTGAAAGATGAAATGTTTTGGGGAGCCAAATGGAATGGCAGTGAAGGGCCAGCAAGAATTGTTAAGAATCTCATGAGGGTGAGTAGGGCATGCCCATGAGGTGGGGGACAACAGCAGTCTAATTTGGGGTGTCCTAGACTTAGTGATATCAGGCTATCTGGGTTGGGTGGGGTGTTGTGGCAGTGATCAGTATAGGGAATCAGAGCCTGAGTGGGGTTTCAGAAGGTAAATTGTGTCAAATAAGCCTTTCTTAGAAAAGGGTTGCCGTAGCAGCCTGGCATGTGGTAACCAAACCCAAGAGAGGCAAAGGAGGGTATTCAAGATGTCTGGAATGGAATGTCAGAACCTAAAGCAGGTAAGCAGAATGTTTATGAGCGGGTCAGAATGGAAGTGATGACTTGGTGTGATTTCAAAGCCTAAAGATGGTTACAAGGGCATTTGCATAGACTCTTATATGTGTTGAGTTGGGGAATAATGAGGGTAATGATGGTGTCTGCATGGGAAGGATGTCAGTGGGACAGCAGTCCATAGTGGGATGTCAAAGCAAGAGTGGAGAGAGTGAAGCAAGTTGGTTCCCCAGTAATCATCCCCTGCAACAAACAACTTTCATAAGAAGAAAAAATCAGGTGAGCACTCACAGTACCCGGGTTTAAATACATATCACTGAAAGAGTCGCTGATGAGGATAGGAAAGAAAGTCTTGAATTGCTGATGCCATCCTTCCCTCATCCCCTGGCAGAAGACACATGGCCAGAAGAAAGGATCTGTGCACTTGGGAGAGGGAGAGTGTAGCAATTGTGAGGCTCTGCATTGAACTCAGCGCTGTTCTGCCACAGCAGAAAGCAAAACCAGAATGAATTCAGCTGATGCCTGCTCACAGAAGGGGTATATAAACCAACCCTATCCAGAGTGGAATAACCTAAACTAGCAGTTGAAACTTAAGTTCCAACCAGCCTTCCCACCACAGGCTAAAGGGCTCTGGGGTTCTAGGTAAATTTGAAAGACAGTCTAGGTCACAAAGACTGCAACTCCTAAGCAAGTCCTAGTACTGAGCTGGGCTTAGACCCACTGGACTAGGATGGCATGTGACCAAGGGTGACAATGGCTGGAGCAGCTAAGGGAGTGCTTGTGCAACCCCTCCCTCAACCCCAGGCAGCACAACTTACAGCTCAGGGGGATACTCTTTCCGTCTGCCAAGGACAGAAGAGGGAATAGTAAAGGGAACATTGTCTTACATCTTGAATACCAGGTCAGCCACAGTAGGATAGGACACTGGTCTAAGTCATAAGGCTTCCATTTCAGGTTCTACCTCATGGCTGACATTTCTAGACACACCCTGGGCAAAAAGAGAAACCTCTGCCTTGAAGACAAGATCCCAGTCCTAGTAGGACCCATCATCTGGTGAAAAGGAAAAAAAAAAAAATCCTTGGTCCCTGAATAGCCAGCAGGGATACCCAGGTAGTGTTATGAGACTTGCTGGCTTCAGATGAGACTCAGTCTAGCTGTGGTGGCTATGGGAAAGACTCCTTCTGCTTGAGAAAACTCTTGCATGCTGTTTGTATAAATGTAAATCAGTACAACTACTATGGCAAACAGTATTTGAAATTCCTCAAAACACTATGAATAGAACTACAACATGATCCAGAAATCTCACTCTTAGGTATAAACACAAAAGGAAGAAAATCGGAATATGGCAGAGATATCTGCATTTCGTGTTTATTACAGCACTATTCACAATGGCCAATATTTGGCAGCAAAATCAGCTCAATAAATGGTGCTGGGAAAACTGGATATCCATACACAGAAGAATAAAACTAGACACTTATCTCCCACTACATAAAAGAAAATCAAAGGCATCAAACTCTGAATCTGTCATGGTAAATTGTGGTATGCATCCACAATGGAGTATTATTCAGCCATAAAAAGTGACATCCTGCGAGTTCCAAAAACATGATTGATCTGGACATCATCAAATTAAGTGAAATAAGAAAATTAAGGGAAATAAGCCTGGCACAGAAAGACAAACTTTGCATTATCTCACTTATTCATGTGAGCTGAATAATGAAACTATTGAACTCATGAAGATAGAGCGTAGAGGAATGGATCCCAAAGGCAGGGAAGGGTAATGCAGGTTTATGGGGGAAGTGGGGATAGTTAATGGGTACAAAACATAGTTAAAAAGAATGAATAAGACCTAGTATGTGTTAGGACAACAAAGTGACTACAGTATAAAGCAATTTAATTATATGTGTTAAATAACAAAAATAATATAATCAGTTTTTTTGTAACATAAAGAATAGATGTTTGAGGTGATGGATACCCCATTTATCCTGATGTGATTATTATGCATTGCATTCCTATAGCAAAATATCTCAATATCACCCCAAAATATATGTACCCACAAAAATTAAAAATGAAAGAAAATTTAAAAATAAAAGTACAAGTGCAATGAAGAAGGCAATAGTTTGGGGTATGGTATTAGTGGCATGTAGTGTGAAGTGCTGGACTTTGAACTTGGTAATAAGTTTGTCTGCATGGTTGTGGTTGGGGTGAGGGCTGCATCTATGCTGGGCCAGTGGCAGCCAGATGTGTGGGGTCAGAGCATCAGTGGAGTGAGGAGACCATTTGTATGGAGTCATAGGCAGGAGATTGGTTTCACCCAGTGACATTTACTTAGTAAGTAAATACAATGAAGGTAAGAAGAAGGTTTCTTATAATCAGAGAATAGAGATAAAAGTTTGGAAAGAAAAAGAAAACTAGAGTAAATGGTGTGGTATCAGATTGGAATTGAAGTTTTATTGTGAACTCATATATATATGTATGTAAACAAAGGAAAAATAAGTATAAACAAGTCTTTTTAGCCTGCTATTTGGTGCATTACACTTTGAATTTTTCATCTTTACTCATGAAGGCAGCTTCTGATTCTAAATCACTCAGCACACAGTGGTTAAATTAGGACAACTGTAGTGGCAATCAAGTTTTGCTGTGCTTTCTAACCATTTATTTACCAAAATCCAAATGAACTACCTTTTTTTGGAGGAGGCAGGTCAACAATGGCTCAGTCCACTTCTATTGCTAGATAATTGTGTCTTTGTGTCTGAAATTTATGTTTTTTAACCTGGAGTTTTCTTTTAAAAAAGCTTTGTTCTTTTGTGTGGGTGAGGCAAGTGTATGACTGGGAAAATCAGAGGTGAAGATGACATTTTCTCCCTTATTTTCTTTTAAAAACTGTTGTTGGATTTAATGAATCTATGTTTTTTTAAAAAAGTATTTGAAACCACAAGACATATAATTGAATTTTTCAGTTTTCTTAATAACTCTTCCAATGTAAATATTCTTTACTTTTCAATTTAAAACACACTGTTTTCTTAGCTCCAAATCCACTAATTATTGGTAGTTAAGTATAGAAACACCATAAGGACTTTGCAGGATCAGTTGAGTCTCCCATTGTTCTCCCTAGACAACTGATACTTATTAGCAGTTTATTGAGTATACTTCACTAACATGGTTTTTGTTCCTTTCTATTTATCAAAATCTCAGAAAAATTATAGCCTTTATATACTTAAGTTTTAATCAACAATAGCGGGCAGCATGTGAAGCAATAAATAGCTTCAAGACATGCAATAAACTCAGAGGTTTATTTACAAAACAACACAGTGAGAATCATTTATTGCCAGGTTACTAAAGGTAATAGTGATTACTGATATTAAAATACCAGAAGCTATTAAAAACTTGCCCAAGCAAATAGTCTACATTCAAACCCAGGATTCAAATTAGTCTTTTTTCATTTAACTTTAGAAAAACAGAATAGTTTAACTCTGTTCAATTAGAAAGGAAAAACAAAATAACCAAGAAACAACAAAAATTATCCATTTCAAACAGGTTTAGAAATTGTAAGCTTTTGGTGGCTCACACCTGTAATCCCAGCACTTTGGGAGGCCAAGGTGGGCAGATCATGATGTCAGGAGATCGAGACCATCCTGGCTAACACGGTGAAACCCCATCTCTACTAAAAATACAAAACATTAGCCGGTGTGGTGGCAGGCGCCTGTAGTCCCAGCTACTCGGGAGGCTGAGGCAGGAGAATGGCATGAACCCAGGAGGCGGAGCTTGCAGTGAGTCTTGATCGTGCCACTGCACTCCAGCCTGGGCAACAGAGCAAGACTCCATCTCAAAAAAAAAAAATTGTAAGCTTTTCTTTCGGTCATACAATGGGCTTTTGGCATAAAGCAAGTGGAAGTTCTCACTTTCTACTATAGTCATAAACTTTTACTGACAGGTCATTTATAAGAAGGAATGAATAAAAGTAGGTCTCTACCATTTCTATAAAGATAGACTAAAAGAGAACAAGGAGTATAGGTTGATTATCATTTAGGAAACTGGAAAGAGTCTTTCATGGCTTTAGAAGAGATATGATAGAAATCTAAAAACATAGCAGTTAATAGGGAATAAAGGTCTATTTGAAATGTCTCTTCCCCAGAACTCCAAAATATACCTTATTATGACATATAATTCCCTAGTGATTGCCTACAAAATTCTATTAAAGATAAAGATATTAGCTAGGCATGGTGGCTCATGCCTGTAGTCCCAGCAGTTTGGGAGGCCAAGGTGGGTAGATCACTTGAGGTCAGGAGTTCCAGACCAGCCTGCCCAATATGGTGAAAACCCGTCTCTACTAAAAATACAAAAAAAAAAAAAAAAAAAAAAAAGCCAAGCGTGGTGGTGGGTGCCTGTTATCCCAGCTACTCAGGAGGCTGAGGCAGGAGAATCACTTGAAGCCAGGAGGCAGAGGTTGCAGTGAGCCAAGATGGTGGCCACTGTACTCCACTGGGTGACAGAGTGAGACTGTCTCAGAAAACAAAAACAAAAACAAACAAACAAATAATAAACAAAGATAAAGATCATGTATTCTACCTCATTCCTCTAGCAACCATATTCCTCTAAGTCAGGGTTTCTCAGTTTGGTACTAAAGACATTTTGAACTGGAAAATTCTTTGTTGGAGAGGGGATTTCCTGTGCATTTGGGGTGTTTAGTAGCATCTTTGACCTCTATCCCCCAGTTATCAGTAGGATCTAGTGCCCAGTTGTGATAAACAAAAATGTCAGCAGATATTGCCAGTGGTCTCCAGGTGGCGGGGGTGGGGGTGGGGCAAAATTGTATCTGACAGAGATCCATTGCCTTTATCAATCTCAAAATACATTATCTGTCATAGAGTCCAATTAAAACAACACATAGTTTTTAAAATTGAGACTATCTCATGAAATCTGAGACATATGCTTCCTGAAGTCAGAGTTATTATAAACAACCACTTATTACTCATCTCAAAACACATTCACTGATTTCTACAGTCCTCCCCTACTCTGATGATTTGGTTTTCAGGCAAGTGGAGACATAAATACTATTTAATTTCTAATGCATCATTTCCCATTTCTCTCAAAACGTTCCCAATAGAGGTCACCCATTTTTACGTATAAGAAAAAAAATCAGAGTGAAAATCTGCACAATTTTAAATAACAATAATATATTTAAAGCTAATCTAAACTCACAATAATATTGGGGATATGGAACCTGGGGTAACAGTTCATTACAGTTCAAGAAGTCTCATGTATGTCTGAAACTTCAAAGGAGAGGACTATTGCTGATTAGGTATGTAGACTGAAGTTTTCTTCAGTCCCTTGAGAAAAGTTTGGTATTTCAAATTTGAAAATGATTTAAGCTTACTGGGAAATGAAATAAACTGCAAAACTTTTCTAGCACTCCAAATCCTGATATCACAGAGATTACATCTGGTATTAGCATATTTTGTGCTGCCTAAAGCAGTTTTAGGGGCTGACAATTGCCAGGAAGAAAGAGAATTTCTGGGAAGTTTGATCCTAGGAACTGGTCATGTGCAAGGATTTCTCCAAAATTCAAATTCAAATATGTATAACAATACCAATAGGCCTTTGTATAATAGTGTACATGTAAAACAAATTTACATTTGAGGGGATACATTTAATTATATTTGTTGTAGAGAGGCAGATATTATATCACTGAAGAAGTTTTGTTTACTCCAGATCAAACAATAACTAATTCAGCAGGTTTAAGCATTCATCTTGACTCTCCTCACTTTTCAACTCTACATCATTCTCTGAGGCAGCAAAACATGTACACTCAGTAGCCTCACTACAGCAGTCTCTCCTTCTTAGAACAGTATGAATGTGCTTTGGGCAATATCTGTAGTGTGAAGAAATGTGGCTCGAGTTTGTTAATTTGTACTGTGTCCTCATATGCACACTTTCTCAAAGGGAGAGTCCCAGAGTCCCCATAACAGTCTTTTAAATAAATCTTGTTCTTTATACTCTGTTCTGCACTTCTCTACCTGTCCTCCTCCCAACACACACACACACACACACACACATGCACACACACACACATCTTAATTTAGAAAGAATAGCAATACATTATTTGTAAAGACATACAATTATTGGGACAGCAATAATTCTCTGGAGAAAAGGTTAAGACATATCTTCTTGAAATTCATTCCTTTACTATTAAATATATTTGTATTAGTTTTTTTTTTTTTCATGCTGCTAATAAAGACATACCCAAAACTGTAATTTATAAAGAAAAAAAGGTTTAATGGACTCATAGTTCCACATAGCTACGGAGGCCTCACAATCATGGTGGAAGGCAAAGGAAGAGAAAGGCACATTTTACATGGTGGCAGGCAAGAGAGAGAGCATGTGCAGGGGAATTTCCCTTTATAAAACTATCAGATCTTGTGAGATTTATTCACTATCACAAGAATGGCATGGGAAAATCCCACCTTCATGATTCAATTACCTGACACCTGGTTCCTCCCACAACACATGGGGATTATTACAATTCAAGGGGAGATTTGGGTGGGGACACAAACCCAAACCATATCAATATTCTATCTGTTTTTTAATTTTTTAATTTTGTTAAGTTTCTATAGTGTATTTATTATACTTCATCACTTGAGTGTCGTTTTATTTTAGAAAACCCTGAATCCACCATTTTCTAGATGTCATCTCAAGGCTACATAACAGTAAGTCCTCATTACAGAGTTAATAAAAAACAAGATGGTTATCATCACTGTCTTCATTACAAAGGCTGCTTTAAAAGAAGTCTACACAGAGGTAACCAATAAGAAGACAGGAAAAAACACACAAATGGCACCATTTGAAACTTTGGTTGCAGCCTTTCTTAAAATCAGATCCACATGATAGTCAACAAATTTTTATTGATTACATAGTATATTCCAGGCACTGTTGTAGTTACTAGGGATATAATAGCAAATGAAACAAACTCTCTGTGATTATGGACCTAATATAATATTTGGCATGACGATATAACAAAAAATAAGCACACGTGCACACAGGATGACAGCAAAGAGGATAAAATTAACAGAAAGCACAGCATGTTGGAATATTATTATTTTTTATAAGGTTGGTAGGTAAGACCACTTCACTCCAAGGAAATGAAAGCATAAGCCTGCAGGAAGGGAAAACTAAGTCATGAGAATATTTGAAGGAGTCTTTCAGGTAGTGGAAATAGCAAGTGAACCATTCCAGAGGTAGGAGAATGGTTCCAGAGGTAGGAGTCACTCAGTGTGCCAGGAAGTCAATAAGGCTGGAGTGGAATCAGTGAAAGAATGAGAAGTAGGAGATGAGGTCAGGTATGTATCAGTACAACATTTGTTTTTATCTTGGGTAATCTGAGAAGCCATGTTAGGAATTTAACAAAAGCGTGAAGTCATCTTAGGTAATTTTTAAAAAAGCATTATTCTGTCGCCAGCAACTGACCACAAAGGGACAGGGCAGTGGGCTGGAGCAGTCCAGTAGGGAAGCTATGGCAATAATCTTAGTGGGAGGTAGGTGACGTGGCTAGAATTAGGGTGAAAGCAGTGGGAATGGTAAGAAATGGTAGAATCATGGAAATATCTTTGGATCTACCAGATTTATTGATTGATTGGTAACAAGGGGGCCTGTGGATAAAGAGAAAGGTCAGGGTTCACTTAAAGGGTTTTGACCCAAGAATTTGGAAAGACAAAGTTGCCATTTACTAGGTAGGGAAAATGCAGAAGGACCACCTGTTTTCCTTAACATAGTGGAAAGTGAGTGTCAAGCATTGAGCACGGGAAATATTAATTTTGAGATGCTCTGATAAAAAATATCATGATATGCCTCACACATCCTCCTTCAAGGAATGAAGGGATTATTCCCTTATACATTACAGACATTTCTCAAAAGAAGACATTCATACAGCCAACAGACACATGAAAAAAATGCTCATCATCACTGGCCATCAGAGAAATGCAAATCAAAACCACAATGAGATACCATCTCACACCAGTTAGAATGGCAATCATTAAAAAGTCAGGAAACAACAGGTGCTGGAGAGGATGTGGAGAAATAGGAACACTTTTACACTGTTGGTGGGATTGTAAACTAGTTCAACCATTATGGAAAACAGTATGGCGATTCCTCAAGGATCTAGAACTAGAAGTACCATATGACCCAGCCATCCCATTACTGGGTATATACCCAAAGGATTATAAATCATGCTGCTATAAAGACACATGCACAGGTATGTTCATTGCGGCACTATTCACAATAGCAAAGACTTGGAATCAACCCAAATGTCCATCAATGACAGACTGGATTAAGAAAATGTGGCACATATACACCATGGAATACTATGCAGCCATAAAAAAGGATGAATTTGTGTCCTTTGTAGGGACATGGATGCAGCTGGAAACCATCATTCTCAGCAAACTATCGCAAGAACAGAAAACCAAACACCGCCTGTTCTCACTCATAGGTGGGAAATGATCCATGAGATCACTTGGACTCGGGAAGGGGAACATCACACACCGGGGCCTATCATGGGGAGGGGGTGGGGGGAGGGATTGCATTGGGAGTTATACCTGATGTAAATGACGAGTTGATGGGTGCTGACGAGTTGATGGGTGCAGCACACCAACATAGCACAAGTGTACATATGTAACAAACCTGCACGTTATGCACATGTACCCTAGAACTTAAAGTATAATAATAATAATAATAATAATAATAATAAAAGAAAGAAATGTTGCACACTGAGAGGCTTCAGCTATCAGTTCTATTCATAGAATGCCTTATCTGAAGAAAGCCCAAGGTCAAGCTACTTTCTGAGGCAACCTGCGTCTAATGAACATCGATGCAGACATATGAACGGCCTATCTATCTCCTTTTCCCAAACTTACAATCCTGAAGGGCCATATCACATCCATAATTTTCCCTGCAGGCAGCTGAAAGTTTTACTTGAACTGCATTTAAGTTTAACTTCTCCATACATGTAATCCTGCTTTCTTCCCCTCCCTTCTATGGGAGTTGATACCCCAAACACTCCCTAATAAAGATCCTGTAACTGAATCTTAATTTCAAAGTCTGCTTCCCAGAAAACCCAACCTAAGAAAGATGTTTCTTTAGTAACCAAAGGGAAATACTAACCTTACAGATTGACATGGCTCTACAGTTTTGAGACAGAGAGCTAACTAGACAATTGAATTATAAGTTATCAGCATATACCACTTAAACTCATTAGATCTGTTGAAATAATCATTGGAGTGAATGGAAATAGGAAAAGAAGAGGTTAAAGTTGAAAGAAGGGTGTTTCAACTTTTAAAAGTCAGGGAAGTTAAGGGTAAGAAGTATCAAAGAAAACAAAAATAGAGTAGCCTGGGAGTATAGAAAAAGTCCCAGGAGATTGGGGTACACTGTAGGTCAAAAAATTAAATTTTTAAATAAAGAAGAAACTATCAATTCTGTCACATCTTGATGATGGGTTGAGTAAGATGAGAATTAATTTGTCAATGGAATGGGCATTGAAAACGCCAAAAAAAAAAAAAAAAAAAAAAAAGGTCATTTAAGTAGATTAATGTGACTGAAATCCTGGTTACAATGGAGTCAAGAGATAATCCTGGAAAGGAGAATAACCACGACTTTCTTCAGACCAGTATAAACTATATATTTGAGAAGTTTCCACAGTGAAGGGAAGCACAGAAGTGGATAGATTGCTAGAAGGTTTACGGGACCAAGATAAATTTTGTTGTTGTTGCTTTGTGTTCAATTACAAGATATAATGGCAGTTTTGCATGTTGATGGAAATGATCAGGTAGGGCAAGGGATGCTTATGACATAAGAAGGAAATAGGGAAATTATGAAGCAACATCCTTCAGAGTGGAATCAGTAGAATACACTCAGATCAGAGTCAGAGTAAAGAGCCTACAATGAGAAGGTGTGTGTTTTGGATTTGCATTAGGCCTTGCCAATTACATTTCCAGTCCTAAGTGCTAGTGAGGTCCAATAAACAGTGTCATTCTGCAAAGTGATTATGGATCATGATGAGACATTAAATATTGAGTTGTGTTTAGACATTTTTAAAGTGATTTGACAGTAATTTTATATATGTTGAATCTAATAGTTAAAAATGGCTTTCATTTTACATCTTTTGTATTTCATTTTTCTAGTAATTCATTTAAATGTACCCTTCATAATAGAGACTTTAAGAAGCACTGCTCTAGCATGCAAGTGAAGGAAATGGTTTAGACAGACATGAGGAGTGCTAATTTTTAATTACTGAAGTACAAGTATCACAGGATTGTTAGGGTGTTGCTTCGCCAGCTGGAAACTTCTGTGGCCAATAGCACCTTCTACCTGAGGATGGCCTGTACCTGCTGGGCTTGTTCTACCTACTCAGCCTGACAAGCTGTGCTCAGTTTGTGCTACTGGCCCAGATCCCACATCTGCCAAGTGTGAGCCAAAGGCAGAGTGGCAAAGGTGCCTGCATCTAGATGAGGGGAATACGGTGGCTTGTGGAAGCTTGGAGATGCCAGGAACTACAGAACCCTAAGGAAGATGTCACAGCCCTGGTTTGGGAAGCCCTTAGATCTGGGTTCCCTAAAGGGCCATAGCTCTTCTCTCTTTCTTGTTGTCTGCATTGTGACATGGGGGAGGGGGTGCATGTTTCAGTCCTGTTTGTCTTACAGCTCTTCTTTCAGTCCTGCCCAATAAGCAGGTCCTGAGTTTTTGTCTGACATCTAGAAGAATGAGGAGCATAGACAACTGGAGAGTGAGCAAGGCACAGAGGAGTTTAACTGAGTGGCACAACAGTTCTCAGGAGACCCAAAGTGGGTAGCTCCTTTCCTCAGACAGGTAGTCCCAGGTCCAGCTGTCAGTGGAGAGGAGACCCACAGTGTGTGGCTCCTTTCTGCAGGCAAGTTGTCATGTCATCTGCTGGAGTCTGGCTGAGTCTGGAGGTTTTAATGGGCCTCGGAGGGGAGGAAGTGCATGCTGATTGGTCCATGGGCAGCCAGGGGCAAGACCAAAATAAGCTCACTAAGTTCTCATTCTGATCTGCCAAACTTACAGCTGGGCCCCCAGGCTATTACTATATCATTTTTCATAGAACTAGAAAATACTATTCCAAACTTAAGTGGAAGTGAAAAAGAGCACAAATAGTCAAAGCAATCTTAAGCCAAAGAACAAAGCTGAAGTCATCACATTACCTGTATTCAAATTATACTGCAAGTCTACGGTAACCAAAACAGCATGCTACTGGTAGAAAAACAAACTCATATACTAATGGAATATATTGGAGAACACATAGAAAAGCCACATATCTACAGCCATCTGACCACTGACACAGTACACAAAAATAGCCAATGACGAAAAACTCCCTATTAAATAAATTAAAACACCTGGCTAGCCATACATAGAAGAATGAAACTGGATTCCTACTTTTCATGGTATAAAAAAAAAGTTAACCTGGCTGGGAGTGGTGGCTCATGCCTTAATCCCAGCCCTTTGGGAGGCCGAGGCAGGTGGATCATGAGGTCAGGAGATCAAGACCATCCTGGCTAACATGGTGAAACCCCGTCTCTACTAAAAACATAAAAAATTAGTCGGGTGTGGTGGCAGGTGCCTGTAGTCTCAGCTACTAGGGAGTCTGAGGCAGGAGAATGGCGTGAAGCTGGGAGGCGGAGCTTGCAGTGAGCTGAGAGTGCACCACTGCACTCCAGCCTGGGTGACAGAGCGAGACTCTGTGTCAAAAATAATAAATAAATAAAAATAAAAAAATTAATTAACCCAAGATGCATTAAATACTTAAACTAAAACCTAAAACTATAAGTCCTAGAAGAAAACCTAGTTAAGTTTTATTTTTTTCTTTTGCCAAAATGATGAATTAGAGGCTTTGGTGTGCCTCAGTCACTTGAAAATAGCAAAATAAACCATAAAAATGAGCTCTGTGAACTTTAATTTAAGAAGAAAAATGTGAATCCAATGGAATTATGAAGAATACTCCAGATCCTGGAGAGGTGAACACCAGCAAACAGCTCCCATGATGGTATCCAGTTGATAAAAAGAAAGAAAGAATAAAGAAAATATCCCACCTGCATGAAAAAGTTACAGAAATAAAAGTGCCAGTGTCTCCAGATAAGAAAACATCAGTGCAAGAATTTTGGCATCATGAAAATCTGAATGTAGTGATACCACTAAAGGATTCTGCTAGCTTTTAAGCAACGGTCCCTAACCAAAAGGGAAACTCAGAAATGACAGATAAATAATATAAAACATGGATTGCAAAGAAATTCAATAAGATCCAAAACAAACTTGAAAATTGACACACAAAAAAATTCTAAAGCAATTCAGGAATTAAAGGAAAAGATAAACGTCTTAAAAAGTAATCCATCACAGCTTCTGGAATTGAAAAACTCTCAAGGAATTTTAAAATATAATCAAAAGCTTTATTAATAGACTTGCTCTATCAGATAAAAGAATTTAAGAGCTTGAAGATAAGTCTTCTGAAGTAACCCATTCAGACAAAAATAAAGAATAAAAGAATTTAAAAAAACTTACAGTGTCTTGCCCGGGTGCAGTGGCTCAGGCCTGTAATCCCAGCACTTTGGGAGGCCAAGGCAGGCGGATCAAGACCATCCTGGCTAACACGGTGAAACCCTGTCTCTACTAAAAACACAAAAAATGATCTGGGTGGGGTGGCAGGAGCCTGTAGTCCCAGCTACCTTGGAGGCTGAGGCAGGAGAATGGCGTGAACCCGGGTGGCGGAGCTTGCAGTAAGCTGAGATCACATCACTGCACTCCAGCCTGGGCAACAGAGCAAGACTGTCTCAAAAAAAAAAAAAAAAAAAAAAAAAAAAAAAAAAAAAAAGCACAATGTCTTCAAGAAATATGGGATTATGTAAAACAACCAAATCTATTAATTATTAGCATTTCTGAGAGAGAAAGAGAAAAAGAAAAAGAAAACAACCTGGAAATTACATTTGAGGGAAAAATTTAAGAAAATTTCCCTGATCTTGTCAGAAAGGTAGACATCCAGAAACAAGAAATCAAGAGAACATCTGTGAGATACTATATAAAATGACATCACAAGGGTATACAGCCACCTGACTGTCCAAGGTCAATACTAAAGAAAATTTCTTTTTTTTTTTAAAGCAGTATGATCAAAATAGCAAATTTCATTCTGTTTTCATAATTATTATTATTATTATACTTTAAGTTATGGGATACATGTGCAGAACATGCTGGTTTGTTATATAGGTATACACGTGCCATGGTGGTTTGCTGCACCCATCAACCAGCCGTCTACATTAGGTATTTCTCCTAATACTATCCCTCCCCTAGCCTTCCACCCCCTGACAGGCCCTGGTGTGTGATGTTCCCCTCCCTGTGTCCATATGTTCTCATTATTCAACTCATACTTAAAGGCAGCTAGAGAAAAAGGAAAGATCACCTACAAAGGTAACCCCATCAGTCTGAAGCAGACTTCTGATCAGAAGACTTACAAGCCAGGGGAGCCTGGGGACCTATTTTCAGCATGCTTAAAGAAAGCAAATTCCAACCAAGAATTTCATATTCCAACCAAGAATTTCATATTCCATCAAATTAAGCTTCTTATGCAAATGAGAAATAAAATCTTTTCCTGACAAGCATGTACTAAGAAAATGTGTTACCACTAGAAAGCCTCACAAGAGACCCTAAAGTAGTTCTAAACATGGGAACAAAGAGCCATATCTGCTACCACAAAAACATACTTAAGTACATAGCCCACAGACCCTATAAAGCAACTACAAAATAGAAACTAGAAAGTTACCAGCTAACAACTTAATGATATAATCAAAATTTCATATATCAGTATTAACCTGGTACATAAATGGCCTACATACCACACTTTAAAGGTACAGAGTGGCAAGTTGGATTAGAAACAAAACAAAACACAAGACCCATATGGCTGCTATCTCCAAGAGACCCAGCTTTCATGTAATGATACACAAAGGCTCAAAGTAAAGGATTGGAGTAAGATCTACCATGCAAATAGAAAAGAAAAAGAACAGGGATTACTATTTTCGTATCAGATAAAACAGAGATTAAACTAAAAACACTAAAAAAAAAAAAAAAAGACAGGAGCAACATAATGATAAAGGGTTCAATTCAAAAAGAAGATTTAACCTAGAATATATACACACCCCATATTGTAGAGTCTGGATTCACAAAACTAGTACTTCTAGACCTATACAAAGACTTAGACAGTCACACAATAACAGTGGGGGAGATCAAGACCCCACTGACAGCATTAGACAAATTGTCAAGGCAGAAAACCAACAAAGAAATACTGGACATAAACTCAACACTTGAGCAACTGGATCCAATATGCATCTATAGAATACTCCACCCATGTACCACAAAATATACGTTCTTCTCATCTGCACATGGAATATACTCCAAAATTTACTCGTTGCTCAGTCATAAAGCAAGTCTCAACAAATTAAAAAAAAAAAAAAAGAAATCATATAGCACCCGTATTCTTGGACCACAGTGGAATAAAAATAGAAAGCAATACCAATAATATTTCTCAAAACCCCATGATTACATGAAAATTAAACAGCTTGCTCCTGAATGACTTTTAAGTAAACAACAACATCAAGTCAGAAACATAAAAAAATTATTTGAAATAAATCAAAACAGAAACAACATACAAAAATCTCTGGGATGTTGCAAAAGCAGTGTTAAGAGGAACGTTTATAGTGATAAATGCCTACCTCAAAAAGTTAGAATGATCTCAAATTAATGATAAAACATCATACTAGAGAAAGTAGATAAACAAGAACAAATGAATCCCAAATATAGAAGGAAAATAAGATAACTCTAATTAGACTTGAACTGAATGAAATAGAGACCCAAAATTCCACATAAAGGATAAATGAAACCATAGTTTCATAGTTGGTTCTTTGACAGGATAAACAAGATCAATAGACAATTAGATTAATAAAGAGAAAAAAATAAAAATTCAAGTAAGCACAATCAGAAATGACAAAAGTTGTGTAATGTCACAGCCGATCACACAGAAATACAAAACACCCTCATAGACAACTATGAATATTTCTATGCACACATACTAGAAAATCTAGAGGAAATGGATAAATTCCTGGAAACACACAATCTCTCGAGATTGAATCAGGAAGAAATTGAAACACTGATGAAACCAATATTGAGTTTGAAAAGTGAATTAGTAATAAAAAACCTAATAGCTAAATAATAATAATAATAATAATAATTATAATAATAATGAGCCCCGGTCCGGCTAGATTAACAGCTGAGTTCTACCAGAGGTCCAAAGAAGAGCTGATAGTAATTCTACTAAAACTATTCCAAAAAATCAAGGAGGGGGGATTCCTACCTAACTCATTCTATGAAGCCTGCATCACCTAATAGCAAAACCTAGCAAAGACACACACACACACACACACACACACACACACACACACTAAAACTACTGGCCCATGTCTCTGAAGGACAGAGACATGGCCTAAATGCCACACTTAAAAGTTATTTCATATTCCATCAAATTAATTCTCAGCAAAATACTTATTTACACATCAAATTTAACAACACATCAAATAGTTAATTTACAATGGTCACGTAGGGTTAATTCCTGAGATTCAAGGTTGTTTCATCGTATTTCAATATATGCAAATCAGTAAATGTGATCCGATCACATTAACACAATTTAAACTAAAACCATATGATCACCTCGAGAGATGCAGAAAAAGCTTTCAACATAATTTAACATCCCTTCATGGTAAAATCCCTCGAGAAACTGGCATCAGAGGTACATACCTCAAAATAATAAAAGTTATCTACAAAAAACCCATAGCCAGCATCACACTGAATGATCAGAACTGCAAGCATTCCTCTTGGAAGTGGATCAAGACAAAGAGGACTTGTCTCACCACTCCTATTCAGGACAACACTGGAAGTGCTATTCAGATGTTAAACATTTTTTTTTTTTTCATATATTTGTTGGAAGCAAGAGGAAGAAACAAAAGCATCCAAACAGTGAAAAAAAATCAGACTATCTCTCTTCACTGGTGATATGATTTTATACCTAGAAAACTCTAAAGACTCTCTCAGTAAGTTATTAGAACTGATCAACAATTTAGCAAGGTATCAGGATACAATCAATGAACAAAAATCCATAGCAGTTCTATACACCAGTAACTAAGAACCAAATCAAGAACACAATTCGATTTACAACAACCACAAAAGAAGTAAAATACCTAGTCATAAATCTAACCAAGGAGGTAAAAGATATCTGCAGGAAGAACTACAAAATTGCTAAAAAAGGAACACTTGACAAAAATAAGCAGTGTGAAAAGGACTCCCTATTCAATAAATGGAACTTGAACAGCTGGTGAGCTATATGCAGAAGAATGAAATTGGATACCTACTTTTTATTACATACAAAAATTAACTCAAGATGTCTTAAATATTTTAATGTAAGAACTAAAACTATAAGAATCCTAGAAAAAAACCTAGGAAACACTATTCTGGACATCACTCTTTGCAAAGGATTTATGACTAAGTCCTCGAAAGCAACTGCAACAAAAACAAACATTGTTAATTTGGACCTAATTAAACTAAAGAGCTTCTGCACAGCAAAAGAAACCATCGACAGAGTGAACAGATAACCTACAGAACAGGAGAGAATATTCCCAAAATATGCATCTGATAAAGGTCTTATATTCAGAATCTACAAGTAGCTTAAAGAATTAAACAAGCAAAAGCAAATAATTCCATCAAAACATAAGTAAAGTACATGAATAGGTACTTCTCAGCAAAACGGGATACAAGTGGCCAAGAAATATATGAAAAAAAGCTTAATATCACTAATCATCAGAGAAATGCAAATCAAAACCACTATGAGATACCTACTCACATCAGTCAGGGTGGCTACTATTTAAAAGTAAAACAACAACAGATGATGGGAGGTTGCAGAGAAAATGGAATACTTACATACTCTTGGTGGGAATGTAAATTTGTTCAGCCACAGTGGAAATCTGTTCGGAGATTTCTCAAAGAACTAAAAATAGAACTACCATCTGACCCAGCAATGCCACCCAAAGGAAAACAAATTGACCGAAAAGACACAGGCACTTGTATGCTCATAGCAATACTCTTCATGATAGCAAGGAAATGGAATCAACCTAGGTGCCCATCGGTGGTGGAGCATATAAAGAAAATGTGGCACATATATGCTACAGAATACTATACAGCCATAAAAAAGGAAATCGTGTCCTTTGTAGCAACTTGGATGCAGCTGGAGGCCACCATCCTAACTGAATTAACACAGAAATAGAACAACAAATATTGCATATTCTCACTTATAAGTGAGAACTAAATGTTGCATACATGTGGACATAAACTTGTTAATGAAAGACACTGGGGACTATTAGAGGTGGCTAGCTGAGAGGGAGAGTAGCAAGGCTGGAAAAGCCAACTGTTGGGTGATATGCTAACTACCTTGTTGGCAGGATTAGTTGTACCCCAAACATCAGCATCATGTGATATACCAATATAATAAACCTGTACATTTACCCCTTGAATCCAAATATAAATGGAAAAATAACGAATGGCAAAATTAAAAGAAAAACAAAAAATATATTTTGCTAAATGAAATAAGTCAGACACAAAAGTACACATACTATATGATTCCACTTATATAAGGTAGCTAAAATAGTCAAATTAATAGAGACAGAAAGTTATATGGTGGGTGCCAGGAGCTGCGGGGAGTTAGTGTTTGGGGAGTTAGTGTTTACTGGGTATAGAGCTTCAGTTTGGGAGGATGAGAAAGTTCTGGAAACAGATGGTGATAATGTTGCACAAAAAATGTGACTGTACTTAATGCCACTGAATTGTGTACTTAAAGATGGTTGTAACGGTAAGTATTGTATTCCATATTTTTATTACAACTACAATAATAAAAAGATATGTAGGAATTTGCCAGATGAACAAGATGGAAAAGGGCATTGCCAGTGAAATAAACATAATGAAATCTGAAAAAACAAATAAGAAAAGCATCTTTGATTGCAAAAGAGTGAATTGCAAATATCCAAAGTAATCCTTGTAATATAAATGACATTATAAATTGTACGGTGCAGTGCCTATGATTCATGCACACTGTACCTGAACCAGCTGTGAAACATTCATGAATCATAAACTCCTGTATCATCTTCAGAGCAAAAATGCATCCTATTTTACCAGAAATACTCATCAAAAAAAAGGAAAGAGAAGTAAAAACCCCGAAATTTCTAGGACCTTTCAAAGATATCAGAAAAACAAATTAATACCTCTGACAGGACCTGTTAATGCAGAGGGTCATGCTGTAAGACAGTTTGCATTTAATTCAAACTGTTTTGGAATAAGATCAATTCTGTAGTGAGATCAAGGCAGCAGAAATTTTTCTTCAGGGCTAAAAATAATAATTCCTTGAGGCACAGACGTTAAATTCCATGGCTTCTTGAAACTATTTAAAAAATGAGAAGAATGGATAAAGATTAAAAGAAAAAACATTCTGTAAGCTGACAAAACACCTTTTTAGACTTACACCCAATTCGTGCATTAGTCAAATGTGTATGTGTTTGTTTTGTTTTGTTTTGTATTGTTTTCCTTCAGGTAACTGGAGGTGGCAACATTCACCTTCTCGGTCTGCTTCTCACCATTTTCTATTTTCTTCTGCTATTTATCTCTAAGTGGTTATACCTGTTATTGCAGTTGCCAGCAAGGAAAAGACAGGAAAAGGAAAGAGAATCAAAGCACCAGAGTTAGTCACTTCACTGGTAGGTGGAACCAGAAGTTTTAAAGCAGTAGCAAAATTTATATGTTCTCAGTGTCAGTGGACACTTTCTGTATAATAATTTTATTTCGCTTTTGTAAAGAATCATGAAGCAACCACAAAAAATTAAATCAAGACTTATCAAGTAGATGTTTGAAAGAAAAACAATGATTCACCTTGTAGGTAGATGTACTTTGCTATTGAAGGGATTGTTGGCAAGTCTAAGCAAAGCTGAAGGGAATAAGGAAATTTCGGTCCTTAGAATAGACAGCATAGAATAATAGTACAGAGAGTATAGGGTAGAACAGCTTGCATTTGAATACGACATCTGCAACAGGATTCTATTTGACATAGGAAAAGTTACTTCTACTTGTTGAGAATATTAAAAATGAAGAAGCTTTCAAGTGCTTAGTGTAGTTCCTGGCTTATGGTAGCATCAATTAAAATTAGGTACTGATGCTTTTATTATTAATATTGATCACTTAGCCATCTGTATCTTGAGCATCCAAAGTGTCAGTTTGTTCTTTAAATTGCAAGTGACCTTTCTTTCTCAATAGAAGAGCTAGTAAAATCATAAAGTGGATGATATTTCTTGGAATGTCTCCATTCCCCTGTATTCCTTTACATTTCACCTTTTTTAATCCATTATTGCAAATGCCGAGTACCTTCTTGTTCACCCTAAAACGTTTTATGAGTTTATGAGTTAACAGGAAAACAGGTTCCTTTTCAAAAATTGGAATAAAAAGAACTACCATTTATTATTATTATTATTTTATTTATTTATTTATTTATTTATTTATTTTTTTGAGACGGAGTCTCGCTCTGTGGCCCAGGCTAGTGTGCAGTTGTGTGATCTCAGCTCATTGTAACCTCCGCCTCCCAGGTGCAACTGATTCTCCTGTCTCAGCCTCCCAAGTATCTGGGATTACAAGTATGCACCCACACGCCCAGCTAATTTTTGTATTTTTAGTAGAGACAGGGATTCACCATATTGGCCAGATGGGTCTGGAACTCCTGACCTCAGGTGATCCAACCCCTTAGGCCTCTCAAACACTTTTTTCTACATTTCAAACTCTTTGCAATTTACCTGCTATCTCATTTAATCTCCTCTTCCCTACCCTACACACAACCAACCTCCCTCCTATTAACCAACCACTTAAAATTCTGCCCCCTTATGTACTTTAAATACAAAGGATAAAATAGTCCCCATTATTTTAGCAAATATTTATTGAATATATTCTTGACATGTGATCCTGCTTGTATTTTTAGCTAGCTAATGTGAGATACATCTTTGACATGGTTAAATGTATGATCCCTTAATCCAATTTAATATAATAAACTAATGCTTCATTATAGGAGTATAAACATTTTTAAAAATATATTTTATATTATAAAGTTGGCTTTATACTTTACATAAATATAATGGACACTTTCTGTTTATTTTTGAATGATTATCAATGTCATACTGAAAGGGTCAGTACATCCGACCTTTCACAAAAAATGTAAAAGGTCAAATGTAAAAATTGTAGGCTTTGTGGTTCACACATAGATTCTGCATATTATTCTTCAATTTTCGTCGTTTGGTTCCATATTTTTGTTTGTTTACATGTTTCTTACAAACCTTTTAAAATGCAAAAAGTATTCTATCTTACTTGTCTCTCAAAATACAAGCCATTTTACCCAGGAACTGTACTTGGTCAATCTCTGCTTCACTATACATGTTCTTTGTTATTTTAAAATCAATACTGACATATTTCAAGTAAATTGTTTTCACTACCACTCATTTTCAGATGTAAGTCAATAGGTTAACATAAATAAGAAAGTAGCAGCCAAAAAAAAAAGAGAGAGAGAGAACAATAAGAAAAACATTTTAAGTCAAAGGAAAATTGCCAGTTTTTATCTCCTCCTAATTCCCAATCCTTCACTCCTAAAGGAACATATTAAGTGCAAAGAATGTCATACTTTTATTCCATTCCCCATATATACATTTTTATCCATTTGGCAAATTGTGGTTGAATTTCTCTTGGGATGACTTCACCAGTAGTAGGTGAATGGATCATTTAATTCAACACTAGTTCATAAGTGATTTTTCTTTTCAATCAGGCACACACTCACTGCTGATAACTGCATATTTTGACTATTTGTAGAAGTGCTAAAGGAACTAAGAATTTTACGGTAAATAAGCCATGTCGGAACAAATATCAAGGCCTCGAGAATAGTATACTTTATAACTTTGCTCAACGCATAATGTAGGAAAATATCCAATTAGGAGTCTAGAAATGGAGTGAGGCAGGGCCAGCTGAATATTTTGTTTGATATTTAATTGTTAACTCTTATAGTACCTTCATAAAGTTTCCAAATCTTTTTTCTTTTCTCTTGCTTTTGTTGTAAATACAAAAGTCTAAGCCCGCATTATATTATACTCAGTTTGAATATGGAATATCAACTCCTTAAGAATAAAATGAAACAGTCTAAGATGCTTTCAGGCTTTTGTATTGATCATCTCCATTTCTGTTGTGTAGCTGGTTTCATCAATGATGTCTCAATTTATGTCTATAATTGTTATTTTGCAAAACGGTCTCATTTTAATTAATATGATGCCTTACTCATTATTTTTTAATTATTTTCTTCATTATTTTGAAACTAATTTTGTTTCTAAGGACTGGGAACAAGGTGGGTGGATGTGATCATCTCATACATGTTCTTGTCTTTTTTCCTTTTATTTTCCCTCTGTTGCTGGGATAGAGAGGATGAAGAAAGAAAAAATGTATTTGTTAAAGGAATTATCTGTATTGAGGTTGCTCTAGGATTACTGTGCTAGAGGAATGACTCCCAGTAAATTCCACCATTAAGAGGCTCAATATCAAGCAACAATCCTGTGAACTAGTGGCAAGTTATGGAATTCTAATGTATCTTTTAGTTAATGTCCAGGTGGTAGCCTCGTCTTACATCTTGATGTGCATACTTCTCTTCTTCACATGTTGCAGTGTTCTTTATTTTATAATTTATAATTAGAAGCACAAACTCTGAGATTTATGGATCCAGGCAGGATCGATCTCACCTACAATACTGGGCAAGATCTTCAAGGGGACAGCTCATGCTTTCTTGTCAACTGCCCAGTCCACCACCACATTTCTCTCCAATGTTCTCTCCCCTGTTTTAGTTGTACTGACTCAAATCTAAGCAGCTATTCGATTAGAGTATTGAATGGTGATCTTCCCTTTTTGGGTGAATTTCTCTTGGATTTTGTTCTCTCAATCTTAGCCAGATTTTTTCTATAATAACACTTGACTAGCAAAAATTTCAACCTCATCTATTTATAAAATAATGTTATCTAGTACTATTTGAGACCTCTCTTACTTGGATTTTTTAGAGTATTGTACTCAGAATCAGGAACTTTTTGAGATAAAATCTGAGAAATTAATAACTTTTGCTCAACTGTGCTTTATTCAGGTTTTTATCTGTATTCTATTCTATAATCTCCAAGTGAGGAAAATAGTCAATTCATATTTCTCTAAAGTGTTTCTTCATAAGAGCCTTAAAACAAATGTATATATTTTTAAACATTAGTACATTTACCCCAATATAACATCACAAAATTAACCTTTGGAAAATACAGAACTAATGTAATACAAAACATTTACATCCTTCCCAAAACAGGTAAAATAAACATAATAGTTCTCTACAGCCTAATCTAAAAGAATGTGATGTAGTGGATAGGGTCCTGAGTTTTTAATCAAAACGAGAAAAACTAATATGACTCATAAACCTTTCTGTTTCGGAGTCTCATTCTTTTCATTTTCCTGATGATAACGATAGTAAGATCCACCTGTTTGTTTGGGCAGGTTAATGACCAAGTGAAATGACGCATTATACATTTGTCAAAGAAATATAGCCTCTTAAAAGAAAGTTAACGCAGCTGATGTTCAGTAACATATCTCGGTTTGTAAGTAAAAAATTAGAAATAAACTGAAATAAACAATCAATACATATTATGGTAACAACAAGTAATAATTTGAATTAAGATAACTTGTTGAACACTGATTTATCAAACTCTATGAACTAGCCCATTTTTTAAATTTATAGTTTGTTTGTTATTAGAAAAACATTTCCCTAGATAGAAGCTGCTCCATTATTCTGAAGGGAAGTACAAATGATGAAAAGCAGAGCTGGAGATGATCCATGATGGACATACAGTGTGAGTAAGAAATATATATTATTTGTTTTAAATCACTGAGATTTTGAGTTTGTGTATGTATCCCTAATATGAGCCAACTATCCTTAATGATACCATAAGCAAAGAATTTAAAGTAAATAAACAGTGCATGACCCCATATTAAGTGCCACACTAAGTGTTAATTACATCTCCTTGGAGGTAAACAGGGGACTGGTTCCAGGACGTCTGAGTATATAAAAAATCCACACATTCTGAAGTCCCACAGTGGGTCTTATGGAACCCTTTGTATACAAAAGATTGGCTCTCCAAATAGGCAGGATTTATATTATATTTCTCAAAAAATCTGCATATAAGTGGATCTGTGCATTTCAAACTTGGGTTGTTCAAGGGTCAACTGTGTTACTATTTTATGGGATGAGACGGCAGAGATGACACATGGAAACTTTATGTCTAAAAAAGGAGAAATATGCAAATGGTGGTGGGGTGGGCCAAATGGAATGTGAGTTACATGAAAAGGTAATTTGGAAGGAAATAATGCTTTTGTGAAGAAGAGAAATACTTGAATATTTGAGTATAAAACATAGTTTTATTTAGTACCCTTGCCTCTCTTTAGTATGATAAAAAAACATAAAAAATTCAGAGAGACAAAGAGGGAGGAAGCTGCTTGAGTGAACATACTCTGGTGATGTAAATACTTGAGGGAATTCTCTCTGTATTGGGTGGTGTGCTGATGAATGCTTAACAAAAAAACTTTGAAGTGAAAGACACTGATTTGTTGTATTTGATGATTTCTTTGGCATAAGTATGCCCACCATAGCAATGTTTAGCTGGTAACAAGACATAACTGCACACAGAGTCAGGAAGAGATGCACATGACTGGCTCTCATGATTTCGCCGTGGTCTGGCTCCAGCATTTGACTGTGACAAGTTTCACTGGCCGGTCAGAACTCTGGAGGAAAAACATCTACCTATAACTAACCCTGATCAGCATAACAGGTTTGAGAAAGCTCTAGTAATATTTTCCTCAAGTGAACGTCATCAATACAGCCGTCAGGCAAAACAGCATTCATGCACTGAGGAAAATCACTGCTTCTCAAACAACTTTTAGATAGCATAAAAGGCCCATTCTTAAAAGCAGAAGTGGGAAGGGGGGAAACAAGAATTGTTGTCTGAAAAGAAATCACTTAGATCTCCATCAAAACAGATTAGTTTGAAGCCAATTTGCTGCTATCTTCAAAACTATATTTCCTCACAAATTCTGTCTTCCAAATTGAGCAGTGAGTCAGCAGTAGGTAGTGCTAGAGTGTGAAAAGGATGAGGACAGAGGCAGCCAGGGTACCTCTAATGCATCTTCTTATTTGAAGAGTAATTTGATGGAAGCTTTCCAACTTTTAGGTCAGTAGCTTAAATGCAGTCTCAGTTGATCATGAACAAAAGTGGGTGGTTAGTGGCCTGTGAAAAGTACTTTCATGGTATCACCCTTGTTCTTTCTAATAGAGACTGCCACTACAGTTGGCATCCTTTCTTTTCCTTATACCAGAAGCACAAAGGGTGAATAGAAATGTCATTTCAAGTGTTTTTTCAGCCTTTGTACCAGAGAAATTTGAAATATGAAAAAGACCAACTTCTTTTCATCTTTAACTCACAGGGAGAATTATTGAACTATAATATGTTTCCTAAATCTTCCTGGATTTTATTAAAATGAAACCTGAGCCACTTTATAAGTAAAATTATGTCTTACTTCATAGGAAGTTAAATTACATAAAGGCACATACTTGAGACATATTTAAATATAAAATGTATAATTTCTTGACCTGAATCTTACACATGTAAGATTTATTTTATTTTCCTTTTCTTTCTCTTATTTTATTCTTGCTTCAATAAATGAATTCCCATGAATGTAAAGACAAAGATCTTATTATTCCATTAAATGAACATGTCTTAATATTTGTTTTTTTCTATTCTTTATCATTACAATAATTTGACTTTTTTTCTCCTAAAGAGACTGTAGGTTTTATTCTCTTTCTTTTAATTATTTCACTAAAATCCTCCAAATTTCCATATTACTAATATCTCTACCTTCATATAATTTTGTTTCAATATTAAATGATCAATTAAAGCAAACTCTCTCTAAGTACCTGGAGAAAAGCAACAGAATAAATATTAGCGTAGAGACCCAAAGAAGTACTTGGTAATGCCAAGAAAATTTCAGTAGCTATTAGTAATCAGTAGGATATAACAGAAATCGCCGTTTTAGAAGTGATGAAAACTCAATCAACTGATTTTAAGCATCAATTACTTTCTATGGGGTTAGCTTTCCACATCTCAAAAATAAGATTGATGTGTTCTGTTATTTTTGCATCATTTTCAATACAAGCATTCTATGAAATCTTCACTTTTATATCACCCAGATTTAAGTGAGAGGGTGTTAATATTCGAATGGGATTTGAGCAAGATGTAGCTGTGCCTTATGTCATGTCAGCTGATGATAAAGATTGATGCTGGAATTTTCCTGAGTCAGTCATGTTAAAATCTCCCCTAGGCTTCAAGGCCAGCTTCATGAATTCTCATATCAGCAACTTCTGCAATTCCCATGTAACATCAGAAGATAAACTCTGCTCTCTGAACATTCATGTATAAAACAATGCATCATCTTATGATTCTTACGATTGACATAGCAAAGTGAAAATATATCAACACCATATTTAGCCCAACTTGAAGCTGCATATTCAAAGATAGAGCTTTTCCTGGCCAAAGATACTTTGGTCAGAAATATATAAACAGTGAACACCAAGCTATCATCTTGCAAGTAATATATATGCTCATGAATCTCTAGCTACAAATAAAAATATCAGCTAAAACTACCCCCTTCTCATAAATGAATAAAAAACAGCAATTACAAGATTTGCCTATGGCCATGAAATGAAGTGGGGCTTGTCTCAGAATTAAAATGCCTACCATCAGCCTTTGAGTACAAAGTTAATTCCCCTATACAAGACTGCAGCAAAAATAAATCCAGCTGGAGAAAAGGCATACAAAACAGAAAATAATAGTCAGCTGCAGACTCTTTGGATCCAAAGTACAAAATATTCAAGTACGTGTTTCCAATCCCTTCATTCTCTCCTGTAATGATTGCAGCTAATCCCTACCAGCCAAATGTTAGTTCTTCAATTGTGGTGATCAATAGAATAGATTAGCTGTGGAAACCCTCCATCCATATTACCCTTGCTTTCCTTTCCAGATGGAACTTTCATTCACTAGAGTGGAGGCAAGCATGTGAGGTTTTTCCCTCCATACACAAATATAAACTCATTAAATGCCAAGCTTATCACTTTAGAATTTACAGACAGACAGACAGACAGACACACACACACACACACACACACACACACACACACACCCCCCAAGGAACATACCTGTAGATTTAATAAAACAGCACCAACCCTCATGGCTTCACTAATTTCAAGGCTATACATCAGCTGTGGGAAGCGAGGAGGGCTTTGATTATTTGGTGGAAGCACTTCAATGTACACAGTGCAGATGGAGTGCCTGCAGAGAAAGAGAGGCAAACAAGATGGTTACGAATCTGCATCACATTTAATGTTAGGCTGCATTGTTTATTCACTTGTTGGGTTTACTGGAGAAAAATTTTCCAAATTTCATGAAAAATAGTAAAGTCAAAATGAAAGGATAGAAAAATAAAACTACCACCAAAGTATAATGGTGCTACGAAATCATCTCAGTAAAAGAAAAGTAATTGCCTCCAGTATCTGTTTTTCCTACTTAGATTAATAGTGTAAATTAAAATGGAATAGCTATATAAATAAAGTTAATAAATTAACTTGCCTCGACTTCTGACTTTGTTTTTAATGCTTCTCTAATAGCAAAATCATTCTATAAACATCTGGTAATAAGAGCTGTCCTTGGGGCTTTTTTCCTCTTAAAACAGCAGGGGGAGTATTGATTAAAATAACACACAAAAAAAATTACGGGCTGTGTTTTACCCGTTCTGTTGCTGAGGTCAATGGCTTACTGTAAGTGTATCTCAGGAGTCAGGATCATAAGGAATCCTATGTAAAATAGTTGCAAACAAAACTAAATATGTTTTAAAATCTTCTCTAAAAAGCAAAATATGATAAGCTAGGAATCAGATTTAATAAAGCCCTTAATATTAACAGGAGCTTTTCTTAAAGGAAAAGATACCTTATCATTACAAGGAAAAAAAATTGGCATTGACATAGTCAACTTTTTTGATATCTCTGAACTTTGAAATTTTTATAAAACAAAACTTGAAGAAGCATGTTAGTCAAGGTTTGTAAGGTGGAAACATTGGCTGAAATATATCAATGAAATCTGAAAATTTATAAGGTTAGCCCTCTATTGTGAAAAAACATATGTGTACATACACACACACAGATATATATACACACAAATATATACACATACATATATACACTCATGCGTACATACATTTTGTACAAACATACCACCACTGCCTAAGATGTATGTTTGAATTTATTTTAACAAAGTCATGATTTAGTTCAAAATACATTTGTTATAATTTCTATTTGGGGATGAGAATATTTATTTATTTATTTATTTATTTATTTATTTATTTGAGATGGAGAGTCGCTCCACAGGCTGGGCTGGAGTGCAGTGGCATGATCTCTGCTCATTGCAACCCCCACCTCCCGGGTTCAAGCGATTCTCCTGCCTCAACCTCCCAAGTAGCTGGGATTACAGACCTGTGTCACCATATCCGGCTAATTTTTGTATTTTTAGTAGAGATGGGGTTTTGTCATGTTGGCCAGGCTGGTCTCGAACTCCTGACCTCAGGTGATTCACCTACCTCAGCCTCCCTAACTGCTGGGATAACAGCCCTGAGCACCACGCCTAGCCTAGAAACTTCTTAAAGTAGTCCCAAACTCTTTATGGCATGCTTCAATTAAAAGACATGGTCACCAAAAATATTTGCCTGAGTTTATTAACTAAACCATTCTACTTTTCAAAACCTTTTAAAAGAAATTCAGCCCGGGCGCTGTGGCTCACGCCTGTAATCCCAGCCCTTTGGGAAGCAGGTGGATCACAAGGTCAGGAGATGGAGAGCATCCTGGCTAACACGGTGAAACCCCGTCTCTACTAAAAATACAAAAAAAAAAAAAATTAGCCGGGCGTGGTGGCGGGCGCCTGTGGTCCCAGCTACCCAGGAGGCTGAGGCAGGAGAATGGCGTGAACCCGGGAGGCGAAGCTTGCAGTGAACCAAGATCGCACCACTGCACTCCAGCCTGGGTAACAGAGCGAGACTCCGTCTCAAAAAAAAAAAAAAAAAAAGAAAGAAAAAAAGAAAAAAAAAACAACAACAACAACAAAAAAACGAATTCAGAACATGGGCACTAAAATTTCGTTTTATAGCTTGTCACTTTATAATATACCTAAATTCAAGTTGTTTTTGAGCATATCATCAGTAGATAGATAACAATAGAATAGTAAACATAAAAGCCACCGTGACTTTAAAAAATTTCATGGTCGGGCGCGGTGACTCACGCCTGTAATCTCAGCACTTTGGGAGGCCAAGGCGGGCGGATAACGAGGTCAGAAGTTCAAGACCAGCATGACTAACATGGTGAAACCCCGTCTCTACTAAAAAACACAAAAATTAGCTGGTTGTGGTGGCCTGTAATCCCAGCTACTCAGGAGGCTGAGGCGGGAGGGAGAATTGCTTGAACCCGGGAGGTGGAGGTTGCAGTGACCCGAGATCACGCTATTGCACTCTAGCCTGGGCGACCAGGAGAAACTCTGAATCAAAAAAAAAACAAACAAAAAACAAACAAAAAAAACCCCTCATACCTACATTTATCATGATATTGTTCTAAAGTAATCTCACTTTAAATTGAAATATTTTAAACTTTTGTAATTAGTTAAAATATCTGTATTCATTTCTGTCTCTGATTTTATCTATTTAGTATCAAAATTTGCCAATAAAATTAATCAGATATTTCTTAAATGGATTCAAACAGATGATGAAATGTTGCTTTTATAATTATAATTATTAATGTGAACACGAAACAATGGGAAGTTACAAAATTTATAGTATACTGCAAAGATTCCCACTTCCCATGTTGTGAGAACAAAGGAATTGTCATTTTGAGGTAGACCTAACATCCTGCCAGGTGGTGATCTGACCCCAGAAGCAGCCCCAAGATGTAAAACATTTTCCCTGATATTACCCTTGAAGATCTTGGCTTATTTTAGCCTCTGTTGTTGATCAAGTTTTTAAAACATTTTATGAATCTCTTCTCTTTCTTTTCTGTGATAGTACATTCTCTATGCATAACAAGTCCTACAACACTATCGGTAATAACAGTAGGTGAGTGATGTTGAACACAGAATTTGTAACCAGATATTCCTGAGTTAGAATTTTGGTGCTGCCCTCAGTGATCTAGAGCAAATCACTTCTTTCAGTTTCATTATTTCCACATAATAAATGTAAATAATAATAACATCTAAGGTCATGATAAAGATGAAATAAGTTTATATATTTGTATATATAAGTACATGTATACATATATATGAAACATACTTTTATAATTTATTATTAATAAATTACTCAAAATAAGGCTTAAGGTTACTTAGTCTACTTTATGAATAGTGTAAACAATCTTGCATATTCCTTAGTTACATCCTTTATAATACTGTAGATATTTTAATTGAATCCTTTCACTTGGCTAAATTCCTACAAAGGCACGATACTCCTTCACCCCTCCCCAGCATGGGGTATGTTGGTGTTAGAATTTGAGCATGTTGTCTCATAATCTTTAGGGTAGGATACAAGAATCTACAATTTTTACAAATTTCCAAGGTCCTACTTATAGAAACTAGAATTTGAAGACCACTGCTTCAGAATCTCATGAAAAGTACAATACGTAGACTCACCTGTTTTTTTTTAATTACCTCAGGAGAAAACTCTATAAACTCACCTAACATCTTCAATAACCCTGGATCCAAGAAACTTCCTCAATGTTTAACTATTTTTTTTTTACCTGGAACATATCTGTACTGCAGATTCGAAGCTTTCTTTCAAAAGCTAGGCCCCTTTCTGCTTCTGATATGCTTTAGATTTTCAGTTTACTGGTCAAGAATACTTTATAGAGGTTTTACAAGAATATCAGTGTCTTAAGGCTTCTGAAAGCATAGTTAAACTACACTTGCACTTTTTTATTTCTTTATTCCTTTCCCTTTCATTATCTTCCCATTTTAGAGGGCTAAAGTGTGACAATACTACAATAAGGACCTTAAACTCATATGAGGCACTTGGATATTTGTCACAGAGAAGAAAACTTTAAAATGCTGAAACAAAGAGGACTCTAGACCCAGACAGAACACAGAGACAAATTTTAGCCCAACAGGACCATCTCCTTGATCTGTCCTTACTCCTTTGCCTTCTCTGTTCTTTTCCACAATAATTCAAAAGGTAGTATTGCTAATTATGTTTTCCTCCCTTATTGGATGTGAATCTTAGTTATTTGGAGGAGATCATATCTCAAGGTCTTGCATTTTTCATCTGCAACATCCTGGCACACCCCTACAATGTGTTTAAATAAGCACCAGGTTTCTTGTGGGTTATTGCCTTTTAAAATGCTATCTCCTTTTTATCCCTGATGTCAGCACAGTGTCAGAGTTAGCTTTCCTAAAATTGAATACCAATAGTATTAACAATAAAATAATAGCATTTATGCTGTAATAAATAGTAGTAATTCAACAGCATCATTTAAGCACTTACTAAAATAGGGCAGTCACTATATAAATAAAAATACTTTATGCAAGCATTTTGTATTCACATTTTATAGCTAGTGCTAAATGCATAACACTGAGCATATATATGAGACAAATTTTATTTTTGTAATATAGCCAGAATGATAGAGATAAATCTCCATTTCTAAAAACGAACATCATAAAGCTTTATTATATTTCATCTGGTAATAAAGGTCAAAGTAGAACAAAAGAGGTAATATATTTCTTATATACTCTTGAAACCTACCCAATAGTCCCATAAATAGTTTTTTGTTTTTTGTTTCTTGATAAACATAGAAATTGACCCTTCTGATCTTAAAGCTTGAAACTTACATTTGTTTTATCTGAGCTCCTTTCTCAGGAAACAACCTTCAGGCCTCCCAAAAAAAAGTATCAAAGAACTGAAACTCACCAGATCACCACATCCAATGTCACACCCCTCAATCGTCACACCCCTCAATCATTATGATTGTTTCCTTGCCCCTCCCTAGCTCCTGTTTTCTTACACATTAACGATTCTTCCCTGCTATGTAAACACTAATTTTAGTCAGTCAGTGAGTTGAATTTGAGATTGTTACCCATTTCCTCAGCTACAGCACTGGATTAAAGTCTTCTTCTTTGACAACAATTATTGTTTCAGTGATTGGCTTTTTGTATTACCAGCAGCATAATCTAAACTGAACCCCTAGTGTTCCTGTGACAGATTTTGGTTACCTGACAGGAACACATTGCTTGTGTCTTGGCGGCCTTGAGTCGAGTGTCTCAGAAGGCCTCCTAAGCAGTTGCCCACCTGATTTTCACTGGAGGTGTTTCAGTTTCTTTCTGGCCGAACAGCAGCTACCCCCAACTACATTCCTGATTGTCTAGTCAGAACAGCATTTGAAATTTGACATCTGCATCCAGATAGATGAGTGTCAGTTCCTTTGTGGTCCTGGACAGCAGGATCCCCTCCTCTCAGTTTGAGAATTTTTTAAAGAAATTTTTATTTGTAGGTTGAACAAGCCCAAATGACTGAGAGTGGGAAGTACCCTGTGTTCGTATGGACACTTTTTGGGGATTTCAGTATGAACGCTCTTGGGAGCTTGTTTGTAATTGTGGTGTGTGTGTATGTGTAAGCAAGTGTGTATCTTTTGTGGGTACCAGACAGTGGGATTGGCTCCTCTCAATTTGAGAAATTCCTAAGAAATGTTCGTTTGTGGGTTGATCAAGCCCAACCAATAGAAAGAAGCAGCACCCCAACTGTTTCAGTTTGGACACTCTTAGGGCTCGTTTGTTGTTTCAGTAGTTGGATTGTGTTGGTGATTGTGCGTATTTGATATAGTCAGAGGAAACTAGAATTCAGTAAACTAACTTTCTTTAAACACGGTTTGACTCCAGTATTCTTTGGAATCTGGAGTTTGCTATTGAATGGGAAAGAGTGACAGAGTTCCATGTATCCAAGCTTTTGCACTACTGCTCTAACCACAGTTGGGCCTGGTCAGTACGTGATGTTCTCGTGTGTCTCTTGTGGTGGTGATTGGTCCCAGTGTTCTTTGGAGTCTGGGGAGGTTTAGCCTTTAAAAATCAAACTGCCATGAAAACTGTTCTACCCAAAATTTTGATTCACAGCCTTCACTGGATTAAAGAAAGTGTGGCTATGTAAACCAGTGAGTTTGTATTGCTATGTCACGGCTAGAGTTCTGAGGTAAAATGGACTGGATTTTTATGTGTGTTTGTATGTGTCTTAATGTGTTTATGTTCATATATTATGGGTCGTTTTTTTTTTTTTTTTCTTTTTTGTCTACGAATTTGGTTTATAAATGAAAGAGTACACATAAAATAAGTAAGCCCAAAGTATTTTTCAAGTTCAAATGACTTAAGTAAACCACAATAAACAAGCTGGCTTTAAAATTTTTGATAAAAAAAAAAAGAAATGTCTTTAGAATTGTCAGCATACATTTTTGTCTGGGTTTTATATATGACTCTGCTATATATAATTGAGGTGTCATGGTTTGGCATAGAAGGTTATAAAACTATAAACCCAGCCAAAATAAAATGATCTTGGTTTGTGTACCTTCTTTGACAAATGAGACTAATTGCATGTTCTTAGCTGATTCTTGTGAGTTACTGGCAAAAATAACTATATATTTAATTTTAAGATTTAGTTGAGGACTTGACATTCACCAGCTATTAAAAAAAAAAAAGCATAGTGAACAAGGAAACAGCTAACTTTAAATGATGGTGTCTAAATATTTCAGTTTTCAGAGTAATCTAGATAAACTATTAAAATGAAAAAATCAAGTACTTGTAATTTGAATAAATGTTGTAGGTAAACTTTTTGTGTAATTCAAAAATTTTAAATTGTTTTTGATGCTCATTGGGTGTTTGGGTCATTTCTAATTAAGAAAAAGTTATGGGGAAACATATTTCTAAAAACTGTGGAATGGATCTCATCTGTAAAATGCTAATATCTGATAGCCCAGAAATTCTTGCTTCTCAGGTGTTCACTAAAACTTTGTTCTCTAAAATTTAAGGCTACTAAGGATAAGAATTCTAAAGAAGATGTGTTTTTATTGAGAACAAATCATTTTGTCTAGTTCAGAAGTTATCTAAATGTTAATTCAAATTATGGGCTTGAAATGGTTACTTACGAAACAAGGTAGAAGAAAACCAGTAAGTAGAAGAAAAAGAGATGTGAAAAAATTTACAGATATGAAAATACATTTTTGGTAAGGAAGTTGATAATGAAAAAAAAATTTATAACAAAAGCTTTTGTCTGATGAATGTTTGTCCTAAATTAAAATAACTGGTTATTAAAAATAGAAAAGAAAGAAAATCTAGGACAAAACAGAAAGTCCAGGCATATCATGGATGGTCTGTGTAAGTCACATGCCATTTTTCTTGTTTCTCTGTGTGTCTACCTTCATGCCCATACAAAGAAAATACAAAGTTGTAAAAGCTTAGATAATAAAATATCCTTTGAAACTTGATAAAAATTGGAATACTTTGGCTAATTAACATTGTTCATAGTTAAAGCTCATATCTTAATGAAAGTAAAATATAAATTATTGTAAAGAAATACATTAGCAATTTGGCAATTTTTAAAATATAGTTAAGTCCAAAGCTGAATGTAACATGGAGCCAAATTTCATAGTATATTTGCTATTCTGCATCACATTCCTGAAGTGAATTTCTTAATTACAGAAAATATATAATGGTACTGCTGGACTTAAAGCCAGTAAATGTCAGAAAACTGAATCAGGAATAAAATATTCATCAGGTGAATTTTTTTGGCTCTGGGTAACACTGTAACCCGAGGTAAATTAAGTAGAAGAAAAATTGAGGGTTGGAATACTGTTTATTTTTGCTTCTTTTTTTTTTTTTTTTTTCATGAGACAGAATCTTGCTCTGTTGCCAGGCTGAAGTGCAGTGGCATGATCTCGGCTAACTGCAAACGCTGCCTCCTGGGTTCAAGTGATTCCCCTGCCTCAGCCTCAGTCCTCAGCTGGGACTACAGGTGCTGCCACCACACCTGGCTAATTTTTTGTATTTTAGTAGAGATGGGGTTTCACCATGTTGGCCATGATGGTCTCAATCTCCTGATCTCGTGATCCCCTCTTCTCCACCTCCCCAGGTTTTGGGATTACAGGAGTGAGCCACTGCGCCCGGCCTATTTTTGCTTCTAATTTTCATTTATTTGCTGTTTGTTCTACTTATACATACAAATATATACACATATACACATATATACACATATTTATATTTATACATATACACATATATATATTTGTATACATATACATATATATAAAACTATTGATGGTTTTTAGTTTCTAATGGAAAGCTTTTATTTGGTTCTATGAATGGTCATTTTGTTTTCTATGTATCCCCAACAATTTATCATTTGCTCTATTTATTGAAAGTTTCTAAACTACCTTTGTCAAGCTTCAAAACATTGATGAAGGACAGCAGCCATTTAAATCTGACTGTTTTTTCTTACCTCTGATTATATTGCTAGCTATGATAACTTTAAGGTTCCTGGCAAAAATCACATAAAAGACTTATAAGTTCTAAACAAAAATAGTACATTACATACTTTGTCATTTGGAAAAGTAGATGAGAATAGAAGTGTTTAAATGATGTTTATTTCCAAGGTAATTCAATTCAATCAATAATTTGAGTTACTTCAGATCCGTTCCTTTAATGAAGAAAAACTGTGATATGGGTTCAAAGTTTTAATGTTCAGGAAAGACATTTCTTTAAGGAAATTTTTAATTGATTGGAATTTCTCTCAAACTGCTTTAGTTTTGTTTATCATTATTAACATTAAGTGACACTCAACTGAATTAAGCAGTAATTACTTTAAAAAGTATGATACTTTGTTGTAATTTTTGATCCAAATCCATTTATCTCTGATGGGCATTCATGTGGTACTTGAAAACAAAATATGTACTAGTGTTGCACTGGTTTGAAGACTTAAGTGGTGAAAGTTACTTAATTAGTTGTAAGTACTGTATCCAGAAGTGAATCTTAGAAATGTGTAATGATGGTCTTTTAAATAGCTAAAGAGAAATTATTGTGTGGTTTTCACTTTGTCCTTGCTTTGTTGTGTAGTATTTAAGTGAAATGACATTTCTTATCTTTATTCTGAATTTCCAAAACTGATATTTGCATTTGCCATTTTTCAATAATGGAAAAAAAACAACATTAGTTGCCTTACTTTGAAAAGTTTGGCAAAGGACATATCAAAACTTTGATGCTTTTTGTCACAGTTCTGTCCCTGAAATGCTAACAATTAGAAATATGGAATGAATAACCTAACTGCTTTAACACAGTGGTTAGAAGTGCTGTAAGTAGTATCTGTTAAACTCCAAACCACTGTGTTTTAATTTGTGACATATTAGAATAATAGGCTTTCTGTAGTATAAATATCCTATTAACTAATCCTTGTGCTGTTAACTTCCAGGTCTTTGAATCCTGGGTCTGAAGAAAGCACTGACTTCTGTTAAATTTTGAGCACTGATACTAGTCAAAGTCTCATCTTCAGACACAGGAGAAGGTGACAATCAAAATGAACTGCTTTCACGAGACACAGGGCCAGAAATTAAAACTATTCAATCCCTGTGGACCCAGGAACTATTGTGGAAGCTGTGGGTGTGTGAGATGGTAAGGGGCAATTTTGAAGGATAAACTTAGTTCAGAGTTTCTGTAAATTAAACATTAATATCAAAAGCACAATCATGCAAGGCCAGTGTCTGGGCCTATATGTCAGAATAACAGAGTTTTCTTGGAGCGTTGATCTGCTCTTTAATGGCTAATCATAAAAGGCTATAAGAAGTTTGTGAAAATCTTATAGTCAAACAGATTAAAATTAGATAGATTTGTATGTAAGATTTTATTAAAATTAGATTTAACATTAATAATATACCATACAAAGATAAAATTTGGTTTTCTCATTTGAATAAAATTTTCATGTAAGATATTTTTGTTCACTTCTTGAGGAAACTGCAGGGAAAAAAATGGAGAGGTGAGAGACAGAATTAGTTGGCCTCATGCTGTCTTAAGTTTTAGGTCTTATTGCTTAAGAAACAGTCACCTCTCTATCAAAAGGTAAATGTTTTTGTTTTATTATTTTGGCTAAATAAACAAATATTTTATAGTGACCTGTGATCATATTTTGTGTTATCAGGTGTCTTAAACCTTTCATATTTGACAGAATTTCCAATAGCAAAATTTCAAGTTCTAAATTCAGTCTTTTTGACCTCATACTAACCTTTTTGGGTATTAGTTTCTCTGAAGTTCAAGAGAGACATGTAAGGCTTATTAGGCTTAGTTGTTATGTTAGAATTATGAAGGAGACATTGTCAAATCTGAGGTGATGTTAAGCTTCCTTTGTTTAATATTTACAGGGATGGGTTATTAATTGAGGATTTTATGAGATTCCTAAAATTCTGATATGTCAATATGTGTTGTCAGTAATAATTATGATTATTATGTTAAATTGTTGTATGCCACAGAAATAACCAAATTTCTTTATCTACTGTGTCTTTATGGCTGTCTTAAGGCTTTTGTCATCTACAATTATTATTTTGCTTTGATCCTTCTCAAAAAGTGACTTATAATCAGCTATAGTCCAGGGCTTGCTTTTTTGGTGGAGTTTGTGAAAAGGACTTTTGAATGCAGGTTAATGATAACTTTGGAGATTGTGCTATTGGGTTAAAGAGGAAAATTCCAGGGTACTAATTTAAAGGCTGATGTGTTCATAAAGATTGTTAACCCAATATGAAGCAGGGCAAGAACTGATTGCATGGACTAAACTAATGAAGGACTGAAATAATTTTTGTGGCTTTTATCTTTGAAATATTGCTGATTTTTTTTGTTTTGTTCTTCAGAGTCTGGATAACTTTTTAGAGCTATTTATAACCTATAAAGTTATGCTTTGAGTTTATTAAGTAGAGAATACTTTTGTAAACAGAATTTGAGGCATATTTTTTCTCTGCCTAATTTCTCCAGAATAATATTCTTAATTGATGGTGATGTGTTTGTTTGCATACATTTAATAACAACATGTTTTCTTGTACAATGGGGACACAATTGGAGGAAGTGGTTATTTTCTCAGGGCTTTGACGGAAATGGCCTTGTGAAAAGTTCCAAGCAAGCCAATGTAGGACCTATATAAAAAATGATTCTTGTTGCACTTTGGGTGGTTAGTCAGGCTAAGCATATGGGCCTGAAGCTTATTTTGAAAGTAGATTTGTCCTGCTATGACTTGCCTTTGTTGGAAGTTGGGGGCTGAGGAGAGAAATACTGTGTTTCAGAAGAAAATGACACTATTAGATTAGCCTTTGATTTCTGGGTGACCATGAAATCACCTATAGTATAATGCTGCCCATGATGGCCCTCCTCAGCATTAAGCAGCCAGAAAGATTGACAACCAAATTCCCCATGATTGAGGAACTGATAATTAGAAATGGGGGACTGAAACCAAACAAATAGTCCCATAGATCACTTTTTTTGATAAACATAGAAATTCATCCTTCTGGTCTTAGAGCTTGAAACTTACATGTTTTATGTGAGTTCCTTCCTCAGGAAACCACTTGCAGCCTCTCAAAAAAGTATTAAAGAAATGAAACACACCAGATCACCATATCCAGACAATGAGATGCTAGACCCCTCATTCATCGTGACTGCTTTCTTGCCCCTCCCTAGTTCCTAGTTCCTACTTTTTTACACATTGTTACATTTTTTCCCTGCTATATATACCCAAAATTTTAGTTGGTCGGTAAAATGGATTTCAGACTGATCTCCCATCACCTCAGCTGCAGCACCCAATTAAAGCCTTCTTCCTTGGCAATAATTGATCTGTCAGTGATTGGCTCTCTGTGTGGTGAGCAGCAGGACCTAGACTGAAAACTTGGTGTTTTGGTAACACTCTTATAATTGAAAAAGATCCTTAAAACAATCTAATTTGATTCTTATTTTACAAAAGAGAATTTTAAAATGGAAAAATTTAGCTCACTGAATCAAGATTATAAAATTAATTAATGATGGCAGATAAATACAAGGCTTCTGAATTCAAAATCTGCTTTCCATTTCTCCCTACATCCTAGAAGAACAAATGTTTAAAATAAATTGGAGAATTTGTACTTATCTATGTGTGAATATAAAACACTTTTTTTTTTTTTTGTAATAAAGGGTGTTACCTTACAGGAAGCCATAAATAATTTCAAGTCTGAGGTTCAGACTATGAAATCACAATTTTAAATTATTAATACCATGAATAAAACTTCATCTATAACATTTGTTGCAAGAATAACATAAAATATGAATAAAGAAGAGCTTTGGAAAAATAGACTTAAGATACTTTAAGTTTGGAAATGATATAATTAAAATAATTGAAAAGACAACTTTTTGATATGACAATAGTAATTAGTAGTAATGAGATAATGTTCCTGGCTTATAGATGATTGTATTATCTTATTATTTTCTATTAAATATGTCAATATGTGCTACGAGGAGTCTATTTGTAATTCTGCATTTCTAGCTTGTTTCTAAGATGAAGGTTACAGATATTTATACTGCTTTTTCTGGTAGATATCAGACAGAAAAATTACTGTTTTTGTTTTCCTTTGTCTTCCACCAATATTGTGCTAGAAAAGCTATATTTACAGTTCAATGTTCATAGTTTCTATTCTCTTATTTTGGAAGTACATATAGAAATCTACAGGAGCAAAAACTTCAGACTGAAAACCAACATAGGAGGAAGGAAAAAACTTTTCAGAAGAAGTTACAGGGGCAGAGATTTCAGATCCAAGATGTATTTACATATAAATACCACAGAACATTAACAGACAGAGGAAAACTCACATGTCAATTTACAGAGCATTGAAGAAAAGAAATGTATGTTTTGTGGAACTAAAGAGAAGGATATAAGCGAAGCGGTAGTAGGAGTTAAGGCTACAGAGGTGGGATTCATGGGCTACACCTGTTGATAGAAACTTCATCTTAACAATGAGGCTCAGTTGGTAGAGTTTAAGTTTAAGTTTGGTCAGCGTGACTGCAAGATGGGAGATGCCTTAAACCTCTTATTGGATATAAAGTCAATGTGAAGTTTGATAGGAGTACTGTTGAAGTGAATGTCAGGCAGGTAGGAAATAAACTCTTCCAAGTGTGACTTTCCACTATGTAGATGGCAATAGGGTATGAGGTTAGAAAGAAGAAAAGTTATTGGGAAGACACCTATCATCTGTCGATGACAGCAAGGAGGGGTAATGTGCATTATAATTATTTTTTGACATGAGCTTCAAAGGAAAACAAACTATTAAGGAGGAGGAAATCTAGTTTAAAAATATAAATGAGAATCTAATACTCCGCCAACCATATCTCTGTGATTAATGATGATCACACACCCTGCAAAGTTTAGTTACAGTCCTTCTGTCAAGCTTGCTGGACCTGGTGTAATATTGAGTTATCTGATTCTTGAGATTTTTTTTTTTTTTTTTTTTTTTTTTTTTTTTTTTTTTTTTTTTTTGAGACGGAGTCTCGCTCTGTCGCCCAGGCTGGAGTGCAGTGGCGCGATCTCAGCTCACTGCAAGCTCCACCTCCTGGGTTTACGCCATTCTCCTGCCTCAGCCTCCCGAGTAGCTGGGACTACAGGTGCCCGCCACCTCGCCTGGCTAGTTTTTTGTATTTTTTAGTAGAGACGGGGTTTCACCATGTTAGCCAGGATGGTCTCGATCTTCTGACCTCGTGATCCGCCCGTCTCGGCCTCCCAAAGTGCTGGGATTACAGGCTTGAGCCACCGCGCCCGGCCTGTTGTTGTTTTTTGAACTAATGTTGGTAAATTGTATCTTTTAAAAGAATCATCCATTTCTGTTTCAAATTTTGCATACCTTTAAGCAAAGTTGTCTCCTATGAATCTTACTTTTTTCTATTTCTATGTAGTTTCCTCATTAGATTTTACTGTGTAGTTTTACTCGTTCTTTTTTTCTTGATTAGGTTAGATAGCATTTTATCCAATTAATTACGTCTTTATTTTTGTTGTGTCTTTCCAGAGAATCAGATTCAGACTCATTTATTTGTTTTATACATGTTTATAATACATTCATGTTTGATATTATACTTATTAATTATTTTGGGGATTTCTTATGTTTTTATTTATTTTATGAAGTATTATGACAACTATACCTAATCTTGATAGGATTTCTCAAAAAAAAATACAGACTAATTTTATTAAATAAAGTATCAGCAAGCATATAATATCAGCTTATTTCAAGAGAAAAAAACATTATGTCCTAATATAATCTATACCATGGATGCAAAATAGATCCATCTAAACCATGGAAGCAAAACAGGAGCTATAGTAAGATCAGTCACTATATCATCAACTCAAGAAGTAAAGTCATTACTGTCCTCATATATGATAGCTATTTATTTTATCTGAGAAAAGCACCATTACTATTTTTAAAAGTCAATAAAATAGAAATAGATGAGTATTTTCTTAATGTATTATTAATAGTTTTTAAAACCATAGACCAAACTAATGGGGTAACACTGAGGCAGTCTCATTCAAGTCACAAACGAGATAAGCATTTTTATTGAAAGTATACTAGGAAATGAAAGTAAAGAAAGAAAATGGAGGCCAGGCATTGTGGCTGATGCCAGTAATCCCAGCACTTTGGGAGGCCGAAGTGGGAGGATCAGTAGAGGCCAAGAGCTTGAGACGAGCCTGGGCAACAAAGCAAAATTCTGATTCTACAAATTTGTTTTTAATTAGCTAGGACTGGTGGCCTGAACCTGTAGTCCCCACTACTAGGGAGGCTGAGGTGGGCAGATTGCATGAGCCCAGAGTTTGAGGCTTCAGTTAGCTGGGATTATGCCACTATACTCTAGCCTGAGAGACAGAGTTAGACTTTGGCTGGGGGGAAAAAGCCTATTTGCAATTAAAACAAAAGATGTAGAAACAGATCAAGCAAGAAATGTACAGAACTTACATAAAAAGAGAAAAAGCCTGCTAAAAACACAAAAAATGCATGGACAAATGCAAAAATGCAAATGCAAAATGTTCTTGGATAGAAAGATTCAACATCAAACATATATAATATATTCCTAAGTAATTTATAAATCTCCTATGTTCCTAATAAAAACACAGTTAACAAAAACAACAGAAACACTGAACTAGCTTATTTAAAGTCAAAGAGAAAACTTAACAGAATGAGAAGGAACATTTTGGAGGGAAAACAGCATTGAGGTAAGTTAGTAGCACCGGAGGATAGAGCATACTATGTAACCTTAATCATTAAAATTGTGTGGTAATAGCTCATAAAATATAAATAATAGAATTGAATAGAACATTTAGATCAAAATCAAAATACGTAAGAAAATATATGATATAATAAATGCAACATCTCAAATTTGTGAGGAAAAGATGAACTATCCAATGTTGTTCATCTTTGGATGAATATCACAATGTATTTTGTGGGGACCAGAGATTATTTGACTGGAAAAAATTATGACTGCATTAATACCTCCTACTGTGTACTAGGATACACCCCAAATACAATAAGGATTTAAATATACAATATGAATTCACATAAACACTAGTAGAAAATTCAGAATAATTGTAATCTGGGCTTAACATACCAATATAAAAAACTGATATACTTGCACACATTCAAAATGATGCATGTTCAGTGTTAAATATTTCTCCATTGTCAGTAAAAGAGGATAAATTGAAAAATTTATCAATAATAGACTTCTTCCAGTTTTATACTTATTAAGGAATACAAGTGTATCAATAATAGACTTCTTCCATAGTTTTATACTTATTAAGGAATATTACATAACTGTGAAAAAAATAATTTGAAGGATTTATCTAGTATTTACATGGAGAGGATCCCATGATACATTCATTGTGAATGGAAAAAAAAACCCAGCAAAATGAAGGAGTATATTAATATTTATTCATATTTTCTTGGAATGATACTGAAAATCTGGAAATAATAAATTAACAAAAGGGATTTCTCAGGTGGGAGACTAGAAAGATGTAATTGTAATAGCAGGAAATCTTTTAGCTCACTCTGTGTGTGTGTGTGTGTGTGCGTGTGTGTGTGTCTGTGTGCGTGTCTCTGTGTGTATATACATATTTAAATATATATATTATTTTATATAATTATCCATACATTCAGAAGTTACTTTGAAACCCTGAAACATTACATGCCACTGACACATATGTTAATTTCTTTGAAGACAAGAGCCTTTCTCTCTCTGTCTGCAGCCTTACTTTTCCATAATAAATTTGAAATATGCCTCTGATACTGTCCTTTTCCCACAATTTAACCAAATCAGTCTATGCATGCTGTTCCTGAGACTCTGGTCTCTCTGCTTTTCTGATCTAATTTAGATGTTTATAGGATAAAAGACTACTTGCCGCGGTTCTTAAATTTAATTACAAGGTTAAATGGGCCCGATGAAAAGACTGCATTGGTTCTAATGTAAATTACCTTCTCTCTGCAGGAGGAGCATTATCCGCTGCTTGGACGGTGAGTGCGTAAGTCCGTCCGACTATCATTTCCACCCCCGGAGCGATGGTGATAAGCCCTGTTGTTTTATTGATGATGAAGTCTCCCTGAGCCCCAACAAGGATTTCATATGTGATCTCCCCATTTGACCCTTCGTCTGCGTCGACTGCAGTGAGCTGGAATTGAAAATCACAACATAAATCCACTTAGGACACAACTTTTCACCACCATGCCATTTATTCCCCCAACAAAAGGAGCTGGCTTTCAAAGAAAAAAAAGAGGAAAGTTTGCTTGATATATATACTCTTGGGTGTTGTGTTGTGTTTTGTTTTGTTTTAAACTGAGGCTACTGTGTCCTGTTACAATACTGAAGCAATCACAAGAATAAGAGTGATTTTTTTTTTTTTTTTTTCTGTTAGAGTGATAAGAAACAAACTTTGGATCTTGAAGGTTTATCTTTATTTTAATTTAACAAAGGGAAAAAGAGGAAAGCCCTAACAGAAAATCAAATATCCCTATAGGAAATTTATTTTTTTTCCTTCTCACCTTGCGTTCTTGACACATAAACTCATATTAAAACAGACTGAACCTGGAAAAATGAAATAGGCATAGTCTGCTTTTCTTTCTCCCAACCTTCCTTTTACTCTCATTTTTCCTTCCATAGCTTTCTCCTCCTCATAGAGTCTCCTCCCAGAGACTCTCGTCTTTGTGTCCTTTTTGTTTGCAATTGCTCTAGGAAAGATTCTTAACTTGCACCCCCTGATTTATAAAGGACTGATAAGTCATAGAGTATTAACGTGTCAACAATCAAACAAATGCATCTCCCATTATAAGAATATCAAGGGTAACATAGCCCAAGAAATGTTACTTTGAGGAAAGGAAGTCTATTTGGAGCTCTTGAAATTAAGCATGTAGACATCTGTATAACTAATTTACATATATCTATAATCATTTTGATACAACTGATATCTAAAAGACTTTATTTGGGTTATTATATATGAAAAGATAACAATGATTAACTTCATCAAGCAACATTAAAGTACCAGTGATTTATTATATTAAAGGTGGCTCCTTGACTTGCTGATAAATATAAATTAAAGGAGAAAAAGGATATAAAGGGATTATAGTGGGAAATCTTATAGTAAGTATTTTACATACATCAACAGTATTTTCTGTATTTATCATACAAAACGTGAAGAATGAAAGAAAGGTGGTCTCAATTTACACGAGTGAATATAATTAAAAGTTTTCTGTGGAATAAAGAAAACACGTAATTGTAGTAAATTAACATGTAGAAATGTTTTATTTATATTTATATTTTCAGTACATTACTTCTAAAAGTAGTAGTTTTTATAGTTTGCAGACTCCTTTGAAAATATGGTGAAGATGCTGACATACCTTCCTTGATCAAATGTAAACATGCACATTTACCTTGAAACTGGAATTCAATTTCAGGAACACCATGTTAATTAATTTCCCATTCAAAAGTTCATGCTTAATATCCTCAATAAATGTAAACAAAGTACTTTATACACTGCACTATGCTGAAGGGGTTATATTATGCATATTCTATTTTTTATTATGTGTCACGCTTAGAGTAATAATGTCCACATAAATAGCAGCAAAACATAATTGAGAATGAAAAAGGAAATGGCATTAATGCAACTAAGTCCTGAGGCTGGGTATTTGGGGGTGGACAGCTGTGGTTGCCAGAAGGAAAGGCATTTTATGACATGATTCTGGGACTTGTATAAGCCTGACAGACATACTCCTAAAGGCAAAGGAGAAACATTTGCAGAAACAGTCAAAATGAATGGCATATATTTATAGAGAGCTATTCAAGCCAGACAAACTAATTCTCTTTTGTGTATGGATAAAATTAGAAAATTGGAGGATGGGGATAACAGAGGAGATATCAATTTTGATTATACTTAAATCAGTTAAAATGTCTCAGGAAATCTTAATTAAAATTTAGCTCAAATTGGATTCAATATTAACATTCTTCCTGGGACTTAAATTGGCTAAAGGAATGTAATGATAAATGGCAATGCATCAAGTTAAGAAAAGGTGTTAAGGAGTGTGCTTCAGGGATGTCAGCATTATAGCTGGACTTATTTAACATTTTCATAAATGATGTTGGAAAGGAAGATAAGCTGGATGATAATTACATTGAAGAAGGTACCCACCTGGGAGATGCTAGAAATACCAAGTAGTACTACAAAATACAGGAGACAGAAACAGCCCTTACGTTGCAGAGCTAGTCAACCACAGTTGAGCTAAGGTGTTCAAGGAACACAACTAGCTCTGCAGAAATTATTAGGAGGTAGAAAGTTTAACAAGTAGACAAAACAAGGATTCTATGTTTAAGTTACCTAAATAACACTATTTTTCAGTATTTTAGTACTAAATAAAATAATGGGTTGTGAGTCAACATAATTTGCACGTATGCTAACAAAGATACTTTAAGGAAATTAATGGTAGTCCACCATCAGAAAAAATGAGCTGAGTACCGAAATCATAATAGTGTCTTCTTTGTAAGATCCTGAAAACTCAAGACCTTTTGAAGCATTTTACGTACATCAACAGTATTTTCTGTATTTATCATACAAAATGATACATCATACAAAATGGAGTATATCATACAAAATGTTGAAACCTCAACATTGGCAGGAGAATCGCTTGAACTTGAGAGGTGGAGGTTGCAGTGAGCTGAGATCGTGCCACTGCACTCCAGACTGGCGAGAGAGTGAGACTCTTAAAAAAAAAAAAAAAATCCAAAACCTCAACGATATTACACAGTAGATGTCCCCTTCTGAAGTCTATTAGACGATGTTGAATGGAGCTGTCGATACTAATTTTGGAGCTAAGCTATGGCAGGAATTTAATTCAATTATAGTTCAATGACTCTGTGACCAGTAGATAGTGTCTATGAGATGGAAATAAATGAAGCTCATTTCTAATTTAGTGGGGAAATCTGCGTCCTAAATGAAAAGGGCATTTATTTACATGGGGAAGCCAACGTTTTGCTTACAAGTTTCAGATGAAAGTAAAAACAATTCTATGACTTTAAAGTGTTTATTGAAATATTGTGATATCTAAATGGTAAGAAATTGTGAGCTATTTTTTTTTTTTTATTTCTTTTCCATGATGTTTTACAGTTCTTTTCAGGAACTTTAGCCCTACCCTTTCATAATTCCTTCCTCTCAGTGTTTCAACATGTGCATATTCCAAATGTCCTCATATGTATCAGTCTGTTTTCATGCTGCTAATAAAGACATACCTGAGACGGGGCAATTTACAAAGGGAAGGTTTATTGGAATTTCACGTGGGTGAGGAAGCCTCACAATCATGGCAGAAAGTGAAAGGTGCATCTTACGTGGCAGCAGACAAGAGAAGAGAGCTTGTGCAGGGAAGCTCCCCTTTTTAAAACCATCAGATCTCGTGAGGCTTATTCACTATCACAAGAACAGCACAGGAAAGACTTGCCCCAATGGTTCAATTACCTCCCACTGGGTCCCTCCCACAATACGTGGGAATTCAAGATGAGATTTGAGTGAGAATACATTCAAACCATATCATTCCAACCCTGGCCCCTCCCAAATCTAATGTTCTCACATTTCAAAACCAATCATGCTTTCTCAACAGTCCTCCAAAGCCTTAACTCATTTCAGCATTAACTCAAGAGTCCACAGTAAAAAGTCCCTTCCACCTAAGAGCCTGTCAAATCAAAAGCAAGTTAGTTACTTCCTACATACAATGGGGATACAGGTATTGGGTAAATACAGCCTTTCCAAATGGGAGGAATTGGCCAAAACAAAGGGACTACAGGCCCCAGGCAAGTCCGAAATCCAGTGAGGCAGTCAAATCTTAAAGCTCCAAAATGATCTCCTTTGACTTCATGTCTCACATCCAGATCATGCCGATGGAAGAGGTGGGTTTCCACTGTCATGGGCAGCTCTGTCCCTTTGGCTTTGCAGTGGACAGCCTCCCTCCCAACTGTGTTTACGGGCTGGCATTGAATGTCTGCAGCTTTTGCAGGTGCACAGTACAAGCTCTAGGTGGATCTAGCATTCTGGGCTCTGGAGAACAGTGGCAGTCTTCTCACAGCTCCACTGGTCAGTGCCCCAGTAGGGACTCTGTGTGAGGGCTCTGACCCCACTTTTTCCTTCTGCACTGCCCTAGCAGAGGTTCTCCAGGAGGGCCCTACCCTTCAGCAGACTTTTGCCTGGGCAACCAGGTGTTTCCATACATCCTTTGAAATCTAGGCAGAGGTTTCCAAACCTTAATTCTTGACTTCCGTGCACCTGCAGGCTCAATACCATGTGGAAGCTGCTGAGACTTGGAGCTTGCAACCTCTGAAGCCACAGCCTGAGCTCTATGTTGGACCCTTTCAGCCACAGCTGGAGTGTCTGGGACACAGGGCACCAAGTCCCTAGGCTACACACAGAACAGGGACCCTGGGCCTGCCCATGAAACCATTTTTTCCTCATAGGTTTCTGGGCCTGTGATGGGAGAGGCTGCTGTGAAGACCTCTGGCATGCCCTGGAGATATTTTCTCCATTGTCTTGGGGATTAACATTTGGCTTCTTGTTACTTATGCAAATTTTTGTAGTTGGCTTTAATTTCTCCTTAGAAAATGGGATTTTCTTTTATATTGTGTTGTCAGGCTGCAAATTTTCCAAACTTTTATGTTCTGTTTCCATTATAAAACTGAATGCACTTAACAGCACCCAAGACATATCCTGAATGTTTTGCTGCTAAGAAATTTATTTTGCCAGATACCCTAAATCATCTCTCTCAAGTTCAAGTTTCCACAAATCACTAGGGCAGGGGCAAAATGCCACCAGTGTCTTTGCTAAAACATAGTAAGATTCACCTTTGCTCCAGTTCCCAAGAAGTTCCTCATCTCCCTCTGAGACCACCTCAGGCTGGACTTTATTGTCCATACTGCTATCAGTATTTTGGACAAAGCCATTTGACAAGTCTCTAGGAAGTTCCAAATTTTCCCACATCTTCTTGCCTTTTCTGACACTCCAAACTGTTCCAACCTCTGCCTGTTACCCAGTTCTAAAATTGCTTCCACATTTTCAGGTATGTTTTCAACATCACCCCATTCTACTGTATTAGTTAATTTTCACGTTGCTGATATAGACATACCCGAGACTGGGCAATTTGCAAAAGAAACAGGTATTGGAATTACAGTTCTATATGGTGGGGAGGTCTCACAATGATTGCAGAAGGTGGTAGCGGATAAGACAGGAGATCCTGTGCAGGGAAACTTCCATTTTAAAAACTATCAGATCGTGGGAGATTTATTCACTATTATAAGAACTGCAAGGGAAAATCTTGCCCCCATGATTCAATTAACTCCCACATGGTCCCTCCCACAACATGTGGGAATTCAAGATGAGATTTGGGTGGGGACACAGCCAAACCACATCACCATCAGTCACCCATGCCGCCACAAAATAATCTAAGTTTCTCCTAATGTTTCCTTTTAAATTTTGGCTGCAGTTTACTACTCTCTTCAACTGCTCTTTCCTGGTTCTGAGAAAAAAAATACAGCTTGATATAAAAGGACAAATATAAAGAAGATTGAATTGTACATAAGCTGAACAAAAACATTCAAATTGGAGTCTCAAAAATGACACACAGAATTAAAGCCACAGTTGATATAAACCATATACAAGAATATAAATTGTAATGCAAGAGTGTAAATGTGGTATTTTATATGAATAAATATATTTTTTATTAGATGTGAATTATGGGCCCAGAGCAGTGGCTCACGCCTGTAATCTCAACACTTTGGGAGGCCGCGGCGGCCAAATCACGAGGTCAGGAGTTTGAAATCATCCTGGCTAACACGGTGAAACCCCATCTCTACTAAAAATACAAAAAAAATAGCCAGGTGTGGTGGCGGGCACCTGTAGACCCAGCTATTCAGGAGACTGAGGCAGGAGAATGGCGTGAACCCGGGAGGCGGAGCTTGCAGTGAGCAGAGATTGTGCTACTGCACTCCAGGCTGGGTGACAGAGCGAGACTCCATTTCAAAAACAAACAAAAAAAAAGTGAATTATGGCTTAATTTATAATGCATGAATGTGTTGATCATTTGATGTTTTTGCCTCTTGGGCATCCTTGGCTCTTGCTTCCAGTAAAAGTCCCTTATTTTCCTTTGGAGAGCAATTAATTCTTTTCACAGTCCATGTTTGGATGGAGCTGACACTTAGCTCCAGTGATAGGCATCTCATGCCTGGAAATTGTTTGGCAAAAAAAAAAAAAAAAAGACAAGTTATTCAAATTGGTATAGTCAAGGTGACTCCTAGAACTACTGGAAAAGAGTGGTTTTTTCTTCCTCTAGGACTAAACTCTTAAATTAATATCTGGTGTTTCTGCTGGTTTTCTGGTCTTCATTGGATGTACCTAAGACTGAGACCCACACAGAAGAAGACATGTCAAGAAATAAGCAGAAAACATCACTCATGACATGGTTTCTGTTTATGCCTGAAGCCAAATTCACCACTTTCGGATCGATAAAAAATTAACATATTTTTAAATGCTAATTTATTTTGAAATTATGTCTTTCAACCATAAGAACTGTAACTATTATATAAAATAGTTTTATTGTTAACTACTCTTCTTGGTTTGCTTTTTGATTATTTTTCTAGGATTATTGTGCTTTGAGATCTTGGTATGAGATATCATGTAATCATTAATACAATAATGTAATATATAATTATTCATTATGATAGGCAAAGATATTGCTTGAAAGTGGTAGAGTTGCCCCTGTATAGAAATAATATTGAATTACTCAGTAAGTAATAAAAATATGGATAAATTAACTAGTAAATATTTCCATCAAGAGAGGACAGACTTGATTTGAGGGAAATATTTAAATGAGCATTACTTTGTTTTTTCTTCTTCATAATTTCATGGATAGAGGATTCATTCTTACATAGATATTAGCAACCTCAGCATATAATATTTTTTCTTTATTAAGATGATAACTTTCACCTTTTCACTTAAAGGAAGTACTTTCATAGCTTCTCTTTGATATATATGAATTGCCAGAATCACTACTCCTGTGCTTTGGGACCATTGTTATGTAAAATAAGGGTACCACCACAGGTAATCTAACAGAGATAGCTTCTAAGTGACTCATGGGCAGGGAGTATAGATGTCATGGAGATGCTGGAAAAAAGGGTGATTCACGCCCCCCAGCTGGGGACAGAGTAGTACACCTCAAGATTTCATCACACTACTGAAAATGGAACACTATTTAAAACTTTGGAATTGTTGATTCACAGAATTTTCCATTTAATGTTCTCAGAGTATAGTTAACCAAAAGTAACAGAAACCATGGAAAGCAAAACTGAAGACAAGGGGAAAATACTGTAAAAATAAAAGTGAAGATATTTACCTCACAGCATATGTAAAATTAACTCAAAATGCATTACAGACCTAAAGGTGAAAGCTACACTACGAATATTCATAGAATATAGGAGAAAATCTTTGTGAATTTGGTTGGCAAAGGTTTCTTAAATATAACAGTAAAAGTATGATACAATAAAAAAATAAATTAAACTTCCTCAAAATTAAAAGTCTTTTCTCTACCAAAAACATAAGAACATGATGTATAAAATACATATTATGTATTTGCAAAATATTTGCACAATATATATCTGACAAAGGACTTGTATTTATGATTTATAGAGAATACTTACCAATCGGCACTAAGAAAACAACACAAATGTTGTAAATGAGTGAAAGATTTGAATCGATATTTCACCAAAGAAGATCAACAAATGGCTAATAAGCACATAAGAGTATCTCAAATTAATTTGTCATTAAAGAAATACAAATTAAAATCACAATGAGATGCTAATATGCATCTGTATAATGGCATTAACAAATGAACTGACAATACTATTAGAGAGGATGTAGTGGGTGATAAAATGGTACAGGCCACTGTTATTAAAAAGCAGTTTGACAGTTTATTTAAAAAGTGTATATTTACCATGTAATCTAGCACTTTTTGTACTAGGTGTCTATATATAACAAACAGAAAAATAAACATATGTGTGTGTGTGTGTGTGTGTGTATTTCCAAAAAGAGACTTGTATGTATAGAATATTCAGTTATATTAAACTGGAAACAACTGAAAGGCCCATCAACTGGTGAACAGATAAGCAGAATGTGTTTTCACATGATGGATTCATGCCACAGCATAGATGAACTACATAAACATTATGCTATTTAAAAAGCCAGGCAAAATAAAAGTAAAATATACAAACTATGGGACACCATATTTTTTTAATTCCTAGACAAGGAAAACTTTTAGAGGCAGAAACCAAAACAGGGGGTGTCTAGAGCTGGAAATGGGAGTGAGTATTGACTACAAGCAGTCATGAGTAAAGTTTTGGGGTGATGGAAATTTTGGAAGAGAAAGAAATATATAGTACTAGATTGTGGTCATTGTGCACTACCATCTAAATTTACTAAAACCAGCCCAACTCTTTCATGAAACTGATGTTTACTGTTTTTTGGATAAACACAGAAATTGACACCCCACCCCCCAACCACACCCTGTCTTGAAGCTTGAAACTCATTTGTCTCATCTGAGTTTCTTCCTCAGGAAACTAACCCTCAACCCTCCTAGAAATCAGAGAACTGAAACTCACCAGATAACTGTATCCAGAAATGAGATGCCAGACCTTTCATCCACGGATCATGATTCCAGTTTACCAATTCCTCTTCCTTACCTTTCCCTAATATTTGTTTTTCACATGTATTTTTCCCTGTTATATAAACCTCTAATTTTAATCATTTGGGGAGATGGATTTGAGACTTTATCTCCTGTTCTCCTCAGCTGCAGCAGCTGATTAAAGCTTTCTTCTCTGGCAATATTTGTTGTCTCAGCAATTGGCATTTTGTGAAGCAAGCAGCAGGACCTAGACAAAACCCTTGACGTTTTGGTAACATACATATATGAGGACATGTCAATTATACCTCAATAAAGTTATTGAAAATAAAAAATAAGGCCGGGCGCGGTGGCTCACGCCTGTAATCCCAGCACTTTGGGAGGCCGAGGCGGGCGGATCACAAGGTCAGCAGATGGAGACCACGGTGAAACCCCGTCTCTACTAAAAATACAAAAAATTAGCCGGGCGCGGTTGTGGGCGCCTGTAGTCCCAGCTACTCGGGAGGCTGAGGCAGGAGAATGGCGTGAACCCGGGAGGCGGAGCTTGCAGTGAGCCGAGATCGCGCCACTGCACTCCAGCCTGGGTGACAGAGCGAGACTCCGTCTCAAAAAAAAATAAATAAATAAATAAAATAAAATTCTACCCACACATCTGATCTTTCGAATGATCTTTATCCATTTTTTTTTCCTGCTACATTACAGAATGCTATTCAGGCTACTTGTTCATGTATTGTTTCATCATTTGACTAGCTTTCTTCCTTCTTCTGCCTTTTTATGCACTTTACAAAGTTTAGGTCTTGATTATTTGTTTATTTCTTTCTCTTTTAAACCATTGTATATTCCTCTGCTTTCAGAGACTTAACTATCAGCTCCATGAACTCCATGCTACCTTTGTAAACCTACTTCTTCCTCCTATGAATGGACAGGTGTGAAAGCTCTTGCAAGCAAACAAAAGCCAGACCCATGGATGAAAAGCAGAATGTAATGAGCAAATCCAACTATGAAAGGCTGTCTGAGTTAAGAAAAGTAATAAATAGAAGAGAAGTTGAAATTGTGGAATATAGAATGGACAGCACGCAAACAAAGATTTCAAGATAAGATACCTTCATATTTTCCTCTGAGAGAACATTTCATAGCAACAGTATAATCTTCTTAGCAGCTCCTTTCAGATGTGGTAATGATTAATAGCCAATGCTGGAGAATTGCACAGATGTGGCACAAATCAAGGTACAAGATATACTTGAGAACTCTACTGGAATCATTTTGGGTTAATGTCTCCTTATGACATGCCAGAATATGATATAGGATTGTATCACTTGGGCCTTTTATTGTTGGTTATACTTATCCTAATTTTACATTTGAAGTCTTGAGTTAAATTCTAACTTTGACCTTATCTGATATGCAGTGGCTGACAGCAGCCATAGCTTATACATGTATAGCTATGCGTAAAAATGACATCACTTAAGGCATTCTTTGGTGGTTTCCTAGTATGCCAGAGTCTATTTTTCTTTTTTGCCTCACCAGATGTGGTTAAGATTTGGATGAAATATAAACAAATGTTTATGGAATCAGAATTGTAAACAAGAAGGTGAATAGTAAGGTTACATGGTGATCCCATATCACTGATGATTTGTTCCTAGAAATTCTCAAGGGCAATTATAGGGATCCGTTTGCACACTCAGGTTGAACTTCACCTAGAAGTAGAATATGCCTAATCTACAAGCTTCTGGGAGAAACAATACTTCTGTATGCACACAATATAATTTAATAGTATCCATACCATATATACTTAGATGAAATGTATTAGTCTATTTTTACACTGCTATAAAGAACTACCTCAGACTGGGTAATTTATGAAGAAAAGAGGTTTAATTGACTCACAGTTCCACAGTCTTAACAGGAAGCATGACTGGGAGGTCTCAGGAAACTTACAATTATCACAGAAGGCAAAGGATAAGGAAGCACCTTTTTTCCCATGGCAGCAGGAGAGAGAGAGAGTGAGAGAAGTGCCATACACTTTCAAACCATCAGATCTCATGAGAAGTCACTCATTATCATGAGAACAGCATGGGAGAAATTTGCCTCCGTGATCCAATTACCTCCAACTAGGCCCCTCCTGCAATACTAAGGTTCACAACTCAAGGTGAGATTTGTGTGGGGACACAGAGCCAAACCAAAACCAGAACAATCCTTGAGTCACCTTAATCAACACTGGACATAAAGTACTAAGAGGGATTTTAAGTTCAATAAATTAGTTTATTGAATCAAGTAGAGATGGCTTTTAGGCAAACATATTAACCCAAATAAGCAACGTAGGGAACATTCTTTTTCAATAACTTGGCATTACTCAGGAATGATTACTGAGTAATCAATGATTACTGAAACAATTATTATAATAAATTCTGATGTATTTAAATGGTTCTAGTTGGCTATACTAGAAGATCAAGTCAGGAGGGACATATCTCTGGGAACTACAGACAATCTAAACTATATCAAGATGTCATTTATAAGTATAGGCATTATCAATCTTCCATCACAGTCATATTTCTATGAACTAAGAAACAAGCTTATCTTCTTCATGGTACCTTTGGTGAGGTTTGGACAGCCTAAGAATCAATAATGCATTGCTTTATAAAAGAAAAGTGACTGGTGTACTGCATTCATATGCAGAAGCTTTTGCAAGTGAAAGTTTATTCCTAAGGGATGGTTTATGGCTATGCTATCAGACCAGATGCAGAATTGTCTGAGAAAGAGTATCTAATGACTACTCTGATAATGTAAAATGCATGATATGTAGGAAAAGTCTATTTTTTGCTAGGAAAGTTGAGAAAACAATATGGTGATATTAAAGTGTGCTGTGTTAAATATTTCATCTCTCTGCCTCAGCTCTATCATGTAATAAGGGATATTTAAATTCATTTATGTAGTTAGATAAAAATGAAATTTGAGTGCATATTGATCTCTAGGACAGAAAGATTATTTGGACAGGCAACATAAAACTTACAAGCTAGGTAATCCTTATGTAGAAAGATTTGCCAGAGAAAGAATTGAATTTACATCTGTAAACTAATATACCCAGTTCAATGTCTCTATCAACACTTACAAAAAGGCAGAAGTAATAGATGATAAGTAGGAAAAAAACAGTCTTTCAAATGTTAAAGAAATGTCAGAACATTTAGGTGAATCTATCTATGGTTGTTAATTTGCTTTGTAGAGGGAATTTCAACTTCTTACTGTATGAAATATGCTCTGGTGATAGTGTTTTAACGTCTATTTTTAATGCACTAGATATTATAGAAGTTAGTGGAACAAAAATTTTAAGAAGATTCCTCAGAAATGTGTAGCAAGTGGGTAACACATACTGAGTGCAGATGACTTAGAAGACATAAGATATTATATCTAAAGGTTATAAGACTTCTACTATGCTATTGCCATAAAAGCTATATTGTTGCCTGTCTATTATCCTTACTTAAAGGTAAATCAACTTGGAACCGTGTGAGGTCCACTGAGTCTCTCCACGTTGGCATTCAGTCTGAAATTAAGGTTGCTGCTCATTAAAATATCACTGGAAATTCACTATTCAGTGTGATTTCTGATGGGAAAATGATATAATGGGTTTGCTTTTATGTTTGTTGATTTCTTCATGTGTCAATAAAATTCAGGAAGTTCTTCAATAACTCCTGCCAGTCCAGCAAATTGGGCATTGAAAAAGTATTTATTTTCAGATTTGTTATCTCTGGCCTTAATGTGAACGAGTGATGCTTTAAAGCTAAAAAGCGTAACAGGCTCCCAGGTTTCCGCCCTCTCTTAAGCACATCCTAGAATAATCCAAGATAATGGGCACCTCAGTAGAGTAGGTGGTTGGCAAATTTATCACTTTGGGTGTATAATTTGGAAAAAGATATTGACAACATTAATAATAACATGATCATTAAATATTTGTATGAATGAATAATTGTCACTGAAGATGAGTCTTCCATTTATGCATTTTTCTTCCCAATAAAAAGCCAAGAAATAAAACAAAAAGAAGATGACTTTAAAGCATTTCTTTTCACTGCCTGATTATTTAAAGGGCTTGTTTCTTTTCTGCAGCAACTTTGTGATCCTTTTGTAAAGGTTCATTGGTTCTAATTGCTCAAACTCTGAGACTGGAAACTGGAACCTTAAGTGCTCTAATGCTATCAAATTCTCTCATGCTCAACTTATACTCTCAAAAAAGGATTTCCTCAAAGTTGACTTTCATCAATTTCCATCTCATTAGCTTTAATTCATTTATTTAAGGACCCAGTCTTTCATACTTCTTCAAGAAATCTCATATTGTATGCAATGCCAAATCTAAACTACTCTACTATGCAAGGTAGTCATCTTAAATTAATTTATAAATAATTGCATCCGTTTATTCAGACCTTAATTTGTACCAAATGTCTGACTCTGAAAAATGAAGAGTGGAAAAGAAACAGAAAGAATAACTTCTGTCAAACAGCAGGTGCTCTAGGAAAGGAGATGAGAGAGAAACTTACCTTTAATTGAAATGCTGTTATAGAAACATAAAAATACATTACAAAGGTACAGAAAAGCCTGTCATGACCAAGGGGCTGAGAGAATAAACCAACATATATTTGGCTTAGTAAAAGAAAAGCAAATCTTTTAGCATTCAGTTCCTCTTCTCTCCAATGGCAGTCAAACTTGTATCTTTAAGGCCTCATGCCTTTGGCCATGTCATTTCATCTTCAACATCATATCTTCACCTGCCTATCTGAGTACTAAACATCTTGAGAGATTCATGAAGCTCTAACAGATCATCATCCCCACTCACTTTTGATGAATTCTCATTAGTGCTCTTAGTCTTGCTCATCAAATTTAACAGTTCAATAATTGCGACATTTTCTGATTATTTCACTGTGAAGAAGGATTATTTCTTGCCAAATATGGTCAACTTCTTGAGGATTAGGACTGTGCCTTATTCATTCTATGTATTTTTCAGAGCACTTAGTTTAGTACGAATCACCTAAAAATCTGTGTAGATTAAATTATAATCTAGCCAAGAAAGTAATACAACATGCAACATACATATATTAGGAATTGCACAATAGTGTTTTTGTTTGTTTGTTTCCTTTGCCAAACTGGATGAGCAAGTGTACTAGGGTTTTAAGAAATCCCTACTGCTCTATTTAAATGTTCTTTTTCTCCCCTAAGATCCCCTGTATTTGAAATATCTCAATATCCAACTATTTTTATTTTACTCAGATGACTATGCTTGAACATTATAACAAAATTTACTACCAGAGAAAGCTGAAAAGAAAGTGAGCTCTTTTGCAGAACAACAGGTGAATAAAAGCTAAAACTGATCAAGGAAATGTTTTATTTATCTTAGGATAGGACACATAATAAAGAAAATAGTATAAAATATATTTTTCATTTTGTTTCTTCTAGAGCAATATCAAATTTCAAGTCAAATATCTAGTAAACCAGCAATATATAGAACCATAAGTATGAGCGTAAATATTGTAAAAATTAAAAATACACAATTTACATGATTGTAAAAACAATCACATATAAATAAGTAAAAGCTTGATAAAAAATGCAAGCACCAGGCCGGGCGCGGTGGCTCATGCCTGTAATCCCAGCACTTTGAGAGGCTGAGACAGGTGGATCACGAGGTTAGGAGATCAAGACCATCCTGCCTAACACAGTGACGGTGAAACCCCGTCTCTACTCCGTCTCTACTGAAAATACAAAAAATCAGCCGGGCGCAGTGGCGGGCACCTGTAGTCCCAGCTACACGGGAGGCTGAGGCAGGAGAATGGCGGGAACCTGAGAGGCGGAGCTTGCAGTGAGTGGAGATCGCGCCACTGCACTCCGGCCTGGGCGACAGGACAAGACTCCGTCTCAAAAAAAAAAAAAAAAAAAAAATGCAAGCACCTAAGCATTAATTATTGAAATTGGACCATGAAATTGGACAATTTTCACTTGACAAAAAAATGATAGATAAATATTAAAGTAAATAATCGTGTTTACAAATAAGTTTTCTTTAAAAAGCTGTACTGTTAAATATATCAAGGAAAGGGGATAATGTCTGAAAAATAATATAAAACCTAAATATGTTTTTTCAGTTATACAAATTCAAAATGCAGGGAATTGTGATTACTATAATGCTAGCATTAGCATTTTCTCCAAATTTATAAAATGGAAAAGCTTACTCTAGACTATATAGCCCCTACCGTTTTAAGATATACTGAAATATGTGCTAAACACTAAATAATGTTGAATTTGATGAAAAGTCATATTTGTCATGTATTATAAAACCAAAATATAGTTTGCCTTTCTTCATTAGTAGTCTAGTGATTACTTAAGATCATAAACTATATGTTGATAGTTTCTTTATTTCTTATGATTTGGCATTGTGCCCAATACTTCAAATGCTCTACACAATAAATAATTTTCAAATAAATGTGTTAATCAACTTTGCCTCTTTAAAATCATATATAATTGACCTATGTTTTCAGTCAGTTTAGCATCTCAAGGGCCTTTTTGAAATGATTCTTCTGAATAATCCAGTTTGGAAGTACTATGTTCTAGGGATACTAATATAACTGTAGTTTAAAATATTTTACTTTGTAAAAATTTTAAAAGTGAATTAACCTGAAATATAAGTAATTCCCCATGATTCATACATAAATTCCTAATACATATTTTTCCTACATCTATTAGTTATTTTTATCCATTTATTCATTTAACAAATATTTATTAAAGGTCAATGTGCTGGGACTGGGTAAGATGTTAGGCATACAGTAGTGATGGAAAAAGAAGAAAAGTACGCAAAAAAAATTGACAATAATTTTACTCTATTTGAGCCTATAATTAAGTGAGGGAAACAGATAGTTTAACCATATAATTATAAATTTTGAAATGTGCTGTGAAGAAGAAATCAGGATGCTCCAAGATAATAAAGGGGTAACGTTGAGAAGAGGAAATCATAGAAGGCTTCTTTGAGGAAGTGGCATTCAAATTAAGACCTAAAAGATGGAAAGCATATGAATAAAAGTTATTCCCTCACAGTGGGAGCATCATAACAGATAAGAGAGGGGTAAAATGCTAAGTGAAGAAATTGAACACTAATCCAGTAATCCAGGATACAGATTATGAACTTTATTTTTATAGCAGTAGAAAACCATTGAAAGGGTCAAGCATGCTAATTATTTGATGTGACTTCAAATTTAATATAGTCCCCTGGCTAATGCATGAAGAAGAGGGAGAGAGGAGACATAAATAATACTCCAAGAAGGACATTTCACGGGTTTAGGTGAAAGTTGATGGTGGCTGTGAAAGAAATACAGGTAGATGTAGTAAATAAGTATATGAGGAAAAATGATAGGAGTTGATAATAGATTGGAGATGGGAGTAAATGAGAATGTGTCAAGAATAACTTTTTCCAACCAAATGGAAGGTGTTGCTATTTTCTTTTTCTTTTTTTTTCTTTTTTTTTTTTGAGACAGAGTCTCATTCTGTCACCCAGCTGGGATTGCAATGGCCCGACCTCGGCTCACTGCAACCTCCACCTCCCGGGTTTAAGAGATTCTCCCGCTTTAGCCTCCTGAGGTCTTGCTAGTTTCTTAGATGGGGAATATAATCTGTCTGAAAAAAATTCAGATAGTGTAGTCAAACTTGAAATTCGATTAAAGTTCTCAGCATGAGTGAATAACCTGTATAAGTTCAGAATTACATGTTGGTGTATATATTGCAATTCTAATACAAATAGATTTAGCCAAGAAATGGAATGGTCTTTAGAAAAAAATGAAATGTTTCAAATATCAAAAATAAATTAAAATTGTGTTAATGTAAAAAATAGGTCTATATTTTTGTAAGCTTTGCTCATCAAATCTTTATATGGTATTTGCTGAAATACTGAACTCCATCAAGACCTTAAGTAAATATAACCCTCAAACTTTAATCATGACATTATACACACAAACCAAAGAAAACAAAATCATTATTTGAAACAAATTGTTGTCTATGGCCATACCAGTCTGAACCCTCCCAATCTTGTGTGAAATAAATTGTCAAGAGACACTAAAATACTATATAGTTTTATCTTAAACTTGAATATTTGAAATTATAAAAACAGAATTGAATATGTAATTTTATGTTCTTTACATGTGTCCTCCACAGAGCACTAAATAACACACGACACACAGAGATATACATAGATAAGGTAACAAATATTAATAAATAATCCTAAGTGCTTTACATAATTTATGAGAATGGTACAACAATAGCAAGTTACCACATATGCAGCATTTGCTAAGCACACATGTGATAGTAGTTTATATAATTGGTTTAATAATCACAACACTCTTGCGAGGTTGATACTATTATTATTACCATTTTAAAGACTGGAAAACTGAGGTACAGAAGGTTATGTCATGTAATAGTACAAAATGGCAGAAAGAAATGCAACTAGCTAGCCTGCCTCCCAATTCTATTGTCTTTAAATTGGATTCCACATAATCTCTGTCACTTAAAACCCTTGTTAATTTGGAACAGTCATCCATCATTATATTAACTCACATTTTTCTATAAAATTAGACTATGAAAAATAATTATGTTCAAAGTTTTTTTCAGTCCTAATATTCAATGACCTATGATATAGCATAACTAAGAAATTAAAATATTTCCAATTTAAGAGCAGGAAGGGGTAGCTTGGCTAAAGCTGTTAAGTTAGAGATAATCTCAGGAAAGGACTATGTGAGATGATACTTAATGTGTGATAGAATTCTTAAGCCAAATAGAGCATATATCTAGAATGAGGTGTTTTCTAAACTTATTGAGGGTAGATTAGTCGAGGGAATTAAATTCTATGGACATTAACTGAATCCCTACTGTGTGTAAGTCATTATACTGACCATTGGTGGTTAGATTATTAAAAATTTTTGTCTTAAAGGAATTTACAGGTCAGTAGGGGAGACAGACATGTAAAAGCTAGCCTTAATGCACGCCACAGTAAAATATGTAGGAGATAGAGGTGATAGCTGGTGTGTGGAAGCAATTAATTTTGACTAGCTAGGAAAATAAAGCCCGTATTAAAGAGATAACAATTGTACTATGTGTTAAAGAATTTTTTTTTAAAGATACAACTTGGATCAAACCTTCAACCTGAGAGAGCTCTCAACAGTTATAGAATAGGAAGAATATTCCATGCTAAAAACAAGTAAAACAAAATCCTATATATCCTCAAGATCCAAAATATGAAGGGATGTAGCAGGAGATGAAACAAATATATTTAATAGTATTACATAGATGTCCTTGACTGTATGTGTGGAGCTTTGTTCCTTCCATTGGTAGCTTTTCCAGGAGGGTGAGGATCTGTTCTGACTCAGTTTCAGAGTAATCATCTGGAACAGTGTGGTAGGAAATCTGTAGAAATAGCCAGATTGCCCAACATAGTCTACTGTAGTAGCCTAAATTATGGCAGCACACAGGCATGGAAAAGGAATTGGTTGTGGAAATGGGAATGCAAACTAGTAGAGTCACCTTAGAAGACAGCTTCACAGTTTCTAACAACGATATCCATATTCATTCTATATGATCCAGCAATCCCACTCCTTGGTATTTACCAAAAGGAGTTGAAAATTTGTGTCCAAGCAAAAAAACTTAGCATGGGTGATTACAGCAGCTTTATTAATAATGGCCAAAACTTGAAAGCAACCAAAATACTCTTTCATGGAAGAATGAATAAACTGTGATACATCTAGATAATGGGATAATATACAGCACTAAAAAGATATGGGCTATTAAGTCATGAAAAGAAATGAAGGAACTTTACGTACGTAATACTAAGTGAAATAAGCCAGTTGGACAAGGCTATATACCATATGATTCTAAATATATGCTATCCTGGAAAAGGCAAAACTATGAGACAATAGAGAGATCAATGATTGTCAGGGGAAGGAAGGAAGCAAGGGGGAGGGAAGCATAGGCAGAGTCCAGGTTTTTTAGGGCTGTGAAACTCCTCTGTGTGGTACTACAATGGTGGGTATAAGTCATTAGTACAAAACCATAACATGAAACACCGAGAGTGAATCCTAATGTAAAGTACAGAGTTTGGATGATAAGGATGTGTGAATGTAAGTTCATTAATTGTAGCAAATTTATCACTTTGGTATGGGCTGTTAATAATGCGGCAGGTATGCATCTGTGGGGACAACGAGTACCTGGGAAATCACTGTATCTTCCTCTCAATTTTGCTGTGTACCTAAAACTGCTCAGAAAACAAAATCTTTAACAAAAAAAAAGAGGAAATGATGATCTGCAAATACATTTTAAAATAAGAATTGCCTAAACTGAACAATAGTTGGGATGTAGGCAGGTAAAGCAGAAGGAAAACAAACAGGACTGCAAGGTGCCTACCCTACTGCCTGTGAAGCTTAAAGATTAATGGCATGCATCACAATATAGCTGCCTCCATCACAACTAGATGTATGTTTTGAGTCTGTGTGTTTGTTTATTAAAATAAAGATAATGGATTAATGTATTTTAGGATATGTCCAATGTGAAGTGTTTGTGAAAGATCCACTTTGCCATGTCCAGCTGATATCTGGAATGTCAGTTTGCTACTTGGGAAAGAGGTCATCACAGGGCATTTAACTTTGGCAGACAAGTGTACATAGAGGTGATGATTGAAAACTTGAGAATAGATGAAAAAGAAAAGAAGTATATAGAGGTATTTGAAGAATGTTAATTTTTAAAGAGTGATAATTGAACAAGGGGTCAGTAACATCTCTCAGCCAACAAAGAAGTAGGATAGAAACCAGGGAACTTATTCATAAAAGGGTATAGTTGAGAGTTTTACCAAGATTAAGGACTTTTGAGTTTGACATGTAGAAATAGACTGATGGGATATATAATTTTACATGATTTTAGTGGTGTGATGTGAGTTAAACTCAGGTTATATTATACATAAGATAGATAAATACAAATATAAATATGAAGATAGATATAGATCAATATATGTATGCAGGCACTGAGATTGATACATTTTTGTTGATAAGGAAAATAATCCGAGGGGGATAAAAGCATGAAGAATTATATCTGGGAGTGGGGATTAGACCAGTACCTGGGGATGTTAAGAATGTTAATTGGGCAAAGGGAAGGAATTAGTCAGTGGAGAAAGATTATTGCAGTCAAAGAAATGGAATAATTGGTGGAGCACAGAAATTGGAAGGAGTAGAGTCTAAGATAGGAAAGGGGAGTAGGAAGCATCACAGAAGAAGGGAAGGAGAACTAAAAAACAAAAGAAAAATGAAAAGAGGTGGGGTGAGGATCAGAGGACTCAACTCTATGTGGGATTCTATCTTAATGACTTAAGAAGTACAATTATTCGGTGGTACTTTTAAAATATTGTTGTTGTTTAAAACTGTAATTTTCAAAATTGGCTGCATATTAGAACTGTTTCATTTTCTTAAATAAAATCTGTCTAAGTGACTCTGTTATGGGTGGTCAGATCATTTAAATACAAACATCTTAGAATGAAGTGCTGGCATCAATATTTTAAAAGTTCCTCAGGCAGAATGCTAATATTCAATTGTCATTGAGAATCACAGTTTAAGAGAATTGCAGATGTTTACGAATAGTGTTTATGGAGCATTAATTGGATAGCTAGCTACTAGTATTTAAATATACATCTTCAAAATAGTAAAATCTGTATCTTTTATGGGGACTAATTGTCTTTTCAAGAAAACTAGCAATGTGTGGAGTGGTATTTATGGAGCATGGTATTTATTAGTGTCAACCTATAAGATTGCATTGACATCCCATAAAATGGTCTGCATGGAATGAAAAATGAAATAATCTCATGCAGTAGTTTTCCCTTAAACAAAATATGTGTTAATAATGTGATTATACTTCAGCTCTAGTTATGGAAGATGATGTGATTATACTTCAGCTCCAGTTATGGAAGATGATGTTGATGCTTTAAGGCAGCACTCCTCTAAGTGTTGTTCATGACCCATGTGCGTGGGAATCACTCCAGTCCTTTTGGCCAAAATCAAGTGTAAGAGACATATATAAAGTCAGAAGCTCAATTTATAATTGAGAACTTATAACAAGGATCTGGGTAAAACTTTATAACCAACTCATTTGCTCCTTGCAGACAGGGTAAATTCTTAATAAGAAAAATATACTGTACTTAAAAAATTGAGTATGTGCTCACATCACGCTAAGAGAGTCTCATGGCTACATTAAAAATGACAATAATTAAAACCTGTTGCCCGAGTGTCTTTTTTTTTGAAAGTGCTCATTGTCACTTTTGTTTCTGACACTTTCAGTCTTTGACATCAGTTTACTAACCACCGAGTAAACTGATGTATCTTGTGTCAGGTCAATGGGGAAAGGCAGGGTTGTGACGAGGTGTAGCATAGGGACCTAGGCCATGACTCTTAAAGGGTATATGTAGATCAGAGTTCTGTATTAGTTTCTTTGTTTTAGATATATTCTCTCAATGAGAACTATTTTATGTCTAGGTTCTTGGAGTATGTTTTATAGCAAGACCATCCTTCTACCACATACCAGAAATAACATTAAAATACTAATTATAAAGCTTCATTTGTTGACTTTTAAATAATTTTTTAAATTGTAGGCATGCTGACACAAACACCAATCTATCTTCACAATCTGTATAGTTCAGGGAAATATGTAAAATATAAGTCTTTAAAGGCAAGGAAATATTCGTTTTATAAAGAGATACATAAGGGAAATTAACTTTTGTAGACTTCAAATGAGAGAAATAAGCCTTTGATCCCCTAAGGCAAACATTTTTGAGATACAGTTTCTCCATATAATTGCTATGATTTTCTTAGTCACACTTTGTAGTTCCCTGTTGGCTGTTTTTCTGTGTAAACTTACTTTCATTTCCAATTATGACATAGAGATGAAAATCAGGTCTAATTAAATAAGGACATGACAATAATTGTCATTCTTTTATTTATGTAAAATATGGTTTTTCTACCTGTGAAAAGGTGCTTTAGCACAGAAAAATGTAGCTCTCATGGTCCATCAATTGACTGGAACTAATAGCCATGTATCTACAGCTTCTCATTCTTTCATATCTTTATTCATTCATTATTACTTGTCTAAGGGTCTTCCTTTCTTTCATCCTCAGATAAGCATTTATGAGGTAGCTACACTATACTTATTTTATTTTATAATTTTAACTTTTATTTCAGATTCAGGGAGTACATATGCAAGTTTATTACCTGGGTATATTGCATGATGTTGAGGTTTGGGGTATGATTGATTCTGTCACCCAGACACTGAACATAGTACACAATAGTTAATTTTTCAATTGTCCCTTCTCCCTCTCTCCCTCTGTAGTAGTCCCCAGTATCTTTTGTGCCATCAGCAGCTACTGTATTAAACATCTACTATATACCATGAACTATAGATACAGATGCCACAAATACAGACATAAACTAGTTAGAGTTCTGCCCTGAAATCAAATGTTTTAAAACACATTCATTTCATTAATGTGACAAGTACCATACCAATATATTAAAAAATTTACTGTAGCAGTTTGAAACGTTTTTTCTCTCTTTACTAAATATACAGCAGACACTATTTACAAATGGAATAAACGTTCTGTTGAATTCCCAGTCCCCAGGCTATCATGTCACCCCTTCTATAGAACTCAAGAAAGCATATCTTAATTCACAAACAAAAAAATCACATTGAATGATTTCTTTTTTCTTTCGCATTTTTGTGTGCGTTTGTTTGTTTGTTTTTGTTTTGTTTTGTTTTGAGACGGAGTCTCGCTCTGTCCCCAGGCTGGAGTGCAGTGGCACCATCTTGACTCACTGCAACTTCCACCTCCCGGGTTCAAGCAATTCTCCTGCCTCAGCCTCCAGAGTAGCTGGGATTACAGGCGCATGCCGCCATGTCTGGCTAATTTTTAAAAATTTTTATTTTAGTAGAGGCGGGGTTTCAGCATATTGCCCAGACTGGTCTCGAGCTCATGAGCTCAGGAAATCTGCCCGCCTCGACCTCCCAAAGTGCTAGGATTACAGGTGTGTGCCACCACGCCCGGCCGCACTGAATGATTTCTAATTTTAATTAGCAATTAATGCAAAGTTAGCGATGTTTTATCCCTGGAATAAATATTTACTGCATGGCTAATATGTCTGCCATGTGCTGGCATTACAGTGCCAAACAAGGCAGCCAAAGTTACTAAACTTCTGAGTTTTCAATTTGGAGTGAGGGAAAGAAGAAAATAAGTTAATTTCATATATTATAAGGGATATGACCTTGATGAGAGAGGAAAAGATCTAGAGAAAAAAAAGTGTGTGTGTTTGTGTGTTTGAAATAACTTATTTAAATGTAATAAGCACAGATAATGGTAAAAATAAGATAAATCAGGAATGAAGATGTTGCCTGACTTACATGTTTTCAAAGGTACCATTTACTATCTAATTTAAATTTTCTCTGCTGTAATGATTACATTTTATCTAGGTAACCAATATCTAGTGGGATTATGCACCAATTTACTAAGGCAGTTTTTTTTTTTTTTTTTTTTGGAGACGGAGTCTCGCTCTGTCGCCCAGGCTGGAGTGCAGTGGCCGGATCTCAGCTCACTGCAAGATCCCGCCTCCCGGGTTTATGCCATTCTCCAGCCTCAGCCTCCCAAGTAGCTGGAACTACAGGTGCCCGCCACCTCGCCTGGCTAGTTTTTTGTATTTTTTCAGTAGAGACGGGGTTTCACCATGTTCGCCAGGATGGTCTCAATCTCCTGACCTCATTATCCGCCCATCTTGGCCTCCCAAAGTGCTGGGATTACAGGCTTGAGCCACCGCGCCTGGCGGCAGTTTTTTGTATTTATCTCCAAGTGAAATTTAATCAATTTCTACAGTAGTGAAAAGTAATTTGAAGATTTAATGTATTCAGTATTTTAATAAAATATAAACTGTTCAAACAGCTATTTTTTTTTGAAAGTAACAACCAAGCATTTATTCACTTACTACCAACAAATAGCTATGTTTACCTCTAATAACCAGTTAAGTCTCCTTTAGAGTCCATATAGATATTCTTTTATTTATGTGTGTGTAGGTGTGTGTTTGCTTTTTTGTTGTGTTTTGTTTTTTGGTTTTTGTGTTCTTTTTTTTGTTTTTTTTTTGAGATGGCCAGGGGGAGTGTAATGGCGCGATCTCAGCTCACTGCAAGCTCCACATCCCAGGTTCACGCCATTCTCCTGCCTCAGCCTCCCAAGTAGCTGGGACTACAGGTGCCTGCCACCACGTCCAGCTAATTTTTTTTTGTATTTTTTAGTAGAGACGGGGTTTCACCGTGTTAGTCAGGATGGTCTGGATCTCCTGACCTTGTGATCCACCCACCTAAGCCTCCCAAAGTGCTGGGATTATAGGCGTGAGCCACCATGCCCTGCCAGATGTGCTTTTATTTGAAAAGTAACAGAAATTTAAAGCTATTTAAACTAATTATGCTCTACAATAAATGTGAAATCAATTTTTGTTTCTTAAGTACTTTTTTTTTTTTTTTTTTTTGAGACGGAGTCTCGCTCTGTCGCCCAGGCTGGAGTGCAGTGGCCAGATCTCAGCTCACTACAAGCTCCGCCTCCCGGGTTTACGCCATTCTCCTGCCTCAGCCTCCCGAGTAGCTGGGACTACAGGCGCCCGCCACCTCGCCCGGCTGGTTTTTTGTACTTTTTAGTAGAGACGGGGTTTCACCGGGTTAGCCAGGATGGTCTCGATCTCCTGACCTCGTGATCCGCCCGTCTCGGCCTCCCAAAGTGCTGGGATTACAGGCTTGAGCCACCGCGCCCGGCCAAGTAATTTCTTAAAGAACACAATATATAATGCCCATGTACATAGCAACTTTGAGTGTACACTCATATGAGTAGTTACCTGTATGACACTGTCCCCAGGTCTCATATCTGTATAAACATACACATCATAGGATATTTCAGGGAAGGTTGGTGTGTTATCATTTGCATCCATCACTTGAATATTGACGATGACTGGCTCACTTTCTTGTACACCATCAAATGCTGTTATCTTTGGGAGTAGAAAAATACACTTAATAGAGATGTTCTGCAAATATAAGTAGTACAGAGTTTGCTCTTACAGGTTAACACGTTTCTTACAGGTAATCTTACAATTTGAAAGGGTGCAAAAATATTTTGTTGATAAAAGGAGGTAATAAAGACGTAATATTACACATACTAAAAGTGTTCTAATATGATAAGAAGCAAGTATTGAAGATTTTGTTTTAAGGTATTCAACTCCCGGCATATTTTAAATAATCAGATATGCAAAATATCATTTAAAGTGGGTCAGTAACATTGCTGACTCTTAGGGTTAACTACAATTTAATCCTTAAAAACTTAATTGGAAAATATTATTTGCATTTACATATTTTGCATACAATAGTCCTATTACAGTCAATATGTTTATACCATCAGGAAGGTAGACTCCCTAGATGCACACTGTATCACAGTAATTTATCCAATGGCAATTTTCAAAGGACTAAATGGCATCATTTAATTGTGATATTTTATGCATTATCAACATTTTAACAATGCCTGCCAAATCAGTGCTACAGCACCACCATCTTTGTCTAAATCCACTTTGTATCTAACTTTTAACCATCACATAAACTTTCCTGGAAGTTCTCATCTGTTTCTGTGTAGGCTTCTCCAGGAATAATTTCTATATATCTTAATTTGTGCTTTCTCTTAGCTCATCTTTCTCCTGTGTCTGATTCAAAAATTGGAATATACTTAGAAGTTACATTTTATTTTTATTTAACTGTCAACCCTACTATACTTGTTATTTACGTGTTTATGTGCATGTGTATGTATGTTTACGTGTGTATTTCCCTATCTCATGATATTTACAATCACAACTTTAGTAACTTTTACTTTTTTCCCTCTTGATTAGCCTAACCCATGATTTATTTACCTTAGTGCTATTGACACCTTGGGACAGATAACTCTTTATTGTGGGGGGTTGTTCTCTGTATTACAATTAGCAGCATCCTTTATGTCTACCTACTAAATGCCTATAGTACCCCTTCACAATTGTGACAAACAAAAATGCCTCCAGATGTTGCTAAATGTTCACTGGAGGGAAAATTTATTCCCTCTTGAGAATCACTGGCTCAACCTTATGACTAAATAAAAAATGCAAGAACAACAACAAAAAAGGTTAGGCAATAATTATTTGTATCTCAATTTAAGACAATTATGACTTCGGTAAAGACTGAAATTCGCACTTTCTTTTTTTATTTTGAAAAGTTTTTTTTTTTTTCTATAAGGAAGAATGTTAATATAGCTACACAAATTACAAACAAAGAGCGATACATGTAAATAATTTTTCATTGATCTTCTCTCTGGTATTGAAAATAATGTATTTTTCCCCCAAGTTGATGACCTTTTCAGTTTTAACCATTCATCTCTTTCAGATCCATCCAAACACATATACATATATTCATACATACATATATATATTTATACAAAAGCTCTTTACCGAAAAGGTGTAAGTTTGCTGTTCTTCCCTGTCCACTGGTTGAAGTAAGGTGAGGTAGCGAGTAATACCAGTCTGTGTAACGGTGAAGACTGAGGTGTAGTCATTCAGAAAAAGGTGAAGCTCTGGGTCTTTTGTCTTTGAAAAAAAAGACATCATTTCAAATGTTGAATAAATAATGTAGCTATTAGTTCATCACCTAGAAGTTAATGTTTGAAATTTATAGCAAAAATCCAGATAAAAATATTAAGAATTTCTAAAGATAAAAAATATTTAACTACATATTTACTCATTAATGATCTAAACTATTCAAAAGATGGTGACCTATATCGTGGAATACAAAATACTGAAATACACACAGGTATAATCAATATGGTAAAAAGGAAAAATAACAGAAAAACATGCCACCTGGCCACCTGGCCCGGCTAGTGTTTTGTGTTTTTTTTTTTTTTTTCTTTTCTTTCTTTATTTATTTATTTATTTATTATTATTATACTTTAAGTTGTAGGGTACATGTGCATAACGTGCAGGTTTGTTACATATGTATACTTGTGCCATGTTGGTCTGCTGCACCCATCAACTCATCATTTACATCGAGATGGGGTTTCACCGTGTTAGCCAGGATGGTCTTGATCTCCTGACCTTGTGATCCACCCATCTCAGCCTCCCAAAGTGCTGGGATTACAGTCAACATAAAATGTTAATAGATACATATCAGTACCAACTAACCTATTGTTTTGATTGACATTATTTACAGTTAAAGGCTTTGCTACTCTTCACAAGAAAGGCATATCAAATTCTTGGTAAGAAACAATGTGCAAATATCCATCTCTAAATCTCTTTATAAACTTAAATTCCTTCTTGTCTAGCTGCATTCTGATAACAGTTTGAATTTCACAAATATATTTGAATTTTGCAATTCCTAAGGAGTAAGTCGAGTCAACACTTGTATATTTGCAACTCTTTTAATCATGTTAGAGTTAATAGCTTATAAGTTTCATAGACTGGGATGTATATGGACAAATAATACTCTGGCTTAATATTCCAATAGAGGTAGTAGAATTTAGGTAGCTGTCGTGTCTATAAGTTTATTTTAAATGGATTTCAGTGTTAAATCAATAGGCACACAGAGAGTTGATTAAAAAATATTAGTTTCCCCTGATATTAGGTAATATTTATTTTAGCCTAAAATATCCATGCAGTATATACCAAAAGTATGATATATTAATTCACTTATCTGCATCTTATTTTTTAAGAGGATAAAATAAGCTCTGACATGCACACATAAAAGCAGAAAAAAATGCAAAAGTAAATGCATACGCAAACACACGGGTAAACAAACATATGAATGCAAAATAAACAAACATTCTATCATATAAAACTATATTCAAATATGAGAGTCTACTGTTTAAACACCAACTTGGGGTTTCTAATGGGAATAAATATATCACAAACACACAAGACTATATGCATGCACATATATAGGCACATAAAACACAGCCATGTATAGACATGTGCACATATATATGCATGCATATATATAAGCATACATATAGATGACAAAGTATAAGAGAAAAATGACAAAAAAATGTATCTCCTCAGCCAGTTTTAATTACTTGATAGTAGTTGCCTGAGTATTTAGTTCAAAAAAATTCAATTTCAAACTTACAATGTTTTACAAAGAATGTCATGATAAATCATCAATATTTGTTGTGGACTGAGAAAACATTAGTAATTAAGCAGTCTTTGTCTCAGTTGACAATTAAATTTGGATTTTACAAAATTTCATAGTATTATAACCAATAGATTATATAAATATTTTTACCTTTTTTAATTTTAAAATATTTTTAAATTTTAAACCAATAAAGTATATTTACATTTATATAAAGTATTTGAAAATATCCTTATAAATGATAATGAATTAAAGCTACATGTTTTAGTAAAGAGGAAAAAGAACAAGGAAATAAACCACAGCAATTAACAAAAGAACAATCACAAGCTTAACACCTAGTACCTACAGGAACTCCACTGGGTGGAACCTATTTGCAAATTAAACATGAAATAAATATTGTAAATGTAAATAATAACAACCGCACACATGAAGAAAAAGCAAACCACTTCCAGCACACTAGACTGACAACTATTTTCAGAGTATACAATTATTCTATTAGTATTGTGACCCACATATAATGGAATAACAATATTTATGAAGCATACTGCTTTACGAGTATATTGAATTAAATATCCAAGATACCTCTTTATATTAAAGTAACTTTATGCAGGGGAACAAATTTATATGAAATTAAAAATTAATAAGCATCTTTTTACAAGCCGAATGGGTAATCTTTATTGATTATTATTTCTTGTCATTTTTTTACGATCAGAATTCAATAATCAATTTTTAGTACCTCTGACACTGAAAACCTGGTGGACTCAGATATGTCTCTTAAAACCTTTGCCTTACCTATTCTACTTATATTGTGGGTTATTTTGAAATTATGATGTGGTACAAGTACTCTAAAATGCATACTGTATAAACCGATATGATTCATATATGTATACATGCGTGTGTGTGTGTGTATATATATATGTATGTATGTGAATACATCTGTATAGCTATAAAAAAGGCACACTGGTGCAAATATTTTTCTTTCCTTCCTTTTCAGTATTACTGTGGCCCTCGGGATTCTTTCTTACTTAAAATCTATACTGTGAATACTATCACAACTCACATTCCTGGCTACTGTTTCTTAAAACATGATTCACTTTCCACTAAATTAAAGGGAAAAACGCAACCTAAATTTTAAGCAAATGGATCCAAACTTATCCCCTTCTTGGCATTTACCATCTGGAATAGCTATGTTTGAAGCAACTATTGAGAGCCCACCCCTGCAATGACAACTTCCACTTTTACATTTGAGGCTTAATCTCTAATACTACGCTGATATTGTATGAGGTGGTACGCTCTCTCTCTCAAAGAGTTTATCCCTATAATGATCATTGTCACTAATTCTGACACTCAAAAGCAACAGGATTTTGTTTATTTTGTTGAGTTAGGTTCCCAATTTGTCATCTAGTCCACAGTGCAGTAGTGCAATCGTGGCTCACTGCAGCCTCAAACTAGTGGGCTCAAGTGATCCTTCTGCCTCAGCCTCCCAATTAGTGAGACTACAAGCATGAACCATCATGCCTGGCTAAGTTTTTTGTTTATTTTTGTAAAGACTGCATCTCCGTATGCAGCCTCGGCTGGTCTGGAACTCCTGGCCTCAAGCAATCCTCCAGCCTCACCCTCCCAAAGTGCTGGGATTACAAGAGTGAGCCACCACACCCAGCCGAGAGCGGCATGATTTTACCTTGTAGTAAAATTCATGCCCATAAACTAAAAAGGCTTTAAAGTTTTCTCTTGATAATACAGATATTTTGAAAATCCCAGAAATGAACTAATTTACTTTATGAAAATAAAGGGTGCTCAGTCTGTAAAAAACAGATGAATCAGGACATAAATCCACCTTCTAATATATGAATGACTATTTCACAGATTTATTTTGTGTGCAAGCAAATGGAAGTTTTAAGGAATAATGGATGAATCACAAGAAAACTGGTTTCAACTCAGTATGAGGAACAGTTTTCTAAGAATTAGAATTGTTCAGACATGGGATGGGCCAGCATGTGAAATATTTAATGCAACATCATTAGGATTTTTGAAGCATATATTAGATATCCTCATTAATTCAATAATGACTGGATTTATGAGTTTATTGAAGAGTTTCTAAACCCTATTAAGTGCTGGAAACTGTGTTAGTTTTTCAGGATACAAAAGTTGCTAAGATATAGGACCTATTCTGAACAGATGTAAACTCATGAGGGAGAAAGATATTATTTTCAAGTTGGAAGTATAGAATTAGAGAAATGCACTGAGAGGGGCATGCAACTAAAATTGGATAATGAATACTGTGGAAAGATTCTTGAATGAAGGAATGCCTGAGGTGAGCTCTAAACACTGAGTATGTTATCCAAGCCAGTCTGTGCAACAGATGAAAGATTTCAAAGCCTAGAACACATAATGAGCAAAAAAGATGTAGCTTGGCACATGCAAGAAACTACAAGCAGTTGCCAAATATTATAGGTGAATTAGGAAGTTTCCAAGATTCAGGCTGCAAACATGCTCAGGTATCAAGATACAGAAAACTGCCTGAGCTTAAATTTCTTCTCTAGAGGAATAAGTGTCATAAAACTATATCAGATAGAAATGTGGGCCAGATGCCATGGTTCATGCCCGTAAATCCCAGCAAGGTGGGTGGATCACTTGAGATCAGGAGTTCCAGACCAACCTGGCCAACATGGTGAAACCCTGTCTCTAGTAAAAATGCAAACAAACAAACAAAAAAATTAGCTGGGCATGGTGGTACAAGCCTGTAATCCCAGCTACTCTGGAGGCTGAAGTAGGAGAATCACTGAACCAGGGAGGTAGAGGTTGCAGTGAGACTGGATCCTGATGCTGCACTCCAGCCTGGGTGACAGAGAGAGACTCTGTCAAAAGAAAGAAAAGAAAGGAAAAGAAAACAAAGAAGAAGGAAGGAAGGAGGGAAGGAAGGAAGGAAGGAAAGAAGGGAGGGAGGGAGGAAAGAAAAAGAAAGAAAGAAAGGAAGGAAAGAAGGAAGGAAGGAAGGAAGGAAGGAGAAAGAAAAAGAAAGAGACAAAGAAAGAAAGAAAGAAAGAAAAGAAAAGAAAAAAGAAAAGAAAAATGAAGAAAAGAAAGAGAGAAAGAAAGAAGAGAGGGAGGGAGGAAGGAAGGATATAGTTACATGTTAGATTTGAGTTTTTGAATAAATCACTCTAATGGCCCTGCAGAAGATAGATTTGAGTATGAAATCAAGAGAACAAGAACATCAGGAAGTAATTCTAATAACATACCAATAAGGTGATGCTTATAAGGATAGAGAGAGGAAAAGAGATTAAATAAATAATTTGGGGACAAAATAGGAAGATCTAGAAGATTTCTTAGTTGTGGTGAATAAAGAAAACATAAAAATCAAGCAAGACTTCTAGGTTGCATACCATAATGAAACATGTAGCAATTTCTGGGAAATGGGTTTTAGGAGAAGATTTCATATAGTATTGGAAGTTTAAACTATTTCTAATATTCTATGAGCTTGTTTATATTTTATATACAGAAACTACATATGATATTTTTAAAACTTTTATTACTAGGGGACTAGGCATAATTGTTCACTCTCTGAACACCTGATGACAGTCACTCACCATAGATTATTTTAGAAAGAGGGTGAGTCTAAGTAATAAACAAATGATCAGCTATACCGATTAATTTCTTGACACTTTTACAAAAGTTATGAAGCATGTCACTCTCCATGTACATGGCATCATCTCAGGGAAATTTTCTCTCCATGCCCTTTCCTGCCAGTCCCCACAAAAGACACATGCCAAGGCAGCAATGATTGCTACCATATAGATGACTGGACAAGAGCGGGTACCAGATGAGTATGAAACTCACAATGTTATACAGCTATTAAATGACGGAACCAGGAGTCAAGCCAAGATCTGTCTAAATCCAAAGCCCAAGCCCCCAAGAAGACATACCTTAAAAACACCTCAGAGCATGTCACAGACTAACTGGCATGGTAAATCTCCAAGAGTTGAATTATAAGTAGTGTTCCTCAAAGGTTTTAGAACCCTGAGCTCTCTCCACTTTATTTCATCAATGCCCTGTGAGTACTACTGTGTTTTACAAAGTCACCTGGAACACAATTTTAACATTTGTAATTTAGAAGTGAACAGACAATCCAGACAAGTATGGGGACACACAGGCAAACATATGGCTTAGTGTGTAACCATTAGATAATATGAACACACTGAGAAAGTATAAATACATAAATTTTGCTATCGTGTAAACTTAAAACTACATAACTTTAAGATTTACATTTTTCTAACCACCTACCTATTAAGATAAATTAATATTTTTCTAACCACATATCTATTCAGTTATGACCTAAGCTGTCGTACACTTTCAAGTTGATTAGTCACTACATCAAATATGAGTATGTATTCAACTGAAAAGCAAAATCTGCACTAAAAGTTGTGGGACATTATTAGATCTACAAAATATATTTGCTCAGCCTGGATTAATGTTTTTAAGGTGACTTTACTTGTTTTCTAGTGGGGATTCAGTAAAGACTTTTTTCCTGTGACTCATGAAACTCACTATACATCAGAGAATCCCTAAATTCTCTTGATTGGCATATGAAACTGTATATGGATTAATGTGTTCACTTTTCTAGGAAAAGAACCTAGAGCATTCTTCAGCTATCATTATAGTCAAACTATGATCAAAGTATATAAAATATAGAGTGCTTAAAATTGAGAACATTGTTTTCCATAAACCTTGGTTTAAGGTCCATCTCTACTATTTACTAACTCTCTGATCATGGTAAGGCATTTAAACTAGCTTTAATGTCCCTTTCTGAAATATGGATAATTGCATCTATTATGTTTGTTGTGAAATTTAAGGGAATTAATGCAAGAAAAACGTATTTACTGTATTGTTTGACATGTACTGAGAACTCAATGACAGTTAGATATTGTTAAAACTTGTGCTTTAAGAAGACACTAAATGTGAGAGACCAGGAAAGATTAAAAAAAAAAAAAAAGCTGGAATGGAAGAAGAAAACAAAGCAAAGGTGGAGTGCCCACAAGAATTGTTATATCCTCTGCGTAGTGTTACAAAATTTGTTTGGAAAGAGAAAAAAAAAATCTGAAAGTACCTTCCCAATTTCCTAAAGTGATTATAAAGCTATGTGTAATGAGGTATTAGGGAACATTCTAGAGCACTGCTGCCTTATGAGTGGCACGTGAGTATTTATATTTAATTTCATTAATATTAAGCAAAATTTAAAAGTTATGTTTTCAGTCCAGTTAAATTTTAAGTACTCAATAGCTATATAAGGCTGGAGGCTACTATATTGGACAGTACAGTTACACAGTAGTTCCATCATCACAAAAAGTTCTATCTAAGAGCAAGCACTGTTAACGGAGAAATGGCTGAGTCAAGACTTATGTAACAGCAAGTAAGAAATCCAACTATCTTTTACAAATAGTTATGTTTATAATCCAAACACAGTTGGATTTCTTACTTGCTGTTTTATATATATATATATATATATATACGTATGTGTGTGTGTGCGTGTATGTATACCTGTGTATATATTTATATCTCTATCTGTCTATCTCTGTATATGTATACCTGTGTATATATCTATATATCTCTCTATATATATACACAAAACATATGTATACATATTTTTGCAGTGAGGATACTGTGGTAGTTCACAAACTCAAAGGAAAATCTTCGCGAATTAGAATACCTCTGGGGAACTTACAACTTACAAGACAGGGACTCAATGGGAGTCTCTTTTCTGTGTGTATCTCTCAGGCTTCATTCTCTCCCGCTGATAACTGGCTTTCTCATGATGTCAGCAAATGTGGCTACAAAGGCTTCAGATTCATTTCCACTTCTCTAATACATGATGCCAAAGTCTTTCAGCCCTTCTGTTCTCCATTGTAAATTCCCGGGAGGATTCTGGCTAGCCTGGTATAGATTTTCTGTCCCTTTATAACATTGACTCTGGCTAAGGAGGTAAAGTGTTCTGATTTGCTCAGCCTGGACCATTTCCCACTCATGTAAATAGTGTGAGTGCCAGAAAAACAAACGACAATGATGTGTGAAGTGTTAGCATCCACAGAGTCACTGGCAGAATTATGATTGGGTCAGCTGCCTCAAATATATTTTATTTCATAACGATGCCCTCAGACTTGAAGAAAAGACTCTCAGAATCACAATCTAGGGGTGCTTTCATGATTTTTTACTCATGTAGTAACACCACTATTTTTGCTTTATCAGCAATTATATGAAACAGTTCTCAACATATGTTAATAAAAATATTGCCCTCGTCGTTTAATAAACATCAAGTAAAATATTCATTTTCTTACGTATACTGAATATCTGCAAGCTGAAAAGGACTAGTTATTGAATTCAAAGATACTTTTTAAAAATATCCTTGTTTTGGAATTAAATTATGATACTAGAACTCACTTATAGTGACTTAATTCTCTCTTCTCTAGTTTAAGTAGCCGTATCTTTGTCATATTTCCCATTAATGGAAATATAACATGAGATTTGTTACACAAACAAGAGCAAAATATGTATTTAACTTACATCTTCTATGTCCTTGTCCAGAGCTACTATTCTTAAAGGTGAGGTCAAATTGAGACTGTCCGCAATGGTTGCTCCCACTGGGGCAGATTCCGGGATATAGCCTTGGTAACTGGGCATTGTAAAATATGGGCTTTGATTGTTTTCATCCAGTATTTCAATGTGTAGACTGGCAAAGGCAGGAAGAGGATGACCATTGTCTTGTTCAGCCTAAAATTAAAAAGAAAAGAGATTTAAAAAGTATATATTATGCTATCTTTTTGGAGTTTCACTTTTCATGCAATATATAGGGTTCTCTTTTTAACTAATATCATTACATGAGGAAAAAATACTTTAAAGGGCCATTAGAAAATATAAATGAGGAAATGAAAATCCAGAGAGGCTTAATTGCTTCAGCCTTGTGTTTTAAAACCCAGTGTATATTTTTAAAAAATCACTGTAATAAATTATTTAATTTTTTTTTTTTTTTTTTTTTGAGACGGAGTCTTGCTGTGTCACCCAGGCTGGAATGCAGTGGTGCGTTCTAGGCTCACTGCAAGCTCCACCTCCCAGGTTCACCCCATTCTCCTGCCTCAGCCTCCTGAGTAGCTGGGACTACAGGTGCCCACCACTACGTCCAGTTAATATTTTGTATTTTTAGTAGAGACGGGGTTTCACCGTGTTAGCCAGGATGGTCTCCATCTCCTGACCTCGTGGTCCGCCCGCCTCGGCCTCACAAAGTACTGGGATGACAGGCGTGAGCCACTGCGCCCGGCCAAATTATTGTAATTTTTATTGAATACAGTAGGAGAGGTAATTGTGTTTAAATACATTTAGTCAGAAAATTACAAATGGAGATACTTGAGTGTACTGTTGATAAAATATTTAAATAAAAGGCAGAAAAAAAAAGTAACACAAAGAAAGAACTATACATATAGACTTTGTCTCTTCTGTGTCTTCTCATTTTACGCTAATGTTTAAATTTCTGCTATGGTCTGAATGCTGCTGTACCCCCCAAATTCATCAGTTTAAATTTTAACCCCAAAGGTGATGATATTAAGAGGTGTGGCATTTGGAAGGTGGTAAGGTGGTGAGGGCAGAGCCTTCATTAATGGGGTTAATGCCCTTATACAAAAGGGTCTAGAGAGCTCCTTTTTCCTGCCTCACACCACATGAGAACACAGTAAGGAGGTAGCACCCTCTATGAGGAAGTGAGCCCTCACCAGAAACCAAATTTACAAGTGTCTTACTTTTGGAATTTCCAGCCTCCAGGACTGTGAAAAATAAATGTTCCTTGTTTATAAGCCATCCAGCTTATGATGTTTTGTTATTGCAGCCTAAAGAAACATAGATAATTCCCAAATAATTCATAATTCTATATAAAATTAAGAGATTGAAGTTATATTTATTGCCCACTGAATGTCCCCAAAAGCGTCCTAAAAGAACAGAAATAATAAATTTAATTGTAATATTATAGAAACTGTGGAATTTCAGTATTATTTAACTAGAAATGTTTTTTCAAGTAAAATTAACATTCTTATGTATAAATTTTCTTTTCTCCCATTAAGTTTAAGAAATTGATAAAAATTTCTATTTCTGATACTTTTTTTTTTTTTTTTTTGAGACAGAGTCTGGCTCTGTCGCCCAGGCTGGAGTGCAGTGGCCAGATCTCAGCTCACTGCAAGCTCCGCCTCCCGGGTTTACGCCATTCTCCTGCCTCAGCCTCCCCAGTAGCTGGGACTACAGGTGCCCACCACCTCTCCTGGCTAGTTTTTTTGTATTTTTTTAGTAGAGACGGGGTTTCGCCGGGTGAGCCAGTATGGTCTCGATCTCCTGACCTCGTGATCCGCCCCTCTCGGCCTCCCAAAGTGCTGGGATTACAGGCTTGAGCCACCGCGCCCGGCCATATTTCTGATACATTTTCTTAGAAAATCTCTGCATGGTATGCTGTGAATAGGAAAATGCTGTCCATAGAGTTTCTGTTTTTAAAAATATATATATTGTATTATATGTGTATTGGAAGGTTTAATTTAAAGGAAGATTTCATCACAATTGACTTCTAGAAAATCTCCTCCAACTTTTATGAGAAAACATGGATATAATTTAATAGCATATACATTTATTAAAATGAATTCAAACTGTCTTTAATTTTTGTTGCTATGTTTTCCCCATTATAAGAACAGTTGTATTTTGAAATCAATTAAAATGAAAATAAAATATTTGATATTAAACTCTAGTGTGCTTTTCTAGACAGATAGCGACAGTACTCTATAAGTAGCTCAGCTAGAGATCTCTGTTAAAACGTGAGGAAAGAAATTCGGTCTCCAGAAGACAATTTTTCACTTCCTTCTAATAATAATTTAACATTTTCATCTGTTAAAAAGGTAGGTAACAAACTACAGTGATATTGTTAGGGATTGCTGACATTTCACCAAGAAATATCACAATATATTTTCCTTCATATTATTTATATTGAAGATTTGTTGAAATATTATTTATGCCAATTACTAATGTGAAATTATGGTAATTAATAAACCCATAGGGAGGTAATGTCACATAATGCATTGATTAAAAAACCTTATATTTGATTTTTAATATATTGATATCTCTAATTAAATAATATGCTACATTTTCTTAGTAATATTACATAGATTTTCTTATGCATTTAACTTTTCATTTGGCAGCAGAATGTCCAATTAGTCCATGGCACAAAATGCTTTGAGATCCTGCTCTGCATTAAGAAGAACAGTACTGGAATAACGTTTGGTCCTGTCTGGAATTATGTATCCATCGCACATAAGCAGGCATGCTGCTAACACCATCAGTATGGATGAGGTCTTTCTGCATCCAGCAGTTGTGATTAATTTGTGCTGAGCCATGGATGTTCTTTTAGGAGTTCCCTCTGTGGCATACATCAGACTTTCTGGAGACAACTGACCAGGGCAAGAGGTACAGTCTATGCCTGGAAAACATTGTTTTTTCACTGTTTAAAACTAATTGGTCCATATGGGCATCCAACCCAATGACCCTGAAATGATTTAAGCAGAAATCCTCTGCTTCACTCTTACAGGCTCAGAGCAGTTCATACATGCAAGGCACTGTGAACAGATTTTTTTCTCTCTTCTTTTATCTCTCTATCTTTCTTTTAGATCTAATTATTCTAATAACCAGCATGTCATATCCAGGACAAAATAATGCTTTGAAAAGTCATAAATTCTATAATTTTTCCTCTTTCCCCAATGAACACACACAAACACACACAATATATAGGTGGTGAGGAGGATGAAAAAAGCAAAATTGTATAATAATGAAATAAGCTTACATTTTACATTCAGATCATATGTCGTTAGTTTTTACTGCCAACTGTGAAGCCAGTAAAAATATGTATTATTTGCATGATGAAAACAAAGTGACTCAATGAAAAGAGAAATAAAATTCAAATTAGATCTATGAAAATAATCTAATTCTTAACTTCCTCATATCTACAGAAATAACATATAAAGGTTCTGCCTATTTTTACTCTAATATTAGTTTAGTGTTAATAATGATTAATATTTTTGGATTGCTACTATATATTTTATTTGAGGTGTTTCAATTTGCTAACCAGATATCTGTCTCCAAAGCCCACTTTCTTTATGTCATTTATCTGTCCAGATGTGAAAATGTATATTTTTGAACTGATGGAAAAAAAGAAAGGTTAGTTTTACATTCAAAGCCACATAGGTTGTAAGTAACATACAGAGCATGGGCCTAGCTAGACTCAAGTCTCCCGATTTTTAAGAGTCTACACAGGAAGATTCCTCAAATGTTTCTCAAATTTATAGACTGCAAATGAATATTGAAAAACAAGATAGATTGGACAAATTAGTAGTAGGAAAAAATATTGTGATAAATACTTCTGTTAAGTAAGAGTTAAAATGTCGAATTTAAATAATAATAATAATAATAATAATACACTTTGCTCTTTAGTGGGTCCATGCATCAAAACTCTGATCCAATTATCTTTTCTTACATATAAATAAGGGTTCTCAAAAATCTGAATTATTCTGTTCCCCTGAAATCCATGGTGGATGAAATGAGAAATATTTTAAAAACAGCTCAATTGAAACAAGGTGGTATTTTAAAAATCATTTATTTTCATAAGGTAAACTTATTTATATCTACAGAGTCTATGGTCGTGAGTTAAACATTATATTTAAATGCTAGGGTTTTGTTTGAAAAGAGTCTGGGCATGGGTCTCATTTTCAGTAACGAGACCGAAGTAAAACTAAAGCCAAAAAATAATAAAGTATAAAAAGCACACTATTTTGTTACTTTGGAAGGCAAACACTGAAAAAGACAAACCATTTTCAATATTAAAAAAAGGAAATACTGATAATTTCTGAGCACCTTGTAATAGAGGACTGAGACTACAGAATAACTTTGCTCTTGCTAACCGGTGGCAAACAATTTAACAATTTCATAGTCTCTAATATGAAACCTTTCAAGTAGATTCAACAATTTAAAAAAGATAATGGCAAAGCTTATCAAATTATTTATCATTTAAATAAATTGTAAGATATAAGAAAGAAATCATGTTTTCCAGGAATTATTTATTGTTCATCTACAGAGCCCACTTTTTTTTTTTTTTTTTTGTATTTTAAATGCTGGGATACACGTGCAGAACGTGCAAGTTTGTTACATAGGTATACACGTTCCATGGTGGTTTGCTGCGCCCAACAACCCATCATCTACATTAGGCATTTCTCCTAATGCTATCCCTTCCCTAGGTCCCCACCCTTGACAGGTCCTGGTGTGTGATGTTCCCTTCCCTGTGTTCATGTGCTCTTATTGCTCAACTCCCACTTCTTAGATCTCAAGTTCTCACCTTCGTCTGTACTCACCCTCCCAAGTTTTCTTAAATCCACTTCAATCATACTTTTGCCTCAGCAACTCAAAGCCAGCTGCTTTTGTCAAAATCACCAGTGTCTTTTACATTGCTAAAAGCAATATTTATTTTCAGTCCTTATCTTACTTGACCTATCTTCAGCACTTAAACATTATTCACTATCCTTTCATGGCAACAGCTTCTCTGTTCTCTTCCTATCTTACTATCCATGTTTTCTCATTCTCTTTTGGTGGTTTCCCTTTTTCTCCCCTACTTCTTAATTTTGGAGTGGCCCAGAAGTGAGGTGTTATTCATCTTTTCTTTATACTCACTCCCTTGCTCATCTAGTCTAATCTCATAGCATTAAAAATGTCAGTACTATTATGACTCCTAATTTTAATCTCCAACCCGGGCTTGTCCTCTGAATTCCACAATCCATATCCAACTGTGTACTTCATAACACTGCTTAAATATCTAACAGACATTTCAGATATAAATGCCTGCAAAAATGAAATTCTGATTACCCTCCACGAACCTCCTACACTCATAGTCTTTCCCGCTTTAATGGCAGCTACATACTTACAGCTACAGAAAACAAGAAACTTGAAGTCACCTCTTGCTTCAGGTGATAGATGTGGAAAAAGTGAAAACCAGTTTTTTGAAAATTGAATTTGAAGTTCCATCTTCTCATTTCACAATACAGTATTAGTAGATTATATATGCCAAGAAATATTCTGTTAGTAAACTTGAGATGAAAAAACGGTCTTATATCAATGTAGCAAATTATGGTCTTACCCTACTTAAATATTAAAGATAAATATTGCAATTTTCAAAGTTAAGGTAGTACTACATTTTAATTTGGCTAATGTTATAAATTTATGAAATATTTTTCTGTATTTCTAGCATGCAAAAAATAGAAATATAATCATATTGCATGTATAGTAAATTCCATCATCCAATGCTATTGAAAACCTAAACTGTTCTTGTAATTAGTCTGAACCTCATTTTTCATTAATTTTTAAATTCCATGAGCATAAATACTGTAAATGTATCTGTTTCATTCACTGCTAAAATTTCAGACAATCCCTGGTATATGGAAGAAGCTCAAATATATACTTATTTTTACTTTCCTGTATTTTTAATTTTAATAGGCTTTACATTAAATATTTTTTTAAATTAAGTGAATGTGACATCATTCTAATTCACATTTCATAGATATTTATGGATTTTTTTTCAGTGTGTGTGTGTGAACATACACAAAGTAGAAATTAATTAATGTGAATGTACAACATGAACACTTTAGATTACAGAATGTGTCTATTCCCGCATTTTAAAGGTTTGTGATATCTGCAAGTTTACCTATGGGTAATTGATACTGATGCACATTCTTACCAGTCTTATGAATGGACCTCACCCAGCCCCCTCAATTATCAATTATGATTCCATCTCTATAGGGACGGTGCTGTGAACAGAATAACGTATAATCTTACAGAAAGTTTATGCATTTACATATAATACTTATGCAAAAAGGCCTATTTATATGATTTTTTAAATGGACAGTGGCTTAAAGAATGAGATGTTTGTTGTGACTTTGCTCTTAACACATGGCTTAGATACATTTTACTGTCAGAATGAGGCAAATTGAGGACTTTAGCATGATTTCGACTGTGTGTACTCTTACATTCCACTTAACACATTTTAATTTATTAATTTAATTTACTTGCTTTACTTACTGAACGATAGCTTTTAACACCTAGTTCTTAGAATCTGCTTGGCCAATTTTTGCAAACATTAGATATCTTAGGAAAAGAAAAAAAAGAGGGAGGGAGGAAGAAAAAGAGGGAATAAAGGATGGAGGGAGTGGGTAAGGAAAACAAATGGCATTCTCTTTTCACCAGAGGTAAGGGACAGATAAACGTTAAAAATCATGGCAACCACACAAGGCAATCATTTTCAAATTCTGATGTGCATAAGAATAGAATGGAAGGCCTAATAAGAAGCAGATTCCCTGGGCCGGGTGCGGTGGCTCACGCCTGTAATCCTAACACTTTGGGAGGCTGAGGGGGGTGGATCCCCAGAGGCAGCGAGTTTGAGACCAGCCTGACCAACATAGAGAAGCCCTGTCTCTACTAAAAATACAAAATTAGCCGGGTGCGGCACTGCATGCCTGTAATGCCAGCTACTCGGGAGGCTGAGGCAGAAGAATCGCTTGAACCCAGGAGGCGGAGGTTGCAGTGAGCCAAAATTGTGCCATTACACTCCAGCCTGAGCAACAAGAAAAAAAAAAAAAAAAAGGCAGATTCCCATACCCAATCCACAGATTCTGGTTCATATGTTGGTGTTAGAGGCAAGGAATCTCCATTTTTATCAAACTCTCTATGGTGGTTATAATGTGAGCAGCATGTACTTTGACAGACATCATTCTGGGTGTGGCTACTCAAACTCCAATTGTTGGAGAATCTTTCTTTTCAGCCCTATTGATTAGTAAAGAGGACCAGTCTTTACTAATGGATAGTCATTATTATCTGGAGTAAAAACTCTGGAAAATACAGTGCATCCAAGAGCCAATGTTGTCACGCCAGAAGACTTAGAGTCTAGTAACTGAAACTGCATACAATTATACAATTATCAACTGTGTAGGTTCAACAACACGAAAATTGTCATATGACTCTAGCATTACAAAGGATTGCTCGCATGTCAGTGGGAATACTCTACAAGTAATAAACTCAGTATTAGCTACTATTCATATGTTATGGTCAAATCCTCTTGGCATTCCATTAGTCATAATTAATTAGAATTTAGGTATGTTGGTGTATGTGTGCATGTATGTACGTGTATACATAGTATCAATATAGTCTTGAGTGTAAGCCACCATTTTTACTTTATTATTTTTAAATAAAAGGACCTCAGATTGACAACAAAAAGCAGAGCGAAGGTAATTTGACATACAGAAGGTTTCTGGTGTCTAGTTAGAGAAAGACAAATGCATACAAAATGTACCCTGAAGGCAGATAATGACAATGTTCTGAGTAATAGTGTATTCCTGTTGCTCATGACTCTAAACATAGGATATAAGGCTACTATGTAATTCAAAATTTTCTTCTTCCTCTGTTCTCTTCCTGGAGACCACACCTCTTGCTAAACAGTTCTTCAGTAAAGCCTTCAATATACAAGGGTATAATTTTTCCAAGTTTCTTCACTCAGCAAGGTACAGGCTGCATATTTATCTTTATATGAGAATGATTCTGAAAAACTGGCTAGTCGACCAAACTACCAATGATTCATGCATATCCCTTTATTGCTTTATTTTCAATTTTAAATTCAACTCTCAAGTATACAAAGAAGATTGTTCACTTTGGTTAATTTTGTTGAAGGGCTAAATTATACATCCTCTCTTTCTTTATTGATAGAAATTGGATTTGCTTAACATTTTAAAAATCACTTTAGACAGGTAAAATATGTTTACTTAAGCTTTCAACCAATTTATTTTTTTCGGCAATAACATTATTAGTGTATAACCTTCAAATAGCCTGACATTTGGACATGTTTGTCTTGGGATTCAACTGTGAATTACTTGTACTTTTATTTTGAAATCAAAATGTTAATAAAAGTCTCAAATTTTCCTTTAGCAGACAATTCATTGCCATTGAGCTTTTTCACAGGTGGAAAGTATATGATTGTGGAACATATGCTTCCTGAGTTGGTTACAGTAAAGAAAAATAGAAGGAATGATAAAACTCTTAAGAATCTGATTAAAAACATCAACACTTAATCCAATTATAAAATGTTGCAAAGAAGAAGAAAAAAGTAATTTATGCTGTTAGAATCCTATAGTGGAAGTTTGTGGTTGTGTCAGGTGTTGGCAAGTTGATTAGTGACTAGGAGGAGGTGTAGGAGGCATATGGGAAGTTTGTGGTATCTTTTTTAACAAAAATCTGGTTGTTAGTTACATGATTAACTTCACTTTGTGAAAATTCATCAAGAGACACACTTTCCTCTATGTCAGTAGCATGTCAGCATTTCAATTAAAATGTTACTAAAAAAATAAGCTATGAACTTGTTCCCCAAAAAAGTGTACCTAGACTATCCCTCCCTCTCCTATCACAGTAAACTAGGATATGGGCACTCAAGTCCAAGTGCTAATTTAATAAGGGCTGCTCTAGGAAGTGACATGGAAAACCAGCATTATGAAAGATACATGAAAATTAAAGATGCTCCCCTCTTCAACCATCTGCATTCATTAAAGATAGACCCCAAAAGTAGACTTGGCCTTTTGCACTTTCCCACTAGTATTTCCCAAACACTGTGGTTTCCAAAGCCCTGCTTCTTATCTGCTGCCTTAAAATAATCCAAGGTAATTGTTAAAGCAGATTCCCAGGGGCTCAGCCAAAATACTTGACATGTATTTGCTGTATTGCTTACTTGTTTTCTTTATTAGTTTAATTTTATCATATCTTCCTAAGTTTTCAAGTAATGTTAATATATGATTTGCTCTTAAAATTTAGCATCCTGAAAATCACATGTAAATCTTGATTCTGTAGGGATAGCCCTGAAGTCTGCCTTTCCAAAAGGAGCACATCCCATGGTCCTGATATGTAGAATCAGTAGTCGTTTGGGATCAGTTGGATCGGGCATTTTAGCTTTTCTCGCACAGGCTTATAGGTAGCTGTTACACTAAAAAAGCCTAGGGTGAGCAGCTGAGGCCAACTCTGCTCTAGCCTTTTATGTAAGGCTAGATTATCACTCTTCTTCACTTTCAGCAAAGTCTCTTAATTTGGACTTAGTTGGAAACAGAATGGAGGAGAGTCGTTTATGTAAGGGAACTCTCTGTAGGATCCTACAGCTCACTGAAGCTCTACAAAAACTAGGGGTCCAAAGCAACAGTAATTGGTAATAGGTTATCAGATTATATTTCCTTTTTTCATGTGTGTGTGTTTGTGTGTGTGTGTGTGTGTGTGTGTGTGTGTGTGTGTATAAAATGTCTTAGGGAGAGATGACTGTGAAAAACCTGTGCTCCATGAATCAAAGAACATATTATCAACTAATTAAAAATTGTTAGATTTTTGCCATTAAAATAATGGCAAACACCGCAATTATGTTTGCACCATCCTAATAAAAATAAGAATATACCATTGATTATTGACCCTACTTGTAAAATTAACTGTCTTAAAACCTACAGAAGCCTCCTTTATTTAAAATTTAATACTCTAAAAATTAAAGGATGCAAAATCAGTTTGACTCTAAGCCAATTTATTACTATTACTAAACATACTCAAAAACTTATAAATAAATTCAAAAACATATAAACTTCATGGGATAAAATATAAATAACTGTTGCATGCTGTACAGTTTGTTTGCAAGGTTATACAGCAGGAGATACATTCTTGGTTGGAAACAAATACATTTTTTTGTATGACAAAAAGAAAAAGATAACTTCACTAGATAGAATATAGGCACATACTTTAAAAAGCTTTGTAATGTCACAACGAAATAATACTGACACATTTCACACCTAGGGAATATTTTTCATACAATAAAATACTTTCTATCTTCACTTCAAGTAAGAATATGCCCATTCTGTTTATAACTTGTTACAATGAAAACATGAATCCTTAAATCTCTTGTATACCTTTCAGTGATAAAAATCTTTCTTTTTGCTTAGAGCATGAGATATAAATCGACACTGGAATGACTAAAGGAATTTTGAATGATTTAAAGAAAAAATAACCTTGCCACTCTGGGGAAGACCACAGATTCTGAAAACTCTCACTTATCACCAACATGTTGAACGATTTGGCTGGTGTTTGGAACGTGAAAATCATCTTGGGTATAAACAGCAAGGTCAGCCAGATATAAAATTATGATAGTGAGAAAGGGATAACACTTTTGTCTCTGAATCTTCCAACTTATGTTTTATTTTTATTATTTTATCCTACCTTTTGCCTCCGCAACCAGCAAAGCCATCTTATCCTACACTGGAGTCTGATCCGATTCCCAGTTTTTTCTTAACCAGGAGAAAACCCCACTAAAGTACCTTCTATGAATTAGTCAACTAGAATAATGCATTTTGTAATAAGCAAGTTTTAAAACTTCATCAATATAAAAATTATATCTAAATCGGTTATTTTTTCAGAACCTAGAAGATAGTGAGGGTGAGAGGTCAATGTTCCTCCACCTACCAGACTGTTCTTGAGACAAAAAATAACAAAGAGTTTCAGTCTACAAGTTTTTCAGTATGCTCTTTCATTTTTCATTATTACTGTGGAATCAAGAAACTTATGAAGAATGATTACTTGGGAACATATGTGCAGAGTGCTAAGGATGTTTATGTGTGTGGGGATGGCAGAGTAGGGAGACATGGTAAGGGTTCAGAAAGTGGCTTTCCTTTGAACATTTTACAACGTTTGGTCTTGCTGTTCTACTCTTACGATGACCTTTGCCGACAAGAAGGCCTTGGCAAAAAGCAAGGTACTCTGATGAGAATGGATAAATTGCCTTTCTTCTTCTCAAGCAGTTACAGGTCACCTTGTGAGGAAGAAAAAAGGCCAAGTAAAATGTCACCTCTGTCTTTTGTCAGTTTGTGCATTTCGACAGCCACTATATTCAACTGCTACATTCTATTTCTGTTCTAATGCTCCTGCATGAATAGCGGTATGAGACGAGGACATCATACTTCTTTTCCTTTTATTAGCTTCCATAATTGGCATAATAATTAATTAATTTAAGTCAGTAATTAGAATTTTTAGAGACCAACCAGTAGAAAATAAAAAGACACAGTGTTCTTTCTGAAGAAACACAAATACTGTTTTTGTTGTTGTTGTTGTTCCTTTGTTTTGTGTTTTGGTATTATTTATTCTTTCCTAGTCATGGTAGTGTTAATCTTCAGCAATATTTTTGTTTGATTAAACTTAACTCATTAAGACAAAAATTTTAAAAGGTTAAGTTTTTTAGATTGACTTCTTTTTGAGCTTCTACATCCTCTGTGATGTATTTCAGCATGTTATCTGAATCAAATTGTTGCCATTCTCATGATGTGTTATTGGATGTGGTATCAGGCACCCTGTGGAGGAAGTCTCTGGTGGGAGGTGGTGTACAACGTCACACTGTAGCAGAAAACCTGAAGGATACTCTTAGCTGCCTTCTCTGGCATTTGATCCCTTAATTCTATCCACGTGCATCGCTTCATCCTTAGGCAGTTTAAATTCCATATTCTACCTCTGAGCTCATTTACTTACTCTGTTACAGTTAAGGTAAAACAGATATAGTCATTTGTCTTAACCATTCCCGCTTATTTAGTGATATGCTCAAATTTCCTAACATGAAGGATTTTCTTCACCATTAATTAGAAACATTAGTGATCTTATATAGAGAGCCTCGTGGAACATAGTTTTCTCCCAAAGTCTTCTTGGCCCTCTAATTTTAACCCAGTTGATAATATCCCCTTTTGTTAGTTGGACACTATGACACATCATGACAAAAATTATGCTTTATGTGGCAATCTGCTAAGTTTAACAAAAAAAGGAGAACACAAAATTAAAAGATAAACACTCACCAGTGTATCAAAGATCACTTGATTTCAGAAACTGTAATGTTTGTTTGGAAATTCATGGAAAGATTGCTACTTCATTACTAAGAACAAGTAATGCCTGAAATTTCTGTGGAATGATTTTCTCTAAAATGTATAAGAGACATTTAATTTACTTTGCCTTACCTTAGATACCTGGCTATTGGGGTAGAAAAGTTAAACTTATTATATTATTTAGTAACCTATTGAACTGAGATGTGGTGTGCAATGGACTTAATATTTGTAACTCTCCAAATTCATACATTGAAATCCTAATCCCCAATGTAATGCAATTAGGAGAAGTAATTAGATCATGAGAATAGAGCTCTCATAAAAGTAATTAGTGTCCTTACAAGAGGTATCCCAGAGAGCTCTCTCACCCTCTCTCCTCCAACTGAAGATAAAAACAGAAGTTGGCAATCTGCAACCCAGAAAAGGAACCTAACTAGAACCCGCCATATTGAGCATGGATTGCCAGTCTCCGGAAGAGTGAGAAATATATTTCTGTTGTTCATAATCCACCCAGTCTTTTGTACTTTGTTAGAGTGGTCTGAACTGATAGTACGTGCGTGTGTGTGTGTGTGTGTGTGTGTGTGTGTGTATGTATGTTTCATTCTTGCCATAAGAATAAGAGTAGGAATATATTGCTAGAATATTTCCAGATATAGAAGATATGCCATTTGCAGCATTTGTCTTCCTTCTTGTAGCTTGGCAATAGCAGCCCTGATGTTTTATCCTCTTGTCTTAACTCTGGGTCACTGATGGCCCCTGTTCAATCTCACCTTATGGGAGTGCCAATCCTTTTCTTCTCTTGCCTCTTCTCTCTCTCTCTCGCTTTTTTTTTTTTTTGAAAACTGATGATTTACACATTAGAGTAGAAAGAACATAACTTATATTTCACATCTCCATAACAGATTTAATTAATTTTATTAGCTTTTTCATTTTCACAGTAGGTTCCATCCTTTTCATTTTGAGAAGTGATGACTGATGATCTTTGACTTGCTACTCTGCCTGACTTAGACACCTGTGATCTTTCAACTTGACAACGTCTCTGTGGGAAATTCAGGTAGGGGGCAAATTGTAAATTGGCTTGAAGGCAACATGCAGCAGTATGATCTATTTTTTGTTGTTTTAGTGATACTCTGTTGGCAGTGTGAAAAGATGGATAAGATGCACAGAAATGAAGCTATGGTTTTAGAGACTGCTTGTGTAAGATGATGAGCCAAGACAATGTGAACTAAAGAATTGCAGTGGATAAGCAGAGTTGAGATATTCAAGAGAATTTCAAAGGTATCAAGAAGGGATTCTATGAGTGACTGAGTGGGAACTTTCGACAGTAGAGACCTTTGAGGAAGCGGCAGTGTCTAGCTTCGGTGGGTGACCAACTGAAATATGATTAACTGAAAAAGAGAATAGAAAATAGAAGGTTTGGAATTTTTAAAGGATATATATATAGTTTGCTACATTTTTAATTTGTCAGTAGTTATCCAACTGATTTGGAGTAGTTATCCAACCAATAATTGAAAAGATGTCTGTAGACATCAGAAGTAAAATATGTCTCCTCGGCACCAAGAAAAATGCCAGGCACCTGAGAAGCACTCAACAAGGATTAGACAAATTGAAAAGTAGCAAATGCCATATGCTTTAAAATCATTGAATTAGGGTTTTCTGTTAAATTTCTATGAAGTAAAATACAATTTTTATCATTACTCAAATAGTGACTAAACATTTTCTAGAGTTGTGGCATTAGTGACTCATGTAGGGACAGGAGTTGTAGCAGCTGTCCTCTTAGCCCTCAATCATTTCTCAAATGCTGTTTTCCTGTAATTCTCAAATTACTCAAGGACCACACCTTGCCAGGGCATGAGGCATATCAGCACTAAGAGTCAAGCTCACTAGTTTTTAATTCCCTGGCTCATTTTCTATGACAAGTATGTAATTTTTCTTTAGAAGAAACACAACACCTTTTCTTGATGCAGTCATAAATAGCTTTAGTTGTGCCGTAACAAAGGTCTGACCTTTTTTCTAGGGATTGAATTTATATGGAAATCTATTTGCCTCATTTGCATCTTTTTTTTTTCTGCACAGAGATGCAAGATCAAATTTTATCAAATGCATACACATTCAAGTGTATGTATTTATATAGAGCGAAGATGTAGGTACAGATTCAACAGTCTGAAAAGATTTACTGTGTCAGAGAAAATCATTACAACAAATGTTTATTAAGCAGCTTCTATGTGCTGTATATAGGTAGATGTAGGGGCATGGGACACAGTGTAAATAAATGTTTCACAATCTGTCCCCCTGTAAAAGTTGCGAGAAAATAAACAGGTACATTCAATAGAGTAATTGGGGGCCACTCTAGGGGCCAACAGGCTGCAAAAAAGCGGCCTCCTAACAGTGGCTATGCCTTTCTAGGGCAAACGTCTTCTTAGTTAAAAACTGAAGCATCAGTTTGAATTAGACTGTTGACAAGAAGAGGGAGGAATGATTCAGGAAGAGGGACAGTATCTCTAAATGCTTAGATGTCAGAAACAGCATGGTCAGTGGAGGGCACTGGAAGCGGTTTAGTATGTCTGGAACAGAGGGTGTGAAAGGGAAGTAATGAGATCTCAGGGTTAATGAGCCCATGAGTTGGAAGGAAAATAAGTTAAAAGGTAGCGTGCTAGACAGAATAAGTAGGTCAGTGAGTAACAACATGAAAATCAGAGGAAACATGAAACAATTATGCTTCTAATTTCATTGTGATCTTTGCTCTTCGTTGTTAATTAAAGGGATTTAGATTAAAACATGCAATTGTTCTTTGAAGAACTGAGAGATAGTAAATTATTCACAATTTATCCATTTAATTGATCTTAATAATTAATGACTAGTAGCTTTGTATTAGATGCCTGAAGTATAAATATATCAACTAATAATACTTTAAAATACTTCACGTATAATACTGAAAGTGATCTTATGGACTTTGTAATAGATGGTCCACACGTGAACTAATTCACTCTTACCAGTGTCTCAAATGTGCTTTCGTATTTTTACATCATAGGTGGTTTTTATTTTATGAGTGTAGTGATCAAATAACTTATACAAACTGGCACATTTAAAAGAGCAAGAGAGGTATTATGAATAATTACACAAAGACAACAGACATAAACATGTACTGTCCTGGGTAAACCAAATCTATGATTCTTGTTCACAGTGTATATCACATTTTAAAGTATGCTTAAATGATTACAATTATATAAAATTTAGGATAGTGTTTTGGAATGGAACAAACTTTTTCAGTTGCATGTTTTAATCTTTTCAGATTCTAAAGTTTGTGAACTATTCCACTTTGTCTTCCAAGTTTCACCTTTACATTTTTATTTGTCAGCATGCTGAATAAATCACTGGGAGAAATAGAGGAAAAAATGAACATGATAAATCTCTAATTCGTGGCACTCACCAGCTGTTAAATACACACATAGCTTTTTAAAGCAGAATTCATCAAAATGTAGGAGATGATACTTCATTTTATTTTTTCTCTGCTTTTGAAACATAAATTGGGATCTAGTCCAACAAAAACTTTTAGGGCCAATGAAAAAATGAAGTATTATTAAAGTAAAAGAGAGAGAGAAGAAATGGAAAGATTTACTGTAGAGGAGAACTGCGAGATTGTAGCATTTCAATAGTCCCCTGAACAATACCACAATACTCAGTTATTATTCAAGCAGGTGGTACATTATTATTACAGTTAGATACCTTGGCTTATTATGTCCTTGACTTCACACAAAACATAGTAATTTGAATCTAATAATGTCTGTTAAAACTTCCATTAATAAAAGAAAGTGTTATTAAAACAAAAAAATCTGTAACCTGTTGTAATTGCTTTTTTTTTTTTTCCTGTAATTGATGGACTGAGTTACACTGTACCCAGGTACACCAGGACAGCTGAATTCGATAATAAAGGAAAATAATTGATTTTTGGTTTCACATATGGCAGTTTGGAAACAGTGCTTTGTCAAATTTCTTAATTCCCATAGAAAGCAGTACCACAAGACTCCAGGGAGATCCACAATAGAAAATCAGTACACATTGTGGAGTTTTATATACTCCCATAACAATTAACATAGTCAATGTAAGAAAGTGAATCTCATGCATGGCATTTAATACAATCGGTTAAAGTGATGTTTTTTGTTGAATAAGTCCCAAACCCTTAATAAATGAAATCCCAGGAAACTGCAGTCACCCTTCAGGCTCCTTCCGTGGTCTGGCTCTAGACCTCATTTCCCTGTTAACTGCTTGTAGCCTGTGCATTATGTTTCCAAGCTTTCACTTCTGCGCCTCCTTATATTCAAACATATTTCCCACTTTTATTCATCGGCCATACTCTTTCAATCCAGCAACATTTAGCTTGGGGTGATCTCCAGAAAATTTCCGTGAGTTTCTAGATTAATTTAAATGTCCCTATTCCGTGTGTCATTACCATTCTTTACATGTCTTCCTCTTAGCATTTGATGTATTATATCTGATTTATTTCATTATATGACTGTTTCCCTTTCTAGACTATAAGCTTTTTCAAGGACAAGGATTGCTGAATAAACACAGGTTCTGTGCTAAGGACATATCTATTAATTGTTAACCAGACAACCATTTCTAAGTATCTGCATATTTGTGAAGTGAAAAGAGCATGGCTTTAGTGTATATAAAACTAAATTTGAAACTCAACTCTGCCCCTTATTAGTAATTAACTATAAGGTAATCACTTACCTTATCTGAACTTTAGTTTCCACATTTCGTGCAAATGAGAGTAATACTAAAGTTGTGGCAACAATTCAATGAAAAATGCACATAAAGCAGCTTGAACATTGTTCATCTCAGTAAGCTTCCTTACTTTACTTCCTTTTCATTTAATATGTTTACATTTTTCAAAAAGTAAGAAAAATACCATCGGGATGCATTTCTAGAGGTTTTTTTTGCATACTTAAATATGAGAAAGTTGTGTACTATATACAAAACTTATGCTGAATCTTTGCTTTTGCCTTTTGTTGTACCTACAATGCCCAAATTTTCCCAGTCCTCATCTCTGCCTGTCAAATTCCTGTTTTTCCTTCACTGATTAGATTAAATCTCACCATCTCAATGAAGTCCATCGAAATTAATTAGAAGAATATCTGCATTTTTACAGTATCTATTTAATGATTATATTAAAATACAGATATACTATTAAACCAAAAGTGAAATGCCAAATAGATTAACTTAGCTTCAAAATTATTTCAGGTCGAAGATCATCTTTCAATATAAAGAAAATAATGAGATGTGTATTGAATACATCTTTGGATAGGCAAGACCTTTTATTTTTATGTTGGAAAAATCAGCATTAAAAACACAAAAACACATTAAAATAAAATTAACTAATAAAAATGAAAACAAAATTAAAATAACATATAAATCAAGCACATTTTAGATGTCTTAATTGGTCATGTTTTTGTGGTAAAATGCTAATTCCTTTTAGTAGAAAAAAAATGTGAGAAGACGTAATGAATTGTGTAGAATTGTATACACTTAACCAAGGCATTAGTTACATATAAGAATATTTAGTATTTTACCCCATGGTACTATAAAAAGTTATTTTAGAGAAAAGCAATGCCATATATTAAAATGGGACTTTGCTTTTTTGAAACAAAAAATTGGTTGCTGTCCACATTAATTTTAATTTTATAACATAAAACTGCCTACAGTAGCCTCTACAGATTTATCTGATTAGCAGTTCATAAACACAAGGAAATAAGATATTAGCTTAATTTACCTTAATAACCAAATCAAATTTCTGGTGAAAGTCTCTGTTAACTGGCTCCAGGAGACTAAGTTCTGCTGTCCTAGGATGCATATGGAAAAACCGTGGGTAATCCTCAGGAGTCCCTGGAAGACATTGAGATTTCAGTACATAATTGAGAACAATAAGTAATATGTGTATCTGCTTCATCTATTTCCTTTCATTAACTGAGGAACAAAGTTACAATTTCATTACTAAATTAAGTTTCAAAATTATGCAGTCCAGGGAAAGCAGACACAAACGTGGTATATAGTTATTCATAATTAGTGTATCAGTAAGAAAATGGAAAATATTTGTTTGGATGATTTTTGAAAATTTTTTTTCTTAAGAGGGCTCTAATTAATTTGAAACTTCATCACGTGAAAATAGATATTAAGTGGAGGGAGAGTACATTTTTGATTATGAAATTTTATTTTAATGGTGCATACATCTTAATTATAGCTATTTGGTCTTTCAACATATATTGTAATAAACTATTAGTAATTTGTACCAAATAGTGAGATGCTTGGAAATTAATATGAACATATTTTGTTCCATATATTACTTCTTAAGATTAATATCAAGCTAATTATGTTAACCAGAGTAAATTAAATATAGGTTCTGATGATACTCTTAATGTCTAGACAGGGTATTTATTTATTTATTTATTTATGAATGAGATGGAGCCTTGCTGTGTCACCCAGGCTGGAGTGCAGTGGCTTGATCTCGGCTCACTGAAACCTCTGCTTCCCTGGTTCAAGTGGTTCCCCTACTCAGCCCCCGAATAGCTGGGATTATAGGCGTGCGCCACCATGTCTGGCTAATTTTTGTATTTTTAGTAGAGACAGGGATTTGCCACTTTGGCCAGACTGGTGACATCTGGTGATACACCCGCCTCAACTTCCCAAAGTGCTAGAATTACAGGTGTGAGTCACCAAGCCTAGCCAAGATGGTATTTCTTAATGTATTTTAATAATCAAAATACATTTCTTCATGAAGAAATTTCTTCTAATTGTATAATCTTCCTTTGTGTACTGCAACATTCTTTTCCCAAAGTGAAGAAGTCAAATCATAAAACTGCATAGTATATACATTTGTAAAATTAATAACCATAAGAGTAAAATAATATAGCTTCCAATTATGGAAACCTACTCTGTGCTAAATGCTTTATGTAACTAAACACCAATACCTCTGTAAATCATTTACATTTTACAGATGATGACTTGGGAGACTGGGGAGATTAAATGATGTATTTAATTTAAAGGGACAATCTGAAACAGAGCTTTCATTAAAAATCCAGACTGCCAGATGTTCCAACACATCCAAAAATGGGCTTCTTGTTACTACTTATTTGCCTCAACTCTGAGACAAGAAAGGAAATTCTCCTGGGCAGTAAATGAGGGGAAAACAAAAAGCAGAAACATATTTTACACCATTAAACCCGACTGTAAAATCTACAAATAGTCAAAATTATAGATGAAATGTAACATATGATAAAGGGGTTATATAGGAGTTACATTCTTCACGGAATATACATGAGTAAACCCCAAATGAAGAAGATATTCATAGTAAATAATAAAAAAATGAACACTAGTCATAGATGAAAATGTGGATTAATTTTACTCTAATGTAAGAGTGGGCAAACCTTTCCTAACTATGGCTCAAAGTCAAGAAGTCATGAAGAAAAAGAGAGATAAGTTTAATGATATTGCAAAATTGTATGGTGAGACACAATAAAAAAGTAAAATCACAAGTGACAAACTGAGAAAATACTTGAAATTTATGTAGAGACAAAATGTTCATACCGTGTGTGTGTGTGTGTGTGTGTGTGTGTGTGTATATATAATTTATATATATATATAAATTAGCTAAATATATATATATAATTTTTATATATATATATAAATTAGCTAAAAAGAGGGCCAGTGAGGGATTTAAAAAGTGTGGGGCTGGCCTGGCACAGTGGCTCACGTCTGTAATCCTAGCACTTTGGGAGGCTGAGGTGGGCAGATCATCTGAGGTTAGGAGTGTGAGACCAGCCTGGCCAACATAGTGAAAAGCTGTCTCTACTAAAACTACAAAAATTAGCTGGGCGTGATGGTGTGTCTGTAATCCCAGCGACTAAGGAAGCTGAGACAGGAGAAACACTTGAACCCGGGAGAGGCTAGGTTTCGTGAGCTGAGATTGTGCCACTGCACTCCAGCCTGCGTGACAGAGCCAAACTCTGTCACAAAACAAAACAAAACAAAAAAGTCTGGGGCTAAAGATAAAACTGTTCACAGAAAGAGAAAGGCAAATGACTCTTGATCATAAGCAAAGATAAGCAAAGATGCTTATCTCTATACATAAGAAGAAAACTATAAATTAATCCTACATTAAGATTTCATTAGTCACTTAGATTAGCAATTGTCCCAGTTGGACACTGTACTCTGTTGGTGAGCCTGCAGGAAAACAGACACTTTGGACGTGGGTGGTGTTAATATGAGTGTTATAAAATTTATGAAGGAGAGTATGGCATAAGCTATCAAAATGATACTAATGTTTACTTTTTGACCCATAAATCCCACATCTGGACATTTTCCCATTTATAATAATGGAAGATAAATGACCACCTAAATATATATCAATAGTGGTCTGGGTAAATAAGTGGTGATACATCCTAAAGCAGATGATAATTCAAATGTAATGGTAAGTGATATATATCTTTACCTATTACTATGGAATTATTTTCAGCTATATTCAGAGAAAAAACCAATTTGGAAACAAGGGCCGATAATATACTAACTTTTAAGAAGAATACATATGCATATTTACAAAGGAATACATACACACATTAAAAAATCAAAGATAGACTGTAACATAAAAAATTGTTACTTATGAGAAAGAGAGGGAATATGCGGAGAGGATAGACGTTGAAACTAAATTTCATTAACTATATCACGTTTTTTAAATTTTAGAGCTACATATGTTATATATTATTTTAAAACTAATTAAATTCAAGGACTTCTCTAAAAATAAAATAAAATAATTCAATTTAAATGTATATTCAGTTGTTGGCATAAGCACAAACAAAAATAACTATCCCAGGTGAATTTTAAAAGTAGTATTGACATCACACCCACTGTGTAATATAGCTCAAGTACCAAGGAAATTATAAAACACAAAAAGTTAAACTATCTACAGTAATCATATTGGTGGTATGTTGTGATTCTAAGATAGTTATAGGAGTATTTTACAATAAATTAAATAAGTACATTATTATGTGGCATTCTAATTCTATTCTTTTCAGTATTGAAAGCTGCATTCTTGGCAGGGGATGATAAAGAGATAGAAATTTAAAATTAAAGAGGTAAAATAGAAAACCTATGGTTTTTATTTTGAATTGGCAGTGGAAGTTTAAACTCAGGTTGTAGTTTATCTTAAGAAACATAATGCATACAACATAGTTCTGAATGCTGAAACACAGAACTAAATATAATGGCCATTAAAGAAGCAATGAATATTTCTAATGATCAGACTATGGTTTTGAAATACTATTTACCAATAAAAGCAGTTAAGATTTCTGAGAGAGAGCTGATTTCAGGTCCAGGGCAGAAAAATCAACAAATGGCTGTGAAACACCTGCTCACACCAAGTAGCAAGAAAGAATTCCAAGACTACTAAACTGATGTGAAAAGTTTTCAAAAGCCAAAAGGTAATTTTAGCTAAAGATAAGGCAATTTGAGCATCAATAAGGATAATATCAGTAATGATATGAAACAGATCAAATATGTTTAAATTCATAAGTTTATGGCAGTGTTGCTAAATAACATATTGATCACTTTTGGAGCTTGCTAGAGAAATATTTTGAAAATTAGTAAATAAGAAAACATAGCATGCTTTTTCCATATGACCTTAGCAGGGGGTAAACAAACAATTGATTAAAAAGTGTCTCATTAAGAAATAATTTCAGCTAATAATTTAAGAAGAGTAATAATATCAGAGTGCCATCATTTTACAACCCCTCATAAATGAATGGATCATGGCATTGAGCACCAAATGCTGCTAATATCACAAAAAAAGAGATAAAGCCACATATATACCTCTCAATAGAATAATTAATTCAACATGATCTGCTATGGCCTGAGTTGTCCCCCTCAGCATTAACAATTTTATGTTGAAGCCCTTACACCCAGTGTGACTATTATAGAGAGATAGAGCCTTTTAAGAAGGTAACTAGACTAAATGAGTTTATATGGGTGGGCTCTTAAATCTGATGGGACTGGTGTTCTCTTTGTCTCTCTTTCTCTCTCTTCCCTCTCGCTCTGTCCAAGGGTACACAGAGGAAAGGCTATGTGAAGACACAAGAAAGCAGCCAGAGAAGCTTCATCAAAAACTAACCACAAAAGTACCTTGATCTCAGGCCTGCAGCCTCCTGAATTGTGAGAAAACACCTTACTATTGCTTAAGCTACTAAGTCTAGGGTGTTTTTTAATGGCAGCCCAAGCAGACTATTATACCATCTATGAAACAGTTTTGAGAAAACCCAACAGAGAAACAAACAAAAAATGTTATTTGATTAACTGTCAAAATTTATAGGAAACATATGGGACAGAGTAGCACGTAAAGTTAAACCAAAGAAAGTACAATCAAGATGATGAGAAACTCCATACTATAAACAACTTGACTTCTCAATAAATGAATCACAAGAAAACAATTTAAAAATACATGGAAAGAGAACCACTGTAGATTAAAAGAGACTTAGGGCCAGGCGCATTGGCTCACGCCTGTAAACCCAGCACTTTGGGAGGCCGAGGCAGGCGGATCACGAGGTCAGGAGATCAAGACCATCCTGGGCAACATGGTGAAACCCCGTCTCTACTAAAAATACAAAAAAATTAGCTGGGCATGGTGGCGGGCACCTGTAGTCCCAGCTACTTGGGAGGCTGAGGCAGAAGAATGGTGTGAACCCAGAGGCGGAGCTTGCAATGAGCCAAGATCCCACCACTTCTCTCCAGCCTGGGCAACAGAACAAGACTCTGACTCAAGAAAAATAAAAGAGAGACTTAGGAGAAATATCAATCCCAACATGTGAATTTACATGAATTCAGGTTTTCTGTAGGATAAAGAAGAAAATGCTACATGATTATCTTCATATATTTAAAATGTAGAATTTTTAACACATGTGTTATCAAGATAGTATCACCATGATTAAGACACTAAGCCTATCCATAATTGCCAGAAATTTCCCTATGACAACGTTTCCTTTCCCCATTCATATCTCTCACTCTATGCAAACACTGATCACTTTCTGTTAGCAAAATAGGAATGGAATCATTTATACAGTATGTATTCTTCTTCTTTTTTTTTCTTTTTGAAGCAGAGTTTTGCTCTTTCTCCTAGTCTGGAGTGCAATGGTGCTGTCTCGGCTCACTGCAACTTCTGCCTCCTGAGTTCAAGCGATTCTCCTGCCTCAACCTCCTGAGTAGCTGAGATTTCAGGTGCCTGCCACCACGCCCAGCTAATTTTTGTATTTTTAGTGGAGATGGGGTTTCACTATGTTGGCCAGGCTGGTCTCAAACTCCTGCCCTCAGGTGATCCACTGGCCTCAGCCTCCCAACAGGGTGGGATTACAGGCATGAACCACCCTGCCCGTCCTTACAGTATATATTCTTTTCTTAGGTGTGTCTGGCTTCTTTCGATTAGCATAATGATTGTGAAGTCCATGTTGTTTCGTTTATCAATAGTTTATTTATTTCTATTGCCTAGGTGTTATTCTATTGTATGGATATACTACAATTCATTTATCTATTCACATGTTGATGAACACTTGAGTTGCCTCCAGTCACAAATAAAGCTGCTATGAACTGTCTTGTATACATCTCTGAATGAATCTCTGCTTTCATTTATCTTGAGTAAATATCTAGGAGTGTAATGGCTAGGCTATGTGATATGTGTATGTCTAAATGTTGCATTAAGAATTTTTGGGCCAGTTGCAGTGGCTCACACCTGTAATCCCAGCACTTTGGGAGGCCAAGGTGGGCAGATCACGAGGTCAAGAGATTGAAGCCATGCTGGCCAAAATGGTGGAAACTCGTTTCTACTAAAAATACAAAAATTAGTTGGGCGTGGTGGTGCATGCCTGTAGTCCCAGCTCCTTGGGAGGCTGAGGCAGGACAATCACTTGAACCCACGAGGCGGAGGTTGCGGTGAGCTGGGATTATGCCATTGCACAGAGCCAGACTCTGTCTCAAAAGAAAAAAAGAAAAAAAAAAAAAAAAGAATTTGTGGGCAGGTAGCAAGTCTATTAATTTTCAGTTATGTATACGTTTGTGTAGTCAATACCACAATCAGGATATAGAATGGTTTTATGATGAAATAACTACTTTGTGTATTCCAACCCCAAAGTTTAATCCTTCGCAACCACTGATTTGTTCACCACCACCATACTTTCATTTTTATGAGAATGACATTTAGATGGAATTGTATAGTATAAAGATTTGGAGATTGGCTACTTTCAACTCAGTATAAAGCATTAGAGATTCATCCAAGTTGCTATGTATCAATAATATAATATTTTAATTGTTCAGTAATGTTTAACTTGTAAAGAAATTGCCAAACTATTTTTCCAATGTGTGTATACCATTTTACATTCTTACCAGCCACATATGGGCATTTCAGATCCCCCATATTTTCACCAACACTTGATATTGTCAGTCTTTTTAAAATTTTGGCCATTCTGGTGTGTATGTAGTGATATTCATTGAGGTATTAGTTTGCATTTCCCAATTAGCTAATGATATTGAGCAATTTTTCACATTCTTTTTTTTTTGTAAATCTGTAATAATTTGTTAAACCTTTTTGCCATTTTATAATTGTCTCATTTTTATTAAATTGTGTTTTCATATATTCCCCAAACAAGTCACTTGTTGGATACATTTTGCAAATATATTCTCCTTTTCTATCAGTTGCTTTTTCAGTCTATTATCAGTGTCTTTTGAAGAGCAAGTGCATTTTTACTTTGATGAAGTCAAATTTTAAATTTTTTCTTTTATAGATTTGCATTTGTTATATTTAATAAATTGTTGCCAGCCAGGTGCAGTGACTCACGCCTGTAATCCCAGCACTTTGGGAGGCCAAGGTCGGGGGATCACCTGAGGTCAGGAGTTCAAAACCAGCCTGATCAACATGGAGAAACCCCGTGTCTACTAAAAATACAGAATTAGCCAGGCGTGGTGGCACATGCCTGTAATCATAGGTACTCGGGAGGCTGAGGCAGGAAAATTGCTTGAACCTGGGAGGTAGAGGTTGTGGTGAGCCAAGATTGCACCATTGCACTCCAGTCTGGGCAACAAGAGCAAAACTCCATCTCCAAACAACAACAAAAAATAAATTGTTGCCAACCCTAAGTTCATAAAAAATTTTACCAATATTATCTTTTAGATGCTTTATAGTTTTAGCTCTTACATTATGTATAGAAAGTCTTTCAAGTTGGTTTTTGTACATAGTGTAAGGTATGGATTGCAGTTTATTTGTTTACATATGGCTGTCCAATTGTTCTGCAATGTTGATTGTAAAGATTAACTTTTCCTTCTTTTAATTGCCTTTTGCTTCACATTATTTTTAAAGTGTTTACACCTTCACAGTTTTTTCTCATAGCTGTATTTGCCCATCATTTATTAGCATAGAACTTCTGATTCCATACATATAGTAAATGGAAGGAAGTGTGGATGCCTGACCTAAACCATATAATTATCACTTCATCTTTCAACAATTTTTATTTAGAGCAAAGAATCAGAAGATGGATGTACAATCTGTGCCACGAAAATAATGGGCGTCTAGAGGAAAGGCCCTCTAATCCCTCATCTTGAAATTCCTGTTTCTGCTTCTTAAAATGTTATAGTTTTTGACAGTTCCTTGAATTCTGGAAGAAATCAAAGTCCTTTCAATGAATTTCCTTTACCGCCAAGATGAACTTAAGTTCACCTCTGTAATTTTTACCCAAAGAGTCCCATTCAGGAAAGCATTTGTTTTAAATACTTGATATATTTGAAAATGTACATCTAATATACTTCAAAGGAGCACTACCTAAAAAAATACAGTATCAAATTTTTCCCTTCCCCACCCAAAATATATATCTTTACATATAAAATTAATAACCTGATTAACACAAAAGTAAAAGAGAACACTGTCTTCTGGGTGCCATGAAGATTTGTGATAATTCCTCAAATTTTCACATTCTAGATATATAGAAATTATGGTCAGTTTCAATAAAATACTGCTTATGAAAACACCCACAATTTCCTTTGGTAGAACAAAAACAATTATAACATGTAACTTTTTTCTAGGTAATTTTTTGGGGAAAATCTTTTAATGACCCATGAATGCTGAATACCCTGCAGAAGCCAAGGTATTGAAATGTAAAAACATTGTACAAGAATAGAAATACCTGTCTAAGTTCAAAGACCCTACAGAATCCCTTCTTTATCCCACTTAGAAAATGTAATATAAACTCTATTTAGCAAAACTTAATTCATCTAAAAATATAGCTGCTTCTGAACCATCTCCAAAGCTCTGTGTTTTATTTTTTTAGTCATTCCTTTATTTGATCTTGGGACTAATTATATTAATATTCCATTCCTCTGACATTAAATTCATCTGCTACCCCTTTTACGTAACTAGAATTTCGTTGATAATTTTAACCATTATTTTCATCTATGCCCTAATAACACATTTGTTTTTGTATCAAGTTATCCCTAGTTTCAAATGTATATTAGAAATATTACCTCTAATTTTCATTATTTTCTTCCATTAATTTTAACTTTAGCACTTTTTCTTTTCAGCTACTACATTTCCTTAGTGCATTCTTTGATAATTATAAATGCAAAAAGTAAACTACCTTTGTCCTGCTTTTACATCTTCCAAAAATCTTCAGTTCTAAATCTCCTTTGCAAAACGTATTTTTCAGCTGTTTGTTATAAATAACAAACTTCATTTTCTTATCCAAAGTGTTTTTAATAACTGTATAATAGCCACCAAACTAATTCAAATAAAATTTTACATATTATTAAGGAGAACTAAAATTCTTATATTAGTAGCCAATATCTCAACTTCAAAAAATTTTACCAAAGATTTTATTGGGTTGCTTTTCCTATGCATATTTATGACAATGCTTCTGAGAGTATAGTTCAGACATACCCACACTAGAAAGACCAAGATCTTGTTCCAGATCTTCTGAATCAGAAGCTCTGAAAAGGGAGGTCAAGAAAATGCACTTTGAATAATCTCACTGAATTCTTGTAGCCTTTAAAGTTTGAAAGTCACCTCTTCATGGTACATGATATGTTCATATCTATTTTTTAAACATTTCAATAATTACAAAATTGAGTAACTAGGTTATTGCTAATAGTACCACCATTTTTTCTGACTATGTGGCTTCAAATCCTCAAGTTACTTTTACTAGCCAATTCTCTATACATTCTCCAAGTGATTCTTTCTTACCTTAGAAAGTGTCTCTCATGTGTTTCTTTGTCATAGTCCTAATCTCTTACCTTACTCAGAACTTTGTTATTTCATACTTGTACCACAGTGACAGCTTACTAATATCTTCTGGCATTCCATTCCCTTATAATCACTGAAGGAAACTTTCTAAAATGCTATTTTTATTGTCCAATTATCTAGACAAAATTTTTCCTATTGTGTACTGTGGTAACCCCTAAAATCAAGTTGAGAAAAAAAAGTATAAATGTATTTTTCTTTATTGATTGATTCAATTTACATATAGTGAAATGCATAGATCTTAAGCTTTAATGTTTTAGGGGCATAGACCCATGTTATTACCACTCCTATTCAGACTTTAATTTTATATTTATCTTTAAATAAAATAATACAAAGGTAAACTTAGCTAATGCTTTATATACTGACTGACAGTGTGTCTCTGTATATTTTAGAGACAAGCAAGGAATCTTGAGGGAGATGTGGCAAGTATACAATGTGAAGGGATAAGCAGCAGTGTATTATTCAGATTTCTTTAGGGAAACAAAACAAATAGGCTATAAGGACATATTAGTACTGACAGTGAGAAAGAGAGACAGAGACAGAGAGAGAGAGAGAGAGAGAGAGAGATTCTCTCAATCAATTGGCTGATTGGTTATGGGAATTTGTTGTATTAGTCCATTTTCACACGGCCGAAAAGACATACCCAAGACTGTGCAATTTACAAAAGAAAAAGATTTAATTGGAACTTACAGTTCCACGTGGCTGGGGAAGCCTCACAATCATGGTGGGAGGCAAGGAGAAGCAAGTCACTTCTTACATGGATGGCAGCAGGCAAAGAGAGACAGAGAGAGCTTCTGCAGGGGAACTCCTCTTTTTAAAACCATCAAATCTTGTGAGACTATTCACTATCCTGAGAACAGCAGGGGAAAGACTTGCCCCCATTATTCAATTATCTCCCATATCGTCCCTCCCACAACACTTGGGAATTCAAGATGAGATCTACTGCTAGGCACAGTGGCTCATGCCTATAATCCCAGCACTTGGGAGGCTGAGATGGGCGGATCACCTGTGTCAGGAGTTTGAGACCAGCCTGCGTAGCATAGTGAGATCTCATCTCTAGGTGAGATTTGGCTGGGACACAGCCAAACCATATCATTCTGCACCTGTCCTCTCCCAAATTTCATGTCCCCACACTTCAAAATAAATCATGCCTTCTCAATAGTCCTCCAAAGTGTTAACTCATTTCAGTATTAACTCAAAAGTCCACAGTCCAAAGTCTCACTGGAGACAAGGCAATTCCTTCTACCTATGCATCTGTAAAATCAAAAGCAGGTTAGTAACTTTCTAGATACAGTGGGGATACAGGCATCAGGTAAATACAGCCATTCCAAATGGGAGAAATTGGCCAAAACAAAGGGACTACAGCCCCCAAGTCCAAAACCCAGCAGATAAGTCAAATCTTCAAGCTCTGAAATGATCTCCTTTGACTCCATTTCTCACATCCAGGTGACACTGATGTAAGTGGTGTGCTTCCACAGCCTTGGACAACTCCACCCCTGTTGTTTTACAGAGTGTAGCCCCCTCCTGGCTGCTTTCATGGGCTGGTGTTGGGTGTCTGTGGTTTTTCCAGACGTACTGTTCAAGCTGTTGGTGGATCTACCATTCTGGGTTCTGTAGGATGGTGGCCATCTTCTCACAGCTCCTCTAGGTGATGCCCCAGTAGGGACTCTGTGTGGAGGCTCTGACCCCAAGTTTCCCTCCTGCACTGCACTAGCACAGGTTCTTCATGAGAGCCCTGCCACTGAAGCATACTTCCGCCTTGACATACAAGGCATTTCCACACATCTTCTGAAATCTAGGTTGAGCTTCCCAAACCTCAATTCTTGACTTCTCTGCATTCACAGGCTCAATACTATGTGGAAGCTGATGAAGCTTGTGGCTTGCACCTTCTGAAGGCAGGGCCCCAGCTCTATGTTGGTCCCTTACAACCATAGCTGGAGCAGTTGGGACACAAGAAAACAAGTTCCAAGGCTGCACACAGCACAGGGATCCTGGGCACAGCCCACAAAACCATTTTTTTCTCCCCCAGGCCTCCAGGCTGGTGGTGGGAGGGGCTGTCATGAAGACCTCTGACATACCCTGGAGACATTTGTCCCATTATCTTCAGGATTAACATACAGCTCCTCCTTACTTATTCAAATTTCTGCAGCCAGCTTGAATTTATCCTCAGAAAATGGGATTTTCTTTTCTATCAAATTATCAAGCTGTAAATTTTTTGAACTTTTATGCCATTTCCCTAATAAAACTGAATGCCTTTAACAGCACCCAAGTCACATCTTGAATGCTTTGCTACTTAGAAATTTCTTCCACCAGATACCCTCAATCATCTCTCTCAAGTTCAAAGTTCCATAATTCTGTAGGGCAGGGGCAAAATGCTGCCAGTCTCTTTGCTAAAACACAGCAAGAGTCACCTTTGCTCCAGTCACCAACAAGTTCCTCATCTTCATCTGAGACCACCTCAGGCTGGATTTCATTGTTAATATCATTATCAGCATTTTGGTCAAAGCCATTCAGTAAGTCTCTAGAGAGCTCCAAACTTTCCCACATCTTCCTGTCTTCTACTGAGCCCTGCGAACTGTTCCAATCTCTGCCTGTTACCCAGTTCCAAAGTCATTTCCACATTTTTGGGTCTATTTTCAGCAACACTCCATTTCTGTTACCAATTTACTGTATTAGTTCATTTCCACACTGCTGATAAAGACATACCAGAGACTGGGCAATTTACAAAAGAAAAAGGTTTAACTGGACTTACAGTTCCACATGACTAGGGAAACCTCACAATCATGGTGGAAGGCAAAGAGGAGCAAGTCACATTTTACACAGATGGCAGCAGGCAAAGAGAGAGAGCCCTTGTGCAGGGGAACTCCTCTTTTTGAAAATATTATCAGAACTTATGAGACTTATTCACTATTACAGTAACAGCACAGGAAAGCCTTGCCCCCATTACTCAATTTCCTCCCACCTTGTCCCTCCCACAACATGTGGGAATTCAAAATGAGATTTGGGTGGTGACACAGCCACGGCATATCATTTGTTATGAATGCTAAGACCATTTACCATCTGCAAATTAGAGACCCAGAAAAATTGGTGGTGCATTTTTTGCTAGGTCCAGAGGCCTAAGAACCAGGGGAGCCACTGGTATAAGTCTCAGAATCTGAAAGCCTGAGAACTAAGCACTCTAATGTTTGATGGCAGAAGATGGAAGTTCCAGTTCAAGAAGAGAGAACTCACCGTTCCTCTGTCTTTTTGTTCTATTCAGGCCCTCAATGGACTGGATGATGCTTGCCCATATTGGTGAGAGCAGATCTTCTTCACTCAGTCTTCTGATTGAAATATTAGTGTCTTTTTGAAACAATCTCTTAGACCCAGAAATAATGTTTTGCCAGCTCTTTCTATGTGCCTTAAACCAGTCATGCTGACACATAAAAGTAAGCATCACAAGCAGCATTCTCTCCTGTTTGTTTGCTTTCAATACATTGCAATGACTTTTAGTTTACATTTGGCCAGGTAAAGGGATCTGTATTTTACAGTATTAATTTTACACCAAACTAAAGCTCAAAAAATGAAGAAATAGCTGAGAAATACGTCTGCAAATAAACCTGAGATTAAAAGTAACACTAATGATGTGTGAAGAAGTGAACACCAACAGAGATGGAAAAATCACTTTCCATTCCTCTGCTAAAACAGCTTAATCAGTCATGTTATTCCTGACCATGGTCAAAACCATAGCGATCCAGGCAGACCATAAATAAAGTCAAACTGACAATTTTGATGTAATTAATACAATTATTTATAATGTTGACTTATATGTAATACAATTAATCATTTTGTATGTGATATCTGAACGTTGAAACTTTAATGACTGATAAAATACATATATAATTCTTAAATATTAAGAGTGTGTACTCTAAAATATTTTTTAACTCATGGGATGAAGGATCAGAAAAATTATGTATTCATTATAAAATGTAGTTATCATTAACAATGATATGGTTTCGGCTGTGTCCCCACCGAAATCTCATCTTGAATTGTAACTCCCACAGTTCCCGCATCTCATGGAAGGAACCTTGTGGAAGGTAATTGAATCATGAAGGTGGGTCTTTCCCGTACTCTTCTCATGAAAGTGAGTACATCTCACAAGATGTGATGGTATTAAAAAGGGGAGTTTCCATCCACAAGCTCTCTTTTCTTGTTTTGCCATGTGAGACATGCCATTAACCTTCTGCCATGATTGTGAGGCCTTCCCAGCCATGTGTAACTGTAAGTCCGTTAAACTTCTTTCTTTTGTAAATTGCGTAGTCTCCAGTATGTCTTTATCAGCAGCATGAAAATGGAATAATACACTAACATCCACACACAATCTTGCCTAAACTTACTTACATCTTTAAGTTCAGAGCTCCACTTTATGAACCTTCTCATCTCCTTGAATTACTTGAATTAGATCTAAGATGGAAAACATTTTTTGTTTCCTAACAAGTAAAATACTCTTTTATTCCTCTCACCTTAAATCTGGGCAGGAATTGTTCTTGCTTTGACCAATATATGATGGCGGATTATTTCTACTGATTCAGTTCTGGGATCAGGCCTTCAGAAGTTTGGTAGCTTTCACTTTTGCCTTCTTAAAAGGCAGGTGCACATACGATTAAACAGACTATTTTACATAAATTCTATAAAGAATATTTTCTTTAAAAAGTAATTTCCAAAATGTAGAAGTACAGTAAAATTAGAAGCAGCATTCTGGAGAATGGTAAGGCATGAGGAAAAATGCACCTCAGGGGGTATATTTAAGGTTACATAATATTTGAAAAACCACATGTGCTCAGCTATAAGTGTTCAGTTAAAAGAACTCGGTTGTGTAGCACAAGGATCATGAAACAAAAGAAAATATAAACAAAAAATAAGAAAGCAAAAAAGGATACAAAGAAAAAATATGGACTTTTTCTGATAACTGTGAAATATGAAATACACCATAGAAGAAATGTAAGGCCCAGGAACATTTTCATCCCTTCTCAATGTGATATATGCATTGAGGAAGGGATAAAAAATGTGTCTTTCTCTTCATATTTCCAATATGATTATACCGTATACCTGGCCATGAAAGTGCTAATACTTTGTAATACCTACCAGAGTTAATGAAGGTTTATAAAAAAAAATTAAACCAAAATTTCTGGCTCTGGTATCTCCATTCTTAATATGTGGCACCAACATTTTAGTTGCCAGAATATTAATAATATTATTATAATCATACTTTGAAAAATAAGAAAAATTATTGTTAACAATATTTATAATTTAGTATGTATCACATAAATCATATATATGATAGTTAATACATATTACTTTTCACACATTAGGTGCTCATATAAAAGTACCTAATACTACAAGCTACTGTTACAAGCTAAAGTCAGCAAACTTTCTTGTATTATTAGAAAGAAATACATATTGTATGATATCATTATTAATGACAGTGCTGAAACAGTGCTTGATAGCTATTAACATTTACATTAAAAATGGTAAGGCTTGATAACATAATTAGAAGCAGAAATTTCATCTACATATATGATTAAGGGGTCCACAGATTATGCTTTTCTTTCAGAGACCTTCATGGCAGCCTTTTCCATCACAGGCCTTGAGGCTTAGGGGGAAATGATGGTTTTGTGGGCCAGGCTCATGGCTGCACTGCCCTGTGCAACCTCAGGACACTGCTCCCTGCATCTAGCCATTCCATCTCTAGCCATGCCTACATGGTCCCCAGATATATCTCAGGCCTCTGCTTCAGAGCATGCAAGCCATTAGCCTTGGCAGCTTCCATGTGATGTTAAACCTGTGGATACACAGAGGACAAGAGTTGAGGCTTGGAAGCCTCCGCTCACATTTCAAAGGATGCATGGAAATGTCTGGATGTCTAGGCAGAAGTCTTCTGCAGGGGTGGAGCCCTCATGGAAGACCTCTACCAGGGCACCGTGGAAGGGAAATGTGAGGTGGGAGCCCCCACACAGAGTTCCCACTGGGGCACTGCCTAGTGGAGACGTGAGAAGAAGGCAACTATTCTCCAGACCCCGGAATGGTAGATTCACTGATAGCTTGCACTGTGCACCTGGAAAAGCCACAAGCACTAAACACCAGCCCAAGAAAGCAGACAACAGGGCTGTACTGTGCAACGCCATAGAGGCAGAAATGCGCAAGGCCTTGGGAGCCCACCCCTTGCATCAGTGTGGCCTGGATATGAGACATGAAGTTAAAGGAGATCATTTTGGAGATTTAAGATTTAATGACTGCTCTCTTGGGTTTTGGATTTCCATGGGAGCTGTGGCACCTTTGCTTTGGCTGATTTTTCCTTTTTTGGAATGGATGTATTCACCCAATGCCTGTATCCCCATTATATCCTGTAAGTTTTTTCAGTCTCATAGGCGGAAGGAACTTGCCTTGTCTCAGATGAGACTTTGGACTGTGGACTTCTGAGTTAATTCTGAAATCAGTTAAGACTTGGGGGACTGCTGAGAAAGGATTATTGTATTGTGCAATGTGAAAAGGACATGAGATTTCAGAGGGGCCAGTGGTTTCATGATATAGCTTGGATTTGTTTCCCCACCAAAATCTCATGTTAAATTGTAATCTCCAATGTAGGAGGAGGGACCTAGTAGGAGTTGATTGAATCATGGGGGAACATTTCCCCCTTGCTGTTCTGGTAACAGTGGTGACAGTGAGTGAATTCTCACAAGATCTGTTTGTTTAAAAGTGTGTAGCACCATCCTTTCTCTCTCCTGCTCTGGCTATGTAAGATGCGCCAACTTCCCCCTTCACTTTCAGCCATGATTGAAAGTTTCCTGAGGCCACTTAAACCTGCTTTTCTTTATAAATTAGCCAGTAATAGGTAGTTCTTTATAGTGGTGCAAGAATGGACTAACAGAGAAGGGGTATTAAATGTTCTCTAATGGTAGAATTTACCAGTAAAGCATCTATCTGATGCAGAATTCTCCTTTGTGGGAAGATCTTTTTGATTACTAAGTCAATTTACTTGTTATCAGTCTGCCCCGATTTTTTATTTTTTCTGAGGTCAATTTGAATAGCTTACCTCCAGGAATTTGTCCATTGCATCTAGTTTGTCTAGTTGGCATAATTGTATATAATATTCCCTTATAACATTTTTTATTCCTGTAAGCTAAATAGAAGGTCCTCTCTTTTCTTCCAAGTTAGTAAATTGCATCTTATTTCTTTTATTCCTGGTCAGTCTAGCTAGAGATTTGTCAATTATGTTTATGATTTCAAAGAATTGATTTTGGCTTGATTTCTTAACTCTACTGTTTTCCTAATCCCTCTTTTACTATTTTCCACTGAAGTCTCTATTATTTCTATTGTGTTGTTTAGCTTTCCTTCTTTCCTTCCTTCCTTCCTTCCTTCCTTCCTTCCTTCCTCCCTCCCTCCCTCCCTCCCTCCCTCCCTCCCTCCCTCCCTTCTTTCTTTCTTTCTTTCTCTTTCTTTCTTTCTTTCTTTCTTTCTTTCTTTCTTTCTTTCTTTCTTTCTTTCTTTCTTTCTTTCTTTCTTTCTTTCTTTCTTTCTTTCTTTCTTTCTTTCTTTTTTTTCAGAGTCACCTCCAACCTCCTCCATCACCCAGGCTGGAGTGAAATGGTGTGATTATGGCTCACTGCAGCCTTGACTTCCTGGACCCAGTGATTCTCACACTATAACCTCCTCAGTAGCTGAGGCCACAGGTGCACACCACCGGGCTAATTTTTGTATTTTGGTAGGGATGGGGTTTCTCTGTATTACCCAGACTGGTCTCAAATTCCAGAGCTCAAGCAATCCACCTACCTCAGGCACCCAAATATTGGAATTATAGGCGTGAGCCACCACAGCTGACCTCTCTTCTGCTCTTCTTCTTTAGTTTGCTTAACCTTTTCCAATGTCTTTGTGATAAACATTACATTGTTGATTAGAGATTAAAATACATGTTATAATGTATTTTTATTTGTCTCAAAGTATTTTTCTGATTTTATTTCTTCCTTGAGTCACTGATTATTTAAGAATGTTGTATAATTACCCCACACTTGTGAATTTCCAAAGTTTCCTTCATTATTAATTTCTACTTTCATTCCATTTTTGTCAGATAATAGAGTTCGTATTATTTCAATCATTTTCAATTTAATGATATTGGTTTTATGGCCTAATATGATCTATACTGAAGAACATTCTAGGCGCACTTGAGAAGAATACTTATTCTGCTGTTGGGGGTAGAGTGTTTTATAGATATATCTTTTAGGTCTAGCTGCTTTATGGAGTTGTTCTATCTTGACCTTTACTTACTACATTTGCAGAGTTTCAAGGTCAGCAAGAGATGACAGCTTAGGGCCTTTCCAAGTGTTTCCTGAGTATATATAGTTTGCTCTTGTCTTTTTAGATTCCCAGAAATATGTTAAACTTTTATAAACTCCCTAGGAACATCATTCTCTAGCTTTTCCTTTGAAGACTTTTGGCTAGTCAATAATTCTGCCATTGGTGATCATGACAGTAGGACCATTGAAATAGGCTGACAACAGTCCTTGGATGACCTTGTCATAGACATCAACATCCATGTCCTCATATATAGTAAACAAGAGACTGTCTATAACAAATGTAAGCAGGAGAGGAGCCCTCCATGTGGTAACTTAACATGAGCTTGGAGAAACACATATATTCAGAAATATTTGGATGGATTTAAGGAAAATTAAGAGTTTTGACAAAGTACATGAAGTCAGAGTTATGGACATTCTCTTCTGTGTGTGTGTGTGTGTGTGTGTGTGTGTGTGTGTGTGTTATGTTGTGTCTGGTTTTTGTTTTTGTGTTTCCATTTGTACCAGACTGATGTGCCTTAGGTAACATGCCTTATTTTCCTTCCTAATGGTAATAACAATGTCAACTAAAATGTATTGAGCATGAACTTTTTTTCGAGGCATTATTATGTACAATTACAATGTATTGGATCAAATTCTCACAACCCTTTTGTACAAAGATCTATTTTTGTTAAATCCATATTAAAGAATAATAATCTGGTCAGGTAGTGACCCACGCCTGTAATCCTAGCACTTTGGGAGGCTAAGGCAGGAGGATCGCTTGAGCCCAGGAGGTCGAAGCTTCAGTGAGCTATGATTGTGCCACTGCACTCCAGTCTGGGTGACAGAGTAAGACACTGTCTCAAAAGAAGAAAAAAGAAGGACTAATTTCAGGTAAAGAGGGGCTAAATAACTCAACTAAAATTATAAGTCTAGTGTGAGTTAAAGTCATGATTTTTAACATGGACGGTGCAATTTCCAGAGGCTACACTCTCAACCCCTACCATTCACTTCCTTCTAAAAATGTAAATAGTGTAAAAAGATATTATTCATTTACCTTAGCTGTGAGAGCAAATAATTGTAAGAGTTTATATCCATTGTTCGGGACAATTCATTATCCTACAGTTTTAGGCTGATGAAACTTTCCATCGCTGTGTCACTTTTCTGTTAAAATTTTTTTCATTGACTCCTCATTTCACTCAGAGAAAAATGCAAAGTAGATAAATAACATACAAGGCTCTCTAGTTTCTGCTTTCTTCTTATCTGTCACCTTTCTACTTTTACCACACTCACTTCTTTCCAATACTTCTGGCCCCCTTGTTGTTTCTGATACCCACCTGGCAAGCTTCAGTTTTGATCTCTGCCTAGAGACTCTTCCCAGTGATGTCAACCTGAGTAACTTCTTCAGCCTCTGTAAGCTTTTGCTAATAGCTTAGCTTTTGATGACGCAAGTACTGATGATACTACTTAATACTGCAACATCTACTACAGTCCTTCTCTGCTCTTCCAATCCCATTCATATGATCAATTTTCCCCATAGCATTCACACTTTTCTACCTTTGATAATAAACACTTATTTATTATAGTAATTGTTTATTGCCTATCTCTACTGCCAGAAAATCGGCTCCACAAAGTCAGTGATATGGCTTGCTTCAAAGTGTAGGTGATCATTTGTTGAGAAAAAGAACGCAAATAACTTTTAAAAGTGAAATAAACTTGAACACCAATGCATCTAACTGGCTCTGAGTATCATAATTCTCCAAGTCTATTCTAAACTTTCATCCTTTGGCTTTTGCACATGCTGCATTATCTGTATAGATACTTTTCTCTCTTTTTCCACCTAGAAACTCCTGTCTTTCTGCTAAAATGACTCTTCCTAAGCAATTCTCATAAAATGCTTAATGCTTTCCTCCCATGAGCCTACATGTGGTTCAAACTTTATTTAGAGTGCCGTAAATATTGTATTTTAATCTATCTTTTAATTTTTTATTAATTTTTTTTTAGCCACAGACTCCATGACTACCTAACCTAGAACATTTATCTCTCATGTTTGTGTCTTTGGCATCTAGTACAGTGATTGACATATAGTAAAGCCTTCAGTTAATGAAATAAATGATGCTTATTTCCTATTATCTATACCAAAATCTCTATGGAGTTAAAATAGTTTTATGTTTATGAAAGCTTTTTACAATATAATAATATGAGCTCTGCTTATGATATTTATGTCCTTATAAAGACCAAAGGCTTGAAACAGAGTTGCTAGAATTTTCTTTACAGACAGCATTTGTAAGTAGGATACAGTATAAAATTTGCAAATCTAATATCTGTTGGTTGTTGTGTATGTGTGTATGCACATAGGCTTCAAGTAAGAGAACAGAAAGGCATTGAGGGCTAATGCTAAACTGCATTAAAGTTATTTTTCAAGCACACTTCAAAAGAGGCCCCTTCTTCCTTAAAAGATATATAGCCTTTCTCACATGCTTCTGTCTGTCTAGAGGCTACACAAGTTAGCAACATCCACATTTTACCAAAAGCAATCTAAGAAGAGCAGTATAATCAATTTCTCATCATTTTTGCCTTTGATACAATCAGTAGTATATGCATAGGGATGGATTAGAACAGCTTCTGTGGAATTTTTCAAGAAAAATATTTGCCAAAGGTTCATGTATCATATTTCCTTGGGTAATTATGCTCTCTCGTCCTTTTTTTATAAATGGCTCCAAAATAGCTCTTTTTAAATTCAGTCATATATTATCAGAATTATGTATAGCGTCCACCCAAAGATAAAATACAAGTGGAATGTTTTTCATTTTATATTAAAAGCTGGTGCTAGAGAATGCTTTCTATGGTAAGTTGATATGTAGAAAAATACCAATATGCAGGTTAATATTCTAATACTTTGAATTGCTTTGCTTTTTCCATAAAAGTTATTTATTTATCATTCTACACATTTCAGTCCAACTAATTGAGGAAGGAAATATATTGAATTATTATTTTAAAATTTGTTTATACACAAAAGTAATAATCATGTCAAATAATAATTAAAAAAAATTGTTATTTAAAATATTTCCTTGGAACTGAGATTCTAGAACGGTAACTGATAGTGTAAAATGTTAGCAGATACAAACCAACAAGGATGGAATAGAGGATTCCTGGCCTATCTGATGGCGGTTGAATATTTCGGTCCTGATCTATGGCTTGGATTGGTGGCGTAACAACAATGGGGTTCAGTTCTTCCTGAAAAAAAAATTAGAGAGTTTTCTTTAGCTGTATTACTAATATTTCATGAAGAGTTGAGACAGATGTTTTAGTTTGGAAATCTATACAACATCTGAGACAGTAAACTCAAGTTTCACCATTTATAATCTAATACCTTTTGCTAGTTAATTTTGAATGTTAAGAGGAAGCAAAGTAACCTCAAAGTCAAAATGGTAAGACATAGTAATTATGCACATAGACATTTATATCAGTAACTACTCCTACAAGGAAAGCAAAGAATGATAATGCATTTTGAATCTTCTCTAGAGGATTTCACAAAAGAAATAGCAGGCTATCAAATAGTTTATGAAGTAATGTTTTCTCTTCTCCTTAGACAAAATTTGTAAGAATACTTGTATTCTTTCCTTGCTAAATCATTTTTTAGTTTCATATACATTAATTATATTAAAATATAAATACTTAAAGTAAATAACTTCATAAAAATAAAAGTCACATTATTGCAAATTTCATATAATTAAAATTGATTTTATATTATGCAGGTATGTACATGTATTTTGCAATGGTCTATAAGAAATAATGTTTAAAATTATAACATATTTATTTTATTCAGTGTTTCCCAATTTGATGTCCAGTACTAGTCTGTTGTGCTATCAGGACTGGCAAACATTTTTCTGTAAGGGACCAGATAATAACTACCTTTAGGCTTTGCCAACCATATTGTCTATGTTGCAGTTACTGTCAACTCTGCCACTATAGCACAAAAGCCCAAGTGGGCATGGCTCTGTTGCAATAAAACATTACAAAAACAGGTGGTAAGTGATATGAGGTTACTGACCACTGTGATCATAGTAGTATGCTAAAAGTACAATAATAGGTATGTTGAAAAATAATAAAAAGCTTATCGACACAGATAAACTTGGGAAATAAGATATTAAATACAGTTTTGAAAACCAATTAACTGCACCGCAAATCTTTTCAGACTTAATTATGCTAATCTGCATACTGACTCTCTAAGAAAAGGATATTATTTGCTCACTTTCAAGAAACACCCATTAACCTCTTTTTGAAATAATACCTTTAGAACACAGTTTGTGAAACACTACTTTAAGTTTTGCAGCCCTCATTCCAAATGTGCCAGTGGTAATTCTAAGTGGAAGTAATTCTAAAGGGAAATTCCATTACATATTTGGGCTGAGGACTGTGAAACTTAAACTACTGGTTCCCAAACACTTAGTATGTCTCCATATCTGACAACTTTACATTCTAAAAAATTACTGCAATGTTCTCACATTATTTCTTCTGAAATGACAGAACATTGAAATATGTCATGTACTTTTATAAAAAGTCAGTAGTTTCAGTTCTCAGCAAAAATGTATAATGATGGCATGCTAAAAAAAGAGCAATGATATTAAAACATTATAATACTTAATTTTATGCTGAAAGTATAATAAGGATAATTATTGACCAATAATTCAAACATCATAGACACTGTAGAGGTTTCTCTTGAGTTCATTATCACGAATAGGTCCTAAGCAGTATAAATGTTATCAATATTTTCCTGAAAATAAAAAGTTGTTGGTAGTAGCAACTTACTAATACTCTATTCTCTCCTTTAAATGTGGAATCAGAACCATGAAAACCTCAAATCAATATCAAAATTACTCAATTAAATGCAGAAGATTATTGCTCCTCTCACACAACTCTCACTGAACCTTTCCTCCCACGCTCCCTCTCTCTCTCTCTCTCTCTCTCTCCCCCTCTCCCTCCCACACACACACACACACACACACACACACTTTTACAATAATCAATTTGCTTGGTATGCAATACCTGTATTGCTCCCTAAATGGAATAAAAAATCTGAAGTTGTTTGAAATATGTATGTCTGAATACAGGAGTTAAGAGTTGACAAGCTCTTTCTAGTCATTTCTCTGAGGAATCTGATTGCATCAGCCAAAGTCAGCTTATGGTTAAGCTGTATCACTCCTGGTTCATATAATTAAATCTGCAGTAATTTTTCCAAAACTGAGGCTCTATTAGGATCCTGTGAAAGCATTTCAAATCTGAGGATTTTCTGCAGTTCCATTCTGCATCTCATAGTCAGAAAAATATACCAATGTTTCCTAAACAATTTTTGCTATTATAAAATAAGTAATTTCTTATCTAGAAATTAAAATAAAATTGAATCTTAGCTTTTCTTTTGGAATGCTAAATGTAAGCAAATAATAATACTTCAGGATATGTTGGCTGATCACCTTCACCTATTTATTTCCATAGATTTGCTAAGTTACCTACACATAAGCAGTTTTAGCTTTGTTAATTAGTAATGTAGTATAAAACATTCTTTCTATAATATATAGAGTTGTTGAAATGAGCAACAGAATTTATTTACAATGAATTGTTGTCTAAGCAACATAAAAAAAAAAACACATCAAACAAAACCAAGAGGAAGAGAGAAATGAAAATTAAATTCCTCATCTTACACATTTGCTTGTTAATTAAATATTATATATAAATATATAGTAAGAACTGAAGAAATAAAAAGAAACAAGTATATTATTTAGAATTATATTGATAATCAGAAGGTGAAAAACTGTGAGTATCTCAGGATACTGAGCATGGAAGTGAGGGTAGATGGGATAGAAAATATTTTACATAAAGTCATTTGGTACTGTGTGACTATGTCATTACCATATCCTGTACTATTTGTTTTAACATTAATAATAAATAAATTATAGTATTGAGAATAAAAGAAAACAAACTCTCTTGATAAAGGCTTTCATAGGTTTCTGGAAATTTAAAAGAAACTGTGTGGTTTAAATAACTTATCAGAATTGACATTTTATCTTGTCCTATAGAGACTAGCAACTTATTTTAATATATTTATTTTTCCTTCTGCTACCATAAATGAGATTGTCAGATAATCTAGGATTAAAGGTGAAAATAATGATTTCTTAAATATTATATGTATGATTACCTCTCAAGTAAATTGTGCTTCATGAAGCTTGACATTTTAAAATATTATTAATACATGACATTAAAGAATACTAAAAATTAGGATTTTTAGGATGATCTTGTTAAATATTTAACATATTTTATAAAGATATGTAGCATTGAAATCAGAGGTAGACAATTAATATGCATTCATTAGAAGAAACAACATAAATAACATGCATTATGTTTGAACTTCTGTCTGCCACCACAATCTCCACAGTAGATAGAACGAGGCCTGGGAAGGGTATTCATATAAGCATGAACAACCCAGATGGAAATGGTTCCTTAGAATAAGTGAGAATTTTACAGAGAGAACAGAGGTCAAACAATAATACTATGTATGTATTCAGTTCAAGTTTTTTTTTTTTTTTTTTTTTTTTTTTTTTTGAGACAGAGTCTCACTCTGTTGCCCAGGCTTGAGTGCAGTGACCTGATTTCGGCTCACTGCCAGCTCCACCGCCTGGGTACATGCATTCTCCTGCCTCAGCCTCCTGAGTAGCTGGGACTATAGGCGTCCGCCACCATGCCCAGCTAATTTTTATATTTTTAGTAGAGACGGGGTTTCACCGTTTTGGCCAGGATGGTCTGAATCGCCCACCTCGGCCTCCCAAAGTGCTGGGATTACAGGCGTTAGCCACTGCTTCTGGCCAATTCTTTTTCATTGAACACACCTTTATCTCTATGAAGAGAACAGAATTATTCTTGTCCATGAATTCAAGTAATGTAATCATTTACAGGATTTAGCAGATAGCAGATACTTAATATATTTTTGCCAACTTAGTCTACTGAGCTATCCAAAGAGATCACTACTCTCTAGTCAACTTTGTGATATCCACTACTCAGAAAGTAGTCCACCTGTGGCTACTGCCAGATCTTCCACAGTTCTGAAAAGGCGATTGATTCAGTGACTTGTTTCTTCTGAAGAACAGAGTCTCTTCACGTAGGTAGTAATTGCTGTTGCTTATTCTCTGTTGCCCTTATTTATCTTAGCTTTTGACTTTACTGCCTAGATTATAGAGGAAGTACGGTAAGTGTTGAAGAAATTAGAAGTCCACCCATAGCTCACATATGCTTGGGTATCCTTTATGGAAAGTATGAAAATGTTCCTCTATTTTATTATAATTGCTACATTTATCTTTTTACCAAAAGCTTTATTGGTCTGTGAGCAGAAAATATTTTATTTGTATTTATAACCCTCAGCCTAGTGCCTCATAGATTTCAACAAATTTTTGTTATGAAGTCAAGAAACACAAAATGAGCCCCCCGAACCCTGGAAGGCTCTTTTATACTCTGCCTCTGAAGCAAAGCTTCCTTCTTTGCTGTCTCGTTTGTCTTCAAGAAGAGGTCATGTCTCCTGAATTCTGTTCCCGTTGATAAGCATATGTTAGAAACACACAGGATAGCAGATTTGCATTTCATTGCTGTTTGAACTGTCAGAGCTACCTTCCCTGTCTTAGTCATGGGAACACATACCTAAAGTGAATTAGGTCCATATAAAAAGATTCATATTGTGAAGTTAATCACAGAAACGATTAAACAATAACAAAAAAAAGTCTTCTGTAAAAATACTGTGTAATTATATGGTTATAAACCTAAAGATTATTGTATTATGAATACATGCTTTCTTTCATTAGCTTTTCTGGAGACACACCTTCTCTTTTGAGCAACGTGAAGGTAATGTTTTCAAGCACAACTGTTGTATTATTCTGAGAGGATAACAGTAGGCAATTAGCATTTGATGCGAGTGAGGGTTAATTATTCCTCATACAACCTCACTACCAGATTGAAAATGAACTTTTGGTCTGAATTCTGTTTTGTATATGTGTGTGTGTGTATGTATGTGTGTGTGTGTGTGTGTATATATATATATATATATATATAAAATATATGTATAATCATTAATTAAAACATAATAGCAAACAATCACAAAAGATTAAGAAGCTTTGTTGTGGATTTAAGAAAATCTCGGCTGAGAGTGGTGGCTCACGCCTGTAATCCCAGTACTTTGGGAGGCTAAGGCAGTTGGATCACGGGGTCAGGAGATCGAGACCATCCTGGCTAACATGGTGAAACCCCATCTCTACTAAATATACAAAAAATTAGCCAGGTGTGGTGGCTGGCCTGTGGTGGCAGAAGAATGGTGTGAACCCGGGAGGTGGAACTTGCAGTGAGCCGAGATCGCCACTGCACTTCAGCCTGGGCGACATAGTGAGAATCTGTCTCAAAAAAAAAAAAAAAAGAAAAGAAAAAAAAGAAAAGAAAATCTCAGCTTTCTGGTCTTTTAGGTGTTCAAGCCATCATCTTGCATTCTTGCATAAAAGGTACATTCAAGAGAAACACTCAGATTTCAGACATTGGATATATTCACTGTTTAGCTTATATCAGGTAAACAGAAGGCATGACCCACAGAATGATAAGATTTAACCTATTATATCATCCCTAATGTTAAATGGATACATAATGAATATGATTTTCACTGTTTCATTAATGGGTAGGATGTCTTGAAAATAATTTGAAAACAGTTCTTACTTTTAAAATACTTCTCACGTCATCAATGAGAAATACTATCTATCATTTACACAAGTGATAGATGAGTAAATTTTTTTAAAAAGACGTTTTGCAGACAGATTATTAAAGCTTCTAGCCTTGGTTGAGATACAGGTAATAGAAGCATTGTTAAAATGCTAAATATTCTCAACTTGACATTTGAATGACATCTTCATCTGAGTAACCTATACATAGTAGTACACTGAATGTGCCCAAGTATTTCAAATTAACTGAAGACATTATAATTATCTTCAAGAAACAATATATTGTGATATATCCCTGGAAATGTAATCTGAGTTCATAGAAGTACATAGTTTGCTGTTATAAAAGTCAATTTTGGATGTATTATATAATATTAGACTTACCATTGCTTAGATCTTTACACTGTATTTTAATCAAGTAATAACCTCATAGTATTTAGAGAAAGGATAGTCATGATAAAATAGTAAAAATATGCTGCAAGTATTCCAAGACCAATACTTAAGTGATTTGAAATCTTAGTAACTATATAATTTAATACCTAAGTTATTGAATTTATTACTTAGTCCTTAATTACTTTCATAATTTTATGTGCTCTTTACATTTCAATAGGTACTTTTCCAATCTCCATTAAAGTCATTAATATTCAATTTTTACACTCCATTTAACAAAAGATTTCTACTGCATGTAAGAAAAGTCAGTGAACATTATTATTCTCATTTCATGTTACATTGCAAATGCACTATTTTCCTCAAAGCTCTTGATCATTTTCAGCCGGATTCTTGCTTTTCTTCCACGTGTTACTAACACAGAGAATTAGAACAAATCAAAACTTTTCTCAAACACTTTCATATAGACATAAATACAATTATATATTCCCTTTAGAGGCCCAATGACCATTTCTGTTTTCACTTTGCTTAGTTTTGCTTTTTACAAAAGTCAGAAATATCCAATTGTTTGAGAAAGTATCAGACATATTGAAATGTTTTTCCTGGTGAGATTATTGTAAAAAAGAGTAACTAACTGGGGTGAGTAGTATGGGCCAAGTCAATTACTTTGAACTTTTTGTATTGTTATGGAAGAAACACAAGTTGAACATTCACAAACATCTTTGAAACTGATATACTACATATATCAAAGTTCCTCAAATGGTTTTTGATAATTATTATCCTTAGAACAAAAGGGCGAAGAGCACATTTGAGATACGTATATAACTATGATTTGTGAAAATCATAACACTTCATGCCTGATCATTGGAATTTCATATCACATATTAAAACAAAAACTCACTGAGCTAACAGAAGATACAACCTTGTTTTATTATTTCCATGAGCAAATTTTATGACCCTTCCAATATCATGCTCTTTATTCTACCACGTATGTGTAAATTTACCTTGTTTAATGTGACTGAATTTGTTTCCAAAATGTGCATTTCAGTATCCTTTCAATTGCATATTTGGATGCTTTTACTGATACTTCCCTTATTTTCAAAATATTTCCTTGAATGTCTTTGTCTTTCAAGTTTGTTTACCTGGGATTATATGTCTCCCTTGTCTATGGATCATCAAATGATTTCTAGACAGGCAATAAAAACCTTGGCTGGGGGTAACTTGGTAATTATTTTCCATGAATAAATAATAAAACACTGTAACAAAATCTTCAAGATTGGTGACTTGTTCCACACTGTCCAAGTGACAAAGTCTCAAGCATTATTGCAATGAAGTTGGCTTTGACTATCAAAAATCGATTTCCAAATAACTCAAACTTGAGAATATGCATTTCACAGATGTTGTAAGAAGGATACATAGATCATAGAAATATGTCTTACATCCCTTTCCTGCATTCCTATCCATTTCTATAACAGCTATTCTTGTTCCTACTTCTCACACTGCCTCAGGGCTAACTCAAAATCTTCTTGTTATTCACCTCCCCTTCATTCCCATCATGTACATCAAAAGTCCTCCAAAAGATTTTTGAGAAGCATGATCCACTCTGGAAGTCAGAGGAAAGGAAGACATTGAGCAGACAGAGTTTGCTTTATCATGAAGATAAGGAGACAATCTTGGGAGAATTTATTTGTTCATAATTTTAGTATCATGACATTTGTATGAATATTTCAATGATAATAATGATATGGTTCCCATTGTGTGCTCTCATCAGATCAGGAGATGTCTGTTTTTGTGATGACTTCAATTCACTGTCAAATCACAATTCTATCCAGGACCTCCTTGCTAGTAGGGACTGTTTGAGCACTCCCTAGGGTTTTCACCTTCAATCTCTCCAGATAAGGCCTCCTCACTCAATGGGAAGGCAATAAAACAAGGACAACAAATATGAAACACATATAACAAAGTAGTCCTTTTTTATTGATTTGATTTTAGAGAAATGAAATCTGATTTTGCATTATCTGATGCAGTAGTTTGGTAAAAGAACATAAATTTTAAATTTAGATAAATGAAGCAAAGTAATATACAGTTTTCCCGAGTGGTTTTATCATTTTGTATTTCTTTCTTTTTTTTTTTTAATTATTATTGTACTTTAAGTTCTAGGGTACATGTGCATAACGTGCAGGTTTGTTACATATGTATACTTGTGCCATGTTGCTATGCTGCACCCATCAATTCGTCAGCACCCATCAACTCGTCATTTACATCAGGTATAACTCCCAATGCAATCCCTCCCCCCTCCCCCCTCCCCATGATAGGCCCCGGTGTGTGATGTTCCCCTTCCCGAGTCCAAGTGATCTCATTGTTCAGTTCCCACCTATGAGTGAGAACATGCGGTGTTTGGTTTTCTGTTCTTGTGATAGTTTACTAAGAATGATGGTTTGCTGCTATAAAGACACATGCACACGTATGTTTATTGCGGCACTATTCACAATAGCAAAGACTTGAAATCAACCCAAATGTCCATCAGTGACAGACTGGATTAAGAAAATGTGGCACATATACACCATGGAATACTATGCAGCCATAAAAAGGGATGAGTTTGTGTCCTTTGTAGGGACATGGATGCAGCTGGAAACCATCATTCTTAGCAAACTATCACAAGATTATTTTGTATTTCTACCGAGTATATGTGTAATAAACGTAAATGTTCAAATCAATTGGAGAAAATGGATTTTTAAGTAAAGAATGATTAAATTTTGGTTATCAATGCATACTGAAAAAAATTATGATAGATATTGACTTTACCAAATAAAGCTTTGGAAGATTGCCAAATAAGTCTTTACCAGATACATCTTTGGTCAATTGCTTATGCCAAATATATCTTTGTAGAACTAAAGTGAATGTATGAGAAAAACACATGTATTAGAAGTCAACATAGGTGAAAATAAGAAAGGTAAATGATTACTTAAAAATATTGCAAATGCTTGCTTACAATGATTTAAAACAAGCCCATTAATAGGAACTGTTGAAGGCATAAATAACTTTAAAAGGTAAAGATGAATCAGATGGTCAGTTTTACTTAGAAAATATTTGCGATAGGTTGTCCTAATTAATTAACCAACAAACACTTATTGAAATAAAGTGAGTAGATGACAAGTAGACATTTATTGATATTTGACTTGTATCTTGTTCTGTAGGTTTAATTTTCACAATGCTACTGTTATAGAACCTATCAAAAGCTTCAAGTAATAGGGAATATAGTTTGAATCAGAATCTGTCTTTGAATACTGTGTGTTTTGGATCTATTTGACTTTCCACCATTATATGGGTAAGGCTGTTTCCTCACGTTACCTACCTGTCTTGTTTGATTGTATCTCCCACTATTGTGTTTCTCATTCCTTAGTATCTCTGGTTTATTTTTCTTATTAAAATATGCCAAAACTTTCCTTTTGCAGGTTTTTCATGTTACTTCTTTAACCTTCCATTTATATCTCACATTTCAACTCAAATTCTCCTTCCTTAGAGAAGCTTCATTGACAACACTAGTTACCAAAGAATGCTGTTTTCTTAATTGTATGCATCAGTGCCTGAAATCTATTGCTGAAATTTTTATTTTCTATCTTCTTACACTAAAATGTAAGCTCCCCGAAGCGATAAAATGACAATGCCTATATCCCTAGTACATAAAACACTGTCCTGCACTAAAGGTCTTTCTCATTCACTTTCTCATTCTCTCTCTCTCTCTCTCAATAGATTAGATAGATCGATCGATACTGAGATAGAGATATAGTGTGTATGTATCTATAACTGATGGATTGATTTTTTAGGTAATATTTCTTGTCAAGGAGTTGAAAATATAATTGTAAGGAAAGTTTAATTAATATATGATACAACTAACAATTAAAACAATGTATAGTATGTGGAACTCACTTCCTACTGAATTACTCAGAGGACAGAGTAACTCAGAGGACAGCGTTATGAGGGAATCTGAGGAATACAGATATCACTTCACATTTCTTCAGAGTTTTGCAGTTTAACATAGATTTTATTTCATTTGTGCCTCATAGGAGCAGTGTGAAATAAAGAGAATTGTCCTTTTTTTTTTTTTTTTTTTTTTTTTTTTTTGTCAAAGAAGTCAACTGACATCTCAATCCACAAATCCAGTGGTAAGACAAGGCTCCCTAAAGAAGGTAAACTTGCTAAAAATACTACCCTCTTTTATTTTTTTAGAAATTTAAAATTGCTACTCTTCATTGAGAAAAATCGAGCAAATGATAAGAGTTTTCAAATATGCTACTGTGAGTACATGTACGATGTTTGATGAAGTTAGCTTGCTGAAAGCATCATAGATCAAATCCCTAAAACAAGAAATATTTTGCGGCCTTACATGTGTAGGATTGAAGGATGTATGCATACTCTTTCAGTATACTCTAGAAATCGGTGAGCTACAGTGTGATGTCATACAGATATATTTGGCCACTGACCAAAAATAAAAGTGTGTTATAGAAGCATTCATCTTTAAACAATATACTTGCCGAACTGACTTCACATTGGAATAAGCCCATATTTTTATATTTCATATATGCAGGCAATCAATAAAAAATTCCTAAAGAATAGAGTCTTGTTCATGGTCCTCTACATGGGGCGTGGCCCAGTACACATTAAGTTGACCCACTGTATGATGTCCAGTCAGTATTATAAGGGCTTAAAGATTAAAAAAATATTATCAGATGTTTAATATGTAAAAGTTAATTGGTATATTCACAGTCTCTCAGTTATTCTTATTCTTTTTTGGGATCATCCTCTGTGCTTGATTTTTACCCAATATTTCAGAGCCATTTCTCCTAGTGATGAAAAACTGGAGATGAGGTTGCTTAGATACAGCAAATCCTTTATAGCCAGAGGGAAGCTGAAGGTCAAAGAGTGAATTAGATTGATGTCTTGTTCTTGTTTGAAAACAGAATTTATTTGTTTTGCTGACAGAGTAGGAAAATATAAACAGTCAAGAAAGGGAAGACACATTATTTTGCTATAAAGTGAATTCAAGAGGAAATAACAGGTATAAGGAAAAGCATAGTGAATATCATTATAGGAATAATCCATTAGAATGGAGAGACAATGAACTTAAACATTTGCTAATTCTTCTACTAAAATGGATCAAGTGATTGCTTCAACTGGGGAAAATTCCTAAACTAACCTAAATATAAATGAGTACTAGAGGACAGGGAGAATCACATCATGATACTGATTTAGAGGCACAGCCAGAAGTACAATAAAGCTAAGACCTGAGCTCTCTATATAAAACAACCCTTGTGTAACAAGTGAACAACCCAAGTATGTCTTTAAATTTATTTTTGTAACAATAGTTTCTGTCCTTATTTTCTAATAAAAATAAAATCATTTGATAAAAGACATACAATAATATCCAACATGAATAAAGTCCCAAGACTCAAAGGGAAACTATTTTTTCAATAACTGTATTCATTATATTTCTCCAAAAATCTTATTTAGCAAATAATATTGAGAAAAAAACAATTTTTGTGATATAACTCATAAGGCAAATGTCTGATATAAAACATAAAATGTCTTTTTGTTTTTAATTTTGCATTTATTTCTTATTTCATCCTGATAAAAATGAATGTGTACAGTTTCAATATGAGCAAATACATTTTTTTCATATATCCTTTAAAACTCTCTTATTCACTTTCAATCTTATAAAATATATTTGTTTACGATATATTTATAGAAAGTCTTCTTGAAAAATTATGAAACTTCTGAATTTGAGGAGATAGTGACCTAAATTACTTTAAAGGTAATCTTGATCATAATCGAATTCTACAGAAGGGCTCAAAGTTTCACTTTTGTAAAGTAATAAATTGCATGGCATTTAACAGGCCTACTCTAAATAAGCCACAGCCTTGAAAAGAAAATTGCTTTCGACACTGGTCCTCTTGCCAATGTACTGATTTCTATTATTAGCTAACGTCTTCTACTGGCCCCTGTCAGGGGTCACCTTAGGTCTAGCTGGAGGTGTATCCTCAGGGCCCTGAATGGATTCAGAATCAGCATGCAACATGCTTGTGGTAGCAGCATAAAACAGTCTACATGAGAGAATGGTCTGTGAGAGGCAAATCAATGTAAGTATAAATGAATGTAGATAGGATCACCAATCTCAAATGTGTTACAAGAAGAGAATGAACAAAGTGACATGGAGACTAAGAGAAGATAGGAGAAGAAGTAGAAAGCAAACATAGGGTGAGTATTATGGAATAGTCCTCCAGTAAAGTTCAGTAACTTTAAAATTATAATTACTATGGCTCTATCTGTTAATGTAGAAGGCTATTTAAATAAGCCAAAGTAGCATAAAGGAGGGCATTACTATGGACTAGTTATCTGTGTGTTTCCAGAAACCTAGATAAATTTGTAGGACATAAACTCAATTGTGTCCTAGAAACTCATTTTCTATGTTCCAGTCTTGTAAATTCTACCAGGTTCTAGAAATCCATAGTCTAAGAGGCAATAAACCTAATTATGAATATAATAAGACTTAGTCCCTTCCAGGAAAAAGATTTAAAAAAAGCTATTGAAGATTATTTCCTTATAAAATGTAAACATGACCTTAATCTAGACTCAAATACAATTTTTCCTAAGAATTTTAGGGATTAAGGTAGAATTTCTGTGGTAGTAACAGGAGCACAGCTGCTAAATTTATGCCACTAGAAGCAATGAAGATCACAGGAAAGATATAACCTGTCAACTTTGATTCATTTTGAGAAAACAGTACTCATGTAATGATGGTAATGGTATTTATCATATGTAAAATAAAACCATAATAAGCTTTTAAAATAGTTTTAAGATAAAAAAGAGTATTTTACAAACAATGAATTTGATCTCTTAAAATTTTTTATAGTTTTGTCATTAGTTTTATTAGAAGATTTTACATGTGTTCTTTCTGGGAAAAACAGTATTTAAAAAGTCCATTAACCTTTTCTAAATGTTTAATTTTTTCTTTTTCTTTCTTTCTTTCTTTCTTTTTTTTTTTTTTTTTTTTTGAGAAACAGTCTGTCTCTATCACCCCCAATTTTTATTTAACATGAGTTACCAAATTAGGATCACTGCATTCTATTATACTAGTTTAGAAAAATATATAGAAACTTTTTAATGTTCAGATATGCCAAGATATCACTGCCAAGATTTGTCTCTTTTTAGTCAATATTTAAAGTAATTATTTCCAGTTTTACATTTTAATGAATGTATACAGTCTTTAAAAACATTTGTAATGGTTTTAGTGGAAGCCATGTTTGTGTTGATTTTTATGTTTTTATTTTTCTTTCATTTTTTATTTTGAGACAGAGTCTTACTCTGTCACCCAGGCTAGAGTGCAGGGTCGCAATCTCAGCTCACTGCAACCTCCACCTCCCCAGTTCAAGCGTTTCCCTCCCTGAGCCTCCCAAGTAGCTGGGACTACAGGTATGCACTACCATCTCTGGCTAATTTTTGTATTTTTAGTAGAGACAAGGTTTCAGTATTTTGGCCAGGATGGTCTTGAACACTTGACCTCAGGAGATATGCCCACTTTGGCCTCCCAAAGTGCGGGGATTACAGGTGTGAGTCACCATGCCGGGCCTAATATTTATGCTTTTAAATGGTTTTTGGTTTCATTCTTTACAATAATGACTGCAGTTGGTTTGATAATTAACCTTCATAATGTTCAAACAGTTTATATTTCTGCACATCTTTTCTATTTAAATACTGACAAGTATTGTGGTCTTAGTCTCTTAGAGACAAAAGAATTATAATATATTTGTAAACTGTTAGGATAAAAGACATAAAAATAAAGTTTTAGAATGAAATGTAGATAACTGTATGAAAATGTAAAATCAATGAGACCTTATTATTGTAGGATAATAAATAGCTATTAAAATACAGAGATTTAACACTACATGAAAATTTAAACATCTTTATGAAAAAGCTATCATTAATACAATCAGTGAATAAATGACAGATTTTGGAAAAATAACATCTATCCGAATGATGTCTAATACCTATAATAAATACTAATGAAAATTAACAATACTACTTCAAGTAGATAAGAAAAAGCATATTGCTAATTGAAAAAAGAGACAAAGTTACTAATAGGTAAATTACAGATGAGAAATAAAAATGACCTTTAAGCATTTGGGAAAAAAAGGGTTCAGGTTCATTAGATTTTTTGCATGTAGTGGATGCAAGTATTAAAAATAATGTTTTTGATTTGTACCGGATTACCTGTAGGGATTTCCTACAAGTGGTTTTTAAAGTAAAGCAAGATACATTAAAACGTGTATACAAGTATTCTATTCTTAATGAACACATATATGCATATTATATCTATTTTTTATAATATAAATATTAAGACTTGAAGGTCAGAGTACATATCAGTGTTGGAGGAAGAGAATAAGGAAGAAGCAGAGAAAGTAAAAAGGAAAAATAGGCACCAAAAAAGACTTGGAGAATGGCAGATGGCCAAGGAGATACAGCTGGGAAGTGCCTCTTCCATGGAGAGGAACCCAAATATCCAGTAAACCTTCAAATTTTAAACAGATCTTTTGAGAGAAAACACTGGAAGTTGACACAGAGGTGACACAGACACCATGGTTGAAGAGTGAATAAATGGAACAGTCTGCTCAGAGTCACTAGACACCAGGACTGGCCCATATACCCTGAACAAACCCAAGGAAGGGATGGTGAAGGAACTCTGGGCCACTATATTCCCATAATGTACCTCTGAAATCCTAGCTATAGGAGATTCTACAACCCTCATAGATCTTTGGACCTGTAGGAGAGTTGCCTCTAGCACATGCTGAGGCACAGTTTGAACCCATGCAGAGCCCAGAAGGCTTTGTTGTGCTGTGTGGCTGCAGCAAAATGCAACCCTAGGTACCCATCCCACAAGTCTCCATTTCATACTGAGTGGCTAAGTTCCTGCTATCTGCCAGGCTGGGAGTGAACCACGCCTGGCCTGCTCACATGCCCAAGATAGGCCTCATCACCAACGCTGCATGATTAAGGTGCATCTGGTCCACATGCCCACTTGCTTGTCAATGCCTTCCCAGACCTCATTCCTGGCCACTCCTGCAAGAGGGCGTCCACAGCACAGCAACCACTGCCCAGCTTGAGTGTTTTGTTGACAGCCTGGGAGAAGTGCACCACCCTGCCCTCAAGTCACAGCCAGTGCTTGAAGTTTAGAGGCCAGAGTCCAGTCCCAACTCCCCAAGATTTGAATACGCCACTCAGGAACATTGAGCTGAGATTTGTGACCTAATCTCAAGTGAAGGAGGATCCTCCATAGTCAGAACGCAGAGAAGAGTGTGGTGTGGGTTCTTGGGAGTTGGACACCCCTCCCTTTGCAAGACCAGACCACAAAGTGTATGGTCTGATGGTGGTAGCTTCTTTTCCAGGGAGTGTCCTGGCACAGAATGCCTGGAGCAGCTCAACAATGTAGGAGCAGATGGCTCTGGGGAAGTCTAGTTGGTTGGGCTTGCTGCAAGGGTGAGTGTCTGTGGAAGATCTGCTGGGTCAGAGGAGTGTAAGCTAGGCAGACTCCATGGTTGCCTGCTGGGCTGAAAATCACAAGCTGCAGGCTCCATACTGGTGTTGCACCCATTGTGGCACTGCCCTGCCTGGAGATCCTCTACCCTTGAAATACTGCATCATCAGAGCGACTGCAGACATACCTTAAAACCTCCTCTGACTTTGGTAAGCACAGTGGACTGGTGGGTCTCTGGAGAGTTGTGTGTCCCTAGAGATGTAATCCTCAGTGTAGACCACTCCTAAGGGAAGGGGGAGTGCAGCCTGCCAAAGCACAACATGAGACAAAGAAAATGTGGCCACGGCATCAGTCACTTAAAGGAGCACCACCAAGTCCCAGAACCAGACTTGGAGAAAGAATTATGTCTTGCCTCCATCTCCATTCCCCAGTGCACTGTTGCAGATGCAGCAGTAGCTCTTCCCACAGGGGACCAGAAAGTGTGCACTGAAAGAAGTTGTTTCTCATGATTCTCCAGTGAAGACAAGCATGCACCAAGACCCCGCCTGCCAGCTCTTACTCTTAAGTCCGTCTACCGGATTGAAGTTTGAATCATACCATCATATAAAAATACATTGCTAAAACAAGCAACATCTATGAAAGCCACTTCAGGAATCTATCTCTAACCAAGGAACATATATAGAAACTTCACCCTCTGTAACTACCCAGAAATGAAGCCAATCAATCACATACACCACAGCCATACTTTCAAGGAGAATAAAAAATATAAAAGCCCTGTGATGGTTAATATTGAGTGTCAACTTGAATGTATAAAAGGATGCAAAATATTGTTCCTGGGTGTGTTTCAAGAGTGTTGTCAAAGGAGATTAACATTTGAGTCTGGACTAGGAGAGGCAGAACAACTCTCAATCTGGGTGGGCACCATCTAATCAGCTGCCAGCATGGCTAGGATAAAGCAGGCAGGAGAAGACAGAAGAGCAGAATTGCTGAGTCTCCTAGCTTTCATCTTTATCCCGTGCTGGATGCTTCCAGTTCTTCAGATTTTGGACTCTTGGACTTACACCAGTGGTTTTCCGGGGACTCTCAAGCCATCAGTCACAGACTGAAGGCTGCACTGTCAGCTTCCCTACTTTTGAGAATTTGGGACTTGGACTGGCTTCCCTGCTCCTCAGCTTGCAGATGGCCTATTATGGGACTTTACCTTGTGATCATGTGAGTCAATGATCTTTAATAAACTCCCATTCAAATGTACATCCATCCTACTACTTCAGTACCTATAATGAACTCTGACTAATACAAACTCCATCTAAATGAAGCAAATTCAAAAAAGAAGTATCAACTCCTGCAGAAAGCACAAGAACTCTGGCAATACAAAAAGCCAGAGTGTTTTGTGATCTCCAAAGCCTCTCACTAGCTCCCTAGAAAAGGATCCTAACCAGATGTGAATGTCTGAAATGAAAGACATAGAACTCAGAAGATGGGTGGCAAGGAAAGCCAATGAGACGTCAGATAAAATTGGAATCCAATACAAAGAAGCCAGAAAAACAGTCCAAATTTGGAAGACAACATAGCTATATAAAGAAAGAGCCAAACTGAACTTCTAGAACTGAAAAAAATCACTAAATAAATTTCAAAATATATTTGGGAGTCTTAAAAACAGACTAGGCCAAGCAGAAGGAAAAATTTCAAAGCTTGAAGACTTATTCTTCAAATTAACCCAGTTATGCAAAAGCAAAGAAAAAATATTTTTTAAAAAGACAAAGTCTTCAAGAAATATGGGATTATGTAAAGAAACCAATTCTACAACTTACTGGTATTCTCGAGAGAAAAGAAAAAATAACCTCCTTGGAAAACATATCCGAGGAAAAAATTCAAGAAAATATTCTCAATTTTGTTAGAGATGTTGACATTCATTTCAAGACACCAGAAATCCAGAGAACCCATTTTAAATACTATAAAGACAGCCATCCCAAGATACATAGTCATTAGACTATCCAAGGTTAACACAAAAGAAAAAAGAAATCTCAGACACAGCTAGAGAAAAGGGCAACACTATCCACAAAGGGAACCCCATCAGACTAACTGGACTTCTCAGAAGAAACCTTACAATCCAACAGAGATTAGAGGTCTATTTTTAGTACTGTAAAAGAAAAGACATTCCAGCAAAAACATTCCTATTCTTCAAAACTAAGCTTCATAAACGAAAGAGAATTTGAGTCTTTCTGAGTCAAGCAATCAGTAAGGGAATTTATCACCACCAGACTTGCCCTGCAGAAATGCTTAAGGGAGTTCTAAATGTAGCTGTGAAAGAACAATACACAAAAAGCAGAGTTAAGTACATAGTCCACAGATTCTGTAACACAGACTCTATAAAGCAACTACATAATTGAGACTGCAAAGAAACTAGCTAACAAAACTATGACAGGAACAAAATCTCACATATCAGTGTTAACCTTGAACATAAATGGCTTACATCCTTCACTTAAAATACATAGAGTGGTGAATTGGGATAAGAAGAAATTATCCATCTGCTGTCTTCAAGAGACCCATGTCACAAGTAATGACACTCATGGGTTCAAAGTAAAGGGATAGAGAAAGATTAATCATGCAAATGGAAAACAAAAAAAGAGCAGGAGTTTCTATTCTCATATCAGAGAAAACAGATCTTAAGCCAAAAACAGAAATAAGGACAAAAAATGTTATTGCATAATGACAAAGGGCTCAATTCAACAAGAATAATTAACTATCTTAAATAAATATGCACCCAACATTAATTGGAGCACCATGATTTATAAAGAATCACTATTAGACCTAAGAAAAGATGTAGACAGCCCCTCAGTAATAACTGGGGACTTCTACACCCCACTAACAGTGGTAGATAGATTATCGAGGCAGAAATCTGAACAAATAAATTCTGGACTTAAATTTGACACTTGACCAATTGGACCTAATAGACATCTATAGAACACTCTACCCAACAACCACAAAATATATATTTTCCTCATCTTCACATGGAACATACTCTAAGAGTGATCACATGCGCTGTCACAAAGCAAGTGTCAAGACATTTAAAAAAAAAATCAAATAATACCAAGCATCTTCCTGGACCACAGCAGAATAAAAATAAAAACCAATAGCAAGAGGAACTCTAAAACACAGACACACACACACACACACACACACACACACACACATACACACATACACACACACACAGAAACTAAACAAATTACTCTTGAATGACTTTCATTTGGGTAAACAATAAAATTAAGGTAGAAATAAAAAAAAATTGTTTAAACAAATGAAAACAGAGACACAATGAACAGAAACCTCTGGGATGCAACAATAGCAGTTTAAAGAGGAAAGATTATAGTGCTAAATACATCAAAAAGACAGAAACATATCAAATTAAAAACCTAACATTGCACCTAAAGAAATTAATAAAACAAGAAAAAAACTATATCCAAATATAGCATAAGAAAAGGAATAACAAAAATAAGAACAGCACTGAACAAAATTGAGACTCAAAAATCCATACAAAGGAACAACAAAATGAAAAGTTGGTTCTTTGAAAGTTTAAACAAAATTGATAGACTGATAGCAAGATTAACAAAAAAGAGAAGATGCAAATAATCACAATCAGCAATAAGAAAGGCAACATTAAATCCAGTCCCATAGAGATTCAAAAGATTCTCAGAGACTACTATAAACATTTCTATGTGCACGACTAGATAACCTAGGAGAAATGGATGCTTTCCTGGAAACACACAACCTCCCAAGTTTGAACCAGGAAGAACATGAAACACTGAACAGACCAACAATGAGTTACAGAATTGAATAAGTAATAGAAGCCCAGGACTAGATGAATTTATAGCTGAATTCTACCAGACATACAAAGAGGAGCTCATGCCAATCCTACTGAAACTATTCCAAAAAATCTAGGACGAGAGATTCTTCTCTAACTTACTCTACAAAACCTATACCATCCTGATACCGAAATATAGCAAATACATACACACAAGAGAAAACCCTAGTCCAATATATCTGATGAACATAGATGAAAACGTCCTCAACAAAGTACTTGCAAACCACATCCAGCAGCACATCAAAAAGATAATACAATATCAATGAACTTTATTCCTAGGATGCAAGGATTGTTCAATATATGCAAATCAATTAATGTGATTCACCACATAAAGATAATTAAAAATGAAAATAAAACATAAGATTATCTCAACAGATACAGGTAAAGTATTTGATAAAATCCATCATGCCTTCATAATTAAAACCCTCAATAGACTAGGCATTCAAAGAACATACCTAAAATAATAAGAACCATCTATTGACAAACCCAGTCTTCATTATACTAAATAGGTAAAAGTTGGAAGAATTCCCATAAGAACAAGAACAAAACAAGAATATTCACTTTCACCACTCTTATTCAATTAATACTGGAAGCCCTAGCTAGAATGATCAGCCAAGAGCAAGAAATAAAAGGCATCCAAATAGGAAAAGAAGAAGTTAAATTTTATTTCTTCACTGATGATAGGATTCTATACCTAGAAAACCCTAATGATTCTGACGAAGGATACCTAGAGTTGATTTAAAAATTTAGTAAAGTTTTAAGATAGGAAATCAATATACAAAAAACAGTAGTATTTCTATACAATGCAATGTTCAAACTGAGAACCAAATCAAGAACACAATCCCATTTACAAGAGCCACAGGAAAAAAAAAAAAAAAATGAAATACTTAGGAATACCTCTAACCAAGGAGGTGAAAGATCTCTTTCAGTAGAACTACAAAACACTGCTGAATGAAATCATAGATGACACAAACAAATGGAAAAATATGACATGCTTATGGATTGGAAGATTCAACATTATTAAAATGTCTTTACTGTCCAAAGCAATCTACAAATTCAATGCAGTTCCTTTCAAACTGCCAAAGTCATTTTTGCGCAGAATTAGAAAATTGATTCTAAAATTTATATTTAACTAAAAAAGAGCCTGAATAGCTAAAGCAATCTTAGGCTAAAAGAACAAAGACAGGGGCAACACAAAGGCTACAATAACCAAAATGGCATGGTATGGGTACAAAAATAGACACATAGACCAATGGAACAGAATAGGGAATCCAGAAATGAAGTCTCATTCCTACAACCAAGTGATCTTTAACATAATTGATAAAAATACAATAGGGAAAGGATACCCTGTTCAATTAATAGTGCTGGGAAAACTGGCTAACCATATTCAGAAGAATAAAATTAGACTCCTGTCTCTGACCATATGAAAAAATTAACTCAAGATCGATTAAAGACTTAAATATTAAACTTTGAACTATAAGAAACCTAGAGTTAGACCTAAGAAACTCTTCTGGACATTGGCCTAGGCAAAGAATTTATGACTAAATACTAAAATACAAAAACAACAAAAGCAAAAGTTGACAAGTGAGACCAAATTAAAGAGCTTCTGCACAGCACTTGCATGTTCTAGTGTAAATATGAAATAGCAAAGACATGGAATCAACACTGGTTTCCAACAATGGTGGATTGGATGAAGAAACTGTGATGCATATATACCATGGACTACTATGCAGCCAGAAGAAAGAATGAAATCCTTTCCCTTGCAGTAACATGATGGATGTGCCTGGATGCCATTATCCTAAGTGAATTAAGATGGAAACAGAAAACCAAATACCACATGTCCTCACTTATAAGTAGGAGCTAAACTTTGGGTACACAGGAGTAGAAGGATGGAAATAACAGACACTGGGGACTCCAAAATAGGGGGACGAAGGAGGGCAAGGTTTGAAAAGCTACTTATTGGGTACTATGTTTACTATTAAGATAATAAGTTCAATAGAAGCCCAAATCTCAGCATCATGCAACATATTCATGTAACAAATGTACACATGTATGCTTAATCTAAAATAAAAATTAAATAATCAAATAAAATGATTTCCATGAATAAAATGGTAGATATGATTATGTGTAAAATGCTTTACTATTTATTATGTGTTGAATAACTTAATAATATTTAATAAACACATGAATGAAAAATAGCTGTAACTGTGTCTTAGGATTTTGATAATTTTTTATTTCATTCCTAATAACTTTTATGCATTATTACATATGTAATAATGTATATAATTAATGATAAAAAAACATGGTATTGAAATAATTTCCATGTAGAAGGAGGATCATCATATTTAAGTGACCTCACTATTCAAGTTAAAATCATTTATCAAACAGATCAAAGTCATTTACCTGCTCTCCTCTTTATGGGTCTTAGGAACACATATGTCGCAGACAATAAAACATCACTTCCCCATTCCACTACCTTGGCCTTTATTTAACATATTTGGGTAGAACAGAAACTGTTGATAAGGTGAGTTTTATTTTATAGACAAGAGAGGAAGATGGATACTTTGTGTGGTCTGGGACTTAGAAACAGACTAAGATCCCTTTTTTTTCTTTCTTTCTTTCTTTTTTTTTTTCTAGCATATAATATTAACTTGCAAAACACTGAATACAAGCTTCACTATCATAAAGTCAAAACATTTAAGCAATATTCCAAAAAAGATTTGACAAAAACTAGCCACCAAAAGAACAAAAATTACACATCAACACAAAGCATAAAAAAATGTAAACTTTCAAATTAAACAGTCAAAAACATGTATCTGCGTGATCACTTCCATACCTCGCCTGCCTTCGTCTGAAGCACACTGCTGACAAAGGCTGGGTGGCCTGGGTGGCTGCACTGTCGTCCCCCAATCCAACATTGCTTTCATCTGGGAAAATCTGCCTGCTAGCCAATTAAGCCATGGGAGTGGACATTTACACGGAGGCTATGCACATCTCAGGGGATGCTCAAACAACAGTTCGTTCCTCACACGCACTGTTGGGTGCAAAGGGCACCTGGAGAGTGAGGGAGACTTGGGCGCGTTCCTGCGGAGCCTTGGCCATGCGGCCATCGCCCGCACCCTGTCCCCTGCCCGGCAGGGGACAGAATATTTGTACAGATTATGGTATAATTTGAATTATTTTCTAACCTACTTATCTCAATTTATATAGTTTATTTAAATGTCAAGGCAAAGAAATACATTGATCATGTTAAAGTCACGTGATGTGGTGGCGTAGTAATGACTTCCTGAGGAAACAGAGAAATTGGATGTTTTGTGATTTAGCTATGTGCGCTAAACTTGTTTTCCATGTTTTGAGAGCACATTAAACATTCACGTACAATGTGGGAACAGGCTGAGGAGTAACCAAAACGTCCCACCCAATACCACACTTTGAATCGCTGTGAACGCCATCCTATTGCCATTCAGAGAAAACAAGCAAGGCTGCGAAGCCAAGGGGTGCAGGCAGCTGCAGAGCTTGGGCCAGGGTAGCCCTGTTCTCATGGTCTGAGGCCACGTGGCTCCACCCAGGGGTGGCCTGGCTTTTTTATATTGCTTACTGCTGTGTTTAGCATCGGGATGTTGGATAGGGACTTCAGAACAATCTCTAGATTTGCCCTGTCAGGATGTTGTATACTGAGTTCGGAATAAGCCCGGCTCAACTGAGGCACAGTCTAGGAGGAGGCACTGTTTCCCGCCTTCAGTGCTGTCAATTGGTAAAAGAGGAGTTGGATGTCATGTGGGAAATTAGTGTCACTTCTACTTTTTCTTCTTTCTTTTCTTTTAAAGCTTATAAATACCTTATAATAGTTAATATTGCTATAAAATATGAATATCCAAATCTCTGTGCTCGTTAAAATAGATTTTTTTTCACTCAGAGAATGTTCAGGTTCGCCCTTAGTAATCCAAGCTGACAGAGACTCTTCCATTTTCTATTCATAGCTTTCTCAGTTGCCCAGAGAAGAGTTGACGATTTTATAGGTGACCATACACAAGAGTAAGAATTTAGTTCCTAGTCACTGATTTACTCGTTGAATACACATTTATGGAACTAGCATATTAATCACCGGGCAGATGATGAGACACAAGGAAAATCTTTAAGATATGTCACTGCTTCTTATCAATAATGTTCTAGTGAGTAACAAGAGTTAAGAACACCACTAATTATAGTATGGTAAATATAATTACAGCTCCAACAAGACATACACACATAGAGAACAATTTTTTCTGGTGGTTGAGGAAATCTTCATTGAGTTAAGATATTTTTTGATGAACAGGATTTTTCAATAACTAACAGAGGAAGAATGTCTATGACTTATTTTTAAAAACTATTTTCTTATCCGCCTTGCATATCTGACACTTTCATCTCCTATCTTCCTTGAATACAATAGAGAACCTGACATTTCTTTCCTTCCAAAGATCCTTAAAACATTTCCTACATTTAATCTGAATGTCTTTCTCAGTAATTTTTCTTATACAAGCAATTATGGCTACATTTTCTTAATATAATCATGAAAAGGTGAGCAACTGACAATTTAATTTGGAGAATATATATGAAACATATTCAATTAATTCAACTTGTTGTTAGGCTGCATATGTTCAGCTTTCAGCGAAGGTGAACAAATGATGATAAATGAGAAATTGAAAGAAAACAAACCAATAGTTGTTTTTAAAGAAACAATATTATTAAAGTGCATATGTATTTTACTGAATCAAAGCAACATAGACCTTTTCCTCACATTGGTAGTCAGTAAGGTATATAAAAACAACTTCGTAAAGAACAATTAATATAGGTTCATGAATCACTGTGAAGAGGGGATAACACACTTTATGTTGGCAATGATCTGCAAGGCGTTAAAAGTTAAAAAAGATGAAGAACAGTTGAATAGTTATTTGATCACAGTGTTTATTAAATTGCTTTTCCTGTATCTGGCAAGATTTACAGAAATGTCTTCAACAGAATAACTGTGTTGAAAGCCAAATGAAATGCATTATGAAATATGATTCTTCACTTGGTTTGCAGGTATAATCTCAGGTATAACTCAGACAAAGAGATAAATTCAATTTTAAGGTTTCATTTGTTACAGTTTGATGATTGTGATTAAAGATACATAAAAATTTTATCTTTGACATTTCATTTTTTCCTCACAAAAGTATTCTACTGCAATTTTCTTAGTTTTCTTTCCTTTTAACTGTGGTGTTACCTATAAATGCTGGATTTCTCTGTTTTAAGTGTAACAAACCTACAATTTCTGTAACACCGCTTCATCTTAACAACAAGAACCCATAAATATTTTAAAAATTCAAAATGTTTCATATAAAATATTAAATGATATACCTAATAAATGTCTAAGTAGTAATTATGATTATGCACATAATTATACCCGTAAGTTAAAAATATGTTACCTGAAGTAAATTATTACACATTTTATGTTGGAAGTGCTCATTTATCTTTGATCTCTTTTAACACATTGTACTATGTGGTAGTAAAATAAACTGCTTTACTGAAGAGTCATTTATCTTTGGTTTCATATTTTTACTGCACTAATATTCCAACCCTATAGGTAGTGAAATTTAACATTGAAACAATTTGATAATGCAGTCAATGAATCCAGTTTTTAAAAATGGGATCCGTTTTCTAAAATTGAGTATATAGATACTTCATGAATTATCTTATCATGCATCCTAAACCAAACCAACCTCTTCCCTTGATTGTCTTACAGTACATTATTATTATTTTATCCACCACAGCAACTAGCACATTTTTCAGAACCTAGTGGATATTCAGTCCTTGTCTATGGAATACATGCACGCATTCTAAATTTGGACAGTCATCATTCTCGGTGTTTTAAAACAAACACTTCCTGTATTGCATCATCTATTTTCTAAGCAGCCCTAGGAATTCATTGAAGGAGGGTATGGGTAAGTTGGGGGTGAAACTATAAAGATGTAGATCCTCCTCTCAAAACTTCTTCAGCGTGTCTTCATTGTTGTTTGTTTATTTGCTTGTTTTTTTTGTTTTAAAAGATCTAGATATAGTCGAATAAGAATTGTATACATGTGATGTTCCACAATGATTCTAACTTACATGGTACAAAATAATGAAATATTACATTCTAGCTGTTTGTGGAAAATCATGGATACCATGAAGGATCTAGATTTTCTCTCTCCTTTCCTCCGAAGATTTATTCACTCAGCAAAGAGTTACCTGCTGACTACTTAGTGCTAGACACTGTTTTAGACACTTGGGCTATAACAATGAAAAGAACAGGGCTTGAATTAGTGAAAAGTTTATTTTAATTAGCTGTACTGTAAAATAGGAAACTAACAAAAATAAACATATAACCTGTCAGATGGCAATGACTACTCTGAGAAAAATGAAGGAGAATAAGAAGTTCTAAATTATTATATATGACCAAATTTACCAACATATTATAGAAAGAAATGAGCTCATAATGTTTATCAGAGAATTCCATGAAAATCACTACATTTTTCCAGAAAGCCAGGCACTGATAAGGGAATAAACAAACAGATAACCGATTTTAATTTGATCTTCTCTTACAAGTGCAGCTATGATCTGTCATTGTATAGAATATAAAATTTAAAATTGTTTATATTTCATTAACGTTAGCATATAATGTTCTTACATTTTTTGTTTGTTTGTTTGTTTGTTTGAGATGGAGTCTCGTTCTGTTCACCTAGGCTGAAGTACAATGGCACGACCTCAGCTCACTGCCACCTCCATGTCCTGGGTTCAAGCGATTCTCCTGCTCCAGCCTCCCAAGTAGCTGGGACTACAGGCAGGTGCCACCACACCCGGCTAATTTTTGTATTTTGTTAGAGACGGGGTTACACCAAATTGACCCAGTTGGTTTCGAACTCCTGACCTCAGATGATCCGCCTGTGCCTCAGCCTCCAATAGTGCTGGGATTACAGGTGTGAGCCACCATGCCCAGCTAATGTTCTTACATTTAAATATCAGCCATCTATCAGATTCCCTTTTCCCTACTACAAACATTGTATGCTTTTCCATAGGCACAAGATTTTGTTTTCATTCAGGTTGGACTCAACAAGTATTATTTAGCAGTTCATTGCATTTACCCATTTATCCAATAGAGGAAGTATATAAGCTTCAAATGAATAAAGTGTAATAATTCTTATACTCACTATTTGCCCTTATATCATGTAAGTTCTCAACTGTACATCATGTTTGTATTCCCAAAACCTTACTGGGAGGGAAAACTCAGAAAAATAGAATAAATAGTATTATATATCTCATACATCTTCATTTTACAATATTCTAGGGGTACAGATCAGTATAAATAAGATACTTTGGTAAGTGCCCACCACATCATCTGTTTGTTATCCTAGAACCAGATTATACCATTCTTATTAAGAAAGAAAACTTGCTACTGTACCTTCTACCCAGTAACATATATATATGATACATATCATATATATGTAATATATTTGCTACTGGTTAGGAGTCACACTTGGAAAATCATACTTAATAATGTAGTACAATTAGGTATAAATTCATTTAGTATTTTTAAATTTTATGTATATTCATATTTATATGAGTCATCATTTAAAATCATGTCTACTGATCCTGATGGCATTAAAGGCATAAGAGGTACTGAGGATATTAATTTAATTTTGTTTACAGCTATGAACAGGTATTTTTAGTTCACTCAGATTTAATCCAGTAGTCTATTATTTGATTAACTATACAGCTATCAAATCATTCAGGACTCCCACTGTTTCAACAACGAGAGTGGAAAATATTTTTTCATTTATGTTTATATGTAGCTATTTGTAGTCTAAATTAATATTCTGGCAATTGATGGTGAAATTAAAATTATTTCTGTCAGATATGGTAATTTGATGACAGTGGATAAGCATGGGAGTAAGAGAAAGTTTTGAGAAAGAATGGACAGTTTTTGTTTACTTAATGATTACTCAAAACATGTTAAGTAAACATTCTCTGGAATGCTACAGAGAGTGGAATACAACATTGAAACAATTTAATAACGCAGTCAATGAATCCAGTTTTTAAAAATGGGATCCATTTTCTAAAACTGAGCATACAGACACTTCATGTTTTATTACGCATTCTAAACCAAACCAACTCCTTCCCTTGACTGTCTTACAATGCATAGGGTATCTCTACATTCTAGGAAAGGAATTAACAATCTGTTTGTATGCCACTTATAAAATCATGCTTAATAATGTAGTACAGTTAGGCATAAATTCACTTAGTATATTTAAATTTTGTAAAATGCTAACAAAAAGTGTTCTTGAAAAATATTTCTGAGAATATTTTCTAAAAAATGAACAAATTGTAATACCTAAGGGACAATATCTTTCTAGTGAATTGATTATCAGAGTATAATGTGGTATGTTCTGATTATGTTACATAATATTCTGATTAGCAGAACATTTTAAATAAGTGAATTTAGCAAAATATTTAGAGGTTAAGGACACTGTTTTACACTATGTTTTCGGACCCAAATGTAAGAAAGAACCCAATAAAAAGAGGCAGCCAGGTAATGCTGTTGTTTGTAAACTTAAACAGAAACTTGCATGTAATTTATGGTTCAAAGAAAAATAAAAATAGAAGTTATACTTTGTTTAGAATTTAATGACAGGGAAAAATTACACATAAAAAGGCAGACTGTTGAATACAGCAAAAGCTGAAATTATATATGAAATATAAATATAAACACACAAAATAAATGTGAATTATAATGAAATAAAAATATAACAGAGAGAAAAAAGGAAGTAGTACAGTAAAAAATAAAGGTGATTCTTTAAAAACTGTAATTAAATAGACAAATTTCCAGCCAGATTGATTACCAAGTAAAGAGAAAAAGAAGGAGATAGATCAAAAGACACAAGATGACGAATGAAAAGAGGGTCAGCACTTATAAATGTAGTAGAAATTTAAGCCATAAGAGCACAAGAAAATATTATCAACTGACTTTTGAATGTATAAAATAAAGACACTTAAAAAAACTGAACAAAAATAGTTTTAAAAGAAAAAAGAAAATCATCAAACATCTATCCTTCCAAAAGTATAGACTTCAAAAGTATAGTCCTGGATGGGTGAACATAAACCACACTTTAAGCAAGAGCTCTCAATTATAATTGCTTGCAATTTTCTAGGATGCCAGCCACACTCCTGAACCAGAGCTTGGAACCGGCTATTCCTTCTGGAACACCCTTTTATTTCCCTGTCTAAGCAAAGACATGGAATCAACCTAAATGCCCATCAGTGGTCTGCTGGATAAAGAAAATGTGGTATATAAACACCATGGAATACTATGCAGCCACAAAAAAGAACAAGATCTTGTTCTTTGCAGGGATGTGGATGTAGTTGGAGGCCATTATCCTTAGCAAACTAACACAAGAAGAGAAGACCAAACACTGCATGTTCTCACTCGTAGGTGGGAGCTAAATGATGAGAACACATGAACACATAGAGTGGGGGACAACACACACTGGGGCTTTTTGGAGGGTTGAGAGTTGGAGAAGGGAGAAGACAAAAAAAATAACTAATGGTTACTAGGTTTAATATTGGGGTGATGAAATAATCTATACAACAAACCACTATGATGCAAGTTTACTTATGTAACAAATCTGCACTTGTCCCCCTGAACATAAAAGTTAAAACTGAATGAAGCCTGTTAGAACCCCCCATTTAGTAGTCTAACATTTTCCCTAGTATTCCCAAACCCCTTTGCCTAGCCAACACTTTCCAAAGCGCTTTTCATCTTCTACTATCTTATAATTTATATATTTTTAGTGTATATTTTACACACTTCCTTAGAATATGAGTTCCTTCAGGTAAGGACTGTTGTTTGCTCCATGCTCCCCGTGTATTTCCAGAGCCTAGAACAGGGCCTGGAACAAAATAAGCAGCCGACACTATGCAATGAAATTTTTGGTGAGTACGAATACCTTTGATTCGAAACAAAACTCAATTTATTTGTGTGTGTGTGTGTGTGTGTGTGTGTGTATGTGTGTCTAAAGTCACCATAAGCACACTGTTTATAACCCTAGAATGACTGACGTGTTCACATTATGCCTTTTTTATTTTATTTCATCATATTGACAGATAAAGGATACTAATTCCTAAACTTTTTCAATAATGCAGATGCCTTCATAACATTTAAATTCCACTCATGGTAAAGATTTTTAGCAAAGAAAGAATAAATTGAACTTTGATCAATTACTTTAAAGTAGTTATAAAAGACCTATAGTGAATATCATACTTAAGTATTAGAAGCTTTCTCTTTAAAATAAAGAACAAGACAAATAATTGACAACGTGACTTCTTTTCAAATTGCACAGCATTAGGAATCCAAGCCATAAAAGAAAATAAGGCATGTAGATCGTAAAGAAAATGTAAAACGTTATTTACAGACAATACTGTTGTCTGCATAAAGATTATAAGAGAAAGCTAAAAACTATTACAGTCCAAAAGAGATATCAGTAAGCTTGGTGGAAACAAAACAAAACAAGTACCAGTTGTCAGTGACTTTTCAACAACCAATTAGGAAAAGATATATATACATTAAATCTTAACACTGAAAAGCAACAAAAATGCGGAAACGGTGCTTCTTATATGCCAGATTCTGGTTGAAATGTTTTACAGGTTTAACTCACTTAATCTTCCCAATGATCCTATGAGGTAGAGGCCATATTTTTCTTAATTTTAATAGATGCAGAAACTGAAGAACAGAGAGCAATTGACTTGCCTAAGGTAAAAGTTAAAAGGTAGTAGATGTAGAATTCACTCACAACAATCTAGATCCAGAGTATTTCTTGTGCCCCTGATTATATGCCAATTCTCTAGACTCTATCACTAACTCTACTAAATGATCAAGAACTTTAAACAAAAAATATTTAAATTAGTACATGAACAGGAAATGTACAAGTCATAAACATAGCAATATTTCTCAAAGATAATGTTTAATTGTGGTGTCATTACAACCAAAATACTAAAAATATGTGCAAGCCAATCTCAAATATGTGGTGGAGAACACCCAATATTAATTTGAAGAGGATAAAAGAGCAAGGCATCTCCCTTCCTGACAGAAAGACTTCTTGCAACTGCAACATTCATACTGTGAAATGCTATCATACTGGATCTAGCACAGAAACAGTCCAAGCCACCACAAATGAATGAAAAATGAGTCCAGAAAAACACAGATCCATATGTGAAAATTTGTTTTATAACAGAAATTGCAAAAACAAAGCAGAGGTTAAATTTTAAAAACTATAAAATATTTCAGACAATTAATTATTTAAGTGGAAAAAAGTAAAGTTTACTCTTTCATTATCCTGCCCAGTACACAAAAATCGATTCCAAGTGGACTTAAAAACATAATGCAAAAGCAAAACTTTAACATAATTACCAAAAATATAAGTCATCATCTTTATGGTATTTAAATAAAAAAGACTTCTTTAAAAAGACACAAATAAAGCAAAACCCATAAAGAGAAAAACTGATACTCTTGATGATGTTCAAATTTAAAACTCATGTGAAATAGCACCAAAAGCAAGGTGAAAAGGAAGCTTCACAGAGGTACTAGAAAATTCTGCTATGTTTAACTAGCAAATTATTATTATCCAGAATAAAGAAGAAAGTAATACGTCACTAAGAAAGTGACACACAACCCTATAGAAAAATGGGAAAAAATACAAATTGGCAATTCACAAAAGAGAAAACCCAACTGAATACTAAATATAAGAGAATGTTGAACAAGTCATACTATAAAAGCAATACAAATTAAATTGCCAATAAAATTATTTTATTCCCATCATACTGGAAACAATTAAAAATTCTGAATACCACGTGGTGGTGAAAATGTGACTGCATGAGTATATAGCAATTTGGACAGCAAACTGACAGCATGTGAGATAGTAGAAGATATTCACATGACCCAGAAATTCCACTATTCTAGAAAATGCTCTTGTGTGTATATATATGTAATAAAATCCATGTAAGAATGTATACTGCAACATTTTAAAATTCAATTAAAGAGTAGAAAAGCTGTAAATGTCTCAAAACAAAGAACTTGAAAAATAGATTGTAAATAAATGTATACAGTGGAAATCAGTAAACTGATAAATCACAAAAACGCAAGTTGGAGTCACAACATCAAGTTACAGTACACGTGTTCAGTATATCATTTTACAAATTGACAAAATAAATATTGCTATAGTTTTATGGCCATAAGCATATAAAGGAAATATACACGTGACTTTCTAGATAGGTATTATTTCTTATATCTACAAATAGAAAATGGGCTTGGGCAGAGAGGATGATAGCTACAACTGCTTGTATAATTATTCCCTTTAAAAATTAAAATGATCTGACTCACAAACTTAAGAGCTGGTGGAAATTCAGCACATCTTTTTTCTCTTTTTCTCTCCCTGATTTAGTAATCATAAAAGCATGGAGGTGTTGTCACTCTCTTTCTGAGTCCCTCAGTGAGCAGAACATGGAGAAAAATACCCTAACTGACCCGGTAGTGGAAGATTTCAGTTAAATTACCTTCAAGAAAAGAGACCTTAAACTGTTTTAAGGCACTAATATTTAGGTGGTTTCATTGTTACAGGATAACCTAGCATATCCTGACTGATATTAGAATTCCTGCCATGAATCCTAAAATATATGATATAGTCTTAGTGATCATTGGGAGAGTGGCAAAGCAACTATTACTAAAGCTGAAAACATGGTGATACATCTTCTGCAGTGACAGGATATTTGATAAGACTTTCACCAGCAAAAATATGGAAGGTATATAACATTCCTAATAAAATTGTAGTTCCAAGAGAAGGATGGCCAGATTTAGCAAATAAAATTGCAAGGCATTCAGTTAAATTTGAATTTCAGATATACAACAGATATTATTGTCTAGAAAAATTTTCGTGTGATATTATACCAAATGATTATACATATTTGTACTAAAGAAAAACAGTGCTGTTTACTGAAATTCAAATTTAACTGGTTTTCTGTGTTTTACCTGTCAGTCTCATCAAGAGACATTGTGAAATAGAAAAGTAGCAATATTTCTTGGTTACTATAAAATTTATTTAACAAGGTTTTATAAGGAAACATAAAGTCAGAGAAGAAGGTGGCAAAACACTAGTCATTTTAAAAACTAGGCGGGGAAATTTGGAAGTAGACGTGATCAGATTTCATAGACGATTGTAGGGTGAGAGGAGTATAGAGGAAGCCAATATAACACATCAAGGTTTATGGTTTGAAAAATGGAAAGTTGGAATATCAATTACCTGAAAAGAAGAAAATAGTGCACATTTGTAATTTGAGTCGCTTATTAGCATCCAACTAAAGATATCAAATATCTTTGGTAAATATCTACGTCTTTGAATTCAGGAGAGAGATTCAAACTGAAGACATAAATGTGGACATTGACAGCATATAGATGACGGTATACTAAGTTTATAAAGATAAAATAATAATAAAAGCTAATATTAACCTCTTTTGTATGAGTCCTTGATGTAATTTTTTTATGTGTTAACTCATTGAGTCCCCACAATAGGTTGATGTAATTGGTTCTACTGTAATTACACTCTTTAAAAAGGGATATTTTACTAAAAAGAAGGACTCAGTTTATACTTACCCTGAATTTGCAGCCATTGGTCTCACCTCTAAGATAATTTTTAGTAATTGCCTAGTCAGTGAACCTTGCCATAGTCCTTAGTTATGTAATTTTATTGTTTTTAAGAATTCCTTTCATTACCCATAACACTTTAATAACATATTTTTAAAATTTTGACTTTAACACCTATATTATAGTGAATATTTAAAGAACTTCCTCCAAGTTTAGGGTACAGAAATGGGTAAATTATCTCTACGCCTTCATATTTCACCATTAAGATGATGGTAAATTAGCAGCCCAAGAGATCATGTTCCTGAAAGTACAGAGGAAAAAATAGAACCCAGCGACCCAACACAACTAAGGAGCAGATTTGAGACGTTATCGTACTTGGTATTTCTGAAGAAATACCAAGTAATTTCTGAAGAAGCACTGGGATGGAAGGGAGTTGAGATCATTAATTAATTAATTAATTAATTGCCATTAATTAATTAATTGCCATTAATTAATTAATTAATTGCCATCTATATACCTTTTATCAGGTTATTCTATTTGTTCAGCCTACCCCAAGATCTCTTTTGTACTTTACAAACCTAAACTTCAATTCTTCTTAGTTGAAGACTCACTTCAACCTACCACATCCTTAGTTTTCTGCACTTACTTGTTATTTCTTAAAAAGTATACATTATAATATTATACAATATACATCTGGAATTATACATTTATGTACTATAGTCACAGAAATTGGACTTGCCATTAAGCCCTCCTTTTTACATATATTCCTGTTGTTGTCTCACTGCTAAGTAATATTACTGGATGGCAAAATAAACCAAAAAACACAAATTGATATTAATGAAAAATATCAATATTAAATATTAGCTTAATAAATAACACAAGTGTATATTGAAATAGATGGGCATGTTAGGCTGGGCAACTTTTTGTGGGCACAATCATATAATTTCAAATTCAAATTCCATTATATAACAGGATGCTCTATCGGTACAATATCTCCTTGTTTACATGAAGAAATTAAGTATATTGATATTCATAGAACCCCAACTTTTAAATGTATTGGACATTAATTATTTTAGGTGTCTCTCAACTCTCCCAATAGTGCTCAAATATATAGTTATGCTATATGTTAATAATTAAATAACTTTGGAAACTTACAACTTCAAAAAAATGTTTGCAGTTGTGAAAAGCTTCTGCAGTAGAGAAGGGAATGTGAATGGTATCAGTCTTAGATAACAAGAAAACCACTTCACTTTGTATCAGCTCTACTCATTTGCCATCCAAATATGATAGAAGATGGAGCTCATTCGTAACAAATGTTTCCAGATATCATGCATTCCTTAAAGGAGATGATACTGATTGCCCTCTCAACTTTCACTCACTTTCCCATTACAATTAGCAGCAGTTTCTTTTAATTATCCCTGCCCTTCTTAGAGCAGTCTCAGATATATAAAAATTAATTACCTGGAACTCACATCTTTATAATTTTAACCTTTTCATGCTTCACTTATTTACTGTGACATTTATTTAAAACACTTATCAGGTGACTGCACATGGTAGACATCTGGTTTACCAGAAAAGGCAGGAGAAAAAACAAATGTAGGACATTAAGCTTGCTATGGTGCTTTGAGACTTTCCTAGAAATCGTTAGCTTGTCAAAACTTGTTTTGGTATGGCAGAAAGACATATCCCATTAAAATGATATTAATGCAAGATCACTGTTGTCATTAAACCATCATATCACATATTATACATTTATCGCTGAAAATGGATTCAAACTTTTTATTCCTCTATCTTTTAATTATTAGAAGAAACTTTGTGATTATAGTCAGATAACTTAAAATAATAAAATCAATGTCACTACAAGGTCAAAGGATTTAGTAAAACCCTACTACTCATTTCCTTTTAAGTACTTAACGCATTTTAGAAATGAAGACTGCCTATTCATATGGCTTCTATGATTTTGTTAAACATTAATTAGCAAAATTTCTAGTTTTCTTTTTTTTCTTCTAGAGCAGTTCAGTGGAATGAAAGACCTTTTTTTATCCTGTGCCTCTAACCACAACTGGGTGTCTCTATCTTAAAAGATATTTATCAAGTCTCTGCTTTGTATTTCCTTCTCTACACCATTCTTACAGTCCTCAGCAAGCCCTGATCACATGATCACACGATCACACATTTTGGCCCTTTATTGTTAGCCTTCTTTCTTTCATTGCTACATGTTAGAATAAATGGTGTAAGATAATGCTTTTATCTATTCGACTACTTTCTCTTTAGCTCCTGACCCACTGTCTTTGTTTCAGAATAATTATCAGTGCCTACATATAACCTTCATATATATGAGGCCTTCGTTCTTTTTGTTCTTTCCATTTCAATTTTCTGTACATTTGTATTCTCTAAAGTCCTCAGCTCTGTCAGTTGTTCTCTTTTCTCTCTCCAGTGGACACTGTCTGCTTTTCATAGATGTTCCTACTCAAAAGAGATCTTGAAAGCCAGTATTTCACATTAAATAATTGTTCTATTTCTTGACTTTTGCTGGCCTATAAATATAACACATATAAAAGTAGCCATTGCAGGCACAGTAAATTATTTGTCTATGATATCACATTGTTTGCCCCAGTATCTTAACACAACCCACAAACTTACATAATTTTTTAATTTTAATTTTTTTTTTTATTATACTTTAAGTTCTAGGGTACATGTGCATAACGTGCAGGTTTGTTACATATGTATACTTGTGCCATGTTGGTGTGCTGCACCCATCAACTCGTCAGCACCCATCAACTCCTCATTTACATCAGGTATAACTCCCGATGCAATCCCTCCCCCCTCCCCCCTCCCCATGATAGGCCCCGGTGTGTGATGTTCCCCTTCCCAAGTCCAAGTGATCTCATTGTTCAGTTCCCACCTATGAGTGAGAACATGCGTTGTTTGGTTTTCTGTTCTTGTGATAGTTTGCTAAGAATGATGGTTTCCAGCTGCATCCATGTCCCTACAAAGGACACAAACTCATCCTTTTTGATGGCTGCATAGTATTCCATGGTGTATATGTGCCACATTTTCTTAATCCAGTCTGCCACTGATGGACATTTGGGTTGATTCCTTTGCTTAAATAAAGGGAGTTTGTTTTCTAACTTATATACATGTATATGTATATATACACACAAATATATATGTATACACATATATACTCATAAATTATTGAAAGTTTCATGGAAATTTTTTACTTTGCCAATTTGCCCCAAAACTTGATTTGAAATTAATTATATGAAGGAATACAGCCTTGTCTTTAATTAGCTAGAAAAGTTCTCAGCCCACTTAAATAAACTGTTCCGAACTTGGGGGGGGGGTAAATTTAAATATCTTATCTTAGCAACAAACTTATAACCCTTAAAAACATTTGCTATGGCATCTATATATTACATTTCCCTTGATGTGAAAAATAAGAAAATGAACATTTCAGAAAAGCCTACAATTAAAGAATACCACCTGGAATCATGTCTAAAAATGTATAAAAGTAAAATAGAAAAGATTTGTGGATATGACAACAATTCGGCTAGCTTTCCAAAATTATTTTTTGCTTTTGTTTTTTGCAAAGCTTAATTAAAGGAATATATGAACATTGAGTCTATTAACCTTCTCTCTTAAAAATTCAAAGCACTATTTTAAAGTAAATTATCTTAGGAATATTCTCTGAGAATGAACTTCATGTGGTAAATACCAGCATCATTACTAAATGTGTTTAGGGTATACAATGGAAGTACAGTCTGCTGCTAGGAAAAAAAAAAAAAAATGACCTTTTGTTTTACAATTTATTTTATAATTTATTTAGTGTAGCATTTTAAAATCATATTTAGATATAACAGGTGCCAAGAGAGCTCTGTACTAGGAAAGATAATTTTAGTATTACCATCTATAAAAGAGACTAATAAATATGAAATGAATATATTATAATTAAACTGTAACTCTTGCCCATGCCAGCCCAACATAACTATTATAAAATTGCACATAACTATCAGGCTCTTAATTTAAGTTAACATTGCAGGCATTACAAAAAATAAAATATTGAGTAACTCATCAAAACTATTTTCTTATGAAGGTAATAAAAGCTACAATACCTGCCCATGCCAATTCTTTAAAGGTGTTTGAAGCAAAGTTCTTAAATAACTTTAATTTCTGGAGCCAGACATATGGTTGACTGTGCTCTTTGACATTTACTACTACAAACTGTTGCTAAGTCCAAACTTCAAGACCTGCATTTATTATTTTTAAAACAAATTACCTAATTAGTTATATTTGATTACAGCAGTGGTTCTCAGTTTGTTTTTTCTGTTGGTGGTGGGTTTTTTTTGTTTGTTTGTTTGTTTGTTTGTTTGTTTGTTTTGAGACGGAGTCTCGCTCTGTCGCCCAGGCTGGAGTGAAGTTTTAACATCACCTGGAAACCTGCAAATTCTCAGCTTTCACTCCAGGTCTACTGAATCAGAAACGCTAGGGATAAGCCCCAACACACACTGTTTTAGTAAGATCTACAAGTGATTTCAATGCAGATTAAGTCTGAAAACACTGGAAAAGAGAAGAGAAAAAGAGAGAGAGAGAGAGAGAGAAGAGAGATGGAGATAAGTTCCCAGACCATACGCTGTACTAGAAATAGAGTGTTAGAACTTTACAACAGGCTCAAAATTTAGAGATGAATTGTAACTGACATTTGAACACAAAGGAAAGGAGCCCACTAGTTCAGAGAGCATCTCTGATTATAAACAACTTTATTTCCTGCTTAGGTATTATTCAAAGGTATGTTCGATAGCATAATGCTTCTCTACAACCAAGTAAAGCTCAAACAAATTTAAGATGTCTTTTTTTAAATGTTGTATGTTCATGAGATTTAAACTAATAGAGGCTTAGCTCAATTGGTAATTAAGGTGATGACTCTGCACTGGAGGTGGAAATAAATATTTTATTAGACCTGTGATGAATTCTAGATAATTTTGACACTACTAAAATGATTTTGAAAGTCTGGATGATTTTTGACCAAAGATAGACCCAAATACATATATTGCGATTAAAAGTATTGCTAGGATTTAGAAATTTTAACAAGTTACATCATGTTTAAATTCATGATTTCTGTGGGTAATTGGTGGTCAGTGCTTTGTGGGGCAGAATGTTAAAGAGATTTCTATATAAGATTATGAGTAAAACTTTGTGACAATTTGAAAAAATAGTTGAAAAGAAGAATTCAGTAGGTAAAGTTTAAAAAGTAGACCTCACTATGAAAATAAAGTAGGAATATATAGAAAATTTAGATATTACAAGTTGAATGTGTGCAGACTTCCCAAGATCTATGAATGCTATAAAGGACCACTATGGTGGATAGTGTAGAGAAACTAAGTCAGTATTTATGCAGTCTTTTAGAATACCACAGCTCCATTCCATTACTATCTGAGGATATTTTAGCAAACCTGGACTCTGCAGTATCCTTGTTTTGTTTGAAGACGAATAGTAGAAGGAGCATTTGTCACTCTTATTTCACCTTCAATTTTTCATTATTTCCCATACACGCTTCTGTTACAATTCTTGGGAAATAATTAAACTAAACTTACAATCTTTTATATGGGTAATTTAACTATATTTACTAGTGTTTAAATGATTCAACCACTGCTAGGCTGTGTAGAAAATACAAGTACTGGTAGTTGTGTGAAAGTTAGCTCAGTTTAAGTAAGAGGTGGCCTGAAAAGTCAAGTCTCACTAGAAACTGAGATTGTAAAACTATTCTCTGGGAACTGACTCGATAGATAGATAGAGATATAGATGTTTCTCAATAACAATAATAAAGACAGAATTATTTCTTTATATATTTCTTACAATAAGCAAAATATTGACTAACAAAAACACAAGAAAGGAAAAATGCTAACAAAAAAGTGTCCTAAATACACTATATACTAAGTGTAATACCAAAATAAAAATTAGACAGCATTTTCTGTGAGATAAAATAGATCAAGTAATGGAGCCTTGCTTGATGATTCATACACCAGGAGAGCTGGAAGGATGCACAGATTCAGTAAAAACATGCCAAAATTAACATTAGAAGATATGATTTTATTTACTTATTTATTTTTTGGAGATAGGGTCTCACTCTGTCACCTGGGCTGGGGTGCATTGGCACAACCATAGTTTACTGGAGCCTCAAGTTCTTGGGCTCAAGCCTCTGTCTAAGCCTCCTGAGTAACTAAGACTACAGGTGCATGCCACTATGCCCAAATAATTTTTTTAAAAAATTTAATAGAAACGGGGTCTCACTAAGTTGCTCAGACTGGTCTTGAACTCCTAGCCTCAACCCATTCTTTCATCTCGGCCTCCCAAAGTGCTGGAATTACAGTCATGAGCCATGGCACCCAGCCTAATAAATGATTTTCAATAAATTATATTTAACAAAATGGATTAGAATTAACCAAAAAAATAAAACTAGAAATTCAAAGCTTTAAGGAGTGGATGTAGGTATGTATCTGTGCATGGATGTCTGTTAATTTTGTTTCTTTTTAGATCAGAAAAACAAATTTGAAAAGATTCTTTGAAAGTAGCTGCCTTCTTATTGGAATTGTATTTCCAAATAGCAGAGTCTAGTTCTTCAAAATTGTCAGAACCTGTTATTTATACTCCATTTATTCTTATGATTGGGCAATGTGTGGCACATTTAAGGATTATTTTCCAGTATATCATACATATATTAACAATGTGATACTTTAAGGATCGAAGGAGGATTGAAAATTTTATCTGAGGAATTCATTAGCCTATCACAGAGGTAGCTCTTTGATACCTAAGTCATTCGCCTTTAATAGAATGTAACATAAAGGTTGAAGTTTTCATAGAATAAGTAATACTGTGAATTTTCAGATAGAGTGTAAACTCCTCTGGGTTGACTGGCTTTTCTGTCCTTACAGAGCTGCCCATTGTGGTCAAATTGACCACAATAAGAAGCTGATGATGCAAAGTTATGCCAAGCATAGCAACTGCAGCAGGCCTTCCTCATTCCAATGTAAACATTCATTATATGAAGCATTATCTAAGACCCTTTTGCCTTGAAAGAGAGAGTAAAAAATTAATCAGCAGTAGAGTCTCTAAAATATTCATTTCCCTGGTTCATGGAGTCATAAAATCTTCTTTATCATCTCAGCATTTTAGTCTAGTCCAAAAGTCCAAAGACTAAATAAAGTAATTGATACATGGCATCTGTGAAAATAATACAAGTAAAATATGGCTTTATGTTGACTACAAAAATTTCATATGAAAGAAATTGTTTCCAAGAAACTTTACTCAATAAAATTTAAACCATAAATATTTGTAACCAATTTTATTCAATAAATACTGAGAACCTACCAGTTGCCTGGCCTTGTTATACTTGTTTGAAATTCATTCGAGAAGTAAACCATCTAATGCTTTATGACATTGGTCTAGGCAAAGGATATTTGGATAAAAACTTAAAAGGAAAGCAAATTTAAAAGCATCTTCATAGCAAAAAAAATAAAAAATAAAAAAATAATAGTCAACACAGTGAAGAGACAACCTAAGAACAGGAAAAAATATTTCCAAATTATGTATCAGATAAGAGATTAATATCCAAAATATATAAGGAACTCAAACAACTCAATAGCAAGAAAACAAATAACCTGATTAAACAATGGGCAAAAAAACCTGAATAGATATTTCTCAAAAGAAGACATAAAAATAGCCAACAGATATGTGAAAAATATATTTGACATTACTAATCTTCTGGGAAATGAAAATAAAAACCACAATATCATCTTACCCCAATTCGAATATTATCAAATAGACAAAAAATAACAAAAAAATGGTGGGGATGTGAGAAAAGGGAAACTCTAATACACTGTTTGTGGGAATATAAATTAATACAGTGTTTATGGAAAACAATATGGAGGTTCCTCTAAAAATTAACAATAGAAGTACCATATGATACAGTAATTCTACTACTGAGTACACATCCAAAGGAAGTGAAATCAGTATGTCTTAGAGATATCCACTTCCATGTTTATTGCAGCACTATTCACAATAACCAACGTATGAATCAACCTAAATGTTCATCAAATGATAAATGAATAAAGAAAATATGGTATATATACACAATGGAATACCATTCAGCCATAAAAAAATTCCTGTTATTCAAGGCAACATAAAAGAACCTGGAATGAAATACGCCAGGCACAGAAAGACAAATACCACATGATCTCACTCACATGGAATTTAAAAGAGTTGATCTCATAGTAGAGAGTATAATAGAAGTTGCTGGAGACTGAGAAGCAGAGTGAGAAGGAAAGATGGGGAGAGACTAGTCAAAAAATTCAAAGTTACATTTGCACAGGATGAATAAGTTCTGGTGCTTTATTGCACATTAGAGTGACTATGGTAAAAAGTATTGTATGTTTCAAAATACTTAGAAGAAAGAATTTTGAATGTTTTTATAACAAACAAATGATAACTGTATGAGATGATGGATATGCTGTATACTCTGAAATGATTATTACATAATGTATAGATGTAGTAAACATCACACTCTACTCCATAAATATGCATAATTATTATGTGTCAAAAACAAAAATTTTTAAAGTTAACCTCTCTCTAATGAAAGTATCTTTTGGCTCTTACATACATGATTTATTTTTCCATTTTGCCAAAAGTCAAGTTCTACATACTAAAACAAAGAATTTATTGTATGCTTTCAAAACAATATATTTTAATAATATCTATAGATTCATCAAGCAATGACATAATAAACACAATAAAAGCTTGAGTAATTTAACCACTTTACAATAGAAATTGTAAGTTTTTTTGCTTTTGTTTTGTACATTCAATCCTCTGAAAAACATGACTCTTCCTTTTTTTTTTTTTTTTGAAAGAAGTCTTGCTCTATTGCTCAGGCTGAAGTGCAGTAACATGATCTCAGCTCACTGCAAACTCCACCTCCTGAATTCAAGCAATTCTTCCTGCCTCAGCCTACAGAGTAGCTTGGATTACAAGCACCACCACCTCGCCAGGCTAATTTTTGGATTTTTTAGTAGAGACGGGGTTTTGCCACGTTGGCCAAGCTGGTGTTGAACTCCTGACCTCAGGTGATTACAGTGTGAGCCACTGTGCCTGGTCAATATTTTAAATGTCAATGACTATCATTATATTTTCTCATTCTCTTTTGCTGTACTTATTAAATGGTCTATTATCCTAGACAATAGGTGAAAAGATGAAAAACAAATCAATAGCATAAGATCTGAAACTGATCAATGCTATACATTAAATATATGATTTGATTTGCTTAAGACCTCTAGTATTTCTATCCTTTTTTTAATTTTTAGAGTTTCAAAATTTCATTATAATTTTGGTTAAATTTACTGACTTCTCAAAACGTTTCAAGTTTAATGAACTATATACCCATCAGTGTATTAAGCAGAAAAACAGCTTAGAAAATTGTCACCAAAACATGAACTTGGCATCTGAAAACAATAATTAGGCTTCTCTCTGGCCATTAATCAGGGTTTTTAATGACACCAAAATTTTACTATTTTGTTTATTTGCTTGTTTTATAGTACATGAAGATAGAAATATCGAAGTTTCTGTAAGATGTAGAACATTTCTTTAAAAATGTGTTTAAATTTTTTTTTTTTTTTTTCTGCAAAACTGAATTCCAGCACCTAATTTCTCTGTCTGTTACTTTCGTGGGCCAGGAGTCCTGCCTAGAAGAATACTGATGTCTGTCTCATCAGAGGTCTTTGATAATGTCAGGAATCCAATATATCCTATGGATGTCTTTTTACCTTTTTAAAACAAATTTCATTTTTGCCTATTTTTGTTGTTCTAAGGCTCTTTATGACAGAACTATTTAAAGTACTGAGGACAAGACAGGATGTTTATATATACTTCCTGTTGTTTAAATATTCATGCAATTCTGACAAGATTAATACACTAATTTCTCCGTCATTAGTTTCATTAACAGATATTAATTATATCTGAATCTAAATGCCAAATGAATAGAAAGTTAGGATTCAATTCTATTTAAGATAATCGAGGTTATTCTTACAATCATGGTTGGGGTGGCATAAATGTCATCTATTTTGGTTAGAGATGGACTCTGGATGCTAGATAATACACTTGGGATTAAAACACTTGTCCTAGAACTCATCATTATAGGAACTTCACATAATCGCAGAAACTGAATATTTATAATAACCTTTTGGAATACTTGATAACGATGATGATGAGAAAGACAGAGAGAAAGACCAGGCATGGTGGCTCATGCCTGTGATCCCAGCACTTTGGGAGGCTGAGGCAGGTGGATCACAAGATCAGGAGTTTAGGACCAACCTGAGCAACATAGTAAAAACCCATCTCTACTAAAAGTACAAAAATTAGCCAGGTGTGGTGGAGTGTCTGTAGTCCCAGCTACTTGGGAGGCTGTGGCAGGAGAACCATTTGAACCCAGGAGGCAGAGTTTGTGGTAAGCTGAGATCGTGTCACTGCATTCCAGCTTGGGCAATAGAGCGAGACTCCATCTCAAAATAAATAGATAAATAAATAAATAAGAGAGAGACAGACAGAGAGAGACAGAAAAATCCTTTTCTCTGGTAAAGTTTAGAGACTTGATCATCTGTTCCAAGATGGTTGAATAGGAACAGTTCCAATCTGCAGCTCCCAGTGTGACCAAAGCAGAAGACGGGTGATTTCTGCATTTCCAACTGAGGTATCTGGTTCATCTCATTGAGACTGGTTGGACAGTGGGTACAGCCCATGGAAGGTGAGCCAAAGCAGGGCAGGGTGTCACCTCACCCAGGAAGCGCAAAGGGTCAGGTGATTTCCCTTTTCTAGCCAAAGAAAGATGTGACAGACTGTACCTGAAAAAATGGGACACTCCCACCCAAACACTATGCTTTTCCAAAGGTCTTCACAACTGGAAGACAAGGACATTCTCTCCTGTGCCTGGCTCATTGGATCCCATGCACATGGAGCCTTGCATACTGCTAGTGCAGCAGTCTGAGATCGAACGGTGAGGCAGCAGCCTGGCTGGGGGAGGTGTGTTTTCCATTGCTGAGGCTTGAGTAGGTAAACAAAGCAACTGGGGAGCTCAAACTGGGCAGAGCCCACCACAGCTCAGCAAGGCCTATAGCCTCTATAGACTCCACCTCTTTGGGCAGCACATAGCTGAACAGAAAGCAGCAGGCAACTTCTGCAGACTTAAACGTCCCTGTCTGACAGCTCTGAAAAGAGCAGTGGTTCTCCCAGCACAGCATTTGAGCTGTGAGAATGGACACACGGCCTCAAGTGGGTCCCTGACCCCCATTTAGCGTAACTGGGAGACACCTCCCAGTAGGGGCTGAAAGACACCTCATATAGCCAGGTGCCCCTCTAGGTTGAAGCTTCCAGAGGAAGGATCAGGCAGCAATATTTGCTGTTCTACAATATTTGCTGTTCTGCAGCCTCCACTGATGATACCCAGGTAAACAGGGTTTGGAGTGGAATGCCAGCAACTCCAACAGAACTGCAGCTGAGGGACCTGACTGTTAGAAGGAAAACTAACAAACAGAAAGGAATAGCATCAACATCAACAAAAAGGACTATACCAAAATGCCATCTGTGGGTCACCAACATCAAAGATCAAAGATAGATAAAACCACAAAGATGGGGAGAAACCAGAGCAGAAAAGCTGAAAATTCTAAAACCAGAGTGACTCTTCTTCTCCAAAGGATTGTAGCTCCTCGCCAGCAATGGAGCAAAGCTGGATGGAGAATGACTTTGATGAATTGATGGAAGTAGGCTTCAGAAGGTCTGTAACAACAAATTTCTCTGAGCTAAAGGAGCATGTTTGAACCCATTGCAAAGAAGCTAAAAACCTTGAAAAATGGTTAGACGAATGGCTAACTAGAATAAACTGAAGGGAAGACCTTAAATGACCTGATGGAGCTGAAAACCATGGCACGAGAACTTTGTGACACATGCACAAGTTTCAATAGCTGATTCGATCAAGTGGAAGAAAAGGTATCAGTGATTGAAGATCAAATTAATGAAATAAAGTAAGAAGACAAGGTTAGAGAAAAAGGATTTAAAAGCAACAAACAAAGCCTCCAAGAAATATGGGACTATGGGAAAAGGCCAAATCTACGTTTGATTGGTGTACCTGAAAGTGATGGGGAGAATGGAACCAAGTCAGAAAACACTCTTCAGGATATTATCTAGAACTTCTCCAACCTAGCAAGGAAGGCCAACATTCAAATTCAGGAAATGCAAAGAACACCACAAAGACATTCCTTGAGAAGAGCAACCCTAAGACTCATAATTGTCAGATTCACCAAGGTTGAAATGAAGGAAAAACTGTTAAGGGCAGCCAGAGAGAAAGATCGAGTTACCCACAAGGGAAGCTCATCAGACTAACAGTGGATTTCTCAGTAGAAACCCTACAAGGCAGAAGAGAGTGGGGGCCAATATTCAATGATCTTAAAGAAAACAATTTTCAACCCAGAATTTCATATCTAGTCAAACTAAGCTTCCTAAGTGAAGGAGAAATAAAATCCTTTACAGACAAGCAAATGCTGAGAGATTTTGTCACCACAAGGCCTGACTTACAAGAGCTCCCAAAGGAAGCACTAAACATGGAAAGAAACAACCAGTATCAGCCACTGCAAAAACATGCCAAACTGTAAACACCATTGATGCTATGAAGAAACTGCATCAACTAACAGGCAAAATAACTAGCAAACATCATAATGACAGGATCAAATTCATATATAACAATATTAATCTTAAATGTAAATGGGTTAAATGCCCCAATTGAAAGACACAGACTGGCGAATTGGATAAAGAGTCAAGACCCATCAGTGTGCTGTATTCAAGAAACCCATTTCACATGCAAAGATGCACATAGGCTCACAATAAAGGGATGGAGGAAGATCTACCAAGCAAATCGTAAGCAAAAAAAGAAAAACAAAAAAAAGGCTGGGGTTGCAATCCTAGTCTCTGTTAAAACAGACTTTAAATCAACAAAGATCAAAAGAGACAAAGAAGGCCATTACATAATGGTAAAGGGATCAATTCAACAAGAAGAGCTAACTATCCTAAATATATATGCACCCAATAGAGGAATACCCAGATTCATAAAGCAAGTCCTTAGAGACCTACAGAGACTTACACTCCCACATAATAATAATGGGAGATTTTAACACCCCACTGTCAATATTAGACAGATCCACAAGACAGAAGGTTAACAAGGATATCCAGGACTTGAACTCACACCTAATACATATCTACAGAACTCTCCACCCCAAATCAACAGAATATACATTCTTCTCAGCACCACATCACACTCATTCTAAAATTGACCATACAATTGGAAGTAAAGCACTCCTCAGTAAATGTAAAAGAACAAAAATCACAACAAACTGTCTCTCAGACCACAGTGCTATCAAATTAGAACTCAGTATTAAGAAACTCACTCAAAACTGCACAACTGCAAGGAAACTGCAAAACCTGCTCCTGAATGACTACTGAAGGCAGAAATAAAGATGTTCTTTGAAATCAATGAGAAAAAAGACACAACATTCCAGAATCTCTGGGACACATTTAAAGCAGTGTGTAGAGGGAAATTTATAGCACTAGATGCCCACAAGAGAAAGCAGGAATGATCTAAAATTGACACCCTAACATCACAATTAAAAGAACTAGAGAATTAAGAGCAAACAAATTCAAAAGCTAGCAGAAGACAGGAAATAAGTAAGATCAGAGCAGAACTGAAAGAGATAGAGACACACACACACAAACACACACACACACACACACATAAAATCCTTCAAAAAAAGAATGAATCCAGGAGCTGTTTTTTTGAAAAGATCAACAAAATTGATAGACCACTAGCAAGACTAATAAAGAAGAGAGAAGAATCAAATAGATGCAATAAAAAATGACCAAGTGGATATCACCACAGATCCCACAGAAATACAAACTACCATCAGAGAATACTAAAAAAACCTCTATGCATATAAACTAGACAATCTAGAAGAAATGGATAAATTCCTGGACACATACACCCTCCCAAGACTAAACCAGGAAGAAGTTGAATCTCTGAATAGACCAATAACAGGCTCTGAAATTGAGGCAATAATTAATAGCCTACCAACCAAAAAAAGTCCAGGAACAGATGGATTCATAGCCAAATTCTACCAGAGGTACAAAGAGGAGCTTGGTACCATTCCTTCTGAAACTATTCCAATCAATAGAAAAGAAGGAATTCTCCCTAACTCATTTTATGAGGCCAGGGTCATCCTGATAGCAAAGAATTGCAAACAACTCAAATGTCCATCAATGATAGACTGAATAAAGGAAATGTGGCACATATACACCATGGAATACTGTGCAACCATAAAAAAGGATGAGTTTGTGTCCTTTGCAGGGACATAGATGAAGCTGGAAACCATTATTCTCAGCAACCTAGCACAAAAACGAAACACCACATGTTCTCAATCATAGTTGGGAATTGAACAATGAGAACATCTGGACACAGGGCAGGGAACATCACACACCAGGGCCTGTCGGGGGGTGGGGGGTGGGGGGCTGGGGGGCTGGGGAAGGGATAGCATTAGGAGAATTACCTAATATAAATGACAAGTCGATGGGTGCAGCAAACCAACATGCCACATGTATACCTATGTATCAAACCTGCACATTGTGCACATGTACCCTAGAACTTAAAGTATAAAAAAAGAAATTAGAAACACCAAGAATTTTAAATGCACCAATCAGTGTTCTGTGTCTAGCTAAAGAATTGTAAATGCACCAATCAGCACTCTGTAAAAGTGTACCAATCGGTGCTCTGTAAAATGGGCCAATCAGCAGGATGTGGGTGGGGCCAAATAAGGGAATAAAAGCTGGCCACCTGAGCCAGCAACAGCAACCCTCTTCGGTCCCCTTCCATGCTGTGGAAGCTTTGTTCTTTCTCTATTCACAATAAATCTTGCTGCTGCTCATTGTTTGGGTCCAAACCACCTTTAAGAGCTGTAACACTTGATAAGAAGGCCCATGGCTTCACTCCTGAAGTCAGCGAGACCACAAACCCACCAGAATGAAGAAACTCTGATCACATCTGAACATCGGAAGGAAGAAACTCCGGACACACCACCTTTAAGAGCTGTAACACTCACTGCAAAGGTCCACGGCTTCATTCTTGAAGTCAGTGAGACCAAGAACCCACTTGAAGGAATAAATTCTGGAAACATTTGGCAACCGTGAAGGGACAATTACCAAGAGGTGAGTACCATCGAACCTCTTTCACTTGCTAGTCTGTCCTATTTTTCCTTAGAATTCAGGGGCTAAATACTGGGCACCTGTCGGCCAGTTAAAAGTGACGAGCACAGCTGCTGGACTAAAGACATGGGTGTCAGGCTTTCTGGGAAAGGGCTCTCTTACAACCCCTGACTCTTCAGAGTTGGGAGCATTGGTTTGACTGAAACCAGCTTCTGCTTTTCCTGTACTTCCGGGCTGAGCTGAGGGTCAACAGAGAGGAAAGCCATTCAGCTCCGGGGTCCCGACAAGTTGGTTGACCCTGCGGCTATGAGTGGAACTCTCAAAGTCATGTCGCCCAAGCAAGACTTGCCCATCTATCTTACCTATCCTGACGCTTGCCTCCTGGGTCCTAAAACCTGTCATACAAACTTCTTCTTGCCTCTCTTCTCTGAGCCTAGTCTTGCTTCTAAAAACCACTCCCTGTCTCTGGTGCTTTTCTAGTTTCTCCTATAACAATAACTTCTAGTAAAAACTTCAGGACTTCCCTTCTTTAGACACCCAGGCTCACCAATCAGAAAGACGCTATTTTTGCCCAAAGCCCTGTTTGGGGAGCGGGACTATCTTGTCTGGAACTTTAGGACCCCTCCTCAGACTGGCAGGCCTAATAAAGGCTATTCCTGAACCTAGGATATGGGGAGCCTCAGAAATTGTATCCTTCCTATTCACTTAAGTGAGGACAAAATGTTTAACTCTTCCAACCCTGGAAATCCCTTCCCTCTCTCAGGGTATGGCCCTCCACTTCATTTTTGGGGTATAACATCTTCATAGGACAGGGGTAAAGTCCCAATACTAACAGAAGGCTTAGGACTTTAACAGGTTTTCGAAAATGTATCAGTAAGGGCCACTAAATCCGACATTCCTTGATCCTCCTTGTGGTCTAGGAGGAAAACTAGTGCTTCTGCTGCTGTGTCGGTGAGCACAACTATTCTGATCAGTAGGGTCCAGGGACCATTGAGGGTTCTTGGACAGTGGGAGAAACCAACAAACCAAAACCACAGGCAGCTTTGTCTTTCAGATGGGAAACACTCAGGCATCAACAGGCTCACCCTTGAAATGCATCCTAAGCCTTTGGGACCAATTTGACCTGCAAAGCCTGAAAGAGAGGTGGCTCATTTCTTTCTGCACTACAACTTGGCCCCAATATTCTCTCTCTGGTGGGGAAAAATGGCCACCTGAGGGAAGTATAAATTACAATACTATCCTGCAGCTTGACCTTTTCTGTAAGAGGGAAGGTAAATGGAATGGAATACCTTATGTCCAAGCTTTCTTTTCATTGAAGGAGAATACACAACTCTGCAAATCTTGCAATTTACATCCCACAGGAGGACCTCTCAGCTTACCCCCATATCACAGCCTCCCTATAGCTCCCTTTCCTATTAATGATAAGCCTCCGTTAATCTCCCCCACCCAGAGGGAAACAAGAAAATAAATCTCCAAAGGACCACAAATACCCCTGGCCTATCGGTTATGTCCCCTTCAAGCTGTAGGGGGAGCAGAATTTGGCCCAACCCAGGTACATGTCCCCTGCTCCCTCTCTGATTTAAAGCAGATCAAGGCAGACCTGGGGAAGTTTTCAGATGATCCTGATAGGTATACAGATGTCCTACAGGGTCTAGGGAAAACCTTCCATCTCACTTGGAGAGATGTCATACTATTGTTAGATCAAACCTTGGCCTTTAAAGAAAAGAATGTGGCTTTAGCTACAGCCCAAGAGTTTGGAGATACCTCGTATCTTAGTCAAGTAAATGATAGAATGACAGCTGAAGAAAGGGACAAATTCCCTACTAGTCAGCAAGCCCTCCCCAGTATGGATCCCCACTGGGACCTCGACTCAGATCATGGGGACTGGAGTCGTAAACATCTGTTGACCTGTGTTCTGGAAGGACTGAGGATAATTAAGAAAAAGCCCATGAATTATTCAATGATGTCCATCATAACTCAGGGAGAGGAAGAAAATCCTTTTGCCTTCCTTGAGCAGCTACAGGAGTCTTAAGGAAATACACTCCCCTGTCACCAGACTCACTAGAGGGTCAATTGATCCTAAAAGATAAGTGTATTACCCAATCAGCCACAGATATCAGAAGAAAGCTCCAAAAGGGAGCCCTGAGCCCTGAACAAAATCTGAAGGCATTATTAAACCTGGAAACTTCAGTGTTCTATAATAGGGACCAAGAGGAACAGGTCGAAGAGGAAAAACAAGATCAGAGAAAGGCTGCAGCCTTAGTCATGGCCCTCAGACAAACAAACCTTGGTGGTTCAGAGAGTACAGAAAATGCAGCAGGCCAATCACTCAGTGGGGCTTGTTACCAGCATAGTTTGCAAGGACACCTTAAAAAAGATTGTCCAATGAGAAACAAGCTGCCCCCCTCATCCATGTCCACTGTGCCGAGGCAATCACTGTAAGGCACACTGCCCCAGAGGCAAAGGTTCTCTGGACCATAAGCCCCCAACCAGATGATCCAACAACAGGACTGAGGGTACCCAGGGCAAGTGCCAGCTCATGTCATCACCCTCACTGAGCCTCAGGTACACTTAACCATTGATGGCTAGGAAATTGACTTCCTCCTGGACACTAGCGAGGCCTTCTCAGTGTTAATCTCCTGTCCCAGACAACTGTCTTCAAGGTCCGTTACCATCCAAGGCATCCTGGGACAACCTGCAACCAGGTATTTGTCCCACCTCCTCAGTTGTAATTGGAAGACTTTGCTACAGATAGTAATTATGCTTATCTAGTCTTACATGTCCATCCTGTAATACGGAAAGAAAGGGGGTTCCTAACCTCTGGGGGAACCCCCATTAAATACCACAAGGTACTCACGGAGTTATTGCATGCAGTGCAAAAATCCAAGGAGGTGGCAGTCTTACACTGCAGAAGCCATCAAGAAGCGGAAGGATAGAGGAGAACAGCAGCATAAGCAGCTGGCAGAGGCAGGGAAAGACCAGCAGAAAGGAAAGACAGAAAGAGGTAGAAAATCAGAGAGAGAGAGAGGAAGAAACAGAGAGACAAAGAGAAGGAGAGAGAGAGGGGAAGAGACAGAGAAAAATAAGGAGTCAAAGAGTGAGAGAGAGGAAGATACAGAGAGACAGAAAGTCAAAGAAGGAAAGAGAGGTGGAGACAAAGAGGAAGTCATAGAGAAAGAGAGAGACAGACAAAGAAGAAGTCAAGGAGAGAGAGAGAGATAGAAGTAATAAAGAAAAAACAGTATACCCTATTCATTTAAAAGCCAGGGTAAATTTAAAACATATAATTGATCATTGAAGGTCTTCTCTGTAATGCTATAACACTCCAATATCATCTTGTTGTCAGTGTAAACAATGGCATAGCCCGAAAGCACTGAGGCCACTGACAACCCATAGCCTTCCTATCAAAAATCCTTAACCCAGCAGGTTTCCAAATAGGGATCTAAATCTTAAATAATTACCATACAAAGTTCGGACCAGATCTAGGAGGAACTTTCCTCCCAGTTGATTAACGGAAAAAGACACAATGGGTATTCAGTAAGTGATAAGGAAACTCTTGTAGAAGCAGAGTTAGGAAAATTGCCTAATAATTGATCTGCTCAAATGTGCAAGTTGTTTGCACTCAGCCAAATCTTAAAATACTTACAGAATCAGGAAGGAGCCATCTATACCAATTCTAAATTAATATGGGCTGAATGAGATTTTATTAATAGCAAAGAAAAATTAAAATCCCAAACTTACAAGGTTTTCAACTAAAGTTTGCTAAAAGTTAACAGTGTAACATGTATTATCCTACTAGCACACACTCTCAAAGGATTTCTGAGACAGTTTGCAAGAAATAACAAAATCTATTCTTATTCTACAATCCCAATAGACTCTTTGGCAGCAGTGACTCCCCAAAACTGCTGAGGCCTAGACCTCCTCACTGCTGAGAAAGGAGGACTCTTCACTTTCTTAGGCGAAGAGTGTTGTCTTTAAACTAGCAAGTCAGGGATAGTATGAGATGCCAGCATTTACAGGAAAAGGCTTCTAAAAGCAGACAATGCCTTTCAAACTCTTATACCAACCTCTGGAGTCGGGCAACATGGCTTCTCCCCTTTCTAGGTCCTGTAGCAGCCATCTTGCTATTACTCGCCTTCGGGCCATGTATTTTTAACCTCCTTGTGGAATTTGTTTCCTCTAGGATTGAGGCCATCAAGCTATAGATGGTCTTACAAATGGAACCCCAAATGAGCTCAACTAACAACTTCTACTGAGGACCCCTTGACCAACATGCTGGCCCTTTCACTGGCCTAAAGAGTTCCCCTCAGGAGGACACTACAGCTGCAGGGCCCCTTCTTCACCCCATCCAGCAGGAAGTAGCTAGAGCAGTCATTACCCAATTTCCAACAACAGTTGGAGTGTCCTGTTTAGAGGGGGGATTGACAGGTGAAGCCAGCTGAGCTTCTGGGTCATATGGGGACTTGGAGAACTTTTGTGTCTAACTAAAGGATTGTAAATGCACCTTCCAGTACTCTGTAAAAGTGCACTAATCAGCACACTGTGTCTAGCTAAAGGATTGTAAACACACCAATCAGCACTCTGTAAAATGGACCAATCAGCACTCTGTAAAATGGACCAATCAGCAGGATGTTGGCAGGACCAAAAAAGGGAATAAATGCTGACCACCTGAGCTAGCAGCGGCAACCCACTTGGATCCTCTTCCACACTGTGGAAGTTTTGTTCTTTCGATCTTTGCATTAAGTCTTGCTGCTGCTCACTTTTTGAGTTTGCATCACCTTTAAGAGCTGTAACGCTTGCTGAGAAGGTCCGTGGCTTCACTCCTGAAGTCAGCAAGACCATGAACCCACTGGAAGGAAGAAACTCTGAACACATCTGAACATCAGAAGGAAGAAACTCCGAACACACCATCTTTAAGAGCTGTATCATTCACCACGAAGGTCCATGGCTTCATTCTTGAAGTTAGCGAGACCAAGAACCCACTGGAAGGAACAAATTCTGGACATACAAGTTCCTAGGCCTCATCCAAAACATTAAATGAGAGTCTTTGAGGAAGAGTAAGACACACATTTACAAGCTAGCTTGTGGAGAAAAGAAAGAGAGATCAGACTGTTACTGTGTCTATATAGAAAGAAGTAGACATAAGAGACTCCATTTTGTTCTGTATTTGAGATGCTGTTAGTCTGTGACCCTACCCTCAACCCTGTCCTTGCAAGAGACATGTGCTGTGGTGACTCAAGATTTAATGGATTTTAGGCTGTGCAGGGTGTGCTTTGTTAAACAAGTGCCTGAAGGCAGCTTGCTGGTTAAAAGTCATCACCATTCTCTTAATCTCAAGTACCCAGGGACACATACACTGCGGAAGGTCGCAGGGACCTCTGCCTAGGAAAGCTAGGTATTGTCCCAGGTTTCTCCCCATGTGATAGTCTGAAATATGGCATCATGGAAAGGGAAAGACCTAATCATCCCCCAGCCTGACACCCGTGAAGGGTCTGTGCTGAGGAGGACTAGTATAAGAGGAAAGAAGGCCTCTTGGCAGTTGAGATAGAGAAAAGCATCTGTCTCCTGCCCGTCCCTGGGCAATGGAACATCTCGGTGTAAAACCCGATTGTATGTTCTATTTACTGAGATAGGAGAAAACCGCCTTGCGGCTGAAGCCTGGACTTGCTAACGGCAATGCTGCTCCTTATGCACTAAAAAGGTTTATGGAGATGTTTGCATATGCATATCAAGGCACAGCACTTTTCCTTAAACTTATTCATGTCATAGAGATCTTTATTCATATATCTTACTGCTGATCTTCTCCCTACTATGATCCTATTATCCTGTCACTTCCCTTTTTCTAAGATGGTAAAGATAATGATCAATAAATACTGAGGGAACTCAGAGACCGGTATCCACTTGGGTCCTCTGTATGCTGAGCACTGGTCCCCTGGGCTCACTTTTTCTTTCTCTATACTTTGTCTCTGTGTCTAATTTCTTTTCTCAAGTCTCTCATTCCACCTAACGAGAAACACCCACAGGTGTGGAGGGGCAGGCCACCCCTTCACTAGTTATGTGAGTTATGATCCAGGTGAAACACCAATTGATTGTATCCAAAACATATAAGTCTTCTATCACTCAGTTGTACAAAATAAATGAAATCTCTAAAATACTTATTTGGGAACCAACACAAAGATACTCCACTGTACTAAGTTTGTTTTCTGGAAAACAAACTGTCAGGTAAATTTGCATGTATGATGTCTATAAGGGAATTAATTTATAAAGGAATAAAGGAAGTAGGATTGGGGAGAGACAGAGGAGTTGAAAAGAAGTACAATCTGGGCAGAGACAACAAGCCCACAGAATATCTTAAAGGGAATGGCTTCCAGAGTTCTCCTGCATTGAGGCTAGATGACTGGGCCTTGATATAACTCTCTCCGGCCCCATTGACCAGACATTTGATGCTAGTGCTTCCAGGGACAGGTGGTGAGTTTGTGTGAAATGGTTATCTTTAAATGAAGGGCAATTCTTCAAGAAAGACTCAAGTAATTTCCATCAGCCAGTAACATTCCTAGCATGTGAGAATGAAGGTAACTGAGAGGGAAGAATTGATTGCCTCAATGGTTATACATGTAACACTTCATAGCACCCATCACATCTATAAGAGCTGATATATTTTTTCTGGGAATTTCTTTATGGTCTTTTCTCATTTTTCTTTATACGTCCCTTACAAATCAACAAAGAAACACTGCAATGGTGGTTATAATGATTACATTGTGGTTGCTGGCTGTTTTTTTAGTGTTTAAATTAAATAATATTACCCTTAGGAATAAAATGTAAAACCATTTTTAAAATTCCCATCAAAATCAACATAACATACTACTTGTGTTTGTAACAGAAATATATTTAACTGCATAGATAATAATGAATAGCAGTCCGGATTTTCAAATACATCCTTAGTGGTTTATTTCAAGATGATATTTACTCGTCTAGATATATGAACCCTAATTTCCACCCATTCACTTCCTAGAAATGTGTTTTAGGTGATGCTATTTAGATGGTAAAATCAGGTCAATAACTCCTACTGCGTCCTTAGATATTATGAGTTGTTGTATGTACAGGAAAAATGTGGTATAGGTAAAACGTATGAGACACACTTCGTTGTTTTAGACTAGATTCTAAGTTCCAGCTGTGTCTGAATGTTTGTGTTTCCCCAAAATACATATGTTGAAATCCTAACCCTCAAGATGGTGGTATTAGAAGGTTGGGAATTGATTAGGTCATGAAGGGTGTTAACAATAGTCCCCTTAATAAATGAAAGGTGTAAGAGAGACCCGTCGCACATTTCACTATATGAGGACACCACTAACTGTGAGCTGAAAGCAGGACCTCATCAGACATCGAATCTACTGGTACCTTTATCTTAGAATGCCAACCTCCAGAACTGTCAGAAATAAATTTTTAGTTTTGATAAATCCCTAGTTTGTGGTATTTTTTATGGCAGTCAATCAGACTAAAACAAATGTTTACTCGGTTGTGATCAGATAGTTTATATATTTTACCTAACACATAGTAGGTACTCTAGTAGGTCACTCCTCCTTTGACCTCAGGCCTTTCCATTTGATAAATTTTACAACTTTATTTCAAAATGCATTCAGTCTACTTTTCAAAGTGAAAATACAAAGGCCTCTTATCATGATGTGATTATTATGCTTTACAAGCCTGTATCAAAGTGTCTCATGTACCCCATAAATACGTACACACGCACACATATTAAAAATTTAAAAAGTGACACCTCCCCACTTCGTTTACAAAACTTAGTTCAATTCCATCTGGATAATAAGAAAAATAGGAAACTTTATTGAATAATGAGTCACTTCCATGTGCAATTTCCACTGTTAGTATAAGTCTTCAGAAGGGACTGGCTTTAAGAATTGGTACAGTTCTTGACTGAGAGGAACTTCCACCACCTAGCAGATGGGGCAATAGATTACAAGGCCAATTATCACTCAGAGAATTGCTGACAAGGTTAAATTACTGCTGTCACTCTATTCTTAATCTCTGTATGCATTTTTTTAAAAGAAAACTGCATATATAATTCTATGAACCAAAAATATCGCAAAAAAATGAGTTTATATATCCTGAGACGGTTCCTCAATTATCACAATTAACATTGTTTCAAATGGAAACAATTCCATATTCCATATATATATGTGTATATATATATATATATGCACACACACGTTTCACCGAAGATGTTAATATGTGGAAATGTATTGTTATATAATAGTGACAATAATTAGAACTCAAAATCTAGAGTAATGCAGCTGAAAGTCATATCATGCATGTATTATAAGTAAGATACTCTGCAATGTATACAAGATAATGTAATTTTTAGGGACCAAATGTGTGTTATCAATCAGGTGTATGCTCTGTAAACACTGTGTGGTATAAAATTGCTTCTCAACACAGGAAATATTTATAACCTAAGTATACAATCCAAGAAGTCCTTAATTTCTGACATTTCATACCAAAGCAACCAGACTGACAAATAAGCATTCTGAGTAAAAGCACGGTTTTAAGTAACTTTGAACCCAAGCATGCATGCAAGGCTGATAAATGCAAACCCTTTTATATAACCCTCAAATCATATTAAAGATATGCTTCTTGACAGAGATATACTTAAACCATTCTACATTTCTCCTTTTGTTCTCCTGTGTGACAGTGTCACCTTAAAAGTAATTATTTTAAAAAACAAGTGCTGCTTCATGTCATATGTCTTCAGATAAATTTTCTGCCCATGTTTTAGTGATTAGGAATTTAGAGTTTTTTGAATGTTTATTACAACTCTTTGACTTACCAGTATAAATATTTATCATACCAATAATATTTATTCTTTGATTATCTTGACATGGTAAGGTTTTTTCAATTTTATTAAAATGAGCCAGCTGTCTTGTATATTATTTACTCACCTATATTATTACTTTCCCTTAAATCATTAACATTGGCACAAGCCAGCTGCAAGTTTCAAGAAAATCACACTGAAAACAGAGCTACTATAAATTGTATTCGCCTCTATATACCAACAAAAACAAATTAAACTTTCTTATTAATCTCTATGACTTTGTTGTTGTTTAAAGCAAATCTACATTAGGAAGGGTTGTCAGGAAATTTGGGAAGTTATATTGTTTCCTGAAACCTGGTATTGATTGATGAGAGTATACCAATCAATGCAAGGCCTGATAAAAGAGTTTTACACAAAATGAATAGCAAAAACTTGGGCATGAGAACAAACTTAGAAGATCCAATGGATAGGAAAAAAGTCCTGGCAGCAGATCAGCAGATAGGCAGGAATTGAATCATGTGTACTTTGAGAATTTTATTCTTACCACAGTTGGAAATCACTGGAATATTTTAAGCAAGAGAGTAACTTGAATTGATTTGTGCTTTCAAAAAATTACCCTGATTGCTGTGTGAAAAATAAGCAATAGGGAGCAAAAGTAGAAACAGGGAGAGGAGATGTCAGTGGCTTATATATAAGATTTCTTTTAAAGGTCTTGAAAGCATCATGAACTAATATCACTTGGGAAGCAGGTAAATCCATTGCTGTGTCCATAGTCTATTTATTTCCCTTTTTTTCGTACATATTTGCAGAAGATGTTAGTGAACGAAGTGAAATTCAAGGAAATCACTATTAGGCTACCTACAAATCAAGTTGGTTTAGAGCTATTATAGTTGAGTAGTAATATTCTTTCAGAAAAAAATATTAATCATAAAGCCCATTACATACAATATGGCTTCATAAAGGAAAGCTGCAAAACTGCTTGTGAACAATCCCACAGCCATATTTATAACTTTTTAAAGTGTTACATACATAATTTCTTTTCTGGTGACCTCACTGAATTCAAAACCATCTTTTAGCCACACATCAGCCCCAACAGTTAAAACTACTAAAATGCATTAGCATGTCCTTCATTTTTTGTTTTAATCAAAAAGAACTGAAATAAGGAATATGTAACATACATTTAGTTTTGCTAACAAAAGAACACATCAGAGAGAAATATATCTCCTTAGAGAGGAATATATTTTATCTAGGTATTTTTTTTAAACAGTGAAGCACTTTAAAAAAAAAATAATACTGTGCACAGAATCCCAAAATATAAAACAGGCAAATAAATTAAGGTACATTTATACAAAGTCATTCTATGCAGCTATTATAAAAAGTAAAATACATATGCATTGATAGGGAAGTTTTAATTTATTCCATATAAGTACATATTAATTGAGCATTTTATATTTGAGGCATCATCCTAACAGTTTGTGATAAGATAGCAAATGATACAGGGAAAGTCTCTGTTTTCAGATGCTTTCATATTTTGAAGGAAGTAGACAAATATTAATTAAATGAATATGCAGGAAATTTCCACATAGTAAACTAATCTCAAGAAAACAAAGTCAAGTATCATCTAATTCTTGAGGGAACCTATTACAGACTGTGTTATTAGGGAAGCCTTTTTTAAGGAGGTAACATTTGAGCTGAAATCTAAATAACTGAAGGAGCCAGCCACAGGAAAATATCACAAGAGAATATTCTGGAAAAAAAAATGGCACACAAAGACATTTCCCCTCAGCCAAATAATATGGAATGATAAAGGACAAAAAGAAGACCAGGAAGCAGAAGGAAGAGAGGTAGTGGAAGCAGATGGGATGAGGCAAGTGAGATTAGACTGTGTAGGACCTTACAGGTCATGGTAAAAGAAGACACTTAGATATGACTACTTAGTAAGAAGCTATCATAGCACTGAAGCATGGAAGAAATGTGATCTAATATCTATTTTTCAATACCATTCTGACCAGATTTCAGGCAAACCTGGTAGACAACCATAGAAAGACTCCAGGAAAAAAAAGAAAGTTTGATGGTTTGATTATATATTTGCTTTAAATATTTGACTTTTCAGCTGCCTAGCATCCATTTCCCTTTAACAATATCTCTGTGTTTAAATGAATTACCTTTTCTATTAGGCACACATTCATCAGGGGCCCTGTATTGGTTGGTATCTTCCAAAGAAACAGAACCAATAAAATGTGTGCGTATATATGTATATGTGTGTGTTTCTGAGAGAGAGAGAGAGAGAGAGATGATTTAAGAAACTGGCTCATGTGATTGTAGTGCCGGGCAAGTTCAAAATCTGTAGGATAGGCCAGCAGGCTGGAGACATAGGGAAGAATTGTCATAGTTTGTGTCCAAAAATAGTTTGCCAGAATCCTCAGATTTTTCAGGGAGGTCAGTCTTTTTACTTAAAGCCTTCAACTGACTGGATGCAGCCAACCGATATCATAGATCCAAGGTCTAGTGATTTAATGTTAACATCACCTAAAAGCATACCTTCACATCAATATCTAGATATATTTGACAAATATCTGGCTACCATGTCTTAGCCAAGTTAATGCATAAAATTAACTATCCCAGGCTCCATTCCCTGTGGTCAAAGGGCAAGCATGTGATTCAAGCTAGGTCAATCAGTTGCTCTCTCTCTCTCAAATTTGCATTGGGTTAGAAAGACAAAGAATTACATCCTGTTTCTGTATAGTCATGCCAAATCACATGATCCATCTCCAACCCCTAAAACATATAGGTATGGCTTTTGTTCTCAACCTTCAGCTCTTAATTCCTTAAAAAAGTTACCAGTAGATTCTGTGAGGCCACAGTGAATCTTCTAACACTTTACATTTATGAAGGCCAGAGTCATTTGGCTTGTTTGAAATTAAATATATGTGTATATATATATAATTGTTTCAGTCAGGCTCCAGGTATTTGGAAAGACATTCATCAAATTAATAATGGTTATCCTGGGGACTGGGCTTTGAGGATTGAGGATTTCTGATTTTCATTATATGTCTAATCTTTTAAAATGTTTCAGTATACTTTATAATTAGCAGCCAATTATTTTATAATTAAAGTAAATCCTGAAAAACTTTCTACCTTAGTGTGTGGAAAAACAGCAGAATTGCCGATTTTATAGGGCAAAGAAGTCCTATCTTTACCTACAGTGCAAACCGTGAACCACCGGAGCCCAACAGGAGGCTCTGTGGGACAATTTTGAAAACATTACTATAATCTATTGTTTCTATATTTATTTTAAAAAAAGAAGCAAAGGGAGCAAGATACTTGCTGACATTTAAAATTTGATTCATTGATATATTTTGGCTTGCAGTATCACCTTGTGGCATTTGACATCTGCTGCTCCCTCTCCCCAAAGTCATAATACACTGCATAATTAATTCAGCACAAGTAGTGACAATGCCAACTCTGTTTATTTAAAAAGATACCTCGACTGTTCTTTTGAATAAATAAATTGCATTCTTTTAAAGATCCAAAATAATACTGAATTAATTAGAAATAGTGCAATAAGAATAAATTAGGTACTATCTACATACAACTCAGTTTTAAAGCTAGAATTTCAATTAAAGATAAGTTAGAGTTTTAATAACTCATTTGAATTAGCTACTTCTTCCCATGTGTCTCTGAGTAAACACCAAGCCAGACAAAATGTCTATTGCCAATAATAATAGTAACAATAGCAAATATTGTTAAACTCTTATTATTTGCGGGTAACTAGTTAAGCATGCTTCATAAATCTTCTTTTATAGTACTCATGAAAACCACATATCTGAGCTACTATTACCTTCATTTTGTAGATGACAAGTTCAAACTGAGTTTTGAAGATATTAAGCAACTTTCCCAACATCACACAGGATTTAAATTCAGACTCTGAGTACTTACAAACTATCTTACATTGTGATGGTAAACATCTTTGCAAATTTTCCCTCATAATTGAGTAAGCCATCACAGAGTTTCAGAATAAATGTGTAAGGAAACTTATAAACATCAGGTACAAGCTTAAGGACTTGACGTCTTTCATGTGTGTTTCGTAGAAAAAAATAGCTCAAAGGTTAAAGTAATACTTTGAACAAACTCCTTAACAAGAAGTGTTAGACTTCAAACTTGTTATTCAGCAGAATAGTGACTTTCTTCATTCAACTAAACTAACAAACTCAGTTCCTCCTTTCGATTGGTTCTTTTCTGCCCACTTAATAGTTATTTCATATCTATTGTTTCTTATTTATTTATTCCACTAAAAACTTCAATGTCTTCACATTATCTGTAATTGGTGCTATGGTATATTACAGTTGAATATAGTTGAACCTGTTCAAATACATTTTGACCAATGATGAAAAGAACCAAAGATTCCTTTGCTTTCATATAACTTCACACATGACTTTTTAAAAATTTTACTTTCATTTCTGGGATACATGTGCAGAACGTGCCGATTTGTAACATAGGTATACACGTGCCATGGTAGTTTGCTGCACCCATCAACCCATCATCTACCTTAGGTATTTCTCCTAATGCTATCCCTCCACTATTCCCCGACCCCCAGACAGGCCCCCATGTCACATACCACTTTTAGAATCACAATACAAGTTCACATTCAGGACAATACTTGCTGAAGTTTAGTTTCTGTTTGTGTTCGATTGTTGATGGGAAGAAAAAAATGGCAGAGACATCATATGTTGACTCTGGATGTATTATTTATCATTTGTCTCTTCGAAATATTTTGACAAACAATCTTTGCATTAAAAGGTTGTGGGCAGTTTGGGAGTTACCAGTTGTTTCCCTCTTCATTCATCACTTTGCTGACCCCAAAAGATATCCACAGAAAAAATTTTGAAAATGATGGCCAAGGGATTCAGTGAGGATATACTTTAATATTTAGAACACTATTAAAAAGAAAAGGAGACATTATTAACAATATGCTGGGACAAGAATTATAATATGGGACTTTCTATAGCAAATGGGATATTTGATTACTTGATCTAGACTGTATAAAATAAATAAGATATTTGGATAATGTACAATTACAATAAGTAATTATACACACAAATGTATATATGTGTGTGTATATATATATACACACATGAATATGTGTATATATATACACACACATGTGTATGTGTATATATATATAAACGCATGTGTGTATGTGTGTGTGTATATATATATAAACACATGTGTATATTTGTGTGTGTATATATATATACACACACACACACACATACACCCTTCACATATGCACCTTTACAGCAAATATACTTTAATTGAGACTGAGAGGGCAAGAGCCATGATTACTCAGATTTGTATTCAATGATTTATTACATAATAAACATTTTTTGAAAATTTGGTGAGTTAATTCATTTCAAAATATGCAAAAAGTATCGGGCTGGGCACGGTGGCTCAGGCCTATAATCCCAGCACTTTGGGAGGCCCAAGCGGGTAGATCACCTGAGGTCAGGAGTTTGAGACCAGCCTGACCAACATGGTGAAACCCCGTCTCAACTGAAAAAATACAAAAATTAGCCGGGTGTGGGTGGCACATGCTGGTAGTCTCAGCTACTTGGGAGGCTGAGACAGGAGAATCGCTTGAAAACAGGAGGTGTAGGTTGCAGTGAGCCAAGATCGTGCACTGCACTCCAGCCTTGGTGACAAAGCGAGATTCCATCTCAAAAAAAGAAAAACAAAAAATACTGTATATCTACTATGTGAAGCCAATGGGTTTCAAGTTAGGATATAATGACAAGAGAAGTTTAAAGAACTCATAGTGTAGTGAAAGAAAAACATTCATAGTAAATGAACACATTGTAATGAAGAGTTTAATATTTATAGTAGGAATAAATGGGGTCACAAAGAGAAACTATTAGTTTTGAGGGTCTATCATTTTAGGTTAACTGATGTGAAACTTGAATAACAAATATGTGCTTAACATATGAAACAGAGAGAAAGTAGGGTAATTCTCAGAGAAGTTCAGGGTCATATGTGATGTTCTGTGTGCCTAGACAAGTTGTACTATGTGTGTTAGAAGACATGGGACTGGAAAGTGGTCAGATATAAAGTTACTTTGAATGATATGATAAAAGCCGTGGAATTCATTTGGTGTATGATGAAAAACACTGAACCTTTTTAAACATCAAAAAATCAGATCAGAATTGTATCAAAAACAAAAACAAAAACAACTTTGGCTTTATTGTGATGGTGGTTAGAGGAGTGAGACACTGGAGGCTGTATACCAAGTTTAGAGAATGTCTTTAAATAGATGTTTTGACAGTATAAATAGACAGGTGTCAAACAGATTTGAGTAACAGTGTATAGGTAATGTAGAAAATGTCTTTGGAGATTGATTGAGTTTGGAATGGAGGTCACTGAAGTCTAAGTTCAAATCAATAATGACCCCAGGAGTAACAATACGTAGCAAGTACAGATGCATTAGAATTGAATAGAAAGAATAATGAGGCATCTGCTGGAAACACAGTTAAAAATATCCAGAAAAAGATGAGAAATGCAAACTTGGAACTCAAGACAGATTTCAAGTTAGAAGACTTATCTACAACAAATACATAATCCCTATTTGAGGAAAAATAGAACTCTATAGAGGTTTGCTCAACTCAATCGTAATAAAAACAATAATGAAGAAAAAAAGAATTACAAAAGAGAGAAGCCTTGTAAATCTTTAAAATTTAATCATAATTTTAAAATAAATTTCAAAATAAATAAAAGCCATCTAAGATATAAGAGGTGAAATCCAAGGCCACAGAGGGAATGAGGAAAACCAGTACTTCCATTAAAAAAACAAGAGAGGACAGAGTTCTCAGACTGTAAGATATTTAATGTGAGGCTAGGCCAAGAAGAAATGATAAGTGTTGTAGATGACAGAAAATCAGCATTACTTTTCTGATAACTGAGAAAGCTTCCCTGGAGGGAAAGAGTACCACAGATAAACAAGAGAAGTTGTTTTTGACATGAAAGCAAGTTGTTTTATGACAAAGATTGCAGTTGAGGTGTTTGTCACTAGAAATTATTGGGATCCAATACAAGAGTTTTAAATAGGGGGAGAGAAAAAGATGACTATGTTTAGTGAGCCACTGATGTTGAAATACTGATAACCACATGGCGCAATAATTAAAGGAAGGTGTGCACAGTAAATACATAGATACTATGTCAATATATCATTCATTTTTCTCTCCAGGGATATATTACACTGAAAAAGAGAAAAAACAGCCAACCAGTCAAGCCAACACATAAATGTATGCTACTGTTCAGTTGAAAAAATGCACAAGGATTTATCATGGTTTTATCTGTGCTTCATTAGAAAATAAAGCCAAGGATTTTATACTCCAAATTCTACAGACCTTTTTCATAAAACCAGAAAATCTAAACTTTACAAACATAGTAACTTTAAGAAAGTCAGAAATTAGGAATAAATATACATAATAATATATTTGGGCAATAATTTATTTCATCCTACTTGCTCAGCATTCTCAATTAACATAGTTTGGCATACATTAGGGTCCTATAGAAATGTAGCAAATTAATAATAAATTAGAAGAGTACTATGAATTGCTTTATACCTTTGTAACATCAGATGTATTTATGTGTTCAATATAATATTAATCTTAGTGTTTGTGAAAACATTAATTTGCCAAAGAGAGTTGTTTATATTGGAAAACCATGTAATCTACATTTATAAAATCAGTGTATTTCTAAACAAGTGACTTTAAATTTTAATATAAAGCAGATTTTTATTTTTATTATATCATAGTTCATGAGATAAATTTATTAATAGACTATATTTTAAAAAGATTTTCTGAACTGAGAAATCCTGCATGTACTATAATGATGTTAAGAATGGTTTCTCAAGTCAAGAATACCACCAAAGTAAGGAAAGTTTCCCATCAACATAGGTGAACAGGTGGCAAGTCTTTTAAAATTTGAAGAATTCCTTTAAGAAAGGATCAGTAAGTATACAATTAGAGTCAATATGTCCTGTTTAGCTGACATTAATGGTTAGTTATCTCACTCTGGAGAGCAAGATCTTATTGAAATTTCATGAAATTTTAGCAGAATATATAAAGGAAAATAGAAAAAGAGAAAATCAAAAAGAATAAAAGTACAGACATAAACACAGTAATTTGAATGTGAAGCTCAAATACTAACTCTGGTTTTTATACCTAGTGTTCCAGAATGAATTCAAAATAACAATGTACATAAAAACCTGATGCCAGTACTAAGGGTGATTTTATTTGTGAAAGATTGCCACAATAATATTTTCTTTTCCATATGTTCTTCTTATAATGTGACTTGGACACTCCTCATATAGGGAGGTGGAGTATGTTTCTACCCCTTGAAACTGGCAGAAATTTGACCACAGCAGATCTGACACTGCAAATTCTAATTTATGAAAATTTCTGCCTAATTCTCTTGGGAAGCTTGTTATGACAACCCACTGTCTTGCTGTGAGGAAGCTCCAACAGCCTATAAGAGGCTTAACTGAGGTGAAAATGAAGCCTTAGTCTACAGCCCTGGATGAGCACCAGCCAACAGCCAAAATCAGTTTGGTAGCCATCTAAGTTAATCATCATGAAAGTGGCACCCAGCCCTCAGTTAAAGTGCCACAGCTGATGCTGCATGGAGCAAAGATAAGGTGTTTTCTCAAGTCTTGCTAAAATTGCAGCTTAGTGAGCAAATTAAATGATTGCAGTTTGAACCCACTAAGTTTTGGTGGCCTGTTATACAGTAACTGATAATCTGACCAAGTGCCTAGGTATACAAGTAAATATATCTATATTTTTGTACATGAAATTAAAAAATAAATATTTACTTAAATGTGTAAAACTTAAATTCTCATTTTTTCAAAGTATGTTAAGGAATGGCTCAATTGGTTAAAAATGATAAAAGGATCAATATTGAACATTCTGGAATTTCTTCCATAATATTTAATTCAAAAAGCATGGTTTTGAAAGAAAATACAAGAATAATTGTTCACGGAACTATTTATTGATCTTCAAACACCTCCTTTTTTACCAGCAAGAATCCACCATCCTCCGGATGCCTCGTGCTCTTTGCCCAAATACGACTTTACAAAGGATTCAGAGCATAACAAATTTCTTGACTTAATCTCTTCACCATTAGTTCATTGCTCTCCTTATGTTAGGATATGTAATATTTAATATTGGATTGGGTTTGTCATCCGAAGACTGGGTAAGTTTTATCCTTGGACTAGTTCTCCTTTGAGTACTGATACTCAAAATATGAATATTATAGTACAACAAGGGAGAGAGTGAGGCATTCTGATCAAAAATTTACCCATACTCTCTGAAAATACCTTTGGATATAAATATTTTTCAACAACTACATCCACCTACAGAGTGAATCTCCAACTTAACCCAGGCTGACAGAGCCAGAAAAACAAAACAAACAAAAAAAAAACCTATCAATTTTTGTGTGTAGAGCCAGGACTCAAATGTATCTTAATTTTATTTACTCTTACTAAATTATATCTATATCTATATACTTAAACTGTCTACCAAAAATGTTTTTGTGTATATTCAACATATTCAACCAGTTAATATTTGTGCAGAGCTTAGCATAGTTCATTACAAACAGAACATTCTATACAAACTCTAGACATTATGATCACTTATGTTATTACCCCAAATTGAAAGTATAGTCTGGTGTCTAGCACTAAACTGCATAGGAATGAGAGAGATGTTCAGTCTGTAATCTGGAGAGGAAAGGAAGCTCAATGATCCTTAATAAAATTAAGTTCATACACTCTGCTTTTCAAGCAGCAGCTTTTATCTTCCTTTACTTTCCTCAGTGAACTAACTACTAGTAAACAGTCATCAGACTGACTCATTGAATTGGATTATTGTGGTCTCAATATATACCTTCTCTTGGGGTCCCACTGTACACTAGCTAAATATATTAACTCAGAAACATAAATTAATACTAAAAATATATTTTTCTTTTTCCTGTTTTATATTTAAAGGGATTTTAATTGAAAGTGCACGCGCACACACACACACACACACACACACACACGCAATCCAGAGTGTCGTATTTGTATGGGGATGATTGAAAAAGATTATTATCAAGTATTAAATATCTGTTTCAGCATATTATTATTTTTACACTATTGTCTTTCCAAATAGAAATATTTGAATGAAAAAATGCACATTTTAATACCAGCCCAATATACTTGAATCTTACACATGTTTAAATTCCATGTGCAAAAAATGATTAGTCATAGAGCAAGCCCACCCTCTTGTAGAAATTTTTAAAAATGTTAATGCCAGCCTAATATACTTTAACCTTACATGTTTAAATTTCATGCACAAACAATGATTAGTCATGGAGCAAACTCACCCTCTTGTAGATATTTTAAAAGATAAATAAAAACGAAACTTTTTTAAAAAAAAGAGTTATATTTTAGGTTCAGGGGTCCATACGCAGGTTTGTTACACAGGTGAACTCATATCATGTTGTATAGATAAGTTCGTCACCCAGTGAGTAAGCCCAGTACCCAATAGTCATCTTTTCTGCTCCTCTGTCTCCTCCCACCCTCCAACCTCAGATAGACCTCAGTGTCTATTGTTCCCTTCCTTCTGTTCATGAGTTCTCATCATTCAGCTCCCACTTACATGTGAGAATATGTGGTATTTGGTTTTCTGTTCCTGTGTTAGTTTGCTAAGGAAATTAGCCTCCCACTCCATCTATGTTCCTGCAAAGACATGACCTCATTATTTTTATAGCCGTATAATATTCCATGTGGTATATGTACATCATTTTCTTTATCCAATCTGTCATTCATGGACATTTAGATTGACTCCGTGTCTTTGCTATTGTGAATAGTGCTGCAGTGAACATTCATGTGCATGTGTCTTTATGGCAGAATGATTTATAATCCTCTGGGTATATTCCCAGTAATAGGACTGCTGGGTCAAATGAGAGTTCTCCTTTTAGCTCTTTGAGACATTGCCACACTGCTTTCCACGTGGCTGAACTAATTTACACTCTCACCAACAGTGTGTAACTGTTCCCTTTTCTCTGCAACCTTGCCAGCATTTGTTATTTTTTGACTTTTTAATAATAGTCATTTTGACTGACTGTGCGATGGTTTCTCAGTGTGGTTTTGATTTGCATTTTTCTAATGATTAGTGATGTTTAACTGTTTTTCATTGCTTTATTGGCCACATGTATGTATTCTTTTGAAAAATGTTCATGTCCAAAAAAACCACTTTTTAATGTTTTTTTTTAATTATTATAAATTTAAATTCCCCATAGATGCTGGATATTAGACCTCTGTCAGATGCATAGTTTGCAAATATTTTCTCCCATTCTGTAGGTGGTCTGTTCACTCTGTTGATAGTTTATTTAGCTGTGCAGAAGCTCTTAAGTTTACTTAGATCCCATTTGTCAATTTTTGCTTTTGTTGCAATTGCTTTTGCTGTCTGTTACAAAATCTTTGCCTGTGCCTTTGTCCTGAATGGTATTGCCTAGGTGGTCCTCCAGGGTTTTTTCTAGTTTGGAGTTTTACATTTAAGTCTTTAATCCATCTTGAGTTGCTTTTTGCGTATGGTGTAAGGAGGGGGTCCAGCTTCAATCTTCATATGGCTAGCTAGATCTCCCAGTGCCATTGACTGAATAGGAAGTCTTTTTCCCATTGCTTTTGTCAGCTTTGTCGAAGGGCAGACGGCAGTAGGCGTGCAGCCTTATACAAATTGTATTTGTCATCATTACTTTTACCAGTTCTTTCAAAGAAAATTTTTATGTTCACCATTGTTAATAGTTGGTGGGTTTTTTTGTTTTTTGTTTTTTTTTTTGCTGGGATTCAACAAAATAACATAATGGCATATAACTTTAGGGAATCTACATCTATTTTGTCTAGTCAAGTTCTGATTAGCTTTTTTGTCTGCAAAAGTACTTCATTTGGCTGAAAACATATTTTTTATCCAATGCACATAAGATTTATTTTTTTTTCTCTCCAGCTTTTTTTTTTTATTATTCATGCAAGTTAACTGGACCAGTGAACTGTGAGAAAAACCAATAGATGTATTAATATTATGACATTGGATAAGCACTCTTTGGCTTTACATTTAGAAGGCATTCCTGTTCTATTCCTCAAAATCTCAAATAGAGGACCCTCAGAACTGCAGTTCTCAGGTGCTTTGAGGAAAAAAAGTCAAATAGCTTCCAACAAATTCTAACACTTTGAGCCATTTTGGGAACCCAGAGAGCTGATTGCTTTCCAGGGAAACAGCAAAAATATTAGTTAGATGGTTAAATCCTAGACCATTGAATTTTTTAAAACAGAATACGTGTATACACACACACACACACACACACACACACACACACACACACAAATACACCTTTTAGGGGAGAAATGGATATTTTTGCCCCAACAGGATATCCATTTGCCTTAAAATTCTTATTCTTAGGTATGTACATCAATCATCTAGGGAGGTCCAAGGTGTGAAATCCAAACCGGCAGAAGTTTATAGCTCCATTAGCATTTATCAAAAATATAGGATTAAGCATAGAAAATATGTATTCATGCTTCACCTTTCTGTATCTTTACTTTAAGAGGTAAGTATTTGTATTCAGTATTTGTTAGCTCCTACCTCCAAATAGCCAAACATAATCTCCAATAACATTTCAGAATTCTACTGGGCCAAATGTGTATCCTATTGACCTGTGTGTCCTGTGACTTAGTACTGCATGTTTAAACACGAATTTAAGAAAATGCTGCAGTGGTTATTTGGAGTTTTTCAGAATGGCTAGTGAACTCCTTGGTGATTTATTGGTAAAAAATAAAAATAAAATAACCATGTTGGACTGTTGTTTCATAACATACTTTCTACCTTGTAAATTATATAATTACTCTTTGTGTTAAAAATGTATGCATACTCCCTGAAAATAGTTTTGGACATAAATATTTTTAAATGTGCATATAGTGAGTTTTGCTATTATAAATTATATGTCTGCAAAATACTTGAACATGATCCCATTGGGTTTTAAAACATGCAAATGAAGGGAGAAAGATAAGAGCATATTTACCGGAGTTCTCAACTCAGGTATGGCAGCTTGATAAGTGAGTGGACGGCAATCACGAGTGTTTGGCACAAGGACACAAGGAAGAAACATTGGACCTAAGTCATCTCCATCCAGAACATCCACTGTGAGAGTGGTGGTGGTGGTTCGCCTCTCGTTCAGATTTTGGGCACGGTCCTGTTAGAGAGAAAAACAAACAACAGGTAGTTTATAGAAATTAGGCACAATGGCCAGGAGCAGTGGCCCACACCTGTAATCCCAGCACATTGGGAGGCCAAGGTGAGTGGATCACTTGAGGTCAGGAGTTTGATACCAGCCTGGCCAACATGGTGAACCCCGTTTCTACTAAAAATACAAAAATCTGGGTGCGGTGGTGGGCGCCTGGAGTCCAAGCTATTCGAGAGGGTGAGGCAGGAGAATAGTTTGAACTTGGGAAGCAGAGGTTGCAGTGAGCCAAGATCACGCCACTGCACTCCAGCCTGGGCGACAGAGTGAGACTCAGTCTCAAAAAACAACAACAAAAAAGAAATTAGGCATAATGCAGACTTAGTTTTCATTAAAAAAAGATTGATAAATTAACTTGCCTAAACCAACAGTTTTAAGCGGTGAAGCTAGGATGTAAACTGAGATCCAAATGTCTTCAAAGCGACTTTGTTGACAGTATGTTACAGTAGTTAAGCTTTTATATGTTAGGCCTTTACCTAATAGTTCACATTACTAGACAGTCTAACCATAAAGGTCACTGCCATCTTATTAGAGCATTTACTTTAGAAATCTTGTAATTGTAAATTCTTTCTCTGTGCCTCTGAGATGTGAATCTTTTATAAGCTTCTTGCCAGTTCTAAAGACCCATGTTTTTCACGACCTGGGGGCCATCTCTTTGAAATGTAATAGTCAAGGAAGAAGCCCCTATTTCCCAGTTTCTGTGGGAGGGTAGGAGCTTGACTTCCTTTGGAGACTTGTTCCAATTTCTAAAACTACTTTTTGTCATGAAAATTCAAGGAAGTTTATTTTCCTTTGGGAACGTCAATTAGTAAACACACCTAATCTGTGAATCCCCCTACACCCAAGTCCACTGGAGCATTTAACTTCTCTCTAGCCATTCTTTCTATTAGAGTTCAGTTCAGATCTAGTCTGTATTCTGGTCTTCTCTATTGCAATAGCTGTGAATACAGTCTTCCTTATCATTTAACTTTGTCTAGTGCAATGTTGCATTGTTACTAATTAAAATCCAAAATGTCTTCAGATTTCCCTAGTTTTTACTTAATGTCAGTTTTCTGTTTCAGGATCCCAATCAGGATACCAGTTTACATTCAGTCATAATGGTTACTTAAGCTCATTTTGGCTGTGACAAGTTCTCTGACTTTTGTTTTTGATGATGTTAACAATTTTGAGTACCAGATATTTTTGCAGAATGTCCCTTAATGGGTGTTTATCTGGTGTTTTCCTCAAGATTCAACTGGACTTACATGATTTATGTAGGAAAACCACAAGTCAAGTGCTATTTTTGACACATTTATCAATAGTATATTATTAATATGACTTATCACTGTTGTTAACTTGAACCTGGCTGAGGCCGTATCTAGTCAGTTTTCTCTACTATAACGTTACTCTTTCTTGTTTCCCTTTCCATTTCTTTAGAAAGAAATCACGATGGATAGCACACACTTAAATAATGGGTAGTAATTGTATTAGAAATGCAAATTGTTTCTATTTATCTGAAGAACGTTTATCATAGGACAGAAGAAAATAATATTGGACCTAAGTCATTTCCATCCAGAACATCCATTGTTGAGGGTGGTGGTGGTAGCATCATTCATTATGACAGAATCTGGAAATGTTTTTACTTTCATAGTATTCGGTTATTATTTTGAAGAACTATTATGCTTTTCTGTCTTTTTGAATTCTATTTTGTACAACATTGAAAAGTATACTTGCATGCATGTTCATGTAGCACTATTCACAACAGACAAAAGCCGGCAAAAGCCCATGTATTTATCAATGAAGAAATGGATAAACAGATGATGGCATGTACATACAATGGCATATGATTCAAGCATAAAAGGAAATGAAGTCCTGATATATACAACAACATGAATGAGACTTGAAAACATCATATTTTGAAATAAAGAAGCCAGACAAAATATAAGGTCACATATTATATGATCCATTTATATGCAATATCTGGAAGCAGTAAACAAATTGGTGGCTACAGGGAGCTGGTGAGGGTATATGGGAAGCAACTGCATGAGTGGTGCCAGCTCTTTTTGGAGTGATTAAAATGTTTAGGAACTGGATAGAGGCGGTGGTTGTACAATACTGTGAGTGTACCAAACGCCATTGAATTGTTCACTTTAAAATGGCTAATCTTATTTTGCTTATTTATGTTAAATACTTTTTAAAAGTAATTATACTAACAGACCTGTATTTTATTTTAGTTTGTTCATAAAATGTCTTCCTTTGTGACAGTTCCCAGACATTAATATTTGCTTTCCAATTAAAAAAAAAATTCCTCTTCTTAAGCTTGGTTAATAGTACATTTTAGTTAAACTCATTCCCAATCTGGTTGCTCAAAAAAAGTTGTAAAGCAATGCTTGAGGGTAAAGTTTAGGAAGCACAAATTTCTACTGGTGGAATTTTTTAAGTACAACCTTGTCTAGAATGCAATAACTTTGTGGTTCCAGGATTCTTTGATATTTTGATACAGTATAAGATAGACTGTGACAAAATTATAGTTAAAAAAACACAAAATGTTTAAATTTTCAAAGTTTTGGGACTCACTCAGATCCCTAGAGGCACTATAAAGATTATTTAAAACTAAAGACATTTGAGATTGAACAAAGAGAAAGGAGTCTTTTCTGAACTTCTTTTATGGCACTAAAAGCAGATACTTGTGGGAGTGTGGCTGCCATGAATTCCCTCTCCCAAGAAAGTTTATGAAAATGAAGAAAAAACAAGGAAGTCTATTCTTACCTACATAAACATGATTACAAGCTATTTTAATCTCCCCTTTGTTCTCCTAGAAACCTAGTTTTTCTTCCCTTAGAAGTCTCCTCCCTCTCATTATGTTAAATATGTACACCTTCTTCTTTAGCTGTTTCAGGAACTGTCGATGTGCACTCCCATACATATATCAACCTCTAGGCCAGTTGAAAAGTAGAGTAGGAGCAACGTGTGGCATGTGAGATAATTTTGATGGTTCACAAATGAACTTTCTAAATTATTCTTAAGATGAATGAATTTTGAACATGTAGAAAAACCTTAATTCAAAATAAATGTACGTGTATATTTTAAATTTTAGAAAAATGCAGCTAGCTCATCAAACTTGCCACTTTTTAAATACTGATCTTTTATTTAATTGGGTTATAGCTATAACTACAATATATGAATTAATAGATAAATGATGTAATGATTTGTTCAGTTGGCATATCCTGAGTAGCTTCCAAGGGGCAGACTCCAATACCCTGCTTCTGACAGTCTTAAAAAATGATGAGGACATATTTCCTCAGTCCATTATTAAGAGAGTAATTTAATACTGAAAATTACTAATATTAAGATAATGTGACTTCATAAAGATTAGTAGGTTATATTTTCACATATATTTCCCTTTGTGTTGCATCATCCAGTGTTTTAAATTATTAAGTAATCTCATCTTCCACATTTCCCTTAAAGTTATATTAAAGTTTATGAACTAAAACAACTCTTTTAGTTTCTAAAAAAAAAAAAATATATATATATATATATATATATATATATATATGAAAACTGAAAGCTTCTTTAATAGGGTTGGTAAACTTTTGTTACATGTTTTAATGATTTTATGTTTGACATTTTTATCTCAACAACATAAATAAGTTAATAAAATGACATTTAATATGTATTTGTAAATTTACTTATGGCATTGGAGATAATTTTTGAAAATTTTTTTATTTATAAAATATCTATTTATATATTTATTTTAGAAATGAGAATCTCGCTACATTGCCTATATTGACTTCAATCTCCTGGGCTCAAGTAATCCTCTTACCTCAGCCTCCTGAGTAGCTAGGACTATAGGTATGTGCCTGGCTTTAACCCATCATTTAAAATAATGATTGCTTATGATGAAGTTTTAAAAGATTGAATTAATCTAAATTTAATTTATAAAAATAGTAAATAGATAATAAATATTAAATATAATATTGTATGTGATATATGAATGTAGAACACATATATAAACACACATGTATATGCATATATACACATGCATGCATATAAATGCCAGAGGCAGTATTTCTACCCTTCCATGTCACTCAGCCTTCTTCTTTATATGTCATCACCAAATCACTATAATAAACAAATTTGAATTATTTTTACCTTACGTTTTCTTTCAGTCTGTCAGCATCAGATCTCTCACTATTATCTGCTTCTTTGGGTTATTGTTACTAGTCCATAGAATAGATACTGGTGTGTTAAAGATAGTGTATTTACAGGAAGTATATACCAAAATACATAATTGGAGTTTTATCTCATATTGGGGAAAGATATTGCTTACAAAGTGTTGAGCTCTAAAATTTGTATTTTCAAATGAGAAATAAAAATAATCCTGGCAAAACTATTGTGACCAGAGATGCAGCAACAAAATCTACCAACAGTTTCCACACGTGGGAATTCTCCCACAGTTTATCACCAACACATATCACATAGGAAAATATATAAAAATACGTCTCATGCTCGCTCATAACTTGTGAGTTCATAATGGTAATGCTAATTCATGATGTTCTTCTCCCAATTTGGAATCAGATTGTTCTTACAATATCTATTTAAAAGACAATCCTTCAGCAATTGAGATAAAAATCAAAACAGAAACAAAAACAATGAAAAAACCCTACACTTTTGATCTCTATAGTAATATACTACTTTTCAAGGCTTTTCTGAGTAAATGAAATAACATTCTAAATTGTGAGTGGTAAAAAAATAAAAAAATAACTATTTCTATAAACATTTCATATAATTTAATTATGTGTTTTCATTTATGTTATGTGACTAATAGATATTAAAATCCACAAAAAAGATCTCCTTTCTTCCTTTTCCCATTTTCATCTGCATTTCTCTTCATTTCCCTTTTAAAAAATAAGAATATATTTTAACTTTAATCATTTAAAAATAATGGAATATTACATTAAGTTAGGAAACTGTGATTCTAGTTGGCAAGCAAGAATATCTTTTAAAATGTTAAACAAGTTCAACCACTACTCCGAACAGAATTGTGCCTCCCCAACCTCAAGCTAGAAAATCTAGAGAAAATTGATATATTTCTGGAAACATATAATGTTCCAAGATTGAAAAAGAAAGCTACTGAAACCCTGAACAGATGAATATTAAGCTGTGATATTAACTTAGTAATAAAAAACTCACCAACCAAAAAGGCCCTGGACCGGACAGACGCACAGCTGAATTCTACCAGACATACAAAAATTGACTCAAGATGAATTAAAGGTTTAAATGTAATGCCTCAAGGTACAAAAAATCCTAGAAGAAAACCTATTAAATACCTCTTGACATTGGCTTTAGCAAGGATTTCATAATGATGATATCCTGAAAAGCAACTGCAACAAAGACAAAAACTGACAAGTGGCACCTAAAGAGCTTCTGCACACTAAAACAAACTATCAATGCAGTAAACAGAAAATGGAAAGAATGAGAGAAAAGGCATGCAAACTATACATCTGACAAAAGTCTAATATTTAGAATCTATAAGGAACTCAAACAATTCAACAAGCAAAAAACAAATAGCACCATTAAAATAGGGGCAAGTGACATGAACAGACACTTCTCAAAAGAAGACATACATGCAGCCAACAAACATTAAAACATGTTCATCAGCATTTATCATCAGGGAAATGCAAATCAAAACCATAATGAGATATCATCTCATACCAGTTAGAATGGCTATTATTAAAAAGTCAAAAAATTACACATACTGGTAGGGCTGCAGAGAAAAGGAAATGGTTGTATGCTGTTGGTGGTCATGTAAATTATTTCAGCCACTGTGGAAAGCAGTTTGAAGATTTCTCAAAGAATTTAAAATCAAGCTACCATTCAACCAACCAACCCCATTACTGGGTCTATACACAAAGTGCATTCTACCAAAAAGACACGCGCATGTCTGCGTTAATTGCCATGCTACTCACAATAGCAAAAAAACACAGAAGCAACCTAGGTGCCCATCAATAGTGGATTGGATAAAGAAACTGTGGTGCATTTGCACCATGGAATACTACACAGTCATAGAAAAGAATGAAATGATGTCCTTTGAAGCAACATGGATGAAGTTGGAGGCCATAATCCTAAGTGAATTAATGCAGGAACAGAAAACCAAATACTACATAATGTCAGTTTTCAATGGGAGCTAAACACTGAGTCCCCAGGGAAATAAACCTGGGAACCATAGACCATGAACTACTGGGGCAAAGAGAGAGAATGGGTCAAAACACTACCCATTGAATACTATGCTGACTACCTGAGTGCAATACACCCATGTAACAAACCTGCATATGTACTCCCTGTGCTTAAAAGTTGAGGAAAAAAATAATGCTTCTATGAACATTAACCAGAGGAAGTTGGGTATTCTGTTCTCTTGAAAACATTTTTTTGTTTGAGATATTTGCCTAATATTTCTTATTTTTTATGCAAACCAGTAGACAGAATTGTATCATCATTTATAGCCCCAAATGCTTATGTATCTTTAGTAGTCAAACACTCAATAAGTATTAGTTCCCATAAACCATCACCTGCTATCCTCCTATTTCATTCTCACTCCTCAGAAAATGCCCAAGAAACTTGCAGAGTTAAAACAATGGGGTTACAATGAACACTAACTCCATACATCAGTAGGAAGCAGATGTGAGGGAAGGTCAGGGTAGGGGTTATTTCTGAAAAGTTATTTACAAGGTTGCAATATAAAATAGAGAAAATGAATTTTACATATACAAGCACATATGTTTGCAATGCTTACACATTCTCTTTGAATATTTCTGTCCATAAAGATAAAATTTGAGCTAATAAAGAAATAGTAATACTATAATTTTAGGAATTATATCTTGTGAGGAAAGATAGCTGGCAACCCTTCTCTAGATTTTGCCATTTGAGAAATATACAACACCCTTGCTATTCATAAAATAATTTAGAAATTATAAATCATTCTTGCCATGATTCTAACTTAAATACAGGCCAGGCTCAGCGGCTCATGCCTGTAATCCCAGCACTTCAGGAGGCCAAGGTGGGCTGATCACTTGAAGTTGTCAAGAGTTTCAGACCACCCTGGCCAGCAGAGTGAAACTCCATTTCTACTAAAAATACAAAAAAAATTAGCTGGACGTGGTGGCACGTGCCTGTAATCCCAACTACTCGGAAGGCTGAGTTAGGAGAATCACGAACACGGGAGGCAAAGGTTGCAGTGAGCCAAGATCGCCCCACTGCACTCTAGCCTGGGTGACAGAGCAAAACCCCATCTCAAAATAAATAAATAAATTATAAAATAATTAATTAAATATAAACTTTTTCTTTCTGGTAATTAAGAAATTTTGATTACCAAAGTGTTCTTAATATTTAACTCATTATAACAATAATATGAAAGAGAGTTTGCTTTGAAGAAAAATGATATGTAAAGAGATTATTTTGATTCTATATGAATTAGGGTAACATATCAAAGTTGAGGTTTATAGTAATATGTAGTAAATTTCAACAAAAAGAAAACCCATTGATCTTTCATCTCTCTATTTTTTTTCTAGATCCACCCCCCAAAATTTTTGTCTGGAATTAATCCTTACTTCATTATGTATATATATTTGAAGTCAACAGCATGGGCGACAATATTGCAAATATTCTCAAAAAAGATGTGACAGGGTTTTCTAACATGGGTCAGTCAAAACTCAATTACCTTAATTACGAATCATAATATGTAAACATGGATATAAAGAAACCTCCAAACTACATGTAATTTGAAGGATTCTCTTCAGAAATCAAATATTTTTACCATAAGCAAAACCAGGTCAAAGCTGAGTAATGTTCAATAATTTGTCATGATACCTGTAATTATTCTTTTAGAGACCATATACTTTAAAGTCAAAATTGATTGCTCATATTTGAACTCTCCTTATGACTTCAAGATAATATATTGGTGTTTAATGTACACGGCTTACATTGTGAATACCACCAATACAATATAAAAAATTGATGCCAGGTGCAGTGGCTCACGCCTGTAATCCCAATAGTTTGGGAGGCTGAGACGGGTGAACTGCTTGAGGACATAAGTTTGAGACCAGCCCGACCAACATGCTGAAACCCTGTCTCTACTAACATCCAAAAATTAGCTGGGTGTGGTGGCGTCCATCTGTAATCCCAGCTACTCAGGAGGCTGAGGCACAAGGATAGCTTGAACATGGGAGGCTGAGGTTGCAGTAAGCCGAGATCATGCCAGTGCACTCTAGCCTGGGTGACATAGCAATACTCTCCTCCCCACCCCTCAAAAATATCCAGGTGTGGTGGTATGCTTGTGATCCCAGCTAGCTGGGAGGCTGAGGCATGAGAATCACTTAAATCCCAGAGATGGAGGTTGCAGTGAGCTGAGATTGTACCACTGTACTTCAGCCTGGGTGACAGAGCAAGACTCTGTCTCAAAATAAATAAATAAATAAATAAACAAACAAGATAAATGTTAAAAAAATGGAGAGACATTTTAAATATATGGATATCATTATCGTATACAAAGATATGTTAGACTTATGTTACTATTGGTATATACAAAACAGTTAATGATGAACAACCAGCTATCAGATAAGCAGCCCTGATTTGTAGCACTGGCACTTTTCATACTGTAAATGCGCCCACCATGGCTGCAAATGTGAGATCACTGAACTCAGAGCTTGGAAGAGAAACCCACAATTGGCCTTCAAGCAAGTCTCAGCTGACTTTCCATCTCCAACAACTCACGGTTTTAAGTTACAGATTTAAAATGTAGTAGAAATGAGCATCCTTCTTTATCATTTGTGGAAATGTGATGTGTCACAACACTCTGAAAAATAATATAGCATTATCTACTAAGATTAAAAAGTATGTGAATATATATATATGTACAGATACCTATACACATAAATATACATACATATAATTTTCTCATAGCAATTCCATTTTTAATTACTGATTTTTAAACAGTAAAGTACAGTTATTTTAGTGATTTATGTAATACTGTAATAACATCTCAATACATTTCAAGCATTAGTTTAAGTACTTTTTTGTTTGCTAACTTGATAATTGTAACCAGAACAATGTGGTATGTTTTATTAATATACCCATTTTACTGGTTAGGAAATTAACATACAAAATATGCTATGAATCACACAGCTAGTAAATGGCTGAACTGAGATTTGAACTCGGGTGACATAATTCACTACACTCACTGCCTCTCATGAGCATCATGAGGGTAAATATCAATTTGGTGCCAAAAACAAATGAACAAACAAACAAAAACAGAGTATAGTTAAATCAATGGTGATCCATTATTATTATCTTATATTATGTAGCTATTAAAAATATTTGTTCTTAAAACTTTTAAAAACACTTAAAATGTTATAACCTTCTATATTTAACATTTCATTTTGTACTGTATGACTTAAGTTTATAACAAAAACTGTTATTGCATTTAAATTCAAATGTTCATTCAACTCTTCCTAATGCTATTCCTTCCTTTTGATGATTCACATATGTACTTCTGTTTTATAATTTTATCCCTGAAGTGCTAAAAACTCGTCACTCCCTCAGTGATGACTAGTGGATCATGCTGGATAGAAATTGTTCCAGATGTCTTTACAAATATTTTAAAACTAGATACCAATTCAGAATATTTCACTTTGCATTTCTATTAAAAAAATACCTATTTTTAATTGCATAATTTAAAAAGCCAGCTTACAAATAGCTTCCATAGCAATATGACTTTATAAAAAAGATATTGTCCCTTTTCTTCACATCTTCAGTTAAACAGAAAAAGGAATTTTCTGTGTTTTTAAGGAAGTCTGAGTGGCCCTCCCTAATACATTTTGCTTTTTCCCATATCCACAGTTTTCACTCTGGTCTATGCCACATGACATTAAAATATATATACACACATACAGACACACACATAACACATATAACATATAATATATAATTATAATATATACAATAATAAATTATTTTTAAAATCTGCAGAAATGTAAATAAAAGCTTATAAACTTAGCTTCAAAAATTAGATCTACATGTCTATCTACATATTTCTAGCTAAATAGCCCTAAATATATATTTATTTAGGTATCTATCTATACGCATACACATTCTGTGTCAGGTGATATATCTCTAAGAAAGGCAAGAAAATGACAAGTTCATGACACATTTTTTCATATTAGCTTCTTCAGAACAGCTAATTGAGGTTATTTTCCTTTTAGCCTCCCCTGCTATCTCTCTGTTCTGCTGTATGAGCAAGATTACAATGCTTAGGAGTCATTAAAGGCACAGGACGGTTTCAGAGTCTAGATGCTTTAAAAAAGAAAAGGCTATTATTTTTTAGAACAGTTTTAGGTTTATAGAAAAATTGAGAGGAAGGTATATACACCAATGTCTTCACACATGCACATCCTCCCCACTTAACAACAGCCCTAATCAAAGTTGTACATTGGCTACAATTGATGAATCTACATTGAATGATAATAATCACTGAAGTTCATCCTTTACTTTAAAGATCACTCTTGGTGCTGTACATTCTAGGGGGATGGACAAATGTATAATGATATCTATCCAACTTTGTGGTATCATCCAGAGTATTTTTACTGACATGAAAATATTTTGTGATCCTTCTATTAATCCCTTTTAACCTGCCTTTACCACCATATCCCTGACATCCACTGATCTTTACACCATTTCCCTAGCTTTGTTTTTACCAGAATATTATATATTGGAATCATCCAGTATGCAGCCTTTTCTTAATGGTTTATTTTGCTTATAAATATGCATTCAAGATTTCTCCATATTTTTTATATTTTTATAGCTCATTTCTTAACTGTTATTTCAAAAGCGTAAGCTTGTCACTTAATATGGGACTTTTTCTGATCTTCCCTTCTAGCTTTTTTCTCGAGTGGTACTCCCATTCTTCTTACTAAGAAAAGAAAAATGTTTTCAGGTCATCTGTGTGTCCAGTCTCAGGATATGACTATACATAGTATAATTCAGAAGTGAATACCGCATTCCCCTTTGACACATATGGACTTTCTCAACTTTCCTTCCTATCATGCTGACTCAGGTGATACAAGTCTGGAAGGAGATGGGTGGGAGAGAACTCTAAAGAGAGTATCTTCCCAGATAAAAGGAGAAAGGATCAATAAACATAAAAGAAAATCTAGTTTTGCTAACCTTTCTGCCTGCTGCATTCAGACTTGAAATGCAGTTGTGACTCTTAATGGCCATGGTATACAACTAGCTCCCAGCTGATAAGGCATTGGGAAAATAACCACATTTCAGAGAAGAGAGAAGTATAAAGATGGAAGGAACCTAAGTCCCTGGTGATATAATTGAACTGTCAAGCCAAACACTGAGCCACATAATTCCAGAAATTTTATTACACTTCCACTAATAATAACTACAATAAATGTCTATGTTTTATAAGCATATAAGCATGTCTATGTTATATAAGCATATAAGGGTATCTCTGTTGTATAAGCATATAAAGCATGTCTGTGTTTTATAAGCATGTGTTTGGATGTTCTGTTATTGTTATCTATATACCTTAGCATAAATTTCAGTTATGGGGATATTAGCTGATATCTAGTGAACAATTACTCAATAAATGATAGCCATGAGGAAAAACACGACCAATTAGGCAATGATTCTTTGCCTTTAGTGTACCTTAGAATCCCCTGAAGAGCTAACTAAAAATGCAGATATTCCACTTCCATCATCTGAGATTTTCATTCAGAATATCTGAGGTAGGGTCCAGAAATACGTAAGTTTAATACATACCCAATATGATTCTGCTGCAGTTATTTGCTGGATCCTACTTTGAAAAAAATACTTCAGTATAGGCTAAAAATTATTTGATCATGGTTAATACATATGAATAATTTAGACTTCAAATAATATAGTGAATAAAAACAACCTATTCTATCCCTTTTCCCATCTATAAGGATATTATATGTAAACATCAAGGGCAGGAGTGCCCTGATGAAGAAGTGAATGACACAGAGCACTCCAAGACTATCTGACACATTTTGGATGAGTTTTTTACTTCATAAATTTACAGAAGAAATTTAAAAGAAATTGAATACTCACATTAGCTTGGATTATGACAAAGTAGCGAGTCTTATCTTCATAGTTGAGTCTCTTCCTTAACACTACATTTCCAGTCAACATTAGGGGAATTTCAAAGGTGTCATTGGATGTCTGCAAATATTAAAAATACAGACTTCAGATTATTTGAATGTAAGATAAATTAATAACTCAATATTTTAGTTTAATCCTCTTGGAAGTTACAGATGGCATGCTTACCATCTGAAAATAGAATGACTATAAGCTTCAGAGTCAATATTGTTATCATATTTACAAACATTTAATTTTGATCAATAGGTTTCCCCAGAGTCCTTTGGTAATAATAACCAGAACATTTGTTTCTTATCATAGTTTTTAATATATTATTAGTATCATTCATCAACAGTCTTGTAATAGTTCTAAATCAAAGTCCAGGTATCTGAAAAACTTCCCTATTTTTCACTTCTTTTCACTTCTTTTCACTGTGTTTTTTATCACCAAAGCATTCAAACACTGAAATCTGTTATTTCTACATAGTATCAATTGTCAACATTGATATCCACTCTGTATTTTAAGTATTATCAGGCATTAAATAATAATAAAAAAAAACTCACACAGTTACAAGTCACTTAATGATGGGGTACATTCTGAGAAATGTGTTGTTAGGTGATTTTTGTCATTGCGTGAACATTATAGAGTGTAGTTTCACAAACCTAAAATAGATAGTCTACTGCATACTAAGGCAGGTGATGTAGCCTATGGCTCCTAGGCTACAAACCTGTACAGCATGTCACTGTACTGAATGCTATGGGCTACGGTAACACAGAGGTCACTATTTTCTGTATAAATGTAATCTAAACATAGAAAAGGTATAGTAGGAATACAACATTATAATTTTATGAGACCACCATTTGCTATGTGGTATGTCATTGACCAAAATATCATTATGCAGAACATGACTGCACGAACTTGAATCAGTTCGTTATTGTGAAAAAAAAAAAAATCCAGGTTATACATCAATTTTTTCTTTCAGGTTCCACAACTTCTGCTCATTAGTTAAGTTTTCTGCCCTGTCTAGGATTGAGTTTTTTCCTGGTAGCACGGAGGTCACAGGGCAACACTAGTGCTCTGGTATAAGCAGCCCTGCATTAAATGAATTCACAAGTTAAGGGACTATAATTTAAAAGATGAATCTCTTATTCTTAAAAAGACCTTATGTCACTTTTGTATTTTAGTGCCATTTTAAAGAATGATGAAATTGTTTCTAGATAGGTTCAATACATCAGTGCTATTTCGTTCATTGAAACTGTTTTGTGGTTGTTCAGTTGTCTTGTGCATTTGTGCTTGTGATTTTTGTTCTGGAAATCACATTTAGTAAAATATATAGTTTGGAACTGCATTAGATTGCTGCAAAAGCAAGAGGAGGGGGAAGAGAGGGAAAGAAAAATGAGGGGAAAAGGCAAGGGGAAGGAGAAGAGAAAGGGAAGGGGAAGTGTGGAAGAAGAAAAAAAAGAACTGTGTGAGTGTGTGTGTGAGAAGGAAGACAGAGAGAGTGTGTTTACACCCTCAACTTAGTGTAAGTATATTCTTAAGAGTCACATAAGAAGTTAAACTCAATGAAAAAAAATTTGATTCAAATCTCCCAGCTCAGGCTCAATCAATGAAATGTGCGTAGTTTAGCCTTTCATGTCTAGAGCTGTGATCTGTCTTTTTTTCTCTCTTTGTCTCTCTGTCTGTCTCTCTTTTTCTCTGGGGTGCATAAAGACACATACACACACTGCACATTTTGCAGAATTAATATATATTTTTAAATGATTCATTCTGCGTTCCTCGTGTAATGGGCCTTGCAAATCTTTCTTGGATGCAGTTATTTAAAAGCAACAATTTAAAATAAAAATACAGAAAATGAAAATGAACAACACAATTAAAAACAGACATTTGACATTCCCTAATTTTTTGCCTATTCAACATTGCTTATACCTATGAGTGGGGCTGGCAATTATGACAGGCGAGTGTAAAAATGATTGAATCTAAATATGTAAGTTGAATATGGGCAAAACCTTGGTTAATAATTGCTATTTACACTGTTAAACCTATCCTAATGTGTTGTTATGAGGTTATTACATTTTAGTGACTCAATAATATAGAAATACATATCAGTTTCTAGCATAAATATGGAAGATACTGTCGTCTTAACACAAAACTACTGGACTCAGAACCCCAAGTTAGTTCACATATCCGGTGACATTGTGCCTCAGAAGAGGCTACGTCTCTAAATGAGATGAGTCTTGAATAGTCTAGCTTAAAAACAATTCCATTCATTGTAATTCCATTCTGTTTTACCAGGAATCATTTTGCAGATGTACATGTGATTCCATTTTGAGTAATTAAAAAATTTTATCTTAATTGCAAAGATAGACAGAAGCTAAAAATCCCTTTTCAAGTTATAGAAGTCTCTGTCGGGATATAAAATTTAGAACTTAAACAGTTCTAAACAGCATTTGGGGACTATTGATAACATTAATTATGGAGAAATAGCTAATATGCTAGTGAGAGCAGAGCATAAAATAAAAAGAGCCTGGATTTGTGTTGTCTTTGCATTACTGAGAAAATCTTGATATTACCCCATGTCTGAAAAACTTATTGTGATAGATAATAAATTATCTTTTTGTTTAAATCATCTTTAGTTTTTTGCATATATAGTAATATATATAGTATGTATGTATATATGTTTTATATAGAGAGAGCGAGCGAGCAAGTACAATTTCTGCAGCTGAAAGCACTTTGATACATGATTATTCCTGTCTCTATGGCTTTACACTGTAGGCCTCTCTCTTTTCCAGACAGGCCCTGGCTCTTCACACCTGATATTTGCTCTTATTTTTCTCTTGCTTAAATATCCTATCACTTATTTCTCTGTGTACTAATCTTTGCAAACTTTACTCAGTGAAACCTTTTAAATGTAATATAAACTGTACTATATAAGTACACTGTACTATATAAGTCTAAGAGTGACTGCACTCTCTATTCTTGCTATTTATTTTTCATTTCTTTCATTCTTAGAAGTTTGTTCCACCAACGAAGCAGAAAAGTTTGGGAACAGAGCAATGCCCATTTACTTAAGCAAGCTTACATTACTAAAGCCAGGTCATTGCCCCCTTTCTGATAGTCGTAGATATTCACTTTAAAACACAAACTAACATTGGCTTTTTTGGGTGATGAGAATTTAAGTGCTGTCTATCTGCACTGTATTAATGAGAAAAATCCAATTATGGTTAAATGATTTAATACCCACAGGCCCCAAACACCTGGCCTCCATTAAGAAAGGTCCACTCACTACTTCCTGACAGTTCAGTGACAACAACTGTCAAATAAGGGATAATTCTCCATTTAGTAAAATGAGGGCATAAGGCAGTTTAAGCAATTTATCACTATCACAGATATGGGAAGCAGGGCAGGAGACAGCTGTAACATCCACGCCACACATATTCACATTCAATAACGGAAGAAGCAGGAATGCTGATGCTCTAGCAACTCTGTTTCCCAAGATGATTCCATCTCCCCAGAATCCCCTGTACTAATATGGGTTTGCACCAGTTTAGACAAAACGGCAGCTCTCTGCAAGAAGGTGTTGAATCCTACAGTTAAAGATGCTCTAGAAATGGAATATGGGGTTATTAGCACTATTTCTTCTCAGCTGATAGATTTGGTCATTCATCATTTTTAGGAAAGAGGGAAAGACTTCAGTCTTTCACACCTATGTTGTAAGTATAGTTTGTAATATTCTCTTTTCAGCTGTGATGACTAGAAATTCAGTTCAAAAGAAGACAATTTTTAAAGAATACACACACACACGTATATATATTTTCTGCTGACCTAAAGACAGACCCTTAGTACAAAAGTGCCTCAATGGGCCTATAATTGAGAAGTGGTGGAAATTTAGATAATTAGGATTTTATATTTGTCTCTAAGAGGCTGTAAATTCTCTTATTGTTTTTTGACACTTTTTTTTTGAAATCTCTTCCTTATCTCTGTATCTTTTTCTGTACCTCTCTCTTCTCTCTTTGGGTTTTGCCCATTTGTTCACAATGAATATAACTGAGTCCGTGTTTTAGTTCCAATAAACAGCATCAATTTTGCCCTTATCAATCTTTAGTCTGCCTTAAACTTGTCTCTGATTAAGCTCAGGCTACTGTGCCATCAGCTGCTGAACATTCTATGTTATTGTCATTGTTTGTGTGTCTCCTCTAATCTAATTTCCTGAAGTAAAAAGTGGAGGACTAAGTAAGGCTATGCAATTTTTTTTCCACCCAAGACGGACTGGGATTTGAGCAGGCAACATTAACTTAGCTCCTAAGAGAAAGTCCCAATAATCTGATCATCTTTTCTGTTTCATACTGTTAAAACATGTCCCTGGCTGATAGACAAAATGGACTCCCTGTGACTAACTGAAGTAAGTTAAAAGAAAATCAACAAAACCAGGTAGCCATGCCAGGGTGACAAAGTGGTCACATACTCTGTGTTCTCAGAGAGATGTCAAAGCATCACAGGATCTTCCTTTCTACAATTAATATGGTTTTGTTGTGTCCCCATGCACATTTCATCTTGAATTGTAGCTTCCATAATTCCCATGTGTTGTGGAAGGGGGCTGGTGTGAGATAATTGAATCACGGCATTTCCCCTATACTGTTTTTGTGGTAGTGAATAAATATCCTGAGATCTGATACTTTTATAAGGGGAAATCACTTTCACTTGACTTTCAATTCTCTCTTAGTCTGCCTCCATGTAAGACATGCCTTTCGCCTTCCACCATGATTGTGAGGCCTCCCCAGGCACATGGAACTGTGAGTCCATTAAACCTCTTTTTCCTTATACATTACCCAGTCTCACGTATGTCTTTATCAGAAGTGTGAAAAAAGACTAACAAAGTAAATTGGTACTGGTAGATTGAGGTCCCGCTGTAAAGATATCCGAAAATGTGGAGGCAACTTTGGAACTGGGTGGCAGACAGCGGTTGGAACAGTTTGAAGGGCTCAGAAGGACAGGAAAAGGCAGGAATGTTTGGAACTTCCTAGAGACTTTTTCGTTGGCTTTGACCAAAATTCTGATAACGATATGGACAATGATATCCAGAGTAAAGTGGTCTCAGATGGAGATGAGGATACTGGAGTAAAGGTGACCCTTGTTATGTTTTACCAAAGAGACTGGTGGCATTTTGCCCCTGATGTAGAGATTTGTGGAACCTTGAACTTGAGGGAGATGATTTATTTGGTGACATAAGTTTCTAAGTAGCAAAGCATTCAAGATGTGACTTGAGTGTCATTAAAAGCATTCAGTTTTAAAAGTGAGACAGAGCATAAAAGTCCAGAAAATGTGCAGCCTGATGATGCAATAGAAAAGAAACACCCATTTTCTAAGGAGAAATTCAAGCCAGTTGCAGAAATTTGCATAAGTAATGAGGAACCAAATGTTAATCACGAAGACAATGGGGAAAATGTCTCCAGGGTGTGTCAGAGACATTTGTGGCAGCCCCCTCCCATCATAGGCCAGGAGGCCTAGGAGAAAAAAGTGGTTTCATGGGCCAGGTCCAGGACCCCCGTTCCGTGTGCAGTCTAGGAACTCGGTGCCCTGTGTCCCAGCTGCTCCAGCCATGGCTATGAGTCAAGATATAGCTCGGGCTGTGGCTTCAGAGGGTGCAAGCCCCAAGCCTTGACAGCTTTCACATGGTGTGGAGCCTATGGGTCCATAGAAGTCAAGAATTGAGGTTAGAGAACCTACACCTAGATTTCAGAGCATGTATGGAAATGCCTGAATGTCCAGATAAAAGTTTGCTGCAGGGGCAGGGCCCTCATGGAGAACCTCTGCTAGGGCAGCGTGGAAGGGAAGTGTGGGGTTGAAGTCCCCACAAAGAGTTGCCACTGGCACACTGCCTAATGAATCTGTGAGAAGAGAGCCACTGTCCTCCAGACCCCAGAAAGTAGATTTACCGACAGATTGCACTGCATGCCTGGAAAAGCAGCAGACACACAATGTCAAACTGTGAAAGCAGCCAGGAGGGAGGCTGTGCCCTGCAAAGCAACAGGGGTGGAGCTGCCCAAGACCATGAGAACCCACTTCTTGCATCAGCATAACCTGGATGTGAGACATGGTGTCAAAGAAGATCATTTTGGAGCTTTAAGATTTGACTGCCCCATGGATTTTGGACTTGTATAGGGCCTTTGAACCCTTTGTTTTTGTCAGTTTCTCTCATTTGGAATGAATATATATATATATGTTATATATATACATACCCAATGCCTGTACCCTCATTTTATTTAGAAAGTAATTAACTTACTTTTGATTTTACAGGCTCATGGTTGTAAGGAACTTGCTTTGTCTCAGATAAGAATTTGAACTCTGAGCTTTTGAGTTAATGTTGAAGTGAGTTAAGACTTTGAGGGACTGTTGGTAAGGCAAGATTGGTTTTAAAATGTGAGGACATGCGATTTGGGAGGTGCCAGGTGTAGAGCAATATGATTTGACTGAATCCCCACTCAAACCTCACCTTCAACTGTAGCTCCTATAATCCCCAAGTGTTGAGTGAGGGACCTGGTGAGAGATACTTAAATCACAGGGATGGGTCTTTCTCATGTTGTTCTCATGTTAGTGAATAAGTCTCACAAGATCTGATGGTTTTATAAGCGATTTATAAGGCCCTCAATTCTCTCTTGTCTGCTGCCATGTAATACCTGTCTTTCACCTCCTGCCATGATTGAGAGGCCTCCCCAGCCACATGGAACTGTGGGTCCATTAAACCTCTTTTTCTTTATAGATTATCCAGTCTTAGGTATGTCTTTATCAACAGTGTGAAAACGGACTAATACAACAATGAAACAAAAACAGATACTGTTTGGTGCCAAGATAAACTGTGGCTGGAACTACCACCTTTTGCCCCCTATGCCATCCCTACACTGGCCTTTTAGCACCAGCCCTTTAAAAGAAACATCTGACAGAAACTTCTGGTTTGGAGCTTGGAAATCAACCAATCAGAGTGCACATGAATCAACCAATCAGTGTATAGAACAGTCATGACTCATCTGTTTTGACCAATCAGAATTAAGCAAGGATCTATCCTTCATTTGGATGAAGACAGCTAATTGGGAACCTGGGTGGGAACTTTAGCTATAAAACCCTAACCCTGTATTTGTTCTCTGAAATGTATCTTAGCTTGAAACCACAGGCTGTGTATCCATGGTTTGAAAACTGTTCACTGAAATAAAGTCTCTTTTCTCCAAATTCCTTTCCAGAGGTCTTTTGCTCACAATACAAATTTACCACTCTCCCTCAAACAAATACAAAATAGATTCGTGCACATTTAATGCTACATTATGATTACAATGCAGTTCAACTTATCTTATTCCAGTCAACTTCCCAGGAAACTGTATTTGTGCTTGGTTGGGTTTTGAAGCATATATGTTGTAAACTTAAAAGTCACAGTGTTGGTGTGAAAAGACTGAGGTTCAAAGTTTTACAAAAAGAAGGCCTTTACACCATGACGTAATTATACATGAGTTTCCAGTAAAATTAGAATATTATGAATTTATGGAGGCATGGGAATCTCATGATATAATGTACCCTGCAAAGTATTATTAAACTACAGTAAATTTTTTTAGTAAACTACCTAGGAATAAGTAATCACTGTTTTAGCTTGACCTTAAATATTTTATTGACATCTGAAATTTGGACTTTGACTTATATATATATATACAGAACTACCTCAGGATGGTGATTTGTTTAAAAATCGTTTGTCCTTAAAATATGGTTTTAACTTTCTGACTCAGATAATTCAAATGCTTACACATTACAAATGAAAATTATGGCTCATATTTTCTGAATTCTCTCAAAGCTACAGGGAGTAAAACATATTACAAAAAAAGGACAATTTACTCAGGAGGACTTGATAAAAGATGTTACCACCCACTGAAACAGCACTGTAATACCTCGAAGAAAGAAGCTGCTTATTCATATTGCTTAAGTGTTTTCATTTTTTCTTTTTTCTGAGTAGTAACATTAGTTAATAGCAATGTTGTGCTGCTTCCTCAGTCCACTGGAGACTGCTACAAGGGACATGTCATCAGTCTCCTCCTCATCATTTTAGGTCAGACCTAAAATGCTGAATAAACATGCCTCCAGTCTGGCATTAAAATAAAAAAAATAAATAAGATAAAAAAGACATGATAATTTATTGTATAAATATACTAATCTTTCTAACAATGAGATTTAATATATCAGAATAGCTATATTTAGATTTTTCCAAGAAGACACATCCTCAAAAATGAAAGTTATTGCAGATCATGTGATGACAAATTCTTACCCACTTCAGAGTTTTTCTTTCATTTTTTTCAAAACAATCTGATTCAAGCTTGTCCAACCCATAGCCCACCAGCTACATGGGCCCAGGTTGGCTTTGAATGTGGCCCAACACAAACTTGTAAATGTCCTTAAAACATTATAAGATTTATCTGTGAATTTTTATTATTAGCTCATCAGCTATCATTCGTGTTAATGTAATTTATGTGTGGCCCAAGACAATTCTTTTTCTTCCAGTGTGGCTCAGGGAAGCCAAAAGATTAGATGGACACCTCTGAATTAGTTCAGTGCATTATGGACACTCTTACTTTACTTTGTATTACCATGAAGGCATTAAACAAAAAATATGTCAACAGTATTTTACAATAACGGTGATGAGTACACTACAGATTGCATAGAAATTAAACGTCCCTCATTAAAGGCCTGACAACATATATTGTCCAGTACACATTTTTACATAGTCTCTACTACCAAGTTCCAACAGATAATTCAAGTTGTACTTAATAAACAGAAGGTAACCAAATGAGAAAATGAACTTATATTATACAAAGGAAAGAATACTTCTTCTTGTGAACATTAGTGGGGACTGACAAAGATTCTTTGCTTGGCCAAACTTGATCAGGCTTCTGAATCTTCTCCTAGGTTCATCTGTATACTTCCTTATAAAATCACTTTTTAACAAAGAACCATACTAAATCACTTTAGCAAGAACTACTCTATCTTTGATAAATGATCTACCTTGATAACTCGTCAGGTTTCTCATCCTGCACCACCCATTAGATGATGTCTGATTACCCTGACTTGTCTTCAGCAACAATCATATTAGCTTGTTTTAGCCAGAATCCCCCATATCTCTGATGTTTTCTCCCAGTAATTTTCCATCCAGTGACCCCGACCCTGCTCCTTGGCTACAAAGTCCCACTTGCCAATGTTTTATTTGTAGTTGAGCCCAATATCTCTCTCCACTTGCAAGACCTCACTGCAATGATTTCTATACTCATTGCAGTGGTCCTGAATAAGGACTTTCTAACTATGTTTAAATACATCATTAAATAATATTTTTCTTTAACAATTATCTAGAGGATTTTTAGAATAAGATATTTACTAAATTATTTTTTTCTAAATACTTCATCCATGAAAGGATCGGGAATGCTGCAGGAACAAACCCTTAAACTTTTATTTTTTCTTTACTCTTCGTATCTATATATCTAATATGCATCAGCAAGTGGTCTCTCTTTATTGTTGTCATTGGCTAATGAATGTTTCTCCTCAACATGTTTTTCTCTGATCATAACAACAGGGGCAGGGAATATGATTACTTGTATATTGGTTCTTTGAGTTTGCACTTCATTATTCAAAGCAAATACTTTTCTCCAGGCAAGAAAAGTACACCTCTAGCATGTATCCAAAGAGAGGAAGAACCAAACATTTTTGATAAACAGCTCAAGTGCTTTTGTTAATAGCAGTGAATCCATATGGATCTCTGGCAACTCGGTCCTAACTTCAGAGGAAATAATGTGATTTGGGTAAGGAGTAAGTTTAAGGCAGAGGGAGAGATTGAGGTGAGTTTTAGAGCAGGAGTGAGAGCTTATTAAAAAGTTTTAGAGCAGGAATGAAAGTAAGCAAAATTCTCTTGGAAGACGGCTAAGTGGGTGACTTGAAACATCAAAGAGCCTTGTTCATCCCTTCACTGAAGGTTTTCTACACTGGCATGGTTTGGGGATTTGCAATTCTCCTCCCTTGATTTTTCTTTTGGGGCAGGCTGTCCACATGCACAGTGCCTGCTGGTGCACTTGGGAGGGGCTTCATGCGCAGAATGTTTACTGAAATTGTGTGCATGCTTACTTGAGGCATTTTTCCCTTGCCAGTCGAGCATTCCCAGAAAAAGGTCATATACTAGTAAAATTCTGCCTTTTTGCTTCTTAACATGCATGCTTCAGCCCTCTCACCCAACTTCTCAGCTCTTATTGGGAAGCTGCTGATCACCAGCTTCAAGTGTTTTCTATCTATTGGCAGGCTATCTTTCCCTGGCACTGGCTGCTACTAATTATTATTTTACAGAGAAAGTTTAAAAGCCACCTAACCATCACCTGATGGTCAGCTGACATTCCTGGGGGTGGTCCTCTCCTGCCCTGATCATGTCTGCCTAACCATTTAGTTGATATGGTTTGGCTTTGTGTCACCACCCAAAACAAATTACAATGTCAAATTGTAATCCCCATGTATTGAGGGAGGGACCTGGTAGGAGGTGACTGGCTCATGGGGGCAGTTTCCCCCATGCTGTTCTCCTGATAGTGAGTTCTCATGAGATCTGATGGTCTAAAAGTGGCACTTCCCTTTTCAGTCTTTCTGCCTCCTGCTGCATGTAAGATGCACCATGCTTCTCCTTCACCTTCTGCCATGATTGCAAGTTTCCTGAGGCCTCCCTAGACATTCAGAACTATGAGTCAATTAAACCTCCTTTCTCTGTAAATTACCCACTCTCAGGTACTATCTTTATAGCAGTGTGATAACAAATTAATACAAGCAGTTGGTACTGGGATAGTGGAGTACTGTTAAAATGATAACCTGAAAATGTTGAAGCAACTTTGGAACTGGGTAATGGGCAAAGGTTGGAACAGTTTGGAGGGCTCAGAAGAAAACATGTAGATGTGGGAAAGTTTGGAACTTCCTAGAGACTTTTGAATGGTTTCAATCAAAATGCTGGTAGTGATATGGACAATGAAGTCCAAGCTGAGGTGGTCTCAGATGGAGATGAAGAACTTATAAGGAACTGGAGCAAAAGTCACTCTTGCTATGCTTTAGCAAAGAGACTGGTGGCATTTTGCTCCTGCCCTAGAGATCTGTGGAACCTGGAATTTGAGAAAGATGATTTACAGCATGTGGCAGAAGAAATTTCTAAGCAGCAAAGTATTCAAGATATGACCTGGCTTTTTCTGAAAGCGTACAGTCATATGTGTTCATGAAGACATTATGTGAAATTGGAACTTATGTTTAAAAGGGAAGCAGAGAATAAAACTTTGAAGAATTTGCAGCCTGATCATGTGGTAGAAAAGAAAATCCCATTTTGTGGGGGAAAAGTCAAGTTGGGTGCAGAAATTTGCATAAGTAACGAGCAGCCAAATATTAGACAAGACAATGGGAAATATGTCTCCAGGGCATTTTAGGGATCTTCATGGCAACCCCTCAAATCGCAGGCCTGGAGGCCTAGGAGGTTTTCTGGGCTTGGTTCAGGGCCCCACTGCTCTGTGCAGCCCTAAGACATAGCATCCTGTGTCCCAGCCACTATAGCTCCAGCCATGGCTAAAAGGGACCAACGTACAGTTCAGGCTATTGTTCCAGTGGGTGCAAGCCCCATGCCTTGGTGGCTTGCATGTGGTGTTGGGCCTGAAGGTACATAGAAGACAAGAGTTGAGCTTTGGGAACCTCCATCTCAGTTTCAGACGATGTATGAAAATGCCAGTATGTCCAGACAGACATCTGCTGCAGGGGTGGAGCCCTCATGGAAAACATCTACTAGCATAATGCAGAGGGAAAAAGTGGAATTGGAGTCCCCACACAGAGTCCTCACTTGGGACTGCCTAGTGGAGCTGTGAAAAGAAGCCCACTGTCTCCTCCAGATCCCAGAATGATAGATCTACAGACAGCTTGCACCATGTGGTTGAAAAAGCCACAAGCACTCAATGCCAGCCTGTTAAAGCAGCTGCAGGGGTTGTACCCTGCAGAGCCACAGGGGCAGAGCTGCCCAAGGCCTTGGAAGCCTACCCTTTGCATTAGTGTGCCCTGGATGTGAGACACAGAGTCAAATGAGATTATTTCTAAGCTTTAAGATTTAATAACTGCCCTTCTGGGTTTTGGACTTCCATGGGACCTGTGGCACCTTTATTTTGGCCAATTTCTCACATATGGAATGAGTGTATGTAATGTATATAATGTCTGTATCCTCATTGTATCTTGGAAGTAACAACTTGTTTTTGATTTTATAGGCTCATATGTTAAAAGGAGTTGCCTTGTCTCAGATGAAAGTTTGGACTTAGACTTTTGAGTTAATGCTGAAATGGTTTAAGACTTTAGGGAACTATTGAGCAGGCATGATTGGTTTTGAAATATCAAAAGGACAAGAGATTTGGAAGAGGCCAGGGGTGGAATTACATGATTTTTCTCTGTGTTCCAACTCCAATCTCATGTTGAATCATGATCTCCATGTTTCTAGGGAGTGACCTGGTGGGAGGTGATTGAGTCATGGGGCAGTTTTCCCCATGCTGTTCTTGTGACAGTGAGGGCATTCTCATGAGATCTGATGGTTTAATAGTGGTAATTCCCCCTTCACTCTCTCTCTCTCCTGCTGTCATGTAAGATGTTCCTTCCTTCCCCTTTCCCTTTTGCTGTGATTGTAAGTTTCCTGAGACTTTCCCAGCCATTTGGAACTGTGAGTCCATTAAAATTCCTTTATTATAAATTACCCAGTCTTAGATATTCTTTATAGAAGTGTGAAAATGCACACTATTTTGACACTTTTACTTTAAATTGGATCAATCAGTTCAGCAACTATTTATTCCCAAACTTGTTGCTTCTTTGTTTTAGAACATCATTTGAATTGCAATAAAAAGATTTGCAACAGAACAGAAAGGCTCAATTTTAGCTATTCCAATTTTATTCATATATTAAATAAAATAGTTATGGTGAAGAATTTACAATAGTTTGCTATTATTGAGATGTTATTATTTTGACTAGTAAAAGTACCACATTATGGTGCTATTAATATAAGCAGAATTACTAGAGATTTAGTAGTAGCAGAACATAAAATTTAGCATGTATTTCCTCACAGGTCTTACAAGAGAAGAAACTGGTACTGAGGTTTACACTAATTTTATATGAAGTCTAAAGGTGGATTCTCTCCTTAAGATTGTACCTTGGTTAATGCTTTTTTCCTTCAATACATCCTAAGTTAAGTGTCATGATGTCTTATTATTTTGTCCACAGAATTAAGAGCATTTTAGCTTGCTAAAACCTATGTTATTTATTTTTCTTTTTTCATTTGTAATTTTGAAAATGTGTGTGACTGATTGGTTTATCCACTTTGTAGGGAGTAAGAGTTACATATTATATTGGACAGCAAACCTACACATCCCTGGAATGGGAAGGCATTGAGACAGATTTATTGGACAGTTAACAAATAATTTAAGCCTTACTAAATGTCTACATTTTAAGCAGAGAGATAGTTTAAAGTAATACATTTTTGCTCTCAAACTATATCTAAACATTGAATCTTTTTATGTATGCAATAAATATCTCCCTAAAACACATGGAATGGTCATTTGATACTTGCTGGGAGGTTTTATTTTTACAGCTTGGGGAGTAAAGATTAGAAAGTCACCTTCATAAAATTTGAGTTAGAAACATGGCACACACCTACAATTAATTCTTTAAAAAAATACCTAAAGAGCAAACAAAATGAGTGGTTTAGAAATAGAATGTTCAGTCAGCTGTTTCTACATTTAACAAAAAGCATTTCTGCTGTCTTTTCCTCTGCTGTTTCTTTGCTACTTTCCACTTCATTTCTTATGTAACCCTTCATACTGTCCTTCTCTGTCGCATTCTCATCATGTCCCCAACTCTTGGTTTTATTGTCTCTGCCTTAAAAAAAAGTCCTCTTTTTGAGAAAAAAAGCAAAAAAAAAAAAAAAAAAAAAAAAAAAGCAAAAAAAAAGAAAGAAAAGAAAAAAAGAAAAGAAAAGAACAAATTCTAAAACCTGACCTTCACCCTGCTAATTATATATATATATATATATATATATATACACACACACACACACACACACACTTATTTTCCAAATTTATTAAAATTTTAACACAGCCCAAAGAAGTTTTTTTGTGAGAATACAATAGGGGAAGAGTATACTGAAACTGGATTTTACAGTTTAGAAGTAGTTTTGTAATATAACACAAATCACTTCACTTATGAGATTTTCTTTCCTATGCAACTGAGATAATACTACTTTTAACTGATTTGTGAGGATAAAATGAGAAAATGTATCCACAATTTACTTAATATAATGCAATAAATTTGTGATGTAGATCTTACTCTGAGTTCTCAGTCTTTACTATCCCAACAGAGTTTTTGTTTGTTTGTTTGTTTGTTTTTGCTTGTTTGTCTAAAGCTTATCTACAACATACAATGGTAAAATAAGGGCAAAATGTTAACTTCACCATTGTTTATATTTCTAATATTTATTAAACATAAAAGAGATGCATTTGATTTGAAAGCTTATTTAATTAGTGCATTTATAATTGCTTTGGGGAGTCCATGGGATTTTAAGGAGCTGTCTCAAGAAAAGAAAGTGGGGAGATATCAGGCAGGACTTCCAGGTCTAACTTCTGTTAAATAAAATCTTATTTTGTCTTTTTCTTTTTAATAATATATCATTAGTGGAAATGATTCATGGCCTAAAAGAACAACATAGAAATCTTTGTATAATGGGAAAAAAGGAAGAAAAAGCAAAATAAAACAGACTATAGCTAGCGGCTTTGTCTTGTCTTCTCTATCTTCGGTTTAATAGGTGGACGGCTAGAATTTTAAAGACTTGTCAACTCCAGCAATACTTGGTGTGTGTTCTTGCAGTATAGCAACAATATTGGTATTAATTTATAAGTTGCATAAAATCCATGTTTGACATTTGTTATCTCATCTCCAGTGATTTGTTTGGAATGCTTTGGAGACCACAGACATAACAGAAATTTAGTAAAGGAGGCATATTATGTCTATGAATATATTTTAAACCTTATCTAAAAATACAATCAAAAATTAGCTTCTAGCAATAAAGCATAAATATTAAAAAAATTCAATTTTGAGACTTTTTAAATCATAGCATCATTACTAATCTGGTTCTGGAAGTTACTGAGTAATACAATAAATATCAGCTGAAAAAATCATTAATTTTATTCCTTTTAAGAAAATTACATTGCTAATAGGTATTTACATACCGGATCATCTGGATTATACTGAATAACGTACTCTATCTGTCCATTTGGTCCATCATCTATATCTGTAGCTCCATTGTCTCCTGAAAATCCTGTGAATATCGTGGTACCAACTGGAGTGAGCTGAAAGAAAAAGAAGATTTTAAATATCAATTCTCATTTTATCAACTGCACACCAGAAATGTTACAGCATAAAAATCAGCTCTTTGTAACATGAAGATACCAGTTGGCAGCCCACAACCACAAAATGAAGTGTTTCAAAAGAACAGTTTTGAGTCTTACACAGGAGTTCTTAAAATGTCTGAAATGTCCAACTTTGTGATTCTTGCTATGGGTGAAGAAACAGAAGACCCTGATTCAGTGTTAAACACATTTGGACCAATTTATAGGCCTTAGCGTGTTAGCTCCTGTGGAAAAATTGCATCTGTAGTTTTTCCTCAAAACCCTTGATGCAATGTTACCTACAGGCTAGAATTTAAACTGTAAGAAAAAGTTAGTTTAAAATAAAAAAAAAAAAAAAAGATTTATGAGAGAGCAATGAAATCCAGGTTGATAATTATATGCAAGGTGCAAGTTTGAGAAAGAGAAATTTGGGACAATGAATAGTCTTTCCATTAGAGGAAACTATTGAGAGTCTCTTGAGTGCTTCTGATATTGGTTGAGTAGAACACAATCAGGTCACAGCAGCTGGAGAGATAGCCACATCTTTTCATTTTGCATTAAAACACCAGAACTTAATGTGTGTGGCACACAAAACCATGATTTGATGTGTGACCAAAATGGCTAGTCTTAATTCTTACTTATGCCCACAACAGAATCACTGTTATTTATTTTTTTACCAGTAGGTTTTTGTACAATGTGCTGTTATAACCAGAGCATTTTTTTTTTCATTTATCCCCTCCCAGTTTTTAGGTTTTAGCTGAAATACTACTCATTAGTTAAATTTCAACTTAACTGGATATCACCTCCTCCTATACCACCCCTCAAATGGCATTACACAGGCCACATCAGAAGATGATGCCCCTTTTCTTGTGCTTGCATTTTTCACTTTGTTTCTATAATTGCATTGTTAGAGGAACTAAATGCACTTCATCAGTAAACATAAGCTCTGTGCCTCTACAGACTGGAACCTTTTAAAGTTTGCTCTGAGATTTGTTTTCTTAATTTTTTGATTAGGATTCCTTCATGGTAAAAATAGCTTAAGAGGCAACAAAAAAGTTGTCTTATTCAATTTTATTTTCAGAAACTGAAAATTCACATTTTACAAGGGTCCCCCAGGTAATGTAAATGAGTGAAGCAAGCATGATGAGATGGTGGCAAATGGATAGAACATGCCCTCTCTGATGCTACTCAGAGAGGGTAGCTGCTACTCAATCCCAGAGAATTCTTGCCATCTTGGAATATGGAGCCCATGCTACAAAGTCTGTTAATATTTTAATTTTATGTAAAATATCTTGATGCTAAAATTGACAACAGATTTTTAAACATTAAAATATAAATAGGGTAAAATAAAATATGCCCATTGCCTCAACGACGACACTAGTTTGCAATCTCTGATTTAGGAAAAGAATATGATTTAAACATAAACCATAAGTACAAGGAAGTTCAGTATTTATAAGGCCCAGTTTCCTAGCAGGCAACATTAAAGTCAAACTTTGGAGAGCTGAGAATGAAGTGAGAAGAGATGGTTTAAATAGTACCTATGAAGACATCAAGGGACCACTGAGGATAGACTTAGTAGAAATGTTAGTCAGCAAAATAGCTTCCAAGCTGACGTTCTAATGTTTTTCTTTTTTAATGGAATTCCTGTTACAAAAGACATCCTTATCTTTTATAAATATTCACCCATTCTTATGTAGCTATGTTTTGATATTTTTATTACCAATTTATTTTTAAATCAACATATAGAATTTTGTATATTTGTTGTGTACAACATGTTTTAAAATATGTATACTTCATGCGATGGCTAAACCAAGCTAATTAATATATCTATTACATACTTTTTTGTGGTGAGAGCACTTAAAATCTATTTTCAAAAACACATAGTTATTAACTATAGTTACCATGTACAATAGATTTATTGAATTTATTAGTTCAAGAAATTTAAATTTTGTATCCTTTGACCAACATCTCTCAATCCTCATCCCAGCCCCGAATAATCACTCTTATATTGTCTGCTTCAATTACTTCTACTGCTTTAGATTCCACATACAAGTGGGATCATATAATATTTGAATATCTGTGCTTGGCTAGTTTCACTTAACATAATGTCTTCCAGGTTTATCCATAATTTTCAAACTATGAAATTTTACAGTTGGCTGACATTGATTTGTTTCCATATATCTAATAAAACAAACTTAAAAATTTTGTTACCAAAATATAATTATGTCATGGAGGTAAACATAAAAGCAAAACAAAAAATCAAAATAAAACAAATTTAAAAAATTAAACAGTACTTTCTGTGGAAATTTTGAGGGAAAAAAAAGGGGGTGCCCATGCCTTTCAATCTACTTACTGGGGTAATGTATACTATTGGATCAGATTCACTTTGAAGAAAAGGATCCTGAATCCCTACAACTGAGGGAGATTAAATTAAAGACACAAACTATTGAAAAGATCAGTGTTTCTCTCTAGCTCTACATTTTTATTTTTTGAAATGATGAAAAGGCCACATAAAAGTAGCATGATGTTTTAATACATTACCATCAATTAATATTTTTCTTCATTACTGACATGGCTCTTTCCATGCAGAAATCACATTTATAAGTATAATGTTTAATATATAGTCCTTTAAAATAAACTCTACTTTGTTACAATGTTTAATATGTAGTCCTTTAAAATAAACTCTACATTGTATTTCTTTGATTGCCTTTTGAAAAATATATTTGCTGACAAAGCCTACCAAAGATTGATAATAGACTACAGGAAAATAAATTGACTATGCATTTGCTCATGGTTGCAATTTTAAGCTTAATCCAAAGAATAATTCAATTTCAAATGTTCTCATTTCAGGATTTGAGCTCATTTTGTGTGCCACACATAAATTTCCCTAATCATATTTGTGTGGCCATATATACTTCTATTATTTCTGAAAAATTGCAAGTAGAAATATGCTTCTATAAGAAATTTAATTAATTTATATCTTTCAATGGAAAATAAAAGAGAAACAATTGTCTTAGGTGTAGGAATACAGAAAACCTTTTTTCTATAATCATATCATATAAGGGTTATAAATAATCCCTAAATATAATTTTAAAGTCTTTTTTAGACAAAATTTTAGGTTCCTTGAAAATTAAGTGAAAAGCATTAGTGTAATAGTACTAGATTTCAGCATGTTCTTTCATTCATGGCTGTCTTTCCTGACAATTTCAGTAAAATTTCTCCCCAGTTTCAAGAATGTGGTATTTACTGGTTGCCAGTGGAGGATGGGCAGGCTCAGGAAGTGTCTCAAGGTGAAATTTGCTCTCCTCCATAGTTGTACATTTAAGGCGAATGTCTTAGCACAAATCACTCCTGTTTATTTCTACTACTAGATTATGCAAGCATGTACAAATAGCCATACATATGTAAAATGCAATACAAAATGGATCAGTCATACATTTTTTAATGATTTCAAATTTCATGGTCTGCTCAAATGGCAGACCTGTTCACATATGAGATAGGGTTGAGGCTAATATGAGAGAAATAACTGAGAAAAAAGAAGATAAGGTATATGGGCAAACATGGGAGGTCTGAAAAGACTAAAAAGGCTGTAATGAAGAGGCCTATGCCAGATGCAAAAAAGCAGAAGAAAGCAGAAGCAGATAAAATGTTTTTGAAAAATAGTAGATCCTGGGAGGTGTCATGGGTCACACCTGTAATCCCAGCACTTTGGGAGGATGAGGCAGGAGGATTGCTGGAGCCTAAGAGTTTTGAGAGTAGCCTGAATAACATAGTGAGACCCCATATCTACAAAAAGAGAAAAATAGACCAACATGGTGGCACACGCATGCCTATAGTTGCCAACTACTCTGGAGGCTGAGGTGAGAAGTTTGCTAGAGCCTAGGAGGTTGAGACTGTAGTAACCCTTGATCTCACCACATTCCAGCCTGGGCAACAGAGCAAGATCCTGTCTCCAAAAAACAGTGGATTTCAGCATTCAATTTCATTCATTTTATTTATGAGTATGCCTACCAGAAATATGTACATATACATGTACACACACAAATAGACATGTATTTCAGAAATATAAATATACTAACACATCACTATTACTCATTACAGGAGACAGAAGACACTAGTGCTTTGTGAATTTCTGAATATTTTGTGGGAGTTGAAAATCTTCACATGACAGATTATCTATTATAATCTATATTGCCCTATACATTATTATTCACAGTGTTCAGGGAACATCTGTCATGCAGATGGCTTTGCTCTGTATCCTTTAACACGTCAACAAGTCTCAGAAATGCAAATTTGTTTTTTTTCTGAAGGACATTCTATCCATGGAATGATGATCAGCTTGGGCAGCTTCCTGAAGGTATCACTTCCTTGTTTAGTTCATGTCTGTGTCCAGAAATGATTTTATACAGTTGTTGGGAATACATAAAATATATAAATAAATGCAAATGAATGCAAATGTAATAGTTAAAGAAAATCACAAACAAGAAATTCAAATATTTCAAGAAGACACCAATAGTAAGAGAAATTAGAATGTGATTGTAAAAGAAAAGTAGCTTTTTTTTAAGCCAAACCAAGAATGGCAGTGATACAAAAAGAGAACATTTGTCCTCACTAACCTTATTTGCAACATTTCCCCATAGAATCATTATATTCACTGTTTCATATAAATGGAGTCAATCTCAATTTTTGCAGTAGTTATATTCTATAAAGTCCCTATGAACACTGAATTAGTGAATACTGAATCATTGTTTCTAGAGGAAATACAGGGTTTGGCTCCTGCCAGCCTCTGTTTACAACTAATTTTGCAGTTTCGTGCAATACGGTCTTCAACTGTATGAATATCTCTCACTTTATCTAGATACTCTATTGTTCATGAACATTTATTTCTAATTTCGGGCTATTAAGAACACAGCATTAGAAATTCAAAAGGAAATTTGGATTGATGTAAACAAAAGAAGAAGAAAGATAAATTAGACAAACAATAAAATATTAACTATAGTGTTTGTTGTTGCTGTCTTTTAACTTCTTAAGAAATAAAATTCCAAACATATATAATGGTGGCTACCCATCAACCGACTTCAACAATTATTAGCAATGAAAAAAATTGGTTTCATCCATATTCACCAACCTATGGCTAATATTATTTTAAAGCAAATCCTAGACATGATATAATTTCATATGTAAACATTTTAGTATTTATATTGAAAGGATATAGACTAATATTACAACACACACTTAGTGAAATATAACACAGATACAAAAAATAAACAGATTATAATTATTTACCTCTGTGGATTTTCAAAAGAAAACACCTAAGTGTTAGCACAAACAACATCAAGCATGAAGCTATTTTCAGGTTTTTCAGAAGACAAACTCTCCCAGTCACTAAATCCTCTTACAAAGGGTAGCTTGATGATTAATATGGCTGTTAGTCTTGCTTGTTTTGAACATTAGTATAAATGGAATATTACAGCATGTATACTTTTCATATGAGGCTTATTTTTTCAACATTATGTTTGTGATTCATCTACACTGTTACCTTAGTAGTATAGTATTCAACTGTATGAATATTTATTGTTTGTTAGATAAGCTTCATTCAAGTGGTAAATGTTCACAAATCAAAAAAGATAACATGAATAATATGCCTTTAAACAGAAGAAAACATGAAGCAAGGCTGTCACGACACATGAACCAGAGGATTTTCATCATCTCATTAATATACAACCTGAATGAAGCTTATCTAACAAATGTAATTTCTCCACAAGTTACATCATAGACTTCTTGTGCTTAGGAAAGCCAGATAGCACATCAGCACTATATTTAGGGGCTATGTTAAATAGGAAAATCACTGACAAAAAACATAAAAATGTTAAATGCATGGAGCTAAACTGACCGAGAAAATATTTGTTTGCAATATGAAAGATGTAATAAGGTGGCAGACTATAACCACATTTGGCCCCTGATGGAAACGTGAGCATGGGGTGCCAAATTGTTCATCACTCTGAGAAGGTCTATGAACAATCACAAAAACACTGCAAGTATTGATTTTGCAGTTACAAATACATTTTAGCAAGTAGGATAATTTGCAAGAAAGGAATCCATGCATAATGAGGATTGGTTATGTTTAACAGAAAATACTAGTAATTCATTTGTAGTGTGGCTGAGAGACCCAATCAACCAGAAATTGTAAGACTGAAGCTTGAGTCTTTTCTTCCTCTATTCAGCTTTGTGATTCATTATTTTTCACATAGATCCTTTTAAAGTCAATTTCCTTCCAGTGAATCTTAAAGTCAGATTAAAGTTCTCTTCAGAGAAACTTTAAATCATATTTTTATTGTTTATTAAAGAACTAAATACATGGAAAGATACCGTACATAAATAATTCACAGATTCAATAAGGTGATGATATCCATGGTTCCCAAATGTATCTATAAATGTGGAAAATTTTCAGCTGATCCTCAAATTTACATGAAAATGCATAGGGACCAGAATAGAAAAGATGATTCTAAAGAATAACTAAGTGGAAGATGTATACTACCAGATTTCAAGACTTTATCATAAAGTTATAGAAAAATAAATAGTTTGGGATTGATTTGGGAATAAACAAGCATGCTAATGTTATCTTCCTCAGAAACAACCCCCACAGATAGAGTCAACTGATTCATCAAAACAAATAAAAGAATTTCAGTGCAGTAGGAATGTAATGGCCTTTTCAATAAATGGTGCTGGGTCAATTAGATATCTATACCAAAAAAAAAAAAAAAAAAAATCAAAGTTTATTCCTACTTTATAACATACATAAAAGTGAATTCCAGGCTGGGCACAGTGGCTCATGTCTGCAATCCTAGCACTTTGGGAGGCGAAGTCGGGGGAATCATGAGGTCAGAAGTTCGAGACCAGTGTGGACAACATGGTGAAACCCCGTCTCTAATAAAAATAAAAAAATTAGCCAGGTGTGGTGGCATGTGCCTGTAATCCCAGCTACTGGAGAGGCTGAGGCAGGAAATCACTTGAACCCAGGAGGCAGAGGTTGCAGTGAGCTGAGATTGCACTACCGCACTGCAGCCTGGGCAACAGAGCAAGACTCTGTCTCAAAAACAAACAAACAAACAAACAAAACAAAAAAACTAAATTTCAGTAGACCATAACTGAAAATGCAAAGTATAAGAAAGTTTCTAGAAGAAAACATAAGATAATACGTGATTTATTAATACATTACAATCAGTAAAGATTTATTTAATACGACATGCAGAACATAAGCCATGAAACAAAGTTACTCATTGCAATACATTAAAAATAAGAATTTGTGAAAATGCAGGCTGCACAATCAGTAGAGATATTTGCAAGATGTCTATCAATAAAGAACTCACACGCAGAATATATAAACAACTCATAATTCAGTCAGATAATAACAGATACTTTAACAAAAATTTATTTTAAAAGAGCATATCCAATGAACATGTAAAATAATAACACATAAAAATTGCTCATTTATAATAGACCTCAGAAAATCCCAATTAAAATATCAAAGTACTATTACTATATGTCCATCATGCCACAAATTAATAATCATTAAAATATCATTTTGTCCAGAAGGTGGAACAACTGGAACTCTTATACTATAGGTAGGAGTCAATTTAATCACTAGATAGATAAATTCTTTGGCAATATCTACTACTCTGAATCAATACATACACCGCACCACAATTCAGAATTTCTTCTTAGAATTCTTTTGTGTTACCGATAGCAATACACACCTATTTGTGCCAAAATGTCATGTATAGGAATGCACCTAGCTGCTGTGTTCTTCTTTTATTTTTTTTCTTTTTTTTTCTTTTTTTTTTTTTTTTTTTTTAAGACAGAGTTTCGCTCTTGTCCCCCAGGCTGCAGTGCAGCCTCACAATTTGGGCTCATTGCAACTTTTGCCTCCCGAATTCAGGAGATTCTCCTGCCTCAGCCTCTCAAATAGCAGGGATTATAGGTGCCTGCCATCAAGCCTTGCTAATTTTTATATTTTAGTAGAGACGGGGTTTCACCATGTTGGCCAGGCTGGTCTCGAGCGCCTGACCTCAGGTGATCCACCAGACTCGGCCTCTCAAAGTGCTGGGATTACAGGTGCCAACCACCATGCCTGGCCGATGCTGTGTTCTTAATAGACCCAAATTAGAAATAATCAAAATGTTTATCAACAATAGAGTATCTCAATAAAGTGAGGGACATTTATACAGTTAAATACTATATTGCTGAGATAACAGTGTAGATGAATCACAAACATAATGTTGAAAAAAATAAGGATTACATTAAAATAATACATGCTGTACTATTCCATTTATACTAGTGTTCAAAACCAGCAAAACTAATACCTGTATTAGTCATCAAGGAACGCTTTGTAAGAGGATTTAGTGACTTGGAAATGCGGTCTTCTGAACACCTGAAAAACAATGCCATTCTTGATGTTGTTTGTGGTTACACTTAGGTGTTTACTTTTGAAAACCCACTGAGGTAAATAATTATGATCTGTTCATTTTTTGTATCTGTGTTATATTTCACTAAGTGTAAATTTGAGTATTAGTATCATTTAAATATAAATATTTACATATAAGATGTTTACACATTAAATCATACGCTGTCTATAGTTTTCTTTAAAATAACCTTAGCTAGGGGGTGGTGAATATGAATAAAACCAATTTGTTCACTGGAAATAATTACTGAAGCTGAGTGATAGGTATCTACCACTGTATATGTTTGGAATTTTATTTCCTAAATAGTTATTCAGACAGAAACAACAAAACACTAGAGATAATATTTTATTGTTTGTCTAATATCTCTCCTTGAATTTCTAATGTAAATATGTGAAGATTAAATATAAAATATATGTGTAATGTTTAGCAGAATGTCTGATATAGTTCATATCAAATATTTGGTACACGTAAAAGTATAGTGCTGGTGTTGGTATTTTTATTTCCAGAGGCTATCAAAGTAATTTTTTTGTAATTGGTCTAGATTTTTGCAAGCAAAATCAGTGGATATAAAAACAGTGAGTTTGAGAATTTTTTTCAAAAAAACGTTTTCTTGCTTTAGCAGTAGATAGCAATAGAAACAGATTTTTTTTTTAAGTAAAAAGTATGTTGTTGAATCACTGAGGTGCAACATCACTGAATGTGACATTGCCCACTTGCTACAAAACAAATGTAATAATATATGAAAAAATATATAATAACAAATTAATAAAAATAGATTTTACTTCACATACTGCAAAGTATAAAAATAATTCTAAGGATTAATATTCCAGTATAACATGAAGAGTAAATTGATTTCATGGTAGAGGAATATATGTGAGAACATTGTCTTTGAAACAGTCTGACTTTGCATTACGGACACTAGTAAAGAAAAGTAAAATTGGGCAAGATAACACATTTCAGTAATTAAACATGGGATATGTTGTTGGTAATAAATTGAATTAAATTTATCTTGATTGCATTTTCTTCACAATTAATATTTGAAACAATGTATATGCCTGCCAACAATTTTAAAGGAGTTTTAGATAGAAAGATTGAGAGATAGATAGATAATAGGTCCGGATGCGGTGGCTAACGCTTGTAATCCCAACAATTTGGGAGGCTGAACTGGGTGGATTACTTGAGGTCAGGAGTTTGAGCCCAGCTTGGTCAACATGGTGAAATCCTGTCTCTACTAAAAATACAAAAATTAACCAGGCATGGTGGTGCACACCTGTAGTCCCAGCTACTCAGGAGGCTGAGGGAGGAGAATCCCTTGAATACAGGAGTTGGGGTTGCAGTGAGCTGAGATGGTGGCACTGCACTCCAGCCCGGGGCAGAGAACAAGACTCTGTCTCAATTAAAAAAAAAAAGATAGACAGATAATAGGTGGTTATATGTGTATTATATTCAGATCTTTTTTTGTGCTGTTATAAAACTGTGAACACAGAGACGTACCTTATGTTTCATAGATAATTCTTAAATGCTATATCTCAAAATCACAACCACCTTATTATCATTACAAAAACCAAATGAAAGACATGGCAGAAAGCACACACCTAAATGGGCAGGTAGCATTGAAATGTATGCAAAAACAGAGTGTTAGTAGTGAACTGAAATAAATTAAAAAGTTCCCTCTTGACAGCCTGCTATTTGCATCCAAAAGCTCTTTAAAGACAGATCATATTTTTTTTCTTTTTAAAAAATATTTCATAGTGTCAATTGTACAAACTTGTCCATCAGTAGAAACTCAATTAATTATTCTTATTTATATATAGTATGTATGCCGATGAGACTGAAACTTTTCACAATTTTCTCACATTTTAATATACTAAATCCTCCATGAGGCCTCTCTACTGGAACACTGTTTCCACATCCTCATCCTCTGTCTGCCTGTTTCTGGTACCTCGGACAATCTCATTTTTAGAAGCGATTTCTACTCATTCATTACGCTGTTCAATTCCAATAGGATGGTCAGAGGTTCTGGCAGCTCGTTGTCAAAAAACCCTGCCCACCTTTTCTTACTTCCATGAAGAAAAATATGTAGATTTCACTGTGAAGTCTAGTTCTTCCCATGCTCTTGCTAGCTTTCCTACAAGAACATTTTCTACAGAATGCCCACGAATAAACTATAACCATAATAGGACCCAACACAGCATGTACATGCAAGTAGAATAACTTTATATTCACCAAACTGATGGTATTCTGTTCACTTGGAATAAAATATTGTGAAGGATATGCGGTAGAAAGTCCTCCACAAATCATAATATTGTATTGTGTTTGGTGATTAGAAAATTCACTGGCATCAATATCATTGTATTGGTAGATAACAATGATTTTCTGTTTCATATTTTCTGGAGTCTCATGTGTCATATCAACATAGAAACAAAAAGTTTAGTAAAATATAAAATACTAAAAAATAATTTCTGAATACCTAAAATAGTTTACACATATATTCCAAACCAATGTCTTCTGATAGATTCTAATGGCTTTAATGATTAAACAGAAACCACATGAGAGTCCTAAGAGGCGAAAACATATATTTTACGTAATAAATACAACTTAAATAATACCTCTTCAACTGGAAGACAATTGGTACAAAAGGATATTATCCAATTTGGAAACTTGCTCCAAAAAAGAGCCACCCTAGAGGAATAATTTAAAACACAATTGATGAGATTTTACTTTCTCCCATGCTTCCTCAAGAATCCAAGCTTTCTGTTTTCTCCTATCCAGAAAAAAATAGAGAATATCTGAAGGATATTGAATTTTAGATAAGCTAAAACAGAATTAATCACTACAGTTATTTATCATATAATGATGATTTGATGAAAGAAATGCTACTGGGGTGACAGGTGCTCTAGTTCTACTAATAGACATTAACAAAAGAGAAGCATTATCTTTAGTGGTGCAAGATTACATATTAGTCTATGTTAAAACACTACATGTTTATTTTTCAATTGTTAATATCATTGATCTGATTTATGATATTAGGCAGTCACTTCATGTTAATTAATCTCTTAGAAAACCCAATCAAGATAAGGCAACATTTTGTACAAATTATCATTACTAGTGAAACTGAAGGAATCTTCCACGTTTAATCAACAATGAGAACTAGGATTAATTCTTTAATTTTCTCTTCAGATAAAATAATGTTATACATTCATTCTTGCAAGAAATCCCTGCCTTGGAAATATGCTTTAGGAATAGGAAACAAATTTGTAACCAAAGGTTCTCCACACATGAGATCCAGAGTTGATTTTGTAAGCAGGCAGTAGTACGTGCAACATTATTGAAAAATTCAACATTTTCTGACAATTATGAAATTACAATGTTTCTTAATCTGTGATTACTTATTGAGAGTATATCCTTTGCCAAATCATTGTTTCTGTGACCACGATATTGGCCTTACTTTAACTAGTAAATATGACATATGTTTTATTCAACATTTTTCCAAATCAACTATCCCTTTGAAGTCCATCTTAAAACTTTCCAGAATTGATAAAAAAGTACATATTCTTGAATTCAAATACAGTGCAAGTTATCTTGTAATGCTTTATTAACATTAAAGAAAACATAAGAAAAGAGCTATAGCCCTTTTTGGCTAGTTAACATTAATTTATGAAGGTGCAATTTATATTAAACAAAATGCAGAGATCTTACATATTCAGTATGATGAGTTTTGACAGTTTCATGAACCCATGTAATGAGCACCTAAACAAAAAATAGAACATTTTTATCACACTGTAAAATTTCCTAATATCCCTGTACAGACTATCTTGTCAGATGCAGCTGCTTTTGACTCCAATTAAAATTGACTGTTCTTGGACCTCAGTAGAGTGTGTGCCTTTTCTTGCCTGGCCTCTTTTGCTCAACTTAATGTTTTTGTTTGTTTGTCCTTAGATCCATGTATTTTATTCTGTTTCACTAATGTTTTTCAGATTCCCTTTAACATAATAGTTTTCATACCTGTGTAAAAATCTTGATTCCATTTTTATCATAAAGACTAGATGATTAATATTGAGTTATTTTCTGTGAATAATAGCCAAATTCATGTACATAAGTGTATTTAAAATAAGAAAGAAAATTATTACTGTTATAGAGAATGATAAGTAGCTTTAATTATCTTTACTAAAAACTGAAGAGGAATTAAGCTTAAGTTGAATATACATATGAGCTTATTTATTCATTTGTTTATTTTTGAGTTGATGAGTTTCGCTCTTGTTGACTAGGCTGGAGTACAATGGCACAATCTCGGCTCACCGTAACCTCCACCTCCTGTGTTCAAGCGATTCTCCTGCCTCAGCCTCCTAAGTAACTGAGATTACAGACATGTGCCACCACACCTGGCTAATTTTGTGTTTTTAGTAAAGATGGGGTTTCTCCATGTTGGTCAGGCTGGTCTCAAACTCCCGACCTCAGGCGATCCGCCTGCCTCGGCCTTCCAAAGTGCTGGGATTACAGGCATAAGCCACCATACCCAGTCCATATCAAATTAGAAGTTGTTGAATATTTGAATATTGAATGCTGTAAAACAATTTAAAAATTGATTTCCACTTACATGCTTAAAGTAAAAAGAAATATATTAATATGTGCTTCTTTCACTTCCTTTAATCTCCTTCTCTCTTTCTCTCTTTTACTTGTTTCCTGATTCTCAGAGAGAATGTGCCCATTCTATAGAAGAGAAAAATGGGGACAAGTAAGAGGAACTAGGACTTAGTCTTATTTCTTTCCTTAAGTGCTTTTCTGTGCTATAGATTAAGGGCCAGTACTGTTGATATTCAAAGAAATTCCATAAATGGGGATGCTTCTGAAGGTCCAGTGGTTTTTATTCCTTGAACAGTTGAAGATATCAAGTTTTGAACTCCATGATCCATGTTTCTAAACAATAATTTGTTTTATATTTAAAATCACTTAATTATATCTAGAAATTGTAAACAAAACACACAAAATATGTAAAAAAGGATATTCAACTTTATATGGAATCTCAGTGTTATGCTTCTCATGAATACCATCTGTGCTTTTAGATCTACCAGAATAATTCTGATAAAAACAGATGTTCAAAATACATGTATTAAATGGAAGGAGATGATATAACTAAAACGAAATGTAAAAGAATAGCATAAAACTATGAGAAAAGGATTTGGAAAGCGAAAACTCAAATAAGATAGATTCAGAGGTAATGTTAATTTCACCACAAAGCTGAAGTCTCGACAATGTTCCACTAAATACTGCCTGTTTACAAGTGTATCTCTGCACTTCATGCGTGGAGAAACTCTTGGTTTTCAAATCTGTCACTATTTCCAAAGTATATTCCAAAACAGGAGGATTGAAAAAAAAAAAAAAGGCCAAAACCTGCACTAAGCATTTTAAAAGTATCACCTCCTTTAACCCCCAGTACAAGTTTATATTGTTATTTATTTTGTTAACATACTTATTTTATGGCTATGAAATTATAGGCTTAGAAAGCTTCTGCCTGATGTCATTATTCTAATACTTGGTGAATAGTCTGAAACGATATAATTTAGATTATGTATCTCATTAAAGATAAATTATTTTGGATCCTAAAGAAAAATATTTTGGGTTATTTTACAGAAGGAGAAATAAATTCAACTTAATTGTAAATATCTCAAATAATATATTTCACAGTATCCTATTTAAAAGCATTCACTCTTAAGAACTCTGCAACATATTATTTGAGAAATTTTAGAATTCACTATTAATGAACTTCTGAAAAAATGAGAAATAAAAAGTGAAACAAATAAAACATGGCACATAATAGAATCCAAGATTCACAGATAATCTGAAACCATATAATTTAGATTATATATTCCATTAAAGATAAATTATTTGGGGCCCTAAGAAAAATATTTTGGGTTATTTTACAAAAGGAGACATAAAATAAAATTAATCAGTACCTGCATTTTAGGAAACTCTTCTTCACATAATTATTACTATCAGAAAATAACTGGTTCTCAGCAAGCAAATTATTTAATAAATTTCCAAATTCACCATGATTTTAGTGTGCAAATCTTTACATTAGTAATGAAATCTCTATTGCTAGAACATTACCTAAACCCCTGAAAAGCATTCAATAAGTGCTCAAGGAGCAAACAGAAGAAGAAATGTAGCCAACCACAGTAATTTACATTTTCCTCAATGACATTTCAAAAAATAATATTTCAACAATCACTAATAAAAACGGTAGGTAAAAGTTTAATGAGAAACAGGATAGTTACAGTCTTAACGTAGTTCCCCACAATATAGCTTTAATACTTACTAATTATTAAGTACAAAATAACTGGTAAATATAGTGGGGAAAGCTGGAAGACACTGTTTTGTCAAAGTGATAAAAGCCATCACTAGCAGTAATGAAACAGAGACATTGTGTGTCTCTTGTGTTACATACTATGATAAAAAACAGTATCATTTTTGAAATATTCACACACAAAGTCTATGAATGATGATAAACTATCAGGTGAATTAAAATTTAGAGACATTTTATACACTCCTCTGGTCCTGAAAAATATTAAGTAATGAAAGTCAAGGAAATACTGTGGAAGTGCTAAGATTGAGACTAAAAAAAATGAAAAATAAACTTGGTTTTAGGAAATACACAATAAAGTGGTAAGGGCTTAAGAAGTTTCATATTTGCAACTTAATCTTCATTTGTATAAAATATTTATATATGACACATAGTATATATTATATATAATTACATGGTATATATGCACTTAATATATAACATACTTATATATACATATAACATATGCTATCTATTTATCATACACACACATATCTACCTCTATGTGACTATCAATTAGTAAGAGGAAAGAAATATTATCTGACCAGTGCATCTCAATACTGTCAAGGTCATCAGAAACGAAAACAAAAGCAAAAACTATCATGGTTTAGAGGAGACTGAAGAAACACAGCAACTAAAAGTTAATATGGTATTCTGTATGGGGACCTGGAAACAAACAGGATATTAGGTAAAAACTAAAACCATCTAAATAAGTTATGAATTTGAATTAATAATGTATCAATATTGTTTATTAGTTGTTACAAAACATGTACTACATTAATTTAAGAAGTTAACAATCAGGGAACTGTATATGGGACATATGAGAAGTCTATCACATCTATTAAAATATCAGTTAGATCTAAATTGTTCTAATATTATTTAAATAATGTAAAATATAGTTATAAATAGACCACTTCCATTACCATTTTCATTATAACAAAGCTCAAGACTTGAATATATCATTTAATATAAGAAAAATAATGTTTAAAGATAATATAACTTTACTTTTATTACATTTAATTTTATAAATATAATGCACATTGAACCAATTATTTGTCAACAAATTTAATAAGATAAAGAGTGAAAGAGAGTAAACAGAGAAGAAGAGATAGATCTTCATGCTATTCTGTGCTTTCATTTGGCTAAAGTTCAGTTTTTTTGTGCCTGCTAATTGATAAAATCATTTATATATATATATGTGTGTGTGTGTGTGTGTGTGTGTGTGTGTATATATATATATATATTTTTTTTTTTTTTTGAGATGGAGTCTTGCTCTGTCACCCAGGCTGGAGTGCAGTGGCGCGATCTTAGCTCACTGCAAGCCCCGCCTCCCAGGTTCACGACAGTCTCCTGCCTCAGCCTTCCAAGTAGCTGGGACTACAGGCACCCACCACCACATCCAGCTGATTTTTTGAATTTTTAGCAGAGATGGCATTCCACCGTGTTAACCACGATGGTCTTGATCTCCTGACCTCGTGATCCACCACCCGCCTCGGCCTCCCAAAGTGCTGGCATTACTGGCGTGAGCCACTGCACCCGGCCATTAAAAATGTTTTTAGTCATTCCTTTAAAATTTCAAAGAAAAGCTAAAACATTTAAAAACCCATTAAAATGAAATTGCTAATTAAATCAGCATATAATAACAGGTAAGAAGAAATACTGAAACTGGTCTAATCATCCCATAGAACTGATGTTTGTGTTTTCTTCTAAATAAACCTAGAAACTGACGCTCCCAGTCCTGAAACTTGCAAAAGTTACATTTGCCTTGTCTGAGTTCCTTTCCCAGGAAACCAACCATTAGACCTCTCAGATAGTTTCAAGGAACTGGAGTTTACCAGGTCACCACATCTGGAAAATGAGATGCCAGACCCCTCACTTGTCTTGATTGTCTAACCAAGCACCTGCTTCTTATTGGCCTTCATTTCCCCACCCTAATTCCCATTTTCCCACATATGATTACTTTTCTTCACTGTTATATAAACCTTTCATTTTAGTCAGTCAGAGAAACGAATTTGAGGCTAATCTCCCATCTCCTTGGCTGAAGCACCTGATTAAATCCCTCTCTTCTGGCAATGCTTGTTGCCTCAGTGATTGGCTTTCTGTGTGGTGAGCAGCAGGACCTAGACCAAAGCCCTGGCATTTCAGTAATAATTACCTCTATGGTGAGCTAACTATTATGCATATAGTTGGGCAGGGTGTTCAACTTGATGGGTACCATTTCATTACCTTTAGATTTTTTTTCATAAATTTGTGGGATTCTATTGAAAAGTTATTCAAGGTTATATACTCAGTCAATTATAACTTTTTATAACCATATAATCACATCTGCTTTTTGAGCCATTGAACTTTGATCCTACATCATCATCTTCCTATCATTCTATTCTTCATCCTATAGCTATTATTTTGTAAGTAAGGTATTTTACAGTGTCCCCTCATGATCAATTAAAGGGTATTTTATGGTTGTTAATCTCACAAAGTCTGAATAGAATAAAAATCAGAACTTGTATTGATTTGAATTGACAAATGTATCATAGGGAAAGTGCCCATCTATGAATACAATGAAGTTTAAAAGTATGTTTATTAGTCTTGCTGTTACACGGGATTTAGTATTCTTCATTTTGTTTGGTTATACCACTATGTTAACCATTTATTTTTCTTATGTCAAAAATATAACTAAAAATATAATTAGAATTGACATGACATATAGCTATTCCATAAAATAAGGTGGTAAAAACAAAAATACAGTTGTCCCTTGGTATAGGCAAATTATTAGTACCAGGATTCATTTATATACCAAAATCTACACATACTCAATTTCTTAATTCATCCCGTAAAACCCACACAGGTTTCACATCCATGAACACTGTATTTTCCATCTATGTTTGATTGAAAAAATCCATGAACAAGTGGACCCTCACAGTTAAAATTCGTGTTATCCAAGGGTCAACTGTAAAGTTAAATAAAATATTTCCTCAAAATGAAATGCTTCATGGTGAAAATAGGTGTATTTTGCTTTTAGAATAATATTTTAGGAATCATATTTGGATGAAAGCAGAAGCTGCTGGATATAATTAGAAAGCTCATTGTCATCATCGTTCCTACCATTCAATGAGTGTTATCTACTCATTGCATGCACTCAGCACCAGAGGTCTCATGATACATCCTCTGTATCCTTTACATTCTCTGTATCCTTTAATCTGTAATAACTACCCAAAAAGTATTATAGTTTATTAAAAATAAATAAAATTGAGAAAACTAAGTCCATTAGAAATTAATTAATTTTCCATTATTATGCAAGTAGGAAGTGGTCATCCTAAAACTGAAACCTATGCTGTGTGATTCAATAGATTATTCCCTTTTCTCATAACACTGAACCTCGCACATGATTATTTTACTAAACTGAATCAAGTGCAACTTTTTTGAAATTGATATTAATATTTATTCATATTAATGGTCATACACTCTACACTTTCAGATGTTAAGACTTGGGAAATAAATATGAATTTTCAAAATTGCATGGAATTTTCTCTATGTACTCAAGTCCTATCAGTCTCTTGCCTAATGCATGTATACCATATGGTGATCAAGTGCTCAGTTTTGGAGTGAGAATGTTTTGATTACTGACTTAGAGTGACTCCTTATCACCAGTGAGATCTTGAGCAAATTCATTAATGCTTCCCTATTTCTACACTTTCTCATCTGTAAAGTGAAAACAATGAACACACAAAGGTTGAGTCTGTGGGTAATTATAAGTATTAAGTAAGTTATTTCATAGAAAACACTTAGAATTTGCTTGACACACGATGCAATTAATAAATGGTAACTCAATGGTAATTATTAGAATTCACTTATTATTTAAAATGCCTTTATTTCATTCAAAGTCAGGAGGTATGATGTCAGAAATGTGGTAAACATATCTATGCAGTATTCTTATTATAAGCAAATTTGGATAAGAACAAATTTAAAATTGGTCTAGTGTGAAATTAGTTCCTAATGAGTATGCCTAATGGCAAAAGGAGTAAGAAAAGTAAACATTAAAATTAATATAAATCTAAAGTTTGCAGGCATTTAACCTGGTAAGCAGGACATAATTTTCCGTATACTTGTTATGTCAATATTTACCAAAAAACTTGATTCTTCCAGAAACTCAAGGTTATTTAAACTGCTAATATTCACCTTCCTAAATTGTGAATGGCATTTCAAATGTAAATTTATGAAGTATCCTTTAAAATTTCATATTATTAATACTGAAAGAAACAGAACTTGATTAAACATAAATTCATTAAGCTGACTATGAAGCACTTGGGACTCCTTGCATTGATCCTTATAAAGCTGTGCATCTAGAAAAACCTTTCGACGAAAAGAAAAGGGACATTTGTTCAAAGGGGAATCATATCAATGTTGCTTAATCAGTGACTTTAGTATTTCTGGGACATGAAAAGTAGGGTAAAAATATCTCAAGTGGCATAACAGTCATATAATGGATAAATATATAATTTCTCCCTAATGTTTTGTAAGTAGACTGTAATTCATATTTATCAAGTTTTAAAAAGTGTTTTTGTTGTTCTTGTCATCATTCTTGTTTTAATATATGTAATTTATTACAATAATCTGGAAAGGTTTTACTCATTTCTTTAAAAAATGTACTCTATATGAGCTTCTTCACAAATTTAACTCAAAACAAACTCTTGCTTTCTATCTCAGGAACATCAACATAGAAACATGTATGTTATAGGATATTTTTCTGTATGACAACCGTGCCATTCCTAATTTAATGATAAATCTACTTATAGTACTTCTGTAATGTGCAAGACATTGTTCTACTCAATGACAAACAACGTGCCAGCTTTAATGAAGATTCAATTTTAAGGGGGTAGATATTATAACAAAAGGCAAATACATATGCAGTATTGATGCAGGTAAGTGGTATAAAGACAACCAGTTTCAGATAGTCTGTTACAAGAGTCACAAAATATGCAGGTTATATATTATACACTGAAAATTTGCGGGGCTTTTTCTTTCTATTTTAAAATTTATTACGTGTCTTCACTGAACCTTGTGAGGCAAAAATTCTAATACTACCATTCTTGTTTTCAGGTGAGAAATTTGAAGTACAGAACAAATTAAATGAAATGTTTTTGAGAAAGATAAATGAAACTAACAAATGGTAATCCAGCACCAGCATCATTGTATATTTGTATTGTCAGCAGATTTGGCTATGATGGAAAATCTTTGAAGAATCTTTCTCAGCATGATTTTTGATATGCACATGCACTGATTTATTGTGGGTATATTAAACAGAGTAGAATTGCTGAGTCATAGGGGGTCTCTCTGTTCAGTGTTTGCTGACGTTACAAAATAATTAATGTAATTGTGCCAATTTACATATCTACCAACAATGTATGAAAGTTGTGATTACTCCATATCTCTACCAAAACATAAGAGTATATTTTCTTTCAATTAAAAGTTTAATTGGACTTAAAAATTAAATAAATATAATTAAAACTCCATTTTGGTACGTATTATAATCCATGGATTACTTTTAAAAAATTAATTTTTTATTTGTTGTTGATGTATAAAATTTATTTCTTTAAAAAAATATTGGATGGGCGCAGTGGCTCATGCCTGTAATCTCAGTGCTTTGGGAGGCAGAGGCAGGTGGATCACTAGAAGTCAGGAGTTCAAGACCAGCCTGACCAATATGGAGAAACCCCATCTCTACTAAAAATACAAAATTAGCTGGGTGTGGTGGCGTGTGCTTGTAATTCCAACTACTCAGGAGGCTGAGGCAGGAAAATCGCTTGAACCCGGGAGGCAGAGGTTGCACTGAGCCAAGATCGTGCCATTGCACTCCAGCCTGGGCAACAAAGCAAAAAAAAAAAAAAAAAAAAAAAAAAAAAATTGACCTTGTCTGCGCTAAACTTGCCAAACTCATTTTACTGTAATTTTTTTTTCTGTAAATACTATTGGGTAGTTCTACATATAATAATGTCATCTGTAAGTATTTAATCAAATGCCATTTTCCAAATATAAAGAATATTTCTAGTTTATTTTTATTGTATTTATTGATTTTAAGCTCAATTGTTTGATGATTAGAAAATATATTCTGTATAAGTTTAGCCACGTGGGACATGTTGATACCTCCATGAAAACCCAGCATTTGGTAAATTCTTTTACATGTTTCATCCATGTGCCTGAAAAGAATAAATTTCATAGTTGTTGGATACATTATTTTATATACATTATTTTATAACACATCAGGTAAATTTTGCTGATTTCAATGTTCAAATCGTATGTTTCGTTGCTCTTTTTTTTTTCTTTACGTATTTTGACAGTTACTGGGAGAAATTTCGCATTAGATTTCTATTGCTGTCATAAAAATTATCATAAATTTTGTGGCTTAAATTAATATAATTTACTCTCACACAGTTTGGTTAGTCAGAAGTCAGAGATGGCTCTCACCAAACTAAAACCAAGATGTCTGTAGGATTGTATTTCTGTAGACTCTGAAAATAAATTCACTTCCAAGCGCATTCAGATTATTGACTGTATTTATTTATTTTTATGTTATTTATTTTTATTTTATTTTATTAATTTTTATGTTATATATATTCTTGCTCCATTCATGTTCAAAACCAGCAGAGTGGCTAAGTCCTTCTAAGTCTTAGATTGTCTTTGATCTCCCCTTAAGCCTCATCTTATCCAGTTCCTCTTCCCTTGCCTCTCTGTGACTCTAGCCAGAGAACATTCTTTCCTTTTAAGGGCTCACATTGAGATTGGGCCTACCAGAGTAATCCAGGATTAATCTCCCTATTAACTTCCATAACCTTAATCACATCTGCAAAGTTATTTTTGCCAGATAAGTGTGTAGATATCTTTGGGAGGCTTTAATTCAAATTACATGATCTTCCAAGCATCAATTTTCTCATTTCTAAAACAGGGATATTCCTTCCTTGTAAAGCTACTGTGAAGACTAAATAAGGTAATGTGCATAAAAAAAAAGAGATTACTACAGTGCTCAAAATATAGAAACAGCTCCATAAACAATGAATTTTAATTTATTTTAATATACTATAGGTAACACATGCTTTATAGGTTTTTATATTTCCTTTCTGTCTGCCTCAGGATGATAAAAATAAATTAATATTGACTGAAAAATTTGCTCTCAGTGAAAAGATCATTAAAATCCAACACACATATAAGGTCTATATTAACTTGAGACAAATTCTTCACATGCTCAAGGAAACATTATGTCAGCCATGACTTGCTCTTGTTTACTTACATCAAAAGAAATGTTAGGGAGTGAGATACACCTCAAAAACCTGACATCACTGTCAAGAAAGATTTGCCTCCAAAAATTGCTTAAGAATGATCAGCAACTGTGTAATTTTTTCTTGAAACCAGGCAAACTATTTACTTAACAATACAATTGTTTAAAACTAATTGAGTCTTCACTTAAAAAGAGAAAAATATTTCAATGTCTTATGTCTTGCTCATGAGAAAGACATTTGAAATCTTGTTATAACCCGTGTTCAACATTTAGATAGAGGAACTAATCATGTTTTGGTGAATTCTTGACAAACTAATAGAAGAACATGTTTACAGAGAGCATAAGAGGGTAGTATTTAATGCATTCATAAAAGTGCTGATTGTGATTATGATATAATACCATAAATGTAAATCATATTTATTTGTAAAATAAGGTACATGAAAGTAGTTATAATTTAGAATACTAGAATGTCTCTTGATAAGTAATGAATGGATGATTGAACTAAGGAATTGAGTTTTATTCCCAACTTCATGGTCAATTTTATAACCATAAATTTACACCACTGCTCCAGTTCTCAGATTTCTCATAGTGAATAAAAAGAGTGACTAATCAAGACTTTAATTGTGGAAGCTTCCTTTATAAATCTGTGATAATGCTTTATTATACCTGTCTTTTGCATTTTAATGAAGTGTGAAATATTTTGACATTCCCAATCTATTAAACTGTGAATGATTTTTCTTGGAAAAACATTTAGATCTTTCTTAATTGTATAAACTTCATGTCTTATACTAAAAGGAGAAATAGTATGAAAAATATCTTGCAATCTTGCACAGAAAAAAACTCATTTTATTTAATTTTATTATAAACACAGCATTGTAGATGGATGAGATAGGAATATCTATTTATACATATACACATATATATGTATGTGTGTATATAATTTTAATGCATCTTTCTAATACATGATTCATAATAGATAATTCATATCAACTAAACTAATAGATAATTCATAATTTATAATTCATTGAACTAAATTAAGTACTAGTACTATGGAAGAACTATTCAAATGAAAAATGAGAATAACAGCTAAATTTCTATTTTTTCTTTTAATGCTATTTCAAGGTTTAAATGCACTTTTTTTTTTTAAGAAAGTAAATATAGAGAGTATGGGCAAAATCAAAGGTGAAAAATATGATCATCAAGTACACACATTTGATATTATCAAACCACGGAAGATATGACCATAATGTCAATGGGATAGGATTGCCTCAGTTACCTAAAGGGATATGCATATGGTTGAACTTACCAGTTCAAAAACCTCTAAAGCATAATAAGCTTCTCGAAATAATGTTTAAGATCAAATCTTTACCTTTTCTATAATTTTATCACTCTGGTGTTTAGGAGTTTAGGGTTTGAATAAATTGAAGATCTATACATGTAAATAATCAGGGATTATTTCATAAAAATAAATAAGTAAAAAAAGACAAATGAAATTTTGAGACTTGCATGGTAAGGGACATGGATGAGGTTGGAAACCATCATTCTTGGCAAACTAACACAAGAACAGAAAACCAAACACCACATGTTCTCACTCATAAGTGGGAGTTGAACAATGAGAACACATGGACACAGGGAGAAAAACATCACATACCGGGGCCTGTTGGGGTGTGTGGGGGTAGGAGAGGGATAGCATTAGGAGAAATACGTAATGTAGATGATGTGTTGATGGGAGCAGCAAACCACCATGGCACGTTTATACCTATGTAACAAACCTACACGTTCTGCACATGTATCCCAGAACTAACAAATCTACTTACAGAATCTGTGTGTGTGTGTGTGTGTGTGTATATGTATATTCATATATATACACACACATATATACAAATATATATACCCACACATATACAGATGGCATGTGTATACCTATGTAACAAACCTGCATGTTCTGCACATGTATCCCAGAACTAGCAAATCTACTTACAGAATCTGTATATATATATATATATATATGTATATATACACACACACACACACACACCACACATATGTATACAGAACTAGCAAATATTACAGAATCTGTATATACATATATATATATATACAGAATCTGTAAGTAGCTTTGCTACCTAAGATAATTCACCTATCATTTTATGCCAAAATAAAGTTAGCACTCAACTGAACAAAGCATATATAACTCAAAGGGTGTATTACAAAATAAGATCGTTTATATATAATTAAAACTAGTTACTTGGAAATTAATTAGCATCTGCCATTACAGTAGAAACTCGTTAAACAAAAGTGACTCAAAGAGGTGAAGCATTTATCGACCAGTAATTTGTCTTGTTAAATTTAAATAGGAGTTTATGTTTTGTTTTTAAGTTATATAATCTAGAAAGTTTCAGATTATGAGGAATATAATTTCTTCAAACTTTTATGAACAGAAGAATGTGAAATAACTAAAAAATATTTTTAGTAATTTCAAAAAGAATGTAGAAGTTAAAGGCCCAAATGATTTGTTTAATTCACAAATTACAGTTCTTCTCCTATAAAGCAGGTATGTAAAGATTTTTTAAAAATCTTGAAATGTAAAGATGGTCTGCTAAAATATGTACTATCACTTTAATATAATTCATTTTTTCATGTATCTAACATATACATAATAGGTCACATTAGAGGTACTCTAGACATATTTTGTAGCTGAATTAACTAAAAATAATTAATGAAGTAACCACGGTTTAAAAAAACATAAAAGCGCTTCATTTATACATTTTAGCCAAAAGAGAAAATCAAACAAAGCAAAACAACAAACAAGCACGTCCTAAAATTGTTGTAATACTACTTTTTTTTTTTTTTTTTTTGAGACGGAGTCTCGCTCGGTCGCCCAGGCTGGAGTGCAGTGGCCGGATCTCAGCTCACTGCAAGCTCCGCCTCCCGGGTTTACGCCATTCTCCTGCCTCAGCCTCCTGAGTAGCTGGGACTACAGGCGCCGCCACCTCGCCCGGCTAGTTTTTTGTATTTTTTTAGTAGAGACGGGGTTTCACCGGGTTAGCCAGGATGGTCTCGATCTCCTGACCTTGTGATCCGCCTGTCTCGGCCTCCCAAAGTGCTGGGATTACAGGCTTGAGCCACCGCGCCCGGCCGTAATACTACTTTTGAATATAATTTTTCTAATTTGATCAGCATTTTTCTACATGAATTCAGTTGTGATTTGTATTTACTTTTTAGATATTTCAGAACTTGATTTTAAAATACAGAAACTTTACATTTCTATTGCGATTCTATAACTTTACATTTATAGAATTGCAGACATTTTCTTCCAGTATTTCATTAGTATGATCACCTCAGAAATACAAAGACAATGTATTTGTATTAGATAAATGCCTTAGGATAATAATAATAACTCTTGTTATGCCGAAATAAGCATGTACATGGATCTAGGCAATAACTTTTCAAAGATGATGAAAAATAAAATATCTATTATTATAAATACATTAAATTATTTTTCCCATAGTTAAATGAATTCCTAAAATAACATCAGAAGTCATATATTTCTTCTGAGGCCTATTTTTTTTTTAATGTTTTCCTGGTATTTCTAAACAGTTAAACTCATAATTTTAAAGGAATAATTTATAAACATTTATTGTATATAGTTAGATACATATATCAACAGAAAGGACAGAGAGAGAGAGTAAATAGAAACTGACCTCGTTTACTGTGGCATAGTAGCTTTCATGCTTGAAAGTGGGTGAGTTGTCATTCCTGTCTCTCACCACTATTCGCACTTCATGGTAGATAATCGTGCCCACTTTTTTGTTGACGCACTGGACCTGCACCACAATGGAGTGTATGTTCATCGGTGGCTGCAATGTAGAAATTACATCTTTAAAAATACTAATTAAAAACAAAGCTTCTCATCACTGTCAAAGCACTTGTTGATTCAGTACATTTTTCTATTCTTGTTTATTTTTAAGTTATAATAATCCAGAAGAAAATGATCATTTTCAGGACAAGAGAGGACAATCATAATTAATTTATTGTTTAATTTTGTATCTCGGTGTGTGGACTTCAGGTAGCATTATGCTCACTGTTAGTGGATGGCTGATGAATGCAACTACAAAATTAATGCTTAGAATTGATGGGATGAAAGGAAGTTTGTCCCTCCAAAGATTGAAGAAGCAAGAATATAAACTTTTACTTTGAAAAAAGTGTTAATAAATTCCTGGAGAAGAGATATTGTTTAACTTTTATGTTTTTTTAAATAAAATATTATGTTCATTGCTGATCAAATTTAAAATATTGATTATCAAAAGAGAAAATCTAAAATCCAACCAACTAAACTTACTCATTCTATACATTTAAATGCTTATTGTGCTAATCTTTTTCTTTCCCAAAATATGTACCTATTATAGACACACAGGCACACAGTGAATATCAGTTCATGTTTGTAAATATAGATTTACTATAGAATTTTTTGTATACTACTATGAAGTTATATTATGTGACAGTAACATTATACTTCATTGTAAGCCTATAGCATAATGTATCCAAGTAATATAGCATAATGTATCCAAGTAATAATTTACAATGACCTATTACAGGTTATTATATTTTGTCATTATAAACAATATTTCAATACATATTATACATAAGCATATGCTTGTCTAATAATTTTTATAATAAATTCCTTGAAGGGGAAAGGTATCATCAAAGGTATACTTCCTCAAATCCCATGGCTAAGACCTTTCAGAGCTGGAATGCACACCTACCACTATTTGACTCCAGAGTAAGAGTATTGAATACTACAAAACATTGCTTTGTGATTTTTAACCTCTTTTAAGCTTAAACAATTTTATCTCTAAATATATCATTTTTGCAGTGTCCTATCCTGACTCCTCCATCTTAAAAACCTTGTCTCCAACCTGACCTCTCCTTTCAAATTTCTTCCAATTTATTTTTCTTTATTGCATTTCTCACCCAAAATTTGACTTATTAAATACTTTATGTATGTGTTTTGGTTTGTCTGCCTTCACTAGATTGGAAGCTCAATAAAACCTGTGTGTTATTTTAGTCATGATGGTATCCCTCTTTCCAGTACCAGCCCTGTGCCTAAGGCAGATGACCTGGAGTCAAACTGCATGACTTCCAGTTCCATAACCTACTAACTGTGTGATCCAGGAAAAAGTACAAAGTATCTTTATGCTTCATTTATTCATCTAACATTAAGGCTAATCGTTACACCAATGAGGATTGTAAATACTGCATGTGATTAGACTATACTAGGCTTATGTTAAACACCTAATGGATTAAATACATATCCTATTTTATTTATTTAAAAAATAAATATCCAATAGAGTGAAAAAATAAAATATATAATGCATACCACATTTGTAAATGAGAAAAATGCCATAGAAACTATATATACATGAAGGAAATCAATATTTAGTTTCAAGATATTTTCATGGCCAACAAAGAAAAAGAAAGTTGACTTGAATTTGCATCTATATGAATGATGCTACCTAGAAAGAATAAATTGAGGCATCACTGACATATGAAAGGAGGTCTCTAATAAAATGACACATAGCTCTGTGTTTTCATATCTACTCAATTTCACCTTTAATCACTGATACAAATGAAGGCATTAAAATCATGTGTATAAAATCTGTGAATGTCACAAATCTTGGAAGGATGTATAATACATTTAGTGACAAAAGACATGGTTCAAAGTCATCTTAATAAGTAATAATAACGGGTTACAAAATGGTAAACTTTTACAATAATAAATTTTATCCTCCAATGTGTAATAGAAAAAAAATCAATCACCCAAATGTAATAGATGGCTACAAACATTAATGTAAAAATTTAATTGTGAAATTTTGATAGCTAAAAGTTTATTTTACATGCCAGCACTGTAAATGGGCTATGAAACACTAATGCACATTGTATATTAATTAATACTATCAGGCATTAATAATATATAGGTAACTTATAACAGGTACCATTTTACAGGTGCATAGAAGAGACATTTGAACACTTTTGAGAATGTATAAAATTGGAGGATTTTAAATTTAACAACATATGATTTACCAAATATCTAAATGGTTGTTATGGAAACATCCATTAGTTTATTTACTGTAGTTTTAGAGAGCAGAAATAAGAAAAATAGGTGAAAAATATTTCAAGGCATGTTTTCACCATAAGTAGAGGGCTTCTCTTAAGCCAAATTGACACTAAATAATTATGTGCCTGTATCAAAACATCTCATGCAACTCATAAATACATACACCTACTATGAACCCATAAGAGTTTTAAAAAACAACAAATAGAGCAGAGATTCTTATCAGTAGAAGAGTATAGGTTATGTTAGAAATAAATTTGTACCTTCTCACCTCCAATTACTTTTCCTCTGCCACTATGAGCTAAGATATTTGTTATGCTTCAATTTCTTTTTTCACATTTGTCTTTGTAAAATAAAGAAAAATCAGGAGGAAAACGTGACATAGAAAAGAACAGACTATTCTATAAAACAAGACCCATCGCTGAAATATGCCAGTTGGAGGATAAAAGACCATTGAAAAAGACTAGCTCTTAGAAGTTTCCTGGAAATAATTTGAATTAGATGACCTCCATTTTTACTACCAGCTTTTAAGTGTTTGCTTTAATAGACTTTTTAAGGGAGGTCCAGTATATTTTAATTGTAAATTAAAAACAAAATAAATATGTGTCCTATTTGCCCTTGGCACACCTCTTGGAAGACAATGAGGTGAATTACGTACTTTTAAAGTTATTTATCTTCCAATTATTGCAAGAGAGACCTATAAAAACAGTCTATCTCAATTTATAATTCTACATGGAGTGGTACCACTGGGACCAAAAGGTCACAATCTTATCAAATAGAGGATCAAATGCACTGTGTACTGAAGCTTCACTTAGTCCTGCTAAGTACCCATAAATTAGATCTAACCAGGTCACCTGGAACTGTTGTCACTCTCAACTTTAGTTCCCTATGCAACTTTTAGTAGTATGGCTAGAACTTAGAGGGCAATAAATTATAACCATAATGGATCACACCGGAGGCAAAAATTCCCTGTGGCTAATATATAACACACAATGTAATTTTGTATTGGCATAGATTCGATTCTGCTGTATAAGAAGGTCATAAATAAAAGTACAGTCCTACTAAGTCGATTAGTGGGAGTTTAGGGACTCCAAAATGCTTAAGAATGTGTTAGGGAAATTTTGCTTTATCTTTCATAACTGGTGGCAAAAATAAGTCGTGGTAATTTGATCTTTTCTGATTTTCTTTATTGCTTTATTCATCAAACAAAGAAGAAAAAAAAAGCTATGTAGAAATTGTGTTCATGTAATTATTTAAAACTATTACCATTCATATATACTTAAACATGCAAGCTATTCTTTCAATTTAAAAATGAGTGCTTAACACAATACTCTGAATGCATACTTGCACATTTGTGTATTAGAGTACCTGTGTATAGGTTATGATATGTGTATCAGGAAAGATATATATCAACAGTTAAAGGATACTATCATTAAAAAGTGGATTTGAGAGTGTGAAGAAAAAAAAAGTCCCCACAAAAATGTAAAAATTTTGTAATTCTAAAAAAGAAAAAATCTTAAATAGAAATTTTTGTTATGAATTTATCAATCACTTAGGATTCAACATGAAAATTAAAGTTTTTATAGGGGATTTGTTGATATTAGCAGTGTAGATTATAGCACAAATCTTCAATCCAATGTATATTTTTTTCTAGAAACCAAATGATTTGGAAGTCTTAATGATTTGGGGGGCAGGGAATGAATTTTTGGAAAATCTGTAGGAACTGATTTTATTTTTCATAAAGTATAGGCAAAGTTTATCCAATCCTCACGAGTGAATTTTTTTTTGTTATGATATTTCTGTCTATGGACTTACTACCTTTATAACATAATCATTACTATTTCACAAGTAATGTGGAAGACAGTGAAAGGAAATAAGATATTGCATGTTTTAGAAATGATTTTTAAATAAAAAAGCAAACTTAAAGGAAATGGCTGCCCAGAGTTGTCAGTGTCCTTCACAAATTAAATTTTCACAACGAATAGTAGCATATTTACCAAAGATATTACCTAAAAAGACAATATCAATTTGAAAATACTATTACTCATATGTGACACGTAGATACATCTATAGATTTTTCACAGTGAATTATTAAGGACATTCAGTCCATTTAATGGTAGTTATTTGCTATATGAAAAATTTAATGTGGGTTAGGAATAATATGACATAGTCCTTGGACACTAAAAGCAACTTTTATAAAACTGATATGAGGTGATCATACAAAAAGTAAGTCAAAAATGCTATTAAATAATATGGATTTTAGAATAAGGAATTGCATACCAGTGTTATTAGGAAATAATTTATACAGAAACAGCATTTAAGATATGTCTTAGTAGTACATAAAATTCAACTGATAGCACTGGATAATAGTGATTTCAAAGTTTATGTTCAAAAGAACATCAGGGAAGGCATGATAAGAAAAAATTGGATTGTGGTCATGGGACAATAATTAGATTAGTTTTCTTAGATTGTAGCTCGTATGTTTCTAAATAAAAAAGAAATTATATAGACAGGGTGCATCTTGAATCTAGGGAAACTCAAGAGCCAGATAGAAAACAGTTTGCACTGAAAAGGCATCTGCGGACACAGTCTCTGTTTCAGCGCACTGAATGTAGAATAGGTTGAATCAAGATAGGTGGTAGAGAGCAATTAGTTTATATGAGTGACAACTAAGAGGTCTTATACTAAAGTTATGTTGATGGATGGAGATGAAAGATACAATGTCGAGATAAAACTACTAAACTTAGCAGTTAAATGGACACTGGCCTGGACAGAGGAGTAAGCTCTTTGTGCAGCTACCAAGTTAGAGTCTGAAAAAAAGAAGCTATTTGATGTTGTTATGAGCATAATTTCTCTTGTTTCAAATGCTTTTAAAATTTTGCCCAGGATTTTGAGATAAGTATTATAGGACTGTACCAGAGTCATACTTTTCTTTCTGTTATTACTTTAATTGTGGATATTGTCATGACCATTATTATCACATGCCCAACAGTGATGAGAGCATATCGGCCATGTGAGACAATCATTTGGCATTTCAAAATTTTTATGTGATGCGCCTTTATTACTGAGACTCTTCATGTTCACCGCAAATATCACATTTTGGTTGTTTCTCTTTCATGACTTTTAATTTTGTAACTTCTCCTTTCATTTTTTTTTTATTTTTGGGTGCTGAAAATTTATGTAACTTTAGTGAGCAAAAAATAAAATAAGAAATAGAAATAAAAGTACATGATGATCATAAGGGAAAATCTTATGAACCAAGTTTAAAATGATGAAACAGTTCATAGTCATACAATCTCATGTAAATGCTTTCTAATTAAATACAAATATTTCAGTGTTAGGTATTTTTGTGCTTTACATTCACCCTCAAAAATTTTCATGAAGATCATGTTTATCAGCTTATTTTTAACACAATGTTAAAAATGTCATATGTAACAAACCTGCACGTTATGCACATGTACCCTACAACTTAAAGTATAATAATAATAAATAAATTTAAAAAAATAAAATAAAATAAAAATGTTTTTGTTTACATTGTTTGCTTTTAATTCTATTGCAGCCATAATTATTCAAATGTCGCCATTAAGAGATATTTTATTGCCTCAATGAGCAAATGTAGAAAACATGATTGGGATCACTTTCTCTGGAAAATATATTTTTATCTAACTGCTGCTAAAAAGATAGTATAATCAGATATGGATCTACCACTTGGCCCTACCCCTTGCTCCCTGGCTATAGATTCAAGCCAATGAGTATTTAATTGTTATTTCTCTGAGAAATTTTAAAACAAAACAAAACACAGTGACTTTAAGCCATCTTTAATAACCACTGCATCAAAAGTTTATGAAAAACTGGCATGGCATGAACATAGAAAATACTTAAAGTCAAATGAAAAACAAGGCAATGGATAAAACTGTAAGTGTATAAAGGAATCTGCTCTACAGAGAGAAGAATAGAGAATATACACAGAAAAATGTAGAAACTAGAGACCATATGGTCCAAGACCAAGTAGTTTTTCTTTCTCCCTGGTAAACATAGAATTTCCATAAAAGCAAATTATTTTTTATATCTATGCTATTGGTATTCTTGAAATCAACTTGAAATCATTTGAAGGCATTTTTGTGTCTTCCTTATAAGCCAAATAACTTTGAATAAAATCAGAATATTCTTAGAAAAGCATCATTTCATAACAAAGATTCAGTGGAAAATTTTCTATAAAAATATTTTTAAGAGCAATTTACCACTAAGAAGGATTAAAGTTAATTATAGGCTAGTGATTATAATACAGAGCTTTGGCCGTTGTTAGTAGGGTCAAACTCAAATTATTGGTTCTATTTTGTTATTCAGAGCATATATATAATATATATATATGGAATATATATTATATATATTTGATACTGAATATATATATTTCTATGTGTATACACACACACACACACACACACACACACATATATATTTTTGTTTTTTTTCTTTTTGAGACGGAGTGACATTCTGTCACCCAGGCTGGAGTGCAGTGGTGTGATCTTGGTTCACTGCAATCTCCACCTCCTGGGATCAAGTGATTCTTCTGCCTCAGTCTCTAGAGTAGCTGGGATTACAGGGTACCCACCACAATGCCTGGGTAATTTTTGGTTTTGTAGTAAAGATGGGTTTTCACCATGTTGGCCAGGCTGGTCTTGAACTCCTGACCTCAAGCGATCCACTGGCCTCGACCTCCCAAAGTGCTAGGATTACAGGCATGAGCCGTCACACCCAGCCCGTATTTTTTTATTTTGATTCATTATATTCATAAAACAACCCAAAAACTTTGGGCAACAACCAAAAGAATTACATTTCAGATAAATGCCCTATATTTTAAAAGAAACTACAAATATTTTGGTATTTCTCATAATAATATAATTATTTAACAATAATGTATATTTTATGTGTATTTAGCTTTTGGGAAAAACATTTTATCTTAAATAAAATTTAAAACAATGCCAATAAATGTATAGAGTTACATGTATTTATATCATAGTATTAATATGTATTTCATTAATACTGGAGAGCATATTTACAAATACAATCTATATAAAAAGTGTACACTCACATTTTTTTCAAATGAATACCATATCTTTGTAGAAAATATTGTTAACTAGGATCATAGAGAAGCATACAGAAGAAAAAATATCTTATTCTATGTCAATGTAAATAATGTGAAAACAATAAAGTAAAAACATAAAACACCTCTCCAAGTAGACTAAAATTATTTCAAATATTTACATTATATTATTATTTTATTTCAGACATTACAATTATTTAGCAATATTGATATCAAAGCATATAGGTATAATATATAGGGAGGACCATTTAGCAAAATGCATATAACTCCCTATCCCAGTAATAAGATGATGGTAAATGAATTTATCTCTATAAAACCACCAAACAATTGTACAAAGATGCATGTACAAAAATTTTCACTGCAGCATTTTTGTAATTATTAAAAACTGCAAACAAACTTGACATCCAAAATAAGAGATTCATTTTTTAAAAATCTCTGATTTATTCATCCAATAATCAAATATGCAGCTAATAAAAATAATTATATAAGTATACATTTGTTTGCATTATAATGAGTAGGCTAAAAGCATAATGAACAGTATAATCCAATTTAAATTAATAAGTATTATAAATATAAATACCAATACACATAAATGCTTGAAATAAAATGTGGCAGAATAAATATTAAATGTTATTTTCCCTAACTGATAAAATTACCTTCATATATATGCTTCTTATTTTCTGATATGTTTACCATAAGCATATATTATTTTACAATTAAATGAGACTGCAATTTCCAGTGGTGATTAGATTTGGATAAAAAGCCCGGATTTATCTCACTATTTGCCTAGCAGTAATGGTCTGCCCGGATTTACCTCACTATTTGTCTAGCAGTATCTGTTCCACATAAAACAGATGGACACTGGGTTAAGGATATTCAGAATAAAAGTCCTTAGGCTTTGATGAATGAACCCCTGAAAGCACTGTGGCAGCAGGAAAACATAATTCACAAGAATTCAAAAAATTCATAGGTAATAAAGTACATAGTAAACTGTACTAAAATAAGAGGCAAATTGAGATTTATTAAAGACTCCAAATTTTAGACATGAAATAGTATAAAGTATCAAGCACTCCATAACCTATTGTAAAGTGGATCATAAACCCTGCGCAATGATGTGAAATGACTCAGGCTCACGAAGCTGAATATCTGACATTTGGATTTCATAAGCTGGGAATTTGTGGGTAAGCATGTTTAGAGTTACTCTCTGAGTTTTCCCAGGGTCCAGTACAATTACTGGTTATAATCCACTATCCCCTGCCCCTCTGCACTCAAGAAAGACTGAGATGCAAATAAATGAGTACAGAGTTACTTTAGACAGCTACTTAAACCTATTAAACTGTTTTTAAAAAAACTTTTCCAGAAATGAAACCTCCAGCAACTTTGGTAATTTTGCAATTTTTTTTGAGGTAGTGTCTTGCTGTGCTGCCCAGGCTGGAGTGCATTGGTATGATCATGGTTCACTGTAGCCTCCACTCCCCTACCCCAAGCTCAAGTGATCCTCCCAGCACAGTCTGCAGATTAGCGGGGCTACAGGCATGTGTCACAATGCCTGGCTAGTTTTTTAAATTTTTTGTCAAGACAGAGTCTTGCTCTGTTGCCCAGGCTGGAATCAAACTCCTGGGCTCAAGCAGTTCTCCCAGCTGGGCCTCCCAAAGTGCTGGGATTACAGGTATGAGCTACCACTGTACCAAGCCCAATATAGATATTCTTAATAAAAAAGTATTTACGCTATCTGACAACTACTTAACTGACATATTACCATGAAACTTTTGCTCATTTTTTTTTTTTTTTTTTTTTTGCAGCTATATAAGACATTTCCACAGTTCTGCCCTTCAACCAAGGCTTACTGGTTGTAAGGCAGTCTCCCGTGAGTGCACCTACCAAACTATGTCTTCAAGCCAACAGCTGAGTGACACACCTATATGTTGCCGTCGTTGGAGAGAAATGAGTTATAGCCATGCTTGTCCTACTTTGCCAAGGGTTCCACCTCTTTTTTCTAAGCACTCTATTTTCTTCTTGTTCAGAAATTGACAAGCTTCCAGGATATTAAATCAGAAGTATAATGGTTCTCTAAGATACAGATGTTCCTTTCTCATACTTCTTTCAATGAGTTAAATAAACTGTTATTGATATACTCAGGAAATAAACTCAAATTATATAAATAATTCAATATCATATAAACACACACATAGACATTTAAATTATAATAAACTTATATCACAGGGGCAAAGAAAAAAAAAATCACTAACATCTCTATCCAGAACTCTCCCGGTGCTGTTCAGGAAAAGCATTTGCTTAACAGGATCCATCAACACCCAGTAATCCATATTGTCCTTTAAAGAAAGTTCTATGGTGGGGTCTGGTCCTCCAGCAGTCCCTTTGATCAGCATGTTGTCCACCAGAATTGTACCTGCAAACCAAAGAAAGTTATTTGAAAACATATTCTACTCATATGAATTCTTTGGCAAAGATCATGCTCTTAAACTGTGGCTGACTCACAATCAGTTTTAAAGCAGAAAATACTCAACTGTATATCTAACATAAGACAGAAAATATTCTTTGCCAAAAGGCCAAAATATCTGCATTATATTATTTATCGATAATATTTTTGGTGGAAGGCAGAGATTCCGACCTGGTGAGTTCCATCATCCATTTTGTGTTTCCCTCTAACAACATAAATCTGTTTCCCCCCATCTGTCATTTCTCACAGGAGTTATCATTGAGTTTTATCCTGAAGAAAAGGAAATGCCTGTAATAGCAGAGTCTGATGCCTCAATTAATTCTATAAGACCTCTGATGTGAAAAAAAGATATGGTGAAACTAAGAAAGGAAGAGGAAAGTACAGATTTTTTAAAAGTAGCTGAGTCTCCCATGGTGAAAACTGCTTCTTTTTATCTTAGAGCAGATACATAAAACATAAATCTTGATATGAAAGACAAAACTAGTGAGCAGAAATGCAATAAAAGCCATTCTTCTTTAAGACATGTCTGGGTCACTCCACTAGAACAACACACTATGCCAGTGTAACATTTCAGTGCTTGATTTCTTATTTTTTTCAGCAAGCTGAATTGTAGACAGTTTTTGAATAAGACTTGAAAAGATTATGTCTCTAACCCTTTCTACTCTGTTAAAGATCCCATGAATTTTACATGTTGAATGCAAACAGCACTGATGCAACTTAAATACCATTTTTCCCTCATGCAGCAATGATCTCTTTGCCAAATAATAATATACCATGGCTTAGAGCAGTCATTTTTAACGGATCCATTTTATTAAACTTACAGATATAGAAGAGATGTGGCTATGCAAATACAATGTAGCCTCCAAAAAACACTGGAATAAATGGCAAATATTGAGAGAACCCATTGCCTTAGGATAGCACTCAATAATATATAGAGAATCCATAAATATGAATCTAGCTTGAAAAATATAATGAAAAATGTATCTGTTGCATTTTCTTAAGGCATGAAATTGGCCTAAATGTTATACCATTGCATAATTACAAGAAAAGTGGAAGTCTCTTTAAAATATTTTCTCAGTAATATAATAAGAACTATAATTATCTATAATATTTCTTTGTCATACTATTACTACAGGTCTTTATCTGTCTAAGAAATGTTGGAAAGAATCATTAATCTTTTGTAACAAGCCAAAAAATGTTTAAACACAGATGTTGTCTCACATACACATACTTTTGTAAATGGCAGGATTTGTTTTCCACTATTTCACATACTAGGATTTAATTATATGAATATTGAGTGGAATGAGTATTTTTATTTTTGACTGAAATGGCAAATACATAACCTACACACAATACATTCCAAAGTATAGATCAGATATCTGTTCAAGAATGTATATATATTCAAGGCCCCAGTACATACTAATTTACAAATACACAACTCACCACAAATAGATATTTGATTTATATTTCAATATATAATTGAGAAATTGAAAGGTAATTTATTTTTTGATCAAGAAAAAATTATGTACAATAGGCAAGTCAACTAACATTAACATTAATACCTTGACTCAATAGTGTTTAAGAGTAGCAACTGCAAATCTTCTGATATTATATATATATACTCCACGATACACTAAGGGAAGGAGACATTGAACTCTCTTTACAAAGCAAATAGGTTACAACCAGATAAAGTTTTAATAGTAACTAATATTAAAGTAGTGAAACAAAAACACTGTATCTGGATTTATATTTTATTTAATGATTCTAATTTTCATGGAAAACGTCTATACTTTTCTTGCTCTCAGCTCACTCCTGAGTTCAATGATTGAAACTCAACAATAAATCTTTCTACTGCTGGTGTGTTGAAAAAGAAAGAGTTTCATTTGTTTGCCTGCTTTCCCCTTTAGAATTGTCCATTTGTATTGCCAGAAAGAAAAAAAAAAAAGTGTCTCAAATGTTCATATACCATCTTGCTTTAAGTCAAAAGTTTAGGGGAGAGAGAGAAGAGAGCAAAGCTTAGGCAGACATGATACAAGGAGCAATATACATATTTTTAAAAAATTAACCTAGGTGTTCACTCTGAATTGCCTGAACAACTGTGCCCATACCCCCCTCCTTGGAAGAATATGTGACACCCAAGCTAAAGTTAACATTGAGCCAGAAGCTCCTGGCCCTCCCTACCCCATCCCAGCATTGGTGACTGTATCTTTCCACATATCCTAAGATTTCGAGATCTGAAAAGCTAGTGTTCTAGACAATACTGGCAAGCAGCTAAACACCAGAATACTCTGGCTATATTGGGATAATGTGCCCCCTTTCCTCCTTCGTTATTTTGCAAGCTTCCCTTTTTGCCAATAAACCTTTTGCTTAACATGTTTCATGTGATGTTTAGATGTATTCCCTTCCTTGACTTCATTTTAAATATCACAGATAAGTTAAAAATACAAAGATGGGAGGTACAACACAACACTAAATAAGAAAGCTGGATGGTTCTATTAATATCAGCTAGAACGAGCATGTTTAGTAGTGGTAAAGAGACATATTTAATTATAATAAAGGGATCAACAGGTGTAAATCCTGAATAGGCCTGTCTTGCAGAATAGGTAATACCCAAGATGGGATTCACCTTATATGAAATTTTCCTTTCATCATAATAAAAATGGTGGCAGCCCAAAAATGGAATTAAATTTAGTTTGATACTCATATAATGGAATTTAAGAGAGCTGGCCCTGGAATGGATAGGCTTAGAATCCAATCCATAATCCACCACTTACTGACTATGTGAAAGTGGATAGATTTCTTAACCACATTTACCCTCGATTTTTCTCTTCTATAAAATCAGTACTATAATAGAAAAGGCATTTCTACTATAATACTATATGTATCTTCCTGAAAAAGACTTGTTCTCTTGTATTTAGAACACCAATGAAAATCAAAACAATCACAATCATGTTAAAAATATTAAGTTTAATATTTATTGATATTTTCAACACATTTCTTGGCCAGTCAGTCTTTTACAGCCTTAAATATTGGGATTTGTGCTTCTTCCTCCAAGAAGTAGGTATTGAGGGCCATTTACCTCTAGGGACTTTTTTATAAAAATGGAAAACTTCATCTTTCATTTAGCCTCTTTATTAGCCTATTAATTCAGATCATTTTGCAGCTTCTTTTTATGTACTTCCTGATTCTCCAGAGAGATTAACATATTATACATTACAGGAGTTCATGTAACTGCTAATATAGACTCTACTTGTACAGAATAAATATTCTTCAATAGATTTTCCATTTTTTCTTAAGATCTTCTTACATAGCTAGTCCTTTCTTTTTAATTGTGAAAAAAAGATTATCCAGACTATATCAAAGCATAAATAACAAATGTATGAATAAACTTAAGTAACTAGAAAATAACTTATAAATTAATAAACTTTCCTCATTATACCAACTTTATTCTTCTATTTACCAGTGTGTATAATGTAATTTACATCAAAGAAGAGCCTACTGGTTTGCTCTGATGATTAAATTAGATAATATATATGAAGTGCTGACTACAGTTCCTGGCACAAGAAAGAATTTCTAAAATGAAAACTGTGGTTATTGTTGTTGATGTTAATAATGCCATTTTGGAAGGAAATCATTTTTGGCTAAAAATAACTTATTTCATGTCACAGAAGCCTTACAAACCAAGTCTATTCTTCATTTCAAAAAGCTAGGGTTATGTTTGGTCAACACATTAGTGTAGTAAGCAGTCTGAAAGAATTTAGATGAATTCCAAAGACTTAAATCCACAGTAATCAATATTAGAAGTCAAGAGGTAAGAGGGAATGCCTCTTTGAGACACAACTGTAAAGAAGTTCCCATGCCTCTAACAGACAATTCTTTTTTTTTTTTTTTTTTTTTTTTTTTTTTTTTTTGAGGCGGAGTCTCACTCTGTCGCCCAGGCTGGAGTGCAGTGGCGCGATCTCGGCTCACTGCAAGCTCTGCCTCCCGGGTTCACGCCATTCTCCTGCCTCAGCCTTCCGAGTAGTTGGGACTACAGGCGCCCGCCACCGCGCCCGGCTAATTTTTTGTATTTTTAGTAGAGACGGGGTTTCACCGTGTTAGCCAGGATGGTCTCGATCTCCTGACCTCGTGATCGGCCCGCCTCGGCCTCCCAAAGTGCAGGGATTACAGGCGTGAGCCACCGCGCCCAGCCATGGACAGTTCTTTCTATGCTATATTTCAACTGATAGGCAAACCATCGAGGCCTGCTATCACCAGACTGACCACCACTCTTCCCACTTTCTTATCTCAGTCTTGTATTTTCTCATAGAAACTAATTAGTTTCAAAGGCAGGAAAAAGCCTTATTCAATAAATTCATACTAGTAGCGATCTTTATATAGAAAACTTTTTGCTCATCCTCAGTACAGTGCTTGGTTTTATTAGGAAATATACACACGTAACACACACACACGTACATGTACAGTTGGCTCTCCATATCCATGAGATTCTAATCCATTGATGCAATCAATCAGGGATCAAATATATTTAGGAAGGTAGTAGATAGTTGTATCTTTACTAAACATTTACAGACTTTTTCTCATTATTTCTAAACAATACAGTATAACGACTACTTTCATAGCATTTACATTGTATTTGATATTATAAGTAATCTAGAGATGATTTAAAGCCTAGTCATAAAGGTTGCTTAATGATAAGAATAAATCCCAAGAAACGTGTCTTTAGGCAATTTTGTCAGGTACAAACATCATAGAGTATATTTACATAAACCTAGATGTATATCCTACTACACACCTACTCTATATGGTGTAGCATATTGCTCCTAGGCTACAAACCTGTACACCATGTTACTGTACTGAATATTGTAGGCAATTGTAACAGAATGGTATTTGTGTATCTAAACATATTTAAACATAGAAAACATACAATAAAATATAGTATTATAATCTCATGGGACCTGAGCCATATATGGGGCTTGTCATTGACCAAAATGTAGTTATGCTACACATGACTGTACATGGAATAATATGAATAGGTTATATGAAAATACCACACCATTTTATATAACGGACTTGAGTGTCCCTGGATTTGGGTATCCATAGGAGGAAAGGGAAATACTGGAACCAATTCCCCATGGATACCAAGAAACAACTCTATATGTATATTATAGAAACTATAGATAGATAGATGGATAGATAGATAGCAAGCCTGAATAGATTTATTATTTATATATATATAAATATATATATATATATATAAAATCTCTCTCTATATATAGAGAGAGAGACAGAGAAAGAGATGGAGAGTCATATAAATCATATTTTGATGTTCAATGTTTTCCTAGAAAAGTTATTTGCTTCTTTAAATAGACAGTTATAATACAAATGAATTACTCTCTAAAATAGCTGGGGAGGTGGCTGTGGCAGGTTGGTGTGGAGTCTGCTGCCTTTCTAATTAACCTAACTCAATGAAGCTGAGAGAATAAGTTCTGTAGGGAGAGAGAGTAATTGAATGCTTTAGTTCATTCCAAACATTAAAATAAGGAAAAAAAATCACTCTGTGCATAGAACCTACTAATTGGTGCTCTAAAATAATTATTCAAAGTTGTAGAAACAATATAGATTGCTAAGATTTTCCCCACAATCTTTCCCCAGTTTGAGCCAACTAGAAGAATGTTTAGTTATATCATACAACCAGAAGCATATATTGCTTTCTCTTGCATGTGAATCCTTGCAAACAAAACAAACAACCAAAATTAAAGCTTCCCAAAGTACATTATTAATTAAAAAATTAAAAGATAAAAAGTGAAAATTTAGCTATTATGTAGTTTCCCAGTGAGGTTAAGCAATGACCATAGCCATTATTCTGTCAGTATTGAGTAAAATCTATATTCCAAGATTATCAGGCTAAAATATGACTTTTTCATTCTCAAATCCTCTTTTTTAATCAAAATTTCCCAGCACCTTCCTGAAAGTAGTGTCTCTCTTCTTTGACTTTTCACACTTTTTCTTCCTTTACAATTATATAAACTACATTTCAACTATGTCTATGTACATATTGTATCTAGATAACCACTTGGAAAACTCTAACATGGCAAGACATATATAACGTGTGTGTCCAGCAACTTTATCATGACAGTACAAATTTTTGTTGGGCTGGGGTTGAATGCTAGGAATATATTAATTACATCAATTCTTGCTAAAAGTGAGAAATAATGCCAAGTCACCAACAATTAAATAAAAACTTACAAGTATTAAAAACATGTTGCTCTGCAAAACTATGTTGGTCTTTAAAATTTAAATTTTATTTACTTCAAAAGAAAAAAAAAACATTGCAAAGTGGAAGACTTTACTAAAGTGTACTTCACTTGTATTTCTCAGGTAACATTATATTTTATTTACTTATTATATTCCTTCATATAATAGATGACGTATTAGGGTAGGCATAGAAATCCAAGCATAAAACTTCAGAATTGGAGTTTTGTTCTTCTATCTTTAGCTTTTTCTTTAGAAACTGAAAGAAATACCTTAATATTTAGGTACTTACTAATATCAATTCTTATGTTGTGAATAAAGTATTAAGTAAATTCACATACATTGTACATTTTGATGTAGAATTTGTTTATTTTGTTCATATGTCACTTATACAACTAAAAATTGAATCACAAAATTTTAGAACTAGGAGGAAACTTAGCATCCCTTTTTATGTATATATAGAAGGAACATAAAGTCAATCCTCTGTTATCTCCACATTTTCCAATCCCAAGAGTTAAAATCACCTGAACAAGACAACCTAGTTAATAAAAGCAGATTCAGAACAAAAGCCTGGTTCTACTAACTGACAGTTTAGTTCTCCTTTCCCTAGTTTCCTATATTTTGCTTTTCTCTTGGAAATATACATTTTTAAATATAAAAACATAAAAATCTTTTTAGTTTTCTTTTCAGTTTTTGGGAAACTTATTCAAAAATTCTGAATACACATAAATTCACTATTTTGAATTTCATGCCCTATAATATTCTTCACAAAAGTTCAAAAGATTACAATGGAAATGACTCTAAAAGATGGGAGAAGAGTATAATATAATTACCAATGATGTGACCCTAGAATCAGTTTCCCTAGGTCACAGATATAGAGATAGATATAGATGTAGTCTGTGACATTAGAGCTTGCCTCCCATAAAATAGGATAACGGGCATTAAGGATGGTTCAAAAAAACTTGTGACTTGCCTCTACCCCAAAGAAAATTCTGTGTTTCTATTTCCCATGTATGTGACTATGTGGTTACATGAAATTCTATGTTGTATATATGTGTCTATGTGTCTGTATAACATGAGAACACATCTGTGTTGTGTTCTGAGTCCATAAGGAATATATAACAATCTGATTGAGCTTGGAAGCAAATGCTTCCCTAATCAAGTTTCAGATCAAACCGGTAGCCCTGACAATTCCTTGATTATACTCCTGTGAAACCTTAAGCAGAATACCTGGCTATGCTGTGTCTGGACTCCTGACTCAAAGAAACTCTTAAAAAATAAATGTATGTTGTTTTAAATTACCTCATTTTAATGATACTGTTATACAATAACAGGTAATTGATACAGGGTTGAATGCCAAAAGACCTATGTTCAGAATCTTGGCTGCACACTACTTACTAACTGTGAGTTTAAATAAGTTACCAAGATTTTTACAATCAGCAATATAGAGTTCTATGAGGAAAAAATAAAAATTAATGTAAGTGGAGGCACGCAATTACCCAATGAATAATATTTTTCACCCTACAGATACTAGGAATTTATATAGATTTAAGCATACAAAGGAGTTATATATTATTTTTCATTAAATTGGTAACATTATCAACAAAATTTTTTAAAATGTAAAATCTACTTTACAACTGAAATAAAAGAAACACAGAACATACATGAAACCCAGCAAAAAAAAAAAAAAAAAAAAAGACTATGCATATGTAAAATATAAAACAAAAAGATCACAACAGTTTATTCACAGTTACTTCTGATAATTTTTCATGAAATAAAAGGTCATTTCTTGCTGGCAAAAGCAAAAATGAACAAGATAAAAAGCAATAAAAGAAGTCATATTACTAAGGTCAAAAATGCTTATTAGTGCTTATTAGCATTTGCTGACTATTAACTAGACTAAGAGATAAAATATAAAGACTTTCAGGGAATTACCATATTTAATTCTCAGACTGGTGTAAATGGGAAAGGTTCATACCCTCAGAATATTGCAAGATTTTAATATTTTCAGACCATCAAATTGCTGCAATTAAAATTAAAAGTACAAGCAGACCATGCCGTGTGTGTGTGTATGTGTATGTGTATGTGTATGTGTATGTGTGTGTTTCAACATAATGACTAAAGTGGGTAAAAACAATGTTCGTACCCCACTCTCCTCCAGCGGAAAAAAAAAAAAAAAGTTTGTAGAATCTAATCAGGCAGTTCTGTTCATTAGAAAAATATATCTCAGGAGTTGAAATCAAAGAAACAAATATTGTTGATTTTTTTTTTTTTTTTTTGGACAGAGTCTTCTCTGTTGCCCAGGCTGGAGTGCAGTGGTGCAATCTTGGCTTACTGCAACCTCTGCTTCCTGGGTTTAAGCGATTCTTGTGACTCGGTCTCCCTAGTAGCTGGGGTTACAGGTGCCTGCCATTACAACTAGTTAATTTTTTTTTGTTTTGTTTTTTTAATTTTTAGTGGAGATGTGGTTTTGCCGTGTTGGCCAGGCTGGTCTTGAACTCCTGAGCTCAAGTGATCCATCCGCCTCGGCCTCCAGAAGTGCTGGGATTACAGGCGTGAGCTACCACACTCAGCCAAAAATATGGTTTTAAAATGTATGTGAAAGATTGATTTGAAAAGATAAAAGCCAAAAAAGCCCTACTTGATGAAAAAGCTCAACCTCTTAACTCGTGTCTCCATTAGAATCAATTATAAACCTCAAATTTTGGCCTTTTCTTCAATTCCCTAACAAAGAAATTAAATCTCTACCAAGCTGAAGATCCCATTTTTTTTTTTAACTAAAACTTCATTTGAACTTGTGAAATTCCTTTTTTTTCAGTGAAAATGCAACTCTAGAAAGTTGTTGTTGTTAGATACATGATTTAAAATATAACAATTTTGACTAAGCTTTTAAACACAATTTCAAAGTTTTAAATAATTCAATTCAGTAAATTTGTAAGTATGATTGATTAGATTGAAAAAAATTGATTAAATGCCTTAAGAAAAAAATCCTCTTGAGTATGCTTGCCTACCCTTTTAGATATTTGAAGAGTTTGTGTTAAATTTATCAACATCACAGTAGTTTAATTATTAAAGATTGCATATATAGTACTTTGGATAGGGGAAGTAAGTTTGTTAAGCTTAAGAGTTAATAGAACTTTAATCACAGAACAAATTAAAGTGTTTTCTCTTAGATTTTCAGTCTTCCTATGTTTATAACAGGAATGAAAATACTTATGTTATATTTATGGTCAAATATGATTTTGATTTTATCTGTGTCATTTATACATATTTAATATTAGTTAAAACCCAAGTAATATTCCATGCAAAGACAACCCACATATTCAAATAATAAACAAAAGTACCTCATTGACGGTAGGACAACAAACAGAATTATATAAGACAAAGAAGATGTTTAAGAAATCAGTGTGGAATTAACTGGTAGGAGTGAATCAATGAACATATTTCAACAACTCCATTTATTTTATTTTTTGTTTCTGGTTGATCCAAATCCAAGTGTATATTCTAGGCAGAGAGAAAGGTCATATCATAATCCTCCCCCATTTTTCCTCTGATTTCAGCTATTTAATACTTTTTATTCCATAGATACATTTGTATAATAGAAAATGTGGTTTTTCAGTACCTCTAGGAGAATTCTGAGTTGTCATAACCCTACAGTTAAATCTGTTTTCTCACCTATAAAATCATTCATATTAACAATTCTGTAAACAATAAGGCAAAATTCTTTAATAAGTTATTGAAAATAATAAAACAGAAGGATGTTATGACTATACTAAATGTGAATTAGAACTATGTTACAGAAAAAGGTTTTTTTTCTATAGGTAATTTGCTTCCGGAAACAATTAATTGGAGGACATATTTAATAACCATACATGCTCAAGCACAGTTTGCTTTTTTCATGCAAAATTGGGCAAGTATTAAGACTAAATTCTGTCATTTTTTTTCTACGGCAGTGCTTAGCTTAACTTAAGCTTAAGTTTGATAATTAAAGCACCACAAATGTAATTAACTAAAGAGTACTCAAATGTTCAAAGTTTTTTGATAGGCTTATCATTTGAGAGGTTAATCCAGCCAAACAAATTAAATTTTATGTACTCTCTAATGGCAAATGTAGTAAACTTTCTAAGTCATATTCCTTTTCCATAGCACAGGTACTTGCCCTTTTAAAAAAATCAAATAAATAAACTAAACTAAATTAAGTAAGATTCTTTCAGATATTTTCTAAAGGTCATTTTATTCATTTGGTCTGTAAGGTGCTGAAAATCATTTTACACATTGAAGAAGCTATTTTAAAGCCTGACAAAGTGCTTTGCTTTCAAAAATATTTTCTAATAATAATTGCAAAAGTATTTCACTTCCTTGGTTAAATTAATTCTTATGTGTTTTATTCTTTTTGATGCCATTGTAAACTGAACTATTCTCTTAATGTCTTATTTAGCTTATTACTTGTTAGGTATACAAGTACAACTGATTTTTGTGCATCGGTTTTGTATCCTACTACTTTGCTGAATTTAGTTATTAGCTGTGTGTGTGTGTGTGTGTGTGTGTAGAATCTTTAGGGCAGGGATGTACAATATTTTGGCTTCCCTAAGCCATAGTGAAAGAAGAATTGTTTTGGGCCACACAGATAATACACTAACACTAGCGATAGCTGATGAGCTACAAACAAACAAACAAACAAAATCCCAAAAAATAATCTCATAATGTTTTAAGAAAGTTTATAAATTTGTGTTGGGCCGCATTCAAAGTTGTCCTAGGCTGCATGTGGCTTGCGGGTAGTAGGTTGGACAAACTTGCTTTAGGGTTTTCTACATACAGTGTATTTAAGAAAGAGGAAGATTTTTAAACTTCATATAATAATAATCAGATACTTTAATATGGTTTATTATTTTTACATTATATTTTTCAAATATTAATCAGAGAGCCACCTGAAAGTGATTATCTGCTTTCTCAACATAACTTTTTCCCACTATAAACAGGCATTGTTATGCAGCATATATAAAGAACTTCTGAAATCCAACAAGAAAACAAATGATCTGGTTGAAAAATGTGTAAAGAACTTGAATCGATATTTTTCCAAAGAAGATAAACAAATAATCAATAAACACACAAAAAGATGGTGAACATCACTAATCATTGGGAAAATGAAAATGAAAACTACAAAAATAAACCACCTCACATTCATTAGGATGGCTACGAGACAAAAAACCTAAAAGACAGCAAGTGTTGGTGAGGACGTGGAGAAATTGAAACACTAGTGCACTGTTAGTTGGAAGGTAATGTGGTGCAGCCCAAAATTTCAGTTACACAAAAGAAGCAAGTTCAAGAGATTAATTTTACGTCCTAGTAACTATAGTTAATAACAATATATTGTACACTTGAAAATTGCTAAGAGAATACATTTTAAGTGTTGTCTGTACAATAAAATAAGTGAGGTAATACATATGTTAGCTGGCTTGGTTTAACCATTCTACAATACATACACATATCAAAACATCATGTTTTACAAAAGAAATATATACAATTTGTATTAAAAAATTGAAAGTTTAAAATAAAATTACTTGGAAACTGTGGAAAACATTATGTTTCCTCAAAAATTAAAAACAGTATTACCATGTGATTCAGACATTTTACTTCTGAGTATATACTCAAAAGACTTGAAAGCAGTCTATGGAAGAGGTACTTACATATGCATGTTCCTGGCAGCATCATTCACAATAGCTAAAACTTGGAAGCAAATTAAACATCCATCCATGGATAAATCAATAAACAAAATGTGGCATATACACAAAAGGAATATTATTCAGACTTGAAAAATAAGGAACTTCAGACACATGCTACAACGTGGATCAACAGTGAGGCTGGTATGCTAAGCTAAATAAGCCACTCATGAAAAGACAAATATGGCATGATTATACTTGAAACTGACCCAACACTTCCATATTTTTTTTAATAAACATAAATGTTTACTCTTCTGATATGAAAGTTTGAAATTTACAAAATGATCTTCAGACCTCTCAAAGTATCAAAGAACTGAAACTTACCATATCACCACATCCAGACAAGGAGATGCAGGATCCCTCATTCATCATGCTTGCTTCCTTGCCCCTTTGTAATTTCTGTTTCTTGCACATTATTGCATTTCTTCCCTGCTATAAAAACCCCTAGTTTTAGTCAGTCAGGGCGATGTATTTGAGACAGCTCCTATCTCCTCAGCTGTATCACCTGATTAAAGCCTTCTTCCTTGTCTATATTCGTCGTCTCAGTGGTTGAGTTTGTGTGGCAAATAGCAGGACCTAGACCAAATCCCTGGTGTTTTAGTAACACACTTATACGGGGAACTTAAAGTAGTCAAAATCATTGATAAAGTAGAATGTTTGTTACCAAGGACTTGGGGAGGTTGTAATAAGGAGTTATTGATTAATGTTTTAGTTTTGCAAGATGAATAGAGTCCTGGAAATGGATGGTGGTAATGGTTGCATAATAACATGAATATACTTAACTGCTGAACTGTACACTCAGATATGTTTACATCTGTTCCTCTTGCTTCACTTGTCCTTATTGTATTTGCTAGAAGGCATTAGGACCAATTATCCCCCACAAGTACAGAAAGTCTTTTCTCTGTTCAAATGGTCACCAGCATGAAGGGTCCAAAAATGGCCAGAGGACAATCTGAGCTTCAAATTAGTCAGAACAATGGTTGAGTTTCTTTGTCAAAGCATTCAACTTCTGGTCCTAGAACTCAAATGTCACCCAGCTGAAGGTCACAGACAAGAGAGCCAAAATTATTCACAAAGATTATTAAGAGAGATCACTTTCATCTTGACTTCATGTTGCCCAGGCTCTGTTATGTCATGCCATCTCCTGCATAGCTATTCAGGAAAGGGCATGCCTTCGTGACCTCATATTTAAAGCATATGCCACATACTGTAAGAGAATGATTAAACCTTATAGAAGTTCAATCTTCTACTAGTCATTATCTGATAATTAAGAATTCTATCCCACCATCCTCTTGTGCTAGCTGCTTCTGAATGGTAGGCATTGCAGTAACTTTATTGGATTAGTCTGTGGTGTGAGCTCTTTGCTATGATTCTTCACCTTAAAATAAATCACCTTGTTGGAAATGAGGTTGTATGTCCACCAGATAAAGATAAAAAGCATTGGAAAGACATTCTCTGAGCATATGAATGTTGGTTCAGGTAGAAGATCTACAGACAAGTAACACAAATCAACACTGAATAATTCTTATCCATATATGGACCTTCCTCTGTGATAAAAGTGAGTTTAAAGCCACTGGTCAGTGAGCTGGTTTCCTGAGGAATGATACCATATTAGGGATTCAGATTTGGATTTTTTTACTGGCACATTGAGTATCAGCAACAGAGGTAATCAGATTAGCCTTAGTAATGCTATCTTGTTGAAGCCACATATTAATTCCATTTAGGTCACTATGAGCACTTTACACCCAGGGTCATTTATTTATCCCTATTGAGACCAGGAAGCCCATTCTGTTACAGTGTTCCTCACTGACATCCCTAATCTACAGAGAAAAAAAGAAAAAGAAAAAACAAACAAACAAAAACAAAAACAAAAAACTGTAGAGCTCTTCAAGGAAGCAGGATGCCTCTTTACCAATATACTTGTTAAATCTTGCTGAAGTACACGTCCTCTGGGTATCTTAGAAGTGTATAAATAAAGGCTGGTTCATCAGATTACACGTAAAGATAAATTCATTGCACATTTCCGTCACTCTGAGCTTTTAAACTCCTCTAAAGTAGGGCTTCTCAACTTTTAATGTGCACATGAATCACCTAGAGATCTTGTTAGAATTATAACTTCTGATTTAGTAGATATAGGGTAGGAGGTTAGAGCCTTCTAGTTGTTGCTGCTTGCCTGTGTGCCTCACTTTATGAAAGTAGGCTTTATCACAATGTTTCTAAAGTGTGGTCCCCTGACTTAAGTATCATCATCACATGAGAACTTGTTCAAAATCTGTATTTGCGGCTCCATCCGAAACTATTGCATTAGGAACTCAGAGATCCCGATTCAGCAATCTGCGTTTAAATAGCCATCCATGAGGCTGGGCACAGTGACTCAACGCTTATAATCCCAGCACTTTGGTGGATCACTTGAAATCAGGAGTTCAAAACCAGCCTGGCAAACATGGGGAAATCCCGTCTCTACTAAAAATACAAAAAAAAAAAAAAAAAAAAAAATTACCCAGGCATGGTGATGGGCGACTGTAATGTCAGCTACTTGGGAGGCTAAGGGAGGAAAATCTCTGGAGCCCTGGAGGCAGAGTTTGCAGATCACGCCATTGCGCTCCAGCCTGGGCGAAAGAGCGAGACTCCGTCATAAAATAAAACAAAATAAAATAAAATAAAATAGCCATCCATATGATTCTGATGCTTGTTGAAATTTGAGAACCTTGTTTTATAATGTGTTGTAAAAATTCAGACATTCTGATTCATTAACTGGAAGCTATTATTGAGACTTGGTTTCAGTTAGCCAATCTAGCAGACTATTCATGCCACTTTTCATTGTGATAGCCAGAACATCACACCCTGAATGCAGGGTGAATGCATTCATGCAAAAGAATTCAGCTTCAGCGAGTTTTGTATTTTATTGTCCATTGTCTAACATCTTTAGAATTCACTCCCGTGCATGATTTCTAGCTCCCTGCCAATAGTGACAATGACCTATACTTATTTTGTAGTACAGGCTATCTGTTTTGAAAAAGATCTTATATTCCTGACTTGACTAAAAGCTAACATTTCTTATGGCCCTAGAATCAATGAGAGATGTTAGAAGTGGGTCATGAAAACAATTGATATTAGCTCTTGAAGAAACTGTCGAAATACAGTTTGTGTAAGGCTAATAAGGAGAGGAGGACTAGAGAAAGTGAGAAGGTCTATGTTCACTAGCCAGAAAGTACATGGAACTGAGCAATTCAATGTTTTCACCCTTATCATTTTCCCATCTCATGTCTCAATGTCTCCTTTTTTTCCCCCAGTGCCAATTTTCAGTGCCTTCTCTTTAGGTGAAGAGGACCAAAAGGGTTGAGAGTTCCAAGTATGTTGCATCTCTGCAACACTTATAATTATAAAGAGATGGACTCCTTTAAAGCTGCCATGATGACCTTCTATTTCTCCATGTGTTCTTATTGCATTTACCTGTTAGTTTTACATTTTTCCTATATACATTCTCAAGTATACAGAAAATATATACTTGGTTGTCATGAGAAACCGAATGTAATAATAATTACTAATTTTGCTACAATGAATAATTGATCATCCAACACGCTATACCTGCACTCATCCCATGCCACCACAGGTGTCATTTAAGTAATTGTGATGCCACAGCTGGCAAAAATTAGCCATACACTATGTGAATCTCCCACCTCCATGAAAGGAGTTTATGCATGGATCCTTAATATGCGCAGTCCAATCCAATAATCTCATTTTAAGTTTTTTTTTTTTTTCCCTTGGGGACAACTCAAGCACCAATTACTATATTAGTTGGTGTGCCAGCAAGAAAATGTCACCCTCAAATTAGGATAAACCAATGTGTATTTAGTAAAGGAAAGCTTAAGAGAGGTGGGAGTAGGGTATAGGGGAACTATAAAAAGTAATGTCATACACTGACAAAACAAGGAATACAGAAGAAAAATTTCATCAGAAAAAAAAAAAAAACCATAATCTAATTGGAGAATGTCATATAACGTGAGCCATATTTAGGAAAGAAGGCAGCCAGCTTGGAGAGAACCTACGCAACACATACTTGGCTATTATTCGCCTCTTCCCCTTCATTTTCTCCTTTCTTTGCCCATTTGTGGAAGCTAACTGAATGTCAGATGGCTCAGGAGCCTTCTGATGTAATCCATGATTCTCTGAGCAGATGAAGAGTGGATGTAAAGGGCAAACAGACATATCTGCACATTACCTCCTCAAGGTAGTATCTTCTGAATGGTCTTGTCAAGAGAATCTCAGACAATTAACAATAGGATATAGATTCAGAAGAAATTGAGAGGAAATTTATGAATTAAAGCTTGAGTGATTGGCTTAGGAAAGCAAGAGCCGTGTAGTGTGAAGCATAATAACATTGTGGCATTGGACATTATTTAGTTGTAGTTTCCTTTATGTGTCTACATAAAATCAACTTTTAGTTACATAATTTGCTCTGTATAGGTACTCTGTTTCAATCTCTCTCTTTCCCCTATAAGAAGTGCATACACATTTTAAAGTCTAGTTTAATAAAATAAATTAATTTGGCTGGGAGTGATGGCTTACGCCTGTAATCACACTTTGGGAGGCTGAGGCAGGAAGATCACTTGAGGACAGGAGTTGAAGACCAGCCTGGTCAACATAGTGAAACCCCCATCTCTACTTAAAATACAAAAAAATTAGGTGGGTGTGGTGGTGGGCACCTGTAATCCCAGCTACTCGGGAGGCTGAGGCAGGAAAATCACTTGAACCCGGAAGGACTGTGGTGCAGTCAGCGAAGATTGCACTGCTGTAGTCCAGCCCGCATGACAGAGTGAGGCTGTCTCAAAAAAGAAAGAAAGAAAGAAAGAAAGAAAGAAAGAAAGAAAGAAAGAGAGAGAGAGAGAGAGAGAGAGAGAGAGAGAGAGGAAGGAAGGAAGGAAGGAAGGAAGGAAGGAAGGAAGGAAGGAAGGAAGGAAGGAAGGAAGGGGAAGGAAGGAAGGGGAAGGAAGGAAGGAAGGGGAAGGAAGGAAGGAAGGGGAAGGAAGGAAGGAAGGGGAAGGAAGGAAGGAAGGAAGGGAGGAAGGAAGGAAGGAAGGAAGGAAGGAAGGAAGGAAGGAAGGAAGGAAGGAAGGAAGGAAGGAAGGAAGGAAGGAATTTATTAGGGAGGCACAGGCGGGAGGATCACTTAAGGTCAGGAGTTTGAGACCAGCCTGGCCAACACAGTGAAAACCTGTCTCTACTAAAAATACAAAAATTAGCTGGGCCTGGTGATGCATGCCTGTAGTCCCAGCTACTTGGGAGACTGAGGCACAAGAATCGCTTGAACCCTGGAGGTGGAGGTTGTAGTGAGCTGAGATTATGCCACTGCACTCTAGTCTGGGCAACAGAGTGAGACTCAGTCTCAAGGGAAAAAAAAAAAAAATTGCATTGCTGCAAAATGAGAAAGCTGCTCCTCTAGCCAGAGTATAGTTAAGGGAAGTACATCATAACTTTTAATCACTGATATGTGATTAAAATTCTAAAGTTTTGGTAACATTTTAATTAATGATTTACAATGTTTGGCTAATTTTCATCTGAATTAAGATTCAAGCACTTTACAAGTCTGTTTTAATCTCTGTGCTTAAAATCTACATATTAATAAAATCAGCCTTACTACATACAAGCTGTCAACAACTGTTCTAAATACAGTAAAGCTATGAAGTCAAGTACCTTTCTATCTAATGGTAGTCAGCTTATACAGTTGTTCAATGGGGTAACACAATCATATCTCCAGTTACAGAGATTGAAATGATCATCATCTGAACTACTATATTTGGTGGCAAAGTTTTTTCTTTCTCAAGAAGGTTTTTGGTAAAACACAGATCTATCAACAGGAGATACTATTACGTTTTTAGCACTTACCAAATCATTTGCAGAAAGGTAGACTCAGAATAGGATAGTTTCCACGAAAAATATGAACAGTAAAAAATGAACTAAATGGAATACAGGACATGAGTATTGGATTGGGACGCAAATGTTAAGAGGAAGAGATATAGGAAAATATATCAACTCAGTATTCAAGCTTTATTTACATCACAAAAAGTTTCCATTCACAGCCTTTTCAAATAAAACTGAAAGGTTTCCACGATATTTTAAAAATATAATGTGTATTTTATCTTCACAAGAATTTGGAACAATATTCTATCCACCACTCCTCATCCAAACAAGTGCCCCATCTTCACTTATCTTGCCTCATATTTTCAGTATAAAGAGCCCATTCACTTTTTAATGAAAAAGACACAAATAACACATCGGCACAATTCTTAAGGTTCTCATTATATACAATTCTGTAACTAATAGTGCACCTGTCATTTCCATTTCTAGGTTGACTAATTTTGATGGGCATAAGTGTTCTAAAGTATGTTTTTGTAAACTTCATATCACATAGTACTGCATTGCTGAAACATGGCTTAATGCATGTTTTAGGATGGGTGAAGGAAGGAGAAAACAGAAAGACAAAAGATGAAGAAAGCAAGAAAAGAAGAAAAAAAAGAAGGTGAAGGAAAGAGAGAGGAAGAAAGAAAATGAAAATATGACCATGTTATAAAGAAAATTGAAAATACATAATTATTTTTTCTTAATTTTAGTGTATGTAGAAACTGTTAGGGCTGATGATGAGATGGATAATTTTTGCCATAAATTACATGAATTATATTCATTTTTACATTCTCATAATATAGCATTAGAATATATTGTGCTGTATGTAGACTTCTTAGAAGATACACATAAGTAAAAGAACAAAATCAAATAAAAACTGCTTTCAACTTAGTGACTATCATTCCTATCTATCTCTGTGTGCATGTATTACGTGCGCACACACACACACACCGCCCCCCCCACAGTAAGAACCCACTAAATATTCTTAAGTTCTTGGAAAATACAACCTTAAGTGAAATGACATACAATAGGTCCTTGAATAATGTAGTCATTTAGTTATAATGTGCAAAAAATGGATTTTGCTATGCATCATATTGATTAAAGTCACAGCTTCCAAGAACCTATTGATGACATTAAGTGAGTAGTTTATACACACAAAAACGTGTACACACACACAAACACACACACACAAAAGTAGTTATACACAATATACAGACTGGCTTATAATAATGTTTTTCTATCTTGTAATAATACATGAGTACCACATTTTTCAATGCATTTAATCATGCTGTATCTGATAATGTGACTTATTAAGTCCCATAAATATATCTAACACATTTTAGAGTATAAATGTTTAATGTATTATTGTAGATAGATAATATGAAACTGTGTGTGGGAGTGGAGTGAGGAATAATTTAAGAAAACGCTCTTGCTGAACCAATTTACCTATGGGAGATCATAATATGCCACCCCAAAATAGGATGGTTTGGCATAAGTTTTGTTGACCTGAAAGCAATTAAAAAGAAGCAGATGAAGAAAAGCTCTCTGCCTCTATTTACCTAAAAGGAGGATATACATTTACAAAGACAAAAAATATCCCACCTCCCCTCTAAACCAGGGAGAACAAATGTTAACCACTGAAGAGAACTTTAGACTGTTATGGGCCTGGAGATGGCACCACAGGAATCTACATTAGCAAGCTTTACTTAGCCTTTATCTGCCTTTCCTTTGCCTTGCCTCAAGTTGCTATCTTTAGAAATTCAAAATCCTTTTCCTTTGTCATGCCACTTCCCTAAAACTTCACTGTTCTTTGTTAACAACGCGTTATATAAGCTGAAATTCAAACTCACCTCCTTGACAGCTACTCATTCCCTTGCTGTCTTCCACGTATATATGAAATACACATGTCAATAAACTTCTCTGGCTTTTCTCTTGTTAATCTCTCTTTTGGTCCATGGGTCCATTCTAACTAAGGCTTTATAAGAGTTGAGGAAGAAAAAAAATTTCCTCTTCTAAATAGCTATTTAGTATTTTCTGGCTGACAGTGCAAGTTTATTGAGACAGAACTCACATTTCATTCTCTTCAACACTCTTCTTTTAATCCACTTTAATGATAGTCCTTAAAAATCAGTTTCTGTGTAAGAAGTTGATATGATATATGGAGGAAAAGGGCCACTTTTTAATTCTGGAAGTCAATGCAATAATATAAAGTAGAAAAATAGCATATCGTGAAATATATTTCATTTCAAACACAGACATATCCTTCTAAAATGCATCATCAGGAAATACTTAGGAATAATAACAGTTCAAACTATGATTTCAAAACAGAGAATTTGACAATTCAAGTATGGATATGATAAGCCGCTATTCTGATTTTTTTTTCAAATATTCTGATAGTAGAAAATGTTCAAACACAATTTGAAGGAGGACTGTGTACTATCTTATTTTCCTTCCTTATTTCTCTTATATACTTTAAAGTAATTTTATTCTGCAATATTGTGTCAATCTATGAATTTCTCAACTATTGTTTCTAAATTGCAATAAAGCCAAACCCTGCAAGATGGCCTTAATATTTCCCCCATCTTGACAAACTTTAAACAGCTTGTTTCCTCACTGCATGTCCTAACTTTTGTTTTCTTAGAGTGTTTGCTTTTGAAAATTTTCCATTGTAAATTCTTCCTATGACTCTTTGAGATATAAATATTTTCCCAGCCATTTGTTAATTTTATAACCCAAGGATGTCTCAGAAACCTTGGAGACATCCCTTTGAAATATTGTTATCCAGAAAGATATTTTCCTGTTCTCCCAGTTTGTATGTATAATAGGAGCCTACATTTCATAAGCAACAATTAAATACAGGTGGTCCAAACTCAGGGAACAGCCTCCCATTTATTCTTCCAGTGCTTTTCCAGTAAAATTTTCTTGCATTTTGTTTCAAAAGAACTGAGTTCAATTTCTATCCATTATTGCAATAGCTTTGAATAAAGTCTTGCCTGTTCAAATCTATCTGGTATAATTTTCTTCAAGAGAACCTTAATTAGTCAAGTTCTAAGTTAGCAATGGGATTCATTTTGGAACTTAATTTTATATTATAAAAATAGATAAATAATCACAAACATAAAATATGAATATATGTTTCCAACAACATTGTGTGCATCAAACCAGGCACTAAATATCAAAGGTATAAATTATCATAATAACAACTTTTGTGGTAATAGTTTCTTTCTAGATGCACTAGATATGCCAATATTCTTAAAATAAAAATTTCTTACAGATTAGCCAAACAACACTTTTGCCAGACAAAAGTTTTATTCATTATTACAAGGATTCTGGACCTTTTAAAATTAAGATATTCTGTTTCAAAGTCAATGTACAAATTCCCCTAAGTTCTTAAAAAATAGGGGCAGGTTTCATGGTGACCTGTTCAAAGATCTATTGCTGAGATAGATTTTAGTATATCAATTTCGTTCACTATCCCAGTTGGTCCCAAATAAGAGTTTTTGTTATTACTTTAATTACCTTATTCATTACTTACTCAAAGTAATGTTTAAGTCTTATCCCATGCAGAAACTAGATGGTAAAGTTTTTAAAGTAACTATATTAGTAACTTATTTCTATGTAATTGCTTTATTTTTGCCTGTCTTTAGAAAATGTATTACATAAAAAGTAATACAAATTAATTTTAATATATTCCTAAAATTTCAAAATCTTGCTTGTTTTTTAAAAAAAAAAGTCTTAATAAAAAAAAAACTATGAAAGAAAATAAGCCTTTCAGTGTCTATATTATCCTAATGATATTGTTATGTTATATAAATCAATAAATTGAATTCCTTACTTGATTTTTATAGGTATTATTCATCCAGTTTGTAGCAAAGGGAACATGGCTATATACAGGAAACTGTCATTGTTGAGACTTTGGAGCTTAAAAGTACTTGGTAATTTTAAATGCAGGACATGTATTTTCAAAACTATTCATAATTAAGAAATTAAAAAGATTTTAGTAACGTTTGTGAAAAACAGAAAGAAAATATTTCAAATCTTTGCTCTTCAGAGATAGTGCCTGGATTTTGTAGATTCCCTTTACCTCTACACTATGCTAAAACTGACTTTGTCTAAAATCAATTTTAGCTATAGATGGTCACTTCCTATAAAGGCTTTTCTTTGTTATTGTCATAGCATTACAGAATAATGATGACTTCAATATCACCTACACGGAAAAATTGCATAAGACTTTTGGGAAAAAAAATGAGAGATTAAGGGCAAGTAAAGTTAAGGTGGTGTAGATTAAAAAAAATGACATTATGGGTTAAGTATATTTTCAATGTCTCAATTATAATTGTAAAACTATAAATGCTGGTAGAGGTAACCTCATTAGAAATAACTTCTTATTCTGAGAGCAAAGAGAAAAACTGAAATGCTAAAATGGATACTCAATAGCATCAAGAAACACCAAATACCTGGCAAATATGCAAAGATTATGTTCAATAACTCTGAACAAGGAAACAAGCAAAAAAGTAAGTGAAACATGAACGAAAGAAATTACAGAAATCTAAACAAAGGTATAATATACAATATTAATGGATTGTAAAACTCAGTAGCTTAAGGATGCTAAAATCTCCTCATGTAATATCAATAAAAATTTCATCAGTTTTGAAGAAATTGAAGAATTAACTCCAAAACATATATAATTCAAATTACAAAGTGCACACAAGTAATTTATGACCTTACTGGTTATTTCTATCAGCATATAAAAAAGAAAACATCTTAAACAAACTATTACAAAAAATAATAGGAAACATCTATTATTTTGTTTTTTTTTTTGCTAGCATAACCCTGATAACAAACCTGATAAAAATACATCAAATAATAAAAACTACACATGAATATCCTCATAACATAGATACAAAAATACTTAATGAATTTATTTAAAAAATTAATCAAATCCAGCAATCTATACAATGAATAATGCATTATGACGAAGTTGGTTTTACCAAGAATGCGTGGTTGGTTTAATGCATAAAATAAATAAAATCTTATTAACAGAATGAACGGAAAAAAAACATAAACAACATAGAAAATCCATGTATCAAAAGTAAACACGTATTCAAGACAAAAAAAGGTAAGCAAATTAGGAATAGAAAATAACTTCCTCAATCTGATAAGCGAAATTTTTATATTAAAGAAAACAGAACTAAGCTAAACCTAAAGCTGATGGAAAGAAGAATTCAAGATTATACAATCTTATAATTTCTATTCATCATGATAGTTGGAATTCCTAGCCACTGAAACAAAGCAAGGATGAAAGACATATATAAACAACCGAGAAGTAGAATGCTCCTATTTAGAAACAGTATGATCGTTTATGTATAAAATATTAAATACATGCATTCCTCTTTTTATTGCTTTCTTTATTACTTTATTGAATTCCACAAATATGGCATTTTTAAAAAAATGTGAAGGTTTGTGGCAACCCTGTGTTCAGCAAATTTATTAGCCCTTTTTTCCACGCACTCACATCATGTCTGTGTGTCACAGTTTGGTCATTAGTGCAATATTTCAAACTTTTTCATTATTATATCTGTTATGATTATCTGTAATCAGTGGTTTTTACTATTAATTACTATTATAATTATTTTGGGGTGCCGCAAATCATTCCCAGATCACATTGAACTTAAATCATGAAAAGTTTTGTGTGTTCTAATTGCTCCACCTACTGGCCATTCTCCCATCTTTCTCTATCTCTTCAGGCCTCTCCATTCCTTGAGACACAACAATATTAAAATTAGACCAATTAATAACCCTACAATGACTTCTAAGGGTTGAAGTGAAAGAAAGAGTTGCACATCTCTCACCTTAAATCAAAAGCTAGAAATGATTGAGCTTAATGAGGAAGGCATGTTGAAACCAAGATAGGCTCAACGCTACCCATCCTGCACCCAACAGTTAGCCAAGCTGTGAATTCAAAGAAAAACGTCTTAAGGGAAACTAAAAGTGCTATTCTAGTGAATACACAAATGATAAGAGAGCCAAAAAACCTTATTGGTGATAAGTAGAAAGTTTGAGAGATCTGAATAGAAGCTCAAACGAGACACAACATTTTCTTAAACCAAAACCAAAGCCAGAGCAAGGACCTAGCTCCCTTCAAAGCTGTGAAGGCTGAGAGAGGTGAGGAAGCCACAGAGGAAAAATTGGAATCCAGCAGATGTTGGTCCATAAGGCTTAAGGAAATAAGCCATCTACATAACACAAAAGTACAAGGTGAAGCAGCAACTACCTGATTACATCAATAGGTGCAGGAGAGACTTTTGATAAAATTCAACACCCTTCATGTCAAAAACTCTCAAAAAACTAGGTATTGAAGGAACATACTTTGAATTAATAAGAGCCATATATGAAAAATTGACAGTCAACATTACACTGAACTGGCAAAATCTGGAGTATTTCCCTTGAAAACCGGCACAGGACAAAGATATTCCCTGTCACCACTCCTATTCAACATACTATTGGAAATTCTGGCCAGAGCACTCAGGCAAGAGAAAGAAAAAGGGGCATCCAAATAGGAACAGAGGAAGTCAAATTATTCCTGCTAGCACAAGACATGAACTTATATTCAGAAACCCTCAAAATCTAGACCCAAATGATCCTTAAACTGATAAACAACTTCAGCAAGTCTCAGGATACAAAATCAATGTACAAAAGTCAACTAGCACTCCTGGACACCAATAACAGTCAAGGATCCAAATCAGGAATGCAATCCCATTCATAATTGCCACACACATACACACACACACACACACACACACACACACACCCCTAGAAATATAAACAGGAAGGTGACAGAGCTCTACCAAAATAACTACAAAACACTGCTTAAAGAAATCAGAGATGACACAAACAAATGGAAAACATTCCATGCTAGTGAATAGAAAATATTATTTTTGCTAAAATGCCTATAATATCCAAAGTAATTTATAGATTCACTGTTATTCCTATTAAACTACCAATGACATTCTTCACAGAACTAGAAAAGGCTATTTTAATATTCATATGGAACCAAAAAAGAGCCTGAATAGCCAAGGTATTCCTAAGCAAAAAAATACAAAACTGGAAGCATCTGGCTACCCAACTTCAAACTATACTACAGGGCTACAGTAACCAAAACAGCACGGTACTGGTACAAAAACAGGCACATACACCAATGGAATAGAACAGAGAACCCAGAAATAAGGTTGCATGCCTACAACTATCTGATCTTTGACAAAGCTGACAAAAATAATTAATGGGGAAAGGACTCCCTATTCAGTAAATGTGTTGGGAGAAATGACTAGCCATAAGCAGAAGATTAAAACTGGACCCCTCCTTATACCATATACAAAAATGAACTCAAGATGCATTAAAGAGTTAAATGTAAACCCAAAAACTATAAAAACTCATTTCCCCGGACATAGGAACAGGCAAAGATTGCATGACCAAGATACAAAAGCAATTGCAACAAAAGTCAAAGTTGACAAATGAGATCTAATTAAGCTAAAGAGATTCTGTACAACAAAAGAAACCATCAACAGAGTGAACAGACAAACCTACAGAATGGGAGAAAATTTTTACGAACTATGCATCTGACAAAGGTCTAATATCCAGCATCTAAAAAGAATTTAAACAAATTCATAAGGAAAAAAAAAAACATTAAAAAGTGGGCAAAGGACATGAAGAGACACTTTTCAAATAAAACATACATATGGGCAACAAGTGTATGAAAAAAATCCCAACATCCTTGATCATTAGAGAAATCCAAGTCAAAACCACAATAAGATACCATCTCACACCAGTCAAAATGGCTATTATTACAATTTAAAAAGTCAAAAAATAGCAGATGCGAGTGAGGTTGCAGAAAAAAAGCAATGCTTATACACTGCTGGTGGGAGTGGAAATTAGTCCAACCATTGTGGAAGAGAGTGTGGTGATTCCTCACGGACCTAAGAACAGAAATACCATTCGACCCTGCAATCCCATTACTGAGTTTATATCCAAGGGAATAACAATTGTTCTATCATAAAGATACATGCATGTGAATGTTCACTGTGGCACTATTCACAATAGCAAAGACATGGAATCAACTTAAATGCCCACCAATGGTCAAATGGATAAAGAAAACGTGGTACATAAACCACATTTGGAATGCAGTACATTCCATGTGTACCACGTGGAATACTATGATGCCATATAAGGACGAGATCATGTCTTTTGCAGGAACATGGATGCAGCTGGAGGCAATTATCCTTGGCAAACTAATGCAGGAACAGAAAACAAAATACTGTATGCTCTCACTTGTAAGTGGGATATGAACGATGATAACATGTGGACACATAGAGGGGAACAACACACACTGAGGCTTATAGAAGGGTGGAGTGTAGGAGGAGGGAGAGGATCAGGAAAAATAACTAGTGCATACTAGGTTTAATGTCTGAGTGATGAAATGACTTGTACAACCAACCCCCATGACACAAGTTTACCTACATAACAAACATGGACATGTACTCCTGAACATAAAATAAAAGTTAAATTAAAAAAAAAAAAACTAAAAATTACATGCAATATTTGTAATGGTACAAATATATTTATGTAACTGCAAAAAAGAGAGACTTTTTTAATCTGTAAGGTTTTAACTCTTTTAAAAAAGATAATGTATTAGCATATTGTTTTACAATTTTTTTTTTTTTAATGTACAAGTTCTTATTTCTACCATGTTGGTCTGCTTCTTTGTATTTTTTCTGGCTCAACCCAAATCAGTCTTTTCAAAGTTTATCTACATTGGTTAGAGATGGAGCCTTACAGAACACTGAATTGAAGGTAGACATCCAAGCAGTTATTGTATGGAACAGATCTGTGTCATAAATATGAACGTGTGTAATGTGTGTGGGCTTATAGTATTAACAATATGTATTATGTCTTTTTGTTCTTTATGTGTATTGTTTGTGTACCTGTGAATTTCAGTATTTGTGAACTATGCATTGATGTATACCACAGTTAAATAAATGAATTAGTTGCAGAAAAAGGAAGATCAAAGCTGGAAGACTTTATCTATCTGATTATAAGATGTATTAAAAAGCCATAGAAATACATACGTACATACATACATACATACATACATACATACATACATACATAAGTGGAGTAGAATAGTAGGAATTGGTCAACTTTATCTGTAAAGCGCCAGATATTAAGTATTTCAGGTGTTGTGGACCACATATGAGGTGTCTGTCACTTTTTGCCCCTCTTCCTCCTCCTTTCTCCTCTTCTGCCTCTTTTTCTACCTCTTATTTTGACAATAATTTAAAGATTCCAAAATCGCTATTAGTTTGTGAACCATATAAGTACAGCCCAGGAGTCATAATTTGGCAATTTTTGGAACAAAGGCAAAACACAGACCTACAGTAGCCTTTCCACTAACACTTAACAGGAATTTGATGGATCAGGAAAAATATTTTTAACAAATGATGCTAGGACAACTGGGCATCCATATGAAAAACAAAAGTTAACCTTAACCTCTACCTCCTAACAAACACAAAATTAATTAAAGAAGGAGCAAAGGGGATTATCTTCACAGCCTGCTGTGAGACAACACAGTAAGCAACAACCATAAGAGACAACTTTAATATATTAGAGTTTCTTAATAATTTGAACTTTTTTTCTTCAAAAGATACCTCTACATAAATTATAAACTGGAAGAAAAATATTTGCAGAACATATGTCTAACAAACACTTGTATGCCGAATACACAAAACTGTATGACAACTCAATAATATAAGGACAAATTTTAAAATGGACAAAATACTTAAAAGAAACTTCCTGAAGGAATGTGCATGAATAAGTAATAATTACATGTAGTGCTCAATATCCATTGATAAAATTTCTTAAATAGGCAAAATCAATCTATAGTGATAGAAAATAAATCAGGGGTTGCTTAGGGAAAAGGATGGAGAAAATTAATTAGAAAAAAGTACGTGGGAACTCTTTAATTTAAATGTTCTATACCTTGTACGGAATTGTAGTTACATGTGTGTATATACTTTCCAAAACTGTACAGTTAATGTTGGTATATTTCAGTGATCTCAATGTAGGTAAATCTAACCTCAAATATCCATAAAAATAATAATCATATGGAAGATCACTTCCAAATTTGTGGAGGAATAGTTGAAAAAATAGTCTAATATTATCACTTTTTAATCTGGATAATGTCTCCATGATAGTTTGCTATGGCATTCAATTTATTCTGTATATAACTGAAATTTTAAAACTCTTAAGCTGAAAAGCATTTGTCACATGCTTTTGCTGAAATATTGGTTCCTTGTAACTTCTCACTAATTAAAGCAGACATCTAAAGGTGATTTATTTACCACCCAGAAAACTAAGAGGACAAAGATTTACTTGTGTCCACAAGAGAATCAAGTGATCCAGGAGAATGTGCTTCACTATTTTTTGCTTTTCCTGACCCTTAAACAGCTTATAATTCCTCTTGCTAAAAAAGGAAAGGGATGGCTGGGCGTGGTGCTCCCACCTACAATCCTAGCACTTTGGGAGGATAAGGAGGGCGAATCACTTGAGGTTGGGAGTTCCAGACCAGCCTGGCCAATATGGCGATACCTCGTCTCTACTAAAAATATACAGATTAGTCAGGGTGGTGGCTCACTCTCGTAATCCCAGCTCCTAGAGTGGCTGAGGCATGAGAATCACTTGAACCCGGGAGGTGGAGGTTGCAGTGAGTGGGGATCATGTCCCTGAACTCCAGCCTGGGTGACAGAATGAGACTCTGTCAAAAAATAAATAAATAAATAAAGAAGAAAGAAAAGAAAGAAAAGAAAAGGAAGCAAAGAAAATAGAAAAGTTACTTTCCCTAAGGTAACCATAGGAGTTTTCTTCGCTATATTTAGGAACATAATTAGCTTTAAAAAAAAAAAAAAAATGATGCATGCTTGCTTTCTCTCTGTGTAGAACTACATTATGCAGAAGTGTTAATGCTGTTTTCAAGGTGGCAATGTTATCCCACAACATATAATTTCCTCTCTTAAAGGTACTATCTTTGAAATGGGCTCACATGATATGTAAATATATGGCAATAACTGTATAGTCTCATTACAAACTATAATAATTATTCCATATATGTAAACATGAACTACTATAATTGGGTGTAAAACCAAGGTTGTAAAATTTGATTTTAATAATTTGCCTATAGTATTTATCAGTCCAAAGTGATTTGAATAGGAAATCTGTTTATTATCAGGAGTTTTACAATATTCTTACATTACTTCTATCATTACGTATGAGACAAATCATGACATGACATCATGTGACAGGTGTAGCAGATGCTGTGCATCAACTTACACAAAACTTATTCCAACTACCTCCTTTGCACATGTTTCTGAACTGCAGAACTGAGAAGCTAAAATTATACTTAAAAGATTCAATTGCAGCTATGATTCTATGTATGATTGGGGTTATTCTGACAAGGTTATTTTTACATTGTTCAGAATGTATTATGAAGGGGACAGGTGTTATACTTTTTGTAGGTACAAATCATGGCAGAAGTGCTGTGGTTCTAGTGTTGGCTGTGGTTCTGTAGTTGGTAATGCTGGCACCAGCTTTCTGGAACCAGGCATCTGGATCATGGGAAAGGCAGCATTTCCTAGGTGATATGGTTTGGCTATGTCCCCACCCAACTCTCATCTCGAATTGTAGCTCCGATAATACCCTCGTGTTGTGAGAGGGACCCAGTGGGAGATAATTGAATCATGGGGGCAGTTTCTCCCGTAGTGTTCCCATGGTAGTGAATACGTCTCATGTGCTCTGATGGCTTTATAAGGGGAAAGTCCCTTCACCTGGCTCTCACTGTCTTGTCTGCCACCATGGGAAACATGTCTTTCTCCTTTCACCATGATTGTGAGGCCTCCCCAGCCACGTGGACATGTGAGTCCATTAAACCTTTTTCTCTTGTAAATCATCCAGTCTCAGGTGTGTCTTTGTCAGCAGTGTGAAAATGGCCAAATACACTATAGCAGATCAGTTATGTTGTAGTTTTGCACCTCATTCCTGGCAGGTCAAAACAGAATCTATCTCTTCCATCCTTTCAATAATATGTGAGCTATTTATGCCACTTAATAAAACCCTTCAGTTTGAAGAAGCTAGAGTATATTGTTTTTTGTACCTAATATCCCTAACTGATATTGCAGACTTCACAAGAAAAACATCCTGTTGAAGATGGGGAACTGGAAGTAGAAGATTGTTTCCCTAGGGACATATGATATTTAAAAAAAGCTACAGGTAGCTGGTCTTTACTGTGTACATTATCAATCTCTTACCCAAAATACTATAGTGGTATTCACTGCTATAACTATTTACAGTATATTCAGCTGTTTCCTTACAGTCTTAACAAAACCATCTTCTCATCTGTTATGACATGCATGTGTCCCCCAAATTTCATGTATTGGCAACTAAATGCCCAAATTCATATGTTGATGATATTTGGAGATGGGGCCTTTGGAGGAGGTAATCAAGATTAGATAAGGTCATTAGAGTTGGTCCCCCACGTTGAGACTGCTGGCTTTAGAAGAAAAGAAAGAGAGATGTGAGCTGACTTGCATGCTCTTGCCCTCTCACTATGCGATGCCCTCTCACCATGTATGATACAGCAGTAAAACCCTCACCAGATATCAATGCCATACTCTTGGACTTCCCAGCCTCCAGAACCATATGAAATATTTTTTTTCTTTATAAATTACCCAGTCCATAGTATTCTGTTACAGCAACAGAAAATCAATGAAGATACCATCTCATACCTGGTTTTGTCTATATCTTGTGAGAACCTCACAACTATAATTCTTCTTTATAACACATCAATTAAAACAGAGTCTAGACAAAATGTCAGTATTAAAGAAATCAGAAAAACAGGGCTGGGTTGATAATAAGGCCACAATATTTGCTGCCTCTGAGAGTTTGGGAAGGGATGGATTTGAAGAAGTTTTCTGCTGGCATATCTGGTTCTTATTCATATGCACACAAGCTTAAGGGGAAAAATTCAGACTTTTAAGCAACCTTTTGATTGCTTAAAAGCATGTAGCAGCTTCCAACTTACCTTTCTTAATGAAACAAGTCAGGCTGCAGAATGATCATGGTTTTGAATTCAGCCATGACTTTTAATTTGTTTCTTCTAAGCTTTGCTTGACTGTAAAGCTCTGGAAGCTGGGGTTCAAAGGCAATTGTGTGTAAAGAAAATACTTAGTTGGGAATGTTCCAACAGCAACTGATGGGTTTAATAATTCTCCTAGATACTATATAAACTTTTGAATAGCTAGCATTTAGGTAAATAATCACAAAGAAACACTCTTCTTTTGGAAGAAATTACATAGAGTCCTATTGTTATCTACTTGCAAATAATCTCATTCATGTTTTGATGAAACTCACAATGTACACATTTTCTGAGGAAAATGGAAACAGAAGGCCTCCTGAAGATACAAGAAGATGATTATATTTATTTTCAAACCTTTAAGGAAAGCTCCTGCAAGTTAGGCTAAAATGTAAATTTTAGGGAAGATTCTATTAGAAGTTCCAAGGCAACAGTTACTTTCAAAAATGATAGACTCACTGTGAGCAAAAGAGAGAAGATAATGACCCTGACCGAGCTGGCATTGTTGAATAAGGGTCCTGATTTGCTGCTCAATAGTTGACTCTGCAGGTTTCAATTATAGGAAAAGCTGGAGCAATACTGTTCTACAATATTACTGGTAGAACTTGCAAAGAATTGATATATAGAGTTTAAGTGTGTGTCTCTCTGTGTGTGTGCTTGTGTATGTGCATGCGCAGCGCACAGACATGCATTATGAAAAGGGAGTTATTTAAGTAAAAAGCACCTGCCATTACCATAACAGGTATGATTTAGGCTGACTCACGATGCTTGGGTGGGTGGTAGGACGTTAATAACAGAATATTTAACAGAATATTTAACAGGCATGCACATACTCCAGTTATGGATAGGGCCCACTACACCTCTAAATGGTTGCACTAGAGTCTTTATTTTGGCTGGATTTAAAGGGCCAATTCCCTAAATTTGTGCAGAATCTTTGTAGTTACATAATTAAAATTTGAAAGAATTTAAAAAATGACAACTGTAGCCTCATTGATTTTTTAAAATAAAATTAAAAGACCAGTATAACTGTAAACCCTAGTTCAGAAAAAGGTTAATTCCTTAAGATCTAGACTCAGAATGTGGGGTTTGAATCACAATTCTATCAGTCACTAGCAATGTGATCCTGAGATTACTTAGTCTCTCTGTCCCACAGTGCCTGGTTTATAAACGGAATGATAATATTTATTTTACAGGATTAAATAATAAGCTACGGATATGTCTTTTTGCAGTGTGACTGGAATATAGTAAACATGTAATAAGTGCTGGTTGCTGCTATCATAATCATCAGTGTATTTCTATATAGTATATTTCTAGATACCAGTACTTTTTATATAAGACTAGACAATGAATTCCTTGATTACAAGGGGTGTGTCTCCAGTGATCAAGAAAATGCCTGTCACACAGCACTCACATAAAAACGTTAGTTGAATTGATACAACTTGTAAGAGAAACTAATATTGAGGGCATGATGGCCTTATCATCGGTATATCTTCATTACTTTGACTAGATTATTTAATTTATTCTCTTTTACTCCCTTCTACTTCTACTTCCGTTAAAGGCAACTGGGGAGTATAGAACATTGAACATTTAGCTTTTTGGGGTTGTATCTGTAGTTTATTCACTACTTAGGGTGACTTGTGCACATGCTAAATGATTAAAGAAGACAAAATCTAGGATGGTAAGTAGAGAAGTGTGTATTATAGATTGAAGGCATGTGATGGGCAAAAGAGTCTGAGGAACTCACAATAGGTGGAGGTCAGTAAACAAACTGAAGGACAAATGTAAGGGAAAACACCTGATAAAAATAAAATATAAATATCTTATTTTAAAACAATATCCATCTTCTTATTTATGTATATTTTAATATATATTTAAAATTATACATATATATGTTAAGTAAAATAGAAGTTACTAAAGGAACCTTCACCTTTGCATGTTTGCTTGAATATTATATCTTTAAAATAGCTTTTGCAAGAGTTGTTTCACAAAAGAAGGTGATCTTACAGGTATTATAGTTTTCTCTAAAATGCCTAAAGATTAATACTCCGCAAAGCATTTCAGACAATTTCTAGTTGGGGAATTTGGATGACCAATACATCTCTGTTCTCTCAATAACTCAAAGGACATACACCGAAGTTAGTTGTGACAGCAGTTACGATGCCTATTAAGAGTGAGATCCTTCCAGGTTCTAGTCTCTATTGTCCTCAAACAAAGCGCTCTGAAATTCTAGCATTAATGACTGCTACTGGCTATTTACAACAATCAACTTCACTTGGATCTACCATCCAGTTTCCAAGCTACCAATATTATCTTGTTGCATTGTTTTTGTTGTCGTTTTTTTCTTTTTTTGCAACGGAGTCTCTCTCTGTCACCAGGCTGAAGTGCAGTGGCGTGACCCTGGCTCACTGCAACCTCCTCCTCCCCGGTTCAAGCGATTCTCTCGCCTCAGTCTCCTGAGTAGCTTGGATTAAAGGCATGAGGCACTGCGCCCAGCTGTTACATTATGTACAAGCTAGATGATAAGGACCAGGCAACACTTGTGCTATCATATTGCCTGTATGCAAGGATATACAGCCTGTTGATACACACAGGAGAGACTAAGAAAGGCAGACCTGGCCGTGGCCCACATACTTGCTTACTGAACTTTGTATTCCATGAAAGAAGTAAATATGAACATATGCTTAGCAGGAAACTTAAAGCCTGGCAAATTTCCTGGCACACAGTATTGTATTCTAGTTGTTTGTTAAATAAATGAATGGTCTGTATGCAACATAGCATCTCTGTCTCTCAATGAATAGCAATTTTTTAATAGACAAATAATGAAGAGCCTGCCAATTTAATGATAGTAATACATGGTTGGCTAGCTATTACAGCTCTTTGTGATTGTTGGTCTGTGAATTTGAAGGCACTATTTCTCAAAATGAAGTCCCGAAACCACTTGATCAAAGGTCATCTGAATTGCTGTTTAAAATTTCAGATTCCTGGGGTCTTTTCCTGCATCTCCATCTCTGACAACAGTATTCAGGAAACTATATAATCAACAGTCTACAAAGGTGATTTTATATACACTACTATTTCAAAACCTTAGTACTAGTGTATTCTCTAGATGAACAAATGAAACAAGTATAAATATGATAAAAAATAAGAGATCTATTGATCATATTTCCACATGAAGAGATTTTCTATTTCAGAAACTGAAGTAATCTAGAGATTTTCTATTTCAGAAATTGAAGTAATCTAGAGATTTCCTATTTCAGAAACTGAAGTAATCAGCTTTTTAAAAAAACCTTTTTTGGGAATCAATGTAATAATAATTCAGCCAGTTGACCAATAAATATTAAAAAAGTATATAACGTTCTTAGATTTCATCATTTAATAAAATGAGAAATTATTCCACAGTCTATGTCCATATAAATATATATTATTTAGCTCCCACTTATAAGTGAGAACATGCGGTATTAGACTTTCTGTTTCTGAGTTATTTCACATTAGATAATGGCTTACAATTGGAATAATAGACATTGGAGACTTAGAAGAATGGGAGGGTGAGAGGAGGGTAAAGGATGAGAAATTGCTTAATGGGTACAATGTACACTATTTGGGTGATGATTACACTGGACATTTGGTAATCATCACCCAAATCATTACCCAAATAGTGTACATTGTACCCATTAAGCAATCTCTCAGCCTCTCACTACTACACAACATATACATGTGACAAAACAACACTTGTACCCCTTAAATTTATACAAATAAAACATTACAAAAGAAAATTGAATGATTATCCTATTTATAATAGTGACAAGAACTAATTTGAAACCATGTACTCATAGGAGATACAAGAAGAAACAATAACATGTCCTAGAAGGCCAAAAACTGAAGACTTGAATGAAATGAAAGACATATCATTATCTTGAATGAGAAGACTGAATATTACAAAAGTGTTCATTTAATCTACAAGCTTAACATTAATCTATAAATGTAACATAATTCTAATCAAAACATTTTTGGGGGGTTTTTGGACCTGGCATGTTTACATGACAGAATAAATGTGAATAATCCCCAGGTAATTCTATAAAAATAAAGTTATTAAGAGAGAGTTATCCTATAATGAATGATAAACATAATATTAGGCTATAGAACAGAAGTAGGTATATAAATATGGAAGAACAGAATACATTTATTTTGAAATTAATTTTTGATAAAGTTAAAATTTTCAGTCAGTAGCTGCTTAATTATTTAAAATACAATTGTTAACTTTTTAGTATAGGCCAGGCTATATGTTTTAGAGGTCTAGAACATATATATGTATATGTGTATATATACATATACATATATATGTATATATATACACATACGTATATATGTACATACATACACACACACACATTCACACCTATATATTAACAACTCAAATCCAACTCCAGTTTTTCCTAAGTAGTATTGTGTCCAACAAATAAATTTATCTCAAATTCTTCTTGGCTTTTCTCCATTATAGAGTCAGCAACTGTATGTGTAGCTCTACCTCTAATTCCTTCATTTGCATTTATTTCTGCTTTCAAACCCTTATATGAGGCAAATGGGATTAATTTATTTCATTATCTTAACTAGATTCATTGCTTTACTTTGTCAAACTCTCATTGATTTGCTCAACTCAATCTTGTGTGTTCAAGAACTTAATGTGGATTCCTGTTCCACCTTATGAAAGTCTTTTCCAAAAACTTGCTAAATTCTTGACTCAAGACATTCCAGTTAGTAATGCATTTCTCTCCTCAAATACAATGGAATTTTGTTCTAATTAATACTCTTCAACAATATGCAGTTATTTCTCCCCAACTATCAATTCCCCTTAAAGCAGAATTTTACTAAAAATAGCTTTATCCTTCTGGGGATAATCAGTAAAATGGCAATTGGAGGGTGAATTAAAAATATACTGAAAGCAGATGGCAGAACATGAGTGTAGATTTTTACTACAAAGCTTAGGAAGAGCAAAAGGAACCTGAATAGAGAAAATGCAGAAAAGCCCTCTTTGGTCTATTAGGACAGAGAGAGCCGAAGTGTGTTTAGGAGCTTCAAAGAGTCCGACTCTTTGCAACTGTTTATCTTAGGACTTTAAGGAAGTAAAAGGTGCGAGTGAACCACTCTGGATTATAAAATAGAATCTGACACAGAGAATTCAACCCAGTTAATATGCATGTTGCTTACATTGAAATGTTGAGAAATTTTTAGCAAAGAGATAGAAAATGTAGATGGTAGGTATACAGAAAATAATTGCAGGAAAATGTGAAATGAAGATTTATGATATTCCTTTTATATTTTATTTTGTTAGTATGTTGCCCATTCTGCTTTATTTCAAAGAATGCAAAACCGAAAAAAATAGTTCCTTCCTAACTTCCCCTGCAGCCTTGTCTTGTGGAGCTTGTATTTTACTTCATGAGAAATGCCAAGGAGATGTCATTTAAGCTGAAACCTCCAGTAGAATTAGCCAGAATATTTGGGAAAATGATGTTTCCAGAAAAATGAAGAGCTAGTATAAATGTTCTTAGGCAAGAAAGAGCTCACGATGATCGAGGAACAACAGAAAAGATTATTTCACTCAAGAAAAGTGAATTGGGAGTACAGATGTAAATGATGAGGTCTGAATATGATTCATGGGGCAGGTCACACTAGGGTGTTTAGGTATGGTCTAAATGAATGGGTGGCATGAACTGTTTTAAGGAGAGGAGTGACATTATTTGACAAGTTCTTAAGAAATCCCTTTGATTACTCTGTGGAGAGTAGCAGAAATGAAAGCAAAGGGAGATGGTGGGAAATAATTGCACATTTGTAAGCAAAAGATGTTGTTGGCTTGGCTTCTGATTTTAGCAACAGATGAAGAAAAAAGGAAATACTGAGAAGAGTTTACTAGATTTACTGACATTCTCAACATAAATGGAACTCAGTATTTTTTTTGGAATAAATATAATATGCATAAATATTTTTAAATATTTAATTCTTTTACCACCAGTGGGGCATGAGTAGACGTCAGGAAACATGCCAGTACAGAACCATATAAATGTGATCATTGGTAGAGATAGGATTTAATAGGCATTTCAATGTCTCCCTCAACCTGGAATACCACAATAAAAAGCTCTTTGTTTCTCATGTTGTATTATTGTCATACCCTACAGTTTTCTGCCATTTACAGTTACTTAATATTATGTTTTGTCTCAATAAATAGTAGTGTTTTCTCTTGTTTTATTGTATTTGCAGCAATTATTAGTGAAGTTTTAAACTTCAATATTAGATCTGAAGCAAAACAAAATAGTTGCATACTATTTTCCATTAAAACATGAGATCACTATGACAAAAAAAGCTAAACTTGTCATGAAATGACTTAAATTGGATGAAAGTATATGCAATATATTAAGAAATAATCTCTGACTATATTTTTTTTATTTGTAGTTCTTACTAGAACATGAAATCAATATGTGAACCCTGGCTGGAGTTTGCATCTAAATGTAATAAAACAAAATGAAGCTTAATATTATCATTGAAGCATTAGTGTACATTAGTGAGCTGGACTACATAAAATAAACTTTATTATATTTAGCATTTGATTATTTATGTATATTATAAAATTAATATAGTTTGTATTAGAATAAAAATAAAACGAGTAGTATGTTAACTAATTCATATAAGATGCATACAAACTACATACCTGCCTAAATTTTTGACCTGTGATACTTCAATGATTTGTGTTAAGGCCTATATTTATATATGTACATGTGTAGTGTGTAGTGTGTGTGTGTGTGTGTGTGTGTGTGTGTATTTAGGGAAGGAATTGGGAATTGTTAAACCTTTAAATTTAAAAATTTTAACTTTGCAGACAAAGTTGATTAGACCTGTGGCAGGACACTGCATGCAGCTATAAATAAATAAATAAATAAATAAATAAACAAACAAATAAATAAATAACTTTTATTTTCTGTGGAGCTCCCAGGATTATGAATTATTGTATAGATTGAGATTTGCCAAGGTCCTTTTCTTAGAGTTGCAAGAGCATAGGAGAAAGTCAAGGGAAATAATAAACAGCACTTGATTTCCTTGACCACAGTGGACGGGGTTCTAAAACCAAATTACCTGACTGTAAATCCAGATGTACCTTTTACAGGCTATATGATTGTGGATGTTACTTCTTCTATACTTCAATTTCCTCATCTGTAAAATGGAATTATAGCCTACTCTATTTTGTAGTATAGTGAGGATAAATTGAGGGAATGTATGTAGTTCTTAGAAGAGAGCATGACACATGGTAAGTGGTCAATAAAATATTGTTTACTACTAGTTATGTGACCATCACTTCACACACAGTAATGATTCAATAAAGGAGTAAGAAGAATATAGAGCACAGCTTCTCAACATTGGCACTATGACATTTTGGGTCAATTATTTAATGCAGAGGGGGCTACAGGATGTTTAGCAGTGTCTCTGGCCAGTAGTGTACCCCCTCCTCTCCATGTTTTGACAATCACAAAGGCTTCTAGACATTGACAAATATTCCCTGATAAGTAAAATTGTCCCTGCTTGAGAACCACAAATATAAAGTAACCACTCAAAGATTACATTACTAATTTTGATTGAATTTGACCAGCATTATGAAATCAACATAAGCTTAAGTTTCTACACTTGGTTTTGTCAATGTCAGTTAGGGCAGCAGAGAACTCCAATTCTGAAAATCCTGAACATGTGCTAATAGCCTATAATATAATCAAAACTTTCATTTTTGAATTGTATTTCTTAAAAATTAGAAAATGTATTAAGCAGCAACATGGAATAATTAACCAAAAAAATGTCGAACATAAATCTCATTTGTCTAATTTATCTTTTGAAGTCCTGTTTCACTATATGTATTATATGTTTTGTTTCACAGCTAGATAAAAGCCAGTTTTTTCTCTAAGCCTAAGGTTCCTTCTCTCTTCTAAGTTTCTATAAAACTTCAGCAACCTGCAGCAGGTTGAAATTTATTGATACTGATTTATTCACCAGGTCATATTTACAGTCAGGGATTGACTCACCCAAACAGATGCCCCCCTTGCCACCAGATCACTAGGACATATTGCAATCATTTTCTCTGTCTACTAAATTAGCAAAAGATTCTCAGGGAGAGAGGGCAAGATGACACAGTTTAATACTTACTATTATTCCTTTATTCTTTAACATCATTCCCTTTGAATGAATTAAGAATCTGACATAAATATAACTTGCTAAAGAAAGGGTGTTAGGTGAGAGGGAAGGCATATTTGTCTAAGAAAAGTCTTAGAGAAATGTTTTGAAAAGAGATAGAAAGAAGGGTTGGATTGGAGTGGGTGGGTAGGGAATCACACTAAGGAGACAGATCATTCATAATTTCTTTAGACACGGTGAGGCAGCCACAGGAAGTCTGAACTTGTTGAAACCCTAATCTGAAGCCAATAAAAGTGCTCAATAAGGTCATACCTTGATCTTCTCTGCCTAAAGCAGTTATTCACACCCTACCTTTGGGAGAGGAAACATCTATAAACCTTTGTTCTCTTTGTTTGTTAGCAGAGGGATGACACGAACTTGGGAAAAAAAGTTTGAGAGATAGAACGAAATTTAGCTCAAGCAAGTGACTGACTTGTGCTGGGTTGAAAATGTGCTTTTTCAACAGGCAGGTTGAAAATGTGGTTCAGCATTTAGGATAACAGATGTAAACATCCACGCACAGAATTAGAAAGGTTCAACTTTCATGGTTGCTATGGTTTGAATGTTCCCTCCAAAACTCATGTTAAAATTTAATTCAAAATATGACAATATTGAGAAGTGGACTTTTAAAAGAGGGGTTTGGATCATGAAAGTTCTTCCCTCATGAGTGGATTAATCCATTCGTAAGTGAATGGATTAATGGGTTATCTTGGGAGGGAAACTGGTGGATTTATAAGAAGGGGATGATAGACCTGAGCTAGTATGTTAGCATACTCAACCCTCTTTCCTTACGATACCCTGTGCTATCTTGGGACTCTTCTGAGAATCCCCGCAAGCAAGAAGTCTCTCAAAAGATATGCCCTGTCGACCTTGGATCTCTAAGCCTCCTTAGCTGTAGAAAATAAATTCAGTTCTTTATAAATTACTCAGTTTTAGGTATACTGCTTTAAGCAACAGAAAATGGACTAAGACAATGATCTAATCTAGAACTTTTTAAACTAGAATTGACTGCTTAGCGTCAGTATGTATTTTTTTATAGATTCAAAATAATTTCATTTTGAACTGCATAATGAAGAAGTGTCGTAAGTTTTTCAGCATGCAGAGTCTCTAAATACCATTCTGGCATTGTGATAAAGCGGAGAGTTTAAACCAAGTCCTATTTGTGCCACATGACCTTTCTTTCTGGTTACACCTCAGTAAAATGGGAATGGATACCAAACTCAAGGAGAAGCATATAATACATGAAGCTTTTTCTCAAAATTTTGATTTAAAAAATGAAGCATCCTAGTATGTTAATTATAGGCATTTCAACTGAGAAGTCTAATAGCATTGGACCAGTCACAGCAGTCCAAATCCATGGATAAACTTACGTTAAAGGGAACAAATAATAAGAGCCTTCCACATTAATCTGTATCAGAGAAGATGATAAACAGATGAATGGGGACTAGAAACCATGCAGCCTCAGAACTAGATATAAAACAAACAGCTATCTAATGATTTCCTATTTACTATGAGCCTAAGATATTCTTATATCCTCTCAGTCAAGCCCCTATTTTACTAAGGAAATTTAAATAAGATTCTGTCTCTTGCAAGAAAATAACATCTAAGACAACTTCATATTTAATACTGCTTTAATTTTGTTTACACCAGTGGTCCCCAACCTCTTTGGTACCAGGGATTCATTTTGTGGAAGACAATATTTCCATGGACAGGGTCATGGTGAAGGTTTCGGGATGAAACTGTTCCACCACTCAGATCATCAAGCATTAGATTATCATAAGGAGCATGCAACCTAGATCACTTGCATGTGCAGTTCACAGTAGAGCTGGTGCTTCTGTGAGAATCAAATGCTGCCAGTGGTCTGACCGGAGGCAGAGCTCAGGAGTAATGCTCACTCATCGGCCTCTCCCATCCTGCTGTGTGGCCCAGTTTCTAACAGGCCACGGAACAGTACCAGTTTGTGGCCCAGGGGTTGGGACCCATGTTTTACACTATAACATTTCCACACGTCTTTCATGGCCTGTCTTTCAGATCCACTGCTTGTTTCAACTCAAGTCTGGCTGCCTGAAAATTAGGTAATCTCTTAAAATTGAATTTGAATATCTTTAAGTTGAATACAGTCTCCACTTTTACAAAGACCCTATTGTCTTATATCATACCTCTCTAGCCCTGGAAGATATCAACTTTACGTTCACTTTTCCTGTTTTAGGGCTATTATTTTATCTTCAGTTATCAAAATCTATCTACTTTTAGATACTTTAACTTGAAAATACATAGTAAGCAATTACAGATTGTTTAAAATAGCAGTTTTCTCATGAGTGTAAAAAATAAAGAACAACAAAAGCATTATTTGTTGAATACTTAAAAGTGACAGATACTGTGCAATGTGCTTTGCTTAAGTAAATGTTTGACAAAATAGAAGGTCTTTTAAAAGTTCCATGTCTTAACATTAATAACCATATAAAGATAAGGTTAGATTTTCTATCAAATTAGCATTTTTGTGAAGATAGGCCTTTTCTGCTATATAGAATCTCCTCAAACCTGAGTGTTCACATTATGGATTATCTAGTACACTCCATAGCTATCAAGTCTGTTTGTGTTTCTTTCTCAAGAAAGCTATCTTATTTATCTTATTTTTCCTTATTTCTTCAGACGTATCCTCTTATTTATTTATTTATTTATTTATTTATTTTTTTGAGATTGGATTTCACTCTTGTTGCCCAGGCTGGATTGCAATGGCATGATCTAGGCTCACTGCAACCCCCACCACCTGGGTTCAAGTGATTCTCCTGCCTCAGCCTCCTGCATAGCTGGGATTATGGGCGTGCACCACCACATCTGGCTAATTTTGTATTTTTAGTAGAGATGGGGTTTCTCCCTTGTTGGTCAGGCTGGTCTTGAACTCCTGACCTCAGGTGATCTGCTCACCTCAGCCTCTCAAAGTGCTGGGATTACAGGCGTGAGCCACTTTGCCTGGTCCCTATCCTTTCATTTCTAAGGAAATGACAAATTAAGTCATTGCAAATACAGTGTAGGGTCATTTAAAATATTTTTTGTAACAGGTGTCTCTGTACATAAATCTATTTAATTTTATTTTTCTATTTTACAATAAAAAGGCATTAATGTTTTTCAGTTTCACCAAAAATTTCAGTAGACCAAATGTGTAAAGGTATACATTTATATGAATTTGTTTGACCTAGTAAAAACTAAAGAAGGAAAGTTATTCAAATATTTCATCATAAATTCCCTTTCCTTGAAATTGCAATTGTCATGTGTAGCTACAATTTCTCAGTATTACTCTGCAGTATGAGTAGTTACAATTCCTCAGTATAAGAAACACTAAAGTGGAAAATTAATTGTTAAGAGAACAAAGTCATAACAAAACAACAGAAACAACAAAACAAAATACTAGGATATAGAAACATTAACTAAATGTCACTCTTGAAGCTGACAAAAGAGAAATTATTGTACTAGACACTGTGGTTCATCATCCAGATCCCATCTTCATGGGAACACATCAATCCCACAGTCAAAAGGGTTATCAGCAGCTGACCATTCACATCTGTACCTTTCACTAAATATTGCCCTAAGACAGACTAAAATGCACTAACCTGCCCAAAGTGGTGCCTCCTTTCAGAGAGCAGCCATTGACCTGTAGCTGGCTAATGTACTAATACAAAGATGCAACTGCCTTGCATCAATTTGGGACAACTCTGAAAAGACGGCCAGTAGGACTGACGGAAGACTCAGTTCAATGTTGTCAAATAAAGTAAACCATGCCCAGCTGAATTTACATTGTTTAGCATAAGTATGCCCCATGAAATATTTAGGAATTATATAAACTAAACATTATTCATGATTTATCTGAAATTTAAATTCAACCGGGCAACTTGTACTTTCACTTGGTAAATCTGGGAGCTTTTACTTAATTGCATCTGCATTGTATGTAATTGTGTTGGTATGCACAGAACTCTCTTACTTGCTTCGTTTCAAGTGCGTCCCAGAAAACAAGTATTCATCTCAGAGCCAACAGGCATTGAGGCATTTGAAAATCATACTCCCAAAGGTCAAGGATAAAGAAAATATCCCAAAAGCAGCAAGAGAACAAACAAACAAACACATAACATACAATGGTGTTTCAGTATATCTGGCAGCAGTCTTCTCAGTGGAAACCTTACAGTCAGGAAAGGGTGGCATGACACATTTAAAGCGCTGAAGGAAAAAAAAAAAAAATTACCCTACAACAGTGTATCAGGTAAATATATCCTCTGAGCATGAAAGAGAAATAAATACCTTCACAGATAAACAAAAGCTGAGGAATTTCATCAATACCAGACCTATCAAAGACAAGGTTGTTAGCGAGCAAGAATAAATTATCTGAGGACACAAAGTTTCCTGGTAATACGAAGCATACAGAAAAACACTGAATACTGTAGCACTGTAACGGTGATTTATAAATTACTCTTGACTTTAGTAGAAAGACTAAATGATGCATCAATCCAAAATAATAACTATAATAACTTTTCAAAACATAGACAGTATAATAGGACATCAAGAGAACAGTAAGTTAAAAAGTGGGGGGAAATTTTTAAGTTTAGAGTTTTTATTAGGTTTCTTTTTGTGTGTTTGTTTATGTAACCAGTGTTAAGTTGTCATCAGTTTGAAATAATAGTTTGTAAGATAATATTTGCAAGTGTCATGGTAACCTCAAATTGAAAAAAATACAACAGATACACAAAAAAATAAAAAGCAAGAAATTAAATCCTACTGCTAGAGAATATCACCTCCACTAAAAGTAAGAAAGGAAGAAGTAAAACCACAAAACAATCAGAAAGCAAACAGCAAAATCGTAAGAGTAAGTCCACACTTATTAATGATAACTTGTAATATAAATGGACTAAATGCTTCAATCATAAGACACAGAATGGCTGAATGTATCTAAAAAGAGAAAAATTATCTGTTGGCTATAGGAAACATTTCTTCTGTAAAGATACACATAGACTGAAAATAAAGGCATGGAAAAATATATTATATGCCAATAAAAACCAAGAAAAGAGCAGGAGTATGTATACTTATATAAGACAAAATAGATTTCTCGACAAAAACTGTAAGAAGAGACAAAGAAGGTAATTATATAATGATGAAATAAACCAATTCATCAAGAGAATATAATGATTGTAAATATGTATGTACCCAATACTGGAACACCCAGGTATATAAAGCAAATATTATTAGCACTAAAGAGAAATATAGACCCCAATACAATAATAGTTGGAGACTTCAACATCCTACTTTCTGCATTGGACAGATCTAAGACAGAAAATCAGAAAAGAGACATCAGACATAATCTGCACTAGGGACAAAAAGGATCTAATATATATTTACAGAACATTTCATTCAATAGCTGCAAAATACACTTTTTCCTTCTTCTCTTCCTTCTTTTTTTTTTTTTTTTTTTGTTTTGTTTTTTGTTTTGCGAGACAGAGCCTGGTTCTCTCACCCAGGCTGGAGTTCAGTGGCGTGATCTCAGCTCACTACAGCCTCCGCCTTCTGGTTCCAAGTGATTCTCCTGCCTCAACCTCCTGCTTAGCTGGGATTACAGGCATGTGCCACCATGCCCAACTAATTTTTGTATTTTTAGTAGAGACAGGGTTTCACCATGTTGGTCAGGGGGTCTCAAACTCCTGACCCTAGATGATCCGCCAGCCTCAGTCTACCAATGTGTTGTGATTACAGGCGTGAGCCACCACACCCGGCCAAAATACACATTTTTCTCCTCAGCATGTGGAACATTCTCAAGGATAGAACATGTGTTAGATCACAAAACAAGTCTTAAAACATTAAAAAAAATTGAAATATCAAGCATCTTCTCTAACCACAATGGAATAAAATTAGAAATCAATAAAAAATTAATTTTGGAAACTTAAAATATAAATTATTGAATGACCGTCCAGTGGTTCAGTGAAAAAGTTAAGACAGAAATTCAAAGAGATCTTGAAACAAATTATAATAGAAAAACAACATACCAAAACCTATGAGATAACAAAAGCAGTACTGAGATAAATTTATGGCAATAAGTGCCTACATCAAAAAAGAAGAAAATTTCAAAAAAAAATCAAAAGATGCATCTTATAAACCTGGAAGAGCAAGGGCAACCCAAACCCAAAATTACTTGTAGAAGAAAGTAAATAATAAAGATAAGAACAGAAAAAAAAAATTCCAATGAAGAAAACAATACAAAAGAACAACAATGAAATAAAAAGTTTGTTTGTTGAAAAAAGAAACAAAATGGACAAACCTTTAGCCAGCTCACTTAGCAAAAAGGAGAAGACCCAAATAAATAAAAGTAGAGATGAAAAGAGAGACATTACAATTCATACCACAGAAACTTGAAGGATAACTGCTGGCTACCATGAAAAACTATATACCAACACATTGGAAACTCTAGAGGAAATGGATAGGTTCCTAGACACATACAAGCCACCAGAATAGATGCATGAAGAAATCAAAAACCTGAATAACCAATAACAAGTAACAAGATTAAAGCTGTATTAAAAATTATCCCAGTAAAAAAAGCCCAGGACTCAATAGCTTCACTGCTGAATTCTACCACACATTTAAAGAACTAATACCAATTCTACTCAGACTATTCTGAAAAATGAAAGAGAAGGGAATACTTCAAAACTCATTCTATGAAGCTAGTATTATCCTGATTTCAAAATCAGACAAAGACATATTTTAAAAAAACTATAGGCCAATATCTCTGATGATATAAATATCAATGCAAAAATCTTCAACAAAATATTAGCTAACCAAATTCAACAATACATTAAAAAGATTATTGAATATGATAAGTGAGATTTATCCCAGGTATGTAAGGAAATCTCAACATATGCACATCAATCAATGTGATGCAGCATATCAACAGAATGAAGGGCAAAAACTGTATGATAAATTCCACTGATGTCATAAAAGCATTTGATAGCATTAAACAACCTTTCATCATAAAAAGTCTCAACAAACTGTGTTTAGAAGGAACAAACCTCAACACAATAAAAGCTATGTATAACAGATCCACAGCTATTATCATACTGAACGGGGAAAACCTGAAAGCCTTTCTTTTTATATCTGGATCAGGGTAAGGGTGGCCGCTTTCATTACTGTTGTTTAACATAGTACAGAAAGTCCTAGACAGAGTAATCAGACAAGAGAAAGAAATAAAGAGCACCCCAACTGTAAAGAAATAAGTCAAATTATCCTTGATTGTAGATGTTATAACCTCACACTTGGAAAAACCTAGAGACTCTATAAAAAATCTATTAGAACTGATAAACAAATTCAGGAAACTTGCAGGATACAAAATCAATATAGAAATAAAAAGTTTTAGAAATAAAAAATTAAATACATTTACAATAGCCACAAATAAAATAATATACCTAAGAATTAGCCAAAGCAGCAAAAGATCTCTAGAATGAAAACTACCAAAACTGATGAAAGAATTTAAAGACTAAAAAGAATAAAATGGAAAGATATTCGATGCTCATAGGTTGGAAGAATAAGTATTATTAAAATGTCTATAGTAGCAAAAGCAATTCACAGATTAAATACAATCTATATCAAAATACCAATGACATTATTCACAAAAATAGAAAAAAAATTATAAAATCTATGTGGAATCACAAAATACTCAGAAGAACCAAAGCCATCAAAAAAATAATAATAATAATAATAAAGAAAAAAAAAAAACCTGGAGAAATCACATTATCTGGCTTCAAATTATACTGCAGTGCTACAATAATCAAAGCAGCATGGTCTGGGCAAAAAAACAGACACATGCACTAATGAAGTAGAACAGAGAACCCAGAAACAAATCCTCACACCTACATTGAAATTATTTTCAATGAAGATGCCAAAAACATACATTGGGGAAAAGATAGTCTCTTTAAAATACGGTGCTGGGAAAACTGAGTATCCATATGCAGAAGAATGAAACTTGACCCCTATCTATTGCCATATAGGAAAAATCACATCAAAGTGGATTAAATATTTAAACCTAAGACTTCCAACTATGAAACTACTATAAAAAAATTGAAGAAACTCTGCAGGACATTAGTCTGAGCAAAAATTTCCTGAGTAATACCCTACAAGCACAGAAAACCAAAGCAAAAAATGGAAACATGAAATCACATCAAGTTAAAAATCTTCTGCACAGCAAAGGAAAAAATCAACAAATTGAACTGACAACCCACAGAATGCTAGAAAATATTTGCAAACAAACTATCTGACAAAGTATTAATAACCAGAATATATAACAAGCTCAAACAACTATATAGGAAAATAAATCTAATAACCCAGTTAAAATGGGCAAATATTGAATAGACATTTCTCAAAAGAAGACATACAAATAGCAAGCAGAAACATGAGGAGGTGCTAAACATCACTGACCACCAGAGAAATGCAAATCAAAACAACAATGAGTTATCATCTTACACCAGTTAAAACAGTTTTATCCAAAAAACAGACACTAAAGAATGCTGGAGAGGATGTGGAGAAAAGGGAATCCTCATACACTGTGGATGGGAATGTAAGTTAGTACACTCACTATGGACAACGGTTTAGAGCTTCCTCAGAAAACTAAAAATAGAGCCACCACATGACCCAGCAATTCAAATTTTAGGTATAAACACAAAAGATAGAAAATCAGTATATTAAATATATCTGCACTCCCTTGTTTGGCCAGCGCTGTTCACAAAAGCCAAGATTTGGAGGCAAAGTGTCCATCAATAGATGAATACATAAAAAAGTGCTGCTTATAGACAGTGGAGTACTATTCAGCCATGAAAAAATGAGATTCTGTCATTTGCAACAACATGGATGGGACTAGATCTCATTATGTTAAGTGAAATAAGCCAGGCACAGTAAGACAAGCATAGCATGTTCTCGCTTATTTGTGGGATCTAAAACTCAAAACAACTGAACTCACAGAGATACAGAGCAGAAGGCTGGGAAGGGTAGTTGGGGGTAGAGAGAGGTGGTTAATGGATACAAAAATTAGTAATAAAGAACGAATAAAACCTAATATTTAATATTTGATAGCTCAACAGGGGGACTATAGTCAATAATAATTTAATCATAAATTTAAAAATAACTTAAAAAGTGTATTGGACTGTTTGTAACAAAAAGGATAAATGCTTGAGAGGATGGAGACTCGATTTTCCATGACGTGATTGTTACAAATTGCATGCCTGTATCAAAACATCTCAAGTACCCCCATAAATGTATACACTTATTATGCATCCCAAAATATTAAAATTTAAAAATATTTAAAAATTTACTTGTAAAACAGCCTCAGGCCAATCTTTCAGGAGATATTGCAGAAGAAGACATTGCTATTGTAGGAGACGACAGCTCCATGTGTGCTATTGCTCCAAACACCTTTCATTGAGATGAGATGTGGACATGGAAGACAGTGACATTGATCCTCATCTTGTGTAGCCCTAGGCTAAAGTGTGTTTAACCAAAACATTTAAACATTAAAAAGTATATGTTTAACAAAATAAAAAACTCATAGAATAAGGATATAAAGAAAGAAAATATTTTAGTGCAGGTGTACAATGTGTGCCTTAAGCTAAATGTTATTACAAAAGAGTCAACAAGTTAAATAAAAGTCTATTAAGTAAAGATACAGTAAGCTAAGATTAATTTATTACTGAAGAAAAAATTAATAAATTTATTGTGATGAAGTGTACAGTGTTTATAAAGTCTACAGTAATGTACAGTAATGCCCCAGGTCTTCACATGTACTCACTTCTCATTCACTGACTCACCCAGAGTAATTTCCATTCCTGTAAGCTCCATTAATTTTAAGTACCCTGCATTGGTGTACCATTGCTTACCATTTATACAGTTTTTTTATCATAACTTTTCCATGTTTACATATGTTTAGATAATCAAATACTTGCCATTGTGTTACAGTTGGCTGCAATTTCCAGTACAGTAACATGCTGTGCAGATTTGTGGCCTAGGAGCAATAAGCTATACCATAGAGCAGAGGTGTGGAGCAGGCTATACCATCTAGGTTTGTGCAAGTAAGTACAGCCAACCATGTTCACACAATGACAAAATTGCCTAATGCATTTTTTAGAAACTATGCCTATCATTAATCAAGGCATGACTGTATATCAGACCACTTTACTCATCCAAGATGAGTCTTGTGACAAATTCACTCTCTAGAATAAAGTTGGATGATGAATTAGTAAACAGAATCCCTTAACACAAAAATTACGACATTTTTTTACATCGTTTACTTTGTTAGACCAAGAATAGAAGACTTTTCTTCTTACTAATAACTGTAGTCAATTGCTATGACTTGGAATACCAGGTATATCACTCTTGAGAACATATCTATTTTTAGTAGGACAAAATTGATGTGAAACACTGAAAATCTCTTCAATAAGAGCATTGGAACTAGGAAAGGGTTTTAGTGAGATTTAGTATATGCATTTATTTACTTCTCTGTGGTTTTAAAAACGTATCTAACTTACTTCCTCTTTTTAAAGCTCTGTCGGATTTATCACTGATTTCAGAATTACAATCTTTGCCATAGACTACAAATCCCTGAGTACTTATGTGATTTCCTCCCTTCTATCTCCCTAGTCCCATCTCATACCACACATTTATTGGCCTTCTATGTTCTAGACACACCAGCCTTTTAAGAGGACTCTTTATTAATCACAAAGGTGTTAAACAGATGATTCTGACAGCCTAGAATTTTCTCTAACCACTTTTCTTTTTCTTTTACATAGGTTCAATTCATTGTTTAGATCTCAACTAAAATATTCCTTCTTTATGGAAGCTTCACCACATGACCCAGATTAGGCTGGGTCTGATGACATGCCTGGGCCTTCTCAGTATTGTGAGTAACCATAAGCATGATGTATTTTGCCTGCACTATATTGCAGACAAAGGGCAGGTTCCAAATGCAGCTGCCCAACAAATATCTGTGGAAAGAAAAAATGATTCCTTATTTTAGACCTCTACTCTGCCTCATTAGCATTAAATGTCACACAAGTCTTCCAAGCTTATTTATCTGATTTTCCAACCTGAGGTAAAATAGAAGCAGCTAATAGATACATAGCGGAAAGGCAATATTAGAAACAGGGTCAGCAAGTCAGGCGCGGTGGCTCACGCCTGTAATCTCAGCACTTTGGGAGGCTGAAGCGGGTGGATCACGAGGTCAGGCGATCGAGATCATCCTTGTTAACACGGTGAAACCCTGTCTCTACTAAAAATACAACAAATTAGCCGGGCATGGTGGCGAGCGCCTGTAGTCCCAGCTACTCGGGAGGCTGAGGCAGGAGAATGGCCTGAACCCGGGAGGTGGAGCTTGGAATGAGCTGAGATCGCGCCACTGCACTCCAGCCTGGGCGACAGTGCAAGACACCATCTTAAAAACACCATGGAATACTATGCAGCCATAAAAAAGGATGAATTTGTGTCCTTTGTAGGGACATGGATGCAGCTGGAAACCATCATTCTCAGCAAACTATCACAAGAACAGAAAACCAAACATCGCATGTTCTCACTCATAGGTGGGAACCAAACAATGAGATCACTTGGACTCGGGAAGGGGAACATCATACACCGGCACCTATCATGGGGAGGGGGAGGGTGGAGGGATTGCATTGGGAGTTATACCTGATGTAAATGACGAGTTGATGGGTGCTGACGAGTTGATGGGTGCAGCACGCCAACATGGCACAAGTATACATATGTAACAAACCTGCACGTTATGCACATGTACCTTAGAACTTAAAGTATAATAATAAAAAATAAAATAAATAAATAAATAAATAAGTTCAGCAATGGAAAAGAATGTAAGTCATAAAAGTGAATTAGAATGCAAAGTCAAAGAACACATCCACATTTAATGGGTTTTTTTGTTTGTTTGTTTGTTTGTTTGTGTTTTAGAAAATGTAATTGAAGAAAGTAAAGTTACCCTGGCTTATAATAAAGTTAGATATTATAACAAAAGACAACTCAGTGACCTTTATATGCAATGTATTTTGGTTTACTAGTCAGATAAAATATTTTATTAATGAACAAAATTTTAAAATCTATAGAGAAACCTAGAGCTTAGCAGCATAGTTCTCTGAAATATTAATAAGTTAAGACATATATACCAATGAGAAATGACTTCAGAATTTCACTCCAAGGGCCATTATAGCTCTGGAAATTCTTAAAGGATTCATTAAATTTTCAAGCACAGAAATTAGTTCATTTAATTGATTTTTAGATATGCTTTTTACCCCTTGTGTTAGTTCTGATTGTCCTTAACCTACACACCAAATATGCTATAATTAAAAAGAGAAAGCTCATAATATTTTAATCCCCAAACATAAAACTGTATTTATTAAGTTTCTATTAAAGTCTAGATACTTTGTTATACTTAAACATAATTTTAATAACTAAATACATGACATCACAAAATCGAGATTCAAAATCTAACATTGGTAGAAAATGCAAGGTATGAGTTTAATAAGATACTAACCAAAATGCACACCTCTGCCTCTGCTAAAACTGCCTCACTTCTGGTTTGCACTAGACTTGGGTTGCCAATGGATCCACAGAGAAAAGTTATTAAAAACAAACCAGAGAGTAATTATGTCAAAACTCACAAAGCTCTGATTTAAATCATGAGAAATCTGAATAAAACCTCCCTTGTCACTCCTGTCTAATGAGCACGGATTCTAAATTGAGGAGAGGAGCCCTAAAAAGGAATTTGGTTGTAACTGTAAAAATGTATACTCTTTACCAGCAGTTACAAAAACAAATAATCTTCATTTGGAACAAGGTCTCCAATTTTTCACCAGGATAGTGAATGAACAAAGCTACATATATCCTGCAGAGTTGCTACACACACAAAGCAAAGGATATAGGAATTGCACTAATTAACAACAATGGGACATATCATTAAACATCAAGTAGAACATTCAGTCAAGATGATGAATAAATTATCTGTAAGCTAAGATTAATTTGTTACTGAAGAAAAAAATTAATAAATTTAGTGTGATGAAGTGCACAGTGTTTATAAAGTCTTTAGTAATGTACAGCAATATCCTAGGCTATTAAATGTTATAAGTATTAGCAGTAGCAGTATTGGTAGTATTATCCTCTTTTCAAATTTTAACCATAGAGCCCACATATATATAATGATAGCATGATAAATAGGAATCAGCTTTTACATTGGTTTTGATGGTTCACACTGTCTCAACTCATGGTATCTTGTTATCAAAAGTGCCTCTATTATCCAGTTATGCCTGATTTTAGTCTGGTGTACAATTAAATCTAATACGTGGATGCACATTAACTGTTTGATTAGATTTTTTGGGGGATGGGTTTCTGCAGACATGAATCACTGCTTGAATATGCAATATACTAATCCAATCAATCATACATTTAGTTGTTTTATTTTTATAATTATCTGTAACAGGTTTATCAGTCAAATTTGTTGGTTATACTTATTGGTGTAAATGAAGAAATACCTTTTTTTGTTCCCTCCCATCACTACCTTGAAATATGCTCATTGGAATCTCTTTTTCCCATCACTTGACAATAACTCCAGCCAATCCCCAGCAATCTAGCAATTTCCAAACACAGTTTCAACAAAATTGAAAGACAATAAATCTATTTTTGGTAAATTAGACTTACTTTCAGGTTTTAAAAAGGTCTAGTTGCATGTAAATTAAAACTACAATTTTGCAATCAAATTAAAACATTTTCCCTACCTGTTCCTCACCCCAGTTCAGAACTGAAATGTAACAGGAAGACCTGTCGTTGTTTATCCAAATTTTCCTCTTTTGTTTATGGCTCTGTTAGGATTGTAATGGCGAAAACAAGAATTGTACCAGGAAGAATTAAAAGAAAAGAGAAAAGCTTTTTTTGTTTGTTTGTTTGTTTGTTTGTTTGTTTTAATAATCTGATCTTTATTTCTATTGAGAGGCAGGAAACCATATGCTTCTGTCAGGAAGTGAATTTGTAAGTTCTTTGTAACTATGTGCTACCTATTTGTTAACCTGAGTAATTTCTTCTCCTGCTGAGTTCTTGCAAACACTTGCCAGTGGATACCCGAAGCCTCTTACATCTTCTGTGGCATGCACTTGGCCTATATATAGCATATTCACTCATCTAAAGTGGGAAGAATAATCTGGCAGCTTTTCTCTTTCCCCATCTTGCCATCAAAAGTTGCCTCAATGAGCATGTAGCCTTTAGAATTTTGAAAGCAAGAAGCAGGTAACAACGGGCCATGTTTAACTTCATATTGAATCTCTTGAGGACACCTATCAAACTTTCCCCAAACTTTCTCATCATGGTTCCATTGCAGGATGGGTGCAATGCTGAGTGCCAGCACAAACGGGATATCCCATTCTTTCCTTCTCGAAGTTGCCCCCAGTCTTTTTGAGCTCTCTTCCTATTTGGAAGCAAGTTTAGTAGAGAAAATAATTGAAAGCACTCTCACTTAGGCAACTAATTCACTGTCTGTATAATTCTTAGAATGCCTAGTCCTCTCTTTACATAAGGGTACAGGTAATTGAGGTCAATGAAGGTTGGAGAGTCACAGAACTTGTCTGGCTACATTTTATTAAATCCTGCAAAGACTTAACTATTCTTCTATAATTTAGGGATACTCATCATTTAATAGGGAATAAACAAAAATCTGAGATATAAGGAAATTCTGTATCCATTCTATATATGTATAAATTATATATAGAAAAATAGTTTAGAAGAGGAGTTAATATCAATGAAAAAATAGGAATTTTAAAGCTGCGAACAATACATAGGGTAAATATGTATAAAGATTCAGCAAAATGTTAGTTGACACAGGGGGCTAAATAAACTTGAAGTTTAAGAAAGATAAGAAAAGAACCCAATATGCATAAATCTGGGGACAACATTTGATATTGCTGTTAATAAAAAAAGGGAGGGACATCATATTGGGAGGTTTCATTAATAAAAAGTAACAAATTATGAGAAGAAATAGTCTTCTTATAGTTTATCTGGTGAAGCATTTTAATGAGGCATAGCTGTCTGTTCCATTACCGAAAGAGTTTCTTATGTGTGCTCTGGTAGATTTTCATACGGCTACACTGAAAGATATTCCCAAATGTCTGACTAATAATTCTATTAATAGGCAACTGTTCTGAAGATTTAAAGTAAGGAGAATGAGGTTCATTTGGAAGCAGTGGGGAAAAAAATGGTAATGCTGGGCTTTGAATTTTATGGATGCTGTAGTTGTTATTTTGCATTTAAATAAGTGTTTTAAATGCCATGTTTTGTAGCTATTGCAGTTACTGCCCTCATCTTTTTGCCCAGCGAAAAACCCATTAAGTTATTCACTGAGATTGATTCTAGATTTTTCATAAAATTAATAACTTTGCTACCGGTTTCTCAAAAATGAGTAGAAATGCTTTTTCAATGCAAATGCCAGTTTTTGATACAGTGAAAGTATTCTGTCTGTAGTGACTATTTGAACTTTTATGGGCAACTGGACATTGAGAGATTTAGCATATGAACTACGAATAGATTTATCCTTAGATTATCTAACACATGTTTTCCATCCTGCAACATAAAACCTGATCTCTTTTTAAAGTCTTGGTTGTTTTGAAAAATGAAATGAAATTATAGTAAATGGCATTTTGACTGGGGAGAAAAAAAAATTCACGTTATTTAAGAGAATGGATGCTGGCAATTGCCTATCTACTGTTTATTCAAAGCTTATAGATTAGCAGCCAGATGTGGCATAAAGTTGGCTGATTTTTCATTCACAACAAAAACGATGCTGTGCTTAATGAACGGAGGTTTGTTATCCCACTAATAAGTAAAAGGAACATGAAAGCCCTTGTGTTTAATGCTTATGCAAATAAGCTGTTTGCAGGTGGCTTTTGGGCAGGACGTAAAATATTTTCAAAACTGGGTCAAGTTTTTCAACCTCAAAAATTACCAGCAAGAGGAAAACCTCCTAAAAACTTTATTATGCTATTTCCCAAGTAAATGAAATGACAAGTCACTTATCATTTAATAAATTACATATGAAAATTATTTTCCTTATGATTTCATCAATCAATACATAAATTCTAGAGGATTCTAAATATATTTATTTGGCACATTTTTTAATGTGGTATCAAATTTTGTGGATATTCTTTTAGAGAAGCAATTTCTTCAAATGGCATTGAACATTTAATGTAAAATGCCCTTCTTGAACCATACATGTTTATTAAAAAATATTTTATATAGGTTATCCATTAAGAAACAATTTTCTATATATGTAAGCATTTATGATAACTGCTCACTATTTTGGTCCATATTTATTTATCTACCTATTTATTAAACAACACAAATATTACACTTTGTAAAAATAAAGGCCTAGTCTAATATTACTCTATGTCAGAAGTAAAATAATTCAGAGAAGTCTATATTAAAAGACAAGATAAAACAAAACAGAAAATGATGAGAATCACAAAACCATTGCCAAATTTTCAGTTGTGACATTTACTCTCCATGTGGCCTTAGGTATCTTACTCTCTTATTTTAACCTCTCTTTGATGACTGTAAAAATAATTTGTTACTAAGAAGCCCTCTCGCTTTAGTAGCTGTGTCTATAGAATTAAGAACATAATTCACAAAAAGTGTCTGTGTCTTCCTGAAAACCTTTTAAAATATCAATTAATCATTGAACAATACACAATCGCCTGATCATTTGCTAAGAGGGGGTTGCATTCTCATCTCTTCTCACTCCGTCCTTTCTGAGACTCATCTAGGTATGAGAGCTAGAAAAAATATTAATGTTTAGTAATCCAAATTTTCTCATTCATGAATCACTTCAGCAGTGCAAAGAATACTTTATAATTTCAAAAGATGTTTTTATTAATATAATTCTACTATTCTACCCCAATCAACAGCAACTTTACCTAAATCATGAGACTGCTGGAACTGCTAATTTTTAGAAATAAAAGACATAAGAACCACCATTAAATCCTATGAATCCTTTATCTACAATGAGAATGTCCATGAGTCAGCTCTTCTGACCCTCTGGCCAGTGTTCTGGAGTTACTGATCTGCAAGTTTCTAACTGAACTCTAGCTTGGTATGTGACAGCAGCCTTGGGTAAACCAGTGGAGCGACGTTTACGTCTTGACGTTGCCATTAATGATTCACCACCTGTTGCAAGTTCAATAAGTTATTCAGACACCAAATTGTTGCCACAGAATTCATTGAGATGAACTAAGTTAGAAATATTGGGTGTCAATAAATGTTTGCTAAATCAGAATTATTAATGATAGAAATCCATATCTTAACAAAGTTGAGAAATCTTGTCTTCTTAATGTGTATTTATTGACTTCCCAGGATATGTCTTAGTGAGGAAACATAGCTTCTGTCATGTATTATGAGAGTGATAAGGAATAATAAACCACAGTGATTGAGAGACAGGGAAAGGTAGGGGGACCTAGAGACACAGTAACAGAAGATTAATTGACTAATGAAATAAACTTGAGATAAGAGAGCACAGAGGAGGTTCAAGAGATGAAACCATATATTCCTATCTGCTCCCACCATCAAGGGAATTAATAGCATATTTTATAATGGATCCCTGATAAATATTAGCATATAATTAAAAATATTAGTGTATAATTAATTAGTGTACAAGTAAAGAAAAGTTGCCATAGGATGGAATATTGTATTTTCTTGCATGTCTGCTTCAAGGCTGAATCCTAATGGTCATGTATGTAGGTAAATTATTCTTCTTACAGCAAGTTTTGGGACGTGGTATTTGGTGGGGTATAAAAAGCAAGGGGTGTAGTGAGGGTAAAGTCTAAGTACTTTGATCTTCAGCCTTGACTATATTGGACTTGGGATCACAGAAATCTTGGGGATAAACAGTGGATTAAATCCATAAATTCATAAAGTGTTGGTTATACAACAGGTAGAAACTATGTGCTACTTTTGGAGGGATAGTCGCCTTTTCTTAAAAAAACAAAAAGCCTTAAAGGTTTTATATATATAAAGTCTTTTTATTATAACAAATACTATTTGTTTTTCTTAAAATGAAACAATCTGCACATATACAACTCCACTCTGAAGAAAGGCAATTATTTACATAATCATGCAGAAATTCCTATAATTATGTAAATAATTGTCTTTCTTCAGAGTGGAGTTGTATATGTGCAGATTGTTTCATTTTAAGAAAAAAAATATTTATTTATTTGATTAACTGAAGTTCTGGATGCTTAAAACATGATTAAAATACACAGATCTACTATCTGTCTGCACTAAGTGTAAATGTCTTGTAAGAAAATCAAGTAATAAAGACTACAACATTTATTATTTAACTGTAACTACAGTGGGTAGTAAGAAGGGAAAACCCAGTGTGTTGGCTTTCTGTAGTTAAAAAACCTGACTTGTGGTTAGGAAATATCATTATTTATTATATCTAAATTCATCAAGTTGAATCCTGTAAAAGGTTTCCTGTTATCTACTCATCTTCCAACTTCTGAAGTATTCTTTAAATTACAAAGGAGAAACCTAGACACTACATTTTCTAGGATCTTCCAACTTCTGAAGTATTCTTTAAATTACAAAGGAGAAACCTAGACACTACATTTTCTAGGATCTCAGTACAAGAGAGCTCCAGGTGAAATTATGCTAAATAAGGCCATGAGTGTAAGATGTGGATGGCATAAAGAAGAGGTTTAGAGCTTTTTTTCTGGTGACCTCCTGTTTAAGTTTGACAAGCATCTGAAATCATTGTTAGCAACTTTTCCGTAATTATTGCATTTTCTGCCTTTGTGAAAATAGCGGCAATTGTTTTTCCCTTTCTTTGCCTATGCACACCATCTAATCAGGAGATAAGTCTCCTTCTTAGTCCCTATATTAAATATCTTTTTACATGAAATACATAGATTGGAATCTCTTTCATACCTGTTCCTCTCTGATATATTCTTCAACTCTAAGATGAGTTCATACTCATCTTCTGAAGACCTTTGGAAATGGGAATTTTTTTCATATTAGATGTTGGTAGAGATAGAGGCCCACCCTTTAATAAACATCTGTGTGCCAGAAAATATACTAGGCACTTAGATATAGTATTCAAGTAACTCACACAAACGTATCAACAACACAACAAAATATCTGCATAAAATAATAGTTATTATATCCCTTATATGGAAACAAATTCACAGAGGAAGTTATAGTAGCACCTGTAAATAGAGGATTCAAGAATTAAACATCCATCTGTCGGACTGACTACAAGCTCTTTGTTTTTCATAAAATGCTAACTTCTCTCCTGCTTCTAATTGTCTTATCAAAATTGATCATCTATTGTTATTGGGTCTATGGGTGGGTAATGACTCCTTGGCTTCTATTTTGTTCTAGTGGATTCCTGTCTTCTTTATTTTTGTTCTAGTGTTTACTGAGAGTCCTAATTAATTAACCTGGCTGCTCTCACTTACATCAGCTCACCATTGTTTCTTCTCGCAGCTCATAATTTCTGTAACAGAGCTCTAAGCAATGATAAAGTTCTGCTATATGCTGCCAGCCTCTCCAGATCCAAGTGCCTCTTGCAGGCCAAGTTTACATGCATGTGTTTAAAATCTTATTGAATCTACATACACAGTCTTCACATGTCTTCCTCCTTGAAATAATAGCATTGTGAGAAGAAAAAAAAACTTCATTCTTTTTAAAACTAATTCAAGATGTCTACGTAATACGGTAACACTCTGCAACAAACAAGAAGTAGGGGAATATTTACCTGGTATTTCTGTCCCTCATTAGCATTCTCACTCATTATAAAATTGGTATCTGAAAAAAATCTTGCTATAAAAACAAAAAGTAATGTATAGAGAGTATAAACAAAGAGTTTGCTTCACATCATAACCATTACCCATCCCATTGCCAAAGGGAAGATTGTACACTACATGATTCCGGGGAGCAGCTTTCACATAGACTATAGTGTGCATGGCACATGCAAGAGTCCCCATAGTATTACCCTCCTTTTGCTCTTTGTAGACACACTCACGGATGATCCATACTCCCTGACCTGGAGTAGCCAGATAAAGAATTGCATCAATTTATTATCATTCTTTCCAGACCATTTTCTAGGTATTCCCACTATATATTCCTTCAAATAGAAAGATTTTATTCTGTAAATCACATCTCACTGTACACATTTTCTTCTGAAATCTGAGTATTTTAATTTCATACAGTTTCAACTGTGGGAGTACCTGGCAAACTGACCTAACTCTCTTTAATCTAAAACACTCATAAACTAGCACAGAAACTTGTCATACCATTACATGTTTATCCATTGCTCTAAATTATACAGTTTTTCCTGAAACATCTATTAATATTGCAGTTATTCAAGATGACTGTGAGCTTACTATTTGCCAGTGATGGCATGAGCACCTTGGTCTAGTCTAGTACCTGGCATTTAATAGGACCATTCTATTTATTTTCCTAAACTCTGGCAGCAAGATTAGCTCTAAGCATATTTTTTATCAGAACAATTGTCCATCTTTAACTACATGTGAGGAAAGTACTTTCTTATATTGTATTACACATTTTTATATGGCCACAGAAATCCTTACTTAATCTGACAAAATTAAGATTTCTTTCTTTCTCCTAAGGTCAATGAAAAAATCATTCTCTACTGTTTCCATGGAGATGTTTCTCCTTTTCTCAATTGCCAATTATCTACTGTGTGTCCTGGGTTCCATCTTTTCATATGTCATGAGGATTCTCACCCCAGCATTCTGCTTCTCTGAATCAAAGCCCTTGACTTTTCACTTCTCAATTGTTTTGCTTGTAATTTTTTTCTTTTCTTTATTTTTTTATCCATAAATGCTATGAAAGTGTATGTAAAATTTACCTATCTTTTATTTTGTTTTTGTTTTCATATTTTATTCACATACCAAACTATACAGGAAATGAATAGAAGCAGATCTTTCTTAGTAGGAGGTAGAAGTAAAATTTTGTTGAGAATATAAACAGAAAAAAAGAGAATCCAATTCCATATCACCAGGTTGCTCCTGAATGCCCAATAAGTTTCCACTTATGAGCTTGCTACTGGACACAACACAAGAGCTTTTAAAAAATTGTCCAAATGATAGTGGTTAAGAGTGTACTTTAGGCTAGGTTACTTTAAAAAAAAAATGTCATCATCACTTTTGCCATCAAAAGTTAATTCGATGTATCATAATTGTTAAAGTTGAGTAGGGTTAAGGATTCTTCTCATTCTGTGGTTTCCTTATAAACACAGTTTCTAATAAATGTCTAATTTTTTTCTGTGAAATTAAATCATTAGATACTGCTGAATGTCTGTATATTTCTTACTTCTCTAGAATCTAATTTTTAAATATTTTCTTACATTTTTCCTTCACCAAAATCTTAAAACCCATGCAGCTGGTATCTATTATTTAAATTCTGTCAAGTATTTTATTTGACTTTGTGTTTTTAGTCTTTTCACAGAAATCCTTTTATTGTTATCTTCTTTTCCAAAAGCACTTATTTCATATCTCTTTTCCATACGTATCTTCATCAGCAGGTTGCATTTCAGTTTCTTCAGTGCTTTTTTAGATGATAATATATTTTACTACGTCTACCTTCACAACACTGTATATGCTCTGATGATCAGGTCTCTCATTTTCTTTTTTTAAATTCTCACCCCTTTTGGGACTCATGAGAAAGTAAAAGGCAGATTTTATTTTCTCACCTGGCTTAAAAGTAAAAAGGCTTCATATGTTTCTCCTTTGATTCTTAGGCCCAGCATTTCCAAAATCAAACTAGTACACAAAACATTAGTTGTAATGATACTACAAAAAGTTCAAATACTAGTTTTTGGCTGCTTTCTGTCTATATTTTTCATCTAGAGAAATTTTCTGTTATGAAGTGTGGAACTATTCACTATATGTTAATATTTTCCAAATGAAGTTTCCAAACTGATATTTAACTACATTCTCTTATATTCAAACATAGTCTGAACTATTGTCTGTTGTGTCTCTAGATCAATATTTATAAAACTAGATTGTTCGTGTAATTTTTTTCCTTTGCTAACTTTCAAGATCATATCAAAAATACCACTGTTGATTCTGTTTATGTTTCATTCTTTGAAACTGTATTGACCTTTTTCCTCTTCTTTCTTTATCATTTCCTGTTATCTCATCTTTGTGAGTCTTCCTATTAATGTTTTTTTCTTTTTGAATTATTTGTTAATTGACAAATAAATTATACATATTTAAGATGTACTACATGATGTCTTAAAGTATACATACATTTTTCAATGGCTAAATCAAGCTATTTAACATATGCATATTTAATATGTGCATTACCTTGTAATTGGGTCCCTTTAGATTTCAGTACCTTAGTATTTTTAGTGACTGAGATAACAACAACAACAAAAAAACGAAGTCGGATTAGGCTGTTGCTTGCTTGCACAGAAGCCAACATGCCTTGTTCTCACAATACAATTGCAAACTGCTGTTGTACTGTTTCTTTGTCAAGCAGGAGAAGATAAATTCAAGGTAACAAAAAACATATGCAGAAGGAATGAATGCCTATAAGGATGTTGCAACTAACTGCTGAGGCCCAGAAGTCTGGTTGTTCAGGATGTTATCAGAGATTAAAGAAACACAAACTTTCCCATTGGTTCCCTAAAACTCCCCCTCTTACTCTCTAGCTGCAAACAACAACAACAACAACAACAACAACAACAAAAACAAACAAAAACCTCTCTGCTTTGTCTTATTGTTAAGACTTATCTGAGAGATCTTGCCCCGTTCCCACTTTGGCCAAATGGAATACACTTTTATCTATCCCCAGACATTGGTGTGTTAGTGTTTGGCTTCAACTGAGCATCAGGTACATGAGCCCGAATATGGGCCTCTACAACATCTTCACCTACTTACTATTTTGTCTCTGTGTGTGGTGAGAATACTTAAAATCTACTCTATTGGCAATTTTCAAATATAAATGTATTTTTATCCACCATAGTCACCATGATGTGCAATCAATTTTTCAAACTTACTCCTCCTGGCTAACTAGAATTTGGTGTCTTTTGACCAACATCTCTTCAATTTCCCCATGCCCTAGCTTCTGATGACTACCAATTAACTCTCTGTATCTATGAGTTTTACTTATTTAAATGCTACATATAAGTGAGATTATGTCATGTTGTCTTTTAAGTGCCTGGCGTATTTCACTTGACATAAAGTCTCCCAGGTTCATACGTGTTGTTGCACATGATAGGATTTCTTTCCTTTTTAAGGTCCATTAACCTTTTACTGTTACTGATCTGTTACTGAGGCAATCCAAACTTATTGGACAATTATATGTTATTTGAATAAATTGAAACATAACAGCTTATAAAGGGTCAAATGGTAGTAACAATCTAAGAAATAGGTTTGGAATATTATTTCTTAGCTTAAAAGATGAAGATAATACTGGTCAGAGTCCTCTAGGCTTGAATTCTGGGCTACTTAGAGTTTATCAAGTAAATTGTAAAAGGATAGCCAATCAATATTTCACATGAATTTCTGTATGAATTTCGATTTGACAAGAAAGACTTTGTAAACAAAACCAGTATTATCTGTGAACTACCTAATGTGGAAAGAAATATCCTTAAATAAAATCTTGAAAAAGTATATTACTCAATTTTTTTCCTACAGATATCCCATATGTTGTAAAATCTTTCTTAAGAAAATATTTTATTCAGTTTTAGAATGTTAAAGTTTCTCCACTCTGATATATACAGAACTTCTCTAACCTTTAAAAATACTGCTTCGCTTATTACTCATGATAATTGGGCCACATACATAATTAAAGCATACCATTTATTACTTCCCCGTGTAAAAGGGCATCTGGTTCCCCAACTTAACTTCAAACTGTAATTTTAAAAAAATTATAAAGTGTTTTGAAACATTAATGTGGTTGTCTTATCTATTGTCTGTGTTCATCAGGAGCTGTGACACACACAAAGGAAAGTAATCAGAGGAAAGAAGAGAAGAAGCTAAGTTCAAGGGCATTCATTAATCATGCCTTAGATGACTGAGCGTTTTATTATTTTCCCAAGTAACTGAGGCTGAAAGTATCATGAATCGTTTACATACCAGTATTCAAACATTCCATTTTTAAATTGGGAGGGGGTAAGTTTTAGAATAGAATAATGAAATTCCCTCCATTTCCTCCTAGTGTACATAATTAAGAAGAACCTAATGGAAACATGAGGTTCTAAGGTCCATGCTGGAAACAATAATCAGAACTGTAGGAATTCTCTTATGGAAAACATTAATAAAAGGAAAACATTAATAAAAGGAAATTCTAGCAATAGAATTCATTGTTAAAACTGTAAGTTACAACAATATTGCCTCTGCATGCTGACTGTAATCCTCTGTAATCTTCAAAGGCAAACAGGGACAGTAATAATCTTTTCATGTACTCTTAACTTTCTTCTCTGAAAGGCTAGAAAATGTCTTATATATAGCAGTCATACTGTCATTTAGTCAAACCCAGTTTCTATTTTTCTTCAACTTCTAGATGAATGGATGCTAAGTCTTTCGGACACAATGAATTTCCTAAGTGTCTGTGGACTACATCTCCTATTTTTATTTCTCAAAGTTTCTCTCAAAGCGTGATAAAGAGTTTCACTCTATTGGTACTGTTAACTGCCAACCATTTTGAAGGCCTCCTCCTCCCCTTTTTTTCTTTTATTTTTTTAGAATTTTTATTTATTTATTTTTATTTTTATTTTATTTTATTTATTTATTTATTTTTTAAAATTTATTTATTATAATTATACTTTAAGTTCTAGGGTACATGTGCATAACGTGCACGTTTGTTACATATGTATACTTGTGCCATGTTGGTGTGCTGCACCCATCAACTCGTCAGCACCCATCAACTCCTCATTTACATCAGGTATAACTCCCAATGCAATCCCTCCCCCCTCCCCCCTCCCCATGATAGGCCCTGGTGTGTGATGTTCCCCTTCCTGAGTCCAAGTGATCTCATTGTTCAGTTCCCACCTATGAGTGAGAACATGCGGTGTTTGGTTTTCTGTTCTTGTGATAGTTTGCTAAGAATGATGGTTTCCAGCTGCATCCATGTCCCTACAAAGGACACAAACTCATCCTTTTTTATGGCTGCATTGTATTCCATGGTGTATATGTGCCACATTTTCTTAATCCAATCTGTCACTGATGGACATTTGGGTTGATTCCAAGTCTTTGCTATTGTGAATAGTGCCGCAATAAACATACGTGTGCATGTGTCTTTATAGCAGCATAATTTATAATCCTTTGGTTATATACCCAGTAATGGGATGGCTGGGTCATATGGTACATCTAGTTCTAGATCCTTGAGGAATCGCCATACTGTTTTCCATAATGGTTGAACTAGTTTACAATCCCACCAACAGTGTAAAAGTGTTCCGATTTCTCCACATCCTCTCCAGCACCTGTTGTTTCCTGACTTTTTAATGATTGCCATTCTAACTGGTGTGAGATGGTATCTCATTGTGGTTTTGATTTGCATTTCTCTGATGGCCAGTGATGATGAGCATTTTTTCATGTGTCTGTTGGCTGTATGAATGTCTTCTTTTGAGAAGTGTCTGTTCATATCCTTTGCCCACTTTTTGATGGGGTTGTTTGTTTTTTTCTTGTAAATGTGTTTGAGTTCTTTGTAGTTTCTGGATATTAGCCCTTTGTCAGATGAGTAGATTGCAAAAATTTTCTCCCATTCTGTAGGTTGCCTATTCACTCTGATGGTAGATTCTTTTGCTGTGCAGAAGCTCTTTAGTTTAATTAGATCCCATTTGTCAATTTTGGCTTTTGCTGCTGTTGCTTTTGGTGTTTTAGACATGAAGTCTTTGCCCATGCCTATGTCCTGAATGGTACTACCTAGGTTTTCCTCTAGGATTTTTATGGCATTAGGTCTAACATTTAAGTCTCTATCCATCTTGAATTAATTTTCGTATAAGGAGTAAGGAAAGGATCCAGTTTCAGCTTTCTACTTATGGCTAGCCAATTTTCCCAGCACCATTTATTAAATAGGGAATTCTTTCCCCATTTCTTGTTTCTCTCAGGTTTGTCAAAGATCAGATGGCTGTAGATGTGTGGTATTATTTCTGAGGACTCTGTTCTGTTCCATTGGTCTATATTTCTGTTTTGGTACCAGTACCATGCTGTTTTGGTTACTGTAGCCTTGTAGTATAGTTTGAAGTCAGGTAGCGTGATGCCTCCAGCTTTGTTCTTTTGACTTAGGATTGTCTTGGAGATGTGGGCTCTTTTTTGGTTCCATATGAACTTTAAAGCAGTTTTTTCCAATTCTGTGAAGAAAATCATTGGTAGCTTGATGGGGATGGCATTGAATCTATAAATTACCTTGGGCAGTATGGCCATTTTCACGATATTGATTCTTCCTATCTATGAGCATGGTATGTTCTTCCATTTGTTTGTGTCCTCTTTTATTTCACTGAGCAGTGGTTTGTAGTTCTCCTTGAAGAGGTCCTTTACATCCCTTGTAAGTTGGATTCCTAGGTATTTGATTCTCTTTGAAGTAATTGCGAATGGAAGTTCATTCCTGATTTGGCTCTCTGTTTGTCTGTTACTGGTGTATAAGAATGCTTGTGATTTTTGCACATTAATTTTGTATCCTGAGACTTTGCTGAAGTTGCTTATCAGCTTAAGGAGATTTTGGGCTGAGACAATGGGGTTTTCTAAATATACAATCATGTCATCTGCAAACAGGGACAATTTGACTTCTTCTTTTCCTAACTGAATACCCTTGATTTCTTTCTCTTGCCTAATTGCCCTAGCCAGAACTTCCAACACTATGTTGAATAGGAGTGGTGAGAGAGGGCATCCCTGTCATGCGCCAGTTTTCAAAGGGAATTTTTCCAGTTTTTGCCCATTCAGTATGATATTGGCTGTGGGTTTGTCATAAATAGCTCTTATTATTTTGAGGGACATTCCATCAATACCGAATTTATTGAACGTTTTTAGCATGAAGGGCTGTTGAATTTTGTCAAAAGCCTTTTCTGCATCTATTGAGATAATCATGTGGTTCTTGTCTTTGGTTCTGTTTATATGCTGGATTATGTTTATTGATTTGCGAATGTTGAACCAGCCTTGCATCCCAGGGATGAAGCCCACTTGATCATGGTGGATAAGCTTTTTGATGTGTTGCTGAATCTGGTTTGCCAGTATTTTACTGAGGATTTTTGCATCGATGTTCATCAGGGATATTGGTCTAAAATTCTCTTTTTTTGTTGTGTCTCTGCCAGGCTTTGGTATCAGGATGATGTTGGCCTCATAAAATGAGTTAGGGAGGATTCCCTCTTTTTCTATTGATTGGAATAGTTTCAGAAGGAATGGTACCAACTCCTCCTTGTACCTCTGGTAGAATTCAGCTCTGAATCCATCTGGTCCTGGACTTTTTTTGGTTGGTAGGCTATTAATTGTTGCCTCAATTTCAGAGCCTGCTATTGGTCTATTCAGGGATTCAACTTCTTCCTGGTTTAGTCTTGGAAGAGTGTAAGTGTCCAGGAAATTATCCATTTCTTCTAGATTTTCCAGTTTATTTGCGTAGAGGTGTTTATAGTATTCTCTGATGGTAGTTTGTATTTCTGTGGGGTTGGTGGTGATATCCCCTTTATCATTTTTAATTGCATCGATTTGATTCTTCTCTCTTTTCTTCTTTATTAGTCTTGCTAGTGGTCTGTCAATTTTGTTGATCTTTTCAAAAAACCAACTCCTGGATTCGTTGATTTTTTGGAGGGTTTTTTGTGTCTCTATCTCCTTCAGTTCTGCTCTGATCTTAGTTATTTCTTGCCTTCTGCTAGCTTTCGAATGTGTTTGTTCTTGCTTCTCTAGTTCTTTTAATTGTGATGTTACAGTGTCAATTTTAGATCTTTCCTGCTTTCTCTTGTGGGCATTTAGTGCTATAAATTTCCCTCTACACACTGCTTTAAATGTGTCCCAGAGATTCTGGTATGTTGTATCTTTGTTTTCATTGGTTTCAAAGAACATCTTTATTTCTGCCTTCATTTCGTTATGTACCCAGTAGTCATTCAGGAGCAGGTTGTTCAGTTTCCATGTAGTTGAGCGGTTTTGATTGAGTTTCTTAGTCCTGAGTTCTAGTTTGATTGCACTGTGGTCTGAGAGACAGTTTGTTATAATTTCTGTTCTTGTACATTTGTTGAGGAGTGCTTTACTTCCAATTACGTGGTCAGTTTTGGAGTAAGTACGATGTGGTGCTGAGAAGAATGTATATTCTGTTGATTTGGGGTGGAGAATTCTATAGATGTCTATTAGGTGCTTGCTGCAGAGATGAGTTCAATTCCTGGATATCCTTGTTAACTTTCTGTCTCGTTGATCTGTCTAATGTTGACAGTGGAGTGTTGAAGTCTCCCATTATTATTGTATGGGAGTCTAAGTCTCTTTTTAAGTCTCTAAGGACTTGCTTGATGAATCTGGGTGCTCCTGTATTGGGTGCATATATATTTAGGATAGTTAGCTCTTCCTGTTGAATTGATCCCTTTACCATTATGTAATGGCCTTCTTTGTCTCTTTTGATCTTTGATGGTTTAAAGTCTGTTTTATCAGAGACTAGTATTGCAACCCCCGCTTTTTTTTTGTTCTCCATTTGCTTGGTAAATCTTCCTCCATCCCTTTATTTTGAGCCTATGTATGTCTCTGCGTGTGAGATGGGTCTCCTGAATACAGCAGACTGATGGGTCTTGACTCTTTATCCAGTTTGCCAGTCTGTGTCTTTTAATTGGAGCATTTATTCCATTTACATTTAAGGTTAATATTGTTATGTGTGAACTTGATCCTGCCATTATGATATTAACTGGTTATTTTGCTCGTTAGTTGATGCAGTTTCTTCCTAGCCTCGATGGTCTTTACATTTTGGCATGTGTTTGCAATGGCTGGTACCAGTTGTTCCTTTCCACGTTGAGTGCTTCCTTCAGGGTCTCTTGTAAGGCAGGCCTAGTGGTGACAAAATCTCTAAGCATTTGCTTATCTGTAAAGGATTTTATTTCTCCTTTACTTATGAAACTTAGTTTGGCTGGATATGAAATTCTGGGTTTAAAATTCTTTTCTTTAAGAATGTTGAATATTGGCCCCCACTCTCTTCTGGCTTGGAGAGTTTCTGCCGAGAGATCTGCTCTTAGTCTGATGGGCTTCCCTTTGTGGGTAACCCGACCTTTCTCTCTGGCTGCTCTTAAGATTTTTTCCTTCATTTCAACTTTGGTGAATCTGGCAATTATGTGTCTTGGAGTTGCTCTTCTCGAGGAGTATCTTTGTGGCATTCTCTGTATTTCCTGGATTTGAATCTTGGCCTGCCCTACTAGGTTGGGGAAGTTCTCCTGGATGATATCCTGAAGAGTGTTTTCCAACTTGGTTCCATTTTCCCCCTCACTTTCAGGCACCCCAATCAGACGTAGATTTGGTCTTTTTACATAATCCCATACTTCTTGCAGGCTTTGTTCATTTCTTTTTCTTCTTTTTTCTTTTGGTTTCTCTTCTCGCTTCATTTCATTCATTTGATCCTCAATCGCTGATACTCTTTCTTCCAGTTGATCGAGTCGGTTACTGAAGCTTGTGCATTTGTCACGTATTTCTCGTGTCATGGTTTTCATCTCTTTCATTTCGTTTATGACCTTCTCTGCATTAATTACTCTAGCCATTAATTGTTCCACTTTTTTTTCAAGATTTTTAGTTTCTTTGCGCTGGGTACGTAATTCCTCCTTTAGCTCTGAGAAGTTTGATGGACTGAAGCCTTCTTCTCTCATCTCGTCAAAGTCATTCTCCGTCCAGCTTTGATCCGTTGCTGGCGATGAGCTGCGCTCCTTTGCCGGGGGAGATGCGCTCTTATTTTTTGAATTTCCAGCTTTTCTGCCCTGCTTTTTCCCCATCTTTGTGGTTTTATCTGCCTCTGGTCTTTGATGATGGTGATGTACTGATGGGGTTTTGGTGTAGGTGTCCTTCCTGTTTGATAGTTTTCCTTCTAACAGTCAGGACCCTCAGCTGTAGGTCTGTTGGAGATTGCTTGAGGTCCACTCCAGACCCTGTTTGCCTGGGTATCAGCAGCAGAGGCTGCAGAAGATAGAGTATTGCTGAACAGCGAGTGTACCTGTCTGATTCTTGCTTTGGAAGCTTTCTCTCAGGGGTGTACTCCACCCTGTGAGGTGTAGGGTGTCAGACTGCCCCTAGTGGGGGATGTCTCCCAGTTAGGCTACTCAGGGGTCAGGGACCCACTTGAGCAGGCAGTCTGTCCCTTCTCAGATCTCAACCTCCGTGTTGGGAGATCCACTGCTCTCTTCAAAGCTGTCAGACAGAGTCGTTTGCGTCTGCAGAGGTTTCGGCTGTTTTTGTTATTGTTTACTGTGCCCTGTCCCCAGAGGTGGAGTCTACAGAGACAGGCAGGTTTCCTTGAGCTGCTGTGAGCTCCACCCAGTTCGAGCTTCCCAGCAGCTTTGTTTACCTACTTAAGCCTCAGCAATGGCAGGCGCCCCTCCCCAGCCTCGCTGCTGCCTTGCTGGTAGATCACAGACTGCTGTGCTAGCAATGAGGGAGGCTCCGTGGGTGTGGGACCCTCCCGGCCAGTTGTGGGATATGATCTCCTGGTGTGCCTGTTTGCTTAAAGCTCAGTATTGGGGTGGGAGTTACCCGATTTTCCAGGTGTTGTGTGTCTCAGTTCCCCTGGCTAGGAAAAGGGATTCCCTTCCCCCTTGAGCTTCCCAGGTGAGGCGATGCCTCGCCCTGCTTCAGCTCTCGCTGGTCAGACTGCAGCAGCTGACCAGCACCGATCGCCTGGCACTCCCTAGTGAGATGAACCCAGTACCTCAGTTGAAAATGCAGAAATCACCGGTCTTCTGTGTCACTCGCGCTGGGAGTTGGAGACTGGAGCTGCTCCTATTCGGCCATCTTCCCCTTTTTTTCTTTTTCCGCACATGTAGGCAAGCAGTAAGAAAACTCAGAGTCCCTCTCCCTTGGCTATGGCAGGGAAGTTCAAACCATTTAAATCCTCACCTATTGGAGCTGAGGGTAAGGGACTCACTTGGATCCAACCCTTAACCCCATTAAATACCAGAACTCCACTGCCTCTTCCTTAGGTTTCACTTCTCACTGAACCTGAAGGCTTTTTGTTGTGGATTATTTTGCCCTTTAGTAGGTAATAATACCATGTAAGTAATAAATTTGTTTCATTTCCTTTCAGTCTTGATATCCATAAATTACTAGGGGCAGGAATGGTGTAGAGTTTCCTAGTGTTCACCAAATAAAGTAAAACACACACACACACACACACTGAGATAAAATTCTAGAGAAACATCGTTGCCACACACAGTTTTCTTGCTTGCTCCTGATAAATATAACTTTCTCTATCCACAAGTTCAATTAACAACTTTGGATAGGAAATATTCATAAGGAAAAATGGATGGGCTGCATGAAAGGAGAGTGTTCTACCTGACTTTATTCACTAATCAGAATATGCCTCAAAACTGGGTAGCAAAAACTGAGCTGTGGGTTTTGAGAAAGATTCCAATAACAAGAAAAATGTACAAACATTTTTATTGCTGTTTATCCCTAAGCAATACAGCATAACAACAATTTGTACAGCATTTACATTGTATTAAGTATTACAAGGAATCTAAAAAGGATTTAAAATACATGAGAGAATATAAGTAGGTTATATGCAAATACTAGGCCTTTTTTTTTTTTTTGGGACGGAGTCTCGCTCTGTTGCCCAGGCTGGAGTGCAGTGGCGGGATCTCAGCTCACTGCAAGCTCCGCCTCCCAGGTTTACACCATTTTCCTGCCTCAGCCTCCCGAGTAGCTGGGACTACAGGCGCCCGCCACGGCGCCCGGCTAGTTTTTTGTAATTTTTAGTGGAGACGGGGTTTCACCATGTTAGCCAGGATGGTCTCGATCTCCTGACCTCGTGATCCTCCCGTCTCGGCCTCCCAAAGTGCAGGGATTACAGGCTTGAGCCACCGCGCCCGGCCAAGGATTTGAGCATCTGCATTTTGGTATCTGTTGGGGGATGGGAGGTGGGGCAGCAGGTCCTGGAATCCATCCCCTATGGATACTGAGAGACAAACATACATAGAAGCTACAAAAGTGAATTACTTATTTCGCCTCTTGCTGTTGACTTAAGGAAAACTATGCACTGTATCATCAGTATAGAGAGTTCTTGAAAAGCCTAGATCCTCCCAAGGTTTGAATAGGTTTTGAAAATAGTGAGATGTGGTGTTAGCTCAAATAAAGAAAAGAGAAGCAAACCTCTAGGGAAAACCATTTCCCCTTTTAGAAGCAAGTTTGAAGTGGCAGATGACTATTCCTTTTTCTACTGAAAATATTTTCTTGGGCTTCCTGTCAAGTAATGTGAGTTGCAAAAGACGTTGAAGATTGGACCAACTAATGAAATGGAATCAGGACATGGTTTCATAAAATAAGAGTGTATTTTTTTTTTTTTGGTAATTTATTTATAGTTTCTTCCTTTTTTTGTTTACTTTTTTAACTTATTTATATTCCAAATAAGGTTTGTCATTTAACTAAACTTTTTATTTTGCCCCACATATCATTCCTATGGCTTCTTAGATTTAATAGGATAATAAAATTTCTAAAGCCGCCTGGTCTATGGCTTCCTTAAATTAAAACTGCCTCTTTTACCAAAGTTACTAAAGACAAATATAAATAATCATGACCAATATATAAAGATATGAATGACATTTACAGAGAATAACTTTACTCAGTTATATAGGGTTACCCATAAACAAAGGGAATTTACTAGCTTCAATTAAAACAAAAATCTCATGGCATCTATGATATTTACTTCTGTCATCTCCACATTCAAATGAAAACAAACACAGATTATCCACAGTTAATCACTTTTTATTTTACAAATGCTCTGTAAACAAAATGCTTCTCACACCTATTCAGTACAATTAAAACATAATAATATAGCTTTGCCAAAAGGTGTATTCCAAAGTTATCAGTTAGATTTATTAACTGATAAAGATGCACAATTTAATGTGAATGTTTCCTTTAGTGAATGTACAGAATTCTCTCAAAGTTAAATTATTCAAAACATATCTAAACTCATCTAACTCAAAAATGTAGAATTCTTATACTCAATATCTGCACATTCTCACATACAAAATATAATCTAAATGTTATTTTTAACAATGTAAAATTTGTTTCTCTCTTTGTTATTGCCAAGATTCCACTGACTGTTGAAATATAAAAGAAAAACAGCATTAAATCAGGTGTGATAAAATCACCTTTTTCTGTTTATCTCCACTACTGGCATTTATTGGCACTTGGAAACTATTTATAAAGTCATATTCTTATTGCTAACATCAATTATTATGCAAATACTTGAAATTTTTACTGACTTCATAAATAATGCATGAAAGTCTATAGACTTCAACTAGTGAGCATTATCTTTTGTGGTTTATAAATACAGAATACAGAATAAGGTATAGTTTGGATGAGTCTGAACAACAGATGTTTCTGCTTTATGAATTCTGGTCAAATCATTTGGAAAGAGTTTTATTTATACAATAAGCATCTGTATTTTGGAAAGTTAAACTAAAAATTATTTTGTCATTTTCTCTAATAGCTTGGGACCTACATAAATCTATTAAGTTGACCATAAATAGAACTGAAGGTGATAGTAGAGGTGTTTAAAATAAGTTTGGATAGTTTTTACACATGTAAATCTATAACATACCTTTACCAAAACCTAATATTTAAGAAGAATTAATGGAAATTATACAGTTATTCCAACTCTAAAGTTTTATGACACAAATATATTATTTACATAGTATCTTCACATTAATTTTGTTTAAAAATCTCCATTATACTTTAGAGGGGATTTCAATGAGAATATGTATACCCCATCACATTTTATCAAGTTGAAAACTGATTATGGAACTTTTTGTAGGTACAGAGCAAGTTTAATCCATTTAACTGATGCCAGACTTCAGGTGTTTATGAATAACTATCAAGTATTCCTTTAATAATTTTTCTTTACAGGCTAGTCATCCTTACTTCCTTCAAGTAATTGTTAATTTGCTTGATGCCAGGAGCTCTAAATTATGTAGAACTCATTTTGCTAATTTCCATTATAATATATATTTTGTACAAAAATTTGCATCCTCAACACCCACAGTTCAGTTTTTGCTGCCCAGTTTTGATGCATATTCTGATTAGTGAACAAAATCATGCAGAAAACTCTTTTATTAAAAATAACCAAAACAGGCCGGGCGCGGTGGCTCAAGCCTGTAATCCCAGCACTTTGGGAGGCCGAGACGGGCGGATCACGAGGTCGGGAGATGGAGACCATCCTGGCTAACACGGTGAAACCCCGTCTCTACTAAAAAAATACAAAAAACTAGCCGGGCGAGGTGGTGGGCCCCTGTAGTCCCAGCTACTCGGGAGGCTGAGGCAGGAGAATGGCGTGAACCCGGGAGGCGGAGCTTGCAGTGAGCTGAGATCCGGCCACTGCACTCCAGCCTGGGCGACAGAGCGAGACTCCGTCTCAAAAAAAAAAAAAAAAAAAAAAAAAAAAAAAAAAAAAAAAAAAATAACCAAAACATAGTTGGGAGGGGGTGGTTAAGGCATATATTTTTGACCTTTATTTATCTCTTAGCCAATACTAAGTATTTTCACATATAATCCTATAAAATGCTTCTCCGTGTTACACTTGAATACTCAAAGTTTTGAGGTTATATATAGAATTTCACAATTGCCTTTTTATTTCTCTATTCAACAAATTCTACCACTTAGACACTGGCTTTCTCTGTTTCTTCTGTGATAGTTGATAGAATTTTACCTATATTTACCCCAATAAATGAATTATCCAGCTATATTTTGCACAGGGGTCCTGCTAATCTTCTTGTATTGTTCCAATTTTAGTATATGTGCTGCCAAAGCAAGCACCAGCTATTTCTGAAGAACTGATATATACTACTAAGAACACAAGATAAAGAGAATCCTAGGAATAAAGTTGGTAAGCCATTTTTTAAAATTCTGTTTCCTATCCTTTCCTTTTCCTTCTTGTCTTCCATTCTAGAGCTGATTCACAGGAATCCTTCAAACACTTCTTGGATAGGTCTTTCTGGAGTCCCTTCAAAAGTTCCTGTTTATAGATGCACATAAGATATGAGAGGGCCAGAATTCTTCATGAGTCCAACTCTTTTGTTGGAACTCAAGAAAATAGACTAGATTGGAGAGTAGAACTAGATTTTTTGAGTCATGTTTTAATAATGACTACTCCGCATGTACACATTTAGATGCTGTCCCCAGTTGAAGAGTTCTGTCCATTGTCAAAATTCATGTCCACCTGGAATCTCAGAATGTGAGCTCATTTGGAAATAAGATTTTGCAGACGTAGTTAGTTAAGATGAGGTCATACTGGAGTAGGGTGGGCCATAAATACAATCACTAGTGTCTTTGTAAGAAAGGGAAATTCAGACACAGAGACACAGAAGCACACAAAGAAGGTCATGCAAAGAAGGAGGCAGAGATAGGAAGAAAGCAGTTACAAACCTACCAGAAGGAGGATATCTGAGAGCCCTCAGAAGACTCAGAAGACTGGAAGAGGCAAGGAAAGTTCCTTCCCTAGAGCCCTCAGAGGAAGCTCCGCCCTCAGTGGAAGCACCTTCTAACCTCCAGAACTATGAAAGAATACATACCTGTTATTTTTAAGCCGCCAGGTTTAAGGTAATTTGCTATGGCAGCTCTAGAAAACAAATATACACAGGATTCTTCTTTCGAATAGGTCTGAAGGAGATGTGTATATACAAATTTATATATTTATAAACATATAACAGATTTATATATTTATAAATATAAAACAGATTTATATAATTTTATAAACATAAAATAAATTTATATAGTTTTGTAAATATAAGCTTAATTTTTAATTACTAAAATTTTTTCTGTAGGCTCTCAATTAATAAGGCAAATACACAATGGCCAAACAGAATAATAACTGCCCTTTATTATTGTAAAATAATAATACTGTTTTTTTACTTATAGATTATAAAGAATTACTGTGGGCAATTTAAAGCCTTTTCAAAAATGGTTTAAAACTAAATCTATAGTATTCAAACATAATTATAGGGCATTTCTTGTTTGAAATTATTTATCCTATTATACTTTATATACAATATCCAATTTTATATTTCTACTTTAATATATTCAGCATTTAGCTCTGGACTCAAGATTATCGAACCATAGCCATTTATTTCAATTTCATATTTTGTCTTCATGTAGAAAATCCAAAATTTTATTTAAAATTTGGAATTCTCAAATTCTTAAACATGAACTGAGAAGAAAACATAGTATGGTAACATCTTAAAATGTTTAGTAAAGTTAATGCATCACATGTAATATATCCAGAATCGTATTCAACTGATATTTAATAAATATATCTGTGGATTATTCCTTTGAAGTAATATGTTAAGCATACACATGCATAGAGATACAGGTACATACATGGTTCAATATGGTGTTTTATTCCTTGCCTATAATTACATGGGTAAAAAGAATACATATTTATGCTGAAATGAAACCATTTTGCTTTCTAAAAAGAAACTCAGACACACATTTCTAAGTGCATTGACAGCAAATGCTAATACATTTACATATATTATTTTGTCTTTTAACCTTTTCAAGCAACATCGTGCAAGGATATGTAGGTTACATTTGATCAGTTTTCAGATGTTTTGGCAGGTTTTGAGAAATTTTGTTTTATATCTTTGATAAAGTTTGACTGTGTCCCCACCCATACATCATCTTGAATTGTAATTCCCATAATCCCCATGTGTTGTGGGAGGGATCCAGTGGGAGGTAATTTAATCATGGGGGTGATAACTCTCCTGCTGTTCTTGTGATAGTGAATTAGTTCTCACAAGATATCATGGTTTCATAAGGGGTTTTTCCCTTTTTGCTTAGCACTTCTCCTTCCTGCTGCCATGTTTCGAAGAATGTGTTTACTTCCCCTTCCAGTATGATTGTAAGTTTCCTGAGGCCTCTCCAGCCCTGTGGAACTGTGAGTTAATTAAACCTCTTTTCTTTATAAATAACCAAGTCTCAGGTATTTCTTTATAGCAGCATGAGAATGGACTAATACAGAAAACTGGTAGTGCAGAGAGTGGGGTGCTGCTGTAAAGATACCCAAAAATGTGGAAACAACATTGGAACTGGGTAACAGGCAGAGGCTGGAAGAGTTTGGGGGACTTAGAAGAAGACAGGAAGATTTGGGAAAGTTTAGAATTTCCTAGAGATTTGTCGAATGGTTTTGACCAAAATGCTTAAGGTGATATGGACAATTAAGTCAAGGTTGAGGTCTTGATGGAGATAAGGAATTTGTTGGGAATTGGAGTATAGGTCACTCTTGCTATGGAGGGAGACTGGAAGCATTTTTCCCTGCAGAACTTTGAACTTGAGAGAGATGATTCAGGGTATCTGGCAGAAAAAAAAAATTTAAGTGCCAAAGCATTCAAGAGGAAGCAGAGCATAAAAGATTTGAAAATTTGCAGCCTGATGATGTGAGAGAAAAGATAACCTCATTTTCTGGGGAGAAATTCAAGCCAATAGGGAAAATGTCTTGAGGATATGTCAGAAACCTTAACAACAGCCCCTCTCATCATAGGCCTGAAGCCCTAGGAGGGAAAAATGGTTTTGTGCCCCTCTTCCCACAACCCATGCAGCCTCAGGACATGGTGCCGTATTTCCCAGCTGCTTCAGCTCCAGCCATGGCTAAAAGGGGTCAGTGTACAGCTCAGGCTGTTGTATCAGTGGGTACGAGCCCTAAGCCTTGGCAGCTTCCACATGGTATTGGGTCTGCAGGTACACAGAAGTCAAGAAAAGAGCTTTGTGAACCTCTGTCTAGATTTTAGAGGATGTATGGAAATGCCTGGATATCCAGGCACAAGTTTGCTATGGGGGCAGAGCCTTCATGGAGGGCCTCTCCTGAGGAAATGCAGAAAGGAAATGTGGGGTTGGTGCCCCTACACAGCACTGTCTGGTGGAGCAGTGCGAAGAGAGCCACCATCCTCCAGACCCCACAGTGGTAGATTCATCCACAGCTTGCACTGTGCACCTGGAAAAGCCACAGACACTGAACGTCAGCCTGTGAAAGCAGCTGAAGGTGGACCATACCCTGCAAAGCCACAGAGGCAGAACTGCCCAAGGCTGTAGCAGCTCACCTCTTGGAATGGCATAACTTAGATGTGAGACCTGGAGTCAAAGGAGATCATTTTGCAACTTTAAAGTTTAATGACTGCCCTATTGGATTTTGGACTTGAATGGGGCCTGAAGCCCCTTTGTGTTGGCCAATTACCCCTGTTTGGAATGAGTGTATTTAACCAATGACTGTATCACCATTGTATCCAGGATGTAACTAATTTACTTTTGATTTTACACATCTATAGGCAGAAGGAACTTGCCTTGTCTCAGATGAGACTTTGACTTGAACTTTCAAGTACATGCTGGAATGAGTTAAAACTTTGGGGAACTGTGGGAAGGTCATGATTGTTTTTTGAAATGTGAGTACATGAGATTTGGGAGGGACCAGGGGTAGAATGATATGGTATGGCTGTGTCTCCACCCAAATCTCTTCTTGAATTGCAGTTCCCATAATCTTCACATGTCATGGGAGGGACCCAGTGGGAGGTTATTTAATCGTGGGGTTGGTTACCCTCATACTGTTCTTATGATAGTGAGTTATCCCTAGGTATGATGGTTTTATTAGGGGAGTCTCCCCCTTAACTCAGAACTTCTGTTTCTTGCTGCCATGTGAAGGACATGTTCACTTCCCCTTCTGACATGACTGTAAGTTTCCTGAGACCTCCCCAGCCCTATGGAACTGTGAGTTTATTAAACCTCTTATCTTTATAAATTACCCAGTCACAGGCATTTCTTCACAGTGGTGTGAGAACGGACTAATACAATCTTTTTTAGCTTTCGTTTATTAGTGATGCAATTCAAGTTAAGGGAAGAAGAGTGTGGTAAAAATCAGCCTTGTTAAGACTTCTATAAATCATGAATTCAGCAGCTAATTCAAAGCACAATTTTTTACATGGTACAAAACTATCTATTGCAGATGACTAATTTCAACTCTATCAAAGTGACAAAAAAAGAGCCATCAACATCAGCCCTCCTCAAAAATGTGTGCACTATTTTAATAACAAACAGTAACACCTAAACAATGAACAATATTAGGAAGATAAAAACCCATAATGTAATGTACTATTTGACAGCCAAGTACTTTAACAATGTCCTATCCTTTCTATTACCTCTGGATACTTTATTCGTCTGCTAACATCAGCCCTCCTAATCTTTCACATTACATTCCTATATTGTAGCATTTCAGAATTTTCTGCCTCACAGTTGGAATGTTACCAGATATTCCTCAGTGTATGGACCACCTGCTATTGCTCTCAGCTCATGTTTGGATAAAACTGGTTTATGTAAAATTTTATTTTTTTCTTCTGGTAAATGAAAGCTAATTTGCAATATGTTTCCATGGGAAAATTCTAGGCATAAAAATCATATAACCACATCTAAAATTGCTAAACAACATTTTTAAAATACTTAAAATTTAATGATAAATCATAGTCATAAGCCCATAAAATAAAGTAATATCAAAATGAAAATTAGGAACACAAAAGTATGTGCTACAGGGAAAAATATAATCCAAAAGTTCTCAAACAGTCTACAAAGTCTATAAAATCTATGTATTGAGTTTCTACTATGCATTCAGCACTGTTTTATGACCAAACATAATAAAATATTCTTGTTGTAAGTGGAGAAGTTTAGGCTGTATATGGGATGTTGTTATCATACATCAACGGCCACTGAATAACAATAAAAACTCGCATTCTGTTCTTATGAAGGCATGCTTGTAATGGCTACTGCCAAATGAGACTCTATTTTACAATAGGGTGTGCATTTCTTATATATGTTTTGTGTATCTCCATTATTTAAAGGATGTCTCTCCGTATGCTTTTCTCTTAAGATTCTGTTCTACTTTACTTTTAGACAACTAGCTTTTATTGTTTATTCCGTAGACTCTCTATTTGTTTCTCACCAATCAATGTTGGGCATGAAGCCAGGCCGAACAGAAGCCCTTAGTCCATGGAGAATTACTTTTTTTCACACTACCATAAGAATATCTTAACATTTTTCCAATATGTCAATGTAAAACTTAGAAAAGTTTAATCATTCCACATTGCCTTTGGCATTAAAATTAAATATCTGGCTTAATATATAAAGCCTTTCACAGTTTAGCTTAATGGCAGCTATCTTCTTCCCATACAATTCACTCAGCCTCAAAACTTGAAACTGCATATCCATTCATGGTTCTTTGCTTTTTTCCCTGCTTGCCAGGCTGTATCTAAGTTATATCAGATAGATTACTCAGTGTTATCTCTTTTATACACCCTCTGTCATGTTTACAGAGTGAATCGTCTCTATGGCTAATAGTTTATATAGACATCTATCATAGATTATGTTTTTAGTTATATATATTTACTTGTAGAACTTGTTCTTTGATTACAGGCATTCACCATACATGCCTCCTTCTGACTTCCTTCAAAACATACTTCAGTGACTGAACTCAACAGGCACTATAGCCTAGTAGTAAAAACAACATATTCAGGGGCCAAGATTCTTGCCTTTGGATCCCAGGGCCATGTACTACTAGCTTTCTGACCTTGAGCAAGTTACTTACTTAAACTTTCAGTATCATAAGTTTCATTACTAGTGTGTTCATACTAGTGTAGAGCAGGTTCTTAATGTTGTTTCATTCAACAGCCTTCCATTGTAACATTGATGAGAAAAAACAAACAAATTCCTGGTGGGAGCCACTGTATGTATAGAGTTTGCCCCTTATCCCCATGTCTGTGTGGGTTTTCTCTGGGTACTCTGCCTTCCTTTCATATCTCAAAAATATGTATGTCATGTTCATTGGTTGTCTACATGGTCCTAAAATGAGAGAGAGCGAGAGAGAGAGTCTGTGTGTGTGTGTGTGTGTGTGTGTGTGTGTGTGTGTGTGTGTGAGTGCCCTTGATAGAATAGTGTCATGTACAAAGGTTGTTCCCACCTTGTTCCCTGAGTTGCCCAGAAAGGCTCTGGCCACCTGCGACAGGAACAAGAAGGCAAATAATTATCTTACTTGTTTTTATTAATTTTTCTTAAAAGTTCATAAAACTCATATTTACTTCAATATTTAATATTATAAATATTTTAATCTTTATTTAGAAGCTTGATATTTTCATGACAATAATTACATCATAGGAACTTAACTCTTGTTTATATCAATTAGCCTATGATCAAGTTTGTTCCTATATAAGTTGTTTTGCATGAAGTCATAGTTGTCAAGAACCTATTGAGGATGTTGTGAGGATTTACAGTATAAAATTCTTAGGTTATTTGGAGAAAAATGACTTAATATAATTAGTCCCATAATGTAAAGATTTTAGAGACTGACACGAAGGCAGTGTTTTATGAGGATATTAGAAAAAGACAGGTGAGAGACAGGATAGAAATAAGAAAAATAAATAGTAAAACCATTCTTTCCAAGAAAGAATAATTTCTACATGTAATCATAAAATTGTAGTATTGGATGGATTTACTAAAAAATCCATTCCAGTGCTCATATGAAAGAACTGAAGGCCTGTGAAGTCACACAAGTTTAAAGCAGATATGGGAATAAACTCCTATTTCATTGGTCTCTTCACCCATAGGTTTTTGTGTTATCCTTGACTAAAATCTGCAACATGTTTTCCTTATGCCATATCTTGCTCTTAATATTTGTAGGCTTTCTGTGACAGTTTGTTGACTATTTGACTTAGCTCTTTCTACTTGCCATTAGCTTAAATGTATATTATAAGCCTGCATTGAAGTTTTTCAAAATAAAAACATACAGAAGCTGTTCCTTTCCACAGATGATTTGAGGAATAAAAAGGAGAAATGATACAGTCTAATTTCAATATTGAAAGAGAGATCAGTTGAACTAAAACAGAAGAATAAACAGAGTATAAAGCAGTCCACTAAGATATTCATAATTTCATACTGAACTCTTTAGGAATTGTGATTTCTTAACTAGATTCATTTATTTATTTAAAAAACTTTTACTGAATACCGCTATGTGTCTGACTCATCTATTGATTATCAAGATTAACATGGTTGCTACACTCACAATGCTCACATTTTGCTAGATAAATCATAATTTTAAAAATCATCATAATCATCATAAAACTTGAAATAGGGACAATGGATAGCCATTGATGTACTTTTGTGAAAGGAGTATATTATAGTATATAGTATATTATACTATATAGTATATTACTATATTTCAGGTTTTAAATGTCACTTCAGAAAAATATTTGGAGACAGTTGGAAGGAAGGTAGAGTATATGCAAGGAGACAAACAAGATGCTAATGCAGCAGGGCACCAAATACCAAGAAATAAACAGTAAAACATGGAGCTGGAATCCCAGATTTTTGCAGAAGATTAAAAGAGAAGCCTTGAGAGACATGTATTTGGGATAATAAACAGAATGTCATCATGCATTTAACATAGGGAGTGAGGGAATGAAAGGCATCAGAAATAACTTTCATCTCTCTGGCTTGAGAAACTAGGTAGATGATGGTGGCATTTAATGAAATAAGGAAAATGGAGAATAATATGTTTTATCGGGGCAGAGAGTTGAAGTATGGTGTGAATTTTGAACCACTGAGTTTGAAGTGCACTTGAGGAAATCCAAAGTGGTGGGGGTGGGGAGTGTTAAATAGCCAATCCTAATTAGAAATATTCATTGAAAAAATTATTTTTAGGAGAAATCATGACATTAAACCTAAAAGAACATATTTTGAATAATACCATTTATATCAATGCCTGATAAACAATTACAAAGTGTGTAAATGATTCTTTTTTATAAATTATTGATCATTTAAATATTATTAGAACATAGAATTTCTATTTACATCACCTGCTATAAGAGTGACAGCATATTAGCCACTGGTATTCATGCTCAACTCTGCAATTTAAAAGCAACACCAAAGAATATTCTTCATTGTGTTCATAAACTCTCTCTTAAGCAAATAAATAAAGAAAATGTAATGCCTAGCAACATTTTCTAGCAATTATTCTTCTGCAATGCATGAGTATATATTTGTGCTATGGTAGCATTAGGTTCAACCTAATTAACTCAGAAAATCATTTATGCACAATAGCCTATCTTTCATGTACAGCAGATCATGTCTATTTTCTTTACTTTTTGCAATTTTATATAATGTTATCACAAAAAAAAAAAATGGTTGTGTTTCTTGGTTCTCAGCACTTCTGTTTATCACATCCATGTCCATACTAGTTTTTCCATGTGTGGTTTAACTACCAAGTTAACCATTTGAGATTAGACCATCTCTTGGATTTATGACTCTGTGCCTATAATATTTGAGCTGCCTATAGGTCTTTATAAGCATACATAGCAATACATGTTGTCCACAACAATCGCTTAGATATTAAATAGGTGAAACCTCTGGAATTAGGCAAACTGTGTGCAAATATTAAATATTGGTTAAGACCTTGAGAAACTTTTTTTCAACTATCTGTGCATCTATTTCCTCACCTGTACAATGAAACCAATGATAAAACAGAACCTCCCCATTTAGACTATAGTAAGAATTTAATATTTGATTTTTAACAAATTCTTATGGTAAAGACTTAATATTTAATTCTTGACAAATTATTATGGTAATAATGTTTAATTCTTACCAAATTCTTATGATAGGGATTTAATATTTAATTCTTACCAAATTATTAGGGTAAGAATTTAATATTTAAAATATTCTTTTCTTAGCATATACGAACTTCTTAGAATACTTACTAGCATATGACAAAACCTTAGGGAAGTTTAACAATTTTATTATAAATTAGATTGCTTAATATATAGTTATGTTATATGAGTTGAGTTAGTTAATGCAAATAAAAAATAATATTCACTGGGCATCTTTTTATGTTACTCAGCTTTCAATTTCTCATACTATCTCAAAGAAAATGTAGCTAGTAGTTATTTTTCAGAAGTGTTCTCCAAATGTACGTAATAATTTTTGTCAATGTTGAAAATCTTTAAGACTTTTGTAAAGTCACCATTTAATGAGTTAAACTATTGTCTTTAGCATTTATGTCCTAATTTTTGGAAGGAAACACCCACACATACATATATATATAATGACATCCTATCTTACTTGACCTAAAACTGCACAAAAATTTATATTTGCTGTTTATTTTGCATTGGCAATGCCAGTTTTCTTCCATTTGAATACAAGTCATTTGGAAAATTCCTTACATCCAAGTTCTTCAGCTCCTATTTGTTAATCTTTTTTATTTCTTTGTTTCTTTCTCTTTTTTCTTTTCTTTTCTTTCTTTTTTTTTTTTTTTTTTTTTGAGATAGTCTCTCTCTTTACCCAGGCTGGAGTGCAGTGGCATGATCTTGGTTTACTGCAAACTCTGCCTCCTGGGTTCAAGGGATTCTCCTGCCTCAGCCTCCCCCAGTAGCTGGGACTACAGGCACGTGTCACCACACCCACTTAATTTTTTTGTTTGTTTTTTTTAGTAGAGACAGGGTTTTGCTATGTTGGCCAGGCTGGTCTCGAGTTTCTGACTTTGTGATCTGCCCGCCTCAGCCTCCCAAAGTGCTGAGATTACCAGCATGAGCCACCTCGCCTGGCCTATTTGTTAATCTTGATCTTGTTATGTATCAGTTGTTGGGTTGCTCCATGATTTTCACATTAGCTCCCTTTAGTTTGTATTGTGTTGGTTTTTGTTTTTTTCATAAAACACTAAAAATGTTTACATCATTTTAAAACATTTCAAACATAAAGCGATATCCTAAACAGCTTAACAGTAGCTTCCACACGTTGGGTATTAATATAAAAACTTACTTTTTTTATAAGATCAATCAGTCTGTTCATATCAGTACTCAATAATGAGAACATTCACATGTTCAACTCTGTTCAGTCATTAGAGAAGCATATGTAAAACATATTCCAAGTAAAGAGACATTATACAGATAAAAAGCTAATAAGCTGAGTGAATGCTAATAGGCCAGTAAATATTGGTATAGGATGTTGCTTTGATGTTACCAATTTCATTTTATATATTGTAAGGACTTCCGTTTACTATTAGAGTAAATTTCAAACTATATAATCTAACATTAAATGTCATTTGCAATCTGAACTCAACAATTCAAAATAATTATGTTTTACCAACTATAATAAGACAAAAAATAATGGCTATTATGTATCAGTAAGCAATCTGAGACCTAGTAAGGATACATAACTTCTCCAGCATCATAGTGTTAGCTGGTGAGAGAGCCAGGAGTTGAAATGAGGTGATCTGGCCTCAGAAACTTTGCTGTAAGCCTCTAAATATATTAAGAACACTATGCCGAATCCTCACCAGGAAGCATTTCACCATCTTCCAGTGGGAAGCCAAGTAAACGTATACTTTTAATAAAACTGTCTGAGTACTGTCAGAGAGGTATAAACACTTCTACCAGCCAGTAATTTTTTTCACCATCCTGGAAGACCCTCAAGGTCAGGGATTATATTTTATTTGACTTTGTATTCCCAGAGCCTCCCATGACACCTACCCCATAGAGGACCCCATTAAATGTGTGTTGTTGTTTTATAGCAAAGTGATTCCAAAGCAGTAGTAGGGCTAGAGAAAAAACAAACAAACAAACAAAAAAGGCTTTACAGTATATAAGAGTGACATTTGAACTCCATCTTAAAAAATAAATATAAGTACTCAAGGAAGAGATTCTGAGAAGAGGACATTTGAGACAGAGAAAACAATATGTGTAAGCCAGACCTGAAGTGGGAGAAAAACGGATATATCTAAATAATAGGCGTTTGGACGTAGGGAAGCCAGAGACAGTGTCGGGAAAGATTCTGGACAGGGGTTTGTGGCAGTTTAGGAAGGAAAACCTTTATGTCAGGCTTTCACCTGCACAGCCAGGGCTCTGCTGCACTGGAATCAGTAGAGGGAACGGGTGCAGTTTCAAGAAGCTCTCCAAGGGCTGGGAACACCCTATTTGTGCCTCAACGTGGTTGAAATTTAGTATCTCCATTTATGAGCATTGCAAATTTTAATAAAATACAACAAGAGCACAGTTGGGGACAGGTTATAAACGACACAACAAAAGGAGATTTTAATATTGAAGAGTATAAAATTAAGTTTTCAAAAAGTTCAAAACAGAATGCTTATAAATTGATATTAATTTATTAATAACAGAACTTGTAAGAAGACAAATCTGGTTACCTGGTTTTAAGCATTGACAGGAACAGTTTATATGCATTTTTGGGGAAATACATTTAAATAATATTTTTGTGTTTACACACAAAATTATAATTGCTTACAGGTAGTAAAACTATCATATTTGGGGTTGTTGTCTCCCCTAGACAAAATCTATAACTAATCTATATTTACAATGTCTGGGCTATCATCAAACAATAAATAGTGAAGTCAACATAGGTACCTTATCCTATGTAATTCATTAGTCTTTACACAAGCCTCTTAAACAGTGCTCCAGTATGATATTAAAATACCATGTCTTCCCTCTCCATTTGACCTTATTTCCAAGGTTGAGTATCCAGCTAGCTAGCTAGTTATTTTAAACAAGAGTAACCTAATTCTATTGATTTAAAAGACAGAGTAATGATCATCACAGAAGACAGAGAAAGTGGACAGTTAAAAAAGATGTTTCACTAAGCTAAGGGAGGAAGTAGGGTCCAAATTTAGTGTTGGAGATTGAGGTTATGATATAAAGTTTACAGACTAAAAAGCAATAACTTAGGCCATGAAGTAGTTTAACCTTCACTTTTCCTTGCCTCTGTACTTCCGCTCCCTCTCACACCACTACATTAGTCTGCAATATATTTCCCTTATCCCTTTTAAAATATTTACTTTTAATAATTAAAGGCACATAATAGGTATATATATTTCTATTTTATTATTGATACATAGCATTTGTATGTATTTACGGGGGACATGTGATTTTTTGTTACATGCATAGAACATGTAATGATCACATCATGGTGTTTATTTCCTGGAATATTTATCATCTCAATGTGTTAAAAATATTTCAAATACTCTCTAGTTATTTTGAAATATACAATACATTGTTGTTTAGTAACTAAAGTTTACTTTCAATCACTGGAAATTATTCTTTCTGTTTAAATGTATGTTTAGACCCATTAACCTACTCTCTTCATCCTTCCCACACTCTGGTATCTAGAATACTAGTCTCTTCCTTCATGAGATTACCTTTTTTGACCCCCACATATAGTGAGAACATGTGATAATTGTTTCTGTGCCTGATTTATTTCATGTAACTTAATGACCTCCAGTTTACCCCATGTTGCTGCAACTGGTGTTATTCATTCATTTTTATGGCTGAATAGTTTTTCATTGTGTGCCAATACCATATCTTCTTTATCCATTTGTTGGGTTGATGGACACTTAAGTTGATTCCATATCTTTGCTATTGTGAAAAGTACTGCAATGAACATGGGGGGGGGGTGCAGGTATCTTTTTGATATACTGATTTCTTCTCTTTTGAATAGATACCTGTTAATAGGATTGCTGGAACATATAGCAGTTCTATTTTTACATTTTTGAGGAATCCTCATATTGTTTTCCACACTGACTGTACTGATTGACATTCCCACCAACAGTGTATAAGAGTTCTCTTTTCTCCACATCCTCTCCAGCATTTATATATTTTTTTTTTGTCATTTTGATAATAGCCATTCTAACTGGGGTGAGATGATATCTCATGATTTTGATTTACACTTCCATGATGATCAGTGATATTGAACATTTTATCATATATATGTAGGCTCTCTGTATGTCTTCTTTTGAGAAATATCTAGTGCCCATTTTAGCAATGTGTTGAGATCCTTGTATAATCTGGATAGTCCCTTGATGAATGAATACTCTGCATATATTTTCTCCCAGTTCTACAGATTGTTTCTTTACTCTGTTGATTGTTTCCTTAGCTGTGCAGAAGCTTTTCTGTTTTTGTTGCTTGTGTTTTCTTAGGTCTCAGCCATAAAATCTTTGCCTAGATCAATGTCCTGAAGTGTTTCCCCAAAGTTTTCTTCTAGTAGTTTTATAATTGTGGGCCTTAACTCTGTATCTTTACTCCATGTTGGGCTGATTTTTCTATGTAGTGAGAGATAAGGGTCCTTTTCATTCTTCTGCATGTGGATATCCGATCTTGCCCACACCATTTATTGAAGAGGGTGTATTTTCCCTAGTGTAGGTTCTTGATGTCTTTGTCAAAAATCAGCTGGCTGCAAATACACGAATTTATTTTTGGACAGTCTATTTCTGTTTTGTCTGTATGTCTGTTTTGGTATCAACATTATGCTGTTTTGGTTGCTATAGCCTTGTAATATCTTTTGAAGTCATGTGGCACGGTGACTCCAGTTTTGTTTTTTTCACTTAGGATTGTTTTCAATATTTAGCCTCTTTATGGGTTCTAAATAAATTTTTTTTTCTATTTTTGTAAAATTGTCATTGGCATTTTGATAGAGATTGCAATGAATTTGTAGATTGTTTTGGTGTGGTCACTTTAATGATGGTAATTCTTCAAATCCACCAGCATGGAACACCTTTCCATTTGTTTGTGTCCTCTTCAATTGCTTTTGTAAGAGTTTTGTAATTTTCCTTGTAGAAGTCTTTCAGCTCTTTGGATTACTTTATTTCTAGGTATTTTATTGTAGCTGTTGTAAATGGGATTGCCTTCTTGATTTTTCTTTCTTAGCTAATTCATTACTGGTATGTATGAACACCACTTTTTGTATGATTAGTATTGTATCCTGTAACTTTATTTAATTTATATATCAAACCTAAGAAATTTTAGGTTAAGTGTTTAGATTTTCCTAGATATAAGATTATATCATCTGCCAAGAGGAAAAATTTAACTTTTTCTTTTCCAATTCGAATGCCTTTTATTTTTTTCAATCCACCTGATGATTCTGGCCAGGCCTTTGAGTACTATGATGAACTGCAGTTGAGAAAGTGAGCATCTTTATTTTTTTCCAGTTCTTAGAGGAATGGCTTTCCACTTTTTACCTTTCAGTATTATGTTAGCTATGGGTTTTTCACATATGGCCTTTATTATGTTGAGGTATGTTCATCCTATTCCTAATTTGTTGAGTTTTTATCTTAAAGGATGTTAAATTTTCCCTATTTCTCTGTGTCTATTAAGATGATGATAAGATTTTGTCCTTCACCCTCTTTATGTTATATATCACATTTATTGATTAGTATATGTTGAGCAATCTTTGCATCTCTGGGATAAATTCCATTTGATTATGGCACATTATAATTTTTTATCTACTGTTTGTTTCAATTTGATAGTATTCTGTTTTTTTTTTTTATCTTTGTTAATCAAGGATATCAAGCTGTATTTTTTGTTGTTGTTTTTGTTGTTATTGTTGTTAGACTCTTGTCTGGTATTGGTATGAGGGTGATGCTGGCCTCATAAAATAAATTGGGTGAAATTCCCTCTTCCTCAAATATTTAAAATAATGTCAGGAGAACTGATGTTAGATCTTCTTTGTAAATTTGGTAAATTTGTCAATGAAGCAATCCAGTCTCGAACTTTTCTTTGTTGGGAGACTTTTTATTGTTGATGCAATCTTCTTACTCATTATTGATATGTTCAGGATTTCTATTTCTTCCTAATTCAATATTGCTAGATTATATTTTTCCAGGAACTTGTTCATTTTTTCTAGGCTTTCAAATTAGTGTAGGGTTATTAATAATCATCTCTGATGATCTCTTGTATTTCTGCACGATCAGTTGTAATGTCTCCATTTATCTGATTTATTTGGGTCTTCTTTCTTTCTTCATTAGTCTTGTGAGCAGTTTATGAATTTTATCTTTTTTCAAAAAACAACTTTTTGTTTTATTGATCCTTTGTATTACTATGTTCAGCCTGTATTTTGTTTAGTTCCACTTTCATTTTTTATTATTTCTTTCCTTTTACTAATTTTGGTTTGATGTGTTCTTGCTTTCCTAAATTTCTTGAGGTGTATCATTAGACTGTTTATTTGAAATCTTTCTACGTTTTAATGTAGGTGTTTATTGCTAAAAACTTTCCTCTTAGCATTGTTTTTTTCCTGAATACCATAGTTTTTGGTATGCTGTGGTTCAATTTTCATTTGTTTCAATATATGTTTTGATTCCCCTCTTAATAATATTCTTTACCCAATAGTCATTCAGAAGCATGCTCTTTAATTTCCAAATATTAATATAGTTTTCAAAGTTCTTGTTATTGATTTTTTATTCCACTGTGTTCTAAGAAGATACTTGATATATTCTGATTATTAAAAAAAATTGTTGAGACTTGTTTTATATCCTACAATATGGTCTATTCTTGAGAATGTTTTATGTGCTGATCAGAAGAATGTGTGTTCTATTCCTGTTGGATGAAATGTTAGGCAAAAGTATTTTATGCTTCCTGGGTTTAAAGTGCAATTTAAAGGCAATGTTTATTTTTTGATGTTTTTGTCAAGATGATCTGTCCAATGCTGACAATGGGGTACTGAAGTCCCCAAGATATTATATTATTGCAGTCTATTTGTCCATCTTGATCTAATAATATTTGTTTTATATATCTGGGTGCTCTAGTGTCTGGTGCACATATGTTTATAGTTGTTACATTCTTTTGCTGAATTTATTCCTTTATAATTGTATAATAACCTTCTTTGTCTCTCTTTGCTGTTTTTGATTAAAATTCAACTTTATTTGATAAAACTATAGCTGCTACTCCTCATTTTTTGTTTCCATTGCATGGAATAGCTTTTTCCATCCCTTTATATTCAGTCTATATGTTTCTTTACAGGTGAGATGTGTTCCTTGTAGGCAGCATACGGATGAGACTTTGTAATTTTAAAAATTTATTTATTTATTTTTGTTTGTTTGAGATATATTCTTGCTGTGTTGCCCAGTTTGGAGTGCAGTGGCACGATCTCTGCTCGCTGCAAACTCCACCTCCCAGGTTCAAGTTATTCTCCCACCTCTGCCTCCCGAGTAGCTGGGACTACAGGCACATGCCATCATATCTGGCTAATTTTTGTATTTTTCATTGAGATGGGATTTCACTATGTTGGCCAGGCAGATTTTCAACTCCTGACCTCAAGTGATCTGCCCGACTCGGTCTCCCAAAGTGCAGGGATTACAGGCATGAGCCAGCATGCCGCTCCTCCACTGTTTTTTTTTTCTTTTTTTTTTTTTTTCCTAACTATTAAGCCAGTCTATATCATTGAAGTACAAAATTTAATCAATTTACATTCAACTTTATTTTTATATGTGAGGGCTTAGTCACATATAATTCACCACACATACATGCAGGTGGTGGTGAAGTTTTGTTGGGGACAGGGCCATCAGGTGGGCCAGTCTTTGGCCCCCACTGGTGGCAGTACAAGTCAATTATGCCTTTCCCTAGTTTTCAGGGCTGCATACACTAGCACTGGTGTCAGCAGGTCTATGTAAGCAGGTCTATGCAATTCTCTTGATCCTGCATGGCTTGCTTGGGTGCTGGCAGTGATGGTGATGAACTGGGTGGGTGAGTGGGTCCTCTGGTTCCAAGGCAGTGGGTTTGGTGGTAATAGCAGTGGAGGATCAATCCTCTGACTCACAAACCATCTGTACTTGTGTTGGTGGTGGCTTTGACAGGCTGGAACGGCCAGTCTCTAGGCTTGCAGTTGGTGCATACATGTGGGTAGTAGCTGTGGTGGTAGTACAGGTTGGGTGGACTCGTTTTCAAGCCCCTGGAAATAATGCTCAGCTGCTAACAGTGGTAGTTGGGGCAGAATGATACACAGGCCCTTGGAGGGTGTGCTTGTGTACTCAGGAGGGTAGAGTTAGGTCACATGGGCCTTCCCTCAGCCCCCCTGGTAGTGTTTGCAGTCACTGGCTGTGGTATACAGGGGTGGAGTGATCTCCAAACCTCCAACAGAATGTTTGGATGAAGGTGGCAAAAACTGCACTTGCAGCACTGCTATAGGGTTGAGGTGGGGAAGCAGAGGTTGCTTTCAGTGGTAGTACACATGAGCAGATAGCTAAGGAATGCAAGCTTCAACCCTAGGTGACAGCTATAAGCTGAGCAGCCTTTCATCAGGGTGCTTTTAAGCATGGGGCAATCTTGCTACTAAAGGTGGCTGGGTCACTGTCAGTGCCTCACGCTTTGGTCCTAGCAACTGTAGCCACCAGTGGTGCCTGGCTCCAGATGGAGGAGGCCAGTGGAGTTTTAGGACTCTGGAGAGGCAGAAGTTGGGCTCTAGGGAAGGATGCAAACTGGTGGGGACTGGGCTCTCAAAATAGCACTCTGCTGTGGCTGCTTAGGCCTCAGTGTGGGTATGGCACACATTCTTAGCTCTCTTCCCAGAACAATGTTCTTGCCATCCCCATGCAGCTTCCTATGACAGTTTCAGTGCCCATATGGGTTGGACTCTACCATGGCTAAGATTTCAGGAATCTGCACTGGAAATATGGACCACTGGAGATCAGTTGCTTATTCTTTCTCTGAACTAAGGAGCCTCTTCAGACTCCTTGCCAATTGTAGCCAAGCAGGCTGCCTCACCGTGGTCTCCTTTCTTGCCTTAGGTATTTTCCATCATATCTCTGTTGAATTCCAGTGTTTTTTCTTAGGTGGTCTATTCAAAGTATGATTATCTACTCCTTATTTTGTGAGGGAGGTTAGTACCAGATGCTTTCCATCAGCCATTTTGAAGGCCCCCTTTCACTTCTTTATTCATTGATCAGGTACAAAGACCATTGAAAAATCAATGGGTTAAGGGCACCAACACCCTACATAATTGAAAAACCATATGTAATTTTTGACTACTCTAAAAATTAACTAATATCCTGCCATTAACTAGAAGTCTGTCTGATAATATATTCAATTAACATATAATCATTCTGTATGTTATATGTATTATACAACATAGTCTTACAACAAAGCAATCTAGAGAAAATGTTATTAAGAAAATCACAAGGAAAATAAAACATATTTATTGTGTATTAAGTGGAAGTGGATCATCCTCTTTAAGTATGACGAGGAGGAGGAAGAAGAATAGGGGTTGTTCTTGCTGTCTCAGGGATGGTAGAAGCAGAAGAAAATCCACATATAAGTGGACCCACAAAGCCCAAACTTGTGTTTTTTAATGGTCAGTTGTATTTTTTCTAAAAACACTTCTCAGGCTATCCAAACCTGAATAAACATGTATTTATTTTAACTACTGTAGAAACTATTGCCCACACAGTCATTTAGCAATTACTCATACAATGCCTTATATTAGTTTCTCTTTTATGTGAGCAGCTATTTAGATCTACTTTTGTTTAATTTTCTGAAATTATTTAATAGAAGATTTTATACTATTGGCATATAGTAGGCATTTAACAAATGGCTGACTTATTGCAAAATCTTCTATTTTAAATTTTGTTTATATTTTTTGAATTTTTTTTTACTACAGAATATAATTTCCTGAATATTCATGATAAAAACATGAGGTATGATAAAAGAGTAAAGTGTTATATTTAAAATTAATCCTTAAAACAATGAATCAAGTGTAATAATACTTCCTTAGGTCAGAAACTTTAAAATACTTAATTGCATAACTTAAAAAGAATACATTTTGGTAAATACTGCAAAATACTTCTTTTAAAATTAGATGTATATATTTTTAAACATTTTTTTCAAAAAAGTAATTATATATATTCTGAGTAATGCTCAGCCATAGCACAGAAAATAAAGCATAATTCTTATATGACACTCTGATTTATGAGAGCACAATTACATTTTAGCATTAAGCCAGTACAATCATGTGGGTCATGATCCAAATATAAAGAAATAGGGGGAAAGGAAAGTGGGCAACTTAGTAGGCTATGAATAAGGTCTAAAAGAGTGTGTTCTTATATTTATGTTACATTAAAATAAAGTGTGTACTTCTTGAAAACAAATCTTAAATATATTTTATGGCAGATTCACATATTGTTCTGCTACAAAAATGTTCTGTTTCAACATGTTTTCCCTAAACTGCATAACTTAGAACTAAACATAAAAATGGTATTTGGTTGCTGTTCCAAATGTTATGCAAAAAAAATAAATTTGATGTGAAAACTAGACAAATTAGTCAGTGGGAGTTAGGTTTATTAAAAAATTTCACCTAATTTGTGTTGCTTTCAATAGTTGCAGTTTTAACTGAGTGTGAAGAAAGTTGCCAAGATGACATATGTCACATGTTTCTTCAATTCATACATCCTCAGGCACTAGCCAAAAGCCACTGTGTGTGTGTTTTTTTCAAAACCCAGGTATGAAACACAAGAAATTCCTTTAATAAATAGTGATTGTTATCTACTATATATCAGCCAATGTGGTAAACACTGGAACCCTGAAGAATGTCATGATCTACAAGGAACATATAAGAGACACAAATCCAGAAAATTTAAAATTAAAATAAAAATGCATGGCAGTGATAGCAATAGGCACAGTGGATTGTAATCAGGAAGGATGTGGGGTCAAAAGAAGATTTCAGAAGGAAATAATCACTGACCACAGTTTTAGAAAACGGGAGGGAGGCTGGAAAGGAGTGGGCAGGTGTTTATGCAGAGTTGCATGTAGGTAGAGGCATGGGAAGAGAGGAATGACCAGATGGTAAAATATATCCTATATACAGAGGAGCATGTAAATTATCTGCACAGTTGAAAAGAGTTATTTTTTAAAATAAACTCTTCTACAACCATACTTCACCATTTTTAGAGTAAAAATAATGTTGATTTAAAAATGTGAGGAAATACAGACTTCTACATAATTGTGTACTCTGTTTCATCTAAATGCAGGTGACAGATACGCCTAAGTGAGGTGGCTTTCTTTTTAAGGCAGAGTTTTTACAGGTCAGTTTTAGATCATGGCCGCAGGAATCATTAAGAGTCAGAAAATGGTAAGAAGAGACAACACTAGCTTAAAGTGAATGCAAACAGATACTCTGAGATTTTTGCCAGATATAAGTCAAAAATACCTTTTGAGGTGGAAGTTCTAAGAAAGTAAAAGATAAGCAAAAATATCTTTTTTAAGGGGATATTTGGAAGCATATTGAGCAAGATATTTGGAAGATGTTTGGAAGCATATTGAGCCAACTAAAACATATCCAAAGATACTGGATATTGTCCTTGAGAAGAGAAATGTTCTAGAAACTTTTAAGACTGAGAAATACTAGGTTAAGCAATGAAGAAAGAGTTGGAGAGAAAAAATTTAACGGTCATTTTGTCTGAGACGAGAATGAATTTTCTCTGTCTCTCTGTTTCTGAGCATACTATGACTTGCATGCAAGATTTTCCTACTAAACTTTAAAGTTTTCCTTCTATTTTATTGTTAACACTTCCACTCTCACTAATGTGGTTGGTAAAATAAGTACTTTAATTATTTGCTTGCACATTCAATATTAAAATACCATGCTGTCTTCAGTTTATTATAAGAGTTCAATTTTCAAGACACTATAAAAATAATATAACCATCCATTAAAAGGGTATTTTGAAATATTTTTTCATTAGGTTATTATTTTGTTATCTTCTAGTAAACAAGAAATACATGTGTAACCTTCAGCACATTACAAAAATGTGCCTATAAATTTAAAGAAAATTTATAAACATAAGAATTCTAATAATTTTTCTACATACATGAATGTGATTATTCCAAATTCCATTAGATTTTCTAAGATGTTATATATTTTGTTATGTTTAAATTCTCTATAAACATAATTGTGAAGCCACTTTAATCAAATAATTAGATACAATAATTTGCAAACTTGCAAAAGAACACATTACATATACATCTTTTAAACAATTAGAATCCAAAGAGTGATTCCTGATAAAGTACATTTAGTGTAAACAGAAATGCAAATAAATAAAAGTTTCATTTCTATATTCGAATTGCAAAAAAATTTTGCAATAATGAATATGCTATTTCTGTTGCTTATAAATTGTGGTCAAAAGACATCTGCTGAATCCATCACAATGATATCCTATTTTTTCAAATAGAAGACATTTTAGGAATAAAAATTAAGTTTAGAATGATACCAAAGCTTAGATTCTATGATGTGAAGAAAAAAAAAAGTCTCAAATCAATCCTTGTTTTACAGATGAGGAAAAATTGGATCCAAAAATATTAAGTGATTTGTTCAGTCATCCAGGTAGGAATTTCAGGATCAGAACAGGAATTGTTTTTTTTTTTTTTTTTTTTTTTTTATGTCAAATCCTATGCTAAAGCCTCTAAATAAGCTTCTTCGAGGTCATTAAGTCACCTATGTGAAAGTATTTAGCTCAGTAGTTCATGTGATGACAGTGCTTTTTACATGTAATCAACTAAGGTAGTACTCCCTAAGGATAGGGTTAAACACAGCAGGTTCTCAGGACAGGCTGCTGATAAATAGACAAAGATCTAAGCGTGTAGAAAAGGAAGAACACTCCATTACTGAGTTACTTAATGGACCAAGTATAATCTATAGGTATTTTTTATATGCCTTGAATTACATAATTTATTAACAAAACACTAAACAAAACATAAACCTCTCTGAAGCTACAAACGTCAGATGACTGAAATCCTGGCATATTTTGTTAAATAGATTACAGTTAAAAATCAACGCTGATTTTGATAAAATGTTTTAAGGTTCTTCAATCAATGAAACAAATTCTTTGAACAGAGTGAAAATTACTTTTTACAGATTATATAAATATAAATTTGAAATAAAACAAATTCTTAAAAGGAATAAAAACTAAGTTTTACAGATTATGTAAATACGTCCAACCTCTTTTACATGGAAAACAGTATGAAATTTAGCCTATTCTGATGTTTTCACAATTTTATATAATCTACAACTTAGTCTTCTAATTTTTTTTAATGTTAGACTTTTAATTGGGCCACTTACAACAAAGAACAAAATGTTTTATTATACATTTTCCCCAATATTTTATATAAATGTAATTAAGTTTCATCATGCGGATTCAAGCTGCATTGCCAAAAATTAAGTGGCTGTGAACTATAGATGTGACTTATTTAGCATTTCAGTAACAACTAATACCAATGACTATTGCACTGTATGGAAGTTGCAAAAAACAATTATAATATGCACCATTTATTCTAATTGAAACTTAAAACTTTATTTAAGACCATGACCAGCTATCTAAATTTATATTCTAACTACATCATTGTTTGAGTTGTATATGTTTGGAAAATTTATGTAATATTCTTAAGTCTTAATATCATTATTTATAAAATTCTGATAACAATTCTTACTTGTGAGATCCCTATACATATTACAGATTATGCATGTACAGCAACTAGTAAAGTGGCACCCAAATCTTCATTCACTTGCATTTAATCATGCTGACCTATACAGATCTTTAAATAGTATGGCAATTATAATCATATTATATTTTTTATGAAATATATCTTATTTATACACACTTATTCAGATAAGCAAAACATAATTAGCAGAAATAAAAATCAATGTAATTTATTATCATGTTTGCATTGCCTCTGAGGGCAAGAGATTTCTAGTAAAAAACTGGTATCTGTGATATTTATGATATGTCCAAAAATTTGTAGGTAAAGATGAAGATGATGATTGTCCCGGAATGCCATACAAATTATTTCAAAAGTGGTAATAAACTTATATTGATCCATCTTTATGTACTGTCAACAAACTCCCTCAAGGCCAGGCCTTAACCCAGTATATATACGCATAGTGATTACATTCATAGGGAACTTACAGGACCTATGTTACAAGCTTTAACACTTTCATTCATAATAGGTTATATGGTCTTTTTATACACTATGATAAGGCTATTTTCTCTACTTAATAAATGAAATACTTAAGTACCTGACTGAAGATCACACATCGCATAACCAGATTGCAAACACAGGCAGTCTGAATCCACAAGGCATACACTCATCATGATGTGCCCGAATTCCATCTCTACACATCTGCGTCCATCACTAAACAGGAAATTATTTGAGATCAGTGAGTATGTGTTTTGCACTCAGAGTATGGCATAGGGCCTGTCGTGTACTACATGCTTATAAAGCATGTGTGTTGAATAAATGAACAAATCTACTTTTTTAACTTTTATTTTTTCTTTTTGCGACAGAGTCTCGCTCTATCACCCAGGCTGATGTGCAAGGGGTGCAGGGTTCAACAATTCTCATGCCTGAGCCTCCCCAGTAGCTGGGATTACAGGCATGTGCCAACACGTTCAACTAATTTATGTATTAATATATCTTTGTAGAGACAGGCTGATCTCAAACTCCTGAGCTCAAGAGATCTGCCCACCTTGTCCTCCCAAAGTGCTGGGATTACAGGCATGAGCTACTGCACTTGGCCAAATAAGCAAATTTTTTTTTTTTAAGTGAAATACTTACTTGGCAGAGACCACCTACTGTTATGCAATCATTCTATGGTCTTTAAAATCTGAGACTAATTTCCAGTATCAAACTTCATATTTTTAGATTTTTATATATTGTCATGTGAGAATTTTACGGTGGTCAAGTTCAAATGGCCCAAATATCTAGTCACCCTAATAATATTTTCAGTATTTTTCAAAAGCTTAGAGATTTTTATCATTTACTAATGACACTCCACTGCTCACTAAAAGCTACACTGACTAGCACAAACATCCTGCTTATTTGCTTAGAGTGAAGGTGCTGGTTGGCACATTTTGATGAGAAATTCTGATCTGCAGGCATATGTAGATTTGGATATTAAAAAAAAATGAAATAAGACATTTTAAAAGTATCAGGTTTACAGAGAAAAAGTTTACTAAAACACGTCCTAAGGAAAAAGACTTTGAAACCAGTTACCTAGCAAACTGTAAAAGCTAAATGCCCCAAATTGTAATAATAGCCAGTTGCACCAAAATTCAATCTGTTGTTCACATTTTTTCAAGATAAAAACGTTACTATGTATTGCCAAGTTTGAAATTTAATGCTCTATCTCATTCCTTTAAGCCAGATCTTTACCAAGGAATTTCTACTTCAAAAGAAAGTGACACAATACCCATAATTAATATAAAAATAAGCAATTGCCTATTTTCAGGAGAGTACATTAAGTCATTAGTATAAATGGTGTTTTGCCCTGCACTCTCTTTACATGATTCCATCTCTTTCCATCTGGGAGCAAACTTAACAAGCAATTTAAAAATAATTGGTGAATTAAATTCTCATTGGTGGCATCATTTTCCTTTTTTGCTTATGTCTTCAGCAGACTTATTCTAGCAGTACCATTAATATAGCTGCGTTAAAAAAAAATTCTGTGCAAATGGCATATTATAAATTAAATGGTAACATATTGTGTTGCTTGGGATCACAGTCAAGTCTAGAGGCAAAATAGAAATAACAGATGCAATACAAATGTAGAGTTATTATGTGTGTCATACTGGAATCTAGTCTCACAAAATCAGCACAATATGCTCTACCTGAGGATAAGCTAGGGAAAAGAAAAAAAAAGAAAGAAAGAAAGAAGGAAGGTTGTGCCGGCAACATAAACGGAGAGACAGAAACATTTTAATCTTAATATGGTAATACATTTTGAAAAGAAATGGTACACATATTTTTTATTTAAAATTTCAGACAAAGAGAAATGCCTTCTATATTAATATCATTCTCGAAAATGTTTTCTGGATCACAAAATTTCTGACATTAGTGAATTTACTAGTTTGAATGGGCCTAATTAAATTCTTCCATAAAACTATTTACAGAGGTACCTCCTGATTTTATTAGTCCTTTAGTGATGCTGCATGTCTGGTTTGGAGAGTAACCTCCAGCAAATGAATAATATTTATGCTTAAAACTTAAATGTGTGTGTTTAAGATATTGAATATGTAATTTAATGTAATATCTCTAATACTACGTTTTACTAATTATCTAATTTATGTGTGATACATTGTATCATCATATAGCTGCCTGGGTGTGTTTTGAATTGTAATCCAAAAGGAATTATCTCAATTATAATAACTTTTTTCTTTACATTAAAAAGCAAAAGATCCCTTTTCCTCATAGAAAAAAAATAAGAATGTAAAAAAAAATCAAAACTATGTTTTTTGGTGAAATTACAGGCTCCATTTATTTGCCTTCCCATTATTTATGCTTTTTTCCATGTGACTTTGCAGTTCCTTCTCCAAAAATTCCCCCTGCTTATCTCTTTCTGAACAAACAGACCTTACTTCTCACTGAAAAAACTGAGGGATTTGAGAAAATAATACTGTTAAATTATATAAACATATAGTAAGCATTTTCTTACAACTGTGAGTGTAAATGATGTCACATTACACTTACTATCTACAATTCACTACCTTACTTCACCACCTCACCTACCACAACTCTCAGAATAAGTACCCGTCTCCAGAAAAAACGAGTCTGTTTTTAGTGATTTGATTTAGGTGAATGTTAAATTATTTGTCTCAAAACATAATTATGATTCACTAGAGTTGAAAATAATAATTACTCTTGTAATGAGCTCTACGAGCAAGATGAACAAGTCTACATACCATTTGTAAAGTACAGTAGTTTTGCTAGCTAGTTGATAGAATCATGATCAAGTAACATGATGCCATCTTGGCCAGCCATCAGCAAACTATAATAGCTGATACTGATAATTACGAATAACAGCAAATTTGAAAATAATTACATAGTTAAATACTTATTCGTGGTAATTAGCTGCTTTTAGAATCTATGTTAATGGGTCAAGTAAGAAGAAGTAATTGGATCACTAGGAGACACTTAGTAGTTAAGAGACTTGGGAATGAGGTTGGGATATTTGAAAAGTAAAAAAGGGAAAGATTAACTGAAATGCTTTTAAGGAGATTTAGATCTCCAAAATTCTTCTTTAACTCACAGTCAATTGACTTCAGATTTGCCTATGCCCATATATCACCCCTCACACATTGAGATTAGAAGCAAGCACATATGGCAGTGGCGAGGTAGTGAATAGAATAAAGCAGCCATTTGTAGCCCAGAATCAGAAATTTAGGAAGTGATCCAGAGAATAGAGCTTGAATACTGACTACAGGGAGACTATAAAAGGAATAAAATATGAATTTCTAGGCAGGTGCCAGAATCTAAACAATGATAGGCAGGTACATATCTACCAGCTACCATAATGGCAGAGATTCAAGGTAGAGAGTGAGGCAGACTAATAAAAGATAACAATAGCCAAACAGCATAGAAACAATGTAATGATCACAAATGATTCTGTTTCTTCCATCCTTCTTCTAGAATTCTATATGTGACAGAAAGTCTAAAATGAAACAAAATAATATGGAAATTATAATTAAAATTATTCTTGACTGAATTACAGTCAACATGAACATAGGGATATGGACAACAGCAACATTAGAGGGGTTGTATTTGCAGGGTCTTTCTGGAGTCAAGTGAATTTGGAATTACAATATGGTATGTGTTTAATGCTTAGCAATTATGTTATGAGCAAACAACAAGTTATATTGGTGTGGGATTTTGAGCAAAATTGCTTTGTTTGCATTTTTAAATTTTATTTTGTGAAGGGAGAGGACTGAATTTTAAATCTCAGTTGAGACTTTCCATTTGCAGAAATTGTGGATTGTCATTTTAGGAATCTTCCATTAGATAATGTCAGCTCCTAATATTTTTCATTCTTTTGTAACTTCTTTTTTTATTAAATTGAGATTCTCAATGAGGTCATACTGCTATGGAGAATAAATAGATCTGCAAGAAAATTGTGATGTCTTTACCAAAAGAAGGTGATAGGATTGCAGGTGATACAAACAAATGAAATAAAAGAAACAGAAAACCTAAAGAAATCAATCCTATACTTTGTCCTCTCCATTTTTTTTTCTCCTTTATTTCTCACACTTTTTCTTTGGAAAGTTACCCTTTTAGTTCCAAAAATGTAGAGAAGGGTATATTCATTATTTTAGTTTTTGTTTTATTTCAGTTGCTTTAAAAATATTTTTCTATTTGATCCTAGCATTCACCCTATCAAAAATATATTATCAATGTTTTGACAAATAAGGGTGATGATGTTCAAATTTCAGTGACACACTTAGTAATTAACAGAGCCTGTACCCAAACTTGAGTTTGACACATTTTTAATACTTATGCTATTTCTTACATGCTATGTTAGGTTATAGAGGATTTTTCCCACTGTCCAAAACCTATTTTTATGTCCTTCATAATCTTCCAAAATGTTTTTGCCACTTTAAGGAGGAAAAATTGTCTGTATAATCCAAAACAGCAATTTTGCTGTTGCAATGGAACCCAACAAGTGATGCCAGCCCATTGAATTGAACAGACAGTGATGATTCTTTGTAAAGAGAAAAAATATACATACACCTCTATAATGTGAACAGAGCATGATAAGTATCATTTTTGCAATTTGGCTGCTTGACATCCTGTGTGGAGAAGTGCTGAATATCCTTTTTTTGAGCATAAAACAAGGAGATGGCTTTTTTTCCCCCCTCACGCACTCAAGGGACTCACTCAAACACCTAATAGTGCTGTTCAACCTTTGATACATTCATAATGGAATTCCCCAGTAACAGTGTTTTCACTTGCCTGAGTAGAGGCTCCAGCTGCAGCCTCTTCAAATACTTAAAAGAAAATACTATTCACATTAGTTGTAAGAATCTTCAAAAGAATGCTAGAATACCTCAAATAGAAAATTCACAAGCAGTAGCAGACAGGAAGGCACAGAGCATATCAGTGAATAGTAGCTATAAATCAGATACAAGCCACATTAATGAATTGAGATAAGAAGTGTGAAATAAAATCGATCCCAGCTTATCAGAGAAGGAGGAGAGGGTTATTTTTAATCTTGGGATGAATTTAAAATCAATAAAAAGTATAACAGACTCATAACCAGAAATCAATGACAATGCAAGGAGTTGGGAAAAAATTAAAAACAAAGGAAAAAAGTATACCAATTTACTTCAACAGTTACAAGAAGCCTTATTTGATAGTGTTAACTATATTCATAATGAACATGTGTATAGAGCCTTTTAAAACATCCCATCAAGCACTGAACAGTTGAATGTGACCACTCAAATAAAATTTGGTGAACATAAAGAAGAATCCCCATAAATAATAATCTTTCAGGTCAAATATCTTAGATATAAAAGTTAAGGCTATAGGGAGAGTAAGAACTCGTTGTGTGAAGACACTCATAATTAACAGTAGCAACTATATAAGGCTGAAACGGGCAGGGATTATGAAATTCCACAATTGGAGAACACTTATTTTCTTTTTTTCCCTCTCATAAATTTTGTTCAGAATACCAATTTTGGGAATCAAGCAGAAGCATTCCTTGCCAATAGTGCTCATACGATGTCAAAAGTTTTGATCAATAACAATATTTTCCGACTTTCTATATACCAGAAACTTTCTACCCTAGAAAATCAAAGGACCCCATTAACTGAAAATGTGTTTCTAGAAAAGTATTCCAAAATACGTCATACGGGGATCTAGCTCCTTAGCCAAGCAATTGAGCCTCTTTTCCTTTTGTAAGCAGCATATCAAAGTAAGGCCAAAGTTGAATACTAAGAAAGGAATGGAGTTACTTATATTTAATATTTAGGACACAAAATAAGAGCAAAGTATAATTGCATAGCGCTTGCTATATTTCAAATTTGTCTCCTTCTGGAAGGAACTTCATCTCTGCTCCCTGAAAGCCGAAAACAACAGGCTACTATTTTTGTTTTTCATGAAGCTAGAAATTAGCCAGTTGCTAGACTTCAACTGTGATATACTCATGAGAAGAGACAAGCTGGAGAATTTCAGCCTAGACTAAACAGGACAGATGGAGTTGCTTTTTACCTTTATACAGATCACGAGTTTTTAGCCATTTATTTTTCAAAAGTCTAGTCTTCAGCAGGGAGCATCCATATGCATGTGTGCAATTCACGTTGAATTCTGAAATAAGACTTCTGGTTTATCCATAAATTTGACAAAATAAATTCTCGAGGCATGGCCTGGCAACAAAGAGCTTGAATAAATTCTTTAAAGCTCTTTTGTAGTGAAAGCCAACACCATGAGAGGCGTTGATCTCTAACGGTTATATGAAAAGATGTTTAAGTAACTTTTCAGAGGCATCAGTTTAAAAATCTAGTCAATGATGTAGCATTGAGGATGGAGTTTGCTGACTTTCATCTTCCATAAGTAGTCAGACTAACCAGGGTGTTAGTAATTTGAATCTAAGCAATAAAGACTGTGAAGTCACATTGATACAGTTACCATAAATGGGAATCAGTGAGTCCCACCAGCATCACAGAGAACAATTCAGTCAGTAGCTTGGGCAGGGCCCTGCTGGTCATTAACAACTCCATTAAGCTAAGACAGAAACTGGAAACATTGCCCAGAGAGGTAATCGGAAACAGTATGTTCCCAAGAGTTTCCTTAAAAGGTGCTCATTTTTATCCTGGTAAGATTTAGAACTAAGTATATAGATATTTAAGAGAATCATATTAGAGTCTGGATATTTGAAATCTATCAATATTTGCTATTTTATATTCTTAAAATAACTAAGATAAATTGGCTTTTTGAATCACACTTGTACTTATGATGAATAATTAAGTAATTTATATACAGTTATATTAAACTTATATCTATTAAATTCATATAGAAGAGGCTACTAGTTACTCCCAAATGTTCATTTTTCCTTCCTTCCTTCCTTCCTTCCTTCCTTCTTTCCTTCCTTCCTTTCTTTTCTTACTTTCTTTTTTAAAATACTGCTCCTTCCTGCACACTGATTTTTTTTCATTTTTTGTTAGCAGTAAAAATCTTGATTTTTTTTGTAAGTCTAAAAGACTGTAAAACCTTCCATTCTCTGCTCAGTTATTTGTGATGTTAGGACTAAGTTCTAACTACTTAGATGTATTTATAGTGTTATTTAAAACTTCCAGAAAGCATCTTTGGGGGAACAGGGGCTTGCCCTTTTTCTTCTTCTCTCCATTCTCTTTCTTGGGACTCTACTTGGGACTCCATTTTAAGCAGTCATTATAGACTATGAGATTAAGTATTAGACCTTGGCAATGGAAGAATGTTGAGCTGAGAGGGGATGAGTTAATGAGGTATTCAGAGAGCTGCAATACTAGTTGTTGGCTTCATATATCGAGACTTCTTTTATAAAATGCAAACTTCCATTCATACTTGTCATTATTATATATTTGGGAGGTTCTCTATTTCATGAAGCTAAGCCATATACTAAATAGTTTGTATTTAGAAGGTCAGAGTCTTTCAAAAGTATATATGCACAATGGAATACTATTCAGCCATAAAAAGGAAAGAAATGATTTCTTTGCAGCAACATGGAAGGAACTACAGACCATAATCTTAAGTGAAACAACTAAAACACAGAAAGTCAAATATCACATGTTTTCACTTAAAAATGGGAGCTAAATAATGTGTACACATGGACACAAAGTGTGTAATAATAGAAGATGGAGACTCAGAAGGGTGAAGAGTGGGAGGGGGATGCACGATGGGAAATTAATTAATGTATACAAGTGGGTGTTACTCTGGTGATGGATACACTTAAAGCCCTGACTTCACAACTACACAATGTGTTCATGTAGCAAAATTACATTGGTGTCACATACATTTATACAAATAAAAATAAATCACTACAATTACAACTTTTCCCTTATTAGCTTTATGAAGTTTATGTAAGTGCTCATGAGTTGTGTCTTTCAGTCAAAACAACTACAAAGGAAATTATCTATCTAGATTTATATAACTGATATAAAATATCTCTATAGATCTATCTGTCCATCAATATCTACCTATCAATTACTTTTAAAGGTTATTAGCTATACAGCTTTGTAAAAGGATCCACACATTAATCAAGTCCCTTTCTCCTCTTAAAGTCATAGTCAAAAGTTGCTAGAAGTTACTATACATATAAATAAATAACATGGTTTTGTAGGCTAAACCCAGATAGTAAAGGAACTAAACTAATATTTTAATGTCCTAGCCTTTTATTTTAAAAAAATAAAAATAAAATAATGCATATATACACAAAACTATTTTCTTATGGAAAATGCTGATAGGCATTTTTTCTAAAATAAACAAAGGTCATCTGATCAAAGTGAATCTTTTGACAAATTAGACTAGTTTGATAACCTGGGTTTTAAAGAAACTGTATTCTTTTTCCTTGATTTTAGAAGAGAACAGCAAAATATAATTATAAACTGTATTTTATTTTAAAATATAACATGCATTTTTCTCACTAAAAGACTATGAAATTCCTAAACTTTTCATACTGTTTTACTAATGAATTAAGCTAACATTACTACCACATATAAGTAAAATAAATTTAAAATTATGTTTTTAATCAAATTAAATTATAATTTTAAGAAACATTTTTATAGTAATGGAATATAGTTTTGAACTTATATTAAACCCAAATTAATTGGATACTTGGATTATTTTTAACTAAAGTAGAATATTAAAATATTGGTTATCAGCATAATTTTGATATAAATTCCTTTGATTCTTATTTTTACATGATATAGAATAGCTCTAACTTTAGGCCATGTTTGAAGATGTCTTAACGTTTGCCTTTCTAAGGTGTGGTAAAAATAATGTGTATGGCTGTCAGATATCATATTATATGCATTCATTAGCATAGCTGTAGTGTTAGACAAATCTAAACTCCACTTCATTCCATGATGTAGAAGTTAAATACTAAAAATTATGTTAATATGGGTAATTTAAAATATACTAGAATCAGTCCTGGCAGATAAGAATTGTGTATGAAAAGAAAGATGATGCACTTTTGTTTATTAAGGGAAAATGAGAGTAGTTTTATGCTAAAGTGAAGTATCAGGTATTTTCAGATGTGAAATAGAAGAGTAAATGATAAAACCTAAGTAAATACAGAAAGTCATAGTTTTTGGAAATGAGAATTTAATTATCTTAGATTATAATATCTAAAAATAATGAATCTGGAAAAAAGTAGTAGAATGTTAAAAATTTCCCAAGATTAGGTTAGTTTTCATGGTTGGTCAGTTAATATTGAAAGCATTAAAGAAGCTTGTGAATCTTTCACTGCCAAATATTAACAGTGCAAAATTAGACTTTTTCTATTGAAATAATAAATTAATCTTGAATTACTTAGTCTGATTTTAACAATCTATAATAATTATTTACTTTCCATGTAACCTTCTCACATGAATGGCTCACCAGAATAGTTTCTTATGTGTTGTGCTGAATTTATTATGCCCTGGATCAATCACTTCTGAAGGAGCTAAGATACCATTAAATTGTGTTAATACTTTCTGTTTATTTAAAATATTGTATTTTCTCTTGATTAACTTGTATTCAAGCCACAACCTTTTATTGTTCTCAGATACTGATATTAATATTCTAATCAAGTGAATACATCCCTCTGATAACTCTTGACATTTTCTTCTCAAAATTAATTCCTAAATCTAGAAAAATACAATTTAGTGTGCTTTTTATACCTAATACTATCTTTGTGATATCTCAGATGATCACAGAAAAATCACATGTTTGTCTTTTCCTCTATAAAAAAGAGTAATGCTGAAAATAATTATACTTGTTGGATATGCTCTTCATGTCTTACATAGCTCAACACTATGATAAAAGCTACAAGAGGAGTTGTTAAACAAAAGCCTTCTCTAAGATAGTTTTGTTCAGGAAAAACATATATTTATAATTATCTGGAGTGTAAAGTCTCTGAAATACATACATCTTACACACATACAGGCATACATTAGAGAGTAGAGAGAGATGTACATATATATTTTCTGGAGACTGTACATTCAGGAGATTTATAAATATAAATTTATATTTATAAATATTTATAAATATCCTTATACATATTTTTAACCTCAGAACATAATTACTAAATAACCTTATGACTAAATATATATTATACCCTAATAGATCTTACTAGTCTTTATTATTACGTGTTGGTCCTCTAATAAATTTGTCCTCTTACTAGTCTTTATTATTACGTGTTGGTCCTCTAATAAATTTGCTGTGGTTAGGAAGAGAAATTTAACTTATTCCTTTGATATTGCTAGGGAAGAAATAAGGAAAGCAGTGGGGACTATTTCCTGTAGCTGGAACCCCTTATATCATTTTTATTTTTCATTTTTAAGAGCAATACAGAGAAGATTCATCAATCTATTTTGGGGTAGTAATTGCTTTTTGCTATTTTAAGCTCATCTGTAAAAATCAAAGTGAAACTGACTAGGTTTTATGATATTTTCTAAAAAGTCAAAATTCTGGTGTTTGCTATTCCTTTTAGGAATATATGGTAAATGTTTCCCTATGTGCTCATTACCAATTCATCTGCATAATGAAGAGTTAAAATCTTATTGAGAAATGCCTTGTAATCAATTGAGAATCTAATTTTACCTGTTTGGAAAGGTTACTTACAAAAGCACCCACGATGATCCAAACTTATATTACACATCATCCGATTATCAAATTTAAAGTAATATGTCATTTGTTATTCATATTTAGTGTTACAACTCCTTAAGAACAACTCAATCTATTTTCCTGTAAGAGCAGGACAGCTGCAATAACAGCAAAATTGTATACCTTAAGTGTAGCGTAAGAATTCAGGGTGAAACACATTCCAAGTAGTAGCTTAAAATGTCAGTATCATACATGGCTCCCTGAATAAAAGGCAAGGTGTGTCAACCTGAACAGACATTCACCTCTTTGCACTAAAGTGAGAGATACAAAGACCTCTTCTACTCCCAGTAGAGAGATGTGCTGAGACATTCAAGAGTCAAAGACACTCAGCTGTCTGAGGTAAATACTGTGAGTCTTCAGGTCTCTGTAAATTGTCTTACAGCTGTAAAGGATTCAAAGTAAAATTTACAGAATGATCATAAATAAATAAAATGTGGTGGATTATAGTAGTTATTGTCTTTAGCTGTCCATAATTTATTATGTTTCTACTTCTTGTAACTGTACAGTAGTTCTCCTTTATCCAAATGCTTTCTTTCTATGGCTTCAGTTGCCTGCACTCAACTGTGTTCCAAAATTATTAAATGGATAATTCTAGAAATACATAAGTCATAAGTTTCAAATTGTGTGCCATTCTGAGTAGCATGATAAAATCTGTTATACCTCTCTATTCTTTCTTTATCACAAGAAGAAAGGTGAGTGCAGTACTATAAGGTATTTTGAGAGCAGACTACATTCACATAACTTTTATTACAGTGTATTGTTATAACTGTTCAATTTTATTATTAGGGTTGTTAATCTCTTACTGTCTTCAATTTATAAATTAAACTTTATCACAGTTTATTAGTCTGTTTTCATGCTGCTGATAAAGACATACCTGAGACTGGGCAATTCACAAAAGACAGAAGTTTAATGGACTTACAGTTCCATATGGCTGGAGAGCCCTCACAATAATGGTGGAAGACAAGGAGGAGCAAGTCACGTCTTACATAGATGGCAGCAGGTAAAGGGAGAGAATTTGTGCAGGGAACTCCTATTTATAAAACCATCACATTTTGTGAGACTTATTCTCTGTCACTAGAACAGCAACAGAAAGATTTGCCCTCATGATTCAATTACCTCCCACTGGGTCCCTCCCTCAACACATGGGAATTCAAGATGAGATTTGAGTGGAACACAGTCAACCATATCAAAGAGTTATATAAGTATAGGAAAAATCTAGTATAAATAGGTTCAGTATTATTCATGGTTTTAGGCACTGGGGGTCTTGGAATGTATTGTGCGTGGATAAAAGGGGACTACTATATTTTCATTTCTCTGGGGGTGGGGGAAAACAAAACTCATAGAGTGGATAGATTATGGTGCCTCCTAAACCTACCCAACCAAGTGAAACCAGCAGTTTACATCAGAGTACCTTATTTTCATTGAACACAGATATTGGCATATTGTGTCTTGTCACTCCTGCATAGAATTTTCTAATTTATAAGAGATACATACATCTATTTTGCTCTTTGATTGTGAACTTTAAAGTGTATGTTTGGAGAGAACCACTCTAAAGAGAAAACATCTAGAGTGGGAGATGACAATCTTAAACTTCACCCAAATCCAGTGATCCTGAAAAAAGAAAAATGAAGGTTAAGAAACTCCCCCACCCTTTTCTATTCCAGGGAATGGCTTACTGCAAAGAATCACTCTTTCCCATATAACTTAGATAAGACCCACAGATGTATTCCTTGTTTATCTATGAAAAGATCAGACACAGATCCTCCAAATTCACATTGTTGCCTCATAAATGATTGGCTAAACTGTTTTTTCCCCACCAATCAACTGGAGCAAAATAGTTTTTAACCAATTTTGGTTAAGTTTCTTTCTTTCTGCCACATCTCTAAACTTTGACCCATCTTCAGCCTGAATCAGCGTAGCAATTCTCCTGAGATTAGGCAGACCTCAGAGTAAAACTTTCTCTGCTCCATGATGCAGTCAATCATGCCACCCTTCCATGCCACATATAACCTTACCTACTCCTCCCTAGAAAAGACATACCCTTTTTGTCTAATCCATAATTACATGAGATAATATTGACATGTTTTACATGGAACTTGATCCATCATAAGTACTGAATAAACATTATTTGCCACCACCATTTACATTCTAAGTTTAAGAGTAGCATTCAGAAACAAGAGCGTATATAATTTCCTTGAGAAGAATGCCCTTGATAATCTCTGATCCTTCCATAGAGATAATAAAAGTTAGAGAAAGGACAAATGGGGAGCTTTTCTTTTTTATTCATCTCATATTCAAAATTTGTAATCACCTTTGGTTTCTCTCTTATTAACCACCTCTAACATACCTTCTCCCATCCATTCAATATTTATTTGATCTATTTCAGGTTTGTGTTCAAAACTTTTCTTTAATTCTCCACTGTTTCAGTTTAATCTCACATTGAACTGTCTCTCATCTGGATTTCACAATAGTCTCCTGTTTGGTCCTTTTCAAGTCAGATTTTGCTTTCACAGACTCCACTGAATGTGCTCTCTTCTTAATAAAAAATCTGCAAGTATTCCTCTATTACCTTAAAATCATTTCAGAAATCTTAAGAATAGGACTCTGTTTCAGATAAGGGTAAAATTCTGGACTTCAAGTAAAACATGAAAACTAGATAAATTTCAGGTTATTGTTTCTCACAAGGGAAATATGACATAAGGATTGTGCTTTACGTTTGGAAAGATGTTTGCCTCAGGATGTTTTTACCCAAAACTGTGACTATAGATATGTTACCTGCCTACTCAATATGCATTCTTCTTTTCTTCTTCACTAGTATTACTTCAATTTGGTCAGGGGCTGGCAATTTTTTTCAACTTAAAATTTCATTTCCTAGATTTACATTTCCATGAAACTAAGAGCTTCCATGTGGAAACTTCCAGTTTCTTGGAGAGGAAGTCCTCTGGAGAGATTTTTGTTTTCTTTACATAAAGACACCACTCATTCCTTCTTGCTGCTTCCGCCTTCCTCTTAATGCCTGAAATTAAGGTTTGGGGTTTTGAGATATAGGAATTATTTTGCAACCATGAAACAAGTCACACATCGAAGATGGCACAGTTGAAAGAGAGAAGCTGATACTAGGACATTTGTGATAACAGTGGGCCACTGCATCACCCAGAGCTGCCCACTCCAGATTTCATTCAATTATACAAAACAAACCTTTATTTGATAAAGCTACCATCTCTGGAGGTTTTCTTTTCATGCATTTTATCTGAATACCAATTGTGATGGGATACCCAAATCGTTTTCAGCTTTTCTCTAACATTTCTACTAAGCTCAACTCTGAACACTGTGATGATAGAAATTTAAAACTTGAGAGAGGTTATCTCGGCCTCTCAATACTTCTCTTATTTTAAAATTTTTAATAGAAAAATTTCAAACATATATTTAAAAATAGTAAATACTATGAAATGCACTCACTTATCCATTACCCAAACTCAAGATTACCAGCTTACCACCACTCATGTTGTATCCATAACTTTACCCATTCTGTATTATTGTACTTAGAGAGTATGCCTAAACACATTATCACATTATCAAGGAATACTTATTAACCCACGCCCCACTGCAGTGCACTCTGCTACAGTCCCCTGGCACTGGACCACAGTGCTTTTGCTGGCAGCACTTGTGGGAGTGTTATTGCCAATGAACTTGGAATATCTTGGCCTTTCCAGCCAGCAGTCAATTGACCTCAGTGGGCCAGAGAACAAAGTCACATCCTGGTCCAAGCTGTCCAGGGTTAAAGCAGGAAGCCCAGGAGTGCTGAGCTGAGCTTTAGTGCCCTGAAAGCATAAAGAAAGAAAGCCAATTGACTAAACCCAGTTTGTACCACACACACACACACACACACACACACACACACACACACACAAATCCTCAAGGGCACCAAAGAATATAAAAGCACAAATCCCCATCCAAAGGAAAGAAATTTCAAAGATTAAGAGAACATTAGCCCCCACAGCTGAGAAAGAACCAGCAAAAGAATTCTGGTGACTGTAAAACCCAGAGTGTCTTTTTACTTCTAAATGACTGCACTAACTCCCCGGCAAAGGTTCTCAAGCACTAACTCCCCGGCAAAGGCAGCTCTGGGTGATGCATATTGAAATGGCTAAAATGACAGACATATAATTCAGAATCTCGATGACATGTAACCTCAGCAAGATACAGGAGGAGGTTGAAACCAAATCCAAAGAAAGCAGCAAAACAATCCAATATTTGAAAGACGGTATAGCTATTTTAAGACAGAACCAAACTGAACCTCTGGAAATAAAAAGCTCACAACAGCAATTTCAGAATCTAATTGGAAACAATAATAAAGCATTAACAATAGAATGGACCAAGCTGAGGAAAGAACCTCCAGGGCTTGAAGACTGTACCTTCTAATTAATGCAGGCTGAAAAAATAAAGAAAAATAATTAAGAAAATGAACAAAACCTTTGATAAATATGAGATTATGTAAAGAGACCAAGTCTCTGACTCACTGGCATTCCTGAAAGAGATGGAGGGAGAGCAAAACATTTGGAAAATATATTTGAGAATCTTGTCCACGAAAATTTCTCCAACCTTGCTAGAGGGGTTGACATGAAAATTTAGGAAACTCAGAGAACCCCTGAGAGAGAATATATAAGATGACTATCCCCAAGATATATAGCCATCAGATTCTTCTAGGTTAATATGAAAGAAAAAAATATTAAAGGAAGCTAGACAGAGGAGATGGCCACATAAAAAGGGAACCCAATCAGGCTAACAGCAGACCTTTCAGCAGAAACTTTACAGGTGAGAAGAAACTGGGGTCCTACATATAGCATCCTTAAAGAAAAGAAAGTCCATCTAAAAATTTCACATCCAGCCAAACTAAGCTTCATAAGTGAAGGACAAATAAAATCTTTTCAGATAAGCAAATGCTAAGGGAAACTGTAACCACCAGACCTGCCTTACAAAAGATCCATCAGGGAGTGGCAAACATGTAAATAAAAGAATACCTGCTAATACAAGAATGCACATAAGTACACACTGCACTGACACTACAAAGAAACTATATAATTCACTCTACATTAATAAACAGCTAACAACACTGCGATGACATAAAATCCTCACATATCAATATTGACCCTGAATGTAAATGGGCTAAATACAGAATGACAATTTGGATAAAGAAGCAAGACCTAATGATATGCTATCTTCAAGAGAACCATCTAACGTGCAATGAAACCCATAGGCTCTAAGTAAAGGAATGAAGAAATAATTATCAAGGAAATGGAAAACAAAAGAAGCAAAGGGTACTATTCTTATTTCAGACAGAACAGTCTTTAAATCAACAATTATTTTTAAAAAAGACAAAGAAGGACATTATGTAATGATAAAAGATTCAATTCAGCAAGAAGACTTAACTATCTGTAATAGTCTGTTCTTGCACTGCTACAAAGAAATACCTGAAACTGGGTAATTTATAAAGAAAAGAGGTTTAATTGGCTCACGGTTTCACAGGCTATAGAGGAAGCATGGCTGGGAGGACCCAGGAAACTTTCAATCATGATGGAAAGGGAAGCAGGCACACCCTCACATGGCCAGAGGAGGAGTGAGAGTGAAGGGGTAGGTACTACACACTTTTAAACAACCAGATCTCATGAGAACTTACTGCCTGTCACTAGAAAAGCAAGGGAGAAATACGCTCCCATGATCCAATCACCTTCCACCAGGTCCCTCCTCCAATATTGGAGATTATAATTCAACATGAAATTTGGGTGGGGACAAGAATCCAAACCATATCACTATCCTAAGTATGTAAGCACCCAACAATGGAGCATCTAGATTAATAAAAGAAGTACCTAGAAACCTCTGAAGAGATTTAGATAAACATATAATGATAGTGGGAGACTTCAATACTCCAATGACAGTATTAGACAGATCATCGAAGTAGAAAAGTAGCAAAGATATTTGTGTCCTAGAGTTAACACTTGACCAAATGCACCTAACAGACATCTACAGAACACTCCACACAACAACAACAATGGAATATGCATCCTTCTCATCTGCACACAGAATATACTCTAATATCAACCACATGCTCAGCTATAAAGCAATTCTGAAGAAATTCAAAAAAAGCAGAATCATACCAACTGCCCTCTCGGACAATAGTGCAACAAAAATAGAAATCAATACCAAGAACATCTCCTAAAACCATAAAACTACATGGAAATTAAACAACTTGCTCCTGAATGACCTTTGAATAAGCAATAACATTTAGGCAGAAATTTAAAAAAATTGAAACTAAGGAAAACAAAGATACAATATGCCAGAATCTCTGGGACACAGCTAAAGCCTTGTAAAGAGGAAGGTTCATAGCACTAAATGCATAAATCAAGAAGTTAGAAAGATCTCAAATTAACCTAACATCACACCAAGAGGAAGTAGGAAAAAAAGATCAAATCAACCTGAAAGCTAGCAGATGTAAAGAAATAACCAAATTAGAGCTGAGCAGAATGAAACCAATATGAAAATTCATACAAAAGAAAAGCTATGGAAAGCAGTTTGGTGATTTCTCAAAGAACTTAGAACTAACATTTGACCCAGAAATCCCATCACTGGGTATATACACAAAGGAACATAAATCTTTCTACCAAAAAGACACATGCACACATATGTTCATTGCATCAGTATTCACTATAGCAAAGAAATGGAATCAGCCCAGATGCCCAACACCAGTGGACTGGATAAAGAAAAGATGATACATATACACCATGGAATACCATGCAGCCATTAAAGAAAAACAAAATTATTTGCAACAACATTAATGCAGTTGGAGGTCATTACATTAAGCAAATGACCACAGAAACAGAAAATCAAATACCACATGTTTTCATTTATAAGTGGGAGCTAAACATTGAGTATACAAGGAAACAAAGATGGGAACAATAAAAACCAGGGCCTACTTGAAGGGGGAGGGAGGAGGGCAAAGGTCAAATAACTACCTATTGGGTATTGCCCTCACTACATTGGTGACATGGTTATTTGTTCACCAAATGACTGTGACATGCAATTTACCCATGTAATAAACCTGTACATGTATCCTATGAACCTAAAAGTTGAGAATAGAAAAAAACAAAAACATATTAACCCCCAAATGATTTATTGTCACTTAGGAGAGGACAGCGGTCTAGGATATGATGACTCACCAAAGGGTCCATAGCCATGCCCGGTGGTTCACACTTGTAATCCCAGCACTTTGGGAGGCTGAGGTGAGCAGATCACTTGAGGTCAGGAGTTCAACATCAGCCTGGCCAATATGGTAAAACCCTGTCTCTACCAACAATACAAAAATTATCTGGGAGTGGTGATGCATGCCTGTAATTCCAGCTGCTCAGGAAGATGAGGCAAAAGAATCGCTTGAACCCAGGCGACAAAGGTTGCTCAGATCGCACCACTGCACTCCAGCCTGGGCAACAGAAATGAGACTCCATCTCACTTGGAACCAACTCAAATGCCCGTCAATGATAGACTGGATAAAGAAAATGTGGCACATATATACCATGGAATACTATGCAGCCATAAAAAAAGATGAGTTTATGTCCTTTGCAGGGACATGGATGAAGCTGGAAACCATCATTCTCAGGAAACTAACACAGGAACAGAAAACCAAACACCGCATATTCTCACTCATAAGTGGTAGTTGAACAATGAGAATACATGGACACAGGGAGGGGAACATCACACACTGGGGCCTGTCGCGGGATGGGAGGCAAAGGCAGGGATAGCATTAGGAGAAATACCTAGCGTAGATGAGTTGATGGTATAGCAAGCCACCATGGCACATGTATACCTATGTAACAAACTTGCACTTTCTGTACATGTATCCCAGAAATTAAAGTATAATTTAAAAAACAAGGTTCCACAAGATACAAGCAAGGGTGATCATAATGGAACACTTGCACATTGGATATCCAAAGGTACAGGAACTAAAAAGACTTGAGAATATTGGGAAATAAAAAAGATACAATATTCAGAACAAATTAAATTATCTCTCTAATTTGGCATAAGCACTCTGCAAAACAAGGGTGTTGTGTTAACAATTCACAGTTTGTACAATAAATACCACATTATTCCATCTAAAGTGATAATTGATTTCCACAGTGTTAAACCAACAACTTTAAAAATAATTTCATAGTCCAGTCTGATGCCAGAATCCTTATACTTCTTTCCACTTCTTGACTGGTGTATATTTTATAAATACACCCAATGACAAACGACAGCAAAGATCACTATGTTTTACATTCTCCCTTCTACTCTTCTACATTTCCATTTTTAACTTATTTTTTAATATGAAGTTCTTAAACTCCTTATTTAAAGATGTCCAATGCTATGAAAATTTGATGTGTATGTTTCTCCACGATTATACATATACAAGTGTATACTTATATATGATTTGTTTTATTTGATTTTTAAATAATATCATTCTATACATATTAGTCTATGGCTTGGTTTTTAATATGTTATGATAATTCCCAAAGGTAAGAAAATACTTATATTCTCCAATTTTTGCATGCATGCATATCCATATGTAGTTATACATGAATCATAGCATATAATGCATGCTAGATTGCTCTTCTTAATATACTATTTTAGCTGGGTTTTTTTTTTCCTTCTTCTTTTCTCCTGTTTTTCCTTTTCCTCCTCCTTCTTCTCCTCCTTCCTCTTTTCCTCCTCTGTCTTTTATCTTCTTTGATCAGACCACTCCTTCTTCTGGCTAACAAGTGTGGAATGATTCAAACAATGGGTCAAGCAGATATGTTGCCTAGAGCAAGATAACATTCCCTCACTTGTAAAATGAGGATAAGCGTAGGCCTACATTTGAGGTTTTGATATTAGAATATAAAATAAATTTAAAAAAAATAAAAAATAAAATAAAAGTTGTAGGAAAAAAAAAGAATATATATTCATATACAAAAATGCTTAGCATAATGCTTGGCACATAAAGAGAATATAATCAGTGTAAGCAGTTATTAACTGCCCTTCTTATCTTTTGAGCCATTCTATTTGTATTTTTCACTTGTATCGCGGTGTTCCAGTTATAACAGCCTTTTCTCTATTCCTTAAATAGGTCAAGCTTTCTCTTGCCTTAGGGCTTTTGTATTGGTTGTTTCACCCTTAGATATTTTACTATGAACTTACTTACGCATCTTTTTCTATTTCATTTTGTCCTCTAACCTATTAGAAATATGTTCTATAAAAGTTGGAGACTGGTTTGTTTTGTTCTACACTATGTCTCTATAGCCTAATATCATGTATGACACAGAGTTTATGGTTTAACATGTACTTGTTCAATGACTGTAAAACTCCATTTGATATTTAGCATCAGAGTAACCCATAAAGATAGGTATTATTCCCTCAATTTTATAAATAAAACAAATACAACAATGAGGCTAAATGTTTTATTGATAGTTAAGATGGTGAATTGAGCTTGAATCCGGTTTCCTTTTCTGTGTGTTGTATTCTTTCCACTGTTTCCTATATGTTATACATTTTTAAAATACACATAAAATTAGCTTTATGAGATTGTAAATCTCTTCAAATCATGCATTTTACTGTCTCTATGTAACAATTATAAGCTCACAATAAGTATACAATATGCATTTGTTATTACTAATGATTCTCTCTCCTTCATGGGTTTATGCTTTTTCTAAATGTATATTTGTCTAGTACATATATGTAAAATATATAATACGTGTAAAATATCCTTTTCTAAGCTTGCTATAAAATCTTACTTGTTTATTTAGGTGCTGATAGTTAAAGTTAATTTGGCAACAGGTATACACAGGATGTCTCCGAAACCCTTGGAAGACACTGATGGTTTATAAACTTCAACTGTCAGCAGATTGAAAGCAAATCCCAGGCCAAATATATATGTGTGTGTGTGTGTGTGTGTGTGTGCGTTTATATATATGTATAAAATATTATGTCTATATACAATATACAAAATATTATATAATATATACATGTTTTAGATTTTGTATGTAAGGCATAAGACGACACAGAGAGAATATGTTTAATACAACAGAAATTCGAAATAGGAAAGTTATTGCTTGTAAAATAAGGGAGGCTATGGTAGTTGCTGTGCTGAGCAATGATGACCAAGTTAACGTAAGTGGGATATTTCAGCCATAAATATGAACAAAAGCAGAATAGATAGAATATTTTTTTAAAAAATATTGAAAGCTACTGCTTAGAGTAGACTTGTCTCACATAGCTGTACTGAGGTGAAACTAAAGCAAGAGATCTTTGGAAATTTTCTCCTGAAACAAATAAGAATTTACCTAGCAATGTACAGCATGCACCCTTTAAATCATCAGGCTGGCAAAAATCATGGTTTGTATAATACTTGACGTTGAAAGCTAACCCCTTTTTTATTTATAATTAGAGACAAATGAAGAATTATGTAGAATGTGAGGCAACAAGGGGTGTTTCGATTGTTCTTTCAACACTTAAAGACCTGGAATGTCTGGTCCCTTTTCTCCATTTCTGCTGTAATAAAGGCAGTTCAAATTCTCATCATGTAATCCCTGGACCAAAACAGGATCCCAACAACTTGTTCCCCTGATGTCTGAGGCCAATGCACAGTGTCTGGAATTTTCCTCCTAAATGTTAACTGACCGTGGTGGTCCAATGCTAAAATCTCACTTCAGGCTCCTAGTGAAGAACTGTTAGCTCTTGGCTAACATCACGTTTCTCTTGGACAGCTCACATATTCATAGTTGCCTTCTAATCTTCAAATATACATACATTCACTCAGTAAGCTTGTAAAAATGTACATCTTTGGACCTCAAATTCAAAGATTCTAATTCCATATTTCTTGGATGTGACTTGGCAATTTACTTTTAAACACATGCTCCAGCAAGTGAAATAAATGAATATATAGGCATGAAGAACTACTTAGGTGCCCTAAACACCCTGGTATTTTACAACTATTTGCCAAGAACATCTTCCCTGCCAACTTGGTCTTTTTGTCTTGGAAAATTGATATAAATTTCTCATAACCCGGTTCAGGTATTGTTCAGGTACTGATTACTTCTCCAAGCTTTCCCTTATTCCTCCTTCCCCCTACTAGATGGTTAACAGATTCCTTTTCTGTATTAATTCGGTGCCTTGCAGATACTTATTTTACTGCCTATTTTATATTTTGGTTTTATTGTCATCTTCAAAAATAAAGTGTAACCTCTTGAAGGGTTGAAAATTACTTTGGTATTAGTGGTTAGCAAACTATTTGGCACACGTTAATGAAGAATAAATAATTGCTGAATTTAGCATTTCTCACACTGACCCTAAGAGTAAGGACCAAGTGCTGGTTCTATCATTTTTGTTCATATCATTATATATAGAGATATAGATATACATATACATATATACATATATAAATTTGAACACAGGGTTCTCCTAACATACGTCTTATTAGGTACAGAGGAGAAAGAGCTTGGATGTGTGAAAAGGTAGAGTTGCCATTTTCTCTCTGTACTTCATGATTTTTGGATCAAGAATATATCTAGAATGTCACCAACAGCAAATAAACTATGCTGGGAAAATCGTTTATAATAGACAGATTTATAATGTCAATTATTAACATACTGCAGACTTTTTCAAATAGGGGAGTTCACTTGGAAATTTAAAAGACGCCAACTGGTCAGTTCTGAGATCAAAGAAATGAAGATTCCTTTACAATAAAAAGAATTACTTTGTTTTTTGTTTTTTTCTAAATCTCCACTTCTGTTATACTGACTGTACCCAAATCAAGGAGTTATAAATATTAATCTAGTAACTTCAAATTGAGAATTCATAGCCACTAAAATGGGTTGCCTTAAGAAAATTCTTTTTCTCCTTCCATTATCCAAGGTCATATGCCTCTTATCAAAGGAGCTACCCATATATTAAAAAGTTATTTTCACTTTTTCTCATGAATTTCTATGTATACACAGATCTCTGTATGTAGCCAATAACATATTTAGGGCAAAATGAAAGAAAGGAAGGCAATATTTCCCATGCTCCTAAGTTAAAAACCCCATTTGTCTGTGTGTAATATGGAAATATTTACATATTATCTGTACAGATTTTGATCATATGCCAAAACGTGTCCCCCTTCAAGTTCTATCTGCTTTGTACATCCATATACAATTCAAATAACTTTCAACAGTTTTATGTTTAATAAATTCTCAGCAAATTAACACAGGAACAGAAAACCAAATACCACATGTTCTCACTCATAAGTGGGAGTTGAACAATGAGAACACATGGACACAGGGATTGGAACATCACACATTTTGACCTGTTGGGGGTGGGAGTCTATAGAAGGATAGCATTAGGAGAAATACCTAATGTAAATGAGGGTTGTTGGGTGCAGCAAACCACCATGGCACGTGTATACCTATGTAACAAAACCGCACGTTCTGCACATGTACCCCAGAACTTAAAGTATAATAATAAAAAAACAGTAAAGACATTTTGTGTGTATATTCTTAAGACTGTATAAAATTAACTTGTGAAAGTTGATCTAAGATGCAACAAATAAAATGATCAGTGATATAGTAGCCTTCTCTTCCTGTAGAGTAGTGATATTATTTAACATGATCATTCTTTAGTGTTAACAATTACTTAAAAAGAAAATTTTGACTCTCATTTGGTATAAGTTTTCTGGAATTGGATGTTAAGTGTAATTCATATTGTTAGATATTTTTCATCTTGCATTGTCCATCACACTATCTACTGTATCAAATGCACAGTTCATGACTCAGATCAGCTCTTCTATATATCTGATATATCATAATTTATTAAACTTGAAATTTTTACATGGGAAAATATCACATCTGAGCCACTTGGAACGTTGGAGTATAGTGAGACTTCAACACGCCGATTTTTTTTCTTAATCCAAATAAAGTACACTGGAAATATGCATACTTGCTTAAAGATCATTTCTATACAGTCAGTATTTAGGTGGATAATTCAAAAGTACTCTACCTAATATAATGTGAATACTAAGGACTAAAAAATTTGATTAAATTTGGAATCTCAATTTTAGAGTTTTTGAGATGAGGGTTTTTTTGAGAAATTAAATAAAAATTAAATCATTTTCATGTTTTATAAAAATGTATGTGAGAAAGTGTTGATGTTTAGTATTTTTATAAAAATGGAACAACGTATTCTAAAATGTAAAGAATGCTTGTCCTAATATCTAGTAAGTAATCCTTATCATAGAGCTTGAATCCTGTAGTAAATTGCTCTGCCCTAAATGTTCAATGTTAAAGGTTAAGACTTTTGGGTCTAACAGAATAACAAAGCAGAAAGACTCCTAAGACATCCTTCAATTGACTAAACTGTGAGTTGGTACTGAATTGCCTACAAAAGCCGGACTGAAAAAAACAACGTTTGCATTTCAGTAAGGTGAATGTAGGAAATCCAATTATTAACTCATCAGTATTCTTCAGCTTTACTTTCAAAGGGTACGAGACAAAAAAATGAAAGAAAAAAGTACATATAATTTTCTGTGTTTATTCTACTGACTGTACAAAGGTACCAGGACAGAATAATATTTGGAAAAAAATAAATGTGTATTCATAAATTCATGAGACAGATTGTTTTAAGTCCAAAACATGTTTTTTTTTAAAATCAACTGATTAAAAAAAATAATAATAACCAAAGCAATGGTTATTTCCATATGACCTTAGGCTTTTTGTTAATAACCACACAATTCTAATTTTTGCCTTTAGGATTCCTTTAATAATTATGTGGCTAATAAACTATTGCTTTCCCTCATGCATCTATAAAGAAAAATACTGACTTATTCCTTATGAGAACATTTCAGAGTATTATTAGAAGCATTTGTCTTGCACTTTACACTATGAAAGCACTTTAATGATCTCACATTGTTTGGAAATCCCAACGAGCTTTTGAGGTAAGTCTCCTAGCTTTATCATTTTACAGATTTTCATTTAAATAATATTAATCCTTTTATTCCTGCATAGAATATTATTTAATATATTTAATACATATATAATTTATATAAAATATATGCTATATATACACGTCTCATATGCATGCTTTTTAATGTTTTTACATTTTTTCTTAGTATTTTATTTTATAATCAGTGCTTTATAAAAGGATGCATTCCTTTTGAAAACTATGCTTTCTTCAGCTACTAAGAACATGGTATGGTATATGGAAAGAAAAAATGAAAACCTCTGACAATACTTGTAGCTAATATTCATTAGGTTCTTTTTGCTTCATAAAGTATATAGCAAATTTACATGCATTTTACTCATATGACCTCTCACATCAAACAGTAATGGCTGATATGTTATTGCTCCTATTTAATAGATGAGAGTACTGAAGCATAAAAAGTTAAGTAAGTTTCCCAAGCAAGTAAGCAAGTAGGAGTCAAGGTCTGAAACATAACAATGTGTCCACAGAACCTGATTTTTAAATACTGTTAATCACTTTAACAGCACTAATTTGGCAACAACTTATTTATAACTGCTTCCTTTCTCTTAGCCTCAATTTCTCCATATTAAAATTTCAGTATGAGTATTGCCACTTTTAGGACATAGCACAAATACTGTGTCTAAATGAGTGATTATCTTAGTACTGAGAGTAATGGTGCCAATAATAATAGTTTCCATTTACTAAGTCTCTACTGTGTACCAGGAACATTGTGAACATTACTTCCTCTAACCTGCATAACACATCTCCAAGATGAACCTTTCCCTTTTTATAGTTAGAAAAATTAAGAATCAGAGAGATTAATTTTCCCAAGATCATGTAACTAGGACATAGAGTGTCTGGAGTTACCATCCTACTGTATGTGACTCAAATATATTCATTTTCTTATCAGCAAACATTGTAAGTATTTTTTTTTTTTTTTGTATTTTACAAATCAAAAACCTTAGCCAGCACAATATCATACATTTACTCAAACAGAGCAGATATCCTTATCTTTCACTTAGGGGCATTTCAGCATGCTTAAGGGCAATGTTCTTGAAATCAATATATTATCATTGAATTAAAAACAAGAAAAAACTGGGCAATCCTCAGTCGTACTCTAGTACAGATGGTCTTCGACTTATGATGAGATTGTATTCAATAAACCCATCATAAGTTAAAATATCCTAAGTCTAAAATGAATTTCATCAACCCAGTCTACTAAATGTCATAGCATAACACAGCCTACCTTAAATGTGCTCAGACCACTTATATTGGCCTACATTTGGGGAAAATCAAATGCCTATTTAATAAATAAGTGTTGAATATCTGATGTGATTCATTGAATATGGCACTGAAGTGAAAAACAGAATGGTTATATGGGTGCTCATTATTCATATACACAAGTGAAAGCACAGTAGACATAAAGAGTGTTTGAAGCATCGAATTACAATTAATTTCTGGATGATGGAGATGCTACAGCAACAGAGTCATCAATTACTCCTCTTCTGATGAGGTTCAAAAATAGCTGGTACAGGTTGAGTAACCCTTATCTGAAATGCCTGGGATAAGAAGTGTTTCAGATTTCAGATTTTTTGGAATATTAGAATATTTGTATTTCATAATGAGATATCATGGAAAGGTGACCCACGTCAAAAGGCAAAACTCATTTACATTTTGTGTATACACACACAGCCTAAAGATAATTTTATACAATATTTTAAGTAATTTTGTGATATTTTTACATGAAGTCATGTATTGAATTTTCTGCCTGTGACATCATATTAGTACTCAAAAATTTTCAGAATTTAGAGAATTTCAGATTTCAAATTTTCAGATTAGGGATGCTCCACCTGTAGAAGAAACTGGTTACTGAAACTTATTGATGGTCTAGAGTTTGATATGGTTTTGCTGTGTCCCCACCTAAACCTCATCTTGAATTGTAGCTCCCATAATTTCCACGTGTTGTGGGAGGGACCCAGTCCGAGATAATTGCATCATGGGGGCAGATTCCCCCATACTGTTCTAGTGGTAGTGAATAAGTCTCACGAGATCTGATGGTTTTACAAGGGGTTTCCCCTTTCACTTGGCTCTCATTTTCTCTCTTGTCTGCCGCCATGAAAGATGTGCTTTTCGTCTTCCACCATGATTGTGAGGCCTCCCCAGCCACGTGGAACTATGAGTCTATCAAACCTCTTTTTTCTGAATTCACAGTGTTCTTTGGAAAGATATCAAGTTTTGACTGTACAACTTATTTCTTATTATTACATATCTTTCTGTAACAAGCAAGAACATTTTGTCCCTGCCTGTCAGTTCTTAGGAGTCTCTCCTAATTGACGTACCATTTCTTTAACATCTGTATGCCACTGCTGATAGCAGGAAAGGCCTTCCCAGTACACTTTCTTGGTTCCTCTTGTTTAACTTCTTCCTCTGCCTCAGCTTCTTTACTTCTTTCTTTCTACAGTTTTATCACTCGAAAACTCAATGCCAACAAACTCATGAATATCCTCTTCATCAATACCCAATTCTAGCTGTTTCTCAAGTGCTAATAACTTGTTACCTACTATTTCATCAACAGCAGAGTCTTTGTTAAAGCTTTTGAATGTGTTCACATATGTCTTCAAAACTTTCTTCCACATGCTGATCATGCATTGCTGTGTGACTTCTTCCCATGCTGTTGCGATGTTCTGGATGGCACTTAGGATGTAAAAACTTTTCCAAAATACTTTGAAGGGAGCTATTGCTCCTTGTTCCATTGGTTGAATGAATGTGGTTTTGTTTAGTTTCAAATACCCAGTAAAAAAAAAAAAAAATGCTTTTATTTCTGTTTGTTTACTCACTTTCCTGACTGTCTTTATGCAGAGCCCTCAAGAGGTTAGTGGTAAATTCAAACCCTTGATGTCAGCAGAACTTTGAGCAGTATATTTGGTTATTCATTTCTCCTGAAAAGAGTGATAGCCAAAGAACATATCTACTCTGATGCACTGGGAAAAGCTTTTTGTTTGTTTGTTTGTTTTTGTTTTTTTGTTTTTTGTTTTTTTGTTTTTTGTTTTTTGAGACGGAGTCTCGCTCTATCGCCCAGGCTGGAGTGCAGGGGCACTATTTCGGCTCACTGCAAGCTCCGCCTCCTGGGTTCAAGCCATTCTCCTGCCTCAGCCTCCTGAGTAGCTGGGACTACAGGCACCCGCCACCACGCCCAGCTAATTTTTTGTATTTTTAGTAGAGATGGGGTTTCACTGTGGTCTCGATCTCCTGACCTTCTGATCCGTCCGCCTCGGCCTCCCAAAATGCTGGGATTACAGACATGAGCCACCATGCCCGGCCGGGAAAAGTTAATAGTTTGGCTAACAGTACTTGAACATAATTGGAGCATCTGTGACAGAGAGGTCTGAAGAAAATATATGTGATTAATTCTCTCTACTTGGGTACAGAATTTAAAGACATTTGTGTCACATGTAGGTGCTAACCAAAGAGTAACTTCAGCAGATGGATAAGTGAAATCATTTGTAGGAGATCAAGTGGGTCCCCTTAGTACTCCCTTGTGTTGTGATCAAAGTTATTGGAAAACTTTAATAGACCAACACAGGAAGAACTACTAATGGCCAACGCTCTTCAGGAACAAACTTTCAGGTCATTGTATCAGACAAAGGACCTGATGATCTGGTTAAAATAAAGGTAATAATGGAATAGGTGGTACAAGAAGGAAGCTATAAACAAAGTATGACCATGTGACCAATTGCAAACATAAGAATTGTGATAATTATGAAAAGTTCTTTCTTATTTTCGTGTGAATATATTTCAAAAAGATTAACCAAAGTTTCCCTTTTTTCCACTTCTCCTGCCATCCCACATAAAAATATAATAGTAATTAACTTTATGTCATTGTATTTAACTTACACGATACTAAAGAGAGAGAGGTGTATCAGAAGAGGAATGAACATCGCCCACTGGTGAATAAATGACTTAAGTGAGATTGTATCCACTTTCAGAGTGATGGTTAGTGTGCTTTCAGTTGGTAGAAGGATAGATATGTCATCTTGGAAAGAAGCATTATTTTACCATTATCTTTATTTGGAATGTAAACATGATTTAAAATGGAATAGATTGATGTCAGTTTGAGGGGTAAACGTTAGTGAAACCACATTTTTAAGAATAATTTTTTTCCTGTTAAAATTGCTGCGGCACCCATTGTACTTTGTGTGGGTATCCTGTTCTACTTTAGCTCTCGCGTACTGTTGCTGATCTGCTGACTTTCCTTGTCAGTATAAAGTAGTTAGTAGCATACAGGTTAAAGGTGGTAACAGATATGGGTTACAATTATTGTCCCCATGGATTCTAATTTGGCTTCATGGACATCAGTTTGCCCTCACTCTCCTCTGCTTTGCACTAACTTTTCCTCCCCAACTGCCAGCCTAGATGACCTGCAGCTTCTTCACGCCTACCACCAGAAACAGAGAATAGCGCTTCACAGATTGCTACATCAGATACCAGTTTTATAGAGTTGATTTTCTACAGAAAATCTTGATTCATATTGATTATCATGTTATTTATTTCCATATTAAGTCTCAACTGATATATTCAGTTTATGTGATATATCATAAGGTCATTTTATGCATAATGCATTTGGGTGATCACATTAAATTTGGAAAAGACTCTTTAAACTGGAATTTTAACTCTCATTCTCAAACCAAACACATATGTAGCCAAACTTTCTAAAATATGATTGAAATAGATTTATATAGCTACTATACATTTAGGTTCAAATTTCCTCTATACATGTTTAAGAGCATTGTTTAATACAAGTCCCTGGATATGTTTTCTATGACCCCAAAATACTTTGAAATTATGGGTCAAATAAGGTATGCCAGTGTTTAAATATTTTTTTCTTTGGGGGAGTGTTTTCAAATGAACTCTGAAGCCCAGTTGGACACTAACCAAACATTTAAGAAAACATACCATAACCCTTATCTCGATTTTATAAAAGCACTAATACCTGCTAATCAAGCTCAATAATTAAAGCCCAGAGATTTCATCTTTCAAATTCCAAGTTGATATTTGGTGTTGTTATTTATAATGTCCAAAGCCAACAATTTATTTCTTAAGAGAAAATTCAAAACACCCCTTCTAGGGTTCTGGACCTCCAGATATCTTTCTGTCCACCAGATGTCAAATAACACATAAAGTTTCCATGATATAAATTTAATATGGATTACTGAAATTGGAATAAGAATTCTTATTAAATTTAAAAATACAGAATATTCTTTCTTCACTAGTGTAGATGCAGGTATGATTTCAGGAAACCTATCATAGATTGAATTTTTTAAAACTCTATTGATTTTTGAACATGTTATAGATATTTCTGGAATTGTGTGTGTGTGTGTGTGTGTGTGTGTGTGTATTATTGGGGGATGATGCATATATGTGTACCAATTAACTGTACATGCAATATCTTGCTATCCTATAAAAATGGCATTATCTTTCATTTTAATTTTTTAATGAAGGATTATCAAAATATAATTACTACCTCTGAAAATTTAATTTTAATTTTAAATTAGAAAGGTCAAATTGCAAATGGCTTTTATTCTCATTTCATGAACTGCAAACTCACATGACATATTGATGTTAAATCGTTTGCAGTTTCTTAGAGTATTTAAATAAAAAATATTTACTCATGCAGAATAATTATATTTTAAAATTACTAACACGTGGAGTAGACAGCAAATTATTAATGAAAGTAAAATTTGACTTTCCGTTATTTTCTTTAATTCAAAATATTATATTCTGTCTAATTATACTCTTTAAAAATATCATTTCGTGATGCATGTGTCTACTTTATCTAACTTCCCTTAAAGGCTGAAAGACCTAAGTGAAGATTTTATCATCAAAAGTTAAAAACTAAAGTGAACCATTTTCCAAGAATTAGACAGTATTTTTACACAGCCATTAAATCATATCACATGACAAGGCTGATAAACTTCATCTGTCATATGAAATTATCTAATACCCCAAAATAACTAAAATAAAATATAATTTTATACATTTACCTGGTTATCTGAATAATCAGGTTTTTCATTTTATGAAATACTCTTAAATGTAAAAAAAATTAAAAAATATGAATGCATAAAATATGTATATTTTATTCTTTAATTTATGATAATATGGGTTTTAAAATACTTTAGTGTTAGATTTATTTTTCTTTGATTTGGCCAAATATTCAGTTTCATTTGTTTATTTATGAGATATAGTCTCACTCTGTCACCTGGGCTGGAGTGCAGTGGTGCAATCTTGGCTCACTGCAAACTGTGCCTCCTGGGTTTAAGCAATCTTGGGCCTTGGCCTCCCAAGTAGCTGGGATTACAGGCGCACGCCCCCATGCCTGGCTAAAATAATATTCAGTATTATTTTATATGCATACATACAAACACACCAGCATTCCCTCACATTAGAATACTGTTATATTATTTTCTATTATTTCAAAAAAATCTTAATGAATACAAAAATAAATTTTTGTCTTCATTGTAGACACGGTAATTCAAGCAAAAAAATTACTTGAAATTAAAAATAATCACACTACCTATTTTTATACATGCAAGGTGAATTTCAATTAAGGGTTAATTATGTTAAAAAATCTTAATCATAGTAATACTCCAAACTATCCTAAATAGGCAGATAAGTCTCATTTAAGTCCCTTGCAGCTGTTATTTGTGAAATTCACGTTAATCTTAGTGGTTCAGTTACTCAAAGAATAGCATTTGAAATGCCTACTATGTACCAGGAGCAATTCTTGGATTATAGTAATGAATGAAAAAATACAGTGTTTGCCCTCACCGAAATTGCAATCTAATATAATGATCCAAATATTCTCTATTCTGAGACAAAAGGTGCTGACAGTTGTTTGCAGAAAAATATTAGCCACAAGCTTGCAGGTGTGTCTTATCCCTAGAGTGTGGCTTTGTATTTACAGGCTTACAAAATTCTTTTTACAGGGAATTCTTCTTGTTTTCTGACCACTTTGTTAACATAAAAACAATTATATGTTTTATTCATGTAATAAGATTTACAGAAGACATTTCTTTTACATATTGTTAAAATGTTAGTGCTATCTCTGATCAACTATATTACAGAATGAAAAAGGCACATCTTTGTGTAGTCTTAAGTTTAACTAATAGTCAATAATTGAAAAACTCAAAAGTAAGGTAATCTTAGAATCCTAAAGAAAACATATATATAATTATAGTAATGTTCACACAGTTTCCTATCAGTGTTTTATTTGCCAACAATAATAAAGACTTTATATAAAATAGTAATTTTTAATCAGAGAAATATATAAAGTTCGCAATGTAGGATTATGTGAAAGGGTAATAATTATCTGTTAATTTTAAATTGCTGGTATTTTAGTCAACTAAAAATCTATCATGAGTATTAACTGATTTACCTCTCCTGAAAAAAATGAAAGCAAGGAGTAGCATATAGTTAATGTTTTTAAGAAAGCATGACAAAGTATGAAGAAGAAATATATTTTGTGAGATTTAGCTGGAATTTGAAATTGGCTGAAATAAAATTGAAATAATTGCTTTTCTCCTGGGATTCAAAATGGACTTCAAAAAATAGTTTTAACTGAAACAAATCTATTTATTGTGAAACATTATTTCAAATACATCAAGGTTCAAGGTGTCAAAAGAATATTCAAATAATACAAATAAAACATTTACTTAGCAAAACTTTAATATTTGCTATGCAATACAGAATGGAAATTCTAGTAGAGGTATCAATTGATAATCAGTAATAGAAAAACAGAAAGAAAATATTTGTTATAACGGTATTCCATAAAACATACTCATTGAAAAGAAATTTTAGATTATTTCCAAGATTTGGTAGAGTCTCAAGTGTAGCATGAAAATTAATCACTTACTGTTTTTAAGTCATTTATAATATTTAGTCTGACTGTTGTCAATAAGATCCCTCATATCTCTAAATAAACCCTTGTAAAGATACTGAATAAACTCCATAGAGAATATTGGTGGATGCTATTTGCTATTTTCTCACAAATAATGCTCACCCCTTGCCTGTCCCGAAGTACTAAGATAAAACCTAGCACATTAATCAATTTTCACCAAAATATATTCAATAAAGAAGATCATTTTATCAAGCAAAGTACGTATGTTTGTAAGGATGTATCTGAAATGTGAAGCTGCTATTATTGATAATTTTTTAAAGAGATGCTATTAATGATTTTTTAAAGAGAATGTAATATAACAAAAATCACTTATTAATTTTGATGATACCACACTATTACATTTTCTGACACTAAATATTACTTTACAATAGAAATCCATCATGTTCATATTGACTTTTGGGATGACCGCAATAATCCTCTACTATATGTTAAATGAGGCAGTGATACCACTGAGCCAAACTGAATGATTTAATGCATTTTCTGATTTTTTTCTGAGTAAAACATATTTTTAAAGAATAAAGTTATCTGTGATTGTGAACAAACATATCTACACACAGTTGTGAATTTGAATTTTTAATTATGTACTACTAGGACATTGAATGAAAGATGAAAAAAAGAATTATTCTTTGTAAACTATATGTCGCTAGATAAGGTCACCATCAACTGATTTGTTGGCAAATCAATTAAAAAGTCAAAAACATTTTTGACTAATCTACATACATTCAATCAACATCCATCTTCTCTATTTCAACCACATTTGCTCTTTCTCATCTTATCCAGCTATCTTCTTGCCATTTGTTAAACTTATCAGTCATATTCATCTTCAGAGTCTTTGAATTTATTCCTCTGTCTATAATGTGAATTCTCTCTGTGAATGCATGGCTCAGGTCTTCAGTCTTAACTTTATACAGTTTTGCTCAAATGTAGTATCCTCAAAGAAACAAGTCCTCTATCTGAAACAGCGTCACTGCCTCCTCAGTTGTTCATCACTCCTTGGTTTCTCGCTCTGTTTCATTTTTTCTCCCTATAGTTACCTGTCTCTACCTCCATGTGGAAAGCGGTTTTGCCTGTTTCCTTCTCTGATGCATCATCAGTACCACAACAGATTCTCACACAGTACAGGGTGTCGATAATCATACCTTGAATAAACAACTAAGTAAATAAGTGATTAATGAAATGATTTATTGATTGAACAACAAAATTATGTATTGGGCATGTGTTCAAGATTGTCTGTAATAGGGAATGAGAGAATTGCAAGCAGGTGGTCTTCACATATATTCTAGGTCAGCTACTTTGTTGTAAAAATGAAGACAAATTTGGGAGAATAATTTTACTCCTATACTTTGACTAGGAACTATTGTCTTTCTTACTCAAAACCAACTTAAGAAGCAACCCTCTCAACCATACCCAAGTCTGACAACTCAAAGCACTGCTCTGTAAAATTGTAAATTTTCAAAAGCAAACATACAGATGACAGTAAAAGCAATATCCTAGTTTTCAATGTGTCCTGAGGTACATGAAAAGAGCTTAGTGCTAACCAGGCCAGCATTTTTGGCTTGAGAACCAAGGATTACTGTATGACAAAATGGAGAATCTAGAAAGCAAAAACTTGGATCAATGGCAAAAATATCTTGATTCTTGTCATCAATGGCAAGTTGCTTTGGTGGATTTTTTAAAAAGCACTCAATAGGCCAGGTGTGGTGGCTCACACTTGTAATCCTAGCACTTTGGGAGGCTGAGACGAGCAGATCACAAGGTCAAAAGATTGAGACCATCTGGCCAACATGGTGAAACCTCGTCTATAGTAAAAATACAAAAATTAGCTGGGCGTGGTGGCACATGCCTCTAGTCCCAGCTACTTGGGAGGCTGAGGCAAGAGAATAGCTTGAACCCGGGAGGCAGAGGTTGCAGTGAGCCAAGATTGAGCCACTGCACTCCAGCCTGGGTGACAGACTCCATCTCAAAAAACAAACAAACAAACAAACAACAAAAAAAACAAAAAACAACAACAAAAAAACAAAAAAGCACTCAATATATTAGTATATATCTACATTTTGTTGAATAAACCCATTTGAATTTAATAAAAAGTAGTGTACTTTAACAGTGCATAGATTATAACAATTTCATAAAACTTTTATTATTGAGTATACTTAAGAGATTCATTTCTATTTATACTGAAAAGTAAGTATACATACTTTGCTTAAACTACACTACCTGAAATAAATATAAAATAAATGTTCGTTTTAGTATATATGTCAAATTTGTATGAAGTAGTCATGGATGAAGGGATATCATATTCATTATTCATATTCATTTAAATCACACGACATCACTTACATTTCATTGAATTACATAAGTAATTCAATTTAGGAATAGTTGGCATTTGAATATTTGTTTTGACAACTGCTGTAGGAAATATTTTAAGTCCAAAAAATGTTTCAAGATAGTTTTTGAATTACTATTTTTATCTAGTACTTGCTAAGAACCTTTATACTGTTGATTACTGCACTCTATTCAAAAATGAAGGTAGTGATCAGATTTTCCGTGTCTTAACAGGTAAGAAACTCACAGCACAATTAGCTCAGTAACACAAATCAGTAATCTAACAGTCAATATTTGATCATAAGGAAAGGAAGAAGTGAAAGAACAGTTTATGGTAAAAGGAAATTTAGAGAAGAAAAGCCTTGAAGAAAAGGAATGGTAAAATCTAAGACCTTGAGAGAACCGGTGTAAGGAAGATAGGATGGAGAAATACTGCTTAGGAAAGTTCTGTACGAAGAAATTCTTCATGAGCTTTATTTCAAAGCCAGTAATTGAACTTTGGTGCTGCCTCCATTCTTACATCGATAAATTTCCACAAGCAACTCACTCCCCAAATAACTTTAAAAAAAATTGTACAATCTAAATGTAAACTTCTTCACTGAGTCTATTATGGCATCCTTGGTTGATGTTGCTTTCAAATCATGGAGATACCTCAGAATTACCTTTCATTTCCCAAATTTACTAAGAGTGTGCAATATATTTTAAACTTTAAATTCATGAAGCTCCTTCAGGGTGGGTCCTCTAATCTTTCACGTAGTGATATCCTTTTGCCTCTGAATCTGTCCATTTCTGTACAGTCACAGTGGTGTGTTCTAACCATGACTTAAAATGATTTTCTCCTTCTCTTTACATAGCAGCGTCTGTACACTTCAGTAGATTCTGAGAATTAGTTTGAATGAGTGGTTCCAAAGTCTGTTTAATGTCAATCTATAGTTGCTGTAAAGCAGCCAAGGACTCTGATGTGGCTGGCACTCAGTGGCAGGTCTTTAAATGTCCCAGAGTAACTGCCCCCACCTCTCTCCTTTCAGTAAGGCTTCAATGCTATAAGCAACGTAGAGTCGAGAGAAACTATAAAATATCTGTTCAGAAAGACATTTTAGACATTCTCATTTAATTAAACATAGATAATGTGATCTGTTTCTCAAATGCATTCTCCCCTCAAAATGAAATTATATACTAAATACATTCTACACGCTAGTTCAAGAGCTTTCTGGTGGTAGTCAGGAACCAACATATCTCTTTGTGTGCCCACTTTGCCCCTTTACAATGTAAGCTTAGTATTACCAGTAGTTGTGATGAAAATAATCTCTTGTTCAGCCCAAGATAATGTAATGAATCTGTCATTAAGGTGCTGTTGAGGACAAAGATCAGGAAGCGAAAGCATCTAACAGAGACCAGGGTGAGAAAGAAGCTTATGGATCTCTGTCTGTTAAACTTGTAATTCTTCCAAGCACGCACATATGTATAAATGCAATTGACATATATATTCACAAAGAATATTTTCATCCCACAAATTATGAAAGTCTTTGAAAGATAGAGACATGTGTATAAATAAGTGTTCTATAAATGTAGCTCAATGACTTACATAAACAATTAGCTATAATTTTTAAAAATGAGCTATTTAGATGCTTTCCTTTAGTAGTGAATGTATTTAGCTATAGAGATTGTTTAGCAATAGACATCAGTTAAGTGAGCCACAGGCAAGTTGATTTGAAGTAAATTTACTAATTTAGCTGATTAAAGATTTGTTAAGCCTTTCTTTTCAAAGAAGCCTCAAAGCCTTTAAAAATGAGTGCTCATCATTCTGGTAAAATAGGAAACCCATGTTTTATTACTACCAATTAAAAGATACTGGAAATGAGAAATTAAGAGAGTACAGACTAAGGCTAAAAATAACTATTTCTTTTCTTTTCTTTCTGTTTTTCAGACAGGATCTCACTCTGCTGCCCATGCTTCAGTGCAGTGGAACAATCACAGCTTACTACAACCTCCCCTCCCGGCTTCCCAGGTTCAAGTGATTCTCGTGCCTCAGCCTGCCAAGTAGCTAGGACTATGAGTGGGTGCCACCACACCTGACTAATTTTTGTATTTTTAGTAGAAACAGGGTCTTGCCATGTTGGCCAGGCTGGTCTTGAACTCCTGAGCTCTAGCAATCCAGCCACCTCAGCCTCCCAAAATGCTGGGACTATAGGCATGAGCCACCCAACAAGGCTAAAAAATAACTGTGTCACTGGGAAGTTTAGATTGCCTAAAGAAAAACAGGAAAACATTTGTATGGATTTTTCCCTTAGATTTTTAAGACAAGAATGATTAAAACACTACATTACAATATCTGGCAGAGGTTCATTTGATCACCATATTTTTAGAAATTTAATGCAAAAGAGAAATGCAAAACATTATTCTCTAGATCGGTATTTATACTTCTTGTGGTGACACTTAAATAACTTTGGCAGCTTTCTGAGTAGCTGGCAGTTTCTACAAAATATGCCAAGTAAGGAGCACAACATTACTACACTATATCATGCCATTTTCCTCTAAAACAGAAATACTGAACTTTCACCACATGCTACTGTACAGCAATGCTATGGCAACATCTTCGTAGAGTTCCCACGCTCCTTTGAAAAGTAGGATCTAATCAGCACAAAAGGAAATAAACTATCATCATTGCTGTTGCTATAATTACCTAGTTGGCAAAATAAGCTCTATACAGAATCACACATTAAAACAAATTTGCTTAGGAAAACTAAATGTTTTATTTCAGCTCAGCTTATATTTTCAAGGGAATTGGTTAACAATTAGAAAAGAAATTGTTGATAACCATTGCATTATGTTTATTGAATTTTTATTTCTGGTTAAAAAGGTTAACTGTTTTCACTGTGGAATATTTAGAAAATATAGCTTTCTTTAAAAATAGTTAACCATAAGGAAGCCATAATTCATCATTAGAAGACAGAATCTTTTTTTGTGTATCTTTTACTTTATAGTATTTTGATATTTTTTCTCTACTGTAGACACATTTGGGATTTATTTCCAACTTACATAAATGCATCATAATAACACTAACTCGATATGATTTTATCAATAAAGATGGATTTTAAAAACGTAATCAAAATGTTCACGTTTTTGTAATCACTTAATGTGGCAAACATTTTGTTGATACTTAAATTTGTTTAAACAGAGGCCAGCAGTACTGTAGATATTTCTGAGTGATTTCAAAGAATGTGCAGGAATATACGTCTGTGTCAATTCTTTAAACGAGTAAAAGGAGCATCGGTAATGCAGCACAATCAATCACGAAGAAGTAAACTGATGCAGGAATTGCCTATACACGTTTTCAAAGGACATGCAGATGTGTAGATTGAATTACAAGAAAAAAGATCACTTTCTAATAAGGCAATTGACATAATTATTTTGTAAAAAATACAAAAGTGCAAGAACGTACTTTAGAGTAAATATTAAGTACAAGCTTAATGGAAGAGTCTATCAGGTAATCAGCAGACAAAGTGAGCCACAGACCACATTTACATACTTAGTTTAAAATAGAAACAGAGTCCCAAGAGAATAGAAACAGAGTCCCAAGAGATAACCATTTTACTGCTGCCCAGTTGAGGAGAAAACAATTTAAATATTTCTACATTAAAGTTCAGAGAGTCAAGGCAGCTGCTGCAGAACAAAAACACTAATGATAAGGAAAAAAAGAGTTTTTCCAAAGAGGAACTGGATATGAATTAGATATTGTTAATTACTTCAGACGGCCCAAGTGAAAATTCAGACTTCTTTCTCTGTTCTTGACCTTATTTCATGTTCTCACTTTCTAAGCACATTTGGTTTTCATGTTAATCAGTCACAATTACCATGTCTAATCGACTGTGGATCTAGATCCTTACCAGATCCCGGCCAATATCAGTTAGCAATGCAAGACTTATTTTGTGGTCCATTTCTTTGGAGGAATACGTTGTGTTTCAGTTCAATGACTATATACATGATGGTCAACTTCCAGCCCATATCTGGATGCATTCTTGAGTTGACTCTGAATCAAATAATTTATTCTAAATTAAAACTAAATATTTATATTAATCAAATGAGGCTTTTATAATATACTCCAAGTAAAGCACGAATTTCCAGAGAATGGCATAATTGAAGCCCATACTAGAGGATAATTATTCATGTATTTGGGTTGAAACTTTCATTTTAGTACCTCCACTTACAGCAGATTGAGAATTAAAATCTGAAGAAAACTCTCTTAGATAAGACATTTGTAAAATAAAAAACTCACTCACCATTCCGACTCTCTTCATCAATAGCAACTATGGTAGCTGGAGGTCCTCCCCTAGCTAGTTTGCAATCTAAAGAGAGAAAATAATGAAAAGTAAGAATTGACTGCAGGGGCACACACACTGAGAAAAAATTCATTGAGATGTATATTAATATTTAAAAAGGAAAATCTTGCAACCTAATTGATATGCATCACTACTTTTAATATTATTTAAAAATATTTTATAATAATGACACCGATTCCTTACCACATCATAATACAGTCACTCTGTGCACCACAAACTACTCAAATCTTACTGAGAAAGAACCAGCAGGCACCACTGGAGAACAGAAGTCCTACAGGACATATATAATGTGATGGAAATTTAACCCAAAGAAATAACATAAAGGGATGATTAACAAGGATAAATTGTAATTAAAGCATCACAACAGAAACAAACATAATTGGACTTTAATTGTGATAAAGGGTCTAATTAGAGTGAGTGAATAGAATTTTAATAATGTTCTAAAGAGAATAAAACAAAGACAGACAAGCAATGCTCATGAAGTTGTTTGGGGTTTTTATTTTTGTCATCTTACCCTCATATTGCCAGTCTGGAGTCAAAAGTATAGAGTCATCAATGGAAGCAGATCAGAAAAATGGAAGAAAGAAAGGAAGAAAGAATATATGTATATATTTAGTGAGAGATTTAAAGATATAAAAAGCATTATACCATAATATTATCTAATGATTTGTGGAAATAGAATATATAAACTTCCCATCAGATTTTGTACTTCTAATATAATACTAACACATTCACTAGATAATACACATCATTAGCATTTTAAAAGCCATTACAAAAAGACTTGAAAATAACATAAATTGCTATATTCCTTACGAAAGATAAATAAGAATTACTTATGAACAGTGTGTTATCTGTATGCTGAAAAAACTTTAAGAATAGTGCCTGTCAATCAGTAGTGATGATTAATTCATTATTTCAAACACTGATAATATCCTGCCAGGTATCACATGATAATGAACATAAAAATAGTATCATGAGCTATAACATCCATGACAGTTGAAATGTGAAAGCTTTGCCTGCAGGATGTCAAATGTGCATCTCTGAGACGTAAAGTACTCTCCTAGGAAATACTCTGTGAGGCTGAGAGGGCTAGGTCATGCAGTTATACATACACGGCACACTTCTGTACAGCAGGGGAAATTAATTTTGCTTAACATTTTCCAAATTCGTGTGTTATTTGGGAAATAATTTCAAGGTTTATTTACTCATTTATTAAAATTCTGCCATTTATTAGGTACATATACATGAAAAATTAGACCTTTGGGAAGCACTGTTCTGTATTGTAAGGTATGTACTCTCTCATATGAAGCAAAGAAGCTGGGAGAACTACAAATTTTCTCTATTTATACTTGTCAATATTCAAGGAGTTCCAAGTCATAACATTTTCAGATCCAAAGTATCTCATACTCATTATGCCTCTTCCTCTCCTTATGCCCTCCGACAGAGCTCAGCACTACATTATTTGTCATCTCTGCTCTTCATTTAGTTTCCTCGCTGATCTCCCAGAAGTCTTGTTCTCATCCTGCATTCATCTATTCCTTTCATGAGGATGATTTTCATGTACCCAAATCAAAAGTGAAATAATGGCAGTCCTCTGAACAAAAACCTTACATGTTTCTTTTGGAGAAAAGGGAAAAAAAGAATCAGAAGAACAAAGTTTCTTCATATGGCCTCAACATCCTTTATTGAGAATTAAGCAACCTGTCCTTCAATTACGTGAATACTCTTACTGTTGCTGGAATGTTCCTTGTATTTTTAGGAAAATTTTGTTATCTAAATTCATTGTCACCTTTTTCTGCCTAGGAAATCTCTGCTTCTTTTCATAGAATTAGATATTTCACATATTTGCACTTAGTGCAAATTAATTTTGATTAAAGCCTTCCAAATTTTCATGTTACTTGAAAAATGATTTCACAACTTCCTTATTTATTTACTGTTTTATAAAATTCGGTCAATTATTATGCACATAGAAATGAATAATTAGGCTTTGGAAAGCACTGTTCCATATTGTAAGGTATACATTCTCTCATATGTAGTCACTACACATATACACACTCATGTCACTGTGTGCCAATGCCATAATACCTACTGAAAATGGATAAAATGTATGTATTTTAGTGCGAATATTGGTAGAGGAATAAATATTTAATCAACAAGTTTATGGGCAAGCAGAATATAGAAAAATACAAAAAGGAGAAATTTGGATATAAATATTTTTAAACCTTTTTACAATTTATTACTATTAACTTTAAAGGTAGGCTTTACGAAGCTAGGCCAAATAATATCTTCATGTTCCAGCCCTTCCTCACTCTCCACCTTAATTTCTCCACCAAAGTTAATTCTCCATTCATACCAAACCAAATGTATGTGTGTTGCATCAACTGTTAAAACATACTTTCCACTCTTCTTCCCCTGGTTAATTTTATTCCTCTTTCAAGAATCTGTCAGGCATCAACTCTTCTTGAAAATCTTTCTCATTGTCATCGTAGATTAAATGCTTTTTCTCAGTATTCCTGCAGTACACACTGTATCCCACTGGACTAATTGTACCATTGACAACATACTAACATGTCTTTCTCTCTCACAAGAGTTCCTTCAGACCAAGCTTGCATCATTTTCATCTCGGTAACCTCAGAACCTGATACTGGTTCTGAAAGAATGTTTGTTGACTTTTTCCACACTGTAGCCTGCCAAGCTACAATCTTCCATTAAAACCTCTCCATAAGAGTTGCTTGAAAGTCTCTGTTCTCACTAATCCCTCGATAGCAGAAACATTCCAGAAGAAGCTGCTTAACTACATTTTCTCCTGCTACAGTACCGTTAGATAATTCCCACTAAGATTTATTCTTTTAGTAGATTCAAAATTCTCCCCAATAAAACATTTCTTTTTGTATGCTACATATACTTCTGGATACACACAAAAATAATTTAAACTTTTTAAAGACTCAAAACACAAAATGAAAAGAGGTTAGGCAGACACATAATAAATAATCTATTAATAACATTGTTCATAACAAAGTGTTTTAAAATGATGCATTCAGGAAAGTATAATTAATTAGTTTTGAAGTGCACAAAAGCATTTTTAATAAGAACAATTATATTTAGAATTGTCTTGAAAAGAAAGTAACTTGGAGGTAACAGTCAACTATACATTATGTATGAAAATATCCAAATGTAAATCAAAGGGAAGACTAGAAAGCAATTTGGGGAATGGGGAGATTGTACTCTATAGTCTGTGGATTATCTGTCTCCCACAGGAAAGTCAGGTGAGCTGCTGATACTTTTACCTTAGGAATGGACCTCCTTAATCTATTTAATTTCACCCTTGACTGTCCTGGTTAAATCACAAATTCATTGTTTTTCATGCCTAAAGTTTCTAGCCTGTTAGGCCTATACTCATTTTCCATATCCAATTTGTTATAAAGTACAGGATATGAATACCAATATCTGAATGCTCAGTGTGGCTTATTTCTGCAAACTTGTCATAATGCTAAAAATAAGCCATATATTTAAAAATATTCATACGCAATAGATGAGATATAAAATCCAAAGAAAAGAATTAAAAAGACAAATAATGCCTGATCTCACAGATACTAAACCTGTGATACTCTGTTTTCATTGTAGCCTGAATTTTAAGAGCATATTACAGAGAGGTCAGACAAAGGCTTTTAAAAATCTAGGATTTTCCAAATATGCTCATTTTGTAAAACTAAGAGGAAGCAGCCAGGAAATAAAATTCTATTCCTACTTTAGCCTATTCTCAAAATGTTAAACATTGATCAATGTGTTTTCAATAAAACTTCAAACCTTTTACTTTAACAAATATATTAACATACTAATTGCCCCATATATTAATAACTTGTGTGTTGAATTTCTTCCCCATATTTCTCTTCTGAGCCTGGGTCCCATTTGCCCAGACAACTTCTGTACTTGCAATTTCAAAGTTGTCTTAAATGTAGCACTCCAAATCGCATCCCACTTGCTATCGTGGCCCAAAACTGTACATTTCCAATATATATTATTTCAGCGAATGGCATAATTCTGCACCAAGCCACATAAGCCAGAAGCTAGGAAGTCACATTTCACTTTACTCATCTTTCTAGCTTTCCAAAATGCATCAATCAATAAGTCTTGAATTTAACTCCTAAAGAGAAACTTGTGATATCCACTCATTGTTTTCAATCTGCAGTAGTATCAGACTATCTCTTAACTAATCAAATAGGTTTTCCTAACTGCTTTCCTTACAATCAATCTTGCCCTTATTCTAATTTAATTTTCTATCTTTAAGCAGAGTGATATTTATAATTAAAACCTTGCTTATTTTAAAAATAATTTACCATTTATTTTAGCTTATAAGCTAAAATATTTTGGCCATCTACAACTCATCACAAATACGATTCTAGAATGTAAACTAACATTTTATATAACCTACAAAGTCCTGCACAATATACCTTCTCCTTCCCTCTCTAGTCTCATCTATTTCCATGTTCCTATTTTCTCAAAACAAAATAGTTTTTGATCCCTTGACTAGGTATGGTGCCCCTATATACACTCTCATAACTCTGCTTCATAATATCAATTTACGATTACTTGATTCTTCACAGAAAGAAACTCAGTGATAACATCGACCTTGTTTCTATTCCTCGTGGTTGTGTCCACGGGGCAGATTTTCCTGGCACATTTTTTATTTCAAGTAATTATTTACTGAAGGCAAAAATGAAGGGCCTCAATCAAATTTGTAAACAATAAAATTAAAACAATACTCTGTACATTAATTCCTTTTCTTTTTAATTTTTCAAATGTCTTTCTCAAATGAAAGTACAGCAGGTCCTTGAATGACATTGCTTCACTCAATGTCATTTCATTGTAACAATGAAAAAAAAAAAAAAAAAAAAAAACTAATTCCAGGCCTGAGTCACTATCTGTGTGGAGTTGGCAACTTCTCCCCAAATCTGTGTGGACTTTCCCTGGGTACTCCAGTGTCCTCCCACATCTCAAAGATGTGCATGCTAGGTTCATTGCTATGGCTACATGGTACCAGTGTGAGAGTGTGGCCCTGAGAAGGAATTGTATCCTGTCCAGGGTAGGTTCCTGCCTTATGCCCTGAGCTACTGGGCTAGCAGGCTCCCTGATGGGAGGCTCTGAACTGGTAAATAATTATCTCACTTTTTTTGATTAATCTTTCTTTAATGAACGTATAGCTCACATTTATTTCAATATTTAATATAAGAATTATTTTGTCTTTATTTAGAAGTGTGGTATTTCTGTAACCATAACTATGCCATGGGAACTTAACTTGTTTATATTTTGTTTAGCCTATAATAAAATTGGGTTTCATTATATGTCATTTCCTTTAAAGTCTCAATTTCCAAGAACCTATGGACAATATTAACTGAAGACTTACTGTAATCAGGAAAAAATGGACGGATAATGTGTTGTCTAAAGATAAGGTCATTGGTTATATCTCAGCAGATGTGAAAGGCTACCAAAAAGGAAAAAAGGTGCAGAGAATTCTGCAAGACTTTGAGGTTATTTGGAACAAGTTATGAAAGATTAGCGAGAGCTCACAATCATAAAATAAAGTGATAAAAAAAAAAAGGAGAAAAATGTTCACCTGCTTCCAATTGTCTAGAATTTCTATTAGAATTCCAAACCATTTTATGATTTTACCAAATTGTATCTTAAAGGAATAAAACTAAGAAATTTCAAATACTAAAGTTTAAATTATGTCAAAGATCAACTTACCTTTTTTTGTCATCTTAGAACTTTTAAGCTATTCCTTACAAGCTGCGTAAATCACCATTGAACTCTGTGGCACCCAGTAGAGTATTTGACTTAACATAATCACTTAATTTATTTGCTGAATTAGGAAGTATCTTACTCTATGGAAAAGTAATAAAATGAATAATCTATCAAATCCTTAGCTTTAACCATTTCAAATCTTTCGGGGATTTGTTTTAAGATGTTAAAGAAATGGATTTCTAATATATTATAGTGGTTGTGAACATGTGCTTTGGGGTCACAAAACCTAAGTTCAGATCCTAACTTTGCTTTTTAACAGTTGTATAATATTGGACAAATTATTAATCTCTTGTATTTCATTAATGGGGATAAGGGTAATTACAACTAACTCATATATTTTTACGAGGACAAAATGAGAAAATCTATGGTAATTTCTTACAAGGGTGGCAAAATGTACAGGCAGAATAGGCATACATTTGCTTTTTATAGTATCCTTATTTTCATGAGGAATATATTTGAATAAAATGTTTTTTTTCTATTTTTTTCCCTTGATCCAAGGGCTGATAGTAAATGTCGTAAATAAGCCCTTAGCTTTCCCAAATATTCAGTGATGGCAGATCTCAGTTATATACGGGATTGTGAAATGTATTTTTATTAAGTATAAAAGTAATTACAGGAAATGTCACTGGTAGTCTGTAGGGACAAAAATTTGCTTGAATTCCTATCCCAGACACCAAGCTAGATATACTCTGATGGATTGCATTTACTAGGGAAAAATAGCCTCCTTGACCTTGAAGTTTAAAAAAAGTAATGGGGTTCTCACACTCCTCTACTGGTCCCACTATGCCCCTGAAATGTGTCGGTGAGATTCCACAGAAAGATCAAGGAAGAGTTGCAGATTTTGTGAAACCTCTATTCCTGTCAACATTTCTCTATTATCAGTTTGGTTATTGAGAGTCATCTAGTCTCTTGCTCATGTGTTTGCATTTACACACACACACACACACACACACACACACACAATGAATCTATTGCTAAGTTCAAAGCAATTTGGCTCCCCTTTCAAAGAGGGTACTGTGTTCTCTTTACATTTCATGCTACACAAGCATTCTGTTTTCAATTTGCATGTCATAAGCAGCAGTAGAGGGACTGTTCTCATTTTTCCTGTTGATCTTTGGTATATTCATCTTCAGGAAAATACACACAAGAGTGAAATATTAAGACAGATACCACTTGTTTTACATTTTGACTGCTTCATCCAAAAGAAAAAGTTTGAACTTGAATTTATAAAATCAATGGAACAATAATCTAAGTTATATGATCTAAAGTTACAGTCAACAAAGTAACAGAAAAAGACAATGATTGAACAAAACCAAAATAAACTGAGTAAACTTAAGGATATAGCAAGTAATTCAGTTTCAGTTCAAGAATAGGATATGCTACTTGTGCTAAGTCTCTTGGCATCACTATTTCCTGATTTCAGATTTCACCATGAAAGGAGCAAATGATATTTTATGTACCTTATTGTCATTATTTATTGAATTATATAATTTTATGAAGACTTTCCAACAACATTGTTAGTAATACCCACCAAATTCATTCATGGTAATTACTCAACATCATTGCTATCACCAGCACAATTTACTATGAGACCATAGCTACCTCAATCTGAACTTAAAAAAAAAAAAATTCCTATTATTTCGTTTTATTCTAACTAGTCTATCAACAACAGCAGACTTGCACATAAATGGCATTTGGTCTGAGACAAGAAGCTCATAGTTATTCTTAAGAAGTTTAAGGTTCTAAGTAATAATAATAATAAATGATAAGCCAGGGGCTTTAGGAAAATGACAGGATATGAAACAAATTGTCAGTAGGAGGCTCCTCCAAAAATGAAGTATATAATTTTAAGATTGCTTTTGTTGATTGAAAATATTTTTATACTGTCTTATTTTATAGTTTTATGTAAATAGTGTCAAAACATGTTAGTCTCTGTATTCGTACATAATTCTCTTACATATAATTCATACCACATGAGTTAGAAACTGTTTCAGTTTTCCTTCCATTGTGAGTTACGACTCTTCTTGTCTAAGCTTCCAGCAAGCAACCATGATTCCATTTGAGGAATTTAAAATGAATAGAACAATTCTTGGTCCAAGGTATAATTTTACCACTGACATCAAAAGAGGCCATACAATGTTGTGGTTATGGCAATCATTAGAAAAACAGGAAACAACAGGTGCTGGAGAGGATGTGGAGAAATAGCAACACTTTTATACTGTTGGTGGCACTGTAAACTAGTTCAACCACTGTGGAAAACAGTGTGGCGATTCCTCAAGGATCTAGAACTAGAAATACCATTTGACCCAGCCACCCCGTTACTGGGCATATACCCAAAGGATTATAAATCATGCTGCTATAAAGACACATGCACACGTATGTTTATTACAGCACTATTCACAATAGCAAAGACTTGGAATCAACCCAAATGTCCATCCGTGACAGACTGGATTAAGAAAATGTGGCACATATACACCATGGAATACTATGCAGCCATAAAAAAGGATGAGTTCATGTGCTTTGTAGAGACATGGATGCAGCTGGAAACCATAATTCTCAGCAAACTATCACAAGAACAGAAAACCAAACACCGCATGTTCTCACTCATAGGTGGGAATTGAACAATGAGATCACTTGGAAATGGGAAGGGGAACATCACACACCGGGGCCTATTGTGTGTGTGAGGGGGATAGCATTAGGAGATACGCCTAATGCAAATGACGAGTTAATGGGTGCAGCACACCAACATGGCACATGTATACATATGTAACAAACCTGCATGTTGTGCACATGTACCGTAGAACTTAAAGTATTAAAAAAAAAAAAAAAAAAAAAAAAAAGAAAGAACATAGCCTTGGAGACAGACTGCCTAGGTTAAATACTAGTCACGTTTAGCACCTTGCTCACTCTTCGGACCTTTGAAAGTTAATTAAAATCTCTGAAGCTCAGTTGCATTATTCGTAAAACAGATGTTGTTTTAGAGAGTGGTGTCTGGCATATGGAAATGCTTTCTATGTTATTGAGAGGTAAAATTTTAATCTAACCAAATGAGCGAATCACTTAAAATAACATGTCTATTTTTTAAAAAGCAATGATTGTCACATATTTTTAAAATATTTCAGTAGTAGTTTCTTACATTTTTAACATTCAAAAGAAAACCACGTTTTATTAGTAGATCAAATAAGGAATGGGGCATATGCTAACTTTTTAAAAAGTAATTTCAAATTTTCTTTTATATTTAGGAGGTACACAATATACAGGTTGTTATCTGGGTATACTGTGAGTTTTGGGATATGATTGATTCCATCACTAGGTAATGAGCATAGTACTCAATAGATGTTTTTAAAATACTTGTCCCTCTTCCACCCTCTCCCCTTTTCAAGATCTCCAGTGTCTATTATTGCTATCTTCATGTCCATGGATATGCAATATTTAGCTGCTACATTTAACTGAGAACATTAATTACTTGGTTTTCTGTTCCTGTGTTAACTTGCTTAGGATAACAGCCTATAACTGCATCCATGTGGCTGCAAATGACATGTTTTCATCCTATTTTTATGGCTGCATAGAATTCTATGGTGCATATGCACCACATTTCCTTTATTCAATTCACTGTTGATGGACACTTAGAATGAATCCATGTCTTTGTTATTCTGAAGAGTACTGCAATGAACATACAAGTGCATGTGACTTTTTAGGAGAACAATTTGTTTTCTTTTAGATATATAACCAGTAATAGGATTGTGGGTCTAATGGTACATATGAAGAAGAGCTGGTACCAAGTCTGAAACTATTCCAAAATATCAAGGAGGAGAGACTCCTCCCTAACTCATTCTACAATATCAGCATCACCCTGATACCAAAACCTGTCAAAGACATAGGAAAAAAGAAAACTATAGGTCAATATTCCTGATGAATATAGATGTAAAAATCTTCAACAAAATGCTTTCAAACCAAATAAAGCTGCACATAAAAAACTTAATCTACCATTATCAAGTAAGCTTCATTCCTAGGATGCAAGATTGGTTCAATGTATGCAATTCAATAATTGTGATTCATCACATGAACAAAATTAAAACAAAAAACCATAAGGTTTTTGAGAAACTCCAAATTTCCACATTGGCTGAACTAATTTATATTCCCACCAATAGTATACAAGCATTCCCTTTTCTTCGCAGCATTACCAGCATCTTTTGTTTTTTGACTTCTTAATAATAGCTTTTTGACTGGTGGGAGGTAGTATCTCATTGTGGTTTTGATTTGCATTTCTGTGATGATTAGTGATGTTGAGCTTTTTTTCATGTTTGCTGTCCGCTTGTATGTCTGTTTTTGAGAGATGTCTGTTCATGCCTTTGCCAATTTTTCAATGGGGTTATTTCGTTTGTGCTTGTTAAATTGTTTAAGTTTCTTATAGATTCTGGAGATTAGACCTTTGCAGGTGCATAGTTTGAAAATATTTTCTACCATTGTGTAGGTTGTATTTGTACTCTGTTAATAGTCTTTTTTTGTTGGGCAGAAGCTCTTTCGTTTAAATAGGTTCCACTTGCCAATTTTTGTTTTTGTTGCAATTGCTTTTGAGGACTTGCTGTAAATTCTTTGTAAATGCAAATGTCAAGAAGAGGGTTTCCTAGGCTTCCTTTTAAGATTCTTATAATTTGAGGTCTTACACTTAAACTTTTAATGCATGTTGAGTTAATTTTTGTAGATGGTGAGAGTAAGGCTCCAGTTTAATTCTGCGCATGGCTAGCCAGTTAACTCAGCACCATTTATTGAAGAGAGAGTCCTTTCCCCATTTCTTATTTTTGTCAATTTTGTCAAAACTCAGGTGATTGTAGGTGTGTGACTGTCTGGATTCTCTTTTCTGTTTCATTGGTCTGTGTGTCTGTTTTGTACCAATAACGTGTTTTGTTATCAGTACTATAGCCTTAGAGTATAGTTTGAAAAAAGCTATGTTGTTTTTGCTTAGGATTGTGTTATGGTTTGAACTTGTGTCCCCATCCAAATCTCATGTCAAATTCTAACCTCCAATGTTGGAGAAGGGGCTGGTGGGATGTAATTGGATCATGGGTGCAGGATTCGCCTTTGCTGTTCTTGTGATAGTGAGTGAATTCACACAAGATCTGGTTGTTCTGAATTATGTAGTACCTTTCCTTTCATTCTCTTCCTCCTACTTTGGCCATGTCCCCAGCCATGCTTCCTCTACAGCCTGTGGAACCATAAGCCAATTAAACCTCTTTTCTTTATAAATTACCCACTCTCAGGTATTTTTTAATAACAATGCAAGAACAAACTAATACAGATTGCTTTGTCTGTTTGGGTTCTTTTTGGTTCCATATGAATTTCAGATTTTTTTCTAATTTTGTGTAAAATGGCATTGAAAGTTCAATAGGAATAGCACTGAATCTCTTTATTGCTTTGGAGATTATGGCAATGTTAACAATATTGATTCTTCCAGTCAATGAGTATGAAATGCTTTTCCATTTGTTTATGTTATCTATGATTTATTTCAGCAGTGTGTAGTTCTCCTTATAGAGGTCTTTCAGCTTCTTGGTTATATGTACTAAATAAAAGCCCTACTTAAAAGGCACAGAGTGATGGGTTGGATAAAGTAACAACACCCATTCATCTGCTATCTTCAAGAGACCCTTCTCACATGTAATGATCCCCATAGGCTCAAAGTAAAGGGCTGGAGAAAGATCTATCATGCAAACAGAAAACCAAATGGAACAAGGGTCACTATTGTTATATCAAATAAAACAGCCTTTAAACCAACAACAATAAAAAAGAACAAAAAAGAGCATTATGTAATGATAAAGGGTTCAATTAAAAAAGAAGACTTAGTTATGCTAACTATATATGTATGCAATATTAGAGCATCCAAATTCATGAAACAAGTACTTCTAAACCTACAAAAACACTGACATAGCACACAATGATAGTGGGGGTCTTCAACACCCCACTGACAGCATTAGACAAATCATTGAGGCAGAAAACTTCTGCAGAAATTCTGGAATTAAATTTGACACTTGAAAAATTGGGCCTAATTGATGTTTACAGGACACTCCATATATCAACGACGGAATATACATTCCTCTGATCTGCACACAGAATATACTCTAAGATCAACCACATGGTTGGTCATAAAGTAAGTTGCAAAAAATTCAAAAGAAGGTCTTTCCATAAAACAAGTCTCAAAGAAATCGAAGTCATACCAACCACATACCAACCACAGGGGAATTAAAATAGAAATTTATAAAAAGAAGATCTCTCAAAAACACACAAATATATGGAAATTAAGCGACTTTGCCCCTGAATGGTTTTGGATTGTAAGGCAGAAATTTTTAAAAATTCTTTTAAATAAATGAAAAAAGACACACAAAATACCAACATCTCTGGGATGTGGGAAACAATATGTTAAGAGGAAAGTATATGGTGCTAAATGCCTACTTAAAAAAGTTAGAAAAATCTCTGATTAGCAATATAACATCACATCTAGAGTAACTAGAAAAACAAGAACAAACTAATCCCAAAGTTACCTGAAGAAAATAAGTAAATAAAATCAGGGCAGGACTAAATAAAATCGAGGCACAAAAAATCCATAAAAGCATCAGTAAAATCAAAAGTTGGTTCTTTGAGAGGACAAATAAGATCTATAGACCACTGACTATATGACAATCTAAACAAAGAACAAAACAGAGAAGATCCAGATAAGCACAATCAGAAATGACAAAGATGACATTACAACTGGTCTAACAGAAACACAAAAAATCCTCAGAGACTATTATCAACACCTGTGTTCACACAAACTAGAAAATATAGAGGAAATGGATATATTCCTAGAAACACACAATCTCCCAAAATTGAATCAGGAAGAAATTAAAACCCTGAACAGACCAACATTGAGTTCCAAATTGACTCAGTATAAGAAACCTACCAACCAAAAGTCCCACACTAGATGAACTCAGAGCCAAATTCTTCCAGATGTACAAAGAACGGGTACCAAGTCTACTAAAACTATTCCAAAATATAAAGGAGGAGAGACTCCTCCCTAACTCATTCTACAATGCCAGCATTACCCTAATACCAAAACCTGTCAAAGACACAAGGAAAAAAATAAAACTATAGGTCAATATTCCTGATGAACATAGATGCAAAAATATTCAACAAAATATTTTCAAGCCAAATAAAGCTGCACATGAAAATCTTAATCTACCATTATCAAGTAGGCTTCATTCCTAGGATGTAAGATTGGTTGAATATATGTAACTTAATAAATGTGATTCATCACATAAACAAACTTAAAACCAAAAATCATACGAAAATCCCAGTAGATGAAGAAAATGCTTTCAATAAAATCCACCATCTCTTCATGACAAAAATCCTCAATAAACACTGTATCAAGGGAACATATCTCAAAATAATAGGAGCCATATATGACACATATACAGCTAACATTAAAGTAAATGTCGCAAAAGCTGGAACCATTCCCCTTTAGCACTGGAACAAGACAAGGATACCATTCTCCATTCTCACCACTTCTGTTTGACATAGTACTAGAACTCCTAACTACAGCATTCAGGCAAGAGAAAGAAATAAAATGGACCCAAACAGGAAACAAAAGAAGTCAAACTACCTCTTCTATAACCAGGAAACTCCAATGACACCACCAAAAACCTCCTGAAGCTGATAAATGGCTTCAGTAAAGTTTCAGAATACAAATTCAATCTAGAAAAATGTATTAACATTTTTGATGTGCATTTAACATACTGAGATCATGACTTAATACATTTCAGTGTATAACCACCAATTGTTTAAATTATATAGTGATAATTGGACTATATTTTTTAAAAAATTATCTTAGATATGTTTATAAATAAACCAAAAATAAATAACTCTTTTTTTGATACATAGACAGCATACAGTTTCTAAAAGCTCTTTATAGGATCTGTTATTCTAAATTCTTCCCAAAAGGACTTTTCTGTTATTAGCTTGTTCTTCAACATTATCCAAATTACCTATGAGTTTTGTAACTGAAATATAAAGGAGAAAGGAAAAGGATAAGTATTTGTGTTCATGTGGAAAAAAAAATTTCATCACTTTATGAAAAGCAGTTTTTATATCCATCTTGTTTCTGAAAGCGAATTTGTTATTTTATCTAATTATTCTTAATGAGGAGTCTTAGAGGAAATTCTTAATCATGATTCTTACTAAGACACTCAACAAGGTCAAAAGATAAAAGCTGCAGAATCAATGTCACTGTTTAAAATCACATTCTTCCAACAGAGAGATTCTTAAGTTTTTGTTTACAGAGTAGTTTACTAAATAAATTCTTTGCCACAAGATAGTTATGTGTAGCTAGGCTGCAGTAAAAAAAGAAAACTGTATGGAGTAATTTTGTAAACAAAAATTGTAAGCATTTAATTACTTATTAAAGAAAATATCCCTGTAAACATGTCCTTAGTTGTCTAGTTGTGGCACATGTTAGCATGAAATAGATGTACCACATTTACAAGATACGGGATGTTGAAGTAATTTTCCTACTTAGATGAAGTAATATAGGCTTATATTTCTGGAACTTCAGAAGACAGTGCTAATATTTACCTTTCTGTTTCATCATCTAGAATATAACTATTTTTCACTTATGTGTGAAGCAGGAAACTTGTTAGAGCACGAAAAAGTACTTCTTATCACTGGCTGGCAGAGAAAGTTTATATATTTGAGTTTATGCAGGTAACTGGAAATTTAGAAGTATTTTTCATTGCCTTATTTTCTTATTCCTTGTTGTCATGAAGAGTGTTTGGACTGAGGTTCTACTATGAAAGGTGAATATCCAAGGGTGGAATGAGTAGGGACTGTGGCTGAGAGTTATGGAAAAAGAAGATTCTGAAAAAATAACAAAAAGCATAAAGCAAATATTTCCTACTTTTTCCATACATCACGTCTTGCTTTCTCAGAAATTTCTCTGCTACAACCCACCCTGGTAACACCTTCCTTAGAGCCACAGAGCCAAAGTCGTTATGAGGAACGTTTCATATAGAACAAGAAGTTCTAAATGAACCTATGTTCTTTTTGATATAGGAGTACTGGGAAAGGAAGAGCATGGTCCCTTTATATGATATGGAAGCGGGAAAAGGAAGTGCTCAGTGGAGAGGGGCGTGGTCTCTGGCTAGGGCTCCACCCCCACGACCTAGGTGAAGACAGGCGCTCCCGCTTTTGTGCCCAAATGTTGCATTTTCCAAGAGCACCCTGGCCCGCCATGCCCCCATCCTGGGTCTACAAAAAGCCAAGACCTTAGCAGGCAGACAAAAATATGGCTGGACATCGTGAGGAACACATTGGCAGAAGAAGACACAAGCAGCTAGACAATAAGAGGACGTCGAGGGAGCCTGCCAACGGAAGAGCACACCGACAGACACTGGCACCCATGCAGGCCACCCACTGGTGGGAGGAGACAGAGTTTGGTCGGGGTAGTTGGAGGAGAGCTGCCCCACCACCCAACTCCGAATGGCCCAACTCCGTGGGAAAACCATCACCCTCCTGGCTCTCCCATTGGCTGAGAGCTACTTCCACTCAAAACTTTGCAGTTATTCTCCAAGCCCACGTGTGATCCGATTCTTCCAGTACACCAAGAAATCCCGGGATACAGAAATCCCTCTGTCCTTGTGATAAGGAAGGGGGTCTAATTAAGCTGGTTAACACGAGTCGCCTATAGACGGCGAATTAAAAGAACACCCTCTAACACATGCCTACTGGGGCTTCAGCTGTAAACATTCACCCCTGCCCTGGGGTGACACTGTCCTGGGGTCAGAGCCCCACAGCCTGCCCATTTGCATGCTCCCTTAGAGGTTTGAGCAACAGGACACTGAAGAAGCAAGCCACACCCCCAACGCATGACCTGCAAGGGGGACAAGGGAACTTTTCCCATTTCATTTTCATTGTTTCACAATAAAGAAGTGACAGGGGATGGATGTCTACATATGTCAACTGTTTTTAAAAATAATATTATTTCATTTAATGAACTGGCCTATTAAATTTGATCATGTGATTTGGGTCATTCTTGTCACACCCAACTAAAAGAAAGTTGAGAAGCCAGGAGGGAAAAAATCAGGACATGTAGCATCACTCGAGAAACGTAATTTTCTGTAAGTTCGGCTGTTGAAACTGCCTATTCTAACCTGAGACAGTTTTATCTATAACTGCTGAGACAACTTGCAACTCCAGGGCTAATTTTCCCCTCTGCTGTTGCTCACCAAACGAATTTGCCCGTTCCCCAGAACCTTGCTAGTCCCGATGCACTTTCTCTAAGAGCAATACATAACATTTCTCATTTTTATAAAATCACCAATCTTCTCTTTGTTCTTCAGATATACCGAAGACCACCTGGTCTGTCTATACGCTCCAAATTGTGATTCTTTATTCCCAAAGAAAACATTAAATTTAGAGATCCATATCCACATTTCTATTTTGACTTCAACAATCCCATTCTGCATCATAAACCTTGAGAGAGTAATATCCAAACCAAGTCAGATCAGTAATTTGATTTGACATTTCTTGGGCTGAAAGAAAACTTTTGTTGGCAAGTTTAGCAAAAGGGACTTTGGCCACATGCTGAAGTATGCATATGTACAAATGAATTACTTCAAGGAAAATAAGCTAGGATAACAGTTTTTATATTGGCCATAAGAATAAAAGCATGTTACTGATTAACTGCATTTTCTGGAGCTTGCAAGTTTTCTTTAGGATTCTCAAAAACTGAATATAATAAAGTGCTAAGACAAGTATTTTACCACCCTTGACATTTAGAAATGAAGTTTTTGACAGTTTGTTATCCACATGTATAACATATGAGGAAAGTTTTATGTCCTGCTGAGCTTAGTTCTCATAGGTTCAATTTTAGACAATTTCTATACAGATGCCTACAATTTTGAATGTCTGCTGCTGTTTATGAGACCTTCCCAAGGGTGGTACTCCCATATTTAATTTAATTGTGTTTGCATATATCATACATTTTGCCAACAGTAAGCTCTAAGAGTACTTTATAGTTGATAACTACTTCCCTCATTGCTCTCCAAGCTACATGATTTCTTACTTTAAAACCAGCCTTCCATCTTCAGTATTGTTAGGTCTAACAGAATACAGATTTTCTCTACCTTGTTCAAAAAGAGGGTAAAACTACTAAGAGTGGAAATTAATCTGTTCAAAATTTTGTTAAATTAACATTTTATTATATATCTCCTTAAATTAATTTACTTGAGTACAGGGCTAGAATTGTTATTCTGTTGTTAGACTTTATGCCATAAATTTTGGTAATATGTCTATCATCAGGAGGTTGGGATTTTCAAAAATCTTCATTTATCATAATCAGAGACAAGAACTAGGAAATGAGATCAACATAGTCACTCTAATCACAAATGTCTGTACTCTAAAGCTCATGAAATTGACACTAAAGGAAAACCTCAGAATGGATTAGAAAATGCTAATACAACTAGAGAATGTGTAGGAAAAAAAAGAGACCTGGCTAGACGAGGGCATGTTTCCAATTTTAGAGCAGGACAGAGAAATTTTTACAGTAGATATAAGAATTCACAAAGCATAGTTGTCTGGAGCAAATAAAGTCTTTCTCTACTAAAATAGCTTCAATACTACTTTGTTGCAGATTGTACTAATTAACAGTTATATTAACGATGGTAACTCATCATCACAATATTTATTTTATGCAAACTCTTTAAATAATAGAAAAGTATGCGATCTATTTTAGAAAGATTTGTATCCATGGGACTTAGAACCAAAACAAATGTTAATTAAAATAAAGTAGTATTTTTCTTCTGTCAAATTGTCAAAATTTTACTAAAAACAATAGACACTGTTGGTTCAAGCAAGGAATTAAATTATTTGATAATTTTGGTATAACTATAAATTATTTTTATATAAAGAAAGAAAGGAGAGAAAGCAAGGAAGGAGGGAAGGAAGGAAGAGAAAGAAGAAAAAATGGAGAGCCAATATACCAAGAACTTTTAAAAAGTATCCTTTGAATGAAAAATTTTACTTTGGCATCTATAGCAATATAGAGATAATTAAACAAGTATATATTGCTGCTAAAAGTACTTATAATAGTAAAACATTATATATGTTTATTAAATCATTATGATTTGAACGTACTCTGTAATTGTGACAGATACTGTATATTGGACCACCCCCTCTAACACCGCTTCTTTTTTTTTTTTTTTTTTTTTTTTTTTTTTTGTGCACTATTGAGGCAGAGAAGCTTAAAACTGCACTTTCCAGACTCATTTGCGGATAGGGTCTACCTTGGAATCTGCAAAGCAGAAGACACTCTCATGACACAAGAACATAAAGGAACAAGTGAGCCAAAGGGAAGTCAGTTTATCACGGGCAGGAAGTGTGTGGTTCTTTAGGGGTAGCTGTGGTAGAGAAATTAGTGCAGCCCCAGGTTATGCTAGTTGCCATGACGGGGATTGTACCTATGAGGTTTCCACTAGGAAGTTCAGATTCACGGTTAGGTATTTTTTTGGCTCTCAAGATTTTGCCTCTGTAGCATCCAAACTTAGTTTTCTGATGCTTCCAAGTCACTAGACCACATTAGTAAATTCATTCCAGATGAAAGAGGCTGTGTGGATTATATGATGTGTACTATGAAATCTGATGAATGAATAAGCCATTAAAATATATATTCATGTTGTTAAACAAATGTTGATGGGATGAGTGATTCTCATGAAAAGTTAAAAAATGAAAAAGCAGGTTTTAGAGCTGTCTGTACATTCTGATCTTAGTTTTGAGTGTGTATATATAAAACCTTTTTAATATTAAAGAATAAATAAATGACACATTATTATTTTTATTAGTGATTTCCTACCGATTAGAATTCCTAAATTGCTTTTAGGAATTTATTATAGGAAAACAGTGTCCTTTGCATTAAAGAAAACATGATAAACACAATTTGGAAGCAAAAATAAGGAACTTCATTTGTTTAGAATACTTATAGCAAATATCACAAAGATTCTAAATAGAATAATAACCTTATCACAGTATAACCTAAGAAACATTGTAATGTGAAATCTGTTTTGTTAAAACACATTTAGATTTAAAATTTGTTAAGCCATAGGAGATGCCTTGTTATCAGAGTCACACACTGAAAACTTCTAGAAGTTGTCATTTCATCTGATACATGAAGAGCAATAGTTATTCCTTAACACCTCCTTCAATACCGCATGATTCTCCTCAATTCATATTTTGAAATTTGACACATGGCACTGATGGTGATATGACAGAGAGAATCTCAATGTGTCAGTGACTTCATATTCACTTGGGCAACTGCTAGAGTCTTCCACTCCATGAAGGCTGTAAGGACATTGTGGGAAAGCTATAGACAGGAGATTCATATTCAGATCGGAGGCAAATACAAAGCAGGGAAGAGCTATCTTCCACTCAATATTTATTGGCATTTGCTATATTATAAAACTTCAAGCACTCTCCCATTTTCCTGCTCAATTTTTCTTCCATTCATTGCATGGTGAGATATGTTTCACCAGGAACAAAGGAAGTTATTAAGATTTTTCAAAGATACAATAAAATAGATGAACTTTAATATGACATTTAACCCTAGTTATTGTTTCTCAAACAAAATGCATTATATACATAGCAAGCTGGCTTGCTATCCATCTTCTGCCACTATTCTCTTTGTTTACTATTATTTTGTTTTTCCTTTTCTAAAATGTCAAATGTATCAGATACAAAATAGAGTATCTGATATATTTGTAGAGCTTAAAAATCAATAATAGTACAATAAAATGAATATTTATGTCCCTACTACCCACAATCAGAAATAAAATCTTGCCAGTACCATATAAATCTTCTGTGTACACTTTGATAGACTTTTACAAGTTTTAGGGCTGTATATAACAGATTTACACAGCACAAATACTGCAACTTGGCTATTTCTCTGCATTATTATGTGTTTAGGTTAATCCATACTGATGTATATACTTTTATGGATATAATGCTGTAAAGTATTCCATTATATAACTAGATCACACTATTTACCTGTTCTTTATTGGAGAAATTACTGTTGCAATAATTTTTATTCGTTTTATGAACAGAGAACAGACGCATATTCTGGCATACCTCTCTTGGTGCACAATTTGAAGAATATTTTAGGATATACCCTTAGGAACAAACAAAAGTGCTGTCATGGGCATAGTACATACACACACACACACACATATAAATATATATACACATATATAAAATATATATATACACATATATAAATACACACACACACACACACACACACACACATATATATATATATATATATATATATATATATATATATATATATATATATATATGTTTTCAATTTGAGACGGAGTCTCGCTCTGTCGCCCAGGCTGGAGTGGCAGTGGTGAGATCTCGGCTCACTGCAAGCTCCGCCTCCCAGGTTCACGCCATTCTCTTGCCTCAGCCTTTGGAGTAGCTGGGACTACAGGCGCCCGCCACAATGCCCAGCTAATTTTTTGTATTTTTTAGTAGAGACGGCGTTTCACCATGTTAGCCAGGATGGTCTCGATCTCCTGACCTCGTGATCCGCCCGCCTCGGCCTCCCAAAGTGGTGGAATTACAGGCATGAGCCACCACGTCCGGCCAGGTATAGTACATATTTATATTTACTTAGTTAATATCAAATTATTTTCCAAATTGGCTGTACCATTTTCTCAGTTACCAGCAATTTCAGAATTCCTCTTTCTCTCCATCTTCTATATGATTTGATATTAAACTTTTGTCATTTTGATTGTTGAGAGTTGTTATTTTATGTTCTTCAATTTACATTTGTTTCTGACTACTTGGCAACTTCTCATGTGTTTAATGAACACATGCGCCACTGCACTCCAGCCTGGGTGACAGAGCAAGACTCCGTTTCAAAAACAAAACAAAACAAAAAAGAATTAAAATTAAAAATATATATTTTTTAAATGTGGCTTATTTAAGGAAACTTTACTGATCATAAAGACATATAAGTGTTTTTCTAAAGTTTCCTTTAACAGTTTTAGCTTTTTGTCTTTCATATATGTCATCAATATATGTGAAATTATCTATTGTAATTATGTAATAAGTGTTGAAGAACCATTTTAATTTTCTTTATGAGAAATAAATTATTTGAAAAACTAATGAAAGTAAATTATATCCATTTTGACCTCTAAATATCACCTATATATATATATATATTTCTATTTTCCATGGTATATTATAGATCTATTTTTGTACCTTTATTTTGGTTTCTTGGTCTGTTTGAGCTCTCTTTGCACTTATATCACATTTTCTTATAGAATACAGCTTTAAACATAACACTCTATGGTAAGGAAAATCGACCCACCGTATTCTTCTTTTTTAAGAATTTTTGGGGCCAGGTGCAATGGCTCATGCCTGTAATCCCGGCACTTTGGAAGGCCGAGGAGGGCAGATTACGAGGTCAGGAAACCAAGACCAGCCTGACAAACACGGTGAAAGCCCGTCTCTACTAAAAACACAAAAATTAGCCGGGCATGGTGGTGCGTGCCTGTAATCCCAGCTACTCAGGAGGCTGAGGCAGGAGAATCGCTCGAATCCAGAAGGCGGAGCTTGTAGTGAACCGAGATCACGCCATTGCACTCCAGCCTGGGCGACAGAGCGATACTCCGTCTCAAAAAAAAAAAAAAAAAAAAAAAAAAAAATTTGGGAGGCCCAGACGGGCGGATCACGAGGTCAGGAGATTGAGACCATCCTGGATAACACAGTGAAACCCCATCTCTACTAAAAAAAAAAAATAAATAAAATAAAAAAAAATAAAAATAAAAAAAAAATAGCCTGGCAAGGTGGCGGGCGCCTGTAGTCCCAGCTACTCGGGAGGCTGAGGCAGGAGAATGGCGCAAACCCAGGAGGCGGAGCTTGCAGTGAGCTGAGATCCGGCCACTGCACTCCAGCCTGGGCGACAGAGCGAGACTCCGTCTCCAAAAAAAAAAAAGAAAAAAAGAAAAAAAAGAAAAAAAGAAGATTTTTCGATGGACCCTCATTTCCTACTCCTTCCCAACAGAAAATAGCCGTTGGAATTTCATTATTTTTGTAGACCATTTTCTACGTTGATAGATAATGGTATTTCCTAGACAGCATAAATGTTTTGTATGTTTCTTCATACATATATTTAGGTCTTCTCGGTCTGTCAATAAACCGTATTAATTTCCAGATATTGATCTTGCTCATCTTTGATTATTTCAGATAACTCATATTTTGTTTGCTATTGCAGATGAAATACTTATATTACATTTTATACATGTTCCTGTAAACACATATCACATATACACACAACTGAATTTATTATTTGATTTTCTATCAAGCAACTTTGCTTGACACCTTTGTGAATTCTAATAAATTAAAAATTAATGGTGTTCCTGAACCAAATGATTTCATTTTTCATGCCTTAATGCACTAGCGAAGGCACCAATAAAATGTTCAATAAAAGTGGTGAGAGATAACATCCTCACTTTCTTTCTGATTCTGAAGATAATCATTGCATTGATTTATTATTAACTATTATGGTGTGTTAGACTTCTGTAGATACCCATTATCAAAGTAAGGAATTTATTTTTCATCTTATATAAGAGTATTTTGTATGTATGTATGTGTGTGTACTTTTGAACAGTGGTTAAATTTTTTCAAGACACTATGGCTACTGAGATCAGCAATGGTTTTTCTCCTTTAATTGATGAACGTGAGAAAATATCTTGTCTCTTAATGAAATGACCTGTGTTATCAGAATGAAATAAATCTGATCTAGAATATATATGTGTATATATATATATAACATTGCTTGGTTCAATTTGTTAATAATTTCTTAGGAAAATTTTTATCCCTCCTGACTTTCTATGGTTTTGGTGACAACATTTTCTTGTATCTTTGAAGGCTGAAGAACATTGTAATTTTCTGTTTCCTAGATGTTTCTCGGATTTCTTCCATAAAACTTTTTGAGCCTCAGGTTTATTGTGTAGGGAAAACATAATTGCTAGTTCTAGAATTTAGGTTTTCTATCATGTCAGATGTCACTGTTTATAGTTAATGTTTTTCTAGAAATGTGTCTATTTTGTTCTTTTTTCAAGTTATTAATGTGTATGTGTCATATCTTCAAAAATCTTAGTCTCTTCTGCAGCTATTTCTGCAATACTAGTTTTAATATTATTTATTTGACTTCTTTAATTTCTATTTTTACTGTTCATTTTAATTATAAATTAAATAAACTTTGGCTTTGTTCAGTTTATTATTTTGATATTTATGTTTTTTATTTATTTTTATCTTCTTTGCCCATATTCTCTTTTCATTACATACACACACACACACACACACACACACACATTTCAGATACTTATTTTATTGATTTTCAGCCTTTCTTCTTTCCAAATATAAGAATTTAAGGCTATAAATTGTCCCCTAAATGCTTTTAGAATCACATTTCAAAAATTTTAAAAATTTATATTAGTGGTAATTTAGCTATAATTGTCTTCTAATTATGATTTCTTTTTTACCCATAGGTTATTTAAAAGATAGTTTTAATAAATACAAATGTATTTATTTTACATGATTTTTATTACTGAATTACTAATTTATGTATATGTCAGATAATGTGTTTATACTAATAGATTCTTCTATAAAATTTATTGAAACCTTCTTTAATGCCTACTGTATGGCCAATTTTTTAAGTTCCATGGGTTATTAAAAACAAAGTATGTTCTACAACCTAGTAGTAGTAGTAGTATCAAACCTATACCTTTAATATAGGTTTTTATATATGTCCATTGAAAAGTTTAAGTATATTTTGATATATTCAATATCTTACTGAGATAGGATATTGTGTCTGCTAATTATCAATTGTTGATAATAATGTGTTTAAATCTTCTACAACGATGATGGCTTGTTAAATTCTCCTTGTATGTCTGTAATTTTTTTAATTTATATTTTAAACTATGTAGCTAGGTACATGCATATTTAGAATTGCTACACCTTCTTAGTAAATAGAACTTTTATAATTACTGTATAGTGGTCTTCTTCATAGCTAGTGTATTTTTGCCTTAAAGCTTTATAACCTGGTTAGGGACCAGATTTTATCTCCTAACTCCTATAAACTCTTTAAAACTCTTATAATCTTAAAATATAGGATCCAGACCACAGGCAATTTACAGATGCTTCAAAACAAATGTGGATTTTAAAGCTTTCTTACATCAATAGACTCATGCTATCTTATTTAATCTGATTTTTGAATGATTCTATTTCTTTTACCATGTTATTGCCACATTTTTAAAAAATAGTTCATTTTGTTTTGTTTTTGTTATCCGTGTTTTTAGGGAGTAGTTTTCTGAAATTCCAGCCAACTTAAATCCTGAAATAGGAAACCAACTGTTATTCTTACAACTTCCACTATGTAACCTCTCTCTCGCTAGAAAAAGAGTATTTGTAGATTCAACATAGAATCCCTTTTCTGTTAGGTGAGCTGCATGCAATTAAGCTAAACATAATTTATATGTAAATAATTGTTCTTTGCCATTATCTTCTTGAGCCAGTGAGCTCTCTTATTTTTGCCCCTGTGCCTTAGTGTATGTGTTTGTGTGTATGTGTGTGTCACCTGGGCATGCAAATACACATACAATGTTTGCTGTTTTTTTTTTTTTTTTTCTGGTTAACCCTGACTAAACTTGAAATTTAAAGCTGGACTTCCATGAAAATTACTTAATGATGCAATGCAAAGACAAATTGCTTTCTACATCAATTTTCTATGCAAGGACCTATAAAAGTTGGATAACTAAATTATCCCAGAGTTTTCTTCAGGAAATATCAGCATTTTTTTTCAAGTATATGATTTTCTATAAAGTAATGCTATTATAATCTTTTAATGCTAGGTGAATCCACATCAAGCATTCAATATTTGTTGGATGATACAGTTAAATGTCCCTCTGCTTAGGATGAGTTTACATTGTCTTTTAAAATGGTTTTTAGGCAGGGTGTAGTGGCTCACACGTATAATCCCAGCACTTTATGAGACTGAGGTGGGAGGATCACTTGAGGCCAGGAGTTCATGAACAGCCTGGCCAACATGGCAAAACCCCACCTTTACTAAAAATACAAACATTAGCCAGGCATATCTGTAATCCCAGGACTAGAGTGGAGGAGGCACGAGAATCTCCTGAACCTGGGAGGCAGAGGTTGCAGTGAGCTGAGATCACACCACTGCACTCCAGCCTGGGCTACAGGCTGAGACTCTGTCTCAAAAAAAAAAAAAAAAAAAAAAAAAAAAAAAAAAAAGGTTTTTATTTTCATAAACATAGTAAACATAAAAATTATCTCAATGCTAAAGGAAAAAGTAATATATGCTCACACAACTCTAAACAGACAGTGGGGACAAATTTGCATCCATATTGAATCAAGACATTTATATTGCCTCTATACAAAAACAAGATGCACTAAACTAAATTAAAGGGATGTTAACCTAGAAATTAAATGCATCATATCAACTACATTTAATATATGGATGCTTTGGGCATTGTAAGATTAAACTTTCTGAATCATAACAGGAAAGAAGCTCATTAAAATAAAATAAACTTATCCAAATGGAAGATGACCTAAAAGAATAATTTTTGGGCAAAATACTATAAAAATAGGTACATAGATATTAGAAAATCTAACAAGCAAAATTCGATTTTTACTTTGGTGTACAATGCCCCAACATTCTGAATAATACATATCCTTTTCTTTCGGTTTGAAAAATATTGGCCGGCCGCGGTGGCTCAAGCCTGTAATCCCAGCACTTTGGGAGGCCGAGACGGGTGGATCACAAGGTCAGGAGATCGAGACCATCCTGGCTAACCCGGTGAAACACCGTCTCTACTAAAAAATACAAAAAACTAGCCGGGCGAGGTGGCGGGTGCCTGTAGTCCCAGCTACTCGGGAGGCTGAGGCAGGAGAATGGCGTGAACCCGGGAGGCGGAGCTTGCAGTGAGCTGAGATCGGGCCACTGCACTCCAGCCTGGGTGACAGAGCGAGACCCCGTCTCAAAAAAAAAAAAAAAAAAAAAAAAAAAAAAAAAAAAAAAAAAAAAAAAAGAAAAATATGTATACACTGATTGACTTTAAAACATATCTAGAAATTAAGTGTATCATATTTTCCCAACTGCTTTTATTTCAATCAGATTTTTTTTAAATTTATTTATTATTATTATACTTTAAGTTGTAGGGTACATGTGCATAATGTGCAGGTTTGTTACATATGTATACTTGTGCCATGTTGGTGTGCTGCACCCATCAACTCGTCATTTACATCAGATATAACTCCCAATGCAATCCCTCCCCCCTCCCCCCTCCCCATGATACGCCCCGGTGTGTGATGTTCCCCTTCCTGAGTCCAAGTGATCTCATTGTTCAGTTCCCACCTAGGAGTGAGAACATGCGGTGTTTGGTTTTCTGTTCTTGTGATAGTTTGCTAAGAATGATGGTTTCCAGCTGCATCCATGTCCCTACAAAGGACACAAACTCATCCTTTTTGATGGCTGCATAGTATTCCATGGTGTATATGTGCCACATTTTCTTAATCCAGTCTGTCACTGATGGACATTTGGGTTGATTCCGAGTCTTTGCTATTGTGAATAGTGCTGCAATAAACATACGTGTGCATGTGTCTTTATAGCAGCATGATTTATAATCCTTTGGGTATATACCCAGTAATGGGATGGCTGGGTCATATGGTACATCTAGTTCTAGATCCTTGAGGAATCGCCATACTGTTTTCCATAATGGTTGAACTAGTTTACAATCCCACCAACAGTGTAAAAGTGTTCCTATTTCTCCACATCCTCTCCAGCACCTGTTGTTTCCTGACTTTTTAATGATCGCCATTCTAACTGGTGTGAGATGGTATCTCATTGTGGTTTTGATTTGCATTTCTCTGATGGCCAGTGATGATGAGCATTTTTTCATGTGTCTGTTGGCTGTATGAATGTCTTCTTTTGAGAAAGGTCTGTTCATATCCTTTGCCCACTTTTTGATGGGGTTGTTTGTTTTTTTCTTGTAAATTTGTTTGAGTTCTTTGTAGGTTCTGGATATTAGCCCTTTGTCAGATGAGTAGATTGCAAAAATTTTCTCCCATTCTGTAGGTTGCCTGTTCACTCTGATGGTAGTTTCTTTTGCTGTGCAGAAGCTCTTTAGTTTAATTAGATCCCATTTATCAATTTTGGCTTTTGCTGCCGTTGCTTTTGGTGTTTTAGACATGAAGTCTTTGCCCATGCCTATGTCCTGAATGGTACTACCTAGGTTTTCCTCTAGGATTTTTATGGTATTAGGTCTAACATTTAAGTCTCTAATCCATCTTGAATTAATTTTCGTATAAGGAGTAAGGAAAGGATCCAGTTTCAGCTTTCTACTTATGGCTAGCCAATTTTCCCAGCACCATTTATTAAATAGGGAATCCTTTCCCCATTTCTTGTTTCTCTCAGGTTTGTCAAAGATCAGATGGCTGTAAATGTGTGGTATTATTTCTGAGGACTCTGTTCTGTTCCATTGGTCTATATCTCTGTTTTGGTACCAGCACCATGCTGTTTTGGTTACTGTAGCCTTGTAGTATAGTTTGAAGTCAGGTAGCGTGATGCCTCCAGCTTTGTTCTTTTGACTTAGGATTGTCTTGAAGATGCGGGCTCTTTTTTGGTTCCATATGAACTTTAAAGCAGTTTTTTCCAATTCTGTGAAGAAACTCATTGGTAGCTTGATGGGGATGGCATTGAATCTATAAATTACCTTGGGCAGTATGGCCATTTTCACGATATTGATTCTTCCTATCCATGAGCATGGTATGTTCTTCCATTTGTTTGTGTCCTCTTTTATTTCACTGAGCAGTGGTTTGTAGTTCTCGTTGAAGAGGTCCTTTACATCCCTTGTAAGTTGGATTCCTAGGTATTTTATTCTCTTTGAAGCAATTGTGAATGGAAGTTCATTCCTGATTTGGCTCTCTGTTTGTCTGTTACTGGTGTATAAGAATGCTTGTGATTTTTGCACATTAATTTTGTATCCTGAGACTTTGCTGAAGTTGCTTATCAGCTTAAGGAGATTTTGGGCGGAGACAATGGGGTTTTCTAAATATACAATCATGTCATCTGTAAACAGGGACAGTTTGACTTCTTCTTTTCCTAACTGAATACCCTTGATTTCTTTCTCTTGCCTAATTGCCCTAGCCAGAACTTCCAACACTATGTTGAATAGGAGTGGTGAGAGAGGGCATCCCTGTCATGTGCCAGTTTTCAAAGGGAATTTTTCCAGTTTTTGCCCATTCAGTATGATATTGGCTGTGGGTTTGTCATAAATAGCTCTTATTATTTTGAGGTACGTTCCATCAATACCGAATTTATTGAGCATTTTTAGCATGAAGGGCTGATGAATTTTGTCAAAAGCCTTTTCTGCATCTATTGAGGTAATCATGTGGTTCTTGTCTTTGGTTCTGTTTATATGCTGGATTATGTTTATTGATTTGCGAATGTTGAACCAGCCTTGCATCCCAGGGATGAAGCCCACTTGATCATGGTGGATAAGCTTTTTGATGTGCTGCTGGATTTGGTTTGCCAGTATTTTATTGAGGATTTTTGCATCGATGTTCATCAGGGATATTGGTCTAAAATTCTCTTTTTTTGTTGTGTCTCTGCCAGGCTTTGGTATCAGGATGATGTTGGCCTCATAAAATGAGTTAGGGAGGATTCCCTCTTTTTCTATTGATTGGAATAGTTTCAGAAGGAATGGTACCAACTCCTCCTTGTACATCTGGTAGAATTCAGCTGTGAATCCATCTGGTCCCCTGGACTTTTTTTGGTTGGTGGGCTATTAATTATTACCTCAATTTCAGAGCCTGCTATTGGTCTATTCAGGGATTCAACTTCTTCCTGGTTTAGTCTTGGAAGAGTGTAAGTGTCCAGGAAATTATCCATTTCTTCTAGATTTTCCAGTTTATTTGCGTAGAGGTGTTTATAGTATTCTCTGATGGTATTTTGTATTTCTGTGGGGTTGGTGGTGATATCCCCTATATCATTTTTAATTGCGTCCATTTGATTCCTCTCTCTTTTCTTCTTTATTAGTCTTGCTAGTGGTCTGTCAATTTTGTTGATCTTTTCAAAAAACCAACTCCTGGATTCATTGATTTTTTGGAGGGTTTTTTGTGTCTCTATCTCCTTCAGTTCTGCTCTGATCTTAGTTATTTCTTGCCTTCTGCTAGCTTTCGAATGTGTTTGCTCTTGCTTCTCTAGTTCTTTTAATTGTGATGTTAGAGTGTCAATTTTAGATCTTTCCTGCTTTCTCTTGTGGGCATTTAGTGCTATAAATTTCCCTCTACACACTGCTTTAAATGTGTCCCAGAGATTCTGGTATGTTGTATCTTTGTTCTCATTGGTTTCAAAGAACATCTTTATTTCTGCCTTCATTTCGTTATGTACCCAGTAGTCATTCAGGAGCAGGTTGTTCAGTTTCCATGTAGTTGAGCGGTTTTGATTGAGTTTCTTAGTCCTGAGTTCTAGTTTGATTGCACTGTGGTCTGAGAGACAGTTTGTTATAATTTCTGTTCTTGTACATTTGCTGAGGAGTGCTTTACTTCCAATTACGTGGTCGATTTTGGAGTAAGTACGACGTGGTGCTGAGAAGAATGTATATTCTGTTGATTTGGGGTGGAGACTTCTATAGATGTCTATTAGGTCTGCTTGCTGCAGAGATGAGTTCAATTCTTGGATATCCTTGTTAACTTTCTGTCTCGTTGATCTGTCTAATGTTGACAGTGGAGTGTTGAAGTCTCCCATTATTATTGTATGGGAGTCTAAGTCTCTTTGTAAGTCTCTAAGGACTTGCTTGATGAATCTGGGTGCTCCTGTATTGGGTGCATATATATTTAGGATAGTTAGCTCTTCCTGTTGAATTGATCCCTTTACCATTATGTAATGGCCTTCCTTGTGTCTTTTGATCTTTGATGGTTTAAAGTCTGTTTTATCAGAGACTAGTATTGCAACCCCCAATTTTTTTTGTTCTCCATTTGCTTGGTAAATCTTCCTCCATCCCTTTATTTTGAGCCTATGTATGTCTCTGCGTGTGAGATGGGTCTCCTGAATACAGCAGACTGATGGGTCTTGACTCTTTATCCAGTTTGCCAGTCTGTGTCTTTTAATTGGAGCATTTAGTCCATTTACATTGAAGGTTAAGATTGTTATGTGTGAACTTGATCCTGCCATTATGATATTAACTGGTTATTTTGCTCGTTAGTTGATGCAGTTTCTTCCTAGCCTCGATGGTCTTTACATTTTGGCATGTTTTTGCAATGGCTGGTACCCGTTGTTCCTTTCCATGTTGAGTGCTTCCTTCAGGGTCTCTTGTAAGGCAGGCCTAGTGGTGACAAAATCTCTAAGCATTTGCTTATCTGTAAAGGATTTTATTTCTCCTTCACTTATGAAACTTAGTTTGGCTGGATATGAAATTCTGGGTTTAAAATTCTTTTCTTTAAGAATGTTGAATATTGGCCCCCACTCTCTTCTGGCTTGGAGAGAGTCTGCCGAGAGATCTGCTGTTAGTCTGATGGGCTTCCCTTTGTGGGTAACCCGACCTTTCTCTCTGGCTGCCCTTAAGATTTTTTCCTTCATTTCAACTTTGGTGAATCTGGCAATTATGTGTCTTGGAGTTGCTCTTCTCGAGGAGTATCTTTTTGGCGTTCTCTGTATTTCCTGGATTTGAATGTTGGCCTGCCCTACTAGGTTGGGGAAGTTCTCCTGGATGATATCCTGAAGAGTGTTTTCCAACTTGGTTCCATTTTCCCCCTCACTTTCAGGCACCCCAATCAGACGTAGATTTGGTCTTTTTACATAATCCCATACTTCTTGCAGGCTTTGTTCATTTCTTTTTCTTCTTTTTTCTTTTGGTTTCTCTTCTCGCTTCATTTCATTCATTTGATCCTCAATCGCTGATACTCTTTCTTCCAGTTGATCGAGTCGGTTACTGAAGCTTGTGCATTTGTCACGTATTTCTCGTGTCATGGTTTTCATCTCTTTCATTTCGTTTATGACCTTCTCTGCATTAATTACTCTAGCCATCAATTCTTCCACTTTTTTTTTCAAGATTTTTAGTTTCTTTGCGCTGGGTACGTAATTCCTCCTTTAGCTCTGAGAAGTTTGATGGACTGAAGCCTTCTTCTCTCATCTCGTCAAAGTCATTCTCCGTCCAGCTTTGATCCGTTGCTGGCGATGAGCTGCGCTCCTTTGCCGGGGGAGATGCGCTCTTATTTTTTGAATTTCCAGCTTTTCTGCCCTGCTTTTTCCCCATCTTTGTGGTTTTATCTGCCTCTGGTCTTTGATGATGGTGATGTACTGATGGGGTTTTGGTGTAGGTGTCCTTCCTGTTTGATAGTTTTCCTTCTAACAGTCAGGACCGTCAGCTGTAGGTCTGCTGGAGATTGCTTGAGGTCCACTCCAGACCCTGTTTGCCTGGGTATCAGCAGCAGAGGCTGCAGAAGATAGAATATTGCTGAACAGCGAGTGTACCTGTCTGATTCTTGCTTTGGAAGCTTCCTCTCAGGGGCGTACTCCACCCTGTGAGGTGTGGGGTGTCAGACTGCCCCTAGTGGGGGATGTCTCCCAGTTAGGCTACTCAGGGGTCAGGGACCCACTTGAGCAGGCAGTCTGTCCCTTCTCAGATCTCAACCTCCGTGTTGGGAGATCCACTGCTCTCTTCAAAGCTGTCAGACAGAGTCCTTTGCGTCTGCAGAGGTTTCTGCTGCTTTTGTTGTTATCTGTGCCCTGTCCCCAGAGGTGGAGTCTACAGAGACAGGCAGGTTTCCTTGAGCTGCTGTGAGCTCCACCCAGTTCGAGCTTCCCAGCAGCTTTGTTTACCTACTTAAGCCTCAGCAATGGCGGGCGCCCCTCCCCCAGCCTCGCTGCTGCCTTGCCGGTAGATCACAGACTGCTGTGCTAGCAATGAGGGAGGCTCCGTGGGTGTGGGACCCTCCCGGCCAGGTGTGGGATATGATCTCCTGGTGTGCCTGTTTGCTTAAAGCTCAGTATTGGGGTGGGAGTTACCCGATTTTCCAGGTGTTGTGTGTCTCAGTTCCCCTGGCTAGGAAAAGGGATTCCCTTCCCCCTTGAGCTTCCCAGGTGAGGCGATGCCTCGCCCTGCTTCAGCTCTCGCTGGTCGGGCTGCAGCAGCTGACCAGCACTGATCGCCCAGCACTCCCCAGTGAGATGAACCCAGTACCTCAGTTGAAAATGCAGAAATCACCGGTCTTCTGTGTCGCTCGCGCTGGGAGTTGGAGACTGGAGCTGTTCCTATTCGGCCATCTTGCTCCGCCCCCCTCAATCAGATTTTTTAAAACAGCTTTTATCTCTAAATTTAGGAATCTCTTTTTACAATTTTTTCATTTATAACTACCTCAAAATTAGTATGTATTCCTAATATAATATAGTATACATTTATTTTGAACATCAAAAAGAATCTGAGCTGACCTACAGCCCACAAATGGAAATGAGAAACTCATGTGTTTTCATATTTATAAACATGTATTAAACTTTATACAACACATTATGAAAAACAAAATAAATAAAAGTATGCTAATATAATTTGAATGAACAAGAAATGTTGAAAATATTATTTGAATTCTACCTTTCAAACACATCAATTAGAGCTTCCACTAAATCATTTCAGACTCATATAACTGTAATAATTTCACACCCATAATTACCTCTCCATGTTCCCTGCTATGTTAATTTTACTTAAATTAGACATATTTCAGTATCTTCTGAAGATTTTGCCTTATATTCAACACTAGGTATTTGTTTAAATTCCTCCTTTCATGAATGTACACTTCTCTGACTCTATAGGACCACCCCTCATCTATTTTTATGCACTAGTTCCCTTATGAAACCTTTCAAAATCATAAAAAGTAGAAAATGTTATTCATAGTTTATAGTTTAAGAAAAGACAGTTCATAAACTTGAAGTCAATATCCCACTGTGATACTCTTTGTAAATGATAATATGAGAATTAAGCCTTTATTTAAAACTTTTTCATGTCAGTATCAGTTCTCCTGCCACCAAAACTTAAATGGTATTATTAATGAATGTGTTACAGGCATTACAGTGCAGTGATTAAGAATACAGCCGCTAATACTAGCTTCCTTGAGTTTGAAACCTAGCTCATGGCTCCCTCCTGCTTTGTTTTGGGAAAATTACTTATACTTTATGTCTCAGCTTCCTTATTGTAAAAAATGCATAATATGATTGTCTACCTTATCGAATTGTTGAAAGCATTAAATAATGCAGTTGTGAAACACATAAAAGAATATCTAGTGGATGGTAAGTGTAAGAGTAGTATTAACTATCAGTATCTATTATATGGGGTTGTGGGTTGAGGTCCACTAATAATTTGTGTCAACATTACTCAGGTAAGAGTTCATGGCAATGACTTGTTGATTCTAGGAAATTTCTGTTGATCAATATATTGAAAAAAAATAAACAACTTCACTGCTTTTTGTTTATTTTTCCATGAAATTCCTACAGATCAATTTACTGAAGAGAATAGTCTGCTTATTTGTGCAAACAATTCACTTATGAAACAAGTTTATTTCTTTACTATACCTACCAATTCTAAATTATATATGTCATGATTTTTTTCCATTCCTAATCAGTTCCTTCACTTGAAAGATCTGCATCACACAACTTGAGACCAGACTCCAAAGCTCTGTAAATATTCCATTCTGACCTCTTTTAAACACTTCTAAGATTCTGTCAGGGTGGTGTGCTTTTTGATTACAATGTATTCCAATAAATTCAGGTGTACTTTACTCACAGATTATCTACTGATATATTGAGGAGAGCAATGAACTGTAAGCACCACTGAGTTCTAGCTGAGATCCCCTCTCTCATATGTTTTAAGATCCTTGACTTGCAAACTGAATGCTCTACTGGGGAAGCCTTGACAGACTCTCTGCAACTGAGATGGTGGGGTCTAGGTATTGATCGTGTCTCAACTTTGCTTATTGTCAACTTCCCAAATGCTAACTTTATGTTGTCTAATGGGAAATAGAATCTATTTTAGGACTTTACTGTGATCTGATTAGATTGGAAAATGTTAATGTTTGATTTAAATCTGCTTTATTGATAAATTACTCAATTGTGTCCTTCTGTCTTCATTTTTGTGAGTCTCTAAGAGGAGGTTTATACAAAAATGGCCAGACATGGCTCCTGATAAGTTGATTCCTAGAGCCAGCTCTGGGATGAATAAGTTCCAAAGGTTCCTCCTCAGACTGGTATCCCTCAGATAAATTTTCCCTGGAGTCAACTTTTCAGAACCCTAGGCAAATGTTCCTTATTCTTAACCTGTTCAGTCTGTGAGAGTCAGGTTCTGTATAAAATCTCCCATAAAAAAGTTTCTGTTATCCAAGAACCTCAGATTATCGAGGCTGGGATTAAAAAAAAAAAAAAAAAATCATTAACTTGGAGGCCTGAAAACAATATGCAAAAGCAACACTATGCAAAAGCAACACTTTCTACTGCTTGTTGCTAGATTCTCATGGCTTTGAATTACACTAAGTGTATGCCTTCTGTAGGCTGAACCCTTGCCTCATATATGTATCTACATTATAAATCTAATTCCATGACTATCTTTCACAAAGGCATAATTTCATCACAAATAATTTATAATTAAGAAGCTACTTTGTGAAATTTTTATATTTACAAAAGTTATTCATTTGAGAGGAGTCTTAAAATGGAAAGGAGGTAAAATTTCCTATTACACTGTGAACTTAATAGACTTTTTCCTACTTTTTATTTTCCCCTGTCCTTTTTTACTCAATACCTTCTGCCTTTACTCCCTTTTCTCACCTGGCCCTTTACCTCCTGGATTTCACAACCTGAGTTTCACAAATCTCAATTGCCTCTTAAAGTTAAATCCTCCTTAGACATGAACAAGCTTCTTATAGTTTATTTTTAGCCTTCATTCTCAGTCTGAACTAAGAATCAATGTAAAAGTCTGGACAAAGTACAGAGGAATTTATAATCATTCCAACAACATATATTGTATGTCTCCCAGATCTACATAAATGATTTTTATGTTAGTAAGAAAATTAATGTTAAAAAGCATTGGATAAAAAAAATGAAGACTTAGGATAAGCTAAGGTGAATGAAAGATCCTCAATATTAGAGAAAACCAGAAGTATTTAGGAAAGTTATACACAGTGGAGAAAATATTTTGGAGGCTACCCCAAGACTTTCTTGAAAATAGGGTCAACTCCCATCTCATTATAAAAAGAGAAAGAATGAATCAATCTGAAACTTTAGGAACAGGCTCTCCAACACCTTTAGAAAATATTCAGGAGTAGATCTTGAGAGAGATAGGACCTGAACCCTCTCATCACTTTTCGCAAAGAGCCCTGAGCCAAAATTAGGTAATGTAATATGAAAAAGTAGATCGGAAAATAACTTCATTGACAAACAGAACTCCAATTCCTAACTGAACGTTTGAAAAAGTCATGGAATAAAAACAGAATAAGTCTCTGAATAAGTTAACAGCCTTACAGATGAAACAACTGGCCACTTCCACTCATTTGTCGAGTACCAGAGGAAGAAGCTTCCTGAATAAAAACATTGATAGATAACTGTAAACAGAAAGGAAATCGCAAAAAGATTCATAAAGGACATTGGAAAACAGCTATTCTGCACTAACTATGAACCTAAAATAAAATTTTTTAAAAAGAAGGATGTGATCAGGGAAGTTGATGCTGATCCGTGGGGTCATTAATTCCCTGATTTCCCATTTCTCTAAACATTAAAAGACAGTATCAAGGTTTCTGATTGATTCAGATACAGTAATATAGTTCACAGACCCTGCCACACATGCATTCAATCACTCCTCTAGAGTCAATAAAGTACTTAGGAGATGAGTATTTGCAAAAATACACATTATTATTGTGTGTCACTCTGTAGCTTTTGCCCTTAGATCTTTAACATTGTTTGCTCCTTTGTGACAGCACATCTTCTCATTTAACAGGTAGGGATTTCCTATGCAAACAAAATTGCTAATTTAAGTGCTCTCTTGATGGGCTTTCTCTTGAGAACTCTAAAGAAACACCCATTCAGCTGGGTGTGGTGGCTCATGCCTGTAATTCCAACACTGTGGAAGGCCAAGGCAGGCAGATCACAAGGTCAGGAGTTCAAGACCAACCTGACCAACATGGTGAAACCCCCATCTCTACTAAAAATACAAAAAAAAAATTAGCCGGACTTGGTGGCACGTGCCTGTAACCCAGCTACTCAGGAGACTGAGGCAGAAGAATAGCTTGAACCAGGGAGGTGGAGCTTGCAGTGAGCTGAGATCATGCCACTGCACTCCAGCCTGGGCGACAGAGCGAGACAGTCTCAAAAAAAAAAAAAAAAAAAAAAAGAATTACCCAATTAATAATCATATTACACCTAATTTTGACTATGGAGTACCAGGAGCCTGGTATTGACCTCAAACTGAAATTGAAGATCTACTAATATTGGCTGTATTGGAGAACACATCACATTTCTAACTGACCCATTTAAGCCTCTGTCTACACTTGCCCTCTACAACAAAAAGGGAAAGGGCAAAAGCCAGCAGTTGTGTCTAATAGAAAAATAATTTAAAATACTATGCACTAGTCCTTGGAACACTCCTACTCTCCCGATCAAGAGATCCAGTGGGCTGGGGTACCCATTTATTTCAGACCCGGCAGCTACAAATAAAATATTTAGCCCTGTTTCCTGTGGTGCCAAAATCCTATATTATTTTAATTTCCATGCTACCTGAGATAATGTATTTTAGCATTCCAAATCCATGTTCTGCTATTTGTATTGTCTCTTTTAGATTATAATAGAAAATACGCATTAGTCTTTCTCTAGAAAAATCAATGATGTACCTGGACAGTTTTACTCCAGAAGTATACTGAGGCACCCACCTACCTTATACAAGTCTTCTGCTAGAACCTGAGGACCTTGAATCTCTCTATAATTCTACTCTTATCCAACATGCAGACACTTTTTGCTATGTTCTCAAGATGAGATAATTTTCAGACTAATTCCAGCTACTACTTATAGCTCAGAAAGTATATAATGTGTTCAAATGAAAATTAGAATTTTTTAAGAAGGAAGCTCTTAAAAAGTGATGATTTATAATCCATCACTTTGGATATACTACAAAACACTCATTTTTTTTTTATTTTTCTAAAACTGTTCAGAAAATATACTTATGTTAAGAGTTATTTTTTCCGGCTGTCGGGGTGGTTTTGTGTGTGTGTGTGTGTGAGTGTGTGTGTTTGAGAGGAAGCTTATTAGGAAAGTAAAGGAATAAGGAATGGCTATTCCATAGAGCAGCCTAGGGGGTCAGATTTCATAGGTCATAGAATGCAATGGGTTTCCCACATTTCTAAGATTACTGCACCTCTTAATTTTAACGTAGTTGTTAGTAACTCAATCTCTTTCTTGTATTCTAAGCATAATTAGCTGCAGGGGTGTGTCTCTGTGTGTCCTGGGAGTGGCAGGGTTGGGGTTGGAGGTGGGAGGAGTAAGAGGCTCTGTGATTTAAAATTAACTCCTTGGCCTTCCTAATTATCTTAGATCTTTTTACCAATTTGTGCATGATCAATTTGGACAAGGTATTGGTGTTTTGACTTAACTTTATCAGAATCTTTAAAGACTATTCATCTTTAAAGTTATCTATAAATTTTTTCATAGACTCAGTGGCAAAAGGCTACTCTCCTTGTCTAAGGGCAACAGCCAGACTAGTAGAGACTTCTGCTGACATGGTTCTTCTTGCTGTGCAAGTCTTGTTGTGGTGGTAGTGGTGGTGGTGTTTCCTTTTTTTTTTTTTTTTTTTTTTTTGGCTTATTCTCCCTCCTTGAAATTCCATATTTAGAGTCCTTTGTCATATTATAAAATTGATGTAAAAAACTGACAACCTGTATGTAGCATAACATGTAGTAACTCACTCTTAGATTGTCCCTTAATCAGGGATAAAAATGATCCCGGTTGGCAGAATTTATCACACTTATCTGAACATAACAGTTACCAAGTTCTAAGACAGTGTACAGGTATACCATTGGAATAGTTCTTGAATTTAGAATGCTATGGAAACAATATAAATTGCAACTAAAAGTAATCAACAACTTAATGAGCTTGGTAAGGAGGTGGATATCAAAAAGGTAGAATTTTATACAAAAAGTGAAAATATGGAGGTTGAAAGAAAACCCTTAGCTAATATTTATGTTCCACAGGCAGCCCTCACTAAGGTCCTTATTATTCTCATGCTATTTTGTTGCATGTCTCATCTGTAAACAGCATAATCCTGTGTAACTATAAAGGTGGGAAATTGACAAGAACCCAACATGCAGTGTTCACTTAAATACCTCTTACTGGGTTGTATGCAACTGGCACTTGCTCTGAGTTTTCAAGATGTCCTTGATGGTTATTCTCAAAATGTAACTTATCTTTCCATTGATAGAAGCACCCATTTTGCTGTGCCTATCTGAAACAGTTTTAAATGCTTTGCCGGTTTACTATCCCTAGCTCTTCAATTCTTAGGAAAAGGAGGAAGAGCCAATGGTGTTTTAAAACACAAACTAGCAAGATTATATGAACATTCTTGGGCATCTTTGGACAAGAATGACCACTTTAACTCTCATAGGCATTAGTTCTACACCTGTGACACTCAACAACTCTCACCATAAAATCTTGCTATATCTGCCATATCATGTTGAGTATCTCTCCTCTAATTTGGGGCTAGATCTTACAAAGTGGACATGGAAACATACTAGAAGAAGCTCAAGCAATGTACTAAATCTTAGCACCCAAATACCGGCTGCTTTTTCATTATGTTCTTCCATGCAACCTCTGCTTGATCTATTAGATTGGTGCAAAAGTAATTGCTGTCTTTGCCTTACCTTTAATGGCAAAATGTGCCTTTCAGAATGGTGCCTAATATTGTTCATGCATGATTTTGACACATGTCCCCCCTCAAACCCTAGACAAAAAGATAACTCTAGATAATTTAATTCAAGAAAGATAAAAACAGTACCTCATTTTGAAATATAGAGTTTTAATTACTCATGTATAATTTTGAATAGTTTTCTCCTGTCTTTAAACCATGCTATCTATGCTTCAGATATTATCAGGGACACTGAACAATTTGTCATTACTTTTAATGACAAAGACCGCAATTACTTTTGCACCAGCGTAAGTAGCTCATAGAGATAAAATACATTAAATAAGTACTTACAGAAAGGACCTTATAATACATATTTAACTGGTGTCAAAAGAGTTCAACTCCATGGTATAAATTTCAGTAATCAAGCCTTCCAGCTGGAAAAATACGTTTTCACTCTGTGACATTATGCTTGCTGTTCATTCAGAAAATTCAAGACTAAGAATTCTTAAAAAGTTGATGATCTTTGGGAAAAAACAGCTGTTACCCATGAGCTTTAGATTAAGAATAAAACTATGACATGGACAATTTTCATACAAGACTAAGGGGTTACAATCTATTTGACTGGAACAATGAATTGTTGTGCTTTAATCTGCATGCTTTTTCCTTAATTTTCTCATTATATTTAAGTTCTCACAAGTTCATATTGTTAACAAGTTATTGTCATTTTTTAGCTGGAGCACATACAATGTTCCTGTACTTAGTATTGCTTTCTGTGCTGTAGAGTCCCTTGGTCTGATTCCTTTACCTGCCTTCACTTTGTTCATGATTTGGCTTAACCATAAAATCAAACCAATCCTTGGGTTGCCAAAATTTATTACAAATACCAACCAGCTCCTTCCAGTGCTGGACTGTGATGAAGCATGTAGTTTAATCAGTAATTAGTAAAATTGCATTCAGTCTCTAATTGCATTTTATATGGCAAACAGAAAAACTGGCCAGATAAACAAAACTTAAGTTCTTCTATTTGGCAAAACTAAGGAAGAAGCTTCCTACTGCTCCTGAAAAAATACCCAGGGATTATTTGTAGAAACTATTTTCTATTAATCTTTGTAGAAATAAAGTTGAGAAAGGAAACAGGGAACAGATGATGTACATGTAATACTTGTCTCAAAAATCTTACAGTGGGTAATCTTTTGATGTTTCTGCATTATATTCTCTACCCTTCACCTGATTACCTCTGAATGTCACCAAAACTGTACAATAAATTTTAATCATACAAGGAAGGTATTTGGGACAATCATAAGTCTTTGAGTAGATTCTAAAGACCAGTGTTAGGTTTGCAAAACAAAAGTCTATTGGGTGTGGCCAACAAATTATACAAAAAAATTGTTATCTTTGTAAATTTAGATACTATACTTTCAGAATAGTGCCCAATATTACTCATGGATGATTTGGGCACATTTCCCCCTCAAACCCTAGAAAAAGAGAACTCTAGATAATTTCTTTCAAGAAAGAGAAAAACAGGGCGTCATTTTGAGATATAGAACATTACTCATATCTAATTCTGAGTAGTTTTCTCCTGTCTTTAAACCATACTATCTATGCTTCAGCTATTATCAGGAACACTGAGCAATTTCAGTGAGGCCATAGAAATCATCACCTGGAGATTTCATAACACTGAGGAGGTGGTACTTCAAAATATAGCAGTATGAGAAATAATATTGGCCTGTCAGGATGAAACACGAGGCATTTTATAGGAGGAAAGTTTACTCACATTCCTATAGTTCTTTCTATTTTTATTTTACTAAGAAAATATGGGAAATGTTTTAAAAATTACAAGACAAGGTGATAAATCTAGTATCCCCACATCTGATCATTAAAGCTTTTTGGTTTGGTCATGGGTTCTATTGTATTGCTTTAATTTGGGTATTTTTGGCTCTTGGCTTAGAATATAAAATATTTCTGTTAGTATTTGTCTGTGATTCAGTATTTAAATATTGGGCTTTCAGAATGAAAAATGTTTCTATGTAGCCACTCTGATATGACAAGAAATGATCATGCAGTCAAAACGAACAAACAAACATAAAAACCTAACCTATATGATAGTTGAAATGACCCCACCAGAAATCTGATATGCAGTCATGACCCTGAAGATGGTAGTATTGATCTTGATTGATTATTTGTGCAGATGATTATTATTTATCCTCCAGCTTAGGTTGAAAATTTACAAGAGAGTTCTGAGAAATAAGAAACCACCTATGTTAACAAAACTTTTTATCATTTGCTTCGAAAATATTTTCTATGAAAGGATAAAACCATAAGCCAACTAATTTTATTTTCTTCAGGAAATTTTCACAGGTCAATTTATTAGAGACACCATTCTGCCCATATGAATAAATAATTTATCAAACAACAGTTTACTTATCAAGGCTGCTTGTTTCCAGACGCATCTCACTCTGCCCACTAGTCTTAAATTACTATATCATAAACTCTGTATAATCTCAGTTAATTCCATACCTAAATGACTCAGTTTAAATCACTTTATCACAATCCCCAAAGACCTTAAGTACCTCAGTTTAGACTTTCCTGTTCTGAAACATTGCTATATCATTGTCAAGGTGATGTTTACTCTTGTTCTAAAACATTTAGATTTTATTAGTACATTATCATTCTCAGACTGAACAGTTTAATTGTAGTTATTGTTATTTCTTCTATTACTATTAATACTACTATTTTGGTATTTCTCCATCATTTACTGTTGTGGGAAAATGTGAGAAGTATAACTGTATATATTTCATTCACCAAAACTAGAATAATTGTCTCTTTTATACCTTTCCAAAGACCCTACTTTTATTTTAAAAAAATAGTTTATAAACTATTTTGTATACATGTTTGTTTCTATCTGCTTATTTAGTTTACTTTTTTCCTTTTATTCTTTACCATTTAAGTACTCAATTCAAATAAGATACAGGGATAAGGTCAGTTTCTGATAGCCAAAGAATAGCAATAGGTTTGGCACAAGAATTGCCCAAGTTTCTCATGAATTTGACTCTAAGAAATTGTGAAATCTCACGAAAGACATACAAAGGCCTCTGCATCCCAATTTTCCCTTAACTCACTTTTATCTTTTATTTTATCATATGTATGCTATGTGAGAATTATGATAATTAAAATATGTAACATATGAGAATTAAAATATATAATAAGGATAGAGCTTACAACACCTGGCATATCCTAAGTGCTCAATAATAATCCTTATTACTTTGTAATGCTCCTGTGAGTCTGAAAAATAATGTATTTAAGGCTCCTAGTAGGTACTCTTTTGACAGGAACTATTGATCTTGTTATTGATAGTAATATAGCTTGGAACCCAGGTGGCTCAACATCCTCTGTATAAATGAAACCACCTATTTACAAAGTATTCCACAATAATTCAGTGTTGCGTCTTCAGCAAGAACAAGCCCTATGTCTGAAAATGTAAGTGCAAGGCATTGAGTATGTGTTCGTGTATGTGGTCTGATTATTGCTCTGAAGATAACAACTACTGAGACCATATATTCTGAATCCTCTTACAGGAATAAAGTATATGATTAAATTTTTTTTTTCTGTCTATAGCTTGCAATGACGAAAAAAATGTTCATTTGTTCTCACAATAAATGCCCTCCAAGACCACAAATGAGAAATACACTTGACATGTGCATACCTTAATGATGACCTCCTCTTGAAAAGAAAACAAGCATGCTTTAGACAGAGTTAGCTTCTCACTGTAGAGATGATTGGCTTAAATGAGAATTCTGTCTTTGCTCTAATAAGAAAACAAGCATGCTTTAGACAGAGTTAGCTTCTCACTGTAGAGATGATTGGCTTAAATGAGAATTCTGTCTTTGCTCTAATAAGTTAATTCAACAGCATAATTTGTCTTATAGTAAAAAAAAAAAAAAAAAAAAAAAAAAAAAAAAAAAGTTGTTTGCCCCCTTGCCCCATGGTGTTAAGGCAATTTAAATTAATTCCATGAGCAAAGTTTTGTCACTCTATACAATGATACAGTGTATCCCTTTATTTATGTCATAATGTCTATTGGGAAAAGAGATCAACTTAGGTGACTCAATTTCTTGTCTCTAAAGGAGTTTGTCATTGTATTTGAGCTGGACATTTGTTGCCTTGAGCTTTTAGAATTTAGGCTGATTCATCACATGAACTTGTTGTAGAAATGACCTTCTCTAGGCTTCTGCTTTAGTTTTTATGTGAATGGTCCTAATGTTCGTGTATATAAGATTTTGTGCACATCATGACCTTAGGGTTAATCTACATCAGGAAACACTTAAATTACCATAATAATTTTCTCTCCAAATTCTTAAGTATGATTAATGTTGTTTATGTATTGGCCTCCATAGAGATTTCTAAAAGTGAGTGTTCCTGAGTGCTTTGGATGATAGTTTGTAAGCATATAGGCATGAAGTTATTTAAAATCATTGCATAATGTTGCAATATATCAAATTATTTTCCTCTTGAGGAATATTTAGATTATTTTTTGTCACTCACTAAAAGAATGCTACAAGGAATTATTTTTATATACAACATTTGTGACCATATAAAGGCAGCTGCCTAGATTTGGAATTTTTTTATATAAAAAATGTATAGATACACATTTTTGTTAAAAGCTTCTAATTTCTCCTTTCAAAATAATGTGTATATTTAAGTTTTCAATAATCATGTATAAAGACGTCACCTGTATTTTCACAAGTTTAATTGAAAATAACTGCTTGCATTATAGTTTTTTCTTTCTATGTTATAAAATAAAACTTGCTCTAATTTATGCATAGAAATAACATACCTTACACATTTACTTAAAAGTTTTAAATGTTAGGATATAATGAAAACCACCGCATTCTTTTTTATTTCCCAAAAAGCAAAGGATGTTAAGTTTTGCAAAATTGATTCACATGAGCTAACATTAAAACCACTGGATGGGTTGTCTATGTGTCCTTGCCAAATAGTAACTTTATTAGAAAATCTCTAAGTCTATTACCTTCTGTAAAGTGATTTTGAATAAGCATCTGTGTAAAAATTGTTTTCTTTTTCACTGGATTAGAAACTCTGATAATGTGAACACAGTAAATGAACTTAAAGAAATAGTCAAGAGTAAAAAGATATGAAAAAATCACTTTAAAAAATAAGTTGGCAAGTCAAGTTCTATGGAATAATTAAAAGATACTTAAACATCTTAAGTAAAATCTAAACATGCCTGTTATGACACATCCCTAGGAAGTTTATTTTCATAATGTTTGATGTGATTTTAAGGTCATAATTTTCGAGAAAATAAAAAAGGCCATGAAAGGGATTTTCCAGATGAGGCTTCCAGTTGAAAATATTTGTATATAAAATGTTAATCGTAGAAATACAATCCAATAATGAACAAAAGTTCAAAAACAAGTAAGCCCTGAAGCAAAACAAGGCAAGATATATAATATATATCAATAAAACTAAAACTTTTGCAAACTTTGGTGGGAAAGACTATTTTAGTTAAGCAGGGACTTCTGGCTTAAGGAAAGAAAGCAACTTGTCAGATTTAATCAAATTCATGGGAATCAACAGAATTGTTTTCTTTTGTTGGTTTCCCCAGATTTATGTACCAATAAGCAGTGGTGATAACTTAGATGAAAGGAATTGGTGGAAGGAGAAAGGTCTCTTCAAACTAGGATATTATCTTACTTCCTAGGTTTCATAATCTCTAATAATCCACTCCTAATTTAATTTGAAAAATGTCACTGTTCATTTTATGCAAGAAATTAAATCAAAATATATAACTGGTCTGATATTTGTTTCCAAGCATTTGTCAGTCTTTAGTCAAAAACTGATTAAAATGAAAAAAAACCTTAATTCTGATTTACAAAATGAAAACTATCAAGAGTAATTTTTAAAAAATTTTTTTGTTTTTAGTAGAGATGGGGTTTCAACACATTAGCCATGATGGTCTCGATCTCCTGACCTCATGATCCACCCGCCTCAGCCTCCCAAACTGCTGGGATTACAGATGTGAGCCACCGCGCCCGACTTTTTTCTTTTTTTCTTTCTTTTTTTGAGACTGAATCTCCCTCTATTGCCCAGGCTGGAGTGCAGTAGTGTGATCTTGATTCACTGCAACCTCTGCCTCCCAGGTTCAAGCGATTCTCCTGCCTCACCCTCCTGAGTAGCTGTGAATACAGGCGCCTGCCACCATACCCAGCTAATTTTGGTATTTTTAGTAGAGATGAGGTTTCACCATATTTGCCACACTGGTCTCAAACTCCTGACCTCAAGTGATTCTCCTGCCTCGAACTGCCAAAGTGCTGGGATTACAAGCATGAGCCACCACGCCTGGCCTATCAATGGTAATATCTTTTGCAGTATGTAAAGATTGTATAATTCCATTGGATCTTGAAAGTTGGTAAGAATTCACTGAAATGAGTAAGAATGGAATTCAGCAACTCAATATTGAACACCAAAAAATTGGAAGAGAAGACAATACATTGTACATAATGAAGCCAATGACAAGCTAATTATTCCTTTTATGAAAGGTCTTTCATGGCGTACAAAGTCATGTGATACACAGCAGCACACCTCATCTCTTGTATATTAAATTAACTAGGAAAGTATGTTTTTCAAAATGGGTATGAAGACATTAGTTTCACAATATACTTGTATATAATACCTAGATACACATACACATAACACATGCAATTATACATAGCACAAGCTTCATATATATGTAGATATATGAAGTCTCACTTTTATTCTCTCTCTCGATATGTAGACAGAAAGAGAGAGAGGGAGAGTTTCATATATGGAGAGCCATATATTATAACTCTTTATATATAACTCTGAATGATTGAAACCAAATCATTTCTGGTTCAAAAACATACAAGTAAGGGCCCCTTTTGTCAGTTCAGATAGGTCAATATTATACTCACCTCTCTATATGAACTTGTCTATATGACCTGTGTCTATGAATTTCAGAAAAGTGATAACATGAACTCTAATGTTTGTTGGACTTGACCTTTTAGGAGCAATACAGAACCCTATTACATGTTTATTGACTCATGTATAGGAGATAAAAGATAGTGAATTCTTAGCAGACTTCAAACTAACTTTTGAGCTTGAAGGTACTTAATAAAATTTGTAAATGATAAAATAAACAAAAAAAGTGCTACCAAGGTGGATTTTAAAAACAATTTACATTTTGCTTATCATTTTGATCCTCCTCTTATGATCTGTATATTTGAAAAATAAATACATCTATATTATTGCCCAGGTTTTGAAATAAGCCCAGTTACTAATAATGCCACAAGCTAAGACTGAGTCTACTGTTACCATAAAGCCACAGATTAGCAATCCAAGATCCTGGGATACTTTGGCTTTTTTAGCACTTTTCCTCTGGTGGGTTTGTTCTTGCATTTGAACAAAACTATGCGTTTACATGAGTAATTGCCTAAGCATCTGAACTTGCCAAGTATCACTGAGAACAGACCCAAATTATAATTAACTCAAAGTACAGTGTTAACTTTTTCAGCCAAAGAAAATACATAGACCATAAGATATTAGTCTCAAATAAGTTATTTGCTCTGCCAGCAAAGGAGTAACATATTAATCAAAGAGTACAGACAAAGATTCAGACAAAGGTTCTCTACAAATAATTGTGGCAAGATGTCATTACATCAGTGGAATGTAGCTCAATTAACAATATCCTTTAAAGGACATCAGCTTGCCCTACCAAGAGAAGGTACCTGTTAAATTGTCGCTCCAGCTTGAGGTTTGATAATGTGGCAGCTATAGGATCCATTTCCTGTTCTAGTTGTGTGTATTGTGGTAATAAGAAAAGCAACAGAGCCCTACCATAACCAAATACTTTTTAAAATACAACCTCACCCTAAGAAATTAAGTAAAAAATAGATCTTGTTCCTCTGGTCAGTGTTGAAGAAAAAAACAAATATTCGACTGGTTGCCTCACAGGGGAAAAAAAAATAATAGTACATAAAAGCAAAGCAAAACAAACAAAAACCCTTAATGAGGTTAGTTGACTTGTTCTCAAGAACACAGAGGAACATGGAGGAGAGGCAAGACTGTTGCCTAGTTCTAAATTAATTAGTTACAAAGAATTACCCCCAATTAAACACTAACTCACTGTACTTCTTGTAGATTCTTTGTTTTTATTTCCCACATGATATTGAATCCACCAAAATTATCATCAAAATTTTAAAGCTTGATAAATTATTTTGTCTATCCACTTCGAATGATTATATATCAGACAAGATCCCTAGCAACGTACCAAAATGAATTACATATTTGGATATGAAAGAACTAGTATGTCTAATTTAAGGCAAAGGTGGAGTTTGCAATACTTCATTGAGAGGATTCAGAAGTATGGCTAAATAGGAATTAAAGTCGGCATAACCTTTACATGAACAGAATTGTATTAAAACTGTGCCATATTATGAGTAGCAGAAAGTATTTGGAAAGCTGTTTCCATGTTTGCCTTTAGTGTAGTAGATAAATCCTGTCTCGAATAAAATGTTCAGTCTAAAATGACAGTAAATTTTTTCTTACAATGATTCATTTTAGAAAAATCTATAATCCAATTTACTACTTGAATGTACATGGTTGCATATAAATGATGTGGCTCCCAGTGTGAGTTAGGTGGCAAATTAGAAAAAGTCTTATTTTTATTGTTGTTTAGTGAGAAAGCCAGGTATCAATATAACTCAGAGAAATATTCCCTACATCTTAGAGTGAGATTAATAAATATCTTTGTTATCAATAAAATGGGAATATAATTCTATCTCTTTGTACTATTATAAAGATTAAGTGGAAAAATTTATGGGAAATCCTTAGTATAAAACTGAGTACCCTCAAAAAAATACTCTATAAATTATTGTTTATTTCTATATGATTGTCATTTATCAATACATATTACATTTTCAAAAATATAAAAATACCACGTTCTTGGAAAAAAATGGACATTTAAGAGTGAGAATATGTCACTTTCTCTTCAGCAATGTCAAGAGAAAGGAAATTTTAAACAGAAAACTTTTGATGTCTATTCCTATAACACAAGTGGATGCATTGAGCTAGCAAAATCAGATGAACCCAAACCATTATAAGCAATAAACTCATTTCGTTCACTTGGATTCTAATCACATCTTTAGAACTGAAATTTGGCTTCCAACTTCCATGTTCCTACAAGGAGAAAATGTACTACCTAATATTCAAACATTCCAGTACCTTTCCTTTGTCAATTATATTTCTTATTATAAATCAACAAATTTGCATGTCGTCCCATAGTTGTCTTGCATGAGTTTGGTTATTGTGATCCCTTCTCCTGACTCCAATTACATCCAGCTACGGAGACAAAATATAAATTTCTTGATCTGTGAATCAACCTCTGGTCCTTGATTTCTCCAGACAAGTGTTTCTACCCACTGAGGCCTGACCTTAACAGCTAGACAGTCTCTTTAGGCAGCACTTATAGCCAGTCTATTTCTAATTACTGCACTCTATTTATAGGTTGAAAACTTTTTAAATAGAAACTAGATATCAACAGGGCTGCCTAGGGTATTTCCAAATGATTAAGACAATGAGGATGATGATGATGACAACAATGGGAGAGAAAATTGTCTGGAAAGAGCATGCTGTTACTTTCTGGAATGATGAAAATATTTTATTCCTTGTTTGGGGTGGTATTTACCTAGCTGTTTGCAGTTGTCAAAACTCATTAAATTAAAAACTTAATTTATTGCATTTTCTTTTACGCAAATTATATCTCAATAAGTTCAGGAAGCAGAAATATCTATGAGATTTCTTCTTCTTAAACAAAATGGAGGGCCGGGCGCAGTGGCTCACTCCTGTAATCCCAGGACTTTGGGAAGCCAAGGCGGGTGGATCACCGGAGGTTGGGAGTTTGAGACCAGCCTGACCAACGTGGAGAAACCCCATCTCTACTAAAAGTACAAAATTAGCCAGGTGTGGTGGAGCACGCCTGTAATCCCAGCAACTTGGGAGGCTGAGGCAGTAGAATCGTTTGAACCTGGGAGGCGGACTTTGCAGTGAACTGAAATGGCGCCGTTTCACTCCAGCCTGGGCAACAAGAGTGAAACTCCGTCTCAATCAATAAATCAATCAATCAATAAAATGGATTGTGAAGATTTGAATATGGACTATTCAATTTGTGGTATAGTTTTTTGTCATATTTAAAGAATTTTCTTCACAGAGAAGCTTTAGGTTTACAAAAAAATTGGGACGAAGGTACAGATATTTTCTATATACTCCTGTCCCCACCCATGCGTAACTTTTATTATCCGCATCCTTCACCAAAGTGGTGCATTTGTTACAATTGATTAACCTTCATTCACACATCATTATCACTCAAATACTAGTTTATGTAGGGTTTATTCTTTGTGTTTTACACTCTGTGGCTTTGACTAAATGTATAATGAGATGTTTCTATCATTATAGTATCATACAGACTTATTTTCACTGACCAAAAATATCTTCTGTTCTCTGCCGATTCTTTTCTCCCTCCCCACAACCCCCTGACAATCACTGGTGTTTTCACTTTCTCTATAGTTTTGCCTTTCACAGAATGTCAAATAGGTGAAATCATAGAGTATATAGCCTTGTCATATTGCCTTTTTCCATGAATTTACAGCTTTTTCATGTCTTTTCAAGGCTTGATAGTACACTTACTTTTAGCACTGAATAATAGTCCATTGTCCGAAGGTACCACAGTTTGTTTATCCATTCACTTACTGAAGAACCTCTTGGTTGCTCCCTCCCAAGTTTTGAAAATTGTGAATAAAGATGCTATAAACATCTATGTGCAGATGGATGCTTTCAGCTTCTTTGAGTAAATACCAAGGAGAATGACTGCCGGATTTTATAGTAAAAACATTTTTGGTTTTGTAAGAAACTTCAGATTGTCTTCCAAAAGCGCTGTATCATTTTGCAGTCCCTAGCAATGAGTGAGAGTTCTTCTTGCTCCACATGTTCACCAGCACTTAGTGCCATGGGGGTTTAGAAGTTTGGTCATTCTAATAGGTGTGTAGTATTATCTCATTATTATTTAAATTTACATTCCCTTGATAACATCTGATGTGGGACATCTTTTCATGTGCTTATTTGCTATCTGTATATCTTCTTTGGTTAGGTGCCTGATATGGTTTTTGGCCCATTTTTAAAATGAGCGGTTTGTTTTCTTATTGTTAACTTTTAACAGTTCTTTGTATATTTTGGATAGCAGTCCTTTATCAGATGTGTCTTTTGTGAATATTTTCTCCCAATTTGTAGCTTGTCTTCTCATTCATTTGACATTGTCTTTCTCAGGGAAGAAGTTTTAAATTTCAGTTAAGTTCAGATTATCATTTTTGTTATGAATCCTACTTTTGATGACGTATCTAAAAAGTCATTGCCATACCCAAGGTCATCTAGGTATAATTGTTTTTAATAGAAATAATATTTTTGAAAAAGAAATATAGTTAAATTATATCATTTTACATTTTTATCAATGCTTTTAACTCTTCCAAACCATTACGAAATGGTTATATTTTTATTGTGTTATAAAATCAAATCATAATTAAGCTTTTCAAATGCAAAGATAAAAATGAAATAGCATAACCTTTTGAATCTAATTTAATAGTTCAAGATCTCTGTGCTCTATGTTCAAGCATTATAATGTTAAAACTGCTGTCTTACTATCTGCAGAATTTTCTAATTAGCTTGAAGAGATTTTTACACTTTACCTATAAATATATTTTGAGAGGGAGCGATAATAAAATCAAAATAGGTCAAGATATCTAAGTAACTTTATTGAGATGTCAAGTGGCATCCAGCAGAAGGTGAAGAAGTCACAGAGTTACATCATAGAAGGCCTTCCTGCTGTGCTATTTCCTTCAACAGAAAAAGAAGCTTTCATCCTGTAAGGCTTCCAGCATCCGCTGAAACTACTTTGAGTAATTCAATCTTGCAAAAATTATTTCTGCTACATACACTTATCTAACACATAAGTATACTTATAAAAAAATACCTTGGGCCCACTTGGAAAACTAAATTATATTTAATAAGGAGATCAATTTTGTATACCTTGGCTTATTGTGCTCTATTTAAAAATATATTTTCAAAACATAGCTCTTTTTTTTCCCCCTGTTTTTCACTTGGCTTCAGTCATTTTGCTGTAATTAAACATGATAAGTACTTTCCCATGTTAGTAAGGCCTGTAAATTTTCTTCTGCCTGAAATGGCTCCTCTTCCAGATGCCTACATGGCATAGGGCCTCCTTTGGTTCCTGTCTTCACTCGTGTACTGCATCACTTTCTCCAAGAAATCTACCTCACCACTGTCTAAAGTAGCCCACCACCCATTCCCTCACATTTTACCCCCTCCCTTTTTGTATATAATATATATCACTACCTGATATATTACATCTTCATTTGTTTATTCAATAAATGGACTTTGTAGACTTTTAAAAATCTGTAAAATATAGTCTTCAACAAACAGTATGTTTTATTTCTTTTTTATTGTGGTATGATTTATATTCAGTGAATTGCATTGTCTTAAATATTACTGTTCAACAGTTCTGATGAATGGATACACCAGTGAAACCTGCTACACTGAGAGGACAAAGAGCACATATACTTCTCTTCCCCAACCACTATCTACGCCACCCTTCCCATAAAGGAATACAGGTAGCCTGATTTATTTCACTATAGTTTATCTGTTATAGAACTTCGTATAAATGAAATAATACAGTATATCAAGTTTATGCTACATGTATGTTATTGAATGGTACCTTTTTCTATTTTAAATATATGGAATAGCAAATATGGAAATATCTTTAAACTTATCATCATCATTCTAAATTATAAACTCAATCACCAATAAAAATTTAGATCTTAGTAAACCTCACAAACCAATTTGTAAAAAATTTTTGATTGCCATTTTGTAGTCTATATGATTTATTTTTTAAATGTGGAAACAGATTCAAAACCTAGTTTCAATGAATAATCTATAAAAAATTGCTCTAATATAATGTTAAATTATTTATTTTGGAACAATCATAATGTTTGCAGAGATTATAGAACTTTAGCACAATATCCTGATATTTAAAAAATAAAAGAAAAAAAAAAAAACCCCAAAAAACTATATATGCTAATATAGAGTCAATACATATTTGGATAATTTGTTATTACTATTGAACTTTTTATAAAGTTAAAGTATATATACGAAAACAGAATTTACTAAACCTATACTGTGAAGAAAATACGTAAAACAATATTCTTGTACAATAGGCCTTTCAATTATTGGTGGGTTTTAATCTCATTTTTTATTCGATCATGCTTGTTGCTTAATGGTCATAGAAATGTTCCTTTATCAATTTTCATGAGAAAGTTTTGCAGCAGAAATTTCCCTAGAATGAACGTGTCTTGCATGTTTGTAAAATAAGTGACTTCTTTTTCCAAAATGTTAAAATCATTAGTACGCAAAAGTCATTACTACATTAATTTAAAGTGTTACATTTCAGTAAGCATGTATTAAGGAAGTTGGTATTGGGATAAAATAATTGTGCCAAAGTAAATTCTTAATGGAGTTCATATGAGAAGAAATACAGTAATTGTTCTACTCCAAGGTTGGCTTTGGGGGATTTTTGAAACCAACTTAAAAATCTTGGATGATATTTCTATTCCCTGAGAACAAACAATATGCTGGCAAGAGTGGAATAAGGAAGCTTGAAAAAAAGAATGTGTTATTCTATGAAATAATCTGTCCTATACATCAGGATTCTTTTAGAGTTTCTCACACAAGACTTTAAGATACACAAAAATCTCACTTAAGATTTCTTGGAGTTGGTGTGGCCTCAGTACACATTGAAGTCAGAGATTATGTTGGGTTCTAACAACTCAGCATTTTTAGATAAGATCTAGAGTTAAAAGCTATAAATCCGACCTCTAGAGGAGGGTTACATTGGCCTAAATTTTCATACAGAATAGACTGTCTTTGCCAATCCAATTAGGGGTATGTGTATGTGTGTGTGTGTGTGTGTGTGTGTGTGTGTGTGTTTGTGTGAATGAGTTTATCTCACTGTCTCGGGAGTGTGTAATTGTATGATAGGTGGAAATTCATAGGAGAATGGATCAACTACAAGTGGTCATGGGTAGTGCCATGTAGAACCATACTGGAGCCTAAGGCAAAAGGAAAGTGTCTGCAGCTGTATACATGACTTCCTGTGCTTTTTAATGGTTATTTTTTCCAGAACATAAAAGTAGTTTTAAAAAATAATGAAAACCTGAAAAGTAGAGTATTGAAACATATGATCTAGTTTTTAGGTATAAATATCTCATTTATACCAAAACCTGAATATATTATAATATTTTCAAAATGTACTCTTTCGCTTACTCATTTTTAATTGAGAGAATTGCTATGTTTGACAATTTCTCTTGACAAAGGTCTTAACGTTTATTTAATTTCAACTTACTGATCCTATCTTTTAGATTTTGATGAACTATTTCTTGTGAAATTTTCGCATTGGATCTCTATTTTTTAAAATACTGCATTGGAATATATTTATTCTATTATTAAGTTATATTAGCATTCCTTAAATTCTGCACCCAAAGAAAGTGCTTCACTTGGGTCATACTTTTTTTTTTTTTTCTTTTCTCTTTTGAGATGGAGTCTCGCTCTGTTGCCAGGCTGGAGTGCAGTGGCATGATCTTGGTTCACTGCAACCTTGGCCTCCAGGGTTCAGGCAAGTCTCCTGCCTCAGCCTTTTGAGTCACTAGGATGCAGGCATGTGCCACCACACCTGGCTATTTTTTTTTTTTTTTTTTTGTATCTTTAGTAGAGACGGGGTTTCACTGTGTTGGTCAGGATGGTCTTGAGCTCCTGACCTCGTGATCCACCCGCCTCCGCCTCCCAAAGTGCTGGGATTACAGGTGTGAGCCACTGTGCCAGGCCTTACTTGCACCATTCTAATTGCAGCCCTGATGATGAATACTTAGGTTTGACCTTGGATTGTGTGTATCCAAAGTGAGGCAAAAACCACCAGAAATGAAATCAAAGAACTGAGAACCTGATGCCCTAAAATAGATTTTCCATGTAGACAGCAAAGGCACAACGATTATAAGAGGAAGTGATGTAGAGAGGAGGTTCTTGAGCCAGAAATTTGAATGAGGAGAGACTACTGGGAAGACAGGAGATGCAAGCAACAACAAAGTTTTGTGGTACCTGGGGCTTAAAAGAGCAGAGATCTTAGCAAATGAGAAGACACTAGTCCCACCCTCTTGCTCTGAGGTGCTGAACTATGAGATAATAGACAAAATTTGAAAAAAAAGCTGCAAAGAAATGGTTTTCTGGAGAAAAGCATGAATGTCGTAAATCTAATGGGCTTTCTGTTCAGTATTTTATTATCTGGTAAATCTCATCATTAGAAGCATTGCAGAAAATTAGTATATTACCTTCACAATACCCGCATTAGAACACAATTGTAACACCTGAAAAGGCAATGTACTAACCCATGAGGACTCACTTAACTTATCACAATGGTTTAGTGAGATATATTGAGCTTAAAACACATGCTGGAATGGAAAAAAAAATGAAAACCCTGAAAAATAAGCTCTTCAAAGGTTTAGAAATGAAATGGGAGTGATGAATAGCTAGGTACAAGGACATGGGAGTATACGCGATGCCAAATGAGAAGGTATCATTGTACTGAATACATACTTCGCCTTTTTCACATTTCAACTATTTTTAGTAACTTAAAAGAAGCTTTTGTTTTAGCTTAGACAGAAACTCTTAGGCTTTGGACCCATGTTCCAATTCTTTACATCAAAAGTTGTGAAAATTTCTAGAGGGAACGATGGAAGGACTTCTCAGAAGGTTGGAAAATGGAGGATGTGAGTTAAAGAACAGTTGTTAATCACAAAAATTGTAGATGAGACCTGCCTGATTGCAAGTAGTTTCTAAAACCATATTTGGAGATTTGGATAATTTATTTGCACTCCTAAAACCTCTGTTTCTTCATCAATAATTGGGCATAATGATACTACTCAGGTTTCTTTTGAGAATTAGATGACAGAATATCGTGTTTGTCATGTAGGAAGGTACAGTAAATTTTACACCTGCCTACATGACAAATATGGTATAATTTATAATTAATAAATAGGCTTTTATAACTAATTTACTGACAATTACTTATTGAGTACCTGCTATGTGTTAGGGTAAAGCAATTCAAGAATCTAACTGAACTCTTGATATTTGTGGCTTTTACATTCTAGCAGGTGTGCTATAATGAGTGATATTATTTATAACGTCAAACACTAGGAGAATCACAGAGACTTGACTCCACCTCGAGTTCGCCTTCTAGAAACAGAAGAATAGCATGAATCCTAATTTTCACAAAGTAGATGAAGATACTCATTTTGATACTTTAAGAACTTTCCAAATGCACTAATTTGAAAGGAAAACGAAGAGAGGATTGAAAGAATTGTCATTCCCTGTGCAAATATTTAATCTTGTCAAGTTCTCTTTAAATTTGAGTGGAGGCAAATTCCTGGAGATCAAGCACCTGACCTATGAAAATGTATTAAATGTGTTTTGATGATAATTTCAGTGATCAAAGAGGGCATTTCCAAATGGAATCCATTACACTGCTTCAAGTATTATTACAATGAGTTCTGGTTTCTTCACTAGATTAATAGATTAATAAGTTTTATTATCTTGCTTGTAGAAAGCATTGAAAATTCCCAAGGAAGAAAAAACGAGTTCAACAGATAACCAGAAAAGTAAAAGAGAAAAGGGATAATTCACTTCTCTATTGTAATTTATGTGTTCCTGTATGTGGGATTAGACACAGTAAAGCTAAAAGAGGCAACTTAAAGCTCAGTCTCGGTGCTAATTTTGTATCCTTGAGGAAATCACATACCCTTTCAAGTTTTAATTATTCATCTGCAAATCCAAGATTATAAAATGACCTCATATTCTAGTTGACAATGTTTTTATATCAATATTTTATGTATTTACTTTTTCCTCATACTATCCGCCTCGCTTATCTTTTATATGTAAAGTTTACATATCAATTTATACATGCATATATACAATTTTTCTATCAGTTTTAGGAGTGGATAAATGACGTCTTTGACCCAAATTCTTGCCAAATCTCATTCCAAGAGTAGTATTGCCTATTGTACTCAAAATGTAAAATATCATAGCATTAGTTTAGTAAAAAAAAAAAAAAAAAAAAAAAAAAAAAAAAAAAAAAGTCTTGTTTCTCCTTTATATTTCTTGATGTTTTCATAATTTTAATAAAAACACTCAACCAAAGTGCTGAGGCTCAAAATAAGGTATTTTTTAATTTATTCTGTCCTCTACAAACACATACACATAAATTTAGGAGGAAAGTAAGATTACATAGCATCAATTTGGTGCTAATGAAAATGAAACCAGTATTGATATTTTCTAAATCTAATAATGCATGCATTTTGAATAGTTTTCTCAGACTCATTTCCCTTGAAGGTGAATTCAGATTCTTTAGGCATTTTCCCAAAAATAGTTTTTAACTCTCTGCCTTGTAGTGAAATTTTCCAGATTGAAAAGCCATGTAGAGTACACTGCAAACAATTTTACAGCCTTCATTAATATATAGGTCAATGTCTAGGTCACATTAACTTCAGATTCTGGTAATTGCATGACTTACTCTATCCGCTCTGTGTTTGAATCCTAGATTACAGGAGGAAAACAGGGTCCTGATAACACTAGCATCAGTTACTGACAGCATCATCCTTTGTGCTGTCCCTATACCTTATCCTTAGTTAGTAAATAATCCTTTAAAAAAAAAAAAAGAAAAAAATTGGCCTGTTTTATTATTCCTTTTTTGTCAGTTCTTTGATATAATATCCTAGATCAAATCTCATTATAACTAATTCCTAATATTAGCCAAGTTATTTTATTAAAAATAATGAAGACATAGAAAAAAATTGGTTTCCATGTTTGGTTATAATTTTAGAATATGAGATTACAAAGAAATTATATTGTACGCATGATGTTAGCAATAGGGTTTAACAATATATCTTGGGAAATAAAATATTTTCATCTATATAAGAACAATATCTAGATGCTTGTGTTTCTCTTAACCTTTTAAAGCTTCTTTTTAAATATATTGTTCTACTAGGCTTACTCTACAGTGCAGTTAGATTTATTGAAAATTTCTAATTTTCAATATCTGAAAGAAAAAAGAAAATGAAAAGAAATATCAAAACAAGACATGTATTTAGTAATAAACAAGTCAACTGCTTTCTTAAATCTAGAGTTATAAATTAGTTCTCAGACACTTCCACATAAGAGTTACATGACACTTACTAATTTTAACAGAAGGCTGGCCCTGAAGCAGTGACACATATTTTTGTGCCACAATTAATTCCAGACAACATTGATTTTAATGGGAATTGCTAGGGAGTAACTACAGTATTGCCCATGGTCATCAAAGTCACTACAGCATGTCTTCAGGAACTAGGCAGTCAATTCATCGCCCTGGCCAATGGCCAATTTGCAAGTTTGATACAAATATTTTACCTTGTTATTAAACAAACAAACAAGCTCTATTCTTCTAAGGAGTTGGTTTCATTTAAATTATCATTTATGTATGTATGTATGTATGTATGTATGTATGTATGTATGTATCTACCTACCTACCTACCTACCTACCTACCTACCTACCTATATCTTTTGCTGATGTAGAACTGCTGCTTTTCCAGTTGTATCCAAGTAAATTTCCATATCAATGCAATGATCCCTTTTGTACAGTTATGAGTTATAAGTTTTCTATAAAAATTAGCATGGGATATGTAGACTACTCGTGTAGTTAGCGATTTAAGTTAAGACCAGAACTTGAAGAAATAAATATTAAATCAGAATGAAAATCAATGATCAGGTGACATCCTCCTTTAAAAGTGAGAATATGTCCCACAGAACACTAATCATTTAAAGATAACTTCCTATAAATGAAAGAGGAAGATGAATAAAGCCAAACACTGGTATGCTTCAGGGCAAGATCTTTGTATATATTCTACCTTGCATTTGTTTTCTGAAAATTCTCTTTATTCATGTCATGAAGTTATCAAAGAAAACAGTGATAAAGGGATCTCTGACTTCTGTGATTTTTTTTAAATGTAAGGAATTCAGTCAGACTCAGTCAGTCTAAAAAGATGCAAATTCTTGGGAATTGTATCCAGATCTGATAAAACGTTTGACACTGGTTAACACACTATGGTCCACATCATTGATTCTCACAGTTACAGTGTAGTAATACATCAGAATATTTGCCAAAAATGTCCAGTGATGTTAGTTCCATTAGTACTCAAAGTAAAAGAGTGCATCTATTCTCTCAAGTAATAGTGAATGTATAGTGTGTCAGACATTTGTGAAAAACTGCATTGGTAGTTCCACTCTTGCGGAATACACAATCTGTTAAAGATCAAGTTATTTTTTTACTGAAAGTCTTTATGCAAAGATGAAGAAAAATGTCTACATTGATGGCCAAACACCTAGGGGATTGAGATATAGTGAAGTGAGGATAAAAAGATGAGCACAGAATGCATAACTGAAAGACCTGAAGAAAATTTTAATTTCTTTTCTTTTTTTTTCTTTGAGACAGAGTCTCACTCTGTTGCCAGGCTGGAGTGCAGTGACATCTCAGCTCACTGCAACCTCTGCCTACTGGGTTCAAGTGATTCTCCTGTCTCAGCCTCCTGAGTAGCAGGAACTATAGGCGTGCACCACCACACCCAGCTAATTTTTTTTTTGTAATTTTTAGTAGAGACGGGGTTTCACCATATTGGCCAGGATAGTCTCCATCGCCTGACCTTACGATCCACTTGCTTCGGCCTCCAAAAGTGCTGGGATTACAGACGCAAGCCACCGCGCCCGGCCGAAAATTTTAATTTCTTGACCCATATTCTTCAGTTCACTCTAAACTATGCTTTCAAGAATAATGTAAAAGCAAGTTAAAAATGCAGTGTCCAACTGTTCTCACATTAAGAAATCAGGGTTACGTTTGGTGAGAATACAGAAAAGGAAAAAATAAATAAATCAAGATTAATTGATCATATTAATTTCATGGTATCACTCCACAAAAACCCAGAATAATTAAATTAAAAATAAAAGTTCAAGGAGAAGCATTCCTACAAAAATTTCTCATGATAATTAATTTACTGGTTATGACCCTTACAAATGTCAGGAAACAGGTTAGATTCCTTACCTAATGTGCCCAGTAATAGTCCCTTTAAAAAACCGTCTCCTAGAGGCACTAGTCCTCCCTCAGAAGAACAGTAGGTGAAGGAATTCTCTGGTTTCTGGCCTTGAGACCAGTTCCTGTTTAAGCCTAAATAAAGAAATAAATAAATATTCCTCTTTCAAGAGGCATCTGGCAGTTCCCCTTATCCCTGATAAGTCCTTCTTAAGGATGAGTCCTGATGAGTCCTTCTTAAGACGATGCCAAATTAAGTTAAGTTAATCAAAATAAAATTAAGATTAAATTGTGTAACATTGATTCAAACATTGCCTTGGTTGATTTATATACATTTGAAAAGTTTAATACTTTTTCACAATGGTTAAGTTTTAATGCAAAATAAAATTATCTATGTAGTGTTTTAAAATGTTGATTAACCTACTCCTTAGCCTTTTGGAAACACTTTTTAAATTTCTGGTGTAAATTCTGGCATGTATTTCTTTAAAAAATTCCTATAGGAAGTTTTTATGCCTTTCAAAGTTTGAGTGCCCCTAATCTTGGGCATACAAATCAGTCTTTCTTCTGATTAATGTGGCATTGTTGGTTTCCAGCTGCATCCATGTCCCTACAAAGGACACAAACTCATCCTTTTTTATGGCTGCATAGTATTCCATGGTGTATATGTGCCACATTTTCTTAATCCAGTCTGTCACTGATGGACATTTGGGGTGATTCCAAGTCTTTGCTATTGTGCATAGTGCCGCAATAAACATACGTGTGCATGTGTCTTTATAGCAGCATGATTTATAATCCTTTGGGTATATACCCAGTAATGGGATGGCTGGGTCATATGGTACATCTAGTTCTAGATCCTTGAGGAATCGCCATACTGTTTTCCATAATGGTTGAACTAGTTTACAATCCCACCAACAGTGTAAAAGTGTTCCTATTTCTCCACATCCTCTCCAGCACCTGTTGTTTCCTGACTTTTTAATGATCGCCATTCTAACTGGTGTGAGATGGTATCTCATTGTGGTTTTGATTTGCATTTCTCTGATGGCCAGTGATGATGAGCATTTTTTCATGTGTCTGTGGCTGTATGAATGTCTTCTTTTGAGAAATGTCTGTTCATATCCTTTGACCACTTTTTGATGGGGTTGTTTGTTTTCTTCTTGTAAATTTGTTTGAGTTCTTTGTAGGTTCTGGATATTAGCCCTTTGTCAGATGAGTAGATTGCAAAAATTTTCTCCCATTCTGTAGGTTTCCTGTTCACTCTGATGGTAGTTTCTTTTGCAGTACAGAAGCTCTTTAGTTTAATTATATCCCATTTGTCAATTTTGGCTTTTGTTGCCATTGCTTTTGGTGTTTTAGACATGAAGTCCTTGCCCATGATCATTCTCAGCAAACTATCGCAAGAACAGAAAACCAAACACCGCATGTTCTCACTCATAGGTGGGAACTGAACAATGAGATCACTTGGACTCGGGAAGGGGAACATCACACACCGAGGCCTATCATGGCGGGGGGAGGGGGGAAGGATTGCATTGGGAGTTATACCTGATGTAAATGACGAGTTGATGGGTGCTGACGAGTTGATGGGTGCAGCACACCAACATGGCACAGGTATACATATGTAACAAACCTGCACGTTATGCACATGTACCCTAGAACTTAAAGTATAATAATAATATTAAAAAAAAAAAAAGAAAAAGAAGAAAAAAAATGTGGCATTGTCCATCATTTTTATAAATATGAGTATCAAACCCTTATTGATAAAGAAACTGCTCATTATAACATTCTGACATTTGGAAAAATTAATTTAAAATTTTGTATTTTTAATACAAATTAATTCTTTCATAACTACTAACCTTATAGGAAAATGCTAAAGAGAATGATTTTAGCAGATTTTTGCAAGAACTCATCTCCTAAGGTTTAAGAAATACCTACATGGCTTAAAATAGCAATAATAAACATAGCAATTTTAAAATAAGACACTATTTTGTTTAGGTCTTCCAAGTCAGTTAACTGGTATCAGTTTCATGGTCAGAATGACAAAAATATGTAATAAAAATGTGCAGCTCATTTAGCTGTTGAAGGCTAATGAACAATTAAAGTATTCCATAAGAATTTAATCTCATCCATTTTTTAGTACTATTTAAACTTGCTCCTTCTTTCCACAAAGTTTGAATGGCATAAATTATTTAAGCCATATACAAAGGGAACCCAATCAAGCTTGCAGGAGAATTCTTAGTAGAAATCTTGCAAGCCAGAAGGGATTACAGGCTTATTTTCAACACTCTAAAAGAACTTAAACTAATAATTTCATATTCCTCCAAACTTAGCTTTATAAGGAAGGGATAAATAAAATATTTTCTAGACAAGTAATTGACAAGGGAATATGTAATCACTAGACCAGCCTTACAAGGCAACCTCAGTGGAGTCCTAAACATGGAAAAGAAAGAACAATCTCTGCCACCATGAGAACACAATTAAAATACGTAGTCTGCAGACCCTATAAAACAACCATACAATAGAAACTACAAAGCAACCAGCTAGAAATTTCACAATGGGATGAAACCTCAAATATCAATATTAACCTTGAATTTACGTGGTCCAAGCACCACACTTAGAAGGCACAGACTTGCAAGTTATGTAAAATACAAATACTCATCCATCTGCTGTCTTAAAGTGACAGAACTCCCATGTAACAACACCCATAGGTCAAGGTAAAGAGTTGGAGGAAGATGTATCATGCAAATGAAAAACAAAAAAGAACAAGAGTCATTTACATTAGATAGGACAGAATTTAAACCAACAATAAAAAAAAAAAAGGATAAAGAATGTCATTAAATAATGACGAAGGGTTCAACTCAACAAGTAAACTTAACTATCCTAAATATGCACACACTCAATGTTGGAGCAGCCAATTCATAAAACATATACTTCAAAACCAATAAAAAGACTTAGGCACTAAACAATAGTGGGAGACCTCAACACATCAATGACATCATTAGAGAGATCATCAATGCAAAATAACAAGAAGTCCTGGACTTAAATTTGACACTTCACCAGTTGGACCTAGTAGACGTTACAGAGTACTCTATCCATCAACCACAGAATATACATTCCTCTCATCTGCACACAAAACATACTCTAAGGGTGAACCCACGCTCAGCCACAAAGCGAGTCTCAATAAATACAAAAAATTAAAATCGTATCAACTACACTCTTGAATCGTAGTAAATTAAAACCAGAAACCAATACCAAGAACATCTACCAAAACCACACAATGACATGCAAATTAAACAACTTGCTCCTGAAGGACTTTTGGACAAACAATGATATTAAGGAAATTTTTTAATTATTTAAAATAAATAAATAAAGACACACAACATATCAAAATCTCTGAGATGCAGCAAAAACAATGTTAAGAGGAACATTTATAGCACTAATTGTCTGCATCAAGAAGTTAGAAAGACCTCAAATTAATGATCTAACATTATACCTATGGGAACCAGAAGAAAAGGAACAATCTAAACCTAAAGCTAATGAGAGGAAAGAAATAATTAAAATCAGAGCAGAACTGAATAAAGTAGAAACCCAATAATCCATACAAGGGATCAACAAAACCAAAAGTTGGGACTTTGAAAGCATAAACAAGAGAGATAAACCTCTAGCTAGATTAACAAAACAAAAAACAAAAAACAAAAAACAACAAAAAAAAAGAGAAGATCCCAATAAGCACAATCAGAAACAAGGATGACATTACAGCCAAACACACGGAAACAGAAAAGATCCTGAGAATATTATGAACACTGGATGCACACAAACTAAAAGATCTAGACGAAATGCATACATTAATGAAAACATACAACCTCCCTAAATTGAATCACAAAGAAATTGCAACTCTGAACAAATAAATACTGAAGTCCCATATTGAATCAGTCATAAAAAATAAAAACCCTGTGAACCAACAAATGTCCCTGACCAGGTGGATTCACTGCCAAATTATAGTGGAAAAACAAAGAAGTGCTAATACCAATTCTACTGACACTATTACAAAAAAAATTAAGGAGGAACTCCTCTCTAACTCATTCTATGAAGCCAAAATCATCCTGATACCAAAACTTGGCAAATAACCAATGAGAAAAAGAAAAAACTACAGGCTAATATCCATGATGAACATAGACACAAAAATCTCCAACCAAACAGTAGCAAACCTAATCCATCAGCACATCAAATAGCTATACCATGATCAAGTAGCCTTTATTTCTGAGATGCAAGAGTAGTTCAACATGTGCAAATCAATAAATGTGATTCACCACATAAACAAAATTAAAAACTAAAACCATGTAATTATGATCATCTCCACAGATGCAGAGAAAGCTTTTGATAAAATCTAATACCCATTCATGATAAAAATACTCAAAAAAAGGAGTCACCATAGGAATATACCTAAAAATAGTAAGAGCCATCTATGACAAACCTATAGGCAACATCACACTGAATGGGCAAAAGCTGGATCTGTCCCTGAGAGCTGGAACAAAGCAAGGATGCCCACTCTCACTACTTCTATTCAACATAGTACTGGAAATCTTAGAGTAATCACAGAAGAGAAAGTAATAAAAGACATCCAAATATGAAAAGCAGTCAGACTATTTATCTTTGCTGACTATATGATTCTACACTCAGGAAACCCCAAAGACTCTGCTGAAAGGCTCCTGAAACTGATAAATGATTTCAGTAAAGTTTCAGAATAAAAATTCAACATACAAAAATCAGTAGCATTTCTATAATGTTCAAGTGGAAAGTCAAATCAAGAACACAAGAACATTTACAATACGCACAATAAAAATAAAACATCTATGAATACACTAAACAAAGAGGTGAAAGATCTCTGTAATAACTACACAATATTGCTGAAAGAAATAATATATGACACATACAATTAGAAATTCATACCATGCTCATGGAAGGGAAGAATTAATATTATTCATGGTCATTCTGCCCAAAGCAATTTACAGATTCAGTGCCATTCCTTTAAAACTACCAATGCCATTTTTAACAGAAATAGAAAAATAAGATTCAAAAATGTAGAGCAAAAAATTAGCCTGAATAGCTAAAGGAAGCTAAGCAAAAAGAAAAAAAGCCAGAGGCATCACATTATCCAACTTCAGCTATACAATAAGTCTACAATATCCCAAATCGCATGGTATTGGTACAAAAACAGATACATAGACATATGGAACAGAAAATATAATCCATCCAGAAAGCTGCACACCTACAATCATATGATCTGTGACAAAGTTGACAAAAGTGAACATTGGGTAATGTTCAATATATGGTACTCAAAAACTGGCTAGCCATATGCAGAAGAATGTAACTGGAACCCTACCTTTCACCATATAATAAGTATGCTCAATTCACTCAAGATGGATTAAAGATTTCAATGTAATACTTCAAACTATAAAAACTCAGACAAAAACCCAAGCAACATCATTTTTGACATTAGGCTAGGAAAACAATTTATGGCTAAATCCTCAAAATCAATGGGACCTATTTAAATTAAGTAAGTTTGCACAGCAATATAAAAAAAAAATTAAAAAGATCAACACAGTAAACAGACAACCTGCAGAATGGGAGAAAATATTTTTAAACTTTGCATCTGACAGAGGTCTAATATCCAGAATTTATAAAAAATTTAAACAAATTTACAAGGAAAAAACAACCCTATTAAAAAGTAGGCAAAGGACATGAACAGGTACTTTTCAAAAGAAGACGTACAAACAGCCAGCCAACCCACAAATGACAAAATATTCAACAACATATCATCAAAGAAATCCAAATCAAAATTACAATGGGATGCTCTCTCATCAGTCCGATGACTATTATTAAAAGTCAAAAAATAACAGATGTTGGTGAGGCTGAGGAGAAAAGAGAATCTTATATATACGTTGTTGGTGAGAATGTAAATTAGCTCAGTCACTGTGGAAGGCAGTTTGGAGATTTCTCAAAGAACTAGAAACAGAACTACCATTCAAATCAGCAACCCCATTACTGAGCATATACCCAATAGAAAATAAATTGTTCTACGAAAAAAAAAAAAAAAAAGACACATGCACTTATATATTCATTACAGCACTATTCATAATTACAAAGACATGGAATTAATGTAATTCTCATCCACAGTAGATTGGATAAAGAAAACATGGTACATATACACCATGGAATACTACTCATTCATAAAAAAATAATAAATCATGTTCTTTGCAGCAACATGGATGTTGCTGAAGGCCATCATCCCAAGCAAATTAACATAGAAATAGAAATACAAATACTACAGGTTCTCACTTACAAGTGGAAGCTAAACATTGGCTACACATGGATATAATGATAGATACAATAGATATGAGGGACTACTAGAGGAAGGAGACAATAGGAGAGCAGTGGCTGATAAACTAAACTATCTATTGGGTACTAAGCTCACTACCTCAGTGATGGGCTCATTCACACCCCAAACCTAAGCATCACACGATTTAACCATGTAGCAAACTGGCACATGTACTTGCTGAATCTAAAATAAAAGTTGAATTAAAAAATTGTAAATGAGAATCTCTATTGGAATCAAAAGCTGAATAGCTACAATAAACTCATTTGTATAGTAAATTCCACTCCTATTTTGGAAAATATAATTGATTTACCTTCGTTGACCAAAGATTCTACTTGAAAAAGAAACAAGTGTTTATAAAGATTCAAAATTTTAACTATTTTTGATTCTCCTTTGAACTATATAAATACAAGTTTTCTAAATAAGTAGACATCAAATCAAGAAATACATCTATATAAAATCAATTTCTAACATTTTTAATTTCAATGAGCTACATTTTACATTTGTTCAATTTGTGTAAGTACTGCAGTACTTGTGAAAATTCTGTAGATCATAATTATGAGGCTGATGAGGACTTGGCTGTGAACCATTCCTTACATTGGATGTAGTCATAAATACCCTCCTCTGACTTGTTCCTTGTGGTACAAATATCCTGTCATATAATAGTTATACATGTTTATACTATACCTCTGTATCTGAAAGCAGTGGCTTTAAGGTGGATATCCTATCATTCATCTTTTATTATTTATGCATTATGCATTTATTGATCAATCAGCTAACATTCTAATGAGAGAAAAACAAGCCACCAAATCAAGGTCATATAGTATTAGTGGCAGGAAAACTTCAACATAAACTAAAATACTTATGAATAGTGCAGGTTGTTATTGATTAGAAAATCAGTTTTGCTGTGAATAGTCTCACAGCAGAGGTGACTCAATTGAGACTTGATATATGAATCAAATTCCTTCCACTCACCCCCCAGAGTGGTGCCTCTCAAAGAGGAATGGATGAATGAATGAATGAGTGAATGACAAAATGATCTTAATTGAAACACTCAGTTATTAGGTTTACAGAAATTTACATTTTAGGAGGTAACACTGAGGAAAAAATGCACACGTAAGACTTGAAATGTATTAATGATTTAATGATGAGCAATACATCTCTTGGCCAAAAAAAAAAAAAAAAAAAATCAGAAGTTAAAAGGCTGCAAATGTGCCCTCACAACTCATCATACTGACTCCGCTCATTCTTAAGGCTACTCCTGCTGCCGATATATTGGATTTTACAAAGTAGACTGGTATTCTGCAGTTTTAAAAAATGTTGACTGCTCTTATGACATGATCATGAAAAATATAAGATTACTGATCCATTTAAAAATAGTGGACAAAAATGAAACAGTCCCTAAACACCTACTCTAAGCCATTTCATCACAGGTACCCAGGGACTTCTAATTTGTGTAACAGTCACATGTTTCCACAAACTTGTTTTGGTAGTATAAAAATACTAAACAATGTTTATGAAGTGAAATAAACTTATAGCTTAGTGACTCTATACATTTTGTTTTTTAATAATGCCAAATTGTAATCACCTACTATCACACACTTGTGCATGATGTACAGATATATATTACTGCTTTTTCCTCTAAGTGAATTATGAAGAACTAAAGTAGGAAGAATTAGAGGAAAGTCACATTTATAGAACATTAAGCATGATACAGAAAACATACCTGAAAAACAGATGTAAAATTATATTATTTTATTTTTAGCTATTTTCCTCCAAAGGAAAGTTGCTTAAAAAGTAATTTTTTGAACTGGTCTATTAAAAAGAAACTGATAGCCTGTTTCCCATTTTTTGTTTGTGGCTTGACTGTATATGTATGTATTATTAATCCCTAGATCAATACTGTATATCTTATATTATATAGATACGAATTATAATCTCCATTGAACAATGGACAAAACTGACGTGAAGCGAATGACTTGCAATAAACCACAAGTAAATAGTATATGTACTATTAAATGTAAACAAGAATATTCTAATGTCAAACATGGTTCCCTTTAAAAAAATGAGAAAAATATAATTTTCAAGGGATCTTTGGCTTTTTTAATAACAGAATAACTGTTCACTAGACTTAGTTATCTCGGTCCAGTTTTCCCCCAGTGTCCACAGTGGATCAGTTCCAGAACCCTGAAGATATCAAAATCCATGGATGCTCAATTTCAGTATATAAAATAGCACAGTATGTGCATGAAGCCTACACACAACCTCTGTTTATGTATTTTATTTTGGGGGGGGACTGAGTCTCTCTCTGTTGCTCAGGCTGGAGTGCAGTGGCACGATCTCGGCTCACCGCAACCTCCACCTCCCAGGTTCAAGCAATTTTCCTACCTCAGCCTCCCGAGAGGCTGGGACTACAGGCGCCGACCACCGCACCCAGCTAATGTTTGTATTTTTAGTAGAGATGGGTTTCACCATGTTGGCCAGGCTGGTCTTGAACTCCTGACCTCAGGTGATCCACCTGCCTCGGCCTCCCAAACTGCTGGGAATACAGGTGAGAGCCACCGCACCCAGTAGGCCCCTGTATATTTAAATCATCTCCAGATTACTTGTGATACCTAATACAATGTCGATACTATTTAAAGAGTTGTAATACTGTATTTTTAAATTTGTATTTTAAATTGTTTTTTTTCTTTCCTTATTGTTTTCTTTTTAATTGTTGTAGGTTCCTAGACGTATATATTTATAGGTTACATGAGATATTTTGATACAGGTATGCAATGCATGATAGCCACATGAGGGTAAATGGGGTATCCATCAGCTCAAGCATTTGTCCTTTGACTTACAAACAATCCACTTATACTCTTTTAGTTACATTGGTTTTTTTTCTTTAATATTTTTGATCCACAGTTGCTTAATCCACTTATTCAGAACACACAGATATGATGGGCTGACTGTATACACATACAGACTCTAAACCACTAAAACACATCATAATACTAATAAATGTTATTAGGATATTTTCCAATCACTATTTTTTTCTTACATATTCTACTATTCATTGTTGTTATTTTTAAAAAGGATATTCACTTTGAAAGTGCAAATACTTCTATTTTCTAATTTTGCAATAAGACTTTTTTATGTAATTATATCTTTATCTTAATAACAAAAAACACTTAACTTTCATAAAGATTGTTAAGTTCCATCAGATCACTGAATCTGTGATTGGTAAAATTTACAACTTCAGTTAACACCAGGTATAAAATGAAGAATCTCTATCTTGGTCAGGTTATAATCAAGACATTATTTTTCTTGTCATAATTACATATACTCTTTTATCATGCATTTTCTTGAGGAAATACATATACACAAACAAAACAGTAGGTGTTCTTATTTTCTTTTCAAACAATAAAATATGAAACATAAATGTACACTAGACATCACCCAATAGAACATTACTGGCCAGGTGTGGTGTCTCACTCCTGTAATCACAACACTATGGGAGGCTAAGGCTGGAGGATGGCTTGAGGCCAAGAGTTCAACTAGCATAGGCAATGTAGGGAGGCCCTGTCTCTACAAAAATAAAAATAAAAAATTATAGCTGGTCATGGTGGTGCACACCTCTCGGCAGGAAGATCACATGAGCCCAGGAGTTCAACGTTATAGTAAGCTATGATTGTGCCACTGCACTCTAGTCAACAGAGCAAGACCCTGTTTCCAAAAAAATAAAAAAAAATAATGAAAATATTTAATCTAAAGAAAGGAATATACCACGTTTTCCTTTATTTAGCATATTAATAAAAACAATAAAAATACATTTCAGTTACTGGTATTTTAGAATCTTTTGCATATATGGAATCTGAGCTATTTGATCAGGAAAAAAATTTAAAAGAATCTCTTGCATACGTTTTCTTACACTATCCTGAATTTTGTGTTATTACTTGCCATAGTTGATAGATATACTATAATGTAAGTACCCCTAAAAATATATAGTTTTTCCTTTTTTAACTTAATGAAAATAAAATTATACCCTTGATAGATCCGATCAAAAATTCTCATATGAAATATTTTATCCATGCAATTAACAAATTTAATCCAATGGCTATAAAATATAGACTATTATGGCAAACAACTGAGGAATTAGACTGATTCTATAATTTCTTTTATTTACTTGTTCTACTTAGATAATTGTTATTTTCCTCCATTTTATTTTACTAAGTGGAGGGCTGGTTTATGTTACCTTTTCATGGGGAGGTCAAAATTAAAGATATCTCAAGGCAAGACTAGGTGTGGGCCTGTAGACAACACTAAAATGAATCTAAGGAGAGAGATATGCTAATAAGAGATATCACAATTAGCAAATGCTTTTATTTTTGACCTATGGATGGGAAGGGATACATGGAACTGTAGGGTTAATCTATTCCAAACACATAGAAATTCTAACATACAAACATTCAGTAGATAAGATTATCAGCTCCCAAGTTCTACTAAAGAGAAATCATATGCTAATCAACCATATCAGTTGCTTCAATTATAAACCTCATTTGCAAGTCTTAATAGAAAATGAACTGATTTTTTTCTGCTATCAAAGAGGAAATGAGTGAAAATAGACACTCTCTAAAGCATATTCAACACCTGCACAACAAACTTTCAAAGGTACATCTATTTAGCTACCACCATTTACCTGAAGTTAAAATATTACACAAATATCTATTGCCTAAATGGTAGTCTTCATTTTATCATTTAAAACTAAGATTCAACTAAAAGATCAATAGAAAAATATTTGATCTAAAGAAAGAAATAGACCATGTTTTCTTTTATTTAGCATATTAATAAAAACAATAAAGATACACGCGTTTCAGAATGGAAAGAAAGGCGTTTCCTTTTAATGCTAGAATGTATCAATGACCTCATTATTATGTACTACATTATTTAAGGTCAGGTGCAGATGCTCAAGCTTGTAATCCCAAAACTTTGGGAAGCTGAGGAGAATGACTTGAGCTCAGGAATTTGAGACCACTCTGGGCAACATAACAAGACCCCATCTCTACAAAAAGTAAAATGATGAAAATAAAATTAGTCATGTGTAGTAGTGCCCACCTGCAGTCCTAGCTACTTGAGAGACTGAGGCAGAAGGATCACTTGGATCCAGGGGTTTGAGGCTGCAAGGCTGCAGTGAGCTATAATCATGCCACTGTACTCAGGCCTAGGTGACAGAGCAAGACCCTGACTTTTTAAAGAAACTGTATTTGCTTCTATTAAATAGGTAACAAACACTCTCAATAGCTTTTTCTCAAAGTTGAGATGCATGGAACAAGTTTTTAACATTTTATCATATTGATAAAACTACCCCCTAAATCTATCAAGGGTAATATATTTATCAAGGGTAACATATTTTCATATCTTCTTTCTTTTGCTCCTTACTGGTTTTCCACTGCATCAACTATTTGTTTCTTTTCTGTTTATTCTGTCTCGATTCATGGCTAGTTCTCTTTTCCTATGATATCCTCCTTATAATTTTAGCCCAATTCATCCCTCTAATCTTCCATTCACCATCTCTCTGCTGTGTAGGAAGCTTAACTGTGCTGAGTTCTTTGCTGGACCACTGAAATCAAGTAATAAGTGGATATAAATCGGAATCACGGCTGTAAATAAAAAGAACATGGCCAAATGTCCATTAGCAATGATAGTCTAGTCATATAAAAAAAGTGGCTATTTTCAATTAATAAAACAAAACAAGGAAGAAAAAGTAAAGACAATGTTAGGAACAATTATAAGAATAAGCATGTAACAAGCAACTGGTAGGTTTACTTCAACCAAATGGTAGGTTTGCTTCCATTACATGAACATTTTACCAAAATGTATATATAATATCTTCCAAGAGCAATATGCAAATACATTTTAATATATAAATTGGCTCAAGAAAGTCATTTTTCTGGGACTCTAGATTTATAGCCTCTTTAAGTCTCTTAAAAACTGTAGATGACCCAAAGAAGTTGGCTGCCCTAAAGGTTTGGCTTAAATAAATCATCCAGTGCACACTTCAAATATAAGCTGAACAACCTTAATTGGAATATCTATCTTGTGAGGTTTTCCAGTTTCTGATTTGGTACTCCCCAAGTAGCAATTTCCTATGAATTACCATTTCCCAACTAAGAGGTACAGAAATTCCCAGTTTCTTTTGGAGATCGAATATTTTTAAACTTGGCCTTTATTAAGGTTTTCAACAAAATTCTAATTAAACTACACTTCATTAATGGCTTACCCCCTACCTTAGAATACGGAGAGCTGTCTTGCAATTATTAAAGCTAACCCTCAAATAGTTGTTAATAACAAGACTAAGAATTATTTTTATTTTTTTAACTTCAAAGTTGTAGGCTAACCAATAGTTAACAAATAATTCACTTACTTTATTGGCATCATCAGTCCTCCTAGCAATACGTCTTTTTTAAAATTTAAAACATGATGAGGGGTGGTGAGGACTGTACAATTACTAGTCACTGTGTTCCCACTCATTGGTACTATTAGCTTAACAGATAAAACCACAGATAAGAGCCTCAATCAACTTCAGCAGATTCCCAGAGGCAAGCTCTTGCTTTTTGCTGATTAGTTTCATTCAATTATGTCTTCTTAATTGTTCATGTGCTAAAGCTCATTAAATGAAAAATAATATTGCTTTCCTGTGGGTAGGGCACTTGAGATTTGAAATATAGCCACTTCATCTCTGCCTCAGAGGCACAAGTAAGTTAATCTGATGGTATCTGGAAAAGCTCAACAGATTTGTGCGGATAGTCCGTCCTGTCCAGGAAGGGACAATAAAATTAATAAAATTGATTGCTAAATCAAGTCAAAAATAAAATCACTCCCAGTATTTTCCTTTAAGGTTAATTTTCAGGAAAATTAGACCCAGTTTTGTAGCATTTGATTATGCTCACCTCTGTAATATGATTTTAATTGTAAAAAGATCAGTTATTGCTGTTCCATTACATATGGGATTTGGGGAAAGTGGAGTAAACTTTTAAATTTTTCTGAAAATAGATTTTGACAGATTAAAAAGTGTGTCACACAATTTTATTTATTTATGAAGTATTCCAGAAATGGAGAAGCTAAGTTTCATTCATTAAAATAGATTCATTGAGTACCTACTATGTTCCAGGCCTTTTGCTACACAATGAGGATACAAAAGGTTTTAACTTCAAGAGGTTTATTAGTCTGGTGGAGTAGAAATAATAATTCAACAATAATCCATCAGCTAATATATACTGGATATTTACTAAGGACCTATAAAGTACTTGGTCGATATGTATCACCTTACTTAATCTTTTTAATGATCTTATAACATAGACCATATCGTATTTTTCATTATAGATGAACTAAGGCTTAGAAAAATTATATTGCTTCCTGATATCACATAACTAGTGAATGCTAAACTTTAGTTTTGAACAAGATATAACTTTGTAGCATGTATTCCTATTTACAGGTACTCCTCAATTTACACAGTTCCTATATGCATAAATTTCAGTTACCATGTTTAGTTAAATTAGACTAGTTACCCAGCAACATAGTTCAAATTTCAGTTACCACAGTATATTAACTGTAAGTAATTACAAACAAAGTACAAATTTTGCTCCTTGCTCTTTTGTCCAAAATCATTATGTAAATAACACGTATGCTTCATGATCAGCGACCATTGGCATCATGTTTTTAAATGTCTGTCAGTGATTGATCGCTACATATCTATTATTCAGTATATGCAGACAAAAAAGTGTGCAGTTATGTTGTCTCTTTGTTTCCCAATGATAAACACACGTGACATTTCTCAAAAGTAAATAATTGAAATAATTCACCAGAAAAGATAAAAGTACAACATAAAGTAAAATTTGAGTCCAGTGAAAATGCAGCTATAGCAAAATCCCTGTGGGAATATTGACACTGCTGCCATCTGCGGGACTTAAGCTTTGCTGCCAGAATAACTTAGCACAGAGGAGCTTATTGACATAAATGAAGAAAGTGGATGTGATTAAAAGGATGAAGATATACCAGGCTATGTGATGCCAGCAAAAACCCAAACACACACACACACACACACACACACACACACACACACACACACACACACACACACAAAGACTTAAAGGAACTTACAGAGATACTTTAAAATATTGAAAGCATCAAAGCATAAAGTGATGAAAGCTGATCCAAATTTAAGACTATGACAATTAGCCAAGGCATAAAATATCGCCCCCTTCATTATAAGCCATCTGAGAAGAAGAAATCAATCACTATTCAAAGTATTTGTAAACATTTTTTAACAAATGAGTAAACTTTCAGTCTTTAACTTCAATGTAATTTAAAGAGGGAATTAGTCAGCAAATGTGAAAGTACAGCAAACAAATGAAAAATAATGATGCAAAAATAATAATATAAGATTTGAGGCCGGGCGCGGTGGCTCAAGCCTGTAATCCCAGCACTTTGGGAGGCCGAGACGGGCGGATCACGAGGTCAGGAGATCGAGACCATCCTGGCTAACACGGTGAAACCCCGTCTCTACTAAAAAATACAAAAAAAACTAGCCGGGCGAGGTGGCGGGCGCCTGTAGTCCCAGCTACTCGGGAGGCTGAGGCAGGAGAATGGCGTGAACCCGGGAGGCGGAGCTTGCAGTGAGCTGAGATCCGGCCACTGCACTCCAGCCTGGGCGACAGAGCGAGACTCCGTGTCAAAAAAAAAAAAAAAAAAAAAAAAAAAAAAAAAAAAAAGATTTGAGTTGAATGTAAACAGAGTTATAGAAAGAAGGAACTGACTTTAATTCTTTAATTCCCAATGTAAATTCCAGGATGTTAAATGAATATGTTTTATAATTTATTTATTTTCATACACATTTATTAATGACAGTAAAAGAGTTTCTAATATTTTGAAAAGAAATTAAAAGTTATGGAATAATAATATTTATTCTTAATTAAGATAAACTTGCATGATTTCAGCTGAGATCATCATGTTTATCGTCCTTCACTAGCATGTAAAGTGAGAAGTGTGGGTATTAATTTATTACCTGTTTGTTTAAAGTGAATGACACATGATTTAGTGTTCTATCAATAGAAAATTACTTAAGAGGAAATGATATCTTAAATGCTATCATTTAAGATGATATCACTCATTAAGAAATGATATCTTAAAATCAATTTTAAGATAATGCTTCTATTATGTATGTTTCTGTATCGTCTTTCCAAACATAATTATGGAAAAGGCATCCCAACTGGTGATACAATTATTGTCAATAATATAATAGTGATGACAATATATTTGTTGGTCAATTAAAAATAACTACATTAGCTTTGGCAAAACTACATTGTTCACTTACATGATTAAAGATACTTATCAGTGCTCTTGTGATCCTACTTTAAGATATACATTTTCATATTAATTTGTAAATGAAATGTAGGAGTTTTTCATAACCAAGAGGTTTAAAGCTTGTGAAGATACGTGCCATACTTTGTCTTTTGTTATTGTTATTGTTTTCTTGAGATAGGATCTCACTCTGTTGACGTGATCTCACCTGTTGGCGTATTATAAGAACTCTTTGTTTATTAACTCATTTGTTAATTTTATTGTTTATCATTTATGTCTATCAATGGAATATAGACTCTAAGAGGGCAGGCATATTTCTGTGTGTTATTCATTGATATTTCAACATCACCAAACAGTGTCTGTCATATAGCAACCATTCTTTTTTTCTTTTTTTTTTTTTGAGACAGAGTCTCGCTCTGTCACCCAGGCTAGAGTGCAGTGGCGTGATCTCGGCTCACTGCAGGTTTTGCCTCCCGGGTTCACACTATTCTCCAGCCTCAGCCTCCCGAGTAGTGGGGACTACAGGTGCCCACCACCATGTCCGACTAATTTTTGTATTTTTAATAGAGACAGGGTTTCACCATGTTAACCAGAATGGTCTTGATCTCCTGACCTTGTGATATGCCCACCTCAGCCTCTCAAAGTGCTGGGATTACAGGCATGAGACACTGTGCCCAGCCCACTCTTTACATAAGAATAAAGAAATATCCCCTTGACATGAAATTCTGTGTATTGGCATTATATATATATACACACATGTATACATACACACACACACACACACACACACACCCCATGACAATGAGTATGTGTCATTATCTTAGTCAGCAGTACGTATTTTCCTAGAAAATGAAAAGACTCCCAATTTGTCTTTTTGAATGACAAAAAGAACTGCTAATCACTTTACCAGTTTGTTTTTTATTTATCTCCAGATTAAAGTGTTATTAAGGATTTTTTTTCTATTTAGTGAAATTTTAAACAATAAAACACTTTTATCTATGTGGTTTTTCATCCATATGACAACAAAGTGTTATCATGCGAATACTATAAGTAGAAAAATATAGGTAGAAAGAACGTAACTGATTTGCTCAAAGTCATATAACTCAGAAGTGACATTTGCCAGACTCCAAAACTTGGTCTGATTTTATCATCCCTCGCTGACTGTCAGATCTGATATATCAGTCCAAAAATTACCTCCTGCTTAAATTAGATGTTTTGGATGACTTTTGTAATTTTCCGGGTTCCATCATTTATTAGCGCCAATATATAAATGGTCACTTAGAATACAGAGATGTGCACATATTCAGGACCAACATTCCAAAAATGGCTTAAATATTTCTGGCAGCCAAATATTATCTCTGGAGAATTCTTCCTCAAGAACATTAGTTAGATGTGCTTTAATAATGGTTGAGCAAAGTAGCAGAATACTAGATGCTGTGTGACTCTGGGAACACCTTATTTCTGGCTCTGATAGAGATCTGTTAAAGACCCTCATCTGTTACAGGCAGAGAGAAGAGCAGAGTAAATTTTCTTTGCCTACCTGAAGGGACTGTTGTAAGAATCTCATGAGTTAAATTGTGTGAAAGCACTTTGCACCCTCTAAATCCATACATTTACATGTGACTTCCCTGTATGACACAAGCTAACAAACAAACTGGAAACAAACAAACAAACAAAAAACCCAAGACACAAAAATAAAATATCTTTCTGTTACCTCATTTGGGAAGGGGTCTAAAACTCAGAAATAATAGTATTTACATGTACATGTAGTTGGTAAACATTCAATGGCATAAAAAGTAAATTGAAAATAATACCATTAGCAGAGGGGAATGTATTTTTACTTAAGCATATATACTCACATATTGGATTTGTCTCTATTTCATCTGTAGAACCTAGCCACTAGCCAAATACCTGAAGCCCCTAGAACCCCAGTGCCTAGTGTGGTACGCAGAAAATAATGGCCTCTTAAATGTCCACTACCTAATTCCAGGAGCCTTGGAATATGTTACCTTACCTGGCAAAAAGGACTTTGCAGATGTGTTTAAAGTTAAGAACCACCAGAAGGAAAAATTGTCCTGAATTATCTGGATAGACCCAATCTAATCACATTAGTTTTAAAAATATTAAACCTTTCTTGGCTGTGGTCAGGGAGAGAAATGTGATTGTAGAAGAATGGCAGGTAAATGTAACATTGCTAGCTTTGAAAACAAAAGGAGTCCAGAAGTCAAGGGATGTGGGTGGCCAGTATAAGCTGGAAAGATCGAGAAAACAGATTCTCCCCTACAGCCTCCAGAAAGTAGCATAGCCTTGCCAATACCTGATTTTAATCCAGTCAGACCCGTGTCAAGCATGTGACTTACAGAAGTATAAGATAATACATTTGTGTTGTTTTAAGGCACTAATTTTGTGATAAATTGCTAAGACAGTAACAGATAACTAATACAGTTAGAAAACAATTTTAAAATACATTTTAAAAAGAACTACAACATGCAATATCTAATGAATAAAACCTTTTTTTAATTTATTTATTATTATTGTACTTTAAGTTGTAGGGTACATGTGCATAACGTGCAGGTTTGTTACATATGTATACTTTATAGGATGAAAAATTAAAATGAAACTTAAAACTTTTCTATATTATATATTTGGGAAATTTGAATTATTTCTTAATATTCTGCTCTCAAAAATATGAAAAAAGTAGCTTGTCTAATTATCATTCACCTGAAAGCAACTGTTTTAAAGCTGTCATTACAGTCTTATAAAAAGTAATATGTCTCAGTCAGTCCTAACTACCCTCAACATGACCCAGTCTTGTCAGAACCCAATTTAGAGCTTCAAGTGTACAGATGCTCCAAGGAATTTTCAATGACAATCAGTGTTCCAAAAAAGCTATGACCTACACTTGAGGCTATCCCAAGGAGAAGCAAATATCATGGCAGCATCTTACATTTGTGAACACAGTGGTAAACATACAGCATACAAAACCATGCATGGGTATTTTCTTCTGTTTTTAACAATGGATAATTAATGTCAAAAGTGATTTTCAAACTATCAATATGTAAGTTAAAATTAAATCCATAAAGCACAGTAAAACAAGCATTTGTTCCATTTTACAATTCATGTTTCCTTGAGAACTTATTTTCTTTCTTTTCCTTCCTCTCTGCTCCTGTCCCCTCCCCTCTCTCCCTCCCTTCCTTTCTCCTTTCCTTCCTTCCTTAGACTTCCTTCCTGACTTCTGTTTTTCTTTTTTCAGCTTTATTGAGTTATAACTGACAAGTAAAAATGAACATATTTAAGGTGTGCAACTTGATTTTTGTATATGTATACATTGGGAAATGATCATCATAATCAAGCTAATTAACATATCTGTCATATCCGTACATTAAATATGTTGTACATTAGATATATAGTTACCATGCTGTACAATAGGTGTATGCCACATTTTCCTTATTCATGTATCTGTCCATGGACACTTAAGTTGTATCTATATCATAGTTATTGTAAATAAAGCTGGAATGAAAATTAAAGCAAATATTGATTCAAAATAATTTTATTTCCCTTGAATAAAGACAGAGGTGGGACTGCTGAAGCATTTGGTAGTTCCATTTTTAATTGTTAAAGGAACCTCCATACTGTTTTCCATAATGGCTACACCAATTTACATTCCCATCAATATGTCTTCCTTTTTCTCTACTTCTTTCACAAAATTTACATTTTGACATTTGATAGTAGTCATTCAAACAGGAATGTGGTGATACATTTTTGAGGTTTTGATTTGTATTTCCTGATAATTAATGTTGTTAATCTTTCATCTTTCATCTACCTGTTGATCTTTCATCTAGCTGTTCACCATTTGTACATCTTTGGACAAATGCCCATTTTTGTAAATTTATTTTTTGCTATTGAATTTTGTGAACTCCTAATATATTTTGAATATTACCTTTTATCAGATATGCAGTTGCAAATATTTTCTGTAGGCTGTCTTTTCAGTCTGTTGATTGTTTCTTTTACTGTGTAGAACCTTTTTAGTTTGATGCAATTCCACTTCTATACTTCTGTTTTTATTGCCTGTGCTTTTGCTGTTATACTAAAAAAATCATTGCCAGAACCAATGTCAAGAATCTTTTTCCTGAAGGTTTTTTTCTAGTAGTTTTATAGTTTCAAGTCGTCTGTTTATGTATTTAATCCATTTTAAGTTAATTTTTATTTTTGTATATGGTATTAAGTAAGAGCTCATCTTCATTTTTCTATATGTGGATATCCAGTTTTCTCAGCACCATTTATTGAAGAAAATACCTTTTCCTCAGTGTGTATTCTTGGTGCCTTTATTGAAGACTGGTTTACTCTAAGTGCATGGATTTATTTCTGGGCTCTGTTTTCTTGCATTGATTTATATGTCTGTTTTTATCCAAATTCCATACTGTTTTGATTAATGTAGATTTGTAAAGTATTTTGAAATCAGAAAGTGTGATGCCTTGTTTTTCTTGCTCAAAATTGGTTTATCTATTTGGAGTTTATTGTGGTTCTATATAAATTTTAGAATTTTTTTTCATATTTCTGTAAAGAATGCCATTGGAATTTTGACAGAGATTGCATGAACCTGGTGATTCCTTTTGGCTAGTACGGCTACTCAAACGATATTAATTATTTCAATTCATAAACATTTATTTTCCATGGATGGATGTTTTTTCATTTATCTATGCTTTAACATTTTTCCTTGATTCCTCCTCCAAGACAGTCAACTGGATGCAGCCAGGAGAAACATCTCCCACTGAGGGACCAGGGCATCAGGAAGACAGGTGTACTCCTAGCAAATCTTCAGAGGGAAGACATTGAGAGCAGATAGAGAGAAGATACAGAAGGTGGGATAAAAGGAGATGAAGCTGGGAACCCTGCATGGGGCTACCACACACCAGGACTCATTCCTGGCTCCCAAAAACTCTTGTGGAAGGGGTGAGTTGAACAGAAAGGAGCAACTCACTTTCACCATAAGCCTCTGGAATCCTAGTAGGAGGAGACTCATCAGCCACCACAGACACTTGAGTTGGCAGAGAAAGTTACTTAGAGAAGTGGTAGGGACAGAACTCCTGCTTCAGCAGAGCCCACAGGGTTTGGTGCAGGAGCATCTATAGTGGAGAATATCCAGGGATGACCATCCCCCTAGGCTCAACTTGCTCTTATAGTAGACGTTAGCTCTAAGGAAAGGGGTGAATATAGACTCTGTAGAGCAGTCTTGCCCATGAGCTGAGACAGGCCCCCTGAGCACCCTTTGGTGTGCTGTCCTCTCTTGGGACCCCAGCCTGCCTGTATCTGCTGGCAGTGCACCCTCCAGGAACCTCAAGGGGGCCTGCCTCATTGTTCCTCCACTGGTGGACCACAACTGACTGACAGAGTGCTCCAGAAGAGCAAACCCTGTGTATACATATAAGACTGCCCATGCCCTCCCCACATATCAGCCTTCCCCATACTGCTTTGCCTGCTGGCACTTGCTGACAGTGATCCCCTACATCTCTTTGCCTGCACATGTGTTTGCAGACAGACCTAGCCTTCCCTTCCCTGACAGTGCACATGTGCACATGCACCATGCCATGCCACTACTGCTGGCTTGAGTGTGCCCCATCCCTTCTCACCCTGTTGCACTGCCATTTTTGTTGGAACATTGGAGGGAATATAGTTTGCCAGCTCTGCTACTGCCAGTGCTCCACTCCTGTGCCAAGACTGCTGGCATGAAACTAAGCACAGAAAACAGTGTATCTACTCCCAGCTCTGAGAGGTCACTGCTGTCACCAAGAATGCTCACAGAAGGTGCACACAGTCCTGTGACCACTAGTACCCCACCCCTGTGCTAACACCACCACCAGTACAAATGTGCACACCATTGCTAGCAGGGGCCCCCACCTTCCCAAACCATACTCCCACAGCCACTACTGCAAACACCCATATGGAGGCAGTCATCATCCATGTGGATGGAGGATGCTGCTGGTACATGCAAATGTGGACACATCCCACTACTACTGTCCTACAAAATGCTTTGGCTGGTACCAGCCATTAGAGTGTTGTGACAAGCAGTCTGAGATCACATTGATCCCTCCAGTGAGCAGGTTCCTAAATTTGATGAGTCACAGGTAAAAGCTAGGGTATGATGCCAGTTTCCCAGAGTTAGAGCATGCAATGCAGGAGCGCTGAGCTGAGCCTTGGCCCCCTGAAGTCTTCCACTAACAAAGCCAGGTGACTGAACGCAGCTTATACCACAATCAAACCGTCAAGGTCATAAAATAGAATAAAAGAAAAAAAAAATCCAAAGGACAGCAACTTCAAAGATTGAAGGAACATCAGCCCACAAAGATGAGAAAGAACCAGTGCAAGAACTCTGACAACTCAAAGAGCTAGAGTGCCTTCTTTCCTCCAAATGAGCACACTAGCCCTCCAGCAAGAATTCTTAACAAGGTGGAGGTAGCTGAAATGACATAAATAGAATTCAGATTATGGATAGGAATAAAAATCATTTGAGTTTTGGGAGAATGTTGAAGCTAAATCTAAGGAAGGTAAGAGTCACAATATTAAGATACAGAAAGTGACAGACAAAAAATGCCAGTATAGAAAATAAAATAAAACATAAATGAAAGGATAGAACTGACAAACACTCTACAAGAATTTCATAATGCAGTTGTATTAAGAGAAGAATACCAAGCTGAGGAACAGAGCTCAAAGACTGGTTTTCTGAAATAAGACAGTCAGACAAGAATAAATTAAAAATAATAAAAAGGAAAGAAGAAAACCTCCAGGAAATATAGGAATATATAAAGAGACCAATATTATGACTCATTGGTGTCCCTGAAAGAGATGAGAAGAAAGAAAGCAACTTGGAAAACATAAATCAGGATATAATCCTTGAGAACTTCCCCAACCTAACCACCAACATTCAAATTCAGAAAATGCAGAGAACCCCCACAAAGTACTTCACAAGAAGATCATCCCCAACATACATAATCATAAGGTTCTGCAAGGTAAAAATGAAAGGAAAAAAAATGTTAAAAGTAGCTAGAGAAAAAGGACAGATCACCTACAAAAGGAAGCCCATCAGAATGACAGCAGACCTCTCAGCAGAAATCCTACATGCCAGAAGAGATTTGGGGCCTATATACAATAACCTAAAGAGAAGAAATTCCAACCAAATAAATTTATATTTGGCTAAACAAAGCTCCGTAAGTGAAGGGAAATATGATCCTTTTCAGAAAAGCAAAGGCTGAGGGATTTTATTTTCACCAGACCTGCCTTACAAGAGCTTCTGGAAGAAGCATTAATATGGACAGGAAAGAACATAACCAGCAACCACACAAACTCACTTAAGAACATAGACCAGGAACACTATAAAGCAACCAAACAAGTCAGTATAATAACTAGACAGCAACAGGATAACAGGATCAAATACACATTAATACTAACTTTAAATGTAAATGAACTAACTTTCCCAATTAAAAGGCACAGAATGTAAGCCAGATAAATAACCAAGATCAAATGGTATGCTGTCTGCAAGAGACCCATCTGACACGCAGTGATGCCAATAAGATCAAAATAAAGGAATGGAAAAAAATCTGCCAAGCAAAGAGAACACAGAAAAAAAGCAATTATTGCAATCCAAATTTCAGATGAAAAAGATTTTAAACCAACACAAATAAGAAATGACAAAGAAGGGCATTATATAATAGAAAAGGGTTAAATTCAACAAGAAGACCTAACTAGCCTAAATATATATGCACCTAACACAGAAACATTCAGATCCATAAACCAAATTCTTAGGGACCTTCAAGGAGACTTAGGCTACCACACAATAATAAGGCAAAGTTTTGATACCCCCACTGACAGTATTAGATAATTTAAGCAGAAAATTAACCAAAATAATCACAACATGAACTCAACACTGGGCCAAATTGGTCTGCTAAACAGCTACATAACTGTTCACCAAAAAAACAACAGAATGTACATTCTTCTCATGTACACATGACACATATTCTAAAATCGACCACACAATCAAACATAAAGCAATCCTTAGGCAATGCAAAAGAACCGAGATCATACCAACCACTCTCTTGGACAATAGCACAATAAACACAGAATTGAAGAACAAGAAAATCAGTCAAAACCATACAATCACGTGGAATTTAAACAACTTATTCCTGAATGACTTTTGGGTAAATAATGAAATTAAGGCAGAAATCAAGAAGTCTTTTGAAATTAGTGAGAATGAAGATATAATATGCCAGAATCTCTGGGACACAAGACAGTGTTAAGAGGGAAATTCATAGCTCTAAACACCCACATCTAAAAATTAGAAAGACCTCAAATCAACAACCTAATATCACAGTTAAAAAATTACAGAAGAGAAAAACAACAACAAATAACAACAACAAACAAAACACAAAGCTTGCAGAAGACAAAAAATACACCAAATCAGAATGGAACAGAAAGAGACTGAGACATAATACAACATTCAAAAGACCAATGAAGCCAGGAGGTGACTTTTTGACAACATTAATACAATAGGTAGACCACTGGTTATATTAAGAAAGAAGAAAACAGAGAAGATCTAAATAAACAGAATCATAAATGACAAAGGGAATATTACCACTGACCCTACAAAAATACAAATAATCATCAGAGACTACTATGAAATCTTCTATGAACACAATCTAGAAAATCTAGAATAAATGGATAAATTCATACACATATACAATCTTCCAAGCTGAACCAGGAAGAAATTAAATCCCTGAAGATAACTATAACAAATTCTGAAATTGAATCAGTAATTAACAGCCTGCAAACCAAAAACAGCCCTAGACTGGATGAATTCACATCTGAATTCTACCAGATGTACAAAGAAGAGTTGGTGTCATTTCTATTGAAATGGTTCCCCCAAAATTGAGAAGGGACTTCTCCTCAACTCATTCTATGAGGCCAGTATCATCCTGATAACAAAACCTGGCAGAGACACAATAACAAAAAAGAGAACATTAGGCCAATATACTTGATGAACTTTGATGCAAAAATCCTCAGTAAAATACTACCCAGCTGAACCCAGCACTATATCATGAATCCACCATAATCAATATTCTTTATCCCTGAGATGCAAGGTTTATTCAATGTACAAAAATCAATAATTATGATTTATAAAATAAACAGAACTAAAGACAAAAATCACATGAAAATCTCAATAGATGCAGAAAAGACTTTTGAAAAAATTCAGTATCCCTTCATGTTAAAAACTCTCTACAAATTAGGTATTGAAGGAATATACCTCAAAATAGTAAGAGCCATATATTACAAACCCATTGCCAACACCAGACTGAAGGGGCAAAAGCTGGAAACACCCTCCTTGAAAACCAGCACAAAAAAATGATTCCTCCACTCACCATTTCTCTTCAACACAGTATTGGAAGTCCTAGACAGAGCAATTAGGCAACAGAAAGAAATAAAGGGCATCCAAATAGGAGGAAAGGAAGTCAAAACTAACCCTGTTTGCAAATGAAATGATTCTATATCTAGAAAAGTCCAGTCTCAGCTCAAAAGCTCTGTAAGCTGATAAACAACTTCAGCAAAGTGTCATGGTATAAAAATCAATGTGCAAAAATCACTACCATTGCTATACATCAACAACAGCCAAGCTGAGAGCCAAATCAGTAATACAGTCCCATTTACAATTGCCACAAAAAGAATAAAATACCCAGGAATACAGCTAACCAGAAAGGTGAAATATCTCTACAATGAGAACTACAAAACACTGCTAGAATAAATCAGAGATAGCAGAAATAAATTTAAAAAAAAAAGAAATTCTAAGCTCATGGACAGGAAGATTCAATATGGTTAAAATGAGCATATTGCTCAAAGCAATTTACAGATAAAATGTTATTCCTGGTCGGACGCAGTGGCTCATGCCTGCAATCCCAACACTTTGGGAGGCTGAGGTGGGCGGATCATGAGGTCAGGAGATCGCGACCATGCTGGCTAACACAGTGAAACCCCGTCTCTACTAAAAATACAAAAAATTAGCTGGGAGTGGTGGCGGACACCTGTAGTCCCAGCTACTCGGGAGACTGAGGAAGGAGAATGGTGTGAACCTGGGAGGCAGAGTTTGCAGTGAGCTGAGATCGTGCTGCTGCACTCCAGCCTGAGTGACAGAGTGAGACTCCACCTCAAAAAAAAAAAAAAAAAAAAAAAAAAGTTATTCCTATCCAACTAGCAATGACATTCTTCACAGAACTAGAAAAAAAAATCAATTTTAAAATTCATGTGGACTAAAAACCCCCAAAAAATAGCCCAAATAGTCAAGGGAATCTTAAGCACAAAGAACAAAGCTGGAGGCATCATGCCACCTGACTTCAAACTATACTATAGGACTACAGTAACCAAAACAGCATGGTATTGGTACAAAAATATATGCATAGACCAACAAAATAAAATAGAAAGTCAAAAAAAAAGTCTGTACAGCTACAACCATCAGCTCTTTGAGGAAGCTGACAAAAATAAGTAATGGGGAAAGAACTCCCTATTCAATAAATTGTGTTGAGATAACTGGCTAGCCATATGCAGAAGATTGAAACTGGACCCTTTCCTTACATCATATACATAAATCAATTCAAAATGTGTTAAATACTTAAATGTAAAACCCAAAACTATAAAAGCACTGAAAGACAACATAGGCAATACCATTCTGAACATAAGATCTGACAAAGATTTCATGGAAAATATGCCAAAAGCAATCACAGAAAAAGCAAAAATTGACAAATAGAATAATAAACTAGTCTCCAGTGAAAGCAACTGCACCTGAAGTTAAAGGAGAGAAAGAAGGGGAAAAGGAAGAAGAAGAAGAAGAGAAAGAATATGAGGGCATTAAGTCAGACCAAGCTGAAGAGGGAGGATCTGAGAAGGAAGGCTATAGTGAAAAATAGGAAGGTGTGCAGGAAGAAGGAGAAACAGGAGCTGAAGGTGAAGGACAGGAAGCTGAAGCTAAAGAGGAAAAGAAAGTTGAGAAAAACAGTGAGGAAGTGGTTACTACAGATAAGCTGGTGGCAGACACCAAGGTGGAAAAGCCAGAAAAAAGCAAAGTCTCCTGTGCCAAAATCACCAATGGAAGAGGCAAAGTCAAAAGCAGAAGTGGGGAAAGGTGAACAGAAAGAGAAGAGAAGGAAGTCGAGGAAGCTCCCAAGGAAGAGAAGGTAGAGAAAAAGGAAGGTAAACCAAAGGATGTTCCAGAGAAGAAGAAAGCTGAGACCCTGGTAAAGGAGGAAGCTGTGGAGGAGGCGGCCACCATCACCAAATTGGTAAAGGTGCAGTTGGAGAAAGAGACCAAAGAAGAGGGGAAGCCACAGCAACAGGAGAAGGAGAAAGGGAAAGTAGGAGGAGGTGGGGAATGAGATGGAAGGGAGTGATAAAGTTTCCCAGGAATCCAGGAAGGAAGACATAGCTGTCAATGGGGAGGTAGAAGGAAAAGAGGAGGAGCAGGAGACCAAGGAAAAAGGCAGTGGGAGGGAAGAGGAGTAAGGCATTGTCAGCAATGACCTAGACTTGAGCCCAGCAGATGAAAAGAAGGGGGATAATAAAAGTGAGGAGAAAGTGGTAGTAACCAAAACAGTACAAAAAAATCACCAGTGAGGGGGGACATGGTGCTACCAAATACATCACTAAATCTGTAACTGTCACTCAAAAGGTCGAAGAGCGTGAAGAGACCTATGAGGAGAAACTGGTGCCTACTAAAAAGGTAGAAAAAGTGACTTCACATGCCATAGAAAAGGAAGTTACCCAGAGTGACTGAGAGTTGAGTCCATTGCAAAAGTTTAAGCCATATGACAATTTCAAAATGCACGTGACTGGCAGCATCAAAACAGAACAGTTTCTCCCATGGGGGCTCCAGACATTGTATTTTACTTTGTGCAATATGAGGAGACTGCATGTAAGCTCAGTGTGCTCCCCCCTCAGTCTTTGGGGGATTCAAATGCATGATATTGCATGCACCTGGGAAATTTACCAATTCCCTATGCTGTTGGAAGGGGGTCACTTAGGAGGGGGGATGTCTTGAGATGTACTATGTAAAGTACCAATTGAGCCCAAAACAATAAATAAAACACAGAACTGTCTTAACCTTAAGAAAGCTATATATGAATAATTATGTTTACCTCACTGGTGCATTTAAAATGGACTTTTGTTCATGGGAGAACCTTGTTGACATGGACAGTTTGCAATCTTATGTTGACTGATGTTAAACGCCACAGCAGTACTTGCTCAATAAAGGTCATATTGGAAACATAGTCAAAAAAATAAATAAACTAAAGAGCTTCTGCACAGCAAACGAAACTATCAACAAAGTTACCAGACAACCTAGAGAATGGGAGAAAGTATTTGCAGATTATGTAGCTGACAAAGGTCGATTATCCAGCATCTATAATTAATTTAAACAAATTTACAGGAAAAAAAAAAAAACACTAAAAAGTGTGAAAAGTACATGAACAGACACTTTTAAAAAACAAAAACAAAAACAAAAAAAACTTGCAGCCAAAAAACGTATTTTAAAAAGCTCAACACCACTGATCATTAGAGAAATGCAAATGAAAACCATAATAGACAACATCTCACACCAGTCAGAAAGTGTTTTATTAAAAAGTCAGAAAGTAGCATATGTTGGCCTGGCTGTGGAGAAGAGGGCTCACTTTTACACTGTTGGTGTAATTTAGTTTGGTGGGAGTATGATTTAGTTTGATCATTGTAAGAAGCAGTGTGGTAACTTCTCAAAGAGCCAAAAGCAGATTGCTATTTGACCCAGCAATCCCATTACTAGGTATATAGTCAAAGAAATATAATTGATGTATTAGAAAGACACATGCCCACATATGCTCATTGCAGTAAATGTGGTACATATACACCATGGAATTCTATGCAGTCATAAAAAAGAATGAGACCATGTCCTTTGCAGTAACATGGATGGAGCTAGAGGCCGTTATTCTATGGAAACTAATACAGGAACAGAAAACCAGAAAACAGAAATACTGCATGTTCTCACTTATAAGTGGGAGCTAAATGATGAAAACACATGGACACAAAGACAGCAACAATCAGACAGTGAGGCCAACCAGAAGGTGGAGGGTGAGAGGAGGGAGAGGATCAGAAAAAAGTAGTTGTTAGGTACTTTGCTTAGTACACAGGTGATGAAACAATCTGTGTATCAAACTCCCATGACATAATTATATATATATATAACAAATCTACACATATACCCCTAAACCTAAAAGTTTTTTTTTAAAAGAAAAATATTGTATGTTACAAAAAGTAAGCATTTTCCTTTATTAATACTTTATAATTTTCAGTGTATATATTTTCCTGTTTGATTAAATATATTTCAAAGTATTTATTCTTATATAAATATGATTTTTTAAATTTCCTTTCAGATAATCTATTTTTAGCCTATACAAATGGCACTTATTTTTATTTAGAGCAACTTTACTAAATTCATGTATTAATTGTAGCATTTTTTGGTTGTCATTGAGACTTTTAGACTTTTCTGCGTATACACCTATATGTCAACTGTAAACAGAGATAATTTTACTGTTTCATGTCCAGCTTGAATGTCTTTTATTGCTTTTCATTGTATAATTGCTCTGCTAGGACTTTCAGTGCTATTTTGAGTAGAAGTGGCAAGAGCAGGAAATCTTGTCTTGTAAAGGATTTTAGAGGAGAGGCTTTTGGGTTTTCTCCATTGATTATTGTGTTATCAGTGGGCTTTTCTTATATGGCTATTATTGTGTTGAGACAGATTTTCTCTCCATCTATTGTATTGAGAGTTTTTAAAATTAGAAATAGGTATTAAATTTGTCAAATGTTTTTCCAGAATTTGAGATGATCATACGGCTTTTGTGTTTCATTCTGTTTATGTTGTGTATCACATTGAATGACTTATGTATGTTCAACCATCCTTGCATCTGAGGGATAAGTCCTAGTTGGTCATTGGGTACAATTTTTTCAATGTATTGTTCTCATTTTGTTTGCTTGTATTTTATTGAGAATTTCTGCATCTACATTCATCAAGGTTACTGGCCTGTAGTTTACTTTTCTTGTGGATGTCTTTGGTTATCAGTTCGACGTTGGCTATGTGAAATGAGTTTGTAAGTGTTCCATCGTCTAGATTTTCAAAGAGTTTAAGAAAGATTCTTATTAATTCTTTGAATGTTTGGTGGAATTCTCCCACAAAGCCATGCAGTGCTGGACTGTCCTTTCTATTTCTTCTTCAATCTTGGTAGGATGTATGTTTCTAGAATTTATCTATTATTTCACATTTATCTAATTTGTTTGTGTATATTTATTCATAGCAGTCCCTTAAGGGCTCTTTTTATTTCTGAGACATCTGTTGTAATATCTCCTCTTTCATTTACAGTTTTATTTATTTCAGGCTTCTTTTTCTCTTTGGTTACTATAGGAAAGGATGTGTCAAGTTTTGCCTTCTTCAAAAACCAACTCAGTTTTCTTGACTTGAAATAGCTTTTTTATCCTTGTTAAAATTTATTTTTAGCTTTAATTAGCATTATTTCCTTCTTTCTGATAATATTTGGGTATTTTTTTCTTTCTTTGGCTAGTTACTTTTTAGGTTGTTTATTTGAGATGCTTCTTTTTATTTCCTTCCTCGGGAACATTTAATAGGTAGTCACAAAAATAAATCATGTCTTGGGTGCCTGTAAGACAAGACGATGGATCCTCATGCCATTAACCCCCAGAATCCAGGGCTCATATACCATAGGTAAGAAGAATTGAAGTAATTTGGTCAGAATTTACTGTAAGTGTGTGCTCTTAACAGTAGTAGAGTAAAAATCTTAGAGGCATTCCCAGAACCAAGGTTAATGAAAAGCCAACATGTTGGATTAGCATTCAAGACAGAATTGGTTTAGCCTGTACACTTCACCTCTCTGACCCAGATCTTACAATTTCACATTCTCTCTTCTTTCAAGATGGTCCCTGAGCCTAGAGAGAGGATGTTTGATATTGCACAGATCTAGCAGGAGTGCATTGGCAATGGAAAGCAGATTTGGCCCAGTTGCTATAATGTTACTTCTAAGAAATGCTTTTGCTACATCTCACAACTGTTGGTATGTTTTGTTTGCACTTTTGTCAGGAGATAGCTTTTAATTTCTTAAATTTCATCTTGGACCCAATGATTGTTCAAGAGTGTATTGTTTAGTTGCCATGTATTTGTGAATTTTCTTGTTTCTTTACTGTTAACTGATTTACACTTTCACTATATTGTAACCTGAAAAGATACTTGATACAGTTTCCATCATCTTAAAGTTGTTGAGTTGTTTTGTTATCTAATAGGTGATCTATGGTGAATAATGTTCCATATGTGCTTGAAAATAATGTATAATCTTCTATTGTTGGGTAGAAAGTTCTGAAGATGTCTGTTAGTTTCATTTGGTCTCTCCTATTATTTAAGTAAGCTGTTTTCCATTGATTCCTCTGTGGCCGTTCTGTCCATTATTAAAAGTGGAATATTAAAATCTTCCAATATTATTGTGCTGCTATAAACTTCTCTTCAGTTCTGTATTTGCTTTATATATTTAGATCTGATATTGAGTGCACATACATTTACAATAGTTATATCTTTCTGTTGAATTGACCTTTTTATCATTATATAATGACCTTCTTTGCCCCTAGCGACAGTTTTTGATATAAAGTCTATTTTCTCTAATGTAAGTATAGCCATTCTGCTTTTTTTCATTACCATTTGTATAAAACATATATAATTTTTTCCATTTCATCATGTTTAACTATGTGTGTCCTTAAATAGTTGGTGTCAAGTTTTTATTCTTTCAGCCAGTTAATATCGTGTGATTGGGCAGTTTAACCCTTTTACATTTAAATTAACTATTGATAGGGAAGGATTTACTATTGAAATTTTACTGACTGCTTTCTGTTTTTCTTGTTTCTTTACTTTTTTTCTTCCTTGATATCTTATTTTGTGTTTTTTTTTATTATTGTTGTTGTCTGATAGGTGTTAATTCCTTTCTCCTTTTCTTTTATAACTACTTTTTTACCTACTATAGGTAGTAGATTTTCTTTTTTAACTACTATAGGTATTTTCTGTGTGATTGACATGAGTCGTATAAATATATTATAGTTATAACAATCTAAAACAGATAACTTCTCTTCCTTACAAAAACTTCATATTTTTACCTTGCTCTCACTATAGATTACTGATAGCAGAATTTACATATCTTAATTTTGTGTATCTATTAATGCAATTTTAGTTATAGCTATATTTAATACTTTTTAAAATTTTAGACTAGAATTAAAAGTATTTACCTACCACAACTACAATAATATAGTATTTTTTATTTGCCTCTATAAATTTACCATTACCAATGAGTTTTATATTTTTATATGCTCTTATATTGTTCTTTAGCATCCTTTGATTTCAACTTAAAGTACTCCCTTTAGCATTTCTTATGTGACAAGTCTAGTGGCAATAAATGCCTTCATCTTTTGTTCATTTTTATTTTGTCTTAAGTTTCGAAGGATAATTTTCTGGGTATACTATTTTGGTTGGCAGTTGTATGTTTTTTGTTTTTGTTTTTGTTTTTTTCCTGCATTTTAAATATATCATCCAACCCCCTTCTGGCCTGCAAAGTTTCTGCTGAAAATCCACCAATGATCTTAAGAGGGTTCCCTAATATATAACAAGTTGCTTTTCTTTTGCTGCTTTCAAAATTCCTTGTTTTTGACTTGTCCCAATTTGATGATGTTGTGTCTTGGTATGGATCTATTTGGGTTCATCTGATTTGATGCCTTTTTGGCTTTTTGGGACTAGATGTTTATTTCCTTCCTCAAATTTGGGAAGTTTTTGTCATTTAAAAAAAATTATCCTTTTCATTTTTCTTTTTTTCTAGACAATCTAGGACATGAAGACAAGTTTTTGTTTGTTTGTTTGTTTGTTTTAAACAAGCTTTGTGCCCTTTTATATTTCTCTTCTCCTTTCGATATTTTCATAATTCTTATATTGGTCCACTTGATGATTTCCCATAGAGTTTTAAGCTATCTCGACTCTTTTTCCTTTTCCATTGCTTTTTTTTTTTTTTTTTTTTTTTTTTTTTTTTTTTTTTTTTTGCTTTTTGCTACTCTGAATGACTTCTAGAGAACCTTTTTTGTTTTGTTGATGTTTACTGATCCTTTCTTTTTTAAAATAAATAAAACTTGTATTTTAAGTTCATGTGCTGGTTTTACACTACTGTTCTGAACTTTGTAAACATCTTTTTGACCATACTTTAAATTACTTATTGTGAAAATTATATACCTCCAATATATTAGGTTGATTTCTGGGGATTTATTGGATCTTTTATCTGGAACATATTTCTCTATTTCTTCATTTTCCTTTACTGAATCTGCTGGTGTCTGCAGATTATCTAAAATAGTCACTTCTTTCCATCTTCATAGACTGGTATCATATATAGGAAGACCTTCACAATTTAGCCCTGCCAGAAATTCTGGGTACCTCTTAAACTTTTGTGATTTTCACAAATTCAGTCATTTTTTTTTTTTTTTTCTAAGTGATCTCTGGCTGTCCAGAGTATGCCAAGTCTCATCATTGCCCTGAAACAGGTGAGATACTGATATTTTTTAGTAGTAGCCATAAATGCTGGAGCACTAACTGTATTTTCCAATTTCTTCTCTCCTCAGCGAAAAGCTGGGTGTATAACCTGCTCATGCTGAACTGAGCTGCGGAGAAGAACTATGGCAAATCTTTGCAAGCTCATTCAAACCACACACTTTTTCAAACTGTTGCTTTGATCTCTGTAGCCTCCATGGGCCTAGTGGATGCTGGTCTCCATTAGTTCTCAGAGACATGTCAGTTGGAAGCTAGTTCCTCAGGTAGCAGCTTGAAAAGTTGAAAGGATAGATATGTAGATCAGTTCCTTCCAGAGTGAAGCTAGAGACTTGCTTTTATCCCTGGAGTGAGCGAGTGGGAGAATTTGTGGAAACATCCACATGCCTGTTTAAAATGGCTGCCTTGTTTTCTATAGCCCACAGGTAAATAGTGAATGACAACCCCAATAGCTCTCATAAACACTGAGTTAGAAGCCAGACCTCAGGTAGGAGCTACAAGACTTAGAGTGCTAGATTTGTTGCCTAACTCCTTTCATGAAGAATCTGGGAACTGGGCTTTATTGTTGTAGCTAGTCGATGAATGGGGAGGTGGAGTGGAGGAGACATGGGAAGAACTCATATGTTTGGGCATTTTTTCTCAATGTAGCTTAGTTTGTCTGTAGTAGCTGGCCACAGTAGTGATGATTCTATTTCCTGAGAGGTGAGAATTGCTGCCAAAGAATGTCTGCCATGGATGAGAATGCAAAGAAAGGAAACTAAGAACTCTAAAAGCAACTACTAGAAACCCTTCACAGAGGACAAGAATCATCTTCAATTTTGAGATATATGAGAATAATTACAACTCCTTTGAGCAGCCTTCACATACTGCCCAAAGATGCATCTCTAGTTTGTGTCCTTCTTGCTATCAGAAAGAGAGAAGGAAACTAAATAAAACAAAATAAAAATGTTAAAATTGTGTGCTGTCTTGGACATGGAAACAATGGGTCAGGATCAAGATTGTGGAAAGATGCCAGTTTGTATGTAGGCTAGAAAAATTAGTATTGTCCTCAACTGGAATCAGCAACCAAAAGCCTAAGTGTATGTGTCTGTAGGCTGAAGGATTTTCAGAAATCATAAAACAAAGTAAGTCAAGCTACACTTGTTTGGAAGCATGTGGCAGAGAACACGGATTAATTGTTTAAAGGATGGCCCAAACTTAAGGCCAAGTCATACCAAACCCATCAGAAACCAAAAGTATGGCAGAATTCCTAACAGAAGGATGAAAGAGGAACAGGTATATGCAAGAACAGCCTTATGAAGCTCTTTCTGCTGTTTCACAGTCTGACTATTATAAAGCTTTTTAATGAAGAATTCCCTAGAGTCATAAAACTAAGGCTAAATGGTGAGTGGCTGCAAATATATATACAAATATAGTGATTTTTTTGAAAATATATACTAATTTCAGGTGGCTAGATTTATTAATATAAGTAATAAAGGTCTTTTAGTTGTCAAAGTAACTTATACTTAATATTTGTTGTAATTTTAAAAAATTAAAATAATGCTAAAAATTATTTGTGAAAATGAGTTGCTTTATATGTTTACATTTAATAGCATAACACTTTTAACATAAAGAAAATAATACAATAATTCAATATATCTGCATTAGTCAAAAGATAATTATAAAATTTAAAATGAATTTATGTGCCATAAATGTGGTAAACAATAATGTGATATAAAATCTTCTAAATTTAATACTATTCTTGGTAGAAGATCCTGGGGCAAAAATATTATTTTCTCCATATTTCTGCCTACTACCCAATATATAACATTTGGTATTACTAAATATGGAAAAATATTCAAGAATGGCAGAAGTAGAATAGAAAGAAGAGAAGGAAAGGCGTACAGGAAATCCAGGTTCCTGCCCTGAGAGACCTTTCAATTCCTGGCATATGTTTATGTTTTGAACATTATGCAAATTTGTCTGCATGCCAAATTTATTCTTGTTTCAAGTTAAGAGTAGAAATTAACCCATAGTCCTTACCATTAGAATTGTCTTAGCATAACAATTCAATCAGTAAGAAAATATAATAGACTAGAGGGTAATGGAGATTTTACAATTTACATTATTTTAATATATTTATTAGAATAAATATTAGATTGCTTGATAAATCAATGGTAACTTTAAGGTTTCTACTCTTTACTACAAAGAATTTTTACAGATATATGAAGAATGTTGGTAAGGAAGCGACGTGATGCCATGAGGCCTACTATGAGCAAGACACTGCTAATCAGGCTATTAGGTTGATCCAAAAGTAATCACGGTTTTTGCCTTTGAAAGTAATGTAAAAAACTGCGATTACTTTTGCACCAACCTAATACTTCTGCACTTTGGAAAGGCTTTGCCTACATCATTTTGGTCATTGTGAGAAGACTTGCACACATAAGGAATTTTTCAAAATAATATTTTAACTTGAAATACTTCTCTTTGACAAATACAGTAAAAGTGATAGAGCTAAAAAGAGGACTCGGCATAGCCCTCAGGGGATTTCAGAGCAAAAAAAATCTGAGGGGATTTGTATGCAAACACTTAGCTCAATATTAAAGGAGAGGCTGGGTGTGGTGGCTCACAACTGTAATCCCAGCACTGTGGGAGGCGGAGGTGGCCGGATTGTTTGAGCCCAGGAGATTAGGAGCAGGATGGGCAACATAACAAAACCTTGTCTCTACCAAAAAAAAAAAAAAAAAAAAGCAGACATGTTGGGGTACACCTATAGTCCAGTCACTTGGAGAGGCTGATGTGGGAGAAACGCTTCAACTCGGAAGTCTGAGACCCACCTGGGTAGTTTAGTGAAACCTCATCTCTACAAATAATAATAATAATAATAATAATTATCTGGGTGGGGTGACACATGCCTACAGTTCCTGCTACTCCAGAGGCTGAGGTGGGAGGATAGATTGACCCCAGGAGATCTAGGGTGCAGTGATCCGTGATCCTGCCACTGCACTCCAGCCTGGATGACAGAGACCTTCTCTTAACAAAATAAAAAATACAAATAGGAGAAAGTCATCAAACAAAATGATGTAACTTAGCCGGTAATATTCTTCAAGAAGTCATGATTTAGGTTCTCTTACAATTCCAACTTTCACACTGAAATAAATTAAGGGTGTCTTGACTTGTTTGGTGTAGTTTAGTCAAATACAGCCATTTGTTTTCCATAGCTACTATATTACTCTCCATTAAAAAAAAAAAAAAAGAAGAAGAAGAAATGAGAAAAAAAAAAAAATCAGTCCCTAGCTAGAAATTTTAAAAGTCAGTAACATTTAGGAAATGAAAATATATTTTGAACTAGTATAATCATACCCAAATTTTTAGACTCTGTACTCAATCTATAAGATGTATGTGAGCAAAATGTTAGAATCAACATGAACGATAATCATGTACTACAAGCCCATGAATAATGTTTCCCCGAAAGGTACAATAAAAAATTATTCAATGTGAAACAAAACATTGACTGCGACAATTATTAAAACTTTTACTACTGAATTCTCAGTATACTCAATATTATGAAGACATTTGGAAAATATAAATGAGCATTACTGTGTTTGTTCATTTTTTAAAAATGAAAATTTTTGGTAATATCTGACCTGAAGGCAGATATTCATTATAATAGTCAAACATCATAAGTACATTTCAAATGTTATGTATTCTACATAAATTACTCAGGATAAAACAACAAGTGTGCTCATAAACTTGCACACAAGCAGGGGAATGTTTCTTAGGAAAAAATTGTGTTAAAGATATTCTACTCCAATGTCTCAGGAACAGGCATTTGTAGTATATTGCTCCATTACCTATGCTTCATAAAAAATGCAGCTATCTAATTTAATTTAGCTCTGAACAGATTTCTTAGCAGCATAATTTATGTTTTGAGAATATCTCTTAAGAATCATAGCTTGCAATCTATGGTGGTTCAATGAAGAATAATCTGTAAACAAAATCTCCATCTATCAACAAAGGCCATTAAAGACCATAAAATAACCCATCCTTGACTGATTAATGCTGCTACTGAAAGGGATTTCAGGCTATTAACATCCAGAAAATATACTGCCACTGTGGTTGCATTTATTATAAATCACATAGTTATATGTACTGGTATAAAGCAGTGTTTTCTTAACCACCTCCCTCTCTCAAATTAATTTAATAACAAAGATACTTTGAAGAACACTAAATATCTATAGAAAGCAAATAATTCTATTTTTTTTTTCCTAGAGGAAAGGTATGTGAAGGCAGGGCTATTTATAATATATTAGATAGCTAAATATTGGTTTAACACTTTTTATATGCAGTTCAATTATGTTCATATATTTGTGTCATTAAAATAGTTTCTCTAATGTAAAATAAAACATTCATTTGTATTTCTTTATACTTTTATTAACAATACTGATGGTTTTTCATGGGCAAGATAGCCATCAAAAATTGTTAGTTGTTACCTTTATGTTCATCCTATTCCAGCAATTTGGTTGTCACTAACTCTTCCTCTTAGGGGATGTGAATATAGCTGTTGAGCTAATAACCTTAGAAGGTTTTGTTTACTGGGGCAGATCCTGATTTTTTCAAATATAGTATTTCACCTCAGAAATACTATATATTAGCTCTTATGCCTTACAAAACTACTGGCTTGGATTTGTCCAATGATTTTAACCCTTGATCTTGCCTTTAACACTCTCAGAATCTCAAAAATATTTTCTTATATTGTTTAGTACAAGGCACTGTCTAAATAGTTTAGCCACATTATCTCATGAGGCCAATCCCATGAGATAGGTATGTTTAAACCATTACACCAATCCCATGAGATAGGTATGTTTTAACCATTTTATAACATAAACAAAACTCAGTTTCAAGAGGTTAACTAATATTTCCAAGATCACATAGCTAGTTTATGGCAGAGTAGGATTCGAACCCAGGACTGTGTTGATTCAAAAATCTATACAGTTAAATGTACACTTGTCCTTCCGTCATACCTGAGGCTAGACAAAACAATCCCTGGCTTTTCTCTCCTTCTTTCTATGAATATTCTGTCTTAGACTACTTAGTCATTATATATTTATGTCTTCTAAGTAGAGTTCTGTTTTCCTGTACTATTGGGTTTCTATAATAATAAAAATAATAATAACAGGAGAGTAGAAGAATAAGAGCAGATCGGGGAGAAGACATTCTGACGATAAGTTGGTTTAAAGAGAATGAGTTAATGGATCAGCTTCTGTGTCTGGAGTCAACAAATGACAAAGAAATGAAAAAGGTGTACCATGGAACAATGCATCTGCTGGTAGTACTTGATAAATGCATACAAAATTTCAAGTTTTTATTTTGTTTTGTTTCATTTTGTTGCTATATATATATTTTTTGTCAGTGTTATTTGCTTCTTATACTAGTAACATTCCTCCAGCACAGAACAACATAGGTCTATGACTTCTGTATATCTTTGCAAATATTTCATTAAAATATCTAAATGTCTTCAATACCACAAATGAAAGACATGGGTGAACACAATATAGTACACAAAATTCAAAAGGAAATAAACACAGTTTAGCATTTTTTTTTCTTACAATTGAAAACATTTTAAAAACTGTTGAATATTTGTAATTCTCTATGCTAACTGCCTTTTTCTTGCCAAGTTATGTGTCTTTAAACACTATGGAGTCCCCTTGCAAAGTTTAACAGATAAGCAATGATATGTATCAGTAATATTGATTTTTTTAAATACCTCCCTGATAATTTAAGTGGATGGAATTAGAGTAATTAAAACAGAAATGAAGGACAAAGAAGCACTTATTCTCAATATCATCACCTCTGATTACTTTAGAATTCTGTTAGCATGTGCTGTAAAAATCCTCCTTAAAATAAATATCCCCACTAGAAGCTTAAGTTTATTCATATCTAGGGAGAATTGTTTTGTTCGGATAATTAGATCAACAGTTGACTCTATAAGCTGAGATAATGGCCCACTAGCCAACAGGAACCACCCATGTTAAGGAGAACAGAATTCAAAGAGTCTGGTCCCTTTTGCACAGTGACAGAACATATGAGGCAGCTACATATCTAGAGAGATAAGAAGATAAGTATAGGAGAGCAACTAAATCAAGATGTAATTACTCTGCATTTAATCAAGGCACCTTAGGGTCCAGACCTTTTATCCAAAACAGATCTGTAAACAGCCTACTAAACCAGCATCATCAACTTTCTGGCTTTCTGTCTTTCTCATCTGTCTAAGTCAGTCTTCCTGGCTGTGTCATATTCCTACTTGTTTTGTCTTCAAAACTTTCTCCAACTAGGAAAATGAGAGAACAAAGAAAAATGACAAAAAAACAAATTGTATGGTTTTATGAATGATTAATATCTCCTCTTTCATGTTGTTCCTCTTCTAAAGTGTTCTACTGTTCAAAGAGTATAGAGTAAATAAATAGAAAACCAAACACAACACTAAAGTTAATAAATAATAAGATCTATCTCATTTGTTACATTTCATTTCTTAAGATGTATGTGTCTTTGAACCTTCTGGTTAATTCTACAAAATAGTTCTAGTGGCTTTGGCAGAGTGGTAGCAGAGCACATCACTTTTAAAACAGAGTTGAATAATTGTATAATCCCAAAAGTAAAAGAGGCTAACAATAACATGAAATGAACAAATGAAATAAAATCAGAAATTCTCAAGTTAACAAAACTACCTTTCTTGTGAACACCTTTTGTGCATAGTGAAATCAGGGACACATTTCTAAAGCTCTGTATACATATATTTATTAAAATAAATTGAGTTAACAATTGGCATTACGCAGAGTGGCATGAAAAGATTCAGTATCTTAACCTCAGCTATTCACTAACATAAAACGGTCACCAACATAAAATCTTTTTTCTTTGCATTGTTAAACTGAAATAAGTGTTTCATTTTGTTTTTTTTTTCTCTAAACACAATGATTAATTTTTAACTTTCTAGGTAAATGTTGGATTTAGGTGGGCTGGAGGCATAAATGTCACTTTCTTAGATATATAACCAGCAAAGTCAAGATGGCAATCTTGACAGAAAATCATAATCTAAAACTTTGAAAAACAAACCACAGAATATATTGTGTGTGGTTCTTTTTACATTCTAAACTATGTTATAAAAATTTTGCCTCGACTTACTTATATAAGAAAAATAAAACAGGTTGCAGAAATAGAATTTAATATTATGTCTTGTGTGACCTAACAGTTGGGTAACAATTATACTAAAATGGGACATAATTTATGAATTTACACAGTATAAAACCTATTGGAATAGATTCTGTAAGGTCCAAGCAAGTTTCTTATTGTCACTGGTCAGATTTACTTTGCAATGTCCATCTTAATATTTATGTTTTTAATATTTTTAAAACAAATTTTAAGGCCATAGCATGAATAGATGAATACATAAGATAATAAATGAAACTCTAGCTCTTTGTAATTTAAAAGAGGGCAGGATAAAGAGGCAGAGTAGCACAGTATAATTTTACATTTTAACTTAAGTAGATGGCAATATTTGGGAAAACTAAGGAAATATGGAGGGTTAGACAAAAATACTGATTTAGGGCTAGAAATAATATTTATATTTTGCAATGCCTATCTTAGAGAAACATGGCATTGCTATGTTTTTAAAGCACGCTTCAGAAAGTGAAAGACTTCACTTTAGAAAGTACAATTTAGAAGGACTTCACTTTCTAAAGTATGCCTTAGAAATCCAGCAATGCTATGTTTTTCTAAAATGAAGAGAAAGAAAGTTTATCACTCTCAAACAGCAAGGCTTAAAATTTGTAGAGAATGTGAATGAAGAAAAAGAAAGACTATTGTTTGGGAAGTTCAATGAATCATGTTTGCTGAGTCATTGAGTTATTAAATTCAGCAAATATTATTCACTTTGTGGCATAAATAACAGTGAAACATGTGCCATCACAATCTCAAGACGAAATATTAAAAATTTCAGTCTCTCTCTTTGTCTCTCTCTCCCTCTCTCTCTCACATACACACACACACACACACTCACACACTCACACACATAGACATATGCACAAGGTAATTGAGGCTAGGGAGGTGAGAGAAATGCAAAGTAGGGTCTCTGACAAATGTGGTGAAGGATCTCTGTGTATATAATGCTTTTTTGAACAATCTGAAGATAGTTAAGCAAATTCATGATAATTTTAACATTTCAGCAGATTAACTAGTATTAAAACGGGAAAAGATTGGCAGAAGCTTTATTCTAATCATGTACCAGAACAACAACAACAACAAAAACACGCAAAAAATCAAAGTGGCAAATGGTTTCATTGATTACTGTGAACTATCCCGCACACATGGAAAAACAACAATCCAAATTTGTTAGCTCCTCAACCTTGGATGAGTTTTCATGAGTATTTTATAAATGAGTGCTACAATGGCAGGAGACAAGGAACTCCAAGACCACTTCCAAATTTAAAATTATATATTTTTCCATTGAAGAATTAGTTTATTATTTATTTTCTTAATAAAGATAACTGTTTCTTAATAAAACTAATGCAATATAAAGACAAAGTGAATATAAAATCATTAGCAAGAGAATTAGTAAACAATGCATAGCAACATACATGCATATATATACACACATATATATGCATATATACTAGACCTATATGTATATAATTGTAATTATATATTAGTATAACAATGAAAATCCTAAAATACCTCAAATGTGGAAATAAAAATGCTGAGCCAACACTAGCCTAGAGGGCTGAGAGGCCAGAAGAGATTTTGAGTTTTACCATCTGTCGGATCATTCAAGCATTTCACAACTTCCTGCCAGTATCAAATCTACACTATTTGATTTGTTCCAAGAATATTTAAAATAGATAAGAGAGGTGAAAACCGTTGAAAATGCTGAAAGTTTTTGTTCACATTCACTTTAAGGAGTTATTATTAAGGCAACATTGCTCATTAAAGGAATTTTAATGCCTTAAAGATTAAAAGCTTTTGAAAGTCAAGAACTTTATCCCTTTGGAAGTTTTAGCAATTTAAACCTGAATAATTTTCATGACTAAAATAACCACAAAACTATAATTTTATATTACAATTGTTATTTGCACTATCTAACTTAATTATTAAATATTTAAACATAATAAACACTAATGAAGTGCTCTGTCACTACAAATAAGCTTCTGGTCGAGGTGCTATTGTCATTCTACTTTCTTCTTGTACTGTCATTACTTTTTTCACGCTTCTCCACAGAAATCCCCACCAAGAGGCAAAGTCCCACTTGTATACTCCTGTGTGTGGAACAAGGGTTTAGGATCAGTCTGCCATTTCTTTCTGGACTCAAAATACATGAAGACACACAGAGGTGGTTGTATATGGAGATAAGAGTAGCATGTTATTACATGTGAAAAAATATATTTGTCTCCAGACAAAATGGTACTCAGGAGGATATCAAAGCATCAAATGGATGTTTTCATTAAAAGAAAATATGTAGCATGAATTGTTAAAAATTTCATTCCATGATGTTACTACTCCTTAGCTCTATTTTTAACAAAATGTTCCCTTTTGCATAGAGAAAGGAAAATCAAACACTGATCTTCAATGTTAGTAGTTTACAACCTGAAAACATCTTACATTGTATTTTACAGGTTTAATCTAACTTAAAAATAAAATGTTAAATAAAAGACAATTAAATTGAAGACCTCTCATGGAGAAACTTGTGAGGATACTAATGTAGACTCTACCTCCTCAAAATCTAACTTCAAAGCGATTTTAAAGAAGCCATCAATTCTCTCCCATGGCAGAATGGGATAACATCTGTTAACAGAGATGAAAAAAAATAAGTAATTTAAAGGAAGGAGGGTTACTAACTCATTAATTAGGATAAGAGAGGAAATGGCAAGAGAAACAGGTATGGTTTCATAATGACATTGAGATAAGTCTCAAAGGCTGAAGAATTTAATATAATTATTACATCTAGTGATATTGATGAGAAACATATTGTTTCTCTCTTAGTTTTCCTTTTGTGTGTTCTCTTGTAACCGATTGTTCATGTTTTAAGTAAATACTGGGAGTGAGGAATGGTGGGGTGCAGAGCTGTTAAGCAGAGGGATTTGTTCCCACCAAAGGTACTCTAAATTAAATAAGATGTGCTTGCTTTTCAAAGGTGACTTCAAGATAAGTGCCTAGCTTCCACCATCACCACTATATTCCAATTCTAACAAAATTATCATCTTTAATTTTTTACACTGCTGTAGTAGAACAATCATAGTGTGGATTACATTTACATTATTTTTTCTACTTCCTATTTGTATTTTTCAAGTTCTTAATCTGTGCTCTAAATCTGGGACTGGGCTTCTAAGAGTAGGTTCACTGATTGTATTACACAAGACAAGGGTTGGCAAACTATAGCCCACAGGACAAATCCAGCCCAGCACCTGATTTTTGTAAGACTGAAAGGGTAAGAATGGTTTTGACATTTTTTAACAGTTGGGGGAAAAAAATCAAAAAAACAGATATTTCTTAACATGGAAAAATTATATAAAATTTAGATGTCCACAATCTTGTTCCCCTTTTAAAGATATATTGTTGATGATTTTAACACTACAATAAGCAGAGTTAAGTTGCTGCAACAGAGACTGGTTCACAAAAGCCCTAAGATTTACTTTGTTCTTTACAGAAAATGTTTGCTGACCCCAACTCAATAATTTATTTTGTACAAACATAAATTGTTCAGGAAAATAATACTGTGAACCTATAATATGATTGTAGCATAATGGGAAAATTAGGCAAAGATTGATAAAATACCAATCTTATTATTATATGATCACATATCATATAGGAAAAATCTGATACAATGGATTTAGGCTATCAGATGAGAATTTGAGTGATAAAAAGATTCTAATATTTCTAGTCTTCTAAATGAAACTGAGCCTAAATGAAGCTTTCAGGGGAAATGATCATGTAAGACAAATTACAAGGGTTGGTTTCTAAAACCGATTCTTTATACTCTTTACTGAAGGTCAATGATACAGAATATGCCAGTGCACCTTCAGAAAGAAGCCTGCATCAGCACGTTTAAATCACTGAATGTTCTCCCCATCTACTTTGTTGTGAAAGCTGAGCAATACATTTTGTCATAGATACCATTGAGAAAGTAAGGCAGAAATTATTATTAGTAGTATATAACAATCATAATAGGCTAACTTTTACTGTAAAACTCTATTATTTATATGTTTTCTACACACCCTGTAGGATTATCTGTATTTTGCAATAGAATTGTGATGTGTAAGAGAAACAGAGGCAGTCCATGTTTTCATTGTCATTCTAAGGGACATATTATCCATACAATGCTTCCTTTTTCCCCTTTACTGAAAACCTGTGTATAAAACACTCCACCATGCTTTCCTGAAACATAAAAGAAGATTTATTACTATTCTAATAAACAAGTAAGAATACAAATATACAATCTCCTAATATTCAATGGAGAAAAATATATATTCTTTTTTAGGAGGACACAAAAATAGTAAGCTTAAGTATGTTCTGTTCCCTAAGGTTTACTGAATAGGTGGAGAAAATTATGTTTCATTTAAAATTATATACTTGTAGTTCATTTTAAGTAAGCCCAGTGGACATAAATCTGATTCATTCATAAATGCAAAATTTTGTTGTTATTATTTGCTTAACCAAAGCAATATTCATCAAAAATGAATTAATGTTAGGATTATTTTATTTCAAGTAAATGAACATCTATTGATCAGTGACCTTCCAAACCTCGTGCAACACTAATTACTATTATTAATAAAATACATCCTCTAGTGCATATTAAATGGTTCAATTTATTAAATATGCTGATCTCTGCATACCTCCTCGAGACTATTATTTAGGAAAAGTTTACTGTGCATGAGAAAGAAAAGATGAAACATGCAAACACTAAGTTTACTGAAACTTCACCAAATACAAGCTTCCTTGGAGGAAGGAAGGCCCTTGTTCTGAATAATCTCACCCTGTTAAAATCAGACATTTTAAGGAGATAACCCAACTTAATTTTTCAAACAATATAAAAAGTCCAAAATCTGTGTAATTCTCTGCCTCTGAATACATAGTCTCTATCCATTTTTCTCATTGTTTTAATCTAAGAGGAAGATTATTTTTTCTCTTTTTAAAAGGACACTCACTCCTTCAACATTGTTTTTACCTCTAAACTCCTTAGATTTTCTCCTCAAATCCTATTTTTCTCTGCACAATCTCATCCTCCTTTAGCTGGGATCACTCATTGGTGATTAAACAGAGTCACACAGAAAACAATGAATGCTAAAATGTGGGCAGCAAGAAGGAGAAGGGAAGAAATATTTTTCAGGAAAGAAAATTGAACACTATTTGTCAGGGATGTAGTAAAGGGGAAGAAACATTAGAGAAAGGGTGATTGATTGATAGTGTCAAACGTTGTAAAGAAAGGAAGAAGAAGTACTTTTTCATTAGCAAAATGGATAATAATTTTTAAACTTTGAGTTAGAGTTATTACCGAGGAATGAGAATTTAAGTTCCCTCTGTGGTTTTCTGTGATTATTAAATCACCAGCTCTTCTTACAAGGTGGCCGATATTGGCTAAGTAAGAATGAAAGTCTGTGGGGAAGGCTGGTGAACATACTTTAGGGACTGCAAAGGAGTACCATTCCTGTCACAGGAAGAGATACTCTAGTGTCTGAATTTGTGAGGGAGTGTGTGGAGGTCAATGTTGATGCTCTATATAGCTACCCAAGGAAATTTATGTGTGTGTGTGTGTGTGTGTGCGCGTGTGTCTATGTGTATGTGTATTGTAAGGGGAAGCCATGAGATATCAGATCTCCTTGGCTTTTCCTATCTCTGACAAGAAACACGGTAGCTCTAGAGAAGTTCAGTGCTGGAGAGAACGTTGACTTTGATAAATACAATAATTGGTGACAAGATTTAAATTTTGTTTTCCATGAGTTCTGGTGATAGGGCATTCTGGCTTGTTTTATGTCATTTGTCCTAATCCTCTTAACCTCTTAAACTATTCTACAAACTACTTTAAATATTTCTTCTTATAATTCCAAACCCTTGCTGTCAAACATCAGTGTAATCTGTATATGTATTTTTCCCACTACGGTGGGAAAAACCATTAATCCAGTGGCTATTTCCTGTACATTATCTCTCATTTCTGTTCCATTTCTGTTTCCATCAATGTCTTTCACAACCTCCTCTCTCTTTATGATGTATTTCAAAGCAGATTCTATATTTTCATTCTCCTAAGACCTGCTGCATCTTGCCTACTAATGTCAGATACGTTTCCTTCAAACGTCACATTTCTTTTCAGGTTAGTTCTTCGATTGAATGCCTATGTGATTCCCATTACCTCCAAATAAAATCCAATCCAATCAACTTAATTATTCACAGTTTTGTTCAATTGATTTTACTTTCCCTGCCTGACTTTCTATTAGTCTATTCAAGGTAGGCTAGTTTCCACCATTGTGCTGACTTCTTGCCCTGAAATAACTACTTATAGTCTTACTCATCAAAGCAAACAACATCAATTAATGAAGTAAAACTCTTGTCCTAGGTTGTCTATTGTTCTTCTCTGATCTTTTGGTGGCAGAAGCTCTGCATACATCCATCTTGCCTAACAGTATTGTGCAAATTAACACACCAAAAAAAAAAAAAAGACAAATTATGATTCCTTTTATATATTTTAAAAGTACTATTATAAATAATAAAATACATTTTTATATGACTTTTTTACATAATAGTATCTACTTCATAACATGTAAGGATTAAGTGGATTTTTATAAATAACATGCACAGAACCATGCTGAGAAAAATATGAATGTTCTAACATTGTTACTGATTGTTATTGTTATTTTATTGCTATTCTTTAATTGGTAGAGACAAATGTTGACTGAACTATTTCTTTAGCAAAAATAAACAATGCTATATTTTGAGCTCTTCAAGCCCAGTCTCTTCTGGCTTGGAACACTAAGCTATATAAATTGACCCTCATTAGTTAAAATGTAAACCACATTAAAAATTCATTTTCTTAATCAAGATGAAGCTAAGATATTTGGTTTCCAAACCATTAAAATTTTTATGAACAATTCTCTAACAGCATTTACCTCTGGTATAGTTGACTACTAGTTATGCACTGAAAAATATTACTAGGCTCCATTAACTACTTGCTTTGATCTGTGTTGTCACAAACAGGAAGGTATGGAAACTGTTGATAGTTTATACATTGACTATACAAAATACTATATTTTAAAATGAAATCATGTGAAATTAATTTATCAAGATTAACTGTAGTGATTATGAGGAAAGAACAGAGTACTTGTTTGATACACTAAAAAATCTTTTCAAGAACCAAAGAAAATCATGGGTTTAGATTATAAAGTCATAAGGTGATAAGGAAATTTTTGCTCATGTGGAAATATGTTAACTAATTTTATAATATTGTTTCTCCATTGAAGTATTTATACATGTATTTGGCTACTTAAAATAGGGTAAATTAATTACAATTCTCTAAATGAAATTTGGCATATACCATCTCTTAAGTTTGGGGTTTACAGTGCAGGAACAAAAAAGAAAAGGGAAGCGTGGTGAAAATATGTAGAAACATTTGTCTAGCTTTTAAAAGAATTAGTAGCAAACATATTACAAAATATAAAACTACTGATTGCCTTGAATTTGTTACCTGATCCAAGTTATGAACATTAAAAGTGTCATAAAGAAACAAAGTCAGACACTTGTTAAAAATAGCAAGATGGATCTTAGTAAGATACTGCAGTAGGGAAGAGAGACTTCAGTGTAAACTAGGTTCATCTCTGATGAAACAAAAGGCAGGAGGCTGTTTAAATGCTGGAATATGCTAAAGTAGGGGTTCCCAATCCCTGGGCCAAGGACCAGTATGGGTCTGTGGCCTGTTAGGGACTAGGCTGCATAGCAGGAGGTGAATGGTGAGTGAACAAGTAAGTAACAATTTGTCTGTATTTACAGTGGTTCCCCACCACAGGCATTACTGCCTGAGCTCTGCCTCCTGTCAGATAAGCCACAGTATTAGATTCTCATGGGAGTGCAAACCCTATTGTGAACTGCGTATATGAGAGGTCTAGGTTGTGTGCTCCTAATGAGCATCTAATGCTTGATGATTTGTCAGTGTTCCCGTTACCCCCAGATGGGAGCTTGCAGGAAAACAATCTCAGGGCTCCGACTGATACTACATTATGGTGAGTTGTATAATTATTTCATTACATATTACAATATAATAATAAAGTACACAATACATGTAATGCACTTCAATTGTCCTAAAACTATCCCCCCACCCCACTGGGTCCATAGAAAACTTGTCTTCAGTGAAACTGGTCCCTGGTGCCAAAAAGACAGGGGACCACTGTACTAAAGCAAAAGTACCAAAGCACTTTGAGGTGGATGGTCAATGTGATTAGGCCAGTTGTATCTGCTAACTGGCACTTGCAGAAATAAAGTTCCTACTTTACCACAGAGACTGGGAAATAGAGGCCCCATCTTTCTCAATGGTTACATTTCAAAAGGAGGTCTCCCAGGTCCTTGAGGAGGACATTCCTGAGTTGCAGATACAGTTCACAATGACAAGGAAAGGACTTACAATGGCAAGTTTCCTAAAGTAAATTCTCTAAGAAAAGGGAAGTCTGGGACCCATAGCCAATGATATGGTTTGGCTCTGTGTCCCCACCCAAATCTCATCTTGTAGCTCCCATAATTCCCATGTGTTATGGGAGGGACTCAGCGGGAGATGATTGAATTATGATGGGGGGACTTTCCCTGTTGTTCTCATGATACTGAATAGGTCTCATGAGATCTGATAGTTTTAAGAATGGGAGTCTGCCTGCGCAAGCTCTCTCTTTGCCTGCTGCCATCCACATAAGATGTGACTTGCTCCTCCTTGCCTTCCACCATGATTGTGAGGCTTCCCCAGACACATAGAATTGTGAGTTCTCTACTAAACTTTTTTCCTTTGTAAATTGCCCACTCTCAGGTATGTCTTTATCAGCAGCGTGAAAACAGACTAATACAGTAAATTGGTACCAGTAGAGTGAGGGTTGCTGAAAAGATACCTGAAAATGTGAAAGCAGCTTTGGAACTGGCTAACAGGCAGAGTTAGGAATAGTTTAGAAGGCTCAGAAGGAGAGAGGAATATGTGGGAAATTTTGGAACTCCCTAGAGACTTGTTGAATGGTTTTGACAAAAATGCTGATAGTGATATGAACAACAAGGTCCAGGCTGAGGTGGTATCAGCTGGAGACGAGGAACTTGTTGGAAACTGGAGCAAAGGTGACTTTTGTTATGCTTCAGCAAAGAGACTGGCAGCATTTAGCCCCTGCCCTAGGGATTTGTGGAACTTTGACTAGAAAGAGATGATTTAGGGTATCTGGCAAAAGAAATTTCTAAGCAGCAAAGCATTCAAGAGGTGATTTGGGTACTGTTAAAGGTATTCAGCTTTATAAAGGAGGCAGAACATGAATATTCAGAAATTTTGCAGCCTAATGATGGGATAGAAAAGAAAATCCCATTTTCTGAAAAGAAATTCAATCAGGCTGCAAAAATTTGCATAAGTAACAAGGAACCTACTATTAATCCCCAACATAATAAGGGAAATGTCTCCAGAGCTTGTCAGAGGTCTTCGCAGTAGGCCCTTGCACCACAGGTCTGGAGGACTAGGAGAAAATGGTTTCATGGGTGGGGTTCAGAGTCCCCATGCTGTGCAGAGCCAGGGACTTGGTGCCCTGCCTCCCAGCCACTCCAGCCATGGGTGAAAGGGGCCAATTTAGAGCTTGAGCCTTGGCTTCACAGGGTACAGGCCCCAAGCTTTGGCAGCTTCCACGTGGTGTTGAGCCTGTAAGTGTATAGAAGTCAAGAACTGGGTTTTGTGAACCTCTGCCTAAATTTCAGAAAATGTATGCAAATGCTTGGATGTCCAGGCAGAAGTTTGCTGCAGGGTCCTGGCCTTCACAGAGAACCTCCCCTAGAGCAATGCATAAGGGAAATGTGGGGTTGAAGCCCCTACACAGAGTCCCTATTGGGGCACCGCCTAGTGGAGCTGTGAGAAAAGGGCCACCGTCCTCCAGACCCCAGAATGGTAGACCCACTGACAGATTGCACAGTTCGCCTGGAAAAGCTGCAGACACTCAATACCAGCCCATGAAAGCAGCTGGGAATGAGACTGTACCCTGCAAAGCCACAGGGATGGAGCTTTCCAAGACCATGGGAACCCACCTCTTCCATCAGTGTGACCTGGATGTGAGACATGGATTTAAAGGAGATGATTTTGAAGCTTTAAGGTTTGACTGTCCCACTGGATTTCCAACTTACACAGGGCCTGTAGCCCCTTTGTTTTGGCAAATTTCTCCCATTTGGAATGGCTGTATTTTCCCAATGCCGATACCCCCATTGTATCTAGGAAGTGACTAACTTGCTTTTGATTTTACAGGTTCATAGGCAGAAGGTCCTTGCCTTGTCTAGGATAAGACTCTGGACTGAACTTTTGAGTTAATGCTGAAATGAGACTCTGGGGGACTCTTGGGAAGGCATGATTGGTTTTGAAATGTGGAAATATGAGATTTGGGAGGGACCAGGGGTGGAATGATACGGTTTGGCTCTGTGTCCCCACCCAAATCTCCTCTTGAAGCTCCCATAATTCCCACATGTTTTGGGAGGGACCTAGTGGGAGAGGATTGACTCATGGGGGCAGATCTTCCCCATGCTGTTCTCATGATAGTGAATGAGTCTCATGAGATCTGATGGTTTTAAAAATGGGAGTTTGTCTGCACAAACTCTCTTTTTGCCTGCTGCCATCCACATAAGATGTGACTTGCCCCTCCTTGCCTTCCACCATGATTGTGAGGCTTCCTCAGTCATGTGGAACTGTGAGTTCTCCATTAAATCTCTTTCCTTTGTTAATTGCCCAGTCTCAGGTATGTCTTTATCAGCAGTGTGAAAATGGACGGATACAGCCAGGTTTTGGCAGAAACAAACAGTAACTTAATTTTGGCAACATTGATGTTTCTCAGGTAAGCATTTAAGCGGGCTGGGATTGTTAACCTGGGACACAGCCTTGAGCTCTTAAAAAGCTGTGCCAGTGTTTGTTCAAGTCTTTTAGTGTGGGACATGCACAAAATCATTTATGCTGAGAATCTGCAGTTCTCACAGGCCAACATTAAGGCCCAGTCAATAAAAAGGTTTGAGGAGCCTGACTAAGGTCTGGTTAAGGAGAGAGTCTTTGCCACAAGAAACTACTAATAATAACTAATATCTCTAAGCTACTATTTGTCATGCACTGAGCTAGTATTTGAAGCATCTTCTTATTTAATTCTCATATTTCCTCTTGAGGAATATACTAGGATTACTCCCTTTATTTGAAATGCGTAACAGGCTAAGTAACTTTTTCATGAATTAATGTTGTCCTCATGTATTTAAACTGTATTTTCATAAGTTAGCACTAGATACAGGAACCGAGGGAACAGGTGTAGAAGTTACAAGAACCTGAATGTGTGGGCAAAGCAAAGAATGGCTAAACATACAACACCCACTGAGTTACTTTGCATGAGAAGGAGCAGGAAGATGTAGGTCTCCTGTTGGCCTTATATTCTTCCCACATAAATTACAGATTCACATATTTCCTGATTTTTGGAGGTTTCCGGAGGTTTAACAACTTGATCTTTCATGTGAGTTTCTCTTTCTCTGGATTTTCAGTGACTTTTCCTCTTACTTTATTGGCTCTAAAATCACAGAAACCCTGTTTACCACAATCTTTTTCTTAAATTTATTTTTACAGGTCTTTAGTTAAAAGTTACAGGGAAGCAGACAAACCTTAAACTTGATAATACATGAGATATAATGTTACTAGTATCTTAGAAGTCATGCCAATAATTCATCCAAATTTAAGCATCAATTGAAATATGGATGCAAAATTATTATACATGATTAATTACTTTAGGTCTTTCATCAGTTTATGGTAGAGTAACCAAATTGCCCTTGATGCCCCTCATGTGTCAAATACTGTTTTGGGTACAAAGGATAGAGCAATAATATGATATGGTTCTTGAGTCAGTTTAGTTATGACTGGAGTTGGTGAGAATGTTAGACTCACATTCATGAGTGGATTTGATAAATACATTGTGGCTGACATGATATCTGCTCTCACCGAGATTTCCATTTCAGTTGTTTGACTTCTCCTTTGCTTTGTTAGGAATGGCCTATATTGGCTACACCAAAAATTTACACTAATTAGTGAGCACTTCTGCTACTTTAAAAGAGAAGCTCAAGTAGGAAGGAATACACACATACACACAATTTTGTAAATATGAGATTCAAAATTCCTAGAAAGTTCATGCCAAAATTATCAAATTTTTTGAATTCTCAAAATTGCTAAATTCCTGAGTAACCTTCATCTAGCTACAGTACTTATTATTCCATCTGAAGCAAGCATATGCTTCAACACACAAAAAAAGTTGAGTGCAAAACTATTAAGTAAAACTCTGAGAAGACATCATTTTTGTACCTGGCAATCAGGCAATTACTTAAAAATGTTAGCTAATATTTGTGAGTGTTACATTTAATTAAACATTAAATAATTTTATAGAAGTATATTTTAAAAAGAAAGGAAGAAATGTAATAAACCAGAATTAAAGAGAAGATATGCAAAATGTTATTTGACAGAATCCAGAAGCACGTGAAAAAGTTAATTCACCATGATCAAGAAGGCTATATTCTTGGAAAGCAAAGTCGGTTCAACATACGCAAATCAATAAATTTGATTCACCTCATGAACAAAAGTTAATAACCATATCATTATCTCAATAGACTCAGATAAATCTTTTGATAGAATTCAACATCCCTTTATGATAAAAATCTACAACAAACTAGGCATTTAACATACCTCAAAATGATATGACAAACCTAATGTATTGCAAACCTAGAGCAAAATCATACTGAATGGACAAAATCTGGAAGCATACCCCTTGGGAACTGGAGCAAGACAATAATGCCCACTTTCACCACTCCTATTCAACATAGTACTGGAAGTCCTAGACAGAGCAATCAGGCAAAAGAAAAGAAAAAATACAAGGCATCTAAATAGGAAAAAAAGGCAATGAAATTAACTCTCTTCGGTGCTGATATAATTCTATACCTAGAAAACTGTAAAGACTCTTCCAAAAGGACCCTAGAATTGATTAGCAACTGCAGTAAAGTTTCAGGATCCAAAATATACATAAAAAAATCAGTAGCATTTCTATACAACAATAATGTTCAAGTTGGGAGCCAAATTAAGATCACAAATCCATTTACAATAGCCACAAAAAAATTAAGTAGGAATGCATCCAACAAAGGAGATGAAAGATTTCTAGAAGGAGAATTACAAAATGCTGCTGAATGAAATCACAGATGAAACAAATGGGAAAACGTTCCATGCTCATGGACTGGAACTATCAACTATGTTTGTCCCAGAACTAGAAGAAAGTCTTCTAAAATTCATATGGAACTAGAAAAGGGCTTGAATAGCTAAAGCAATCCTAAGTGAACAGAAGAAAGCTGGAGGCATCACATTATCTGTCTTCAAATTGTACATAAGGCTACTTTAACTAAAAAAGTGTGGTATTGTCACAAAAACAAACACATAGACCAATGGAACAGAATAGAGAACAGAAATAAAGCTGCACACTTACAACCATCTGATCTTCAACAGAGTTGACAAAAATAAGTAATGGGGAAAGGACTTTCTATTCAATAAATGGTGCTAGGATAACTGACTAGCCATATGCAGAAGAATGAAACTGTACTCTTGCCTTTCATCACAGGCAAAAAAATTGTCTCAAGATGAATGTAAGACCTAAAACTGTAAAAGTGCCAGAAGAAAACCTAGGACATGACATTCTGGACATCAGCCTTGGCTAAGAATTTATAAGTACTCAAAAGTAATTGCAAAAACAAAAATTACAAAAAAAATAAAAATGGACAATTGGAACCTTAAACTAAAGAGCTTCTGCATTTCCAAATAAACTATCAACAGAGTAAACAGATAACCTATGGAATGGAAGGAAATTTTCATAAATTATGCATCTGACAGAAGTCTAATAACCAGAGCCTCTAAGGAACTTAAACAATTCAAAAGTGAAAAAACAAATAAGCTCATTGAAAAGTAAGCAGAGGACATGAAGAGACCATTCTCAAAGGAAGACTTACAAGCAGCCGACAAACATATGACAAATGCTCTACATCACTAAGCATCAGAGAAATACAAATCAAAACAAACATGAGATACTGTCTCACAACAATCAAATTGTTATTATTAAAAAGTCAGGCCGGGCGCGGTGGCTCACGCCTGTAATCCCAGCATTTTGGGAGGCCGAGACGGGTGGATCACGAGGTCAGCAGGTCGAGACCATCCTGGCTAACACGGTGAAACCCCGTCTCTACTAAAAATACAAAAATTAGCCGGGTGCAGTGGCGGGCACCTGTAGTCCCAGCTATACGGGAGGCTGAGGCAGGAGAATGGCGTGAACCCGGGAGGCGGAGCTTGCAGTGAGTGGAGATCGCACCACTGCACTCCAGCCTGGGCGACAGAGCGAGACTCCGTCTCAAAAAAAAAAAAAAAGTCATTTTAAATAACAGATGTTTATATGTCCCCACAATATCTCATGTAAAATTGCAATTCCTGATGTTGGAGGTGGGACCTGATTGGAGGTGTTTGGGTTATGGAGGCTGATTCCTCATGGCTTGATGCTGTCCTCAGAGAGTGAGTGAGTTCTCATGAGATCTGGTCATTTATCATTTAAAACATGTGGCACCTCTCCACCTCTCTCCTGCTTCCACTCTGCCATGTGAGATCCTTGCTCCAGCTTTGCCTTTCACCATGAGCAAAAAGCTCCTTGAGGCCTCCCTAGAAGCTGAGAAGATGCTGGTGCTGTGCTTCCTGTACAGCCTGCAGAACCATTAGCCAATTAAATTTCTTTTCTTTAAAAATTACCCAATCTCAGGTATTTATTGATAGTAGTACAAGAATAGCCTAACACAGTTGGTGAGGCTGTGGAGGAAAGGGAATTGTTATACACTCTGGGTTTGAATGTAAATTAGTTCAGCCTCTGTGGAAAGCAGTTTGGAGATTTCCCAAAGAACTCAGAACTACAGTTAGACACGGCATTTACATTACTAGGCATACGCACAGAGGAAAATAAATCATCCTACAAAAAAGGGACACATTAATTCGTGTGTTCCATCACAGCACTATGCACAAAAGCCAAGTGTATTAGTGTGTTTTCACACTGCTATAAAGAACTGCCTGAGACTGGGTAATTTATAAATGAAAAATGTTTAATTAACTCCCAATTCAGCATAGCTGGGGAGGCTTCAGGAAACTTACAATTATGGTAGAAGGCAAATGGGAAGTAAGGCACTTTTTACAAGGCGGCAGGAGGGAGAATGAATTCAGGGGGAACCACCACACACAGATAAAACCATCAGGTCTCATGAGAACTCACGCACTATGGCGAGAACAGCATAGGGGAAACCGCCCCCATGATTCAACTACCTCCACCTGGTCTCTCCCTTGACCTGTGGGGATTAAGAGGATTACAATTCGAAATGAGATTTTGGGTGCGGACACAGCCAAACCTTCTCATCAAGACATGGAATCAACCTAGGTGTCCATGGAATGGATAAAGAAAATACAGAACATATACACCATGGAATACTACACAGCCATAAAACAAGAATGAAATCATGTCCTTTACAGCAACATGGATGCAACTGGAAGCCATTATCCTAAGCAAATTAATACAGGAAGAGAAAACCAAATACTGCATGTTCTCACTTATAAGTGGGAGTTAATCATTGGGTACACATGGACATAAATATGGGCACACTAGCACTGGGAACTACTATAGTGAGAAGAGTAGAAGCGGGTCAAGGTCTGAAAAAATACCTGCGAGGTACTATGCTCACTATCTGGGTGATGGGATCAATCATACTTCAAAACTCAGTGTCACACAATATACTCATGTCTCAAACCTGCACGTGTGCCCCCCAAATCTAAAACAATAGTTGAAAGCATAAAACAAAATAAATCTTCAATTGGCATGATAAATGTTAAAAATTAAACATCAGGGGAAACTGTGTGAGGAGCATATGGTGATACTCTGTATTACCTTGGCAACCTTTCAGCAAATTTAAATTTATTTCAAAATAAAAATTTATATTAAAATTACCCCTGTTAATATTTTAATTAAAAATATTTATAACATAAAAAAGGAAATTAAATGTGTTTCAAGAATAAGGGGACACTAACATCCTTCTTCCATTCTGAAGAAGATCATAAAACGTAAGCACTTGTGCCGGCCCCAAGACTGGATCAAAAGGTTAACATACAGATCTATTAATCACGCATCTAAAATTCTCAAACACTAAGATATTCCATTGACTCTAAAGTCAGACCTGAATCCCACCTCAAAGGACTTGAACAAGAAATTTCAAGAAAAAAATAGCAACAGTTGTTTTAGGAGGAAATGTGCATATTTTATAGATCAACAAGGACAGGTATGAGACAGGTAGCCTGAATTTCCACTAACAGGAATATTAAAAAGAAACAATGAAAGAAAAGTATATAATTACCTATAGAAATGAAATTGTAAACTAAAGAGAGTTCCAGTTTAGCAGATTAAAGCAGATGCCTTGACTCCAATTTCCATTTGGGCTAACACCACAGTGGAATATGGAGACCGAAAAAAAGCCCAAGTAAATGAGGCACATTGCTGTGGAAGGAGTTAGATGATTTTTTTTTTTTTTTTTTTTAACAGAGTAACCTGAAGAAGGGAACTTGCATAATCGTGAAGGCCAGGGAGCAAAGTAAAGAGTAAAGAACATCCACTGGAGATTTTCTTCTTCTGAATGCCTTGGGTTTTAAGTACATCCTTTTGTGAGATGCAATGGATGTTGGGTTGTAGGCAGAGCTTGAAGTCTTTCCCTTCATATTTTCTAATTCTTTTTAGAAGTTGCCCTAATCATTTAGAAAGGAGTTTTGCATGAACCTGAAAGTTGCAGAGTTTGTTTTGTAAAAAAATAAGAAACACTAGTGTCAAAGATCAAATAAGGTAGGCTGGTTGCTTTACCCATTATTCAGGCAGAGAAGGAAAGTAGTGAACTGTGTTGGCCATGTCTAGGTTTAAGGAGGAGACAGGTGAAAGCCCAGAGTACCCAACAGTGGAGAATTTCTTGACCCTGGAGGAAAAAAGGTTTTATGTGAAGAAGATGCAAAAAGTAAAATGGAAAGGAAACAGTGTGAATGTGTCCTCCCCACACAAACACTGGCTCACTGAGGGAAATGGGAGTCTTCGAGATCTCCAAGATTTCAGAAAATGTAAAGTATCTACCTGTAAATCAATTATGCCCCTAACCCAATGTTAATGAATGTACTCTCTATGGAGAGATCTCTCTGCAATAACCATGGAGATCTGAAAAACTGAACCTAAATCATAAAAAGAGTTTAGGCACATATTAGAAGTGTTTTGGAGACAATGTCTTTGACAGCTTGATTGTACACAAATCAGCCAGAACTTTTCATGACCCCATGCATTAGCTGATATTCCAAGATGTCCACACACCAGCCATGAATCTCATTCTGGCTACTGGAGCTATTCCTTATCTTCATAAATGCCTTCCATTACTTTCAGGTTTCTTGTGTCCATAGCCAAATGACTGAATTAAACTCTGATAAACTTGTATCAGGAGCAGCCTTGATTCTTACCAAAAGCAATACTGCATTTCAAGAGAATGAAACTTTTTATAAGGTAAATTATAAAACCTTGTACTGCTTTCTATACTTGTAACAGGGGCACCCTTGATTCTTACCAAAAACAATACTGCATTTCAAGAGGATGATACTTTTTCTAAGGTACATTATAAAATCTTGCACTGCTTCTGTACTTATACATATTTTGCATATGATATGTCATTATAGCAAATAACAATTTTTAGAAATAATTAAAGTCTCAAAGTGTTCCTTTTTGAAGTCAGCAGCAGTTACAATTTGTTATAACTATGAAAACTGAATAATATTTTATTCATTTTAATTCTTGAAGGTCATATAAGTCTCTGGACTTACTGCATTTTATCTAAAACATGTATTTTCTTTTGGGAAATGGAGAATTATTTATTTATCACTCTAAGCATGTCTAGGCTTTTAGAATATGAGGCAGGCTCTGCAATTTTCTTACAAGAGGCTAAATAGAATGGAAAGCAAAATAAAAAGAAAAGAGACTGAGAAAAAATTATACATATTGTTTATAACTTTGGTGATAACAAGAGTTAAAGATGCTTGTGCATATACACTATCTTCCAATGGTTTCAGCTGTAAATATATTAAAACGAGCATTTTAACCTTAGATAAATAAAAAAGACACACAGTTAGGCATCTTTACAATTATAAACTGCTGCTTATTCTTATCTATGCTCCTAAAATGCCTTATAATATCTGGTGTCACTGCCTTGGATTACAAGCCCAAAACAGAATTTTCTTTTTTTTTAATAGATAATATTCTAAAGGTGATTTTCTAAGTGCGCACGGCTTCTTTAGGAAGATAACAGTATGGCTTACATGTACGATTTATAGAGCAGAGATTTTAAGCCACAAATTCATCACTGATGTCTTACAGCCAGATTTAATTACCTTCCAGAATTTTGATTATTTTTTTCCTTGCTTTAAACAAATCACACATGATTTGCCTACATGATATATAGTGTTTCTTGTTTTTGAAATGCATACAAATAGTCTCCTATTATAAATAAATAATTTATTTCTGGACTTCCTTTCTTGACTCAGTCAAGTCAAGGCTAAAATGAAAGCAATTATTTTAGCGACCTATATAAAATACATGCTTATTTAGCTGAGATTTGCTTCAAAAACTCGAGTAAAATAAAGAGCTCCATGTAAAAAATGGTGACATTTGTGTTTAATGAGCCTTAATTCATCATATATATATATGTGTGTGTATATATGCACTTAATTTCATACACTGTGTAATTTTACAATCTTTACTGTCACCAAAATTTACCTGCTTTATCTTGTATTCTACCAGAATTCCATTACATGAAAATTGTGAAATTCACAGTAATATAACTGCTATAAGTTGTTAATCACATATAATACATTAAGCATTGTGTTGGGTAATTGGCATCCTTTTATCTCTTTTAATTTAATGAAAATTGTGTTAGGATAGGCAAGAATGTGTTACGGTAACAAGTATAAAACATCAGAAGCCTAAAATAACAAAAATTATATATTGCTATTCAGTCTCGATGTTCAAATTGTTTTGCTATTATACTTACTCAAAGATGTAGGTTGACAGAGCTAATAATGACACACTCAACAGAGGGAAGAAAAACATCATAAATAATACACTGGATCTTATATTTCTCATTCAGAGGTGACCTCCACGAGTTCACTTTTAATCACAAATATTATGGTCATGTATCGGTTGAAAAACAAAAACACAGAAGTATAATCCTATCATGTGTCTGCAAAGAAAATAAGAAATATTTGGTAACAGGAATAATGACTAACGTCTCTCAAAAAAAATATTACGAGAGAGCCACTACCATCATTTGTGAAATAAAGAAACAGAAGCTCGAAAAAGTAAGTAACATTAATAATTGACATGAAGTCATTAATCCAGTAATTCTAAGAACTGAATACTAATCCATTTCTAAAACTCTTATTTTTTTCTATTATTAATATTTTAATTGGAACTTAAAGGTAAAACATTAGACAAATCATCAACAGTTTATGGTGCGTTATCACCATTAGCAAATAAATGGTGCTTTTCTTAAAGGTATTTATTTGTACAGCACAATGAATATTAAAAACTTGCTTAAACCAAGAATTAGAGTATTACCAACTATATTCATCTGCATGTCTCTGTTCTCCCATTCCCCTGTCTCTTTACCCTCAGAGATAATCACTTTCCCATCAGCCAGACAAGAGTCAATCTTGCAAGCAGGACTTTCTAAGTGCACAATCTCAGGTCTCTTTTCCGCATACTGTAAAAATAAATTGTATTTAATTTGCATATATCACATTTTCCTTCCTAATATGAATTTATAAATGTCATGAATTATGTTGACAAACCATGAAACAATTTTATATAAATATATTTTCTAGAAGCCACATATAATAGCAAATGAAGTGAGTTTAAGATTTTACGTTAGGTCTCTGAAATGTACAAACAGAGAGAAGGGGAAAGAGCAGAACTGAAAGAAGAACATGGGCAGGAGGAGGTCACATCACCAGCATAGCATTCCCAGTCAGCTTTCTGGAGCTAATGAGTGATATGACAGAAGAGGCAAACAATCCCAAATCTATAAAATGTAACATTGTTGAAGTCTTTATTTTTATAACATATAAATAAGAACATCAATTTCCAATATACCATAGCCCTATTATTTTCTAGTACTAGAAAATACAACAAAATTTTCAAATACTTTACACAACATCATATCAAGGCAAACTATGGCCATATCGAGACATGCTCATGATGTAATACAAGTAAACAAGATGTCAGTAAGTTGTGATTCTTCCAAGTAAATAAAAGTCTTTTAAACTTTTATGGCATAGCATATATTCTTTCCTTTTTTGAGCTAAAATTGTCTACTCTATATCACTATATCTATTCCTCTGTCCTACTCCTAGTCAAGACTCAACTAAGAATCAATCTTTTTAAAAAAAAGAAAAACAATTTAGTGAAGCTAGCTGAAGAATGATTTAGTTACCTATGTTGAGCTCCCATCATCTTCTTGGAACACTATTTTGATAGATATATGAGTTTTCTTGTCAGTATCCCTCACTTTGCTGTAAAATCTATGAGAGATATATTAGTTTTCTATCATTGTTGTAAAAATCACCACAGATTACATGACTTAAAATAACACAACTTTGTTACCTTATAGTTCTGTGAGTCATAAGTCTTATTAGCCTAAAATTGAAGTGTGGACAGGACTATATCCCTTCTGTAGGTCAAAAGGAAAATTCATGTATTTGTCTGTCCCAGCTTCTGGAGACAGCCCTGTTCCTTGACTCATGGTTCTTCTTCAGTTTTGTAAGTTAGTAACAGTCAGTTGAGTACTACTCTCATCGCATCACACACTTATTCCACAGTCACATTTCCCTCAGACTTTGAGCTTATCTGCTTTACTCTTTAATTTTCAAGGACTCTAATTATTGTATTGAGCTTTCCTGTATATTCCAAAATAATCTTTTCAGGTCAGCTGATTGGCAAATTTTATCTTCAGTAAATTCTCATTTGTCATTAAATGTAACATATTTGCGAGTTCCAGGAATTAGGACATAGAAATAGTTGGGGAATTATTATTCTGTCTATCCGAAGAGGCATAAAAAAACATCCAGTGTTTTTAATGAGCTCAATAAATACGGTATTGGAAACAATCAAGTTTCATTCAGAACATACTTGTCTGAATCTATTTGGTACTGTGAATGGCACGAGTGATATTAAGTGTTAGAACATCTGAAACAGATGAAGACCTTTTAATGTGGACAACACCAAGGTCTACTTGACTAATTAGTATAGTATCTTAAAAGAACTCCTTTAGATTAATTCCTTCAGATAACAGATGAGGAAATTGTATCCCAGACAGACACCTTGATTTTCTCTATGTCCCTCATGGAAATAGGGAGACTCCCCCTCCACCCTATGTCACATTTTGTAAACTTGCACAACACAAAAGATCTGCTTGAACTCTGATGACTGATAGTCTCATGAAAAAAGAAAAACATTATTTTCAGCTTCTTATAACTATATATTTTAGACATACATTATGAGACTGGATTGGGGTACTAATCTCAGAGAGAAACTACGTATTTTATCTTTACATTTTTTTATTTGATTGCAATCTAGTAAACAATTTAAAGAAAGAAAGACATGACCTCCCAAATAACTGACAGACATTTATAATTAAGATTATTCTTTCAAAATTTAAGTTTTGAATTTGAGGTAAGAAATATCCCTTCAGAAATCTCCCACATTTTTGCTGCATCTACAGTATATCTCATTATACTCAGCTAAGTCATCCAGTAATAACTAAAATCCTAAAGTACTTTGCCAAAAATGTAACCAGATAAAACAATTTAAAAAAAAAAGTAGCTAATGAATTTAGGATAGTGCTTGGCTTCCATTTTCTACATTTGTCAACTAGCCTATCTTTTATTATTATTATTTTTTTATTTCTCAAAGAACTAAAAGTAGGTCTACCATTTGATCCAGCAATTCCACTACTAGGTATCTACTCAAAGAAAAAGAAATCATTATATAAAAAGACACCCACACATGCACATTTATTTGCAACATAGTTCACAACTGCAAAGATATGGAATCAATCTAAGTGTCCATCAACCAATGAGTGGATAAAGAAAACATGTTATATAGACACCATAGAATACCACTCAGCTATAAAAAATAATGAAATTATGTTTTTTGTTTGTTTGTTTGTTTTTTCAGCAACTCAGATGGAATTGGAGGCCATTATCCTAAGTGAAGTCAGAAATATAAAACTAAATACTGCAAGTTCTCACTTGTAAGTGGAAGCTAAGCTATGGGTACACAATGATATACAGAGTGAAATAATGAACAATAGCCTATTTTAACAAGCCACTATCCCTTTAATTTTATCTCCTGTATCCTGTAAAAAGAACCTAAAGTTCTCAGGTGAGTATTACTCTTACATCTCCAAAATTAATAGCTGTGCTTGATGTTTTCTTATAGAATTGAAATTCCAAATATATGTTTATAAATAAATGATACATTCAAATTTGTTACGTTGTGTACATGTTGCCAATTTGAAAGTTAATATTATTTTCAACTTCCATAGTTTGTAATAATATTTAAAGAGATTCAGACAAACATGACCTCAGAAGAATCTATGAGGAGGCATACATATTCTTTGGCCCTAGATATATAAAATCTTATTTAGTCAGAGAGTTAAGAGTTATAAAGTATTTCTTGAAGCTGAGTCTAAATTTCTTTATTTCTTACATAAAAAGACAAAAAGAGGTCTCAGAAGTTTAAGTTTTTGAGAGAAAACTATATTATAAAATTCATGTTTGAGAATTACTTATTTCTCCATAATTTGACTTAAAATGATTATTTTAATAAATTAATTACAAGACACTAATGTCAAATTATAAGACAATAGATCAGTTACATATTTGACATACCTACAAAGATATTCAATAGATTGAGTTGTTTATAATAGTGAATAAAGTAGACAAAGACTAATAAATAGGAGTATTCCTCGGAGAGTCTGGTAACACATACTGTAAAATCTGCAAAATTTATATGGGCACACCACCAAAAGAATACATGACTAATGTTGATGATTCGGAGGTTTCCAAATAGATTCATGTGTATCTGCAGTCACCCAACCACACATTCACCCTGTCACCTGATACTATCACCATTTAACAAAAGAGACTTAAAAAAACAATGTACTTTCTTGATATATGGCATCGAATAAAATATACCTAGTGAATTATAGATAGATTTTTAAAAGCTGGTCATGGTGGTGCATGCCTATAGTCCAGCTGATCTGGAGGCTGAGGAAGGAAGATCACTTGAGCCCAGGAGGTCAAAGCTGTAGTGCATCACGGTCATACCTATGAATAGCACTGCACTCCAGCCTGGACAACATAACAAGACCCTGTCTCTAAAAATATAAATAAAAACAATTAGAAAGCAAAATGAGAAAATTGAGAAAAATAATTTATAGTTAATTTTGCTTCCATCTGAATGTGTAATTTGATAATAAAGTTATTTTGTATAATTAAACATAATTTCTTTATCAAGAAAACAAAAACGAAGTCAGAAAAAATATAAAAATTGGAAAATTTCTACCTTCCTGATAATTTTTTTTTTTGGAAAATCAGTTTAGGAATACTATTATTTCAAAAATTTAATATCATGCATTCAAAGACACTTGAGATATACAAGTATGCAGCTTTAATACTTTTCTATTTGTTAAATATATCTTAGTAAAATAAATGAACTAATAAAATTCCTAAATGTTTTAATGAACAATGATTTTTTTTCTTGATGTTTAGATGAAATATAATACCTACAAAAAGACACTAAGTGGTGTCACAGTGTGTAGCTTGAATAAGGTGTGTAGCTTGAAACATTTTTATGAAAAATAAATATATTTGATTAAATAATTTTTATACCTTTTCCCTCAAGATGTTTCCTTTTTCCTTCCTTATTCTTGAAATTACTTATAAATGACAGGAATCCTATATGAGTTCTAAAATCAGAATAAGAAGAAGAGTAGAAGAAGTAGAAAAAGAAAAAAAATACCAGTTGTGCACTTCCTCACGATGCCTTTTGAAGAGTCTTAGTGACATATTAAAAAGTACAAACAGGCCGAGCACAGTGGCTCATGCCTGTAACCCCAGCACTTTGGGCTGCTGAGGTGGGTGGATCACTTGAAGTCAGAAGTTGGAGATCAGCCTGGTCAATATGGTGAAACACCGTCTCTACTAAAAATACAAAAATTAGCCGGGCGTGGTGATGTGCACCTGTAATCTCAGCTACTCAGGAGATTGAGGCAGGAGAATCACTTGAACCCAGGAGGCAGAGGTTGCGGTAAGCTGAGATGGTGCCATCGCACTCCAGCCTGGGCGATAGAGCCATTTCCATCTCAACAAAATGAATATAATAGAAATTTTAAAAATTTAAAAAGTACAAACATAATTTAGAAGTAAGGTTTTGTGTGTGTATGTGTAAATAAAACTTCTCTAAGATCATTATAAAACTACTGCATTTGTTTTTATGAATCCAAAAAATGCACAATAATTGCCTCTATAAATGCTTAGATAGTTATCTTGATCACAATCACCACTTATTCAGGAACAGATAAGAGACACACATTTTTAAGATCTAGATCCAGTAGTTATTGAATTAACTACTTTCTATCTCAATTTATCCTACAATGATCTCCCTTCTAAGTGTACCCCTTTTAGGATGTTTATTCTAGTGAATGGACCTACTCTAACTTGTTATGTACCCTTTTTCCTCCCTTTATTCCACTTCCACTCCTCCATATGCAATAAATCATGCACAGGTACACATATGCAAACATCACACAAACATACACACACACACACGGCTATGTGTATCTGTGTGCATGCACATTTTTCTTATTTATTTTTCAATCTCTTCACTTGTCTCTAGCTCCACTTTCACCTGCTAAACTACTATTGTCTCTCCGTTGGATTATATTGTTAACTGTTCATTTCACCTCTAATGTTAGTTTTCTTCATCAGTCCTTACACAAATCCATTCTCATCACTATAGCAAGTGATCTGTCTTAGAATAGATTGAATCATGATGTTACTAATTCCATCCCCTTCCCTTGCTCCCATTGTTCCTGTTCCAGCTTTAAAAAACTTCAATGGTGTCACTTAGAATGAAGACTAAAATTATCATCAGTGGCTAACAAACCTTGGTCTCTACATACCTCTTCAGTTCCATCAGCATATGATTTGCATTGGACTTTATTCATATTGCTATAGTCTGAATGTTTTAACTCCCCCCATCCATAATTAATATGTTAAAATATAACCCCCAATGTGATGGTATAAGGAGGTGGGCTCTTTGGGAGATAATTAGATCATGAAACCACAGTCTTTATGAGTGGGATTAATGCCCTATAAAAGAGGCCCCGGAGAGCTGTCTGCACCTTCTGCCATGTGAGACCACAGAGGAAAGACCACTGTCAATTAATCAGAGAGTGGGCCATTACTAAACATCAAATTTGCTAGCACCTTGAACTTAGATTTCCCAGTCTCCAGAACTATGAACAATATTTTTTTTTTGTTCCTTATAAGCAGTTTATGGTGCTATGTTTATAGCAACTGTCTATATCAATTTATAGTGCTATGTTATAGCAACCTAAATGAACTAAGACAAGACACTGGATCTTACCTTGCTTAATTCTGGTCATGGAGGCTTATATATTATTCCCTCCATTTAGAATAAACTCTTTGCCCCCTTACCTTTCATAGTATCTGGCAGACAGTAGAGACCTTAAAAAATACGTTGAAAGACTAAATAATTAAATGAACTGTCACCAAAAGCAATGAATATATCAGCATATTATATGTGCATTATCAGCTATGCAATGAATTACAGAAAAATCTATTTCTCCAAGACATGACTATGCCACACCCCAAATGATCTATTAGGTCAGTTTAGAGGTTATAGTTTATTTTACATTGTTTTTATACTTTATATATTTATTCAAAATTTATTGAATATAAATAAAAGGCCAAAAGTTTTACATTTGGTAATAAATGTCCAAAATATATTTTATATAAAAAGTATCAGTCTTCATTAAAATAACTTAGACCCAAGTTTATTCTTTATAAATGTCTGCTGTAACTCTCCAACGTAAAGAAGGTGCATTGGTGATGAAGCAATTTTTTTTTTATTTTTTGGGACGGAATCTCACTGTCTATCCCAGGTTGGAGTGCAATGGCGCAGTACCAGGCTGGAGTGCAATGGCGCAATCCTGGCTTCCTGCAACCTCCGCCTCCCGGGCTCAAGTGATTCTCTTGCCTCAGCCTCCCAAGTAGCTGGGATTACAGGTGTGAGCCACAGCACCCAGCCATAAAGTTTGATGAACCTATTCCGACATATTATTTTTTTCATTTATTTTAGAAGAGTCTCCTCAAGTGAATTTTTAAATTAAATCTGTTCAAAACGATTTCTAAACCCTCAACTCTGAAAGAATGTTCACCAAATACTTAAATGCACTTCAGAAATGACAGCAAAGATATATTTTCTTCCTACTTGCATATAATGAAAGTTAATAACAGAATCCTATTGATAAGTATAATTTGCTAATACATTCAAACACACGTGTTCCCAAAGTTGGTATACATATAGTATTGTGAGAGGAGAGTCTATTTTGATATTTTCGGAGGACAGATTATCATTTTGCCTTTTGTATACACTTTTCTCTTGCTCTTATATGACTTTAATTTTTTAAAGGTGTTTCTTTTTTTAAGAAGTACATACTTTTGTTCTCTGTTAGAGCAATATATCTTTGTAATTTGGTATAGATTCAGAAAAAATATTCCATTTGAAATCTGGGCTTTGAAATAATATAAGCATATAATACTAGATGGGTTTCAGTTATTTTCAAAGCTTATGGAGTATGTTTTTCATCCTCTAAGGCATTAATTTTTTAAAATTCATCTATGTGTTGACTCTATAAAGGTATGTTAGGAATCTTTAAATTGCAGCATGTTATATTACAATAGTCATTCAAGATCAACAAAGAGTATTTATTCTTAGTTGACTGACTCTTCTTTGTCTTAAGAACATGGTTGGCCGGGTATGGGGGCTCACGCCTGTAATCCCAGCACTTTGGGAGGCTGAGCTAGGCCGATCATGAGGTCAGGAGATTGAGACCATCCTGGCTAACACGGTGAAACCCAGGCTGTACTTAAAAAAAAAAAAAAATAGCTGGGCGTGGTGGTGGGTGCCTATAGTCCCAGTTACTTGGGAAGCTGAGGCAGGAGAATGGCGTGAACCTGGGAGGCGGAGCTTGCAGTGAGCCTAGATGAGGCCACTGCACTCCAGCCTGGGTGACAGAGGGAGACTCTGTCTAAAAAAAAAAAAAAGAAAAAAAAAAAAAAAAAAGAACATGATTGAACATTTTCTGTTTCAAGGTACTTTAGCTTAAGCTTCCAGTTACTTGTCTCAGCAATTCCATCATTGGCCAGTTGTTCATTCAATTAATCTTCTCTAATGATGGGATAAGGCTAGAAAGAAGATTCAGAACAAGTTTTGTTGCAAATATTTTTCATAATATATCTTTTAACATTTAACTATGGTTTCAATATTTGCATCTCCTCCAAAATTTATGTTGAAACTTAAACATCAATGCAACAATATTAAGAGGTTGGGCCCTTAGGAGGTGATTAGGTCTTGAGGGCTATGCACTCTACACCTTACAGAAGGGCTGAAGGGAACTAACTGGACCTTTTGCCCTTCTGCGATGTGAGAACACAGCATTCGTCTTCTCCAAAGGATGCAGCAGCAACAGGCACAATCTTTGAAACAGAGGCCAAGTCCTCACCAGACAATGAACCTGCAAGTGCCTAGATCTTTGACTTCCAGCCTCCAGAACAGTGAGAAATACATTATGTTATTTATAAATTACCCAGTTTCTGTTTTTGTTGTGGCAGGGTGACTAGGGCATGTATATATGGGTATGATACTCAGAAAACTCTTAGATAAAATTTTTTCAGTAAATGGAAGATGCTTTTCTTGCTATTTTAAAATTTGTAAGTTGGCATGTCTGTGTATTTTTCCTTTATACACAGCCTATTAAAAGAAATGAAGAATGGAGATAGAATAACATCCACACCTGAATGAAAAATAGTAAAAACTTTTATAAGAAAGAATTTAAGAAAATAGACAAAAAGTTGTAGTAGAGAAAATAAAAAAAAATTAAAAAATTAAAAGTACAGACACCAAGTGGTTACTGAGTTCCTATTATTTGCCAGATACTTTAATAAAATGCAGCAGAGAAAATCAAAGACAAGATGGGCAGAAATTTGTAAGAAGAACTGTAGCACACAGAATGAAGTATGTAAAAAGTACTATGAATGTTCTAAGAAAGAAGTGGCCAATATGTTGTGCATGTTTGTGTGTGTTTGCATGTGTGTGCAAGTGTTTTTAGACAAAGAAAACAGTAAGGAATATTGATTAGTGATGAAGAAACATTAAATATGCTTTTAAATTGAAAATATTATTATAACATACTAATAACATATATTTATCATTTCTTATATGCCAGAAATATGCTACACAATTTTCTTACATAACATTGGTTAATCCTAACAGTAATCTAATGAGAAAGTTACTATTATTCTTGGTTATGGATAGAGACCACAGCGTTAGAGACCACTCATCAAAAATCATACATTAATGCTTTCAGGATTTGAAAATGTTTTATCTGATTTCTAAGCTCATGCTCTTAACTAATATGCCTTACATAATTTATTTTATATTCACACACTACATATTTTATCACGTTAATCCTGTTTCCCTTTTTTTTTTGTATATATGAAGCTATAAGATTTGAATCACAGTTCCTCAAAACTATTTCATTATTAAAATCCCTTTGTAATCTATTGCAAGTGACATAGACTATTACTATACTCCCAGGCTTGCAGTATAAATAGCATCCTTTCAACTCCAGCCTGGACTCAATCTAAAGCACTGTATTCAGGATACAAAACTCATGTAAATGAAAGGCTGACTTTCATGGGACCAACTGCAGTATGCGAGTATATATGGATTTTGGTACCTATGGTAGGTTCTGGAACCAAGCCCCATGGATATTGAGGGACAACTGTATTTTATTTTATTTTTTTTTTTTGAGACGGAGTCTCGCTCTGTAGCCCGGGCTAGAGTACAGTGGCCGGATCTCAGCTCACCACTACAAGCTCCGCCTCCCGGGTTGACGCCATTCTCCTGCCTCAGCCTCCCGAGTAGCTGGGACTACAGGCGCCCGCCACCTCGCCCGGCTAGTTTTTTGTATTTTTTAGTAGAGACGGGGTTTCACGGTGTTCGCCAGGATGGTCTCGATCTCCTGACCTCGTGATCCACCCGTCTCGGCCTCCCAAAGTGCTGGGATTACAGGCTTGAGCCACCGCGCCCGGCCGGGACAACTGTATTTTCATCCCCAGAACTTAGCACAAAACAGCCACGTGGTAAATTTAATGAATATATTTTGGGGAAATAGACATATAATAATAATTTATCACAACTTCCATCATTCTCCTAAAGTTCCAGGGCATGGGACCCACATCACTGTACTTTTGTGATTCCTATACCACTTATTACTAAGGTAGTAAAATATAAGATAAGGTAGTAAAATAATAAAATATAAAGAGTGTGGCAGCATGATAGGGACTGTGTTGGATCAGTAGGGCAGTATTAACAATATTGAGTCTTCCAATCTGTGAACATAGGATGTCTTTTCATTTATTTGTTTTCTTTAATTCCTTTAAGAAATTATTTTAATTATAATGCACTAATCGTCAGAGAAATGCTAATACAAACGCAAAAAAGATATATCAACTCATTCTTACTAGGATGACTATTATAAAAAAAACAAAAAGTGAGATACCATCTCACACCAGTTAGAATGGCAATCATTAAAAAGTCAGAAAAAAACAAGTTCTGGAGAGGATGTGGAGAAATAGGAACAGTTTTACACTGTTGGTGGGACTGTAAACTAGTTCAACCATTATGGAAAACAGTATGGCGATTCCTCAAGGATCTAGAACTGGAAGTACCATATGACCCAGCCATCCCATTACTGGGTATATACCCAAAGGATTATAAATCATGCTGCTATAAAGACACATGCACACGTATGTTCATTGCGGCACTATTCACAATAGCAAAGACTTGGAATCAACCCAAATGTCCATCAGTGACAGACTGGATTAAGAAAATGTGGCACATATACACCATGGAATTCTATGCAGCCATAAAAAAGGATGAGTTTGTGTCCTTTGTAGGGACATGGATGTAGCTGGAAACCATCATTCTCAGCAAACTATCGCAAGAACAGAAAACTAAACACCGCGTGTTCTCACTCATAGGTGGGAACTGAACAATGAGATCACTTGGACTCGGGAAGGGGAACATCACACATCGGGGCCTATCATGGGGGGGGATGGGGGAGGGATTGCATTGGGAGTTATACCTGATGTAAATGAGGAGTTGATGGGTGCCGATGAGTTGATGGGTACAGCACACCAACATGGCACAAGTATACATATGTAACAAACCTGCACGTTATGCACATGTACCCTAGAACTTAAAGTATAATAATAATAAAATAAATAAATAAACAAACAAAACAAAACAAAAACAAAAGACTAGTGTTGGCAAGGATGTGGATAAACTGGAACTCCTGGGGTGGGATGGGAATACAATATGGTGCAGCTGCTATGGAAAACTGAAAAACAATTCTTTAATAAACTAAAGATAGAACTACAATATGATCCATAAATCCTACTTCTGGGTATTTATCCAAAATAACTGAAATCAGGATCTTAAAGTAATATTAGCACTACCATGTTACTACAGCACTATTCACAATAACCAAGGTGTGGAGACAACCTAAATGTTCATTGACAGATAAATACATAAAGAGAATGCAGTATACACATACAGTTGAATATTATTGAGCCTTAAAGGGAGGAAAAACCTGCAATATTTGACAACATGGGTAAACTTTGAAGACATTATGCTAAGGAAAATAAGCTAGTCACAGAGAACAAATACTGCATGGTACTAATTCTACATAGCATGTAAAGTAGTGAACCTCGCAGGAGCAAAGAATAGACTGGTGCCAGGGGAAAGAACAGAATGGTGCCAGGGCTTGGAGAGTGGGAGAAGTGAGAATATGCTAAACAACATGTATAGATATTTAGTTTGAAAGATAAAATATTCTAGACACATGATAAATAACATTATGGTCTAAAGATAACAAATACAGTATTGTTAAAAACTTTAAAATATTTTTAAAAGGTAGAACCTCAACTTACATCCTCTTGCAAAAATAAAAAAAAAGGATTTGGCAGCATGATTCAGGCTGGCTGAGCCATCTTTATGGCTCTTAGATGTAGGATATGTGTGAAATTAAGCAAGATAGCTTGAAATTTTAACCTTCTGTTTCCACATCTGAAAAAAACAGGAATAATAAAATTTAGCTTGTGAAATTTTAATGATGATTAAATAGATTAAATAAGATAGTATATACTTGATTGAACATTGATTTATTCTTCCTTTGTCAGAAATCTGGCTCACCCCAGAAAATGCTATTTTTCTGTAACCCTCTCACTAGTGGTGAATGTTTTGTCATATTCTTCCACTACTAGGACCTGAATTGGGATAGGTCATGTTCCTTACTCCTTCTTCCCTATTACCACTATCCCCTTGCTTAAAAACAAACAAAACAAATTAAAAAAAAAAAAAAAAAAAAAAAAAAAAAAAACACTTGGTATCATATCATCAAACTGACTATATTTCCTCTTCCTCCATTCTCTCTTGAGCCCTCTCCAAACTCAGTTTCCTTTTCAAGGTTAGGAAAGTTTGGAAAGAGTTTAAATTATTCTTTAAATTTCTAATATCTTAATTCAAATTGGTACCTTTGTCAAACTCTATTTATTACATATTAATTCCATGGGGTTCCTCTGATAATCTAAAGTAAAATATATTCTAAGAAAAAGAAAACTAGAAGGAATTTGTCCAGTGAACTACTGACACTACACCCAACCCAGTACATGAAATGTGTATTCATCACTGACAACTTGTGGAATTCATTAAACAGGATAGCAGCAGTGCCTTTCTCCAGTCTGTATAAATGTAGTTTTGGAGAGCAGGACACCAAAAATGTGATATTGGAAGACAATCATGATTTGATTATGTATTTTCTTACTGTTTTGGATTATTATCTGTCTCCATCCAACATAAAACAAAATTCATGAAGATGAGACTTTTCATCTGTTTTGTGGTCTGCTATATGCACAACAGATAGAACAGGGTTGGGCACCTAGTAGCCCCTTAAAAATAAAGCTATGCAATTTTGTTTAAAGCTATGTAATTCTGTGTAACTTAAATGTAATAACACATATATTAAGTGTGCTATCTATAAAATACAATGTGTGTGGCTGACGGTATATAGTATAAATATAGAGAAGAGTATTTCTAAGGTGTTTGGCACTTACAAATAACACAAACACTAGCTGTTATTAGAAACCTGATGTGAGCATAACAGGTATTACATAATGATTGCTATACTTGAATGAATAAATGAATGAATGAATGATTGAATGAATGAAAGAAAATACTCAGTATAAAGCATTATTAATATTTATTTATAATGATATATATATATATATATATATATATATATATTTTTTTTTTTTTTTTCCTGGGGAGATACCATCAGAATTGCATTCCAAGAATCCAGCAGATCATGTGTGGACAAATCTTGGATACAACCACATAAAATATTGATGACTGTGTTAACAATGTTCTTTTTAAACATTATCTAAGTCTAAGCCTTAACAGATCTCATCACTATTCCAATTGTTCAATGAAGAAACTTAATAAATGCAAACTAGCTGAAGAGTCTTCACCGAGCATTTAGCTGGGCAGCCCTTGGGGCAGTATAGGATCTTACAAGAGCAGGGAACATTAACAACATGAACTGGGCCACTGATGTCAGGAACGGCCGCTGCATTGTGATCCATTAGCATTATAAACAAATGCCCAGAAAGGCAGCTATAGTCAGAGATGAGCAAGAAAGAGAGGAAACACCTGAAGAAAGCATGAATTCAGAGTTTGAGTTTTCTACAAATACTTTTCTGAATAACACACAATCGTGGAATACTAATTTGATCTCTAATAAATTACATATATCAAATATACCAAAAATACTCAGCATAAAGTATAAAGAATTATTAATATTTGCTTATAATGTTCTAATTTTTCCTGGGGAGATATCAACAGAATTGCATTCCATGAATCCAGAAGATTATGTGTGGACAAATCTTGGCTACAATCACATAAAATACTGATGACTGTATTAACAATGTTCTTTTTAAACGTTATCTAGATCTAAGCCGAAGAGCTGTTATCAGTATTCCAATTTTTCAACGAAGAACTATATAAGTTATCTATAATTACATATATATGAGAGATTCAGTTACTAATAACCCATGATAATGTGATAAATTACACATATACATGTGTGTATGTGTATGTGTGTAAATTTTTAGAGATTCACTTAGTATTGTGTGTGTGTGTGTGTGTGTATATATATATATATATATATATATATAGAGAGAGAGAGAGAGAGAGAGAGAGAGAGAGAGAATCTAGATTTCTTGTTTTCCTAACAGGATGCAAAAAAAACTACGCTGTGGGGTGGGTAATATCTCCTTACTAAACATTTATGGACTGATTTTGTCCCTACATAATTGACCAGTGTCATATAAATCAAACTCTCATTACATATTTTTGAATTGTTGTTTGAACTCCAGCTACTATTCTCAAAGCTCACCAACTTGCCCTTCTAGCTGAGGCATTTTACTTCTCAATCTACTTTTTATTCAATGCTTATTTATTTCGTTAATCACGAATTGGGTCATTCTACCAAGTGTTGAGGAAAATATAAGTAAATGAGACAGTCTCTGTTCAGGATTTTATAATGTAACCATGAAAACAAACATTACATGACACGCTATAAAGGAAAGATGGACATTAATTTTGATTGGGTGTCATCAATAGTAACATTGAAGAACAATAAATAAATTAGTATCAAGTAATAAGTAGAATTTTAGAAAAATCTGGAAAGATAAACTTTTGTTGAAATTTTGACATTGTAAAATAACAGGACAGCATGTGGCTATTGCACTTCAAACTAAGATAACAGTTTTGCTCTCAGGTTTCCCACAGAATAGTTGAATCACAATGAGAAAGCAACTTAAGTTCCCTGCTTCTTTATGGTTCCCTGATCTCTAAACTAGACATAATAATAAATACTAGTAATTATTATTATAATCACAAGGACCCTATGGAGTAATTGTGAACATTGAAGAAAATCTATATAAATAAATCTATATAAAATCTATATAAATCTATATAAGAATTTAATTAATAAATTCTTAATAAATGTTAGTGGTTATTATTAGTGACTGATGCTTACACATAAAATGATTATTGATGTGATTCATAATTTCAAGAGACTTGTTGAGTGGTATATTAGTCTGTTCTCATGGTGCTATAAAGTCATACCTGAGATTAGGTAAAATATGAGGAAAGACTTTTAATGGACTTACAGTTCCACATGGCTGGGGAGGCCTCAGAATCATGTTGGAAGAGGATGGGACATCTTACATGGCAGCAGACAAGGGAGAGAATGAGTATCAAGCAAAAGGGGTTTCCCCTTATAAAACCATCAGATCTCATGAGACTTATTACCTACCATGAGAACAGTATTGGTAAAACAGCCACCATGATTCAAGTATTTCCCATGGTTCCTTCCCACAGCACATGGGAATTATGGGAGCTACAATTCAAGATGATATTTGGGTGAGGACATAGCCAAACCATATCAAGTAGGTAGGAATTATGTGTATGAAATAAGTAGGAACATCACTTAATGGTATATAAGAAGGCACTAAATACAATCAGTGGCAAAAAATGAACCCTACAAGCAATCAATCAAGAATAACTTCTAGGAAGGAGGGAGAAAAAGAGAGAGTGAGTATTGTTGTAAACTGGAGTTCCACAAAGGAACTTGAGCTTATAAATGAGCCCTGAATAGATGGAGTATGAGAAAGAAAAGGGCAAAGAGAGTGTACAGTAAGAAGAGCAAAAATATTTTAAAACAATATATAGAGAAGGAAATAAAAATGTAACATTCCAATAATGGAAAAGAATACAATGTGACTAAGCAATTGGTTTATGTTGAGAAATTCTGGGAAATACTATGAGTAGGCAAAGCAAGAGTATATCACAAAGGGGCAAAAGCTAGGATACGGACACAATCCAGTAGTTAGTGGAAGAAATGTTAGGAGATACTTGAAAAAAGTACCGTTTTAGGAAATAGAGATTAGCGGTTGACTATGTTATTAAGAATAGCTGAAAGAGAGAAGCTGAGTCACTTCAACTTCTGCAGTAAGCAAAGTCGCAGTCAGCAAACTGGCCTTTACATCCATGGGGGAATGTATTATCTCACTTTCATGGTGCATATCTATCATGGGTAGGTGAATGCAAGGGAAGCAGAGATCCACTCCACCTAGTCACTCAAGGATAAGGGCTGACTGAGGCATTACCTTGTATAGCTGAACCGTCTGTGATTCATGTCTTCCTAAGTTGTTTTGACAGAAGAGCGAGAAAATGAAGAATTTCACATAGATTTTTGTTGCATCAGCCCAAGAATAATATGTCATACTTGCTTATATTTCACTGCCCAGAGATAGTTATACAGTTCTGCCTAATAGATGAATATTTAAATGACTCATCAGAACAAACTGAATATTTGCAAAATATAACTGTTTCCTACAAATGCAATGTGACAAAGGTCTAAACTTATTTATTTATTTACTTCACAAATGCATATGAAACAACAAATATGAACTAAGCTACAAGATTTCAGTGACAACAAAACCACACCTACCTTCCCAGTTCTTATGTGCAAGGAATTTAATGTCAAATTGCAATTTTCATTGAATAATCTAGGACTAAGCTGTCCTAGGAAAAGGGAGTAAATGTAGACAGAAAATGACATATTACCTTGTACTGTCCGATTTATCTCAACAGTCATTCTGCTTTGAAGGAATTATTTGGTCACATTTTATCTTCTATTCACACCTGCTACTTTCAGGACCTTTCTTTCCCTCCTCTTTCTTTGAGATTTTCAGTTGCTGTTTTGCCTTGTCGTCTGTGTCCATTCTTAGCTCCAATCCTGGGACTCAGCTGGAGTCACAGAGGCTTGCATCTGAGACCTCTGCATTGCTCAGTGACTAAGGCAACTGAATTAGGGCAAGGACAACTGGAATAGCTCTGTCCTCCACAGCAGGTGGGGTCTGATAAAAGCTATATGCCTAAGACCCTGCAGTATCAAAGAACTAAGACTCACAGGCATACCTAACTGGAATCTATCTCTATTTCAGTGTTATGGGCTAGACTGTGTTCCCCCAAAATTCATATATTGAACCTCTACCCCCTAGTAACTCCGAATGTAACCATATTTGGATATAGGGCTTTTGAAGAGATAATTAAATTAAAATGAGTCTCTTAAGGTGAAACCTATAAGAAGAAACTAGGACACAAGGAGAGACATCATGGGTGTGCCTGTACAGAAGGGCAACAATGTGAAGAGGCAGGGTAGATATCTGAGAGCCAAGGAGTGAGGACTGTGAGGCAACGAGCTCAACTAGTACCTTGATCTTGGATAATTCCAGTCTCCAGAAGTGCTTAAATTTCCTGTTGTTTAAGCCATCTAGTCTGTGGTATTTAATTATGGCATTCCTAGCAAAAGGAAAGCTTTTATCTCTGTTTCCAATAAACATTTCAATCCTATGGTAGGAAAACGACAATCTGCCTAATCTCTGCCACTTCCTAACAAAAATCTTGTTTTATTAGGAATACAAACAAAACATATTTTATATATTTTTCTTATAATTTTATGTCTGATGTACCAGAAAATGATACATATGTATTGTATGCTTTGTCTTATTTGAACTCATGATAACCCTATGAGATAGGTAGTACCATTTTCCTCATTTTATAAACAAGAACAGATGACTTAGATCAAGTAGCTTGACTCTGATAACATATCGGTTAAGTAGAAGAGCTCATTTATCTAACACTGTTACCTTTCATGACAGTGATGATGAAAACAGCTAACAGAGTATCCATGTGACCATTATTTATCTAAGCCCCTTATATTAAATAATTGAACATTCATAATATTCCTAAGTATTCCTACTAGCCATGTGTTATCGACATGGAAATTTAAGCAAAGAGATATTGTGTAATTTACCATACCCACAGAGCTACAGAGATTTGGAGCCAGGACTCAGATCTAGGCAGTCCAAACCAAAGTTGTATATTTTTAACCACCACACTCTACTGCTTCTCAAAGTTTGGAGTAGGTATATTAGCATCTGGTAAAGGCTGCTGAGGATATTGTAAACCTAAGGTAATGACTTCTGCTATTGTATACTTTTAGAAAACTGGATCAGGATCAAAACCGTCCAGTACATGCTATTTTGTTACCTTTGGATTCTTTAATACCTAACCTTGTGTGATTGGGTTCATATCACAGCGTTTATGATCGTTATTGCTGCAAACAGATAGCTATACATATCTTAAAAGCACCAACTCAGTCTTCTTCAAATTTTTCCTGAAATTTCCATATGCTTCTCAAGTTCCTTACGTGAAAACTCAAAATTCTTCCTGCAAACATTTTCTGATCATCTCTTCTCCAAAATGTTTTATCAGTTAATTAGTTAATTAAATTTTTAATTGGCAAATAATTGTGCACATTACATATTTTGGGGTACAATGTGATGTTTTGATATATGTTTACCTTGTGAAATGATTAAATATACTAATGCACAAATTTATCAACTCCTAAACTTGTCATTTTAGGATGAAAACATTTAGAATCTACCCTTTTAGTAATTTTGAAACACACAATGCAATATTATTATTGTTACCATTGTGTGCAATAGATCACTGAAGCTTATTCCCTCTCTAATTGAAATGTTATAATCTTTGATCAAGAGCTCTTCTTTCTCATCTCCTTGCTCACTCTACCCACCAGGTTCTGGTAACCACCAACCACATCCAGTGGATAGCCAGTTAAATAATGAGAAGTTAGAGAAAGTAGACAGTTGCAAAGGAGATGATGTTATTTAATTGTTCAGAATATATCCAAATGTGTTTATAATAGGAGATAGGCCCTTATGGGAAAACAAATGAGAGTGGGACAATTTCAAAATCAGACAAAAGTAAAAAGTAGTATATTCACCAGAAGATGGAGTAGAAGTCTGATAGGGAGACACTCAGAAAAGGTCAGTACAGAGAACCTCTGAGAAAAAGAAAGCTGCAGGAAAGGTAAATCAATAATGCTGTTTGCTGAAATGCTACAAAATCATAGTACTTGTCTAAGGAAGTAGTTACTGGAAGCTATAGAGAGTGCACTTTCAGTATAGTTACAAGAAAAACCAAATTGCAGAGCTTAAGGGAATTCGTGAAGAAGTGGTAGCAACAGATACAAAGATGTGACAGAACATCCAACAACAACAACAAAAAATCTCTATTATGGATTGTATAAGTCATTGATGACTCAGAGCCAAGCAAGTTTATAATTACATTTTTGCTCAACTTCAATTTTTATAAAGAACATTTAAAATGAGTTCTGCTTTTCCATATAATTAGAATGTGGGCATTTTTCAATCATTCTAAAATTTTCAGATTATGAGAACCACAAAGACAAGCATCCACCTTACCAGGTATTATTGATTTTATATGCATTGCCTGGACTCTGAATTAGACCTTTTATTTCTTTTTCCTGTCTCAGCAGGACAAATAAGAACGTCTGAGCACCAATACTGGCATATTCTAAGTTACCTCAGAAATAACATCTTTGGGTAAGGGGTGTGGGTTTAGTGGGGCGTGGGTGTGGTGAGGGTGTGTGTGTGTGTGTGTGTGTGTGTGTGTGTGTGTGTGTGTGTGTGTGTGTGTGTTTTAGCAGAAAAGAATCTTCTAAGTACAATGAAATGGGCTTCTATTTATCAGTACCTTTTTTCTTCTCTCTCTTTTAGTTCTGTTGCTTTCCAGGATATACACATGGCTTTAACAGAGTCTATTACTGGAATACAGAGAAGCTATTGAAGTAATCCTTCAAGGCACAAGGTCAGAACTTAGAGAAGTCACAGAGTTTATATTTCTGAACCTGATTACCAGAAAATTGTTATAAAGCAAGAAAAGATATATGCTTTCAAATTGTTATCCTACAACCAAATCCATTTTGGAGACACAAGGATCCACAAGATTACTCACCTTCAGAAAAACATGAAGACACGAAATGCTAGTCTTGGTACAACCTAATGAAAAGACACCGCTGAGATTTCATATGAAAATAACATTGAGATTGTTTAGAAAAAATTATTGGAGTTAACATTGAAAGTAACAATGGTATTTCTTGTCATCCCTTTCTAAATGGCATATATGGTATGTAATCTAGAAAATGTACATATACATGTAATAGCTTACAAAGCTTCCAATAAAAAAGACAAAGTCTCAAGATTTCACCATCTAAGAACATCAAAGTAGTTACTATTAAAACTTGAATTTAACCTCTCAGAATAAAAATACAGTCAAAGTTTTTGTTTATTTCTTTGTTTTTCCAAGATGGTTGACTGACATTGGATGCTAGTTCTCAGAAAGATCAAAGTTACAGGTTAATGGTAATGATCTGAATGTAAAACAGTCAAGCGACAGCCAGGACCCGTCAGAGAACCCACAGGAAGAAGCTGGGGTACAGAAAAAGAAAGAGGAAGGAAGAGTCTGGCAGAGATTGACCCCCAAGGAACTTAGAGACCCAATAAAAGTATAGGTGGGGGTGCTTCTCTATTCCCCTCACCCTGGCAACAACCTGCTGAACATCAAATTATTAGAGAGTCCATCAACCCTCACAATTTTGGGCAATGCTATCCATGGCAATTTGGAAAATTCCCAAAGACAGAAATCCATGTTGTTAGCTCACACAGGGGTGCCCACACTCTTCTCAGGCCTGAACTGAGATGTCAAGTGCTGTACTATTGTGTACACATAGTGGGCCACTACTGTGCCTGTAGAACCTCAGTCACTGAGCTACCACATCACAAGATCCCCTGCAAACATACCCCATAACCTGCTCTGACATCAACAATCAAAGGGAAACAGAGAGTCCCTGAGGAACTGTGGCTCCCTGGTAATGTAACCCTCAATGTGGCCTACCCATAGGAAATGGGGGTTCACAGCCCTCCAAAGCCTGCCTTGGGAGAAAGGAAATGTAGTGTGACACAGATCACTGAAGGGAGCGGCACCGGCAGCCGGGAATGGATATGGAGAGGTAGTCATCTTCTGCTCCTCCTGTCTACTCTTGCAGACACAGCAGAGAATTTACCAGATAAGGGCCACCCCTTGTGAAACTGGAGTACATTTTTCCAGGGTTTTTCACAACAGCTACACCTCCATTCAAAGTGAGCCCCTGCCACAGAGGCTTTCATGAAGGGTGAGACCCATGTCTCCCCTTCTATACAAAGAAAAATTGTCCCAGTAACTGAAGGCAGACAAGCTACAAAGTTGTCTGTCATGAACTTGGGGAAGAGGATTTGCCCTGAGTCCATTTTGTTGGTAGCTGCCGGAGGTGCATACACATGATCTCCAGCTGCACTATAGCCAGGAGTCAAAGAACAATGTATATTTAAACTGAAGGTCATGAGCAAAATGCAACAGGGGCATGATGGGGAAGCAGATCACATTCCTGCCTTCCTAGGATGAGGACCCGGTATAGGCCTCCAACCCCCTTCCATTGAAACATCGCCACAGCCCAACAAGATCTTCACCAGCTACACCTGCCAGGGTGGTTGCCTCTAGTCATTACTGAGCTACCAGAGAATGAGCAGGCTCTTATGTGTAAGTGACATCACTGGACTGGAAAATAAACTGCACCACCAAATGGAATACCTGTTCTCAGAAAGGCATAGGGCTAGTGAATAAGATAAGCTTCCTGAGACCTCTGTACTCTCAGCCTCACAGGAGATAGTGTCAGCTGACACATCTAACACATCACAACAACAGGCAACATTTAAGAAAGTCACCATACAAAGATTATCCACAATCAAAGAACCCATATAGAACTTTGGCACACTGAAAGCACCTCAAAACAAAGCATATCATATGCATCATAACATAAACCACAGTCATTCCCTAAAGGAAAAATAAAAATATATAAAAAGAAATTTAAAGCTTTACCTAAATGATATAAAATTCTAAAATAAGAAGAGATATCTCCTTTAGATGAGGAAGAATCAGTGTATGAACTCTAGCAGTATAAAAAGGTAGAGTGTTTTGACATCTCTAAAGGGTTACACTGGCACTCTAACAGTAGATTCTAATCAAAATGAAAATTCTAAAATGACAGATAAAGAATGCAAAGTATGGAGTGCAAGGAATCTCAATCAGAAAAATGATGAAGGTTATAAAAGGCAAAATAACGGTTTTAAAAAATAGAAATTCATGAATTGCAAAAGTAACTAAAGGAATTTCAAAACATAGTTGAAAGCTTTAACAATACACTAAACCATGCAGAAGACTTTTTTTTTTAATTAACTCTGTCAGACAAATATTAAAAAATTTTAAAAATGAATAAATCCTTCAAGAAATACTGGATTATGGAAAGCAACCAAATCTGTACTTAGAGGAATTCTTCAGGAAGAAGAAAAGGAAAGAAACATGAAAAATATAATTGAGGAAATAATTGAGGGAAATTTTCCTCTTCTTGTCAGAGAGGAGGACATCCAGATATAAACAATTTAGAGAATATCTGTAAGATATTATACAGATGAACATTACTAAGGCATAAATTTATCAGACTATCCAAAGTCAATGCTAAAGAAAAAATCTTATGCAGTAAGTATCAAATTATCTGCAAAATATAGCCCCATCAGACTAACAGTAGACTTCTCAGCAGTAACCTTAGAAGCCAGAAGAGAGTAGAGGTCTATTTTGAGCCTTCTAAAAGAAAAAATATATATATATAATAAATGGCAGCCAAAACTTTTATATCCTTCCAACCTTAGCTTCATAAACAAAGCAGAAAAAAAGTCTTTCCTAGACAAGCAAATGGTAAGGGAAATGTTCACGCATAGACTGGTCCTTCAAGAAATCCTTAAAGGACTTCTAAACATGCAAATGAAAGGATAATACTTGCTACCAGAAAAGCACATATAAGTACAAAGTTCACAGATCCCATAAAGCAATTACACAATTGAATATACAAAGTGACTAGCTAACAACAATATGACAGGAACAAAACCTCACATGTCAATATTAATCTTGAATGTAAATGGCCTAAATATTCCACATAAAAGATATGCATTTGCAACTTGGATGAAAAAGCAAGACCCAACAATCTGCTGCCTTCAAAAGACTGACCTACTGTGTAATGATATCCACAGCCCCAAAGTAAAGGGTGCACAATGATGTGCTACACAAATAGAAAACAACAAAGATCGGGCATTGCTATTCTTGTATCAGATGAAACAGATATTAAATCAAGAAAGGTTAAAAAAAAAAAGACAAGGATACTATATAATGGTAAAGGGTTCAATTCAACAAGATTTAACCATCCTAAATATATACACCGAACACCACAGCACCCAGATTAATAAAAACAACTAGATCTAACAAAGGAGATAAGAAGGTCATACAATAATAGCTCAAGTATTTAACAACTATTAACTATATAATCTGTCTGGTGACAGCACCATATAGATTATCAGGGCAAAAGAAAACTAACAAAGTAACTCCAGACTTAAATTGAACTCTTGATCAAATGGATGTAATAGACATCTACAGAACATACCATGCAACAACCACAGAGTATACATTTTTCATATCTGTGCATGGAGCGTTCTCTAAAATTAACCAAATACTTGGATTTAAGGCAAGTCTCAATAATTTCAAAAAAATCAAAATTACGTCAATCATCTTCTCATATGACAGAGGAAATAACATTAGAAATATATATTGGCTGGGTACAGTGGCCCATGCTGGTAATCCTAGCAGTTTGGGAGGCTGAGGTGGATAGATCATTTGAGGTCAGGAGTTCAAGACCTGCAAGGCCAACATGGTAAACTCCTATCTCTATTAAAAAATACAAAAATTAGCCAGATGTTGGTGGTGCACACCTGTAATTCCAACTACTCAGGAGACTGAAGCAGGAAAATCGCCTAAGTCTGGGAGGTGGAGGTTGCAGTGAGCCGAGATAGCACCACTGCACTTCAGTCTGGGTAATAGAGTAAGACCCTGTCTCAACAACAACAACAAAAAAACACATGTCAGGAGAAACTCTCAAAACAACACAAGTCCATGGAAACTGAACAACTTGCTACTGAATGATTTTAGGCTAAATAAGAAAATTAAGGCAGAAATAAGAAAAGTTGAAACAAATAAAAATAGAAATACAACTCACCAAAACCTCTGGGATACAATGGACACAATGAAAGCAGTGTTAAGAGGAAAGTTTAAAGCACTAAATGCCTACATAAAAATGATTAAAATATCTTAAATTAATAACCTAATATCACACATTAAGGAACTAGAAACATAAGAACAAACCAAATGTAAAGCTAGCAGAAGAAATAACAAAAATCAGAGCAGAACTAAATGAAATTGAGACTGTAAAAACCAAACGAGATATTAACAAAGGAAAAGGTGTTTCTTTGAAAGGATAAATAAAATTGATAAGACTGATATTTAAGTTAACCAAGGAACAAAAAGAGAAGATTCTAATAAGCACAATCAGGAATGATAAAAATGTGGCATTACAATTGATACCATTACAACCGATACCATCAAAATACAAAATATATTCAGAGAGTAGTCTATGTAGATTCTTAGAGAGTAATCATGGTAGACTATGAACATTTCTATGATCAAAAACCAGAAAACCTAGAAGAAATGAATAAATTCCTGGAAACATATAACCTGCCAAGATTGAACCGAGTGAAATTGAAATCCTGAAGAGACATATAATGAGTTATGAAATTGAATTAGTAATAAAAAATCAATTTTCCAAAAAAAGCCAGGAGCAAACAGATTTACACTCAGACTTTACCAGACATACAAAGAACTAGCAACCACCCTGTATAAACTAATAAAAAAACTGAGGAGGAATGACTCCTCTCTAACTCATTATATGAAACCAGTATCATCCTGATACCAAAACCTAGCATTGAACACATGCACACAAAGAAAAATACAGGACAATATCCCTGATGAATAGACACAAAAATCTGCAACAAAATACTAGTGAACCAAATCCAGCAGTGTATCAGAAAGATAACTTGTCACAGCCAAGTGGATTTTATTCCAGGGATGCACAAATGGTTAAACATATGCAAATCAATAAATGTGGTTCACCACATAAACAACTTTAAAAACAATAGCCATATGATCATCTCAATACATGCAGAAAATACAGTCAATAAAATCCAATATGCCTTTATGATAAAAACCCTCAACAAACTAGGCATTGAAAAAACATACTGCAAAATAATAAGAGCCATCCATGACAAACCCACAGCCAACATCATACTGAATGGGAACTGTAACAAGACAAGGATGGCCACTCTTAGCAATCAGGCAAGGGAAATAAATAAATGTCTTCCATATTGAAAAAGAGGGAGTCAAATTACCTGTGTTTGCCAATGACAATCTTACACCTAAACAACCTTGATATTTCCTCCAAAAGATTCTTTTACCTGATAAACTACTTCAGTAAGGTTTCAGGATGCAAAATAAATGCTTGAAAATCAGTTTCATTTCTATAGATCAACACTCAAACTGAGAACCAAATAAAAATCTCAATTTCATTTACAATAGACACAAAAAAGAAAATATTTAGAAATATATTTCACAAAGGAGACCAATGAAGTAAAAGATGTCCACAACAAGAACTATAAAACACTGCTGAAAGAAACACTACATGACAGAAACAAATGGAAAAATATCCATGATCATTGTGTGGAAGAATCAGTATCATTAAAATGACTGTACTGCCCAAAGCAAGCTACATAGTCAATATAATTTCTATCATAGTACCAAATTTATTATCCATAAAATTATTTTAAAAATTCTAAAATACATATGGAACCAAAAAAAGAACCTGAATAGCCAAAGCAATCCTAAGCAGAAAGATAAAGTTGGGGGCATCATATTATCTGACTTTATACTATAAGACTATAATAATAATAAAAAAAAAACAAACAGCATAGCATTGGCATAAAAATAGACACATAGATCTATGGACACAATAGGGAAACCAGAAAATAAAATCACATATGTATAACCACGGTTCTTCAACAAAGCTGACAAAATTAAAAATTGGGAAAAGGTCACCCTATTCAATAAAAGGTGCTAGGAAAACTGGCTAGCTAAATGCAGAAGAAAGAAACTTCACTCCTATCTCTCACCACATGCAAAAATTAAGAATTAAAAATTTAAATTTAAGACCCAAAATTATAGAGATCATAGAATAAAACCTAGGAAAACCTCTTTAGACATTAGCCTAGGCAAATAATTTATAAATAATACTTCAAAAGCAAATGCAGCAAAAACAAAAGTAGACAAATGGGACTTAATTAAGCCAAAGAGTTTCTGCACAGCAAAAGAAACAACTATCAGAATAAACAGACAACCTATAGTATGGGAGAAAACATTTGCAAGTAATATATCTGACAAATGATTTATATCTGGAATCTATAAGAAACTTAAACAAATCAACAAGAACAAAACATATAACTCCATTAATAAGTGAGGAAAGAACATAGACACTTCCCAAAAAAAGAAATGGAAGTGACCAACAAACATGAAAAACATTCAACATCACTAATCATTAGAGAAATGCAAGTTACAACAAAAATGAGACACCATTTCATTCCAGTCCATTTGGACTTTTTATTATTATATATATCCTCAAAATCAAAACTAAATAAACCACAACATAAATGCTGCACACAACTTAGTTTGTTTACTTAACTGGGGAAAATATATTCGAACAATGGCTATGCATTACATATCTGTTTAAATCTCTCATAACATACAATTTAGCACAGGGTCCTGCTTCCTCTGCTTTCTGAGAAGATCTGCTTCCTAGGTTCCCCACACTCAATTTGGGATCAGGGCACACTTCCCAATTCAAATAAAATTTTCAGGATCATTAATGCATTAAAAATAAATTCAACATAAATCCTAATGCTTTTTTTTTTTTTTTTTTTTTGAGTCAGAGTTTCATTCTTGTTGCCTAGACTGGAGTGCAATGGCACAGTCTCGGTTCACTACAACCTCTGCTTCTGTGGTTCAAGCAATTCTCCTGCCTCAACCACCCAAGTAGCTGGGATAACCAGAGCCTGCCACAATACCCCTTTTTTTTTTTTTTTTTTTTTTTTTTTTTTTTTTTTTTTTTTTTTAGTAGAGACAAAGTTTTACCATGTTGGCCAGGCTGATCTCAAACTCCAGACCTCAGGTGATTTGCCCCCGTTGACCTCCCAAAGTGCTGGGATTACAGGCGTGAGCCACCCCTAATGCTCTTTTATCAGGGCAAAATAACAAAATGATACACCATAAACTATAAATCTATTATGTACTCTAATTTTCTAGTAGCTCTATCAGCTACATTCTGACTTTTTAAACACAAAACCATACTATCAGCCTCATTTATGTTACTAGTACTTGTATAGATCTACAATCATTAACCAAATGAAATGTCCATTATGGAATTGACCATCTATAAATTTTATTGCTTCGTCTAAAATCATCCCAGCAATTTGAAAGAGAAATTTTTAAAGATTCAAAATTTAGCCAAAGTTTTCAAGTAAAAAATATTGTTACATGTTATTAATAATAAATTGTCCCTATAAATAATTTCACACAAAAGGATAATAATAGAATATTCAATTTTAGGATGAAGTGTTTATTAAAACAGCAATCCATTTTTTTCTTCCAACTCCCTTACATTTAATTAAAAAATACACAGAAAAGCAGAATAAATTATTCTTAATTTAAAATCCAGAAGTGTATTATTCTTTAATATGGATATACTAAGGATAGCTTAAACATATTTTCCTTCACTTTTCTCTGAAGCTCCTATTTATGTAACTACATATGTAAAATCATAATAGGCTAATCTAACCAGTAGATTATCTATAACAAGTTTTATTTTCCTTTTGGCCTTTTCTTGCAACTCTCTATTCTGTTTACTACCATCACCACTGCCTTCTTTGAACCTAACCACGTACCTGCAAACCCAAAAATTTGGATAAAAATATTTATTCAAGTTATTCATGTCACATATTCCAGTTTAGTGCTAGTTTGTGTTAGTCATGATTTGCCTAGTCCTGATTTCAGCCCTGCATGGCACAGGCTCATGATTTTATATGGATTAAAAGAAAGGAATTATGAAAATCATTTTCAGTCATACATAACTGAATAATTCAATAGCACTAATGTCAAAGAGTCTCTAATTAAGGGAGGTTTGAAAGAGATAAAGGATTCAAAGGAGTCTGGGTGCGGTGGCTCAAGCCTGTAATCCCAGCACTTTGGGAAACCAAGGTGGGTGGATCACCTGAGGTCAGGGGTTCAAGACCAGTCCGGCCAACATGGCAAAACCCCATCTCTACTAAAAATACAAATAAATAAATAAATAAATAAATAAATAGCCAGGCGTGGTGGTGGGCACCTGTAATCCCAGCTACTTGGGAGGCTGAGGCAGGAGAATCACTCGAACCCCGGAGCTGGAGGTTGCAGTGAGCGAAGATCGCTCCATCGCCCTCCTGCCTGGGAGACAGAGCAAGACTCTGTCTAGACAAAAAAGAAAAAAGAAGTAGGAGGAGACCTAAAGAAAGAGAATGCATCATTATATCTGGAGGCACATTGGAGGATACAAGCATGGAAGAAATAGTGAAATATACACACAGTTAGAAAACTGATAAAACACTAAACAAAAAGTTTATCTGTCATACTTCCCATTTCTTCAATATTCCTAAGAACTGAGTCACTTCCAAGAGGAGAAACCCTACAAAGCATTGCAGCTGTGTGAATATAGTATATTAAAGTCAGCCCCACGGTGCTGTATCCCTTGGCAAGTCTGAAATTCCACTGGGATTCAGAAAGTTGACTATGTGATGCCCAATAATCTCATATTAGAGGCAATGCAAATATATTTATAAGACTAAAAACTGTAACAAGCTTATGAAAAAAACCAATTTATAGCATTACAGGTTATACCAGAAGTAATTTCCTCTGTTAACTAAAATTACATTACTAAAAAGTGTATGGTTTGTAGATGTCTAATGTGAAGACAGACAGATAGTGAATAGTTGCCTGCTCAGTGTGAACACTAAATAAGAATGAAAATAGAATGCCTTATTATACAAAGTAATACCAATACATTGATTTGCAATCTACTCCTCTGGCACAATTTAAAATGTGTTCTTTAACTACAGAGTCACAACTCTTTTTCATTTCAATGTGTTTTCCTTCAAAATAGCAGTTATTTATATATACTGCTTTGAAATTCATTTTTAGGCTGCAGATTCACAATCTCCATAAATGCCAAAGATGTGAAGTTAAATTCAGATGCACTTGAAGTAAACACTGTGCTAACTAGCAGCAGTGTTCAAAAGATTATGCTGCCAATTATATGAAAGGGAATACTATTGTGAATTATTCTGCAAATCCCCAAAGAAGTTTATCTCTCACATTATTGAAGACTGGGAATGTCTTAATATATGCACAACTTGAACATTGTTTGGGAAAAAGCCAAACTAATTCATCTATCTTCTGATCAATCAGTTCAGCCAAGCAAAGCACAAAATAAATTCACATCCTTTGCTGCCATTAAGAGCAACCAGTTTGCTTGTCTGTGTACCACGAATGCCGAACAAATCTTGAATAACAACAATGGAAAGTTAAAAGAAAAGAAAGACAGGAAAGAAATAAAACTCAATTTTCTTCAATAGAAAATTTCTAGGGAGGAAATATTTTCCATTTTTTTCTTCTATCAAATTTAACATATTATATATATATCCTAACTCTCATTATAGGGTATTCTAAGACAGATTCTGCCAATATTGAAATATCTAAGACAGGCACAATTGGGCCATTGCAAGCAAATTTAATGTATTAAATGGATTCTAAGGAACCTGAAAATTAATAAATCTTTCTAAAATGACTGACTGACTGTTAAGGGAAAACTTAAGAAATCAAATACCAAATCTTTTTTTATTTTTCTATTCTTTCCAAAAAAAAAAAATAGTGGGGGATAAAATAATGCAATGCCCAGTTAAAGTGCCAACAACAAAAATACTTATGACTGCTACTTCTGACCCTTTTGGGGGGTCAAATTTTGTTGTCTTTTGTATTTCTAGCTTTGTTTGAGACCTTTGTTTGCATATATTCAAGGGTTAGTAAATACAGTTTAATATTGTTTCTATAGCAATTAAGAATTTACCTAGCAAGAATAAGCAAACAGAGGTCTTGCATTAGATTTTCTACTAAACTATATTCCTTCTACCATACTGCAATCTTTACTAAGAAACAAAGGACATGTGATTTCACTTTTCTAAGCTTATTTTAGTTAAGGTTAATTATTACACGGAGATACTAACCTTTCAATAATAAACTACAAATTAGCATTATTCATATCTGTGGTGTATTTTCAATGTAATAACAAAAATCCTGGCTTGCTCTAAAGATCAAGCTAAAAGCAACCTTACCATCATCATACTGGCCCAAGCAGATTTTAACGAGAGAGCCCAGGATGATCCCTGAAGCTAAACACGTCCAGAGATAAAACCGTCGAAACATCTTCTGTCAAAGCTCACTCAAAGCTGATCTGAAATAAGGGGAGGTAGAAAGAAACATTTGACATGTTCATTAATCTGTTACAGGTAAACGCAATTGTCACAGCACAGAAAAGCCTTAATGACTTCATAGTTAATTACCTGTGCCATGTTATCCATTAACGAAGTAACACAATGGTTTAATGCACTGGAACTGTTTATCAACATAAATTTTCAGACAAGTAATCTCTAAGGAAAGACTTCTTTTCTGTTATTTAATTTTCCAGCAAGCAGGTTGAGAAGTTAACATACTAACAATATCAGAAGCACACTCTTTAAAATTTAAGACCTGATGGGTAACTCAAATGTTAATCAGTTTGAGTAACTAAACTTACGTTGTCTACAGCATAACTTTACAAACAAGTGTAAGATAGTAAGCCAGTTGTTAGTATCCTACATGAGAATTTCAATGAAAATTTGTCTTATGCAATTAAGTAGAAAAGTCTATCATTAAAACGTTAATTCCTTTCTAGTAGAGTGATCAGAAATTGACTTAACTATGCTGGGAAAGAGTAAGGAAAATCTGTCAATATTCACTACATCTGCTGTATGAAGCATTTGGATGCATTCCATTTTAATTTTCTTGTTTTACTTTTCAATCTTCCAGCAATTAAAAAAAAAAAAAAAGAAAAAAAGAAAAAGAAAACAACTGATTGAGAAATTAGTGGCCTGTGAGCACACACAAGAAAGTCTTATTGAAAGAATGACATGCTCATTTTCTTTGTAAATTTAGGAAATTATCCACACAGAATTGCTCAAAATGCCCCTGATTATAAATTGTGGCCCTGATTATAAATTGGAACACTGTTTCTCTAATTCAGAGGTTCCAAACTCAAATGCCTACAGAGTACAAGCAGACAAAGGAAAAGAATGAATTAGCCTAAGGGCACAACAGTGATGGTAGAGGCTGTGATAAACTGTGCAATACAAGGTTTTCTAAAGAGACCAGCTGGTGCTCAACTTCTGTCAATGGTTGTTAATGTGGGAATGCAAACCAGTGTTGCTGGGTCTTCTGATTTTCAAAGAGAAGGCAGAAATCCAAATTTTCATGTGATTTCCAAGTGTTTAGATGATTGTGCAATCTTCTTTATAAGACTAAATGCTTCTAGCACCTAATATTGATTCCTCAAGTTCTCCAGTTTTCTATTTCTGCCCAGGATTCTCTCCACTAGACTAGCTGTGGATAAGGTTTATCAGAGGGTATAAAGGAATGATTTTAATTCTGCTTTTGTCTACATTTTATCTATTTTTGATTTATTGCCAAGTGTTTAATAATGTTTATTTGTCCAGTAGCACTTATAAATATATATATAGAGAGAGTATTGTAAAATTGTATTAAAGGTGTAAGCTCTTTTTTAAACTAATGGGATACACAGTTCTTGGCTTTAAAAAATCACTGCTCCAGCTTACACACATTTTAAAATGAATTCTATTCTTCTTTGTTTCTTTGTCTAAGATAAAAAAGGAGCCTGCCTTCTTTTTAGCTGGGCCTTCCACATTTTTCCCTAACTGGCAAAGTGCTTGGCCCCTGCATTTATAATTTCTAGGGACAGAAAGCCCAAAGAAGAACTCACTATTAGATGCCAAGTCCACACTAACGTGTAGAAAAAAAGAAAAATAAAATTGGCCAATGCTACTGGTTGTGTAGAGTAGCGGATGAGTGTGGCTTCTTTTGAAATTCAAGCTTTTCAGCTTACTAGTTATATGACTTTGAAGAAATTAATAGCATCTTTATCTCACATTCCTCATTATCATAATGGATATAAAATAGTATCTACCTAATAAGATTGTCTTAAACATTAAATATGTAAGGGAATATAAATACATGCTTAACACAGTGTACTTACTCACAGAACGAGTACCCCCAAAGCTTAATATGAGTCTTTCTGACTCAGCATTTATGGAACTTCCAAAGTCTTAAATACAGATTTACTCAATCTATCTTTAGCAAGGGCTATAAAGTAGATATTATTATCCCCATTTTATGGAGGAAAGGTCAGGCTCACAGACAATAAGTGACTTGCTCAAGGTTATAAACTGGTGAGCGTCTGAAGAGACCATAAAGTCTGTGAGTAAGATACTTTTGCTCATTCCATCAGAGAAAAGTATTGGAAAATATCCCAGAAAACGCAGGGCTCAGAAGTTTTCAAAGGATATGGAGGCCTAGGATGGCTTGCTGTATTGCTTCCCTTAAACTCTGAGAGACAGACATTGTAACCCCCTTCTCAAAGGATTATAGCCCTACTAAGATTTCTATACACAATGACTTCAAATCTGTTTTTTTATTTGGAAAAATAAACATGACAACATTAAGAAATAAAACAATGTTACTTAAATTTTAAAAATATAAAGAGAAACCATAGACAAATACAAAGGATATATATTAGATATATATATTAGAAAGGATATATATTAGAAAACAAAATTAATACAACCCGGAAAATATATGTATTAGAAAACAAAATTAAAGAAAAAGCAGTATCTTAGCGAAGGACAAAAGGTCATAGTTGTGTTCCTGTGTGGGCCCTTGACCTGCCAGCTTGACTTCCTTTATACTAGTTTATACTATTATGCATTCACAAATTATGGTATATTATTTTATTTCTGACTGAAGCTAATTTGGTTTCATGGAGCAGTCTCCAGGATAAAAATAACTGATGGATCATTATTTTAAAGTCATTAATGCCACTGCCATTATTATGCCTCCAGAAACAAAACCTCTTGATCTATGGCTCTGCATGTTTGTAGAGGATTATATGTATACTTTTGAAAGCATCACAGACAAAACTCATATAAAAATCAATTTAGAATAGATACAGCATTTACTGCCCAGAGGAATGAGATAATTTTAGGGGAAATATTATACTTATTTGTCTTTGAATAATGAGAATAATAATAATTTCTATAGTTTTTTTTTTTTTACTGGATCATATGTATCTGCCTTATTTCCAAATAAATTTTAATCACTTCAATGGGCTCAATATTTACAGAGACATGAAAGAAAGCTATGACTCATCACATCAACCCACCCAAAACACAGAACACATACTGACTTCGTGAGAAAACCCAGTTTCTAAACAAAGATATAATGAAAGGTACCTCCCACAAAGAGACTGTGTAAAAGACTACAGGACCAGCATGTTTAGTACAATATTGTGACAATCAACTGACAACCTATAGTGGCACTTCTGTGATTGCGATCAAATTAATTGGAAGAGATCAAGTGCTTTAGACAAAAGATTGTCTTCGTTACTAGCTTTATAATCTCTAGAATTACAAGAGAAAGTCCTATAGGAGACGAATTCCAAAATCTTGCTAAGTGACTATAGGTAAATGAAAAGCATGTCAAGCAACACCTCTGTGGTGGTGCTTTACTTTTACTACAAATCCCACATCAGACTCTTTCCATGTTCCCCGAGGACAAATTTTTCCTCCAGAATTTCTTGGCCAATAATGTTATGTTCTAAAAATCCAAAGCATGTTCAATTCTAAAAAGAATTGTAGGTGACCTATAAATGAATACATTATTATACTTGTTTTTCAAGAGATAATTACATTGGTGTATTCAGTACTCTAATATAGCTAATGAAGTTATCATTTTGCAATCATGACTTAGAAATAGTATTCTTTTCTCAAAATACTGGGAAAAAGTGTTTGTTTCCTATTATAGTATAATATTACACGTAAGTGGTTTGCATTCCATGCGCATTTTATGACACATTTTCCTTAGTCTTAAGAATATTTTACTGCAATTATTCAAGACAAACATACTAATTTTGAATTTCACATCATTTGCATTTCCTGCAAGATAAATCTCATATTTATTTCTCTGGCATTCAATGTTCTCAAAAATTAATTTCTTCAACAAGCACTTATGGAGGGTCTTCTAGATACCACTCACTCTTCTCGGCAGTTAGGAAATATCAGTGAACAAAGCTGACATAATTCTATGCTCCTGTGGATGTTATATTCCAGCAAAATAAAGATCCACCAACAACAAACATAAATAAGTTATATAACACGTTAAAATGTAATAAGTGACATGAAAATAGCAGCTATCATTTCAAAACTGTATATTGTCACTTTACAATAATTTTCATTCAGTAAATGAACTGAGATTACACAAAGCAACCAAAATGCTATCTGATAAAAACTGAATGAGAACTTTACAGTGAAAGTGTAACTATTCCGACAACCCTGACAGCATCCTTGATGGTATCTACTACTCTGAGTACAGATTTCTGTTCATCTCTTGGAAGGAGAATAAAGGTCTTTCACTGCCTTTCACTTTCAAATATAAATCCAAAGACTGGAAATACACAAAGGTCCTTCTTTTTTCTGTTTATCCCTGCTCCCTGAGTCTTGGGTGGTTGCAGTGACACATGGCAAAAGCAGCCACGTTTGACACCACAGCAGTTTTCTCTTAAATACATTTTTGACAATGTTAATTATTTTTTAGCCTATGTCTGTGACTGCTATGTGAATAAACACTAATCTTCTTGAGATATCAAAGATTGGAACACACCATCATTACGCTGATAAGAAACCCCATACCAATACACAACCATGAAGCAAGCTCTACTCTCACAGTGAAGTGAGCTGTATATATGCAGTCTGCCCTTCAATAGTTTGTTCAGCCAAACTACTGTTACTGCTGATCTATAACAATATCTAGATAAAGCTATAAAACTAAAACTTGTCACTGCTCTGTATTCCTCGTGAGAAACATATGCTACTTACCTGCTGGAATAAAGCAAACTTCCCTTCAAAGCAACCTCAGCTTCAAACTAAAAACATGAGGCTTTCCAAAGTCACTATATCTTACCACACCAAATATGAATTTCCTTAAATGCCTAGAGAGAAAACTGTCTTCTACCTCAGCATGGTGGTAAATATTAATAATGTCTTCATCACTACAGAGAGTACTTATCACCCTTCAGCATTACCAGATGAATCAGCTTTTCTTTTTTTAAAATGTGTAATATGAACTTTGGGAAAGTAAAATTTCAGACAGCCTTTCAGATACATTCCCTCCTTCTAGATCACATTATATTTTTCTTTACTAAATATACATACATATACATTTATATCATATATTCATCTATAAAAATATATTGATATTTATTGACAATTTTATAGTACATTTATACATAATATATTTATATAAAAATTTATGTTACATAGTCACATATACAATTTATATAAAGTATATATTTTATTTAAATTTACATTAATGATAAGTAGATATTGATATTATCTCCCACTTTTTTAAAGTTTGCAATTTAAATTCAAGGGGTTCCGTTGTAGCTAATTTGAAGTATGGTTGGAAAGTAACCAATGTTTTTATAGGACACTGTGAGGTCCAAGGCACCTCTCCCACCTGGTCCAGCTAAATCAGGCTTACTAGATCTTTGCTTGGGCTTACAGTTTTTTGTTTGTTTGTTTGTTTGTTTGTTTGTTTGTTTGTTTAACATGCTACTACATCTGAATGTGCCTTCACTACCAAACTTAAAATATGTCTAAATTTGGCCAGGCATGGTGGCTCACGCCTGTAATCCCAGCACTTTGGGAGGTTGGGGTGGGTGGATAACTTGATGTCAGGAGTTCCAGACTAGCCTGACAAACTTGGTGAAACCCCATCTCTACTAAACATACAAAATATTAGTCGAGTGTGGTGGTGCACACCTGTAATCCCAGTTACTCAGGAGGCTGAGGTAGAAGAATAGCTTGAGCCCAGGAGGCAGAGGTTGCAGTGAGCTGAGATTTCACCACTGCACTCCAGCTTGAGCAAGAGAGCAAGACAGACTCCATTTCAAATAAAAAGAAAATGTTAATTTGCTTTCTGGGTGCACGCTGTCTCTACATATAGATTTGCCCTAAACATGGTGGTATAAAATAAAATTGATGAAAATCAATTTTAAAATTAAGAATATAAATTATTAAGAATTAATCTTGCCATCACTTCAATCATTTACAAGGTCTTACATTTCAGTTTTAAACATTTTAAATATGTAATCAACAGTTGTAAACATTAAATGAGACTAATTTAACTCAAAATATATTTCCCAAAACCACGTGAAACACAGAAGGTAAGTCCAAGCTCAGGCATTCTTATTTTACAGCTATGGTGAATTCTTGGAAAATTCAAATCAGTATCTTAACATGTCTGTTGAGTCTATTCATTATTAAATTCTGGTTTTAATAATAGAACTTTAAATAAAACAGGGAGGAACACTGGTTTTCTTTTTGGGGAATACTACTTCTCAAGAAAACAAATGACTGACCAATATAATTAATCTGTTTAATTTGTGTTCAGAGATTGTATCTTCACAGAAAAAAGCTAATATTCAGTTTAGTCTATAATAGATACATGCCAAATGTTATAATTATATAGTCATACTAGCTGGTTTAATAAAATATGAATACACCAAAAATGTTTTTAAATGAGTGGAAATGTAATCTGTATGTTTACTATTGCTATTATATTGGATATTTTTCTTAGTGTTTACACATACGTTTACTCAATTAGTATTTATTTTATATTTAGTGCGTGTCAGACACTAATCTTCTATAGAAATAAATTATTCAATTTTCTCACAATGACTTTGCTATTGAGCATGCACTATATTTCAATTTTTTTAACCTAATATACATTTCAAGGCACTTTAGTAAAATAATTCCAAATTAGGAGATAAAGAAATTTCAATTGCCAATTTTTTGAGGTTTCCACTCAATCTACGTTTTTGGAACTTTCATCTAAATGTTAGTCTTTTAGACAAACACATTTCTCATTATTTCTTAGAAAAGTCTTCGGAAAAAAGCTTAGTATGAAAGGAGTGAGCAAACTGAAATACAAAAAAAGAAGGCCAAATATTATTTCATCAGTGGAGTGTGTAGCTTAAAAATATAACCAAGCAAATTTAAAATGGAGTTTTAATGCTCAAGCAAATGCATGCAAAATTTTAAAAAGGAAGCTTGAAAGACAGTTCTGTAGGATGTCATTCCCTGGCACAGGAAAATGATTCTGATTAATATTCTTGTTTGATGAATATTATAGATTCTAAGAAACAAGAATAAATTAATGAGTACATGAGTATTTTCCTAAGGCAAATCCATCAGCACAAAATTCAAAAGTATTAAGTCAGTCAAGAGAGACTAAACATAAAAATATGAAAATGCCAGTGACTTGTATGATATAATGTAATAAAAGTCTTGGCTCTGGAATGAGAGAGTCTTGCTTTGCATTCCTAGTTATGCTGCTTTGGGAGGGCTATATAAGGGTAAACTAGTTAAAACTTGTAAGAATCAGTTTAAAATTAGGACAGTAAAATCCTTGTTATTCTTCTGTAATTGACAGATGAAAATTTGAACAAAAAATAAAAGTTAAGAATATTCATTTGTTCATTTATAGCATAAGTGTTTGATGGGCGCTGATTCTGGATAGCATACTTTATAAGATGCAGCGGCTACAGCTTTATGAGAAAAACTGAATGAATTAATAATAAATAATAGTCTATATAGAGTTTTCAGTCTAACGGTGTGACAGCCACACCTGAAGTAGTTCACAATGAATCAAATCCTCATATAATACTATTCTATAGATCAGGGGTTCAGTGCTGGTCCATGGCCTGTTAGGAACCAGGCCATGGAGCAGGAGGTGAGTGGTGAGTGAGCAAGCAAAGTTTCATCTGTATTTACAGCCCCTCCCCATCATTTGCATTACCGCCTGAGCTCCGCCTCCTGTCAGATCAGTAGCAGCATTGGATTCTCATAGGAGTACAATCTCTATTGTGAACTGCACATACAAGGGTTCCACGTTGCATGCTCCTTACAAGAATCTAATGCCTGATGATCGATCTGTCATTGTCTCTCATCATTCCCAGATGGGATCATGTAGTTGCAAGAAAACAAGTTCAGAGCTCCCACTGATTCTATATTATGGTGAGTTGTATGATTATATCATCATATATTATATTATAATAATAATAGAAATAGAGTGTATAATAAATGTAATGGACCTGAATCATCCCAAACCACTCTCCTGCTCCCAGCTCAAGAATATGATAAAGAACAAAGTGTCATTTTCTTGTTTCAATTAAGTTATATAAAATTCAGTCTTAGCACATTGGAGAAAAAGAAATCTTCCTGCTCTGTGTAAAGAAGCAATATATTGTAAACTGCCTTTGGAGAGGGACATATGCCAGGGAACTCCTGGTGACTTCTTGGACCAGACGATGGCCCCCAGACAACAGCCCTCAGTCATATAACCAAAAAGAAATGAATTCTGCCAACAATCTAAATGAGCTTTGTAAAACAGTTGCATTCTATACTGTTAATTACATTTTGAAAAGAAACGTAAGTTAAACACTAAATAATGAGATTTTAATTATTTTATATATGATCAATTGTATACATTAAATTCATTTTTCTATAAATCTAGTTACTACTTTTCTGTTTCTTATATTGAATAAAATTTGAACTATAACTCAGTCATATTTACTTGCTTTTGCCACTACCATAGCTTGGTAGGAAATAAGGTTTTAAATAATAGTCTTCTAAATAGGTGACAGATTTAGAATAAAAGATTCACAACAGTTCTAATTTTAAGAAATGACTTCACATGTTTAATGAAATAGCAAATGGGTAGTATTTACATTTCTAATTTGTTTTTCTTAAATCTGCTTGCATTTAAACAATCTAAAATTAATTAGCAAAGCATGTCATTAAAAAAAAATTAAATTAAAGTTCTAGGATACATGTCCAGAATGTGTAGGTTTGTTACATAGGTATACATGTGTCATGGCAGTTTGCTGCACCCATCAATCCATCATCTACATTAGGTATTTCCCCTAATGCTATCCCTCCCCTAACCCCTACAACCCCCGACAGGCTCCAGTGTGTGATGTTCCCCTCTCTGTGTCCATGTGTTTTCATTGTTCATCTCCCACTTATGAATGAGAATATGTGGTGTCTGATTTTCTGTTCTTATATTAGTTTGCTGAGAATGATGGTTTCCAGCTGCATCCAAGCATGTCATGTTTATTAGATATAGTTGGTAATAGAAGGAAACATATAACTTTTTTGTTGTTTTATTTGAGACTCAGTTTCACTCTTGTTGCCCAGGCTGGAGTGCAATGGCAGGATCTTGGCTCACTGCAACCTCCACCTCCTGGGTTCAAGCGATTTTCCTGCCTCAGCCTCCTGAGAAGTTGGGATTATAGGCATGCACCACCATGCCCGGCTAATTTTGTATTTTTAGTAAAGACAGAGTTTCTCCATGTTGGTCAGGCTGGTCTGGAACTCCCGACCTCAAGTGATCTGCCCGCCTTAGCCTCCCAAAGTGCTAGGATTTATAAACTGAAATGTGTTCGCTGAACACAAAGGAAAGGCTAAGAAGGATTATCGCAAAATATTTGACCTATACTTGGGGGAGGAAGCGACTTGTCAGAGAAGTCTTACATGAGGAACAAATTCTTAGGTTGAAATATGAAAGTATTTCTTTCATATTGTGCCTGGCCAACATATAACTTTTAATATTTATTTAAATATTAACATGTATGTAAAGGATACTAGAGTAAATACTGATTGGGAAACACAAACTGTCACTAATAAAATGTTTGTTTTCTATATAGCTTTAATATGTACTTTTAACATGTACGTATAACATTTATTTAACACGAATAGAGTAGAAAATGTGAACTTTAATACTTTGCCAGGTGACATGTTTAAGTACAAGGAATAAAAGTAGGTTTATCCTCCATTGCCCCTCTTCTTATAAGAGGGGTCATATTTCACATGTGATATCTTTTTTACACTTTATTTATACTTCACATTATATGAAGTCTAACCAGAGATCATAAAGTTGCACAGTATATCAATTCAGATGCAGAACCAACATTCTACACACATCACTTTTTATTTTCTTTGCAGGATTTTTTTAAGGTAAGGTCTCCGGCCAACTGACCTGCAACTGTTTAATTTATAATAATTTTAAAATAGTAAAATTATCTCAAGAACTAAGTTTGTACATTTGATGTTGATAAAAATAACACTAACGGTGAATATTTTTTGAGTATAATGATGTCAATACAATTGAAATCATTAGATATGCTTTAATAATTTTAGAAACAAATGGTAGATTTGCGTTTCATTTCTCTTTGTACTTTACCAATTATACTAAGAAAATCATGTTTCAAATTTATAGTCTAGAACGTTTGCAGAAGTATCAGCTCAAAAACAGTAACTCAAAGTCTAATACAGAAAGACATCCATATAAGGAAGCATTTCACAAATATTTCTAAGCTTTGGGTTGATAAATATTAAGCTTTTATCATTTATCTCATAAATCTACATGATTAAAGAAATGATCAACCTTCTCAATTGGCAAAACGTGAAGATGAATAATTTGACTTAGAAAAATAATTGTGTAGTCATGTAAGCCCTTCATTTATGATACAAATCCATAAAGGTCACTGTCATATTTCTTAGAGATTGGATTTTAATGTAAAGCTGAGTTTTACTTTTCTAGAAAACTGTAACTTTTATTGAAAATAGTTCATGTAGAGGCCGGGCATGGTGGCTCACTCCTCTAATCCCAGCACTTTGGGAGGCCGAGGCGGGCGGATCACAAGGTCAGGAGGTCGAGACCATCCTGGCTAACACGGTGAAATCCCGTCTCTATTAAAAATACAAAAAATTAGCTGGGCGTGGTGGCGGGCGCCTGTAGTCCCAGCTACTCAGGAGGCTGAGGCAGGAGAATGGTGTGAACCCAGAAGGCAGAGCTTGCAGTGAGCTGAGATTGTGCCACTGCACTCCAGCCTGGGGAACAAAGCGAGACTCCATCTCAAAAAAAAAAAAAAGAGTTCATGTATATAAGCAGATTTATGGAGTTCAAACTCATGTTGCCCAAGAGTCAATTGTACGTAATTTTATAATTGTAAAACTCTGTCTTATCTGTAAATGATAAGATATTACAATTAGTTGGTTCTTTATGTTTGAGGGGCAAATAAAATTTAAATAAGTTCTCTTACAAAGACTATGCTTCATGAGTAATACACTAAGAACATTAGTCTCTTCCTACAAACACCTAATTTTATAGTGTATCCTCGCATTTCAAAATTACCAAACTGAAAAGTAGTCGTTCTCTCTCCTAGTGTCAATGCTCTGTATGGTACATTCATTACTAGAGTACATTTTTTCTAACTTAAATTTTTAAATTTATTACATTAAGTATTAGATTATGCTATTATATAGTAAATTCAAACTGCCTGTATATTTTTATCCTATTAAAATGATACAGACATTAAATTTTATAGGCATTCTAATGATTGTTTTTCATTTTTTCATACTTTTAAAATAAGTTGTTATATGTCCCTTGGGGTTGGGCATTATTTTAGGAATATTTTACTACTTATGAATTTTCCAAAAGTCAATAATGAAAAGTATTTAGTTCCCAACACACCATGGCAAGAAATTTTATAAATGAAAGACGTAATTCCATTCTGACCTTTTTTATTCCAAGGCCTTTTCATGTTTTTTTTTAAATCTGAACTAATTTTTAACTCTCTGTATTTATTACCATAACCGTATTTCATTTTATTTTATTTTTTGCTAGTTATTTCTGCCTAGGCATTTTCTCCTTTTTCATATTTCAACCTAAGAATTTGTTCCTCATGTAAGACTTCTCTAACAAGTCACTTCCTTCCCCAAGTATCGCTCGAATATTTTGCGATAATCCTTCTTAGCCTTTCCTTTGTGTTCAGTGAACACATTTCAGTTTATAATTACATTGCTTGTCAGTGGGTACTTTGGCAATATTTGTGTTTCGCTTTATTCCCCTGAGAAGAGGAATCATTATGAGCCAAACTCCTATCCCAGCTTTTTATCTCAGAGCCCAGAAAATAGCTTAGCACAGATTAGCATTGACGTTTTGAATGAATGAATTTTAAAAACAAATTTATCATTTTCACAAAATGTCCTGTTATTTACATTAAAGCTAATTTGCTCTTGTCAAATCTGTATTATATATGAAATTTAGTTTTATCACTTATTCCTGCAGCATTTGCTGAATACGCAAGGATCGATAATTGATAAATTCTAAAGAAGTTCTATCCTTTAAGACACATTTAAGGTATTGTTGGAGAAAGGGCTATGAATACTGTAAATCCTCATAGAGAGTAGGAGATGTTTGTACATAAATATGTATTTATTATAAAATAATATTTTAAATTGTTAAACTTAGATGAAATATATGCTTATAAAATATAAGAATACAATTCTAATATACTTGAAAAATAAGAACCAAATCTCAGCCTGTAAATTAAAATTTATGGTTTATATACAGTGAAAACTATTGGGGCTGTTTTTGTTTCTGTGACCCAGTTAAACTAATCTTTTCTCAAATTTCATCCCTATATCTGAGTATACTAATATTGGCAAAGCCCTCTGTATCCTAAAAAAAATCTATTTTAATATGTCTTCATAGAAAAGTCATTAAAAAGCAGTGAACATAGCCACCAAGTATTATTTTAGTATTTTTGTTGAAATGACTAAATTAATAGAAAGTGAAAAAAAGTACCTTAAGAAGAATTTTTAAAAACAAAAAGAAAAGATTGAACAAAGCACCTGTGGAAATATAAATTATAATTTTCTTCCACTTTATTAACACTCTCGTCTAATTAGGCAATAATTACTTTAAAAACTAATCCTTTCCCCTTAGAATTACTGCTGAAGTTGAAAGGTTCAAGTTTTTAATTACTATTCATAAAGCATGCAGCAAAACTTTCAAAACTATGAAAAGTCTACTATTTTACATGATTCAGCAAGATATTTATCTTAGAAAAACATCATTAATAAGTACAAAATTTCATTTAAATGAACAGCAAGAAACTTTTTCATTTTCCTTTCCAGTGTCAGAGATGGGTGGAATAAATCAAAATCAAGGATATTTTGTGGATGAAAGGGAGTAGAAATCTTAAGATTGGAAACTCACTAATGTGATGCCCATGGGCAAAGATGAAATCAGATATTATAGATGATTTTGAAGTTGCAGTTTTGATAATGATAAAGGTATAGTGAAAGGGAGAATTGAAGCAGAAATGAATTTCATATTGTTGCCCATACCAACCAACTCAACAAGCATTTCAAAAGTGTATTCTGGGCATGACATGGTGGCTCACACATGTAATCCTAACACTTTGGGAGGCCAACATAAAAGGATAACTTGAGGCCAGGCGTTTGAAGTCAGCCTGGGCAAAGCAGCAAGACCCAGTTTCTACAGAATAGAGAAAATAAAAAAATTAGCCAGGAGTAAGAGCACACACCTGAAGTCCTACCAGCCTCCAGAGGCTGATGGGGGAGGATGGCTTGAGTCCAGGAGTTCAAGGTTACAGTGAGGTATTATCATGTTACTTGGGGAACAGTTTGAGAGCCTGTACCAAAAAAAAAACAAATAAACAAAAAAGCATATTCCACTAATGCCTTGTAAATGGGGGTGTATGAAGATTTTTAAATCAGATATAATTGTAATAGGGTGTGTGCATGGCAGTGTGTGTGTGTGTGTGTGCGCGCGTGCACGCATGTCAGATCGCATCGCATATATTCAGTGTAAGCACCATAGTTATTTCAGGAAGGGATCATAAATGTGTAAGAATCTAAGTGTCCACAAAATACTGTAAATAAATAACTAAGGCTGATTGAGAAATAATGGGGGCTCTGGAAACTTTGCTGAATTTAAACTTAGCAACTTTGCAGAAGTCTACATCTATTTTTTCCATCTTCCAAATTTTTAGATAACATTGAGTGTCTAGATTTTCATATGAAATTATGAAATTTAATTGTTTTAATTAAACTGTTTTTAGTGTATAGTGTTGGCCAATAAAATGCAGCTTTTTGTGCCATCCAGACCACGTTGCAATAGTTCAAAAACCTTGGGCTTAAGGATCTGTTAGTAAAATCACATTTGTTTGATCAGAGCTATCTCTCCATATGCATTTAGGACCACTGTACTATCATCACATCCAAAACTTACTTTAATAACCATGATCTTTGAAAATTATCATACTTTAGAGTATCTTCCTGCCTAGAAAAAATCTTAATATATGCACTAACCATAAAGATAATGTACCAGGATGTCCACGCTACCTGACTTCAAACTATACTACAAGGCTACAGTAACCAAAACAGCATGGCACTGGTACCAAAATAGATATATAGACCAATAGAACAGAATAGAGCCCTCAGAAACAATACCACACATTACAACTATCTGATCTTTGAGAAACCTAACAAAAACAAGAAATGGAGAAAGGATTCCCTATTTAACAAATGGTGGTGGCAAAACTGGCTAGCCATATGTAGAAAGTTGAAACTGGATCCCTTCATTACACCTTATACAAAAATTAATTCAAGATGGATTAAAGAATTAAATGTTAGACCTAAAACCATAAAAACCCTAGAAGAAAACCTAGGTAATACCATTCATGACATAGGCATGGGCAAGGACTTCATGTCTAAAACACCAAAAGCAATGGCAACAAAAGCCAAAATTGACAAATGGGATCTCATTAAACTAAAGAGCTTCTGCACTGCAAAAGAAACTACCATCAGAGTAAATAGGCAACCTACAGAATGGGAGAAAAATTTTGCAATCTACTCATCTGACAAAAGGCTAATATTCAGAATCTACAAAGAAATCAAACAAATTTACAAGAAAAAAACAAACAACCCCATCAAAAAGTGGGCAAAGGATATGAACAGACACTTCTCAAAATAAGACATTCATACAGCCAACAGACACATGAAAAAATGCTAATCATCACTAGCCATCAGAGAAATGCAAATCAAAACCACTATGAGATACCATCTCACACCAGTTAGAATGGCAATCATTAAAAAGTCAGGAAAAAACTGGTGCTGGAAAGGATGTGGAGAAATAGGAACACTTACACTGTTGGTGGGACTGTAAACTAGTTCAACCATTGTGGAAGACAGTGTGGCAATTCCTCAAGGATCTAGAACTAGAAATACCCTTTGACCCAGTTATCCCATTACTAGGTATATACCAAAAGGATTATAAATCATGCTGCTATAAAGACACATGCACACGTATGTTTACTGCAGCACTATTCACAATAGCAAAGACTTGGAACTAACCCAAACATCCAACAATGATAAACTGGATTAAGAAAATGTGGCACATATACATCATGGAATACTATGCAGTCATAAAAAATGATGAGTTCATGTCCTTTGTATGTACATGGATGAAGCTGGAGACCATCATTCTCAGCAAACTATTGCAAGGACAAAAAACCAAACACCGCATGTTCTCACTCATAGGTGGGAACTGAACAATGAGAACACTTGGACACAGGAAGGGGAACATCACACATGGGGCCTGTCGAGGGGTGGGGAGAGGGGGGAGGGATAGCATTAGGAGATATACCTAATGTAAATGATGAGTTAATGGGTGAAGCACAACAATATGGCACATGTATACAATGTAACGAACCTGCACATTGTGCACATGTACCCTAGACTTAAAGTGTAATAATAATTTTAAAAATATAGATAGATAGATAGGTAGATAGATAGAGAGAGAGAGAGATAGACAGATAGATAGATAATGTACCAGGATGCCGAGGATATGTTACGTGGAAATTTTAGAACTGCTGTTGTTCAGGATTTTCTTGAAACAGAAATATTCAGAAATATCAGGTTGTTACTTTACAAATTTACATACACACATACATACACACACACACACATTTATATATGCACAAAGGGTTTCTTGAATGCGTATCTACCTTTAAAGTAAGAATGCATTTTGGGCATAGTCATCACCAACACAAATTTCATTCTTGTCTCATGTATTGATATATTCTCTAAATTTTGTAATCATATGAGCAATTTTTTAAAACGATACCAGATTCCTAGATTAAAGTCATTTGGATGACATTTATTTACATTTTTCATACTATTTTGAGTTTGAGGGATGATGTTAGAAAATCCTATAAACTATCTTTTGGTGCTTTCTGCTTTTTTTTTTTTTTTTTTTTTCTTGGTGAGCAACACTAAGACTGGCATTTCAACTTCCAATGAGGGTCCATATATAATACTTAGTTAAGCATATTGCTGCTAAACTCAAACAAATTTTAAAAACAAAAAGACATATAAATGTTTGAAAGCATGAGTATTGTTCCCTGTAGATGTTTTCTAATTTTTAATTAATTGAATTGAAAATAACCCTTTCCAAGTGAATTGTAGACATTGGTTACCATCTTCAAGATCATCATTTATGTATTTGTGAAGGTAAAAAGAGAAGGCATACATAATATTGTATTTGTAATAAATATAACTTTTTAAAGTAACATAACATCTATATATGGCAGGAAATAATAATGATACAACATTTAATAGATATAGATCTGATGATATAGTTGGAATTCTCCAAACCCTTGCATAACAGTTATGTAATCAACGTGAATTGAAAAACATATAATTGATAATAATATATGTGATATAGTAGATTGTCCAATACTTTGTTGGTCTAAACTACAAAATTTGCCCTGATGATTGCTGTATTGAAGAGAAAAACAATTACTTGTATATCATGATACTTATCAAAAAAATCTGTGGACAAATAAAAAGCACACTAGCAAAACACACTGTTTCATGTTAATTAAAGGGAGAAATAATGTTTATAGAAATTAGCCTCCAAAAATCACTTTGTGAAAACACATAAGTAAACTAATTTTAATACTCTCAGTTATAACTAAAATGGCATCATCCACTATCTTCCACTAACTAAGTATTAAATACAGAGCATAAGCTATTCCAACTGTCATATTAAACAACTTTAAGTATGGCTTATGTCTATAATTTTCTTGTAATCTCATTCTGAATGGAACTTTCTTGAGCAACAGTAATTACAGAGGAGGTAAGAGTCTGGAAATAGTTATTTGTTTATAGAAAGAAAAACTAATAAGAGAATGAAATACTTCGTGTAATTAGAAAAGTTTCATTTAAACTTCCATTAGAAGTAAAATAATGCCACAAATTGAAATGAATCCCTGGTTATTTTTAAAGCATTATTGTTACTTTAGTTTCTTAAAAACAAATTAAGCAGAGCACTCATTTTTTCCAATAGCTTGTAAACTTTTGAATCTTGGGTATAATTTTAATTCTTGAGAGTATCACATATTTGATAAAGAATGATTGTCTAAGATATCTATGCATATGTGTATTTGAGTACTTGCTATATTAATATATGTGTATTAGTCTGCCAGGATAAAATATAACTAATCAAAGCATTTAACTTTGATTAAATATATTAGCTCCTTTATAGATGCTGCCCATTTATAAGAGGTTAGGTTTCCTCCCCTAGGAGAAAAGGGATTAGTTATCTGTTTTCCTTGGGGCAGATGTAGCGTGGTAAATGCAGTGATAAGAAATAAATGAAAATAAAGAGAAGCACCTAACCAAACAGAAAAGAAAAGAACAATAACAGAGAAGAGCATGTGGGGACAGTGTTTGAGGTTACTTTTTCTTTTTTCTAAAATGATTTTTTGCAATTCATGAAAACAAGCCTAAAGTGTAAACTTGTCATCTCATTTTGAGATGCATTTCTCCTTATATTAGGTATTAAAATATAATGAGCAGGCATATTTGTAGGACTCTTTTCACCTTGTTTGAAATGTATTACTTCACAAAGTCTTTGTGGAGCTTTCATTTTTTTTAAGAAAAAGAAGAAATAATACAGATATAGTATAGGTTGTGTTAATGCTTGAAGAAAGACGTAAAGAGAGTGATATGTTTTATTTGTGTCCCCACCCAAATCTCACCTTGAATTGTAATAATCCCCACATGTCAAAGGTGGGGACAGGTGAAGATAATTGAGTCATGGGGCAGTTTCCCCCATACCATTCTTGTGGTAGTGAATAAGTCTCAGGAGATCTGGTTTTATAAATGGGAGTTCCCCTGCACAAGCTCTCTTGCCTGCCGCCATGTAAGACATCACTTTGCTGCTCCTTCACCTTCTGCCATGATTGTGAGGCCTCCCCAGCCATGTGGAACTGTGAGTCAATCAAACTTCTTTCCTTTATACATTATTCAGTCTTGGGTATGTCTTTATTAGCAGCCTGAGAACAGACTAATACAAGGAAAGAAAGAAGGTTGGAGTAGGGAGAAGGTTGCTAGGGTATTCAAGGAAAACCCTCTGAAAATGACACTTGAGCTGAGACCTGAATAAACCAAGGGACATTTTAGAGAATCCCATAACAGAGAAGCAGGCATACCACTTTCAATGGCTCTGAGTTGGGAGCATGCCATCCATGGATGAGAAACAGTGAATAGGCCAGATTAATGAGAGGGAGGAAATAGTACTTGAGATGAGAGATGTAGCCAACGGGAAACTGAGAGAATGGAGGTGCCACTTACTGGAATGTGTTCCTCCCTATTGGGGAGCAGCAGGTTTGGAGTAGAAATCAAGAGTTTGGCTTTGATTGTGCAAATACAGTTTGAAATATCTATTAAACTACCAAATAAAGATGTCCCATAGATCATAGATTGATATGAATGAATCTGAAAGTCAGGGTAGACACAAAATTGCCAGTCATGAAATGAACATGGAAGTAACATAGGCTATCTATGGAGGATGTACAAAGAAAGTAAAATCAGGACTTGCAAATATTTAGAGGTCAGAAAAATAAAGGGTATGTAGCTAAAGAGATAAGAAGGAGTGAGAGGGAATGCCTGAAGCCAAATGAAGCAAGGATTTCTTTTTTTTTTTTTTTTTTTTTTTTTGAGACGGAGTCTCGCGCTGTCACCCAGGCTGGAGTGCAGTGGCCGGATCTCAGCTCACTGCAAGCTCCGCCTCCCGGGTTCACGCCATTCTCCTGCCTCCGCCTCCCGAGTAGCTGGGACTACAGGCGTCCGCCACCTCGGCCGGCTAGTTTTTTGTATTTTTTAGTAGAGACGGGGTTTCACCGTGTTAACCAGGATGGTCTCGATCTCCTGACCTCGTGATCTGCCCGTCTCGGCCTCCCAAAGTGCTGGGATTACAGGCTTGAGCCACCGCACCCGGCCGAAGCAAGGATTTCAAACAGGAAAGAATACTAATACGTCAAGTGCCACTAATAGGTTGAGGAAGATAAGGACTGAGGAATAACTATTGTGTATTTGCAAAACAGAAGTCACTGACACCCTTGAGAGGAGTGGTTTTAGTGGAGAAGTGGAAACAAAAGCCTGACTAGAGGTTTTCAAGAAAATAGAATTCATATAATTTTTTAGTGGTTTTTTTTTGTTTACTGCGCAAGTGAGCAACAAAATGAGGAGACAGGAAGACAGTGGAGACAATGAGTCCAGGAACTTGGCACATGTGTGCACTTGTGTTAAAGACAGAGCTACTACTAATGAAAGTAATCAATTAAAAGGTACAGTGAAGATAAAAAAGCAGAGAGAATGGGCACATCTGCACAGTAAGAGAAAAGTCTTTTCTTAGGTTGGCAGAGCAAATTAGTTCCTCTAGACACTGGTAATTAACCAGAGAGAAGGTCCAGGATAGGTGGAAGGTTGGGGATGAGAAAGATGTATTGGAGCTTTGAGGATAAAGAGAATTTATGAAGGATTCCTTTGAAAAGTAATAGTGCAAACTAACTGGGAAAATGGGATACAGTTATTGCACAGGGATGATGGACCACTTGATGTTTGTTTTCTCTTTTATTCTCCAGACACATGAAGCTGTTGGCATGTAGGATTAGAATAGACAAACTACTAATTATTTTTTTTTTTTACGTTTAGTTTTCTTTAAAATACGTTTCTTCAAGTTTGCCTAGTAAAATATTTTGAATCTTATAATTAAGTCTTAAATAAACATGTTCATGGGTAGTAATTACTTAAAACACTTGGATAGTAGCAAAGAATGAAACTTGTCTTTCTCTTCTGTTGTATTCACCACCACTTTAGCCTGAATAACTGAACTAATACCAGGTTCTTGGAACACTGACATAAACTGTGTATCTAGAACTATGGCTCTATCCATCAGCACAAGCCACTAAAAATTCAGAAATTCGTCATTTATATAATGGCATTTATTGCATCTTTACCACGAACAAGGTAATTTTTTTTTTTTTTAACGTGGTTAAACTATACTATCCAAATTATTCAGCTGTGTTTGATACTTCTTATATGTAAGAATCGCTTTCCTTTTTATAGATTACCATTCCTCTTTTTTATTATTATTATACTTTAAGTTCTAGGGTACATGTACATAACGTGCAGGTTTGTTACATATGTATATTTGTGCCATGTAATATCTCGAATTTAAGGACGCTTCCTCAGAGACCCCTTTATTTATGCAGGTAACATAAGAATCTCACATTCTTGAAAACTAAATAGCTACCCATGTGTGTGTGCATAGTGATGTCAGAAGTTCCTGAGTCATAAAATCCAAAGAATCTTAGCTAGAATGAAGCTGATATCTTGCTAATTCTTCTCAGCTAACCCATAAGAAAACAGAAGCTCAGAAAAATTAAAAGATTTTTTCAAGATTTGCTTGATAACAGACTAGGATGGATTTAGGACTTTAGGCTCTGAATTGCTCAACATGAAAGTGTTGCTCAGGGAAAAGTCCAAACCCCAGCATTACACAATATATCCATGCAACAAATTTGCACATACAGCCTCTGAATCTATAATTTAAAAATGTGCAAAAGCAAGCATCTTTGAGGAACAAAATTCCTAGATATTATGAGACTTTGAAGGTGACATTAGGCTTTGTTATTGTTCAGATTTTTAAAATAATTTTAATTTTTTATTTAAATTTTAAAACTGTGTTGTGGTAAAATGTACATAACATATAGTTTTAGCCATTTTAGCCATTTTAAGTTTACAGTTTAGTGGTTTTAAGGACATTCACATTGTTGTATAGCCATCACCAACCATCCATCTTCAGAACTTTTCATCGTTACAAATTGGAACACTACCCATTAAATAGGTGATCCCCATTAAGCCCTGCTTCCACCCATGGTAACCATTATTCTACGTTATTTCTCTATGAATTTGACTATTCTGGATACGGTATATTTGTGAAATGATATGAAATTTGTGCTTTCCATGGGCAAGCGTTTGAGGGTATTCAAAACTGAGTTATTTTATCATGTTTCAAATGCAACTACAATTATTCAGCATCATCATTTTAGACACTTTACTAGGAACCTTAAATAAATGTTTTATTTTAAATTCTGGATCAAAATTCTGAATTAATTGATTTCATTTCTTTATAAATTGGGCAGAAGCCGAGCATGAGAGATTAGGTAGCGCTCTCAAAGTCAAACATTAAAGGCAAGACTAGAAGTGGAGTCTTCAAACCCATGTCCATTAACGTTTCACAGAACTTTGAAGTTCATTAGGCTGGTAGTGATTAACGCTTGTGATCAAGTGTCTGACTAACCTGAGTTCCAATCCTGACTTTGCCTCTTACATGCTACATTTTGGGCAGGTTTCTGAACTTTTCAAACCCTCACTTTCTCTTCTGCAAAATGTTAAAATGATAGCTTGAAATCATCTAGAAAGGGTGTTGATTATAGCATAGCACAAGACAGAGACTTTTCCATAACATAAAAAGAAAACAATATAGGATTTTTGAGATACTAAGAAGATTATCATTTATATCTGAAAGGGAATTCAGATTGCTTAGGGAAATTATACCTAAGATGAGACTCATAATGACAGATAATATTAAAATAGGGATATTTTTCAAATATTAAAATGCATGTGTCATTGTATTTAACAATTATATATTTAAAATTGTCCTTTAAATATACTCAAATGTGTCTTCAAATACCTTCATTTAAGAATATTTACTGAGGTATGATTTATAATGCAAAGAGGTTGTAAACAATCAGAATGCATAGCAATAAAGGATATAATAGGTTAAAGAAAAAATGTCTTGTAGGTATAGAGTATTTGCTATGTATCTGATTTTTTAAAATCATATTTACAAACTAAAATAGATATTCTAGGATATGTCAAGGAGCTAAGGAAATAATTTAGTTTAATATTTGGATGTTTACACTGAATCTTCAAAGTGTTACACTTTCTTAAAAGAAAATGTTAAAGCATATGTGGCATTTAGTCAAATGTATATGAGTATGTATTTTATGACTATTTTATATAAATGCATATATGAGATGTTCTTCTTGAATTAAAAAATAATTCTGTGTTTCTCTCTCGATACAATTTGAAGCTATTGCAAAAGTTAATTATTTAATTAAAATAACACTGGAAAAAATGTTTTAAATTTCATTCATTCAGCTAGAAAATATTTAGGAAATGAGGAAATAATTTAGATGAATACCACGTGTATATTTAAATTATATTTTCAAAGTTTGAACTTTTTACAGAAAATCTAACAGCAACAATCATTTCCAGCTTTATTCCAAGTCACATCATTTGACAGTGTTATTTCTTATAGAATAGTAGTGTGTATTAGAATAGAATGTCCATATACATTTAAATAGAGAAATAGAAAAATACATCATATTCTCTGACAACAGTATAAGAACAATTGACTTAGCACTTCCCTGATGATGTTCTTACACTGAAATTTGTGAGTTATTTTCTCTTATAAATATGTTAATGTCATAAATTGTTCAACCAAAAAAAAAGTTCAATAGGAAAATTAAAACAGAACTTTTGTTATCCTTACTTCATTGTACTGATCATGCTGCAATATGGACTCATATCTCCCTACTTGGTCCCTCTCTCTCCTTACTGCCCTGAATCTATATTTCCCCCACTACATGCAATGCGTCAGGTAGTTTTGTGGTTCTACACACAGTCACGCATTAGTTAAGGATGGAAATATAATCTGAGAAATGCATTGTTAGGCAATTTAATCATCGTATGAACACCATAGAGTGTACTTACACAAATCTAGATAGTATAGCCTACTACACACCTACTACTCCTAGGCTACAAACCTGTATAGCATGTTGCTGTATTGAATACTGTAGGCAATCGTAACAAAATTATATCTGTGTATCTAAACCTAGAAAAGGTACAGTAAAATTATTGTATAAAAGACTTAAAATGACACGTGTGCATACAGCACTTACCACAAATGGAGCTTGCAGGATTGGAATTGGTTCAGGATAAATGAGGTAGTGAGTGGTGAGTGAATGTGAAGGCCTAGGACATTACTGTATGCTACTCTAGACTTTATAAACACCGAAAACTTAGGTTACACTAAATTTATAAAACACATTTTTTTTTTCACAGTAAACTAACTTTAGCTTACTGTTTTTTATAAAATTTTTAATTTTTAATTTTTTAACTTTTTGACTCTTTGTAAGAACACATTGTACAGCCATACAACATATTTTCTTTCTTTATATTATTATTCTACAATCCTTTTCTATTTAAAAAATTCTTAATGTAATTTTTACTTTTAAAACATTTTTTAAACCTAGACCTAAACATACACATTAGCCTAGGCCTACACAGGGTCAAGATAATCAATATCCCTGTCTTCCACCTCTGTATCTTGTCCCAGTACAAGACTCTGAGAGGCAAAAACATGCATGGAGCTGTCATCTCCTATGATAATAATGCCTTCTTATGGAATATCTCTTGAAGAATCTGTCTGAGGGTGGTTGACAGTTAAATTTTTTATAAGGAGATGAAGTATACTCTAAAACAACAATAAAACTTACAGTATTGTAAATACATAAATTAGTAACATAATCATTTGCTATTGTTTTCAAGTATTATATACTGTTTATAAGTGTATGTGCTTTTTTTTTTTTTTTTTTTTAATCACTGGCAGCACAATAGGTTTGTTTCTACCAGCATCACAACAAACTTGTGAGTAATGCTTTCTGAGATGATGTTACAAGGGCTATATCACCAGGCAATAGAAATTTTTCAGCTATGTTATAGTCTTATGGGACCACCATTGTATATGCGGTCCATTGTTGACCGAAACACCATTATGCAGAGCATGACCATACATATGTACAGATGCTCTTCAAATTATAATGAGGTTACATCCTGATAAAATCAAGTCAAAAATATTGTAAGTTAAAATGCATTTAATAATCTTTGTCTACTGAACATCACAGCTTAGCTTAGCCTACTTTAACCACACTCAGAACACTTGCATTTGCTTACAGCTGGGCAAAATCATGTAACACAAAGTTAATTCTTATAATAGTGTTGAATATAGTATGTGACTTATTGAACTGCACTGAAGTAAAGTTTCCACTGAATGCATATCACCTGGCACCATCATAAATCCAAAAAATTGTAAGTTGAACCATTCTAAGTTGGAGACTCTCTGTATATAAAATGTGTGTGTGTGTGTGTGTGTGTGTGTGTGTGTTTATGTATTTTAAATCATCACTGCCTCTACTTTTCTACTTTTTGCATGGAAATCCAAATCCAAGGGAGCAAGATAGCTAATTTTAATAATAACCCAGGGCTGAAAATTTCCAGAAAATTAAAATCACCAGCTAATAACCAAACTATTATATAAATATAGATTACTTTCTAGAAAAGAAAAGTTCAAAGGCCATTTAGTATTTGAAATTTTATGATGGGTGCAAATTTTGATGTAATATGTTTTTCTTTAGATCCTTAAAATACTAAATAAGGAATGCTTTACAGTTATTGAAATTTTTTTTAGAAAAAGAAGTCATAATTTTTGTTTTGGTTTCCTGTGCTTTTGGTGTCATATCCATAAAATCATTGACGAGACAAATATGAAACTTTCCCTGTTTTTTTTTTTTGCACTTCAATGATTTGAGTCTTATATTTATGTCAATAATCCATTTTGAATTTTTTGTGTGTATGGTGTAAAACAGTGTCCAATATCATTCTTTTGTATATTCTTATCTATATTTCCACCACCATGTGTTGATTAGACCATTGTGACTTCTTGGCACCCTTAGTGAAGATCATTGACTATATATGCATAGATTTATTTCGGAGTTCTGTATCATATTCCAGTATTCTATATGTCTGTTGTATAAGTGGTACTATATCAAATTTAAAAGGCTCTGTACAGCAAAGGAAACAACAGAGTGAAGAGACATTTCACTTTAACAGAATGGGAGAAAATATTTGCAAAACGTATATTTGATAAGGGGTTGATCTCCAAAATACTTTATTTTTGAAACTCCTGTAACTCAATAAAGCATGTGACTTGATTTTAAAAATGGGCTAAAGACTCGGAAAGACAGTTCTCCCCAAAAGAACTACAAATAGTCAATAGATGTATTTAAAAATGCTCAATGTCCCTAATCATAAGGAGAATGCAAATCAAAGTCAACAAGAGGTATCTTCTCAAACTTGTCGGTATGACTATTTCAAAACAAAAACAAACAAATCAAAACAATAAAACCCCAAAGACAATACATTTTTAGTAAGAATGTAGAGAAAGTGGAACTCTTGAAAACTGTTAGTGGGAACGCAAAATGGTGCAGCCACTATAGAAATCACTACAGAGGTTTCTCAAAAAAAAAAAAAAAAAAAATTAAAAATAGAACTACCGTATGATTCAGTAATCAAAATTCTTGGCATTTATCTAAAAGAATCAAAATTATAGTCTCAGATACTATCGTATATTAGTACTCTTACGCTCATTGTAACACTATTTACAATATCCAAGATGTGGAAACAACCTACATGTCCATCAACAAGTACATGAATAAAAAAATGAGCTACATATATAATAAATACTGACAAAGACTCTCTCCTTTGACCAAAACTTTATTTGGGCTCATTTGAATCTTATGCTTGGTTAGGTCTAACCTTCGGCTTCTCTTTCTGTCCTTGTTGAATCCAATTTAAGCAAGAGTCCTGCTAAGTCAGCTTAGGAAAAAATCTGACCACCTTCAATATCTTATGACACTGGACTCCCTTCAGCAATAATTTCATCAGGTCAATGTAGCTAGAAATCTCATTTTTCTGTATGTTTCCTCTTAGCAATTTTCCATTCACTGAACTCCACCCTGTTTTTTGGCTGTAAGTCTCCAGTTGTCATAGTGGAAGTCAGAATTGAGTCTAATCTCTCTCTTCCACTTTAAGACCCCTTTGCAGGGGTCCCAATACCTATTACCATGCCCATCCTTGAACAATATCTGCCTTAACGTCTTTAAGAAAATTCTGCAATATATAATACAATGTTGTATGGTAGAAAGTTTCAGTCAAGCAAGGTAAAGAAGCCCTAGAGATATGCCATACAATGTTATGCCTATGGTCAAAGATTGTGCACTTACAAGTTGGTTAAGAGGATAAGTGTCATGTTAAGCATTCTTACCACAATAAAATAAAATTTAAAAATAAAATTTAAAAAAGTCTTCACTAACATTAAAAATTATTAATTATAAATTTATTACAGAGCTATCTTCAATTAAGAAATCAAATTATCAGCCCATTGAAGGCATTATCTTAAAAATTAGAATTAATGTGCAAAGAGTAGAATAATGGGAGTGGTAAAAATTGAAGTTACAAAAGTTATGTTCTACCCTCAACCATCCCATTAGTTAGGTAGGCTGGGTAAGTCATTGGTTTTTTTTCTAAATCTCAATTGTACTTCTTTAGACTTGGGCTAATCATACTAAACAAATGGGATTGCTATTATGTTAAAACATAGACATTAACAAATAGCAGTTCAATCTGACTGTGGCTAAATATATACTGAATAGTATGCTTAATGTCTTTTAACCATTCTCACATAAGTAGCATTACAATATAAACAATAAATTTCTGAATCCAAAGATTAAGAGATGTTAAGGCAAATACTATATTGTCTGAAGAGTATACGCTTGTGAAAAATACATAGGAGTAATATTGAAAAATATCAGAATATGCTTAAACAAGTATGCTTACATGAGTTTTCTCCTTTCATCTCAGTTTGAAAATCTAGCCATGTAAAATCAGTTTCAAGTTACCAGTGATTCACAGATAAGCTTCACCCATTAAAATTTCCATTACTACTCAAGAACCAGAAAGAAGTTAAACTCCAAAAGCAGCATCTCAAAATCAACTCTGAAAGGCAATTACTTTTTCAATAAGCAAAATTCATGAGGAAAATTTGTCATTACATTAGCAAGTTGTCTCTCCACAGAATAAAGAACCAAAGTTTTACTCGTTCATTGTGTTTGAGATCAGGATCAGTCAGTTAATGCTTGTGTTGAGAACATTTATAATGTCAAAATAAGGTTAATAAATCCTAAAAATTAGATAACTTAATAAGGCAGCATTAGACTACTTAAAAATTCCAGTGCTCAAAAAGTAATTCAATATTATTAGATATGCTAGACTGGGTATCTGCTTTCTCAGTAACATTTCCAAAATACCTATCTTCTCTTCACGTTCAATTTTTCTTTCTTACTACAACTCTTTAGACACAACTGCATAAACCTTAAAGTAAAATTTTCTATTAGTAATATATATAACCACATAGGTAGATAAAAATGGTTATAAAATAGGTTATTTTTAAAGTATATAAGCTAAGTGATGCTAACAGAAGCAATTCTACAAATACATATGCAAAGTGTATTATTCATTTAAATAACACAAAGCACCCTTTTTTGGATATGGTAACTACCAAAGTAAAAAAAAAAAAAAAAAAAAAAAAAAAAAAAAAAAGCTTAAATATTACGTAAATTGTTCACAGAAACTGTTGATCTCCAAACCAGTAAATTATTATCAAGGCTTGAATGTTATATAAAATGGTAGAAAAATTCTTGATCAACACTTACATTTTGACTCTGACTCCTTTCCTCACTAACTTACCAGCCATGAAAAGCACTATGCAAAGTTAGCAATTAGGGACTGAATAAAGTCTTAAGTGGATCAATATATCATATTTGGCATATCTATGACACTTCTATCAATATTCATCAATCTATAAAATAATGGCATTAAGTAATTATGTTCATCCCAAAAACCCAAATATCAAATACTATATGCAGGACTGGGTTATACATAGAGCAGACAGCAATGAAGACATGATCTTTGCTCTTGTCACCTATGAAGACAAATATATTGAGTCACCTATGAATACAATATATTGGAATATGCTCTATAAGACAAGTAGATGCCAGCTCTACTGGTCTTGGAGAAAATGTAAACAATTCTGTTGGATGGGAGCAGCAGAGTAGGTAGCAGTTTCACAGAATGGGTGATATTGGGGCATGTTCTTGAAGGAGTAAGAGGTCATCAAACAGACAACAGTTTGAACACACGTTATAAGCAATACAGAAACTGTGGAGGTGCAAAAAATACAGTATGATCAAAAAATTGTACAGTCATGTGCCACTTCACAATGTTCCTATTAATAATGGACCACATATATGAGGTGATCCCTTAAGATTGGAATGGAGCTGAAAAACATCTATCTTCTATTTAAATTGTAGCTGTCATAACATTATAACACAATGCATTACTAATGTGTTTGTGGTAATGCTGGTGTTAACCTACTGCACTTCCAGTGTATAAAAATAGAGCACATACAATTATATACAGTACATAATGCTCAATAATGTTAATAAACACCATATTATTGGTTTGTGTATTTACAAGACTACCTTTTTTGTTTGTTTTGAGACAGAGCCTTGCTCTGTTGACAGGCCGGGCTGGGGTGCAGTGGCACTATCTCGGCTCACTGTAACCTCTGCCTCCTGGGTTCAAGCGATTCTCCTGCCTCAGCCGCCCGAGTAGCTGGGACTACAGGGGCACGTCACCATGTCCAGCTAATATTTGTATTTTTCACAGAGAAGGGGGTTTCACAATGTTGGCCAGGCTTGTCTTGATCTCCTGACCTCGTGATCCGCCCACCTCAACTTCCCAAAGTTCTGGGATTACAGGCATGGGCCACTGTGGCCAGCCACAAGACTATATTTTTTATAGTTATTTTAGAGTATACTTCTCCTACTTATAAACTAGAGTATTTGAATTTTGCATCTTAAGCTGTGGGAAATTGCTAAACCAGTAATAACTATAATACTAATATCGACTAACGTTTGTCAGTACTGTTAATATCATTTGCCAACTTTTAAAATCACCTATTATATTAGAAACAGTTTATTATCTCAGTGTTCCTAGAAAAGTAAGTAGTGCATTAGGTGCATAAGATGATGCTTTTCATTGAAGGTCAGTGAGCAAAATGTCCAATTTTTTCTCAACAGAGGAGAAATGAGACAGAGGAGTTCCTCTGAGCAGGTGAGGTGTGGTCTATGCTTATGACTTACAAATGGTCCCGAAAAACTTGTTATACAGTATGGTGTAAATGAAAGTACAAAATAATTTATGACAGTGCATAGCAGAAAAAAAAGGAAAATAGGTTTTAGTTATCAATTAAAAATTATCTCCAACCAAACTTCAAATATTAAAACCCACAAATACATTGCATCTCTGTTGAAATAGCACGGACACTTCATGGTTTAGATTTGTAGAAATGTCTCTGAAAACACCATATTCCCTACTTTTATGTTTATTTATATTTAGGAGCAGCCTACACACAATTTGGTTCACTTAAAAGATTTTCTTAATGAGTAGTAATCTACATAGTTCCTTGCTGCATTATTTTTTAGATTGGGCTGGGGGAGTCAACAGCCACTAGAAACTCTCAGACCAAGAAATTCTCCTGAAGCAATCTTTCAGCTGTAAACCATCTCAGCTAGGAACCCATTGTATTCCTATAACTTTCCTTCAATATCCCTAAGACTAAACTAATATGAACCTCATGACTGACAATGAGTTGAGAGTGACCTTTTGCACCAATGCATTAATTGTGAAAGCTTTCTCCAGCAGGAGCTGGGAAATTACTCTTCTGAGTACAGCAGCCAGAGCACTGAAATGGCTCTGGCTGCTGTACTCAGAGGAGTATTTTGAATGGCAATGCTTAAATCTTCAGCCACACATCATCTAAATTTTTATATTTTACAGACATTGTAGATGTGTCCATTATCCTCCAAGGAAATTGGATTTCTGAATAATAAATTTCTTTTCACCCTGGCTGTGATTTCTACACGATACTTATAGAAACAGTTTGACAGCTTTGGAGAGGATATCCTATGCTTCATGTAGACTTTCTGCTTATGGAGTTTAACTCACTTCGATATTTAACTTTACTGACTTTACAATCTTTTATATGAGAACAGAAAAGTCAGCAAGTTTGGAAATAGAAAGTTTATGTTCCACCACATCTAAAGTATGCCATGGTAATTCTTTGGCCAGTTCACAAGGAAGAAAAGGATATATATCCAAATTTATACAACATTCAAGATAATCTTTAATTATATTCCAGAGCTGATAATTTAAAATTTATCTTCAATAATTTTTATTTATTTCCAAACTACTTGCTGCTGAGAGAAAAATAAGAATATGCAAGTTGAAGGCATGGCTTGTAGTGTATCATAGCTCCATTTATTATATTATTATATTCATCTGCATACATTGAACTGAAATTATAAAGTTTATTTATCATTTAGATCAACTTTTAAGAAGATATATTTCCAATTCTTACCTGTGCATCTCAAATTGAGCTCACTATATTCACTCTATGTATAAATAGTATATATACATAGCAAAATATAAATACAAGCAGTGATATATTTATTACCCTTTACATCTTAAACTAGTATACATTTGTTTCCAGCAATATTTTGATTTTACTGAAATTCTGATATTATAATTATCTTTTACCTAAACTTTAACAATCAAAATAACTTATCACTCATCTAACTTTATATTCCCTCTAAAGTCACAGTCTTTGTAGATGAAATCTAATTAGGGTTAAATGTTCTTCTTGTTCTCTTTGATTGAGCCTTCCCTGGGACATCTCATGCATAGAAAAGAGTTCACAAATAAAAATCGGTTAAAGCTCTGATTCAGTTTACATAAGACCTAGAAATACAAGTTCCATAATTTCTAAATGAAGTCATATCCCTGAGCTACTCTTAAACTTAAAAGTGAATAACTCTAAACATCCCTGATTGAATAACTCAAAATAATAAGCTCATCAATCTGATAGGAATGTCAATCTCGGATACATTGCCAAGAAAAATGGAAATGATGCAGTAAAGATTAAATGAGAAAATGATGCCACATACTTAGCATATATGCAAACACAAAATAAATGCTCAAGTAAATGAAACCATTCCTTTCTTTAATGTATTCTTAAAAAATAAAAACAACAACAATACAACAACAACAATAGCACCACCACCAGGATACAGGTGCAGAACATGCAGGTTTGTTACATAGGTATACATGTGCCATGATGGATTGCTGTACCTATGTCCTGTCCTCCAAGTTCCCTCCCCTCACACCCTACTCCCCAACAGGCCCTGGTGTATATTGTTCCCCTCTCTCTGTGCATGCATTCTCATTGTAGAGTAACTCCTACTTATGAGTGAGAACATGCAGTATTTGGTTTTCTGTTCCTGTGTCAGCCATAAAAAGAAATAAAACCATTCTTAGGATGGTATTTCTCCTTATCCTTCTCTTTTTACACTGAGAAGAATTATCACTTTGACAACTGATGCTCTCCTTGTTTCTTTCCTGAAAGTAAGTTACACTGTAACTTATATGAGTAAATGCGCTCTTGATATGAAGCTTGACATTCAAATTCTAAAGGATTCTTAAAAACGTGTGTAACAACACCATGTGTTAGTTAATCCTATCATAATATATCATGTTCATATATTAGATTAATACAATTGATCACATTATAAATTGACAACATTTTCTGAGATCTGGGTTTCTTAATATTTGTAGTAGAAACAAATATTTTTTCTGACCCTTGAGAATTAAAAGTGAAGCAGAAACTTTAGAGTCATGTTAAGGTGCTGACTATCTAACTTGATTTCTGAATGATAAAGTAGACTCTAATGGTGATTGTTTTTTCAGTAACAACTTTCAGTTATATTTGTATTTTCTATCACTTACCTTTCCCTGAAGAAGAAATACTTTCAGATGAATAGAGAAAGACTCTCTAAGTATAGGTTTGAGTTTTACAACTGGCTAGATTGGAGAGTTTTAGATGGAAGAGGCAGGTATCAGTCAAGTACAGAAGTTAATGCTACAATAATTACTTGGGAAAATTCTTACACTTCAGTGACTGCCAATCAGCCTGCACTATTCACTGAATGAAATGTCTATGGTTATCAGAAATTGTACTAGAAAAAAACAAACCAAAAGAAAAAATAGTGTGGTTCTTTTCTTCTCAATGACGTATGTTTAAGAGCATTAATTTAGATCCAACTAGGCCTAGGTTTGGGCACAGCATTTTCCCCTGTGATTATCTTAAACTCTCTTGTTCGAAGTTGTCTCACCTATAAAATTTGGGGCAATTGTAGTAATTCCAGACTGAAAATAAAATGATGTACATACATCATTTAGTATATTATAAATTCTCAATAAGAATTGATTTTTCTGTTAATATAATTACATACTTTGAGGCTACAACTAAAGAATTAAATGAATAGAAATGTAAGCAGAATGGTCACTTTTGAAAGGTCTTATGTTTAGAAGAATGTATAGACATGATCAAATAAATGTTCAGATAAATTTACAGGGATGTTAAATAATAACTGCAAATTGTGCAATTCAACATACAATGTCAAGAGACAATGAGATTAAATACATTTTTTATTCAAGTTTTAAGAAAAATTATTGAAGTTTACAAAATCTATGGAATAAATAGAACAATACAGGCATGCCTTGTTTTGCTGCTCTTTGCTTTATTTCACTCCACAAATATTCCAGTTTTTACAAACTGAAGTTTTGTGGCAACATCTATTGGCACTGTTTTCCCAATAGCATGTGTGCACTTCATGTCTCTGTGTCTATGTTTTGGAAATTATCACAATATTTCAAACTTTATTATCATTATTATTATTGTTATTATTTCTGTTTGTTACAGAGATCAGTGGTCTTTGATGTTACTATTGTAGTTGATTTGGGCCACCACACAGCAGGTCCATAGAAGATGGTAAACTTAATTGATACATGTTGAATGTGTTGTGACTGCTTCACCCACTTCAGCTTCCCTGTTTCCAGAGGCACACAGTATTCAACTTAGGCCAAATAATAATCGTAGAGTGGTCTCCATGTGTTCAAATGAAAGGAGGAGTCCAAGGCCTCTCATTTTTAATCACAAGCTAAATATAAATAAGCTTAGTGAGAAAGGCATGTTGAAAGCCCAGAGGCCAAAAGCTAGGCCTCAATCACCAAACAACCAACTTGTGAATACAAAGGAAAAGTTCTTGAGGGAAACTCAAAAGTGCTACTTCAGTGAGCAAATGAATGATAAGAAAACAAAACCATCAGAAAAATGCAAATTAAAACCACAATGAGACACCATCTCACACCAGTTAGAATGGCGATCATTAAAAAGTCAGGAAACAACAGGTGTTGGACAGGGTGTGGAGAAATAGAAACACTTTTACACTGTTGGTGGGAGTGTAAACTAGTTCAACCATTGTGGAAGACAGTGTGGCGATTCCTCAAGGATCTAGAACTAGAAGTACCATTTGATCCGGTCATCCTATTACTGGGTATATACCCAAAGGATTATAAATCATGCTGCTATAAAGACACATGCACACGTATGTTTATTGTGGCACTATTCACAATAGCAAAGACTTGGAACCAACCCAAATGTCCATCAGTGATAGACTGGATTATAGCCACAAGACTATAGCTGCCATAGGTAGCCATTCTTCTTATGCATATGGGCAAAGTAAATTGAAAACCTTCCATTCTAGATGACATTAAGAACATTTATAAATTATAGGAGGAGATCAAATAACAACTTTATCAGGAGTTTGGAGGAAGTTGATTCCAAAACTCATGAATGACTTCGAGAGGTTGAGACTTCAGTGTAGAAAATACCTACAGATGTGGTAGAAATTGCCAGGGAACTAGAATTAGAAGTGGAGCCTGAAGATATGACTGAATTGCTGCAATCTCATGATAAAATATACACAAATGAAGAATTGTTTTGTAGGGATGGATACAACAAAATGTGGTTTCTTGAGATAAAATCTATTCCTGGTGAAGATGCCATGAACACCATTGAAATGACAACAAAGAATTTAGAATATTACATAAGTTTAGTTGATAAATCAGTGGCAGGTTTTGAGAGGACTGACTCCCATTTTGAAAACATTTCTACTGAGGGTTAAATGCTATCAAACAGCACTGACATCTATGGGGAAACCTTTCATAAAAGAAGAAAAGTAGCACTGGCAGTTGAAAGTTAAAAGCTTCCCATTTCTGATCAAAAAGATCCTTTCAAATAAGAAAATAAACAAAAAAAAACCCACTCTATTTTTGTATTTTAATTTCCACAGTAAATTTCTACTTCAAGTTTTATTTTATAATGCCCATTCCTTAGGTTTCATTTTGTTTTGAATAATACTTCCATAGCTATCCTGAAAACTTTTAACAAGTTTAAGTAAAATGATGTGATTATAAGTTAAGTCATGGCAGGGATGGATGTTTTTACCTATGTATGTGTCTTTTTTCCCAACATCTCCCCTGACCATCGGGCTGTCATCTTACAGGATACAGTGGCAATTTACGTTTCTTTTAGAGATGGGGTCTCACTATGTTGCCCAGACTGGACTCAAACTCCCGGGGATCAAGCACTCCTTGGCCTCCTGTGTAGCTGGGATTACAAATGCACATCACTGAACCCAACTACTGGCGATTTTTGAAGATATTGTTATTATGTCTTTGCAGAAATAAAGTTATTTTATTTATTTGTAGTTACTACATAAGAAATGACTTTGATAAAAATCAGTAACAAATTTCAAATAGAATGGAAAGAGTAAATTATTTAAAATATCAGAAATTAGTTATTTTAGTTTATATATACTTGATAGTTTAAAAAATGTTTTTTTCCCCTCAAAATAGTATACTATATTTCTGTTGTGAAACTTTGTTAGTTCACATATCATGATCTTTTAAACTTATTTTATTTACAGGTATATCTGCATATAAATTTAAATCTTCATGTTGAAAATACACGATTACCCAAGAACACAGTTTAATTTATTTAAAATAATTTTATTATATTAGACATATATTTTGTTTCTATTTTTTCATAATATATATAGTTATGCTTATTAAAAAGTGTGTGTGTATATATATCTTTACATGCTTGCAATAGCTAACCTCTGCAGAAATGTTTATGCTTATTTTTGCTCATTCCATTAATGCTGAGAGAGCAAGAGAAAGAAGGAAGGGAAGGGAAGGGAAGAGAGAAAGAGGCAAGGAAGGCAGGAAAGGAAGGAAGGAAGGAAGGCAGGAAGCGATGGAGAGAGAGTGAAAAAAAGAAAAAGAAAATAAAAATAGCCAGGAAGAATGTTCTTACATAAAAACTTTCCCACCTATTGGTCATTTCTCATTCTAACAGGCACTTACAATACTATTTAGGCCACCTGCTAAGTTCTCTATACAGTGGCTTCTGTACATTCCCTTCTTATCATTGGTAGAGAGACTCCCGAATGAGTACTCATCCTGAGAGAGAGCGTTAATATAGGATGGGTAGTATTTATAAGTAACAAAGCAGCCAAGAGGAAAAACAAGTCCATGTTTATCCGAAACGACTATCTTCTCATTCAATGCAGTTACAGCCACCTAGAGAAAGGGAAAATCATTCAAACAGAATTTAAGAAAGAAAGTTTATTTTCACATGACTGGAAATCACAGGCAAACTGGTTTGTTGGCATGGGATAAATGAAGGTTAAACAAGTTTGGGTATTAGGAGAGACAAGCTAATTTGAAGTATTAGAATTTTTAAAAAAGTACATAGATTTCTTGAAACAATCACTCACTCACAGATACAGTGGCATGGGTTTGCTCAAAGAATAGAGAAGACTGGCATATTTCGACAGAACGTTGCCTTGGGTTTATTATTTGCATCAAATCTGGTCAATAATTAAGTACTATATAGATTCTGTGTTTAGAAGGATTTCGAGGGTGTCTGTCTGCTGCTGAGCAGAAACAAAAGCTGCAAACTATTTGCTATATCAGCCAGGGGAAACAGAAAGAAATGAGATATTTGTCATGCAGGTGGAAGTGCAAAGATCTGCAGCTGTGCTGCCTTACAGAACCTGGTTTTCCACCCTCTAAGTCATTTCAAAACTATATAAATTTGATCAATTACTTAATCTTTTTAATTCTCTATTTTCAATGTTACCACTTGTAAAATGAAGATAATAACAGCTACCCTGATTACTTACAGTGAATTTAGAGGTCACAGGCAAATGTTCTAACATTATGCCTGGCACATGATAGCCAACATTTACCTAGTGCCTTCTATTATCATGATTTCTTCCCTGACCATTGAGCCACCTTTTATCTTTAGAAGGAACCATTTTTAAACTATTGCCAGTGTTATCTGTGTAAAAATTTCTTAGTAAAGCAGTCTTTGATAATGATTATGACTTTTCTGTGTCCTCAAGAAAGGCTCCTTGACTTAATAAATTCCTCTTTGTCTTTGACATTTAAAAGGGAAAGTCAATATTAATCAAATGAGTGTGTTCATAAAAGTAACGTCCTCCTCTTCAGAAGAGAAAAAAGAGCATAAGTTTACCCAAAATCTGTTTCTGTGCTTAGAAAAAGATCTAGTGTCTGAAATCATAATGGCATTCTAACAAAGGATTAAACAAATAAGCTTCAGAAAACATAATACACCTTAATGATATTTCAAAGTATTTATCAGTGTTGTTGTCAACTTTGAAAGGTCAGAATTTTGTAACATGATTTGACAATGCTGAAATACAGGTTTTATGTAAAAGAAAAACTAGTCACTTACATGTTCTTCAAATTATTAGTTCATATGCTACAGAAGAAAATGTTTGCAATATTTCTGAACAAAAGTCATCAAAATGTGATCTAGATATTATGTAAACTTAATTATCAAAACCTTATCTTAAGTGACTCTATCAAGACCCAAAACCAGAAGTAACAGAATCTCTGAAGGAAAGGATTTCTGCATATTTTCCATATGATAGAAAATTATTTTTTATTGTTCTACGATGATAATGATGGCAATGCAGTCCCATCTCACTTTTGAAACCAGACTTCAGTGTTTTTCTGAATACTTTTAAGTGTGGCCAACAGAAAAGTGGCTGAAATAGTAGGATCGAAGACTGTTAGCCTTAAGGACAAAAATAGTAATATAATTTTCATAATACTGTAATTTTACCTAATATTCTTTACACTGAATGTCAGGATAAATATATGCATACATATTATTTCTGTTAATGCATTTTAATAATATATTTAGAATGTTACATTATTTAGCATCCCAGTAGCAATAAATAGTTTTTTTATTTCTTTGTCTTTTTAACACTTTGTAAAGAAAATACATTTTACAGGTAAGTTAGGCATTGCATAGGGGAAAACAAATGGACAAAATGAACATATTAAAATCAGCTATGCCATAACGATTATATTTTATGTATTTTAAATATAGTATTCTTAAATCTATTTTACAAATGATGCTCACTAAATGCCTCGCCCTCTCCATTGCAGCAAGTTCCCAGCATGAAGGGCCTAAACTAACAAAGCTAGGGGCCTGGCATTAGCCCTTAAGTGTTATTTGCAAGCAGGCCGGGAGTACTAAACTAATCCTTGGCCCCCTAAGATCTTCCAGAGACAAAGTCAATCGACTGAACCCACTATACTCCTCTATCAAACTCCCAAGGGAATCAAAGAAGATAAAAGCAAATACCTTATTCAAAGGGCAGCAACTTCCAAGATTGAAGGAACATCTGCCCGCACAGATTAGAATGAACCGGCATGAAAACTCTGAACAAAGATACAACACATCAGAATCTCTAGGACACAGCTAAAGTAGTGTTAACAAAAAACAAACAAACCCTAAAACCAGCAACAGACAAAAAAGAAACCAGAGTCAGATCTGAACTGAACGAAATAAATTAAGACCTGAAAACTGTACAAAAGGTCCACAAATTTAGTGGCTGTTTCTTTGAAAAAGCAAGTAAGATTGATAAGTAGACTACTGAAAAAAAAAAATACCTGAATACCCACAATCAGAAATGACAAAGGAGACATTACCTCCAATTCCACAGAAATACAAAAAAAAAAAAAAAAAACCCTCAAATAATATTACAAACACTTCTATGCATACAAACTAGAAAACCTAGAAAAACTGATAAATTCCTGGAAATAGAACCTTGCAAGATTGAACTAGAAAGAAATTGCAATCCTGGACAGAGAAATAATGAGTTCCAAAATTAAATAAGTAATTAAAAGCCTACCAACCAGCAAAAGGCTTGGACAAGACATATTCACAGCTGAATTCTACCAGATGTATAAAGAAGAGCTGCATCATTTCTACTGAAACTATTCCAAAAACATTGAGAAGGAGCAATTCCTCCTCACTGATTCTATGAGTCATGCATCATTGTGATATCAAAACCTGGCGGAACACAACAACAATAACAACAAAAGAAAACTTCATGCCAATATTCTTGATGGACATAAATTCAAAAATCCTCAAAAAACAAAACAAAAACAAAAACAAAAAACTAGCAAACCAAATCCAGCATCACATCAAAAAGCTCATTCACCATGATCGAGTAGGCTTTATCCCTGTGATGCAAGGTTGGTTCAACATATGCAAAGTTAGTAATATAATTCACAACAAATCCACATGAACATCTCACTAAATGCAGAAAAGGCTACTAATAAAATTCAGCAGGCCTTGAGGTGAAAAACCTCCACCAAATAAGGCATTGAATAAACACACCACAAAAAGTAAGAGCCATCTATGACAAACACACTGGAAATATCACACTGAATGAGCAAAAGCAGGAAGTGTCCCCCGCTGAGAACCAGAAGAAGAAAAGAATGCCTACTCTTACCATTCCTATTTGACACAGTACTTTAAGTCCTAGCCAGAGCAATAAGACAAGGGAAAAAAATATATATATACACATATATATATACACACACACACATACATATATGTACACAAATAGGGAGACGGGAAGTCAAATTGTCTCTATGTGCAGATGGTATGATTCTATACGTAGAAAACCCCACGGTCTCTGCCCAAAAGCACCTAGATCTGATAAACAAATTCAGAGAAGTTTTAGGATACAAAATTAATGTACAAAAATCAGTAGGATTTCTATACACTAACAACATCCAAGATGAGAGCCACATCAAGGATATAATTGCTTTCACCATAGTCACAAAAACATAAAATACCCAAAAATATAGCTAACCAGGGAGGCAAAAGTTATCTATAATGAGAATTACAAAATACTGAGGAAATAAATCAGAAATGACACAAATGGAAAAACATTCCATACTCATATATAGCAAGAATCAATACTGTAAAAAGTGCAATACTTCCCAAAGCAATTTAAAAGAACAAAGCTAGAGACATCACATTACCTGATTTCAAACTACAATGTAAGGCTGCAATAACCAAAACAGCATGGTACGGGTAAAAGAGCAGACACATAGACCAATGGAACAGAACAGAGAACCCAGAAATAAAGCCACATGCCCCTACAACCATCTTATCTTAGACAAAATTGACAAACAAGCAATGGTGAAACAATTCAGTGTTCAACAAATGGAGGTGGAGTAACTGGCTAGACATGTTCAGAAGATTGAAACTGGACCCATTCTATTCACCATATACAAAAATCCACTCAAGATGAATTAAATACTTCAATGTAAAACTCAAAACTTTAGAAACCCTAGAAGATAGCCCAAGAAATACCATTCTGGACATAGGCAAAATTTTACAATGAAGATGCCAAAAGCAATTGCAACAAAAACAAAAATTGACAATTGGGACATAATTTAACTAAAGAATTTCTGCATAGTGCATGAAACTATCAAGTGTAAACAGACAACCTACAGAATGGGAGAGAATATTTGCAAATTATGCCTCTGACAAAGGTCTTAATATCCGGAATCTCTAAGGAACTTAAATTAAGAAGCAAAACAAACAAACAAACAAACAAAAACCACACAAATAAACAACCCAGTAAAAACTGGGCAAAAGACATCCAGAGACACTTTTAGAAAGAAGACATACCTACAGCTAACAAGCATGAGAAAAATGCTCATTATCACTAATTATTAGAGAAATGTGAATCAAAATCACAATGATATACCATCTTACACCAGTCAGAATGGTTATTATAAAAACTCAAAATAACACATACCTGCATGGTAGCAGAGAAAATGAACACTTATACCTTGCTGGTGGGAACGTAAATTGGTTAAGCCATTGTGGAACGCAGTTTGGAGATTTCTCAAAAAACTTAAAACAGAACTACCATTTGGCTCAACAATCCCATTAATTGAGCCCATTCCCAAAGGAATATAAATCATTCTACCATAAAGGCACATGCAAGAGTAGGTTCACTGCAGCACTATTCACAATATCAAACACATGGAATCAATCAAAATGCCCATCAGTAGTGGACTGGATAAAGAAAATGCAGTACTTATGTAGTATGTCATATTACATAGCCATAAAAAAAGGAACAAGATTATGTCCTTTGCAACAATATTGATGAATGTCATTGTTCTAAATGAACTAATGAAGGAACAGAAAACCAATCACTGCATGTTCTCGCTTTTAAGTAGGAGCTAAACTTTCAGTACTCATGGACACAAATAAGGGATTAAGAGACACTGACGCCTACTTGAGAGTTCAGGGTAAGAATTGAAAAACTACTTATCAGCTACTATAATTGTTACCTTGGGTATGAAATAATCTGTACATTGCACCCCCATGACACCTAATTTACTTATATCACAAACCTGCATGTGTACCTATGAACTTAAAATATTTTTTAAAAAAAATACATGCTAAGATTAATCCATAACATTTATTTCCAGAACTATAATTTGAATGTGGTAGAGATATAATTAATATAATTGAAAGAATAGTTAGAATGCCCAAGTTCAAATTATGGCTCCATCACTTATTAGGTATGTGATTTTGTGCAGTTTATTTCATCTCCCCAAACCTCAATTTCATCACAGATAAAATATTTTAAGCATAATATTTCACAGGTTGTACTTCTTGGTCTGTAATCAGTTTTTACAACCTTTTGAATTTGTTTATGACATAAGTGACCCTAGCACCACCATTATCCATACCATGAGTTGTTCTACAAAAAGTACATAGAGACCAGTTACTTCTAGAACAGTGATTTGACTGTAATAGATTACCATGAACATTTTAAGCTTTATGTGATTTGAAGAATATTTACTTTCTTAAATATTACTTAATATTTAGTGACTCTTGGTCAGGTGGCATGGATTCACATTTTGATTCTATCATTCACTACTGCATAAGTCTCATAGTTTTACTGAAATTACAGGTGATTATAGAGAAGTATCTGATGACGGATTTTTTCAAGAATTTCTGAACAGTATTGATAGATGTGGTATCAATGGTACATTGGAACTGCCATTTCTCTTTCCCAGAGAGTGGAGATTAGGTATCTTAAAAAGAGAAGAGCATAATTGAGAGGTAAACAGAATAATTACTCTTAACAGTAAGCCAGAAATTTTGAATGCTCGGATGTATAAAGCTGAGTCTCATCCAACTAAATATGACTGGTTGTCTGCCTCAGCAGAGTATTTTAATCACATTCATCACCTCCAGAGTAATACTGATTACAAGGAACTCCATTAAAATAAAATGCATTTGATATTCCAAATAGTTTTCATGATAGTATGGGTGAAATATGTATATTTAAATTATCTTTAATATAGAAAACAAACTGATCTTTCCAACTTCCAAATCAATGCACAACTTACCATCCCCATTTCTAGTTATAACTCAACGCTACAAAAGTACTGTTGGAAATTAAATATAAAGTAAAAATGAGTGTATTGGATTTCATGTTATTTTGTCAACTTTAGGGCTAATAGGCCTATAAGAATTTAAATTGCATTGAAAACTTGAAGAAATATGACATGCAAAATGATCCTAGTAGTTAAATTCCTTAGATGGTATGGGATAGTAATATAAATATTTTTAGAATTATTTCCATGTTTCCTACTTTAAGTTTTACACCTACCATACTTGGGGAATAGGATATGGAGGTACTTGAAGACTTACCCACAGGAAATTGGGGCAGGGAAGACATATTTTATTTTATTTTTTTGAGATGGTGTCTCGCTCTGTTGCCCAGGCTGGAGTGCAGTGGCGCGATCTCCGCTCATTGCAACGTCTGCCTCCCATGTTCAAACGATTCTCTGTCTCAACCTCCCGAGTAGCTGGGACTACAAGTGCATGCTACCACGCCCCGGCTATTTTTTTGTATTTTTACTAGAGACGGTGTTTCAACATGTTGGCCAGTCTGGTCTTGGACTCCTGACCTCAAGTGATCTGCCCACCTCAGCCTCCCAAAGAGCTGGGATTACAGGCATGAGCCACAGAGGTTGACCCAAAAGACACATTTTGAATCTTAGACAATAAGATGCATGAAATCCTGTTGAGAACATTGAAGCCATCTTCATGATGTTATATACAGACCTACTTCTCTAATACAATTCTAATAGGGTTTAGACATGTTTGTAGTAAGAGACGTGGAACACTGTAGCTGTACTTGGTATACTCCTAGATGCTGACCTCTATAGGTAATGAATGAAACTGGACCACGGGCTACTTACCTAAGCTACAGAAGCTGGAGTAAATTGAGGTAGTAGGCACGCCTGATCAGTCCCAAAGCAGGGTCAGAGAAATTAAGTAAGACTCAATGGACAAAATTTGTTGCAAACTCCAGGGACAGTAAAGTTTCTTAGGAAAAATGAGTAGTGCATCATGAAGCAATAACTTAGTACTATAGATACCACTGTTCTCGCCCAGGTCCATATAAAATTGAGAGGAAAGGAGTCCAAAGAAGTCATATTTTGATATATTTTCTATTGGAAGTAACTTGCTGGTACAGAAACTTGAAGTTTGAAACAACTACTTCCCTCCAGTTTTCCATTTGCAACAACTACCAAGATTTTATTCTCAGAAGTTACAAAAATATCACAGGGAGACTAAATAAATACATACATAATAAAATAATTAAAATAGTAAAAATAATCAAACTAGCATGTGGATTTAAGATTACTGAAAATATACAGCCTATCTGACTTTTTGAAGCCTGCATTTATTTCAAAATAACACAATATCTTTCATCAGTACCAAAACTGTTTTGGGACAGTATTCTGTGATTCTCACTTCATGAAAAACTGGCTATTTAATCTCAACAAATATACATTACATGTTTGCCAGACACAATGCTTAGGGTTGAGTATACAAAGATTTAAAAAAAAAAAAAAAAAAAAGAAACCATGCTGGCTGTTTCATCATATAACTAGAAACCTAAAGGAATAAAGAAACCCATAAAGAGATCATTTTAAGAAGGGGAAGAAAGGACAGGATATAAACTCAGCAAAACCGCTTAGCCCCGTCCAATAGATCGGTCATCACTTTTGGGATGGCGTAATTTCTTTTTTTTTTTTTTTTGAGACGGAGTCTCGCTCTGTCGCCCAGGCTGGAGTGCAGTGGCGCGATCTCGGCTCACTGCAAGCTCTGCCTCCCGGGTTCACGCCATTCTCCTGCCTCAGCCTCCCGAGTAGCTGGGACTACAGGCGCCCACAACCGCGCCCGGCTAATTTTTTTTGTATTTTTAGTAGAGACGGGGTTTCACCGTGGTCTCGATCTCCTGACCTTGTGATCCGCCCGCCTCGGCCTCCCAAAGCGCTGGGATTACAGGCGTGAGCCACCGCGCCCGGCCGGGATGGCGTAATTTCTAACATAATCTTTAAATGCAGGTAATGAGTTAAGTAAGTAAATAAGTCTTAATAAGTAAATAAGTAAGTAAATAAGAGCTTCTCATGTTTTAGCAACAGGAAAAGCATGAGCAAATATAGGCAATTATAAAAAACATGCATATGTTGTAGGAACTACATTCTATATTGTTGTAACATAAATGTCAAGTTATGCATGTTAGTGGAAAAGGCTGTGGAAGCAGGCCAAGACCATGACACAGAGGACATGTTGTATGCCATATGGATAATCACCATGGAGCCAGAGACCTGCTAAATAGAAGTGGAATAAGGCCAGTTTTTTATTGTGGATAAATCACTATGGCAACAATGTGGATGGTGGATTTCAAGAGTGCAAGATAAAAAGCAAAAGGTCATGGCTCATATTTGGTATTATATTTGCATCAAGTAAAACAGACTAACCCAAGTTGGACTATGACAAATATGCTGAATCTTACAAGTTGAATTTTTTTATTCAGATGATAAAACATACACCATATTAAATGGCAAAAATACCATCTATGCGGATATATAGAAAATGAAGAAAAATTTTAGATTTGACATTATATTATACAGATATGACATTAGATCTGACATTCGATCACAGCAGCTATGTGAATTTTGCAGTTACATAGTTTTACTCTTTCTCTTTGTTTTCTTTCTTTATAGTCAGAATTTTACCTGAGTATCTAGATGATTTCTCAGCTTTTATTTTACTAATTCTATAGTGTTGGCCTCCTCTTAGGCCTAAACTGAACTATTTCAAATATCTGACTCCAAATTGCACACCCTTAAGGCTGTCAGAATCACCCCAGTGCAAGCCAGAATAACGTGTGTGTGTGTGTGTGTGTGTGCGCGCGCACGCATGTGTGGTCATCTTTAGTCCTGGCATGTTCAAATAGATTTTCATAACTATTCCCTCAGATAACGAGCAATAATAGTTCTAATGATCACTGAAAAAAAGGAAACAAAATATCAGAATCAAACATTTGTTTTTATTATTTTCTCAGAGGAGTTTCACGATTTTTATCTCCTGAGTTAGACGTCATGTTTTAAAGTGAGTGCCTTAGTTTTAGCGAAGAATAATCCAAGATTGACTATCAAAACCTGACTGTGGATATTTGCTTTAAATTCTTACCACCATTGATTATCTTCTTTAATTCTAAAGAAAAAGAAGAGAAAACCAAACAATTCATTACTATATGGAAGTTACTCCTCCCTCTAATAAGAAATCAGTTGCTCAAACCCTGAAACAAGATCTTTGCAAATGCATTCTTTTTAGTATTTGAAACTTAATCCCATCGTATAGAAACATATTTTTTTATAAGTAAATAAAGAATACTATGCATATGTTGTAGGAACTATATTCTATATTATTGTAACATAAAAGTCAAGTTATGCATGTTAGTGGAAAAGGCAGTGGACGCAGCCTTTTCCAAGATTCTCCACTCATTCTTGGATTGATTGAAGAGAGAAGGAAATATACCTACTCCATACATTATTATACATTAATGAATAAATATACATTTCCTTCAAAAGTTACACTGCATAATCTATTTAAGCCTCAGTTTTATTTTCTGTAAATGAATATGAGGATAATAATATCAATAACAATTGTAATAATATCTACTTCCATTGTTGTTGTGAGGATTAAATGACGAGTCCTTAGTATACACCTGGCACAAGGAAACAAGGAAACATACAAGTCTTAGCAAGTACAAATAATTCATATGTACATATATATATATATATGGGCTTGAAAACAATTCCAATACATATATATGTGTAGTTATGGGAGTAATGTGTGTGTGTGTGTGTATTTATGCAGGACATATCTAAAAATATATATATTCATAAATATATATGCAAGACACATCTTAATACGCATATAAAATAAGGCTTACAATGAATGAGTCAATAGACACAGGATGAAAGATTGATGAACTTATGGTTTTACTTTAACCAGATTTTTAGAAATTTTCCACTCATGCAACTGACTAGGATAATATGTATGAATATGTATATGTGTGTAAGTGAAGTGTTTTTTGACACCTTTATGTATACATATTACATACTTATATGTAATATATGTAATAAATATGTAATAGTATGTAATACATAATGGATATGTAATAAATATGTACATGTTACGTATTTGGATGTGTCCTGCATATATATTTATATATAAATATAAATCTGCACCTATTTACACATTTAAATGTGTCCTGCATAAATGTAGCAATTCACAATGATACTGACATGATCCTACCAAGCAAATATCTGAGTAATCCTTCTTCCTCTAATTGTATTAATTCAGATCAATGCAATCAGTCCCACTCAAGTGGAGGATCATGCAATGATTCTTTATAAAATTGGTAAATGAAACATCAGTTTTCCTAGTGACAAAAGCTTACATCTAAGGGTTTTACAAACACTGACAAATCAATAAATAATGTTGTATGGTGGGAAAGTATTGTGAAGGATATTGTTAGTTTCAAAATTAATCATGTTTAGTTTAATATTGTTTAATCATACTGATGAGATTTTTACTGTAGGTTAAGTTTCTGAGTGAAGCATTTCTCTCTCAAGGCTATATTGCCCCCCACTCAGTTTTGGAATAGCAGTATATTTTGTTATTATTAGCCTGTTTATTTTCTACTGGCTGCTGCAGAAAATAACCACCTCTGTAATGACCACAGTCTAGATTTCAGCCTGTGTCAAAAGGATTTTGAATTATACTTCATTTTTAGCTGTTGCTCCCACCCTTTGCACAAAACTGGAAGAGACAGAACAGAAATGTTTTCCTAATTGCTGTTGCAAGAAATACTTCATCTGGAATAAAATGAGGCATTCATTTATTTTAGTAGGAAAAAATGAACAATACAAATACATAGAATGAAAAGTTGTAGTCTTCTAAGACCTCTTTTCTTTTTTCACTTGAGGACTCAACTTTTGGGGAGGTTTCTGGATCTACCACCTAATTATTTTTACTCAAATTTTATTCCTGGAAGGAAAATGGCCATATGCAGTAATTTATGGTTTAAACCAGAATACTTTTGAGAGTGAGAGGGGTATTGTTAACAACAATGCAGCAGGCATAAAAGCATAAACTGGATTGCTTTGAGAAAACCAGTATATATGGTCACCTGTATATAACGGACTACCATTTCAGTACTTGACAGCATGCCAGTACTGTAGTTAGCAATGCTTTAGGTTTATTTAATGATCACTTCCCTTGCCATGTGGTTATTAGGTCTGCTAAAAGGGTAAAAGACTGCTTGCTGTCACAACTCAGGCTATTCACACACTGAATGGACCTGAACAAATACTCGGAAGAGTTTCATTGAATAGCTGTGTGTACCGTTGAGATAATCTATTATTTAACATGTCAAACAAAAATGATATCTTTCCTCTGATACTTCAAGTCAGTGCAACATATTACCGAAACAGCACTAAGGAAGTGTTGATAACATATCTTTTGAATGCTGACAATGTGACTAGGTCTAGTGACATCTTTCATACATTTAATCTGACAAACATGAACATTTAACACTTGAACATAAGAGGACCTCTTGATTTATAGGGAGTAACTTGTCACTATGAGTTTTTTCATGGCATAGAATGGCACGAAATTCCTAGAGCAAAACAATAAGGACAACATACAAAAATCAAATCTGCCCATGTATTTCTATAACTAAGAAATCATAGAATTCTGAGTAGGTATGGACCTTAAAGTCCATTATATTTTCCAATATTTTACTAAAAATAATCACCTTTATAATATCCATAATTTGTCAGTATATTTTTCTGATTACAAGTATCCAAAAGTGTTGATAAATTCCTCAAAAGAAAGCCCAGTTGAAAATATATAGGAGTGTATTCATTCAACCTTAATTTGAAAAACTAATAAAAGTTACTCTTTTTTTAAACCTCACTTGTAATGTCTTGAACAATGCTGTAGAGTTTACTCAGATTTTAAAATTATAATCCTTAAGTAATGGAAATAAGCAAATCTGTATTAAACCATTTTATAATGTATAATATCTTTTATTTCTATAATTATTGTGGATTAACTTCCAGATATGTCATAACTAATTGTACTGAGATTTGTATAATGTTTAATTGCTTCTGAATTTTCTGTCTTTGATTATACAAATAAATATTAAACATCCTTAAATTCTGAAATACAGGTATTTCTCCTATGTGCATAGTAGTGTAACTGGGTCCCTGAGGCACTCCTAAATCTGAATGTAAAGAGTATAGAAATTACTTTTTCTCCTTATAAGGTACAATTAAATTATCAATATTTTTCCTTTACTTAATCTTCAAAGTGTCAAAAAGGGAGAGACAAAGAAAATCTATTGTCAGTAGAAAAATGAATATTTTAAAAAGCAAAAAAAATCACTGTATAGTTAGGCTAAGAGAAATAATCTGTTCTCCAAGTTCAAACAAAGCATTTTGAAATTAATTGTTTTAAGCATTAATTTATATTGCTAAATTTTAAAAGAGATTTTAAAAAATTATAACAGTTGAGACACAACAAGCAATAGAAGAGACATATAAATAAATACTACACTGATGGAAGAGACAATGATAGAGAGAATATGTATTTGAAGCAAGGTTGTGATAAGGAGAGTTTTGAAAAAGTTTGAGTACTATAGAAAATGTCTCATGTTTATAGTAGAGGTTAGAAAGAACTCAGATGTCAAGGCAAATAATGGAATTATAGGTTGTTGGGTGCAGCCTATTCTCTAGCTGGAAAACGTGTAGTTGGGGCTTTGGATGTACAAAACTGAGGGGGCAGTAATTTAGTTCATATAGCCATGGAAAATAACATTCTAAACTAGAATTGGAGGCTACATTTAACACCCACTAAGATGATGAGAAGTGCTAACCAACTGAGTTGAAGGTTGGTACCAGTTTAAACTGAAACACTAGAAAGAATTAATCATCTTAGGGGTTATATTATATCAAGATTTATGTCCTAAATTTTAATTATCATAATAATGTTAAATAGATGGATAGTTTGGACAAACTTAGAACTTCACTATGTAATAAAACAGATTTTAGTATTCCATGTTTTAAATAGACCTATAAGAGATGTATGATAGAAAAAGTTGGCAAAGATGAAAATTACAAAGATAGCTTTCAGTTTCTACCTCAAATTTTTAAAAGATTATCTCTTTATGCCACATAATGGGCATCATAAATCACTAGGTTCAAAAGCAGGTAATTGTGAATATTCCCTCAATGCCTTGGCATAAATCTAGAACAGTTATTTCTTTAGATTTTATTTTATAGAATTCATTCAGTTTGGCATGTGTTCATAGATGTGGCTGTTTGTAACTGAACAAAGTTAAAACACACACACACACACACACACACACACACACACACAAAAGGCCTGATTTCAAGTTTTTTACATTTAATAGTCCACATTAAAGAAAATATTATTTAACAAAATTAAATTTCAAAACTACTTACAACAGTCATTCTACAACTTAATACTGTAAACAGAAGCACAAGAAGAACATATTTAGGTAAATAAAATCTGTACAGGTTGGAGAACAATATTCTACTTTTCATACTAGCACAGTAGTGTTTTTTAAATTGCAGCTTTATGCTAATTATTTCCATTTGTGTCATTCTGGCTTTTTGAAAATTTTTAGAAGTGCCAGTTTAAATACATTCTGAATTGATTAAGTAGTCAGTATTCTACAGAACATGGAAGATTTCAGAATTCTGTATATATTTTTGCTCATCTGTATAATCAATGTATCTGCAAATAATCAATATGTCTAAAATCTTCATTATGAAACACTTAAATATTTCCTGCCAAAGCTCTGAATATTTTAATATATCTAGCCATATGCTTATAAGGTTGTGTTATATTCTACAGGTATCTTATTTATTTAAAATTTGAAAATTATTTTTTCTAAATTTACTGAATTTCTTTCCGCAGACCTGAAAAGGCAAAACATATTTTATCAAAAAGGTAACATCCTTTCACCACAAACTCCATTTTGACTTTTCCCTTGATAAACATTGCAGTGCCATTTTATTTTGCTTTCACAGAAAAACAAAATGGCTCACTTAATTCTGTGTCTTATGTTTATCAATGAACCAATATATTGTGATGAATGGAATCAAGGCTTTGAAGTTGAAAGTGTCTCTGACTGAAGCTACTTCACCTCTGTGAGACTCAGTTTTCACATCAGAAATACTGGCCACATAGCAGCCCTTTTATTCTTTGGTTATATTTTCTTTCACAACTTCACAGTTACACGGGACTTAGAAAGAACAATGTCAGACAGACTCAAGTGGGACACTGAACTGTAATCAGAGAAGGAGATCTCTTTGAGAAAGGTGTCAGATATCCTGTGAAGTGAACTGTCTATTGCAAACATCACTGGTGTCTCTAAATAGCTCCACCAGTCACAACTAAAAGGCAGCCTCTTTCAGCAGTGTAGAGATGAGAAGAGGGACTGATAGGTAATACGAAATAATAGAACTTACATCATATATTCAGATGGTATTTGTGTCCAGTCGCAATGTATAGGTTCATACATGAAAACTTCAAGCACATATGCACAGTTTAAGCTTCACACTTTATCCTCATTAGAATTCAACAAACTGTTTTGTACAAAGGCCTTAAACACTCAATTAATACCAGTAGTATCTAATTCCAGCATAGGAATCATCTTCAAAAACATCCATTTGATTCAATTTTTCTAAAGTACATAATAAAAGTCATCTTATAGGCTTCTTATATATCTTAAGATACATTTTAGAGTCATAGTGAGTTGGCTCTATTAACTGGTCTTGAGGTTTTGGAAGTTAAATTCTTCAAGCCCATGTCTAAGAGATTTAACATTCAAGGCCATCCATTTGACATATTTTCAAACTTCACAGGTCTCCTCTTTTTATTCCCAAACTATTACCTTTTGAGGTCAAACACAAAACTTTTTAAGTCTTCATGTATTCTTTTCACTTAATGTTACAATTTTTGTAACTTCTATCTTTGTGGTATAAACAAATATATTCAAGTGTGACAAATTTTAACATCATGTTGTGTGGTAAATTTATTTACATTCAATTTTGGTGTAGAAAATGTATTTTCAAAAAGTTTAAAACCAACTGTTTTCATGATTAAGCTAATAGAAATTATTAAGCACATATTTGTTTGTCAAGAGAAATATTGGGATTGCTAATACTTATTTTTTTCTCCAAGAGTAAACTATAGTGAGTTCCACAAATGCAGTAAATATATCTGTTTTAGTTCACCACTATACTTCAAGTGCAATGCTTGATTCAGACTTAAAATAATTTTCCTTATGCAAGGTAACTGACTATATTGAAATTATTTGAATAAATTACCAACATGGAAAATACATTTCCTTAAGGGAGGATGGAGGCAGAGACAGATTGATTCGGCTCACCCTCCCCCAAGTGTAGATTGGTGTTGTGTAATCGCCCGTGCACTTGCTGCAGAAACAGTCAAAATGGTGAGTTAGAGACTGTTAGCATGCCTCAGCCACTCGGAAATAGCAAAACAGTGCATAAAGATCAACACTGTGAGCTTTAATTCAAGAAGGAAAATGGGAATTCACCAGAATAACAAAGGATACTCCAGATCCAAGGGAGAAGATAGTGGGAAAGCCACCCCCTGATGGCGTTTGGCTGGTAAAACAATATTGGTGCAGTGGAACGTTCTGTTTCATGGCCAGACATATCTCCAGACTTTTTATGCATCACATCTCCTGGGATAGGAGCTTGAATTGCCATTCTCTTCCACACAGACAAGTTGGTACAGCAGCAATCCCTCCACTTCACACTCAGACATACCTCCAGGCATTTGGCACACACACTTCTACAGATTAGTAGTTTGAGCCATTCACCCCTTCCCATGCAAAGACCTTATTGCAGCAGCAGTTTCTCTGCTTTTCGCCAGGGTATATTTGCAGGCAGTTGACACACACATTCTCCTGGCTTGGGAATCTGAGCTGCTCCTCCCTTCAGGTGCAGAGATTGTGATACATTGGTGCTCTCTCTTCTTCATGCCCAGACATATCTCTGGAATTTGGAGCACTTACTCTTCTAGGTTATGATTTGGGCCACCTCACTCTTCCCATGCAGAGAACCTGAGGCAGCAAAAGTTTCTAGAATTCATGCCTAGGCACAACTCCTGGTTCTTGCAGGCTGCCCACTGAGACCCCTTTCAAAGCTGATGCCTGTGCATGCCATTGGGAAACCTGTGCGTGGGCCTGCTCAGTCTGGTCCCACACATCTTGGATCTTCCCTAAGGAGGGAGGTGGTACCACTGTGCATTCCACAGACCAACCCATGGTCTGAGGCAACAGAGAACTTCTCCCATTAAAAAAGTATTAGGTATATACCAATCTATATTGACCACAGGTGGCTCATAGCCATAAGTGACACCTACTGGCCTAGAGTTTGAACTGCAAAACACAATAGAAAATGAGCTGACACAAGTCAACAGACAAGTCAACAGCAGTGGGGAATGAGATAAGTTTCCTGAGATCTCCATGATTCCAGTCCAATAAGAAGTATTGAGCCTGCTCACATGCACAGTATACTGCTACTAAAAATAACATTCAGGAAAGTCATCATACAAAGGCTATATATAACCAAGACTCTTTAGCCCTGAAAGCACTCAGAACTAAAGCCAGAAGGACCCTACAAATCATACATTATAGACACCTCCTGAAGGAGAAAAATTCCATCCAAATTAAAGCAAATTTTAAAAATAAGGAGAGATAGCTTATCCAGATGATAAGGAACCAGAAAAACAACTCTGAGAGTATGAAAAACAGAGTGACACAACACACTGAAAGATCACACTGAATTTTTTTTTTTTTTTTTTTTTTTTTTTTTGAGGTGAAGTCTCACTCTGTTGCCCAAGAATGCAGTGGTGCAATCTCAGCTCACTGCAACCTCCACCTCCCATGTTCAAGCGATTCGATTCTCCTGCCTCAGCCTCCCAAGTAGCTGGGACTACAGGCATGTACCACCATGCCCAGTTAATTTTTGTATTTTTAGTAGAGACAGGGTTTCATTATGTTGACCAGGCTGGTCTTGAACTCCTGACCTTGTGATCCACCTGCCTCAGTCTCCCAAAGTGCTAGGATTACAGGCATGGGCCACTGCACCCGGTCCACACTGAATCTTTAACAATGAATTTAAACTAAATTCATTTAACAATGAAATTAAACTAAATGAAATTTAGTTTAAATTTTGAACTATCCCATTAAAAAATAAAAATATTGATTTTAAAGAAGCTCAGTGAAATCCAAGAGAAAGTTGAAAAAAAAAACACAAAGAAATCAGAAAAACAATTCAGAATATTAAAAAATACATAGATATCATTAAAAACAAACAGAATTTCTAGAAATAAAATATTCATTAAAATCATTACAAAATACAGTTGAAAGTTTTAACAATAGGCTATACCAACTGGAAGAAATAACTTCAGAGCTGGAAGACAGATCATTTCAATTAATCCAGTAAGATAAAAATTAAGAAAGAGTTTTTAAAAAAACTTAACAAAGAGACACATAGGATCATGTAGTGTCCAAACCTACAAACTATAAGTATTCCAGAGGAAGATGAAGAAAAAGTAAAATGTAAGGAAAATGAGGAAATAAATCAGAAAAAAAATCTCCCATGGTATTGTCTTTTTTATGCAAATGGTAGCTATTTTTATTATTATTATTATTATTATTATTATTATTTAATTTTTATTTAAGTCCAGGGATACGAGCACAGAATGTGTAGGTGGTTACATAGGTATATGTGTGCCATGGTGACTTGCTGCACCTATCAACCTGTTATCTAGGTTTTAAGTCCCACATGCATTAGGTATTTCTCCTAATGCTCTTCCTCTCTTCAGCTACCAAACCCTGACTGGCCCCAGTATGTTTTGTTCCCCTTCATGTGTCCATGTGTTCTCATTGTTCAATTCCCACTTATGAGTGAGAACATCCGGTATTTGGTTTTTTGTTACTGTGTCAGTTTCCTAAGGATGTTGGCTTCCAGTCCTCCATGTTCCTCTAAAGGACATGATCTCATTCCTTTTTATGGCTGCATAGTATTCCATGGTGTTATGTACCACATTTTCTTTATCCAGTCTACTATTGGTGGGTGTTTGGGTTGATTCGATGTCTTTGCTATTGTAAAGAGTGTAAATCAAAACCACAATGAGATACCATCACACGCCAATCTGAATGATGATTATTAAAAAGTCAAGAAACAATAGATGCATGGCCAGGTGCAGTGGCTCACGCCTGTAATCCGTGCACTTTGGGAGGCCGAGGCAGGCGAATCACGAGGTCAGGAGATCGAGACCATCCTGGCCAACACGGTGAAACCCTGTCTCTACTAAAAATACAAAAAATTAGCTGGGTGCAGTGGTGGGCGCCTGTAGTCCCAGCTATTTGGGAGGTTGAAGCAGGAGAATGGCGTGAACCTGGAAGGCGGAGCTTGCAATGAGCCAAGATCACGCTACTGCACTCCAGCCCAGGTGACAGAGTAAGACTCCACCTCAAAAAAAAAAAAAAAAAAAGAAAAGAAAAGAAACAATAGATGCTGGTGAGGCTGTGGAGAAATAAGAATGCTTTTACACTCTTGGTGGGAATGTAAATTAGTTCAACCATTGTGGAAGACAGTGTGGCAATTACTCAATGATCTAGAACCAGAAATACCATTTGACCAAATAATCCCATTACTGGGTATATATCCAAAGGAATATAAATCATTCTACTATAAAGACACATGCACATGCATGTTTATTGCAGCCCTTGGATTGTCTTGGAGAAATCTGGACATCTAGATACAAAAGGCTCAGAGAATTCTTAGTAGATAAATTTGAAAAGCCTTGCCAAGGTATATAGTTCTCAGAATTTTCAAAGTCAAAGTGGAAAATAAAAATCCTAAAATCAGCAAGACAGAAGCATCTAATCACCTTTAAAGAAAATCACATCAAACTAACAAAAGCCTTCTCAGCAGAAAACCTACAAGCCAAAAGAGATTGGAAGACTATTTTTAGTCTCTTCAAAAAAAAAAAAAAAAAAAAAAGACAGTTAACAATTTTATATCCTGCTAAATAAAATAGTCTTTCCAAGATGAACAAACTAAGGGAATTAATTACTACCAGATCACCTTACAAGAAAATTTCAATACAACTTTCTTCACAACAAAGTTTCAATGCAGCAAGATTTAACTATCCTAAATATATGTACATCCAACACCAGTGCACTCAGATTCATAAAACAAATACTACTAGTCCTATGAATAGAGATAGACAGTTTTACAATAATAGTGGAAGACTTCAACACCCTATTGACACCACTAGACTGATCACTGAAGCAGAAAATCAGCAAAGAAACTTGACTTAAACTGGACTACAGACCAAGTAGACGTAATAGGTATTTACATTACATTTCATCCAAAACCACAGAAAATACATCATTTTCTCTTTGGGTAGAGCATTCTCCAAAACCAACAATATGCTTAGCCATCCATCAAGTCTCCATAATTTTTTAAAATAAATCATATCAAGTATTTTCTTGGATCACAGTGGAATAAAATTAGAAATTAATACCAAGAGGAATTATTAAAACTACACAAGTAAATGGACTAAACAACTTGCTTCTGAATGACATTTGGGTAAGCAACAAAATTACGAGAGAAATCAAGAAAGTTTTTGAAACAATTGAAAATACAGACACAATATTTCAAAAGCTCTGGGATACAACAAAGAAAAGTACTAAAGGCAAAGTTTATAGTGTTAAATGTCTACGTCAAAAAGAATGATCTCAAAGTAACAACCAAATATTGCAGCTCAAGCAACTAGAAAAAGGACAAACTAGACCCAAAGCTAGCAGAAGAAAAAAAAATAACAAAGATTATAGCAAAACTAAATGAGATCAAGACCAAATAAACAACAAAAAGGACCAACTAAACAGCTAGTTCTTTGAAAGGATAAACAAAATTGACAGACTGCTAGTTAAATTAACCAAGAAAAGAAAGAGATTCAAAGAAGTACAATGAGAAGTGGTCAAAGTGACATTACAACTGATACCACAGAAATACAAAAGATTATAAGAGACTACTATGAACACCTTTATGTGCATAATCTAGAAAACTTAGAGAAAATACATTTCTAGAGAAACAGACAACTTCCCAAGATTGAACTAGGATAAAATAGAAATCCTAAATAAACCCATAGAGACTAATAAAATTGAATCATCAGCAAACATCTACCAACAAAAAAGTCCAAGACCAGAAATATTCACAGCCAAATTTTACCAGATATACAAAGAAGAGCTGATACCCATTTTATTGACACTATTTCAAACAATCAAGGAGGAAAGACTCTTCCTTATCTCTTGTAACAAAAGTGATATCATCTTGATAACAAAATCAAGTAAGGTGACAACGAAAAAGAAAACTACTGGCCAATATCCTTGATGCACCTAATGCAAAAATCCTCAACAAAATACTAGCAAACCAAATCCAGCAGCACATCAAAAATACAATACACCATGATCAAGTGGGTTTTATTTAAATTATGTAAGGATGGTTCAACATGTGGTAATCAAAAAATGTAGTTTACCACATAAAGAGAACTAAAATATAAAAAAATAAAAAAAAAAACATCTGATTATCTCAATAGATGCAGAAAATTCATCTGATAAAATCCAACACCGCTTTATGATGAAAACCCTCAACAAATTAGACATCAAAGAAACACACCTCAAAATAAAAAGAGACATGTATGACAAGTCAACAACCAACATTATACTGAATAAGGAAAAGTTAAAAACAATCTCCATAAGAACTGGAAGGAGATAGGATGTCAACTCTTATCATTGTTATTCAACATAGTAGTGGAAGTCAATTGTAATGTCTCCTTTACCGTTAATCATTATACTTTTGAGAATATCTCTTTTCTCTTGGTTAATTTAGCTAGCAGTCAATTTTGCTTATCCGTTCAAAGAACTCATTGTTTAGTTGATCCTTTGTGTTGTTTATTTGGTCTTGATCTTATATAGTTCTCCTACGATCTTCGCCTCATCTTTCTTCAGGCAAAATAAAGAAATAAAAGGCATCTCAATTGGGACAAAAAAAAAAAAAAGACTGTCAAATTATCTCTGATAACTGATGGCATAATTGCATATCAGAAAAACCTAACAACTTCCCCAGAAGACCTCTCAACTTGATAAATGACTTCAGTAGAATTTCAAGACACAAATTCTGTGTACAAAAATCTGTAGCATTTCTATATGCCAATAGCATTCAAGCTGAGAGCCAAATCAAGAATCAATCTTATTTAAAATAGCTGCAAAAAATAAAATCAAATACCTAGGGATACAATTTACCGAAATGGTTAAATATCTGTACAAGAAGGATGACAAACACTGATGAAAGAAATTATACATGATAAAAACAAATAGAAAACCATCCTATGCTCATAGATTAGAAGAATCAATATCATTAAAGTAAACATATGCACAAATCAATCTATAGATTCAATGCAGTACTTATCCATTTAGCAATGCATTTTTCACATAATTAGAAAAAATAATACTAATATTTAGATGGAAGCAAAACAGAACCCAAATAGCCAAAGCAATTCTAAGCAAATAGGACAAATCTAGAGGAATCACATTTTGTGATTTCAAATTATATAATACTACAAGTCTATAGTAATTAAGATAGCATGCTACTAGTACAAAATGGAGATATAGACCAATGGAACAGAAAAGATAACTCAGAATTAAAGGCATACACCTACAATCAATCAATCTTCAAAATGGTAACAAAAGTAAATAAGGAGGAATGGCACTCTATTCAATAAATGATGTTGGGAAAATTGGCCAGCCACGTGCAGAATAATGCAACTGGAACCATATCTCTCACTGCATACAAAAATCAAGTCAGAGTGGATTAAAGACCTAAACTTAAGACCAGAAACTATAAAATCCTAAAAGAAAACTTAGAAAAAACTCTTCTGGACATTTGCCTCAGCAAAGAATTTATGATGATGACCCTAAAAGGAAAAGAAACGAAAACAAAATAGCAAATGGGATTTAATTAAACGAAACAGCTTTTGCACAACAAAATAAATAATTAACAGATTAAACAGATAACCTAAAGAATGGGGAAAATATTTTCAACTCATGCCTCTGACAGAAGACTAATATCAGAATCTACAAGAAACTTGAACAAGAAAAAAATATATATATATAACAAAAAAACCCCAATTCCATTAAAGAGTAGGCAAGCACACAGACATTTCTTAAAAGAAGAAATACAAGCAGCCAACAAACACATAAAAAAATTGCTAAATATCAGTAATCATCAGAGAAATGCAAGTTAAAATCACAATGAGATATAATCTTACCCAGTCAGAACGGTTAACATCAAAAGTCAAAAAACAAGAAATGTTGGTGTGGATGTCAAGAAAAGGTAATTGCTTATACACTGTCAATGAGAATGTTCATCAGTTCCTCCTCTATTAAAAACAGTATGTAGATTTCTCAAAGAAATGAAAGTAGAACTACCATTCAACCCAGCGATCTCACTCCTGAGTATATACACACAGGAAATGAAATCACTGTAGAAAAAAGACACCTGCATTTGTATATTCAACACAACACTACTCATAATAGGAAAGTCATGAAGTCAACCTAGGTGTCCAACAGCAGTTGACTGAATAAGGAAAATGTGGTATATACATCATGGCATACCGTGCAGCCATAAAAAAAAATAAAATTATGTTCTTTTCAGCAACTTGGATGGAGCTAGAGGTCATCATCCTACGTGAACTAACTCAGAAACTAAAATATTCCATGTTCTCATTCATAAGTGGAAGCTAAACAATAGGTACATACTGATGTAAAGATAGAAATAATAGACCTCAGAGACTCTAAAATGAGGGAGGGTAGAAAAAGTTTGAGAGTTGAAAAATTACCTATTGGTTACAAAGTTCACGATTTGGCTAATGGATAGAGTAGAGGCCCAATCCCTCCCCAATATACAATATAGTCATGTAATAAATATGCATATGTACCCCCGAATCTAAAATAAAATGAAAATTTAAAAAAGAAATTAATGTTAACTGTAGAGAGGGCTACATCTTCACTGAAAAGTTATATGTAAATTTTGCCGGGTGCCGTGGCTCAAGCCTGTAATCCCAGCACTTTGGGAGGCCAAGACGGGCGGATCACGAGGTCAGGAGATCGAGACCATCCTGGCTAACACGGTGAAACCCCGTCTCTACTAAAAAAAAATACAAAAAACTAGCCAGGCGAGGTGGTGGGCGCCTGTAGTCCCAGCTACTCGGGAGGCTGAGGCAGGAGAATGGCGTGAACCCGGGAGGCGGAGCTTGCAGTGAGCTGAGATCTGGCCACTGCACTCTAGCCTGGGCGACAGAGCGAGACTCCGTCTCAAAAAAAAAAAAAAAGTTATATGTAAATTTTGTATGGTTCACCAGAATATATAAAAATATATTTAGAGTATATAAAAATTGTAACAAAATACGTACTTCCTTTTTAAATGGTTTCTGAAATGACTCTATGGAAAAGCAAGATTAAAGGTAAACAAGAAAGCTATATGAATATAGGTTTCTTATAAATGTGTGTTAGTATACATAGATATATACATTTATATAATTTTAGATTCAGGGGGTACATATAAATATTTGTTACAGGATTATATTGCATATTGGTGGGGATTGGGCTTCTACTCTATCCATTAGCCAAATAGTACATATATATAGATATAGATAGATACACACACAGACACATACATACATAAACATGGTTTATATATATATATATATATAACATATATATTACACATATATATATTTTAAAAGCATGTTCCCATTAGTCAGAAACACGGAAATGGATTTTATGAAATTGCATGCCAGAATAAGACATCACATTGAGTTGTAGAATATTCCAACACTGTGGGTTTATGAGCCATTTTCAAAAATAAATTATACCAATAATGAATACTACTACTTTAATCATTTCTTATAAAATTTTCTATATATTAATATTACTAATTTGGAAATATATTTACATTAGAGTCACAGACACTAAAAAGCTTAAAGTCATTGAAGAAAATGTACATTTTCTTAGTAAATGAATGAATACTTAAATTATACAGTAATAAGTGACATTTAACAGTGAACTGAAGTTTGATTCAAAATTACAAATTAGCAGCTTAGGTCAGGCATGATTCCTCATGCTAGTAATCCCAGCAATTAGGGAGGCCGAGGTAGAAGGATCACTTGAACCTGGAAGTCTGAGACCAGGCTCTGCAACACAGTGATACCTCATATCTACAATTGTTTACATATATATATATATATATATATATATATATATATATATATAATTGGATGCTCATTTCTCTGATGAAACAAAGGAATGTAATTAATAAAACACTGCAACCTCATTATTCATAAAGAAATACTCTACAATTTGTATTTCACTCCAAGTAAGTAACTCATTTAGGAGCTTTAACATTTTATTTTTACAGTTTTTTAAAGCACAAAATGAGCACATTCAAGCTAAAACTGATAAAATGGGAATAATCCCATCCATGTGAGTGACTAAGCCTAGTAATAATTTGCAGTAAATATTAGCACAAAAAGTTGGAACTAGAATTCTTAAAAAAAACTGTTTTCTGCTGAATAATTTCAAGTCGGAATTCAGTTCTGGTGAAAAACATTGCTGATATGCACTAACTTGATTGTCACACGTTAGCATGTGAATGAAGAAAGATCTAAGCAGATACCTGTCTAAATTAACGTAGGCAGCTGTTACAAGCATATGCATTCAAACCTGAGGGCATAGCTCAGCCTCTGTAACAAAGACTTGCCCAAGATCCTGAAATAGAATAAGAGCTTTATATTTTATCTTTATTTAACTACTCCCTCCCCTTTTTGTGGAATTGTGAGTGAGTATCAACACTACATGCCTTTTATAACCCTTTCTAAAAATATATTGACCATAGTTTTACTAACAGGTAGAAAATTGGACTATGATCTCAAATATACTTAATGAAGATGCAAATTCCACAGGAAAAATATAGTTTAAATTTAGTTTCCTAAGAAAATAAGTATTACTATAGAAAAACTATTTTGAAAAAAGAGATAAGAATTTAAAATATTTGTAAAATAATAAAGTTGATTCTCCAGTCATACCTCAAAATCAATCTCATCTGTAGCACATTTCTACCCATCAGGTGTGTGTGTATTTGAATCGACAGTGAATTGCTATAAAATAAATGGGTATAAAATAGGACAAAAGAATGCTAGAGAAAGAGAATGATGAGAGGGCACAGGTCAAATAATAAAATGACAAATATAGAATTCAGAATTTGTTTTGCAATGAAGATGATCGAGATTCATGAGAAAGTATAAATGCAATCCAAGCAATCTAAGAAATCTAGCAAAATGAAATAAGAGCTGAAAGTCAAAATATTCATTTAAAAAAGGAACAAACGGATCTGATGAAACTGTTTACTACAAAAATTTTGAAATATAATCAAAAGCATTACACAGCATAATAGGCCAAGCTGACAAAAGAATCTCAGAGCTCTAAGACTGGTTCATCAAGTCAACTCATTCAGATGAAAAAAAAAAAAAAAAAAAAAAAAAAACAGAGTAGACAAAATCTCTGAGAAATATGGGATTATGTAAAGGGACCAAACCTGAAATTCATTTGCATCTCTGAAAGAAAGAGATTGCAAGAAACTTGGAAAGTATTTTTGAGGATATTAACCATGGAAATTTCTCCAATATTGCTAGAGAGGTTGACATGTAAGCTCAGGAAAGACATTCGGGAACTATACTCAAACACTTGACTAGATGGACCTAATAGATATCTCTAGATTTCTCCAACAGAAAACAGCAGAATATACAATCTTCTCACCTGCACATGGCACGTACACTAAAACCAACCAGATGCTTTTCAATAAAGAAACTCTCAACAAATTAAAAAAAAAAAAAAAAAAAAAAATCATACCAACACATTGAGACCACAGCACAATAAAAACAGAAATCAATATATGGGAGATCTCTCAAAATGATACCATTACATAGAAATGAAATAATCTGTTCTTGAATCACTTTTGGATAAACAATGAAATTAAAGCAGAAAACAAGAAATTCTTTGAAACTAATGAAACAAAGACACAACCTACCAGACTCTGGGACATAGCTAAAGTAGTGTTAAGAGGAAAGTTTCTAGCACTAACTGCTCACATCAAAAAGTTAGACAGATTTCACACTAACAACCTCACACTTTGCTGACAGGAACTAGAATAACAAGAGCAAACCAACCGTGTAGCAAGCAGAAGACAAGAAATAACCAAAATCAGACCTGAATTGAACAAAACTGAGATGCATAAAACCATACTGAAGACCAACAAAAATATAAGTTGGTTCTTTGAAACAATAAAATTAACAGACTGTTTTGGTTACCGTAGCCTTGTAGTATAGTTTGAAGTCAGGTATTGTGATGCCTCCAGCTTTGTTCTTTTGACTTAGGATTGTCTTGGCAATGAGGGCTCTTTTTTGGTTCCATATGAACTTTAAAGCAGTTTTTTCCAATTCTGTGAAGAAATTCATTGGTAGCTTGATGGGGATGGCATTGAATCTATAAATTACCTTGGGCAGTATGGCCATTTTCATGATATTGATTCTTCCTATCCATGAGCATGGTATGTTCTTCCATTTGTTTGTGTCCTCTTTTATTTCACTGAGCAGTGGTTTGTAGTTCTCCTTGAAGAGGTCCTTTACCTCCCTTGTAAGTTGGATTCCTAGGTATTTTATTCTCTTTGAAGCAATTGTGAAAGGGAGTTCACTCATGATTTGGCTCTCTGTCTGTTATTGGTGTATAGAAATGCTTGTGATTTTTGCACGTTGATTTTGTATCCTGAGACATTGCTGAAGTTTCTTATCAGCTTAAGGAGATTTTGGGCTTAGACGATGGGGTTATCTAAACATACAATCATGTCATCTGCAAACAGGGACAATCTGACTTCTTCTTTTCCACACCATGGAATACTATGCAGCCATAAAAAAGGATGAGTTTGTGTCCTTTGTAGGGACATGGATGCAGCTGGAAACCATCATTCTCAGCAAACTATTGCAAGAACAGAAAACCAAACATCACATGTTCTCACTCATAGGTGGGAACTGAACAATGAGATCACTTGGACTCGGGAACGGGAACATCACACACTGGAGCCTATCATGGGGAGGGTGGGGGAGGGGGGAAGGATTGCATTGGGAGTTATACCTGATGTAAAGGAGGAGTTGATGGGTGCTGATGAGTTGATGGGTGCAGCACACCAACATAGCACAAGTATACATATGTAACAAAGCTGCACGTTATGCACATGTACCCTAGAACTTAAAGTATAATAATTAAAAATAAATAAATTAAAAGAACAACAGAAAATAAAAGGTTCTGCTTGTGGATTGTAGGAAGACAAATGGCACATCTCTGGAAGCAAGGAAAAACAGTACTGTAATTCAGTGTCATGTTGACAGAAATAGAAACCTTAACCAGTCATCTTTTATTTTTGCCCCAGACAACTAACCATAAATTATAACCCAGATGGTGGAGCTATGATAGTAAAGATATAGAAATGAAAAAAAAAAAAAATAGACTGATAGCTAGACTAGAAAACATGACAGAAGAGCCAGCTAAATACAATGAAACATGACAAAGGGGATATTACCATTGACTTCTAATAAAACAAACCCTCAGAGAATCTGGTGCTCATTTGCATTCACATAAACTAGAAAATCTAGAAGAGATAAATAAGTTCCTGGAATCACAGAACCTCTTAAGATTGAACCAGAAAGAAACTGCAACCCTGAATACAGTATTAATGAATTACAAAATTGAATCAGCAATAACAAACCAACCAACCAGAACAAGCCCCATACCAGAGATATATACAGCTGAATTCTACAAAATGGTTTAACAAAATCTGGTACCAATCCTACCGAAACTATTCCAAAAAACTAAGGAGGGACTTCTCCCTAACTTACTCTGTGAGGTCAGCATCACTGTGTAACCGAAACCTGGCAGAAACATGAAGGCAAAAGAGAACTTCAGTCTAATTACCATGGTGAACGTAGATGCAAAAATCCTCAACAAAACACTAGCAAACTGAATCCAGTAGCATATTAAAAAGCTAATCAACCAAAATTATGAAGGTTTTATTCCTAGGATGCAAGGTTAGTTCCACATTTGCAAAACAATAAAATGATTCAGTGATCCATCACATAAACAGAACTACAAACCAAACCATGTGATTATCTCAAAAGACACAGAAAGGGCTTTTGATAAAATTCAGTATCCCTTTATGGTACACATCCTGAACAAAGAAGACATCATTTTGAATATACCTCAAAATGTAATAGCCATCTATTGACAGACCCACATAGAGCATCATACTGAATTGGCACATGATGGAAGAATTCTTCTTGAGAACTGGAACAAGACAAGGATGCCCAGTCTCAACAATCCTGTTCAACATGATGTTGGAAGTCCTAACCAGAGCCATAAGGCAAGAGGAAGAAATAAAATGTATCCAAACAGAGAGGTATTCAAACTATCTCTGCAGACAATGGGATTCTATGTGTAGAAAACCCCATAGTCCCTGCCCAAACACTGGTAGAACTGATAAACAAAATCAGCAAAGTTTCAGGATACAAAATTAATGTACAAAAATTAGTAGCATTTCTATACATCAACAGGGTCCAAGGTGAGAGCCAATAAAGAGTACAATTGCATTCATAATAGCTGCAAATAAATAAAATACCTAGAAAAACAGCCAATTAGGGAGGTGAAAATATTTACAATTAGAATAATAAAAAGCTGCTGAAAGAAATCAGAAATGAAACAAACAAATGGAAATACATACCATGCTCATGGATAACAAGAATCAATATTGTAAAAAGGGGCATACTGTCCAAAGCTATTATAAATACAATGCTATTCCATTCAAACTACCAATGTCATTTTTCACATACTTGCAGAAAACTGTTCAAAATTTATTTGAAACCAAAAAGAGCCTGAATACCCAAAGCAATCCTAAACAAAAACAACAAAGTTGAAATCATCACACTACCTGACTTTATACAACAAGGCAATAATAACCAAAACAGCATAATACTGGGACAAAAAGAAACACATAAACCAATGAAACAGGTTAAAGAACTCAGAAATAAAGTTACACACTTACAACCATCTAATATGGGACAAAGTCAACTAAAACAAACAATGGGAAATAATTCCCTATTCAATAAATGAAGCTGCAACAATTGACTAGCCATATGCAGAAGACTGAAAATGGATCCTTTCCTTTCACCACATATAAAAATGGATTTAAAACTTAAATGAAAAACTTAAAACTATGAAAATTCTTAAAGAAAATCTAGAAAATACTAGATATTGTCCCTGGCAAGGATTTTATGACCAAGGCTACAAAAGTAATTGCAACAAAAACAAAAATTGACAAGTGGGACCTAGTTATACCAAAGGACTTCTGCCCAGCAAAAGAAACTATCAACAGTGTAAACAGACAACCTAAAAAATGGGATAAAATATTTGTAAACTAGACTTCTGACAACGATCTAATATCCAGAATCTATAAGGAATTCCAATAATTGAACAATAAAACAACCCCATTAGAAAATAAGCAAAAGAAATGAACAGACATTTCTTAAAAGAAGACATATATGCAGTAAACAACCTATAAAAACATTCTCATCATCAATAATAATAAGAGAAATGCATATCAAAACCACAATGAGATACTCTCTTACAACACTCAGAATGACTATTATTAAAAAGTCAAAAACAAAGATCCTGGCAAGGTTGCAGAGAAAAGGGAATGCTTATGCACTGTTGTTAGGAGTGTAAATTAGTTCATCCACTGTGGAAATTAGTTTGGAGATTTGTCAAAGAACTTAAAATAGAACCATTTGGTCCAGCAATCTTATTCCTGGGTATATATCCAAAGGAATATAAATCATTCTACCATGAAGACACATGTATGCATATGTTCACTGCAGCACTACTTATAGTAACAAAGACATGGAATCAACCTAAATGCTCATCAACAGTGGACTGGATAAAGAAAATGTCATACATGCGTACCATGAAATAGTACACAGCCTTAAATAAGAATGAAATCATGTACTTTTCAGCAACATGGATGGAACTGGAGGCTATTATCCTCAACAAATTAATGCAGAAACAGAAAACCAAATGACATATATTCTCACCTATACATGGGAGCTAAACATTGAGTACACGTGGATACGCACAAAGGAACGATAGACATAAGGGCCTACCTGAGGGTAGAGGGTGGGAGTTGAGGATCAAAAAGCTACCTATTGAGTACTAAGCTCATTACCTAAGTGATGAAATAATCTGTACACCAAGCCCCCATGGCATGCAATTTACCTATGTAGCAAACATGCACATGTACCCCAAACTTAAAATAAAAGTTGGAAATAACAGATAATAAGAAAGTAATCATAGTAGAACCCAGATATAAATCCATGCATTCACAGCCAACAATTGTTTTGAAAAGGCACCAAGAACATGAAATGGGGAAGTGACATTTTCTTCAATAAATGATGCTGATAAAACTGGATAACCATATGTAAAATAATGAAAATGGACTCCTATTTCTCACCATATACAGAAGTCAATAAAAATAAAGACTTAAATTTAAACCTTGAACTATGAAACTATTAGAAGAAAATACTGAAGAAATACTTCACAACCCTGGTGTATATAAAGAGCTTTTATTTATGTAATATCTTAAAAGCGCAGGTAACCAAAGCAAAATACAGACATATGAAATTACATTAGGCTAAAAATCTTCTGCACAGAAAAGAAAACAATCTAGAAAGTAAAGAGACAGCCACAGAATGGAATATTTGCAAACTATCCATCTGACAAGGAATTAATAACCAGAATATATAAGGAGCTCAAGCAACTCAATGGCAAAAATAGATGAAATTAAAAATGGCTAAAAGATCTGAAAAGACATTTTCTAAAGAGACATACAAATGGCCCACAGTTACACGAAAAAATTGTTCAACATCACTAGTCTTCAGTGAAATACAACTCAAAAGTGCAATGAGATATTATCTTACCATAGCTTAAATTGATTTTATCAAAACGACAAGGAATAATAGATGCTGGCAAAGATGTGAAGAAAGGAGAGCTTTGTACACTGTTGGTAGGAATGCAAATTAGTGCAACCACTATGAAAAAAGTATGAGAGTTTCTCAAAAACATTAAAAACAAAACTACTATATGATCCAGCATTTCCACTATTAGGTACATATCCACAAAAAGGCAATATATTGAAGAGACAGCTTCACTACCAAGGTTATCACAGCACTATTCACTATACACAAATTATGAAATCAACCACAGTGCCCATCAATGAATAAAGAAAATTATTGTTAAGTCATACAAGAGAATGACATCCCGTCATTTGCAGCAACATGATGGAACTGGAGGTCATTCTAAGTGAAATAAGCCAGGCACAAAAAGACAAATTGCATGTTCTCGCTCATATGTGGGAACTGAAGAAGTGACTATCATGAAGATAGAAACTCGATTATTGGGTACCAGTGGCCAGGAAAGGTAGATGGGAAGGAAGGACAAAGAGAGTTTGAATAATAGGCACAAATATACAGTTTGAGAGAAGAAATAATATCTAGTATTTGATAGATCAATAGGGTGACTATAGTTTGCAATAACTGATAGCATATTTCAAAATACTAAGAATAATTTGAATGCTTCTAGAATAAAGAATAAATATTTAATCTAATGATATCCTAATTACACTGATTTCTTATTTACAAATCATATACATGTATGACATTATCACATGTAACCTGAAAATATGTACATCTATTATGAATCAATACAAAAACTGGGAAAAACATTAAAAATAAAAATAAATATACCAACAATGCTGGGAAAACAGGTAATCAAAGCAGCGCAGTAGAATACAGAGAGCATGGAATGAGAAGCACACAAATTTAAATTGAAATTCATATTACTAGACTTCCAGCTAAGTGATCGGGGGCATATTACATTAGTAAAAATTATTAACCTCCAGCAAGACAGAGCAAGACAGACACAGAGAAGGAAAAAAAAACATCCAAACTACCAATATCATTATGAAAGATGCAACATCACTATAGAACTTAAAAATAACAAAAATATAATAAGGAAATAAGCCTCACTCAAAAAAAAATAATGAATAATCTAAGACATGTTGAATATTTAGTCAAGCAATTAGATTTAGTCTTAAAAATTCTTCCAACAAAGACAAATTGTGTCTGGATGGACTCACTGGGGAATTCCACTAAATGCTTAAGAAGGAATTTTAACAATTCTGAGCAATCTCTTCTATAACATAGAAGAGGAAGTAACAACTATCACCTGATTTTATAAGGGCAGCATTGTCCTGATACTAAAGTCAGAAAAAAACATGATAAAATAAAACAACGAACTAATCTCTCTCCTGAACATAGATGCAGAATTTCTTAACAAATTATTAACAAATCAAATCCAGTAATATATACACAGCATACTACATCACAGCCAGGTGGAGTAGATTCCAGTAATGAGAGTCTGTTTCAACATCAGAAATTGAATCTACATGATTCTTAATATTATCAGAATAAAAAGAAAAAATCAATAGATTCAGAAGAAAAGCATTTGATAAAGTCAACATTTATTTATTATAAACACTTTCAGCAAACTATAAGTACTTCCTTAACCTGATAGAGTTTGTCTACAACAACCTACAGCTAACGTTATAACGGCGAAAGACTGATAAAGCAAGTATGTATTTTTGCATCACTACTATTGAACATTGTATTGGAACCTACACAGTAAAATAAGACAAAGAAAATCAATAAAAACCTCCAGATTGGAAAGAAAACTCTCTCTATTAAAAAGATAACATGATTATCTATGTAGAAAATACTTGAAATCTCAAAAATGAAAAGAAAATAAACTTTCAAAAAATAATAAAATAATTTAGCAAGTCACAGGATACAAAAATCAACTGCATCTCTAAATACTAACAATGAACATCTTTAAGTCAAAAACTGTAACCGTACCATGTACAATATCACAAAAAAATTAGGTATTTAGGTTAAATTCTAACAAAGTATATGCATGATCTACATCCAGAAAAATAGAAAACACAAAAGAAATGAAAGAAGCCCTAGGTGATGGTTATATATATTTTGTGTTCATGCATTTGATGACTTATTAATGAGACAAATTATTCCCAAATTGATTCTATACATTTCCAATTGAATTCTTAGCAGAATATTGTTAGAAACCAAAAAAACTGATGATACATTTACATAGAAAGGAAAAATAATTATAATAACCAAAACATTTTGAAAAATAATTTATTTCAAGATATTGCACTACCTGATTTTCAAACTTTTTTAAAGTTGTAGTAATCAGGACAGTGTTTCATTGGCAAAAGGGTAGATACACATCTGAAAGGAATAAAATAAACAGAACATAAACAGAACCACACAAATGTTTATTTTCTGACAAAGTTGCTTTAAAGACAATAGTAAAAAGAATTTTAAATAGTGCCAGAAAAAAATAGACCTCCAAATGTAAAACTAAAATTGACCTTGACCTGTACTTCACATTTTTTAATCAAAATTAATAGTAAAGGATATAAATGTAATATAGAATGTAAAATGTTAAAAGTTTACAAGAAAATACCAAAGAAAATTTGGAACATAAGTTTAAGCAGCGATTTTAGGGAGAGAATATCAGGAGAAAAACATTATTTAACTGGACTTTAACACATTAAAAAAAAATGCTCTGCCAAAAAACATACTTAAAAAGTGAAAGACTACTCACAGGTTAGAAAAAATATATATTTGTCACTCCCATATCTGAAAAATTGTATGCATTCAACACAGAGAAAGAGCAATTATGGCACAATAATAAGGAAAATATGTGGGCAAAGTTTCGAACAGGCACTTTACCAGAGAAGAAATACGGACTGCAACTAAGCAAAGGAGAAGATGCTCAGCAACAGTCATTAGGGGCATGCAAATTGAAATCACATTATAATATATATATTTTTAAAGGCTAAAACTACAAACAAAACAAAACCTTGTTACACTAAATACCAGGGAGGAAGTAGAGCAATTGACACACTCATGCATTGCTGTTGAGAATGCAAGATAAGACAACAACTTTGGAAAATAGTCTGCCAGTTTTTTATAAAGTGATCATTTAACTACCAAATGACCTTGCATCACCACCCCTAGGTATTTACCCAAAACAGATTCAAACTTATGTTCACATAGAAATCTATGCAAATGGCTATACTGTCCTTATTCATAATGGTGAAAAATAGTAAGCAATCAAAATGCCTTTCAGCTAATAAACAGAAAAATGAGCTCTGGTAATTCATACAATGGAGTACTATTGAGTGGTAAAAAAGAACGAACCAACCATGGATACCCACAATCCATGTGGATGAATATCAAGTGGAAATCCTAACTGAAAAAGTCAGATTCAAAGGGCCATGCACTACATGATTTAATTTATATGACATTTAGTAAAAGGCAAAACTATAAGAAAGAGAGAGAATTTTGCCACAAAGCAGCAGCATGGAAGTTTCTTTGGGGTAATGAAACTATTTCAGTATCTTTATTGTGGTAGTGGTTACAAGACTACATGTTTGTCAAATATAATATTTCATGCCCTAAACTGTGAATTTTACTATATAAAAATGCAGTTAAAAATAATTAAACTATACATTTAAACTGTTTATTATATGAAAATTAAATTGTAATATAACTGACTTTTAAAAAACATCTAGTATATTAATGACTTTATTATACTATCCCTTTATAGAAATTCACATGTTAAATCTATATATTTTATGTATAGAAAAATCTACAAGAAAAGATAGTTTCAAAAGTATATCTATGAGGATTTTGCTTTTGACCAATTTGATTAATTCTACTATTTTATTATTTGAGTGTCTTGAAAAACATTCTGTGTATTTTCTGTGTCATATGGATACATGATTAATGACTCTTTGTAGCCTTCAAGTCCCCTGTATTGTTTTGGGGGGTACATTTCAAGAGAATGTCCCAGCCAACTAAATCACATCGTAAAAGAAACATTAAAAAATACAAAAAATTAAAAATTACTATTTATAGCCATACATCTATAGACAAGTGTTGCTTTTAAAACAAACATGTAAAAAGAAATTATACTTTCTTTCCATAGGCTGGTGTTCACAGCATCATGAACATAACAGATACTAGGTTCAGCCAAACATATTTTAAAATGGTTTTGCCACTTATTAACTAGTCAGCCTTGAGTTACCCATGAACAAGTCATTGTACTTAACTTTCTAATATTCAACCATACAATCTATGAAATGGTGATATCACATATCGTATATAATTGAGATGAAGCTTATATGAAATAATATGAATATACAGCAACTAACACTGACCCTAACCAATTAAGGCCACCCACAAATTATCTGCACCTTTATTAGATATGCATATTACCATTATCTGATTTTGGAAAACGAAACAAAACATTTTCTTCACACACTCTCTTCTGATCTTTATGCTGTGAAATTATTTATTTGGATTAGTTTAACAGAAGTAAAAGTATATGTTTAATAAAAAAGACTATAGTCACTGTAGATAGAATTACTGAGAAATAAAATATGTATGTAATTTTACTGGTTTAAATCCCAGGAGTGTGAAGTGTATATGTTGGGATGGGTTAGAAGCAATGGAGAAGTGGCACAAAAAAAAAAAAAAAAAAAAAAAAAATTGAATTAGTAAAATAAACTAACAAAATCCTACTATTCTTAGCTTTTTCCAAACTTATAATGTGAACTATAACTTGCCCATAACAATATAATAAGCAGCCTATATAAGATTATCATTTTCTCCTTCATCAATGGTTTTTTTTTTAGCACAACAACCTCAATTAATGGAGACAGACTTTGGAAAGACGGTAGGTTTAGACAAGTACGATGTAGAAAATATATTTTAAAAATACCTGTTCTGATTTTGAAAGAACACATGAATTTTAAAATAACACTAAACATAGTAAACAGATGTATGGACCTACTTCTAGCATTTTTTAACTTTATATTTGAGCAGTTGTTCTGACTCTTGTCTGATTTCGTTAAAATATTCAAATAGTTCAGTTTAAGTGACACAAATTGAATAGTCTAATATTTTTCTACAAATTTTAAATTCTCCCAAATTGAATTCAAATTGTAAAGCTTTAAACAAAAATTATAAATAAAAACCATTTTATTTAGTTAGAACACAAAATATTTAATTCAAAGTTAAATACTATAAAAATTAGACATTTATTAGCCAAACATTTAAAAAATAAAGTTGCACTGATCCACAAAAACCACATAAACCATAGATGAAAATCAATATAATTTAGCCTATATGTTAAAAAAATACTCATATTCTTTTCAAGTATATTTAATTAAGAAAATCTACTCATATCTCCAAGTAGAGCGATTCATTCATCAGACTTCAGATTCATTAAAATCAATCCGTGATTTAGGTTTGTCAGCCACTAAAAGATATGAGAGTGGCAATCAGTCAGTTTTGATTAGAGTTCATTATGGTGCCTCTTTGACTCATGGCTGTTAAGTTTGCTTATTTTTGTTTTCATTTAAAAAAAAAGTTTTAAGCACTGAATATACAATAGAATATTGTAACCAAAATGAACAACAAATTTAGAAATACTTTCTGAATGTCAAGATCTAGACTTTCTTTCCTTAAGTCAAACTGCATTTTAAAGTCATCCCTCTTGAACCCTTAGAAGCTGCAATAATCCTGGCAACTGGCAAACTGGAGACTGAATCTAACTCTGTAGCATGTGACCATAGACAACAGTATCATCAAATTATTTCTCTAAAAAACAGCCTCGTTGCTCTTGATAAATGCTGTAATTCCCATTTTAGTAGACAATCCTTCCTTTCAGAATCAGGTTTGCCATTTATTTTTATCAATCATAAGTTTCAAATGATCAATAATCCATTAGATTTTCAAGAAAGTAGCTTTTGGAAGATGATTTCAACATATTTCTTTCTCTCTCACCCACCCCTATCCCCCCTACAAACACAGCCGTCAGTATTTATACACATGCCCCATGCTCCTTTCCTTTCTTGGTCATGCTATGACCATCACCAGCATGACACATGTTGTTATATTTATCTTCTTCCAAGAATACTTCAGTCATCATTTAGTACATAATAAAATTCATGTTTTTAACAAAAATTCTTCTTCATCTCAGCAAAAGAGCTCTTTCTTCTGCAGTTGTGTGTAGTTTTTGTATGTGTTTATTTATATATATATATATACATACATACATATATATGATGGTACTTCCTAGTAGTTACGTGTGTCTGAATATATCTTCTTCTACTAGGTTTTAAGGTTCTTAAAGACAGTATATCAACATTTTTTAGAAAGAACTTTAGGCAAAAATTCATGTCCCATATTTCTGTTAGGGACTATGACCCCAGAGAATCGGGTGTGAGGGAAAAGGAGAGTGAGGCAGGAAGCAGGCAGGATCAATATGACAGTGCATTTCTGAGCTGGTCACCGATGGCATCAGGTATAATGAATCACTTGGTTTTGAAGGACTGTCTTCAAAAAGGTCAAATAATCTCTTTCTAGGGGGGACAAAATCTTAGGCCAGCTTCTGTTTCTCCCTGAATTAAGGTTTACCAGAGGGAGCACTACCTTCCTACATGAATGGATTGCACACCCATGAGTGCTGCAAGGGTTCCAAAGCATTACACACCTCAGTGGCAGCACTGAATTCTGACAGAAGACATGAAAGAAGCACAGAAAGGACCTGATGTTAGACCTGTCAGGTGCTTCACATGTGAAACTGGCCAGCGGTCACTCATATTTGTCGCCCCCGGCACCGGTGGTGAACCAGTAGCTATCTGCTGTGGACACAGGTGACACTGAAAGAACCTGAAGTGGCACATAAGAGGCGTATGATTGAGCATGTATTTGTAGTAAAGCTGTAACCATAAAGCTGAAGTTCATCTTTGAATCACCTGCTATACTACAAAATGGTGTGTACATCAATTATTAAAATACTTGCTAAATAAGTAACAGTGCTAAGAATGCGTAATGGAAAGGTAAGAGTGAATTCTCACAATATAGGTGAGTAATCCTGTTTAGAGAAAAGGTAATGGGTTAGCAAATTCCAAATGTTTGAAATTGAAAAGAGTGTTAGCTACTAGCATAAGTACAAAGTTACACAAATAATTTGCTGAAAAGTCAGGGCCATTTTCTTATTCTACTTTTAGTGAAAACAGCTATGTGACCTCTCTGGGCCTCACTTTTGTTCATCTGTGAAGTCAAAAGAATAAATCTGATGACATTTAAGATTTCAGCCAAACTTCGAAACTGAAGTGTCTGAAGTTCTGAATCTATGGCAAATAAATAATTAAATATTAATGTATTAAGTATGATTGAGTACAAATTGTGAGCTAGGCACCTCTCCAGTTGCTAAGAACACAGTAATGAAAAAGCAGACATGAATACTGCCCTAATCGAGTTTAAATCCTAATGTGGAGAGTCACAAAGCAAAATAAATATGTATGCAGTATGTTACAAGTGGGGAGGCCAGAGAGCTGAGCTGCAATGTTTACTCGGGTGGCCAGGGTAGGATTCACTGAAAAGCTGAGCTGAAAGATCCAGCCAAATGGATAATGGGAAAGGAGCACTCCAGGCCATTCTCTGAGCAGGGGGTGAACCTCACATGTTCTGGAAAATAACAAACTCTTTGACTTAAACCACATGACAGAATTTAGAGACTATTATGAGAATGACGTCAAAGAGTTAAGAAGGTCAGATCATGTTGCACCCTAGGACATTTCGAGAAATTTGGGTTTTACTCAGAATAAGTCATTGAGGATTTTGAATGGATAAATGTATAGCTTGATTTAGGTTTTTACAATGATCAGGATCAAATTGGCTGCTGTATTGAGAACAGATTATAATGGGGCAAGTGTATAAACAGAGATATGAAAATAGTTTCCAAAAGACACATCTAGCATAATTTCTGTAAAGGTAACAATGTGGCTAAAATGTGTTTTAATTTAGTGTTTTTATGGTCATCAGACAGGTTAAAAGGTTTTACTTATTTTAAAGTAGGTAAAACATCAATTTACTTTATAAACATGTAAAAAATAAGTAATAAAAGTTATATTCAAACTATTTCAAAAAATTGAAGTAGAAGAAATACTTCAAAACTCATTCTATGAGGCCAGAATTATCATACCAAAACCAGACAAAGATGCAATAATAATAACTATAATCCAATCTCTCTTATAAACATAGATGCAAAAATCCTCAAAAAATACTAGCAAACTGAATTCAACAACACAACAAAAAGATATTTCACCATGATTAAGTGAATTCATCCCAGAGACACAAGTATAGTTAAACATATGCTAATCAATAAACATGATACATCACAATATATGATCATTTCAACAGATGCTGAAAAGGCATTCCATAATATCCAACTTTCCTTTAAAAACATATTTCCATTGGCTATTATCTTGATTAAAAACACATAAGAAACTAAGTATAAAAGAAGTATGCCTCAAAATAGTAAGGGTCACATCTAACAAACCCACAGCTAACATGATACTGAATGGGAAAACATTGAAAGCCTTTTCTCTAAGGTCTGAAACAAGACTAATATGCTAACTTTCACCACTCCTATTCAACATAGTATTGGAAGTTCTAGACAGAGGAATGAAGCAATAAAAGAACATCCTCATTTTAAAGGAAGAATTCAAATTGTCCTTTTTTGCAGATGATATGATCTTATATTTAGAATATAAATACTGACAAAAAACTTATGAATTCCACCAAAAGCTGCTAGAACTGATCCATGAGTTCAGTAAAGTTGCAGGATACAAAATCAACACACAACAATTGACAACATTTCTATATTTCAATAGAAAACAATCTGAAAAAAAATACAAGAAAATAATTCAATTTACACAGCTACCAAAAAAAAAAAAAAAAGGAATAAATTTAGCCAAGAAAAACTGGAAAAGATTGATAAAACAAATTAAAAAGGACACAAAAACGTGGTAAGATATCCCATGTTTGGGGATTGGAAGAATTAATACAGTTAAAATGTTCATACTAGCTAAAGTGATCTACAGATTCACCGCTATCCCTATCAATATACCAATGACATTCTTCACAAAAATAAAAAAAAAAAAGCAAAAATTTGTATGGATCCACAAAAGACCACAAATAGCCAAAGCAATCCAGAACTAAAAGAACAAAGCTATAGTATCCATAAGACAGCATGGTGCTGTGATAGAAATATACACATAAGCCAGTGTAACAGAATAGAGAACCTAGAAATAAATCCATGCATTTTCAGCCAACTCATTTCAAAAATGATGCCAAGGACATACGCTGATAAACAAATACTTTTCAATGAATGGTGATGGGTAAACTAGATAGCCATATGCAGAAGAATGAAAATAGACCCTTATCTCTTATTACATACAAAAATCAAATTAAAAAGGGATTACATATTTAAATGTAAAACTTAAACTAGAAAATGACTAGAAGAAAACATTGGGGAAACACTTCAGGACTTTGGTCTAGACAAAGATTTTTTTGGGCAAGTCCTCAAAAGCACAAAAAAACAAAAGCAAAAATAGAGAAATGGGATTACACTGAGCTAAAGTATCTTCTACACAGCAAAGAAAGCAATCAACAAAGTGAAGAGACAATCCACAGAATGGGAGAAAATATTTGTAAGCTATCCATCTGACAAAGGGGTTAATAATCAGAATATATAAGTAACTCAAAGAACACAGTGGTAAAAAACAAATAATAAAATTTCAAAATGGGCAAAAATCTTAACAGATGTTTTTAAAGAGAAGATACACCAGTAGGTATATGGAAATAATGTTCAAAATCACTAGCCATCAGGGGAATGTAAATATAAACCACAAGGAAATATCATCTCACCCCAGTTAAAGTAGCTATAACTAAAAAGACAAAAAAATAACAAATGCTGATAAGAATGCAGAGAAATGTGAGCCCTCCTACACTTTTGGTGGTAATGCAAATTAGTACAGTCACTATGGAGAACAGTATGAAGGTTCTCAATAAACTAAAAATAGAATTAGCATGCGATCTAGTAATCCCGTTCCTCAGTATATGTCCAAAAAAAGGAAATCAGAATATCCACGAAAAATCTGCACTCTCATGTTAATTGTACTACTATTCATAGCAGCCAAGATATGAAATTAATCTATGTCCATCAGCAAATGAACAGATTAAGAAAATGTATTTACACAAAATGGCATATTATTAATACATTAAAAAGAATGCTACTCTGTCATCTGCAGAAACGTGGAAAGAACTGGAGGTCATTATGTTAACTGAAGTAAGTCAAGCACAGAAAAACAAATATCCCATCTTCTCATTAATATGCAGGAGCTGAAAAACTTGGTCTTCTGGTGATGATGACTATAACAGTGGTTATCAGGGGCTGGCAAGGGTAGGATAGAGGATGGATGAAGAGAGATTGATTAATGGGTACAAAAATACATATAGATAGAAGGCACAATTTCTAGTGTTTAATAACACAACAGGAGTATAGCTAACAATAAAGTATTGTATATTTAAAATGGCTAGAAGATTTGGAATGTTCTCAACACAAAGAAATGAAAAATGTGGAAGATGATAGCTACCCCAATTACCTTAATTTGATCATTACACATTGTATGCATGTATCAAAATACCATATGTACCACACAAATACATATTATGTGTTAATATAAAAAGAAAAAATATAGGTTGAAATATATATACATTCTCTTTTTTGTGTACTAATATTTAAAACTAAACCACACTATATACTAGTATACAAAAACTATATATTACTATATAAAACTAATATAAATAAAAATAAAGCTATGTATATATATTTAGTAACTAAAAATTTACTCTTTCTCTTTCCAGGTCTTATGTTGTGTATTTCTCTCAATGCCATGAAATAGTTAATTTCTCATTTATAGATGAGGTCACAATGGTCAAGGACATATAGCAAGTGAAAGGGAGGTTTACATATCAGTGAAGCATAATCATTGGTGGCAGAAAAAATGAAGAATAAGGCAATAGAGTCCTATTACAGCTATTACCAACTACTACAAAACTGATGGTTTAAAACAACACGAATGTATCTTATAATTTTTGAAATCAGAATAAAAAATAGGTCTCACCGGACTAAAATCAAGGTATTGACAGGGCTGTGTTTTATCTGTCGGCTTGAGGGAGAATCCATTTATTTGCCTTTTCTAGCTTCCAGAGGCTGGTTACATTGTTTGGCTCATGGCTCATGGCCCCGCTTCTATCTTTAAAATCAGCAATGGCCACCTGAGTCATTCTCAATTGGCATCATTCTGACCTCTATTTCTACTTCTCTCTTTGATTTTGAAAGACCATTGTGATTATATTGGACCCACCTCAAGAATCCAGGTTAATATCCTTCTCAAGCTCACTTGAGTAGTAATCTTAATTCAGTCTTCAATTTTAATTCCCACTTACCATGTGCTATAACATATTCAACAATTGTGAGGTATAAGACATTAAACGCCTTTGAGGGGCCAATGTTCTGCCTATGACAATGGTGAGATAAATGTAATGTGACGGGGAGGCTGGGTGCGGTAGCTCACCCCTGTAATCCCAGCACTTTGGGAGGCCAAGGCTGGCGGATCACGAGGTCAGGAGATTGAGACTATCCTGGCTAACATGGTGAAAACCCGTCTCTACCAAAAATACAAAAAAAAAAAAAAAAACTAGCCGGACGTGGTGGCGGGCGCCTGTAGTCCCAGCTACACGGGAGGCTGAGGCAGGAGAATGGCCTGAACCCTACCCAGGAGGCGGAGCTTGCAATGAGCTGAGATCGCGCCGCTGCACTCCAGCCTGGGAGACTGAGCGAGACTCCGTCTCAAAAAAAAAAGCAAAAAAAAAAAAAAAAAAAAAAATTAAGGTGATAGGATGGTAGATAAGTCTTTTCCTTTCCTCATAACTTTTGTCATACTCTATCTGGATATATACAACAGAATACGTACCATCCCTATTTCAAGGCTATCCTGTTTAATTAATTTTTGTTATGAGGTCACTGACTCTTTGTAGAAAACATCTAACATGTCAGTGCTTTGTACTTATTACTGTATTTCTCTGTGTGGTCATGAAAGAAGTGGTCTGTATGAGAGACTTTTCCAAATTATGAATCTAGAACACCCATAAATATTTAGTCTCGTTTATTCCTACAGTGTGTATGGGTAAGTGTATTATTTTTCATAAGATGATGACTGGGGAAATTGGGAATGTAGAACATGAAGACAGCATACCTGCAAGCCTAGTTGTTAGCCCTCGTTATATTATAGACTGGTAAATGTACCTACCTAAATGGAATAAGGATGCTACTCAAGACTGAAGAAAATAGTCTTAGAAAATTTGCTAATATAGATCATTGAATGTTGAAGACCTTGCCATGTTAAGTGATGTACAGAAAGGTCCTAGAATACTGGCTTTCTCCTGAAGAGACCACAGATTTCTACTGATGACATAGAGTGACATATCCTGAGTAAGGCTATAAGGATTGTGGAGACTGCCTTTATACCAGGGTGAAGTCGGGAAATGTTCTTTCTTCAAAAGTTTTTCTTTAAGTCCTGCATTCTAGAAAGGAGAGACAGTCCCAAGGTCACTTTCCTAATATCATGGTACACTTTTTCCTGTGTTAAGTTGGCGGCCTGGGGTTAGGGAAGAAGTCCATCTTTGTCACAAAGAATGTATTACCCAGTAGGAGACCACTATGGAGATTTATAGACTTATGTTCTTCAGGAACAGTCATATTGCATACTGAGTTTCAAATGTCATTGTGTCGTAATATTCATCAATGTCTTACAATATTCACCATAAGTTTGGTAAAAGTTATAAACTGGCTTTTATCTGACCTTTTGAAAAAAGAAGGGATAGGTGTCCACAACTCAGTGTGAAGTGTTTAAAAGACAAATGTTAGCATCCACTCCTTCATTGTGGATTATTATTCCACCCAAAATTTCCTATTTCAAAAGCCACATTTGGTTCATGTCAATACGAAAAGATGCCAAAATAGGAGAAAAAAGTTTGGAGATCATGAAGATGCAAACAGGAGTATTTACTAATACTTAAGTAAGCTTATACAAATACACTAAAATACAGTATTAATTTGGCTTCTAAGTATACTTTACTCTATACAAGTTACCACCACTTGAGAGAAAAAAAGAGAGCCAGAGATGAATATATACTTTCCAACATAATATAGAGGCATAGTAGCATCCTTAACATGGCATATACTGTGCTCCTAAATATTGCTCCTAAATATTAAGGATAACATGCTAACATTTGTCTTTATCCCCATGTTTGGGGTTCTAAAATATTAGATGTAGGAAAACTAAAAAAAAAAAAAAAGTTGAAAAAGAAACCACTCTAACACCAGGAGTTTTATTTTCATAAAACATCCATATCCATATACTTTGTAAGCAGTTTCCGAAATGGCTTTCAGTGATCTCCTTCTCTTAATATTCATATCCTGTCCTTTCAGCTTGATAGTTGGCTTGACATTAATCACACTTGAGCTTAATCACTTCCCAGTCTAGATGACAAAAGCCTTTGACTTTTTTCTTGCACATTCTTTTTTGTCTTCTTATTTATTAGCCCTGTCAAAGCTGCTTCTATGTTGTGAGATGCTTTATGGATAACATCTATGTGGAAAATAGTGAAGCAGGCCTCTTGCCAACCACCAATTAGGAATAGCCGTGGAGGAACTGAGTCCCACCAACAGCTACTTGAGTGACTATAAAAGTGGATCCATTACTGGTTGAACCTTGGGATAACTATAGCCCAATTGACATCTTGATTTTAGCTTTGTGAGATATTCAGACACAGAGGATGCAACTAAGCATTGTTTGAATTTCTGACCCATAGCAACTGAGATAATAAATGTTTGCTGCTTTATCCACTAAGATTTTGAATAATCTGTTAAAATAACTACTACACATACATATACAAACTTGCAATATAAAACATAACTTTACAGGGAAAAAAAGAAATCAAGCAAGAACTAGATACAGTTAATATAAACTAAACTCAACATATTATGGCATGTGGAAATTGTAAAGTATCTTTTTCTTATATATGTTAAGTACTCAGTAAAAAATTAGAGTGCTGAAATCTGTATACTGGAGTTGAAAAAAATAAAGAAAACTTAGAGGATGTATGGGAGGTAGTGAAGAGATCATTAAAAGATTCAAAATCATAATTTATATAACAGAACTTGTATTTAAAAAAATGTAAAGAGTTACAAAAAGTGTGTCTCCTCTGGTAGTAATTATTACCCTATTTGGTATAATGTAATGAATAAGGTTTTGAATAACAATTTTGTGGCAGATTTAAGCAACAATCCACGTAAACTCACAACCAGTATATATATTTTTATCCTTCTTGTGTCAGGGCAAGACCACTCTAAGGTTTGATGATATACATATGCACTACTATGGTTTATTACAGCGAAAGGCTACACAGCAAAATCAGCAAAGGGAAAAGGCTTATAGGGAAAAGTCCAGCAGAAACAATGTACAAGGTTTCAAGAAACCTCTCCCATTTGAGTCACACAGATGTGAGGATATATGGCCCCCAACTTACAGTGGTCCAACTTACATTTTTTGACTTTACATTGGGTTTATCAGGGTATTATATGCATTTGTGACTTACAATATTTTCAACTTACAATGGTTTTATAAGGTGTAATATCACTGTAAGTCAAAAAACATCTGTGATTCATCAGCAATGAGTTGTAACACCAAGTTGTGAAATGTCCTCCAGATAAGTTCATTAGAGACTTAATGCTCACTGCTTAGCACATATCACATTTCCAGACTTTCAGAAATAAAACAATTGTTTAGCAAAACCAACATTGTTTTTACAAACAGTTTAGGTACTACACACCATGCTTATCAGTTAGGGAATGATGAGACCCCTTTTAGAAATCCAAGTTCCCATATGCCAGCCACTGGTCTACCTTGCAAAAAGATCTTTCTAATCACAGCAGTCTCAGGCCTTTTATGTTAATCCTTTCTCTATGCTTTCCTACAAAATGTTTTGTGATATGTCAGCTGCATTTCAGGCACCCAAAGACTTATAGAATAAATAGGTGAACTAATTAATCAACCAGTGATGTTTTCAGTTAGAATTCCTTAAATGTCTCTATTGACACGTTTGTTCCTAAGGACCCTTAAACCTACAAAGAGGAAAATATTCCACATAATAAAGTATAACTACAGTTTTATAATAAAGGAAAATTTTAGTTAATCAAATTGTACTAGCATTGACCTGCATTTCCAGAAAAATCTTCAAACAACTCAAGATCCAATGGGAGGAGCCCATTTTCAGTGAAAAGAAAACGATGTATAGTAATATTCTGGTCAATATAACTTCTAAATGCAACCACTAAGAGGATGAGGAATTTAAATTTCTTGAATCTAAGACTCCATGAACAACCATTTTCTGTCAAGGAGCCAATATTATTTTTTAAAATAAAATCACTCAATGGTTACATTCTTGAGATATGGAGTTATCTAGAGTCGTTCACTCAAGATGAACTGCTTTAGATTAATAGGATGCTTTGAGAAAATAAACTTCACGTTACTTTTGAGAAAATATAATGCACATTATTTTCATGATAATTAATGGTGAAACACCTCCCATAACCACACATTCCCCTTTTATACATGTGAAACAATTGTTAGTTTAGATTTTACCACTGAATTATTGTCTGGTCATCACCACCTCCCCCATCCTAAATATTTAATGAGAGCAAGGTCTGTGCTCTTTTTTCATTCACATTTATCTCTCTAGGACCTTGCATAGGATGTAGTAAGGACTATTTAACAAGAATCTGTTAAAATGTTTTTTAAAAAAGCTCGCAGAGATAACCGTCCATACCCCATGTGTCCCCATAGTATATTTGATCTTTATTTTGAGGGCAAACACTATATTTTAAAAATTAAAATCTAATAAAGATAAAACAGCATCCCTCTACCGGATTGATTTGATTGTAAAGTGTGCTAAAAATGGGTTTCCAGTGCACTCTGACACCACTCATAAAATCCTAACGAGGACCTGGTAAGGTCTTAGTTTGTCAAAACACCATACCAGAAACCTCTAATATAAACAGGCTCATATTATAATCTTCTGCATTTGTAATTTTTGAGAATAAGGTGGAAAAGCACTCATTAAGTGGAGGATTTTTCTTTTAAATGTTATACTTAAGAATATATCCTTATTCTGGATGAGACAGATAAGATGCATTGCTCCCCAGCCCTGGCAGTGGATTTGTTTGTATACTATGCTTTCTAACTCTCTTTCTTTGCTGAGCTAGCTATTTTTTGTTTATTTGAGAATGATTGTACCTTAAAGGAACTATATTCTGTATCCATTATTTTATAAAGGTGAGTGGGTTCAGTAAATGCCTGAAAAGGTATCTTGACTGAGATCACAAAGTTAACATAATAAACCTGATAGTGCTGTAGGAAGAAAAGCCTAGTTAGATATGGTAGTAAAACTTAGCCTTATAATTCCCAGGCCAAATTTGTTTCCACTGTCACCATCACCAAATCAGCATCAGTAACTAATCAAATAACAATTTATTTAAACCATTAAAAAAATGTAATTCTTTCACTGAAATATGAACATATATTTAAACATGATGACGATCTGTAGAAACAAATATTTTTAGAATTAAGAAGAAATATATTTTACGAAGTCGTTTGTATTAAATAAACTATTTCCTGGATACTGAATGATGATAAAAGTTTACCCCATTAACACTAGGGAGCATATTCAAAGAATCCACAACTCTAGCAATTATTTGGTTAAGTAGAAGCCACAAGAAGATAATTTATATCTGAAATTATGTAATATTACAACATCCCAGTTCCTTTTGTGAAACCCAGAATTCCATTTACTCATTTGAATGGCTATACTTTTTTAGAATCCCTTCAAATTTGTTCCATACATACTTTTTAGATATGAACTAAAATTAGACAGAGTAATATAGTTTTCTCATCAATATGGAATTGAAAAAAGAAATACTCCAGTTACATTTTCCAGCTGAGTACTTTGACTTATTATTGGATTTGATTTTACTTTTAACAGTGACACAAAGGCAAATGCAATTGGCAAAGTTAAATATGTGGTAGCAGAGTTTGAAGTTTAAAACTCTACGTGCTTGCTTGCTTGCTTGGTTTTGTTTTTGTTTTCTTGAGCAACTGTTCACTACTCAGCTTGCTCTGTAAAGTTAAGAGCATAGACTCTGGAGTATCAGATGTAGATTAGAATTCTATTTTTGCCACTACCTATATTTATGAATTTAAACACCGTTTTTTTAACTTCTCTGATCTCAGTTTTCTCATCCTTTAAAAGAAATTTGTGTATAGACAGCGAGGGGTGTTACTACTCTCATTAGCAATAAATAATATTATTACTTCATTGTCAAGTTTCCTACTACCCAGGTACATGAAGTGCCCTTACTCTGTCTCTCTCTTCTCTTTTTCTTCCAGTTTCCTTTATTTAACTTGGAGAAATCAATCTATTATTCTCTAACAATTTATTTTACATTTATAAAACTGTAGAGATGGCTTATATTGTTCATGTAACATTGTTAGTTTATCCACAGGATAAAAGAAAAAGAGTTAAACAGTAGATAATTAACTACCATAGCTATAGTCATTCCTCTTTAAAAACTCTAGTCAACTAACCAAAGGAAACATCTTCTCAGTGAATACAGGTAAGTTAGGGCAAAGTTTTGGTAGTGAAATTGTAAAGAATCAATTTCTTTATGATGAATCAAATCATAAAGAAATTAACTTCGCCGAACTATAAAATTTATTTTCAAGTAGAAAGTTTGTTAAAAATGTTTCACTTTATTTTCTTTGAAGACAATAAGTTTTGGAGGCAATTCAAACATTTTATTATGAATTATCAACTAAGTTAATTTTAAGTAATGAATTTGTCTTTGTACTTAATGCAAATTGCATATACATTGTATTCAAAATAAAATGCAAATACCAAAGAAAAATTGTTTGGTAAAATAATGTTACAAGTTTATGTTTGTTTCATAGTAAATTATTTTTAAATTTTTGTCAGTTTACATAACAAAAGATTGCTTAATAATTGCAAGTAGCAACTTTACCAATATATAAAATTCAAAATGTTACTCCAAACACAAATATAATTAGCAGCAATAAAAGTTTAGTACAGGAACTTTATTAACAGTGGTTATATCCAGTTTGTAGTTGCCAAGAAATACCAGCTTTACATGCCTTGGCAACAGTAATAAACTATTTATGTCTTTATAATAAACAGATAGGTGTTAAAAGCACATTTAAAAGAAATACCAAAAGAGTTTATAACATTTAGCGAGCATATGGTCTCTATAAACTAGTTAACTAAGTACTTTATAAAACTGTTAGTATTAATCCTAATATTAAAATATTTTATATTTGTGCTGCATGGTTTTCAAAGTATCATTTAGAAGGATTCTATGTATAACAGCTATACATAATAACTTATTTATTCTTCCCAATTTTGCCAGATAAGATTTATCTCTACTATGATGAAGAATTAAAACAGACTCAAGATGGTTAAAATGTTGACTGACATATTTAACCACTTGGTATGAGGGCCAGGACTCATAATTAGGTTTGTGTAATTCTAAGTCCATGATTATTCCAGTTTATCTTGCTGTTGCTCAAACAGGTGTGCTTTTAAATTTGCTTATAAAATATGCACAAACAGATGGCACCCGCTAAATATATAACTGACAATAATATCTTGATATTTTCAAATACTCAAGAGTAATGTAGCACAAAGGGCTCAGAAACGTGCAACATAATATATTGCACCCAGAAAAAATCCTTAAAAACAGTCTAAAGTCTAATTCAACCATCTATGTTAGAGAAAAATTGGACAAATAGAATTAAATGATTAGCCAATTTACTATCTAGAAAATTTCAAAGTTCAGACTCAAAAATAACTTCTTTGAATCCATTTCTAGAGCTTTCTGTTATATCAAGAAAACAGATTTTTTCCAAATGTTTATGTTTCTTTGTCCAATCTAAAGGATGAAAGATACTAATTCTCTACAATACACAAGAAGAAAAGAGAATTAGGCAGTATCTTTATCAAGTCCCATCAGATTAGCAGAAAATTTACAAAAGTGATGTTATAAAACTTTTTGACTGAAAGGCTTTTCCAATATTATAAAAAGGGTATCACATTATATTGCCATATAATGCTATTAAGAAGCACTTTGGGAGGCTGAGGCAGGCGGATCACGAGGTCAGGAGATCGAGACCATCCTGGCTAACACGGTGAAACCCTGTCTCTACTAACAATACCAAAAAAAAAAAAAAATTAGCTGGGCGTGGTTGTGGGCACATGTAGTACCAGCTACTCTGAAGGCTGAGACAGGAGAATGGTGTGAACCGGGGAGGCAGAGCTTGCAGTGAGGAGATTGCGCCACTGCACTCCAGCCTGGGTGACACAGCGAGACTCCATGTCCAATAAATAAATAAATAAATAAATAAATAAATAAATAAATACATTACCTACTACAAAAAAATCTTAGTCATGTTTCCCAATCTATTATAATTAATAAAATGTTAATAAAAGACTTTATTGTGAACCTGTTATTCAATATATTTTATTCCAGAGAAATGGATATTAAAGGATATTTATAGTACTTTCAATTTGTTTTGAAAGCTACATCTGTATTACCAGGAATATGTATAAGCACTAAATATTGTTGCAGAATTTGTCTAAGGCTAATACCATTTTCAACACCATGAAGAATAAAACAATTTTCCTGTATGTCAGAAAAACCCTCTTTACAGGTGTTATGAAGTATATAAATCCCTGCATGAATACATTCAACTGGGTTACTCTATTACATTATTGATGCCCCCTGTGCTTCTAAAAAAAATGATGCCGAGTGTATCTTTAGGATTTGAAAACAATGAAAGTACTATGAAGCCAACTGACAGGACCTCACTTATTTCCTGCTGGTTTATCAGTAGTCAGGAAGGATTTGCACTCAAACTCTTCCACCTTTCCTCTCTTGTTATCAATGGCATACACGGAACCACAGGAAGAGGAATGCATAGTGTGGCCATCTAAAGCAGGGTAAAAGTCAGAAATTCTTACAGAAATAAAGTTGCAATTGAGGTTCAAAAATAATTACCAACAGACACACTTGAATCAAAAAAAGAGAAGATTCTTTAAAAACCCATGATCTAAATTTATATTGACAATATAATTATATGCCAATGAGTAGTTTTGAATTCAGCACCATATACTGACTATTTATCACATAGTAAAGGTACAAATAAGTAAGGAGTTACCCTCATGTAAATATTCCATCAATGTTTGCACATCCATGGTATATATTATACAGATACATCTAGCACCAGAGGATTTTGGATGCTATGGAATAAGAAAATAGAAATGTGATTTTTTTTTTCTTTTCGAGACAGGGTCTCTGTCATCCAGGCTGGAAGGCAGTGGCCTGATCTCTGCTCACAGAAAACTCCGCCTCCCAGGTTCAAGTGATTCTGGTGCCTCAGCCTCCCAAGTAGCTGGAATTACAGGTGTGTACACCATGCCCAGCTAACTTTCTTTGTATTTTTAGTAGAGAAGGGGTTTCACCATGTTGCTCAGGCTGGTCTCAAACTCCTGACCTCAAGCTATCTGCCCACTTCGGCCTCTAAAGGGCTGGGATTACAGGTGTGAGTCACCACGTCCAGCAGAGGCATGAACTAAAAAAACCCAAAAAACAAACAAAATAAAACTTGAATTGCTTTCTCACCCCAACTACTTATTTGATCTTACCAAGTCATTTCATCTCTATCTTCCATTTTTTAACCACAATGTAAAAACATTTGACTTTCCTTCCCACTATATTGTTGTAAGTATAAAATGCCACAATACATGTGAAAATGGTCTGAAAATCCTAAAGCACTATACCAGTACACTTCCATATTGCTCTATATACACTAGAGCAAGAAGAGGTTAAATGCGTTCTCCTGGTAGCACCTTGCTGAGCACAAAAATGTGACATCGGCACCAGCGTGTCCTGGCTCATTTCCCTAAATCTGGAGTGTAAATTGAAGTGTTTTACCCAAATCTTTTTTTTTAATTTTATTTTTTTTTTTATTTTTTTTTTTCAGACTGAGTCTCGCTCTGTCGCCCAGGCTGGAGTGTAGTGGCACCGTCTGGGCTCACTGCAGGTTCTGCCTCCCAGGTTCATGACATTCTCCTGCCTCAGCCTCCTGAGTAGCTGAGACCACAGGCATCCGCCACCACTCCCGGCTAATTTTGTGTGTGTGTGTGTGTGTGTGTGTGTGTGTGTGTGTGTGTATTTTTAGTAGAGACGGAGTTTCACCGTGTTACCCAGGATGGTCTCAATCTCCTGACCTCGTGATCCGCGTGTCTCGGCCTGCCAAAGTGCTGGGATTACAGGCGTGAGCCGCCGCGCCCAGCCCCCCAAATCTTTACTGCCAAGAAAAGTGGCAGGTTTAGTAATTTCATAGTGGTTTTGGAAAATTTGGCTTTTAATCTTCCTTTAGATTAGTTCTTTTCGATTATAACATTGTTAACACTGTAAAACTCTAGTTTGAGTGAAATTCTAGTGGGTTGAGATAGTGCAATCAATGAACATTGAGCCAAGGATGAATTGGTGCTATTCCCGGTCAATTCTCTTTGGTAAAGAAAGATGAACCCTTTCCATGATTGAAAGTTACAAAAAAAAAAAAAAAATCTAATATCACTATATATCAAATATAATTTAAAATATACAATCAAAATTAAGTCCTTATTAAGTCTTGGTAGATCAAAAAAAAATACACCATCAATATGCCAACACACATCTAATTACTAAATTAAGAAAAAAATTTGTGTCAATTTTTGATTGGTAATACAGAAATAAATTTTCACTAGAAAGAAATTTTGAATAAGTATTGACACTGATATAAATTACATAATTTAATTGTCATTATTTTTTCAATTTTTGAAGTTATATGTAGAAGATTAGATTACCTTAGATTCCAATTCAAAGACTATATCCCATATGATTATTTCAGCTCTTTTCAGAATGCATTATGTAAGAAACAAAACCCTGATGGACATAACCTATTATAATGTGCTGCTGCTCACAAAACAATTGATTATAAACATGCCAGAAAAAATTACACAAGTCACATATGTGTTCTTCCCAGATTCAAGCTATTATCTTCTAAATATTGTAAGTAGATAGTAGATTAAGATAATTTTTTGCCATGTTTTTCACGCTTAGAGTTTTTCTTTCTTTCTTTTTTTTTTTTTTTTTTTTTTTTTTTTTTTTTTTTTTTTTTTTTGTGAGACAGAGACTTGCTCTTGTCACCCAGGCTGAAGTGCAATGGCACGATCTTGGCTCACTACAACCTCTGCCTCTCAGGTTCAAGCGATTCTCCTGCATCAGCCTCCCAGCCACTTGCCCCCCATCTGGCTTATTTTGTATTTTTAGTACAGACAGGGTTTTGCCATGTTGGCCAGGCTGGTATCGATGTCCTGACCTCAGGTGATGCACCTGCCTCAGCCTCTCAAAATGCTGGGATTACAGCCTGGAGCCACTGCACCCAGCAAAGTTTCCCTTTACACAGAAAGCAGCTTGAAGGCAATGCCAATATTGGTTTAATTTTCTTATAAGGAACCAAGTATAATACGGGAAATAATTAATATAATTTATTCTTAAAAATATAGCTTAGTATTGTATTAGTTTTTCTAGCGACTGAGCCAAATGAAGTTTATTCCGACTAAAAGACTGCAAACATTTACTTAAGCTAATATGTCTCATTCTTAAAATGCTTAAGGGTGCAACTCTGGAATTATATTTCTTAGTCACACCTTACTGCAAATTATATTAATTGTAGAAGAAATTTATTTATAATCCTAGACATGTTTTAGGAAGAAAATCTGAATGGTTTAGGGAAGAGAAAGATACATCTTCTTATGATAAAATAAAGTAAGATACTACAGGTCTTTATGACACAATAGTAAACATATATATGAATTATGAATTAATCTAAGCATGTCCATACAAAAAGCTCTAGCTGTGTACTTTTCATTTTAAATCAGTTAAATTAGTTACATAATCTACTGTATAAGATTAATAAAAATGAACTAAAAACATCTGTTGGCTCATCAGAATAATGCGACACTTTTTTTGGTTGGGTTATGAAGGATAATATTTATAATAATAAATGCATACAAAGTTCTTATTACAGTATGTAGAGCACAATGGATGCTAACTGGATGTTACTTTCTCTCTCTCTCTATCACGTAAACACCATGAGACCGGGTGCGGTGGTTCACACTTGTAATTCCAGCACTTTGGGAGTCCAAGGCGGGTGGATCACCTGAGGTCAGGAGTTCAAGACCAGCCTGACCAACATGGTGAAACCCTGTCTCTACTAAAAATACAAAAAAAATTTTAGCTGGGCATGGTGGCAGGCGCCTGTAATCCCAGCTACTCAGGAGGCTGAGGCAGGAGAATAGTTTGAGCCTGGGAGGCAGAGGTTGCAGTGAGCTGAGATCCCGTCATTGCACTCCAGCCTGGGCGACAGAGAGAGACTCTGTCTCAAAAAAAATTAAAAAAATAAAAATAAAAACAGAAAAACAGTAAATACCATGAGTGCAAAAAGAGAAGCTATCTTATTACTGATGTGTCCCTATCCTTTATACAGTGTCCATTATGTAATAAGAGACCAGCAGTCATTTTTTTTCAATATGTAAATACAGAGAAATATCTTGACTACAGTGTAGGACTCCATGTTTGTTTGGCTCTCTGCTCGAATTAGACTTTTCTCCCATCAATATAGAATAAGCCATGCATAGACATAGCTTCTATTAAAAATCTGCAGCCCAATGAGTAAAATGGGCTCACACAGATCTTGGAAAAATACATTTAGTAGGCTTGGTGAAACAGTAATGGTTTTGCACAGAACTCCACTGCAATCCACCTGACAAACTAGGATATGCTAAACAAACCAGTCATTTGTGTGTGTGTGTGTGTGTGTGTGTGTGTGTGTGTGTGTGTGTATGTGAAAGAGAGAGACAGAGGAGAAACTATGGCTATTTCCTTTATAAATGCTGGCTTTGCCTTGCCTTAGATCGGGACAACAGACTTCACAATTTTTCCACATATATGCAAGTAAATTCTCAGCACTTTAACTGTCTCTGAGTTCTACTTTGATACATCCACTGTGCAATTTATGTCAATAAAAATAAAATTCCTAAGTAGGAGGGGGCTCTGTCTTAACGTGTTTAGTATTTGGACTTGCTTTTATTTTATTTGAAGACAGAGGATGCTTGGCTTTATGAAGCAAGCTCTCATTCAATCGAATTATCATATGTCTCAAAAAAACATGATAGTAAATGTCTTTTGATAGCATGAGATATACAGGAGAAGTATAAAACTCTGCTTTATGAATGTTCTGCTTCCAACCAGGATATATTCAGTTGTAGTTAAGATAGTTGTGTTCTATTAGCTGGGGACAATTGGAAACTGTCTTTATGAGAAACATACATGTGTATGCCAAACTGCTAAGAAATGAGAAACGTCTGTCTATATCACCTGTTTTTTGCTTGCTCAGAATTCTACCTTCTTAAAAATTGGCTTTCCTTTAGAAAACTACTTCATTGGCCTTCTTTATGGTAATCACAGTGCTATGCCCACCAACAATGACAAGAGACCTAAATAAGACCAATTCGATTATTCCTTAAAGTTGTATTTATGCTGAGAGAGAGAGAGAAGGGCTCCTTTCCTTAGTAATTGCAATTATTAATTTAGCTATTGAGTTGTCAGCAGCCTTGATATACATCTGCATGGACAAATCTGACTGAGAGTTAAAGCCAAACATCATGGGACACAAGCAAAAGGCATCAAAAGAAACAGATTCCTCAGGGGTCTTATTGGGTTTCTGAATACAGCCATGCCTGAAAAACTCACTGTAACACCCTTCATTGCTTTAGAAAGAACTATTGTTCTTTCCCTTATAACCAAAGGAGCACTAACAAATGCTGGTTAAGAAGAATATTAATAAGAATATACATGAAAAAGAAACACATGAATATGCTTTTGGTATAAAGTTATCTGAAATATTTTAACATGCAAATTAGATACCATGTAGTTTATTAATAGTTCCTCAAATTAAAATGTTTTAGTATGTAAATACAGATGGTTTCCAACTTTAAATGGTTCAACTTACAATTTTTGATTTTATGGTGGTGTGAAAGCCGTACTCATTTGGTAGAAATGTTTCATCAAATTTTGAATTGTGATATTTTCCAGACTATTAATGTATGGTAAAATACTCTCTCATGATGCTAGGCTGCAGACCCCAGCCAGCCACAAGATCATGAGTGTAAATAAATGATACTCTACAGTGTACTGTGTTGCTGGTGCTTTTTGGATACTGTCTTTTCCATCCCATCACGTTTACAAAATGGCATTTTGACTTAAATGTTGTCAATTTATGATGTGTTTATCAGGACACAACTGCATCATAAATCGAGGAGCCTCTATATACACTATATATATATGTGTGTGTGTGTGTGTATATATATATATAATTTTGAGTATCTCTTTATATTAATGTAAAGTTTTATTTTATACTTCATTTGTGAGTGCTCTGTTCCTTTAAATAAAGGCAATGAAACCAGATCAATGAGAGTACTTAAATTTATTCTAGTTGTAGAAAAGCTTGGATGATATCATTACAAAGGAAATCCAAATAAAATCCTAACCAATTGAACTTTTGGGTTGTGTTTGGAACTATCTCTTTTCAATAAATTAACATGTTTTATATGTTTACAATGACAAATATTAGACTATATTCTTTAAGGCTTCTCATCAGCAAGACTTTCCTGGTTATATGATTTATTTTTATTTCATCTTTCCAATTTTTCTGAATTATGCCTGTACTTTCTTTTATCCTTGCCTCCTCTAGGTCTGGCTTCTTCTGCCCTCTCATTTCCTGGTCTCCCACTGACTCTCCTTTTATCTCTATGGCATGTGCCCTTGGGCATGTCTTTCAGTGCCTGTCATTCTTACACTTCACTTCCTGTCTCTGCCTTCCCTCTCCCTCCATCTATCTTACTACTTCTCGGCACCCTTATATACAGATGAAATAAAATCACTTAAAATTATCAATTAGATTTCACGTAGGAATTTGAAAAGTACTATCATCATTTCTTTATAATAAAGAATGTGACATATTTAAAGAAAATTATTTTTAGGAGTGTTCAATTCCACTTGAACACTATCAGGCAAACACCTAAATTTTCCTTTGTTCAGGTTGCAAAATGTGAGCATTTCCTAAATTTGCTGTGAACCCTCAGGAATGAAGCAGAACACAATTTTCAAAATAAAAAGGAACAATTTAATACATTTAAATATGAATAAGTTTCCTAAAAATGATATATTAATAAAATTCAGTACTAATATATACAAATCCTAAATAAATTTCCGTTTCAATACTTTCTTTTGATAGTTCTGTTTTCTCTCTCTTGATATAGAAACAACCTGCATTTATGCAGTTCAATTCCTTAGGCATATATGATTCATTCATCTTAATTTAGAAAATATCAAGGCCATGCCTGAGAGCAGAATTAGGGCATTATTTGTCTCTTGGCAATGTATTTTAAAAATTGTTATCAATAAATAAATTGACAACATCCTTTCTAAGCTGTGTAGACATTTTCAATCAATAATGCACATTATCAGGTCATAAAATCTTCCCTAACTTTTTACGTGATAAATCTTTAAGTTTTCTTCAGGGAATAGATTCACACTTAGGTTTTATCATCTATCCTACACTGACATTTGGGGGCTGAATTTTTTGAGGTAATGGGTGTCTCTGTACAGCTGCAGCCCCGAATGATCCTTTCACTCCTATACCCTGAGCAAAAACAGTCTTGGGTTACAGGATTGAATTAGTGCCTTCTCCTTGTTTCCTGCACCGTTTATTTCATCACCTAATCCCATGTATAGGGTGAGTAAGAGTAGTCAGTTCATATGAATCTCAGCAGATAGCAATATAAACATATACTTGGCTCACAGGGCATAACTTACATTTACTAAGAAAATGCTCAGAACAATTCATTGAAGTTTTTCTATACATACTTTCAGGAATTGTAATGAGTACTTGCTTATAAAATGTTGACAACTTTAATCATAATTTTAAAGTGGTAAAAACTAATATGCAATATATCAAGGGAACAATACCTCAAACTGTTTTCCCAGAATATACTTTACAAATTATCAAAGCAGATAACTGACCACATTTCCTTTTTAGTTTACTTCGCTAGTTCTTTGAAGTTCTATTCACCATTAGCTCTTTGAATAACTGTTTTAAAACAGATGGGATGAACATCTGGATAACACAACATATATATATATATATATTTCTATCAATAGCCTCACTGATGTGAGGAACATCTCCTCCCACACAACCACCCTGTGCCTCATCTAATGTGTTAACACTTTGGATAATGAGAACAACAGAAGTGGATACTAAATATCTTATTCAAATTAACTCAAATCTGAGTGCAAATGTGGAAGTATCCATGCAATTCACGAACTGCTGCCCCAGCCTGTGTTTTTAACAGCAGTGTTTGATGATGTTGGCACTCTTGATCATTTTATGTTTTTGAAGTTACTGAGTTCAATGATCCATCCTTTGTGTTTATTTATCAGGACTGTGAACATCACAAACAATTTAAGATGTTTAGAAATAAATGTTGATTTTAGATGGCAGAAAAATGCAAAGTTAGTTAAATTGATAAGCATCATTTTCATGTATCTATTATCTCTTTGTTAATAGTTCGCTTTCTCAGACATAATGGAAATGGCTGAGGAATATGGGTAAACTGAAGTATCTGAGTTCAAATGTATGCATGTTAAGATGAAATAATAGACATGCCACTCTTCTGTGCAGAAATTCAATGCCAAACTAACTCATGAAATACTGTACAATACAATACAATGCAATACAATACAATACAATACAATACAACATAGTTCAACTATATTGACTCGAAACAATATAACTGGTAGTTTAAGTTACTGGTAGTTCAAAGAAAGACCAAATGAATTCCGAGCCTCAAACAGTGTTATTAGGGACTTGCCTCCCTCTTTGTCTCTCTGGCTTCCTCTACGATGGCTTAATTTTCAGGCTGGCTTTCTTAATAATGTTGGTAAATATGATCCCAACAAGCTCTAAAATTCTATACTTCTTGCCTTTCTGCCTGAATCTTGCCCCCTTAAAATAATTTGTTTCAGGCACTTCCAGTCCAAATTTTAAAACTGATACTAATTTTGTGTAGTTTTGGTCATGTTTATGACGTCTTAATTAATCACTGTTGTAAAGAATGGCATTTTGACTTAAAATGTTGTCAATTTATGATGTGTTTATCAGGACACAACCACATCGTAAATCGAGGAGCCACTATATACACTATATGTATAGAAACATATATATATATATACACACACACATATAGTGTAGAAACAGAATGACTTAGGTAATATGTTCAACTCTGAAGCTAGACTATCAGGTTTTGAAACCAATGGATTAAGAACAGGTAAGCGGCTGGGCACAGTGGTTCATGTCTGTAATTCCAGCACTTTTAAGGGCCGAGACAGGTGGATCACTTGAAGTCAGGAGTTCGAGACCCACCTGGCGAACATAGGTGAAACCCCCTCTCTACCCAAAATACAAAAATTAGCCAGACGTGGTGGTACACATTTGAAATCCAAGCTACTCAGGAGGCTGAGACAGGAAAATCGCTTGAACCTGGGAGGTGGAGGTTGCAGTGAACTGAAATTGTGCCACTGCACTCCAACCTGGGCAACATAGTGAGACTCTGTCACAAAACAAAACAAAACAAAACAAAACAAAAACAGGTAAGGAATAATTCTCCAAAGGAAAACTATCATTATTTTATCCAAATAATGATGGAAGCATTCTGCTCAGTCAAACCGACCTATGTCTATAATCAAAGTGCAAGCTTTACAGAGGAAGTTTAAATACAGAACTGAAATATTATTCATAAGCAATTGGAGTATTCTGGGGAATAGATATTAGTAAAAATTAAGGAAATAGAATGTCAACCAGTGATAATAACATATATGTATCTCTCCTAACATTAGTCTAAACACAGAGTCCGTATCACTGACAGCAAGCGTTGGACATGGTTAGAGAACCATTCTCCTTACCATAAAGTGAGAATGCAGATATACTCTCCAACTAATTTCACCTTGAATCACATTTTACCTATGTCTGAGCTATAGCATAACGTCAGAGCATATTAATCATAAACATATGCAAGAATATTGCAGAGTAAAATTGCCATTGCTTATTTTTCTTTTCTTATAAGAAATGCTAATTAGGGTAAAATTAATGTTGTAAAAGTATTTACATGTAAATTAACTTCAAAAAAAATTTGCTGGAGATATTAGCAGAATATGTTGTATTTTTTAAAAATGCAAGAATTTGGTCTAGGCTGGGTTGAATATGTTTAGGAAAAACATAGTCTTTTGAAGAAAAAGTAGATTGCAATATCTCAAGTAATAACTAATGACAATGAAGGTAATAAAGTGTTCTTATGAACCCAAGAGTTGATATTTCTAACTTTTATGGCATAGCTGAATCATTCAGTAAAACCAAATGAGACAAATACCTTCCATCTCTCAAATCAAACAACATACTATTGAGATTTTAGCTATAACTTTATGTTTGTCTTGTTTGAAAAAATATTTCAAAACCCCCAAATATTTTTTTGTTAAACCATCATTTAGGTTAAAACATTCCTTTTAAAGGAGTAAATACTTATGAAATGCTTAAGCATTGTAACTTCATCATTCCAAAGAATTAAAATATTTATTTTAAATTGAAATATTTATTATTGAAATTGAAATTGAAAAATTTTAAATTGAAATATTCAATAAATTGAAACATTTATTAAATGTTTGAACATTTTAACTAGCCTTTTTTAAAGTGCAATCATAAAAACACTGGTTTTACAATGAAAGAAATATTTCATAATTGCATTGACACATTTGAACTGTTTAGACATGTGGCACTAAAATGAAACACAATTGTGAAACACATATTTTAGATAAAGTATAGTTGCCGAAGTTTTTATCATCTTGAAATAATATTTTTATTCTTTTTCGCTTTTAAAGCATACGTTTGTGTCACAATTTAAGTTGATTCTAGCAACTTGCAGTTAATCCCTGATTACTTGTCATGATTAGATATTCAGCCAAGGTATACATCACAGACCATCTGTGAGAGGACACTATTTCATCTGTCTTCTGGGTAACAGGGAGGCTCATTTTGAGGATGAACCCACCCTGCTTTTTTGTGAAAGCAGGAGAGTGCCAGGTGGTTGGTAGAGATAAACACAAAGGGTAATACTGGCGAAAAAGAAATGCAGGGCTTTGCCAGCAAACCTGTATAATATTGGTGCACTACAACAGGTGGTAAACAGTGAGATGTCATATATGTATAGAAAACCAGAATACATTTCACAATTTGTAGCTCAGATTCCACGAGACACTAAGAATACAGATGTTAGGAAGTTTCAAATTTCATTAAGAGTACAATCTAATACCACCTTGAAAATACCCTTTCTCAACTGCGTGTACTTATATTGCTAACTGGAGAAAATAGCTCTGGAGAATAATCATGGAACTGTGTGGAGTTTATTTGGTTAATGGAACCAAACATACAGTTAGGCAGAAGAAATAAGTTCTAGAGCTCAATTTCACACTGTAAGGTGACTAGTTACTAAGTTATTGTATATGTCAAAATAGATAAAAGAGAATATTTGAAATGTTCCCAAAACAAATAAATAATAAATCTTTGTGGTAATGGATAACCTAGATACAGTGATTTGATTTTTACACGTGGTATGCATGTAAAAAAATATCACATTTACTTTTCATGGATATATAAGAGTTGTACTATATAAATATGCACAAAAGTAAATATGTGAAAAATTAATAGAACAAGAAAAAATGATTAGCACATGTATCAAAAAATGATTAGTACATGTATCAAAATACCACATTTACTTTTCATGGATACATAAGAGTTGTACATATATAAATATGTACATATATAAATATGTTGTACATATATATGTATATGTTCTGTAATAATCATCATTTAAATTGTGTGTAAACTGGATTGTTACAAAGAGGTATTTTATGCCATATATATGTATGTACAACATATTTATATATGTACAACTCTTATGTATCCATGAAAAATAAATACATAAATAGATAAACAAATAGGACAAGAAAAAAATGATTAGTACAGAATATTCAGCCTTTTTCTAAGTTGCAGGAGAAATCTGCAAATTTCCTAGGGAAATTTATGATAAGCCTATTAACATGCAAGTATAATGTATTAGATCTAATTTTTAAAAGTAAAAAGAGATTTTTTTTTTTATCATCCTGAAGAAGGAAAAGAACTTTTACCAAGGTTTTCTCATCCTGGGTTCAACATGTAATGATAAAAGCAAACTGGAGTAGAAAGTAAGGCAAAGAAAAATAAATACATACATATATATTTTTTCAGTGGTCTTTAAGCATCTTATAAACTTTTTTATCTCTCTTGTCTAGCTTTATTCTAGGCACAACCTGATCAAAAATTGGTTCACTCAATGAGCTTGCCATGTCAGATATAGAAATGTTGAGATTTGCTAATTCAAAGTGCAAGAACACAGTAAATAGTAAGAGAAGACATGAGCCTGTCAGTATACTAAATTCACCGGCATGCTTTTTTCATCTATTTCTCTTCAGAATCCATTACAAAACCTAGAGAAATGTGACTCCTATGAATCATGGTTATGCAAAGGCGTGCCAGACTCATTGTGTTTAGGGCAGAAAGTATAGACTGGAATAAGAAAAAATAAAGATTTTAAGTCCAAGAATGCTCAAAACTAAGTAAATGATGCATTACCAAATTTTGATTGCTGCATAAAATACCTCTTTGTAACAATCCAGTTTACACACAATTTCAATGATGATTATTACAGAACTATTAAGCTGAGCAGGTCATGTAGCATAGGGTAAACCTCATGACCTCATCTGTGGGAACATGTGTTGATAGGATAGACCAAGGAAAAAATATACTCTGAGTAAGAGATAAGCATGCAGGATCAATTCAAACTGGTCCCAAATGAAGATGTCTTCTGAATATATGTCGGGGAAGTGAAGACAACGACTAGTTCCATGCAAGCAATTCAAGTGAGAAAGGGCAATGCGTAAGGCGCAATAAATGGATAAGAAGCAACCTTTGGGCCGGTGGCTCACGCCTGCAATCCCAGCACTTTGGGAGGCCAAGGTGGGCGGATCACGAGGTCAGGAGATCGAGGCCATCCTGGCTAACATGGTGAAACCCCGTCTCTACTAAAAATACAAAAAATTAGTTGGGTGTGGTGGCGGGGGCCTGTAGTCCCGGCTACTCAGGAGGCTGAGTCAGGAGAATGGCGTGAACCCGGGAGGCGGCGCTTGCAGTGAGCCAAGATCGCACCACTGTGATCTATTATTTTTAAACTACTTTTGTCTTTTATTTTTTTAACTACTCTCACCCTGATACCCAGAATTTTGTTTGGACATGGTAAGCACTCAATAGATTTAGTGAATGAGTAAACACATTTTAGAACTTCAAAAGTATTACCTGTATTACAGTGAAAAAAAAAAAAAAAAAATACCTAATGACCTTCTACAATGTGCCATTCTTTATGCAAAGTACTTTATATATATTAGCCTGTATAATCACTGCTAAAACCACTGAGAAAGATAATCATTTATTGATGAGAAATTGGAAGTTCAGATCTATTAAGAAAGTCATCCAAAGTCATGCTGACTTCAAAGTACAGACTCTTTACTTTAGGACACGGCATAACCTCTAGAGGGTAATGATATTGAGAAAACTTTGCCATTGGAAACACAATTTCATAGACAAAAAGACAAGGTTATGCTCACATTAGTTTTCATGCTTCATATGGCAAGAACATTCTGATATTTAACATTAGGATTCATAACTTTACACTAAATACTCCATGATACGTTGTGTAAGTGGTAACACCAAGAATCATCACTTTTCCTCTGTAATAAGATGTGCAGTGTCTTTGTGTGAAATATAGTCTATATACATTATATATCTTCTAGTTCCAAAAATTAATCATGCAATATATCTGGAATAAGAAAAAAAAAACAGCAACAATAAAAATAGGGCAATAAAAGTGAGTAATATGTTTAAATTTCTATTGCCAGAAAAATTGTTCAAACTAGAACTTATGAAAGAGAAATAGTGTCGTGCAAAACAACCGCAGGGGAGAAATGATGAAAACAGTGAGAGAAAGAGATAAATTAGTGAAATAAAGTTGAAAAGGTTTTCATATTTCACAGCACTGTATTTTGTGAAAAAGTTTTACATTTTTACTTTAAAGAGTTTAAAAGTATACCAAATTGAATTTGTTTCTCACTTGATGCTTCTGCTTTAAATTATATCAAGGCTTAATTACCACTTAAAACTTATTATTAGTTAATTTATATATCATTACTAATGTCAGCATCTTGTCAGGCATAAGAGTTAAATATAAATTATATAAATTTATATTCCCTAGGTGAATCCAACTGATACAAGAAAAAAAGTTACTAATCCAGGAAAAAAGAGTCCCTTTCTCTAAATGTATCACTTAGTGATACAACTTTTTATATACTACACATAGACTGGGTCAGAAGTTAAAGAAAGTTGTTTGCCTTCTGGAAAAAATATAAATCATATTTTATTAAGAAAAACAAAAATCCATATTACTCAAATTCAGGAGAGGATCAATCAATATTTTCTCTTAAATGTACAGTCAGCAAAAAATTAGAAAGAAGTAATACAGGACTTTCTGGTGTTTTATTATTGTTATGTTATATTATTCCTGATGACTCTATAATTAACTTCACTTTAATCTGTTTAAGGATATTGCTCCCAGAATTGTTCCTTCCTCAGGATTATAAAATGTATCCCCTTTACTCTATCATACTCATTAGCATACTGTCTCATATGTTTCATGCTGTGGAACCTCATAGGAATTCTAACAACTATTACAACTCATCAAAAACTTTATTATTATTATTTTTTTTGAGATGGAGTCTCAGCTCACTGAAATGCCCGCCCTCTGGGTTCAAGCAATTTTCTGCCTCAGCTTCCTGAGTAGCTGTGATTACAAGCTCCTGCCACCACACCTGGCTAATTTTTTTTTTTTTTTTTTGTATTTTTAGTAGAGATGAGGTTTCACAATTTTGGCCAGGATGGTCTTGAACTCCTGACCTCGTGATCCACCCATGTCGGCCTCCCAAAGTGTTGGGATTACAGGCGTGAGTCACTGTGCCTGGCCCCATTTATAACATTTTTTTTTTTTTTTTATACTTTGAGTTCTAGGGTACATGTGCATAACGTGCAGGTTTGTTACATATGTATACTTGTGCCATGTTGGTGTGCTGCAACCACCAACTCGTCAACACCCATCAACTCCTCCTTTACATCAGGTATAACTCCCAATGCAATCCCTCCCCCCTCCCCCCTCCCCGTGATAGGCCCCGGTATGTGATGTTCCCCTTCCTGAGTCCAAGTGATCTCATTGTTCAGTTCCCACCTATGAGTGAGAACATGTGGTGTTTGGTTTTGTGTTCTTGTGATAGTTTGCTGAGAATGATGGTTTCCAGCTACATCCATGTCCCTACAAAGGACACAAACTCATCCTTTTTTATGGCTGCATAGTATTCCATGGTGTATATGTGCCACATTTTCTTAATCCAGTCTGTAACTGATGGACATTTGGGTTGATTCCAAGTCTTTGCTATTGTGAATAGTGCTGCAATAAACATACGTGTGCATGTGTCTTTATAGCAGCATGATTTATAATCCTTTGGGTATATACCCAGTAATGGGATGGCTGGGTCATATGGTACATCTAGTTCTAGATCCTTGAGGAATCGCCATACTGTTTTCCATAATGGTTGAACTAGTTTACAATCCCACCAACAGTGTAAAAGTGTTCCTATTTCTCCACATCCTCTCCAGCACCTGTTGTTTCCTGACTTTTTAATGATCGCCATTCTAACTGGTGTGAGATGGTATCTCATTGTGGTTTTGATTTGCATTTCTCTGATGGCCAGTGATGATGAGCATTTTTTCATGTGTCTGTTGGCTGTATGAATGTCTTCTTTTGAGAAATGTCTGTTCATATCCTTTGCCCACTTTTTGATGGGGTTGTTTGTTTTTTTCTTGTAAATTTCTTTGAGTTCTTTGTAGGTTCTGGATATTAGCCCTTTGTCAGATGAGTAGACTGCAAAAATGTTCTCCCATTCTGTAGGTTGCCTGTTCACTCTGATGGTAGTTTCTTTTGCTGTGCAGAAGCTCTTTAGTTTAATGAGATCCCATTTGTCAATTTTGGCTTTTGCTGCCGTTGCTTTTGGTGTTTTAGCCATGAAGTCTTTGCCTATGCCTATGTCCTGAATGGTACTACCTAGGTTTTCCTCTAGGATTTTAATGGTATTAGGTCTAACATTTAAGTCTCTAATCCATCTTGAATTAATTTTCATATAAGGAGTAAGGAAAGGATCCAGTTTCAGCTTTCTACTTATGGCTAGCCAATTTTCCCAGCACCATTTATTAAATAGGGAATCTTTTCCCCATTTCTTGTTTCTCTCAGGTTTGTCAGAATTGATGGCTAGAGTAATTAATGCAGAGAAGGTCATAAACGAAATGAAAGAGATGAAAACCATGACACGAGAAATACGTGACAAATGCACAAGCTTCATTAACCAACTCGATCAACTGGAAGAAAGAGTATCAGTGATTGAGGATCAAATGAACGAAATGAAGCGAAAAGAGAAACCAAAAGAAAAAAGAAGAAAAAGAAATGAACAAAGCCTGCAAGAAGTATGGGATTATGTAAAAAGACCAAATCTACGTCTGATTGGGGTGCCTGAAAGTGAGGGGGAAAATGGAACCAAGTTGGAAAATACTCTTCAGGATATCATCCAGGAGAACTTCCCCAACCTAGTAGGGCAGGCCAACATTCAAATCCAGGAAATACAGGGAACGCCACAAAGATACTCCTCGAGAAGAGCAACTCCAAGACACATAATTGCCAGATTCACCAAAGTTGAAATGAAGGAAAAAATCTTAAGGGCAGCCAGAGAGAAAGGTTGGGTTACCCACAAAGGGAAGCCCATCAGACTAACAGCAGATCTCTCAGCAGAAACTCTCCAAGCCAGAAGAGAGTGGGGGCCAATATTCAACATTCTTAAAAAAAAGAATTTTAAACCCAGAATTTCATATCCAGCCAAACTAAGTTTCATAAGTGAAGGAGAAATAAAATCCTTTACAGATAAGCAAATGCTTAGAGATTTTGTCACCACTAGGCCTGCCTTACAAGAGACCCTGAAGGAAGCATTCAACATGGAAAGGAACAACCGGTACCAGCCATTGCAAAAACATGCCAAAATGTAAAGACCATCAAGGCTAGGAAGAAACTGCATCAACTAACGAGCAAAATAACCAGTTAATATCATAACGGCAGGATCAAGTTCACACATAACAATATTAACCTTAAATGTAAATGGACTAAATGCTCCAATTAAAAGACACAGACTGGCAAACTGGATAAAGAGTCAAGACCCATCAGTCTGCTGTATTCAGGAGACCCATCTCACATGCAGAGACATACATAGGCTCAAAATAAAGGGATGGAGGAAGATTTACCAAGCAAATGGAGAACAAAACAAAGCAGGGGTTGCAATCCTAGTCTCTGATAAAACAGACATGAAAACATCAAAGATCAAAAGAGACAAAGAAGGCCATTACACTTTTTAAAGTTCTCTATACTTTTTTTTTTTTATATTTCTCTACTCTCATTCACACTTGAACCCTATCTAATCAGTGTCTTATCTCTACCACATTCCTGAAATCACACTGTCAATGACCAAATCACTAAATCCAATGGTTAATTTTCCATACTCATGTTGCTTGAATTATCAGCAACATTTTTTTTTTTCTTCTTCTTTTCAGAGACAAGATCTTGCTCTGTCACCCAGGCTGGAGGGCAGCGGCTCACTGCAGCTTCAACTTCCTGGATTCAAATGGTCCTTCCACCTCAGCCTCCCAAGTAGCAGCAGCATTTCATACAGTTGATGACTCTCTCCTTATTGACAAAAATATCCTTATTGTATTTTCAGTTAACAACACTCTCCAGGTTTTCCTTTTACAAAGTTTCTTAGTCTCCTTTGCAGGTACTTTATCATGTCTAATCTCTAAATCTTGGGGTAAAAAGGGTTCAGAATGCAGGTGTATGTTTTTTTCTCTATCTAAACTCACTCCATGTCTTAATAACATCATCTAGTCCTATGATTTGAAATCCCATTTATGATATAAACCTACCAATCTGAACATCTCCTTTGAATTGCATACTAATATATCCAATTATCTACCCCACCTTTCTATTAGGATGTCCAATACAAGTCTCAATTATAATGTTCAAAATCAAACTCCTCATATTCTTTTTCAAAACAGCTCCTTCTGTCAACTTTCCCATTTGATTCAAGTGTAATACCATTCTTCAAATTGCTAAAACTAAAACCTCTCAAGTCATCCTTGATATCTCTTAGTCTTTCTTTTGTTGTATCTAATACATAATGATATCCTATTTGACTCTCTTTTTCAATGAATCTCTTGTTAGTTGTATTTATCATACCACATCTCATAACTCTCATAACATCTCATAACTTTACCACCCTAGCTCAAGCTGTGATTCATAGTAACCTCGTTTTTTGATTAGGTTTTTAAATAGAAATCCTTCTACCTTTACTATCATAGACTTTGTTTAGAACACAGTATTCTAGTAATTGTGTCAACACAGGCCATATCACATCACTCTATCTCACTCAGATCAACAGATTTGGTCCCCATAAGTTTTATGACTTAATAGTATATGTGTCTATCCCTAATTCACTCTGATCCAACTATGCTGTCTTTATGATGTTTTTGCAAACATGCTATGTACACTCCTGCTTCATGAGTTTTGCATTTATTCTCCCCCTTTCCTGGAAAGCTCTTACTCCAGAAAGCTATGTGGCTCAATCCCTGACCTTCTTCAAGTCTCTGCTCAAATGGCACCTCGCTAGTGAAGTCTTATCTCACTTCAGCATTTTAAGTAACATCCTTATTCATCCCTTTATTTATCTGCTCTGCTTTTCGTTAAATGATCTATTATCATATGATCTACTGCATATTTTGCTTAATTTCTTTGCTTATCACTTCACACTAGACCTAGAATTGAATAACTATTCTATGTGTTTTTTTTTTTAACATATCCAGTTACTGCCATATGTTCAGACTTAGATCAATACATACAACACAAGAAATGCTGAATAAAGATGGTTTTGAAGAGTTAACATTTTATAAAGAATGTGTACAAAACCAGAAATATTTGGAAATATATAATTTTAAAAATGAAATAACAAATCTAAACCAGAACTATTTAGCATATATTGCTTTGTAGTTAGTGTTGGAATAAAATATTTGAATTTACTTTTTATTATTTAGTAGATAGAAGAATCACCAGAGCCCAAGCCCACATTAGCTAGTTGGAAAGTAGGATAGAATAGCGCTTAAAAGCACAGACTTTGTCTTAAATACTTGTGGTTCAGATAATCAGGCAGTTCCACTTATCAGATAGATTAACTTGGGCAACTTATCACTGGGTCTCATGATTGTTATTGAAAATGTAGAGAAAATATAGTATTTATCTTGTGGCATTATTAAGAGTCTTAAATGTAAAGCACTTAATACATTGCTTAATGCATGGTAAGCTTAAATAATGAATTAGCTACTCTTACTACCATTACTGATGATAGAGAAAATTTTATATGAAAAAGCTTTCAATGAACTTGGAAGAAATGGAAAAGAGAGACTTAGAATAAGTGTACCATCTGCTTTTCTCCAGGGAAATAAAGAAATTAATGAAGCAATGCCATATAATCAAGAGTCTTTTTAAAAAGTTTTTATATTAAGATGGCATGGGTATTTAGATATCAATTCCTAAACAATTAAACATAACTAAAAATTATAAAAATTATCATACATGTAATCAAATAGTTGCCAGCATAGTATTGAATGAGCTGACAAGAGATTGTTCAGTAAGCAGATTTTATTTAGAAATTTTGAATCTGAAAATTTGTTTTGTTTGCTCAATGACTTAATGTTGTTTTTCCTAGCTCTTGTTATACAAAAAAAGCCTACAGTGTGTATAAATATATATAAATTATATATATACTGTATATATATAAATTATAATATAATATATATAATGTAATATATTATAATTATATAGTATATAAATTATGTATAAATTATATCATATATACACTATATATAAATTATTTATTATATATACACTATATATAAATTATTTGAATGAAACTTTTAGGAAGGCTAGTAATCATAAGTTAATACATAAAATAAGTTTACATGCTGCTTGTGTTAGATTCAGTATTTTTTTCTTTTTTCCCAGTTTTATTAATGTATGGGTGACAAGTAAATATTGTGTATATTTACAGCATACCATGTTATGTTTTGATATATGCATGCATTGTGACATTACCACAACCAAGCTAATTAATATATTCATCACTTCACATACTTTTTTCATGGTGAGATTATTTAACACTAGTGTCAGCAATGTTCAAGTATACATTTTTATTAACTATAATCGCCACTCTATACAACTCCAGGACTTCCTCATGCTTGTATTAGATTTATATTGCTGCTAAAATAAGTTAGAAAAAGCCTAGTGGTTTAGAGCAACACCTTATTATATCACAGCTCTTTAGGTAAGATGTTGGAGTTGCATTTGCTAATTTCTCTTCTTTGGGTTTCAAAGGATCAAACTTAGCTGTTGGTCAGCGGGATACTTATGAGAAGGTTCTGGGAACTGCTTTCAATCTCATTCAGATTGCTGGCACAATTCAGATTCCTGTTACAGAGCTAAGACTGCTCTTTCCTTCCAGGCTGTCACTGAGACTGCCCTTCCTCCTTAAAGATTCTTCTCTGGTCCCGGCACATGTCCTCCTACATCTCAGAGCCAGAATGGTAAATCCTCTTCACATTTGGAATCTGACTTTCCCTTCTGCCACTTCTCTCTTGTTTCCAGTCAGAGACATTTCTGTGCATCTAAGGTCTCAAAAGATTACATTGAGGAAACCAGGATAATACAGAATAATCTCCCTATCTTGAAGTCTGAAATCTCCCTATCTTTGTAGTCTGAACTATATTTGAAAAATTTGATATTGCCATGTAAAGTTACTTATTCATAGGTTGTGGGAATTAAAGGTTTGGCTATCTTTGGGGAGGCTATGATTAAGCCCGTCACATGGTTATGTTTGATCTTGGGAATTTCAAACCCCCCCTAATAGTGATAGGCTTTGTAACAATTACAAAAATATGAAAGCAAAATCAAGAATGAACACTCAATGATCTATTCTATCATTAATCTGTTGATGTGTTTTCCTTTCTGTTCTTTTTGTGCTTATCAATCAAATATATTACAAATACTCTCCCCAAATGATTTGTTGCTATTGACTTTAGGGACATACATATCTGGTCAAAAATCCTGTTGAATCAAGCATAAATGAGAGCACTGAAGACTGTGTTTCCAACATATTCATTTTGTATTGTTGACTGCATAGAGTACAAATCACTTTGAATGATATGAGAAAAAAAATGTCACCAGTAGGATCTATTCTTTCCTCAACAACTGAATATAATTATGCATTTTTCCCATAGAGCAGGTAAAGCAATTTGTGTAAGTATAAGTTTTAAGATAATGTATTAAATATTTGGGGGAATTATATGATAAATTTAAAATAATTTCAATTACTATGCATAACGTTCATTATTTAGTGAACTTAAATTAAAATATAAATTGATAGGATAGTTGAAATATTTTTTCAAAGGTAGAGCTCATATAATTTTTCTTATATATTAATCTACTATTGTAGTTTTATTTTTCATATTACTAAACAAACATTGCAACTTGCTGTGATTTATGTAAGTAAGTAGAAATTGGATAAACATTTCCAATACAGTGATAGCTTATCACACCTTCTGCAGAGTAGTATTTTCTCAACATTGCCTATAAACAAATTCATTCAGCTTCCATTGAAATATCACACTGTCTATAATAAATATTTTAAAAATATTTTCTTTAAAAATCTTGAAATATTAAATAAAATGGTAATCATATTTTAAAATGCTATGATCAATCTTCAAGTTTGTTATCTTATTCATTCCATTTATGTATTTAACACTATTTCCATATGTAATAAATCACCTTAAAACATCAGATTCTAAATAATTTTCTCCAAGGAGTTACAGTCATAAATGTGATAAATATTTGTCTTTTATATAGTAAGGAAGGACTTATTTTGAGCTTCCTTTCTTTGATAATTTTTCAACCACTCAATGAACAATTTATTCTTTTTATTAAACTTGAATTTTCTATAGCTTACTAAGCACCAATTATAAATTGCACGAGAATCCTCTTGAAAGTGCCTTGGTCCAGATCTTTACTTTATTTTGAGGACTATTTTGGGGGCTGTATTTTAAGAATATAATTGAGCTTGTTTGCTCAGCGCATTAATATATAGGATTTTACTTAATAAGAACTGATTAATTTGGTAAGAATTGCTTTGTAAGAATCACTCTTCCTCTTTAGTTGTTTGTTGTTGCAGTTGCATACAGAGATAATACATTATAATTCAAATTAAATTGGAATTCATAAGAAGAAAAAAATGATGGTTCTGTGTGTATGTGTATATATATATATATATATATATATAATTATATATGTATATATGGGAACTTCAAGACCATAAACATAGTTTTTCTTCTGGCAGAACTGAAAAAAAATATTTTGAATCAGGCCAGATTTGAAATACTCTATCATTTATTTTACCATTTTTATTTTAAAAATTGAATAATGTCTACAACCTACTAGTAGTCCCTATTATACCTCAAAAATGTAATTTTTGGTACAGTAAAAAATTATATAATTTGAAAGAAAAAAGAAAATTTCAACTTGCATATAGTATATACTATCAATGTACATAATTTTGAATTGAAATATTCCTAATTTAAACACATCTCTGCAGCAACCTAATGGAACTTACATCTCAGCAGTCATTTTATCCAAAGCCTGGGTCCCATCATGATAAAAATAAAAGAGCATTTTTAAATTTATTTTTTGAGAAGCATATGTATATGTTTATAGAATTTTTATACTAAATTTAAAATTTCGGCAAATAGGTTTTTTTTGAATCAAGAATGGGTTGAATTTATTAATGTTCATTAATTTGTAATAAAATTTACAATTTAAAGTTCAGAAAGCTGAAAAGATTCAAAGGTAGTTATGAAAAGCCATAAAAATTCAAATATTCAAATTCATTATTGTTTGGGGGAAAATACAGATAATAAGCATGAGGCACCCATCACATCACCTTAAAATTTCTCAATAAAAATAAGTACCTGCTACATGACAACTTATCAGCACATATTAACTCACACCATTAAGTTGGTTATGACAATAATTACTATTCATAAAGCAACAACAATATTATTTTATCTCCATTTTGGAACTTACCCCATGAATCTGGCAAGTATGGCTACTCCTGTCTATTTCATCCCTAGTGTATCCACCTCAGTTTTGTACACTTATTCCAGTGCCTATTGAGTCTCTGTACTAGTCACATGAGAGCGGGGTCTTGGATCAATATTAGTTTTAAGTAGGAAACTTTTCTCATTTAATAGTAAAACTGGAAATTCCTTTGATGTTCCAGATAATAATTTCAACACTATACCACATACTTTTTTCAAATTAATAGAAATCAGGTAGCACACATATTATTGGAATATCAAAAAATCTGAAGCATCCAACTGAAGTTAATCCCATAATCACACAGGGAAATGATCCATTATGTCATGGCTTAAAGTAATTTGGATGATATCACCTTCATATTTTTAAAGGTGATTTCACAATATATACATAAGATATAAGCCTATGTGTAGCCTGCAGTGCTGCATCAGAAAGTACAAATAACAAGACATTCTCCATTTTATGTTTAAAAAGATAGAATTCTGATTTCATCTGGCATGATGGTTTATATTATTTTATGCACTATTTAAAGTTTTGTGTATGTGCTTTTATTAAATATGACTGCAGATCAATTTCTTTGTTTTGTGCTATTTTGGTTAAAATATGAAAAGTTTTTTGAACATTTAAAATCACATACATGTAGTAAGTTATCCTGCTATGCTATCTGGAACAATCAACTTTGTGAAGGTGGAGCCTCTCTCAGCTATTATCTGATCAATTATAAAAGATGAAATTATAAATTACCTTAGATACCCTTGTTCTCGCAATTTATCCTGTATATTATTTATATACATGGTTGTAATTAAAGTTAAAAATTATGCCACACTATTATATACTCATGTAATTTTTTTTATTGTAATAAGGACTACAAAGATTAGATCTTCTTGTATGTGCAAGTTGTAAGAATAGAGAATACTTTAATTAAGTGATCATGAGGACTTTTTAAAAAAATAGAAAAACAACCAGACCAAGTGAGTTAGATTTTAAAATCAGATAAATATTACATAAGTGCTTAGAGTGCTCTTTAGATAATTTCCTTTTAGATTCTAACCTGAGATTTTTTACCTGTAGCTGAAATATGTGGTATCAACTTACATCCATTAATCCATCCATTCACTGATTTTTGAACAACCAATGATAAAATATCTGAAATACACTGTTTCCTAGTCAGAGGAAACAAAATATAAAAGCAATAATAACAAATTTCATTTGCTTTGATTAAAATCACTTTTGAACATATGTAATCGTTCATCTTTTTAATATATACTGTGTACCCAGCTTAAAGGAGTTAAATCTTTTTAACACAGATTTTGAGTATTTTTCTATTGTAGTGCTTATCACACTGTAAAAATTTCATTTGTTTTAGGTCTCTATGTACTTATGAGCTCTTCAAAGACAGGGACTACACTGAGTAATGATTAGTTGCTGAATCAATAATATGTGTTAAGTTGATATAAATTAGTTAACTTTAGGATTATAAAAAAATGATTTATCCAGCACTTTGGGAGGCCAAAGTGGGCGAATCACGAGGTCAGGAGATCCAGATGATCCTGGCTAACCGGTGAAACGCCGTCTCTACTAAAAAATACAAAAAAAATTAACCGGGCATGGTGGCGGGCGCCTGTAGTCCCAGATACTCGGGAGGCTGAGGCAGGAGAATGGCCTGAACCCGGGAGGTGGAGCTTGCAGTGAGCAGAGATCGCGCCACTGCACTCCAGCCTGGGCAACAGAGCGTGACTCCGTCTTAAAAAAAAAAAAAAAAAAAAAAAAAAAAATCAATCCACCATACACATTTTTTTTATTCTTAATATAATCTTCCCACTGATTATACAATCATATTTACTAACTTCTGCAACCATAAATGCTATATTTTAACATTGTAGACTTAAGGTTGTTACTTAGACTATATGACAACATATTCATGTTCTCTAATCTGCAGACATCTTTTCAGGCTTTTGGAAAATATGTAACTGTTTGTCTAAAAATTTATTATGAATTCAAAAATATTTTTAAATATTGAATATAGAGTATTGAAAAACTATTTTAAATATTAAAGAGGACTGGAGAAAACTCCTTCATTAATTTTAATGATGAAATTAAAACTGAACCTATTAGTCATCAAGAATGATGATTAAACCAAAGTATAAAACAAAATATATGAGTCCATGATCATATAAATATGTGTTTAGATAAATTAACAAATGAGGGAGTAGAGGAAAAATTTCTCATTTAGAAGAATTCCAATTAAATTACATAGATAGTCCACACTAAAGGAGGGAAAGCATAACTCCTTACTTCTTAAGTGTGCCCTGGTGTAAGAAACTTCTTTCCACAGAGTACAGTATGGGAAGGGGGAAGAATAGTGACATCACAGTTGAGAAATCTGACAAGTCCTATTTCATCCAGGAGATCAAGGTCAACATTAAGTCATAAATTACACTGGTAGCATGTACCATTGATACAATGTGAGGAAAATAACAAATTCCCTCTGTAATATACCTCCCCCAAACACTAGTCTTATCAACAGGAAAAGCACGAATCCCAACACAGGGTATGTATTCTACAATATCTGAGTATCATGCCTCAATATTGTCAAGGTCATCAAAAACAAAGTCCAAGAAATTGTCATCGCTATGAGAAGATCAAAGAGTTATGACAACTAAATGTAACATAGTGTCCTGGATGCCACCCTAGTATAGATAGAAAACATTACATAAAAACTAAGGAAATATGAATAAACTGTGGATTTTAGTTCATAATAATGCATCAGTATTTATTATCTAATTTTAACAAATATGCCATGCTAATGGAAAATGTTACTAATAGGTGAACCTGTATGCTGGGGTCATATGGGAATTTTCTATACAATCTCCTCTATTTTTGTGTAAATCTAATTTTTTCTATTAAAATGTCTATTAATAAAAAGAACTTAACCAAAGAATCTAAATATGAATGTGATTATATGCAAGTCTGAAGGGCATAACAGCATAAGGGCATAGAAAGTATGCAAATTACATAGTCCAGAGGATTTGACAAGAAGTCTTCTTGCTTTGCAATAAGCTGCTTGTGCACACTTAGATACGTCATTTAAGCCTCTTTTCCCTGGTTTGTTATTAAATGAATGAACAGGACTACAAGAGTTCTGAGGCCCCACTGAGCTCTGTTGTACATCGATTTACCTACAAAATGATGTCACCCTCAGGGAGATTACAATCTACTTGAGAAAGTAAACTTGCTAACATTGAAACAAATGAAAACATATTTAGGAACATAGTTCAAGGCTGGGATCATATTCTATGTAGTTCATATTCTCAGGATTTCAGAGAAACTAAGCAGCACTATGAAATAATTAAGAAGTAAGCAAGATTTAAGGACCATTTTGAAAAATTGGAAAATATGAATGAAGAAGTGAAGGATACCCCATATCCCAAATAATTGGAATCTGACTCTTACATCAAATTCTCCTTTTGCCTCAGTTTTAGGTTTTGAATGGGGTAAAATATTCCTTCAAATCCATCTATGCTTTACTATCACGTACAGCACAAAGCCATATTTTCATCCAGAAATACTTAAAATCTATGAACTTCCATTCACAATTGCTTCGAAGAGAATAAAATACCTCGGGATCCAACTTACAAGAGATGTAAAGAACCTCTTCAAGGAGAACTACAAACCCCTGCTCAGTGAAATAAAAGAGGACACAAACAAATGGAAGAACATACCATGCTCATGGATAGGAAGAATCAATATTGTGAAAATGGCCATACTGCCCAAGGTAATTTATAGATTCAATGCCATCCCCATCAAGTTACCAATGAGTTTCTTCACAGAATTGGAAAAAACTGCTTTAAAGTTCATATGGAACCAAAAAAGAGCCCGCATTGCCAAGACAATCCTAAATCAAAAGAATAAAGCTGGAGGCATCACGCTACCTGACTTCAAACTATACTACAAGGCTACAGTAACCAAAACAGCATGGTACTGGTACCAAAACAGAGATATAGACCAATGGAACAGAACAGAGTCCTCAGAAATAATACCACACATCTACAGCCATCTGATCTTTGACAAACCTGAGAAAAATAAGAGATGGGGAAAGGATTCCCTATTTAATAAATGTTGCTGGGAAAATTGTCTAGCCATAAGTAGAAAGCTGAAACTGGATCCTTTCCTTACTCCTTATATGAAAATTAATTCCAGATGGATTAGAGACTTAAATGTCAGACCTAATACCATAAAAACCCTAGGAGAAAACCTAGGTATTACCATTCAGGACATAGGCATGGGCAAAGACTTCATGGCTAAAACACCAAAAGCAATGACAACAAAAGCCAAAATTGACAAATGGGATCTAATTAAACTAAAGAGCTTCTGCACAGCAAAAGAAACTACCAGCAGAGTGAACAGGCAACCTACAGAATGGGAGAAAATTTTTGCAATCTGCTCATCTGACAAAGGGCTAATATCCAAAACCTACAAAGAACTCAAACAAATTTACAAGAAAAAAACAAACAACCCCATCAAAAAGTGGGCAAAGGATATGAACAGACATTTCTCAAAAGAAGACATTCATACAGCCAACAGACACATGAAAAAATGCTCATCATCACTGGCCATCAGAGAAATGCAAATCAAAACCACAATGAGCTACCATCTCATACCAGTTAGAATGGCAATCATTAGAAGGTCAGGAAACAACAGGTGCTGGAGAGGATGTGGAGAAATAGGAACACTTTTTACACTGTTGGTGGGATTGTAAACTAGTTCAACCATTATGGAAAACAGTATGGCGATTCCTCAAGGATCTAGAACTAGAAGTACCATATGACCCAGCCATCCCATTACTGGGTATATACCCAAAGGATTATAAACCATGCTGCTATAAAGACACATGCACACGTATGTTTATTGTGGCACTATTCACAATAGCAAAGACTTGGAATCAACCCAAATGTCCATCAGTGACAGAATGGATTAAAAAATGTGGCACATATACTCCATGGAATACTATGCCGCCATAAAAAAGGATGAGTTTGTGTCCTTTGTAGGGACATGGATGCAGCTGGAAACCATCATTCTCAGCAAACTATCGCAAGAACAGAAAACCAAACACCACATGTTCTCACTCATAGGTGGGAACTGAACAATGAGATCACTTGGACTCGGGAAGGGGGACATCACACACCGGGGCCTATCATGGGGAGGGGGGAAGGGGAGAAGGGGGAGGGATTGCATTGGGACTTATACCTGATGTAAATGACAAGTTGATGGGTGCTGACGAGTTGATGGGTACAGCACACCAACATGGCACAAGTATACATATGTAACAAACCTGCACGTTATGCACATGTACCCTAGAACTTAAAGTATAATAATAATAATAATAAATAAATAAAATAAAAAAGTAAAAAATAAAATAAAATCAGTGCCTGCAAGGTCAGCTACAATGTAACTGTATTTTAAAAGGTACCTAATTGGACTTCTATTTTGGATAATGGTAAATTAAATCATTTGCATAAATTATTCAGAAAGTTGGACAAAACATTTTAACAATCTTCAGGAAAGCATCATAAAATTAACAAAGCATTAAAAAATTACCAGGCCACTATCTGTGGACCCGGAGGTAGGGTGGGAATATAGGAAAGTGAGCTGAGAACTTGGCGATGCTTCACTCCTGAGGCTATTTTCACATTCTAAAGGGGGGGCATTGAGAGGCTAAAAGTGTGAGGTGAGATATTGACTCTTCTCGTGGATCTAAGAGAAAAAAAAATGCATCCCAGTCTGACAAACTGAAACTGATAAACCCTTTGTTTTCAGCTTGGAACCAGAAAGCTCCCACCCAAAACATAGTGCTAAATGGAGGTATAAAGCCCTGCACAAGGTTTGCAGCTCAGCTTTTAATTCTATCAATTCCAGAAATTAGATTGATGTAATCTTGAATTACTAGTGTCCTTATTTTCAAAGCAGGAGGAAATTTTCTCTGAAGGCAGGTATTATCTTCCCAAGCCTCAGATTTTCTCTATGACAGTTTCATAATTAGTATCTCCCTCTCCCTCCCTCCTCTCTCTCTCACACACAGACACAAACACAAACACACACACACACACACACACACACACACACACACACACAGACAAACACAGATCAAGGACGACATGAAGATAAAATATAACGTAACAAAACCAAGGAGGAAGAGTCAAATCAACTTAGACCAACAAATATTGACATTGGAACTACTTCCTAATGTACATCCTCCAAGATATTCTCCACTTCGGTGTCTGCTTTACAGGAAACCCCAATAACAATGACTGGCCTGAGAAAGCTGACACAAAGATGGAATGCTGGAGCTGGGATACATGCTGACCAGCAGGCAATGACATCATCATTCTTGTGTGGTAGGTTATAGAAAACCCATGAAATAAAGTAGCCTATGACTGTAAAATTTTTCCTGGTGGTAGCGAACCGGGATATGATCCTAGTGGAATGAAATGCCCTAGAAGGTGGGATGTATCAAGTGTATAGAAATTATGTAATAAGAGTAATTATAAGAACAATGCAATGCATTGTTCTTTCTGGGGGCAACCAGTGCTTTGAGAAACACAATGATAGGCTAAGGATGATTACTTATCCATTAGGGACTAAAGACTATATGAGAGAGTCTCCTGGTAACTTATAAGGAAGAGGTCACCTCCTGCAGCCTCAAGGCAGAGAAAGTTAAGAGTTAGGATTAGGATTTATTCTTAAAGCTCCAGAACTTTGAAGAAGTTTTAATTTGAACCCTAGATAGTGTTCTGTGCCAAGGACAGGGCTCTGTCTCGGAAAGAAGTATAAAACTTTGGACTTGGTTTGGAAATGCTGATTCATTTTAATTCCTCAGTTTGTTTTGATTATCTGAGCCTGCAGAAATGATGCACCCAACATTTATCTCAATCATTCAAATGATTTAAAACAAATGGAATTTTTGTATATAACATATCAGATTTCAGTGAGTTATTGACTTCTGTAGAGGAGCCAACATGAATTTTAAAAATCTGTTGTTAAACACTAATAATAATCAGAGTTGCAAGATATTTCATGTTGAGAGCTACAAAGACACAGCCATAGATAAAGTTAACAGTGATCTGGTGTCACTGCTCACTCCAGGGTGTAAGCTTATCGAATAGAATGGCAGGCATTCTTGACAGCAGAGTATGCGATGTCTTTAAAAAAAAAAAAAATCTCCCACACTTTTTCCATTTTATCAAGCATATATAATTAAATTTATTAAGTGAAAGAATGCTTAAAACACTTGCAGGTATGTTTCTCAGGAACATGCTGAGAACCTTTTTTTTTTTTTTTTTTCAAAAATTAGTGACGTTGGGGAAACCAGCATCCTTTGCAAACTCACTGAATTTGTGTGTGCATCACCAAGGTAGACCATATTTTCTTATGGGTAGGATGCTAGCATGCATCCTGAGATCCCCAAATATGATATATTTACAGGAAAATCAACACAAAATGGCATGAGAACTGTACAGAATCAGACTGTACAAAATGGCAGACTATGTACAGAATCCATTGTGCTAAAGGTGGCATCAGAGCATCCATCTTTGGGAAGTAGTTGTGACAAAGTTTCTAGAATCCAGTGCCCCAGGGTCAGTAGGCAAACTCTGGTGTCTGTATCCCTCAACAATATTTCTTCCTGCATGAGCCAGTTAGGGTGAAATCTATTCTTTGCAACTTAGAGCACTGATAAACATGATCCTTCTTTACTTCTGGCAATACATTTCTCTAATTTTTTAGCAAATACCTATTTGTCTGTAGTTCTCAATTTTTGGTTCCCTCCTTAACTGAAAGTAAAAACTGATACTCTGTTGTCCAGTATTATAGTCTAAACATGTATGTATCTATTTACATTAAATTAGTCCAAATTGAAAAAAAATAAAAATTTACTTCTTCAGTCACCCTGAACACATTTTAACCACTTAATAGCAACATGAGCTACCAGCAACACCATCAACACAGATACAGGAACATTTCCATCACTGAAGAAAGCTCTATCAGAAAGAGCTGCTCTAAGGCATAGAAAACTTGACTGGGTATATGTGTCTGCATCTACCTCAGAGAATCCCCTTTTAATGAGTTAATTGATTCTGTCAATAGTTTCAAATTATGACCTTGATACCATGACATATTACACTCATCTTTCACTCTATTATTCATTTTGATTTTCCAAGTAATTTTTCTAATGATCAGATTAGATGCAGAGCTCATTTTCTGTTAGAATAACAAAAATTTAATCTCATTACTAATCATTCCTAAACATTGAAGTTTTCCTCCCAGTTACCTTCTCATGAACGATGTTAAATTCCAGAGTAAAATCTGAAGGCTGACACTAACGGAGCCATCCTTCACAGAAACTACATTCAACTATGCTAAAGTGTTAATTTTAGTTCAATGATACCTGAAATGCAGGCTGTGAGGTGGACATTTAGGATTTCTACCTGCCTAGCATACATTTCCCATTCTTTTACTAAGAGTACTCCAATTTTTAAAGTCTCCCCTAGTATGCAAAGTCTTGATACTTCTGTCAATCAAGTTATTTTCTCACCCTCCCCGGGCCTTTTGCTTGACTTAGGAAACAATTAACCAATTGGATTATGCTGTAGAAACTTACAAGGAGGGAAATTAAATGAAGTTACTTAATCTCAACAGAAATCACCCAAACATATGCTCATGAGTTCCTCTTCACTAGACCCCCAGAGCTGCCCTTATTTTTCCATTCCTGAATTTTGATTGTTCAACATTTACTTTGAATATGGGTCCTCCTGCAAGATTTTAAAGATAAATTTTAGATTTTGCTTTTAGGGTAGCCAGTTGGCTTTTGCAAAAGTATTAGATGTTATCAATGTGCCCATATTTTTTTCTACTTGGGAACTTTTTCAAATTACATCTGCTCTTGATATTCTGAAATGTCATGCTTACCCCTTTCTCATCTGTCTTGCTAGCCTAGCACACTATTGACTCATTCATCGTGAACCGGATAGGTGCTTCAAATTCATCTGCCTGAAGATAATTTAACCTTCATGGTCTATTTCTGCCAAAATACTGCTTTAATATCCCCAATATTTGTTAACTCTATTTGAAGTTAAATGTCTGTCTATCTGTGCTTTGAGAGATGTTGGCGAAGAGAAAGGAGGAAAACAAACTATTTTAGATAGGCTTAGCCTTGTCAAATCTGTTGGAGATTTTACAGAAATCATGTTGTCAAAGTGATCAATTTAAAGAAAAACATACTTATGTCTTCTTATTTTCTGTATTAGGATGTAACTGAATATATTTTAGTTAGACATTTGATAATATGTTATTTTCCCAAACCATCATTTCAAGGTTATTACCGTAAGACAAATCACTCTAAAACCTAATGGTTCAAGACAGTCAGAATTGAGTGATGAAAATATACAGCTTTATTTATAAGTAAATTTTATCTTTAGGCTTGAATTGGTTCAGACATTATGAAAAAATTTGCATGCTAGTAGTAATTCCTCAAACTCCAAAGGGATTAGAGTTTAACAAAATTGCCAATGCAAACAAAAACCAAGCAAACAGACATTTATTTTAATAAGTATAAATTAGGCATAATTATAAATATTCCTTATACTAATATTTAAACTCAGCAGACAGAGGACAGGTTGAGGCTTGATTTATAGTCACACTTCCATCTTAGAATTTTCAAAAGGCATCTTTTATTTGCTTACACATTAAGAATGATCAGTATCACTATCTGAATATAAATTAATAAGTAAAAAGTATCTGTATATGTAAATTCAGGCAATGTCAGGCTTAAAAATCTACCTTATTGCACCACATTGCAAAAGAGAGAGGATTTTAATTCTTTATAAGTAAATACTTTAAATACTTATAAGTATCCTGGAATTAAGTGCAATGCAAAACATGCTATGAACGTCAGCTGTTACATGGAAAACATCTACCAGAAAAGCCACCCATGAGTCTACTCAGATAATATTTTTTCCTCTTGTCTGTTTTATAAGCTATTGAGGAATATATAAAAGAAATGGAAATTTACAAACCTCAAATAAATGAAACATACATTTTTATAGCTATATAATATTACATAAATTTAAATAGTTACTTGTATTTTATTGACTCTTCAGCTACATTCCATAGCTTAAGCAAGTTAATTTAGGAATAGCTATTAAATGCGTATTCTCAGGCATATTTTACTACTTGTAATGTTCGTGTTCAAACATATTTTGCAATATGTAAAAGTAAAGTCTTTGTAAAATAAATAATTTAAGTCATTCTTTGTATTATAACTCCATTCAGAATGTATAATACAATTATAGCTTGGAAAAATCATCTTAAAATTTTGTCTTATCTTTTTGTTGTGCTGAAGCTCCCCTCAAAAGAAGACATACATGTGTCCAACAAACATATGAAAAAAAGCTCAACACCACTGATCATTAGAGAAATGCAAATCAAAACTACAATGAGATAACATCTCATTCCAGTCAGGATGGCTATTACTAAAAGGTCAAAACACAACAGATGCTGGTGAGGTTGTGGAGGAAAGGAAATGCTTTTACACTGTTAGTGGGAATGTAAATTAGTTCAACCATTGTGGAAGACAGGGTGGCGATTCCTCAGAGACCTAGAGGCAGAAATACCATTTGACTCAGAAATCCTGTTATTGGGTATATACCCAAAGGAATGTAAATCATTCTACTATAAAGACACATGCATGCATATGTTAATTGCAGCCATATTCACAATAGCAAAGACATTAAATCAACATAAATGCTTAATTCTCCTAATATGTCATTTTTAACAAATTAGAACTATGCTTATCAGTTCATGTGGGATTGTCTAAAAATTATAAATAAAAGATTTAAATTCTCTACCTTCACAAATCAGGTACAGCTAGCATTGATGTCATTGAGATTTGGCTGATCGTACATCATTAGGTTCTATCATTAATCACCCACACCTGCAGATGCATTCCCAACCTGAAATCACTTTTGTTATCACATGGAGAAGGAGAGATCTCACGTAATCTTTTAATTATGAGTACTTTGGAGGTAACAGAGATGATTGTCATCTTGTCACATGGAGACATGTTGCTTCTAGCACTTTTGGATTCTTCCATAAATATGTCAAACCATTATCAATAGGTCAATAACCTGCCCTTTTCACCCCTGACTAGAAACACTATTTTAAAAGAGTTCTTATTGATTTTTTTTCTAGCTGTTTTTATTTTTCTCTTTCAAAAATACCAAGAAAATATCATGCATTGCTGGCAAAATAACCTAAGGAAAAAAAATCTAGGAGCATCATACAATAAGAATGAACTGATTTCTTATGAAGTCAGCTTCATAACTGTGTAAGGCCCAATTCTTATCTCTGACAATCTGTTACTTAACATCTGCTGCTTAACACTTCATGAAAATCAAGTCTAGATGCTTCATAGTCTTCTAAATAATTTACTGTAATAGTCATTAAGGGCAGTAAAACAAACAGCAATTACTATACACGGATAGATTCAAGTATAGAGTGAATGAGATTATATGTATCCACTATACCTTGAAACTAAAACAGATAAATAAGTGTCACAAATTTAAAATATACATTTTAAAAAGAATAGACACTCTCACACACAAGCACACATGCATACAATCACATACACATGCAAACACAGGCATGTTGTTATACACACATATAAATTAATAATAAATAAAATTTATGTTTTAGCAAACTCTGCATATTTAAATTCACCAGTGGTTAGTTATTTCAGACAGTATTACCTACTAAGCCTTAGGGACCATTATTTTCATTTAAATTCTAGTAGTAGGCAATACCTAAATGTCAAAACTTAGCACAATGTTTAATGAGTGGATAAATATTAGAAACCACATCTCTTGAAATCTTAGGTAAGTCATTATTAGGGGCTTACTACTTTCAGTACCTGACATTTACTCCTTTTTTCATATTAGTTTTATTTTTTATTAAATGTCCTCCTGCCTTGAAGATAATCTATTTAATAAAGAAGAAAAAAAAGGGCTTTTTTTCTTTGAGGTTTACTTGAACATAAGCATCATCTTTGTAATTTGACACAAGCGTCGCCTTTGTAATTTGTCCTTTAAGGCAATTAGACTGTATTATATCAGTGTATTATTAAACTTGATTGCACTTATGCAGGACAAATTATAAGAGAATTATGAGGGAAATACACAGATGCTGTTACTGTCTACTAAAAAATAATTATTTACTATTGGAAACCCAAAGGAGAGTAATGCCTCAAAAATGTGGTAATAAATACCTATGAGAAAATCTTAAGTTGAAGAATAATCCTGGACATAATTTTATTTACTATTGTTATTATATCTTTGTCCTAATGAGATTAAAGACTGATGTTTTTATTGCTATTTAAGTTAATAGGAACTCTACACAAAGAAATTGTTTGATCAACTGATAATTTTTAGGTTTTTTTTATTGACGTATAAGAGTTATACATGTTTATGGAGTACATAGCGATGTTTAGATACACACAATGTATAGAAATCAGATCAGGATAATGAGCATATCCATCATCTCCAACATTTATCATTTATTTGTGTTGAAAACATTTAGTATTGTCTAGCCATTTAAAAATATATATTATTGTTAACCATTGTCATTCTACAGTGCTATAAAATATTAGAACTTGATCACTCTATCTAGCTGTAATTTTGTGTTCCTTAACAAATATCTCTACATCCTTCCCTTCCCTCTAATCTTTCCAGCCTGTTGCAACCTGTTTTTCATTTTACTTCTATGAGATCAACTTCTTTTAGCTTCTGCATATGAGTAAGGTCATGCAGTGTTTAACTTTCAGTTCTTATTTTACTTAATATAATTTCCTCCAGTTCCATTCATGCTGCTGCAAATGATAGAACTTCATTTTTTTGTGTCTGAGTAGTATTTCATTGTGTATATGTGCCATATTTTCTTTATTCATTCATCCACTGACGGACATTTAGGTTGATTCCATATCATGACAATCACGAATAGTGCTGCAATAAACATTGGGGTACAGATTTATCTTTGAGATACTGATTTATTTTCCTTTGGATAAATGGCTAATAGTGAGATTACTGGATCATATGGGATGACTATTATAATTTAACGAGGTATTCATCAAACTGGTTGATAAAATTAACTAGTCTCAGATTAAGATATCTGGGATCTAGAAGCACTGTCTATTTACTTAGCACGAGACACAGTTCTAACCACACTATTAAAAAACAAAAAAGATTCCAAGCAGCTCATCCCTGTAGCCTCAGACTTCAGCTTACCCTCTAATTAGTTAAACATTAGGGCAATGATTTTCTGCCTGTATCTTATAAAACGTCTTCATGTTGGTGGTAGAGTGAATGTGGAGGAAAATAACTTTGTGGAGACCATTCATGATATAAGATAACACGGAAAGCTTGAGTTTTCAGTTTAGGCTACAGAAAATGCAAATAAATAAACTACACAGTTGGTTTAAAATATTACTACAAGTAGGATTTTCCCCTGAAGGAAGGCTTGGTTTTGTCATGTTTTATGTTTGGTTTGTTAGGTTTTATTGTTGGCTTCATATGTCTCTTGCTGATGGAAGTATGTGACGTCACCACAGGGCATAGAGAGGAGCAAGAATCAGTCCTAGTATCATAAGGAGACTGGAGGCAATGTGAGAAATAAAAATATGGAGTTAAGAGGAGGTATGTACAAAGAAAGAACTAGGGAGGGTGGAGAAGAGATACAATGTAATAGAAATGTCATCTTTTATTAAGGAAAAAAATATGCTGTTTACAGTATAATATGAATCTTCTTCTCATTATTTTACTCAAGCTTCATTAAAATATCAATTTCTGGTTGATACGTTGTGCTTTTTAAGAGATACCATGAAAGAGGACTTAGGTGGTTATTCTGGAATATGGATATTTACGATGAGTAAGATGTGAGCTGTGAGCTGTCCCGCCTTAAAACAATTGCTGCCCACATCTATACAACACTATTTCACTCCACCACCATACCAATCATTGAATGCTGGCTGCTCAGCAGGGTGTGGATGTGTACTTGACCACAGCCATAGTGATTCTCTTGAGATGCAGACAGTTTCTACACTAAAAATGAGTTGATATTTAGGAGAAAGAAAGAACAATCTTGGTGGTATCCATTTGCAAAGGGGAAGTAGAACTTCAAGGAAATATTGGCACAAAAGCCAAGACTGCTTACAAGAGGATTACCTTATGTGGGTTAGAGGAGGATTTCAAGGATATGAGGTGCTCTCATCACAATAAAGCAGACATTCCCAATGGTCATAGAAGCAGGCAAACGAAAGGTGATGTAAACTTATATAAGACTTGAGTGGCTTCAGCTTAAGCATCCATCCAATTTCAGTACATGAGTTCTTTTGCTGTTTCAAAGTTGTTTTTTTCTTTAAGTACTGTACATTTCCATATAAACTTTCATTCAGAGTTTTTACTTTTAAATAATTTCTGTAGCTGCCCTTTGTACTTATTTGAAGAATAATTGAAAAGAAAAAAAATCAGAAAATTAAAACAGATTCCTTTTTGCCAAAAGAAAGTATTGGTAATTTATAGCAAAGCTAGAAATGAGGGCCTCTTAAGAATTTTCCAAAGTATGTCAGTTAGTAGCATGGGGTTTTAGATCTTTTCTTTACTGCAATCAATCCTGCTGGAAATAAGAAGTCAGTTCAGAAGATCAGTAGAGTTGAGCTAGCAAAAGAATAAAAATCTTGAAAGGAGTTATTAATTATGTGCAGACAGAATCAGAAGATACCGGCCAAGACATTATGAAACAAGGAAGAAGTCATGAGAAACTTTGAAATTGCCACATGCAAGATGCAAGTTCCTGTTACCCAATTTTGCACTCATCTTCTGATGCTAGAAAAGCAAATGAGAATGTTGCTAACACAAATGTTATATATTTGTACTGATCGAGATGGGTAAGTTCAACAAGGGAATCAAATCTCAGTGTGGCTTACTGATAAATGTCCATGCTTTGTGCTAGCCTAAGTTTCTAGTGTTGAGACACATTTTGTGTAGCTTCCTTATTTATATTACATTAACTAAGTATCTTCAGGATATGATGATTTCAGTAAATTTCATTCACAAAATCCATTAATAGTCCCAGGGAGGGGATGGTTATCAGCAGCTATTGTTTCTCTGAATAAGTATTATCAAACATTGCTTTTCTGCTATATAAAAGCACTATGGAATGAAACCACAAAGTCTGTAGACAATGTTTTTGCACACTGTAAAAATTTTATAAAATCAGGTGTCATTTCATTTACACTTTTGTTTCTGGTTAGTGTTTTTACTCTAATTTTGGAATAATATACGGTGGTAAATCATTGTGAAGTAACATTACATTCTCCTTAAAATTAGAATGTATTCAGGCATATTCATTATTTCAGTATTCATTAAATATAATTCTAAAAGAGTTTCTCTTTAAATATTTCTCTGCTCTTGACTGGTCGTATTGAATTTCACATTAATTTCGGAAATAAATTTAAGAGTCCTTGATAACTGCAGACCAAATATATAGTTACAATTGTTGCTATTTATAAAGAGATTCAAGAACTCTAACCTACAATTTACATTAAGTTGAAACACCAAAGAAAAAATACTATACAAAAAACGCATGTTGGCAGTGCTGGTGGTACTACCAAAGGTGGACTTGAGTCTCACTGCTTTACTGTTCCAGGCTATCTATTTCTTTTAAATAACTTATGCTGCTCGTGTGTGAAGGGATTTCTCCTTTTACTCACATATTTATAACCTCTAATTCAGGAGACAGTTTAGAGACAGAGAATCTAATACCCTTTTAAGTTGCAGGACTATAAAAACAAAATAGGCCTCACTCCACTTTGTAAGGCAACATTCTAGGAAAGGGTAAATACATTCATGAGTGTTAGACTTAATATCATAAAAACCCTAGAATAAAACCTAGGTAATACCATTCAGGATATAGGCATAGGCAAGGACTTCATGTCTAAAACACCAAAAGCAATGGCAACAAAAGCCAAAATTGACAAATGGGACCTAATTAAACTAAGGAGCTTCTGCACAGCAAAAGAAACTACCATCAGAGTGAACAGGCAATCTACAGAATGGGAGAACATTTTTGCAGTCTACTCATCTGACAAAGCGCTAATATCCAAAACCTACAAAGAACTCAAACAAATTTACAAGAAAAAAAACAAACAACCCCATCAAAAAGTGGGCAAAGGATATGAACAGACATTTCTCAAAAGAAGACATTCATACAGCCAACAGACACATGAAAAAATGCTCATCATCACTGGCCATCAGAGAAATGCAAATCAAAACCACAATGAGATACCATCTCATACCAGTTAGAATGGCAATCATTAAAAAGTCAGGAAACAACAGGAGCTGGAGAGGATGTGGAGAAATAGGAACACTTTTACACTGTTGGTGGGATTGTAAACTAGTTCAACCATTATGGAAAACAGTATGGCGATTCCTCAAGGATCTAACTAGAAATCCCATATGACCCAACCATCCCATTACTGGGTATATACCCAAAAGATTATAAATCATGCTGCTATAAAGACACATGCACACGTATGTTTATTGCAGCACTACTCACAATAGCAAAGACTTGGAATCAACCCAAATGTCCATCAGTGACAGACTGGATTAAGAAACTGTGGCACATATACACCATGGAATACTATGCAGCCATAAAAAAGGATGAGTTTGTGTCCTTTGTACGGACATGGATGCAGCTGGAAACCACCATTCTCAGCAAACTATCGCAAGAACAGAAAACCAAACACCGCATGTTCTCACTCATAGGTGGGAATTGAACAATGAGATCACTTGGAAACTGAAAGGGGAACATCACACACCAGGGCCTATTGTGGGGAGGGGGGAGCGGGGAGGGATGGCATTGGGAGTTATACTGATGTAAACGACAAGTTGATGAGTGCTGATGAGTTGATGGCTGCAGCACACCAACATGACACATGTATACATATGTAACAAACCTGCACATTGTGCACATGTACCCTAGAACTTAAAGTATAAAAAAAAAAAAAGAAAGAAAGAAAAAAAAACACACTACAATGAAATAAGTAACCTAGGTTGCTGACCAGAACCCTGCATTGAGGATAAAGCCAAATTGTTTATAACCTCAACTCTGTCAGAGTTGGTAGTAATCAGGACTAGGATTCAGTAATAAGCACTTTTATTTAATATATATATTTATATCTACCTCTCTTCCTATGGATATAGCATTTCTCCCCCTTTCTGTTGAATGCAGCACCCTGATTATTTCCTATTGTGTGATGCTCTGGCTGGTATGTTAATCAAGAGGCCTGCCTTCCCTAGCCAAAATGTGAATACAGCAGAGAGTTAGCAGAGTGTAAGTGAATCCTAATGTCATTCTCAATAGTTTGAAGTATGAGTACAATGACACAAGAATGAGAAAAATAAATGGACTTCATTCATTCAATTGGTGGTGCTCTATCGACATTGTTGATTTGTGCTTCCTACATAGACCCCTGAGGCTTTACTGCAGCATTTTTATAAAAAAGTCTCATTCTCAAACCTTCTCAATAGTTGTATGGGCTAATATCCTCCAGAAAACATCCTTTTATGATTAAATTGGCCACTATTTGTTTATGTTCATGCAACTACAGAGTCATAATTTATAGCACATAGCAAGCATATAAGAAATATTTGCACTTACTCCCATAAACAGCAGTGGTAAATTCTACATTGTTTAGCTCTTTGCGGTGGTTTGCTTGAATTCTATATAGAATTACAAAATGTTCCCCAGAGAAGTTCTCAAATAATTCTTGCTGTCATTCATGTAAGATAAGTAAGACAGTAATTCGTGTAAGGTGCCACACAGAAGTTTTAGGGAATACTTGACCACTTTTGAGCAAGCCAGCAGGAAAGCCCTTACCACAAAGAGGATATATTTTAAGAGAAAGAGAAAAGTGCGCCAATCAGTTTTGATAGCTTGTATGCAATGGACGGTTATTAGTCTGAGCTCCAATGTAAATACAAAAATCTTTGGGACATGGTGAGATGTCAGCATTAGCTAGTTGTGGATCAATTGTTTACTGCAAAATCTGCAAGACTTGGGAACCAGGAGAACTGTTTGTTCTCAAAAGGAGATGTGAAACCCGAAATATCTCCCTTGAGGATGGGATTTTTTAATGCATTATTCTTCATACTTTTCACTAAAATCTATGTAATATTTATTTCATAATCAACATAATCTGACAAAAATGAGCTGTTCCTCATAATAGTGAGACATTCTGGGAAACATTTTGAGGAAGGAAAGCTTAGGAAAACACTATCAAGTTTCTCGCCAAAGAGTAGAGCTCGAAACATCAGGATTTGAGATGTGAATAAAAGCGAGGCATTTTCTACACTCATCAGGTGATAAAGCAATTGTAAAAAAAAAAAAAAAAGAAAAAAAGAAAATTCTAGAATAGAAATTATCTTTTAACAAAGGAGAACAAATTACTTTGGAGATATTTGGTAGCTTCCTTAATCACAGTAGCTTTGAATGATATAGATGCCCGATTGTCAACAGAGATCAAAACTAAATCGGAAACTTAAAATGGTCCAATAAAGCGTAAAGCTCCTTAGAAAAACAGCATTGCTATAAAGTCTCAAATACAGTAATGTGGGAGTAAATGACATGCACAGCCTATGGTAAGGGATAACAAGAACTTCAATATGGAAAAGTTTACCTTAGATCCTACTTTATCACCTCTACCTAAGCCACTTTTTAAATAAATATCATCAATAGTTCATACCATAAAACATTTGGGACCCAGTCCAAGTGAGAAAAGTCAAATATATTTATATATGTTTTTTGACTTTAAAAATAAATATTTATTTTTTGTTATACTTTAAAAGGTTCTGGGGTACATGTGCAGAACGTGCAGGTTTGTTACATAGGTATACAGTTGCTATGGTGGTTTGCTGCACCCATCAAACCATCTACATTAGGTATTTCTCCTAATGCTATCCCTCCCCTAGCCCACTACACCCCAACAGGCCCTAAATCAAATATATTTTATATGACATCCATAGTACTCACAAAATTTAATACATCTATGTAGACATTGTCAAATATAGGAAGACACTTACCATATTTCTTTGAATATACTGACCCTTTTTTATATATTAATGCCTGTGAGATAATAGTGTACTTATCATCAAAGTACATTTACATTTACTGTAAGTTTATTTTCTACTGAAATATGATTATAAAATTGATACTCTACAATTGATGAAAAGCTAGTTATTGAAATGAAGTCACTCTAATGAAGCAGTAACACTAACATAGTTTTCCAATAAACATACTATGAATGACTGAGCCTATGGAAAAAATGTTTTCAATAAAAATTATTATTTTCTAAATATCTGAACTATAAGATATTAGTTCTCTAAATCTATCTTTTTCTTTTCACTGGATTTGAATATCATAGCTCACTAAACATCTTTACAATTTGCTTCCTCTAAACACATTCTTTCTTCTGGAAATAAAATGGTACTTTGAAAGAATATTACCAATAGGAAGAAATATTTCAAACACAAGGTTCCTGCTTTCAATCACCTAACAGCTGGTACTATGTGTTTACATTTAGAAGGACAAAACCTTAAAAGATATATTATGCTTTCTCAAGTAATTTAGATTTGTCACAGTACAAGAAAAACTCATTGGCAAATAATTCAAATAGGCTTGTAAATCTCAGCGATAAGGGGCTTTAAAAAAAGCAAAATACATTATTTAATAAGCAAAGTTATGAGACAGATCTGTAAAAGAGAATTGAGAAACCTTTCAAAGTATTCTATACAGAACAGATGATTTAGTAACCTACTGTGAAAAGAATTATTGAAAAACCACAATTTACATTGCAGTGGTTCACTTAAAACTCTGTGAACCTCAGTTTCTATATCTTTAAAATTAGGCTAATAATGCCTATGTAAGTGTTGTGAAATGCTCAGAAATATAAACTAAAATCAATGCTATTGTTTTCCTGTCATCTAGTAAAGAGTATGGCTCCAATTGTATGTGTCAAATAATGTAAAATATAAACGTACTAACCTGCCAAATCTGTTCTATTTCTAATTGATTACAGAATAATTCATTAACTTTAGTATCTAGAATGTCTATTATCTCTCAATTGGTCTCTCCATTCAGGCTGATTTTTTTTTTGCTAATATCTTTGGTGCTGAGATAATCCAAAAGAGAACCCCATCTACTTTAGTGGCAGAGCTGGCACAAGCTTATACATGACCCCAGGGACCTAAGAACTAGCCCACCAAGCCTGCTACCACTGGAGTTCCCATCACATCCAGTGGTGGTACTGCCACACACAGGAGAGTTGGCCATCCCAACATCTTTCTCTCCAGCAAGGCCTCACCACTACCTTTACAAACAACTGTAGTCTGTGCTACCAAGACACTCACACACACCATTGATATTAATTAAAATCAGATAAATCATATGGAGACTATACTACTGTGTCCACCAGAACCCAAGCTAAAGCACTCTACCAAACCAACACTCTAGGACACATCTACAGGAAAAAAGTCTTTTCTTGTAAAAGCTACTCCATAAAATTGGAAGAATAAACTATTCAGACAGTTGCACAGATATCAATGGAGGGATACAAATCAGGTAAATGCAAGGAAATATGACACTCTCAAAGGAACACAATAATTTTCCAGTAAAAGAACCCACCCCTAAAAGGATATCTATGGAATGCTTGAAAAAGAATAATAATACTTAACAAAGAAACAGTTAGATACAAGAAAACACAGAAAAAATGTTTAAATAATAAGAAAAGTAATTTATGATCTGAATGAGAAATTAGACAAAAAGATAGGTATCATAAGAAAAAAATCAAGCAGAAACTCTGGAACTGGAAAATTCAGTGACTGAAATTATAAATACTACTGAGGGCTTTAACTGTAAAGTAGATGAAGGAGAAGAAGGAAATTTTTGACTTGAAGACATCTTTTGAAATAACCTTATCAAACAAGGAGAAAGAAACAAAGAAAGAAGGAATGATGAAAAGTAAAAAAAGAAAACAAATTAAACATAATAAAGAAAGCCTGTGACACATATGTAACATCATTAAGCAAATAAATATTTGCATTATGAAGTTTCTGATGAAGATGAAACATAAAAATTCATATAAAACCTGCTTAATAAAGTAAGAGCTGAAAATTTCCCAAGTCTTCAGAGAGATAATGGACTTCCAGAGTCAGAAAGATTAAATATTCCCAAATAGATACAATGCAAAGGGTTTTCTTACCGATACTTATAGTAAAACTATTAAAAATAAAAGACAAAGAGAATTATGGATACTGGAGTCTCCAAAGCAGGGAGAGTGGGAGGCGAATGAGAGATAAAAACTCGCATATTGGGTACAGTCTTCATCACTCTGGTGATGGGTGCACTAAAATCTCAGACTTTACTAATTGTGTTAATCTGTTTTCATAATGCTATAAAGAACTGCCCAAGACTGGGAAACTTACAAAGAAGAGTTTTAATTGACTCACAGTTCATCCTGACTAGGGAGGCCTCAGGAAACTCACAACCATGGCAGAAGGCAAAGGGGAAGCAAGATACCTTATTCACATGGGCGGCAGGAAGGAGAAGTGTTGAGTGAAGGGGGAAGAATCCCTTATTACACCATCAGGTCCTGTGGGAACTCACTCACTATCATGAGAACAGCATACAGGAAATTGCCCCCATGATTTAATTAGCCCCACCTAATCTTTTCCTTGACACATGGGGGTTATAGGGATTATGAAGTTAACGATTCAAGATTAGATTTGGTTGAGGACACAAGGCCTAACCATATCACCACTATACAATTTATCCATGTAACCGAAGACCATTTGTACACCTAAAGCTACTGAAATTCTAAAAAAATAAAAAAAATTAATGAAAAGATCTTAAAAGAATTAAAAAAAAAAAAAAAAAAAAAAAAAAAAACCAGCAAGAGAAAAGTATCTAGTCACATGTAAGGTAATTTTTACCAGACTAAGAGCAGATTTCTCAGTAGAAATGTAACAAGCCAGGAATAATGGGATAATAGATTCAAAGTGCTGAAAGAAAAAATAAAAGTTGGTCAAAAATACTATGTCCAGCAAAGCTACTGTTTAGCCATGAAAAAGAAGTAAAGTCTTTCCTATACAAGCAAAAACTAAGAGAATCAATTAATCACCCCTAGATAGGCCTGAAAATAAATGCTTAAGGGAGTCCTACATCTGGAAGGAAATAGATGATATGTAACATCATGAAATCATGCAAAAGTAGAATTAGCGATGGGGAAAAATGTAATCCAAGGAAAATTGTGGTGCTATGATCAGAAGGGGAACATAAATACTGGGAAAAAGGCAATATATATTTGTATAACTCTGAATAATCATATAATATGTTACTGCTTTTTATTTTGTTTATATCTTTATACATGCTGGTTTTGGTCTTAAATTATCTGAAGATGAATCTATGTGAATGAATTATTTTTATATATTTAATTTTTTCTAACTCCGACTTCACCCAGCTCCCAACCCGCATTGCATACTGAAGCCATTAATGGCTTCATTTCTATCATGTCAGTCATCAGTCCTTCTCTAAGCCCCAAGACATCCCTGACCGAGGTAGGAAGTGGGCCTGCATTTCAGAACCGAACACAGAGTTCATCTACCCGATATGTCCCAAATATCAGGTCAGAAGATGATACAGAGCAGGTAAAACACAAAAAGGAAAGGCAGCGTAAAGTCAGTTCCATTTTATAAAAATGCCTTTCTTTTTCATTCTTCTTGGAAAATAACTTCTTGTTCTCAAACTTTTGGTGGTCAAAAAAAATAAATAAATAACTGTTCAATTTTTTCTTTTGGATACATAGAAGCATAGAGCCTGCCTCAACATTTTTTTCCCCTTATTTTCTACCTAGCTGCATACCTCAGAATTAATACTAGAATAAAATGTATTTCATTTTTCTTTCACAATCCCCTCCTCCTTTCTTAAGCTTCATATTTTAGCCCTCTAATTAACTCCCAAGTAGGGTAATACTTAAGAAGCATTATGTATACAATTCCTGAGAGACTATTTAAGAAACAACCTATAGAGTTATTTCTTGCACAGATTTGATGAGTGTCCTGGATCCCCTTTTGATCTGAATTAATTAACGTTCCCGAGGGAGTGCTGATTTTCCAGCATTCTTCAACCTTTGATGCAGAATCTCAAAATTCCTTTGTACAATAACCTTGGGTAACAACATGAATACAAATGGCTGTTCAGATTTCAAGACCTTCTATTCTAATTCTTTGTAAACTTAGGCTGAGACAAGGGGAAAAAAGCATGAATTTCCCTGGATAAATCTTAAATTCTGCCATCAGAGTTAAGATTTACCTTCATCTGTCTCTTCAGAGACACACAGTTTTTAAAAGGCATCCTATGCTTGACTCTAAATCCTCATTTATATCTTAATCTCCATCTATGGATGGAGCACCTCAGGGAAGTCCCAGGGATCGCCATCAGCTCCCCCTTCTCCCTGATACGCTACTAAAGGTTTCCTTTTTAATAAATAATTTATTGAGTTCCTAGAGCTATAGACTGAAGTGTTTATTTTGGATTCTATATTTTTTTCATTCAATACATGTATTGAGTGTCCACATTTATGATATAATACGCACTTATACTTCTCCAGGTATAGTAATATAAGAAATTGTACTGATTGGTACAATTACTGAAAGTGAAAGTACCATAATCACCATCAGTTATAATTCTGTGCTTTTAGAATGTATGACACAAAACTGGCAGGTTGTTGAGAGCATAGCAGTCATGCTCTCATCTATATATCAATGCTAGGAAATATTTTAAGAGGATAATATCATCTGAGGAGTCCATAAAGTCTCGAATGTAGCTTTTGAATGAATCACATATGACATTGTAATCAGCAAGAACAGGCACATCGTTCTATTACTTCACTCTACTCCACCAGTTAAAGTTAGAGCTTCTAGAAGAAGATATTTCATATACAAGACTTTTCCAAAATAACAGATAAAAACATAGACACAATCGTCCCCAAAATATTTTTTTCGGACAATTCAGGCAAGTTATTTTTCAAGTATCCATGATAATGCTCTGTTTATAGAAATCAAAGACATGAAGCACAGATTATTCACAAGAAACAGCTGTTTTGAGAAACAAATCTGATTTATTCATTTAATAAACATTTGTTGGCACCATGCAGGTCAGTACTGTTGGGAATATAGTCATAAGAAAGAAACGTTTTTATTAAAGCAGAATTTTAAATGAAGGGTATGCTTTGTGGAATAGGATTTTATACATCTTTGAATTTATGTCAATACAATGAAATGACAAACCGTAGTTGTTTATCATTTAGTCTTTAATATGTGACTTTAGGTATTCTTCTTATCAATCTGTTTCTGTTACTAAGATAACAATTTATAGTGTTTTATAATAATGAGAATAAAATCAAATAGGGTATGGCAGGTCTTCATATTATCATTACAATTTTTATTTTATAATTTGTACCCATTGCAATTTTCTTTGCTAATTTCCTCAAAAGTTAACTATGTAAAGATATTTATATTTCTATATAATATCTCTAGATTTGTTTGTTCTAGGTTTTACTTGTCTAACCTAGAAGATTATCCTACAAAATTCATGGCCTTAAATCATCTAACTTTGAAGATATCATCTTTAGATAGAATGCCAATTTTGATTCTAAAAAACTTGATCTTGCTTTACATGTGAATCACATCATGCAGTTAATTGGTTCATTAATTATCTATAAAAATGTGGAAAAAGTCCTAAAGAACGGTTGACAAATATGTGCTAAAAGTAGGGTATAAATATAGGCCAACATTTAAAAGGTTTCCAAAATATTCTACATAAAGATACAAAGGAAAAAAAATAATTTTTACAAAAATCATCATAATATATGCTTTGTGACTGTTACACAAATAAATATATAAAATACATGATACAATCCTTTATCTAAAAGCATGTATTTTTCAAATTTTGCACTTGACTTTTTAGAAAATATGTCTAAGATTTTATATATCATTATGTGATAGTCAACAATAGTGTCAAAATTCTAAACAATTTGATTCAATGTAAGAGGCTATGGCAATGTTTCTCACTTCAGTTACTCTTAAGTATTCTCTTCTGCAAGGCAAGTCACACTACCTCTATATTATCTAAAAATGACTCTTCTCCAGGAATCAAGAGTGCAGAACATGACAGGATGAGCCAGTAGAGACTTTTCACCTTCCCCTCATAGGGCAGATAACCATTCAGGTAAACAGAGATTTTCAGTTTAATCATCAGGGCATGAACCTCAGGGCTCAAAGCTGCTGATAGCCAACATATAGATTTGAGGACAGATTCAACTAACAAAGCCAATGGAGAGATACATCCCAAATTCATGTTTGAGCCTTAAGTTCAGCTATGCTTGTAGCAAGCCAGTTACATATCACCACGCTTTCAATTCGTTAGAACAATAAATTTACTTATCTTCTCTTTCGAATAAACGTATTTAGGCAGAAAGAGAGTATCTGAGAGAGCATGAAGAAAGAGCATGAGAAAAGTTGGAATATCTTAGCAAGGCAATGACATCATAAGACTGGCAGCTCTGTAGAGAAAACAGAGGAAGAAAGAAGAAGAGAGGCACAGGAAGGGGAGAAACAAAAAACAGGAAGGGTGAGAATCACGTGAAAAATAATGAGAACTTTAAGGAAAATATGGGAAGAAGGTTAAAGCTATTAAGGGGATATAATTAACAGGGAAAAAATATAGCATTTGAAATATGAGCAGAAACCAACAGGGAGAAAACAAGGCTGATATACAGGTTTCAAGTTTGTAATATGATATTAATTGTTATTAGTCGATGAAATAAGATTATAAGGAAGAAAAATTAGAGGTTAGGAAGCAGGGATGGAGAAGAGATCATGAACTTAGTTTCACACCTTATGAATTTGAAATAATTATGGGATATCCAAAGGAAAGTTCCACGAGACAGTTGGTTATGCAGGTCTGAGTTACGGAATAAAATTTGGAGATGTCAGAGATAATTTTTTGTTTCTCTTTTTATTATACTTTATATTCTAATTTTAACTACCATCTGTATACAGAAATTAGTTAAGAATTTAACAGTAGATAAAATAAATCAGAAGTAATACTGAAGGCTGGAGTGGAAAAAAAAAAAGAAAGTACATCTGAGAACATTAACATGTGAGATACACATAAAATAAGAACAGCTTGAAAGTAAACTTAAAATCTGTCGTCAGTAACAAGATTTAAAATAGAAATAATTATAAACAAAAAATAAACAAAAGGTGTAAGTTAAGCTATGTAAAAGAAGAGAGAGGAGAGATTCTAAGATGAGGGAAGAGTCAGCAATATCAAGTAATGCAGACAGGTCAAATCTTCCATTGAATTTAGGAAGTCATTGGTGACTACTGGTATGAGGCATCTCAGAAAAATAGTAAAGGTGGAAGCAAGATTGCAGTAGAGAGTGGAACTGCATTAATAATTCACTCAATGGGTCATTGAGTTTGAAGTTGATTTCAAACTTTTGAATCTAATTCTTTATAGAATCAAGGTCTCCTAGAAACTTGGTCATTTCCTATATGAAACTTTCAAAGAAGATATTTATATTCCCCATGAGAATAATACTAACTATACAGGATAAGGGGTCACATTGAATGTCTCAGGAATTGTGGCTGATTTTTTTCTATGAGAAAGCATAAGTACATCTAACACAGTGAATGACTTCCAAAACATTCATATTTAAAATTCATTTGACAACCAAGATATATTGTAACATTTATAAGAATGTCTTTGGTATGACCAACACCAAAGCAAATACAAAAACAAAAATCCTTAAAGACATACTCTGTGTGAATGTTATAAGTTATCCAAAAATCTTGTTTCTATTTTGTCCCTTGTTAAATTTTCACCCTATGACTTGCTGAGAAGCTGCAGGAGAGAGAATTTCCTGATGAGTTGTCTAACAGCTTATTCTTTCCTCCTGCTATGTCCTCAACATCTATGTTCAATATTAAATTGCACTGCAGCGGAGATGAGTGTGTGTGTGCTTTAAGCAAAAGACAGAGGCTTGAGTGACTTAGTAGCTACAAATATAAATTACTGACAAGCAATTAACATATACTTTGGTTAAAAACCAAACGTTTCCTTAGCAACAATCATAATCACTATTTTACAGTGAAAATTGGTATATTTATGATACCTTGACATTAACATATTCAGTAAGCACATTGATGTTTAAATTCATGTTTAAATGCAACTATTTATAAATCAATCATCCCACAAATCACCTTTTCTTAAGTTTGAAGTGCAAATGTGTGAGTTTAAGATTTCAGATTGACCAAAGTACTTATTTTCTTCCACATAGCTCAGTTTAAAATTTGTAAAAAGTATTAAACCACAGGAAAGAAAAGTGATAAAAGCAAAGATGTGATTCAGCAAGTTTCTTAACGTTTGAAACTAGATGGAAGGTCATAATTATTTAAAGCAGAATACAAAAAAATCACATTGCAAATGACAAAATTGGGTGAGTATGGATAACATATACTATCAAATTGACTCTGGAGAAAATATGACAAACTTAATAAATAAGGGTAGAATGAAAATCAAGAAAGAGTAGTGGTGTCAGTTAAAATATTAAATAAAGGTATAGGTAAATTAGAGGGATCCTTCCCCAAGTTCTGAGCAATTTTCCCCTAAGCTTTCTACTTCCCCATAACTAAGAGATTTTTTTCTGAAGAAATTGTCAGAGAGCCACCAGACTTTAAGTCAAAGAAAGTAAGGTTGACTCTTTGCTTGAAAACAGGAATGTCCACCTGCTGACAAGCTCTGCTCACACACAGATTTCCAAAGAACATTTCAGTGCCCAGCTACTAGTGACACTGACAGCTATCTAATAAAAATCCACACACACATATATTTTTTTAAATGTGTATATATTTACACATATATACACCTATATATATATGTTAAAATATGTATATGTATTTCCCTCATCTTTTAGAAACATAGCAAAAGTACTTGTCTCAACTTCCCAATAGTTAAGCTTGGCCATGTGACTAAGTTCTGGACAAAGGCAAGTGAGAAGTCTCATATGCCACATCCCATACTATCTTTATTCATGAAACCTTCTTTGCAGGATGCTTATTTTTTTCCCCAAAAAAAGTTGTCTAGGGTAACAAACCCTCAGGGCAAGCTTGGAAGCCACGTGTTGCAGATCATTCCCCCGCCCCCAAGATCCTGTTGACGTAAAATCCACCCACAGAGAGTTACGTGAAAAATAATAAACATTAAACAATTACACGTGAAGATACATGTGTTTCCATGACCTGTATACTCAACTAATAATTTAATGTGAATGGAGAAGCAGGATTAATCAGTCTCTTTGAATAAAACCTGAAACCACCAAAATGGAAAATAAACTAGAATAAAAAAATAAAAGTTGGGAATGGGGAGAGGAAATAATCGCGGGGTAGCCAAATAAAACCGCTTTAAAATAAATATGATTATAGTAAATATCCTCACAAAGATAAGAAAATATAATTTTAAAAAAGCAAATGACTTAGAATAAGAATGAGATCTTGAGAGAAAAATATTAAGACCCACAAACAAAAATAATAACAATAACAATAACCAAAATACTCAAAATACTCCTAGACCAATTCTATTTCAATCCTAACACAGCATCTGAACTGCTTCTCGTGTTTACTAATGACCTCCATTTTTGAAACCGGTAACTATCAGTTCCTGTCTTTCTGGAATCATTAATGGTATTTGATACAATTGATCCTTACAAGCTTTCAAGGGCCCAGAGCTCTTCTTTTCTTAAAATAAAGGAAATATGAGGTAATACTCAGCAATATCAACTAATCCAGATAGGTCAAATCTTCCACTGAATTTAACAAGTCATTGGTGACAATTGGCATGGAACATCTCAGGAAAAAATAGTAAAGGTAGAAGCACGATTACAGTACAGAGAGTGGAATTGCATTAATAATTCACTTAATGGGTCACTGAGTTTGAAGTTGAATTCAAACTTGTGAATCTAATCCTTTATAGAATCACGGTCCCTTAGAAATCTTGACCTCTTCTTTTCTTAAAATTTAAGGTCCAGAGATCTTTTCTTAAAATTTATATCCAGCCCAACTTCTCCTCTGAGCTCTAAACTTGCAGGGTTATCTAATTTGTATGCATTATACTCATCTCAAACATAACATGTTTAAAAATGAAATCTTAATTTGCCTTTCTAAGTTCATATTAGTCTTCCCATCTCAGTAACAATTCTAAAAATCTTGAAGTCATCCAATCTCTCTCTTTACTTCATATCTCACATTTAAGCCATCTGAATACATTATGTTGATTTTATCTTTAAAATGTATTCAGAATCAAAACCACTTCTGACCACCTCACTGCTAATACCTTAGGCTGAGCCACCATTTCTTTGTGCCTAAATTATTGCTTTGGCCCCTTAATTTCTCATTTCTGCTCTCATCTACCTATTGACTATTTCCACAGAGCAGGTAGAGTAGCATCTTTACAATGTGCATTAGGAAGACTTCTGATTTCATTAAGAAGCCCCCCTTGTTACAACACAAAAACCCTGTACACAACATAATTAATGATCATAGAATGACCCTGAGAAGTAGAAAGAAGAAGGTGGACTGGCTAGAGACCTAAGGGCCAACAACAACATGGCACTGAGCCCTCTAGGTTTCCTTATTCTAGCCCATAATCTGGGACAAGGCTCCAACATGGAACGGCAAACAGATGCAGGCCCAAAAAGCTCTGAGAAAAACATATTTACTCTAACCAAAGGACCAGGAAAAGGGTGGCCTAAAAACCGACAAAGTTTTGGGCAATACTTGCCTACTCCAGCCAAATACCAAGGGGAAAAATTGCCCCATCTCCACCGCACTAGTGGCTTCAGCAATGTAGGGAGCTGATTTTTCACAAATGACAACCTTGTTTCTGAGAAAGCAGGTAACTGCCACTAAATTCACCTACTCAGGGAGTTGTGATGAATGGTTGTATGTGCTAACTTGACTGGGCGATAAGACACCCAAATACTTGGTTAAACATTATTCTGGGTGTGTCCGTAAAGGTGTTTGTGAATGACATTAACATTTGAATTGTTAAACCCAGTAAAGCACATTGACAACCCAAGTGTGGATGGACTTTATCTAAACCACTGAAAGCCCGAACAGAACAAAAGTTACCCTCCCTACCTGTCCTCAAACTGGGACATGAGTCTCTTACCATCAGACTTAAACTCAGACTGGATCAATACCATCAGTTTTCCTGTATCTCCAGCTTGCTGACTGCAGACCTAGGGACTTCTTGTCTATCTATCTACAGATAGACAAATAAGTAACCTATTTATCATCTATCTAATTTTCTATTCATTCTGTATCTCTAGAGAGAACCCTGGCAAATACAGTAATATAGCCAGGTTGCACACTAGCAGGATGAGATCTTATATCTCATTCACTACCAGAAAGAAGGAGGATGTACTGAGTCCCCCACTCCCAGCTTCTACCCATATCATGCTGTTAGCACAGTCCTCCACCTGAACCACCAAGTGAACTAGGTGAGCCTCTATTCCTACCCACTACCAAGCTGACTTAATTAAGGAGGCAATATGAGGATGACCTTGTCAATTGTAGGTTTCGCTCCACTATTCCACGTCACCACCACCACTCAATGTCAGTGGGCTCAGTAGAACTGAACCTTCATCCCGCCCTGGGCATCAATGAGACTGAAAACTATGTTGCAAGTCTAGGCTAGTTAGCACTGCGCTTTATCCCCACCCTTGGTGTCAGGGATATTGAGTAGCTGAGCCTCCACTCCCATTCTGCAGAAAAGAGCATTGCAAGTCGACTCTCTAAAATCGTAGCAAAACTCTAAAATTATAGTCAGCAGCGAGCATAAAATGCAACAAGACTATTTTAACAACCAATTAAAAAGCAGCACTGAACATTTCTAAGAAAAGCCTAAGTCAAGCAACACATTTATACACATCATGATTTACGCTTATATATACTTACTACAGAGAGGACTTTGTCAAGGATCACTATACAATGTTAGCAACATTGTATATCTCTGTTGACCCTAGGATACAAGAGGGAAGTTGATTGTATACACCCACCCAGAGGCAATGAGGCAGTATAAGTCTGGGTCTTAAAACCATTGAAAGGAGGACTGCCACTCTGAAAACTCATGGAATTTAGTGGCCAGCATTTTTGAAGACATAGAAAAATTTAATGACTGTCATGATCTGTGGAATGTCTCAAAAAAAAAAAAAAAATTAAAGATACAGGTTCAGCAAAGTAAGCTGAAAAAGGCATTAATTAATAATAGAAAAAAATGGGGAAAAAACACAATCTATTTTTGCATATTGTAGTAAAGTAGCCATAATTTATTTATATATATATAAACACATATATATACACATATATATGTGTGTGTATGTGCGTGTGTGTATATATATGTGTGTGTGTATGTGTATATATATATATACACACACACATATATATATATATATATCTGTGCTTAGAACTTGGGGTGGGATAAAAAAACGTGCTGATGGTATAAAATAACCAAATGTTAAGTAGTCTAATAGGAAGAAACAATATCTTGAATCGGTAAATCAAAAGATAACATCATAAGCATGTTATTTAAAAATATATGAATACATAAAATAAGAAACATCACAAAAAAGGGTTTAACAAACTTGTATATGAAAACTTGACTACAGGGGCAGAAACGTGTTTTTTTTTTTTTTTTTCCATTATACTCACAATTTAATGTTCTTTTTTAAAAACAATCCACAGCTATTTCTTTGATTAAAATAATCATGAATTCTAAGAAACTGCTTTGAGATATATATATATATATATATATATTTCCTTTAAGATATAGATATATAGCTATATCTATCTATATCTATATAGCTATAAGTATCTATCTATATCTATATATGATATAAGATATATATATCTATATATGATATATATACATAGCTATATATCTATATCTTAAAGGAAATATAAATCTACATCAAAATGGCAACTATTTACTAAACATGCATTTTATTTCATAAACACACAGCAATGCTCTTTGCTTTGGCATTTTCTCAATTACACAATATCTTCCATTCAAGTTACCATCTCCTAGAAAATTATTTGAGAAAACCTTATTTCTCACAATGAAACCTCATTATCTGAAGCTCAGTTGACTATTATTCTATCCTTAACCCTGATTTACAAATACAAAATAAGAATTCATATAATGTATGCTATGCAAAACTCAGTATATCCTGAATGGAAATTTTTCAATAAACTTTGTAAAGGTGCATGAAATGTTTGCTATCATTTTTTGAAAAATATTAGCACACCAATGTAACTATAGCTAATGTTCCAAAATGGAGTATTTTATTTCATGCTTACCATATCAGATGGAATGTAAGGTTAACAAACTTTCAACACCTCTTAAATGAAGGGATTCATGCACACATATTTGGAAGTAAAATTAACCACAGAGGTGAAATCTGTACCTACCTGGTAGAGGTTAAATGGATGGCATACTTAAAATCACCATTCATAGCTCTTGGCACACAGTATACACTAAATATTTTTTCTTCTATCATTTATAAGATACATTCAACAACACATCAAAGAAAGAAGGAAAATAAACATTCAAACCAAAAACTCTTGCATTCATTCTTAGATTGCTTTTTAAAAATATAGTCAAACATCAGTAATAACATGTTTAGTAAAAAGATTTCTGAATCGTAAAATTCAAAAATTGTTTAAGTTCAAATTTTTAACATAACATAAAATTGAAAATCAAAATTTGAGTACTTTACTTTCTGGCAAATTGCTTTATTTTCTCATAATCTGCCTTATAGCTAGGGGTAGCTTTAGTGCTTTCATATTGTACATTTTCACTTACAAATCATACACATTCTTTATAATGACATTTTCTCCCATCTTTTCTTGAAATTCAGAAAAAGAAGTATATGTGTCTCATTTAAAATTCTCCACACTTCTCAGTTTTATGTTTTTTTTCTAACTTAATTGTCCACTTTTCCTTGTCCCTATTTGATCTTCACTCATCTTACTATAAACATTCACTTACTTTTTAAAAATTCCTACCACCTCTCTTCCACAACCAGTCCTTATATTAAGCAATTAAATAAAAATGACCAAGTCACCACCAGGAAAAGATAAACGTCCATTCTCAAAACGATTACTTCAGTTGGCTTTAAGAAAGTAGGATGGACAGTAGGGAGACATCTTTTCTAGCAATTCTGCAAATCAATACCACCATTCTCTGCAGAGCAGACAGGAGGAAATTGATTGTTTCATTGCAGTGTTTCATATTAAAAAACCAAAACATCATTTCAACTTTCCCATACTCTATGGAAACTAGTATTCAGAGCAAATATGTATTCTTTCATTAAATATTTATAGAGTACTTACTAAATTCTGGACACTGAACTAGTTAGTGGAATTACTAAAATACAATGTGCAAAGCCTCAAATGAAATATGCTTTTTCATTTAATTAAGAGAGCAAGACTATGAGATAGAAAATACCTGAGTTTTCCAGGTGATGCAACTATAGCTTATCCATATTAAATTACTTACTCTATTCTATGCAGAATAAGGGTTGAAACAAGGATTTAACTTGACCTCTGATGCCTTGACCTCTGACACCAATGTTTTTGCTTTCAAGAATTATACCTAAATAATTATGTTGATGTCAACGATAATGATAAATATCAATCTCCATTTACTGAAATATACCTTGGTTTCAGGTTCTGTGCTTGTGTACTTTACATATGTGAATTATATCCTTTTATCACCCTTTACAGACAGAAACCAAGGCTCAGAGAAGTTAAACAACTTGATCCTTGCTGGTAAGGGAGTGGAATAGAATTAAAGCTCAATTCCATCTGCTTCTGTATTCTTATTTTACTGTCAGTTCTCTATTGAAACTAGAAGACCCACCTCACAGCCTCTCTCTTACATATACACATCCGATTTCATTCTCCATGCTTAGATCACAGACTCTCTCTCTGTCTTTCTATATTATCTGTCTGTCTGTCTGTCTGTCTGTCTATCTATCTATCTATCTATCTATCTATCTATCTATCTATCTATCTATCATCTAGGTATCTATATCTATATATCAACCTTCCTATTATCGGTATGTATGCCTGTCTCAGTCTCCCTTTCTATCTCTCTCTCTCTCAGACTTTCTATCTTTATATCCCTTTCCCTATCTCTTTGTTTGTTTGTTTGTTTCATTTTGTTTATTATTTGTCTTTCTGGCAATCTATTTCTGTCTTTCTTGACCCTGTGTTTTCCCTGTCACTCTGCTTCTACCTTTCTCTCTCTCTGACCCTATCTCCACTTCTCTTTCTTTCTGTTCTTTTCTAACTGTATATCTCAGTTTCTCTTTCTGTTCCCTTTCTCTTGTTCTTATCTTTGACTGTCTCTAACTTTCATTATATTTTCCCTTGTGAGTCTCTCTCGTTTTCTTTGTGTGACTATCCCTGTATCTCTCTTTGAGTTTGTATCTCTGTGAATATCTCTCTGTGACTTATCTGTGTCTGTCTGTCTCTGAGACAGAGATGTAAGGTTCTAAAGTAGTAAAATCCTCTCTTCTAGTTTTAATGATCCTTCTCTGGATTCCAGAGGCGTGCTGCAAAGTTGAAGAAATAAGTCCCTTAAATGATAAAGCAAAAAGAAAAGTCACTGTCCTTGGATAAACAATTTGCATTTCCATAAGGATTCAGTGATGCAGAATCAGAAAAGGCTCATTCTGACACCTCCATGAAAACAACAGGGAGAGCATTCATTAGCTGGGCTTCCTTTTGAATGATGCACTTCATCGCACACACCGCTGTCCTCCCCCAGTCAGGAAACAGTGCTTAATTCTATCGGAAACTCGCCCTTTCACTAGGCATGAGAATGAATGACTTTTCAAAGAAATGAGAACTACACATCTGCCATGGCCTGAGAATGCTTACACTCTAAAAGCCATAGAGAAAGTTACACCTCCTATCAATTTCTTATCCATCAAGGAGCACAATAAACAAGCTTTGAACTTTTCCATTTACCAACTTGAAGGAAAGAAATGCTTCATTTTCTTTAGTTTCTTGAAATAATGACTGCTTTTGCCTCTTACATTTATGGCTTCAATAGCCATGATCTGATATTTAAGGGTGAGTGCAACCTTTAAACAACTTATGATGTAAAAGAATTTGTCTATTACAGTGCTCAGAAACTTTTACTCTTTAGGTGGCAATTATTTTGTTGCTGTTATTGTTGATACACACACACACACACACGATCATCTTAGGAAGTAATTGGTACAAGATTAAAACAATTATTTGTATTTTAAATTATTTAGCAATTTACAGTTTTCTTATTCATTTTCCTGGCTTCATTTACGAGTTGTGTATTTTAAATGTGGACACTGAGGAACAAATGTTTAGGGGGTATGCTGAGGACCTCAAGGAAAATAATTGTTGTCCTTGGGCCAGAATATGATGTTTCTATGCTCCTTATATTAATAAATAGCACACACATGTGATGTGTGTGTGTGGGGGTGGGGCAGGGTGTATGTGTCCATCTTACTCAATGTGACTGACTTTTAGGCTGAGACTAAGTCACATTTGTCTGCATATTTTTCCAAGTCTCTCACTTCAGTTTATACATCACAGTTGGAAATTGTACTTTAAGGTCAAGCTAGTCACTCTCACATTCAAAATTACCTCCCACTCTGCCCCTGCCATCCATACATGTAACAAATTAACATGTGTATTTGGAATCTCTGGGTGTATTCTCAGTTCTTGTCACCATTTCAACCTAAGTGCTTCCAGTATCCAATTTAAATAAATGTTACAATTTCTGAGTGATTTACACCTCTGGAATTTATATAGCGACTCTATCAAGAGAAAATAATCTGGTCATAAATTATTCACATTAGCTTTTTTTTTTTTTCCTCACTCGAAATTGACTATGAGCACTAATGAGTTGCCATACTTCCTTCCAATACCCTTAGATGCAACTTGGTGATATTTGAGTCTAAAACTAATAAATGACACCCCCCAGGTCACTGTTAGTTTTGAATCCACATTCTGTCATACTATAGTGTTAACAAAAACAACAACAACATCTCATTACAAAAGAAAACGTATCAAACCTCAAACAAAGTTTTAGTTGAGAGTAACAAAAATAGTTTTTGGATGCCATCCCTGAGAAGTAAAACATTCTTTTCAATTTTATAATTGTATAGTCTTACTTTGCATGTGAAAACCACAGATACATAGAATGACAAAATTGTTCTAGTTCACAAGTGATCCCGATACTAAGAACTCTTTTAAAAAATGGAAAAATACAAACAAAATGACTATGACCAAAACCCACTCTTAAAATAGAGTCCAAAGTAAAATTAAACTTTTAGATAATAAACATGATCAATTTATGAAGTGGTGTGGTATCTTTGTTTAGATTATTATTTCTGCTAACTTTTCCAAGGGTTGAGATCCTCAGTGAAACTTAAAACCATGTATTTCTCCCATCGTTAGGGATACAATAAAATGTAAATACATAAGGGAGGCTTCTGTGTTAGGAAAAAGTTGATACAACAGCTGGTTTATGAAAACCTATTGTTTTACACCATTTGAGTAGGAAAAAAAATCCTATAGTCTGAAATTGTATCTGCACATTTACAGAAAGGGGGAGTACACTCACCTACCCAATAAAGTGGTCACAATTAGGGAATTACTTTATAATTTTTGGTTTTACATTTTACTATTATTGAGAAGGCTCATAATTTGTCTAGGGAGTAAAAGTCCTCGTGATAAAGTGATAATCCAAAGGAATCATTAATTCCTCAACATGTATTTGCTTGAATAATAGTGATTTCCTTCGATAAAAAATAATAATTACCTTTTGCCTTTAATTTCAAACATAAGCTCTGAAACAAATACTGCAGAATTTTTGCAAGTGGCATAAAAAACAATTTATGTCTGCTTATCTGCTGTTAAAGTTGTATGATAAAAAGATACAACACATACTATGCAAAATTTAAACGTTAACAAATTAAGAGCAAAGTTGTAATGGACATACATCTTACTGAGTTTTTTTTTTAAAGTGTAGTTATTAGTGTTTTTTAAAAACTAATTTATAGCTCAGACACTTATCAAATATTATCAGTGGATATACTATATTTTTAAAAATTTCCTAGAGAATGAAGTGTTTAAATATTTTTTGTGAATAATATTCAAAACTTCATGCCATAATTTTCCAGAGAAGTTGCTGACACTTGGGTAGCACAAACTAACTCTGACCTGTTCAGGTCCCTTAATGATTACATTTAAGGGTAATTTGGGGGGCAAAGTTGTAGGGATTCAAGTTTCCTGCTCAGCACATAATTGCAACAGCTGAGGGGTTAGGAGGTCACCACTCAGTGGAATTGGGCACCCATTAAATAGCACTTTTATTTCATAGGAGAATGAGTCCACAGTCAAGGGGATCAAGTTGCTGAAACTTGAAGACACACATGTGCAGATACATTCACTCACTCACACTTAGCCACAACTTAAGCAAACTAAAGAAACTAATAGTAAAGCCAATTTTCCGTGAAAAAAAATAGTTCACATGAGCAGATACAAAAAAAGCTTCATACTTGCTGTGCAAACCACAGCAAGCATTTTATGCTCAAAATATGCCTCTTTTACAGATTATTTGTTTCTCTAACGTTAAGCAACATAATAACTTAAGTATCTGGTTACTAGATTTGACAATTGGCTCTTTTGTGAAAGCAAATGAGTATGACTTGGAGTTAACCTTACAGGAGGCCATGGTATTATACTCTAGTTAACAATGGCTTTCTGCATACGTGCTACAAGTCCATCAAATCGATGGCCGTCTGTGCGTACTAGAGACACGGAGTACCAACAGACTGAACGTGAAACTTGTTATTCAGGGCCCACCTTCTCTACAGCTACCAAAGTATATTTTTTAAAGTAAAGGCCACATCATAAAGTGAGAAAGGTGTTAATACTATCTAGCATTAATTCTGTATTAGAAGGATAAAGTCGACCTAGATTCAAATTCTAAATGGTTAATGCTCCCAGATACTTACAAAAGAGGTAGATATTCTAGTAAACTAAAACATCTGTAGTAAAAATATCAGTACACTCACAAAAAATATAAAAAATACTGTTCATTGTGATGCAGAATTAGCTACTTTAACTCAACTACCAACTATAACCTCCAGCAACAACCACTCATAAAACAAATCATCAATATTTGCACACACACAAAATGTCAATTCTGATGCCATTTTTCTATATTTTGTCAGGTTGAAGGAAGTAGAAAAAGTGGTTGAGGACTAAAAATTCTTTCAAATAACAAACCAGAGTTATAATTCAAAAGCTTCTGTCTTTGTAAAGATTACATTGTCATCTAAACAAAATTACAATACCAGACAGTAATCAGGAAGAATAAAAGGACAGGCAGTTGTGTTCACTCTTCCAGCAAATAATTACTTACACATCATTTCTACTCTATTCTTTCAACAAGCATGACAGAAAGTAGCATCATGACAGAGCTCATTGTACTGAAAGAATATCTTAACTTTCTCTGTGGTTCACTGCTGCCTTAAATTTGAACAAAATAAGAGAAGGGCCGGGGAAAAACTTACTTGCGGTTTAAAGTTTCATCTTTAGTCCACGTAAGATTATGCAGCAAGTTTTCTTGCCAAGGCTGCCTCTTGCACATCCCTTTAAAAAGAACCAATGCTCATAATCTAATTCCAAGACGATTCATTCACATGTTCCACCTCTTGTTTCTGTGAGGCATTGATATCCACTCTCATATCATCAAGAAAATGTTACTAGACATTTTTTTTTTTAAAAGCGAAACACTTCAACATGTTAACTCAGAAAGCATACCATCATTCTCCACGTTCTGAGATGTATGCCACCTGCCTTAGTTGTCACAAGCAACTAACTCTAAGCTGCTCGCAGGAATCTGTCTGCCCTCTATCTGTCGCTATTAGCTCAGCACGTTGATTTCACTGGCACTGAAGCAACAGCAATTAGCTATCTTGCTTCTCGCAGCACATACAGGAGACAGCTGAGTGCGCTAAACCACACACTGACTGGTGAGCTCTTTGCACCAATTAGTAGCAGGTGCTACAGCCCAAAAGACAAATTGATGTCCACTGATCATCGGTACTGGCTGCTTTATTGTACTGTGTTCGTCAGCCAGTCTGATTCTCTGTTCTGTTTTGTGTAGTTTTTTTTACTGTTTGTTACTTCTTTGGTGCTAAGAAGTTTAGCAGCTTACATTCAATAACAATATCGTTGACAAGACAAAATAATCTCTTAAGCTTCTTTCTCTCTCCCTCTCTCTTTCTCTCTCTCTCTCTCATTAAATCTACCCTCTTATAGCAAGCCCTCCACATCTTTGGGGCATAAAAACAAAACAAAACAAAAATTTCACAACTTCACACATTCTATAGGAGTCAAAAATAGTCTTTAGATTTTTAGACACATGTGGCTAGTACTATATAAGGGTATCATGAAGAAATATACTATAAAAAAATTATAGCATATTTCTTAAACATTGTAATATATGAAATCTCCAAAACAAAGTTTTACAGATGGACTGGTAAACTAGTAAAATACAATTATGTCATATAAATCAGAGAAACATCTCTTAAGAAATCTATCTTGCATAGTATTTATTTCAATTCCATATTAAATTTCACCCATGTATTCACCTGAGCATATTAGAAGGAGGGATCTAGAAACGAGCATTTAAGAAGATATTTTAGTAGTGATTGTGACAGAGCAAATAGACTGAGGCTGGTTGAAAATAACAGGTGAAGAGTATCACAGACAAAAATCCCCCAGAACACGTTTTTTTAATGAACCATGTGGATTATTTACTAGGACGCTACATTAACTCTATTTAAGAAGAAAAATCACACCATCCCCACAGATACGTTGCAATATTTATACACAAACATTTGCAGAAAATAACATCTCATTTAAAACAAAATGGACTTATCTTGCAGGCTCAGTTTTCCAGAGGGAGGGAAAAATCTTAAAGAAATAAATCAGATAATTATAGATGAATATCTCGAGCCTCAAGTTGAACCCATTTGTTTTTATTTTATGTAACACTGAAACAAACTAAATTACTTGCTTCCTTAAAACCACAGATCAGTGGGAGTCAATGAGGACTTGTAATAAGTGAACACATACAGTTGTTATAATTGATATTTTTAGATTTTAAAATTGATGTGTTAATAAAGATAACTTTATTGATCCACGTTTAAACAATGTGCATATTTTGCATGAGAAGATATTTTTTGGTCATTTCACTAAATGTTTCACGTGTGGAACAATCCATATATTGATATTTGTTAAACAGAACAGCTGGTATTACAAGATTGTTTCAGTAACCATAAGAATTATTAAGTGTAGTTATTTTTACTAATGACTATTCAGCCTCATTCCTGGTAATGTTCAATTATAACTTTGATGACACATCAGAAATACAGCTAGAAAACAGAAAATATTATCCCTTCCTCATCGTCTCTGAGCAATTATTATTAACTGACACTTGTCAATGACAACAGCTGATTTTCATTTTTCAAAACTAAATTATAATATCTAGTTTTCAGAAAAACGTATTTAATGAAAAGTGAAAAATGCAATATTTACTGCAAGATGAATAAAGGTTAAGTTTTAACCAGTTTGAAAACACAGTAAGCAAAATGGAGTCACTGAAATATTTACTACTAGAGATGATAATTTCTTTGAAAAAAAAAATACTGTGTAATATTCTCGCCCCTCTCCTGCATTGTAAAGTCCACTTGAATCCTACTCTAAATATGACATTTAACTGCCTTTTTTCTCTTAAAATATATCATGAACATTCACTTCTATAAACACATATAGGTTTAAATTATCATTGATGTTTCATTGTATGTATATGTGTATATTTTCTTTAACAAAATACCTATTTTTTGGCAGATAGTTTCTAATTTTAATATATTTGTAAAAATCTGGTTTAAGATGCTTAACTTTCTGAACTTCCATTTTACCACCTTAAATCAAGGTCCTGGGTGAAGGTGCCTGGGGAGGAGTGGGCTGAAGCGCCCTGTGGTTAGCTTGTGAACCTTTGTGCTCTGGCTTAGGGGTGTGTCTGAGGAAGGAGCACCTTTTTTTTCTTTCCACAAAGGCAACACCATGCCGTCTACTATTGATTTGTGTAAAGAAGCTTTCTCTAAAATTCACAGAGGTGCATGTGACTAGACACACTGCTTATACAGAGTGGTCAGTTACATGACAGAGGAAATGTAAACTGCCTACCACAAAGTCTGATACACAAGAGTTGCTCTTTAAATCATAACTGTCAATCATAGATACATGAAATTAGGTTTAGTTTACTTTAAGGTGGAAAGAGTTGTATTAGGTGCTTTAGAAAGATTTTGAGCTACTTTGCCGGGCGCGGTGGCTCAAGCCTGAGCCTGTAATCCCAGCACTTTGGGAGGCCGAGACGGGCGGATCACGAGGTCAGGAGATCGAGACCATCCTGGCTAACACGGTGAAACCCCGTCTCTACTAAAAAATACAAAAAACTAGCCGGTCGCGGTGGCGGGCGCCTGTAGTCCCAACTACTCGGGAGGCTGAGGCAGGAGAATGGCGTGAACCCGGGAGGCGGAGCTTGCAGTGAGCTGAGATCGGGCCACTGCACTCCAGCCTGGGCGGCAGAGCGAGACTCCGTCTCAAAAAAAAAAAAAAAAAAAGAAAGATTTTGAACATTGAAAACATAAACATTTAAAACATTTAAACATTGATGATTAGAATTTTATTTAAAAAAATTTAAAAGTTATATAATACAGTTTAAAAAGGAATCATTAAATCTATCAAAAATAGAAAAGTGGATATATACCTTTCATTACATAACGTTAAGGATAGTTATCTAGCTCTTTAAGTACTAATTATGAAATATATTAAAAAGTGGTAATAAATAATCTGTCAAATTTTTAAAGTTGAAGACAAATAATATACATTTCCTGTTAATAACTGCATTCAAATATGTTCATATTCTTAAATACTGACAATGAAATGATGAATATAAATTGGTGATTATTGCAGAGACCATACTGAATCTTTCCCTTATGTCTGTTTTCATGGATTTTTATTTCTTAAATTCCTTTTTAGCACCATCTTCTTGTCATTCGCCTCCCTTTCCAAAACTAAAAAAAAGATTGAATATGTTTAACAGATATTTGTTTGTTCATGTTGGTGCACAAATATATATTCTATGTGTTATTCTAAATCTTCATCTAATTGTATTAGAATTTTGTATTTTTCATTAAAAAATGTATTTTTTACATTCCACAAAGCAATGATATAGAAACACATAATGCTCTACTATATGCCAAAAATTAGCTGCATCCTACACACAGCTGTGAAGATTACCATAAACATTTGTGTTCATGCCAGTTCATCTGTGCACTGGTATTTAATGAACAATAAAAAGCAAATATCTAGTCAAAGATACAAAGTTTATTTTTCTGTGTTTAATTTTTTTTGGAATTTTGACTTGTTTTAACAGCATATATATATATATATATATATATATATATATATATATACACACACACACACACACATATATATGTGTATATATATATATTCAGAGTTTGCTAGAGTGCAAAGCTAATTCTCTCACCAGCAAGAGAATTAAAATACTGTTTATGCCATTGTCTTACTCTGGCAAATTTATATATTAACTAAATGTAATATTTCTTATAGGCATTTGACTCCAGTGTTTTGGTAGGGAACATTTCAAAGTATCAGGTTAAATACAGCAAACCAATACTAACTCATATATTATTCTCAAATATATGTCTTTGAGAAAGGAAGACATAAGAGGATTTTGTCTATCCTTCCAGGATGAGGGCCGAGTCCTTGAGTCAATAGGAACTGCAAAGTAAAGAGAGGTAGAGAAGGCATTTTTTAAAACCCAGATTAAAGCTTTACTGAAGGAAAGCTTCTGCAGTATTATTAAAATAGCCTTGCTCATTACAAGCAGTGTCTCACCAAGTTGCCTGGGATCAAGTCATTCTAGAGCACTTATTGTCAGCAGTCATTTAGAGTTGAGATTCAAAGCTGTTGGGTATAATCACAATAACACCTCAACCAGGGACTTGGCAACTGGAGAGTCATCTGTATTTACACCAATAAGTCTTTGTCATGATTTCATGTTGCATAGCTTTATTTTTTATTCTGATACCCTTTTATTGTCAGAATTCAAGGTAGACAGTTAATTTAGTTTCTTGCCAGCAATATCTACTTTCACTTTTTGTTTTTAACCCTAGTACTTACCTGTTTTATAGTGACAATTCGAGGGATAAGGAACAATATAATCTTTATTTAATACTTGTCTCTGCTGAGTTTCCAACAGGCAGGATATTATTTGAGAAAAGCAATTTGGGATATAATACAGTAGCTTAAGGGCAATGCTCCAAGAAATAACTAATTTCATAAAATTATAGTTGTATAATAAACATACAATGTGATTTAGTAAAATATGTAAAGATGTTGAACTGTTCACATCATTTTTTAAAATATAATTCTTAAAGAGTATTAAATTTAGAGCAAGAAACTTATTTATATGCATTTCTGTTGGGCTTTCAAATAGGGACTATTTCTATGCTTGAGTGAGATTATATTATAAAGTCAAATTATTTGAGTATTTCATATAATCTAAAATTATTTGAAACCTGGAAAATAAAACTAAAGAGAAGTACAGATAATATTTGTAAAATACTTTTTTTTAATTTAACATATTTACTGTTTAAAACTATTTTATACTTGGGGATATTTCTGGTATTTTCCAAAGGAGAAAAATTTAGACTTTACAAAATAGAAAAGAAAAAAAAAAAAAAAACTACATACACTACCTCTTCACAGTTCCAGTTCTTATATGCCATATGTATTAGTATTGTATTGTTGTATAACAAATTATCCCAATTTTAGTAGCTTGAAGCAACACACATTTATTATCTCAAACAGTGTGAGTCAGAGGTCCAGGTCAGGGTCTTACAGGCTCTAATCAAGGTATTGGCTGGTCTGAGTTCTCTTCTCGAGGCTCAGCTGGGGAAGAATTCAGGTTGTTTGGGGAAAAAAGTCATTTGGTTATGACTACATGACTGAAGGCTGTGGTTTGTATTTTTTTTTTTTTTTTTTTTTTTTTTTCCTGAGATGGAGTCTTGCTCTGTCACCTAGGCTCCTGTGCAGTGGCGCGATCTCTGCTCATTCACTGCAACCTTTTCCTCCCGGGTTGGAGCAATTCTCCTGCCTCAGCCTGAGTAGCTAGGATTACAGGCGCCCGCCACCACATCTGACTTTTTTTTTTTTTTTTTTTTTTTTTTTTTTTTTTTTTTAGTAGAGATGGGGTTTCACCATGTTGGCCAGGATGGTCTCCAACTCCTCACCTCGTGATCCGCCCGCCTCGGACTCTCAAAATTCTGGGATTATAGGCGTGAGCCGCGGCGCCCGGACCGAGGCACCACGCCAGGCTTAACGACTCTCGGCTGAAACTTGCTAAAGGCATTAGCGACTCCCCTTAGTTCCTTCTGCCACATGACCTCTTCATAAGCAGTTTACAACATGATTGTTTGCTTTTTCAAGGCCCACCAGGAGAAGCTATGTATACTAGCAAGATAAAACCTTACATCTGTATTGCAACGTAAGCACAGGATTGATACTCTATCACCTTCGCCTTAGTCTATTGGTTATAAGCAAGTTATGATTTCCTCCCGCACTCAAAGGGAGAGGGTTATACAAACATAATGCTACTGGCCCAGATAATGGGACCATCGTAGAATACTGTCTGCTATGCTGAATTAATTCCTAAAGTATTTAGCATATTCAGTTAGACAGCAAATTATATCTGAATGTGTACAAATAGTAATTTGGTAAAGTTGTTAAAGATTCTGAACAAACATACTTTGAACAGGTTTAAAAATATAGAACATTTTATATGTAAAATTATACATAATTGTATCAGAGAAAAAAATAATATAAGTCGCATCAAATTACAAGCACTTTGATCACTTAGTTGACATATTTGAAACTAGAGCAGTTGAGAAAAATATTTCCAAAAGTAAACCAAAATAAATGTTAAAATAATCTCAGTATAACCTTAAGCTACATGCAACAGAGGTACACCACATATTGTAGGATAGTGGCTACTATAAATTGTACTTTTTATATAACTTGCTAGGAACTTGGAAACTTTTTTTTTTTCTCTTTAGTGAGTAAAAGAAAATGTCAAGCCAGACTTATGTTGTCTGTCTTTAATAGAAAATTCCAGAGAAGATTACCAAGTTAGCCTCTTAGATTTCTTGAGTCTAAAACTATTACTACATACAAGGTTTACTTATTTATATATATTTAGGAATATATAATATATTGATAATATTTATATATAAATATGGATAAAGTATGCATATACTTATATATTAGTGTAAAAATTCACATGTAAACAAACACAAAGCCATTTAATAGGTAATGATTGGATTATTTGGGTCATGTAAAGCTTTCATTATTAGGCTTTAAATTATAGAACGAGTATAAATTTAAAATTATCTTCATCACTTTTCTACATTGACAGCTTATGGAAAAATTATCAGCATAATATTTTGCTGACCTTAAAATGGCCTCAGTCATTTCTAATTACAACATTAAAATTTTAAAATGTGTATAAATTTTATAGTTCTTTGGCGTTCCCAGTTTCAACAAATATTAGCCAAGTACTTTCTATACCAGACACAACCTTAGATGCATTTATCTAAATATTATCTTAAGATAAAATGAGACAAATCACCTATGTTTGCTGCAACCGAGACTGATATTATATCAATTTTTATATTTATACTGGTTTCTCTTTAACTCAGTAATCACTATTTTAGACCACTTCAAGGAACAAATTTTGAAGCAAATTTTTAAAAATAATTTATTCTGTCATCCTTTGTCTTTTTCATTCTCCTCCAAAAGCAGTCTTAGAAAAGGGTGTTGAGGGAAAAGTGGCATTAATGCAAAAACAGAGCGCACTTGTGTCAGGCATTCCCAAACCAATCCCCCATAGAGAGGGAATACAGAGTCCAAATTACTGCTGAGCCCAGCAATCCTCCATAGAGAGGGAATACAGAGTCCGAATTACTGCTGAGCCCAGCAAGCTGCTGCTTTGCATGGCAGAGCAGATTGAAAACAGCTAAGAGGTGTTGAGTAGATGCAGTCATTTTATTCACTTGCACTCTATCAAGTAAGTCAATAACCCAGGCAGTCTCATCTTTTAGCTCCTATTGCCACCTTTTAGAGTCACCACCAAAACCTGGATCCTAAAGAATAATGGACAGCTGATTTATTTCTTGGCAATTATTCAGCTAGTTCCAAAATGCATAAAGTTTTCTTCCTTCAAATCCATGTTCTGCTGGAATGAAGGAATTTGTAACAGCTTTATAGCTTCATTTAAAGGAGTTTCACAATTTCCATAGCAACAGATAACCATGTCACATATTTTGGAACAAGGTCAAGTTCTACTCCAGACTCAAAATGATATGACAGGATAAGTCTGCAGTTAATGGAAACAGGTAGAAATATAGAATCAGGGATACCTTCCAAGACACATTATATCTTTAACTAAACTCAAGTTCATTTTTAGGCTGATTTAGCTCTAGAGAGAATTTAAGTGACTGGGAAAAGAAAAAAAAAAAGATTGTATTAAGAAGCTACCCTAATGCTGACAACCTGAGGAACAATATTTTTCGTCCTGATGTTGACAATAAAATCTGACCTGTGTGGCCATAGTAAGAGAGGATAAATTACAATGAGGGATATACTCGTTGCAAATTTTTAAGGTCTGAATATTATTTGTAAATTACTTAACCATAGGGTATCTTTCTCTATCATGTTAGGAAAGCTGTTAGATTCTAAAATTGCCATTGATTTGTACAATCTTAATCCAGTATCAACATTCTCTGTCAGTAATATCTTTTTAGATTTTGGGTTTACTTAAATTTATAGGTTAAATAAAGGAAATATAAAACTCAATCTATTAAGATCACTCCCACACAATTCTGACAGTATCAATGAAACTTAGTTCTGGGGAATTTCAAAAAAGACATTCTGGCAAAAAAGAAACTCTGTAAATGCTGCAATCCTTAGCATTTTTATGTGAAATGCCAACATAGTAAGAAATTACAAGTTTGGCAAATTTATTTCAACGAAATTATAATGAGAATCCAGTTTCCTGTATAGAGGAACGCTTATTACACACTATGTATACATTGTATTATTATCTCATTTTCAGAAACCTCATCTTGTCTCAATCCATGGAAACACTATCTGAAATGCTGCTTGTTTATTTATTCAATATTGAATGCCAATAATGTGCCAGGCAAAGCTGTAGGGATTGGTAACACAGTAATAAGACAGGCATGAACAAAGCATGTAAAAGAGCAGATATTCCTCTGGGAGGCCGAGACGGGCGGATCACGAGGTCAGGAGATCGAGAGACGATCCCGGCTAACACGGTGAAACCCCGTCTCTACTAAAAAAAAATACAAAAAAATAGCCGGGCGAGGTGGCGGGCGCCTGTAGTCCCAGCTACTCGGGAGGCTGAGGCAGGAGAATGGCGTAAAACCCGGGAGGTGGAGCTTGCAGTGAGCTGAGATCCGGCCACTGCACTCCAGCCTGGGTGACAGAGCAAGACTCCGTCTCAAAAAAAAAAAAAAAAAAAAAAAAAAAAAAAAAAAAAAAGAGCAGATATTCCTCAGAATAAATCTGGATCATTGAAAGAGACAAAGAATAAAAAAAGACTTTGTTGGACAAGGAAGTTGACTATATTGTCAGTTTGCTCAAGCCAGAATTTTCCCACTTTAATACTTTTGAGTAATTGGAACAAATGTAGCTAATTTTTCAGTCGCCTTTGCTATTAGAATGTGTTACACTAAACATTAGTAGGTGTAAGACTTGAAAGTACATTTTGAGGGTACCAACGTAAATATTCAGAGCAGATACTTCTCTCAGTTTCAATTTGATCCAACATTTAATATACTTTCTTCTGAAAAGCGATACTGTTGTTGAATGTTTCTCAAGGTGTGCTTTTAAATAGCCTCAAGACGCTCCCCCCAAAAATGAATACTCAGGATACTGTAGTCAATTTTCAATAATAAATAATAAACAGAGTACCGGATTATCTTCCCCGTCACCCTTGCGGCCTCTTATAATAAGTGAGTCTGTGTGCAATGTTCAGGCATAAGTTTCGGATTCTCATTCTTATCTCAGAAGCATTGTTTTTATTATTTTTTTATTTTTCACCTCTTAAGCCAAAGAACAATTCCACCTACTATTACAGCGTGCTATGTAACCTGGAATTTTCTTTATTACAGGAGTAGGATTCCTGGAATATCCTGGCCTAGCCTTCTATTAGACGTCTATTAAGGAGTGAATGCCTCTTGCAATATTATGTCTTCCTGGTTTGCTTACTAATGTACCAAATATGGATATTGTATATCTTTCTAGACATAACATCAACAAATTCCCTTCTCTGAATGATAAAAAAACACAGATTTCATGATTCATATAATAAAGTATATCACAAGAAATAATATACTTTAATACCTTGATGGTGCCCCAAATCTTTTGCATTGATTCTAACATTTTCACTCTGTATTTCATTCTAAAACAAGTATCAGCCCCTAGAGTGTGTAATGAATGAATGTGTTCTGCTAAACCGTATTAACAAAGGACCTTATTTGAAAATATGGTGGGAGCCAATTTTATTTTTCTATTGATAGAAAAAAAGAATTGTAATAATAAAACTAAAATTTAAATTTCCGACTTAGCTGAATTCTGAATCAAATATGTTTTTCTTTTCAAAACACAGGCTAATTTTTGAGAAAATAGGTTTGATTAAAGTAAGCTATGGATGATCTTCTACCTTAAGAATTCTTTTAAACATAAGGATAATATAAAAATAGAATTATTCTTAGTAATATTATGACTTTGGAGAATAAGTCAACAAGCAGTAGAAGAGCAAAAAGGATCTGTAGAAATCCGTAAGTGGAGTAATCCATTATGCATCTATAGTTGTGAGTTTGAAGACTACAACAATTTTACTCATAGTTATTTCATACTTTTTAACAAGTAGAGTTTCAAAAATACATTGGGACTACTCAATATTACGTATATATATGTATATATATGTAAATATATATGTGACAAGTGCAACATCATCTTGACAAGATAAACAAATGTGACCATTTTCTTTAATGATTTGCTTCTAATAGCGTGTTCACATAAGCAAATAAAATATTTTTCTTGAGAAAAGTTTATGGAGCATAAAAAACACATATAAATTCTCCAAGGCCCAAGAACTGATGGGTATTTGATATAGTTAATTTCATGGAAAATTCTAGTTTTGAGATCTTTGACCTGCTCCATTCTCTTTTAACTGTCGTTAGGCTGTAAAGTTTTATGAAACAGTACAACCAGCACTAACTCAGTTATAGCTAAATAATTTATTTTATTTTATTTTTAATTTTTGAGATGAATTTGTGCTCTGCCGCCAGGCTGGAGTGCAGTGGCAAGACCTTGGCTCACTGCAACCTCCGCCTCCCGGGTTCAAGCGATTCCCCTGCCTCACCCTCCTGAGTAGCTGGGACTACAGTCATGTGCTGCCATGCCCCACAATTTTTTTTTGTATTTTAGTAGAGACGGGGTTTCACCATGTTGGCCAGGATGGTCTCAATATCCTGACCTCATGATCCACCCGCCTCGGCCTCCCAAAGTGCTGGGATTACAGGTGTGAGCCACCGCGCCTGCCCCGTTATAGCTAAATAATTAATATTTTAATAATATATTTGTGCTCTTAGAATCATCTCAGTAAATGTAACCAAACTGAATAATTATGAGTTTAACAACATGAATGCAGTCAGTTATTCTCAAAATGGCTGTTTTAAAACTCTTCAAAAGTTTATTTTTCGTGTTTTAAAACTTCATCTTAAATCTTATCTCTTTTATAAATGTACATCAATAAATTATAATTTCTAAGGCAGCTTAACTGTAAGTCCTTCTCCAAAGAATAAGTGCATCGCTATAATTCTTAATTAATCAACACATTAAGCTAAGTAATAAAGTAACGGAAATGATGAAAATATGAGAATATCAGTTGTGAAACATTTTTATAAAACAATCCCAAGTATCAAGAAGAATAAGTTTCTATTTCAGATATGCAAAAACTTCCCCAATACCAGTTTTAAAAAACAAAAAGTAAACAAACAAAATTGTTGGTTCCTTCCAGTTGCCACCTTCTTCTTCCCTTTTTTTTTTTCTTTTTTTTCTTTTTTAAGACGGGGTTTCGCTCTATCGCCAGGCTGGAGTACAGTGGTGCGATCTCAGCTCACTGCAACTTCTGCCTCCCGGGTTCAAGTGGTTCTCCTGCATCAGCCTCCCAAGTAGCTGGGACTACAGGCTCCTGCCACCATGCCCAGGTAATGTTTATATTTTTAGTAGAGACAGGGTTTCACCATGTTGGCCAGGATGGTCTTGATCTCTTGACCTCATGATCCGCCTGCCTCAGCCTCCCGAAGTGCTGGGCTGGGATAACAGGTGTGAGCCACCATGCCCAGCCTTTTAAAAATGTTATTATTTTTAGTAGAGATGAGGTTTCACCATATTGGCCAGGCTGGTCTTGAACTCCAAACCTCTGGTGTTCCTCCCATCTCAGCCTCCCAAAGTGCTTCCTCTCATTTAAATAGCAAACTCTTAGATATCAAACTTCATTCAAGAAGACTGTCGTCACTTTGCAGTTACTGTTTTGACACTTAAGTGTGGATTCTAACACCTACCTACAACATTTCACTGTCATGGATGCTTCAATTTCCAATCTTCCCTTTCTTTGCCTTTGCCTTTTCAAAACTTTTCAGAACCTCCAACAACCTAGAGTTTATTTTCCTGGATTGCCAAACACCATGCTCTCCTGTTTTCTCCTATGCCTGTAGCTCTTCCTTCTTAGTTTCTTTTAGTGATTCCCTTTTTCTATCTTTTCTCAAATTTTCAAAACATTTAGATTTTGTCCTAGGCACTTTTCTCAATTCATTCAACCTTGTCTTTCTCCCTAGACTTTTATGCACTCAGATAACTGAGGTTTCCCATGGAGCAGATGACACCCAGGTTTTCTCCTCCAGCCAGATCTCTGTTCTCACATGCCATCTGCTTAGTAGACATCTCCATGTAGTTATACCAGAAACTCAAAACAAATTTGCAATTCCCTCGAAACCTTCCACTATTCACTACAGTGTACTTGTGGTCTAGCATTCTCCCTCTCTGTAAAAGATACCCCCATCTATGCAATTGCTTGAGTCAAAAATCTGAGAGCAGCTCTTATTTTGTGTGTCCAGCAGGGTGGGAGATCACCTTTATTCCTAATATTCTCTTATCTCATTTCCAATCAAACCCACGCCAGTACTGTTAATCATACCTCATAAACATTTCTCAACTCTACTTATTTATTCTCCATCCTCTCTGTACCACAACCATTGCTCTTCAAGACTTCAGCAATCTTCTCTTAACCCTTCTTTTCTACTACTGCCTTCCTTCAATCTATTCTGCATGTCATTATCAGAACGACATGTGAAAAAGATTTCTGATTAAGTCACATCTCATTTAGAATCTATTATTGTTTTCTGAAATTTGTTTAATGTCCACAGTTCTTTACATAATTTCAATATCTAGTTTTATCTGGCCTCATACTTCTTTTCAAAATTTATTTCATTCCACTCTCCTCTTGTCTACCTACATTTTAGTAATTCTGAACACTATTTAATAAAGCATGTCACAATCACTCCAGACTTATGTCCTGTTCATATGCTAATATTTCTGCTGAAAAAAGTGATTTTCATTCCCAGTCTACCTTCCATACACATATTATGCCAGCTAATTCATAGATGTTCCTGAAATCTCAAATATCACAAGCTCCTGAAAAATTAAACTTTATATTATAAGCAAATTTATGTGCCATCGTAACATTGTGTAATTTGTCCTTTATTCCTCCATTTGTTTTACAATGTTGATCTTCTTAACAGGACCATACATTTAATGACATCAGAGACTAGGTTTCCCTTGCACTATATTCTGGAATCTGGCATAATGACTGGCACAGAGCAAATAATGGATACATACAGGTTTATTTAAATTCATTTAAAAAATAGTTTCACTTGTTAAGAAAGTACAGAAATGTCAACACAGAGAAAAATGAAATGTGCATCTAACAGGTAAAAATTAAGAAAAAGGTATGGCAAAAATATTTGTGTATGATTTCCATTTAATCTTTATAATAACCCTTCAATGTTGTCATTATATCCCATTTTACAGAACAGAAAGCTGAGTTCAGAGAAGCTAAATATCTTGCAATTGCTTGTAGCTAATAAATAAATGACAAGCCCTTATTGTAACAAATAGGGTCTCTTCTGATCTGGTCACCTCTTTTCTTCATCAGAATAAGGTCTTTCTGTTGTTCCCTTTATATCCTATATATCAGCTATAAGACATGATTACAGTTCCCCATTTACCCATTAATGCCTGAGGTTGCAATTTTTTGAATTTTTGCAATCAGACCTTGGTGTTAATCTTGAGCAGTAGAATATAATTCCCACATGCTTAGCATTCCGATAAGGGAACACTAGGCATAATTGGCCAAATACGTTTGTGCTTCTGAGTCTTTCCTCTTGTTTCCATCTGATGTGAGGCTATTTTCTTTCTTGACCTTCATACCAACTCCCAGACATTGGAAATTTTGTTTATTCCTTTGAATCTTACACATTTCAGTTAAACAGTTAACATTGTGATAGTGTCTTTGTCACCCAATTGTAGTCAAATGTCCCTCATCTGCACCAGTAGCACCAAGGCTCACCTTTATTCTAACACACCTCACTACAGTTGACCCTTGGACAATAAGGGTTTGGACTGTGCAGGTCCACTTATATGTTGATTTTTGTTTAATAAATATATTGTTTTTTTAATATTTGTCACAAGTTGAAAAAACTCACAAACTGTGCCGCCAAAAATATTGAAAAAAATAAGAAGAAAATGTATGGCATGAATACATAAAATATATGTAGCTACTAGTCTATTTTATTATTTATTACCATGACATGTACATATATCTATTATAAAAACTTAAAATTTATCAAAATTTGGGCACACAAAGACCGTATATGGCACCATTCACAGTTAAGAGAAATGTAAACACATGTAAAAATGTAGTATTGTAACTGCATAACATTTACTGCATTATATACTGTTCTACAGTAATAATTTCATAGCCCCCTCCTGTTGCTATTGCAGTGAGCTCAAGTGTTGGGAGTATTCTCTTAAAACACGATGTGAGGTGGATCATCTCTGCATCAGCAGTCATTTCTCCAGTAAATTGCATATCACAGTAAAAAGTAATCTCTTCAGGTTCTCATGTGTTTTTGTCATGTTTAATGCAGTACCTAAACCGTGAATAACACCATGGGATCCATACAAAGTGGCACTAGTGATGCCGAAAGTACTTCCAGGCAGCAAAGTCATGCCATTACAAGAAAAAGTGGAATGCTTAATATGCACCATATAGTTTGAGGTCTGCAGCTGAGGTGGACCATCATTTCAGACAGATGATTCATCTTGCAAACAGAAAATAAACACAGTACTCTACTCTAAACGTATTTCTTTCTCCCTTATTATTTTCTTTTTTTTAAAAATTATACTTTAAATTCTAGGATACATGTGCATAACATGCAGGTTTGTTACATATGTATACTTGTGCCATGTTGGTGTGCTGCACCCATCAACTCGTCCTTTACATCAGGTATAATTCCCAATGCAATCCCTCCACCCTCCCTGCTCCCCATAATAGGCCCCGGTGTGTGATGTTCCCCTTCCCAAGTCCAAGTTTTCTTAACATTTTCTTTTTTCTAGCTTGCTTTATTTAAAAAAATACACTCTATAATACATATAGCATGCAAAGCATGTGTCTTAATTGACTGTTATTTTATCAGTATGTCTTCTGATCAACAGTAGGCTATTAGTAATTAAGTTTTGGGAGAGTCAAAAGTTATGTGCAGATTTTTGACAGTGTAGATGTTGCCACCTCTAACCCCTGTGTTATTAAGAGTCAACTGGACATAGCAAATATTTGCATGTCTCCTCCATAAATTATAAGCTCTTAGAGATCAGAGACTATGTAATACTCAGCATTATATTCTAGATACCTATGAAGGTACCTGATATATTGGAGATGTTTGCTATATATTTAAGCTCAGATTAAATGAGCTCAGAGCTCAGATCTGTCTCTTAAGAAGCTCATGAATTTTCAGTATATACAGAAAATTGGTAATGGATATAACTAAAATCTAGTAGATTATTTGAGAGTCTACAAATGCTGAGTGAGGAAGAAAGACACAATTACAAAGTTAGAAGCATTTCAAGGCACTTTATTAGTTATTTAGGAAACAACTATTTTATAGCACAAGAAAGCTAACATAAATCACAATGTCAAACCAGCCATGCTTCTTGCCATGATGCCTTTTCCAAGGGAAAATGAGAAACTAAGATATTTTTCATGCCCTTTGATTTGTGTGGGCAGAAAAATAAAGTGGGTGGGCGGGGCGGTGTTTCAACACAATCATCTGTTCATTTTCAGGAGAATAAACAAAAGACAAAGGAATTCACTTTTATTAGTTCCAAAATTAATGGTAAATAAATTTGAATGTTTCACAACAGAGTAGACTTTAGCAGACCTGCTGTAGGCCCAATGCTATAAAAATAAATTGAATTATAAATATGCAACTGTGGTTCACAAATATTTTTTATATAGTTACAGGATGGATTCTGAAGTAATGATGTCCCTATCCAAATCACTATCTAATGGTATGAAACACAATCGTTCTGAGCTACATTGACCCTACAGGTCCCTCCTCTTACTTCATGAACTGCAGTGACCACTCAGGAAAAACTTACATATTTACTTTTATCTTAAGAAAGATAAGTGTACCCTTTCATATATTTTTGAATAACTTGTAGGATGTTCTGTATTTAATTGAAAGGTAGGCAACCTAAACCTTAGTTATAATTTATGCCAGTCTTTCAACCAGGACCAAGTTTTGTTGTGGTTTACTGATTAAAATAATATTTAATGCACAACAAATAATATTTAATATAAGATTGTATATGTAAATACATTAAGATAAATTTTCAGTAAAATCAGTCTTAGAATGTATTGTCATACTTTCTTTGTGAAAATGTGCATGCTATACTACATTGAACAAGTCTTAGAAGCTATAATAATAGCATAGCTGTCTTGCATAGAAAACTTGTCATGAATCTCTAAAAATAAATATATATTACTTTAGGAATGAGGAAATTGAGGTTGAATTATTCTAAGTTAATTTTCTAGGATCACACAACTACTAAAAGGTAGAACAAGATAATCAATCAACCTGTCTCTAAAATCCACATTCTTACCCATCTCTATCAATTGTTTCAATATCATAGAAGCTGAAATGAATTCTTGTTCATCAAAAAATGAAAGAGAAATCCTGTGACCTACCCCATCACCTCAACATTGCTGCCTGGATCTTTACCACTGAGATGATTCTACTAGTAAAATTATAAGTGACATAGTTCTATGATAAGAAATTCACAATAATTTCAATCAAGTCATTTGCATTAATCTTATAAAGAATTGTACACTATATTTTGGGAGTTACTATGAGACTCATGTACATCATCAATACAATGTCTTCTCATAAAACATGTTCATTATTTCTTTTCATACATGTCAGTGCTAAATTTACTAAGAGAATTACAATATATGATGACATTAACACCTGAAAGTTATTTTCATTTTAATAGCTGTAGCTGTGTCTTACTGATATTACAGTCTCCCTTATATTTCCACATATGCTAAAAGCCTATATTTCATTCTGTCTTGAATCATAATTAATTACCTATGTGCCTAAATACCTCAGAGGACAGTATTAGGGGAGTGACAATGTTTTATTCTTATTTATATCCTCCTTGATCTTAGCATAAAGCTTAATACTTAGTAACTACCCTAAAGTTTGGAGTATTAAAATCCACAATTCACATCTCATCTTTTTTTTTTCCTCTTCTCTATCTAGTCATGTAGTTTAGATTATTTTTGTTTAAACTACCTATTTATCACAATTCATTGATTAATATATAGCTTAGAATGTTCATGTGACAAGCATTCATTTAGATTCGAAAATATTTAAGGAAAAGACCTAAAAGACCTTTACTTAAGAAGAGAATAAAATGATTGATTAATTATTAGGACATATTCAGTAAAATTATTTAATGATTGCAAATTGTGGCAAATTGTGCTTTCCAGACTAGATGGCCACATCAATAGTCCCCCTCATAAATGTTCCTCTTTCAATATTTTTTTTCTGTCACTTTTCTTATTAAGAAACAGAGTGTATAACCTCTTTCCTTGAATCTGTACTGGTTTGTTATTCTGAATCCAGAGGAAGTGAGTGTAATTTCTGAAACTAGGTGGTAAAGGTCATACATCTTCCACCTGGTTCTCTTTAAATGCTCGCTTAGAATCCTGAACTGCCATATAAGCAGTCTGTCTACTGCCATGCTGTGAGGAAGTCCAAATTAGGCCAGGCAGACAGACTAAACGAAGAGTTTCTGAGATTACATGAAGACAATGATATGACTGGGTATCTCTTTCAGTTATTCTAACCCCCTCCCCCAGTGTTTTTTTATTCCATCTACTATCTGACTGAAACGGAATTAGAGACCCTATGCCTGAACTTCTAGCTATGAAAACACATAGAATATGATATATAATACAATTTGATTGTTGCTTTAAGACACTAATTTTTCAGATGATCTGTTATACAGCCAGAATAAATGGGGTACTAATTTTTCATAGAATAGAATATAAATTCTTTAATTTTTTTTATTTGTATTTATTTATCTTAGAGACAGGGTGTCACTCTGTTATGCAGATTGAAGTGCAGTGGGGTGATCATAATTCACTGTAAACTTGAACTCCAGGGCTCAAGATATTCTCCTGCCTCAGCTTCCCAAAGTGCTAGAATTACAGGCATGAGCCACTGCACTTGACCTAGAATATAAATTATTTCAGAACAGCATCTAGGGATAATTAGGTACCTACAGCTAATACATAAATATTTGCTGAAGACTTGATTAGATATACCTCATTTTGGACATGCAGATCCCTTAATATTAAATTTTAAACATTCATGGTAACTAATAGAATAAAGAAATACCAACTCTGTGAATATTATATGTAAAAAATATTTAATTAGTGTATCTAATATCTCTTGCTCATATTTTGGGTCTTTAATTCACAATGTTTGTTCATATTTAATCATTTTCAATTGGCTTACATTTTAAAAACTGAAATTACTTTTTCTGTTTTTCCAAATAATAGTTGACTTTCATTTTACATTATTTGTTTTATAAAACAAAGCTTATGTTTTCTAATTTTCTCTAGTTTTAAAAACTTCTAGATATTACTAATGTCTATGATTTTGACATTCTTTCTTATTGATATCTTATTTTCAAGGGTTAATATCAATATTGCATTCATTAGGAAAGTGTATTAATAAAGATTCTTAAAAATATATTATTTTCACTAACGTTTCTCTGTAAGTTTTACTGTTAGTGTGGCATTCAATAGTATGTAATAAAAGGAGACTATCTCAGCCTATACTTTATTAAAAAATTACATCAAGTCATTACTCCAAAGACTGGTAATCGCTTCTTTCTATTTTATGTCTTGTATGTGCCTTCGGGAAATGGTAAGTTCAATATATTTTGAAGTACTTGTGACTAGTTCATGTAGATCATGACTATATTATCTTCATTACTTCCTTCTCTGTGAAAAAGAAGTGTAGTCACATAATTATTCTAGAATGCTTTTTCTCTTTCTTGTAGTTTATTCCTTTGTAATAAAAATACATATCATTTAGCCTTATCACTAAAGCATTACTTGGTTAAAGTAGTATCAACTGCTGCCAAAATAAGTTCCTGGAAAAAAAATCAAGCAATGGTCAAGAAATCATTATCAAAGTCCATGACTATGCAATATATGTGAAAGTTTTGTTATCTTTCCCATAGAAACTATTCCAACAGTGACAAGGAAAGTAATCACAGCAGGACAAGGAAACTTACCACACCCATCTGATGGAATGAGATGTGTAACAATCCACTGTAGATGTGTAACTACATTTGCTTTCAGACTCTGTACCTCATCATTTTGGTCTCCCTTTTTCCAATCGCTATGTTCTACATGAAATGATTCACTTATCAGGATAAAGAAAGTTTAGATTTTTAGAGTACATTGACAGTCCTTTTGCTGCCAACATCACTCAATATTGATGATCTCATTTAGTCTTATAGGATGCAAGAATATGACATTATTTTATTCTTTTCTTTGAATCTTTTCTTTTTAAGTTATTCTTAAAGTTGATAGAAATCATGTTGATCAAAGTTGGCCCTGCCTGGTTTAATCATATTTAAAAGCTTTCAAGATAATAAATAGATTTTAATTTCTGCATTATTTACTTTATAAGTTTTTTATTATAAGATTTTTAAAGGAAACTATCATTTATGTCAAATGTTGCTTAAATATCCTGATTTGTGATGTTCAGCTTTGTTTTAGAGTTCTTATGAGCACCACAAAGCAATGTGTAGTTAAAGATACTACAGTTTGCTAAATCTGACATCTACAGAGGATCAGTAATTTACAGAATTCTAAGACCTAGGAAAATCCGCATTTGTCTTTAAAGCCACATATTATCAATTATTACCCTCTTCCAGCCATCACCATTAATGAATTATATTAATTCCATGTATGGCAAAATTTACTCAAAATAAAGGAAAACCTTAAGAATTGTATGATTCTCAAAGAGCTTTTAAAGGCATTTTGCTAATGTATCTTAGCTATTTGAAGAGAAATAGCTAAACACTTGCATGCAAAATGAAACACATAATACAAAATACATGTGATGAATACAGTACCTCTTTTTCCCCTTAATACTACTATCAATTCTTTGCACTTCTTGTGCAAAGAAGTCTTCATTATTTCCAGAAAAAAAAATAACAATTAAATATAATGTAACTAGCCGATGCTTTCCAGTTGAGAAAATAAAATGACACATATGTCTTTTTCATGCTAATGCAACCTGTGCATAATAAAATCCATATCAGCATGTTCGAGTTCCATGTGTGTCTGTATATTTACAACACAGTTCTACACTACACATCTAGCTAGTGTTAAATACCTAACTATAGTATTTTGAGCACAACCTTATGTCAAACCTGGACCCAACTATGTACATTAGAACCTCAAGATGTTAGGTAGATTGGCAGTCCCATTGTTGTAGGGTCTAACATTTATACCATTTTCTAACTCTTTTTAATTAAAAAAAAATAAAAAATAAAAATTTACAAATGTAAAATTAGCAGTCAAAGTGAATCTTCATTTAAAATAAGAAAGCAAATCATGACAAGTTACATTTTTAATAGTTGGCACATACCATAAATATAACAATATATAGAAAAAATATTTTTTTCAAAATAAATGACCACACAGGACACAGATCTATAATACATATTTTTCTTATATTTTTGGTAGTATTATCTTTGACTGCCTCTTCAAAAGACTGCAATTTTGTGATATTAATATTCCTAGTGAGAATGTAAAGGTAATCTGTTCTTCTGGCTGCTATGAATTATCTTTTTGTTGTTGTTACCAATAGCTCAGAATTATACTTAGCTTCACAACTATAAATTGTGAGTATTTTCATTTTTGGTATACTATCAAGTTTCATTTTGTAGGAACTCTGAGATTTTGGAATAAAGTTTTGTTTTGTTCATTTGTTTTGCTATGGTGAGTAATCTTAAACATTCTTCTAATTATTAGTATTCATCAATTACTTTGCTACAGTCTCTCCCAGGGGTTTAGAAGGGCACAGGAGATCAGGGCCATTGCTAACTAAAGCAAGTGAGACACTCATTTTAATGACTTTTTATGTTTTAATTTATAAGGATACATAATAGTTGTTTAGATTTATGAGGTTCATGTGATATTTTAATGCAAGCTTACAATGTGCAATAATCAATCAGGGTAATTGGGATATTCATCATCTAAAACATTTATTATTTCTTTGTGTTGGTAACATCTCAAATCTTCTCTGCCAGTTATTTTGAAATACACAATAAATTATTATCAACTACAATTGTCCTTCTGTGCCACTGTCCTATTATTTTTAACTGTATTTATATGCCTATTTGCCAAAGCCTTTATATCTCTCCCTCCCAGCCTCTGGTAACCACCGTTCTACTCTCTGCCTCCATGAGATCAAATTTTTTAGCTCCCACATATGAGTGAAGCCATGTGATATTTGTCTTCACGAGTCTCGCTTATTTCACTTAACATAATGTTTTCTAGTTCCATCATGCTAGTGCAAATGACAGGAGTTCATTATTTTTATGGGGTAATCATATTCCCTTGTGTGTACACACTACAATTTATCTATTCATCTTTTGATGAAAACTTAGGTTGACTCTGCATGTTTGCTGTTTGTGAGTAGTGCTGTAATAAGATAGGGATGCAAGTATCTTTTCAATATACTGATTTCCTTTCTTTGGATATATACCAAGCATCTGGATTGCTGGATCACATGGTCATTCTATTTTTCATTTTTTGAGGAACCTCCATACTCTTTTCCATAGCAGCAGTACTACTTTACATTCCTGCAAACAGCGTACAAATATTCCCCTTCCTTTACATCATTGCCAGCATCCATTGTTATTTGTCTTTTTGTTAAAAGTCGTTTAACTGAGATGAGAAAATATCTCATAAATAAGATAAAAATCATTTTAATATAATGTATATATTTATTTTATTTTTTAGATGTATTCTTGCTATGTTGCCCCGGCTGGAGTGCAGTGGTAAAATCTTGGCTCACTGCAACTGCCTCCTCCAGGGTTCAAGCAATTCTCCTGCCTCAGCCTCCCAAATAGGGTGTGTGCCACGATGTCTAGCTAATTTTTGAATTTTTAGTAGAGACAGAGTTTCACCATGTTGGCCAGGCTGGTCTCAAACTCCTGACCTCAAGTGATCTGTCCACTTCAGCCTCCTAAAGTGCTGTGATTACAGTTGTGAGCCTGTAATGCGTTAATACATTTTTAAAAACACAAGCATAAACACACACACACACACACACACACACACACACACACACACACACACATGCATATACATTTCATTTTCACTTTGCTCAGGCTCCAGTATGGTCTTACATGGCACTGCATGACAGTAAACCGCTCCTCAACTTCAACTTGGGTAGCTTTATGTTAAGCTTCCCTCCTGAGAGATAACATTACCATTATTATTATACAGCAATAAAGACTTACAGTTGTTATGTAATGGTAAAATCTTGTAACACTGGTACCATTCCAACACTGTTCTGAGCAATTCATAGTTGTTTCACACTTACTCCACACTACAACCCTGTGAAATAAGCATTAATGTATATATTTTCATGTTAAATCAAATGAAGCATAGAGGGTCCTGAGTAATCATAAGCAGGAAGTATCAGACTTGAATCTTGTTTCCTCTGATCCTAAAGTCAGAGCTGTTAATGGCTATATTGTATTGCTGTCTAATAATAATGTATCTTGTCAGTGAAGAATAAGCCAAGGGATAACAAATCTTGTACCCATTGGTGCTATTCTAGTTCATTTTTCTGCAACGAAGACTTACTCCAGCATGTAATTTTGAAATTACAAAAAAGAATGGAAATCGTTTATGACTCAAAAAAAGATTTAAAAAATGTTCTTGAGATCATACAGCCCAAGAAATAACACTTGATTTAGATTTTTGTAAAAAGCTTCTTTGAGCAGTATATGCAAATTTTCTTTCCTGCATTCCCAAGATTATAACAGAAAAGACAAACTAATTTATTTTAAATGTTTATAAATCCACAACTTGTCGAGCATATTATCAAGCCCTGGCATTTTCCTGCTATCAAAGCATATTAGCACTATTTCTTTATCGTTCCAAAGTTTCCGAGGCAAACTTCACATCTTCTGTCTGAATGCCAGTGGAAGTTTCCACAGGAATGCTCTCATAAAACTCAAGAGATTTTATTTCCTTTCCTTAGCTCTCTCAGTACCTGTATAAATTCACCATGTGTTTATGGATTCCAAAGTACTGCCACAGGATTTAAACATGTGTATAATAAATACATGTATTGAAGCCCACTATTACAGGGATTATTAACTTTTATAATTTATGTAACGAGCAGGAAGCCAGAAGTAAAAGTCCCTGTTTGACCCAAGTTATTGTCAGTTTCCACAACTCATCAGAGAAGAAAAAAGAATAACTGTGGAAAAGATGTCAGGCATCTTAGATGGCTACTCTGATTAGACTGAGACTTTTTCCCACCTGCTACCTTGAAGAAAGAGCACAGAACAATCAGGATGCATGAGTAAGCAGGAGGCGCTCTCCAGCCTTTGCTGTCATTTCTGTTCTAAAGAACAAGTTCCCAGAGGCCTCTACTATGTGATGTTTGTCAACCGATTATTCGTGTAGTGGGAAGATATGGGAGGCAAAAACATAGAAGATGCAGTTCTGCCTCATTCCCCTGGCCTGGTAAAAATGACAGAGCATGCCCCAGTAGCCTGGATTTGCTCTTATTTGTTTCCATGGAAGACAAATGATAGATCTTTATTTAACCCAAAAGCTCAGAGAAAATGCACAGGGAGGAAACACATAGATGGAAATAATACCACCACTTTTACCCTCAAGATGGGAAAATGTTGTGTTATTTTATCTTTCTTTATTACAAAAAATAAATAAATAAATAAAAACTCTACTTATGCAATTTAAATGTTCTTCATTTTGGATAGGTTTCTAAACCCAGTCATCTTGACTAATTAGCAAGTAATATGTTCCTTTTTCATGCTAGGATATGTACTTAATTAGTGATGTTATTAACATGATCCATAGTGCACTTAAACATATAAAACATCAGGAAGCACCATATTCTCAATAATATATTTATTATGCATAAAGCTTCTAATATTGAGTGATTGCTTGAATATGTAAGTCCATTATGCCATTAATTTAAAATTTTTCAGTCAGTATTCCAGACTTTCAGATAAAAATTTTAATTCCATTGTAGAATGAAACATTGCCTTATGCCTTCAGATACACTTAGTAGTTAGTACTTCTTTCTATATACTATAAGTTATTGTTTAATACCTTTATGCCTTAAACTGTGGATACCTTGTCTTTTTTATATTTACACCACAGGAACTTAATAAAACACCTAATTTTCTTATGAGGGAGTCAATAAATGTTCGTTAATTGAAAAAAAATCCAATCAGTCTGTAGGTCTGATATCTGGATATTTTCAATCAGTTACATTGCTTTGTGGAAATTCTTCCTGACATAAAGATAGTTTAATAAAAGTGTGGTTAATCATACCAAAGAAAATTATGTTCAAAATGGATTTAAAATGGTAGATGTGTGAGGAGAATATAAGATGGCAAGATACAACTGAAACAAAAAAAAAATGAAATGAGATTAGCACACCCAACAGAAATAATTTATGAATCTATTAAAGCAACATGTCATATTGTGGGAAATGTATACACATATATGTATGTGTGTGTGTATGTGTGTGTGTATATATATATATACGGAATATGAGGGAAAAGGAGTTGGAAAATCTACTTTGACTTATAATTAAAAGCAAAATTGCTGTGTTGTGGTAAAAATTTCAGGTAATTTTCTGTTGTACCATACAAATAATCTGTAAGATTTTAAGCATGTGAAGACTCATTATTTTTACATCTACACTAAAAATATGAGGATGGGACATTAAAAGTTTCCCATTTCCTAAAGTATCAAAGATAGGCTAATATATATCAGAAAAGGCAAATACAAAGAAATTGTATTACTAACTACTACTCCCTCCCTAGAAGGTATCACAAATTGTTCCTAACGTACTTTTCTAGTGAACTTATATGCAGACTTAGAATTTGGGACATGGCACTTTGCACAACCACAAGCAGTCACTAAGAGTTGTCTATTGAGATGAGACACATTTGTTTTTCCTACCAAAAACACGCTAAAACATCCTGGTTGAACTTCTGTGCATGCCAGGAACCTGGTTCCAAGTGCACATATGGGAATACATGTGTTGCAGGGAATGGAGGCCAGGAAATGTCTTATGATAGCAGATGGCCAGATAGCCAGTTCACCTCTGGATGACAGTGGCTGCTCTAACAGGACAGTGATGTCAACACTAGCAATGTCATTGATATGTCTCAAGTGCTCTCTCAAAGAAACGCCACTCAGTATGAAATCTCTCCTGAGTCCACTAGCCAGAATACAAATATATATAATGGTTTCAAATGCTTGCTCAAGTAATGCTCAAGTGAACACTTTATTTTTTATAAATTGTCAAACACACAGCAGATGGTAACATTCAATAATCCTAAACTGGGCAGCGTATGAACTAGTGACTACAAGATGATCCATTGAAAAAATCTTTTTATTAGCCTCCTGAGTCTTGGTCTTAAAAGTGTCTTCATTCTGCTAATTTTCAACATTGTACTTTTTAATTTTAATTATTTTCATCCAGTCTGCAAGATAGACAGTGAGAGAAAAAGCGATTTGCAGTACACAGTCTTCTAAATCAACTACATTTCATTCCTTTTTCTCTCCATTGAGAGCAGAGTCCTGATTTTCAACATAGAAGATCTGGCAGAAAACAACTGCATCTTATTAAATTGCCTGCTGGGCTTACTGAAACTTTTAAAATTATTGTAGAGCTAATCACCACTTTCATTTAGCTGGCAAAGACAACAGATATTTAGTATATCTACTGTGTTCCAACTTCTCTGAACATGATGCCCAAAAATGTATAAGAAAGCAAATTTTCAATATGGGTAATTTGGAATGGGGGTTTAAAAACTTTTATCACAGGTGATGAAATAACTTTTTATATGAATCAATTATACTTTCCCCACTAAACTTCTTTCGAAACATTATATACACACATATATGTAATCTTACATTATATACAAAGATATGCAATCTTATACTATATACAAACAGATATATTTAAACAACTGAATAGCTTATTTGGAAGGCTTTCTTTTGCTCTTGGATATTTCATAAATGCTGTGGCTTATCAACTACCATTGGTACTGATGCCTTGAATTAATTATCAACTAAGTTACAGGGAAGCAGATGTTTTGGATATAATTTCAGTAAAATTTTCAGTATGCTCGAAGCATTAATATACCTTGGCTTGGACCTATACTACCCATTCATAGAGTGCAGGAGAGATCTACTACTACTACTACTACTACTACTACTACTACTAATAATAATAATAATAATAATAGTAATAGTAATACCAAGAGAAAGACCATACTAGTGGAAGTAAATATCTTATGATTGCATCATTGATGCCTTGCACTGTTCTAAGGGCTCTATCTGAAAAATCTTAAGAAACCACCCCTACAATACTAGCAGCTAATACTACATTTATCCATGTCATTCATTGAATAGTTTGAAACTCAAAAAAGTTAAATAACTTGCCAAAGTTGAACATCTAGTAAATGGTACAGCCAGAAACTTAGTGAGCCCAAATTAAATTTTTGTGCTCAACTCCAAAACATTGAGTACTCATTCTATGTTTCAAAATGTTGTCTGTGCATTTCCTCACTATGCTTCCACCTATCCACGTGTTTCCTAGTTGTGTAACTCAGAAAAGACAATATGGACCATTTAGGCAGTTGTAATTTATTCCTTTTGTTTTCATGCCATTATGAATAACCCCTGCTTTTATTCTCAAAAGCATGAAATGCGATTCTAAATGATATGCACACTATACCTAAGACTCCGATATGCGTTTTTGTTGTTGTGCACTGTCACATCAATGAATGGAGTACACCTATAAATATTATTCTGAATGTGGAGAAATCTCCCCATCTATTTGCAAGGATATCTTTATTCCTTTGCTCCTTTATTTGTAGTGCCTCATGGAAAGAGGCTTGCAGGAAGAGAGTTCTCAATTTCATTCAGATTATCCAATTCTATTATCTCAACATTGAAACATCAAAGTCTATTTTGCTTCTAAATTATAATAACACTTATTAACATAGAAAAAAGGTTAAAAGCAAACAGCAAGACATGCCATACATGTCAACACAGAGACAAAAAAATATTCTATAATGATGAAAAAAGAACTCCAGCAAATAACTTGTCTGCTTTCCTCAACTTCTAGTACATCACAAAATTAACAAGCAAGAACTTCATAATGGAACAGTTACCAACAAAACCAATAAAATTATGCAATAAGAAACATTTTTGCAAATAATTTGTTTACCTTAGTAAAGGGTGATTGTCCTTATGGAAAGTTAATTTACTCTTGGAAGAAGTAAGTCATCACTATGCATTTGTACCTGGTGCTTAATTTAATAAATTCTAATAAATATAATCATTCAGCACAAAACATCTATTTAACTTCCCAAAAATAGAGATTTGGATAAAAGATACATGTAACATATTTTTTTATTCCTGGTCTAATAAAAAATTTGGTTTAGCATTTTTTCATGTTCTTAATATTTTATTTTTTGTTATATTTATGGGAACATGGAATAAAATATTAAAGTTTTGGTGTGACAGTAAAAACTTATTTTCAACATTTGAAATAATTCATGCAAGTCAGATATTAAATACATTTAAAAAGAAACATTAATATATTGGTAATTAAAATAAGGTATAGGATTAAATGATTTCTAAACAGTCACATTTTTTTTTCTATTTTACCAGTTTTTAACATTGTGATGTCTGCTAACTTGTGAGAATACATTTATAACTTATTCCAAGTGGGGATCTGTTCTACACACAACACAAATTTTCAGTGTTTGTGTGAACTATGTACTGTAGCTTTGGGAAATACAATGACTAGTTAAGAAACAAATTGGCATTTGGTGAACACAATACCATAACCAAAAGCTAAATCACACAAGAGGAAAATTATCTTGAATTCCACATGCCAATGGGCATATTTTCATTTCCAGGTGTATTTTTAAATTTTTAAAAAGATAAATTTAATTTAATATTGTTTAAATAGTATAGAGATTTTACTACAAAAAAAAAAAAAAACACATTTATTACATGATCAATTGGCCAGAGTACTTCAATAGCCCATTAATAAATAAAAGACAAAGTATAAAGACTTTACTGGAGAGCCTCAAATGTAAGACAGACACATTGACTTATAATAGCTTAAGGAATAAATAAAAATAAAATAATAAATAATAACTAAACTAGTAACCTGATGTACAACTTAAAGGATAAATATTTGTATGTCTATTTTGGTGTATTTTCCTTGGTATTTAAATACTTTGAATTCAGAAAATATAAAAGTGTTTATAGTTTTTTTTATTGCTTTTGAAGTATCTACATTTCTAAAGGTTCTTTTATGTTCCAATTCTCTATTTTAATGCCAAGATGGGCTCATGAAAAACCTAGTTGCACAGCTGATGTCCCTGTCGACTGTTAACATAAAGAGACTGATTTGGAACAGGATGAGGAACCCCAGGAGAAGCCTTGGCAATGATATTCCATTACTGCCCATCTGAATCAGTCACAGCAGACTGATCAGACCTGAATTAACTCTCAGTACAAATAATCAATGGAATATATAAATTGAGAATATTTAAAAATTTATACATGTCTATTTTAATTGCCAATTTTATTTAGATATATAAATATGCGGAGATTTTGTTGATATGTTTTAAGCAGCAAAATGAAAACACCAGATGTAGTAAACAATTGCCTTTGCAATATAACTCTATTATGAAAGTTTAAGGTTACTTTCCTGCCATTCATGCATTTCCATGCTCACGTGCATACCATACTGAAGATCTAGCACGCCATTTAGTCCTAATCCGGGCCAGTACATTTGTATAGAAATAAAAATTGTGTTCCTGGTTATTGACTTCATTTCCCACAAAGATATGACTTTGGTCACCAGGGCAACCACACAAGATAATATGGATGGTTCAGTTTGAAAAATGAGGACCCTTTTATTACTTGATAATTAGTACAATATGACAAAAACATTATCTCTGCTAACAGATAAAAATAGAGTTCCACTAGGAGTGTTATGAATGATGAAGTAAACAAATATCACAGAAGTGGTGACACTATAGGTCATTAAATATCATAGATGAAAGAGAACTCAAGAGCTTCTAGAGTTTATGTAGCATTTTGCAAGTAAGGAAATGAAAACGTTTTTGCAGGGAGAAACTACCAGGTTTGTACAGCTAATAAGTGGCAGTTCTATATTCATGCAAGTAAAAGGGACTAAGAAAAAAGCAAAATATATTACTTATTTACTTTCTTACAATATACCAGGAACATCACATATGTTATCTCATTTAATTCCATCACATATGTTATCTCATTTGATTCACCTAACAACAGCATGATGCATTTATCATTGGCCATGTGTTACTGTTGGGAAATATGCTTTCAAAAAAAGTTCAGAACAGTTAAATTACTCTTTCATGATTGCATCATTATTAAGCTGTAGATATTACAAAGTATGATAATTTTGTTTATTAACTTGTCTAGGCAATGCTGTCCCTTTGTTTAGTTAAACATTAGATGTTTCTGTGAAGGTATTTTTTAGATGTGAGTGACATTTATAATCAGTAAATTTGAGTAAATCAGATTACCCTCCACAAGGTGGGTGGATTCCCCTCCATGACAAGGATTCAAACAGTTGAAAGCCTAAGAACAAAGACTAATTTTCCTGAAGAGTGAGAAATTCTGCCTCAAAACTTCAACAATGAAATCTTGCTTGAACTTCCAACATGCTGGCTTGGACCATGGATTTCAGATTTAACTTTTGTCTGAATTTTCAGCCATACAGACCTGCCCTACAGATATTGGATTTGACAGCCCTCACAGTCATGTAAGCCAGTTCCTAAAATCAGTCTCTCTTACTCTTGTTCTTGCTCTTGCTCTCCCTTATTAGTCTCTCTATGTATTCTATTGACTCTGTTGCTATGGAGAAACTTGGATAATACATAATGTTATAAAAAATTGTTGACAGTCAATATATTGTGAGTACCAACTAATCAGAATGAATGCTAGTCTTAGTTCACGGGACCCTGGAAGGCTTCCTTTTATGTTAGGGCTTTCCTCTTCAACGTTTGATCGGGGGTAGATCCGGTGTTTTGGGAGTCTGGGGAAATTGACTAATTATGAATGAGGACTAAAATATTTTAATATTTTTAGCAATCAATATTATCAAATTATTAGGCTCTTAGGCTCTAGAATGGGAGAAATTTGCTTTGGTTGTGTTAATGATACTTATTGGACAAGTTACTGTAACTGCTTAGTCTTCATTTCTTCATCTAAAAAATGGAGATGTTAATAACACTTATTAAGCATGTGAAGACTCATTATTTTTACATTTACACTAACGATATGAGGATGGGACATTAAAAGGTTACCATTTCCTAAATTATCAAACATGGGCTAATTAATATATACCAGAAAAGGCAAATATAAAGAAATCGTATTACTAACTACTATTCCCTCCCTGGAAGGTATCACAAATTGTTCCTAACATACTTTTCTGGTGAACTTATATGCTGACATATGTTATCTCATATGTTGTCTCATTTGATTCACCTAACAATACTATGATGCATTTATCATTGGTCATGTGTCACTGTTGGGAAATATGTTTTCAAAAAAAGTTCAGAACAGTTAAATTACTCTCTCATGATTGCATCATTATTAAGCTGTTGATATTACAAAGTATGATAATTAATTTTGTTAAAATAATGTTATTATTTTAAATAATAATTAATTAAATAATAAATAATTTTGTTAAAATAAAATACTGGAATGGATATCCAGTGCTTAACACATTGGCTACTAGCCATCAAATAGTAATAGTAAAATATATCTAATATTGTTGTTATTAACTTTTTTTTTTTTTTTTTGAGAAGGAGTCTTACTCTGTTGCCCAGGATGGAGTGCGGTGGCGCAACCTCGGCTCACTGCAACCTCTGCCTCCTGGGTTCAAGCGATTCTGCTGGCTTAGCTTCCCAAGTAGCTGGTGCACCACCACACCCAGCTAATTTTTGTATTTTTAGTAGAGACAGGGTTTTGCCATGTTGGTCAGGCTGGTCTTGAACTCCTGACCTCAGGTGCTTAACCCGCCTTGGCCTCCCAAAGTGCTGGGTTACATGTGTGAGTCACTGCGCCTGACTTATTACTAGAATTTAAACTCAGATCTATAATAATTCACAAAACTCATATTCTTACAATATGTATGATAGCTGTAAAAAACAGAAAAAGAGAAAACAAGAAAAAAAGAGAAAGAAAGAAACAAGAGAGTGACAAGAAAAAATAATTCTCTCAGAATAGTTAGGATTTTTAAGGTATAATATTGAAACACTCTATACTATAGCTTTTAGGCATAATTAAGATGTCTTAGTTTATATGATCTATTTACACAGGATTATTGAATTATTGAAATTCACAATTATTGAAACATTGAAAATAAAATTGCACTTGTCCTGCCCATTTGTGAAAATAAACTTTTTTTAAAAATAAGCTTTTTAAAAAAAATTAACTTTTTTAAGTGGCAATGTTGTTTCTAAAAGTGTTTGCCTTTCTACCCTAGCATGTATTGTGTTAACCTCTGACCATCTTAGGCTCATGCTGATACAGCATCCATTTATTTTTAACTTTTAAAAAATCTGCTGAGGATCTCTGCTTCATGCAGCACATGGAGTGAGAGTTAAAGGTCAATTAACTGCATTGTTCATGCCCTGTGTTTTTTTACTGAAGAATGTGAAGATACAGTTGGGAGTGAAAAACTATCTTGGTGAAGCTCAGTGCTCTTATAGTCTAAAGAGCAAGAAAATGATAGCTTGGTCACCCACTCAATAATAATATTATGTTGAAAAGAGACAATAGCACAATAAGAATTTCATAGAACACTATCAGTAGACTTAAGCTGGAGAAGGAATAGAAGCATATCTTCATTTGCAATGAATTAATTCTAGAATTAATATTAATATTGTTAAAGCATCAGTATTCATCTATAAACCCACAAATTTGTCGTTTATGGTATAAAATGTGTCTATCAACTTCCTGTTTGTTTTGCCAAATTCAAAAGCTTCCATTCACATAAAAATTGTTTCTCTCTCTTCTTCTCCATCTCTCTTTCTCATATACACACAGTCTTTTTCATATAAATCCCTACACATATCCATATATAATTTCCATAAGTATATACACATTTTCCTACAATCATAGACACAGTCCCCCAATACATATCCCACTAAGACATACACCACCAACACACACACCCCCACCTTGATGCACATGGAAACCAACATGCACATTCCAAACAACAGGCATTTCCTTAAAACACACACTGCCATGCACACATACCCTCGTTCACATAGTTTCTGTCCATTACATATCAAAAATATTTATGAAGAAAAACAAGATTACAGCATTCAGAGGAAATTCATCAAGATTCAGAAAAATATATAAAATTGTATAATTTAAAATCTCACAGCAGGAAATTTTGAGCTATGTGTCTGTAGATAGATTATAGAATCTTCCTCTCAAATACCTGATGAAATAAACTGTCACTTATAAAAGAAGAAAGAAAGATACTGTATTTTTAAAACTCCCAAAATATAAACAAACAAACATAACAGAAACAAATGCAAACATTCTCAACCTCTTTAAAAGACACCAGAGATAGCCCACAAAGACAAGGTGGAAAACTAATGTCATATGTTTTAAAGAAATAGAATAATTCATTGCTATAAAAAACTGAAGGTTTTATTGTAACACAAAAAAGTTCCTAATTCTATTCTCACTTTGCAGAAATAATCATAATAAGTTAAAAAAAAAACATGTGAGACTCATCACCAGTGTCTAAATGTCTGGAGAGAAGAAAATTAAAGCGTTAGTGGAGAGGGATGATTAAAAAAGTAGAATTGAAGAACAGAGTCTAACTCTTATCTGACAGATTAAAAATTCCAAGGCTTTAAACTCAGTAGACTGAATGACCAGAAATGGAGAGCATTCCTGACTGGAGTAAAATAAATATCAAGGTCAAGTGAAACTTGTTAATAGTACATTTAATAAGATCTCAAAAGAGAGGACAGAGACATGATCTTGTTACAAACACACATACACATACACAGCCACAGCCACACTCACAGCCTCCATTGAGCATCATCTTCAGAACAGAGAAAAATATATTTTATATTTGTTGAGAAGTAATCTATCCCATATTTCAATTGTTACACAGTTGTTATAACTGAGCAGTGAATTCAAACCTTGAAAACGGTGTGATTGTATGTGTGTGTGAGTCTCTGTGTGCGTGTGTGTATTTTTTTGAAAGAGATATAAAGAATCTAGTTCACAAAAAAAAAAATCAGCTGAGAAACAAAGATACAATCTCACTAGGATTTACCACCCTAATAACTACTTAATAACATGATTAAATGAAATCAATTCAAAAAAGATAACAAGAGATTGAGATAAAGAGAAAATTACAAGGGTTAATAGATGGTTTAAAATGACACCATTGCAGAACTAATAAGTAACAAATAGAACGACAAGCTGAAAATTAAACTACTGACAAAGGGGAAAAGTTTGAAAAATAATCAAAGCGAGTGCAAAACAAAAAAGATCAAACAATTATTAAGAAGATAACATCTATAGGGCAATGATAGTCCAACATAAAATTATTGTTATTATTTAGGTAAAAATTCTTGCAAATGGAAAAGAAACCTGTTGAAATACTTCAAGAGCAATTTTCTGAGGGCGTGCAAGATGGCAGAATAGGAACAGCTTCAGCCTCCAGCTCCCAGCGTGAGCAACACAGATGACGGGTGATTTCTGCATTTTCAACTGAGGTACTGGGTTCATCTCACTGGGGTGTGTCGGACAGTCGGTGCTGGTCAGCAGGTGCAGCCCAGCCAGTGAGAGCTGAAGCAGGGCGAGGCATTGCCTCACCTGGGAAGTGCAAGGGGGAAGGGGATTCCTTTTCCTAGCCAAGGAAAACTGATACACACAACACCTGGAAAATCGGGTAACTCTCACTTTAATACTGTGCTTTACCAAGGGTCTTAGCAAACGGCACACCAGGAAATTATATCCAACACCTGGTCTGGAGGGTCCCACACCCACGGAGCCTCCCTCATTGCTAGCACAGCAGTCTGAGATCTAACTGCAGGGCAGCAGCAAGACTGGGAGGGGGCACCCGCCATTGCTGAGGCTTAAGTACGTAAACAAAGCCTCCGAGAAGTTTGAATTGGGTGGAGCCCACCACAGCTCAAGGAAGCCTACCTGCCTCTGTAGACTCCACCTCTGGGGACAGGGCATAGCTAAACAAAAAGCAGCAGAAACCTCAGCAGATGTAAATGTCCCCGTCTGACAGCTTTGAAGAGAGCAGTGGTTCTCCCAGCCAGGAGGTTGAGATCTGAGAACAGACAGGCTGCCTGCTCAAGTGGGTCCCTGACCCCTGAGTAGCCTAACTGGGAGACAACCCCACTAGGTGCAGACCGACACCTCACATCTCACACAGCTGGGTACATCTCTGAGATGAAGCTTCCAGTGCAAGAATCAGACAGCAACACTCACTGTCCAGCAATATTCTATATTCTGCAGCCTCCACTGCAGATACTCTTGCATACAGGGTATGCAGTGGACCTCAAGCAAACTCCAACAGACCTGCAGCTAAGGGTCCTGACTGTTAGAAGGAAAACTAACAAACAGAAAGGACACTCACACCAAAACTATCAGTATGTCACCATCATCAAAGGCCAAAGGCAGATAAAACCACAAAGATGGGGAAAAAGCAGGGCAGAAAAGCTGGAAATTCAAAACATCAGAGCACACCTCCCCCTCCAAAGGAATGCAGCTCATCGCCAGCAATGGAACAAAGCTGGACGGAGAATGACTTTGGTGAGTTGAGAGAAGAAGGCTTCAGTCAATCAAACTTCTAGAGCTAAAAGAGGAACTACGTACCCAGCACAAAGAAACTAAAAATCTTGAAAAAAGAATGGAAGAATGGATAACTAGAATAATCAATGCAGAGATGACCATAAACTAACTGATACAGATGAAAACCATGACATGAGAACTACGTGACAAACGCACAAGATTCAGTAACCAACTCGATCAACTGGAAGAAAGAGTATCAGTGATTAAAGATCAAATGAATGAAATGAAGCAAGAAGAGAAGTGTAGAGAAAAAAGAGTAAAAAGAAATGAACAAAGCCTCCAAGAAATATGGGATTATGTGAAAAGACCAAATCTACGTCTGATTGGTGTACCTGAAAGTGATGGGGAAAATGGAACCAAGTTGGGAAACACTCCGCAGGATATCATCCAGGAGAACTTCCCCAACCTAGCAATGCAGGCCAACATTAAAATTCAGGAAATACAGAGAATGCCACAAAGATACACCTTGAGAAGAGCAACTCCAAGACATATAATGTCAGATTCACAAAAGTTGAAATGAAGGAAAAAATCTTAAGGGCAGCCAGAGAGAAAGGTCAGGTTACCCACAAGGGGAAGCCCATCAGACTAACAGCAGATCTCTCGGCAGAAACTCTACAAGCCAGAAGAGATTGGGGGCCAATATTCAACATTTTTAAAGAAAAGAATTTTCAACCCAGAATTCCATATCCAGCCAAACTAAATTTCGTAAGTGAAGGAGAAATAAAATCCTTTACAGACAATCAAATGCTAAGTGATTTTGTCACCACCAGGCCTGCCCTACAAGAGATCCTGAAGGAAGCACTAAACATGGAAAGGAACAACTGGTACCAGCCATTGCAAAAACATGCAAAAATGTAAAGACCATCGATGCTAGGAAGAAACTGCATCAACTAACGAGCAAAATAACCAGCTAATATCATAATGACAGGAACAAGTTCACACATAACAATACTAACCTTAAATGTAAATGGACTAAATGGTCCAATTAAAAGACACAGACTGGCAAATTGGATAAAGAGTCAAGACCTATCAGTTTGCTGTATTCGGGAGACACATCTCACGTGCAGAGACACACAAAGGCTAAAAATAAAGGGATGGAGGAAGATCTACAAAGCAAATGGAAAACAAAAAATAGCAGGGGTTGCAATCCTAGCCTCTGATAAAAAATATTTTAAACCATCAAAGATCAAAAGAGACAAAGAAGGCCATTACATAATGGTAAAAGGATCAATTCAACAGGAAGATCTAACTATCCTAAATATATATGCACCAAATACAGGAGCACCCAGATTAATAAAGCAAGTCCGTAGAGACTTACAAAGAGACTTAGACATCCATACAATAATAATGGGAGACTTTAACACCCCACTGTCAACATTAGACACATCAATGAGACAGAAAGTTAACAAGGATATCCAGGAATTGTACTTATCTCCACACCAAGCAGACCTAATAGACATCTACAGAACTCTCCATCTCAAATCAAGAGAATATACATTCTTCTCAGCACCACATCGCATTTATTCCAAAATTGACCACATAGTTGGAAGTAAAGCACTCTTCAGCAAATGTACAAGAACAGAAATTATAACAAACTGTCTCTCAGATCACAGCACAGTCAAACTAGAACTCAGGACTAAGAAACTCAATCAAAATCACTCAAATACATGGAAACTGAACAACCTGCTCCTGAATGACTACTGGGTACAAAATGAAATGAAGGCAGAAATAAAGATGTTCTTTGAAACCAATGAGAACAAAGATACAACATACCAGAATCTCTGGGACACATTTAAAGCAGTGTTAGAGGAAAATTTATATCTCTAAATGCCCACAAGAGAAAGCAGGAAAGATCTAAAATTGACACCCTAACAACACAATTAAAAGAACTAGAGAAGCAAGAGCAAACACATTCAAAAGCTAGCAGAAGGCAAGAAATAACTAAGATCAGAGCAGAACTGAAGGAGATAGAGACACAAAAAAACCCTCCAAAAAATCAATGAATCCAGGAGTTGGTTTTTTGAAAGATCAACAAAATTGATAGACCACTTGCAAGATTAATAAAGAAGAAAAGAGAGAAGACTCAAATAGACACAATAAAAAATGATAAAGGGGATATCACCACCGACCCCACAGAAATACAAACTACCATCAGAGAATACTATAAAAACCTCTATGCAAATAAACTGGAAAACCAGAAGGAATGGATAATTTCCTGGACACTTACACTCTCCCAAGGTAAACCAGGAAGAAGTTGAATCCCTGAAGGAGCAGGCTCTGAAATTGAGGCAATAATTAATAGCCTACCAACCAAAACAAGTCAAGGATGAGATTTATTCACAGCCGAATTTTACCAGAGGTACAAGGAGGAGCTGGTACCACTCGTTCTGAAACTATTCCAATCAATAGAAAAGGAGGGAATCCTCCCTAACTCATTTTACAAGGCCCACATCATCCTGATACTAAAGTCTGGCAGAGACACAACAAAAAAAGATAATTTTAGAACAATATCCCTGATGAACATCGATGAAAAAATCCTCAATAAAATACTAGCAAAACAAATCCAGCAGCACATCAAAAAGCTTATCCACCATGATCAAGTGGGCTTCATACCTGGGATACAAGGCTGGTTCAACATATGCATATAAATAAACACAATCAGCATATAAACAGAACCAAAGACAAAAACCACATGATTATCTCAATAGATGCAGAAAAGGCCTTTGACAAAATTCAGCAGCCCTTCATGCTAAAAACTCTGAATAAATTCGGTATTCATGGAACATATCTCAAAATAATAAGAGCTATTTATGACAAATACACAGCCAATATCATACTGAATGGGCAAAAACTGGAAGCATTCCCTTTGAAAACTGGCACAAGACAGGGATGCCCTCTCTCACCACTCCTATTCAATATAGTGTTGGAAGTTCTGGCTAGGGCAATCAGGCAAGAGAAAGAAATAAAGACTATGCAGTTTGGAAAAGAAGAAGTCAAATTGTCCCTGTTTGCAGATGACATGATTGTACATTTAAAAACCCCATCATCTCAGTCCAAAATCTCCTTAAGCTGTTAAGCAACTTCAGCAAAGTCTCAGGATACAAAATCAATGTGCAAAAGTCACAAGCATTCTTATACACCAGTAACAGACAAACAGAGAGCCAAATCATGAATGAACTCCCATTCACAGTAGCTTCAAAGAGAATAAAATAAAATCCAACTTACAAGGGATATAAAGGAACTCTTCAAGGAGAACTACAAACCACTGCTCGGTGAAATAAAAGAGGACACAAACAAATGGAAGAACATACCATGCTCATGGATAGGAAGAATCAATGTCATGAAAATGGCCATACTGCCCAAGGTAATTTATAGATTCAATGCCATCCCCATTAACCTACCAATGACTTTCTTCACAGAATTGAAAAAAACTGCTTTAAAGTTCATATGGAACCAAAAAAGACCCCACATTGCCAAGACAATCCTAAGCGAAAAGAACAAAGCTGGAGGCATCGTGCTACCTGACTTCAAGCTATATTACAAGGCTACAGTAACCAAAACAGCATGGTACTATTACCAAAACAGATATATAGACCCAGGGAATAGAACAGAGCCCTCAGAAATAATACCACACATCTACAGCCATCTGATCTTTGACAAACCTGAGAAAAACAAGAAATGGGGAAAGGATTCCCTATTTAATAAATGGTGCTGGGAAAATTGGCTAGCCATAAGTAGAAAGCTGAAACTGGATCCTTTCCTTACTCCTTATATGAAAATTCATTAGAGACTTAAATGTTAGACCTAAAATCATAAAAACCCTAGAAGAATACCTAGGTAATACCATTCAGGACATAGGCATGGGCAAGGACTTCATGTCTAAAACACCAAAAGTAATGGCAACAAAAGCCAAAATTGACAAATGGGATCTAATTAAACTAGAGAGCTTCTGCACAGCAAAAGAAACTACCATCAGAGTGAACAGGCAACCTACAGAATGTTTCTCCCATTCTTTTTTGTAATCTACTCATTATTGCAATCTACTCATCTGACAAAAGGCTAATATCCAGAACCTACAAATAAATCAAACAAATTTACAAGAAAAAGCAAATAACTCCATCAAAAAGTGGGCAAAGGATATGAACAGACAGTTCTCAAAAGAAGACATTCATACAGCCAACAAACATATGAAAAAATGTTCATCATCACCTGCCATCAGAGAAATAAACCACAATGAGATAGCATCTCATACCAGTTAGAATGGCCATCATTAAAAAGTCAGGAAACAACAGGTGCTGGAGAGGATGTGGAGAAATAGGAACACTTTTACACTGTTGGTGGGACTGTAAACTAGTTCAACCATTGTGGAAAACAGTGTGGCGATTCCTCAAGGATCTAGAACTAGAAATACCATTTGACCCAGCCATCCCATTACTGACTATATACCCAAAGGATTATAAATCATGCTGCTATAAAGACACATGCACACGCATGTTTATTGTGGCACTATTCACAATAGCAAAGACTTGGAATCAACCCAAATGTCCATCCGTGACAGACTGGATTAAGAAAATATTGCACATATACACCATGGAATACTATGCAGTCATAAAAAATGATGAATTCATGTCCTTTGTAGGGACATGGATGCAGCTGGACACCATCATTCTCAGCAAACTATCACAAGAACAGAAAACCAAAGACCACATGTTCTCACTCACAGGTGGTAATTGAACAATGAGATCACTTGGACACAGGAAGGGGAACATCATACACTGGGGCCTATTGTGGGGAGGGGATGGGGGTAGGGATAGCATTAGGAGATATATTTAATGTAAATGACGAGTTAATGGTCGCAGCACACAAACATGGCACATGTATACATGTGTAACAAACCTACACGTTGTGTATATGTACCCTAGAACTGAAAATATAAAAAAAGAAAACAGCAATTTTCTGAAAAGAATAAAATGAAGAATATTTTTGGGAAGAGAAAACCATGTTTTAGAAATGTTAGATATAAATGACAATACGAGACATTTACATTAAAATATTGAATAACAAGTATAAATAATTTTTTATTATCCAGGAAAAAAGCTAAATTTCCTTAAAGATAAAGATTTAAACCTTCTTGAAGATTTTTCAAAGTTATAATCAAAACTAAAGGTTAGCAGACAATGTCTACAAATTTCTAGAGTAATGAGAGTATAATCTAAAGATGCTACACCCAGTCAGGATATTGGTTTTGTATAAAGTAAACAAAACAAAACAAAAAATAAATAAAAACTAATGTAACTCCCATGAGTTTTAGGGACACATACCCCCATGTACACCCCTAAACACACACACTGCGCCAGTTAAAAAACTAAGATGAATAATAAACTCAAGTAGTGTTAGAAAAACCATGGTTAAAAGATGAAAAGTAAAATTTGAATCCAATTAAATAAGAATGAAACTTGGAAATCGTGATCACAAAATTGAATTTAATTGTTGTAAACTGTTACTTTTTAAAAATAATGTGATTTATGAAATTAGAAAGTGGAAAAAAGTAATCAATTATCACAATTTTCCTTTGAATGAGTCAATCTATACTATGTAAATTAAAATGTAGTCAAAAATATAAAAGAGTGATGATGCCAGCAAAATGGAAGATTAGGAGGTCCCCTGCTCATACCCCACTACAGCAATAATTTGGCATCCATTCATGAATGAAAATGCCTTTGTGGAAGCTTTGGAATTGAGATAGGAGGCTGCAAAACTTTGGTGATATACAAAATAGAGGAGGGTCACTTTGAGAAAACAAGTCTATACCCTAGGTACCAACTGTAGTCCTGGCTACAGAACCATAACTCTCCCATCTCATTGTGGAGATGACAATGAATGAGTGACTTGCACACATGCTTTGGGAAACAGACCTGTTAAACTCAGCCCTGGCTGTGAACCCTGAAGCAGACTGTGACCTGGTTCCAACTCCTCTCAGTTATAACCTAGGATCAGCCTTGCCTGCCCAGCAACATGCTAGAATACATACTTGCCCATGTCCTTTGAGGGAGGTTCACCTAACTTAGTCCAACTACAGTACTTGACGAGGTCCTGTAACCCAGTTCTAGCCCCTGCCAGCTAGAGTCTAGGTCTGGGATCAGTCCTGACCACCTGGTGATATGGTTTGGCTCTATGTCCCACCCAAATATCACCTTGAATTGTAATCACCATAATCCCCATGTGTCAAAGGAGAGACCAGATGGAGATAATTGAATCATGGGTACAGTTTTCCACATTCTGTTCTCATGATAGTGAGTAAGTCCCATGAGATCTGATGGTTTTAGAAAAGGCAGTTCCCCTGCACTTGCTTGCATGCTCTCCCACCTGCCATTATGTAGGAAGTGTCTTTGCTTCCACTTCATCTTCTGCCATGATTGTAAATTTTCTGAGGCCTCCCCAGCAATGGAGAACTGTGAGTTCATTAAATCTCTTTTCTTTATAAATTACCCAGTCTCGAGTATTTCTTCATAGTGTGAGAACAGACTAATAAGCCTAGAAACACACCAGGAGACAAGCTTATTTGTGTCACTAGAGGCAGACCCACCTAACTTGGTACCCCAGCAGATTCTCAAATGGCCATGTAACCCAGATACAAACCTGCCCAGCTGCAGTCTAGGAGTACATCTTCCCAACCTCTGGGAGGCATGTCTCTTTATGTACCTAGAAGCAGGCCTGCCAATCTTCATCTTAGTGCAGATCCTGAAGCAGCCCTGTAACTTGGTGCCAGCCCCTCTCAACTGCAATCTGGAAGCAGTTCTGCCTGGCCAGATTTCTATCCACTGACTCAATAAGAAACTTCATAGGGACCAGACAGGATTCAAGCCCACCCAGCCCTCTGGTAATATGTCTGGCAACCATGGATCCCACTGCAGACTACACAGAGGACCTGTGACTCAGCTCTAATCCCACTCAACTGGGATTATATAGGTACTCTTATCACCCTGAGAATCCAACAAGAAGTAGTCTTTAACTGCTAAAACCTGTCTGTAAAGGCTAAAAGAGGTTTACTGCTTCAAATGCACAAACACCAATACAAGGCTGTAAGAATTACAAAAATACAGACAAACATAATACGACCAATAGAAACTAATAAAGCTCCCATAATTGACCACAAATATATTGAGATCTATGAATTACCCAACAAAGAGTTCCAAATAATTACTTTAAGGACACAGAAAAACAGTTAAACAAAATCTGAAGAGAAAACCATCCATAAAAAATAGAAGTTTAATAAAGAAATAGAAACCACAAAAAGAGATTCAAATAGAAATCTTGAATATCTGAAGCTGAAGAATACAATACAAGAATTGAAAACAAGTAATAAAGATCTCAAACAGATTTTATTATGCAAAATAAAGAATTTGTAATCTTGAAAACTGGTCATTTAAAATTAGCTAGTTGAAGAAATAAAAGGAAAAACAGTAAAGAAAATTTAGAGGATCCATGGACACCATCAAGCATTATGTATGCATTACAAAAATATGCATTATGAAAGTTCCAGAAGAAGGAGAGAGAAAAGGGTAGAGAACATATTTCAAGAAATAATGACTGATAACATCCCAAATTTTGGGAGTGATATAGACATCAAGATTCATTAAGCTCAAAAGACTCTAGGCAAGATAAACCCAAGAAAGATAATCAAGAGACACATTACAATCAAATTGCCAAATGTTAGACCAGAGAGAGAACTTAGAAAGCAGTAAATAAATAGGCCAGTCATCACATACAAGTGAAACAGCATAAGGTTATCAGCATATTTCTCAGCAGAAGCCTTGCATGTCATGAAAGAGTGGAATTACATATTCAAAGTGCTGAAGGAAAAAAAGAAATATTGTGAACCTATATTATACCTAGCAAAGATGCCCTTCAGAAACAAAAGGATGATAAAAACATCCCCAGACCAAACACACAATCAAACAAACAAAAAACACACACATGAACACACACACAATTAAAGGAGTTTATTACTATTGCACTTGCCTTATAATAAATGCCAAAATAATTCTCAAGTTGGAATAAATGGACAGTAAGTAACAACATGAAAATATATGAAAGTTTCAAACTCACTGGTAAAGTTAAATAGACAAATTCAGAATACTCTAATACTATAATGACTGAGCATGAATCACTTTTATCTCTAGTTTAAAATTTAAAAATCAAAAATGTTAAAAATAACAACTACAATCATTTTTTAATGGATGCACAAATATAAAAAGAGGTAAAGCGTAACATTGAGAGCATGAAGTCTGGGTGGGAGATGTAAAAGTGTAGAGTTTTTATATGCAATTTAGTTAAGCTGCTTAATTAAGCTTAGAATACACACCTATAACTGTAACATAGTTTAAATAAGGCTTATTGTAACCACAAAGAAGTTTCTAGTAGGCACACAAAATATAAATAGAAAAAAAAACAAAACAAAGTACTGGAGAAAATAATCAAATCACAAAGACAGGCAGAAAAAAAGAAAGGAACAAAGGAAAAACAAAACAGTCAAAATATTAACAAAATGGCAAAACTAAGTCCTTACCTATTAATATTTAAGTTTAAATGAATTAAATTTTCTAATGAATAAGTAAAGAGTGGCCAAACAAATTTAAAACATCTAACATTATGCTACATACAACAGACTCCCCTTGACTTTAAGAATATATATAGGCTAAGGCCGGGCGCGGTGGCTCAAGCCTGTAATCCCAGCACTTTGGGAGGCCGAGGCGGGCGGATCACAAGGTCAGGAGATCGAGACCACAGTGAAACCCCGTCTCTACTAAAAATACAAAAATTAGCCGGGCGCGGTGGCGGGCGCCTGTAGTCCTAGCTACTCAGGAGACTGAGGCAGGAGAATGGCGTGAACCCAGGAGGCGGAGCTTGCAGTGAGCCGAGATCGCGCCACTGCACTCCAGCCTGGGCAACAGCGTGAGACTCCGTCTCAAAAAAACAAAAAAACAAAAAAACAAACAACAAAAAAAAAAAGAATATATATAGGCTAGAATGGAAGGAATATAAAGGATAGTCTGTAAAATAGTAACCGAGAGAGAACAAGGTAGGAATACTTCTTTCAGACAAAATAGACTTTTAGTCAAAATCTGTCATGTGACAAAGAAAATCAGTATATAACAACAAAAGTATTGATTCATCAAGAGGATATAATGATTATAAGTATACATGCACCCAATAATAGATCTAAGTATATAAAGGAAATGTTAACAGAACTGAAGAGAGAAGTAACAGCAGTACAATAATAGTAGGAGACGTCACCACCCCAATTTCCATAATGGATAGATCATCCAGAAAGTCAATAAGGAAACAGCAGACTTTAATAATACTACCAAATTGAGCTAACAGACATGCATAGAACATTCCACTCATAAACAGCAGTATACAAGTTCCTCTCAACTGTACATGAAACATTCTTCAGGTTATACCATATATTGGACCACTAAACGAGACTCAACAAATTTTAAAAGACAGAAATTATATGAAGTATGTTTCTGACCACCATGACATGAAACTAAAAATCAACAAAAGGAGTAAAATTGGAAAATTCACAAACGTGGAAATTAAACAACACACTCAAACACAACCAATGAGCAAAAGAAGAAATAAAGAGAGAAATAAAAAATCATCTTAAAATTTTAAAAACACAACATGCCCTAACTTCTTGGACACTGCAAAAGCTGTCCTAAGAAGGTAGTTTATAGTGATAAATGCTTACATTAAGGAAAAGAATTCCAAATAAATACCTAACTTTTCATATGAAAGAACTAGGGGGAAAAACAAAAAAACAAAGAAACAAAACAAAAACAAACAAACAAACAAAAAACTTTTAAGGCCTAAGTTAGCAGATGGGCATAAATAATAAAAATTAGAGCAACGAATAATATAAAGACAAACAAAAAAGGAACTATAGAAAAATTTCATTGTTAAATATATTTCAATAAAGCTGGTAAAAATGCATAAATAAAAGTTTTAAAAATAATGGCCTTAATATAATATTTTCTCCAATTTATGTTAATTTTAACTGAAAAAAACATTTAAAGTTCACCAATTACTTCAATTTTTATTCAGTTTTTCTTTACTTAAATAAAAATAGAAAAAAATAACATTTCAATTAAATATATAACACATATTATTGCAATAATTTTCGAACACATTTGTCATTTTAAACAGATATACCTGTAGCACTCTCTTATTCTTCCTGCACATGTGCCTATAGTGATGTCTAGACTGGTAATTACCTGATATAAACAGTTTTTTTTTTTTATGATGCCATATTAGTTCTGTATTGCTTAAGTTCATTTCAATGAACACATATTCTATTTTCCAGGGGGAAGAAGGTCAATATTAAGAGAATAAATCATATCATAGTCAATAAAGATCTTTAGGTATATCGAGGAACTTGAAATGGGACTTATTCTCTTATGTAACTACAAAATCCAAAAACTTTCATCATAATTTCAAATCTGTCAAGCCACTGAAAAGAGAAAGGAAAAGTGTGTGTGTGTGTGTGTGTGTGTGTGTGTGTGTGTGTGTGTGTGAGAGAGAGAGAGAGAGAGAGTATGAATAAATGAGAAAGATTTAATTGGTAGATTCTTTGTAATTTTATTTTTTCTCCATCCAGACCTATTGTTAAAATTATTAACTATTAGCACCCTTTCCTTCTACAAGATATCTTTTGTTAATGTCTCCCTCAAATCATGTCCCCTGATTCTAGTAACTCACACTTAGTAATTTGTGACCTGCCCATTTGGATCCATTTCTTAGAGCAATGAATCTTTGCTACTCCACTGAGGTTCAAAATTCAGGAGGAAATCTTGTCATTAAATTCTATAGGGATATCATCTAAAGTTCTAAGTTTAAAATATGTTTTGAAATTCTACTGAGATATTCTGTAGATGTGTGAGGTAAGCATAGATTAGGAATAATGTAAATGGCTACAACTATATATAAATTCAAAAGAATCTTAATGTATTTGTGGATTTTGTAGTTAGTCTGCTTACATCCTTGCTCCAATTTATATAACCACAACAGCCATTCTCTTATTTATGTTTGTATACAGTCAGTAAAATTCAACTTTATTTTGTATGATATTACCTCACATAAAAAAAACTCTAGGACACAGACTGAAGCATCTTTTGGATAATAGAAGTCTCATTTTTTCTGGTACAGGTGTTTAATAGCAAGCAGCTTTCATACAGAAATTTCAGGGTCAATAGGTTTGCTACTGCCAAAAGAAAATGAAGGCAGGCATTATTGGGAGGAAAAAAATATAAGTGGTACGGTATGTCAATGTAATGAAAACTGGTTATTGGAAAGAACAGAAATATCAGAGCTGAAACATAGTCCGTCTCCAGCTTGTACGATCCTTAAAGAGTCAGGGAGCTCTAACACACATTTCAAATAGTTTTCAAAACATAATACTGAGAGTCCATACTCTCAGCAGTATCTCAGCAGTATCCAGAAAGTCCTTAAAAATCAATCTTAATAAAGCATTCTTTTCATTGTTTTTGCATCGTTTGGCTTCATGAACTTTAGGGAGAACCTAACAAGTAAAGCCGTGCCCTGGCAGTTGAAAAATTGGCATGGAAAATAATTGGCATCCTGCTTCGGGGAGAGGGATTTGAGCCAAACAAAGGTACATCCTACATTAATATGTAGGCTTAACAATAAGGCAAGTCTAATGCCGCCAGACCTCTGGGTCAGAATATTAACATTTCCTCCTGACATGCTCGAGCTGGAGTTTAATGCCAAGAAGTGCATTTATAATTAGAAAACAACTTAATTGTGATTTATATGTGTCTGACAGGCTGACACTTGATCTTTACTTACTCTCTTACTGGCTTAACGTTATTTTTATGTCCTGAGAGACGTAACTCAAATTGAAGGTTTTGCTTGTTGACTTTATAATCTGATAGTTCCTTAGCTTTTCTACACACACATCAGATTTTTGCTTAATCCTTGTATTTTAACATTTTATAACATAGAGTGAATTTCATTAAGATGATTTCATTAAGATAAGTTAGGCCGGGCGCGGTGGCTCAAGCCTGTAATCCCAGCACTTTGGGAGGCCGAGACGGGCGGATCACAAGGCCAGGAGATCGAGACCATCCTGGCTAAACCCCGTCTCTACTAAAAATACAAAAAAAAACCTAGCCGGGCGAGGTGGCGGGCACCTGTGGTCCCAGCTACTCAGGAAGCTGAGGCAGGAGAATGGCGTAAACCCGGGAGGCGGAGCTTGCAGTGAGCTGAGATCCGGCCACTGCACTCCAGCCTGGGCGACAGAGCGAGACTCCGTCTCAAAAAAAAAAAAAAAAAAAAAAAAAAAAAAAAAAAAAGTTGATGATTGCTAACATGACAAAACTTGTCAAAATAATTTGCTTCAGTAAATGTAGTAAATAAAGTAAAAAATTAGTAAAAGTGCTAGATAAGCAATTGAAGTTTCTGAACAACTCCCTGATACGTCTTACGGGGATCAGTGTTTTGAGCTCCCAATTGGAAAATACATGACAAATGGCAATCAACACCAAAAATACAATTTAACATGTCTCGTGAATGTTTATCAAAATAGGAAAATAGTTTTAATATAGAATCCCATTTCAAAATATAGCACAGAGCATGGCTGAAATAATCTTTCTTATATATTTCAGTGTTATTCTACTGAGTTAAGAAAGGCATGATTTAAAAGAGGTAAAACTGTGTCTACATCATTCAACCACATGATGAAGGCTAATGATATCAACACAGCCAGTTCCATTTGGCAAATACATATAGACAAGAGGCACTAGTGATATGATTTAGATACCTTGGAAAGCTACAATAATACTTTCAGAAATCTTATTTTTTTATGAAATATAAATGTGTGTGTTGGTGAGGGGAGAGAGAGACAGAGAGAGAAAAAGAACAAACTGTATTTGTCAAAATCAAGATACAGTGCATTTTGAGGAGATGCTAGAACTCAAGAACAACTTATTTTGTTAACTGGAGCCCTGCTATTTATATAATATCACTCTCCCTACTTTTTAAACAGAAATGTAGGCATATGCCTTCATAGTGCCGACACATATTTGCCTTCCCTCACTCTTGCGTTGATGGATTTATGATGGATTTTCCTCACTCGTGATTTGGTGCATCTTGAGTAAAGTTAAGTTTTCTTTTGCTTTTTTTGAATATTAATAACTTTTTCAGAAATATGTATCCACATCCAGCAGTCACTGAAAACGTGGTTAACACAAAGAAGTTCAGAAATAAAATTCAATCTCACTGCCTCAATGTTAACTATTAAAATAATAAAGTTTAAGAACTTTAGGATAACTTTTCAATAATTTTCCACTATGAATTTGATGACTGCCATTATGCATGCACTTGATGTTTTTTCAGAAATTTTGTTTCAATAATGACTTTTAAAAAACTTAGCCTTAATTTAAATGTTTCATAGCAATTACTTTTATTTTAGCCTCACAAAGCAGAATTAAGAGCAGGCTTTTTAAAATTATCACTATTTTCATTAACTTTTTTTTGCTTTTGTAAGTTCTTTTTATGTTGAAATTAAAATTTATACTTTTAATTTAAAATTACATTTAATAAGGGGTTTTAAAAATAATTCTTAGAATCAAATCTTTTAGAAAAGGGAAAACCTTTTTTTCTTTTTCTTTTTTTTCTCTCTTTTTTTTTTGGCAATGTTGTTTACTTTCTTTCCTGAATGTGCATTATGTTAATTTTATGATTTTAAGTGATGTTTAACTCATTATGGCAAGCAAATAGTAGAGAAACCCATGGAATAGCTATTTCTGAATTACCACATTGTACCTGAGAGAAAACTAAGGGTTTTCTGGCTTGATTAAGACATTAGTGTACTTCACAAAAGACTTTGGTTGACAGGGAAGTGAATACTGAAATCTAAAGGAGATCCACTTCCCAGTACTTGCTTCCTAGATCAAGGTTGGGTCAAATTAGAGAATGAAACATGTTTTGGATTTTCCTCTACAAAAAAAAAAATTGTCTTTTCTATAATTTGACCAAAAATGCCAATGATGCTAGTTAATTTACTAAAGGATGTGGTCTAAATTCTGCATGAAATTGGGCAGGAAATAGCCAAAGCCTTATACAGGCTTTTATTATCTGTTAGATTAATATTCTTTATGAAGTCTTAAGAGAATTGAAATTTTTCTGATGCTTCCCAGGATAAAATTTTGAAAAGACAGAGAAAGGTTCTTGCTGTGAGAAAGTTTACATTCAGCTAGACTTAGCAAAGTATAATACAAATGGTAAGAAGAATGAAAAGTAATCCATGATAAAACCAAGACAGCACAGGGAATGCAGGTAAAGATGTTCACTGTCTTTAACATGTAATTTTTTTTGAAGGCAAAATGACTGGATATTGACTGAAATAATTAACTTCCTAAATACTAGATTGTCACCACATCCAATGCCTATGAACCAGGTAAATAATTTGAAATAGAGTCTTCCTTGAAATGTACAGAAATGTATTTCTTAATCTAATGATTGTGTGATATTTCCATTAAAAAAGCACATAATTTATTTTCTAAAATGGTTTTATTTTCTAAAAACAATTCAGTATGGTTTTATATTCTTATACTAATTACTTATCTTTACTGCATATTAAATATGACACCAAAGAAAATCTAGTAATGTCTGAAAATGTTATTTTCCCTAATTTGATTGTTGATATTGCTGCTATTTAACTGCAATCACTAATACCACCTGCACTTCACCTTGACATATTGGAAAATACTGCTTCAATGTAATTAAACCCCGAGTATCATAAGTGTTATCAACATGTTTTTATATATTTTTGCTCATTATTCTAAAGTTTAAAAGAATGGATCATCTAGAAAAAGTTTTTTAGGTCAACTATTAAAAACCCATGTGTGTGGCCACTTCAATGGCAGGTCACTCAGGATTTGTTAAATCATTGCTGAATGAATGAATGATGAATAAAATAATTTTTCTGTTACAACTTGAAGCTATCCATGTGCCTCTTTTATATTAGGACCTGATTCTTCTAAATATTTTATTACTATACTTTAAATTTTAGGGTACATGTGCACAACGTGCAGGTTTGTTACATATGTATGCATGTGCCATGTTGGTGTGTTGTGTCCATTAACTCATCATTTACATTAAGTATATCTCCTAATGCTATCCCTCCCAATTTTTGAAGTTTTTTTGAGGGACGTAAGGTCTTTGAGGCAGGGTAGGGAAATGCATCCCAACAATCTAGCAAAGTAATATCCAACAATCTACCATTAGGCCATCATGCCAAACTCAACATCCTTTTTAACATATGAAAAAGAAATACTTTTTCTTGTCATTTGTTTAATAGTGCAGCTTTTCTTCTCCTTTTTTAAATAGGAATTGTGAGGAAAAGAGAGCTGTGCAAGGATATATTGGCACTGCTAATGAATAGAACTTGGCATGACTTTCCTTTCACCTGTATCCAGTTATTAAGCCAAACCCCTTTCTTGCCAATACACTAACTGTTTTAGGTGACAGGTCTTTGAATTTATCGCTGCCCAACCTGACTAACCATTCAGGAAAAAAATAACAAAATGATATAAAACTAAGAGATAGCAGAATAGATGCAGATGTTACACAGCATTTGAGTATAATAGTCAAGGTACATATAATGCACATGTTGTACATTATTTACATTATCACCCATATCATTTATGCTATGCCACATCAAAGTTTACTGTTGGAAAGATAATTTTGTGAAAAGTTTATTGCTTATAATTCTTGGCCTCAGCTTCAAATGAGTGAGTATCTCTGAAAGGTTTGTCATTGATCCATCTTTTGAATATTTTACTAACTGCTCCCTACTGATTCTTTTTAAATATGTGAAAAATGCACAGACTTTTTCTGACCTTCATGGTTCATAATCATGAAGACTAAATCAATTTGCTTGCTTTCTGCTATCTTTTAATCTAAGTAGCACTGTCCTAACAAAACAAAACCCAAACTTCACATATTTTAAATGCAGTGTTACAAAAACAGACTTGCAGTATCACATTTAAAAATGTTACTTTGAGGTATTTTTCTCATGTATACTGTAGCCTTAATATGTACTTAATTGTCTTACATTTTAATATATTTTCTATAATTATATTGTTCATTTACTGATATTTTATCTTCTTTTTCCCATTAAGACTAATCCTCCTTTTTAAGTATAGTTTTACTCTTCAACTACACTCAGAGTAGCTCTGTCCTCCAAATACACATATTCCACCTAGAATCTGAGGAATCAATTATAATGTACCTGGAATTAAATTGAATAATTTAAGTGTTGTAACACTGTATACCACACAATATACTTCAAGACATTGTTTTATCTGCTCCATGATAACTAACATACTGAAATTGTATTACATTTAACTCTCCTTACAAATTAAATTTGATTTAAGCCAATGGTAGAAAGGGGTATGAGAAGGATGTGATTGAATAAATGTGTATTGAGCACCCACATAAATGTCTACCATTTTAAGCCTCATCAAATTCACTATTATTTTCCTCCATTGCAAATGAGAATACTGATGTTCAGAATTTTCAAGAACATTGCTGAAACTGAGGACTGCGAACCCATGGCAGGCACAGGGTTTAAATATACTGCAGTCTGTCCGATGGCCAAGCCCATATACTTCGTATGATACAGTACTGACTGCTATGAATGTTCCCTCCAAAACTCATGTCAAGATTTGATTTCTAATGTGGCAGTGTTAAGTGACGTATTTGGTAGGAATTATGACGTCTCTGCCTTAGTGACTTCATAGATTAATGTGTTAAAAGGTTAATAAATTAGTCCGGTGCATTGGCTCATGTCTGTAATCCCAGCATTTTGGGAGGCCAAGGCGGGCAGGTCACCTGAGGTTGGGAGTTCGAGACCAGTCTGGCCAACATGGTGAAACTTCATCTCTATCTACTAAAAATACAAAAATTAGTTGGTCATGGTGGCCAGGTGCCTGTAATCCCAGCTACTCGGGAGGCGGAGGCAGGAAAATCCTTGAACCTGGAAGGCAGAGGTTGCAGTGAGCTGAGATCGCACCTCTGCACTCCAGCCTGGGCGACAAGAGTGAAACTCCATCTCAAAAAAAAAAAAAAAAAAGAAAAGAAAAAGAAAAAAAAATTAATTAATTGGTTATCATGGGCATAGAACTGGTGGCTTTTCAAGAAGAGAGAGACCCGAGCATGTTAACACATTAGCACACTCAGCCCCCTGATACACTGCACTGCCTTGAGGCTTTGCAAGAGACCCCACCAGGAAGAAGGCTTTCAACAATGGTTCCTCCTCCATCTTGAACTTCTCAACCTCCATAACTACAGAAGATGAATTTATTTATTTATAAATTACTAAGATTCAGTTATGCTGCTATATGCAATGGAAAACAGACTAATACATTGACCTTGATCACACTACTGCTAATGAAATGTTTTTAGTGCTTTCCTGTGCCTCCATTATTTTACAAACTTCACATATATTTATTTCATTCAATCTTCAAGAATTTGTTGTAAACCTGAGGTATTAGAACTAGTTTCGGCAGAGAGGCTAGATGAGGTCTTGCAGAAAATGCAATATTTAAGCTGAATCATACAGCACTATTAGGATTTAGCCAAGTGAAGACTAAAGAAAATTGAAAGGTATTCCAGGGAGAAAATGCTATATAAAATTATTTATGATCCATATGACATTGATATGGCCTAGCATACACTTTTTTATTGCCCTACATATCTTAATTTGTTGTTATCTATAAAATTAAAAAAAATTACTTTGAATAATTTTGATTTTGCTAAATTACATGTTTTCCCTTTCTTATTAATATGTATGCTAAAGATTGCTTTGTTTCTAATAACGTGTTCAGTTAAATTTGTAGTAACTCTTAGTAAATTTCACCTTCTTCTTTCTTTAATGAAAAAAATTGCACTTTCTGAATTTCAGCCCATCTTGGTCTTTAGCCTGCTGTTAAATCCTCACAAAACCTTTCTGTGTCTTCTCCTGCTTACTGCTGAGCCCTGGGATCTGAGCTGTTTGAGTCATGCCTTTGTAAGAAATGATGACTTAATTATCTTATCTGCTTTCTTTTTATCTTCTCAATCTTTTCCCAAATCTCTTGGCTGTTTCCCTCTGTTCCTTTGTGAATAAATGGGAAGCTTTAATTTAGGCCATTTTTCATAACCCATGCACCTACTGCTAAGTCGGCACCCATCTCCAGGTTGTTCTGCCCTTTCTTACTCGGCTCGGCTACTTTCCAGAATGTCTGATCTATTTCAGCGGGGGCTTTTGATTCACTGGCCATCCCTATAATACTTAAAGTAAAAATGACTTGCTAATTATTGTTTTGATTATGGGTGCATTAGTTTTCATTTAAAGTCATACAACACCCACCCAATTATATTATTATGTTGGTGCAAATAATTGCATTTTTTGCCATTAATTTCAGAGGGAAAACCGCAATTACTTTTGCACCAACATAAATAGATTGGAATAAAAATGAAGTTAACTATAAATACCTCCAAAGTCGAAGTCTTGATTGATATATCTTTGAACCTTTAATATTTATCAAATATTTACAATGTGGTTGAACTGATTTGTGTTTTTCAGTTAATATCATTTAATGTTCATAATTAGGATTCTATGACTATTTGAAGGGTATATCATAACCTGATCTGTGTTAGGATAAAATAAATGGTGGGATTGGGAGAGCGATCTGATACTGAGACAGAATTTAAAATATGCATAGAGATTCTGAGACAATTGCCTAACAATCTATGGATAATAAATTCTCTAAATTTTGAAAATTTACCAAATTTTCAAAAATGTACTTCAGTTGCTTAAACAGACAAAGCAATATATATGACATAAAATGATTTTTAGCGACTTTTAATAATATCTACCAATTTTTTGCTAAGAAGATTTTTCTTAGTCTTCTCAGCAGCATTTACATGAATACTCTATTTGTGAAATGATAAAAATCATAAGATGGTTTGGTTTTCTTAGGCATATTTTTTTTTGTTTTTCATTTCCAAAGGATTTGTGGGAACAGGTGGTATTTGGTTACATGAGTACATTTCTTTAGTGGTGATTTTTGAGATTTTGGTGTACCCATCACCTGAGCAGTATACAATGAGCCCAATTTGGAGTCTTTTATCCCTCGCCCGCTTCCCAACCTTTCCCCTCGAGTCTCCAAAGTCCATAGTATCCTTCTTACGCTTTTGTATCCTTATAGCTTAGCTTCTATTTGTGGGTGAGAACATACAATGTTTGGTTTTCCATTCATTCTTAGGCATATTTTTAATATTTGGGAATGTTCGCTTCATAATGTATGTGTAATCCAAATTTCAGCAGAAGACTGACACCACAAGCCTGATATATTCATTATCAATATAAAATTGAAGAGAAAGGTTCCAACACAGCTACATAAAATTGAAATGCCAGCCGGGCGCGGTGGCTCAAGCCTGTAATCCCAGCACTTTGGGAGGCCGAGACGGGCGGATCACGAGGTCAGGAGATCGAAACCATCCTGGCTTACATGGTGAAACCCCGTCTCTACTAAAAAATACAAAAAAAACTAGCCGGGCGAGGTGGCGGGCGCCTGTAGTCCCAGCTACTCGGAAGGCTGAGGCAGGAGAATGGCGTAAACCCGGGAGGCGGAGCTTGCTTGCAGTGAGCTGAGATCCGGCCACTGCACTCCAGCCTGGGCGACAGAGCGAGACTCCCTCTCAAAAAAAAAAAAAAAAATAAAAATAAAAATAAATATATATATATATTTTAAAAAAAAAAAAAAAAATATATATATATATATATATATATATATAGAAATGCCAAAGTTTTGGTTATCCCTGGAAGTACAAAATTAAATCGCATATACTACTTGAGAGTTTGCCAAATTATAATGTAAGTGATTACATTTACATTCCAGAAAAATAATATATAAAACATCTGAAAAATTCAGAAGTTGCTGAAACAACCCTATATCAGATGAAACACTAAAATGTTGATTTCTAACAAGGAGCAATTGGAGTATATCAATTTGGCAGTTGACTGTAGAGGGCTTTAGCATGAAAGAATAAGATAATCAATGCAGAAATAAGGAAATGTGAAATCTTAGAAAGTATCATATGACACAAACTGTGAGTAGCATTTTAGTCACAATTGCACATCTGGGGAGCTCCCATGCCAACTCAGAAGAGATAGGACAGTGGGCAGCCACTGTCATCATTTAGAGTAAAAGATTATAGACTTGCGGCTGGGAGCGGTGGCTCACAATTGCACATTTAGTCACAATTGCACATCTTTCTTCTTTTCAGATTGGGATATTTACGATTCATGCACAATGATTAATATATATGATTGCATTTAATTTAAATAGTATGATTCTAAGAAATATTTTAATAATAGTTCGTCATTTATCAACTGTCTGCTTATTTGAGAGATGCTAATGTAAGTGATAGGGATGCAGAGGTAAACTCAGTGGTCACTAAACTTCATAGTACAGAGGAAAGAGGTGTGTGACAAACTCTAAACAGAAAATGCACACTTCAGATATGAGGACATGGGGCAGGGAGGAATTGGGGGAGAGGCTTCAGACATCAACACTTTTATTGGAAAAAGCACAATATCACTTCTAACTCAGGAAGCAGTACTGGACAGCCATCTCTAGAGAATAGAATACTGATAGTCTGCATAGAATGTAATCAAAGTCTTCATACTCTAAAGCTGATGGAGAAAGATGGAAACCAAAATGAGCTTTTCAGAGATCCAAAATATGTTAGATATAATAAGGTCATAAGGCCCCTTATATAAACATTTACCCCTATTTTATAGCTTTCTTAATCTTCAAGCCACAAAATTTATGCCCTGATATTTACTGATTTCTATGTATTGACTTTTGATCACTCACCCTAGCTTGTTAATTAATTTTATCCTTAACATATTTATATTGCTTGGGTTCCAGTATTTCAATCTCTACCTCTAGACCTGCTTCACTGAATGTGCGTCTGATGGTCCTGTGCACATTCTTACAAATACCGTAGTCTACAGACATGACATTTTTGGACCTGTGGACTATGTTACCACCTCTAGGTATCTATATCGTGTGAATAATCAAACATCACAAGAAATCCAGTGATAAGAACTAGTGGCAGACCCTGGACTTTATTCTAATGGCTTTCAATTACATATTCTCTTTAATTTTGTGTTTTTTTTTTTCCTTTTTTTTTTTTTTTTTTTTTTTTTTTTTACAGTGAATGTTTCCTTCTTATCCTTAAATCTGAAAAATGATGACACAATCCTCTGAGGACTTTACTAGAGGAAGAATGTCAGAACTAATGTGCAGGTCTTAAGTGTGCACTTTCTGTTCAGTGCTTGTTACATACCCATTGCCTCAGTACTGTGGGTTTAGTGGATATTGAATTCACCTCTGCATCTATATCACTTATATTAGAATCTGGAAAATAAGCAATCAGATATTTGCACATAACAAAAGAGTCATAAAACCAATTTATGGAATCATATACTATTGAAATTAAATGAAATCATTTAATTTCATTTATGTTATAATAAACTAATTATGTTAGAATAAACTAATTCTAACAGTGAATTTCATAGAGAATAAAAATCCCAAAAGATGTGACAGAATTTGCACAAGGTCTCCCGTTTCATTTAATAATGGCTGAATCAGAAATATAATATAAAATACTTAAATCTTAATTTAGTGATTCCTCACAACATATTATTCATTATTTTATTTGACTTAAATACTTTTCTTTGACATACATGGTCTGACTCTGTCACTCAGGCCGAAGTGATGTGGCACGATCATAGTTCATTGCAACATTGAATTCCCTGGAACAAGAGATTCTGTGCTTTAGCTTCCTGAGTACATGGGATTACAGGAACGTATCACCATGCCTGGCTAATGTTTTTTGTTTGTTTGTTTGTTTCTTTGTTTGTTTTTACAGATTGGGTCTTGCTGTGTTCCCAGGAGAGTTGCAAACTTCTGGCTTCAAGCAATTCTCCCACCTTAGCTTCCCAAAGTGCTGGGATTACAGGCAAGAGCCAATGTGCCTGACTGAATATCTTTTAAAGTTGAATTTCAACAACAATTATTTCACTCTTAGTGCATGCTTGCTATTTCTTATTCATTTTTACATTTTTAATTCACAAATAAAAATTATGTAAATGTATGGGTTACACTACAATGCTTTGATTTATGTATACACTGTGGAATGATTAAATCAAACTAATTAACATATATTTTATGTTCTGAGACATTTGAAATTCATTTTCAGCAATTTTGAAATGTACAACACATTGTTACTAACTAGGGTTATGTTGTCTGTGCAATAGATCTTGAAAACTTGTTTGCCCTGTCTTATCGAAACCTTATACCTTCTGACTGGCATCTCCCATAATCACAATTCTGCTCTCTAGTTCTAGGAGTTAAAGCATTTTCAGATTCAAAGTATAGGTGTGATCATTGGAGTATTTGCTTTTTGTGTGCCTAGCTTGTTTCACTTAGCATAAAGAACTCTAGGTTCATTCATTTTTTGTAAATGACAATTTCCTTCTTTTTGAAGGCTATATAATTTTCCATTGTGTATATACACTATGATGTCTTTGTTGATTTATTCCTTGATAGACACTTCAGTTGAGTCCATGTCTCTGCTTTTGTGAAAGGTGCTGCAATGAACATGGGTGCTACTCCTTGTTTGTATAGCTGTTAGGAAACTGTTTTAAATCCATTATCTGTCCCTTCATACAGTGCCCTAATTTGCACGTCTGGGCTTAGGCCCTGATAAAGGTGATGTTCAATGAATCACAATCACAAGTCTTAGCTCGAGTATATTTTTAAAGTTTAAATTTTGGTGTTCTGTAGAACTCCATCTCCCATATTGCATGGGAGCGCTTCTTTGTTAATTAGCATGCTACTAGGATGGCAACATTATGTAACCACCAGATGCATATATAATCTTCACATTGATAGGTTTTAATACACTATATAGTTATCTATATTTAAGTAATAATAATTTTATCTTAGGTTTGTTTTATACATATTTTGATAAAATAATTATATATACATATGTGTGCATAACTATATAATTTATAATGGATAACATCTGTGTGGTGAATGGTATGATATTATTCCGTGTATTTTCATTTCAGATTAGAGTAGCTTACTTGAAAACAATAACTACTGAAGAATTTTATGTACACTGAATAAGAAAAGAAAATGATAGGGCCACAATGATATAATTCCTTTTTATAGAATTTTGCTCCTAGGTTTAAAAGAGATATATACACATAGCTTTATGTATCCTGTGATATTAATATGGTAGTTAAATCAGCATGGCCACAGGTTAGTAGTGTATCATTATTCCTCAGGGTAAAGTGCTCTTTGTATTATCTTCTTCTAGCTATGTCTCAACTGAATGCATATCACCACATTTGCTTTTTATGGCACTCCCTTGCCTTCTCACTTTTCTTGTGTGGAAAGAAATATGAACCTGCTTCTGTTTGTAAAGACACCTTAATAACTCTCATTTATATGTCTTACTTTCTCTTAAATTAATATTCATAAATCCCAAATCCAACTAGTAATAGTTCATTTCCATTATAATGAGCATAATCCTTTCATATTTGTCCTTCTCACCCACAATTTTTATATCTTCTTTTTCCCTCTTACTCCCTGTGTATACTTGTCCCTAGAAACAGAGTGTAAATTACTTATAGGACTTCGTTTTCTTTCTGAAAACTCTTCTTCAAACATTTGTCTTTTTTCTATCAAATTTTTTAGTTAGAATTCATCTCATTTTGTACATGAACATAACTAAAAAATAATTGCCTAAGTCCAGAGTACTGCTTTATAGCTCATCTCCTTCCCTGGGCTTTTTCTACTTCTCAATCAGGCCGTTACATTTGTTCAGTCAAATATAGAGAAGCCAACATTTACTGAGCAACAGCAGTGTTCTTCATGTACTTTTGATATAGGTGTATCTATTTTACAAAGACAGGTTAAGTAATTTGAAACCTCAGAAAAGTTAACTAATTTTTTCAGGTTCACATAATCAATAAATGTGCTACGTTGATTATAGCACATTTATTGATTATGTGAACCTGAACAGATTACTTAATAATTTATAATAGAAAGGTATAGTGTGACTTGTATTTCTCTTGCTTATGTAAAGATCTCAGGATTTTTTTTCTGTTCCAACAAATGTAATTCTCCAACTTTTTTCTAAACTGCTCATAGTCTTAAGCATCTATTCCCATTAGTGAATGCATGTAATAAACTGTGACAACTCAGACTTATCATGCAACTCCAGCATGATCTGGTCAGTGCTAAGCAGAAATGGTTTGTTTATTTCCTAGTTTGGAATAATATATATCTACATGTTTGTATGTGTCTGTGTGTGTGTGTGTGTGTGTTTAAAATTATTCTTTTCTTTCCTTGTTCCATTGAGTTTTTTTAAAATGCAACTTTTATTTTAGATTCAGGGTTTATTTAGAGATTTGTTTCATGGGTGTATCGTGCAGTGCTGAGGATTGTGGTACAACTGATTCTATCACCCAGGTAGTGAGCATAATATACAATAGGTAGTTTTTCAGCCCTTGACACCTCCCACTCCTCCCACTCCAGTTGTCCCCAGTGTCCATTGTTGCCATCTTTATGTTCATGTGTACCCAATGCTCAGTTCAGACTTATAAGTAAGGACACGCAGTATTTGTTTTCTGTTCCTGCATTAGTTAGCTTATGACAATGGCCTCCAGCTCCATCCATGTGACTGCAGAGCACATGCTTTCATTCTTTGTAATGGCTGCATAGTATTCCATGATATATATGTACATTTTCTTTTTCCAGTCCACCTCTGATGGGCACCTGGATTGCTTCAACATCTTTGCTATTATAAACAGTGCTATGATAAACGTATGATTGCGTATATTTTTGGTAGAATAATTTATTTTTCTTTGGGTGTATACCCAGTAATGGAATGTCTGGGTTGTATGGTAGTTCTATTTTAGATTCTTTGAGAAATCTCCAAACTGCTTTCCACAGTGGCTGAACTAATTTATATTCACACAAACTCTATTGAAAATTTGAAGTGGATGTCATCAACTTTGTCTAATATATTGATCATTTGTGGGCAGACTGAAAACACTATTTAGATGAACCTTAGAGGTAACTGAGCATCCTACATACTTTTATGACATGAATGATCATTAAGGCAGTTTATCCTACTATTTTTCATACAGAATTTATTTATTAAGCACAATAGGGAATATTCTTTTTAATGGTATATTTTAATTTAAGTGCCCTGTCCCAATAAGTTAATTTAATATTAACCAATCTGATTCATGTATTTTATAATACTCATTGAGAACTCTGTTTCTCTTCTCCTTAATCTAGAGAAATAAAATCAGGGAAATAACTGTTCTTATATTGTCACTCTTCTTTAAAGATTTTGAAATTCAGTCTCCCTTGTATTGTCCATCTCCTAGTCTTCTGGAGTAACATATCTACAGAATCAAAGTAAAGGCAGATGCACTGACAGACTGCTAGCTAGATTAACCAAGAAAAGAAGAAGATTCAAATAAACACAATCAGAAATGATAAAGGTAACATTACGACTGATCCCCAGAAACATAAAAGATCATCAGGCACTACTGTGAGCATGGTGCATGGACAAACTAGAATACGTAGAGGAAATAAATAAATTCTGAAACATGCAACCTCCCAAGTTTGAACCAGGAAGAAATAGAAATCGTGAGCAGACCAATAGTGAGTAGTAAAATTAAATCTGTAACAAAAAAATGTCCCAAGAAAAAAGATCCAGGACCAGATGGATTCACAGCCACATTAGGCATCAAAGGAACATACTTCATAATAATAAAAGCCATATATGACAAATCCACAACCAACATCATAGAGAATGGAGAAAAGTTTAAAGTATTCCCTCAAAGAACTGAACAACACAAGGATTCCCACTTACACCATTCCTATTGAACACAGCACTGGAAGTGCAAGCCAGAGCATTCAGGCAAGAGAAAGAAATAAAAGACATCCAAATTTGAAAAAAGTAAGTTAAATTATTTCTGTTCACTGATTATATGATTTTATACATAAAAACCCTGAAGATTCCTCCAAACGACTCCTAAGTCTATTATAACTTTAAAAATACATAAACAAATACTCTTTGCAGTTGCTCCTCTCAGGAAATAATATTTTAGTGTGTGTCTTTCAGGGGAGTGCATAGAGTTGCTAGGTAAATACACTTTAAGGTAACTTTAGGAGTATCCCTGACAAGACTGGCTACAATGATGTTAAGTTATATAAATTTCAAGTAGTTTCAGACTCAATTTGTTAAAAAGGAATTAAATATATAACAACTTCGAAAGAATCTTCAGAGATGGAATATGAATAATAATTATATCACAGTTTTATGTCTGTATACATCATAGTAATATATCTATATACAATGCATAACTTTTTATAGAAATATAAGATTTAAACAATGCAACAGATAATTACAGACAAATTCAGTAAAAATGCAATCTCTTATTGAGATTAAATTCCATAAATGTTTCTAAAAAACATTTGACTCAATTATTTTTCTCATTTAGATGAAGTTGTGAAAAATTAAAATAATTTGGAAGTTTAGAGCATATGTTGGTAAAAGTCTGAAAATATCATATAAAGTATAACAATATAAAACTTCATGTTCATTCTAATTGTTTGTCAATATAGAGGAGGAGAGGATTTGTGGGAAAACAATTTTATTTTAGCTGAGGAGGTGTGAGTAGTTTTTATGCCTATTTGATCATAGTTAGCTGCTATGGCTTACAGGTGGCTTGTCCCTCCCAAAACTCAGGTTCACATTTGATCCCCAGTGCAGCATTGTTGGGACGTAGGGTCTAGTGGGAGTTATTTTGGTCCTGGTGCCTGGTCCCTCATGTATAGACTCAGGCCTTTCCAAGAGGTTGAGTGAATTCTGATCAGGAATGAATTAATTCCCTTAAAAGTAGGTCGTTTAAAACAATCTGGCTTCATTGGTTTGTCTTTCTTGCTTTCTCATCATATGTGCCAGTGGGACATGCTCACTGTCCTTTCACTTTCTGATAGGAGTTGAAGCAGCATGAGGCCATCACCAGATGCAGTTTCCCAATTTTGAACTTTCCAGCCATCTGAATTATGAACCAAATAAACCTATTTTCTTTAGGCATTATGCAGCCTCAGATATTATGTTATAGTAACACAAAATGAACTGAGACATCAGCCATTTTTGAAAGGATACAAATAAAATTTTATCTATTATAGTAACTATAAACATATTGTAGTAGAAACACCTAAAGTATTCCACTTTATTTATTTTCTAACATTCCATATTATTCTCATCAATGTTCCTCAAACTATGCTTAAGCTGTATTTTTCATTAAATGTGTTATCCTGTTTTAACCTTTTATAGATAGCTTAAATTATAGTGATGTTCTATCATTAATTTTTTGATGGTAGCATTTTCCTATAAATGATTAACAGCTAGCTTTGAAAGAGGGCACTAATTTTTAAGATTTATTTGTATAAAAATATATTTGATTGAGGCCGGGAATGGTGGCTCAAGTCTGTAATCTCAGTACTTTGGGAGACCAAGGAAGGTGGATCACAAGGTCAGGAGATCAAGACCATCCTGGCTAACAAGATGGAACCCCATCTCTACTAGAAATACAAAAAATTAGCCAGGTGTGGTGGCGGGCATCTGTAGTCGCAGCTACTCGGGAGGCTGAGGCAGGAGAATGGCGTAAACCCTGGAGGCGGAGCTTGCAGTGAGCCAAGATCTCGTGCCACTGTGCTCCAGCCTGGGTGACAGAGGGAGACTCCGTCTCAAAATTTTATATATATATATATATGGAGAGAGAGAGAGAGAGAATATATGTGTGTGTGTATATATATATGTACATATTTGACTGAATGTTGTTCTACAAAACTTGCAAGTGAGCCATTAATTTTTCTTAATCATAAAATAAGAGCCAGAAGAGATAATAGATGCTGTTTATGTTTAGAAAGGACCCAAGTGTTGGAAGTGCAAATAATGTGGGAGAAAAGGAAAATTTAAAGCTTTATTTGTCAAACTTCATTATTTTTGATGGGCTTGTCAGAGTCAGGGTTAAAGTTGATATTAAACCTCCAATGGAACCACCAGTCATAAGGAAAGTAGTGAAGTTGTTTAGGGACACTGGATTGAAGGATGTAACAAAGTTTCAAGTGATAATTCCTTAGCTATAGTAAGTTTAATTATATCAAAAATGTAGCAGTAATGTTTGAATACTGGCCTAATTGGACTTATTCTGTTAAATAAGTGATCATATTTAAAGCTCTCCTTGAAAAAGTCTCTTTAAAAATTCATCATGCCATGTAGATCAGTGCAAATCTACAGATAAATTTTCAAAGGAGTTGGTAGCTCCCAGAAAATCTAAAAAATGAAGGCTTTATAAATTTATTAATATAACAGAGGATATTTAGCCATATAGGAATGGCTTATCTGTGATATTTTCATACACTTGATATCTTTGGTATATATGGTGTAAACACATCAGAAATAAAAACCTGATAGTCCACAGAATCAGTGACCATAATAATAAGAGCAAATATAGGTGACAGCAAAGAGCATGAAGTGGAAAGCAGGATAAAGTAGAGAAGCGACAATTAAGAGAAAAAAGTCTAAATTGGTTGATCTCCTTTTTTCATTATGTTTCATAAATTATCTTCATAAAAAAGTCATATATAAGATTGTTGAAGGGAACCATAATATGGTATTCAACTCTAAGACAAACATAAAGAAAAATAAAATAAATGGTCTAAAATATGAAGATGCTACAGAAAATACAGGGGAACTTATATCCAGGATAGATGTATTGTTTATTGTTATATAACAAATTATCCTAAAACTTAATGGCAAAGACAAACATTTATTATATCATATTGTCTGTGGGTCAGAAATCCAATGTTGTGTGAATCTGCATCAAGGTTTTTCAGGAGGTTGCAGTCAAGCTATTGGGTATGGCTGCAGTCTCATCTGAAGACTTCACTGGTGGCAGTGGTGGGAAAGACGCTTCCAAACTCATTCACATGATTGGTCTCAGCCTCTGGCCATGTGTTTTCTCCACTGCACTACTTCCCATGCCAGTTGGCTTCCCCTAGAGCTGGCTTCCCCTAGAGTGAGCAATCTGAGAAAAAGCAAGAGAGACAGAGACCAAAACATATGCCATGGTTCTTTTATAAACAAATATCAGAAGGAACAGCCCATTACTTCAAATGCATTTTTTTAGAATCAATTCAATAAGTTTAGCTCATATCCGAGGAGAGGGAATTAAAGAATGATGTGAATGCCAGAACATAGAGATCATAGGCAGCCATCATAGAAGCTGTGTTTCACGATAGACATTATTAAATATCTCTGAATTGTGCTATAGGCAATGTGTGATGGTTAATATTATGTGTCAACTTGATTGGATTGAAGGATACCTAGATAGCTGGTAAAGTATTATTTCTGGGTATGTCTGCAATGGTGTTGCCATAGGAGATTAACACTTGAGTCAGTAAAGTGGGAGAGGAAGACCCAGCCTCACTCTGGGTAGGCACCATCCAACCAGCTGCCAGTGTGGCTAGAACAAAGCAGGCAGACAAAGGTGGGATAAGCTGGCTTGCTGAGTCTTCTGGTTTTCATCTTTCTCTTGTGCTGGATGCTTGCTTTCCTTTAACATCAGACTCGCTGGCCTTTGGAGTCTTGGACTTACACCAGCGGCTTGCGGGGCACTCTCAAGACTTTGACCACAGACTGAAGGTTGCACTGACAGATTTTGTACTTTTGAGGATTTGGAACTCGGACTGAGCCACTACTAGCTTACTTTCTCCTCAGCTTGCAGATGGCTTATTCTGAGACTTTGCTTTTTAATCATATGGGTCAAGTATTCTTAATGAATTCCCTCACTATCAGGAGAACAGCATGGGGGAAACCACCTGCAGGATCCAATCACCTTCCACCAGATCACTTCCTCAACACATGAGGATTACAATTCGAGATGAAATTTGGCTGCGGTGCATAGCCAAACCACATCACAATGTGATCATTTAGACAAAGGCAAAAATCAAAGCTAGAGAAAGGAAAGAACATGTTAATGTGGATAACATATGAGAGAACAATAAATGTTAAATTAGAAAAATAAAGAGAACACAAAGTAAAGTCAATCTAATGATGTAATGTTTGGAGAACTTGGCTTTAGAGGAGAAGAAAATTCAGAGTTATTCTGAAGTAATCAATTAGGAATAATCTCATGTGTATTTCAGTGATCAACGATAAAGAATTTGGGCAGAACAATAATACATATCTCTAAAGAAACAAGGCTTGAAGTTGGAAGACAGAGAATAAGAAACTATAGTAGTACAAAGTGTATATGATCAAGATTTTTGTGAAGATTTTGATAGATGAGAAACTTTTATCAAAAAAATATAAGTCAATAAAACATGGAATTAGACTTGGACAAAAAGTTTGAGGAATTTTAGTCTACTTCAGCCGTGTACTTAGTACTAATGATGTTCCAGGAATAGTTTTGAATAGTTTAGTTCATTTGTTAAATTAGAATATTAATTCAAAGGGACGTTATTATTGAAGGTATTGCTTTTTTTTTTTCACCCTAACACCCATTGTTACCACAGTAAATTTAATTTATGCCAACTATTAAAGGTCTAACCCTTTTGCTAATGAACAGTTCAGGACTGTAGATATGGCCCATTTTTGGAGAATGATTTGTGAGAAGTCTACTGTAGGCATCTGGAACAAAGAGTGGTGGGAAAGACAAAATGTCTCTTTTTCCTTGGGCTTTGTCATGTTTGCAGACAATCCTTTAGAACAGCTATAAGCACCATGCTATTAGCACAAGAATGAAGTCAAAAATCAAAGATGGCAATTCTTTTCTAATTATTAATGATACAGGAATACTTTCAGAATACTCATCCTAGGACTAAAATGTCTCATGAGTTCTCAATTTTGTCAAAATCCAGAATTTTTATTTAATAGTTATTTATTCATTTCTTTCCTTTTTAAAATTATGTGAATGAAGAACACTGAATGGCATCCAGATGTATAAACAGTTTTTCACTTTCTTTATAAGACATAAAAATTATGTTACATCCCTTTAACCTCTAAATAGAAGAAAAAACGCAAAGATAGAAAGACAGTAGCTTGGTGGTATGAAATTAACAACTTGGCATCTGTAGCAGGTATCTACTTACTGCCAAATATTTACTCAGAGAAAAACATTCTTTGCTGTCAAGTTTTATTAGGGCTTGCACTGAACAAGGAAAATATCTCTTAGGAATATTTCTTGTTTGACAAGAAATGAACACAGTGTCATTTTGCTTTCTCTTTGGGGAAAGATGAAAATAAACACTTATTTAAGTAATTGTGAGATCTTTAAAATTTAGACATTCTGCTTATCAAAAATGAATTGTGGAATATAACATAGCATCAAATAACAACTGCGGCTACCCACCAATATTTCCTTGGTATTCCTACAATAGGCAAAAGACTTGGCTGGGGGAATATCAGGTAGCTAATTTTGATTGCAATGTGGTTTGGGAATGAGAATAAACAGTGTGCTATCAGAGCTTCCATGGTATAGTGTTGTGCTTTGGGATCTAGCACCTGGGAAGTTTGAACTGCGATCTCTCCAAATACGAGCAGACCCTACGTTTGCTGTTCTGTTGGTGATTATTTACTTTTGGCTTTCTTTAAACCATTCAACCAAAGTGCTATTTGGTGTTTACTATGTAAAAATTGTTGCAATAAATGCATCCTAATTCTAGGCATTTCACATTTTTCTGTTCTATATTTCACATTATTTTACATTATATTGCCATTATCAACATCCTTCTTATTTGACATCATCTAATAGAAACACTCATTATTTTTTACAATGACACTGTACATATATACATAGGACGTGGCAAGGGGAGTTAGAATTTAACTTTAAATCTTTTATTTTCAAGAAGATATGGGTTATTGCGCATACCCTCTAACTAATAGGGATAAATGTCATGGTCATTAATAATACTATGCCAGATATTTTTATGTATTACAATATTGCAATTAATTCACTCTTTCTACTCTTTGACCAAACATACTAGACTGAAAAACAAGATACCAACAAATCTAGTTGATTTCTGAAGTCAGTCCTCCAATATCTATATATGAATACCTAGTCCAATACTTTGTCCTCTAGCTCAACAGTGTGATGAAGGCTCCAAACTTTCAGTTAGACAGGTAACTGAAGATCTATTGTACAGCATAGTGACTAGCTATAATTAATAGTAATGATTGTATACCTAAAAATTGCTAAGAAATATAGGTCTTTAATATTCCTACTACACACATAAAAATAAGTACATGAGGTGATATGTGTTAATCAGCTTGTCTTAATTATTTCACAATGTACACTTATATAAAAACATCAAGTTGTACAATGTAATTATATACAAATTTTATTGCCAATTATATCTTAATAAAGCTGAGGGGGAAATGGCTATAACAAATATTAATAAAGTAAAATTGAAACAAACAAAAAATAGTATGACACACAGCGCAAACGGCTGTCTTCATCCATGTTTCACAAAGCTCATGTCTCCTAAATTATACATGTAGATTATTCATTTCTATGCTTTTGAATTATACCTATCTACATGGCATCTGTGGTCTATCTGTACACATCAGTTGTTGATGACTACGCATAAGCACCTTCTCTGAGACACCTAGACTACTTTTTCTTGAGTCAGTAGCATGTTTGGAGAAATGACCTCATTCTACATTCCTTGAATGGCTTCCTTCTCTTCCTCCTCCCTCACCCCCACATCTATCCTCTCCTACAGATGGCCTGTGACCTTTTCACTCCTGAGAAAGTTAAAACTCTAGGTGCTTCATCAGATCACATTCCACATCTTTGACCACCTTTAATACCATTTTCATCCCATTTTTACCACAACATCTTTCTGCTCAGCATTCAAAATTTCAAATCAGGCTTCTTCTCTTCCTTGTACAGCAATTATGACACTCTTCTCCAAACCTCTACCCAGCAAAACTGTTCTTGATATTTTTATCACCATCAGTGTGTCACACAGGCAATATAGATTAGTAGAAAGAACTTAAACTTGGATTTTGGAAACAGCTATGTAGCAATCAATATTATTATCTGTACTACGAATCATGATCATTAGCAAAAGTCTGCCATGCAGAACTCTGTTGTCTTGGCGGATATATAAGATACAAAAGAACACAAACATGCTAATGTATGGTGAGTGTTCCCAACTCCCATTCTCACAGAAGCCATGGCATGAATTAAAATCACAGAAGCCATGGCGTGAAGTAAAATAGTAATAGTTTGGTGGAAACATTAAATTAAAGCAAAGGGTGAATCGAAGAAATGAAAGCCCATTCACCATGATAACCTCAAAGTGTGTTGTCAGATAGCTTCAGTTTCCACAAGGCATTTATGAATGCTCCACTGAGTTGAATAGTGGATTCATATGAAACCACACCAATGACTGAGGTTCTTATAATAAGAGGGAAAATTTGACACAGAGACACAGGGGAATGCCATGTGACAAAGAAGGCAGGGATTGGAGTTATGCAGCTACAAGCCAGAGAATGCCAAAGATAGCTACCATACCACCAGTATCTGGAAGAGACTAAGAAGGACCTTATTCTAGAGGCTTCAAAGTTCAGCACAGCCTTGCCAACATTATGATTTCAAACTTCTAGCCTCCAGATCAATGAGGGAATACATTTCTGTGGTTTAAAGCTACTTGGTCATTGGAAAAGTAGCATGCATTAATAGTAATAATAAGTATTGTCAGTACACAGTATATGCAGAGAATAGGGGTTAACATTCTGAAATTTAAAAAGTAGGTTTATATCTCAGATCCACCACTTAGTACGTTCTCTTGGAGCAAGTTGTTTATCCAATTCAAATCTTAATTTCCTCATGTAAAATGAAAGTAAGAATTGTATTTTCTTCATATGATTTTAGCAAGAAGAAATAAGATAAAGGATATAAATCAATGTCACAGTGTCTGGCATATTATAAGAGTTCTATATATATATTCAAAAGATAATGACTCTACAAGAGTGACCCCAAAGTTCAAAGTGACACTTATAAAACAACCATTTGATCTCTTTCTCCTTCTTCACAGAACCACTAGCACCTCTCACATACGCACACTGGTTTAAACAGTGACACATTTTCACATGGGGTCAAGCCAAAAGCCAGCGATGCCTAGATGTCTACAATTCTCTAGCAATACTTCATCCGCTTGAAAATTGGAACTGACATAAAATGTCACTTATGAATGGGCTTGGAAGGTAAGTGAAAAACTTTTTTTTAACTATTTTGCCCCTGTGCAGTAACTCACCACCAATGAAGTCAAGAGACATATTTTCCTGACCTGTACGTCTATTTCATGAGCATATTGTCTTGCAAATAGTTGACTTCCATTAAGTTGTCAAAGGCAAGAAGATCTAAGAAAAATCAGAGAGAGCTCCTCAGTGACCATCAGAGCTCTGGCTGACACAAGTGGTTGTTAATATGTCTAGTAATCACCTGGAAACTTTGTATTAAAGGAAAATTATTCAGCTACCATGCTTGTGAGATTATGATTTTTAGGGTGAGAAATCTGAGATTTTAACAGGTCCCTCATGTGATCCTGTTGCAGGTGGCCTGGGAGTCACATTTTGAGAAACACTGGCCATATAAATAGGGAACAACAAGAGTCTGATAGTTTTGTTTTAGTATTCTTGAAACTTATTGGCAAATATACACATCTAAAGTCACTGACTTCGTTTTCAAGTACTTGGATCAAAACTCCACATAAAAATATCTCACATCCCATTCTCTCACTGGTATCTCCCATCCACTCAACTAGGATGTAAGAACAAAAAGAAAAGTCCCTCAAACTGTTGTCTACATAGTAACTTAGCTAAAGCATAATTTTTAAAATAAGCGCATGAACTCAGGCTTTTACTTTTAGCCCCCGGGCAATCTCAGGATCTGTTCTAGCTTCTGAAGCATTATTTAAGGGTGGCTCTCAACCAGTGCTGCATTAGAATTGTGTGTGGAACTTTAAAAATCCACATTTCTGACCAATTAAATTGTAATTTTTGGGTTGCCTTCACAGAGCATAAGGATTCTTGAATTAAATTTAATGTGCAGAAAAGATAGAGAACCCCTACTTGATCTGAACAGATTTATCAAAGGCAATGTGATCAAGGTCTCTGCCTGACAATAAGGAGAAAACTGCTATTTCTGAACACTCTGGAACTCTCAGACAAGACAACATCAAGATGTGTCAGAGAATATTTGTATATGTATGAGACTGTAGATAATGAGGTTCTCATATATTATATATTCCGAGTCTCAGAAATAATCTATTTGAAAAAAAAAATGTGATGAAGTTTAAGAGTAAAAAAAAAAAAAAAAAAAAAAAAAACACTATAACTCACATTACCAGCTTAACATCCCAAGAAGAATGGAAACATATGGAGAATAAGATGAATTTTAATAGAACTCTAGTCTGCCTGAGACCTCATCTCTAAAAGAGTACAGTTCACAAATGGGAAAATTCCATAACAAAAGTCATATTCCATATGTTTAGGTTTAGATACAGAGTATGTTTGCTGTAAAATAAATTGTTTTTATTAGAAAATCAGCATTACACTAATCAGTGGGACCCAGACTCATAAATTATTTTTTGTTTCTAATTTTTACTAAATATTGTCATCCTCAGATAGATTGAACAGTGAAGCCTGTCGTGATTAAAAACTACCCCAATACATTCTACTCCAACACACATACATCCATGAATATTTTTCCCTGAGAGGATCTCTATAGAAGATAAGTTAATTAAAAATAAACTATTGTGAGTATAACACTTTCTAGGTAAAAAGGATGAGATGATAATTTATTTTGTCCCCATAAATAAGACTAAACAAGATATGGGGCAGCTGTGTGTCAGGTATAACTATTAAAAATCTGAGCCCTAGTAAACTCAATCCAGTGAAATCTAATAAAAACAAGTGGTTATATTTAAGAAGGCTTGAAATAAAGTGTCTTTATCTATTTTAGAAGTTGCTCTTTTCACATAATTTTACTCTTCACCTGAAATATGTATATATATATTTATTATTTTTAATAAATAAGGAGAAAAGAGATAAATTATAAATGTTTGCTTCACATAGCAAAAAGTGATTGCCTGAGGTGTTCATTTATTTCTTTTAGTTATAAATGAAAAAGAGACCTAGTCACCTATTTAATTTATCTCAGAAAATACTAGAACTGGATAAATGGATAGAAATATTCTGAAACTAAAGGCCAAAATTAAAATTTTCAAATAAAACCTAGGTATGTATTTCATTTACTTTAAGAAAATACATATCTACTTAAAATTATAAACCTAGCAGAGAATAAATTATTTAGGAATACTTATACATTTCTATATGGAATGTTTTGGCATAATGAAAGATTATCTTTCAATACCTCTCCATATATTTGCTCAGGATTATTTCTGACTGATGGTGATGCTTTGACTCATCATTGATTATTTTACTACAAATAACTTCCTGAAAACCTTTAATGGTCATCATTTTGGCTTTACAATAAAGATGGTACAAACCATGATTTCCTCATCAACAGCCTTGCATCGTGCTAGATATATTTAGATTATGAGATGTTGTCACTGGGAGCCACAAAGTGTCTGTAGCTATCAGGATTAAAGAACAATCACAGGAGCAAGTAATCAATCTCTGATAGGCCAGACGTACCAAACAAATACAGTCTATAAAACATAATCTTTGACATCTCATTTCAAAAAAACTGCATGAAAGAGAAACAATTTACCATTCATTACTAGGCAAGCAGAGCTCACAGTGTTGAGGCATCAAACTAAGGTCTTAAAGGATACACTTGTCACTTGGAAAATGTTCTAAGACCACTCTACAAATTGTAAAAGCTACCAACCATCAAGGAAAAAAATGAACCAATTTTCTAAAGGTGACAAATTCCATAAGTTACACCAATTTTCTGGGCAGCTATGTCTCAAACAAACGGCAAATTTGACCTTTTTAGTGTTATAAGTGCTGCAAACTCTGAAATGAATTGATACACTTTTTAAAAGGGGGAATATGTTTTTTATATATCATAGGTTCTCACTTCAGACATTTTAGTAACGTCTAAAATTATGGTATGGTTATCCCTGACAAGGTCACAGTTTTGTCAGCTTATAACGGGGATAACCAATCGATGAAGTCTACCTAAATAAGGATTACCTTGTGAAATATCGTTGGGGAAATTCTTAAAAGGACTAAATGTGATTGGGTTAAGTAGCTTCTACAAAGTGCGTAATCTTCTCGTATGTCCTCCGCAAATTACCTTGAGGTGATAGTTTTGTGATAAAAAATCTAAAGAAACTGCTCTATTTTATTTATATATATATGTGTGTGTGTGTGTGTATATGTGTATACATATACGTGTGTGTGTGTGTGTATATATATATGTTGGTTCTACTGATATAAGAAAATAACAATTTAATCAAGTGAGCCGGGCGCGGTGGCTCAAGCCTGTAATCCCAGCACTTTGGGAGGCTGAGACGGGCGGATCACAAGGTCAGGAGATCGAGACCATCCTGGCTAACACGGTGAAACCCCGTCTCTACTAAAAAATACAAAAAGCTAGCCGGGCGAGGTGGCGGGCGCCTGTAGTCCCAGCTACTCGGGAGGCTGAGGCAGGAGAATGGCGTAAACCCGGGAGGCGGAGCTTGCAGTGAGCTGAGATCCGGCCTGGGAGACAGAGCAAGACTCCGTCTCAAAAAAAAAAAAAAAAAAAAAAAAAAAAAACAATTTAATCAAGTGGGCATCTACCTATTAGCTGAGTGATCATCTGCTCATTTCAGGCAATAAATAGATTTTGAAATTGTATAGTAATGAATCAATTAAAATACCATTGCTTTCAGTTTTCTTTAAGTAAAATGATTTGAGGAAAAAAAATTAAAGAAGAAAATGTTACTGAAAATTTTATAAAAGATTTAGAATGCAAAGTAAATTATCTTAGGAGATAAAATCATTATATAATAGAAATCATGATCATCTTAAATTTTCAATGTATTTTTATTACTTAAATCATTTACAACCTTAGCCCCTTATCAATTGATGTTTTACAGTTTAATTTATTCATATGATATATATTTTATTGTCCTAATGAAATCACAGCCACGAGAAATCTTGTTTATTGGAGGAGACTTAGAAATTTCCAGATATATACTTGATTTTATATTGCAGTTAGATTTGCAAATAGCAAATTTATTAAGAGGTTGATTTACAGTCTATATACAAGCACACTTCATTTTATTGTGGTTCACAGACTTTCATTTTTTACAAATTGAAGGTTTGTGGCAACCCTGTGTGAGCAACTCTATCAGTGCTATTTTTCCAACAGCATGTACTCACTTCATTTCACTGTGTCACACTGTGGTAATTCTCACAGTATTTCAACCTTGATCATTATTATTACATCCTTTGTGATTATCTGTGATCACTCGTCTTTGATGTTACTATTGTAATTGTTTTGGGGGCATCGCAACCCACATCCATATAAGACAGTAAACTTAATTGATAAATGTTGTGTATGTTCTGACTGCTCCAGGGACTGGCTGTTCCTCCTTCTCTCTTCTTCTCCATTTACTGAGACACAATAATATTGAGACTGGGCCAATTAATTACCTTACAGTGGCCCCCAAGCATTCAAGTATCTCACTTTAAATCCAAACCTAGAAATAATTAAGCTTAGTGAAGAATACATATTTAAAGACAAAATAGGACAAAATCTAGGTCTCTTGTGTCAAATAGTTAGCTAAACTGTAAATACTAAGGAAATTCTTGAAGGAAATTCAAAGTGTTACTCTACTAAACACATAAATAATACGAAAGTGAAACACTCTTATTGCTGATATGGAAGAAGTTTGAAAGATCTGGATGGAAGGTCAAACCAGGTGCAACATTCCTTTAAGTCAAAGCCTCATCAAGAAAAGAAAAAAAAAAAAAAAAAAGTCCTAAATCTCTTCAACTCTATAAAATCTTACAGAGGCGAGGAGGCTGCAGGAAAAAAAAAAAAAAAAAAAAAAAAAAAAGGTTGAAGCTAGCAGGGGTTAGTTCATGAGCCTTAAGGAAAGAAACCATCTTCATAACACAAAAGTGCAAAGTGAAGCAGCGAGTGCTGATGTGGAGCTGCAGCAAGTTATGCAGAAAAATCTAGCTAAGATAATTGATGAAGGTAGATACACTAAACAGGTTTTCAATGTAAGTGAAACAAACTTCCATTGAAATAAATTATCATCTAGGACTTTTATAAATAAGAGGAGAAGTCAATGCTTGACTTCAAAGCTTCAAAAAACAGGCTGACTCCCTTGTTAGAAACTAATATAGCCTATGACTTTAAGGTGAAGCCAATGCTCACTTACCATTTAGAAAGTCCTAGGACCCTTAAAAATTTGGTTAAATCTACTCTGCCTGTGCTCCATAAATATAACAACGAAGCCTGGATGACAACACATCCTTCCACAGCATGGTTTACTGAATACTTTCAGCCCACTATTGAGACCTACTTCTCAGAAAAATAATAATAATAACAATAATAATATGTTCCTGGTAACTCAAGACCTCTGATGTGGATGTACAAGGAAGGAAATGTCATTTTCGTGAACGCCAATACAATATCCATTTTGCAGCCCATAAATCAAAGAGTAATTTTGATGTTCAAGATTTATCACTAAAAATACATTTTATCAGACCATAGCTGCCATAGATAGTGATTCTTATAATGAATCTGGGCAAAGTATGTTGAAAACCTGCTAGAAAGGTCTCACCATTTAGATGCCATTAAGAACATTCATGATTTATGGGAAGAGGTCAAAAGGTCAACACCAACAGGAATTAGAAACAACTTGATTCCAACTTCATGGATGACACTGAGTAGTTCAAAACTTCAATGGAGGAAGTAACTGCATATGTGGTAGAAATAGCAAGGGAACTAGAATTAGAAGCAGAGCATGAAGATGTGACTGAATTGCTGCAATCTTATATAAAACTTGAACAGATGACGAGTTGCTTCTTATGGATGAACAAAGAAAGTAGTTTCTTGAGATGGAAAAAAACTCTTGGTGAAGGTTCTGTGAACACTTTTAAGATGATAACAAAGGATTAAGAATATTCCATGTATTTAGTAGATAATGCAGCAGCGGAGTTTGAGAGGATTGACTAATTTTGAAAGAAGTCTTGTTTTGGTTAAAATGCTATCAAACAGCATTGCATGCTACTAAGAAATCTTTTTTGAAAGGAAGAAGCAATAAATGCAGGAAAATATTTATTTTCCCTTGCATTTATGAGATTACCACAGTCACCTCAGCCTTTAGCAACTACCGTCATCAGTGAGCAGTCATCAACATCAAGGTAATACCTTCCAATGACAAAAAGATAACAAATCACTGAAGTCTTGATGACCATTAACATTTTTAACCATAAAGTATTTTTTAAATTAAAAAAGCTTTCTCAATATATGCTATGACACAGTTAATAGACTAAATTTTAGTATAAACATAATTTTTATATGCACTGGGGAAAATTTTGCATAACTTCTTTATTGCAATATTGACTTTATTGTGGTCTGGAACCCTACACACAATATCTCCGCGGTATACATTTGTTCCCCCAAATATTTTATCACCTAATGAAAATAGCTACCTACAGAATAAAGCGACAATTATCTAATTTCCACAACACAAATTAAAAATACAAGTTCCGGGGTATTGGACCATGGATACGATGCACATTATTTTTAACCAGTTTACTTTCTAAAGAACATCTCTCTGATGAATTATTTCCCTGAGGCAAATGTATCATTGAAATTTTCAATAACACAACTTCCTGCACTACTAAACACTGAATATCTAAAAGAAACAAATAACATATTAGTACTTATTAACCATATGAGCATATATGCACATACAAACTAGCTTGGGTAAAATATAAATATTTTAAAAATTCAATCACTTAGTTTGAGAGAGAAGTACTGAAGAGGGCATCTATATTTTGCCCAATATCCAAAACTATTTATATAGTTTATATCCCTTCCATCACCAGCCCTTCCTCAGTGACATTCAATGTTAATAGTTTCCTATGAATTATACTAATAATTTTCTAAGCATTATGTAAGAAACAGAACATACTGACAGCATTTATTTGTTCTGTGAGGGATAAAACAATGAAATAAGATTTAGAAGTTCTCTCTTTTTTTTTTTTTTTTTTTTTTTTTTTGAGACGGAGTCTCGCTCTGTTGCCCAGGCTAGAGTACAGTGGGATGGTCTCAGCTCACTGCAACCTCTGCCTCCCAGGTTGAACCCATTCTTCTGCCTCAGTCCCCCTAGTAGCTGGGATTACAGGCATCTGCCAACATCACTAGCTAATTTTTGTATTTTTAGTAGAGATGGGGTTTCGCCATGTTGGCCAGGCTGGTCTCAAACTCCTGACCTCAGGTGATCCACTCGCCTGGGCCTCCCAAAGTGCTGGGATTACAGGCATGAGCCACTGCTCCCAGCCAGAAGTTCTCTCTTAAAGATCTAGTAATCAAGCAACTTTAGGGAAAATGATTTACAATGTGTTTACCATCTAGAAATACTTTGTTTCCTTGTCATGTGTACATAGCATTTTTTCCTGTTATTTACAAATACAAATATGTAGATATTCCATAGAAGAGAGTCAGAACATATACGAGTTAATCAGCCTAGAACTGTCCTCCATTTCTATTTACCCTAGAAGGCTCATTCCATTGTTTCAACTTTGAGGAGATTCAAGAGATTCTCAAGACTTTGAAACCACGGTTATGAAAATATTCAAACTTTCTGTTTTTTATATTCTTCTCTAAAATGGATATGATAATGCCACTTACATAACAGCGATGCTGTGAGCATAGGTGAAATTATGTATTTATTTATATTTTTTCTTCAGTTTTTAAGTTCTAGGACACATGTGCAGGATGTGCAGGTTTGTTACGTAGGTAAATGTGTGCCATGGTGGTTTGCTGCACAGATTAACCCATCACCCAGCATCCATTAGATATTCTCCTTGACGCTTTCCCTCAACCTACCCCACTCAACAGGCACCAGTGTGTATTGGTCCCCCGCAAGTGTCTATGTGTTCTCATAATTCAGCTCTCACTTATACGTGAGATCCTGCAGTGTTTGGTTGAAATTGTTTATTTATAATTCTTCACTGAAATATTATTTTATTTGGAATTAATATAAAAACTGCTTTGATTATAAAACTATATCCTAGCATCAAAACACCAAGTGATGATTATAAAAAGCAAACATTATAAAATGTTAACATTTGACAATTGCAATACATGAGTTTCTGATTGAAAACTTTACATTCAAATGTAGCTAGTTTAAACAACTTCACGTATGTTAGAATAAGGTAAAGAGCAGACCACGTGCTGTTGTGTGTGTGTGTGTGTGTGTGTGTGTGTGTGTGTGCATGTATGTGTGTGTGTTTAGTCTTTATTTAGGTATAATGATGGCACTCCTTAGAGATAGTAGTAATAATTCATCATTTTCTCAAGGTATATTTTATATATGCTCTAGGCATTTTACTTGTAATATCTCAAAAATATTTTTACAAAAATTTCTGGTAAATACTACGAACTCAAGCTTACACATGAGGGAGCTGAGGCTTACCCAGTTTAATTGACTTTTTAAATGATACATACTTAGAAACTGACAAAGATTTTATTCAAACTAAGAGCTATCTTATTCTTAAAGACATTCATTATTCAATAAACATGAAATCAGACAATAACAACACAACATTTATTGTAATAAAATAATGTTATTGGAGTAGAGAAGCAGGCATTCTTAATATAAAATGATAATAAAAATCTTTCTTAAAAGCCCTAAAACTGAATATTGGTTTGCTTTCTTAAGGTAAAATATTTAATGTATGTTAAATATATTCATATTTTAGTGTAAGATATAGTTCATAAATTCACATTCCTATATTATTATATATAACCAACATGAAAACTAATATATATTTCTATAAATCCATTAACAAATACTAACATATTGATCTTAATTTTATAGCTATAGAGTGTTAGTAGTGAATATTATAATGTCTTGGAGAAAAGTTTGCAGATAACTGTGATCATCATGATGTTTTAATGTTAACAGTTTTCCATATTAGCTTCAAATCTCATTAAAAGTAAAAGAAAAAAAAATAGAGATTCAGCTTAAGTTTCAGTTCTTCCCTATCTATACTGTGATCACTACCTCACTAAAGTTAAATGTGTGAAGTAGATCTATGTATGTTTAGAACAAATTAAAATCCTGATTCAATATTTTTACACCCAGAGCCCTTATGAAATACCTTGCATACCACACCCATCATTATCATCATCAACAACAGCTAAAATAAAATGTGCACTGTGAATATTTCCCCGAACTACGATTTTCTTGGCTTCCTTAAGTCTCAGATTTAAGGTTGCTAACTTGCTAATCAAAACTCCTATGGAGATGAGAGCCAGCTTTAACTTCTACAGCCCTTATGGCTCTAACATGATGATTTACAAATCTATTCGCATAAAAGATTTTTCAGAGGAGTTTTTAAGCAATTTTGATGCCTCCCCACTCCATTCCTATAAGCAGATCAGTGAAATTTGGTGGTCTAATTAAATGTGCCTGCCAGAAAACTACAGTAAATATCATTCCTGATGGAGAAATTTAGAAGTATTCTTCTAACAATTGAGAAAAACAAAAATGCTTACTATTGCCACTTTGTTTAAAACCGTAAAGTTGGTTCTAACCAAAGTAGCAAGAAAAGCAGTAAAGTGTAGGAAAGAAGGAACAAACTTTAATTTTCACTAAGGTTAAAAAAAAAAAAAAACTTGTTCAAAAGAATGTATTTTTAGTTGGAATGAAAACTGACTTCTTTTCTTATCTCACAGATTAAAATTGGATACAATAATCAAAATTTGTAATGATGGACCTAAATCAAAAGAAAATATATTAAATTATACATTTCCACATAAGGAACGAGACAAGTACATACTAGATTCTAGAAATATTTACGTTAAATGGCATATATAAAGGAAAACTCTTATTTTTTAATGGGATAAAACATAGGATTTTTTAAAACATGTATATGTAACATTTGATTGACTTCTTGTTGATGCCAAACAAATTACATTATGCCATCAATACTTTAAGTGAGTTGTATCTAAAGGAACAAAATAATACTCCTGTAGGTTCTCTCCAAGAATATTTTACATCTCAGATAAGATTTCCTCTAAGATTTTGGATGGATGTACATAGGCAGGCTTAAATTTAAGCTCTCATTGACTTCCAGCATCTTTTACGACTTTTAAAGGGCACTTGCAAAATGAGGAAGTAAGGTGTCTGTGATCTGTGATGGTTTCACATGTCTCTGATACTTTTGGTTTTTCTCCAGGGTAAAAGGAGAACGTAGTTCGGCAGCTTCATAGCAGGAGTGCTTTGAGGAATTACTCAGCGGGGCCAGCAGGAATTAAAGAGGAGTGACAGGCAGACCTGTTCGCCCCTCTGAAAGAATGAATGTAAGGAAATGCTTTTGCCTCTTCTCAGCTTTAAGGCATATGAACAAGATCTCTATAGAGTTTTTCAGAAGCAGTATTTAGTTCCTTTTCTATTTGAGTTACAAGTTGCGGATATTGGGTAAATAGTCTGTGCTTTTCTTTTTTTAATTAATAATTTGAGAGCTTTGCACATATTAGGGTGTAGAAATAGCAAGAAGTTCCTCACTCATGATTTAACAAAAACACCTTTTGTTTTTTGCTCTTGTATATATTGCCTCCTAAATTTGGATTCCTGATGCAAAGACTTCAAAGTTAATTTGCTAAGTGGGACATCATAATTAACATGGTGAATCATCCGTAGTTATAGATGATACTGTCTACCTCAAAAAACAGTGTACCTGGTACCTATTCAATATCATAAATTGATTAGTCTCTACCTCAAATTTTAAAGATTACATTGAATTAGAGAATAAATTGAAATCATAGTCAATAAACTGGGTTTTTTTTCACATATCTCTGTCTTAAAGCTAAAGTTTTAAGTATTAAAAGTATATTTTTGTTTATAATTGTTTTCTCAAAAGTGTTTTGAAGTAATGGGCAGGAATGTTCCCATTTAAAGTTTAAATATTATATATAGTGCAGTAGTAATACATATTTGAAAATATAAGTGTCATGAGGGCAAATTTCTTTTCTGTTTTGTTCCCATCTATATTGTCAGAGTCCAGAAGAGCTCCTGGTTCCTAAGAGTGTTCATTTGATAAATGCCTAAATCTGCATTATTTAATACCAAATTCATATGATAGTATTTTATTTTAGCATGAATCAATAGCTTAAAATAATAAGAAAAGAGAAAGGATCTCATCTGTTATTAGTAATATATTTAAGAAATGGACTTTTAAGAATATCACATTTCCAGTGTTGTGAATAGATAAAGTGAGCAATTATTTTCATCTTTGAGCTAAAATAATTAAAGTTTGCTTCATATAGCCTGTTAGAGTTTCCCATTGTTACCTTTTAAAGTAATATTAAAGGAGCTACTTTTTAAAGGATTTTCCCCCATAGTCTCATAAAGTCAGAAAATATCTACTTCCCCACAGTTTTGTTCTTACTGTTTTCAAGGAACCAGAAAGGGATTTTGAAAGTTCCTTATTTAAAAACAGATGCAAAACCTAATTAACTTTTTCTTTAAGGCTTCAAAGGATAATGATTAAAAGTAAATTTTATTACCACTGGCCCCCACAAATGACTAGACATCCACATAAGCAATCTAATAAATGAGGAATCTCATTCTTCCTAATAATATGTTATATTTATATTTCAAAAACTTTTCTTATGTTTTACTTAAAATGAATAATGGATGTAAAAAATAGATTAAGAATCTGCTATTCAGTGATTATACTTAGTTTTCCATTTTATTCCTTTGCAGTCCAAACTTGATGCAAAATCCACACACACACACAAAAATACCATTCAGAATAGACATGTCATCTTAGCTAATTAAAAATATGGCAACCCAAAGATCTCCTGGTACAGTCTTGGCAGTTAGTTCCATAAGAAGACGAAGACGAAGTGAATTAGAATGATGTACTGTCCCCATAGCCATGAACAGTCAGTTTTTATGTTTAACCAGATTATGACGTTGAGAGCATTGCTGTTCACAGAGTGCATATAGTACATGCCAAGTTGATTTTATTTGTAATCTAGATCAATTAGATACAAGGAAAACCATAGTAACCAAGCTAGAAATGATGCTGTCAGAGGAATTCCCTCTGATACATTTTGTCTTCCCAAGTTGGAGTTCATACCTCAGAGAAAGTGTTTTTTGTTTTTGTTTTTTCCTCTGGACCAAACCTTATCTTCCTATCATGTAATCATCCAGGGAGAACTGAAGCTAACAGCTACTCTCTTGAATTTATTCTGGCTTATATTCAAAAACTAAACTATTGCCCTTAAAAAATACTTAAGCTTCACTAGATGAAAATCTTTTAGATGGTTAAAATAAACATGATTCAAAATATTACCTCCAAATAAAAGTAAATTCTATTTCAGAACTGCTATAAATATATATTGTATTGCTTTCCAAAGAAAAGGAATTTTATAATACATTTTAACTGGATCCTTTGAATGAATGATTACTCTGAATGTTTATTCTTAGAATATACTCTAAGTATCCTAAAATCTAATTTAGTTCAGTTTGGAGAATTTCCTCCAGGTGACATGAAAGAGATAAATAATATCTCCAATTCAAGCATTATACTTGGGTTGGAAATATCTTGAAGTAAATATGACTGTCTAAGAACCATTCATTTTCATATTTATATATATCACCAATAAAAAAGACTTCCAAGTAAAAGGAAAGAATAATGCATACAGTATAGATTCCAGCATTTTTATGTGCTATCAAACTTCATTATAGTATAGAAATTCATTATTATTTACAATCTGGAAAGGAAATGATTTTAAAACACAATGGTTCATACAAAAACAAACATATCACCTTCAAGGTATTTTTCAGTCATGACTTTCTTCAGCTATCAGTTAGTAAAATTGATTGCCAGTTTTTCATATTCACACATTCTAAAAGGAAACCACAAACATTAAATTGGTTTTGTTGTGTGATAATTTTATATAATTTATATAAGTGGATAACATCTAAGTTGTAGTCCTTATTGGTGGGAAATTATTTTATGTTTCAGCTTAATTTATTGTTTGGAGATAACTTATTTATAACTAAAAATAAAATGTAACATGGGAATTTCATTAACTCATGTGGACTACAGTGAGGTAGTACCATGAGACTTATGATTTTATGTGGCTCAAAGTGGTACAACTGCACACTCAAATCAGTTTTACTGTAGCCAGGTATCAGAGTAACAAGAAAACAGTGGGAAAAGAAGTTCCAATACCCTTTTATTTACTGATTTTTTGTAGGTAGTAATCTTATATCTATAAAATTACCTTTGCTAGATTAAGTAGTTTATATAGGAGATAAATTTAGTGCTGGGGATAATTTCAAAAGAAAAGGCTATCAATACTAATTGCAAAGAGAGACAAATCAAATAACCACACAAATTCACATTCTACTTTATAATAAGATTTGGCGGAGGAAAACCAAACTTAAAGTAACACTGACTTTTCCAACTACACTTAAAATAAAAAATTGAATGAAGAGAAAAACATAGTCATCATGAGCAGAATACTAAGATGGGTATGTGTGCGTGTGTGTGCCTTTGTGCATGTTTCTGACTTTTATCAATAGTTCTTAGACATATTTAATCCCTCAGGACCAGATTCTCAAGAGTATAAATCTTTTCCATGCACCAAATCAGCATTGGGACAGTGTTTAAAATCTCCAAACACAGTTTCAAGAGAGAAACAGGCTTTAATGAGAATATATGGGACTACAAAGAAATACGCTGAAGTGAATAGCCAAATTGTTTGAAATGTCTTGAAAGTAATAGTTTTCTCAGTGTTATGTGAATTTAAAATAAATATGATTCTATGTGCTCTGAGAACTAAAGCCAAGTTCTTATTTGTATATCAATTGAGTTATTTTACTATTTTCCATTTCAATGTTTTAAAATATACATTAAAATGAGTCTTGTTTCAATTAGATATCTGGCTTAAAACAAAGTATTTCTCATGTAATTTTATGTAAAATATCACCTCTAATTCTCCATTTCCTTCACTCTGTTTCTTTGTCCTAATAGTTTTAATAATTATACATATAACATTCATTTGTTAATTTAGTCTCTTCCCTCAAATATTATCAATCCCTTGAAAGCATAGCTTTTGTTTGTTTAACTCACAGCTTTATTGTCAGCAACTGATACAATAAAGGAATAACTGATTTAATAAAGGAATAACTGATTTTGAAAATTAGTTAAATTACCCAAAATCAAGTTGTTGATTTTTGGACTAACAGTGGTAAAATTTACTAAATTAGCAGATATCCTATTCCTAGAAAAATTCATACTTGCAAGGGCTTCAAGAAGGGGGAAGAGAAACAAACGAGTTTGAGTGTTTGACTGTCATGTGAAATCTTGATAGAGGTCATTAAAAAAAAAATCATAAATTTTACCTCAGTATAATACTGCCACATCAAAATCATTCTATATGAAACAAATTATATTAGCATTAAAAGACTACTTTATAACTACTTCACTGGGAAGAAGGCAGAGGTTTAGAATTTTGCTAGCTTTGGTCACAAGCAGATTAACAGGATAAAAACAGAATCTAGTAGAAAGGAAATAAAAGAAGAAAGGAATGAGAGAAATAATTAAAAAGAAACGTCATCCCTGATACTTCATAGTGGTGTAGAACAACAAGTGGTAAACATAGTAATCAATATGAAAATAACATAATTTTAAGATGAATGCAAACTCATCTGGACACCAAATATGTTCATTATTTGGGTAACGGTAAGACAGACATAGAGTTATTACTGGAAATTGATTTTGCTTCTCACTATTCCATACATCCTGAAGCTTGACAGTAGGGTTCTATGAGAAAAACTCTGACAACACAATAAAGGTCAATTTCCTACATATGGGAAGAAAGAGATCTTAAGGACATGATAGGGATAAATAAAATGTGAATGCATTTTTTTTTCTCTTCCTGGCTTGTAAGGATGCATCCAGTTATGCTTTCCTTATTAAATTTTCAACATTTTAGGGTATTTGAGAGAGATGGTTAACTTCATCTAAACATACCCAACAAAATAACAAATACACATATACAATCTCTTTCACTTTTTCTCTCTCTTCCCCTGCCCCCAACTTAATTTAATAAGCTATTTCAGAATAAATAATTCAATGACTTACATTCTTTAGAATTTTTTTTTCTGTATATCACAAATATAGAGACAGATAATTACACCAAAAGTTAATGGCAGTAAGTTCAAAGATATACACAAATGAGACATTTCATTTATAGTTAATAATAGGAAAATATTTAATCTAAGAGCAGGAAACTGATCTCTTTCATTTTAATTTTTAAAAAATAATTTTCCACCATCCAGAGAAACACTTCTTAAATTGACTTGTAAACTTAGAAGCTAAAAGACTTTTTGGCTTTTCTCATTAAATGTCTAATATTTTACTTAAGGGAAATATCAAGCTCCTGTTTTTAGAGTTTGCACCAGAAAACACACCTAAGAATTATTAGCTATTTTGCAATTACTTAGTTGCCTTAAGAATGATCTAGTTATTGGTCAGGTGCAGTGGCTCATGCCTGTAATCCTAGCACTTTGGGAGGCCAAGGTAGGCAGATCACTTGAGGTCAGGAGCTTGGGACTAGCCTGGTCAACATAGTAAAACCGCGTCTCTACTAAAAATACAAAAATTAAGCGGGTATGTTGGGGCATGTCTGTAATCCCAGCTGCTCAGGAGGCTGAGGCAGGAGAATCGCTTGAACCCTGGAGGAGGAGTTTGCAGTGAGCAGAGATCGAGCCAGTCTGGGCAACAGAGCCAGACTCTGTCTCAATAAAAGAAAGAATGATCTAGCTATTATTTTTGCCAGGTTTCCTTTCTCTCTGTTCTGTTTACTTTGGAAAGACAGATTTTGAAAGGCAATAAATAGCCTTTTGCCATTTCTGTCCACATTTCTAACGTAACAGAAATCTATATGTATATTAAATTGTGACTTTTGTGTGTACTCAAACATACAATCTTGAATAAGGCTCTTTTAAATGTCTATTCTTTTAAAAATTATGGTTGTTCTTTTTATTTCATGTGCTAGTTTGGGATAGCAAAGAACTAACAAAATTCCCCGGCGACTATGCAAGAAAGAAGGATGGGGCAGAGCTCAACCAAGAGCACTACCAGTTTTTGATTTAAAGGAAGCAGACAACTAGAGCTAAGCAGAAAGTCAATTAGGGCACCACTTCCTTTGCACTTCTGGATTGAATCCAATTCTGTTGAAACATCTAAAATTGATAAATCGAAAGTCTCTACGCTTGTTTTACTCTCCTAGGATCTTTTTGGAGCACATCATATCAATAGATCCTTGCAATTATTAATTAAGTCACATAAAAATTTCCATGATGAAGAGATGCCTTTTGAAAATATACATATTTACAGTATTTTATTTTGTATAGATTTATATAAACAAACTTGATATAGATACAATGGTTAAGTGAAGTTCATGAGTTGAGATTCTAAGTGATTATATCACTTTCTCACCCTAAATTAACTGATTTGTATGCAAATTCATTATAATAAAATTTCATCATTCTATTGTCAACATCATTTTAACAATATAGTAAAAAATTATTACAAGGAAATCATAAAAATTTAAAACTAGGTCAAAAGAGTACTGCAAAGTAATTTTAAATTAAATGAGAATAAATTATAAACTATTCTCTATTAGACATAATTAAGAAGAAATGCATTTTTTGAAAATTAATAGGTATTTCATTTGAATATTCACAATGCTTACCATGCAATGCTATTAAAAACTGGTGGATTTCATATACAAGAATAAAAGTCTGGCCTTTTCTCTTTTAGGTTTCACAGTCTTAGTCCTTCCTCCAGTGAAATAGTTAAATAAAATAAAATAGTTATAAAATAAAATAAAAAGAAACTATAAAATAAAATAAAAGAAACTATAAAATGAAAGAAAAGAAAAATAAACCATAAAATAAAAGAAAATAAAACTATACATATTCTAGGCAAAATGATAACTTGTTTCTATTCAACAATGAAAAACAAATAATTTCTATCTTGTACATCTTTAAAAATTTCCAACTAGATGTCATATTCTGCTCTCCCACAATCAAAGTTTGGTATTCAAGAATTCCCTTTAGGAACTTTTACTCATGTCTCTGACTCTAAAGGCTGTCCACAATGACTGTTTTTTAAATAGCTTTGTTGAGTCTTAATTGTCGTATAGTAATTTCACATATGTAAAGCATACAATTTGACAAGCTTAACGTATGTAAACATGAAACAACCATTACGATCAAGATAAAGGACATATGTGTCACCCCCAGAAGTTCCCTCGGACTCTGTTAAATCTTTTCCTTCTACTCCTCTCTGCTTTTGCCATTCCAGACATTCACTAATCTCCTTTCTGTCACAATAGATTAGTTTGGGATTTCTAGAATTATATTTGTGGGCTTACAGAGCATGTACTGTTATTTTTGTCTGACTTTATTCACTCAGCCTGATTATTTTTCAGATTTATCCATGTGGTTGGGTATACCAATATTTCTTTTCCCTGAATTATGAATATACCAATGCACTGATGTACTATAATTTATATATGTGTATACACATCCAGCTCATGGTGGACATTTTGGTTTTATTATTTTGGTGCTATTACAAATCAAACTAGTGTGAACTTTCATGTATAAATCTTTGCATACACATATGCTTTTATTTCTTTTAGGTACATACTTAGGATGGATTGGCAGGTTCATATGGTGGGCATATGTTTAATGATTTTAAGAAATTGCTAAGTTGATTTCCAAAACAATTGTGCAATTTTATTAGTTTTAGAAATTCTAATAGATGTGTGGTGGTATATCATTGTGGTTTTAGTTTGTATTTCCCTAATGATGTTGAGCACATTTTCATGTTGTTATTTTTTATCAGTATACCTTTTGGGGTTAAGTGCTTATTCATTTTTTTTTCTTTTTTTTTTTTTTTTTAAGTAGGTTATTTTATTATTTAGTTTTGAGTTTTTAGTACATGCTAAAAGATATATGTCTTTTATCAGATGTGTTACTGGGAAAAATCTTTCTCCCAGACTCTGGTTTGACTTGAATTCTTTTAATTGTATTCTGAGAATAAAATTAGAAATTGGTCTATCTTGTTAAGTGTTCCATGAGATCCTTTTGACACACACAATATGTTATTAATGATGGCTCCACTAAGCCATAGATATTAGTATAACAATATTACAGAGCTAAACCAAGTTATGTGTAATATGCATCAGTGACCTGGCTCATTGAAGAATTGATGACTCTCAAAATTTAAGAACCTCCTATTTTACTATTTAGTATAGTTAATTGGTAGCAAAGTAAAAGTGCAGAATAATGATCCTTGATGTGAGACAGATCTTTGTGCATTATTAGTTCTCCTAATCATGTATAACTATGTGTACTTTCCTGACATGCATAGAAGGGGAAATACTGTATTATGGATTGTTAGGGGGACTGAATAGTATAGTCTCTGAGTAAGTAGTACATTCTAGGTGCTTCCTTATTATCAATAGCATACAATAGCATAATGACGAGGAAATCAAAAAATCTAATTTCCCCAAACACACACACACACAACAGAATACTTCATATAAGGAGAAAAAGGTCAGAAAGATGTAAATTGTTAAGTATTTTGAATAGCTAATTGCGGAGATCAGGCATGATCTATATATACAAAATTAAGATAGTACAGAGGCTCTCAAATTCTCTCTGCATATGAAAAAGAAGTCTGATAAATCCACAGATGAAAAAGTCTTCTTGGTCTATATTACGACTACTTGAGAACCCTCAAGAACTCCAAGAATTCTGAGATGATACATTATCTATAATAATGTAGGTCATAAAAATGATTCTAATAAATTTGAGAGGCAGATATGAGGGACAACAAGGTTTTTAATATATTAAATATATTGAATTAATAGTTCTTACATTTTCTAAAGAGAATGTGATATAAATAATCACTTTTTTTTTTATTTTGAGAATAACCCTAAAATCTCAAACACCATTTATATATGAGAGGTCAAAGTACTTCATTATCAAATATCACAGCACCCATAGTATTGTGAAATAAAATTAGAGAAACATTAGCCACTGAGAAAATGTCAGATAATTTTACCCTTTTATTTATTAAATGATAAAGTGGAAAAATATATTATAGAAATATTGTGCTTTGAACACTGTTTAGATTGAGATAATACATTTCTTAGATAAATGTGCCCTATACTCCCATATTGCACATACAGAGATCAAGTGTGCCTTTGGCTTTTGAAGTGAGAAGATCACTTTAATGAACTTAGATGATATGATAGGTAACTATGAATCCTTGGTAAATAACTTCAAAATAAAATAATGTTCCCCATCATCACATGAGTGTGGATAAAGATGTAGCTGTAATGGCTTTTCATAAATAAGTGCAAAAGAGGAAAGCTGATACAACTCTAAACATACATGTTTAAGAAGTATGATTAAGTCTCTATGATTCCAAAAAATATTCTAGAATTATAAGATATGTCAATGAGTTTAATGTCCAGTTAGGCGAGTAAAAACAAAGCAAAAAGATAAATGTAAATAAAATATAAAATTTAATAAAGACTATAACTGTGCCGTAGTGCTTAAGTCTACAAATGGCAATTTCTACTTAACACATACTATAAGAGATTTTTTCTTGTTTTTACGAGAATGAGAAAAACGTTAGAGAAGAGAAAGGCTTTGAGGTCCTATGTGCTGCACAGCTTATTTCTTTTAGGCTCCATGTTTGACCTTCACACATCCTCATGAAGTTAAGCACAGAATAACAAAACACAGGAGATCATTAGATTGGTAGAGTATAACACTTCACTTGGGATACCATTTGTCTTTATCCATCAAAAATATTTATTATTTTTCAGCTTCCTACAGAATATACAGTGGTAGGCCTGGCATATGTCATCATACAAACTGATTATAATTTTCTTGACTTTGGTGCTTGCAACCATCTACGTAAGATATCTTGCAACTCATCTACACCTAAAGTTGTCCTTTTTCTCTGAACAATTACAGCTCCTGTAATTCAATCTTCAATAAAACACATGAACTCCTGCTTAATTGTATACATACACAATATAAAGATACTGGATCACACTCAAAAGGATGAGCAAGTCAAGGAAGGAAGGGGGTCATATTAAGAAAAATAATATCAGAAAGGGAACCTTATCCCATGTTGGAAATTAGTGGTCCTTTTGACATCGATGCACTATAGGAAATACAGGACACGGTTGAGAAATACATTATCAATGTTCTAAACAAAATTCAAAAGGCAACTGAAAATTAGGAATTTTTATCATGTCTTTTGGGTGCCAGACCATCATGTCTATTCTATTCAGATCATTAGACAGTCTGGAAAAGATCGGGATATCTTTAGAGGAAATGCTGAGAGAAAAAAGTAGGCAAATTCTATCTTCTAACATACATTATCTTAATATGTGAGTCAGTAGCCTTGTTAGCGAGGTCGCTGTATTGGGAGAGAATTTTCTGACCTTCACACCTACTTTAGTGCAAAAGCAACATAGGATTCATATCTAGCAATCTCTCCTGAGATTATTACAGTTTCTATGTCTGATCAATAGCAAGAGGACGGTGAATAAAGGTGTGGTCTCTTCTAGCCTACAACATTTGCGAGAAGAAAACTTAGATGGAAGAGTGATATATTCAGAGAGAGGTGTTTTGGTATATAAGATAGGTAAATGCCAAGGGCAGAGTATGGTCTCTTGCCTTCACATGCCTTTGAGAATTCAGAAAGCCTCATCAAAGTAAACTTGGTAGTTTATTATTGTCAAAAAGAGAGGCACTCTGAATTCTAGCTTTTTTAGCTGTCATAAGTTCTTACGTGTTATACACATCATCTTAGCAGAGAATTTAGCTAATAAGTGGACCAAAACAGGTATCTGTAGCAGGGACAGGTGGTTTTCAAGAAGGTTATAGAATGTGCCTCATTTATTATTTTTTTTTTTTTACAGCCATCAGAATTCAAAATCAGACTTCATCACGGTGGAAAGTGCTGGTCACTACTGTGCCCTAATCAAGGTCACAAATCATGTAGAGACTCCGACTTCAGATGTAAAGGTCTGGGGGAAAAAAGAATGTCATATCAAATAATAAAGGAGGCAAAGGGCATAGTTCTTAACTTGACACATTTTTATTCATATGATCATGAGGACTTTCTGAGTTATACAATACCTGACACTTCTTGTTCCTCACCCCACATACACACACCCCCAGACACGACTTTAGTGAGAGAATTTGGAGGAAGCATTGGCAACACCAAAAGACTGAGCATTTTTTATTCAGAAGAGTCCAAATAATGCACAGGTAAACTACTTACATAATTGGATGTATTTATTTCTCCTCCCTAGCTAACAAGAATAGGGAGGCTTGTGTTGTAGGCTCAATTAGTTACAGTTTAAGTAAAATAAATTTTACTTTCTCACCAGATCGAATATTTAATTTTGTCAATAAATATGTGTGATCTAACTATAAGAATAATGTGAAGTCATTTCCTTGAAAACAAGGAAAAATATTTTAAAATTAAAACTTATTGAAAAAAGCAGTGAGTAACAGATAAAAGAAGAAACACAGTATCTAGTAAATTAAAAATGCAAAAAAACATTCTCAGAAATCAAAAGAAAAGAGTAACCAATAATTAAACAAAAAACATTGAGATGCATGGAGGGTTAATCTGGAACATTCTCTCACCGAATTAGAGAAATTAATGAAAAAAGAATTATTGTAAACCAATAATTAAACAAACAACATTTAGATGCATGGGGAGGATTGATCTAGAATATTCCATCACTAAATTAGAGAAATTAATGGAAAAAAAGTGATTGAGAATGAAAACAATAACAACTTTTCTTTTTTTTTTTTTTTTTGAGATGGGAGTTTCACTCTTGTCGCCCAACCTGGAGTGCAGTGGCGCTATCTTGGCTCATTGCAGTCTCTGCCTCCCGGGTTCAAGCAATTCTCTTGACTCAGCCTTCCATGTAGCTGAGTTTACATGCACCTGCCACCACGCCTATTTTTAAAAAATATTTTCCCTCAATTTAAAGGAAATCACATTTAAAAAATTTCATTTCCAGGCCAACTTAATGAGAAATGTAACATAACACATCTCCTCTTGGACTTTTCAAACGTTCATGACAAGGAAATACAAAAGATTGAGAGGGAAAATCACCCAAAGATACTGGAATTAGATTGATAAACTGTCTATATTATTAGACACTGGGGTATATTAAACGGCCCTCAGCTTGAAAAGTTTCAGCTTAAAATTTTTATTCCAACAAATATGTTACACATGTTCATAGTAAATAGGAATTTTGAAATATGCAAAATAGGAAATTAAAAAAATTCTAAAAAATACACTGAAAACCAAAAATGGTAATACTAAGATTTAAAAAATTATATAAAATATGTTCTATAATGCACTGAAAATGAGAAATTTAACTGTAAATGTTTGTGTGATTACCATTAATTGAATATACTATTTATTAAGCATATGCTAAGTGCCATTTAGCTAAATATTTTAATTAAAATAATATATTTAATCTGTAAATTATTTGCATGAGGTAAGGCCTCACCCCAACTGTTATCTCAGTATTCTCACTGATGATTTAAAAATGCTAATAAAGTAACTTGTCCTTGAGCAGAATAACTTACTTGGTTAGTGTGTATGTGTTTCAGGTGTGGGGGTGCATTTCCATGAAAAAGCATATAAATATTGTTAAAAAATTAAAACAATAAAATTTTAATCCCAGATTAAATTAAATTAACAAATATTGGAAACGAATTGGGTATGTAAACATTCTCTATTCCTCACTTTACAAAATAGAGAGTAATAATTTCCTAGATTACATAAAATATAATAATTCATACTTATGACAGATGAAACTGTTGTAGAATTTCTGAATTACGTATACAACAGCTCTAAGCAAGTGATGAAATTAAAGCTTGTTCTTCACAGGTTCTTAGAATGTGACTATAGGGAGAAGAAAATCAGTTATTAAGTTCTAGATGAGTTTCGTTGTGATTGTAGCCTTGTTTGTCTAATCATCTGATCACTGGAAAAGCAACATTTATACAGTCTGTAATCTCTTTGCTTGCTGTTTATAATAAGACACTTATTATAATACATTATCAATTAATTTCTTGATAACTTTTGCTAAGCAGGTACATATGACATGATCATTTTAGTTATTTGAATTCAGAAATGTTTTTGTTTTTTGTCTATTGTCCCATAGAAACATAGTCCATCTCACCAGAAACTTGTCATCTAGCTGGAGAGACAACACTAACACAATGTATTGTCAATGGACAGGCTATATAATGTGTAGGGAAGAATTTAACAGTCAGGCTTGAAGAAAACCTTAAGTGATAGCACAGGTAGAAAGGCATACAGAAATTATTTTATGAACCACCTAAGCCAAAACAAAAGTAATGTGGGCCAGCCAGATTTAGAAGTAGAGGATACAGCACAGGAAAGAAGAGATACAAAATTAAGAGGTTACTCAGATTGACCTGAAAGTTGAACTCCAAATTTTAAACATTTTATTGTTCAATATCAATTATTTGATTATCTATACCTGTAACAAGCACAATGTTGAAAGTGATTTTTATTTCTGTGTTAAAAATTCAGTTATTCCTTTGGCCAACTAGAAAGACACCAAATTCATAAAGAAATAAAAACGGCATGTGAATGAAGGAAGGCTGCTTATTATAGAGCATTACAAAAATAGGAGAGATAGAATTAGCCAAAGCAAGCAACTTCTGCTTGCTTAATGTCCTCTGGGCCTGTATGTAAGAAGTAGTGAATGTTAAATATTCTAAAATACTCTGGAAGCCTGCCTTACCAGCACTGATTAAAAGAACTGAATACCAAATGTAACCAACAGATTTCCTTTTCATTTATCTGCTACTGAGAATACTAAGTATTTTCTTATCTCCGTCACTCTTAGAAGTTATTTTGCAACGTGCCCGTCTCTACATATTCATCACTCTGACAGCAGAATCAAGAATAAAAATTCAGATAAGAAAGCATGATGTGCATTCTTTTATCTTTTAAATATGGACATACTTAAAAATAGATATTTGAAGACAGCTTCTTAGAATGAACAATAAAAATAACTACAGTGTATCCTCATTTTACCCTGATAAGAGTGGAACAATGGCTCATACGAATCATTTGGATTGTGGCTATTCATAATTCCTCTTCTCCTAAAAGTCAATCGTGAAGGGCCCATCTATAAGAAATCTTAGATGTACTGCCTCAGAGATTATACTTCTACAGATTATTCATAGCATACTACCACTCAGGCAGTAGGAAGAATGATCTAAGCACTCAGGTTGAAGACTTTGGAAATCATAGCAATCCTTGAGCTGAATGTCTGGCTGAGGCTTCATTGTACTATACTCAGACAAATACCTCAAAGACAAGAGATAAGTTTAATATTTGAAAAATTATTTCACCACTACTGTATTTTTACACCTTCTGTTCTCTGAATAACAGCTTAGAGAAGAGGATTTTGCCCCCTTTGCACTGTTGTCTCATTTGTCAGAGGCCAGTAAGATTCTTTTAGTAATTTAACTATATGATGCCAACTAATAATACTCCCAAAAGAGGCAAGAAATTTCCTCTGCAAAACATTATTTTGTTTAATTTGGGATGTTTTTTATTGCAATTTGTCTTTCTGTTTTGGTTAATAATTATTTTGGGAACCAAAGAAACAATAGTTCTTATTATTTTGAGGTATATGTCACTAAAAAGAACAAGCTGAATCAGTCAAGGTTTTTTTTAGCCATACACATTAATCTACTTCTCTTTTAAAATTTGATTATTGGTGATAATATAATTGAAAAATAGCTAAGGGTATCTAAGTGTAGATATATATATTTTGAGATGGAGTCTCACTCTGTTGCCCAAGCTAGAGTGCAGTGGCATGATCTCGGCTCACAACAACTTTCGCCTCCTGGGTTCAAGCGATTCTCCTGCCTCATCCTCCGGAGTTGCCAGGACTAGAGGCGTGTGTCACCACAGCCAGCTAAGTTTTGTAGTTTTAGTAGAGATAAGTGTTCACTATGTTGGGCAGGCTGGTCTCGAACCTCTGACCTTGTGATCCACCCGCTTTTGCCTCCCAATGTGCTGGGATTGCAGGCGTTAGCCACCACGCCCAGGGGTATTTTTAAGGAAACAAAGTAGGTAAACATAAATGCAAATCAGTTATTTTTTATTTAACTTTCAATTTTATTTTACTATATTCAATTAGAAACATGCATTGAAAGTATATTCATAAAGCATTCACATCTAATTTTGCCTCCTTCAAAAACTAGAGGAGAAACAGCTGAGACATACGAGTTTGAAAAGATTCCAAATTCTTCTACCCAGCTGTTGACTTTTCTGAAAGTTCTGGTGAGAATATAAGAATGAAAACATGACTGAAATAATGAACTACAATGCTTCTTTCTTGATTTATTCCCTAGATTAAGGAGCAGCTGAATTTCCCAGCCGAAAAAAGAAAAATAGCTTAGTTCCATGAACTGGATTTTTACTTGTCATATGAATGCCAATTCATGTCAATAAGATGTTTTTTAAAAAATGTTTCTTCTCCTTAAGTTTTCCTAAAAGCCAGGGCCTTGAAGATTGGCATTTACTTTTCAGATTTTAATATTTCTGCACTTTCTTCCTTCCTTTTAGCAAGCACTCAGGCAGATAAACATTGGTTACATGAGTCTCTTCAAAGAGAAAAGAGCCACAAATAAGTGATCTGGCATATCCAAATGCTTTTGTTGTTAAATGCAATATTTTCCCCTTACAATATACAAAGTAAACAAACAACAACAACAAAAAACGGGGTTTCTAATATTAAAATCTCAGGTAATAACTTAATTCAATTTAATATTAGGTGCTTTTATATGACTCCAAAAAGCAATTACATATTGAGAATAAAGAGCCATACACATATATTTTAAAAAGAACTCTTTCAGTGTCTTACTATAACCCAATTCAGATTTTAGATTTTATGTTTTTCCAAATATTGATTGCTTCATACTTTCCCACGATCTTGCTCCTGTGGCTGTTGGATTTGGACAAATGTTTCTACATGAGTTACATTCTGTATATCAATTGCTGCATGACAGTTGCTACATAATATGTTGCCAAGAAAGTCTTTGTTGGAAGGCAAATAAATTAAGCAAAACCAACATTGTTATTCTGCTTCAAACAATTGATCCTGTACTTGAATAAACCAGCAAATAGTGGACATCTCTATACAAGTGGGTTTTCAATAAAAGGAAAGAACAATCACAAAGTAACTGGAACATAAAAAATGATAGTTATAACTTGAATTCAAAAACCAACAATCTACTTATGATTCTCTTTTGAGATACAGTTCTTAGTTTGTAAACTGTTGATATGAAATTTTAAACACATACTTGAATATTAAATAAAACATATCATACCTTATTTGCAGGTCTTTGGAATGGTATTTCAAAACATGACAATGCAAATTCCTGTAAATAAAAAGAACTTATTCAGTCAAAGACATTTTCTAATTTGAATTGAAACAGCAATTATGTAGTTATTTAAAAGAAAACTATTTGTTAACTACTAAATATTTCTTTGTGACTTCTGGTGTTTATATATTTTATAGCTTGTTTTATATGTTCTTACAGCCAGAAACAAATGTTATATATGTGTGTACCATTAGAAATGTGTTAATTCTACTTAAATTTTGTATTCACAAAATGTTTTATCTTTAAGTGCTTTTAGATTCAGATATTAGATCATTTTGGAAACCAGTTCTTCAAACTTCACAAGCAGTATGGAAATAATGCATAAGGCATATTGTGTTTAGATTTGATATACTAGTTATTTTACCTAAAACTAAGCAATAAATATAGCTGAATATATTTGATGATTATACCTCGGTAATAAAATAGCTTATGAAAAAAATTCTTCTTTCTGTATAATATAGTTTGGATATTCCCTCTAAATCTCATGTTGAGATGTAATCTCCAGTGTTAGAGGTGGGACCTGATGGGAAGTATTTGAGTCATGAGGGCAGATCCCGCATGGCTTGGTGCTGGTGAGAATGAGTTCTCACAATGTCTGGTTGTTTGAAAGTGTGTGACACCACTCACTCCCACTCTTTATTGCTCCCACTTTTGCCATGTGAGATGCCTGCTCCTTCTTCACCTTCTACCCTGATTGGAAGCTTCCTGAGGCCTTCCCAGAAGCAGAAGCTGGCACAATGCTTCCTGTATAGACTGCAGAACCATGAGCCAATTAAACCATCTTTTCTTACAAAGTAGCCAGTCTCAGGTATTTCTTTATAGCAATTCAAGAACAACCTAACACATTTTACATATATTTAATATGCTCATTTATTTAAAAATGGAAGGATGATATATTTCACATTGTAATATTTTGAAGAATATCAAAATAAAGTTTTGGATAAAATAATACAATAATAAATTAGGATTATTTTCATATCTTGAAAAAACTATAATTTATTTTGTTGGCTTTGAGAGAAGATATCTAAGTTAATACTTAAGAGAAGATAATTAAGGAGTATTCCAGGATGATAATCATACTATGTTTTATTTATATTTCCCAGATTTTTCAGCAACTCTCACTTCTCTCAATAAATAAGGTAAAGATATAATCCATTGTATCATTTTTCTAGCCAATAAATACCTAGTTAAGTACTTATTGGAATACTGAATTTTCTATCCAATAAATACCTAGTTCAGTATTGTCCTAAGCAGTATTTATTTACTGCCTAGAACAAGGCAGACCCCTATGAAAGCACTTTCCTTTTTAAAATGTAGTCCCAAGGAAAACAGTACAAGAAATATTTTGAATCCTGAATATATAGATAACACATAGCATGAAAAATTGTAGTTCTAACCATAGTTTCAGAATAACATGTCCATTTAAAAAATACAAAACTGGTAAATTAAAAGAGTAGATGTATATTTTTTAATTCTACGTGTTTTACTATAAAAGCGAAATCATATATGGTACAATAAGAGACAAAGGTACAAAATCATAGAAGAGGAAGGAAACTTGGAAAACATGAAGATTGAACTCTACATTTTTCTGCAAGACAGAGTCTTGCATAAGGTCATGCAGCACATTCATAACAAGATTGGAATTAGAAGCTCTCATAAAAGTAACGATTGCCATTTAAAAAAATTATTATTACACCAAAAGAAATTCAGCTGTATGAAGTTCCTGTAAATAATTCACTTGCTGGATTTAGAGTATTTATTTGTGAAAATTAGATGAATATAAAGTGGATCTAAGTTATATCCTAATACATTAAGATGATGCAAATAACTGATGCTGAAATAGTTTATCCTTAAGGTATTTTTTAATTTGTTAATTTTTATCTTGATATTTCAAATATTATTATTTATCACAAGGATATGAAAGTAAATATCTACTTAAATGGTGCTATCTTTCTTTTTCAGCTGTTTCTAAGTGTGAGAAAATAAATTTATAAAGTTTATAAACTATCACAGCAATGGTTTTATTTTTACTTCATGATAGAGATTAAAGGTGATTTCTTTCTTTCTCTCTCCTTCTTTCTCTCTTTCTCTCTTTCTTTCTTCCCTTCTCCCTTTTCCCTTTTTCCTTTTTCCTTTCCTTTCCTTTTTTTTCTAGACAGAGTCTCACTCTGTGGCCCAGGCTCAAGTGCAGTGGCACAATCTCGGCTCACTGTAACCTCCTCCTCCCGGGTTCAAGCAATTCTCCTGCCTCAGCCTCCCAAGTAGCTGGGACTACAGGTGCCTGCCACTACGCCCGGCTAATATTTTGTATTTTAAGTAGAGAAGGGGTTTCACTGTATTAGCTATGGTGGTCTCAATCTTCTGACCTTGTGATCTGCCCACCTCGGCCTCCCAAAGTGCTGGGGTTATAAGCATGAGCCACCGCGCCCGGCCAAAGGTGTTCTATTTATATTTGTATTACTCTTACAACTTTCTAACAAAGGAATGACATATTTTTCAAATATGTATTTCAGTAGAAAATAGATAACTTTTAGAGTTGCTTAAAATTTGCTGTGCATTCCCATAATAAAATGATTAAAAACAAAAGACATTTAATCAAAGTCTCCCTAAAATGTTTCTCAATTGCAACAATTAGTATTCTTTATCTGCCTATGCAATTAATTGTAAGAAAAAAATTAAAACATATACACCCACAAAATATTTACTGTGTTGTTGTCACTAATTGTTTAAATTTTTTACTTACTATTTAAGGCATGTTCAAACTTATTGATCACTATATACCAGGTGTACCTGGCATCTTTCTAGGCACCTGGAATATACCAGTGAACACATTTTTAAAAGTTTTTTACTTTGGACTTACTTGGCAGCAATACCCAGGAAATAAACAATGTGCAACACAAATAAAACAAGTAACTTATATACAATATTAGAACGTGACAATTTTAAGGGGAAAAAATGTGACTGTAAAAAAGAAGGTTGTGAGTAGGGTGGCTGAAACTTATAATATTTAATAAATAGGGCAGATTGAAAGAGATTTGAGCAAAGTCTTAAATAATCCTTATTGATTTTATCTAAAGTTTAAGATAAGTTTACCAGTATTTAGTTAAGGTGGTAACTAAATAAGTGATAAAAGTTAAACTTGTTTGCATTTCAAAAGGAATACATTAATTTCACTCCATTACTTTTACAAATAAAAATTGCATTCTACAGATTTCTTCAGGAATGCCTTTGACATTAAAAAGCATTGCTATGATTTGGTTTTTTAACACAAACATCACCAAGATATATTCCAATTTGCTTAAACAGAAAGTGTACATATGACGATGGATAAATGGCAACAATACATTGTTCTAGATATGAATTTCACTACTCAATAGGAGCATAGCGTGGAAATAAACCTTCAGTGACCCAGTTTATATCTCAGTCTCAATGTAGTAAAGTTGTCACAAAATATTTTAGTTTCAGAATAAGCAAGCCAAGCTACCAAAACTCTCTGCCCTTTATCTTGTAATTAGAGTATTATGATAGTATTGGTCACCAGGTAATGTTCAGATTGCTTTAGGAATTAATTATTAAAAGATGCAGCACTAGATTTTCACATTTAGGATATCATTTGTGCTCTAGACCTTGTGATAACAATAACCAAGTGAATATTAAAATAGAACAAAGCAGCCAGGTGTGGTGGCTCGTGCCTGTAATCCCAGCATTTTGGAAGGCCGAGGCAGGTGGATCGTTTGAGCTCAGAAATTAAAGACCTGCCTGGGCAACACAGTGAGACCACCTATCTCTACAAAAAATTAGCCTGATGTGGTGGCATCTGTCTGCCAGCTACTCAGGAGCCTGAGGTGGAAGGATCGCTTGAGCCTGGGAAGTGGAAGTTGCAGTGAGCTGAATGACAGAGTGAGACACTATCTCAAAAACAAATAAATGAATAAAATAAAATAAGACAAAGCTAGAGCATTAAGGTTACGGTTTTCTGGAATTGCTTAACTGGTACAATTTTATTGCAGAACTTCATCAACCAGTGTCAAGTCTCTATGAAATATATGTAATATTGCTTTTGAATGTAGATTTTGATGTTTATAAGACACAGAGAATTTTATCATCTGGTGGCAATATACATGCTAATAATGTGATGTATTCATGAATTTGCCTTATATTTTAGCAATTGACATACACACATATATTTATTTCATGACCACATTATTTTAGAGATTTACTCCTACCTTGAATAAATGTCATTTTTTTTTTTTCTAACATGTAGTCAATGTAATTTATCTGGCACCTACATAGACAGTCTTATGTAGTCCTTATATGACTCATATTATAATCCATTACTTCTATAGAGAAACTTAACTGAAAATGACTTGATAATGCTTGTGAATATATAGTTAAGATCCATATTGCCTCTTCTAATAAATCAATTTGAGCAAATAAAAATGAAATATTTGTAGTCATTTATTTCAAAAGTTCTAGGAATAAATCATATAAAAAATATTTGGAAGATAACCTAATTAATATGAAATGGATTAATTTTTTATCATCAGAAAATCTTAATTTTATAACTGTGCATCTGAAGATCTTCTATATAAATATTTATTAAGAAAATTTACCAAGTATTCATATTAATAAATTCTAGTTCAAATGATTTTTTTTTTTTTGCAATATTACAGGACCCATTCTTCCAAAAGCTCATGAAATCACAGCTTCAAATTCACCTGCATTTTAATGTAACTGAAACAAGCAAACAAACAAATGACTGTCTCATTTATATTCAAAGAATGAATTTTATTTTATATCTTGATATTGAGTTGTTGGACTTAATCAATAAGTTCTATACCTACTTTCATATATTATCATGTCAGGTAAAAACAAATGTGGATGCACATGTCATTATCCTATTTGAAAGAGCTGATACACCATTGATATTTTTTGGCCTTCTGTCCACACCCAAATCTCATGATGAATCATAATCCTCAATGTTGGGGAAGGAACCTGGTGGGAGATGATTGGATTATGGGGTCAGATTTCTCCCTTCTTATTCTCATGATTGATAATATTTTTTCAGGAGATCTGGTTGTTGGAAAGTGTGTAGCACTTCCCCCTTTGATCCCTCTCTCTCCTGTAACCATGTTAAGAGATGCTTTCTTCCCCTTGCCCTTCTGCCATGACTGTAAGTTTCCTGAGGCTTCTTCAGGCATGCTTTCTGTACAGCCTGTGGAACTGTGAGTCAATTAAACCTCTTCTCTTTATAAATTGCCTGGTCTCTGGTAGTTCTTTATAGCAGTGTGCAAATGGGCGAATATAACAACAAACCAGGAGATACGTCATTTCCGGGCGAAGTATCAGTGCCCTTACCGAGGATGTGTATGCTCCCCTCCCCCAAATGGCTGTAATCTGCTCTAGATAAATAAACTCATGGAATGTCTGTGCCTTGGCTACATTTTCTCATTAGCTATTTATTTCAATCATCTGAGAGGGAGGGAAAGAGCATGGACTTCAAAGACAGCCATAGATACGCAGTTTTGTGCTGCAATTTAGCAGTCACTGTACTTGGTCAACCTGTAATCTCCTCGAGTTACAGGTTCTTCTTTCCCAATTAGGGGGATTATCATCACTATGTATGTGATATAGAACCTAGCCTCTTTAACAAGTAATGGCTTTTATCCCTGATTTTTCAAATTGGACTTTGTTCTTTAGGTGGCCAAATATATATGATCATTTTCATTGCCCTTCCCTTACTCAAATGCCGAAAAGAATGACCTTCATAAAGATGACGGTTGCAGGTATGAATGAGGAAACAGACTAGGTACGAAAGAAAAGAAGGGATACCAAGCCAATACAATGAACACTACAGTGTTCATTTGGATGGGAAGTGGCTACATAACTAAACAATTGAATATATGGCTTTTTTGAAAATACAACTTCAAATTTTATTATATTCAATGTGTTTAAAATAGTCTTAGCAAAGCATTATTCATTACCTTTAAAGTAAGTTGAAGCTATTATTTTGATTCACAGGTTAAGAAAATATATCAAATTCATTCTGAAGACCATTCAGACTTCCAAAATATAATAGCTAAGAATATGATGATCACTTTGTTCCCTATTAGAATGTTTCCCTGTATAGGTCACATATAATATTGTAACTACAGAAAACAAAATTAAATCTGAAAAATAAAAATAGAAACAAGAAACTAAACCTATTTTGTGCCATCATTTTTTTTTTTTTTTTGAAAATGTATTTTATGAAGCATTAGGGAGCACTAAGTATAATTAAACTGCAATCCAGTATTAGAAACAATTTAATAATTGATTCACAAATAAAAGTTATTGTAGGTATGAGCATGAAATTTCCTGACACCTGATTTAATGCATTGTGCTAATTTTCTAAAACGACTCAGAGGAACCAAGTCATTTTTCCACAAACACACTATTCTGTACGTCTTCATTTTATAGCAGTGTTTCAACAGTTATTTAAATGGTAGAGTTCATTTGTCAAGGGAATATGAAGAGCACAGTTCCCTCCCACAACAATAAAACTACATGCTGCCAAGCCAAGATTTGTAATTGGTAATGCTGAACCATTTATCCTCAGTGCACTCTAGACAATGACACATTATTACTATTATGGCACAAATAACTGCCTTTTCGAAGCAAATGTTTTCACTGGCTTTAGTTACTATGTTGTCCTATTCCTTTTAACATGATACTTATGCCCTCAGTTTTATTTTGCATATGTCAATGAAACAATATCATGCTCTGAAATTAAACAAAGATAAAAGGAAAACTAAAAATCATTGGTTGTTTTTTGGTTTCCCCTCTCTCTTCTTTTTAACTTCACCTTTGTAAAATCACTATATATTCTGCTGTGGAAGTATAATTAATGTCATTTTCTTTTTATTATTATATTATTATTATATTATTATTATTTTATTTTATTTTTTTGAGACCGAGTCTCGCTCTGTCGCCCAGGCCGGAGTGCGGTGGCGCAATCTCGGCTCATTGCAAGCTCCGCCTCCCGGGTTCACGCCATTCTCCCGCCTCAGCCTCCCGAGTAGCTGGGACTACAGGCGCCCGCCACCTCGCTCGGCTAATTTTTTGTATTTTTTTAATAGAGACGGGGTTTCGCCATGTTAGCCAGGATGGTCTCGATCTCCTGACCTTGTGATCCGCCCGCCTCAGCCTCCCAAAGTGCTGAGATTACAGGCGTGAGCCACCATGCCCGGCCTATTATATTTTAACTTTACATCTTAAGCCTAAATTTTAGCCTATTTATGCAAGGTTGTACATTAAACAATACCTCCAATAGATTTTTATACTCCATCTAACTATACAAAGAGAGGAGACTACCTAATTACAATTTATGTACTTGATTGTGGTAGCTTATATGCCTATCCTAAATATTTTCCCTCCTAGGTCAACCTGGTTTGGGTTCAATTATATGATGATTAAAAAAAGTCTCAGGTTGAAACAAAATCTACATAATAAGATGACAAAATACTTTCATAACTATTTCAGTTATAGCTTCCACTAAGTTGCATTTACAATTATATATTTACATAACAGCATAATGGATAGAAATGTAAAGAGAGAGAGCCTTTGTCTTTCTGTGGCATCAGAGGGAACCATGACATTTGGGTGCCTTAAGGAAAGACTAGAAATAAACTACCAATCAGGCAAATGAACAAACAAAAACAGAATTTTTTTTTTCCTAGCTGCCTCACACTTTATCACATCACTTCAGTATGCTGCACTTCCTTAACTCTAATCGATTTCCATGTGGTATTTGAGGTATCACAGCTCACTCTCAGGAGGGCAAGAGGTAAAGTGTGGAGAAAAGGCGAGAAGTTGGGTATAAAGAAAAACAGGACAAAGATAAAATACAAGAGAAATAAAAATTATATTTTAAAATTAGCTTTTGTTCCTTGAGCATCTGCTATGTATCAGGCATTTTCTATTACCTATTTTGGCTCTGGCCACACAACTACACTATGAAGCAGAAATGACTATTATACCTCTTTCAAACTCATATAAGAAAACCAGTGTTCAGAGAAGTTGCCTGAGGCCCTACACCTAATAAATAAATGACAGAGCAAGGATTTGGCCTCAAAGCCCAGATTCTTTCCTCAGTTGCACAGTGCCACATTATAAAGATGTTGATACACTGAAATAGAAGGATAATATCGAAAGTGTTTCTTTGTCTTTTATCTCCAACAGGGATTAAAAATAATAATTATGTCAGAACTTGGACACAGGCTTTAATCCTTTAAATTCATTTAATCATTATTTTATCATCATAAGCACATACAAGCAACATTATGTTTATTTCACTGAAATGTACAAAATCCTGGCATAGCCAATGAATTTACTTGATGAATGATGAGATAGATTCAGCTAATGGAGTTTCCAAGCATGCCGTCAAAGAAATAGAATCATGCATTTATGAATTTTTCCACATTTTTCTTCATTTCTAATGCAACAAGTTAATTATTTGATCTCTTTATCACTTTCAAAGCGTTGTAATAGTTCAGATGATGTGAGATTATTTGCAAACAAGATAAGAAATGCCAGCTCCTAGGACAGTTACAGGAAGCCTGAGAAGGCAAGGCTTTTGAAGGAAACTAGGTCGTGAAAGATAATATTGCTATAATCCTTAGAAAGCTGGAAAGAGGTGTCTTTTCCAATGTTAATATGAGAATCAACAGTTCCCTATGGACAGGAACAGGGGTGGACATGTCTGAGTCATGAAGAACTCTTCTGTCAAAACAGAACTCTTGCATGGGTGTCATGAATACAAAAATTTCTCCCTCTTAACATTTCCTTTTCAATATGATAAGCCACTTTTAATGCAGCAGATTAACCGATTTACTTTCTAAATATGCTCAGATTTAGTTTCTAAATATACTCAGATTAAGCTAAATTGGTTAATCTCATTTGGCCTCACATCTGGTAACAATGCACAATTCAAATGTTTACAGAGAGGGAACTCTGTGGTAAAGACAAAGGAGGAAAAGGCAAAAGCTTTCTCTCACCCTAAGGTCAGAGTGAGCTTCCTTCAAGCATTAAACTGCCAAAGAACTGCATCTGATATTCCCTAAGCAATAAGGGAGAGAAATCAAAAGGGGCTGGTTCAGAAATTTCCCAGGTAGAAAAGAATCCAACATCCAATTTGTAAATTAATACTTCCAGAATATTATCCACATCATTGAAAGTCTGCACAAGAATCATCATCAGTGGAGGACCCAGATGACTATTCCCTCTGAATATTCTGTTTCAAATACAATTGTCTTTAAAATACAACTCAGAAATCTATTAGATTTTTTTAAAATTTTCTTTCTACTTTAATTTAAATTGCAACAATTTAAATAAATTTTCAATCCAGGTCTGTCAGTAATTTTACCAAACTCACATTAAAATAAAACATAAATTCCAAAATAATTGCATGCATTTGTACATATAATTTGATGATTTTAAATTTCATTTTGTTTTCTCTATGTTTAGTTTCATAATTTAGACTCCAGGATTTACGTGAGGATTGTGTGAAATAATGTAGGTAGAACAATTAGCTCAATTAGCTCAGTGCTAGGCTCTTAACTAATTTTCAGGGGTAATATACCTCCAACATCTCCGTGTCAGTTTGTTTGAGAAATAACCTGGAGGAGAGAGAGTGCAAAACATTTTACAAATTCAAAAGGTAAAGGATGTTCATTTATAAAGGTACATCCTAGTATATAATGTGAGACAGCAAGTACGTAAGAATCCATGACTGTATGTTGAATATTATGTTATCAGATATGCTAAGAAATGTTTAAAATCCCACCATCAGTCCCTCCCTAGGAATTTCTGTTTTCTCATAAGATTATTAGGTCTTAACATGTAGGCATCATGTTAACATGCAGGCATCATGTTAACATGCAGAGATCATGTTACCCTAATAATTATTGTCTCCTCAGAACCTAGCACATTGTCTGGAAAACAGGAAGTATTCAGTAAAAGTGAGTTTAATTGCAATATATCGGTCACAAACCTAATGGATCCACATTCTCTGCTTTTTGTATGTGCACCATCACTCTACATTTTCTTTTCATGGCAGAAGTCACAGAGAAAGGGAAAGAGATGATTCCTTTCCATGAGTGTATGTTGGTAGGTCATTGATGACTCAGCTATAATCCAAATGTATATTTTTATCTGAGGAAAACAGGTAGTAATTACTAAACAAGAAAGCAAAATTAATGATACTAATAAACATATGACACACTAAATACATTCCAGGTATGCTTCTAACAGACTAACTGAAAAATACCTGATTTTCACTCAGTATAATTATGCATGTATTTCTTCTTTTTTATATTCTCCAAAATGTATTGAGAAGAAACTGAATCAGAAAACAACCCTTCCTCTGGATACACTATAAGTTCCCCCTCCAAGCACTACAGCATTTTTACCGTTGACAGTTACTGCTTCCACAATGCCGTGTCATGTGATGAAGACGTCACATACTGAGCTTAGTATTTATCCAGTCTTTACCTGTGTTTTCACTGTATGCTCTCTTGGTCTCTGCCCTTTGATTCACACGAACACTCATTATTGTTATGGTTGTTACTATTATTATTGTAAAGACTCCCTGGGAACACTCATTTCTATAAATACAGTGTTCTCCAAAAATATATGAAATTTATCCTCTTTGCTCCCCCAATTGTCCCTTCAATTAATTCATGTCTGTAAGCACAGTAATAAACCAATGAGGTTTATATGTGATATTGCAATATTATGATCTAGGGATAATCATTTTCTGTACTGCAACTCTTTTAAATTCCTAATGATATGATTGAAAATAATTTTAAGAAGTTTGTATAGATACATCATACCCCATGAAAGCTGAGCTTTCTCAATGAAAGACTTGACAACCCTAAGGTAGGTCTAAGAAGTCAAGAACCCTAGCCCCTCTTCCTGAAGAAGTATGCTGTTACATTGCTGGGATATTCAGACAGAATATTCTGCTGGGAGAAACCCAATCCAGAACTTTTCAGAAACACATAGGCTACAGAGACATTGCTACGGGATCTTCAGGGTGTCAGTTCACCAGCTGGAAACTTCTCTGGCCAGTGGTGCCGTTGCCTGAGTTTTGCTCTGGCCCACTGGGCTGGTGACAACTCAGCCTAGCAGGCTGTGCTCAACTCCGCTACATGCTTGGATCTCATGCCTGCCAAAGGTGAGCTCGACCCAGAGTGGCAAGGGGTGTGTGAGTAGGCATGGAGTTCAGTCACTGTGCATAGCTGGGCACACTGACTGCGGCATGGCAGGCAACTCCAGGCGTTGGCACAGTTACCGGCTCCCTGAGAGACTGTGATTGGAAAAGGCGTACTATAACAAGCTTCTACAGGTGATACTGCGGTTCACAGCATGGTGCCAGAAACTTGGAGATACTAGGAACTGCAGAGCCCTAAATAGGCTGTCACAGCTCTGGCCTGGGGAGCTCATAGGTCTGGGACCCCACAAGTCCACTGCTCTTACCTCCTCTCTTCCCTACTTTTTGTCACCTGCAACATGGCAGGCAACAGGCATGTTTTGCCCATATCGTGTTACAGTTACAGCTCTTTGGGCCCTACCATTTGCCAGGTCCAGAGTTCTAGTCCTGCATCCAGGAAGAAAGAGCTATGCAGACAAGTGGAGCTTTATTGAGCAATAGTACAACCCAGAGGAGACCCACAGTGAGCAACTCATTTCTGTAGCCAGGGTGTCCTGATGAGTGTTCAGCTCCCAGCAGAGAGGGTAGCTCCTGTCTGTTAGGCAGCTCATCCCAATGAACGCTCAGCCCTCAGCACAGAGGGTAGCTCCTCTCTGTTAAGCAGGTCATCCTGATGAATGCTCAGCCCTCAGCAGAGAGGGTAGCTCCTCATTGCAGCTGGTCATCCTGTCATCTCTTCAGCTCTCAGTAGAAAGGGTAACTCCTCTTTGCTAGGCAGGTCGTCCCGACAAGTGTCCAGCTTTCAGCAGAGAGGGTAGTTTCTCTCTACAGCTGATTGTCCCATCATCTCCTTGAGTCTGGCTGAGCCCAGGGCTTTTATGGACTTCCAAAAGGAGAAAGTGTGTGCTGATTGGTCTTTTTGCTGCTATGGGTGGGTCCAGAAAAGGCACCACAAGTTCCCACTCCAGTCTTCGGGACACACAGCCCAGTCCCCAGGCTTCAGACCTTTCCTGGCTTGAAGGTAGGGCTTCACCGAGACCCCCACCTTCCTCTGAGGAGTCTGACAACCTCTTACCTCTGTTCGTGGCACCCAGGTTATTAATGCAAAGGCGGGACAGCAGGCCAGTGCAGAGGTGACCTCAGCCCCTGTCTCAGCCTCCCTCCCATGCTTGTTTTCACCCAAAATCTGGAGGAGGACAAGGCGGCACGGGGCTGGTGTATCAGCACTGCCTCAAGCATGTGCACCCCTGGACAGGTTGTGACAACACCTGGCACTGGCCTCATCTTTGCTCCCTGATTGGACCAGGCCCGACTGTGGGGAGAAGCCAGACAGTGTGAGCAGTCACTTCTGAGCCTGTGGTGACAGGGAGGCCTTCCTGGACCCTGAGCATGCAAAGATTCCCTGGTCCATAACTGCAGCTTGTGCAGCTGCAACTGGGTCTGGGAGGGTGGGTCTCCTGCCTGCTCCCAGCTCCCAGGGCACAGGGGTGTCTGGGTCACAGTAGCAGGTTGGGCAGCTGCAGTTGCTCCTGGGGAGCTATCACTGGCTCTGTGGAGTGCAGCACCACCTCAGACCTGCTCACTTGGGGGCCCTTCTCTGCTCCAGCCTCCACGCTGGAACAAACTGCTCTCCAATGATCATGTGACTCAGTCAGGCCCCTCTCGATGGCTCCCAGGGAGGTTGTCTCCAGGGGATTCTCAGGGGCAGGTTCTGGGGTCTGTCCTTCTCTTCTCCCCATTTTCCTGGTGGTGGCTTCAGCTGGGTGCTTTCAGGCTACCAAAACACAGTGGGGAGCAAGGTTGAGGCCATGGCAAAGGCCCCAGGCCTGGGAGCAGGTCCTGCCTGGCTCTGTGAGGGTAGGGGTGGCACAGTTAGCTGCTTCAGGGATGTAGGACACAGAGGTCCCATTACCACCACTGTTGCTCCCACAGTCGCTCCTGCTGCCACCACAGGCACCTCCCCACTGCAGCTGGCTGGATGGCAGCAGCTGCTCCAGATAACCTGCGGCTGACATCAATACCACCAATACCTTCTTCTGTCATCAAAGTACAATCTCCACTGCACCAAGTGGGGAGAAGTATATATTCCTGAGGAAAACACTCCATTCAGTCTTCATTTACTCAAGTTCTGAAGGTAAAGATAAAATGGAATTACAATTATATGTTTTTCCTTATATTTGAGTGTCTGTTACCTGTTTAATGGACTGCTTTGTTTAAAAAGAGAGATATTTTCTTAGTTTCACCATAGAAAATAACAAATAACATTTTGATTAGAGTTAGATAGATGTCACCATTGGAAATCTAGTCCTAACCCTCAGGATTGAGAATAGTATATGATCCACTTCCTTTCTGTGCACAATGTATTAATCCCCATCAGATCACCTAACTACAATGAAAATTTGCCTATCTCTTCATTTTACCAAAATTATTTTGATAATACCTACTCCAACATTTTCAACTGATTTTTATCCTTTGTATGCAGAATGGGGTATGCAAAACAATAGGTTTTGGTCAAAATTTTGTTCAGTGAATCAGTGAACTATTAACTATTTCTTGAATAAATAAACAAATAAACAAGTAAAAAACCAGTATCAGCAGAGATAGGATCCAATATTATATCTCAATAAAATGGGACTGCATCATGTGGTCAGGGTTCACCAGACTTCACAGTTCAGAGGCGATTAAGCTGGGACATTAGAAACCATAATTATTACAGGTGTAATAAGAAAAAAGGAAACACAAAGACATGTGGGAGATGAGATTAGTGCTCAGGTATCAGGGAAAGACAGGTTGACAAGAATGGAATGAAAATAGTTCCATAATCTGGAAAGGATGAAGTAAAATGTCCACCCTAGTACCTAATTTTTAAGACTTTGAGTTTCATTCTTAGTTTTTCTGGCAGCCATATTCTGAGGCCCATCACACAGGTCTTCAGGTGCAGTTTCGCTGGTTAAGCTCAGATTTCATAGAACGAGTTCATTTCCTACTGGGATTACTTTGCAGGGGAAGAGACATCTTTGACAACGCTAAACCTCCATTAGCCTTGTATCAATTGGTGAAAGTTTTTGTCATAATTTTATAAATCCCAAAATTAGATTGACTTAAGGAAACTAATTGGTGGATGTAAATGAAAAGTTTAGACATGCCTGGATATACAGGTTCAAACAATGATAACAGGCATAAGCCAATAAACGGTTTTTAATAGTCGACATGCTATGGGTATAGAAAAGCATAATTCAAATACAATAAACGAATGATAAAAAGAGCACAGTACCTAGAGAAAAACACACTCAAATTTACTCTTCAACTTTTTGCCAAATGTTTTCAGATTTTGTTCTGTTAGGCATTGATATGATTTGGCTTTGTGTCCCTACCCGAATCTCATCTCAAATTGTAATCACCAGGTGTCAAGGGAAGGACCAGGTGGGAACTGATTGGATCTTGGGGTCGGATTTTTCCATGCTGTTCTCCTGATAGTGAGAGAGCTCTTATGAGAGCTGGTTGGTTGATAAGTGTCTGACAGTTTCCCCTGCACTATCTGTCTCTCTTGCCACCTTGTTACAATGCGCCTTGCTTCCCCTTCACCTTCTGTCATGATTGTAAGTTTCCTGAGGCCTCCCAGCCATGCAGAACTGTGAGTCAATGAAACCTCCTATTTTTATAAATTACCCAGTCTCAAGCAGTATCTTTATAGCAGTGTAAAAACAAACTAACACAAACATTCGGTGGTCTTTAACTGTAACAAACCACATTCATTATTATTATTATTTCCATTGGTGTAGCTATGGAGAAATGACATGGTATATGAATAGTAGGTTTCAATAGCATTAACTTTCTTACATTTTTATTTTAGACTTGTTGATTCTGCTTTGTGTGTCATAATACAGTGAGCACCATTCCATTGTGGGGTGGGGGAAGGGGAGAGGGATAGCATTAGGAGATATACCTAATGTAAATGACGAGTTAATGGGTGCAGCACACCAACATGACACATGTATACATATGTAACAAACCTGCAGGTTCTGCACATATACCCTAGAACTTAAAGTATAATAAAAAAGAAAAAAAAAGTAAATGTTTGTTCAGAATTTAAAAAAAAAGCAAAGAATGTATATTTTGTTACTTTTGGGTGTGAAGTTCTGTAGATTTCTATCAGATTCATTTGATCTAATGCTGAGTTCATGGTTAGCTGAACCATGAATATCTTTATGAATTTTCTGTCTTGATGATCTGTCTAAAACTGTCAATGAAGTGTTGGAATCTTCTACTATTATTGCGTGGGAGTCTAAGTCTCTTTGAAGGTCTGTAAGTAACGTGCTTTATGAATCTTAGTGTTCCTGTATTGGGTACATACATATTTAGGATAGTTAGGTCTTCTTGCTGAAGTAAAACCTTCACAATTATGTAATGCCCTTTTTTGTCTTATTTGATTTTTGTTGGTTTAAAGCCTCTTTCATCTGAAATTTAGGATTGAAACCTTACCTTTTTTCTGTTTTCCATTTGCTTTGCTTGTTAGATATTTTTTCATCCATTCACTTTGAGCCTATGGGTATCATTGCATGAGAGATGGGTCTCTTGAAGACAGTACACCAATAGGTATTGGTTCTTTTTTTTTTTTTAATTTATTTATTATTATTATACTTTAAGTTGTAGGGTACATGTGCATAACGTGCAGGTTTGTTACATATGTATACTTGTGCCATGTTGGTGTGCTGCACCCATCAACTCGTCATTTACATCAGGTATAACTCCCAATGCAATCTTATCTAGCTTGCCATTCTGGGCCTTTTAATTGGTGCACTTAGCCCATTTATATTCATGGTTAATATTGTTATGTGTGGATGTGATTCTGTCACCATGATGTTAGCTGGATATTATGTAGACTTGTTTATGTGGTTGCTTTAAAATGTCACCAGTCTGTGTACTTAAGTGTGTTCTTTACTAGCTTGTATCAGTGTTTTCTTTCCATACACAATGCTTCCTTCAGGAGCTCTTGTAAGGCAGGTCTGGTGGTAACAAAGTCTCTCAGCATTTGCTTGTTCAAAAATATCTTATTTCTCCTTCACTTATGAAGCTTAGTTTGGCTGGATAAAAAATTCTGGAATGAAATATCTTTTCATTTAGAATGTTGAATATTGGCCCCCAATTTCTTCTGACTTGTAAAGTTTCTGCTGAGAGGTCTGCTATTAATTAGTCTGATGAGCTTCCCTTTGTGGTGACCTGACCTTTCTCTCTAGCTGCCATCAAATTTTCTTTCTTTCATTGTGACCTTGGGGAATCTGATCATTATATGCCCTGAAAATGATTTGTGAAGTATTTTACTGGGGTTCTCTGCATTTTCTGAATTTAAATGTTGGCCTTTCTAGCTAGGTTGAAGAGTTTCTCATAGATTATATGGTGTATTATGTTTTCCAAGTTGCTTCCATTTTCCTCATCTCTTTCAGGGACACCAATGAGTCATAGATTTGGTCTCTACATAATTCCATATTTCTTGGTGGTTTTGTTCATTCGTTTTCATTATTTTTTTCTTTATTCTTTTCTAACTAACTTATTTCAGAAAGCTTATCTCTTCAAGTTCTCAGCTTGGTCTATAGTGCTATTATTTTTTATGACTGCATTATCAAATTCTTGTAGTGTGTTTTTCTACTCTATCAGGTTGATTATGTTCCGTTCTAAACTGGCTATTTTGTCTGTCTGTGCCTGTATCATTGTAGTGTGATTCTTAGCTTTATTGGTTTGAGTTTCAACATACTCCTGAACCTCAAAGATCTTTGTTGCTATCCATAATATAAATTGTATTTCTGTAATTTCAGCAACCTCAGCTCACTTCAGAATCCTTAATGGGGAGGTGATGTGGTTGTTTGGAGGAAAAAAAATGTACTCTGGCTTTTAGAGTTGTTAGAGTTCTTGCATTGGTTCTTTCTCATCTTTGTGGGCTGATGTTAATTCAATCTTTGATGTTGCTCACCACCGAATGTTTTATTTTTCCTTTTATCCTATTTGATGACCTTGAGAGTTTGATTGTGGCATAAGCCAGCTTACTGGCTTTCTTTCTGGATGATTTTATGGGGCCAATGTTCAGCTCCCAACTCCTGGACTGTGTGCTTTAACTCTGGGGGACTTGTATTGTGCCCCAATTTTATTATCTGCCTGCTCGATTTAGGGAATCCACTGTGCTAGGGTATCTGAGATGCTCCTGGACTTCTGGTCACTACACTTCAATGGGTGGTATCAGACAAATCTTTTTGTAGTGAAATGACATTGGGATCTATATTCGTTTGCATGTGCCAACAGCAGCAGCAGTGGCAGCATGGTGGGGTGCACGATCATCAGCTGTGGCAGGGTGCTGGACACTTTTATTCTTACATACAATTTTTTGTTTCCTGATGTTGGAGCGATTTGGGTATAGACATTACTATTAATCATATAGTCATCTTGGAGACAATTATGATACTCATATACCAAACTGTTTTAGACCTTCCATAACTTATCATACCTTCTGACTATAGTGACAATTGAAAATTGTGGCCCATGGGCTGAATTTGGTAAGCAGACATGTGTTACTTGTACCCTTTACAATCAATAGAAAATAATTAGGATAGTTGCCAATTGTTTAAAAGGAAGTTTCACAAACAAGTCTGAATGTCTGCCTTTTTGATGGCAGTGAATCTGCAACTATCTCACACAGCAACAGTCAGCTGGAGCTGTGTGAGGAATTCACCACAGTTCTCAACAGTTTTACTTTCTAACATGTGGCTTGCTCTGCTCATTTGTTTCTAATATCTGGTCTGCTGTCATTTTAACATATGAGTTAAAAAGAAATTATTTAAGCAGATAGTTAGGATAGTGAAGTCTTCTGTAAAGTTTACTTTTTAATGAGAAGCAGTCCCCAAATCATTTGTTTTCTAAGAGCAGCCTGTACAGTTGAGCAGCAGACATAGATAAGCAAGCTGGAGCACAGGTGAGTGCTGACAGCTGTGCTAATAGTAAAAGGCTACCTGGGGACTAGGCATGTTCAACATGACATCTCCATCTTTCCTTTTCCTTGCCAAACATGTGTACAGTAAGGAACACACAACGTGGAACCAGCCAAGTAAAAAATCCATTTGCATAATAAAAGATTAGGGTGGGGTGGCCAGCTTCTTCACTCACTGTGTAAATTTCCTGCCTGGTACCACCAATCTCTGAGACCTATGTAAATCAGACACCACCTCCTTAAGCCAGTGTGTAAAATCCCAAGTGCTTCACCGTAAGACCGGCAGTCCCACTCAAGTGCCCCTCTCTCTCGCAGGAGACAGAGCTATTCTCCTTCCTCTTCCTTTTGCCTATTAAACCTCCACTCCTAAACCCACTTATTGTGTGTTTGCATTCTTGATTTCCTTGGTGCGAGACAATGAACCTCAGGTATTTACCCCAGACAACGATGCTGCTTCAATTTGTTTACTCTGTTTTCCTTTACTTGAATTTCTGATTTCAACACTTGTGTGACTAGCTTGGTCAAGGTAACCGTGGATCTCTCATTTGGTTTAAATGTTCTTTTAATGACTCTGTACTTTATTTATTCTTATAGAAATAATAAGCCTTGAATTATTGTATTATATAATATTTACATAATAACATCATGATACTAACTTTCCTATCAACACTCCAAGATTTCTGAGGTCCTGGCTTATGTTCCTCTTTGCATTCCAAATAACTGTAAAGTGTAGGAATTCAGTTAATAGTTTTTGTTTGACTGAACAAAGAGATCTAATAAAATGAAAAATTTAATAAGATATATGTAATCAATTACATATGTACTTATTAATAGAGTAACAAAACGTTTGGACAACTTTGGTCTCTTATGAATAATTTACAATGTATTTCTGTCAGAATTATGAATTAGTCACACTACTGGCATGATTGATGGATTATATATTTACTTAATCTCCTTTGGAGCTACATTCCATTTTTCCTGGAGTATTTTACTTTCAAACTATACTTTAGCACCATTTTATCAAATAACAATTTCATGTTTATTTCAGATAGATAAAATTATATCAAAATCACATTTTTGGGCATTTCAAAACTGGCATGAAGAATGACAGTGATGATTCATATTATCCTCTGTCTTTTATCATTCTGATACATTCCTGCTTGTCATTTTGCAAGTGTTTTCTGGAAGATGTTCTGTTAAACAGAAACATTATCATTTATTTCAAATAAATCATTGTGGGACTTTTCAGTTACTTTTGAAATATCTACTAAAACTCAAATGTGAAGTTAACCTCTATATTCCAAAGCAAATGTCATAGAATGATATCAGATTTCCAGGATATTCTTGTACACAAGGAGAGTTTCCTACTCCACACTAGTGGGCAACCAGTGAATTCTGCTTGTGCTGAGTTATGAACCCATTTAATTCCCTGGAGCAGATGGATACCTTGGCATATAAGCAGACTTGCCCACTTAATACAGCGTGCCTTACAAACAGTATCTTTTCTATGTGCTCCAAAAATCTGTTAGTGGGTGGGATTCACTGTTATTCATCCTGAACTTTAGGAAGTCCTGCCATTGAGACAGAGAAATAAAGACACATCTGCTAGGACAATCCTCCTTTTGGCGATTGTACTGCCTTTTGCATTTTTGCAAGTTTTATAATAGACGATTAATACATACTGGGATTTGCAGGGTTTTTTAATCCTTGCAGAACTCACAGTCTAGTGTTTTGTAGGTTCAGAAAGCATTTCATGGCTTTTGTTTCATTTGTTTTCTCTTCAGAGAGGCTTAGTGTATTGTTCAGAATCATTAAATAAAGAGCAGATGAAGAGTTGCTACTTAACCCTAGGAAAAGAACATGCAGCTCCATCTTCAAGACCACTCTGCTTTCACACTCCACTTAGACTGTACATACAGGCATATGCCTCTTAACAACGTTTTGGTGAACGATGAACCATATATGCTATAGTGATTCCATAAGATAATAATGGAGCTGAAAAATCTCTAACATCTAGTATTTACTACACTATACTTTTAATCCTAATTTTAGAGTGTACTTCTACTTATAAAAAAAAGTCAACTGTAAAGTAGGCTCACGCAGGTCCTTTAGGAAGTATTTCAGAAGAAGGCATTGTTATCAGAGGAGATGAGCGCTTCATGCATGTCACTGCCCGTGAAAACTTTCCAGTGGTATAAGATTTGGAGGTGAAGACAGTGATATTGATTATTCTGACCCTGTGTATGCCTAGGCTAATGCGTGTGTTTGTGGCTTAATTTTTTATATAAAAATTATACAATAAGGATATAAAGAAAGAACATATTTTTGTACAGCTGTAAGATGTGTTTAAGTTAAATCTTATTGCAAAGATTAAAGAAAGTTAAAAATTTTTTAAGTTTATAAAGTAAAAAAGTTATGCTAAGGTTAATTTATTATTGAAAAGGTAATTTTATAAGTTTAGTGTCACCTAAGTTTATTGTTTTTTTGTTTGTTTGTTTGTTTTGTTTTTGTTTGTTTGTTTGAGAGGGAGTCTCACTTTGTCATCCAGGAGTACAGTGGTGCCATCTAGGCTCACTGAAGCCTCCACTTCCAGGGTTGAAGCAATCCTCCTGCCTCAGCCTCCTGAGTAACTGGGATTACAAGCATGTGCCACCACGCCCAGCTAATTTTTGCATTTTTAGTAGAGACGGGGTTTCATCCTGTTAGTCAGGCAGGTATCGAACTCCTGACTGCAGGTGATTCGCCCGCCTCCACCTCCCAAAGTGCTGGGATTACAGGCGTGAGCCACTGCACCCAGACCATGTTTTTAAAGTCTACACTAGTGTGCAGTAGTGTCCTAGGCCTTCACATTCACTCGTCACTCACTCACTGAGTCACTCACCCAGAGCAACTTTCATTCCTGCAAGGTTGATTTATGGTAAGTGCTCTATACAGGTGTACCATTTTTACCATTTATATTTTTACTGTATCTTTTCTATGTTTTGATATGTTTGGAAACACAAATAACATTGTATTACAATTGTCTACAGTATTCAGTATAGTAACATGTCTTACAGGTTTATAGACTATGAGCAATAAATTATACCATATAGCCGATGTGTGTAGACAACGTCATCTAGGTTTGTGTAAGTACACTATATGATGTTCATACAACAAAATCTCATAATGACACATTTCTCAGACTGTATCTCTGTCAGTGTTTCATGACTATGATTAATTGCTCTCAATAAGCTGAGTAATTTCAAGTAGTTGTGAATTAAAATTTTGATGGGTCTGCTGATAGTGACAGTTTTTATGTTTTATATATATATATATATATATAAAAGTGGCAGATCACCATGTCAGGAGATCGAGACCATCCTGGCTAACACAGTGAAACCCCATCTCTATCAAAAAAGACAAAAATAATTAGCCAGGCACGGCGGCGGGCCCCTGTAGTCCCGCTACTAGGGAGGCTGAGGCAGGAGAATGGCGTGAACCCCGGGGGCATAGCTTGCAGTGAGCAGAGATCGCGCCACCGCACTCCAGCCTGGACAACAGAGCGAGACTTTATCTCAAAAAAAAAAAAAAAAAGAGTGTTTTATATTATTTCTTGGGCAAGACTTCTCTGCTGTTCCCCACCAGTTGCTAAGTAATAGCAGCAGGTATAAAATAGAAAAACCTGATTATTCTTGAAGTGTAGATTGGAAAGATTTAAGTTCATTTCCTACAACCTGATACACATACAATGGAATAGAAGAGCAAAAGAGAAGAGAAGGTATTACTACTGTTCTATCCTTGAAAATTTGTCTGATGAAGGAAATTTATCAGCATAAAGTTAATTGCCAGCTTGAGATTTAACAAATCCACTTGCTTGCCTTAATTAGTACCCACTTCCCACCAAGAAAACCTTGATAAAATTCCTCAAAAAGCTGGCCTCTTTTAAACCCATGTACCTTAGGTGGGTAATATTAATTAGATACTTTAATTATGGATTCCATGTGCAAACTTTACCAGTGAAAAACTGCTATTATATTGTGGCACTCTTACTTTAAATTGACTCTGTAATAACTCTGAAAGCTGTGTAAAGTAAAATTAAATCCTTATCCATAGACAATTGCTTTAGCACTTGTTCCTATGTTCATGAGGTACCAAGGTTAGGCTGCTATTACTTACTATGAATATAAATTCAAAAGTCCAGTTATTTGCATTCTTGCTCCAATGTATCCTGAACATAATGAATTAAGATATAGAAACACTATCAATATAAAGGTATAACATCAAAGAACAGTAATTGATATCCTAAAATAACATAGTCTATATAAACTCCAAATCAGATATTTAGGTAAGCAATTGTGTCATTAGTAAATAAACTTGTGATTTGAAATCAATAGCGTTTAATGATTTGCGGGACTTTTTTTTTTTTTTTTCTGTCTTGTTATCTGTTCTTTATTTTTCCCTTGTGTATCTGTTACTAAAAGCACATACTTTATCTTCTTATGTTCTTAAACTTATCTCCAAATTTTAAAATGATTTTAAAATACATAACATGAGAGAGGACCAGAGAATATTCATGTGTATATACTAAGATATTATGTTAATAGTTGTATATAATGTGGAGGGTGACTATAGTCTGAAAATACAAAAAAATATATTTTTTATTGAACTCCCTTGATTATTTCTTCTGTGATATGCTAAACTCACTGTACATTCAGGAAAAATTTGAGACAAAAATCATCTTAAAATACACGTCACAGATGCTTATGCAGCGACTGATGAAAATTCTGCATTAATGCATTAAGTCCAATGCGACTTTTGAGAGCTAACTGAATGCATTGATGCCAAGGGACAATACATCAACTGAACCTTTTATTGTGAGCCATTTATTAGATATATTTGCCTATGTTTCCAGACATTAAGTCCACCTTGTATAATTAATTTTAGGAGTTTGGTTGATTAAAATATACCCTTCAAATCCATAAGTAATTACTAAAATGGAGTTGAATCCTGAAAGTCACTACAGTGTGCACCTCTGCTAACTTCATTTTTCTTTCCTTGCTAACCTTTGCTTGCCCCAAATTACATATAAAGTAAAACATAAAATCTCTCACCATGGTAGCTATACCCTCTAAATTGTACTCACATACTCATTTCCTCAACGTATAGTTTGCAATTTTCCTTCATATCCCCTTCATACAGTATTACATGCTATTTACCACAAAATTCCTTTCTATTATTGCCTCTGAATTTTTTCTTATACTATTTCATTTCACTGGAATTTAATTTATTATTTAATTGTTATTCTTAAATTCCGAAACTGTGAGACATATCCCCCAAAAGGAAATTTTTTTTTATGTTCTGAAAGCATTTTCACATTTATTGATATATAGCTCACTATACAACTAACCAATTTGCAGTACAAAATTCAGTGGTTTTAGTGAATTCACAGAGGTTTGCAACCATCACTGCAATAAATTCTCATAACATTTTATTCACTCCATAAAGAAATACCATACCCATCAATTGTCATTCCTCATTCCCCTCAACACCTTCAGTTCTAGGCAACCACAGATTGACTTTTGGTCTCTATAGATTTGAAGATTCAAGATATGGCATATAAGAGGGCTTATATAACATGGGGTCTTTATATGACTGGTTTCTTCCACTTAGCATAATATTTTCAATATTTATCTATGTTATCACAAGCATATTTATTTTATTGCCATATTAAATTTCACTGTGTGGATATACTGCATTATATTTGTGCATTCATTCATTGATGAACATTTGGCTTCTTTCTACTTTTGACTATTATGAATGATAATGCTTGAACATTGTGTACAGTTTTGTGTACAGTCGTATGTTTTCCTTTCTCTTGGGTATATATCTAGTAGTGGAATTGCTCTGTTATAAGGGCAAGTTTGTTTAAAATATTGAGTAACTGCCAAACAGTTTTCTAAGATTTTTGGAACATTTTACATTCTAGCCAACAATGTGTAGAGATTCTAATTTGTTTACATCCTCATTGATATATATTTGTAATGTCTTTTTTATTACAGTCATCACCCTAATGAATGTAAAAATATATATTTTTGTGAATTTAATTTTCTGTTCACAAATATCTAATGATAATCATAATTCCATGTTTTCTTTAGCCATTTTTATCTTCATAGGAATAGTGTCTATTACTTTTTTGCACATTTTTATTGAGTTTTTTTTTTTTTTTTTTTTTTAGTTTTGGGTTTTAAGAGTTCTTTTTCACATACTTAGGAAACAAGTCTCTTACTATATGTATAATTTTCTGGATTTCCTTTCTACTTTCTTGATGTTTTACCAAACACAAAATTTTTAATTTTTATGTAGTTGAATTATCTATTTTTCTTTTGTTGTTTGTGCTTTTTGTTGTATTTAATAATTAATCACATAATCCAAAATCACAATGATTACTTCTATGTTTTCTTCTAAGAGTTTTATGGTTTTATTTCTTACGTTCAGGTCATTATCCATCTGGAATTAATTTTTATCCATCGCGTAACGAACAGTTTCAACTTAACTGTTGGGTATGTATTTATCCACTTGTCTCCATATCACTTCTTGAAAGATTTACTCCCATTGAAATCTTGCAGTACTCTTGTTGAAAATCAGTCAAGAGGCTTATTTTTGAACTCTGAATTCTGTATCTATCCTATATCAAGATCACACTCTTGATTACTGCTGTTTTGTAGTAAGTTACAGAATTGGAAAATGTTAAGTCCTTTAAATGTGTTATTCTTTTTCTAAGGTTGTTTTGGAAATTCTGGGCCCTTGAATTTCAGAATGACTTTTAGAATTGGCTTGCCGATTTCTGCAAGAACAAAAAAAGCATTTTGATCATGATAGGGATTGCACTGAAATCACAGATCAATCAAGAGATATATTTCCATCTTAATGATATTAAATCTCCTAATCCCTGAACATAAGATTTGTTCCCATTTATTTATATTTTCTTTGATTTTTAAAAATAATGTTCTGTAGTTCCCAGTGTCTAAGTCTTTCACTTATTTTGTTAAACTTATTCTTTAGTATTTTGTCTTTTGGGGTGTTATTGTAAATGTAATCAATCACTTGGTTTAATTTTTGGTTTGTGAATCACTAAAATATAGTAATACAATTGAATTGTGGATGTCAATCTTAGACTCTGCAACCTTGATGGTCTTATCACTTTTAGTAATAATTACTACTAAATTACTACTACAGAAAATAATTTAATTAGGGAATGAGTTCCTTAGAAATTTCCATATGCAAAATTATGTCATCTTCCATAGAGATAATTTAAAATTTCTTATTCCAAGACTTTATGTTTTCCTTGCCTAACTACCTTGTCTGGAACCTTGAGCACAAGTCAAATGGAAATGGTGAGAGAAAACGTCCTTGTTTCTTTCCTTATCTTAGGGGAAAACATTTAGTCTTTCACCTTTAAGTAAGATGATTCTCTTAGTTTTCCATTGTTGTCCTTCTTCAGTGTGAGAAAGTTCTCTCTGTTCCTATTTGTTGAATATTTTTATCGTTAAAGAGTGTTAGATTTTGTCAAATGCTTTTTGCTTCGTCTGTTAAGGTGGTCATGTGCTTTGTGTTCTTTATTCAGCTGTTAAACCATCATTAGATTTCTGAGATGAATCACACTTGATCATAGTGTATAGTACTTTTTATATGTTGATGGATTTAGTATGCTAGTATTAAGTGAATTTTTTGTCTATATTCATTAAAGATATTGCTTTATAGTTTTTTTTTTCTTTTTTTATTTTTGTTTATTTTTTAATCATACTTTAAATTCTAGGGTACATGTGCACAATGTGCAGGTTTATTACATATCATCACATTACTGGGTACATATCCAAAGGATTATAATCATGCTGCTATAAAGACACATGCACACTTATGTTTATTGTGGCACTATTCACAATAGCAAAGACTTGGAACCAAACCAAATGTCCATCAATGATAGACTGGATTAAGAAAATGTGGCACATATACACCATGGAATGCTTTATAGTTTTACTTATGCATGATATTGCAGTCTAGTTTTGACATGCCAGCAATACACAGAATGTGTTGGGATGTAATATATTGTATTCTATTTTTAAAAAATTGTTTGGGAGAATCAGTATTAATTTTTTCTTAAATATTTGTTATAATTTATGAAGTAAGGGATCTGAGCCAGAAATTTATTTTGTGAGAGGTTTATACTCTTCAATTTTAATCTCTTTACTCATTATAGATTGTGGTAGGCACAATGATCATTCTGCAAAAATGTTCACCTCCTAATAACAGAAACTGTTGATATGTTAATTTATATGGCAAAAAAGGCTTTGCAAATATAATTAATTTAAGAGCCTTGATAAAGAGAGATTATTCTAGATAATTTTGGTGATCGCAATCTAACCACATTGGCCCCTAAAAGTGGAGAACTTCTCTCCACTCTAATCCGAGAGAGATGTCATTCTGAAAGAAAGACATAGAAAAATGTAACGTTTCTGGCTTTGAAAATGGAGAAAGGGGCCATAAGCCAAGGATTGTGGCTGGCATCTAGATGCTGCGAAGGTTACAGAAATGAATTTTAAACAAGACCTAACAACATGAAAGTAAGCCCTAGTAATGTCTTGATTTTATTCTTTTGAGACCTGTGTCAGTTTTCTGATTTACAGAAATGTAAAACAATACATTTATGTTGATTTAAGTCACTGAATTTTTGGTATTTTTTTGCAGCAGCAATATAAAATAAACACATAAATCTACTCAAATTTCCTCTTTCTTATTGAGTCAGTTTCAGTAGTTTGTGTCTTTCTAGGTAATCTTCTATTTTATCAAAAGTGATGTAATTTGTAGGCATTTGGTAGTTTGTAGTATTCATTTAAAATCTTTTTGTATTTCTTTATAGCCAGTCATAAAGTCCCTTATTTTATTTCTGAGTCAGTAATTTGAGCGTTCTTCCTTTTTTAATCAGCAAAGGGAAAGTTTTGTAAAATAAAAATTTATTGGTCACAGTTGTGGAAGTTGTGAAGTCCAAGATCAAAGCACCGACAAATGTGATATCTGGTGAAGACTCACTTTCTGATTCAGAAACAATGCCTTCTTGTTGTGTCCTCAGATGGTGCAATGGGCAAAACAGGTTCCCTCAAGTCTCTTTTATAAGAGCACTAATCTAGTTCCTGAGATCAGAGCCCTCATGACCTAATAACCTTCCAAACAACCCAGCTCTTAATACCTACCATCACCTTAGGGGATAGGTTTCAACAAGTGAATTTTGAGGGACACATTCAGACTATAGCACAATTTTTGATTTTGTTGATTTTCTCTATTGTTATCTCTTCCATTAATTTCATCTATAATCATTATTTCCTACCATGTGTTGGCTTTAAGTTTAGTTTTGTTTTTTTTTTTTCCTTTTTTAAAATGTATCAATGTCTTTAGGTTTAAGTTAGGTTACAGATTTGTGATTATTATTTTTTAAAAAATATATACACTTACAGATATAAATTTCATTCTAAGCATGGGTTTCACTGTATCCTATAAGTTTTATTATATTGTATTTCCATTTTATTTCAAATTATGATTTAATTTCCCTTGTAAATTATCTTTGGTCCATTGATTATTAAAGAGTGCATTGTTTAATGTCCAAATATTTGGAAGTTTTCTCAGTTTTTTCTGTTGTTTTTTATTTCATTCTATTTTGGTCAGAGACACTTTGTGTGATTTCAAATATTTTAAACTTATTGAGGCTAGTTTTATTGCCTACAATATGATCCTTGAGTAGGTTCCATTTGCCTTTGAAAAGAATGTATATAGTGCTGTATTGGATAGGTTATTCTATAGGTATCTCTTAGATCTAGATCTAATTGGTTCATGCTGTTGTTCAAGTTTTCTATTTCTTTGTTGATCTTTCTACTTGTTCCATCTACTGTTGAAAGTGGACATTGCAGACGGCAGATATGGTTGCATTCTCTATCTTTTATTTTGTCCATTTTTTTATTCATGTATTTTCCTGTCTTGCTGTTGGGTGAATATGTGTTTGTAACTGTTACATCTTGGTGATGGAGTGCCCCCTTATCATCAGAAAGTTTTCATCTTTATCTCTGGTAGTTAAAAACATTTTTTAAGTCTACTGTTTATTACTAGTATGGTTCCTCTAGCATTCTTGTGGTTGCTATCATTTCCATCTTAATACTTTCCACCTATTTGAACCTTTGAGTCTAAAGTATGTCTCCTATAGACAATATAAAGTAGAATTTTAAAAAATTCTGTCTAGCAAAGACTGCTTTTTGATTAGATTGTTTCATTTATTTACTTTCGATGTTATTGTTTATATAGTTAGATTTATGTCTTCCATTTTATTTTTGTGTTTTCTATATGCTTTATTGGGTCTTGCATTCTTTTTGCTTCTTTAATTTTCATTAAGTAAATACTTTTTGGTGCAATATTTCAATTACTTTAACAATATGTTTACTTTTTAAAAATTTTCTTAATGTTCAATCTAGAGCTCAAAATAAACATCTTATTTTAAACTACTACACCTCCATACTCAATTAAACTCCATTGAGATATAGGAGTGTTACACTATATAGCTCCATTCCCTTTCTGCCCCTTTTTGTGTGCTGTAATTTTTATACATGTTACATGGTACAATGATTATTTTACTTCAAATCTGTTGTTGAGATTCCATAGAGAACATTTTGTTTCAACATCTGTACTTTTCAATTCCAAGATTTCTCTTTGGTTTTTCTTACAATAATTTTTATCTCCTTATTGATGTTTTCTATTTTATGAAGCATTGCCATCTTACTATACTGTATGTTGTTAAATATTTCTTTTAGTTATTTGAACACATTTAGAATAGATACTTTGAAGATTTCTCTGCTAACCCAGCATCTGCCTGTTTTTGTCATTGTTTTGTTTTCATTGTTTTTAACCTGTGTGTGATCATGCTTTATTGCCTCTTTGTAGACCTTGCAATTTTTTTGGTTAAAACCTAGAGTTTAAAAAAAAATAATATATTTTAGCAAATCTGCATACTGATTCCCTGCTCTATACTGGAGATTATATTTGTTATTTTATTGTTTATAGTTTTTACTAACTTGGTTTGACTACTTTATTGAATTCTATTTCCCCCGTATTGTACAACATCTAATACTGATTTTCAAATGATTCAGCCTTGGGAATGTGCATATTTATTCTGTGATGCAGTACTGTTTTAGTCAGGCTCATTTTGTCTCTTTCCACAATTTCTCTGGTAAGCTATCTGACACTCCAGGCATCACATCCAGTTGTTACCCTCTACTAATTCCTATCTGATTGCACTATTATTTTTGACGATAGTCTGGGGCTGGAAGAGCTCCCCAATATAGTCCAGTCAGAATAGAACTGATTTTCAGGAACCAAAGGTCAACGTTTGTGGCTTATTCTGACTATGCTCTTAGGTTTACACTTTCCTAAATTTCATTCTGAATAAATTCCGCTTCCTTGGGAAGATATATGATGCTCTCTGTTTTCACTCCCTTTTTCTCCTCTTGGTGCAAAACTCTGTGTTGTTGCTTAGGAACCACAGATATGCTTTGCCGTTCTGAAGGAGTTGTGGGTTGTGGTGACAATGCCACAGGTTTGTATTGTTTCTATCAGAATTTAGTAGATTTTATTTTATTTGAAGAGTGTCCTTTGGAAAATATCCAGAGACTTTAAATTGTTTGCTGGTTTGTAAATAATTTTCATGAGTTATGTTTTTTTTTTTTTTTTTCTGGGGAGCAGGTTCATAACTCTTCACCATTCCAGAAATCAATCCTCAAATAATTTCAATAACATGTTTTAAATATTCTTTATGTAATGTAATGCTTTGCATACTATAAGCATGTTAAAGGTAGTAGCTATGCCTTAGTTGTATTTTTCATACCTGAAATGACTTACCACAGCCACACATCTGCACACATTATAATCTCAGTAGGTGCCTTCTGGGTTAAATATGTAGCACAAGATCAAAGGCTTATCTTTACAACTTCCTGATTTCTTATAGAGTGCAGAGCCTGAAAACAGATTTTCCAATTATTGCTGAAGTTATTTTCAGTGTAGTTAAATAGATTGTAAGAGAACAACTGAATAATACGTAAACCAAGTAAACATGCTGCTTCTGTTATTGTCATCATAAAATACTCAAATGGAAACTTCACTCTGTGCTAAGTCAGAGATTTAGTTAAAGAGTGCCATACTTTATGGCAATGTATAATGTGGTGGCTTATTTGTCAGAATGAGTTAAATTGACTCTCTAAGTCACTGCTGAGCATAAAGCAAAGCTCCTGAGGGAGAATATTGCTGAATTTATTCCATGACTGTCAGATAGTATGTTAGTATCTTATTTCTGGTGTAAGGAAATCTCAAGTGTATTTGTTGTAAAACATCATTTATTTATTCTTACAATTCCGTATGTTAGAAGTCAAACACTGATCTCCTTGGGCTCAAGTTTTCAGCAGGAAAGCTATGTTTCTTTGTAGAGACTCTAGAGGAGAATGTGTTTCATTGACAATTCCAACTTTTGCAAGCCACCCATATTCCTTGTGTCTTGGCATTCATCCTCAAAGCCAATAATGGCAGGTCAAATCCTTCATACATTGCATCATTCTAACATTCTCTTCTGCTTTTTTCTTCCATTCTTAAGACATGTTGTGATTACAATTTACTCACCTGAATAATCTAAGATAAATGTGCTCTGCCTATATAATTAGGAAGTGGGTACTATTTTTATATCCATTTAACCTATGGCAAAATTGTGGCTCAGAATATTAAGTTATTTGCCCCTGGTACAGTAAAACTTGAAAACATATGGTTTTTATGAAATGAAATATCAGATACCAAGTGCTACCGGGAAAATTGCAAGCACACAACTATGGAGTATGTTAAAGAGCATTGTAACGGGTATAATGCATTTGATATATAAAGCCAATATTATATTTTATTTCTTAGAAATCTTCTTTTTCTGTGACTCAACATCCTTTGTATCAATGTCATCCCTCATTTCATGGACAGGACAAGTGCATCTTAGAATAAAGTGGTGATTCCTCTGTTTAAGATTCAAATCAGACTTTTTGATCTTAAAGAGGAGCACGACCTTAAGAACCAGGCTTTTCTGAGAGTAAAATAATTTTTCTAAATTTAAAGAATTTTCCTTGGCTAGAAAAAAAAAAAAAAAAAAAACGAAAAGAAACCATGACATTCTGAGTAAAGATCTCATAAGGAGAGGATAAAAGACATGATTTAAAGGGAGTGTCTATCCCACAGCAAGAAATAAAGCCTTTCTCAACAGTCGGTAGTTTAGCCAAGAATAAAGATTCAGAGGAGATAAGACCCAGGTTAAATTTCTGTCTAAATTTCTAAGAATGTATGTCTCATTCAATTAGACCAAGACCCAAAGCATGAAACAAAAGGAGTAAAATCCCACATAAGCAAAGTGGGTGGCTGACAACAAAACATTTGAAACTGATTTTCTAGAATGCCCCATGACCAAATTGGGTAATTAGGGAAAAGTAAAACTGTGGTAGTATGTGTTTAGGTTGAGAAAGGGCTTGATAAAATGTAACTCTATTTCCTCACAGCCTGCATCTGACATTGACAAAAATGTATGTGTTCCTTTGTGCCTTGTGGGATGCAGAAGCTTTCTGTGGATTACAAGTCAGCAGTCTAATGATTTTCTGTGCTGAGGTGTAAGATGATAGCAAGCCTATCGTGAATCTAAATTAAAAAGAAGGGATGTGGCATAGTTGAGAAGCGCAAGATTAACAGAATCAGCTAAAGTCCAGTCAGAGGAATTGTCCAGCTTTTGGGGACTAATGATCAAGGATTATCTAGGCAGTGAATATACAGTTTGTGATAGTTATTTTTTAAGCAACCAACCCATTACACAGAGGCTGTTGACTAAAGACAAGTCCACATATCAGTCAGAGATCAGCAGAGGACAGAAGAAGAATTTAAAAAATTATTGTTTACCCCTCTCAGGTTGTTATATGAGCTTTTGGGGTGGTTTTATACCATCAGGTAAGTATGAAATTTTATTGAGATACTATATGTGAGACTAAGGTGTATGTGTATATTGGGGAGAATATAAGGGATAGTTGGCTAGACTGAGTGGTGAAACCTTAAAAGCCTAATTATTTATCAAAAGGAAACTGTGTTTACCTTAAAAAGATCATGTTGAACTAGAAAAGACTGAGTAACTTAGATGGACATTTTTTTTTCAATTTGTTTTTATTTGTTTTTATACTGTAAGCAGTCCTGAAGACACTAGAAATAGATATGATCAGTCATGAAAAACTGAAAAGATTACCTTTTTCATATCTGTGTCATTGTGTGCAAAGGTTGACTTCTGCTACAGCAGACATAATCCTTCTAATATACTGTGCATCAGTGGAATTTTTCTTTTCAATTTTATTGCAGCACCAAGTTTTATTATACTTGTGTTGAAAGATATATAGAAAATAAATTCTTTCTGATATTTTACAATAACAGTGAAATTATTTCAAAGGGAAGAAAGGGACTGAACTATTATCCAAGCAACAAAACACGTAATTATGCCAATGAAAGGGGCTGTTTTATCATTGTTCTTAGAATCTTAAGAGATAGATGAAGATAGATGGCTGTATGGATGAATGGATAGATAGATAGAGATAAAAACAAAACTCAGATGACTACACGAGTTCTTTCCAACTTTCAAAAACATGGAATTATTTTGCGCTTTTTTTGTTTTGTTTTGTTTTGTTTTGTTTTTGGATGTTGTGATTCAGTTTGTCATTTACCTGAGAAATTAGTATGAGAAATTTGTATTGATAACTATTTGAAGAGCACATAAATATAAAATTTTCATGGTAAATATTCATAAATTGGAACCATGGCATTAAGAAGAAATGTGTTATTATGTTGCTGATAATTGATTCCTTCACCCTACTCTAAACACTAGCTATTCTAAAATGGCCATCCAAGCAGCCATTGGAGTTTAAATGACTGGAAGCACTTTTATTCATTCATTCTTTAGGGTTCAGTCTTACCTCACCCAGGGGCTGCATTACGTTCACATAAAAGAAACAAAAAATGTCAGCAAGTATTGGGATCTGTAGATTTATTTTAAAGACTGGGTGAGTCTGTATTCTCAAAAGTGTTGTGCTTTTGTTGTGACAAAATTTGTTGTAATGCATGGCACCTGTCTTTTAAATAAATATTATGTGTGTTTCAATTTACTCAGTTCATGTATTAGGTCAGACATACTGAATTGACAGTAGAATGTCAGTTAATTTACCCTGAGAAATATAACCTTATTTCCTTTACTTGCTCATTATCTCTTAGTAAAAACTATATAGGAAACCAGTTATTATTGGAAATATTTTGGTCAGTTTACAGTTATGGGAATCTGTTGTATAACTTTAGTGACTGAAGACTTCATAGATAATGAAAGATGAATTTCAAAATCTGTGATATGAGTGGTATGCAGATGAGAGACATCATAGCCCAGGATATAGGTTCTCTTCCTCTTGATGACACTGGTTGTTCACTTTCAAGTTTTACTTCTCTTGCTGTTTTGTTAACGTTTTATTATCTGCTCATTTGCCCTAGTTGAAACAATGATCTCAAAGTAGAAGTCTCGTCACCCCTTAACTATGCTCCTTGGATTAACACTGTCTCTTGGGTTAACACAGTGTTAACTCAAAGAGCACAGTTAAGGAGTGAGGAAATGAACAGAGAAATAACAACACCCTAACATTATATTTTTACATTTGTTACACAAAAACAATCACAATGTCTAAATAATGTTGATTGCTCGGTCTTTTTAGAAACACAGCTGTGACAATCGATTAGGAACTACCTCCGCCCCTGACAATTTTGAATAATAGTTTACAGGATGATTGCCTGAATAAAAAAGTGATTCTAATCATTTTTTGAAATAATTTTGAAGACTCCGTGCAATGTACCTTTAAATCTTAATTTTCTCTAGTAAATTTAAGCACTTTACAAGGTGATTTTATTACTTGATGGTGCAATTGTATTAGATGGATTATTTAAGCTGGTGTTAGGAATTAGTTAATTGAAAATCAGATATAATTTCAAATTCCTTGTGCTCCTCTAATAAAATCAAAACATATAATTCAATTCACAAAATATTGAATAAAAGACAATATTTGAGAGCTTCATCTGCTGTGTATAATAAGATACATCTGTACTAGCAATGCTCTATTCACAGTTACCACCAAGCTCTCTTTTAAAACACAAATAAACAAAATGTTAATTTAATGACTGTATTGCCTTTTTCTTGTGGACTGAGTAATTTAAAATGCATTACAATAGGTTTTATTTGTTAATTAATTGCAAAATTGAACAGCTATTATGTATCCGATACTATATTGGGCAATAGAAAAAATAGTAAGACCTAATAAGACATAACACTAGTTAACATTTCTAGAGTACTTCCCATAACTCAGCACTGTGCTACTAAGGTTTTTGTGTGACTTAGCTCAGTTAGTCCCTTTAGAAGCCTAGAAATTTTGTCTCAGTGTTACTAACCATTAACAAAGAAGTAAAATGACAATACAGATAGTTATAAATATAATGCAAACGTATATCCTTGTTTTTGCAGATTTGTATATCTGGTTTATGCCTGTTCTTCCCATGTAATTATTAATAGAACATCCTCTGCCTTTCAAGAATGTCCCTTGCCCTTGAATGATATATTACATCATTATCCTATTTACAGCTAGTTACCGGCAGAACTATATCTTAAACCCAGATTTTCTGAAGCCAAGGCCTAATTTATACCATCTCCCACAGTTAAGGAATATTTTTTAGTTTAATGTCTATATGTGTGTATGTGTGTGTGTATGTGTGTGTGCATATGTGTGTGTATGTGTTTGTAGTTTAATGGAACATCTTTCAAACCCAGTATGTTCAAATAAACTCATCAGCTTTCTTTCTAAACTTGTTCCATCTTCCTATATTCACTATCTTGAATGGCATGAATTACTTATGCTAGGAACATGAGAGTCATCCCAGAATAAAATCCTGTCTTTATTCATGTTAAGCAGTGTCACCAAATTCTATCGATTTATTTCTCTTAAATATTTTCTTAAATACTTTTTTTTTTATTCTGCAGCACCAAAAATTCTTCCTTAAGTTACATATTGGGTAAAGTGAATATGAGAAATTCCCATTCACTTGATCTTTCCAATTCTATCTTCATTCCCAGGAATTCTTACTAACTTTTTGGTATTTATTCTTCACAGACTATTTTTATACATCGATATTTGTGCAACCAGGATGTAGCATATGCAAGTTGATTTGTAGTTCGAGTCTGACACCTGAGAACCAGGAGGACCATTTTTATAAGTGGTATAAGTTCCAGTTTGAAAGCCTTCAGGCCTGAGACGCAAAAAGAGCCATTATTTCCGTTTGAGTGCAAAGGCCGGAAGAGACTGATGCCTTACTGAAAACAGTCAGACAAGAGGAGTTTCCCCTTAGTTTTTTGATTGTATTCAGGTCATCAAGTAATTGGATGAGGCCCACCCACATTAGAGAGGTCAATCTGCTTTATCAATGTGGTTAATTTTCTGTGTAACTTGACAAAGCTAAGGAATATACAAGATAGCTAATGAGACATTATTTCTGAGTGTCTATTAAGGAGCGTCTGTAAGAGATTAGCACTTATATCAATAGACTGAGTAAGCAAGAGCTCCCTCATCAATGCAGGTGAATATTATCCAATCTGTTGAGGATCTCAAAAAAGTCGAAAAAATAAAACAGAAGAAGAGATTAAAAAGCTACTCTCTCTACTTGAGCTGGGACATTCAATTTCCCCTAACAAGTTTATGGGACTTGTCAGTCTCCATAATCAACTAAGCCAATCCCTCATAACAACTTTAAAATGATCTCTCTATATATTATATTGGTTATGTTTATCTGGAGAACCTTAACTAATACACTTAGTTCAATGATTAAAATGTGAATATCATCCAGAAACACCCCCACAGATATATCTGGAATAATTTTTGGCTAAATATCCAGGCACCACTAGGCCTAATCAAGTTGTTACATAATTGACACAGTACATGTTAGCCTTGGTCTCTTTTTCAAGGTTCCACACAGAAAACATTCACATATTCACATACTGTACATATGGACATTAGTAAATATCAGAGAATCTAGTGATAATTTTGTAAGAGACATGGAGGAAAGCATATATAATAATGCCCATTACCAAAATATTATGAGTGTCTGATTTCATCTAAAATGCATACATTTTTTTCTCCTAAGTTTATGTATTAGTCCATTTTCACACTGCTATAAAGAATTGCCAGAGACTGGGTAATATGTAAAGGAAACAAGGTTAATTGATACACAGCTCAGCATGGCTGGAGAGGGCTCAGGAAACTTATGATTATGGTAGAAGTCAAAGGGGAAGCAAGTCACCTTCTTCATAAAACAGCAAGAAGAAGGATGAACAAGGATGAACACAAGAGGAACTACTAAACACTTGTAAAACTGTTAGATCATGAGAACTTACTCCCTATCATGAGAAGAGCATGGGAGAAACCATCCCATGATTCAGTTACCTCCTAGGCCTCTGGTCCTGCACTGGGAGGGACTGCTGTGAAGACCTCTGACATGCCCTGGAGACTTTTTCCCCATCATTATGGTAATTAACATTTGGCTTCTCATTACACCTAGCTTGAACTTTTCCTCAAAAAATTCATTTTTCTTTTATATTGCATAGTTGAGCTGCAAATTTTTCAAATGTTTATGCTCTGCTTCCCTTTAAATTTAAGTTCCAATTCCAAACCATCTATTTGTGAATGCATACAACTGAATGCTTGTAAGGGCACCCAAGTCACCTCTTGAATGCTTTGCTGCCTAGAAATTTCTTCCACCAGGTACCCTAAATCATTTATCTCAAGCTCAAAGTTCCACAGATCTCTAGGACAGGGCCAAATGCTGCCGGTCTCTTTGCTAAAGCATAGCAAAAATCCCCTTTATTCCAGTTCCCAACAAATTAATCATCTCTATCTGAGACCACCTCAGTCTAGGATTCATTGTCCATATCACTATCAGCATTTTGGTCAAAGCCATTCAACAAGTCTCTAGGAAGTTCCAAACTTTCCCACATCTTCATGTCTTCTTCTGAGCCTTCCAAACTGTTCCAACATCTGCCTGTTACCAAGTTCCAAAGGTGCTTCCACATTTTTGGATATCTTTACAGCAGTTCACTATTACCTCAATACCAATTTATTGTATTAGTCCATTTTCACATTCCTGTAAAGAACTTCCTGAGATTGAGTAATTTATAAAGAAAAGAGGTTTAATTGACTCACAGTTCATCACGGCTGGGATCCTTTGGAAAATTTACAATCATGGCAGAGGTCAAAGGGGGAAGCAAGGCATCTTCTTCACAAGGCAGCAATAAAGCAAATTGATATGGTTTGGCTCTGTGTCCCCACCCAAATCTCATCTTGTAGCTACCAAAATTCCCATGTGTTGTGGGAGGGACCCAGAGGGAGATGATTGAGTCATGGGGGTGGGTCTTTCCTGTGCTATTCTCTTGATAGTGAATGAGTCTCACAAGATCTGATAGTTTTAAAATCGAGTTTATCTGCACAAGCTCTCTTTTTGCCTGCTGCCATCCATGTAAAATGTGATTTGCTCCTCCTTTCCTTCTGCCATGATTGTGAGGCCTCCCTAGCCATGTGGCACTGTAAGTCCAATAAACCTCTTTCTTTTGTAAATTACCCAGTCCTGGGTATGTCTTTATCAGCAGCATGAAAAGAGACTGATACAAGAATGAACACGGGAGGAACTATCAAACATTTATAAAACCACTAGATCTCGTGAGAACTCACTCACTATCATGAGAACAGCATGGGGGAAACCACTCCTTTGATTCAGTGATCTCTACCTCATCTCTCTCTTGATATGTGGGGATTATGCGGATTATGGGGATTACAATACAAGATGAGATTTTTGGGTGGGGACATAGCCAAACTATATTTGTTTATATTTATATTCTATTTGGAAATTATGTTCGTATTAGTGTTTTTGAAAATTTAATTAATGTAGCTTAATTTTTGGAGAAGTCTTATATTTACAGAAAAAAATCAAACAGAAAATGCAGCTTGCAAATATTTTCTCACCTTCACCACTACTAAGTATAGTTCCCCTATTATTAATATCTTACATGAGTATAGAACATTTGTTTAAATTGGTGAGCCAATATTGACTTATTAACCAAAATTTGTATTTTACATTAGAGTTCACATTTTGTGTTGTATAGTCTATGGGTTTTGACAAATAGAGAATGGCATGTGTCCACCAGTACAACATCATACAGAACAGCTTCACTGCCTGAAAAATTATCCTGTGTTCCTATTCATTCCTCCCTCATGCCCTCTAAACCCCTAGAAAGCACTGACAGTTTTACAGTCTCCATAGCTTCATTTTTCCCAGGATTTTATATAGTGGGGATCATACAGTACATGGCATTTATAGATTGGCTTTTCTCACTTAGCATTATGCATTTAGGTTCCCTCCATATATTTTTGTGGCTTGATGTGTCATTTTTAAATTACTGAATGATATTCCATTTTATGGCTATAACACCGTTTATCCTCACTTACAGAAGGACATCTTGATTGCATCTACATTTTGACAATTATGAATAAAATTGCAGTAAACATTGTGTGTCAATTTTGGTGTGGTTATTAGTTTTCACCACATTTGGGCAAAGATGAAAAGGTATGACTGCTGAATAATATGGTAATTGTATTTTTAGTTTTGTAAGAAACTGTCAAACTGTCTTTTAAAGCAATTATAGCATTTTGCATTCTCATAGGGAAAGAATTACTGTTACTTTTGCTTTACATCCACTCTGACATTTGGTGTTATCTTTTGAATTTTACCCATTCTAATAGATAAATAGAGGTGTCTCATGTTTTAATTTGCAGTTTCCAGATGGCATATAATTTTGAGTCATTTGCTTGATTGTCATTTGCATATTTTCTTTGGTAAAGGGTTGGTCAGATCTTTTGTCTATTAGAAATTGTTTTATTTTATTGTTTTCCTTAAGAATTCTTTATATATTTGGAATCCAATACCTCTATCAAATAATTATTTTGAAAATTGACTCACTCAATCTGTAGCTTCTCTTTTCATTCTTTTAACATATCTTGTGTAGTTCAGAAGTTTTCAATTTTAATAAAATTCAGCTATTCAAGTTTGTCTTTCATGGATCATGCATTTGTTGTGCCTACAAAGCCATGGTAAAACCAATGGTCATCTAAGAATGTTATAGTTTTAAGTTTTACATTGAGGTCTATAATACATTTTGAACTAATTTTCGTGAAAAGTCTGTGTCTAGATTAATATTTTATGTTTGGATGTTCACTAGTTCCAGTACTATTTGTTCAAAAACTATTATTCTTCATTGAATTGTTGTTTGCTCTTTTGTCAGAGATTAGCTATGTCTATTTGCATAGGTCTATTTTGACAATCTCTGTTCTGTTTCATTGATCTGCCTGTGTGTTTCCACCAATATCACACTGTTGTAATTGGGGTAGCTTTATAATACATCTTGAAGTCAGGTTGTGTTAGTTCTCTAACTCTGTTTTTGTCTTTCAAAACTATGTTTGCTCTCTGGATCTATTTTCAAATCTGTTTGCCAATATTCAAAAAATAACTTGGGATTTTGATTGAGATTGCATTGAATCTATAAAGTTGGGAAGAAATGGCGCCTTGACAATATTGAGTTTTCATCAATATACATAGAATATCTTTCCATTTATTTAGATATTTTCTGATGCACTTTATCAGAATTTTGTAGTTTTCCTCATACAGGCATTTACCCATTTTGTTAGATTTTTTACCCAAGAATTTTGTTTTCTTGGATCTTATGTCAACAGCATCATGTTTTCATTTTTAAATTCTAATTATTTGTTGCTGGAATGTAAGAAACCTACCAACGTTTTAAAATTAACTGTTTATCTTGCAACCTGGCTATATTCACATATAGTTTTAGGAGGGTTTTTTGTTGATTCTTTCCCATTTTCTATATAGGCCATCATATCATCTGAAAAACAAAGATAGTTTTATTCTTTTCTTCCCAATATGTATGTTTAAAAATTTCTATTTCTTATTTCATTAGTTAAGTGTACCAGTAGAATGTTAAGTAGAAGTTTTGAGATAGGATATTCTTACCTTGCTCTTCATCTTCATGTGAATGCACCTAGTTTCTCATCATTAAGTACATTAAGTATGATGTTAGCTCTAGTTGTTTTTATTTGTTTGTTTATTATTTTGTAGCTGTTAAGTTGAAGAAATTCCTCTTTGTTCGTAATTAGCTAAGTATTTTCATCATGACCAACCCGTGCATTTTGTCACATTCTTTTCCTCTATTTATTGATATAATCATATATATTTTTCTTCTATAGCCTGTTGATCTGATGAATTACATTAATTGACTTTTGAATATTGATGTAGAATTCAGTATATGAAATAAATCCCACTTTGCTGTGGTATACAGTTCTTTTAGTACATTGTTGGATTCAATTTGTTCACATTTTGTTGAGAGTACAAGATTTGAATAGGAATTTATTTTCCAGTTTCCAAATTTCTAACAATCTTTCTTGGCTTCATAAGAAATCATAATAATACACCAAATCTATTGCTATAGTTGATACCTGGGCTCTCCAGTTAGCATTATTTTTTCATTCATGTCTTTTTGACGTAGCTTCAGAATATGCTTTGATATATATCAAGTCACTTCTTATAGTCTAAAATTATTCTGATAGCACTTGTACCTACTCTTAAAAAGGAAACTTTTAGTCAGATTATCATATTCTATGAAAATTCCACTTGAATATTCATTGGTATGTCCTAGAATTTAGAGATTAATTCTGGAAAACCAATGCTTATAGGATATTAAAACTGTTTATTAAGGACAATGAAATATTTTAAATATTTTTTTCTTATGTCTCTCAAATATTATTTATAATTGTTTATTTTTTAAAAAAATACCTAAGTTTATTTCTAGCATTTTAAATATTTTCAGTTTTGTTTAATATTTTGATAGGGTTTTTTTTCTGGTACTTTTTCTAAGTGTTAATTCATCATGTTTAGATAATCCTGAGTATAGATTTTTAGGGAGAGAAGTCAAATATTTAAAAATCAGTTGAAATCTTATATTTTCTATATCATGTTTTAGAAGCACTAATACTGTCTTGTTAGTTTGCTGTTTAAAATCTCTGAATCGTGTCCTATCATCTAAAGGATAAAATAATAGAATGTCATTGAAGCACCACATTATTAGACATTTTCTTAACTCTGCAATTTAATCTCTTGCCTCCTAAATTATTTTAGCTTAACTTATCAGTTTCACTCAGGCCTCTATTAAATTGCACGTAGAGTCTCATCTATCGGGAAAACATCTTTCCTTCTGGGCTTTTTGTAATAAAGTATCATCCATTCTAAAAAAAAAAAAAAAATTCTAATATCTTCCTACAGGTTAATATTTCCCATCTTCTCATCTCTATTGAACACATCTTAGCATTATCCCACATGTAATTTTCTCATATTCCCTTCTTACACCTTTCTTAAAAGATTGCCTTGGCAGTCCCATGAAATTTAGCTATTTTACTAATTTTTTTTTTTTTTTTTATGACAGAACCTTGTCTTTCTCTATTTTCAAAATCTACCATTATGCCCAGCCCTCAGCAGTTATTCCAACAAAACATAATTTCTTAAAGTCTGATGTACAAGTCAATGCTTTCCCCTGAAATCCTCCAGGTAGTGTCTAAATAGCTCTGCTTTACACTTGTATTTTCTAATACAAAAATATTTACACCAATTTTTAGCTCTGGCAGGATTTTATAATTTGCTGAAGAATATTGTTACTTATTTTAGAGGTATTCTCCTATTTATTAAAGTTCTTTTGGACGATAAAGAACAAAGTTTATTAGTATCGATCAGCATAAAATAATTTTGTTTCTTGACACAATCTTTAGAACAAAATAGATAATTACTAGTTTAGAGGATAATACATTTAAAGAAGGAATATATGTGCCTTGTGCATATGTCTTATACAAATATGTACAGATGGACCTTATTATCTTAATGAAATGTATGAAAGATAGTTCATAAATCCATACAAATTCTTGGTTTCAGGTCATTTTTTAATTGTGATAAACTATTAATATAACTCATTACCTTTGTTATTGTCCAACAGTGATTTTTTTTTCCTTAATTGGATTCAGAAGCTTTCTTGGCAAGAAAAAAACAATTCAGATTGGCACTATAGTTGTTTTCCCTGACTAAAATAATGCTTAACAAATTACTTAGAAGATTGAACGCCAAAACATACAGGTACAATTAACATATCAAATAATTATATTGCCCCACAATGTACACAAATAAAAGGAAAGGAACTTTTGTTCTTTTGTAGTTTTTCTTTTTACCTCATCTCTAAATTGTACCTATGTTTTAAAACAATTATTATCTCAGATTTTTAAAATAACTCAAAATTTAAAGTATTTTGGTTTTTGCAACCACAGTCCTCTTTTCTAAATGTAGCTATGCTGAGAGAAAAGATAGAATTCTTGAACTGTTTATAGAATAAGTACTAATATTCATAAAATCAATTTGACTTTCTTATTTTTATGTAGTATGCTATTTTGTCAGTAAATAATCAAAAATATAATTTCATAGGTCAATTACCAAATAAAATGATTTTGTCATTCTCTAGGCACACATCTTGAAACTACACCTGTAACCTTGGCAGAGTGACATACATTTGACACTTGTAGCAGCACAATTAATTTATGACATTCAGCACACTATCAACATGCTCTGACTGAAAATCCAAGCAAATTTCTTAAACAGACAAATTTACTCTGATTTCTGAAAACCTCTAGACACTTACATGTACTACATATAATTGCAAAGCCATAATGAAATTCAGTATTTCATTATGAAATTCACTTTGAATTTCAGTATTAAATACCAAATTTCACTTCGAAATTATTTGGACCTTACCATTTTAATGAAATGTATGAAAGTTCATAAAAAATTATGGATGAAATTGCATCCATATTATTTTCTTCCTCAAATTGGAGAGCTGAGACATGCTATTTTCATGAGCTCAGTGCCAGTATTGATTCACAGGCCATGCCAAAAAACAAGTATCATTCTGTTTTCTAATACAGGTGACTAGACCCCATAAGTATTGTGAATTATATATAAAATTTTAAAAACTACTAGAAATTGTTTTTCATACCAGGACTTGTCTATTTCAAGCCTGTTTGTTGAAATTATATCACATATTTTGAGAATATACTACATGGTAAACAATGAGTTATATAAACTAATGATTTTTTTCTCCATGAGTGGCAGATTCATTTACATGAATAAATTATCCAAAAAATAGCATTGTCCTTCAAATGTACAAACTCAAAACTATGCAAATTGAACTTATATACACTTAAGATGAAATATTCTTTAAATAATTGAGAATGTTCATAATTATTATTTTCCATTATAAATGTTAAAAAAGAGTCCTACTTTGCCAAAGAGGATATTATCTTACATAAAGAGCAAAGAATAAGGTATTTTTAATCATGGTATATAAAATTAATGCTATGTCATAACAATCCTATTTCTTTTTCTAAAAGATGGAATTATTGGTTAAAATTGTTAACATTATTATACTTTTATTCAGCAATCATCCAGGACTATTTAGTAGTAATACTTAACACCCCTTGAATATTTAGTATACATCATATAAACATGCTGTTTGGTGGGAAATTTCTCAGTGTCAAATTTGACATTGTGACATTTCTGAATGTCAAAAATAGTTGACATTGAGAAATATTGTATGATTCAAACCAATATTTATGTCACTTAAAGCTTTTCTTGGAAAATATTATTATAACAATATTATAGATGAGGAAACCGAGACATCATTGAATATGGAATATGCTCGAAATCAAACAGTGAATGGTGGAACCAGGAAGAGAACCTATATCTGTCCAAAGCTGAACCACTGTGCTAAACTGACACTAATTAGGTGAAGCAGTTTGGTATGACAGAAAAAAATGCCCTATACTGAGTCATAAGACTGATATTTTTCTTGCAGTTCTGCTCCTGGCCCAGTGATCGTTAACAAATCATTTAATCTTTATAACTTTCAGTTTTCTAACTATCATGTGGGGATAATTACACTTGTGTTCTCTACTTCACAGACATAAAAATGAAGTGAAAACTTCAAACTAAAGTATATGAATTGTATAGGCAAAGTAAATAAACTGAAAGGGATGAGAAGAATTTGGGCAGAAAAAAATCAGTAGTAAAGAAAAGAGGATGACATTTGGAGGTTAGGAGAATCCTGAGGATAATGCAAGCAGAAATTGAAAGTGTGGTAGTCATATAACCTTCAATTTATTTGAGATTTGGAAAGCAAAAGTCTTGAATTTTTCTAAGTTCAATATGAAAGACAGCATTTCAAAGAAGTGTGTGTGGTAGGATAAAAGGCTTTTTCCTCCAATTCAACAGAACAGGTTTAGAGCAGTGAATATATGGCTGAGTAGCATTTTAGGGGAAATAAATAAGAAAAATCCCTGAATGTAGCATCAGTAGTTGCAATACCCATGTCTCAAGGAGCAGGAAAGAAATACTGTAACTATAATACAGAGATCAAGTGGGATGGTACTGTGGTAGGAGAACTCTCCATAGCAGGAAGGAAAATGCCAGAAAATAATGTTATCAAAATGAGGGAATGTGTTTGAATTCTTTAGATCTTCAACCTATCCAATTATCGAAAGCCACTTTAAGCTTGTGCAGTTAAAAGGTGAAATTTATAATTGATATAGGAAATCAGAATATGCCATCCCAAAATAAGCCACTTTAGCATAATTATTATGAACTAAAGGAAAATGAGAATTAAACACATGGAAAGCTCTCTGCCCCTCTCCCCGTTATTTTAGGTGAGGCAATGATGTTTAGAGACAATGCATACAGAAAGGCTGGGAATGATCACAGTACTAGTAATAGCCTTTTAGTCTTTGAACATTTGTGGTTTGCCTCTTTTGACTCAAATTTGAAAAATCCAGTCTTATGACCTTTATTCTTCTTTTATTCTACTTCACCTGTAAAATGCTCTATTCTTGAATTTATATTGCCTAAAAAGCAGGACATAAATTTACGAAAGCAAAGGGATACCTCCTTGCCTCTCTACCAGGAAGAAAAAAGGTTAACCCACTGAAGACAACTTTAGACCCTTTCAGTTAGAGACCAAAGGAATCGATATTAGCAACTTTACTAACTCCTATTCTCAAATTTGCTGTGCCTAGAGATTCAACATTATTTTTATTTGTCTTACCACTTCTCTAAAAATTTATTGTTTTTTTGTTGAAGATGCTATATAAGCTAAAATTCAAAACCACTTCTTTAGAATTACTCATTTCCTTGGTACTTCCATGTATACGTGAAGTATACAGACTAGTAAATGTGTCTTTTGTTTCTCTTGGTAATTTGTCTTTTGTTACAAGGGTTCATCTCAGATAAGAAGTACGAAGGATAAAGAGAAAATTGGTTTTGTCTCGCCTACGTCACCATGGCATCCCATGAAACTCAAGGAAAAATCAAACACAAGCAAACGTAATCTAATAAAACAAAAGCAATCAAAGTCATTTTGAGAAGAGGAAAAAGAATTAAACTTCGGCAGACAAAAGATAAAACCCAAAATAATGAAAGAGAACTGTCATGTGACTCTCCCACATGCATTAATGTCATTAAAAGGGCATTTTCAGTTATGAATTAAACTTTTAAATATCAAAGATAGAAACAAACAAATGATAGTAAGATTAGAAATGGAATCTAAATAAACTCTGAAGAAGTTGAAGAAAAAAATTATATCACCTCAGAATTTAAAAACAAAGTTGCCAAGTATAACATAACTTACTATACAAAATAGTATGATAGAAACTAGGAAAGAATAAAACCAACACCATGAAAATAGGGCATAAAAGAGATGAAATGAAGCAGAGGAAAGAAGACTCAAATAAAATACCCTATCCTCCAAAATGACCAGAATACTTAAAGCAAAAATTCTAGATAATTTTCATAAAAGAAAAGATATCCCCAATATGCATAGTAAAATGACACCCATGTCCTTTGTAAAACTGACTCAGAATAGTTCATACCTTAGACACACTGCCGAGCCTAGGAAAAAGCTATAAATGAGCAGTAATGTGAGGAAATACTATGCAAATACATCCTTTTAAACAGTCAACTAATGGATACCTTTTATTCAATGAAGAGTTGAATGGAAAAACTTAAAATAAGTGTGAGGATGAGTCACCTGGTAAATGAAAATCCAGGAGTTCACAGTGATCATATAAAGAGATGAGAAGGTAGGAAGAGAAGAGGAAAAAAGGATGAAGAGAAAGAGGAGGATGGGGAAAGGAGGAGAAAGAAAATGAAAAAAAAGATTTGTTATCATTGGAGATTAGTATTATTCTAAGAATGTAGCATAAAAATAGGTAATGGAAGAAAAAAATAAGCATTAACTATTCCTTTTTATAAAGAACTGTATGACTTTCCCAGCAAATGAGAGAGGAAATTACACAGAAGAATGTCAACTAACGTATGTAGAACGAATGATTGAATTAGAAAAACCACCATTTTGCAAACTCTAATCAAATAATTGGTACAAGTAAGAATTACAAATATGTGTCACATCTATTAATTTTGGGGAATGGGAAAATTTTAAGATGAAAAGATTAAGCAGCAAAGACTACTTGCTAAGATCCACAGAAAAACTTACCTTTGAAATGAACACATTTTATAATCATTATCTTATGCAAGTAAAGAAAATTAATATCACTGATAGTGAGACATATTATCGTATGTGCTCATCAATGTCAATTATTTAGTGATCTTTCAAATAATCTCGCAAAAAATTTAATCTGCATCTAACCTAGCCTTTATGTCTGTCATCCAATTAAAGGAATAGTGTGGAAGACACTAAGAGGAAATAATCAGACAAATAAAAATTATTCTATAGGAAAAATTGTCCAGTTTTCTTGTAAAAATGTCATGAAAAAATAAAGTGAAGCAATTACTTTAGAACAAAAGAGACTGAAGAACAAACAATAACCTACAAATTTGTTGACTCTCATCCTGATATGGCCAGGCTAATAGGTGAGGCAATGATGTTTAGAGACAACATGTACAGAAAGCCTGGGAATGATCAGAGTAGTAGTAATAGCCTTTTGGTCTTTGAAAATTTGTGGTTTACTTCTTTTGACTCAAATTTGAAGCATTCAGTCTTATGACCTTTATTCTTCCTTCATTCTACTTCACCTGGAAAATGCTCTATTCCTGAATTTATAAATTGCTTGAATATGCATGACTTTCTAGTCTGTATTTTTATATCAAACCTCTCACCTGAACATCATTAGATTCTAGTATCTCTGTCAGTGACTATCTAGGCAAACTTTGCCCAATAATTTAAGTTGTGCCTTAGTCTGATTACATATAATATAGAAATAAAAATACCAGGTTGACTTACCTCAAGAGTCTATTCTAATAAGCTAATAAGGAAACATATGAAAAGTTCTAAAAGCTGTGAAATAATGTGCTTATGATAATTTGCTTAGTCTTCCCTCAAGTGTATGGATGCATAAATTTCCTTCATTGAGGTGGACAGTATTTCACAAAGGTGCCTATAAGCACACTACCTCCATAGAGAGCTAATAAAAAAATTAATACTCTTGAACTTTCTACCCATGCTATTTTCTTGAGTTCCCATGTGATAGATGGGCTTTATTTCAGTCAATATGCACATAGTCAAAAAAGATTAAGTAACACCCAGTACTTATTTTCCATAACTAAATTAATCAATTTTAAAATGTATTTTCTCAACCCAATATTAAGAAGGTCAAAAAGCTTCTTTTACAAAAATAATTATATGGTTGATATTTGTACCCATAGTAGAAATATATGACTGAATGCTTTTCTATAACCTTTGCTCCTTTAAAAGAAATTTAGTTATCATAAAATTTAAAAGATACATTGAGCAAATTTTCCTAGGCATGTACAGAAAGATAGTAATATATCTACAAGTCTACAATGTAGGTTAGTGTATTCCAGAATAAAAGACTGTGATAACAGATCAGAGATCATCCTATAACACATAGGCACACATGCTGCAGGCCAATCACAAGGAAATTAAAAACAGGCCTATTCTGATGCTATGTTGCGCTTAAAACAAATCAATGCAAAGGCAATAACAATAAGAAATAATTGAATAAAAGTACTTAGAACACGCAGGAAAAATATATATCAAACTGATGGTTGTAGCCGCCTGTCTGGAGCATCTACTACAGTGATGCCAGCTGCAGTGCTGGAGGAGCAGACAGGGATGCGTGCTCCCTGCTGCCCGCTCCAGTGTGGAGCAAAATTGTGGCAGAGCCTGGGTGTTGTTTTGACCTGGCCAGCTGTGCACACACTCCAGGCAGCACTGACATTCTTGCCCCCTGCCACCATGGCACCCTCCAGACTTTGGGGGCTGATGAGTGTGGGAAGGAGGCTGGGGGATGAGGGTGACTCAGTGCCAGCCTGCGGGACCCACACTGCATGAACAGCCTGGGTGCTATGGGTGGCATGTCGTTGGTGGTGAGAGGCAGGTTTTTAGGTGGCGAGAAGCAGGTTTTCAGTGAAGCCCCACTTTCAAGCCAGGAATGGCCTGAAGCCTGGGGGCTGGGCTGCCAGTTCTGAAGTGGGAACTTATGCTGATTTTTCCAGGCCCACCCATGGCTGCCCATGGACTAAACATGAGCTTCCTCCCTTCTGAGCCCATAAAAACTCCAGCCAGACTCAGACAGTCTTCAGCGCGATCTGCATGCTGGTAGGAGCTACCCACTTCGGGTCTCCTCTACAATCTTCTGGACAACTTCCTGCAGTTAGAAGCTACCCACTTTAGGTCTCCTCTATACTCTTTGGGATGACCTGTCTGCAGAAAGGTCCTAATCACTTTGGGTCTCCTCTACTCTCACTGGGACAACTTGCCTGCAGATAAGAGGTACCCGCTTTGGGTCTCCTCTACACTCTTTGGGATGTCCTGTCTGCCGATAGGAACTATTCACTTCAGGTCTTCTCTACTTTCACTGGGACGATGTGCCTGGAGATAAGAGGTACCCACTGATGGTTTCCTCTACACTCTTTGGGATGATGTGCCTGCAGATAGGAGCAACCTACGTTGGGTCTCCTCTCCGCTGACAGCTGTTCTGCCACTCAGTAAAGCTCCTCTCTACTTTGCTTACCCTCCAGTTGTCCACATAACCTTATTCTTCCTGGATGTGGGACAATAATTTGGGACCCCGCCCTCCCCACCCCAATGAATGGTGGGAGTGAAAGGAGCTGTAACAATTGCCTGGGCAGCTAATTGAGCTGTAGGCAGTGACATGCTCCCAGACTGTAGAAGTGAAGAGTGGTGGCCTTTCTGGGAGCCCAGACCTTGGTATTTCCTAAGACAGAGCTGCTCTAACACTATAGTCTTCCTGTTCTCTGCGGGCACCGGGCAGCCACCCCACATGATGGGAAGCAGTGGTGGGACTGGATCAGCCCAGGAGCTGTGGGCCAGAGCAGGGTAGTGGGACTGAAAGAGCTGTAACATAAATGGGTTGAAACTTATCTCCCCCCATTTGCCACACTACAGGCGATGAGAAGAAGAGAAGAGCTGGGGCCCTTCTGGGAGCCCAGACCTTGGGGCTCCCTGAACCAGGGCTGTGACATACTGTGACACTTTGGGGGGCTCTGTGATTCCTGCCATCTTCAAGATTTTGGGTACCACAGTGTTCCCCTCATCTAGACACAGTTGCCAACAGTGGAAGCTGCTTGTTGTACATCTGGCCCAGCCATGGCTTCACATAGAACTGGCACCTGTGCAGGCTCTTGGAGCTGCTTGCCTTGCCACAGCAGCTAGGTTGCTTGACTGTGCACAGTGGCTGGACCCCTTGCTTGCTCATTCACACACCCCTCTCTACTCCACTCCTGGCTCACCTTTAGCAGGCATGGGATCCGGGATGGCACTGCAAGCCAAGCAAAGCCTGCTGGGCCAAGTGGGTGGAATGAGCCCAGCAGGCGTGAGAAATACTCATGCAGAAGGCACCACCAAACACGAAGGTTTCTGGCTAGTGAAGCAACACCTGAAGGATCCCGTGACAGAACTGAACTCTGTTTATGAAAAATGCATACTTGAAAATCTGAGAAGACATGGGCTTGACTACTAAATTCCAGGTCAAGAACATCTAACTATGACACTTACCTTAAGATAACACATCTAATTTCATACCATAAATCTCTACGTAGAAGGTTGTCAAATACAAGAGTTTTTTGTTGTTGTTTCTACAGTGATTATCAGGTACTTTATGAAATAGTTTTTCTGACATTTAAGGAAAATTGTGAGTCCTATCACCCAGTAAATCAAACTAGTAATTCTCATCCCTTTTTTCCTTAGCTGCTACCATAATTCTAGTCTTCAGTTCTACTGGTTCTAGGTAATAGACGCAATTCTTCCTGGAAGGTATCAGTGGCAAAAGGATAGAATATCTGCTTAACTGACATAAAATAACATCTTTTTACTATTTTAATGGAAATAGATTGGGTTGAGCCCCTTATCCCACATTCTCACTAAAATATCTGTATATTTTATATCTTGGTAACATTTTACCTCCCATATTTTTCTGTTTCTTTCTTTTTCTTTTTTTTTTTCTGTAGCAACTCTTTGTGTAAATTAACCAGTGTTCATGGGTTTTCCCTGAAACAATTCACTTGACTGAAGAGGTTAAGATGATAAATTAGTTTCATCATGCAGCATAATACAAATGTAAAGGTGAATATTAGGCGACATTGTATTTAAAATTCCTTTAGCTTCCAAATGAAAGTTATCACCAGCCACCTCTTTGCAAGATCCTAACTCAGTTATTTTGCTAGAACTCCCCTCTTCAACTTAATTCTCTTTCAATTTTCCTATAGAGACCACTTTATCTCTGTACACTGTATTCCTTTGGATGTAGTCTTTCATTAGTGTGTTTGCAACATCAAATGCCCCCATACAATTCCAGGGTCTTGTTCGAGGTCCCATTTCTCACCAAACAGAAAGGCAATCACTGTGACAAAATTGCCAGGGAAGAAATCTTTACTTGGGTGCTACAGCTGAGACAATGGTGATGGGAGGTCAATCTCAAATCCATCTCCTGAAGAGGCTAAAACTAGGGAAGGAATGTAACTATGTGTGGGGAAAAAGGAATTAGGGACAAGTAAGGAAGAGGAGTTGGCAACAGGAAGCAGGTAGTCATTTAGGTCATAATGACTACTGAGGGGTCTTGAGTCTCACTGTTCAGATATGGTGATCTGGTCAGTTTCATTTTCTTAGTACTATCTGGTAATCCTGATGGTTGGTTTCCTAAGAAAGGAACTCAGATAAGACAAATGGAACTTTTTCAAGTTTTAAGGCTGGTAGAGTCAATTTCTATGTTTATTCAAAAGAAACCATAAACATTAATTCTATGGGGCAATTGAGCTAGTTTCAGTACTAGGTCTAAACATTGCCAGAAGAACTGGCAAATATTTTGGAATGTAAGTACAGCTTTGACCCTAAGTCCCCAAACATTTAGAAAGTAGCAGTGACTTTAATCACTTTTCATATAATTATCCTCACTCTGTTATTATAAGAACATTTCATGCCAATTTTGTAGAAGGGAACTACATCAGCCTAGAAAAATATGTTATTTTCTGTGATCCCTCTGATCTCATGTGCTCGTTACTGGAGCACATATTCTCAAAATTGTATAAAGGGTGTGGTCCCATTGTTTCCACAACAAGATCCAGATATGAAGACAACCTATTCCCTTTCCATCTATCACAATGTGAATATTCAAAAACCTATAAGATCGTTAAAGCATTTAGAAGACAAAATTATGGTAATAATATCACTGGTAGAGTTTGCAAGGGAACTCTAGGAAGTAACAGGCCATTTTCTCTGGGGCTTAAAATTACATTATTTTTCTGGAGAGGTCAAGTTCTGAAAGGCAATAAAGCTTTTAATTATAATTCCCCTGAACCACAAGGTGGGAAAAGGTATAACTGCCTCAGAGACTACAAGGAAGGCACTAATGAATGATAATGTAGTCAGAAAGAGCCACGAACTCTGAGACAATGCATTACAACTTCTGTAGATTTTGCAAACACATAGGAAAGGTTTTGTTAATTTGTAGATAAAGAATACTTGAAGTATAAAAAATATTTGATAAATTACATTTTGCTAGAGGCCTGACAGAAGAGAATATCAACTATAATATGCATATTAAATATGTACATATTAATCTAAGCACAGTCAATGTAAGTTATGACCCATTCATGGGCAAGGAATAAAGTTACTGCTTTTTGAATAAAATATAGTATTTTGTAAGTAAGGTAGAAGGTAAGGTAGTAATTACTAACATGTGTCTCACATAGTGGTATGGTTTGGTTGTGTCCCCACCCAAATATCATCTTGAATTGTAGCTCCCATTATCCCCAAGTGTCATGGGAGGGAACCAGTGGGAGGTAACTGAATCATGGGGGTGGGTTTTCTCCATGCTATTCTCATGACAGTGAATAAGTCTCATGAGATCTGATGGTTTTATAAAGGGCAGTTTCCCTGAACACATTCTTCTGCCTGCTTCCATGTAAGATGTGTCTTTGCTCTCCTTCACCTTCTGCCATGATTGTGAGGCCTCCCCAGCCATGTGAAACTGTGAATCTATTGACTGTTTATAAATTACTCAGTCTTAGTGGTTTCTTCATAGCAGTATGAAAATGGACTAATATACATACTATGGTTTTGTGAAACTTTGCTTCATATATGTGTGTATATATATATGAATACATATATATGTGTGTGCTTATGTATATGTGGATTAGCTTGCTATGTCTTTGAAAAGCCACATGCATTTTTTTTTCATAACAAAACCACATTTAAATTTGAAACTCTCCTCCTGGGTTAATCTTGATTAAAAACAACCTTTTCTCTGAATCTAAAATAAAATAATTAATATGAATTCACATAGCTTAACTCTTCATGTAGTTTACTCATGAAAAAAATGCTAAAATCATTAATATTACATAGATACCCACACACTCATATATATGCACACATAGAGTATATTATATAAGTGTATATTATATAGCATATGTCTCACATATTATATACTATGCAATTATATAATAGACCTTATATAATAAATGCATATTATATATCCATGTATTATACATACATAAATGCATCGTATATATTAGTATTAAATGGGAACAAGTAAAACAGTAATATAAATCACTAATAATACAGAATATTCTATAGGAACATGGTCAACAGCATTCAAGTAACTACTTAGACTTCAGTTTTGCTGAGTTGAGAATGCAGGCTAAGAACAGAAGCTGGATTACTAAGTAATTAAAAAAATATATTGTTTTTGGCATGGTAGGGAGAAAAGACAGCAGCAAGGTAAAATAAATCTGGAAAGAATAGATAGTTTCTGTTTTTATTTTATTTTATTTGTAGAGCTGTATTGAGCCATAATTGACATACAGTGACGCACTCCTTAAACATGGGGATATATTCTGAGAAATGTATGTTTAGGTGATTTGTTCATTGAACATCCTAGAATGTACTTACATAAACCTAGATGGTATATCCTACAGCACATCTAGGTTACATGGTATAGCCTATTGTTTCTAGGCTACCAACTTATATAGCATGTTACTCTACTGAATACTATAGGCAATTATAACAAAATGATAATATGGTTTGGCTATGTACCCGCTTAAATCTCATCTTGAATTACAGCTCCCATAATTCCCACTTGTTACGGGAGAGACCCAATGGGAGATCACTGAATCATGGGGGCGGTTTCCCCCATACTGTTCTTGTGGTAGTGAGTAAGTCTCATGAGATCTGATGTTTTGATAAGGGGTTTCCCCTTTCACTTGGCTTTCATTCTGTCTCTTTCCTGCTGCCATGAAAGACATGCCTTTCATCTTTCACTATGATTGTGAGGCCTTCCCAGTCACGTGGAACTGTGAGTCCATGTTAACTGCTTTTTCTTTATAAATTACCCAGCCTCAGGTATGTCTCTATCAGCAGTGTGAAATGAACTAACACAGTAAGTAATTGTGTATCTAAAAATATATAAACATAGAAAAGGTCCAGTAAAAATTCACTATAAAAGATAAAAAATGGAACACCCATATAGGGCAATTATCATGAGTGCAGGCTACAGGAAGTGAGTGGTGAGTGAATGTGAAGGCCTAGGACATTACTATACTCAGCTTTAGACTTTACAAATGCTGTACATTTAGGCTACACTAAATGTATAAAAAATTACAATGTTACAGTGCCTACAAAGTCACTAGACTATAGGAATTTTTGAGCTCCACTATAATCTTATGGAACCAACTTCATATATGTGGTTGGTCATTGACTGAAACATTATGTTACACATAACTGTGTATTAAATTGCACATATTTTAAGAGTAACACTGGATAGGTGTTGAGATACACACACATATGCGCACACACACATGAAATCATCACCATCAAGATCACTGTAGTAATCATCACCTCCAAAGTTTCCTTGTACTCCTTTGTAATTTCTCCTTCCCTTTCTTTTGTCAATGTAAAAGTGTTGATTTTTTTTAATAATTACATATAAATAAAGTACAAATTATGTATATTTTGGCTTCTTTCACTGAACCTAAGTATTGGGACGTTAATTTACATTTGTGTGGCAGTATGTAGCTCATATATTTTACTTCTGAGTGGTATTCCATTGCATTTCTTAGATGATAGATATTTGGGTTGTTTCCATTTTCTGGATATTACAAATAAAACTGTTATGAACCTTCCTATATAAGCTGTGTTAGTTTTCCAGGGATGCCATTACAAAATATCACAGACTGGATGCTTTGAATAACACAAATATATTTCCTTATAGTTCTGGAGTCTAGAAGCCCAACACCAAAGTGGGAGCAGTTGTGATTTTTTTCTGAGGCCTTGTGGACAGCTTGTGGACAGCTGTTTTTTTCTGCTGTGTCTTCACATGGACTTTCCTCTGTGTGTGCACCTCATTGGCGTCACCCTATGTGCTCAGTGTCCTCATAGAACACAACAGTCAAATTTGAGTAGGATCTACCCTAATGCCCTCATTTTAAGTTAATAACTTCCTTAAAAATCCTTGTCTCCAAATATAGTTAGACTCTAAGGTACTGGGGGTTACAGTTTTGGCATATGCATTTTGGGGAGTCACAACACAACCTATAACACAACCATTTATGGCCATTTGCATTATTTCTCACACTTACACATACAGCTAGGAATGGAATGGCTGGGCTTAATGGTAGACGTATATGTATACATAACTTTTCATTAAACTGCTAATCTGTATTCCAAAGTGACATATTATTTCCACCAGCATCCCATTGTCTACTCATTATATCAATTAGCAAGAGACAGGAGTCGAAATGTTCAATGTAAATTTTGGCTTTGTCACTGTTTTCTTGCCGCTCTAACAGATGTTGTTTCATTATTGTTAACATGGTATACATTTTCATATCCTTTTATTACAACCTATTTGTCTTTGTGTTTATCTTTGTTTTTGAAAGGTATTTTTACAGACTGTGGTTTATACATTGACATTTTAATTTTCTTTTCAGGATTCTAAAGATGCTTCTTGCCATTCTTCTACCTTGTATTGTTTCAGATAAGATATCTGCTGTTATCTTTGACTGCTTTATTCAGACTGCTTTTAAGTTTTAACTTTCATCCTTGACTTTTAAAAATTTTATTATGATGTGTCTTACTGAAGTTTTCTTCATTTTTCTCATGCTTGGAATTTGCTGAGCTTCTTGAATCTGCCCATGTGTAGTGTCTGTCAAATCTGGAAATTTGCAGCCATTGTGTCATAAAATACTTTCCCTTCCTCTTTCAAGAATACTAATTACACATAGCCATTTGACATTGTCCCATAGCTCATGGATGCTCTGTTTATTTTGGCTTAGGTTTTTTTTTTGTTTGTTTTTTGTTTTTCGTTTTTTTTTTTTCTCTCTGTGTTTCATTTCAGATAGTTTTTATTGTTCTATCTTCAATCTCTCTAGGCTTTTCTTCAAAAGTGTTTACATGTGTTAATCTGTTAATCTCACCCAGCATATTTTTCATATCAGACATTGTGTTTTTTGCATATATTCCATGGCTCTATTTATCATGCTCAACCTTTCTCTATCTTCATGATGTACATTTAGAATGTAGTAAGTATTTCAGTGTCCTTGTCTATTAATTCTATCGTATTTGTAACTCTGAGGTCTGTTTTTTTTTTTTTTTTTTTTTTTACTACTTAATGGGTCACAATTTCTTGCTTTTTAAAATACCTAGTAATGTTTCATTGGGGTATTGGACATTATACATTTTACCTGGTTACGTGATAAATATTTTTTTCTATTTCTTCAGATATTCTTGAATGTTGTGCTAGGAGACAGGTACATTACTTGGAAGCAGTGTGATCCTTTTTGGTATGGCTTTTTTGATTTATAAGCTGTGTTAAGAGCAGAACTCAGTAGTACGACTAATTTTTTCCCACTACTAAGTCAGGCTCCTTCTGAATACTCCAACCAATGCAGAACTTTTCCTTTCTGGGAATTAATTTTCCACCTGGTTAGTTAGAATGTAAATTATTCTTACTCCTATATGAATTTGAGATGATTTCTCTGTTCTTTTCAGGTTCCTTCCATAGCCTCAGGTAGTTTCCTTAGATGCCTGTGCCAATCAACATTCAACTGCAGACTTAAGGAAGACTGCAAATCTCCCAGGCTGCCCCTCTGTACAGCTGTTTTCTCTGCAGTATTCTGTCATATGAATTCTAGCTGCCTTAGGCTTACCAGTCACCTACTTTTGCCTCCTAAACTCAGAGATATTTCCACGCTTCACCTGGATTACCTCTGAAAAGTAGCTCAAAAATATCTTCAGACTATAATCCAGCATAATCATAGTGTTCACTTCACTTGTTTCTCCTGTCTCAAGGAACACTGTTCTGATAACCAATATATGAAAACGTGTTTTAACTAACTTTATTTCATTCTGTAGTTGTTTCAGTTAGATAGGAAAATACAGTATCTATTACTGTATCCTGGCTTAAAATGAAAATTCCCCAGAGATGTTCTAATTATTTAAATAACTTTTTGTTGTCTTTTTGCAAGATATCCTATGGTTTGAATACGTGTGTCCCTACAAAATTCATGTTGAAATGTAATCTCCAATGCAACATTATTAAGAGATGAGTCCTTAGGAGATGATTAGGCCAGGAAGGCTCCACCCTCCTAGACTGGATGAGTACCTGAAGAGAATTAGCTAGGCCCTTTTGTCTTTCTGTCTCTTCTGCCATGTTAACACACAGTGACCCTCACTGGACACTGAACCTGCTATTACCTTTATCTTTTGATGTTTAGCCTCCAGAATTGTGAAAAATAAATTTCTGTTTATATAAATTACCCTGGTTTCTGACATTTTGTTATTGCAGCACAAATGAACTAATACATACATTGGTACCAAGAAGTCAAGTATTTCTACAATAAACATCTAGAGATATGAAAGCAGCATTGGAACTGGGTGATTGCTATAGGTTGAACCATAAAGTGCTATCCTGGTGAGGGCTCAGAAGAAGAGGAAAGCTGTAAAGAAAGCCTGAGATTAATTAAATGGCTGTGATCAGAACCTTAGTGAAAATGTAAAGACAATTCTGAGAGTCTTAGATTAAAATAAGAAATAAAGTACAGTAGTCTATCATCTGTAGTTTCGTTTTCTGCAGTCTCATTTACCCATGGTTAACTTTGGTTTGAAAATATTGAATGGAAAATTCCCTAAAAACAAACCATAAGTTTAATTTGGTCACCATTGTGAGTAGTGTAATAAAATCTCTTGCCATCCTGGCCCATGCTCCATCCTACCCTGATGGAATCATCGCTTTCTACACAGTATCCACACTACCTTTGCTACCTGCCTGTTAGTAACTTAGTCACTTTGATTTGTCTCAAAACTTACTCACAGGCCTCAAGATTTAAAGTTGTTTTCCTTGTGGGGTTTTAGACTTCTTTGGGGCCCATTACCTCTTTCTCTATTACTAATTCTTACTTTTGAAATAAAAACATTTATCATATGTATGTTCCACCACTAAGTTTTGGAAATACCTAACTTGTTTGATTTCACAGGTTCACAGCAGAAGAGCAAATTGCCTCAGAATAAATTGTGTCCTGAGTCTAACCCATATCTGATTTAGATGAGACTCTAGACTTCAGGATTTTGAGTTGGACCTGGAATGAGTTAAGGCTTTAGGAGTTAATGAGATGGAATGACTGTATTTTGTACATTAGAAGGATGTAAATGTCCAGAGGTGGAATGTTATGGTTTTAATGTTTGTGTCCCCTCCCAAATTCATGTTGAGACTTAATCCCTAAGGCAATAGTTTTAAGAGGTGGGGCCTTGAGGAGGTTCTTAGGTTATGAGAGCAAGCCATCATGGTTGCATCAATGCCATATGAAATGGCTGAGGGACCTGGCTGGGTCCTTTTGTCCTTCCATCCCTTCTACCATGTAAGAAAACAGCATTTCTCCCTGCAGGGACATGTCAAAAAAATGCCATCTTGAAAGTAGAGCCTGGGCCCTCACTAGACAACAAGCCTGCTAGCACCCTAATTTCAGCTTCCAGTCTCCAGAACAGTAAGAAATAAATTTCTCTTTTGTATAAATTACCCATCTAAGGTATTTTGTTGTAGTAGCACAAAAACAGCAGTACAATGTAAAATCTTTCATGTCTTCCCATGAAATATTCAGTAGAATAATCAGTTAATAATAAAGTGTGAAACGTATTTTGGCAAGACACAGACACTCTTCCTCCCACTTCAATAACTAGAACACAGATGTAAACTTCAAATTGATCGGCATATCTCCAGAATCTACAACTATATTTGGCATACAGTAAACACTTAATAAATTGATGTATAAGTAAAGGCGGCCATGGCTAAGAACTAAATATTACCATATATATACTCAAGTTTTCAGTTAAGTATAGATTTCTAAATATAATTTGTCATTAAGTTCTCTGGTTTAGAGTAATTAAGAAAATGTTAACATTTTCTATATCTACATTTGGTATACCCGTAGAGTTAATTATACTCCACCTTCACCACACAGGACACTGTTGATTCCCTAATGTCATTAACTACAGGTACAAACACAATCAAGAGGGAAAACTTGATAGGCATTCTGGGAAATTGCTTTAGCCCTAGACTGTTAGAACCACTCTCTCTTGTACTTCTCACAGGGCTTCAAAACGGGAAAAGTTCTGTGTAAGGTATGTACAACAATATAGGAATAGTACTTCAAGATACAGCAAATTATAAATTTTTATGACTTTGTGACAACCTAAGTTACAATAATACCTCCTTAAAACCCTTTAAATATATGTATTTGATATGATTAACAAGACTGCCGGGCGCAGTGTGGCTCATGCCTGTAATCCCAGCACTTTGGGAGGCCGAGCCTGGTGGATCATCTGAGGTCAGGAGTTCGACACCAGCATGGACAACAGGGTGAAACCCCATCTCTACTAAAAGTACAAAAATTAGCCAGGCGTGGTGACAGCCACCTATAATCTCAGCTACTTGGGAGGCTGGGGCAGGAGAATTGCTTGAACCTGGGAGGCAGAGGTTGTAGTGAGCCGAGATCGCGCTATCGCACTCCAACCTGGGGGACAAGAGCATGATTTCATCTCAAAAAGATTAAAACAAACAAACAAACAAACAAAACACTCAGGCCATACATAGCGACTCACTCCTCTAATTCCAGCACTTTTGGGAGGCCGAGGCGAGCAGATCACGAGGTCAGATCAAGACAATCCTGGATAACACGGTGAAACTCTGTCTCTACTAAAAATACAAAAAATTAGCCAGGCGTTGTGGCACGTGCCTGTAGTCCCAGCTACTCGGGAGGCTGAGGCAGGAGAATCGCTTGAACCCGGGAGAGAGAGGTTGCAGTGAGCCGAGATCGCGCTACCGCACTCCAGCCTAGGCAACAGAGTGAGACTCCATCTCCAAAAAAAAAAAAAAAAAAAAAAAAAAAAGAATACTTAGATATTTTTCCCTAACAAATAGAGTCCTTAGAATTATTTTATAAAAAAGAATGAGGTATTATTACAAAATATTTAATAACAGTGATAAGAAAATTATAACAATAACAATGATGTAATATTAAATTATTAAAATTATAATGATGAATGCTTTGCCACCACATGGAAGAGGTTATGATAAATAAGGTAAAAATATACAAGACACAAAAATCAGTTTATGATGCCATGTGAAAATACGTGTGAACACAAATAAGGATTGGAAAAGGAATGCAGAATAATAAAAATAACTGATTTTCTAGTGTGGCTACATTGTGAATAATTCTTTACAAACATACATATTTAGAGAAGAAGTTGTTATGCAAAAGGCTGTATGCAGATCAAGTGTGTATGTTAAGGCTAGGTTTAATGTGAGTTATATTTACAGATATGGAAAATCAGTTTTCATTCCTTGAAACCTCTCTCAAATTAATTCCTTATATATACCATTAAAGATTAAATTTTGTAGGTTTTATAAAAATATGCACATTTGTAACCCAAGGGTGTTTTAATTTGCATCTGTGCTTGTTGCAGAAGCAACACTGATAATTTGCTACTATTTTGTGTCGTTAGCTCTTAAGGGCTTTGGAATCTTTATTTTATGCTCCCACTTTAGAATACCCTAATCATGCCTGCTTGCAGTAGTTTCAGAATTGGCTCAATATTAGTGTAGAAAACAAGGGTGACTGATCAAGCTTCATTATTGCTTACATGAGCAGACAACCGAAGTGACAGAATTAGGACTAATTTAAATGAAACATGTGCCTTGTCTCATGTGAAGAAAATGTAAACCTTACTGACATCATGACAGTTAAAATTATCTAAGGGATTTGAAGCTAGATCTGGAAAAAGAAACAACCTCTATCATGGAATAAATAACCCAAATAGTGGTAAACACATACACAATACACAAACACATACACACTATGTATTTGTAAGAGCAAAAGAATTATCTCTAATCATTAAACTCATATCTCTAAAAATCTAAAATTAAAAAGTAATTTCCCAAATGTAGATAAATACATCACTTGTGCATTTATTTCCTAAACCAGAAAATAATGCAAATAAGCTAAATGATCTTATACTGGAGACTCTCATACTACCTCTCTCTCTCTCTCTCCTTCCTTCTCTCTCTCTCACAAACACACACACACACATACACACACACACACACACAGATAATATAGGCATAATGGCACAGCCTAGGAGACTAAAGCAAATCTCTTTCCAATTAAGATCATACATAGTAATTTAACAGTCTTAAACAAAACTCAGTGAACACAATCACGGTAAAGAACTGTTATACAATTGAGCATACTATGCTCCACTAAGAAAACTCCATTTACATTGATACTTTATGTCTATAAAAAATTTAAATATATTCATGGCAAATAATTCATATAATATACATGCTACATACGCATACAATTGAGCATACTATGCTCCACTAAGAAAACTCTTATTTACACTGATACTTTATGTCCATAACAAATTTAAATATATTAATGGCAAATATTTCATGTAATATACATGATACATATGCATATAATTTAGCATACTATGCTTCAGTAAGAAAGCTCCATTTACATTGGAACTTTATGTCCATAAAAGTTTTAAATATATTAATAGCAAATAATTTGTGTAATATACATGAACGTGTTTGTGTATATACATATGTATATAATATATTATATGTACATATTATATATATAATATGCATACATACTTGCAAATTCTTTTTATATTCAGGCAATGCATAAAAAATATTTCCATCTACCTTTTTACTTTCTTAACATTGAAATTCCCTGGCCTTCTCTTCCTAATGAAATGGTTCTTTTGAACTCAGTAAAATAAATATATATTTCCATGAAAACCCTTCAGAGTTGCAAAAGTTTGAATAGGTTCAGAATTCTGAGCAGCCATCAGGGGCATACTCTTTGATACAGTTTGCCCTTACCATGTAATGTGGTGTCCCAGAAATAATAAAGTTAACATTGTCCTCTTAATGCATATAGAAAGTAGAGATGAATTTTAGAGACCGTTTCATGCATATTTATTTGATTTTAAGGTAAATCCTCATTCTTATTTTTACAGAGGATTTCAAGAATTGATAAGTTTCCATAACACATTTAGAGATGTGCAGTGTCATAAATATAGCAAAGTAAGACCTCAGGTCTAGTCCTACAGGGTAAGCAAAACACACATCTTCTCAGGCACTAGCTCTTCTGTTGGTCACCCCCTAAAAGTGACTAATTCCATCAGTGAACGCTTTGAGCACTTTCTACATGCTGAGCTTTTTGTGTGTAAATTTAGAAATATCTCTAGTATATTCCCATTTGGTCTATTTGCTTTCTTTTATCTCATATCTTGATTATTTGAGAAATGTTTTTCTTATTAGATTTTCAAAGATACTAGTTTAGACATTAGGTGCCTATAGCAGATATCCTTGAGGTCACTCCCTGCTACCTGTGTGATCTTTCACAAGTTACTTAAGCCTTCTGTGTTGCAACTACCTAATTTAGGTGACTCTTTAATATAGATATAAAGAAAAGAGTGTGAATCCATGGTCTAGAAGAGTTTCTGGCACATAATAAGGACTTAATATTTTATCAATAATTTTTTCCATATTGTTGTTAGTGTTTGGTGGAATTGTAGATGTGTGAACTGACTGTTAATATGGTGTGTGATATATAAATCATATATATGAGAGGTAGAAGAGCTCATAGCAGTAACAACTAACAGAGACAAGGTAGATGGCATGATAAGAAGTGGTGGTGGCAGAGAAGGCTTTCTAGAAAAGGTGACTTTTGAGATAAACATGAAAGATAACTAGAAGTAAGGTAAATGAGGTAGAAAGAGAGAGACTTTTTAAAAGTGAAGGCATCACAAAGTCTCTTAGTTAAGTGAGACACAGCACATAACAATATGGTATTTGTACGATAATTGAAAGTTTAGTATGACTGGGAAAACACTGTAGAATAGAATAAAGGAAAGTGCCAAGGAAACAATAAGGCTATATCAGAAATCACTACAAAATTTATGTAACTTGTAAATTAGCACACTGTTGAAACTGTATTGTCTTTAAGTTGAAGTGAAGTGTTTATGGTAATTCTATATACCCCGAACCATTTCTTCCATCCTTAAGTGCACCATGGAACTTTAAAAGTGTATGAAAACAACTGGTTAGCTGGAATTGAGCAATTTCTCAGCCCAGTAATTATCTTTTCAAAATTATGAGAAAATTTTGTAAGTTCACTGAATTACTAATATTGATATTTGAGGAATTAGAGCAAAAGTTATAGAAGACAAGAAAATGACAAATATTACTTTCAAAGAAAGAAAACAAAAACATCAGGTATAGTCTTAAAATCAATCTCAAGATTGGTTCTAGAACTATTTGTCTAATCATCCAACAGTTTCTTCCTGCCTGCTGCACAGACAAAACCAATTCACTGAGACCATGGTATTGTAGTTTAAAAAGAGTTTAGTTAATGGTAAGCTAGTCATGCAGAAGATGGAGTTTTACTCAAATCAGTCTCTCTAAAGTCTCAAATGTCAGGGTCTTTCAAGCATAGCCTAATTGTCAGGAGACTAGGGAATGGGCACTGTTGATTGGTTGGGGATGGAATTTTAAGGGTGTCAAAAACAGTCCTCATGCACTTATTCCACCTCTGGGTGGTGCCACAGAACTAGGTGAATCAAGATTCCTGAGTTGATTATATTGGGAAGCTGTAGACACAGGAGAAGCTTTAAAAACAAAGTTATCCTTTTGTAAGGGAAATTTACATCTATGAAGAAAAGGTCCATTTTTAAGTGGGTCTCTCTCTCTTTTCCAAGAAGACTCACTAGAGAAGACTTAATAGATACTGTAATCAATGGAAAAGGCATTGACTTAAATCGCCATAACAAACCCTACCTTTTTTACCTGTTTCTTGGTCATCTTCCCATAATTGGCCCCGCTCAACATTCCTGTTACTTTGTTTTATAGATGTTCTTTAAGCCTGAGTTCAAAGCTATCTCATTATTTACTAATTCATCTAAGTTTCTCTCATGTCTACGTGAGGTATAGTTAGTTAAATTTTGTAGGCATTCTTACAAGATGAGAAATGTTAGTAAAATCTTGCTCATATATCTCTTATTAGTCTGTCTTTTGTTAAAGGGCACCCAAGCTAAGAATTCAGAATGAATTAAAAGAAAATTATTGTCTTTCATCTATAAGTGCTATAATAAAATTAATTTATTTAATTTTAGCTACAATCTTGTGATGTAAATATTATTTTGCCAATTTTGTAGGTGAAGAAACAGGCACAGAGAGATTAAATAGTTGTCCAAGGTCACATATGCAGTAAAGAACAGAGTGATATGGCTCCAAAGCTAATACTCTCAAGCAAGACACTACATTTTTCAAAAGTAAAATGACCATTCAAAAATGATTTGTTATGGTGATAACAATGCTATATGAGGAATGGATACTTGAAATAGAAATAAACATTTATAGGAGAAATTACTGAGGTTCATGGTAACTGACTTCAAATTATTTGAATAGTTCTCTTGTGAAAAGAAGCTGGAATTGTTTCTGTAGCTTCAAGAGGGAGATTAGGACCCAAAAGAATTTTATTTTCCTGCCAGGTGAGGTGGATCACACCGGTAATCCCAGCACTTTGGGAGCCCAAGTTAGGCAAATCACCTGAGGTCAGGAGTTCAAGACCAGCCTGGCCAACATAGTGAAACCCTATCTCTTCTAAAAGTACAAAAATTAGCCAGACATGGTGGTATGCACCTGTAGTCCCAACTACCAGGGAGGCTGAGGCAAGAGAATCGCTTGAACCCAAGAGGCGGAGGTTGCAGTGAGCTGAGATCGTGCCACTGCACTCCAGCCTGGGCAACAGAGTGAGACTGTGTCTCAAAAAAAAAAAAAAAAAAAGAATTTTACTTTTTATCAACAGAAAAAATGGATAAAGAAAATGTGATACATATACACAATGAAATATTATTTAGCCATAAAAAGAATGAAACATTTAAGGCTAAATATTATTTAGCCATATTATATGTGTAACACATATTGTAACACAAAAAGATTTTAAATATTTTTTAATGCAATACTTGCCTAAGATAAATTTTGGTTAATGATGTTATCAATTGTAGAATTGCAGAGTTCCAGGAATAAAATGTAGATAAATGCATCTTCAATAATAGTGACAATATTGTGTACTATATTTAACATTTGTGAACATCTGCAGTTGCACTCCTTTACCACTAAATGGGCAATGACTGGTGGCCATCCATTATGGATTTAAAACCTTAGCCCATTTATGTCTGAGGTTGCAATTTTTTGAAATTTTGCCATCAATCCTTGGAGATGACCTTGAGCAGTAGGATATAAATAACTTTTACATGCTTGGCATTCCAATAATGGAATACTAGGCATAATTAATACTAGCAGACAATCCATTTCAAAAGAAAGATTAATGTGCTCACAAAGTCAATTAGCTTGCTCTAAGTGTAACATTTGCACATATCTATATTTAATTTTCCTTGAGGTATCTTCAATTCATCTAATGAAGACAGAGTAAATACTCGCTTTTTTAATTAAAAAATATCACCAGGCAAAACATTTCTTATTTTGTTATATTTCTTATTTTATTGAATTACCATTAAGTCATTAAAGTCATTACCCCTAAACAGACAACTATTTTCTCTTTTCTACATTTTCCTCTCTTTTTCAAGTATTCTACATTTAGTAACATATTTAGGCTGCCCATTTATCTCAACCTATCTGGATAATTATCTATACACCCTCCATTTTTAAATATCATTTTGACATACTTTATGTGGTAGTATATTGTTACACTATAAACACCATCAAATTCACAAATTAGTCTCATTATGTCTTTCATTTTCTGAGTATTTTCTTTTGTTTGATTCTCTTCTTTATGTTATGCTTTTCAATCAAATTCACCTATAATTTAAATTGATTTTTTCAAATTAGGTGTTTTATTCTATTAAGTAATTTATAATGGATGATTTATTGATATTAAAATTGTATGATGGCATACCGTAAGGGTCTTGAATTCCTTTTTTCAGAGTATAGAAATTGAATATAGAAATGAGTGAAAAAATCTACCCGATTTTCATAGAAAATTGCTCATAGAAAGAAAGTGAACTCTCTTTGAAAGATGTATAAAATGAAACGTACATCTTATGTTGTAACACAAGTTCATTTGGGCCATTTTGAAATGTGTTTCCATCCATCTAAGTTAAAAATAAATGGGCAAAAAGCATTTAATACTTTCAAATTGTATCTAAAATCCATGAAGAAAAATATATCTACATGTTGGTTTTCCTCAGTGGGGAACATAAAGTAATGCTGCAACAAATCAAAATTTGAAACTAATCTTCTTTAGATTCATTTCACCTTCCCAATACATTTCATAGCAGAAGGTGAAATCTCCAGCTTCCTCCCCTACTCTCATCAATGTAAACCCCATGGATGTGTTGTTTACCAATTAAAATCATTTTGTCCTTGCCATAATAAATTCTGTCACTATGAGGAGCCTAAATCCCTACCTTTACATATCTTGCTTACTACCCTACTCCCTGGAAAATTCTGATGAGCACAATTTTTTATCTTGTATACTTCTATAAGGAGGTATTGGCTATTTTTATATCCTGAAATCAACTATGATATAACTATTGATTAGCAACACAGAAGTCAGCACCTGCCAAAACAACACTGACGAAAATTTTTAAATGATAGGACTTATTCCATAACAAACAACATTGCCAAGAGATAATAATGAAGAGATTTAAAATAAAACTAAACAAAAGAGTTTTTTTTGGAAAACTTAGTCTAATCAAAAGAAATATTTCTGTGTCAATACATTCTCCATTCTTCCTGCAGAATCATGATAAGTAATATTGCTGCAATTTGCTACCAAGCTTCAGAGTTTGTTTGTTTGTTTACATGTTTATTTTGCCTAGCACCCCCACCTCCTTTAATTAATTAATTTTGAGACAAGGTCTCATTCTGTCACCCAGGTTGCAGTGCAGTGGCCCAGTCATAGCTCACTGCAACCTCGAACTCCCAGGCTCAAGAAATCCTCCCACCACAGCCTCCTGAGTAGCTAGAACTCTTGGTGAACATTTTCATTTCCTTTAATTTTATTTATTTACTTTTTCTTTATAGAAGAGACTTCACTTTGTTGATCAGGCTCTTCTCAAACTTCTGGGCTCAAGCAATCCTCACGTCTTAGCCTCCCAAAGTACTAGGATTACAGGAGTGAGCCACTGCATCTGGCCTGCCTAGAACCTTAGATTTACAGATGATCTTCTCCTTACCTCAGAGCTGTTCAATAAACAAAGCTGTTGTAAATAAACAGCAATTACGCATAGGGTATGTTTCAATAAACAGACATAAAATAATCATAATCTTGAACATTAATGAACTCCTCTTGTCTTTAATATTATATTTCAAATGCTAGAGGCAATATAGACACAATCTATGGTTCGGGCACTTGAAAAACAGTGAAGAGAAACTAAACAGTATGTAGAAAGTTACAATTAAACCTAATATATGAGTAGCCTAGACCCAAAACTATATAGCTTCAAAAAGAGTCAAAGTTTATCTATATCAACTTTGTAAATCAAGCAAGAATCAGAACATTATTCACTTGAGATAAAAAGAAGTAATATTATTTGCATAGGTAGGAATTATAGGAAATATATTTTAGAAGAGAGAAACACAATATACTACTCATAATCTGATGACTGAAACTTAGGTTCACCTCTTGCAGATATGTACCAAACATACTAGGGCTTTGATGAGATGCTAAAGAATAATGATAAATACATCACACAAAGAGAGTCCAACAATATGGATGTTAGAGTGAAGATTTTGGGTGTTATTAAAATCTTGTAAAATCTATTTTCTAAAAATTTTTCAGCAATAACCTAGTATTAACTGCATAAGTTTTGCATTGCTTGTTAACCTAGTAATTTTACTGCTGATTTTTACTCTCAAAATATAAGCCTTATATTGTTAATATCTAGCAAATATTAATAATTATGTACTATACTTTGGCATTTATCATCAAACCCAATCTTCACAAAACCCCTGGAGCTAGATTCTATTCCTGCATTACAGGTATATACACAGAGACTCCGACAGCTTGAGTAATTTGACCCCCTAAAATAGAGCTAATATAATGTAGAGTTAACTTACAATATTCAGTCTGATTTTACAAGTTATGTTCTGAACAATCAAGGAATGATTTAAGCGTCTCTGAGTAGGCATATATCAAGTTTATTGGGAAACACAAACACTACCAATAAAAATCATGTTCAAATATATGCTAAAACTAATTTAAATATCATAAATATTAATACTTGATTTAATCATCAAATCCTTTTGAAATTATAAGCTAATTTTATCTCAACTGTTACATTAGGTACTTCTAACCTTAGCATAATCAAATGAGACTAAGGGAACAATCAGGTAGTTCTTAGGCTGATCTTGTTATTTCTGAACAATATGATGGTTCAGTTCTATGTGAAGGTCGAAATAATATAAAAATTGGCCAATAGTGTGAAAACCTTGTCATAAAGAAAAATTTTTAAGTGTATGCTGACATTAAATGTATGCTGACATCATGCATGGTGAGTGTCTCACAATTTTGCACTATGTAAGGCCAGAGGAAATAGAGCTTAGCAAATTATTTGTCCTGGAGACAAACTACGTGTTCTTGGAATAACCAGGCCTGAGAAGAAATAGTAACCTAGGGTTGTTATTTATTAATTTAATTTCTATCCCAAAATATCTCAGTAAAAGAGTCTGAACCCATTGTTCATCTCACTAAGTGTTATTATAACCTTAGCAGTTCATGTTAATATGATTCTTAATCCTAAAGTAATTGGGAAAAATACTATTAATGATGGCTGGTGTTGATCATCTGAGCCGATCTCAGATAGAAGGAAGCAATTTCTTTTGGTGCGACCAAATTCCTTGGGGGTCTGTTTGGCTACAAATGATTAAAAAGTGAGTTTATTCCCTGTCTCCCAAAATGTCTCTTCAACTCTGTATCCTCTCCCCGTTACCTGTAAAAACAGAGATAATACAATTGATAGAAAGTGATTCAAGTACTCCACATCAGAAAGTCAGAAAGTAGCATAAATGCTATATACACGCGTTTCTGGAATTCCAAGGATTGAGAAAGTGAGGAGGAGGTACTTAGAAAGTGTAAGTAGGTCATTATAAGAAGGGGATTAAAAGTTAAGCCTTTAGAACATGCCTAGAGGTCAATTCCTATGAAAGGACTGTCAGGGCTCAGAGGCTGACACCCCAAAGTACGGTGGTTTGGCATGCTGAATACTTTAACCTGAAGATTTGAAAGGCCTGAGAAACAAGTTCCCTCTGATCTTCTCCTGCCCTCTTGTCTCTACCCCTGTTTTTCTCTTCTCCCCACAAATGAAGGAAACCAAAATTTACCTTCTCCGAGGGGATGTCATTGAAACTAGAGCTCCTCTCCCCACGCAAGTCATAAAACATAGAGTAGTCACTCTCTCCCTTCTCCTTTTTCCCTTGAAGACTCTCATTACAGAGAGATCCTGCCCTATACCTGTGAGGAAGAAATGCAACACAGAGAAGCCAAGAATCTGAACAGACAGGCCTTGCTGTGTTTCTCAGTCTATTACCATCAGCATATCCTTAGTCCAGTCACATTTTCTACATGGCCGTCCATTCTTAATTGAACTTAAGCATAAAAGTAGACAGTTTTTGGCAGGGCACGGTGGCTCATGCCTGTAATCCGAGCACTTTCAGAGGCCGAAGTGGGAGGATTGCTTGAGTAGTCCAGGAGTTTGAGACCAGCCTGGGCAACATCATAAGACACTGTCTCTACAAAAAAATAAAAATAAAAATAAAAATTACCTAGGCATGATACATGCCTGTAGTGCCAACTATTCAAGAGGCCGAGGCAAAAGGATCCCTTGAACCAAGGAAGGCAAAGTTGCAGTGACCCACATTCATACCACTGCACTCCAGCCTGGGCCACAGAGTGAGATCTTGTCTCCAAAAAAAATTTTTAAAGACAGTTTTCCCTGAATCTTTTGGTCTCCCAGTCCTTCAGTCTCTTCTGAAGTCTTCTCTGTCACATGAAACTTTGGTTAAGTAATTTTTTTAGGCTTTTCTCTTGTTATCCTGATTTTTGTGATAGGAGTATTAGCCATGACCCTTATGATGGTTAAGTAAAAGTATCACACACCTTTCCACACTCCCAGGGCTTTGACCAACATTATATGACCTATATGTTAGGCTAAACCACATGTAAAAATGAAGATATTAGAGTATTTTTTGACCTACAAAATGGGCAATTTTATATTCTTCACCCTAATAAATTAATGTTTAACATTAGATTTGTAATAATCTCATGCCTTAGATATATTATGGTATCTATATACAATTTGTGAATCTGAATAAACTTTTAAGAAATTGAAAAGAGATATGAACTATCAATAAAAAAAGATAGAAGCTTGATATACACATATATTCACATATATATATTTATGTGTTTATACTCAAATGTATGCATATATATATGCATATGTATTTAATATGTAGTATAGATGCTCCTTGACTTACAATGAGGTTAGATCCTTGATAAATCCACTGTAAATTGAAAATATCTCAAGTTGAAAATTTATTTAATATACCTAATCGACTGAACATCATAACTTAGCCTAGCCTTGTTATATGTGCTCAAAATACTTACATTAGTCTACAGTTGGGCAAAATAATCTGGCAACACATTACACTGTAGAGTACTGATTATTTACCCTTATGATCAGGTGACTGACTAGAAGGTGTGGCTAGCTACTACTACCTAGCATCAAAAGAGACTATTGCACAGCATATTGCTAGTTTGGGAATAGACAAAATTCAAAATTCAAAGGAAAGTTTTTAGTGGATGTATATCATTTTATACCATCATCAAATCGGAAAATTGTTAAGTTGAAGCATTATAAGTCAGGGATCATATCTATATCTTACATGCAAATAGGATATTTATGGTTTAAAAATAATAAAAAAGTGAACATACTTTTACCATCTCACAAGAAACAGGACATACCTTATTTGAATTGAATTAAAAGTTGGCTTTAGGTGGCGTTAGGCCTTAGAGGCATGTGATTTAAAAGAACATAAGGCAAAATTCATACTGTGGTTTGAAGTAGAGGTCTATTTTTAAATCCTCTGTGGAATTTATCTTGGCATTTTTGACATGTAGGAAGAAGAAATTTGGAAGAATATCTTGTCTTATGCTCAAATGCAATGCCATATATATATATATATATATATATATATATATATATATATATATATATAATTTTTAAGAAGTGCAATCTTGGAAATGTGCTTTAGTCTTGCCCTAGCTAAAGGAGGGCATCAAGGGAAGTGTGGAGGGAGAGGCTGTACCCATGGGTACTATGGGGGGGATACACTGTAGCTTTCTGTCAAGTCAAATAAGTAAGGAGACAAAACTTGAAATATGTAGGTACCAAACAAGAGTAAAATACAGCCAGAAATTCTTCAGGCACACATGATTGAGAAAAAAAAAAAAAAACTATGAAATATAGTTTGAAAAATATAATTCCAGAGGGAAAATATTTGAGTTAATATTTTATTTATATCTGATTTTGTACTTTTCTATACTGAATTTTCCCACTAGATAGAACTCTGAAAAGGCAAAATACATCTGTATTTGAATTACTTAGCAGGAGTAAGTCAGTGTTTCAATATCATTGTCAAGATGCTAAGTTAGTAATTATATTAATAGATAATATATAAAATATATTAAGTTAGTAATTATTAATAGATATATAAATATATATTAAAATGTTAATAGATAATAATATAACAGTAATTATATTAATAGATAATAGAGTAAAAGATAATTAATGAATCAGTGCTTTGATTATCTCCATTATAAAGGTAGGAAAACTGAAGCTCAGAACACTTTCAACAGAGCCACATGGATAAAATGTAGTGAAGCTGAATTTTTAAGCCAAGCCATTAAAATTCCATGTTGTGTTCATAATCACTATTTTATAACACATTATTGTAACTACTGCTTTGATGTGCCTGTGTAATGCATCATATTTTTCTCATATGTATACCATATATATTTATCATGACATTGTTTTCATGAAATTTACATAGTAAAATTTGCCATCCCTAGAGTTATCAAGCAATAATCTATAATTTCCTGAAAAACTTTTTTTTTTTATTTTACTTTAATTTTCAGGATACATAAGCAGAATATGCAGGTTTGCTACATAGATATACATGTGCTATGGTAGTTTGCTGCACCTATTAGCCAGTCATCTAAGTTCCCTACACTTACCCCCCAGCCCCCAATAGGCCCAAGTGTGTGATGTCCCCCTCCCTGTGTCCATGTGTTCTCATTGTTCAACTCCCACTTATGAGTGAGAACATGCGGTGTTTGGTTTTCTGTTCCTGTGTTAGTTTGCTGAGAATGATGGTTTCCAGCTTCATCCATGTCCCTGAAGAGGACATGAACTCATTCTTTTTAAAAGCTGCATAGTATTCCATAGGGTATATGTGCTGTATTTGCTTTATCCAGTCTATCATTGATGGGCATTTGGGTTCGTTCCAAGTCTTTGCTATTGTGAAGAGTGCTGCAATAAACATAGGTGTCCATGTGTCTTTATGGTAGAATGATTCATAATTCTTTGGGTATATAACCAGTAAGGGATTGCTGGGTCAAATGGTACTTCTGGTTCTAGATGCTTGAGGAATCATCACACTGTCTTCCACATGGTTGAACTAATTTATACACCCACCAACAGTGTAAAAGCATTCCTATTTCTCCACAGCCTCACCAGCATCTATTTTTTCTGGATTTTTAAATTATCGTTATTCTGACTGGAGTGTGATGGTATCTCATTGTGGTTTTATTTGCATTTCTCTAATGATCAGTGATGCTGAGCTTTTTTTCATATGTTCGTTGGTCACATAAATGTCTTCTTTTGAGAAGTGTCTGTTTATATCCTTTGCCCACTTTTTGATGGGGTTGTCTTTTTTTTTTTTTTTTTTTTTTCTTGTAAATTTGTTTGAGTTCTTTGTAGATTCTGGATACAAGACGTTTTTCAGGTGGATAAATTGCAAAATTTTTTTTCTCATGCTGTAGGTTGCCTGTTGACTCTAACAATAGTTTCTTTTGCTGTGCAGAAGCTCTTTAGTTTATTTAGATCTCATTTGTCAATTTTGCCTTTTGTTGCAATTGCTTTTGGCATTTTTGTCATAAAGTCTTTGCCCATGCCTATGTCCTAAATGGTATTGCCTAGGTTTTCTTCTAGGATTTTTATGGTTTGGGGTTTTACATTAAATTTTTAATTTATCTTGAGTTAATTTTTGTATAAGGAATAAGGAAGGAGTCCAGTTTCAGTTTTCTGCATATGACTAGCCAGTTTTCCCAGCACCATTTACTGAATAGGAAGTCCTTTCCCCATTGCTTGTTTTTGTCAGATTTCTCGAAGATCAGATGGTTGCAAATGTGTGGTGTTATTTCTGAGGTCTCTGTTCTGCTCCCTTGGTCTATATGTCTGTTTTGGTGCCCGTACCATGCTGTTTTGGTTTGTTTTGGTTATTATAGCCTTGTAGTATAGTTTGAAGTTGGGTAGCATGATGCCTCCAGTAGAGTGGGCTGCTGCCATAGATACCCAAAAATGTGGAAGTGACTTTGGAACTGGGTAACAAGCAGGGATTGAAACAGTTTGGAGGGCTTGGAAGAAGACAAGATGTGGGGAAGTTTGGAACCTCCTAGAGACTCATTAAATGGCTTTGGCCAAAAGGTTAATGATCTCAGCTGAAAATGAGGAACTTGTTGGGAACTGGAGCAAAAGTGACTCTTGTTATGTTTTAACAAAGAAACTGGCAACATTTTGCCCCTGCCCTAGAGATTTGTGGAATTTTGAACTCGAGAGAGATGATTTAGGGTATCTGGTAGAAGAAATTTCTAAGCAGCAAAGCATTCAAGATGTGACTTGGGTGCTATTACAGGTATTCAGTTTTATAAGGGAAGCAGAGCATTAAGTTCGGAAAATTTGCAGCCTGACAATGTGATAGAACAGAAAATCCCATTTTCTGGGGAGAAATTCAGCCAGCTGCAGAAATTTGCATAAGTAACAAGGAGACCAAATGTTTATCCCCAGGACCATGGGGAAAATGTTCCCAGGGCATGTCAGAAATCTTCACAGCAGCCCTCCCATCACACGCCCTGAGGCCTCGGCAGAAAAAGTGGTTTCTTGGGCAGGGCACAGGGTCCCCACGTTGTGTGAAGCCTAGGGACTTGGTGACCTGCAACACAGCCACTCCAGTCATGACTGAAAGTGGCCAACATAGAGCTTGGGCTGTGCCTTCAGAGGGTGCAACCCCCAAGCACTGGCAGCTTCCATGTGGTGTTGAGCCTTCAAGTGCATAGAATTGGGATTTGGGAACCTCTGCCTAGATTTCAGAAGATATATGGAAACACCTGGATGCCCAGGCAGAATTTTGCTGCAGGAGCGGGGCCTTCATGGAGAACCTCTGTTACAGCAGTGTAGAAGGGATAGTAGTGGAGTCAGAGCTCCCACACAGAGTCCCTACTTGGCACCACCTTTTGGAGCTGTGAGAAGAAGGCCACTGTCCTTCAGACCCCAGAATGGTAGATACACTGACAGCTTGCACTGTGTGCCTGGAAAAACCTCACACACTAAATGCCAGGACATGAAAGCAGCCGGAGGAGGGCTATATCCTGCAAAGCCACAGGGGCGGAGCTGCTCAAGGCCATGGCAACCCAACCCTTGTATCAGCATGACCTGGATGTGAGACATGGAGTCAAAGGAGATCATTTCTGAGCTTTAAGATTTGACTCCCTTGCTGGATTTTGGACTTGCATGGGGCCTGTAGCCTCTTTGTTTTGGCCAACTTCTCCCATTTGAAATGGCTTTATTTACCCATTGAAATGGCTGTCTTTACTCAGATAGGACAATGGACTATGGACTTTTGAGTTAATGCTGAAATGAGTTATAACTTTGGGGGAATGTTGAGAAAGCATGATTGGTTTTGAAATGTGAGGACATGCCATTTTGGAGGCACGCAGTAGTAAGAGGTGGTTGAATCATAGGGACAGGTCTTTCCCGTGCTGTTCTCATGATGGCGGATAAGTCTCACAGGATCTGATGGTTTTAAAAAGGGGAGTTTCCCTGCACAAGCTCTCTTTGCCTGCTGCCCTCCATGTTAAGACGTGACTTGCTCCTCCTTGTCTTCTGCCATGTTTGTGAGGCCTGCTCTGCCATGTGAAACTGTGGGTTCTCCATTAAACCTCGTTCCTTTGTAAATTGCCCAATCTCTGGTATGCCTTTATCAGCAGCATGAAAACAGACTAATACACAAAGCATAGTATTTCTTGGAGATCTGTTATGAAAATTGGCTTACTGAAGGCTTTAATAAACTCTGCAGTAAATGTATCTGTGTAACTTTATTTGTATCAGCATTTCCCATGCTTGTTTGAGTGGAAAATACCATTTTTTAATGACACATCACATTTCAAAAAATAGTGCTTTAAAGGTATTAAATAGATTACTGAATTTAGAAAATGTCCCTTAAGCATTTTACAGTTCAGGGAATGTCTGGTAAGATTACTTTACATATGGAATACTAAGTAGGAATCATCAGACTCATCTATTTATAAATTTAGCTTCTAGTTATTTTTCTCTATTTTGAAAATTATAAATTAAAAATAAATTTCATTGAAATTGGTTACCACTTTTTCAAACTGTTTTTCAATTTCTACCCAGTGTTGTCTGTGCAGAGATGATTTCTAAAATTAGGTAATATATATAGTACATGTTTATATAAACCATCATTGCTAATTAGAAATTCTGAGATGACCAACAAGATGTTTATGTTCATATCTGTTGCCATTTTAGTCAGTTTTTCAAGGATCTTGGCAACATTCAAATCTCTCTTTATCCTTTCAGTTTTAAACTGGATGGATCTCAGGTCAGGTGAATGACAAATGATTCTATCTGAATGTTAAATAGAAAGGAAAGGAAATCCCCTCAGGATAATAATGTTGCTTTAGTTCTTTCACAGTAATTTACAAAAGAACATTAGGTAGTTCTAAGTTGCCTGCTCCAAACTATTATGGCAATTCAAAGCTTCCCCAATAAAATTTTAAAAGACAAAAAATCCAAATATAATTCCTAGTAATAATCGTTTGTAAAATAATAAAGCTCCACAATATTTTTTAAGTTTCTATTTCTTGCTTTGAAGTCCCAATTTACTTTCATTTATTTTGCATTTTACATTCTATTGGACATGATTTTGAAAGACACTTTGTAGTGAATGCATGTTCAGCATGGATACTTATTTGTGAATATGTTGTTTAATCAACAGTACTGACCACTATCTTTTAAGAATGCTAGTTTCTTGCATAAAAAGCATTACTACTAACAAATGGGCACAATTTGTCTTCAACAATCTTAATGTAATGTAACAATGATAACTGAATTCATATAAATATATTATTCCACTTACTGAGGAAAAGTCCTTTTCTCAGCCTTAGAAATAGAGGTAATTGAAAAATGAGAAAAGTTGGGCATGTATACTGTATATAACCAAACATTTTACTATAATGGGTCAATAAAAAGTAAATAGATATAAACCTTGAAACTGAAGACTATCTTGGCCTTTCAAATAATTACTAATTTTATACACACAGGGTCACAAACATAATTAAAACATGGTTGATCGGAAAATGAGATTTCTGGTTTTTATCCCATGATTTTCCATTAAAATATTACTAATGTCTAACATACCTCAGCACTTTCATTTAAAAGACAGCTGCTATGAAAAAAATTTTGACCTTCTCAACATGTCTATTAGGGATAAATGGCAAAAGTTAGATCAAATAGGCGAGGAGACATTTTAAATCACATGATTTATTTATCTTTAGAGCTGAAAATAAAACTGATGTCTTTTTACAAACTTGCTTTATAATATTGTGCCTTATAGAAATATATTCTAGCTGAAAAGCAACTAAATAGGGCATACTGTTTCCAAAGGCACTTTTAGTATATATTTAAAATATTAAATAATCGATATATTAGAAACTCAAAACTATTATTTGAGTTTACAAATAAGACAATAGCTAACATATTTTATATAATATCTTTCAGTTTGTAACATGCTTTCTCATATTATTTCCCCCAAATTAAAATGCCTACTTGATTGATGCAAATGTTCCTATGATGACAATATTTAACTATATTTAAAATAAAAAAAATAAAGAATTTTAAAAAATCATTCCATAATATAAATCTCTTGAAGGAAAATTTATTATTAAATATTTTACCAACCCTGCACTACATGTTTCTGAGAAATCCATCTTCACTTCTATGGAAAATACACTTCTCCACCACCCTGCCATTTGGTCAATGTGTAAACAGCAGTTATCTTAAGTGAAAATGTCCTCCTGATCATAACTTCTGGTGAAAACATGAACACTTGATCCAGGCTGAGGCAATAACTTCATAACAAAGGATACAGGGATGAGCATGCAGCTCAAGTCAGTTGCCCTGAAGTTTTCAGGACAGAAAACCAGGCTTGCCCTCACCAACATCCTCTTACACCTGAGGATCCAGTGAAAAAAGGTGAAGTCGGCCGGACACGGTGGCTGACGCCTGTAATCCCAGCACTTTGGGAGGCCAATGCAGGCAGATCACAAGGTCAGGAGATCGAGACTAGCCTGGCTAACATGGTGAAACCCTGTCTCTACTCACTGGCCATCAGAGAAATGCAAATCAAAGCCACAATGAGATACCATCTCACACCAGTTAGAATGGCGATCATTAAAAAGTCAGGAAACAACAGGGGCTGGAGAGGATGTGGAGAAATAGGAACACTTTTACACTGTTGGTGGGATTGTAAACTAGTTCAACCATTATGGAAAACAGTATGGTGATTCCTCAAGGATCTAGAACTAGAAGTACCACATGACCCAGCCATCCCATTACTGGGTATATACCCAAAGGATGATAAATCATTCTGCTATAAAGGCACATGCACACGTATGTTTATTGCGGCACTATTCACAACAGCAAAGACTTGGAATCAACCCAAATGTCCATCAGAGACAGACTGGATTAAGAAAATGTGGCACATATACACCATGGAATACTATGCAACCATAAAAAAGGATGAGTTTGTGTCCTTTGTAGGGACATGGATGCAGCTGGAAACCATCATTCTCAGCAAACTATCACAAGAACAGAAAACCAAACACTGCATGTTCTCACTCATAGGTGGGAACTGAACAATGAGATCACTTGGACTCGGGAAGGGGAACATCACACACCGGGGTCTATCACGGGGAGGGGGGAGTGGGGAGGGATTGCATTGGGAGTTATACCTGATGTAAATGACGAGTTGATGGGTGCAGCACACCAACATGGCACAAGTATACATATGTAACAAACCTGCACGTTATGCACATGTACCCTAGAACTTAAAGTATAATAAAAAAAAAAAAAGAGAGAGAGAGAAAAAAAAATTAGCCATGCATAGTGGCGGGCTCCTGTAGTCTCCCAGCTACTCAGGAGGCTGAGGCAGGAGAATGGCGTGCACCCTAGGAGGTGGAGCTTGAAGTGAGCAGAGATCAGGCCATGGCACTCCAGCCTGGGCCACAGAGTAAGACTCCGTCTCACACATAAAAAAGTGAAGTCAACACAAAGACAAGCAAAAATAATAGATGGAGAGATTTCCTTGCTAGCTTTTTGGGTCTTTGGTTTGCTTTACTATTTATTTATTTATTTATTTATTTTTATTTTAGAGATAAGGGTCTCACAGACTTATCACACGACCTTATTTTCAATGCAAAAAGATAACATTTGCTGCTCTTTATAGAATTGGTTGAAAATAGTCAGAGTAAGTCAGAGAAGTTGGAATAGCAGAAACTCCACCAAGATCACCATTGACTGTCATATTGTAAAGGAAAAAGTATGGTGGCTTAGCAAGGTGTGGAGACACTGAATATAAATAAAAACAGATGCATATGAGATTAGTTTGAGATAGGACTGAAAAGACTTGGGGACAGATTGAATACGGGGGTAAATGAGGGAAATGGAAGAATTCAAGGAAATTTCCAGGCTAAACAAACAAATAGAGACCTCAAAGTCAGAAGAATAAATAAAAATCTGAAGCTGAGTTGCTTATAGCCAGATTTGATTAGCCATAGAACAGAAAGTTTCTGAGGTTGGGTGCGAGAGTCCAGGTAGGTCATCTGGTATATGCAATATCAGAAATGCAACCACAATATCTACATTAAGCCACAAATCATGAATACCTTCTTGACTATGTCCTCTGTAATAGAATTATGAAACATTCTGTCCACTAGCTTATGAAAACATCAGGAAATCTTGTAGAAATAGAGGGATCCCTTTTTTTTTTTTTTTTTTTTTTTTGGATGACTTAGACTTTATTTCCAGAGGTACCTTGTATTTAACAAAATGGATATTGGACTCAAATTCACAGTGAATTTGAGTAACTCATGAATGAACTAGAGGTAAAATAGTAGTAATAGGCAACACACAACACATTTCATGAGTTTTGCTGTGAAAAAACACAAGTGAGGTAGAGCCACTTAAGACACCAGATAACAAGAGCATGCTGTGATATCTCCGGAAACAGTGCTAAAAAGAGAGGAATTAGTAATACAGAAATGAGAAAACCTACAGTGAAAATATATTTACTTTTTGTCACTGAGTAAGATAAATTATACTTTAATGACATGAAAATATCAACTATCAACGAATTAAAATGTCAGAAATTATAATTTACAGCATTAACAAAAAGCATTTCTCATTTATAGTTATTCTGAAAATAAGAACATTTTTTCAAACACTTTTTCATCTGAAATCTAACCAGACTCCTGTACATAATTTTGATGTTATTAAAATTTATATTCACTTGAAAGAAGCAAAGCTTTAAACCCAGATATCAAAAACATGACACCAAATCCTGAAGAGAATCCATAGATGTTGAGTCTCTTCAAAATTTAAAATTATGTAGCTTTTTAAAAAATGATGTTTCCTTTTTACTCATAAGAATATTTTATTACTGCAACCTGGCTTCACCTTACTCTTTGTCATTCCTAATTAATGTCCTAATTAATGACTCTCTGTCATTCCTAATCAATGTAGAATGTGTACAACAAATTTCAGTTTCACAAAGACAAATCCATAAAAGCAAGTGCAGGTGTTTAAACCATGAATTTAGGGCAGTTACTTCAGATGTCAAATATAGCAGCCTAGTATCTGCAAAGCAGTTGCCTGACACAAAGAATTCTTAAGAAGATGAAGTTTCATAACAGTAATGAAAAAATACCATATCTAGAAAATATGAAGTATATATTTCTAGGCATAGTGTATAAATACAATAAACTTTTGTGATCTCTATGAGTTCTGAGAAACTTGTTGATAATTTTATTTTCAGATTATAGAAGCTTACATTATAAAATTATTATAAATTTTTGTTACAACTATTATTATAACTAGCATTAAAAGATTAGTATATTTGTCAGACAATGCTATTACAAACCAAGTGTATTTATAAAACATGTGTATATATGTATATATGTGTGTGTATAATACCTATAACTTCATATAAAATATCCATGTACTTGGGATGCATTAATATTTTGTTAGAAGAAACACAACCTAATCTATAACCATTACATCAGTTTTTGCTATTTGTACTTCTTCTACTGCCTGTCTAGATCTTTGATTACATTTCTACAGATTATATGCGATAAATTATCAATGTGTTCCAACATAAATTAATCATTTAGAAACCAAATAGTAATATCTTAATTACATTAAAGTTTATATCTTCTCTTAGAGATCTAAGAAAACTTAAGGTTTGGTGTTTCTTTAATGACTAAACATCTTAAGATATAAGAATGTAGGTAGTTATGGTAGGTTTTATGATTATTGTATATTCTGGGAAAGAGGTTTAGAAATTAGTTTTGGCTGGGCACGGTGGCTCACGTTTGTAATCCCAGCACTTTGGGAGGCCAAGGTGGGCGGATCACGAGATCAGGCGATAGAGACCATCCTGGCTAACATGGTGAAACCCCGTCTCTACTAAAAATACAAAAAATTAGCTGAGCGTGGTGGCAGGCACCTGTAGTCCCACCTATTTGGGAGGCTGAGGCAGGAGAATGCTGTGAATCCGGGAGGCATAGCTTGCAGTGAGCCGAGATTGCCCCACTGCACTCCAGACTGGGCGACAGAGTGAGACTCTGTCTCAAAAAATAAAAATAAAAATAAAATAAAAACAAAAAAGAAATTATCTTACTTTAGAATATGATAAAATCATCATGAAGATTTTAAAAATTTTGGTCTGGTATATTGTATGAATCCCAGGGATTAAGAGAGGCAATTTTGCCCATAACAACTTCTAATATTCTCTGTGCTAAATGGTGTCAGTGAAACTGGTCCAACTGTCCCATAGAACTGATGTTTATAGTTTCTTCTGAATAAACATATAAATTGACTCACACCCCTGCTCCCCGCGCCCCCCCGTTCTCACACACACACACATACACATACACACACCAGTCTCAAATTTAAGAAAGTTACATTTGTCTTATTGAGTTCCTTTCTCAGGAAACTATCAATGTGGCTTCACAGAGACTACCGAAGAACTGAAACTTACCAGATTGCTGCATCTGGACTATGAGACACTAAGTCCCTCACCCATCATGATTGTCTTAAACTACCACCTGTTTTCTGTCGACCAACTCCTCTTCCTTGCACCTCCCTAATTCCTATTTTCCCACACATGGTTACATTTCTGTCCTGTTACATAAATCCCTAATTTCAGTTGGTTGAAGAGATGGATTTGAGACTCATCTCTCATCTCCTTAGCTGCAACAACTCATTAAAGTCTTCTTCCCTAGAAATATTCATTGTCTCAATGATTGGCTTTCTGTGCAGTGGGGAGCAGGACCTTGACTGAACCCCTAGCATTTCTGTAACAGATTTTGGTTTCCTGACCAGGAACACATTGCTCACGGCTCAGACTGCAGTGGGCCAGGTGTTTCAGAAGCCCTCCTAAACAGCAGCTTCGCCATTTTTTTGACCAGAGCTTGGTCTCATTCTCTCTTCAGCCCTGCCACTTCCGGCCCCAACCACACTTCTGATTACTTAGGAAGAATAGCCTTTGACATTTAACATCTGAGTTTGGATGGCTGAGTGTCTTTTGTAGGTACCAGATAGGTGGATCTGCCATCCTCAGTTTGGGGAATGCTGAAGGAATTTCCATTTGAAGGTTGAATAAGTCCAACCAATTCAGAGAGGAAAACACCCTGGCTGTTTCACTTTGGACACCTGGGGCTAGTTTGTTGCTCAGTACGTGGATTGTGTTTTGGTTATTGTTTGTGTGTATGCTGATGTAGTCATGGGAGGTCAGTGTTCTATCCCATAACACAGAGCTTTTGAGTGCCTTCTTCAAGGTTGATTTATATGGGATTCTGAGCCAATGGTTCTGGCCATACTACCCTGAATGTGTCCATCTCATCTGATCTTTGAAGGTCTTTAAATGGTACTGTTGTCTTACAACTGGATTCATTTTGCTATTGAATGGGAAAGCAGGATGGAGTTTTGTGAACCTAGGCTTTTATGCTGCTGTTTCAAGCAGGTTTGATCAGGTTAGTACACGATGTTCTTCTGAGGTGCTGTTTGGCCCCAGTGTTCTTTGGAGTTTGGGGAGGTTTGGCTTTTAAAAATCAAACCGCTGGCTGGGTGCAGTGGCTCACACCTGTAATTTCAGCACTTTGGAAGGTGAAGGCAAGTGGATCATGAGGTCAGGAATTCAAGACTAGCCTGGCCAAAATGGTGAAACTCTCTCTACTAAAAATACGACTATTAGCCAAGTGTAGTGGTGGGAACCTGTAATCCGAGCTACTCAGGAGGCTGAGACAGAAGAATTGCTTGAAGCCTGGAGGTGGAGGTTGCAGTGAGCCGAGATCGCACCACTGCACTCCAGCCTGGGCAACAAAGAGCAAAATTCTGTCTCAAAAAAAAAAAAAAAGATAAAAAAAAAAATCAAACTGCCTTTGAAACGGCTACACCCAAAATATTGATTCAAAACCTTCACTGGATTACCTATGGGGACAAACAAAGTTTAGTTATGTGACCATATTTGTAAACTGATGAGTTTGTATTGCTATCTGATGGCTAGAGTTCAAGGTAAAAACTATTGGATCTTTGTGTGTGTATATAAATGTTTAGATGTGTTTATCATATGTTGCATCTACCAAATTGGCTTTTAAATAAAAGAGTGCTCATAAGTATATAAGTCCAGGCCATCTTCAAATTCATGTGACTTAAATCTTAAATAAACAAATTTGCTTTACAATTATTAGTAAAATTAAAATAAAAGTTTCCTAGGAATTGCCAGCATACATTTTCATCTGGGTTTTGTATTTTTCTTTGCTAGATATTTTGAAGTATCAGAGTTTGGCACAAAAGGCTATAAAACTATAAAACCAAAAAAACCACAATGATCTTTGTGCAAATTTATTTGACCAATAAAACTAATATAATGTTTTTGGTTTAATAAAAACAGCTAAATCTTAGGAATTTTTGGCAAAATAATCCAAGTATTTAATTTTAAGGTTCTTACTTTAAAAATCTAATATTTACGGGTTATAAAATGGTTAACAAGGAAATGCCGGTTTTGTCTAATACCTCAGTTCTTATAAATAATCTAGATAAACTGCTAAAAAAAAGAAAGATTTTAGTACATGTAAACGGTATTAGTGCTTGCTGGTGAACTTTTTGTAGAATATAAAACCTTAAAATTATTTTAGATGCTCCTTTGATATCTGGGTCATTTCCAATCAAGAAAGGGTTATGATATGCATAAATGTGTTTTTTAAAATTGTAGAATGTTCTCATCTATAAAATCCAATAATTGGTAGAAGTTTAGGATTTCTTGCTTCCTAGGCTTTCACTAAAATGTAAGAGTACTTAGAATAAGAATTCTAGTTAATATATCATTCTGTATATAAAATGTGCCAAAGAAGATGTGTTCTTATTGAAAAAAATAATTTTGTCTAATTCACAAGTCATCTAAAGGTTAATTCAAATTATGGACTATGGCAAAGTTTTGCCATAAAATAAAATGAGTGGTTACTTTAAAATAAAATTAGAATAAAACAGAAATTCCAAGTATGATTGCCTGTGTAAGTCATAATTTTTTTTCCTGTTTCTCTGTGTGTCAATCTTCATGGCCATTCAGAGAAAATAAAATATTAAAAATGTTTAGATAATAAAATATTCTTTGAAGCCCAATAGATAATTGGAGACTTTTGACTAACATTTTTCATAAAGCTCTTAGTCTTTATGAAGGTAAAATAAGAAATACCGTAAAGAAATACACTGGCAATTTGGCAATTCTTTTTTTAATATTGTTAAGCATGAAGCTGGATTTAGCATGGAGCCTAATTTCACATAAATGCTTGCTTTGTTTTATTTAACACTAAATTTGCTATTCTGTTTACTAGTAACAGCACTACAACATTTACTTGTCAAATGCCTGAAGAGAATTTCTTAATTGCATAAAATGCATTGTGGTATTTTGTAGACTTAAATATATTGAGTTGTATATCAGGAACAAAATATCCACCATGTGTATTTATTTTATTTTATTTTATTTATTTTTTTGAGATGGAGTCTCACTCTGTCGCTCAGGCTGGAATGCAGCGGCATGATCTCTACTCACTGCAAGCTCCACCTCCTGGGTTCATGCCATTCTCCTTCCTCAGTCTCCTGAGTACCTGGGACTACAGGCGCCCGCCACCACATCTGCCTATTTTTTTTTTTTTTTCTCTTTATATTTTTAGTAGAGATGGGGCTTCACCGTGTTAGCCAGGATGGTCTCGATCTCCCATTCTCATGACCCACCCGCCTCGGCCTCCCAACACCACGTCTATGGCCCTGGATAACACTGTAGCCTCCAATGTAAATTGAGTAAGATAAAATTTGGGGGTTACTTTCCTGTTTAATTTTGCTTTAATTTGTATTCATTTTCTGTTTTTTCTTCCTTAGTTTATATATGTATATATAAAACACTTTTTTGTTGTGTTTTGCTTTTTGGTTTCTAACAGAATGCTCGTATTTGGCTCCTTGAACAGTCATTTTGTTTTCTACACATTTCAAACAATTCATCATTTGCTCTGTTTATCAAAAGTCCCTAAGTCACCTTTGTCAAACATAGGACAACCTAAATATTTAAAATTCAGTATGTTTTGCTTTCCTCTAATGATCTAGAAAACTTCAAGAGCTTTAGGGATTCTGGAAATACATAAATAAAAGATTTATTCTTTTTAAAGTTCTGAACAGGGATAGCACATTATTTTGTTACTTGGAAAAGTAGGAGTAGAAATGTTTAAATAGTATTTATTTTCAAGGTAACTTAATTCAATCCATAATTTGAGTAGATTTTTGATCTTTTCCTTTAGGTAACGAGGAAAAACTGATATTGCCTCCGGAATTGGTGGGTTCTTGGTCTCACTGACTTCAACAATGAAGCCACTTACCCTCATGGGGAGTACTACAGTTCTTAAACATGGTGTGTCTGCAGTTTATTTCTTCTGATGTTCGGACGTGTTCAGAATTTCTTCCTTCTAGTGGGTTCCCGGTCTCACTGGCATCAGGAGTGATTCTGCAGACCTTTGCAGTGAGTGTTACAGCTCACAAAGTCAGTGTGAACCCAAAGAGTGAACAACACCACGACTTATTGTAACGAGCAAAAGAACAAAGCTTCCACACCTTAGAAAAAGACCCAAGCGGGTTGCAACTGCTGGCTCTGGCAGGCAGCCTGCTTTTACTCTCTTATCTGACACCCCCCCACCCACATCCTGCTGATTGGTCCATTTTACAGAGAGCTGATTGGTCCGTTTTGACGGGGTGCTGATTGTTGCATTTACAATCCTCTAGCTAGACAGAGTGCTAGACAGAAAAGTTGTCCAAGTCTCCACTAGGTTAGCTAGATACAGAGCACTGATTGGTGCATTTACAAACCTTGAGCCAGACACAGAGCACTGATTGGTGTATTTACAATCCCACAGCTAGACATAAAGGTTCTCCAAGTTCCCACTAGACTCAGGAGCCCAGCTGGCTTCACCTAGGGGATCCCACCCCAAGGCTGCAGGCAGAGCTACTGGCCTGTCCTGTGCCATCCACCTGCAGTCCTCAGGTGATGAGACCAGGTGCAGTGGAGCAGGGGGCAGGCACTCATTGGGGAGGCTCTGGCGGCGCAGGAGCCCACCGGGTGGGGTGGGGGAGGCTCGGTCATGGCAGGCTGCAGGTCCCCAGCCCTGCCCTGTGAGGAGGCAGTTGAGGCCCAGGGAGAATTCAAGTGCAGTGCCAGTGGGCTGGCACTGCTGGGGGACCTGGTGCACCCTCTGTAGCTGCTGGCCTGGATGCTAAGCCTCTCACTGCCCCTGGTGGTGGTGCTGGCCAGCCGCTCAGAGTGCAGGGACTGCCCAGCCCATGCCCACCCAGAACTTGTGCTGGCCAGCCAGCGCCACAGGGCGCAGTGCCACAGGGCGCAGCCCCAGTTCCCGCCTACACCTCTCCCTCCACACCTCTTGGCAAGCAGAGGCAGCTGGCTCCAGCCTCGGCCAGCCCAGAGAGGGGCTCCCACAGTGCCGTGGTGGGCTGAAGTGCTCCTCAAGTGCCGCCAGAGTGGACTCCAAGGCTGAGGAGGCACCAAGAGCAAGGGCTGCTAGCATGTTGTCACCTCTCAATATGAGTACAAAGTTTTAATGTTCAGGAAAGATTAACCTTGTTCTTAAGATAATTATGACAGCTGTGATAGTGTGTCTGGAGTGGTTGCTGCGAGGATGCTGGCTGCAATGTCGGAGGTGTGGCCGGGGCTGCTGGGTTTGCATGCTTCATACAGACGGTGGGAGCCAGGAACAGGTGAGAGCTCTGCACCCTACTGAGTTGGCAGGGCAGGAGGTCACACTACTGGGTGAAGCAGCAACTGTCCAGTCACAGTCCAGTTTCCATCATCCTTGAACTCTTGGGGGCCCACAGTGAGAACATCATTGATGACTGCTCGGCCAATCTGATGGTGCTTTTTCCAGGTCCGTTTGTGGTCACCCTTGGACAAATTAGCATGCACTTCCTTCATTCTTAGCACATTAAAAACCACAGGCTCAGCTAGACTCAAATACTCTTTAAGACTATCTGCCCGAGGAAAGGAGCTATGCACTATGCATCTTCTCCTTTCCTCTCTTCTGAGAGCTAGACACTTGTAGTGACAACTTGCCTGTGGAAAGGAGCTACCCACTCTGGGTCTCCTCTCTGCTGAAAGCTGGACACTCACTGGGACGACCTGCCTGCAGAAAGAAGCTACCCACTGCGGGTCTCCTGAGAGATGTTCTGTTGCCCAGTAAGTCTCTTTTCTCCCTTCCTTACCTTCCAGTTGTTTGTGTGCCTTATTCTTCCTGGATGCAGAACAAGAACCTGGGACATGCCGAATGGTGGAACTGAAATAGCTGTAATACAAACAGGGCTAAAATACCCACCCTCCACACACACACTTGCCACGTTGTGGGTAATGAGAAGGAGAGAGTAGCTGAGGCCCTTCAGGGATTCCAGACCCAGGGGCTCCCCAAGGCATGGCTGTGATACCCTCATTGGGGCTCTGTGGTTCCTGACATCTCCAAGCCTCTAAGCAAAGCTGTGGGTGGTATACCTGTTCCACCCACAGCCTTGCACAGAGCTTGCACCTCTGCTGGCACCTGGAGATGCCCACCCTGCCACAGCCATTCACTCACACAGCCCTCACTGATCCCTACTTGGCACACCCATGGAAGGTGTGGGATCCAGGCTGGTAGCATGAGCCAAACACAGCCTGTCAGGTCAAGTGGGTGGAACGAGGCCAATGAGCCCAAGCAAAACTCAGGCAAAGATGCCACCAGCCACAGAGGTTTCTGGCTGGAAAAGCAATGCCCTAAGGATCCTCTGACAATCATATTGACTGGGGTTTCTCTAAATTACTTTACTTGTATTTACCATTATTAAAATTATGTGATATTTAATTGGATTAAGTAGTAATAAAAAATGTGAGACTTTCTGGTAATTTTTTTGATCCCAAGATGTTTATCACTGATGGACCTTCCTGTGTCTTCACGAAAACAAAGTATGTACAAAAGTCACACTAGCTTGAAGATTCTATTGATGGAAGTTACCTAATTAGTTGTTAGTACTGTATCTAGAAACTGATCTTGGAAATGTGTGATGATACTCTTTTAAATAGCTTAAAAGAAAATATTGTGTGGTTATTCTTCCTTTGTCCCTGTTTTGCTGCATAGTTTTAAAGTGAAAGATTATTTACCTTCATGCTGAATTTCCAAAAACAATATTTGCATTTACCATTTTTTAATGATGAAGAAAAGTTAATTGTGTCACTTGGCAAGTTTTCATTCAACCTATCATATTTTTTAATGCTTTGCTCACAGTAGTTTTACTAGAGTGCTAGCAATTAGACATATGCAAGGAGTAACTTCACCACATTAATACAATGTTTTGCCTAGACACCAAGTCACAGTGTTTTAATTTGTGACATGTTAGAGAGAATGACAGGACTTTCTTCAGTATAAATGTCTTATTAACTATTCCTTATGAGTTCAGTTACAGGACTTTGAGTCCTCTGTCTAAGAAAAGGCAACAACTCCTGGCAAAACTTGAGCATTGACAGCAGCCAAAGCCTTCTCTTCAGACCAGGGAAAAGGTGACAATCAAAATGGACTACTTTCGAGAGACTCAGGGCAAGAAACCAACACTGTTCAGTCCCTGTGGGCCCAAGGACTATTATGGAAGAAGTGGGCATGTGAGATTGTAAGAGCAAATTCCAGGGATAAAAGTAGTTCAGAGTTTTTCTATAAATTAAAATTAAAATCAAAAGTACACTGATGCAAGCCAGCATTTAGGTCTCTGTGTCAGAATAACAGAATTTTCTTGGAACATTGATCTGATCTTTAATAGCAAATTTACAAAAGTTATAAAAGTTTTATGAAAATCTTACCTTATGGTCAAACTAATTTCAAATGTGAGGTGGTTTTAATTTTCTTTGAGTTGTATTTATATAGATGTGTTGTTAATATGTATTCCAGTATTGTATGAGATTTCTGAAATTCTGATATGTTTTAACATATGTTGTCAGTAATGATTATCATTATTATTCTAAATTTTTTATATGCCACAGAAATAACCAAACTTTATTGTCAAATGTGTCTGTCCTAAGACTTTTGTTATCCACAATTGTTTTGCTTTGATTCTTCTAAAGAGCAGCTTATAATTAGCTACGGTCCAGGGCTTGCTTCTCTCAGGGAGTTCATGAAAAGGACTCCGGAATGCAGTTTTCTGATAATGTTTGAGATTGTGCCATTAGACTAGAAAGAAAATTTCTAGGACACAAGTTAAAAGGCTTATGTTTTCATAAAGATTCTAACCCAACATGAAGTAGATCAGGAGTTGATTGCATAGAATGAACTAATGGAGGACTGAAATAATATTGAAACATTGCTGATTTTTTTTTTCAGAGTCTAGAGAATTTTTTTTCCTTTGAACTATTTACAGCCTTTAACAACTGAGAAGACTATACTTTTGTAAACACAATTTGAAGCATGTTTCTTTCTCTGCCTGATTTCTCCAGAATTCAGAATCTGTGAATATTCTTTATTCAGGACAATGTGGTTGTTTGCATAAGTTCAATAAGAGTATATTTTATGTTATAATAGGACACAATTGTAGGAACTGATTATTTTCCCAGGGCTTTGACTGAAATGTCATGTTTTCAGATATGAGCGGCCTGCTTTGAGAAATTGCTATTAACTTTATAGAGCTGATGAGACCCTCTTAGAAGGACTGGCCTCATACCTTATCTACACATTCTGTTGCAGGGTTTCTGGCCCGTGGTAAGTTGACAATTTCACTTTCTGACAGGTCCAGGCACCTCAAGTTTCTCAAGTTAGGGCCTGGGAGAAAAGGGTTCACTGAATATATGCAGGTATCTGCAGGTGCAGATAGATCCCTGGCTGGGCTCGGGAAGCCTTTGAAGGCCAAGTTTAAGATTCCTCCTGAAAGGTTCCAATGAAGCCAATTGAGGAGAGGTATATAGAAAATGATACTTGCTATATTTTGTGTGAGTAATCAGGCCAAGTGTAATGGGACTGAAGTTTATTTTGCAGGTAGGTTTATCCAGCTGTGATTTGTCTTTGGTGGAAGTAGGGGAATAGAGAGAGAGAAATTGCATTTCAGAAGAAAACTATGTAATTACATTAACTGTTGATTCCCGGGTGGCCAGTGGCCACTCCTGGTATGAAGTTGCCCACAAAGACTTCTCAGCATAAAGTAGGCAGAAAGATCCACGATGAGATTTCTCACAATTGAGAAATTGGTAAACAGCAATAGGTGGCCTGAAACTGGCCCAATTGTTTCATAGAACTGATGCTTATGGTTTCTTCTGAATAAACATAGAAATTTACCGTCCATGTCTCAAAACTTACATTTGTCTTATCTGAGTTCCCTTCTCGGGAAAACAACTACCAGGCCTCCAGATAGTATCAAAGAATTGAAACTTACCAGATCACAACATCTGGAGACACCAGACCCCTCGCCTATCATGATTGTCTTACCCACCATCTGTTTACTGTTGATCAACTTCTCTCTTGCTTAACCCTCCCTAATTTCTGTTTTCCTGTACATGGTTACATTTCTTCCCTCCTATATAAATAACTAATTTTAGTTCAGTTGAAGAGATGGATTTGATACTGATTTCCTGTTTTCCTCAGCTGTAGCACTTGAATTACTCTCTTCCCTAACAATGACTGGCTTTCTGTGCAGTGAGCAGAAAGACCTACACTGAATCTCTGGCATTTTGATAACAACAGTTATAATTTTTATTACCTCTGTATGCTAAGGACAATAACTTTGAAATATGGGGATAGTTCCAGTTTTAAAACAAGAAAAAAAGTGGCAATTTTTTTTTATATCAGGATGGGTAGTAAAATTTGTGTAGCCCCTCAAAAAGAACATATTGGTGTCCCAATGATACAAAACCTTCTGGGACCATGAAAAGGCTGAAATTTTCAGACTTGATAAAAAATGAATAAGATAGTGTTGAAACCATTTTTAGGTTCTATCAATAATAATCAATGCAGCCAGGGGTGATGGTAAATGCCTGCAGTCCCAGCTAGGTGAAAAGCTGAATCAGCTGAACTTTTTGAGCCTAGAAGTTTGAGACAAGCCTGGGCAACATAGTGAGACCCTGTCTCTAAATAATATAATAATAATAATAATAATAATAATAATAATAATAATAAATGGAGCCTCTTGGTAGAATTCTGTTTTTATCTTGTACTCCAAATTGTCCATTACCCTCCAATATATGGCCATCACTCTCCAATTCAAGAGGAATTATATTTCTACATACATTATCTTCCATAGTAGGTTTTCACATGTTCTAAGATCAATTATTTTAATCAAAAATAAGATAAATTTGAATTCTTTTAGCAGATGATAACAACTTTAAGACATTTTTAATCTCAATTTTATGTTTATCAAGATATTCATTCCAAGGTTCTTAGTATCTATGTGGATACGCATCCCTCACTAATTGATTTCTGGAGACAAACCATTTTCTGAAGGACTTATCTTTTATTATCTCATAGATTTGTTCTTTTCCAGTCATCCAGCTGCTGCAACTTTATTTTACTTCTCTACTTTGACTTCCACACTATTTTTCTCCATTCTTCTGTAAGTTTATTTATTGTTAACACTCAGTGTCACTAGCACTAATTTTATTCTCTTATTTTCTAATGAACAGTTATAGCAGCATTTCTAAAGCCATATTGATGCAATAACAAAAAACAAAAAAAAAATTAATAGATATATAGGGTAAGATTTTTATCAATACTTTAAAATCTAGCTTGATTATCCTGAAGCAAAAACAAAACAAAACAATGGTAACTAGAACAGAACTATTTTGATCTATAAATATTACATTATCTGCATCATTCAGAGTTGTTTTAATTGATAATATGTATGTATATTTATATAAATACAATGTACAATGTGATGTTATGATCTACATATACGTTGTAGAAAGATTCAATCAAGGTAATTGACTTATCCATCACCATACCAATTTATCCTTTTTTGGGGTAATGAGAATGTTAAAAATTTATCATTTTAGCAATTTTCTAATACATAATACATTCTCATTAATTGCATTAATATGCAGTATAATAGATCACTAAATCTATACCTCCAGTCTAATTGAAACTTTATATCCTTTGATCAATATCTCTGAAGTCCTTATCACTCCTTCTTCTCCCAACACCAACCCCAGCTTTTGGTTACTACCTTTCTAGTCTATTTCTATGATTTATTAATTTAAATTTCCCTTAATGTATTATTAAGTCATCCACATCAACCACCAAAATAATATTTAATTTAAAGTACATAAAACTTTAATTGTTTAAGGGTCATTATAGTTGGTTGTTAGACATGTTTTAACTTGGACATATTTAGGAAATGCAAGGTATAGTTACAAGCTAAAAGGTAGAGGGAACATTGGATTAAGAGTCAAGAGGAATTATATTCCTCTTGGCTCATGGAGGTGGATCCTTCATGGCTTGATACTGTCTTTATGATAGTGAGTTTTCAAGAGGTCTGGTCCTTTAAATATGTATGGCACCTCAACAAACTGTAAGAGCAGCCTGAGGGGCTGAACCCTGCAAAGCCACAGTGGCAGAGCTGCTCAAGGTCTTTGGAGCCCACCCTTATACCAGTGTGCCCTGGATGGAGGACATGGAGATAAAGTAGATTATTTTGGAGCTTTAATATTTAATGACTGCCCTGTTGAGTTTCAAACTTCCATGAGGCCTGTAGCCTCTTTCTTTTCACCTATTTCTCCCTATTGGGTAAACAGGACTGTTTACCCAATGCCTATACATTCCATTTCAATGCTGCAGGTGGGGCCTGGTTGGAGGTGTTTGAATCATGGGGGAAGATCCTTCATGGCTTGGTGCTGTCTTCGTGATACTGAGTTCTGGTCATGTAAAACTGTTTAGCACTTTCCCCCAACACCCACAACTATCTCTATGTCTCTCTCTCTCTCTTGTTCTTGCTTTTGCTATGTGATGTGCTTGCTCCTGTTTCATCATCCACTATAATCGTAAGCCTCCTCAGGCCTCCCCAGAAGCAGATGCCACAATGCTTCCTGTGCAACCTACAGAACTGAGAGTCAGTTACACCTCTTTTCTCATAAATTGCCCAGCTTCTGGTATTTCTTCATAGCAATGCAGTAACAGCCTAATACTGATACTAAAACCAATTTGTGAAAGATAGACAGGAAATGAGATTTCCAAGGTGCCTATTACCAATAGCATTATTTGCTAATTTCAAAGAGAAAACATACTTTCACAAAATAGTGTTGTGGCTGTTATCATCTTAGTCAAATTCTCATAAATAACATATTTATATCAGGTCAAATTTGCTTCCTGAGGTAATGTAATATGCAGTTCCCACTAAACTGATAAACTAATATTGTCAAAATGTTTAACATGAATGTAACAGTATTTGAGGTTGGCAAAGTTTTTATCTAGAGGGTAGGTAGTAAATATTTTAGGCATTTGAGTCACATACAGTCTATATTGCATATTGTTCTTTTTCTTGTTTTTTTTTTTTTTTTTGTTGTTGTTCCTTTACATGTAAAACTCTTCTTAGTTTGAATGTTGTTTAAAAATAAATCACAGGCTGGGTTTGTCCCACAGGTCATATTTTATTGACTTCTGGCTTGAAAGAATACTTGAAAAACCCTACAAGAGAGTGATCCAACAAATCTAAATTATAATACGTTCTAAAAGACAATCAATGCTTCTTTCTTCAAAATGTAAATGGCCTAAAAATATAAATAAGGGGAGAGGACTGTTTAACCATAAATATGACTAAACAGACAAAACTAAATATAAAAACCTGCATACTATTCATGAAATTGGATCCTGCTTCAATGATGTTTTATAACTTATAAAAAGCATTTTAGAATATTTTCCTTTATTTCAAAGAAAATATCCATTATTTCAAAAAATGTTAGTATTTAAAGTAGTGATTACTTCCCAGTATTTCTTAATATTAGCAAAACACTACATCATCTGAATAAATATTTGCCACATATTTGAAAGTCTATGACTGCTCAGTTTAAATAGTAAATTTCAAAATGCCTAAAGTTGCAAATCTGGACTACTCAAGACAATAGTCTACTTGAGAACTGGATAATTTATGCATAGATATTCCACTGATATATTCTGGAGCACCATGTAGATAAATCTCTGAAAAAAAAAAAAAGTTCTCAGTCTTCTCTTTATGTTTAACTCTATGGGCACATGTCAGTAATGAGCTTAGTGTCACTAATCACAGAAGTAGGATGTGTAAGCAGAATCTTGAGATCAGTTGGATCATTTCCTGTGGGAATTTATAAGGACATGTTGCTCCTTTATTTTCTTTTCTTGTATATGAATTACTTGATACAAGTTTGGATAATTTAAATATTTGCTCAATCCTCTGCACTCCTCTGTTCTCTCACTACAGCCCAAAGAAAGATGTACATTGGTCTTTGTAAGATGAGTGATTATGTGATTCAGCCCTGCTAACTGCAGTATCTGTAGGGTGGCAGAGTAACTATTTCAAACTCAAAGTCATTAAAAATATCATCGGATATCTAACTGACTTAGGGCATAATACCCCCAGCAACAAGTAAATCAGTGGAGATAAAGGCATTTAGGCCTCCAGTTAACCCTTGCCAGCTACTAAAACCGAAGAACCACCTTTCATATATTGTCATTGTGTTAGTGATTAGTCAAATAGTTTATGAAAAGGTGTACATAGTTATTTGGAATAAATGAATGCTGAAATTACTAAACATCAACAGCTACAGTGGTTACTGCTACCCATTCCTTGATCTTCATTAAAAAAAAAACCCTCATGATTCATATTAGTAGAAAAGGTGTTTCTGATGAATTGTCAACCTTAGATCCTCCATACTTGTCTCACTCTGGAAGAAAACAACAAAGACCTCCAAACACCAAAATAATTCTGTATAATCCGGTGCTTTGTAAAATAATATGTACACAAACACCCACTCAGAACCACATATAAAACAAAGCCTTCCTTTAAATTATGACAGACCTTTTCAAACTTCATGTTATCCCTCTAGCAATTTTTAATATAGCATCAACCTTAACAGAAACAGTCTTGTGTTATGAAGACAAGAATTATTTCCTGAAATTTTTTCTTAATTGCACACACAGATATGTGGTGTGTGTGTGTGTTTGTGTGTGTGCCTATGTGTGTGCCAAGTGGCAATGGAAATTTATAATTAGGATACAGTAAGGAAAAGTTTGAAGGTTATAATACTTGAAAGGATAACAGCGTTAACAAGACTAGATACTTTTTCTGCTTTTACTACCCTAAGAAGAATAAGGGCTTTAGTAAAAGCCATCTACCACCAAAATGTTAGGATTATAAAATATTTTATTGACGACAGTTGTAAAGTTAGAGAAAATTCATAGAAGCCACATTCATTTATCAAGACTGTGAGCAAAATTAATAATTATTATTATCTTTTATGATTCCTTTTTATGTATAATTTCAATTTTTCATTAATGGTCATTTTATATCTCATCATTTTTCAGATTCTTTACAAAAATTATTATTATTTAAGTGTCACCTGCTCCAAGACTAAAAGAAATAGCTCTATTAATAAGCATGAAAAGAAATCTAGTTTAACTTTGCAATTAAAAACTAAAGAGTGAAACAGAATCCTTGATTAACAACCAAAGTTTCTCATTTTGTTTACGGCAAAAATGATTAATTGTCTTCTAATGGGTAAATCAATACTTCGCTTAATTGTATCTGTTTCTCAGAATTGCATACCTCTAGTTCATTAACTCTTCTAAACAGCATCCTGCCTTGGAAAACTGCACAAAATGTGTTGATGTTTCTTTTAAAGTCTTGATAAATCTTGTATTCTCTTTGCCTTAATCAGTCTTTCACTAAGTCTGCATTACTAACAATACATGTCTAGCGTTTTAGTATTCTGATACAGTTTATATAAATAATAGGAGAAAAAAAAATGAGAAGACTATTGTTCAGGACCTTATAATAGCAATAAGCCTAGCAATGGACCAATCACTCATTACAGAAACAAATTATGCACCATAAAGTCTAAGAAGATTGTACAATCTGAAGTAAAAAAATAAAAAAGGGAGAAATAATAAATAAATGAATACCTTGATGGAGTTTTCCAGTATGCAGATAGACTAGGGGGCTATTATCCATTAATTTAACAAATATGCAGAGAGGCCTGACTATGTGATTGGCTAACATAAGTAGCAAAGACAGGCAAAGCCTCTGAGCTCATGGAAATTACTTTCTAGTGGGTGATTTAAACAATAGAGAAGCCCATCAATAATTTAATGAGATAAATTCATTTAGAATAAGTGCTATAAAGATAAAGAGGGACTTTGGGTAGGAGGCATAATGTAAATTTGGCTTGCAATGAATAGCTCTCTGAGGCAGTGGTATGTCAACTGAGGCTGACCTGAATGACAAGAAGTCAACCATGTCATTCAGGCTGAGATGACAACAGGTCCAAAGTCTTTACACAGAAACAATAATGGTACAAATAAAAACAGAAGGAGGGCAGTCTTGTTTATGCATGGCAAATGCAGGGAAGAGACTCATAATCATTTTACCATTATTATGTTTTCAACTCTTCTGTTATTTCCTTGGAAAGTATTAAGTGTGTAGTGAATAAGACTTTAGCTTCTTTCTTTAACTGGATGAAATTAAGTGTGATTTCATATCTTCTATTACTCTTGGATAATGTAAAATTTACTGTCATTTTTGAAGCATACAATAATTCGGTGAGATTCTTATACCTGGGTTCTCGGTGGTTCCTACCGGATTGCCCACTCTTTCAGTTCACTCCTTAAGGTCCAGTTACATATACAGGTATATGGGGCACCAGTATCTCTGTCAAGTCCGGAAACCTGTTGCTTGGTTATAAAAGGTAGATATTCTACAGCCATTTTTGTTGACCACTAACCCTAGGTTTCTTAATCTCCATGGAACACAGCACACACACACACACACACACACACACACACACACACACACACAAAGGCATTTATATCACAATCCATCTCATATTATACCATCTCTCTAGTCTCTGGACTCTTTCTCCTTTTCAGGTTGTTGTTAGCAATAGTGCTTCCTTTGTTCTCTTCTTTCATAGCAAAACCCATTCAAAAACACAAAAGCCAGAAATACAAGATTAATACTTTCAACCCTAAAGAATATTGCTCCCTTGAATCAACAAAATACAAAGAAACTACACAATTTTTGAAGAGGAATAACCGAAAGAGGACAAAAATAAATCAAGAGAGTAAACACAAATATCTCAAAAGGTTTTCTTGTTACACACACACACACACACACACACACACACACACACACACACATATACATGAATTTTACAGAACTATGATATAATGAATGCAGGAGATGGAAAAAGATATAACTACACATACTGAAAAAAAATGTTAAATTTATTAAAAGTGGACAAAGTGGAGAAATTGCCAGAAAATGTATAATTAAGATTCCAGACATAAGGAAACATACAAATGACCAAATGATCGGTGCTTCTGCTTCTAAAATTGAGACAGAATATAAGCTTAAAGCAAAGCTGCTTAAGAAATTATGAAATTAAAATATGGAAGACATTTCTAATGTCAAATATACTTAGCCATGGAAATTAGTTAATGAAACTGCTATGGAGTCTTTTATTAAACGGAAAACTAAGGTCTCTTCTAATTGTGATTGTGTTATTCTCAATCCCTGATACATAGATTTATATAGACGGACTTCTAGGTTGTTTGACTTAAGATTTTACATACTTTAAATTATTCATGGTTTAAAAATGAAAAAAATTGAAACATAAGAATTATAAGACATTTTCATTTTCCTTCAATTTTTCAATTTAAACAAAACAGACACAATACCTGGGAAATAATGGGGAAGAAATAGAGCTATATTAATAGGTCATGATGTCAATAAGAATAGTGGAAAGACAGAATGCAATTTCGAAGAAAATTTTAAAGATTGAAATGAAAAAAAAGGGATCAAGAAAATGATGATGAAGAGTCGTATTACAGATTAACTCAAAAAATGGCATAATAAGGGCTTGAGCCACTGTGTATGAACAACATACTAATACAGATGTAGCACTCAAAACTAAGATGAGAAATCAATTTTCGATGTCTCCAGAACATCCAAACAATACTAAATCTTTTGGTCCATTTCTGACATCAGGAAGAGCCAATTAAAAATCGCCTCTTGAAAACCATTTCTCCATTGGCACGAAGTATATTTCTGAAGCCAATTTTGGGAAACACCTCCATCTTCCTTGTAGGTCTTAATTTTTCTGAAAGTTACTTTGTATTGTATCTCTTCCTCTTTTATTTAAAAATAATCAAGTTGATACTTATTAACTACTTTATTTCTTGATTTATTATTCATAGATATGAAGGTTATGCTTGCAGTCATAAAAGATATGATATTAAAATTATTGTGTGGTCATTTAAGAACTCAGTCATAGAAATTTTGAGAATACAGTATTGCAATACATATAATTGTTTTCTAAAATGTTCAAAGTTAGGAAATTTGATTATAACAGCAATTTAAAAATTAGATATTTAAAAAAAATGTTTAAGATCTGTTTTGCCAGGTTTTATTGTCAAAAGGTAATTTAGCTATCTAACTGTGGTCATATCTTTCTCCTCTATAGAGCCAATGTTTCAAAATTTGTTTTCACTTAGTGATTCCATTTCCTCAGCTCTAATATAGTTGGTAGCCTACTGTGCCCAGTGAAAACATTCCACATCAAGGTCATCAAATGTCTTCTGTATTTCTAAATTCAATGGTGCTTTATAAAATTGTCGTCTTGAGCTTTCTTCAGTTTTTGTGAGAGCCACTCACTATTTCTCTCTGAAACACTTTTCTTTGCTTCCACTAAACCATGTCTTTTTATTTATACCTTCTAAATTTCTGACTCCTTTGAAGATGAATTTACTCATAACAACCATTAAATTTTAACATATGTCAAGACAGTGCAAGGCCCCTTTATCTTTCCTCTTCAGAATCTCTCCTTAGAAAAAGGTAACCATAAAGTTGACATTTGCATGCGTATCTTTTCAATGTATGGCTCTAGTCCAGACTTTTCTTTTAAACTAAGTACCAATATAACCAACTGCCTATTAATCATCTCTTTGCATGTGTCAAAATTACTTCAAGCTCAATATATCCTACATTCAAATATAATTTATCTCCTTCTGGGAATCAAATTATCTCCAGAGTTCTCAAACATCATGGTTGGGATATTACACATTTATTGCCCTCAAGCTGAAACATAGGAATCATATTTGATAACTTCCACGTCTTTATTAAATTTCTCACTAAATCCCTTTGATTTTACTTTCAAACTATATCTCACAAATCCATCCATGTGTTCTCTGTCTACATTTCCCATCTGAATGTGGCCTTTCACATGAGATATGAAACTGCACCCTAATGGGCAATTCTTCATCATCTATTAGCTCCACCAAGAGTTCTGTGCAGGGTACCTGAAAAAATATTTTGAAAATGCAAATTTGGATACGTGTTGCCCATTTTTCCTAAGATAAAAAAACACAATTCTTATCAAAATCTAAAATTTCTGCAAGAATTGGCACCTGGTTATCACACCAGGCAATTTGAATCTCTTTTTCTCTCTCAATTACTGTGTTCCCACCACTCTGACCATGATTTATCTCACATTAGGACATCTGCCTTTCCCTTAACTCAGAATATTTCAGCAACCCTCCTCCCTCTCCCTCTGCTTAGTAAACTGCGGTACCTAACACCGACCTCGATTCAGTGATCCTGGAAATAATTTCAACTCTCCTTGTAACGTGCTTCCTTATATACCCATGTTTTTATTTAAATAAATTATTAATGTATAATTAAATTGTGGTGTGACTATTCAATTAACATCTGTCTTTCTCACTAAATTGCAAGATTCATGAGGCCAAATTCAAGACGTTTGCTTAACACTTTATCCATAGGAAATAAAATAGTGCTTGGTTCCAAATAGGTACTTAAACATTTTAAAATCAGTGAGTATGCAAATGAATAATAAATTGAATGAATGAATATAAAATTTCAACCCTAGAACAGTATTTTCAAACTATTAATTATATTCCTAAAATTTAGGCCACTTTAATCTCATTGAATCTTCTATTCTCTATGAATTCAATCTCACCATTGAAGTTTCTTTTAGATTCTAGCATTCATTTAGGCATTGTGATATAAAAATACACTGAACAGTTTATAATACAAAATTAGTTAAGGCAAAGACAAAAGAAGAAACTATATACTACCATTAAAATATGTTTACATTTTTGCATAAATGAGAAAGTAGTTCTGTGTTTTAAAAGTCGACTGGATAATACTAACTCTCTCAAAAGAAGGAAAACACCTTGAGATTTTCTTTTTTATAATTACAAAGTGGAACTTTAATAGCAATAACTTGTGCTACAACTTGTTTAAAAGAAAAGTAAATGTGTCTATTATAGGGAAAAAATTAGGTGATGTGCAATGCATAAACTTACTTCTTCAGCTTTGCTAATTGTGGCACCACTCTTACAATATTTGCAGTCATTTTCTATGGGCCTCACTTTCCACTTCTCTGGGGAAAAATAAATTACATTGCAAATGGCAAGTTCTGCTCTTATTTGCAAAATATATAAAGAAATAATGCTAGGCCGGGCGCGGTGGCTCACGCCTGTAATCCCAGCACTTTGGGAGGCCGAGGCGGGCGGATCACAAGGTCAGGAGATCGAGACCACGGTGAAACCCCGTCTCTACTAAAAATACAAAAAATTAGCCGGGCGCGGTTGTGGACGCCTGTAGTCCCAGCTACTCGGGAGGCTGAGGCAGGAGAATGGCGTGAACCCGGGAGGCGGAGCTTGCAGTGAGCCGAGATCGCGCCACTGCACTCCAGCCTGGGCGACAGAGCGAGACTCCGTCTCAAAAAAAAAAAAAAAAAAAAAAAAAAAAAAAAAAAAAAAAGAAATAATGCTTATAACTAGACCAGAGAGCTGCTTTGCAATAAAACATTTTTTGTATTACTGAGCAGCACTTCTATACAGTGAAAAAATGAAAAGATCAGAGAAATAAAAATATATTTTAGAACATGTTATATTCATTTTGCTACAAGCCACAATGCAAAATATATAGTCTTGTCTTTCTAATTCTTTGAATAACAAAGAAATCAGCATATTGATTGTAATGAATAAAAAAATGTTTCTTCAGACTACTCTGATCAGATACCTTGCCAGAGACACAGGCTACTTTACTATATTTAATAACTGCATAACTGTGAAAATACATTTTAATTGAAATTAGTCCTCCAAGAATCATACTATATAAAATGTTTCTTTTATAAGAAATACTTAAAACTATTGTGTCTCCATGTCCTCAGTTCCACTGTGTCAGATAAAAATTTTCTCAATTTAATATTGTCTATCTCTGGCTAGGCACAGGGCTCATGTCTGTAATCCCAGCACTTTGAGAGGCCAAGGCGGGCAGATCACTTAAGGTCAGGAGTTCAAGAACAGACTGAGCAACATGATGAAACACAATCTCTACTAAGAATACAAAAATTAACTGATTAGCTGGATTAGCTTGATGTGGTGGCAGGTGCCTGTAGTTCCAGCTACTTGGGAGTTTGAGGTGGGGGGATCACTTGAGCCCAGCTATACACGTGTGTGTATATATATACACGTGTGTGTGTGTATGCATATATAGTGTGTGTATATATATATTTTTACTGGCCATGAAAGATTATAAATAAATTTTAAATATACATTTAAAATCTATTTAGTCTATGTCTTCTTTCTTGGACAGTGGGCTCCATAGAGAACACATTTGCTGTCTATCTCCTACCACAGGGACTTATTCTACCTCAATGCCTCACTAAACTCATTTACATTATTTATTCATTATAGAGACACAATGCCTGGCAAACACAGACATACTTTTACAAAATACAATCAACCCACTTTTCCCAGCAGTGTATTTAGGAGGTGGGTTTGAGTATGAGCGCTGTTCAATGTACTTAGGAAGTTCAGTCAAAAATAAGCAAAGATAGGTCCAATTGCTGGGTCCTTGGCAAGATTATGTTATATGGTCTACCTTTACTCACAAAGAGAGTGTCGGTTATGGTCCTGGCAGAAACCAGAAAGTCCACTAAAACTGGGTAATTTGTGAAGAGTTTAATACAGTAACTATCTGAAAGATTTGGACAGAGAATGAGGAAACCACAGGGGAAGGTTGTTTCCTGCATATAGTAACAGTGTCCCAGTTCTGATTGTCCTGCAGCAGATGCGCTTGGTGCCTTTTATGTTCCCTTAACCTACCTCTGATTTCAGCTTAGGGATGCTTGACAGTTCTGTGCATACTGCAACCCCTCTTCATTTGTGTTTTGGAATTTTTCAGAAGCCACAGGAGATCTATGAGGGTAAAAACTGTATAGAAGAGCAGGAGAGTTAATATTCCAGAATAAATGGGGTGGGCTGGGAATTTGTAAGTACCTAATGCTTTCCATCTTTCAGAGAGAAAAATCCAGAGGAATATTCTACATGGTTCCTTAGAAAGTTCTCAGCAGACTTCAACTCTAGTTGACCAAATTTTAACCACCTCAATAACCTTTTTTTTTTTTTTTTTTTTTTTAAAAAAAAAGACTATGGGTACACACTAGGTGAATATATTTATGGAGAACATGAGATATTTTGATATAGGCATACAATGCATAATAATCACATCAGGGTAAATGAGGTATTTAGCACCTCAAGCCCTTATCTTTTCTTTGTGTTAAAAACAATCCAATTACACTCTCCTAGTTACTTTAAAATGTACAATACATTGCTGTTAACTGTAATCACTCTTTTTTGTTATCAAATAATAGATCTTATTTATTCCGTCTAACTATATTTTGTACCCATTAACCATCCACTCTTCCCTACAACCCATTACCTTCCCCAGCCCCCGGTAACTGGCATTCCACTCTCTATCTCCATGAGTTCAATTGTTTTAATTTTTAGCTCCCACAAATGAGTGACAACATGCAAAGTTTGTCTTTCTGTGCCTGGCTTATTTCACTTAACCCAGTAATCATCATAACCATTTCTGCAAATGACAAGATCTCGTTCTTTCTTGTGGATGAGTACTTCATTGTGTATATGTGCCGGATTTTCTTTATGCATTCATCTGGTGATGGACACAGGTTGCTTCCAAATCTGGGCTATTGTGAACAGTGTTGCAATAAACATGGGAGTGTGGATATCTCCTCAATATACTGATTTCCTTTCTTTTGGATATATATTGAGCAGTGGGATTGCTGGATCATATGAACCATATAATCCAGTAACATACATTTTATTGGTTTTCTCTTCTGTCTTGTCTTGATGATTCTGGGATAATTTCTAATAAACTCCTTCTACTCATGTATTTCTCAACTCTTCAAGGGAGAAAAAAATAGTATACACCCCTAAGCCCTAATAAGTAAGAATATAAAGCAGTTACAAGAACTCTATCTCTCTCTCTCTCTCTCTCTCTCTCTCTCTCTCTCTCACACACACACACACACACACAGACACACACACACACATACAGAGAGAGAGAGAGAGAGAGAGAGAGAGAGAGAAAGAGCGAGAGAGAGAACTAAGTGCAAAAAGCTATCAGATAGAAGTTCTAACATTAGTCAAAGAAGGTTATGTGCATGCATCTATCACAAAGAGAAAAAAGGGAAATGGACACCCCAAATTTACTTTCTTCCTTTTCTTAAGACTGCTGGCATTACCTGTTGGCTGAATCAACTAAATTTCAAAAGACCGGAAAACGCATTTGTGCAGTTCCTACAAATCGGCCACAGAAAAAAGGAGGAAATAGAACACTTCCATTCAGCACAATGCAGAAATCTACGTTCCAAACCCAAATTAATCATGCCTCCTTCTAGTCTCTCCCATAACTCTTCCTTTCTTGCTGTTCTAATATAGTTTAACCCATATGATGATACTAATGGGAGTGTATTATATGTGTAAAATATAGTTTGGAAAAATAACACAGGATCCTCCCATCTATATATGTTGGGCAACTTTTTCCTGTTTTATGAATGCACTAAAGTTCAATATTCTCTAGAGATTAAAGAAGAAATAATTGCTAATTAAAATAATAACTGGAAACATTTCTGCCATCAAAAATACATTTTGTTGCCTGACAGTGAAATATATGGATGCTTAAATCCAAATATGTAAGTCACATGTATTATTGAATAAGCATGTTCAACAGTAGAATATCCTCTATATGCCCAAGAGAAATTATACAATAATATGTCTCTGGAGCTTTAAGTATTCAATAAATTATTATCTAGTGGCTACAATATGTAAGCTTTGACTTTGAGGAAATATAAATATATAACATACAGTAATCTTTAAGGACAATTATAATGGGGTAGTATACCTCCAAAGGTCTATTAGAGGTGAATAAAAACTCAGTGGTCTATAAACTAATTGTTCTGTGTTCGGTAGTAAGATGACGGGAAAAATGTTCCTGCAATTATCAAACTTTAATTATATATCAGTGGTCAGCTGACACTCTTAGCTCTGAATTAGCCAACATTTATTGTTAGCTCTCATATAATGGCCAAATTAATGTATTAAAAAACCCTCAAAGTAAGCATCAATTTAATATTTATGTTTGTACCCCAAAACAGCAGTACAGACTAGAAATTGGGAACGTGACAATTTATTTTGAAATAAACCTGAAGTAAGAATAAATTTGCCTTGAAGAGTAACCAATTTTAATCTATCCATTAACCTATTGATGTTGAGAGGCCAGTAATATTTTAAGATTAATTTTGCATTGTAGTATAATCTGGAAAAAATCAATGTGAAAAAATTGATCTATGATGAACATTTAGGGAATCACAGTTGTCCTTCAGTACAAAGAGGGAGGGTTGATTCTAGGACCATCACAGATACCAAAATTCATGGATGCTTGAGTCATGGATATAAAATGGTGTTGTATTTGCACCTAACCTATGCACATTCTCCCTTATACTCAAAATCTTCTCTAGGTTATTTGTAATACCTAATACAATGAAGACATTTGTAATTAATTGTAATATTCTATTCTTATTTGTATTATTTTATATTGTTGTATCATTATTTTTTATTGTTCATTTTCAAGTATTTTCAATCCGTGGTTCATTGAATCAGCAGATGTGGATCCCAGGGATACTGAGGCATAACTGTACTGCAATAGTCTATGAATAAGGAAATAAATGTGTCTGAATGAGGATAAGGTAGGGGATAAAGAAAAGAAGCACTATTTGAAGAAACTTTAAGAAATGAAACAATTGTTATCTCTAAAACTTTTAGGTTTGGAAGTCAAGTGCTTTATAAAAATAGAAGTTAGAATAATGTGATAAATATCTTTTGTTTTTCAAGAGCAGCGAGGACATTTTGTTGACATTGAGGCTAGATGTTGTGGAATTCCCAAATTATTTTATCACAGTGATAAAATATATACTTCATATTGAATAAAATACTGTGGATTTCTCTAGTGTATCTTAGAATATAATAGATGGCATAATTTAATGTAGTTTTCTTTTCTCAGCAGAAAACATCCATTATCAAGTGTCATAACAAAAACCATAATGCTATCAATTCACAAGATCCCATAAGTAATTTTATTCTTTTAATTGTATTCAAAAATATCTTATTTTGCAGCTCTTTATCACCTTTAAATAAATGCTCTAAATCTTTTTTATTATAAGATTACATTATCAATCTAACACAAAGTCATGAGATTTTAAAGTTGTATATGATCTAATAGTCAATTCCTTCTTATTACAAACAAATACATTTATTTCCACTGAACTTATACTACATCAAGAAGTTAATGCAATAAATTCTAATTCCTAAGTTTAAACATTTACCCAGAATTTACATGTAGATATTTAACTCTCTCACTTCAAACATAATACAACATTTGATCTCATGTGTTTTTGTTTGTTTGTTTGTTTTTTGTTGGTTTAACAAGCCACGTTTATCTTTTAGAGGCAATTCTCCATGGTTCTCTTGCATTTTACATGACTTTCAAATGAGACATGGACTATCCTGTTTTTTCCTTAGATTTTTTCAAGTTCATTTTCATAGCAAACAGCTTAAAGAGAGAAAATAGTGGTTCACTCCATACTTACTCCAGGCATGCTTATTCTCCAGTATAGTAATAAAAATGTTTCCCTTGGGAGCACAGGACAGCCATGCCAACTGCCCATTATAAAAGACTTGAGTTCCCTCAACTCAGGGTCTAGTCCTGTAACAAACTGCACTGTGTGCAAGTGCCATCTGGCCCTCTTCATGTTAACTTTTAGAAACTGGGACTTGGAGAATCACACAAAAATTCTGATGCTGTAACTCCTGCTGTACTAAGAAATAAAGTGCCCTTTTTCCCTGACCCAGGAATCCTGCATCTGTTGCCAGTAATCATGAAACTGTGGCCAACTAATTTGTCAGTCTGAAAGTAGAGCAACACCTCATACCCTTCAGAGTTCTTGGCACTTCTTCTCACTTCCATAAATTAATCCAGTCTTAAAAGCCTAAATCTAAAGTCATCTGTAATAGCATATTGAAGTGGAATTATTTCTGTTTCAATACTCAACACAATGTCAGTAGAATAGATATTAAGAATGAAAATAACCATAAGACAAACATAAATTGCATTACTAGAAGGGAAGTAAAAGAAAATCTTTACTACTCTTGAACCCCAGCCAAATCAAGGTAACAGAAAGAAGTCACAAAAGAGCTATGTCATTTTTGGAAATTTTCAACAGAGTAAGTCATACTGAGTGTCTTTATTTCTTCTCAAAGAGTAATGGATTTTCTCTCTCTCTCTCTCTCTATATATATATATACACACACACACACACACACACACACATATATATACGTGTGTGTGTGTAATTATGCATATGTATAATTTCTTATCCTTCTTCCACTCTTCCTATAATATTCAGTTAATAAATCCAAATAAGCTTTGATTCAAGCACTTTTATTGAGCACTTACTATGCCAATACTCCATGCAAATAACTTAGGGAAACAGAGAGAATAAATAATCCCTTTCTACAAACAGCTGATGAGGGGATTTGAGCACGTAATAGTAATTAATTGAAACACACATTGTAGTAAATGCTGAAAAGATGGATTAATATAAAGTAATGAGAATGCAAAAAAGAGAAGACTTGATTTCACCTGGAAGATGGATGCTAATTTTTTAATGGGCTTTGAAAGCATTGATTAGATTTTAAATGAATATGTTGTAATAGGAGAGAAAGACAAGCAAAACAAAGGGAAAAACAGATATATGGTTAAGGAATTTATTTGATAATCTATTGCTACACTTTTTTATTTATCCTTAGATCATTTTGTGAAAGGTAAATAAATCTTGGGACCCCAAACTCATTAAGTCAGAGCGAAAAGTCAAGCTGGGAACTGGGTCACACGAATCTGCATTCGCCTTTTCATTCCTAAATAAGATGGCTACAAGATGAAAAGATATACACCTCCCTCATATTTTACAGATGAGAAAATTCTAGTGGGCTCCCAGACCTTAACTGTAAAACTTTTCTGTTAAAATTCACCATGACAATGTAAACTGATACCTTATCTTTGCAGGTGCATAGGACAGAACTCAAAGTCATCTCTCTGCCCACCTGACACAAATGTGTATCTGACTGTTCCCCTTGCCCCACTGTCTATCTTACCTTATATAAAAATGCAGACTCACTGAACCAGACAAAGGCATAAATGACTATTGCGCCCTACCCAGCTCTTACATGAAAATTGTTTATTTCTCAATATCCTGCCATTTCCCTTTTAAATTTGGAGCCCTCAAAATCATCTTCAGAGAAAAGCGTAGACCTGTCTCCCAGGTGTGTCCTTAACTTTGGCAAATAAACATCCTGAAATGATTGAGATTTGTCTGCGTCATTGTTCTTGATTGACAATGTCAACATTCTTCTAACGGGCCATTCTTTATATCTAACCTCCTTCGTTCAATCGGTCTTGTTACTATTCCACCACATATTTGTTACTAAACCATCACTTTCTGGTATTATTTTTCTCCAAAAGACTTAACATGGTGTTTCTCTGATGGGGGACATTTAGAACCTCACAAAATGACTTCCCTCTTTAGCTTTCTCACATTAACTACTGTTATTTTCCACCAAAAAGTTACTGAATACAATGTACAAGTTTGAAAGTTTTATTCGAAGTAAGAAGGGATGGAGAGGAGCAAGTCCCAATGGTAAGTTATAGGATGTGTTTGGGTGTCTTTCTCTCCATCATCTTTCAGAATTCTTTGAAGGTTTCCTCAACCATATTTTTCCCTGATTACCCCTGAAAGAAGTGAGTCTTGCCCTTTAGAATATATGCATAATATGTTAAAATAAAACTTTAAAATCTCAAATCAAAGTATAGATATTTTTTATTTCAAAACAATAGCATAAATATCTGGTTGTTGATGTAGATGCCGGGTTCATGGGCAAGTTCAATTTGTGAAAATCCAGTAAGTGATGTAAATCTGTGTACTTTTCTATATGTATCTTGGACATCAATTAAAAACATACTGTCACTTGTGAAGAAAAGCACATTAAGAAGTAATAAATGGGTCTGCATATTTGCTAACTGTTCTTTTATTATAGTAAATTTGTTTCAATCAAGGCCATTTAACCCAGAAGAACCTGAGAACATTATGTTAAATGAAATATGCCAGGCACAAAAAGACACATACCTCATAATCTCAGTCACACAGTGGAATCTAAAAAAATTGATCACGTAAACGTAGAGAGTAGAATGATAGCTCCCAGAGGCTTGGGTAGTTAGTGGGGCAGGGGAATGGGGAGGTGCTGGTCAATGGATGTATCAAGTTAGATAGGAATAATTTTTGAAAATATCTATTTTACAGCAAAGTAACTATAATTAGTAATGATATATCATATTATTCAAAAAGGTAGGCCAGGCTCGGTGGCTCCTGCCTGCAATCCCAGCACTTTGGGAGGCCAAGGCAGCCAGATCGCTTGAGATCAGGAGTTCAAGACCAGCCTGGCCAACATGGTGAAACCCTGTCTCTACTAAAAACACAAAAATTAGCCGGGCATGGTGGCACATGCCTGAAATCCCAGCTGATTGGGAGGCAGAGGTAAGAGAATCACTTGAATCTGGGAGGCAGAGGTTGCTGTGAACCAAAATCATGTCACTGCATTCCACCCTAGGTGACAGAGCCAGACTGTCTCAAAAAAAAAAAAAAAAAAAAAAAAAAAAGGAAAGAGATATTATGTATTCTTACCACAAAAATGCAAATCATGTGAGGTACTGCATTTGTTAATTAGCTAGATTTAACCAGTCCAAAGTATATATTTACTTCAACACATTATGTTCTACATAAAACATACAATTTTTTCTGTCAATTTAAAAATACACATTTTAAATCATTATCTCAGGAAAAAAAGAACTTTTTAAGATGTTAGTTGATAAACTGCTAAAATATGAATTATATTTTTAAAGACTAAGAAAATGTTCCTTTTTTTTTTTTTTTTGAGATGGAGTTTCGCTCCCTCACCCAGGCTGGAGTGCAGTGGTGCAATCTCAGCTCACTGCAAACTCCGCCTCCCTGGCTCAAGCCATTCTCCTGCCTTAGCCTCCAGAGCAGGTGAGACTACAGGCTCCTGTCACCATGCCCGGCTAATTTTTTGTATTTTTAGTAGAGACGGGGTTTCACTGTGTTAGCCAGGATGGTCTCGATCTCCTGACCTCGTAATCTGCCCGTCTCGGCCTCCCAAAGTGCTGGGATATACAGGCTTGAGCCACCACGCCCAGTTTATTGTTAAAGAAAATTTAACAAATTTTATTGCTTACAGTGACAGTTGATTTCCATAATGGTCATAGGTTTACTGAATTTATAAAAGAGTAACTTAAGTGTGTACCTCTTGTTTTGTGAAGAAAAGTAATATTCAAATAAAACAAAAGCAGTGTAGATAAAATCCCAATGGCAATGTAGAACGCTTGTCGATAGAAAAACATTTTAATATTTAATTTTAACACAAAACATCTTTGAAAACCTGCAATTTTACATGTAAAGTCTAGATAAGTTTTGTAATTACAATAAAATAAGCATGAATTTTTAAAAGATGCCGTGATATAAACTAGTATACAAATTCTAGATCAACTATTACTCCTCCTCACCACATACACACACACACACACACACACACACACACACACACACAAAGTGTTTGCTAAGATGAAAAGCTGTATTTCTGCTATTTATATCTCATTATTTGAAATGGCAGACCTATTTGTTTCCTGCCTTCTTAAAATCTAATTATTTACTTGCTGCTACAATAAACACAGGCTTCTCTGATTATTTGCATCCACACACAGTGTCTCAAATATCCTATGTATATTATGTTTGTGTGTCTATCTGTGTACACACACACTCATATATATGTGTGTATATATATTCCTATATATGTATTCCTTCATATATATATATACACACTCATATATATATATATATGCCTATATATATATTCCTTCATATATATGTATGAGTGTGTGTCTGTATATGTCTGGACCTGTGGGTCTGGAATTTACATCTGAATCAGAGAAAGAGATTTTATATACATTATATATATATAATATTTGTCTCTCATATGTACAATCTTTTTATATATGTATATATAAAATCTCTTTCTCTAATACAGATGGATATCTGTGTACACATACACTCATATATATATAGGAAGGAATAGATATATTTATTTCTCTGATTCATATATATCTGTATACACATATATATATAGAAAGGAGTATATATATGTGAATATATATATAGGATGGAATATATATATTCCTATATATAGGAAGAAATATATATGTGTATATATATGAGTGTGTGTGTGTACACAGATATATATCTGAATCAAAGAGATTTCATATATATATAGAAAGAGATAAAGGGATTATATATTATATTATATATATATTATATATATATATAATCTTTTTCTCTGATGCAGATGTAAACTCCATACCCACAGGTCCATATGTGTATTCAATGATATCATGTACATATCTCATTAGCACATCAAATCTAACAGGTTTAGAACTGACTCATCTTCCTCTTTCTTTCTTCCTCTATGTACCGCATCTCAAGAAACAGCATTATTATTTATTTGGTCAACTGACTTAGAAATCTAACAATTATCCTTACTTCCTCATATTCTTGAAAGCTCATGTCTAATTGGCATGCATTCCCATCAGCTCTACCTTTATACACTCATGAGTGTGATCCCCTCCTGCCATCCCCACTGCTACTGGGTTTGCTTTATTTCATGCCTTCATTATTTCTATTCATTCCCGTCAGCTCTACCTTTATACACTCATGAGTGTGATCCCCTCCTGCCATCCTCACTGCTACTGGGTTTGCTTTATTTCATGCCTTCATTATTTCTATTCTAGATTGCAGTGACAGCCTCTTAACTTGGCTGCTTGCCAGTAGTCACTGCTGTTCCTCTTTAATTCATTCTCCAGGCTGTGGTAAAACCATTTTTTAAAAAATCAAAATAGGATTTTTAAACATCTCCTTGACAGCGGAATCTGATTATATGACTCTTCTACTTAAGGTTTCCAGTGTCCATGGGATAAAATCTAAATTCTTTAGGAGGCATACAACCTCTCTCCCTGTATCTCTAATACCTTTTAATGTCTCTTTTCATACATTATGTTGTAGCCATACCCCAATTCTAGTAGTTCTGTGTATGTATGCATGTGTGTGAGACTGTATATGTGTGTTGAGAGAAAATAACAGCAACAAAGTGAGAGAGATGGAAAGATGAAGAGACAGAGAAAGAGAAGAAATGAAGTGACAGAGAAACCTAAATTTAATTGTACTTTTGGATCTGGCTCATGAAATTTCAGATGATTTTATGTTCTTCTTTGTGTTCCCTCCTGTTTTCCGTAATTTCTCAATTGCCATGTGTGTTTTGCAATTAGAGAAATAATCTAGTCTTACATGACACAATTGAAGATTTTTTGAGAACTGCATAGTTTTTGTTTCATTTTAAAGTCCACCTCATCTATTTGCAGCCATTCTTTAAAACCGTATGACAAATTGACTTTAATCATTTTGAAAATTATTATAGTCAGTTACTTTTAGAACTCCTACATTCTTATTTTATAAATCTTCTGTGAATAAATATTGACTTCATGACATATACAGATTATCGCTTACTATGACATTTATATATATTAGAGGAGTTACAACACGTATATTTTATCAAATACTATACTCTTAGAATGTAATAATAGCTTTTTATAACTTATTTATACTTGTATGGAAGAGTTACATAAATATAATACATTTTATTCAATACTATGTGATTAGAAATTGAAGTTTCATGATGGTTTTGATATTTAGTATACATTAAATGCTCTCTACAACATAAAACAGAAAGGTTCACACAATTGAGGTACAGATCAAGTGTAAGGGTACTTTAGAGTCAGTAAAGATTATAAGATTACATTTGATTTTTACTTTATTTATTTATAAGTAATTTCACAATACTTTGTTAAACTGGCAGAATATTAAAATGAAAAAAAAATACCTGGAGTAAAATTTAGTTTGAATGAAGTTTTGACAAAAAATATTAAAAGTAAGAGATAAGTTTATAATTGGTCAAAATCAAATTGTAAAAGTATGAATTTCAGGCTAACAAGATTTCACATTTTTCTACTGCACAATGTAAGTCGTTTCAATATTTTCCACAAATGGAAGACAGGATTCACATTGCTAAACAGGAAGATGGACTCTCATAACTATATACAAAATAGATTGCAGATTTATGGAGGCAACTGATAACATAGATAATAATTATTCTATGATAATGACATTAGGTACCAATATTTATCAAATGTTTAACTGTACTCTAAGCAGTGTGCCAAAGAGATATGTACTGACTGAAATGCACACATATTTAACATTATGTATATAATATTATGTCATATGTTATATAAGAAAGCATTCTTAATACTAAAATTCACTAAGAATTAGTGTTTTCCTACTGGTTTTCAGATGGGGACATTGACTTAGCTGGCTTAACTACATATTCACAAAACTAGTACTTTGTAACTTATTTGGAATTCAACTATAAAGAAAGGAATATAGAAATACAGTACAAGCCAGGAGGGGGATAAATTAATGTTATGAGCAATATGGATGTGGGCCAGGAAAACAGCCTTATAGTAAGTGGGAAAGCATAGATGACAGAAGTTATATCACTTAGGTAGTCGTGGCTTTAAAGAGAGAATGAGGGGGGAGGAATTGAAAATGCCTGAAAGCTTGAAGGAGGAGTCAATATCTGGAGGATATTTTTGTGGGAAGACAGATGGCATAGTCAGTTTTCACTTTCAGGTATCAAAAGAATATCCAGCTAGAAGTTTAAAACATAAAAGTTGAACTTAAGGGAATGAAGAATATAGGAGAGAGAAGAAAGAAATGACATCTTAATACTGCACATTTTGTTTTGGAAAGTGTATATATTGGGATGATAATTAAAGTCATTATAGTCCAAGAAAAGGGCATATAAAAAAAACAGGCATGGGCCAAAGATAAATTATTGAGGAAAATCTGCATTTGGAGCATAAGAGAGGGACGGGATAGGAGGATGTGAAAGTTGAGGCACAGTATAATGAATGACAGGTTAATTGGTAGTAGTAAAACAGAGATAACAAGCAAAATTTTAAAATAGTTTTTAAATCATGAAAAATAAGGTAATAATGCAATAACTTCAGAGGGAAAAAGTACAAGGGAGTTTTGTGTTTTTCTTTTTCGGTCAAGGACAGGAGGCTGGCATGCTTTACGGTTACAGAAAGAACTAGTTGGCAATCAAAATATTAAAAATGCAAAGAGAAAAACAAAAAAATTGCCAGAGTGGGATCTCAGAAGGGAGTAAATGAGATTAAGAGCAAAGTCACACTGTCTACATTTAAAGAGATCTACTTTCTTTTCTGACAAAAAACGAGTAAACCAATAATATATCAGAGGTGAATGAGGGGGTGGGAAGTTACTGTTGAATGACTTCCCCAACCTTGACAGCTAGAAATTTCTGTCCTGTGAAAAGTAGTTGAAGTTGGATTGTTATTGAGGGCTTCTATTTGGGGTAAAAATGTTTATTAAGAGTCTATATGAGAAATGTGAGAAGGAACAATCAAAGTTGAATTAAAGAATATTACATAATAGAGTCTCACAACTTCTCTCCCCGTCATAGGTATTCAGTATGCATAGATCATAGTTTGTAATATAGCAACAGGACTCAATTTTAGAGGAGTAGTTTTAAAATACCAATCTGGTGTTTATTTGATGTGTTTATAATTCTTGTTCAATTAGATTAAATTTGCAATTTACCATAGCACCTGTATCACCCAAGTAGCTGAGGTGGTACAATTTTTTGTCAATATTTTAATATTTTCCAATGTACTGATTGATTCAGCAAAAAATTATTAAGTGCATTTCTTCCTATTCAATATTGTATTAAGCATTGGGGAGGAAATATAGAATGTTACTTTGATGTTTCAGTGTGATAACAAGTGTTAGTTTTACATGCAACCTCAAAAAACTCAGTCTGTGCCAGATTTTACTTTAAAACCTCAAGCAAAGGTCAATATCAGCAAAAGTAATTGAGCTCATTTATTGATCACTTACTTTGGGATACATTTCCTTCTAAATATTTCCATATATTATCTCCTTAGCCCCCAGGTTAACCATATGACATAGTATTATTATTTTTCCCATTTTATAGAAAAGGAAACCAACAAAAGAGGTTAAGTAAATTGCTAATGATATATGGCTAAAAATAGTGGAGCTAACTTGAACCAAAACTTTGTGATTCCCAAATTGGTTTATTTCACTCAGGTAACACTAAAGAAAATAAAAAGTAAGTAAATCTAATAAGAAAATTTCAAAGGATGAATGACTGTCAGTAAGAATAACATCTGAGCTCAATGACACGTCTAAAACTAAAATCAAACAGACAAAATGACCTCACGTGCACAAACACATAGTACCTGAAAAAGAAAGCATTTATCTTTATAACAAAGACAAATTTTTAGAATTTGGAAATTCAGTAACATATTGTGACTTATAAAACAGCTACATTTAATTTTAAATATTAAAAGCAAAAATATGGAACACAAGGCTAGCCAATATCCTGACTTCACATTTTTTTTCTTGAAATGTGATCATTACCTCTTCATCTTTCAGTGATGCTCATCTGAGCATAAAAGGAATTGACAATTCATACAGATACAACCATATTCGTGTCTAAGATTCTCTGGCAAATTGCCTTCAGCCTTTTTTTCTCTGGTGTTGTATGCTACATGAAACTTTTAAACATTGTACATGTTTATCTGCTTCTAGTGGTAGATAACTACATTTCACCAACAACTTTCATATATCATATTTGACAACAATGTTAAATATTAATCCATATTCTGATTTAAAGTGCTTTTTCTTTTTTATGTAATCACAGTGAAAATATTTACTTAACCATTTAAAAATTGTATTCAAATGTTTTTTGAGTGTTTACATGAACTTGGGAAACAATTAAAATATTATTAACACTACATTGTACCAATAAGGAGAGTGAGACTTTGAGTGACTGAGTAACTTGCTGTAAGTTGCCCTGCACTTTTGAAAATCGAGGGCTGTAATTAAGAATAAATCTTTCTGCATTATCATTCTTACTCTTCAGCATCGTTATTTAAATAAAATTCCCAGCCATATTTTCTGTCCTTGTACCTAGAACAAATATCCACAGTATAAGAATGTTAGGTTATTCCCTATACATATCCAAAATACCCAAAATAACATTTGTTATGTTTTATATAAATATGTGTGTATTTTATATATATATACATGTATATGAATATGCATGTATGTATATAAACTCAATTGTCCTATCCACTAGTAATTTTGCTTCAGCAGATGTAGTATGGTGCTGGCAATCAGGTTTTAACAAACAATGTAGTTTTCTAAAGGCAAATATTTGATTAACTCTTCTATATGTACACTAGACTCAAATAACACTTCTGTGCTGAGCGGAAGTGAAATGAATACAGATAAAACAAAATAAGACAAAACAAGAGAGACAGGAAAACTTTGGTAAAGAATATTAGGGGGGAATATAAACCAAACAAAAAACAAAACAAAACAACACTAATGGCCTAAAAAGCATCCTAATGTGGTATTGTTCAATCAATGGTAACTGCCTGTTCCTTCTATTCCTGTTGTCTATTCTTGTGTATTTGAATTTGTATAAGTGCTGCACCAACTTTTCTCTCTAATTCTTGACACTTCTATGTAGACAATGATGGCTAAGGGAATGTGGTTAAGGAGAAAGGAGAAACTAGCTAAAGAGCAACAAAAGTTGAAGCAGCCAGTTGCCCAAGACCTAAAAGAACTTGACGCTGAGAAAGAAAAGACAGCCAATGGTGATGAAAGAAACTGAATTTTCCTAATCCGAAAACAAGAGAGTGATGATGTGATTCTACACGAGATTTCAAAGAGGTGAATAAAAGCTCACACCCTAAGTATAACATTATTATCATTTCTTCAATTATTCTTTAAGAAATTGACAGAATGTGAGTTTAAAATATTGTAACTTACACAAGTTAGGTTGATGAGCTGGTTAAAATTTTATAATATTTTGAACACATAGAAATTAAGTCACTTTCCAAAAATATAAACACTCATATGTAGGCAGCTGGTATAAATTAAAGTTGCCAACATGTGCCTCTCTTTACATTGCAATGCTGTATTTACTGCAAAGGAGAACCACAGAGCAGCCATTATCATCATGTGTGGGATCTCAACACATGCCAGAGGGCTGAGGAATCGTACAGACAGCACGAGTTTCAGTTTCCTCAAATCATCTGTCTGATTTTTCTTGAGAGGTTTCTACAGTGGTGAAGTTGAGGGATATTTTGTAGAATAAACACAGCTAATATTTCTAAGATTAAAATGAGCTGCAAAAGATTCCTGGATAATACAAGGCTTAGCAAATTGTCATGACTTAAGAGAAACAATCTGGATGCTGAGCTCAGAAAAGAATTAGAAAGACAGAAAAACAATTAAATACAACAAAATCTTTTTGGAAAAGTTATATCAATCAAGTGAGAGAGAAACATATCACAGTTCTTAAATTTATATTTTAAAATAAAACATCCAATTAGAAACTTAGAAAGTTCTGTTTTGTTTATTTAAACTAACAAATATTACTTACAATGAATCACAAATTGTCACCATACTACATCTGCTGAAGCAATAAAGAAACATTCTGTGAATTTTCACATGAGTAGAAAAAATCCATTAGAAATAATGGGAGCAAATCAAAGGAATGGATCAGAGTAATAATGTTTGCAGAAGTTAGGGGAAGATAAAATAATTATATGTATAGAAAATAAATAATAAAAGAAGTAAGCTATAAATTTAAATTTCCAAAATAACGCTAATGCAAAAATACACTAATTAAATATAACAGGATAAGAGAATTAGAAAAAACTATAAATAATGCTATTCCTTGAAAAGAAATACAGGTTTTGTTTCAATCACATAAAATGCTCAAAGTAGGCACACAAGACCTTGCCTAGTGGAAGTCCTTTATCCCAAACAAATTGATGACATTGTAGATTTGTTTATACCTGTCTTGTAGTTCAGTGGTTAAAGGCAGAAAGACCTGAATTTGAAATCCATCTTTACCTATATTTGAAGCTAGTATTTTATTTACACGCTGATTCTAAATGAGCAAATTCATCATAATCTTTGTTGTTAGGAAACAATGTTTAAAGATTTAATAAAAAATGCACTGGTATACAGTTTATAACCCCATGTGTAAACCCAAGACCTCAGTACATTGTATTCATAGTTTCTGTACTAGCTAGACTACTTCCAGCTAAAAATAAGACAATCACTAATAAAATTAGCTAAAAATAGAGAAATTTATCATCTCTATAAAAGGAAGCAGGGTAGGCTTCAGGATTATTTGGTTTAAATTGGTTATTTCAAGACCTCATCAAAAGTCAAAGCCTTTCAACTTTGTGGGCATGAGTCTCAGACTGGCATTGAAAAGACAAATGTAGGGCTTGGTGTCAAATTCAGGAAAGATGGTGCTGTGGTTTGATTATGTTCCTTCTAAAATTCAGATGTTGCCAATGTGATAGTATTAGAAGGTGAGGTCTTCTAGAGGTGTTTCGGCCATAAGGTCCAATCATGAACTGTGCCCTTATAAAAAGGTTTGACTAAGGGAGTTTGTCTTTTTTGCCATTCTGCCTTCCACCATGTGAGGATACAGTGTTCCTCCCCTCTGGAGGACGCAGGACTCACCAGACAACCAAACCTGCCAGTGCCTTGATCTTGGACTTTCCAACCTCTAGAACTATCAGAAAACACATTTTTGTTCTTTATAAATTACCCAGTCTGTACACACACACAAATGAACTAAGACAGAAATTGGTACGAGGATTGGACTACTGTTGTAACAAATATCTAAAAATGTGGAAGCAAGCTTTGGAACAGGGTAATGTGTAGAGGCTGGAACAGTTTTGAAGGGATTGCTGGAAAAAGCCTCTATTGCTATAAACTGAAAATTAAGGGGGATCTAGCGAGGGCTCAGAAGACAAGAACTGTAGGGGAAGCCTCAGTTGTCTTAGTGATTAGCTAAGTGGTCATGACTAGAATGCTTGTTGAAATATGAACAATAAAGACCATTCTGATTAGGTCATCGATGGAAATGAGGAATATCTTATTGGAATTTGGAGAAAAGGCTATCCTGGTTTACAAAGTGGCAAAGGCTAGGTAGGCTGTCTGTGTCCTAGGACTTTGTGAAAGGCAGCACTTAAGAATGACTAATTAGGATATCTGACAAAAAAAAAGAAAAAAAAATCTCTTAGCAGCAAATTGCTGAAGGAGATACCTGAGTTTTGTTAACTGATTACGGTAAAATATGAGAAGAGCTAAAAAAATTAAAGACAGAATTTAACCCATTTACACCTCATGTTCCATTATTGGAATGCTAAGCTTGTGGGGGTTATTTATATCCTACTTCTCGATGTCATCACCAAGGTCTGATTTTTGTCAAAAATATTTGCCACATCTGGCATAAATGAGTTAAAATCAAAAGGGAAGCAAAATGTAAAAATCTGTAAAATTCCCAGACTAGCCACATAAACAATGAAAATAAAAATCTGTCTAGCAGAGAAAACCAAGGGAGTGGGTCATCTACTATTAGATGAGGAGATTAGTTTGGCTAGATGGGTGCCTGGTGCTATTCATGAAGACCGTGGGAGAGTAACTCTGAAGACATTTTGGAGATTTTTAATGTTGTGATGCCCAACACAGGTCCAAAGTGCCAGGGCCTTGGTGGCAGAACAGTTCCAAGCGAGGAGGAGCTCAGGGTACCTGTGGAACTTCAGTACTCCAAATGTTCTTGAAGCCCAGAACTGCTTCAAGTCTCTGCACCCATTGTTTTTGTGCAGTGCTAATTGTTTCATTTGTGGTGTAGGTGGCCCAGTTGTGCCTGAAATCAATGTTCCAGAGGGTGCAAGCATTGAGCCCTAACCATGCCACCATGGTGCTAAATCTTCAGTCAAGCAGAGCGCATGAGCTGTGGAGGGTTGGATTTCAAGTCATCTCTACCTGGACTTCAGGTGGTACCTCAGAGAGCCTCAGGTTCTAGGCAGAGAATTGGGGAAGGCATAGTGCAGGAGGGGGCGGGGTGTGGGGGGCTGGTATATCACAGACAGCACCCACTAGGGCAATGATTGATGGAGTTGTGGGAGCAGGGCGACTCCAGAGACCAAAGCCCGGAAGAGCCACAGGCACTGAACTCCAACCCATGAGAGCTAAAGGGAGATGGACCCAGCAAAGCCATGCTGATAGGGTCCTCTGGGGCGTTTGGGGGCCCAACCCTACCCCAGTGTGTCCAGGAAATGGGCCATGGAGTCAAAGATTGTTCATATGTGGTTTGCCTCACTGTGTTTTGGACTCACTTGGGACCTATTACCCCTTTCTTCTTGCCTACTTCTCCTCTTTGGAATATAAATGCCTGTCTTGTATCTGTCTTACCATTGTGTTTTGAAAACACGTAACTAATTTGCTTTCACAGGTTCAGAGCTGGAGAACAATTTACCTCAGGATGAAACACTCTTGAATTTCGCTTGTATGATGTTTAGATGAGACTTTGGACTTAGACTTTGAAGTTGATGCTGAAACAAGTAAAAAGTTTTTGGAGCTACTAAGATGGAATAAATGAATTTTTTTTTTTTTTAATGTGAGAAAAATCATGACTGTGAGGGAGCTAGGGATATAATGCTATGGTTTCAATGTGTCCTCTTTGAAATGCAGGTGTTGCCAATGTGATAGTATTAAGGGGTAGGGCTTTTAAAAAGGGATTAGGCCATAAGGGCTCTTCCCTTCTGAATGGGATTAGATGTCTTTATTAAAGGGCTTGACGGAGGGAGTTTGTCCCTTTTGTCCCTCCACCTTCTACCATGTGAGGGTACAACATTCCTTCTCGTGGATGTGGCCTTACCAGAAAACCAAACCTGCCAGTTGCTTGATCTTGGACTTCCCAACCTTTAGAACTCTGAGAAAAAAAAAAAAAAAAAAAAATTGTTTTGCTTTTGTAAATTACCCAGTGTGGTATTTCGTTATTGCAGTCCAAAAGAACTGAGACAAGTAGAGTTCAAACTGATAAATACACTATATTTTCTTAAACTACTTTTTCTTTAGGAAGCAAGAGATTACCCACTGACCCAACAAGTGAAGAGTTATAATGCATAAAAGTAATGCTTTTTCCAGTGTGATTTATTTTTCCTGAGTGACAAAGCATTCCTAACAGTGAGAGTTGAATGTTATTTCAGGAAATAGGAAGGTAATGTGCCCCGTCACTGACAATATTAAAATTATCAATTACAGATACTCTAGAGCAGAATCAAGAACTTGAGACAAGTATACAAATCTTAGATTACTTTGGCATGTTTTTTTCTTTTCTTTGTAAGTTACCATTTATTAAGCATGCGTTTCTTGACTGCCTTCTACACGCCAACCAGTAGAAGGACACAATTATTTCACTTTAGGCACAAACTCAAAGTAGGCACTGGAGATAAAAAGCATGAGTGGATCAATTCCTGTCAGCACTGTTTAGAAGGTTAAGGAGACTCTAGAGTCTAAAAATCAATAAGAATAAATAAAATACATCATTTGCATTTAATTTCTAGAATGAAACACAGTAAACAGACATTCTAAAAAATGCAATAGTATTTTATAAAAACCTGTGATATATCATTTTGATAAACACCCTTTTTGTTGAAATCTTATATTTCAACTATTGTATTTATATTTATTAATACATTTTCTACATGTTAGTTAAATTTACTACTTCATATAAATATCTAAAATTTAGATTCCAAATTAAGCTCAAAATAATTGAAAAGATATTGGAATGAGGAATATGAGAGAAGATGCTGATAATAATAGCCAGTTTCTCTGGAGGCATGATCTGGGAGGATACAGTTGCTTTCTTTCAAGCACAAACCCTAGTGGCCAGTGTCTTCAGAAAAGAAATGTTTTTATGTATCTTTACATGAAATAGATAGATACTATTTCAAATTACAAATTAACTCCAATATAGGGAATCTTAATATAATGATCAAGGTATGTAATCTAAATCTTTTAAAAAGAACTCTGATCTTCATTTAAACCTAATTTCAAAATGAAGAGTAAACATTAGCATGTTGAGTGGATAATTTAAAAAATAAATTATATGCGTATAGTATTCTTTTTGCATGCAATTAGCATTGCATTCTCTGCTTGAAAGATACTTCATACAACCCATTACCCTGTCCCAAATAAAAACTTCCTGGGCATAGTCTATCTTGTCTTACCTTATACTGATCCATTTTCCAGAAGACCATTTTGTTCCTTTCTCTTACTTGTGAGTTTTTACTAACTTAAGGCCCAGTTCATATTATTCCCTCTGTAAAGACTTCCCTTGAGACCCAAATAAATTTTTTGTTCCCTCCAATATGTTCATAATCTTACTATAGCATGCATTACAGCATAATAAATTTAACTATTCATGGTACTCTGGGATTTTCTTGGAGCAAAAACAAGAGGAACATTGCATTTAATTTTGCATTTTAAAAAATATTATAGATACTTAGAAAAGGAGGATGCTCAATAAATGCTTATTCAGTACATGAGGTATGGATAATCATGCAAACAGCCAAAGGCATTACTTAAATTTTGGCTGAACGGAAGAACATCAAAAAGTTTTTCATAAATTATATAAATATGTGTGCTAATGTAAACAAAATAGAAGAGAAAAATGCTTCATTAATGGCCATAGGGGGTAGCCAGAGTATGAATGTCCGATTTTTTTAATAATATGTTGGTCATGACCTATGATTAAATAGATGAATTGAGAAGGAATAAAAGTATTGGTCATATTTATTCACTTAACTATTAGTTAATTGTACATCTTGCTGTGGTTGGAATGTGTCCCCCCAAAAGCATGTGTTAGAAACTTAATCCCCAAGGAACAGTGTTGAGAGGTAGAGCCTAATGGGAGGTCTTTAGGTCAGAGTGCTCCACTCTCATCAGTGGATTAAAGGATTAATGCCCATTGTGAAAGGACTTGGGACAGTGAGTTCAGTCTCTTGCTGTATATCACCATTTATTTTCCTTTCTGCCATGAGATGATGAAGCAAGAAGGCTTTTGCTAGATGCTGACCTCTTATTCTTGGACTTCCCAGCCTCCAAAATCATGAATCAATAAATTTCTGTTAATTATAAATTACCTACACTGTAGTGTTTGGTTATAGCAGCACAAAACACACTGAAATAACTATTATACTTATTATGCACAAATTGCACTAAAGCCATACTGGTTTATTTTAGAATGTACAATTTCCCCAGATAAGACAAGCTCTGGTATAAGAGTCTTAGGTTAGACAGATTCTGGTTCCCTACTCTGTGGTACGGAAATTTGATCCATTCCAGGTACTAGAAAATATGAGCTCTGTGTTTGTGGTCTAGTTCACATGTCAGCTGGCACCAGCCTGTGGAAGATATGTGGCAGTATATCCCTCCTAAGCCACTCCTTCTCAACTTCTCTACTCTGAAAAGAACTACAATATCCTTGACTTTTGCTGCATCCAGTCATAAAAGGATATTTGTCCTCAGAAGATCTGTTAACCAATGTGTAACTTTAGCATTCTATATGTTTTTCAAAAAATATATTGTATATTTATCTAAACTATAAACAATAAACTTAAAAAACAAGCATATTGTTAATGAATTTAGATGAAATATCCATCTATTATTTTAGATGGATTGTATAAAATTCACCTTGTATGAGAGAAATTAAAAGGCACTTTATCTGTGTTAGTATACCTAGGAACTAGTTTGAGCAAGCTTGTTTTGTTTTGCTTTCAAAAAATTAAATATTCACTCAACATAATTTTTTGTCTTTCAGATCAAACTTCTGGTTATCAAAAACATGGAAAATTGAAAATTAACCTGTCACCCCTGAAGAGAAATAGTTAGACATTTTTCCCATCATAGAATCAGAAGACATAATGTTATTTTCCACAGTGTTGGAAGATAAAATTCAGGCTAATCAAAACTAATTATCCCTTCCCAATAGAAAGAATAAAAATATCATAAAGGATCCGATCTTTTCAGTTTTAAATATGTAGGTCAATTGTTAATGACATCTTATTTTATTTTATTTTATTTTTAAGATGGAGTCTCGCTGTGTTGCCCAGGCTGGAGTACAGTGGTGTGATCTTGGTTCACTGCAACCTCTGCCTCCTGGGTTCAAGCAATTATCCTGCTCAGCCTCCCGAGTAGCTGGGATTACAGGTGCCCACCACCAAGCCTGGCAAATTTTTTGTATTTTTAGTAGAGACAGGATTTCACTGTGTTGGCCAAGCTGGTCTCTAACTGCTGACCTTGTGATATGCCCGTCTCAGACTCACAAAGTGCTGGAATTACAGGCGTGAGCCACTGCACCTGGCCAACAACATCCTAATTTTTAAGAAATCATAAATGTATTTGAAAACCATAGAAAAATATCTTTACAGATATGTATTTGAGATCATGGATCTGAAATTAAGGACAACTAGCTGAAGTATTAGCTTAGAAAGTTCTGTTTCTGAAGATTGTAAAATATCTGCGGACTCATGGAAATGTTACTCTTTATTTGTGACTCTTAAAATTTGTGCTGTTTGCCCTAATGATTTGTCTTACAGTTACACTATTTAGTTCAATATCTATTAGTTTTAGCATTAAGATAATTATCTGTCATCTTGAACGTAATATATTTATTCTTATCATAGTGTTATCTTGGAATTAAATATATTATCATGTTGATCTTCTGTGATATCTAGTGCATGTGACTTTTACAAGTTTGTACCCATATTATTTATTCTGCTTAAATTAAATTTAAAAAGCAAAGCCCACAAGTAAATTTTAAATTGAGTATAATGTGGCCACACAACAACACAGAAATTATCTAGATAAAATATATTAAACACCCATCTGGATTTCAAATTACTTATAATTTAATCTGAATTTATGATATGGTTGTCAGTAGCCACTGAGCTACCTGTTTATACACACATAACACATATATGTACCATATTTATCTATATACATATTCAAAAGAGCAAAAAAATAACTAAACATTTATGCTTATGTGTTTGCATGTGAGTATAGTCTTCTTTGGAATTTGATTAATAATTTCAAAGTAAGAAAACTTTTATTTTCTCCAAGAGTAAACTTTTCTATAAATTGCAAAATAATTCATAATAGATATTTAAAGTACACAATCTTGCAAATAGAAGTAAAATCTTAGTTCCTTATAGGGGAAACCCCACCCCCGATATTCAATGTTGGTTCTTTTCTATTTCCCTAAGCATTGGCTGGTCTGAGAAATAAAGGGAAAGAGTAAAAAGAGAGAGATTTTAAAGCTAGGTGTCTGGGGGAGACATCATATGTTGGCAGGTTCTGTGATGCTCCCTGAGCCGTAAAACCAGCAAGTTTTTATTAGTGATTTTCAAAAGGGGAGGGAGTGTACGAATAGGGTGTGGGTCACAGAGATCACATACTTCACAAGGTAATAAAATATCACAAAGCAAATGGAGACAGGGTGAGATCACAAGACCACAGGACAGGGCGAAATTAAAATTGCTAATGAAGTTTTGGGCATGCATAGTCATTGATAACATCTTATCAGGAGACAGGGTTTGAGAGCAGACAACTGTTCTGACTAAAATTTATTAGGCAGCAAATTCCTCATTCTAATAAGCCTGGGAGCACTACAGAAGACCCAGGCTTATTTCATCCCTTTGTGACCGTAAAGACAGCTGCCCCCAAAGCAGCCATTTTAGAGGCCTACCCTCAGGGGCGCATTCTCTTTCTCAGGGATGTTCCTTGCTGAGAAAAAGAATTCAGCGATATTTCTCCTATTTGCTTTTAAAAGAAGAGAAATATGGCTCTGTTCCGCCTAACTCACCGGCAGTCATAGTTTAAGATTATCTCCCTTGTTCCCTGAAAATTGCTATTATCCTGTTCTTTTTTAAGATGCCCAGATTTTATATTGTTCAAACGCACATGCTCTACAAACAATTTGTGCAGTTAACGCAATCATCACAGGGTCCTGAGGTGACATACATCCTCCTCAGCTTACGAAGATGACAGGATTAAGAGATTAAAGTAAAGACAGGCATAGGAAATCACAAGCGTATTTATTGGGGAAGTGATAATTGTACATGAAATCTTCTCAATTTATGTTCAGAGACTGCAGTAAAGACAGGCATAACAAATTATAAAAGTATTAATTTGGTGAACTAATAAATGTCCATGAAATCTTCACAATTTATGTTCTTCTGCCATGGCTTCAGCCAGTCCCTCCATTTGGGGTCCCTGACTTCCTGCAACAGTTCCTATTTTGTTTTAAAATGTAACATTTTAAACCTGTATGGATCAGAGTATACTTTGTACTGGTCAAGGAGAATCAAAAATTGCTAACTTGTTTTCTTATGCTAACCAATGATTGTGGGTCACACTTAAAGTGAGGCAAAACTAGAAAATATTCAATAAGGCAGAATTTAACTCTTTTGATATAAGTCTGGTTATATCAGGATTTCCCTTAATTAAACTTCTGAGAAGTGAGTAAACCCTTAATAACCATTTGGGTCATCAAGATCATCTGTTCTGATGGGCATTTGTGGGACAGGGACTCTATAGTAGTAATGATCACCACTGCTGAGTGGCATGTCCATCCAATTTGGGTGGTGAAACCTTCTGAAATTTTTCAAAGCAACAGTGTTGGAAGGGATTCACTATGATCATCATATTTCAAGGTTGGAGGCAGGAATTACTGAAATCTTACCTGTAGGAAGCCATATTGACCTAAACAAGAGAATTCCACAATGAAAATATTCTCTGATCTTACAGAAATGGGAATAAAAGAGTAAAGAAAGAATAGTTTATTCTGCTTTGTCCACCTTAACCACTATATAGACTTCTTCATTATTGTTATTTCTATTTTCTTCATTTCTTATAGGTGCAGTTCTAAATTCTAAATGAGGCTATCTTTTTAAAATGTTCTGATTAATTACCCCATATCTCAACATCTCTTCTCTACCATCCACACCAGCATATTCCCTCTCTCCACCCCCTGCCCAAGTTCCAATCCAAACCTCACTACAGAAAACTAAATTAGAAATTAAATTGGAAAAAAAAAGCGTAACTATCTCCCAGAATACAGAAAAAAAAAGAGAAAGCTAAAAAAATGAAGCAGATGTGAGATACTGAAGTCAGAATCAGAAAGCGCTTATTTTAATTGTGTTCCTGAAGAAGAGACTAAAACAAAAAAAGACATGAGCAGAAATGAGCAATGACTAGTTTAAAGAGACGAGAAAAAAAAAATGAATCTTTAAATAAATCAATAAGGGCTACCAATTTTCAGGAAAATTGAAAGAGTGATGCAAATTCTAAGAATATTCCTCTTCCAGTAGTTATGCATATAAAAAGGAACAGAGATGCTGATAATTTTAACATAGTTCCTAATGCTTTGCCTGCTTCTCAGAAGCTATGATTAAGGCAAATTCTGAGAAACTCATGAATACTTCCAAATTGGAAGAGAAGTTTTAACAAAGATGCACCAAGCAGATTTTCTTTTTTGTATTGAAAAAATTTGAGGGAGATGGAAGAGAAAGTAAGAGTGGCAAGTGTGGAGAAACTAGTGAAAAGGAGAAATCATACAATCCAAGACAAGTTTTGATGAGTGATATGTTACAGTGTTTATAAATGATTTAGTAAATTATGCCAATTCCTTATTTAGAGTGAAGTGACTTTGAAATAAATGACCAGACAAAAAGCACAGAACTCTGTACATCACTCAGTAAGTATCAAGTCTACATAAAAGTGACAAAACAAACAAACAAAAAACCCACCATCAAACCATAGGTATCCTATATGGTGGAAAAGGAGTAATGGAGCATTCATCCATAGTGTTTTAGAGCAAATGGCTGTAAACAGAATTATCCAAATTTAACATAACCAAGAAAAAAATATTAAATTATAAAAATACATTAAATACTCTAATAAGATCTCATGGCAATAATAACAGAAATAATGTTCTGAGACCCTTACTGAGTGTCTAATTTACAGAACCAGAACTGTAAGATCATGTGGTCTTGTGGTTGTGCTCTTAAAAGCCAATAAGTAGGCTATAATTTGTCAATGGCAGCAATAGGAATTTCATATGTAACTGAAGGATATTTTACACACTCAAGCTGTGTCCAGAAAGAAAACAGACAGGCAGACACAGGCTTGAAAGAATGGTGGATACTCTCCTGGTTGTTTTAATGAGGTTGACTGAGAACTACAGGCTCAGACTCTGCTTCCTTGTTTTACATTTAAATGTCTAAGGGGCAGTGAGATTTCCCAGTGCAGTGAGTGACTTGACAGGCAGCTGGATGACATGAATAAAAAGAAAAAGTAGAAGAAAAAAAAAAACATAGGAGGAAGGTAAGAATATTAAAAGGAATTCAAAAGGGATTAGCATTCTATATTTTCTTGCCTTCTTTTTCCATAGGGAAGACTGACCATGCTGTACATATTCAAAAATTGTGATTTAAACATATGCATGGACACTCACATGCACACATACACACAATCTTTAAGAACAATGTTATTATTTTAAAAACTTACTTAGACAATAATGTCTGAGGCAAAGAAAAATATTTCTAAATTTCAGTATATAATAGTTTTATTTTATTTTTCATGTTCTGTAACACTAAAGTAAATTGATTATCTAGTTCTACTTGTATGATTTTTTTCTATTTTCCATTTCTACTTTATTTTTATCTGCAGAGAGAGATGAGATCAACATTGTGAAGTAATAACCATGTTCTTTATGTAAATAATTTGAAATAAATTCAAAGAAACACATAAAGAACAAATGGCAGTAGATTCCTTGATTATATTAATTAGCAATCCAATTATTACAGGATAAATACTTTTCTCATACTATTAAACCTACATTTAAATATGATTTATGTTGTATATGAAAAATGTATAATATGTTTAAGAATATTTTATTTTACTAATGTTTAACCATAACCCCATGTCTATCATCCTATAGCAGCCAATATGACTAAAGGCCTTTCTATTTTACATATCAGCTATTTAAAGTAAAATATGTATTCTCACCATCTTCACCATAACAGAAAGGCAAAAATGCAAGTAGTCACTTTCAATATGTAATGAAAATCTAGCTAAATTACTTATCAAGAGCAGTGCTAAAAGTTGTAGTGACAAAAACAATGCATCTATATCTTTCAAGGAAATTTCCATCTAGTTTTGGAGCTAGAACAAATGTGTGAATCATGTAGGGAATCATCATTAATCTGAAGGGTTCTTACTCCAAATACAACTGAAATTGCATTCGTTAAGTCTTTAATACCCTACTTCCAAAATCAACAAGAAAAATAGAAATCTCCTGATATTTTCTGAAAGCAATCACATTGCAATCTTGTGAAATGTCCTGATTTTTTTTTTTTTGTTTGGAGTGTTCCTGAATCATAAATGTTTAAGAATGGCAGCAGGCAAATCTATTCTAAATAGGACAGCAAGGGGGAATACTGGTTAGTGTTCATTTGATCCTGGTGTCTTGGTTAAACAGAACTTTCGTCTAATAACTTGCCATCTTCTTATTTGAGAATATAAATACATTGGGATTAATTTTGTGGTGCCCCAACATAATTTTGCTTGAATTGGGATTCAGAAAAAAAATATTTTTAGAAAACCAGATTTTATTTTTTCTTTTTTTAACTTATAAACAAGTACTTCATAGAAACTGAGCAGACAGTGAGCACTCATTGCTTGGGTGCTAAATAGAATACAAATACATAAATCATCATTCTTATATGAGACTGCCTCATTTAACTGAACATACTACACTAGCATACCCAAAATAATATTATACAGTGCATTACTATTCATGATTTAATTTTGTCTTCACTCTACCATAAGGCTTATTCAGATACAAGAGGGGAAGAGTTAGCACAGCCAGTGTGGTGAGCAAGCTGTTCTTGAGTATTTGAGCTAAGATTTGAGCTGGGTCTTAACAAATGGTAAGATTCTTAGACATGAAGATGATACTCTAGGAAATTCAGAGTGAAGGAAACCACACTTATAACCCTCTGAAGGAAGAATAGGCATGCTGACCTTGTAGGGTGGTGACAACATGAGCTCAACAAATTATATTGCAAATATAAGGAGTATGGTGCTTAAGAAAAGTTGATAAGAAGTGGTGTTGGAGGAGAGATGAAGTATACAGTATATAGTGAGATCATTGCAGTAAAACGAGATATGTAACAGAAAGAAAGATTTAGTGATATATATTTTGCTGCAATAAATGTATTCATAAATCTGGATTAAAAGTAAGAGACATTATTTCTGTATTGAGGCATGTTTTTAGTCTTTTCAAGTTATGCTACTCTGTCATACAATAATTCAAAATACATTAGTGTTAATGGTTGTTGTTTTGACCCAAACAAGTCAAAGGGATATATATTTTTTTTTAATTAAAAGTCATTCAAAGTCATGTCTTTCAGTGAATTTATGCACAGGCACTAACTGGATAAGAAAATGAAGTGCTGGATCAAAGCATTGACAGAGAAGAGGCCACCTATTTTTTGACATAATTGTACAAACCCATGGTACGATCTACCTTCCAGTCTTTCAATATAAATTTATTTAATGTATTTTGATCTTTAAAGACTCCTGGAAGCCATATTTAATTTAAATGAAAATTAAATGCGTGGTTGGTCTATATGTGTAAGCTAAAAATAATTTTACGTGTGTGTGTGTGTGTATGTATTGCATGTCAGTCCTTGACATTCTGTTTGTCTTGTCTATATTCTGTTTTGAGAACTCATTCATTTTCATGACTTTGTTCATTACCTCTTTGCTGGTAATCTAAAATATCTTATGTGTTGCTCCTAAAGAATGTTTTTAGAACCTTTGTTTTCTGTTTTTGTTTGTTTGTGTATAGAACTTTTTTTTGGTGAGGGGGAAGTAGATTTTTTTCTAAGTAGAATATTGCATGGAAGCCAATACATTTCCATAACTTTCCTCTCAGTTCCTACTGTTTCTTTATTATTACCTTATTTTCAAGTTTCCACAAGATTTTTATCTTGGAGTCATCTGTCCTTTTTTTATAGTTGAGTTGCAGGATTATATCTGGATGCACTCACCTGACTAATTTCTCTGTTCTCTTGCTGATTCTCTTAAGAGTATTCTTTGTGTACATTAAAAATAATAACAATAGGTCGGGCGCGGTGGCTCAAGCCTGTAATCCCAGCACTTTGGGAGGCCGAGATGGGCGGATCAGGAGGTTAGGAGATCGAGACCATCCTGGCTAACACGGTGAAACCACGTCTCTACTAAAAAAAAAAAAATACAAAAAAACTAGCCGGGCGTGGTGGCGGGCGCCTGTAGTCCCAGCTACTCGGGAGGCTGAGGCAGGAGAATGGCGTAAACCTGGGAGGTGGAGCTTGCAGTGAGCTGAGATCTGGCCACTGCACTCCAACCTGGGCCACAGAGCGAGACTCCGTCTCAAATAAAATAAAATAAAAGAATGATAATAATAATAATAATAAAACAAAAGGCTGGGCATGGTGACACCTGTAATCTCAGAACTTTGGAGGACACAGGCAGGAGGAATACTTGAGCCCAGAAGTTAGAGACCAGCCTGGGCAACATAGTTAGATCCCATCTCTATAAAAAATAAAAATAAAAAATTTAACTTGGCACAGTGGTGCATGTCTGTAATACCAGATACTCAGGAGACTGAGGTGGGAGGTTCACTTGAGCCTGGAAGCTCGATGCTACAGTGAGTCATGATTGTGCCAGTGCACTCAAGCCTAGGTGACAAAGTGAGATCCTGTCTATAAATTAATTAATTAATTAATTAATTAAAGATTAAGAAAAAGAAAAACCCCTCAAAGAAACCTCTTATGTGAGTGCAGGTAAAGACTATCTGGATAGCAAAGAGTTGATGGCAATGGGAAGAGGAGCAGAAAAGAGGGGGATTATGAGAGGGTATTTGAATGGGTTAAAAAATATAGACAAGATACATCAAAGATTGAACGGTAAAGAGCATTTGATATAAAGACCAGAAATAATAAAAGAGACTCAGAATATATATCCTCCGATAACAAACTGCTTGTGGACAGCCCACTATCCATCAAAGATATTTAAAAGTCTCTCTGATCAGACATCTTGGAACTTCAACACCTGTATAGTGAGGGAGATATGAGAGGACATTTTTGATGCCTAAACAAGGTGATAATGTCCAGAAGCAGTTGCTAATCTCCTCATACACAAGAACGACTATGGTAATACCACCACCATTGCACAGAGTTACTAGAAAAACTGTACCATAGTCTTTCCTTCAGATGTCTTTAGTTTTTAGCTAACCGGTTTTTAAATTTACAAATCTATTCTGTGTATGTAGTCATGTCACAGAAATAAACACAACTTTCAATTTATTTTTCTTCTTTGAACAATTGGCAATAACCTGCTAGTATCAGATAGAAAACCTAACACATATGATAACATTTAAGGTTTTCAACATTGTGACTTCACTTGTTTTCAGTATTTAACAAAATGAGTTAGTTCATTTTAGCCTAGCGATTTCCCTAAAAAACCTGCTACTTCCATATTAATTTTACATATCATGCCAATTCATAGGAAATCAGAGGTATTGACGTACCTATACATTCTCTAGACTCTTAGCCAATGTAAAAGGTTCAGTTCCCATGAGATCTGCAATCAAATAAACTATAATTACCTTACACAATTCAAAATTTAATTATGTACTATATGTTTATTGCTCATTATTTTTCTGTACATGAGTCTACACTAGATCCTTCCAATTCCCATTAAAAAATGCCTAGTATAAGTTTTCCAAAATTTAATTTTATCACTAAACAAATACATATTGAAGGCTTGCCATGTGTCAGGTGTTATTCAATGTCCTAGAAATATAAGGAATGAGCAAATCACAATCCCCACCCTCAGTGGACTCATCTTCCAGTGATAACATTAGATACCCATTGCTTCCCCAGCCTTATCAGTGTCAAGCTGTTGAATATTGCTGAATAATTTCACAAAATATTAATTTTTTTATTACTGGGCTTACCTGACCCATATCTAAGCCTGCAAATCATACTCATTCTTTAAACACCTCTTAAGTGACACATTTTTACAAAACATCTTCTGATATTTCTCTATTAGATACAATACATGCTGCTCTAAAACCACCAAATATTGTCTTATTAAACTCTCTGATAAAATTATACTTGTATATTTAATTTCATCCCTCCCCCATTTTGACTGTATTTCAAAGTATTGATGTCATACTGATCTTTGCATTTCCTTTGTACCCAAGCCTCATGTCTTATAGAATTTAGATGACTCAATATACGTTTTACCATTGATTTTGTTCTTTATTCATTTTATCCAACAAACATTTTCTTAGGTCTGTGTCAGATGTTGTGGAAAAATTTACACTTCCTTGATGTCAATGTTAATATAATCTGTAATTGAAAATCAAATAACTTATTCATGTCCTAAGTACTATAATAAAGCATGAGAAATATAGGGAGGAGGAGTCTTTATTCAGAAGTCAATCTGTTTCATAAGATCTTTGTGGATACACAATCATGACATACCTTTATATTTACTTCAAATGTTGCATGTTTTATTTTTGTTCACAATATTCAGATTGGTTTTTGAATTTACTAAAGATAACTGGTTTGCCATTTAGGTTAAAGTTGGCCAATATAGTTTAACCAATACTATCTACTTCTTTAATTATTTACGAGAACAAAATTCTGCAGTGTGGCACATACAAACGAATGATAAAATTAATGCATGTTCTTATAAAGAGCAGCTCATGATAGAGCATTTTCAGAAAAAGTAATACCAGTAATGTCAATTGGTGGTGGAGAAAAATTCAGAGATACTGGAGATAATTTTCCTCTGTCATCCTGAAGCACCATGACTCTCACCACAAGGTTAATGTCCTTTCCCCCCCACTTTTCTCTTGGAAAAAAAGGTAGAAATATACAATGTAGCTGTAAAATAATTGTCCTCCAGTAGGACTCATAAAAACATGTGTGAAACTTTCCCAGACATGTAAGTTTTGTTGCATCAAATGGTATATTTAATGTTTACAAAGTACTTTAGTGAAATTCTTGTTCACAAATTCTGCCAGCCTCTGTTTAATAATACTAAGCACACAGAGGGATTTGCTCATTGTAGCTTCCTCAAATTAAGCAAAACAGATTTTTATTGTGCTCAATTATAAATAATCATTTTCACTTCTGCCATAAAAGGGCTTGTAAAATACAGTCTGACCTCCTTGGAAGGATACCTGCTTGCGAGGAAAATTGTATCTAGCAGCCCCAAAGAGGAGCTTCAAAGCTCCTCAAGGATACGAAAAATGAAAGAAATCTCACAAATATTTCACAAATACCACGTGGTGATATCTGAATGGTGTGTACTATTGTTTTAAATATAGATTAAAAAGGTAATAAAAATCTCTTTTAACTGGCCTGTAAGGCTCTGGGTAATGAAAATTTCAACTTCATTATACATTTTGTAGAAACTGACATTGGGCCTGATCTAAAGGAGGGACTCAACCCTAACTTTGGCAAGAACATAATTAAAAATAAGGTTATGAAAAGGCAGAGAATAATTTACATTAAATGATATAGATCTGAGAAAATTTCCAGACTGCTGACTGCATTGGAGTTGCAAGCTCAGCAACATTTCATAATAAGTAGCTCCCACAGCACACAAACTGAATCACTTTACAAAAGGAAGATGAGGAATCTGAAACCACTTTGGATTTGACATTTTTGTGGAAATTTAATTGAAACAATTATAGAAGTGAAGATAATGTGAGGAAGCAGTGCATAAATGATGGCATCTCTTGCGCACAGTTTTATCACATGGCCTCATCACCTTCCTAAAACATCACATCACTCATTTCCCAGACTCTTATATGAGTAGGCTAATATAGATCGCATCTCAATACATTATTAACTTAAAGTAATGAGGTTGAAAGCAAAAATAAATGACTCTTTTAAAATTACATATTCATCTATATTCAATGTTGTTCTTGTTAGTAAAAACATGACAGCTTGCAGCATTTTTTAAATCTCGTTTACGTTCTAGACAGTCTCATGCTTCAGTTGAATATCTAAGATTAATTAGAAATTGTTTAGAAAATTACATGAAGGAACAAAATGTTATCTGATAAATATTCATCAAAAGTGTCAAGCTCTATTGTATTTAAACTTGAATAAGCTAGTCCATTATTAATATGGTTGAAATATTTAATACTATTTAATTCTTGGTACACAGCAAAGATTCATTCATATATAGTAAGAGAAATAGATATCAATATAAAAAATTTGGTTACTAACAGTAATTAAAATTATCTTTGAATTAAAGTATTATACGTAGAGCAAAATATATCCATTACATCGATTATTAATAAAATTATGTAAATACTTTGTAACTGTTGCTTAAATGTAAAGACTTCAATTCATTTGAATTAACCAGATCAGATTGCTCTTAAACTTATATATTATCCTCCATATTTCAGATATTTTCTTATAAAAGTAACTTCTACTTTTGAAGAACTCATAGCTAACTGGGAAGAGGAAAAATAAGCAACAAATTAAAGTGTAGTCAGGAAAAAGTAGGAATAAAGAGGGGGAAGTGACAAGCGCCAAGGTTTGGAGAGACACAAGGGTTCTTTAGGAGGTTTGAATAGGAAAGTATTTATGGAGAATGAGATGGGGAAATTGACTGTAGGTCACATTTTCTTTATCATACAATTCTCCTACTTTCCAAAAAAATAAATGTTTTCCTTTTTATTTTTTAATGGAATGTCTTCTGAACCTACATTTTTTTTTTCAGTTTTAGAATCTGAATTTCCATGTTGAACCTTCATCATAATTTCAGTTATCAGAGAAATCTAGTAGGAAACTTATTTTCTTTGGTATTGGAAATAAAAACATGGATACATTTTAATCAGTAAATAAGTGTGTTGATTGTGTTACTAAGTTGAAAAGTGGTAACCAATAGCTAAACCTTCATCTTACAAGCAATGGCTTATAAGTACTATGCAGGGTTACTATTTAAATAAGAGTATTTTACACATTAGCTGAAGAAAGATACCATAAAGTAACAGGTGCTCATCAATACTGGCACTTTGAATGCCCTGATACTTCTTGCACTTTTAAGAAAAAAGGCGGAGAATCACGAAAAAAGTCTCTTTTCTAAAAGAGTCACTGAAAACTATAAGATAAAGGCATAAACATATGGTCCAATGCTTTAAAGTTTCAACCTGACTTCTGTTCAATAGAAATAATTATACAAGGCCGGTAAATAAGAAAGAACAACATTTTCTAAAGGAGAGTCAGTGAAAACTATAAGATAAAGGAATAAACATATGGCCCAATGCATTAAACATTCAACCTGAATTTTGTTCAATAGAAAAAACTATCTAAGGCCAGTAAATACTTTAAGAAAGAATAGTAGGAAAACATAGAGATGGTAGATAGATAAAATAATTAATAAAGCAAATAACACTTTATAGAAAACTTTATGCCTCTCATAGCATTAATTGATTTTAAAAAGTTACACAATATCATAACTGAGAAAATAACATATCTTAATTGCATCTTGTGAACTCTCAGTCAAGTGGTGTGGCATGGCCATTTTTAACCCAAATCTGTACTTTTCCTAATTTTATAGATTTAAAACACATATTCTAAGCCATTTTTACACAGAGTTTTAATTTTAAATCAGCGGATATTTATCACTGGTTTTTAGTAATATATTTTTATTTCAGTGTAACTGCCTCTAAACTTAGAAATGATATTTATTTTACCTTTCAGCATTTGTATTATTTCAGTTTTTGGCACAGCTTAATTTTTATTCATTTCAGCACAGAAATATTCCTTTTATATGTAAGGTAAAAAGCAAGAGCTTACAGGTTATAAATAGAAGTTTTCATGCTTTTGTACTGTTTTCATTCATTGTGAGTCTGTCTTGTTATACAATAGTTTATTTAACAAGTAACTGTGAACACTTATTACATGCTAAGTCATGCTGCTCTAATTGCTGCAAAACAGCCTAAGACAGAGAGACCATTTCTGCACTCACCCACTCAAATTTCCTCACTCTTAGAGTGACTTTCCAGAGTGAGTACAAATGATCAGAATAAATTTTCAAATGAAACTCTTAGTCTTGTGGTCACAAAGTCTTACATTTTTGATGTTGTTTATATCTTCAAAGGACCCAAGCTGTTGTTCGGCTTGTGAACTGCAAAGTAAGTTCTAATATAGCACTAAAAATAATGACTTTTATATGCAATAGGGGCATTGGGTTATTGGGCTTATTTGTACATGTCACTTTCCTGAACACAGTATGCAACGAACACTTCAGTCACACAGACTGCATCTTTAGACAACATGAAAGCTTAAATATTTTCTTCTCAGAAATGCAGTGAGGAAACTGACTGTTGAGCTACATCTCTTTTTCAGACAAAAAAAGGAACATCTTAGTTTTTCATGATTATGGAGGCTGCATTCACGAAAAAAAAAATAAAGATTATGGAGATCTTATATTTTAATAGCCTCATGGAGAAAAGTGCAGGGCTGGGAAAAAACATGAATAGAGAACTCTTTCATTTTTTTATGTATTAATTTATTGAAAACATAACTATTTATTGGCAGCTATGTGGTAGGTAATAAAAAAACATCTTGACTAAAACAGACAAACAGACGTGGTTACTGCACAGGTTAGTTAACTTATAAAACAGTGTTTTCATAATTTAAAAATCTATTTGAATTAAATTTTCCTAAACTTACTATATTGAATAAAGAAAATATTAATGACATTCTTGTATCTTAAATAATAATAAGAATTGTATCACTATTTTGCATCTAGCAGAAAATCTGCTGACATGCTGACATTCCTGGCAATTTTGCAAAATTCAGGTAAGACTATTTTGCATTGAAACAGAGTTTTAAAAACTCTACCGCTCCCTTTGATTTTTTAGTTGGAAATTTCAATGGTCTTTTGAATGTATATTTTGCAGTCATTGATCTATTTTCCAATATAGTTACAAATATGTTTACCTGGAAGTTTGGGAAACAAAATATTTAGATAGATTTTATGTAGTCTATTCAGTTTGGTATAATTGAAGGGGAACACTATGTCCATTTGAAAATATTTATCAACATTATTCTCCAGTGCATGGGATGTATTGTTTAACCCATATAAAAAAAAAAAAATGACAGTTATTTGTGAGCTTTCAGGTTTAGAAGTCCTAGGTTTGATTCTCAGTTTAGCCGCTTGCAAGATAGGAGATTTTGGCCAACTTCATTCAACATTATGGGTTAGCAACACTAATGAGACTGATAATTGTATCTAATTAGATGTTCTAATATAATAACAAAGTACCTTGTATATTAAATGCCCAATAGATTTCAGTAATCATTGTTAACATTCTCTATGACAAATTTAGGTAAAAGTGCATCAAAACAAAGCAAAACACTGTCCTATCAGCTTGTGTCCTATGAGAGTTTGTAATATAATAATGAAGTACCTTGTATATGTCCAATATAGTTCAGTAATTATTATTAACATTCTTTATGATAAATTTAGTTAAAAGTGCATCAAAAGAAAGCAAAACACTGACCTATGGGCTTTATTTCTCTGTATTTATTCCAAAGCTGTATTGGCATATCCTCTACATTGAGGATATATCCTCTACATTATGCTTTATTTTTCTCCTTAAAATCCCTTCTTATCTCTTTTATATATTGCCAAAAGGAATAACTGATGGTTCCTGCGTAGGCAGTCTGAAAATCCTACAGTACCCAAAGTCAATTCAAGTTTTCAAGGACTTTTCATATTGCAAATTCATGATGCAAATTCAAGAACTTCTCATACTGCAAATTTCTTCAGCTTATCATGATAATAATTCATATTTGTAGTACTGTCAACATTGAATGCATTGGTTATCAGTAATGTTTCTAATAATAGTATGAAATGCTTTTCCATAATTTTGCTTCATAATTTTCACTTTAAGAAAGGCTACATCACTAGAATTTCATGCCATGTAACTACTGCTAATTGTGTACAATATCCCACATATTTATAGTGATCATATATCTTACTTTGCTTGAAATTATCTGGATTTACACCTTTCTCCTACTGACATAGTCTCAATTCCCAACACTGTGATTCTTGCTCACCTTTCACATATTAAATAATGCAATTATTATAATGATATATTAAAAATACAAACAGAACTATTTAAGAAATAACTAACTTCCTTACAGCTCAATTGCATTATGCGGCAAGTAATATCCAGTGGAAATGTTATTATAACATAAAGAAATAGATATAGTCTTTAATGCAGAAGCATTTCAAGTCAGATAATTAGGTTCATGAAACTTTTGTTATGACTGCATTAATGTATTTTTAATATAGTAAACAGTAGCAATACCATTCTTCATTTCTATTAGTTTGTTTTAAAATATTTATTATTTAAATAATTTAATCCATCTATTTGTACCAGGTATAAAATTATACAAAAAAGTATAAATTAAAAGTAAATCTTTCTTATTCCTGAATTCCAGTTGCCCTGTTTCCCTCTCCAGTCCTAAGCACTTCTTATCAGTTTCTACTCCTTTCATTTAAAGTTTGAGACTATTGTCTGACTTTCATTTTAACTGGAAACAAAATCATAGATTTTTACAGCATACAGAAACCATAAAAATCACTGACTACAACTCTCATCATCCGCCAAAGAGCATAGTCATAAAAATGTTAAATGATTTGCCCAAAGTCAGATAGTGACAGAGCTCAGAATTTTCCTGGAAATGTATTCAATTGTTTCTCACACTTGAGTGTGATCATTTGTTAGTAACAAGAGAAATTTAAGCATGTGAACATATAGCCAGAATACTTGGACTCCAGTGCTCATTTGGTTTCTCATTATGTTTCTAGCCTTGGGGAAATAGACTATTGCCTCACTCAGCCTGCTTCAGAGATGTATTTATACCCATAGAGAGGGTGGATCAAATGAAAAAATAAATGTGAGGATAGTGTAAAAGATAAGAATTTGTAAAAAATAAAAATGTCACAAAGTCACAGTAAAAATAGGCAGTGACTTTATCAAAATAATCAATAAGATTTTAAAAGTATATGAGGCTGGGTGTGGTAGCTTATGCCTGTAATCCCAGCACTTTGGGAGGCAGATGGAAGCAGATACCTTGAGCTCAGGAGTTCAAGACCAGCCTGGGAAACATGACAAAACCCCGTGTCTAAAAAAAAAAAATTAGCCAGGCATCGTGGCATATGCCTGTAGTCCCAGCTACTCACTAGGGAGGCTGAGGTGGGAGGATCTCTTTAACCTGGGAGGTGGAGGTTGCGGTGAGCCGAGATTGCACCACTGCACTTCAGCCTGGGCCACAGAGTGAGACCCTGTTTCAAAATAATTAATAATAAAATAATAAGCATATGAAAGATACATTTAACAAAATATCCTAAGGTCAAGTCCTTAGTGGTTCATCACAAATGATATTTAGACTGTTTAACTATAGCAATTTAATAAATCCCGTCGTCAAAATCAAAAGTGACTATGGATACATAAACCTTAATAGAAAGAGCATCACAGTAAACTCAGACTGATAATAATGAAATTTGACATGCAGGAGCAAAGACTGAAATTGAACTTTTTAGGAAAGGACTGTTTATAAATGTTTGTTGACATTGTTTGAATGTAAGCAACCAAGTTGGTGAGACACAAGGCACCTCATCTCTAAACGTACATGACAAGAACCTAGCATTCAAACAGCATTCACCAAAGGGCATTATAATCCTATTATATGTGGCTGACAAATTTCAAACCTTCCAGAGCCTGTAACCTACAAGATTAAAAACATCTTTCAACATGAGTTTTTTATTCAAGACCTCACATTTGACTGTCAGCCTAATTGCAAACTACTATTGAAGTTCATATGATAGATATCTTAGCACAAAGTAGTGCTCTGAAGGTCTAGAAGGGGTTCAAGTCTCAATTTCATAGCATTTCATTTCCAATTCCACTTGTATAAAAGCATGCTAACCCAGCACCGACAGAAGCAGAGCTACATCAAGACAGTACATGAGTAAGATTCAAATAAACCCTCTGACAGGAGAAATCACTCTCTTGTTCAAAGTATTTGTGGAAAATATTTGAACTCAACATTAACATAAGGGACAAAAATGTCTTTGTTAAGAGAAGAGAAATGCTGCAATCACATGCATGTATATTCATAGAAACGATGTTGAATATACTATAAATGTTGGGATCTAACATGGTGAGGCAATAGACTTGATCTCATTGACTTGGAATTGTTTGAATTTGAATTCTGGCTGACTTATTTGCTTTTCGGTTATTTGATAGATTTTTAGTTACTCTGAGCCTCAGTTTCTTTATGTGCAAGTACAGGTCATAATGGTACAAGCTCCTCACAGAATTGATGACAGCTAATTAAGAAAACACATGCAAAGTATCTAGCACACTGGTAGTATTCAGAAAATGTTAACTATTATCATGAAAATGTTCAACAATTTCAAATAATGAAAGAATCATTGCTTCTCTTCAGAAGGTATTTGTTCCTTAATTTACCGAGATGTATTTTATTCCTTTAATAGCCATTAGAGAAAAGCAAAGAAAACTAAAAACCATGAGCAGTGAGGGGAATAATAAGTATTTTTTTAACTTTTATTTTAAAGTCAAAGGTACATGTGCAGATTTTTTATATAGGTAAGCTTATGTTATGGGGGTTTGTTGTACAGATTATTTCATTCCACAAGTATTAAGCCTAGTACTCACCCATTTTTTTCTGACCCTTTTCTCCTGTTGGAGGGTTTATTTAAATCCTACTCATGTACTGTCTTGACATAACTCCCACCCTCCACCCTCCAATAGACCTCATGTTTTTTGTTCCCCTCTATGTGTCTATGTGTTTTCATCATTTAGCTCCCACTTACAAGTGAGAATATGTGGCATTTGGTTTTCTGTTATTGCATTAGTTTGCTAAAGATAATGGCCTTCAGCTCCATCCATGTGCCTGCAAAGGACATGATCTCATTCATTTTTATGGCTGCATAGTACTCCATGATGTATGTGTACCATATTTTCTTTATCGAATCTATCTTTAATGGGCATTAAATTTGATTCCATGTCTTTGCTATTGTGAATAGTGGTGCAATGAAAATACATTTTCATGTTTCTTATGATAGAATGATTTATATTCCTTTGGGTATATAACCAGAAGTGAGATTATTGGGTCAAATAGTTTTTCTGTTTTATAGGTCTTTGAGGAATCACCACACTACTTTCTGCAATGGTTGAACTAATTTACATTTCCACAACAGTATAAGCATTTCTTTTTCTCTGGCAGCATTTGTTATGTCTGACTTTGTAATAGCCATTCTGACTGGTGTTAGATGGCATCTCATTGTAGTTTTGATTGGCATTTCTCCAGTGATCAGTGATGTTGAGCTTTTTTTCATATGCTTGTTAGTCACATATATGGTTTCATTTGAAAAGTATCTGTTCATATCATTTGCCCAATATTTAATGGGGTTATTTGTTTTCTTCTTGTAATTTGTTTAAGTTCCTAATAGATGTTCGATATTACACCTTTGTTGGATGCATAGTTTGCAAAACGTTTCCGTTTCTCCCATTCTGCAGGTTGTCTGTTTATGTTGTTGAGAGATTCTTTTGCTTTGCAGAAGCTCTTAGGTTTAATTAGATCCCATTTGTCAATTTTTGCTTTTGCTGCAACTGCTTTTGACATCTTCATCATGAAGTCTTTGTCCATTCCTATGTCCAGAATGGTATTGTTTAGGTTGTCTTCTGGAGTTTTATAGTTTTGGGTTTTACATTTCAGTCTTTAATCCATCTTGTCAATTTTTGTATATGGAGTACAAAAGGGATCCAGTTTCAATCTTTTGCATATGGCTAGCCTGTTATCCCAGCAACACTTAGAAAAATAAATCTAATGACTGATTAGCTCAGTTAATTGGGGATGTATGTAAGAAGTAGTAACTCAGTTACTCAACAAATGAGTACTTGCAGACGAAACAAATCCTGAATATTACTCACTAGACAACAGAGCAAGCTTACATAAGAGTGTCTCTTGCTATCTGCAAGGAGAACTACACTAGCTTTTGTATATATCCATCTGCTTACCCCCAGTGAACATTCTGAAACAATATGATATTCTTCTTGCATGAAAACAGGCTAAGGCTGGGTGTGGTGGCTTACGCCTGTAATCCCAGCACTTTGGGAGGTTGAAGCAGGTGGATACCTTGAGTCCAGGATTTCGGGACCAATCTGGACATGGTGAAACTGCATTTCTACAAAAAGTACAAAAATTAGCCAGGTGCAGTGGCAAGATCCTGTAGTCCCAGCTACTCCTGGCTTAGACAGGAGAATCACTTGAACCCAGACCTGGGAGGCAGAGGTTGCAGTGAGCCAAGTTCCTGTCACATGGCTTTCCAGCCTGGGTGACAGAATGAGCCCTTGTCTCAAAAAAATAAAAAATAAAAAAATAAAAAAATAAAAAGGAGGTTGGCTCAGAAATAAAATATAGACTGGCAAATCTATGTTTTGTTTTGATAATGTTCAATGTAAAGAAAACCATTTCTAACATAAAGATAAGTAAAATAGTGTAACCTGAAGATGTACCTTTCATTCATACCCAAATAGATTCATCAGTGCCCTTTTACATTTCTTCCCATCTCCATTGTCACAATGCTAACCCAAGGCACCACCATGCAAAACCCTCCTAAATGCTTCTACTTTAGTTGGCTTACCATCTAAATTCCACATATAAGTCAAAGCATTAATTTAGCAACTTAAATCTCATGATGTGATTCCCCCGCTTAAAGATGCTCTATTAACTTTCCACTGTAATCAGAAAAGAGAAAAATAAATAATCAACAACACTAAACATTCAAGCTAGTTAATATTAAAGCCTCGTAGCTATCAATCCTTTCCCATTTGTCTGATTTCATCTCAAAATACTCTCCCTCTAGTTTATTATACTCCATCATGATCATTATAGTCCAGCCAAATGTCTTTTTATTCTTCAGAATACCTTGTAAGCTTTTGTACCTTTTACTAAAATCCTCTTTTAATGAAAATCTACTTCTCAAAATTTTCATTATTGAGTCACCATTTACTTGCAATTTAAGTAGGTGCTCCTTATAGAAATTTTCGACTTCAAAATCTAAGTTTCCATTCTCTCTGCCACTCAATAAGACTCTGTTTGCTTCTTCATTGTTTTTAATCATTATTTATTTTTATTTTGTTGTTGTTATTATTATTATTATTATTATTATTATTTTGAGATGGAGTCTGGCTGTCTCACCCAGGCTGGAATGTAATAGTACGATCTTGGTTCACTGCAACCTCTACCTCCCAGGTTCAAGCGACTCTCGTGCCGCAGCCTCTCGAGTAGCTAGGTTTACAGGTGCACGCCGCCATGCCCAGCTAAATTTTTTGTATTTTAATAGAAACAGGGTTTCACTATGGTGCACAGGCTGGTCTCAAACTCCTGACCTCAGGCAATCCATCCGCCTCAGCCTCCCAAAGTGCTAGGATTACAGGCATGAGTCACTACACCCTGCCATTTTTATCACTATTTGAAGTTACATTTATACAATAATTTGTTTATCATTATTGTTCACCATAGCATCCCCTATATTTAATCACAATTGATTAGTAAGTTTCAATTAATATATTATTGAATGAATGAATGAATGATCAAATAGGTCTGAGGAAATGAACAAAAGATAAATAGATTTTATATTGTTGGCTACCCTGTGCTATCATCAGACAAGGGCCCTACATTGTAGAGACTCCTGGGTCCAGTCAAAATCTCAGATAACTTTGTATTATTCCTTCTTCTGATTTCTCATTTGGTCTTTAATCTTTTCAGCTATTTCTTTCTTTTAGTGGTTGCAATTTTTTTTCCCTTGATATCTGTATTTTGGTATTTCATGCAATTGTTAAGAACAAAACATAAAATAAAATCTAAAGAAACAAACAAAAACATCCTGATGCTTTTTTTCCTGTAATACTTCTATTTGGGGATAAATGTGAATTTTGTCATTATTTTTATTTCCATTTTTCAAGTTATTAATAAGGTTGAACAATTTTTCTTATGTTTCTCAGGACTTTGTTTTTACTCAAGAAGCAATTTGAGCCCTGATTTCCTTTCCTAGTTCCCTGACAGCGCACCCTACAAGTTGCTGTGGGAAGCTTGAAGACTGAAGTATAGAAAGTACAGTTGCAGTGTTTTCAGACCTGAGGCCCAATCTTTTCTTCCTAACCTTTTCCCCTATTCTGAATGCTAGAATCCCTTTCTTTTCCTCTCCCTTTTCTCCTTGATATAAGCCATTGACTTAAAACCTTGTCCTATCAACTTAGACTACTTTACTTTCTTTCTCCTTTTCAATCCTCCTACAGGAGATATTCAAGCCAAAAGAACTCAAGTTGCATTCACTAGATTCTACTTATCCTTCCTCATCTTATTGTTATACCTATTTTATTTTTATTTGCATTCCATTTTTTAAATGATCTTTCATTTGTTAACGTTTACACATTTTAAGCTTATTATCAATTAATGCTTGTCCTTTATATTTTAGGGCTCATATTACCAGGTTTTAAATGTTTTGTTTTATTAACTCAGGCCTTATATTTTCTTTATCTTAACTACATCTTCTGTTTAATCTTTTGCATTCTATACATTTTATAATATTTTAACTCATTCAAGTGTATTAACAATTATGAAAGGGATTTAAAAAGATGCCAGATACAAAATAAAAGCTGCATATTCATTCAAATGCATCCATGTATAATTTTGTTCTTTAAGCAATAATTACCTTTAATTATATTTTGTTCTGCATATTTTATTTTATTTTATTTTATTTTATTTTATGAGACAGGGTCTTTCTCTGTTTCCCTGGCTGGAGTGCAGTGGCAAAATCACAACATGCTGTAACCTCCACATCCTGAGCTCAAGTGATCTTCACACCTCAGCCTCTAGAATAGCTGAGACAATAAGTGCACTCACAAAGCCTGATTAATTTTTGTACTTTTTGTAGAGATGGGATTTTGCCATGTTGCTCAGGTTGTTCTCAAACTCCTGAGTTGAAGCGATCCACCTGTCTCCCAAAGTGCTGGAATGACAGGCTTGAGCCACCATACCCGGTCTATTTAGTTTATTTTAAATTGCAAACATCCACTTATCACTCTCCCTTCTTTGTTCTAATGTGTACCGTGTAGAATATTACAACACACAGAGACACATACAACTGAAATTAATACACATAATGTATTTTTTTAATCCTTTTGTTATGTATGTATATAAATTTCAAATTCATACTAATTTTATGGGCAGGTCTGAAAATGGAAATATTCTCTCCTATATCATGTTGCATCATGTGTGCTCTAGAAAGGTCCACGTAGAGGCTAGTATTCATTTTGGAAAGCATGCTATCAGTGTTCATTATTCTGCCTGTTGGATGGATTGAACTTCACAAAACCCTGTCTTTCACTTACATTAGTTAGATATAGGATTAAATTTTGATAAATGTTTGATTCCCAGAGCAGCTGGTCTATGAGAACATTTCAGTTGATGGCATGAATCACTCATTAAATCAGGTATTGAATCACATAAAACTACAAAGCAGAGCAGTTTCCAAAGGTAATTAAATCATGGTCCCTGAAATCACGTTCTAGAGCTGGAGCTAATTACTACTTTCTGTGACTACTGCTGCAACATAGTCACTGGAGCGTAGGAATAAAGTCAATACTGGATTTACCCAAAGTTAGATGGCTTTTAAGAGTTAATATGTGGAAAGTTCTGAAATGTGTGGCTGAAGGCCATGTGACTATATAAAAAAAGGAGGCCACAGTACTTTAAAAACCTTCCTAGCAACACATAAAAATTTGAAGTGACTAATTACTACAAATGTTGTCATCATATATGTGTGTGTGTGTGTGTGTGTGTGTGTGTGTGTATATATATATATATATAAAATGCCCACTTTATGTCCACTGTCTATGTTGCTCAAAGACAATCCATGTTTCACTTTTCTATCTGCCACTATATTAATTCTATGGAGAGAATATAATAAATGCCAAGTTATTATCTAACAAATGGACAACTCAAAATATGCCATTATTTGAATTTTAATCCATTATAGTTGCCTGTTAGCACCAATTATGCTAAACAAAATATGTTATTTGAGAAAGCAAGGGGTAACTCAGATGAACAACAGATAAATCAATTAAAATCTATATCTGCAAAGTCACAACGGTTTATTCCAGTGTATGTCTCTTACCAGCTGTGTGAAGATCTTAGGAAGTCTAAATGCCTGTTTAGAGTTACACATTTTCTTGCTTATAATTCTGATATTTTCTGACATTACTGGCATTAATCTATATTTGAGAGAGATGTAATGAAGTTTAAGAACATAATGCCTGTAAAATACTTAGCAATTGAAACACAGGCACTGATAAATATTGCTGAACATACAATAAGCACCTAATAAATGTTATTTAATGATCTTGTTGAAACAATGATAATAACAATACTCCACGTGATTTTAAAATTATAGATGTAATTTTAAATAGAATAGATGAATAGAAATAATATCATAAAACTGAGGCTAAATATCCACTTGGTAACGCAAATGTTTCTGAATGTAGTGGCACATAAAAAATTTTAAAAAAATTAGTTGAATTGGAATAACTTATTCCTGATTACATATTTCAGCTCTACTGCAGATTTTGTCACCATAGAGTTGAATGTAATAATAGAATATGCATAAAATAAAGCACTAACAGCCTCATATGATTAATGAAAATATTATGCTTTTTGGAAATTTCCTTTTCAATTTTCTCACCTATTATTGCATTAAATAGTCTCAATTTATCAATCTGGGCAAGGAGGGGTAACCCAAGCACTGATACCATATATGAATCATTACTTTATTCAATGTGCACAAAAGGCTGAGGCAGGAGAATGGCATAAACCCGGGAGGCGGAGCTTGCAGTGAGCTGAGATCCGGCCACTGCACTCCAGCCTGGGTGACAGAGCAAGACTCCGTCTCAAAAAAAAAAAAAAAAAAAGAAAAAAAAAAGGATTTATTGATATTATTAATCTAATGGCATTTTTCCTAAATTGATTTAGTTTATCACATTAGGAAGGTTTAGGTTTGACATCTGAAGGACTACATTTACTATTGTTCACTTACTATCTGCATAACCAAGCAATGCCTTAGTTTCCACAACTCTAAATTGAAAGGAAAACACAAACATGTAGTTCGGGTTTATATTCAAAGTCAAATGAGCTAATTTCATGAAAGGACCAACTATTATGTATAATTGATTTATACAATATATTATAGATCACAAAATTCTAAAAAAATAGATAATTCATATTTCCCTGAATTTCATATAAGTGCCAGCAAAAATAGGTTTAATTAATATCTTTCACAAGAAAGATGGATAATAGGGAAAGCAAAATAAAATGAGAAGAAAATTAGAAAACAATTGTTTTCAAAAACACGATTTCATATGCTAAGTAGTTTCCAATGGACTAATAGTATTTGATAGCATGCTTGAAAAAATAAAACTAATAGTAGTTGATATAAGAGAGAAAGCAATACAATGAAGAAGTGATAGCCATTTTAACAAAAGGCATACAGTTATGGAGTAACTGAACACAACATCATTAAAAAAAAAAAAAAAAGTAGAATCTAGGCATAGGCCTTAGACTTTCACAAAAACAAAATCAAAATTAATCATAGTCCTAAATGTAAAATGCAAAATTGCAAACTTCCTAGAAGAAAATATAGGAGAAATTCTAGATAATTTTGGGGTTGGCAATGATTTTTTAGATCCAAAGCCAAAGGCAAATTCTATTTAAAAAAATTGATGAACTGTACTATATTGACATTAAAATTTTCTGTTTTGCGAAAGACAATGGAAAAAGAACGAAAATATAAGCCACAGAAAATATTTGAGGAGACATGTCTAATAAAATAATGTTATGCAAGTATACATACAAACTTTACAAACTCAACAAAAAGTAAGCCATCCAATTTATAAAAAGCAAAAAACCTTAACAACTCACCGAGGAAGATACACAGTTGTCAACGAAGTATATGAAAAGATATTCCACATCATATATCACAGAAGAAATGCAAATTAGAACAACAATTAGATGCTACTATATATGTTTTGGAATGGTCAAAAACCAGAACATTGATTATGCTGGCAACGACGTGGAGAAACAAGAACTCCCTTTCATTGCTGGTGGAAATGCAAAATGGTACAGCCACTTTAGAAGACAGTTTGATAGCTTTTTACAACATTAAATAGCCTTCACAGTATGATCTAGCAATCACACTCCTTGGTATTTACCCAAAGGAATTAAAAACTTAAGTTTATAGAAAACCTGCACAAAGATGTTTATAGAACCTTTATTCATAATTACCAAAACGTGGAAGGAACCAAGATGCCCTTCAGCAGATCAACGGATAAGCCGTGCTATATCTAGACAATGGAATGTATTACTCAGGGCACTAAAATGAAATTAGCTACTGGCCAGGCGCGGTGGCTCACACCTGTAATCCCAGCACTTTGGGAGGCTGAGAAGAGAGATCACGAGGTCAAGAGATTGAGAACATTCTGACCAACATGGTGAAATCCCATCTCTACTAAAAATACAAAAATTAGCTTGGCGTGGTGGCGAGTGCCTGTAGTCCCAGCTACTCAGGAGGCTGAGGAAAAAGAATCGCTTGAACCCGGGACGGTGAGCCAAGATCGTGCCACTGCACTCCAGCCTGGCAACAGAACATGACTTGTTCTAAAAAATAATAATAATAAAAAAAATTTAAAAAGATAAAATTAGCTACCTAGCTGCAATGAACTGAATCTTTATGCCCCAAAATGTCAACATTCAAATGTTAAATCCTAACCCCACTGTGATGGCATTAAAATGTGGGGTTTTGGGAAGTGATCAAGTCATGAGTGGAGCCCTCATGAATGGGATTAGTGCCTTTATAAAATACTCCCAAGGGAACTCCTTTGTCCTTTCCACTATATGAAGACACAATGAGAAGGGGCCCTCTATGAATCAGAAAGCTAGTCCCACTGACATCAAATCTGCTGGTGCCTTTATCTTGGACTTTCCAGCCTCCAAAACTGTAAGAAATAATTTTTGTTGTTTATAAGCTACCCAGTATATTGTATTTTGTTATAGCCACCAGAATAGACTAAGACATGAGCTATGAAAAGAAATAAGCAAGTTTATTACTAAGAAAATCTGAAAATGTTACATGCTGTATGATTTCACCTATATGACATGCTGGGAATGTCAAAAATATGGAGACAGTGAAATGATCAGTAATTTCCTGAGGATGAAGGGAAAAATGGATAAATAGAGCACAGAGGATTTTTTCTTGTTTTTTTTTTTTTTTTTTTTTTTTTGAGACGGAGTCTCGGTCTGTGACCCAGGCTGGAGTAAAGTGGCGCGATCTCTGCTCACTGTAAGCTCTGCCTCCTGGGTTCACACCGTTGTCCCGCCTCAGCCTCCCCAGTAGCTGGGACTACAGGTGCCTGCCACCACGCCTGGCTAATTTTGTTTTTGTATTTTTAGTAGAGATGGGGTTTCACTGTGTTGCCAGGATGGTCTCGATCTCCTGACCTCGTGATCCGCCCGCCTCAGCCTCCCAAAGTGCTAGGATTACATACCTGAGACACCATGCCCAGCCCACATAGGATTTTTAGGGTAGTGAAACTATTCTGTATGATACTATAATGGTAGACACATATCAATATAAATTAGTCCAAAGCCATACAATGTACAGCACTGAGAATGAACCCTAAGGTAAACTGTGGACTTTGGGTGATAATGAAGTATTACTATAGACTCATCAATTGCGACATATGTACCACTCTAGTGGAGGATGTTGGTAGTGGTTCAGACTGTGCATTTGTCGGGGCAGGGATATATGGGAAATCTCTGTACCTTTCTCTCAATTTTGCTGTGAGTCTAAAACTGCTCTAAAAAAAAGTCTTTAAAATAATAGTGGCCAATATTTTTGGACATTGTAATAAAAGATGTATGTGAATTGCCTCATTTATCTCCAAAACAACCCTATGAAACACATATCACCTTGAATCCCATCATTACGAGCCTCATATTGGCTTTACAGTACCTCAGTTTCAGAACATTTATTCAAATTGCCCAAGGGAACATTTGGTAAATTGTCAACTCAAACTTGTGTGACTCCAAAATCCATACTTCCAATCTCTATAATTTACTATGTCTCTATTTTTTGTTAACTGAAAATGTATATAAGTAGACTCCCCTAATAATTTTCTGAATAATACTTTCTACAACTTAAAAAACCGGGATGTTTTATAAAATACAGTTTCTCTTAGCCAGTAAAATTTGTCTAGCAGTGTCATATAAAGTCATTACAAAGCAGTGGCATACTCTATCTGAACATTCCTAATTTCTCAATTTTTTCCTCTCACATTTCAATTCTGAAACAATATATCTGCCACTTGTCATGGTGGTAGTGAGAATATAATTTTATATAAACATTGAAACTCTCTGCCTAATAGAATTTTATTGTGCCATTTTTCCCTTATACTAGGTGTAGGGCACTAAAGAATGGACATGGGGAGAATTACTCTCTTTTTCTGTATATACATGCATTTGTATATGTGTTTCTTTTGAAGAGGGCATATTTCTTATATTACTAAAATTAATTGGCAGGTTTACTGAAAAGTAGAACCAACAGATGTCCATAAACATTATAAATCACATTAACAGAGTTCAAATCAACCTGTTTATTTCATTTTATGATATTACAAGTCAAGCTCCCCACAAAGCTGTCCAAATTATTTCTGCATTCACACATACTTCATAATCTGACACTCAAATAAAAAGAATCATGCTTCTGGGAATCCAAATTTATCAGAAGGTAAACAAACAACTGGTAGAAAGTATGCTGTTTATCTTGTGATAAAGGCTGTTGGCTTGAATATTTCACATTTTGCTGGGACCAAATAAGGATATTAAATATTCTGTTTCATGCCTTTAGATGAAGCAATTCAGAGTCAAGTTATGCAACGTGATCATATTATGCACAAGGAAAAGTTCCTATTTTGCCAGGTTTCTAAATTTGTGAGGATCTAAGTAGAGAAGCACTTTCAGGAAACACTGGGAAAATATTAGTCACCATAAATATATATGGTAAAAATCTCCTAATGAAAAGATTCTGAAGCAGGTCTTCTATCAGATTATTTTTGACTCTTCCTAGGGCCAGTCATACAAGTAATTATCTAAGAGTTAATGCTACTAATACTATCATTACTATCACTACAGCTACTTGTGTAAATGACTGGATTTACTCATCAAAATAACCTAATTGATTGATACTGTTAACAGATTTAATAGAGTATCTGACATCCTGTAGATAAATGCATAGTCTGCTGCTACCTTTCCTTTCAGCCATGGTAGTGACATGTAACATCATGCTTGAAATCCCTTGCATGTGCCTGAAAAGCCTACATGTGTGCACACAAATATACTCATCTTAGGTCGGGACATAAAATCTCTATTATACACTGAGAAAAAAATATTGAGTTCATTGTTATTTGATTAATAAGTGTTTAGCTTTTGAATCTCTGATTCCTAAAATAGAACTTTCTTTTTTCACTGAGGGGATAGCTACTTATACTAAACTACCTAAAGCTGTTAATAGCATATTTTTCTCAAAAAGGTACTATGAGCCAAAAGACCTAGGGTGTCAAAAGCAAATCAAGCATAATGTAGTAATAAGTTTCCATTTACTTCTAATTCTCTTCATCAATAAAGCTTTGTGATAATTTTGATAGTACCAATTTATACTTTGTGAAGCAAATGAAAACAAAGACATTTTAACTGTGAGTGAAAATATCAAAGGTGCTAAACTATTCTCATTTGAGACATCACAAACACAGTGATTATTTTTGGATGACTTTTTAACAGGTTCCCAAATCATTATCACAATAAATAGAATATTTTTAAAATATCTCAATGAAATATTATTTTTCTTTATCACCTGTCTTCTCCTTGCAGTTTAATAGCAAAATATCTGGATGAAAGATGAAAATATTCAGCTAGCTAATTAGAAGGGTTGTTCATAGGAAGCTCAGCGATAGGACATGTCTACAGATGTGAGAGACAAATGAGAATCACAATTTAAAAACAGAAGACAAATAATGTCACTCCCCTTATTTCTTGCTACATTAAAAATAAATATGAATTCCTTATCTAGAAATAAAATTTCCTGTCTATAGCTCTGATCTTATCTCCTACCATCCACTTCCAATCCCCATTCTTACCCTCTAGCACAATGCCCTAATCTGTTCCTCAAATTATTGAGCTCCTTTTCCCCTTACATCTAACCAGAAAACTTAATACTCACCCTTTTCCTCAGTTATGGTAATGTTGACTCTGAATCATTCAGGTTTCAGTTCAAAGGTTTCCTCCTTAGAAAGGTCCTGTCAGATGACTCTACAGTAAGACAACCTCAGCACTATCCAGTCACTCTCTATCATGTCTATCACTTTGCTTTGACTTTCTTCAAAACACCTGTTGTTGGCTTAAATAGTCTTGTATGAATCTGTTTACATGTTTTTAAACTGTTTTACCACTCTACGAACTCAGGACAGTAGAGATACTGTTTCCTTACCAATGCCCCTCTGTCCAGCACCTAGAAGAGCTCCTAGACCTTTTAAGAACTCAAAATTGCCGGGCGCGGTGGCTCAAACCTGTAATTCCAGCACTTTGGGAGGCCGAGACGGGTGGATCACGACGTCAGGAGATCGAGACCATCCTGGCTAACACGGTGAAACCCCGTCTCTACTAAAAAATACAAAAAACTAGCCGGGCGAGGTGGCGGGCGCCTGTAGTCCCAGCTACTCGGGAGGCTGAGGCAGGAGAATGGCGTGAACCCGGGAGGCGGAGCTTGCAGTGAGCTGAGATCCTGCCACTGCACTCCAGCCTGGGCGACAGAGCGAGACTCCGTCTCAAAAAAAAAAAAAAAAAAAAAAAAAAGAACTCAAAATTATTTGTGAAATAAGTGAAACAACAGAAATAGTAGATGATTAGTACACTGTTAATAAAAACTAAAGCTCCATTAGAATAGTTAGATCAGTTTATTTATAGTCTATGCAGTTTGTTCAGTTTTCTATAAATTCTTTGGCCTGTCTTTCTCCTTAAACTTTAAATTTCTCTAGACAATGCTCAGATATGTGTTATTTCATACCGACTAAGAATAATTTAGTCAAATGGAGGTTAAAAACTATGTCGTGTTGATCTTTACAAAAAACATGACATGAATCAACAAATTTGACAGACTGCTAGCTAGCAAGACTAATAAAGAAGACAGAAGAATCAAATAGACACAATAAAAAATGATAAAGGGGATATCACAACCGATCCCACAGAAATACAAACTACCATCAGAGAATACTATAAATACCTCTATGTAAATAAACTAGAAAATCTAGAAGAAATGGATAAATTCCTGGAAACATACACCCTCCCAAGACTAAACCAGGAAGAAGTTGAATCCCTGAATAGACCAATAATAGGCTCTGAAATTAAGGCAATAATTAATAGCCAACCAACCAAAAAAAAATCCAGGACCAGAGGGGGTTCACAGCCAAATTCTACCAGAGGTACAAGGAGGAGCTGGTACCATTCCTTCTGAAACTATTCCAATCAACAGAAAAAGAGGGAATCCTCCCTAACTCATTTTATGAGGCCAGCATCATACTGATACTGAAACCTGGCAGAGACACAACAAAAAAAAGAGAATTTTAGACCAATATCCCTGATGAACATCGATGCAAAAATCCTCAATAAAATACTGGCAAACCGGATTCAGCAACACATCAATTCTTAGGTTAATCAGTTCTACTATTTTTTTTTCTAATTAATTAATTTATATTTAAAGGTTTTTACTGTTCTCTTGGGATTGATTTATTTTCAGATTTGTAAATGAATGCAAAGGTAACAGTTTATTTTTTTATTTAAGTATGTGAGGTACGTTTCTAATTAGAGATTCGACTGCTAATTTGATTTGCAGTGTTCTCTGTATCACATTTTGTAACTATTGTTCCTTTCTTTCAAAACTATTTTTTAAGTTTTCACAAATTACATGAGGATTTTATTTTAATTTATTAATTTATAAATTTATAGTCTTATTTGTGAGCAAATAAATTTCTAATGTTTGATAGCAGACTAGAGTGACTATACTTAACAATATTTTTTATATTACATCATAACTAAAACTGAGAACTCAAAATTATAATAACACATAAAAATGATAAATATTCAAGCTGTTGTATGCCCCAAATGCTCCAGCTTGATCATTACACATTCTATGCATGTAATAAACACTCACATCTACTCCATAAATATGTACACTATTATTGTTATACCTTTGCATCAACATAATACTTGTATAGTTCCAGATATTGTGTTTGAGTTTTTAATCTATTATGAGTTGATTTTTATATACAGTGGGAGACATGGGTCTAGTTTTATTCTTCTGCATATAGTTATCCAGCTTTCCCAGATATATTCATTGAAGAGACCATCCTTTCCCTCGTGAATTTTCTTGGCAATTTTATCAAAGAATCATTTTCCTATAAGCATGCGGATTTCATTTTGGATTATCTATTCTAATTTATTGGTCAATGCATATATTTTTATATAAACACCATGCTCTTTTGTTTACCAAAGCAATATGCTTTGAAATAAGGTAATATGATTCCCTCAGCTTTGTTTTATTTTGATCAGGATTTCTTTGGCTCTTCTGGATATTTTTTTGTTTCAAATGAATTTTAGGACTTTTTTTCTATTTCTGTGAAAAATGACAGTGGCATTTTCACAAGGATTACATTAAATCTACATATCTCTTGGGGCAGTATGGTCATTTTAATATTAATTCTACCATTCCATGACCTTGGATGTCTCTCCATTTGTTTGTATAGTCTTCAGTTTCTTTCATCATTGTGTGTGTGTGTGTGTGTGTGTGTGTGTGTGTGCGCGCGCGCGCGCACACGCGCGCATATGTGTGTGTTCCCTACAGAGCTCTTTCACCTTTTTGGTTAAATTAATGAATAAGTTCTCTCTTTTTTTTGTAGCTATTATAAATGGAATTTCCTTCTCTGCTTCTTTTTTGGTTATTATTATTTTTGAGACAGAGTGTCACAACAACATCCAGGCTGGAGTGCAGTGGTGCAATCTTGGCTCACTGCATCCTCCACCTCCTGGGTTCAAGAGATTCTCATGCCTCACCCTCCCAAGTAGCTGGGATTACAGGTGTTTTCCACCGTGTCCGGCCTTTTTTTTTTTTTTTTTTTTTTTTTTTTTGTATTTTTAGTAGAGATGGGGGTTGCCATATTGGCGAAGCTGGTCTCGAATTCCTGTCTTCATGTGATCCACCCACCTTGGCCTCTCAAAGTGATGGGATTACAGGCATGAGCTACTGCACTCAGCCTGTATTATCTTTTTGATGTGCTGTTAGATTTGGTTTGCTAGTATTTTGTTAAGAATTTTTACATCTATCTTCATCAGGGACATTGGCCTGTAGTTTTCTTTCTTGTTGTGTCTTTGTCTGGTTTTGATATCAGGGAGATTTCAGCCTCATAAAATGAGTTAGAGAGAATTCCCTCCTTTTAAATTTTTATAATACTTTGAGAAGAACTGGTATTAGTTATTCTTTATACATCTGTGAGAATTCAGCAGTGAATCCATCTAACCCTAGGCTTTTTTTGTAGGGACAATTTTTATTACTGATTTATTCTCACTGCTTCTTTTAAGTACTACTTTTCCTAATGCTTTTCCTCCCTCTACTACTCCCCCTACCAGGCCTCAGTGTGTGTTGTTCCCCTCCCTGTGTCCATGTGTTCTCATTGTTTAGCTCCCACTTATACATGAGAACATGTGATGTTTGATATTCTGTTCCTGTGTTAATTTGCTGAGGATAATGGCACCCAGGTCCACCTATGTCCCTGCAAAGTGCATGATCTCTTTCTTTTCTATGGCTGCATAGTATTCCATGGTATATATGTACCACATTTTCTCTATTCAGTCTATTATTGATGGGCACTTGGATTGATTCCATGTCTTTGCTATTGTGAATAATGTTGCAGTGAACATACACGTGTATGTATCTTTGTAACAGAATGATTTATATTCCTTTGGGTATATACCTAGTAATGGGATTGCTGGGTAAAATGGTATTTCTGGTTCTAGGTCTTTGAGGAATTGCCACACTATCTTCCACAATGTTGAATTAATTTACATTTCCATTAACAGTGTAAAAGTGTTCCTATTTCTCCACAGCCTTACCAACATCAGTTGTTTCTTCAGCTTTTAATAATCAACATTCTGAATGGCGTGAGATGGTATCTCATTGTGGGTTTGATTTGCATTTCTCTAATGAGCAGGGATGTTGAGTTTTCTTTCATATATTTGTTGGTTGCAAAAATGTCTTCTTTTGAGAAGTGTCTGCTCATGCCCTTTAACCACTTTTAATGGGGTTATGTTTTTTTAAAAAATTTATTTACGTTTATTGTAGATTCTGGATATTAGATCTTTGTCAGATGGATAGATTGCAAAAAATTTCTCCCACTCTGTAGGTTGTCTGTTTGCTCTAATGATAGTTTCTTTTGCTGTGCAGAAGCTCTTTAGTTTAACTAGATCCCATTTGTCTATTTTAGCTTTTGTTGCAATTGCTTTTGGCGATTTCCTCATGAAATCTTTGCCCATGTCTATGTTCTGAATGGTATTGCCTACATTTTCTTCTGGGGTTTTTATGGTTTTGGGTTTTACATTTAAGTCTTTAATCCATCTTGAGGTAAGTTTTGTATAAGGTATAAGGAAGGAGTCCAGTTTCAATTGTCTATGGATGACTAGCCATTTCTCCCAGCACCATTTATTAAATGGGGAATGCTTTCCATATTGCTTGTTTTACTCAGGTTTGTCAAAGATCAGATAGTGAAGATGTGCAGTCTTATGTCTGAGTTCTCTATTCTGTTCCATTGGTCTATGTATCTGTTTTTGTACCAGTACCATGCTGTTTTGGTTACTGTTATGCTCACCACTTCTTATTGATCTATTCAGGTTTTCTATTTTTTCATTATCCAAACTTGGTAGGGGGTGTGTTTTCAGGAATTTTTCCATTTCCTCTAGGTTTATGAGAATATAGTGTTCATAATAGTCTCTAATGATCCCTTGTATTTCTGTGGTATCATTTGTGAGGCTCGATTTTGTTTCTTGTTTTGTTTACTGGAGTTTTGTCTCTTTATCTTTGTTAGCTCTATAGCAGTTATAGCAGTTTATCAATTTTGCTTTAACTTTTTTTTTGGCGGGGGGGGGGGGATGGAGTCTTGCTCAGTCCCCAGGTTGGAGTGCAGTGGTGCAATCTCAGCTCACCACAACCTCTGCCTCCCTGGTTCAAGCAATTCCCCAGCCTCAGCCTCCCAAATAGCTAGGATTACAGGCACGTGCCACCATGCCTGGCTAATTCTTTGTATTTTAGTAGAGACGGGGTTTCACCATGTTGGCCAAGATGGTCTCTGTTTCTGACCTCGTGATCCAGCTAACTTGGCCTCCCAAAGTGCTGGGATTACAGGTGTGAGCCACTGCGCCTGGCCTGTTAAAACTTTTCAGTGCATGTTATGCACATGTGCCCTAGAACTTAAAGAATAATAATAATAATAATAATAATAATAATAAACTTTTCAGTAATCAGCTTTTTGTTTTACTCCCCCTTTGTATTTTTTTTTTCAGTCTTTATTTCATTTACTTCTGCTCTGGTCTTTATTACATCTTTTCTTCTGCCAACTTTGGATTTGTTTTGTTCTTAGTTTCCTAGTTTCTTGAGTTTCATCATTAGATTTTTATTTGTAGTCTCGTTTTTATATTTTTGATGTAAGTATTCAGTGTTATAAACTATTCCTTGTAGTACTGCTTTTGCTGTATTTCACAGGTTTTGGTAGATGGCATTATCATTTTCATTTGTTTCAAAATAATATTTGATTTTCATGTTAATGTCTATATTGAGCCAGTGGTCATTCAGGAGCATGTTGTTTTGTTTCTATGTATTTATACAGTTTCCAAGGTTTTTTTGGAATTGATTTCTAGTTTTATTTCATTGTTGTCTGAGAAGATACTTGATGTGATTTTATTTTTAAAAAATAAGACTTGTTTTGATCTAACATATGGCCTATTCTAGAGAATGTTCAATGTGCTGATAAGAAGAAGGTGTATTTTGCAGTTGTCAGATAATATGATCTGTAAATGTCTGTTAGGTTCATTTGCTCTAAAGTCCAGTTTAAATCCAATGTTTCTCTATTGGTTTCTTTCCTAGACAATCTGCTATTATTGTATTGGAGTCCATCTTTCTCTTTAGTTCTAGTAATATTTGCTTTATAAATCTAGGTTCTCCAATGCTGAGCACATATATATTTAGAATTACATCCTCTTGCTGTACCTTTTTGTTTTAATCTTCTTGGTGTCTTCCTCTGTCACTGAGGCTGGAGTGCAGTGGTGTGCTCAGCTCACTGCAGCCTCTGCCTTCAAATGGTTCTTGTGCCTCAGCCTCCCAAGTAGTTGGGACTATAGGCACACACCATCATGCTCAGCTTATTATTATTATCATCATCATTATTGGTATTTTAGTAGAGACAGGGTTTCACCATGTTGCCAAGGCTAGTATCAAACTTATGAGCTCAGGCAGTCCACTCACCTCAGCCTCCCACAGTGCTAGGATTACAGGCATGAGCCACTGTGTGTGGCCTGTGGCTTTTGTTTTAGACGGAGTCTTGCTCTGTTGCCCAGGCTGGAGTGCAATGGTGCTATCTGGCTCACTGCAACCTCTGTCTCCTGGGTTCAAGCTATTCTCCTGCTTCAGCCTCCTGAGTAGCTGGGATTTAGCGGCATCTGCCACCATGACTGGCTAATTTTGGTATTTTTAGTAGAAATGAGGTTTCGCCATGTTGACCAGGCTGGTCTCAAACTCCCAACCTCGTGATCCGCCCGCCTCAGCCTCCCAAAGTGTTGGGATCACAAGTGTGAGCCACTGCACCGGCGAAGTCTTTTTTTCTAATATAGGCACTCCTCCTCTTTTTCGGTTTTTATTTGAGTGTAATACCTTTTCCTGTCACTACTTTCAGTCTGTATGTATCTTTGTAATTATACTGTTTCTTGTAGGCAGTCTATAATTGTATCATTTTTTAATCCATTCAGCTCATCTATAACTTTGAAGTGAATAATTTATTCTATTTACATTGGAGGTTATTGATATGTGAGGTTTTCTTCCTTTCACATTGTTTTTGTCTGGTTGTTTTGCATATGTATTCAATGTTTTTTCTTCTTATCTTTTTTTTTGTCCTTATGGGTTGGTGATTTTCTTTTTCTTTCTTTCTTTCTTTTTTTTTTTTTTTTTTTTTTTTTTTTTTTTTTTTTTTTTTTTTACGGAGTCTCGCTCTGTCGCCTAGGCTGGAGTGCAGTGGCACAATATTGGCTCACTGCAAACTCCACCTCCTGGGTTCAAGCGATTATCTTGCCTCAGCTTCCCAAGTAGCTGGTATTACAGGCATGTGGCACCACGCCTGGCTAATTTTTGTATTTTTAGTGGAGACAGGGTTTCATCATGTTGGCCAGACTGGTCTCAAACTCCTGACCTCAATTGATCTACCTGGCTTGGCCTCTCAAAGTGCTAGGATTACAGGCATGAGCCACTGTGCCCAGCCAGTGATTTTCTGTAATAATATCATTTCAGTTTTTTCTCTTATTTGTGTGATTACTTTATGAGTGAACTTTATACTTTTGTGTATTTTCATGATGGCAACTCTTGTCATTTCACTTCCGGATTTAGAACTTCCTTGAGCATTTCTTTTAGGACTGGTCTGGTGGTGATGAATTCCTCAGCATTTGCTTTCAGGGAAAGGCTTTATTTTTCATTTATGAGGGATCATTTTTCTGGAGTTAGTATCCATGGGTACCATTTTTTAATTTCAGCACTTTGAATATATTACCCCATTCTCTCCTGGCCTGTAATGTTTATGTTGAGAAGCATACTATTAGTCTTATATGAGTGTTTTTGTAGATGACTAGATGATTTTCTCTTGCTAGTTTTGGAATTATTTCTTTGTTTCTGAATATTGACAGATTGACTATAATGTGCTGTGGAGAAGACATTTTGGCATTGTATCTGTCTGGGGATTGCTGTATCTGGATGTCTAAATATATAGCTAGGCTTGGGAAGTTTTCATCTATCATTCATTAAATAGGTTTTCCAACTTTTTCTTTCTTCATCCTCTGAAATACTGATAATTTGTATATGTAGTCACTTTATGGTGACCCATATATTATGAAGTCTTTATTCATTCTTTTTTATTCTTTTTTCTTTATTTTTGACTGACTGGGTTATTTCACAATACCTGTCTTCAAGTTCTGTGATTTTTTTTTTTTCTTTTGCTTGAGATAGTCTATTGCTGAAGCCCTTGAATACAATTTGTATTCTTTTATTACAATAGTTTTAGGGGTACAGGTGGTTTTTAGTTCTGTGGATATATTTTTTAGTGGTGATTTCTGAGATTTTAGTGTACCTGTCACCTGAGCAGTATACATTGTATCAAATATGTAGTCTTTTATCCCTCACCCCCTTCCCAAACCCCCCGTGAGTCCCCAAAATCCATTATGTCATTCTTATGCTCTTGTGTTCTCATGGCTTAGCTCCCATTTATGAATGAAAATATGTGGTATTTGGTTTTCCATTCCTGAGTTACTTCACTTAGAATAATGGCCTCCAGCTCCATAATTTGCATTCTATTCAACGAGTTCTTCGCTTCCAGGATTTCTTTCCTTTTATAATATCTCTTTGGAAAATTTCTCATTAATAGTTTCTTCGTATCGTTTTTCAGAATTCTCTTGTATCTCACTGAGCTTCTTTAAAGTCAATATTCAGAATATTTTTTTTTCTGGGATTTGGGGACTTTCTTTTTTATTGTGAGCTGTTGCTAGAGAATTATTGTGTTCTTTTGGATATATTCTACTTCTTTACTTTTTCTTGTTTTCTGTGTCTTTATGTTGATATCTATGCACCTGTTGTAATGCTCACTTCTTCCAATATCCTGAATTTGCTTTCTTTGGGGGATGTTTTTGTGAAGATGAACCCATGGTGTTTGTTTTGTAGGGTCCTTTAGCTTTGATTCTGACTGAATTCAGTAGTGTAGTCTCTGTACGGTTTCTTTGGTCTTAAACATCACCTGTAACTGTGATGTTCTTGGTGACTTAGAGAGTGGTTATTAATGGAGGCTCTGGTAAAGTTTAAAGTGTTGCTGGGAACAGACATTGCAGGTAGTTCAGTCTTTAGCCCCAGTCATGACAATTGTGGGCTGACCATGCCTGTCCTTAAACCCCAGGGTAGTTTATTGATACTACCATTAGGTGGTCCAGGCAGGCCAATTCTCAGACCTTCAGATGGCTTCCTCAGATGCCAGTAGTGACAACAGTGGGCCAGGTGGGCAGGCAGGTTCTTAGGCCCTTGGACAGCTAGCGTGGCATGGGCAATGGCAGTTATGGGATGACTCTCTGGGTTCCAAACAGTGCACGTTTGTGTTGGCAGTGGCTTTAAAGGACTGGAGAGGTTGGTCCTTAGGCTTCAGTGTGGTGCATGTGAGTGATCCTGTCTTCAGGTTCATGAGGAAAGTACACTGATGTCAGAGGTGGTGCAATAGCTGGAGTGATTCTCAGGTCTTCAGAAGGTGTGCTCGGGCTCTGGTGGGGAGGGGCTGGTAAAGATAAACTGATGGTGTCTGATCTCAGGCCCCAGGTGGTGTACAGGGGCTTAGGCTCTAGTAGGCAGAATGGGGCATTCTGTGGTGGTGGATATGAAGAATCTGGCCTCAGGGCTCAGGCTACAATGTAACAATCCTGCTATTTGTGTTGGCGGGGTTGTCTTCAGCAGGCCCATGCAGGCATCTCTCAGGTTTTGGGGAGTGCACACTTTGTCTCGTCTCCAGCAGGAGCCATGGCCACAGTGGTGTGCACAGGGAGCCTGTACTCAGAATGTGCACTAGAGCAGTGGTTCCCAGCCCCTGGGCTGTGAACCAGTATGGGTCCAAATAACAGGAGGTGAGCAGCAGACTAGTGAGCATTACCAACTGAGCTCTGCCTCCTGTCAGATCAGTGGTGGCATTAGATTGTCATAGGAGTGCAAACCCTATTGTGAACTGCACATGTGAGGGATGAAGGTTCCACACCCCTTGTGAAAATCTAACTAATGCCTGATGATCTGAGGTAGAATAGTTTCATCCTAGTCTGGAAAATTTTTCTCCCAAGAAACCAGTCCCTGGTTCCAAAAATGTTGGGGACCAGTGCACCAGAGCACAGAGGCCAAGCTGTGTGAGCAGGGTTGGAACTCCTAGTTCCAAATAAGGTGCCATCTGGGAGTCCTGGCTAGTACATTTTTTGGCACCTGGCTGCTGCAGTAACACTGCAGGATTGTTTGGCGTCAAGGAGAGATCTCGTCCTTTGCACACAGGTATAAGCATGGAGACTGTGCTACCAGAGTGCGTAGGATCATCACCTACAGTCCCAGACAGGCAGCACTCCAGCTCACCCACCTCAGTCCCTGGCAGCAGCAACAGCAGTAAGGCTACAGTGGTATGCAGAAGCAAGGAAGAGGCCCTGCTCACTTTCTACATGTGACTCAGAGTACAAATGCTGCTCTGCTATGGAGAGTGGGCTTGCTGCTCCCAGCCCCAGACAGTCAGTTTTCAGACTTGCCCACCTCCACTCGCAGTGGCAGTAACTGCTGTAGCAGTATGTGGAAAGGGCAAAGGATCCCACTGTTAGATAAGCCCAAGCAGAATCTGTGCTGCTGGGGGTGGGGTCACTTCTCATAGCCCCAGACAAGGAACTTGTGTGGTCTCCAGATCAATGCCCAAGCTAGTTTTAATATTCATGTGGCCAGAGGAGGCTTCTTGTGGTCAGGATTGCAGCATTCAATAGTGGGATGCAATGGGGATCCGCTTCAGGCTCCCAGCTGATCTCAGCCAAGCTGGCCACTTTCTTCCATCTCCTTCTCTGCCTCAGATATTTCCTATGTTGAGCTGCAGTGTTCTCTTTTAGATGTTCTAGTTGATGTATGATTATCTCTTCACAGTTTTATTTTTTCTTTTTTTTCTGGAGAGAATGAGATCTGATGTATCTAGTCAGCCATCTTGAAACAATCTCCTCTTGTCTCTTCTTATAAAGACGCTCATCTCATTTATGAAGGCTCCACTCTCATGACCTAATTACATTGCAAGTGTCCTCCTTCCTGTTACCATTACCTTGGGAGGTAGGATTTCAAGATATAAATTTTGGACTACTTTCATCTTAATGTTTGCTTCCTCCCAAAGTGTATACATTGAAATCTTAACCATACCATACCAATGTTAGGAGGCAAGGCATTTGGAAATGATTAGGTCATGATGCCAGAGCCCTCATGAATGGTATTAGTGCCTTTATAAAGGATGCCTGAGAGAGCTCCCTTGCCCTTTTGCTATGTGAGTTTACAGTGAGAAGATGTTCATCTATAAAGAAGAGGATCCTCCCCACAAACCTAATATGCTTAAGCCTTGATCTCAGACTTCCTGGTTTCCAGAACTGTGAGAAATGAACTTCTGTCATTTATAAGCTACTTAATGTATGGTATTTTGTTATAGCAGGCTGAATGGACTAAGACAAAGAAGGTCACTATATAATAATAAAAGGATAAATTCAGTAACAGTATGTAACAATTATAAATATATATGAACCAAGTACTGGAGCACCCAGACATATAAAGCAAAAATTATTAGAGCTAAAGAGAGAGGCAGACCCCTATATGATAATAGTTGGAGACTTCAACACCCCCACTTTCAGCATTAGACATGTTATCCAGACAGAATAGCAAACAAAGAAACATTGGAATTAATCTGCACTATAGACCAAATGGACGTAACAGATATTTACAGAACATTTCATCTAACTGCTGCAGAATACACAATCTCTTCTTAGCAAATGGATCATCTTCAAGGATAGACAATGTGTTAAACTATAAAACACTTCTTTAAAAATTCAAAAAAATATATATCAAGTATCTTCTCTGACAACAATGGAATAAAACTAGAAATCAAAAACAAGAGAAAATTTGGAAACTATAAAACATGGAAATTAAACAATATCTTCCCAACGGATCAGTGAGTCCATGAAAAAAATTAGAAGAAAATTAAAAAGTTTCTACAAACAAATAAAATGAAAACACAACATATCAAAACCTACAGGATACAACAAACACAATACTAAGAGGAAATTTTATAGCAATAAGCACTCACATCAAAAAAGCAGAAAAATGTTAAATGAATAACCTAACAATGCATCTTAAAGAATTAGAAAAGCAAAAGCAAACCAAACTCAAAATCAGTAGAGAAAAGAAAAAAAGATTAGAGCAGAAATAGGTGAAATTGAAATGAAAAAAAAAAAAAAAAAAAAAAAAAAAAAACCATGCAAAATATCAATAAAAGGAAAATTTGCTTTTTAAAAAGATAAAATTGACAAATCTTGAATCAAACTAAAGAAGAAAAAAGAGAGAAGACTCAAATAAATAAAATTAGAGATGAAAAAGGAGACATTATAACTGATATGGCAGAAGTTAAAAAGATAATTAGAGACTACTACGAGCAACTATATGTCAATAAATTGGGAAACCTAGAAGAAATTTATAAATGTCTGGACATACACGACTCAGCAAGATTGAACTATGAAGAAATCCAAAACCTTAATAGACCAATAGCAAGTAATGAGATCAAAGACATAATAAACACTCAACCAGTAAAGAAAAGCCCAGGAACTGATGGTTGCACTGCTGAATTTTATTAAACATTTAAAGAAAACCTAATACCAATCCTACTCACACTATTACTAAAAATAAAATAGTTGAGAATACTTCCAAGCTCATTATACAAGGTCAGTAAGTATTGTACTGATAACCACAATCAAAGATACATCAAATAGAAAACTACAGGGTAATCTCCCTGAAGAATATAGATGCAAACATTTGCACAACAAACAAACAAAAAATACTAGCAAACCAAATTCTACAATACATTAAAAAGATATTTTATCACGACCAAGTGGAATTTATCCCAGAGATGCAAGGATGGTTCAACATATGCAAATTAATCAACATGATACCTCATATCAACAGAATAAAGGACAAAAACCGTATGATCATTTCAATTTATGCTGAAATACTGAAAAAATATTTGATACAATTCAACATTATTTTATGATTTTAAAAAAGCTGCAAAAAAGAGAGTATAGAAAGAATGTACCTCAATACAATAAAAACCACATATAAGAGACTCACAGTTAGCATCATACTGAACAGTAAAAAAATGAAAGCCTTTCCTCTTAAGATCTTTAACAAGACAAGGATGCCTATGTTCACCATTGTTATTTCCATAGTATTGGAAGTGCTGATTAGTGCAATCAGACAAGAGAAGGGAATAAGGGGCATACAAATTGAAAACAAAAGAGTGAAATTATCCCTGTTTGCAAATGAAACAATCTTATATGTGGGAAAAACCTAAAGACTTCACACAATAAAACCTATGAGAACTGATAAACAAATTCAGTAAAGTTGTAGGGTACAAAATTAATACAATGAAATCTGTAGCATTTCTATATGAAAACAGCAAACAATCTGAAAAACAACTCAAGAAAGTAATCCCATTTACAATAGCTACAAATAAAACAAGACACCCAGGAATAAACTTAACAAAAAAAAAAAATGAAAACTGTAAAAAAACTACAGTAAAAACTATAAAATATTGACACAAGAAATCAAAGGAGACATACCCCAAAAATGAAGAGATATTTCATGTTCATGGATTGAAAGAATCAGTATTGTTAAAATGACCATGCTACCCAAAGCAATCTATAGATAATGCAATTTCTATCAAAATATAAATGACATTCTTCACAAAAATAGAAAAAAAATCTAAAATTTATATGAAACTACAGAACACCCAGAATACCCAAAGGCATCCTGGAAAAAAGGAAGGAAACTGGAGGAATCACATTACCTTACTTCAAATTACACCACAAAGCTATTGTAAACAAAATAGCAGTTATTGTAAACAAAGTGGTAGACAAAAAAGACATAAACCAATGGAACCAAATAGAAGACCCAGAAATAAATCCATAAATCTCATTTTTGAATAAGGTGCCAAGAGCCTACATTGGGGAGAGAACAGTCTATTCAAAAAAAGGTGCTTGGAAACTGGCTATTTATATACAGAAGAATGAAACTAAACCCCTGTCTCTTGCTATATATGAGAATCCAATCAAAATTGATTAAATACTTAAATCTAAGACCTCAAACTTTAAAAAAAAAAAAAAAAAAAAAAAACCTAAAACAAAACTTTTGGAAAACTCTCCAGGACTTTGATCAAGGCAAATATATTTTGAGTAATATCCCATAACCATAGGCAACAAAGCAAAAATAGACAAATGGGATCACATTAAGTTAAAAGGCTTCTCTACAGCAAAATAAACATGAACAAAATGAAGAGACAACACACAGAATGGGAGAAAATATTTGCTAACTGTCCATCTGACAAGGGTTTAATAACCAGAATATATAAGGACTTCAAACAACTATATAGGAAAAATCTAACAATCTGATTAAAAATTGGCAAAAGATCTGGATAGGTATTTCTCAAAAGCAGACATACAAATGGCAAACAGTCTTATGAAAAAGTGCTCAACATCACTGATCATCAAAGCACCGCAAATAAAAACTACAAATGTATATCATCTCAACCCAGTTAAAATGGCTTTTATCCAATAGACAAGCAATAACAAATGCAGGTGAGGATGTGAAGGAAAGGGACCTCACATACATTGCTGGTGGGAATGTAAATTAGTACAGCCACTACCGAGAACAGTATGGAAGTTCCTCAGAAAAGTGAAAATAGATTTACCCTATATCTATGATCCAGATATCCTACTGCTAGGCACATACCCCAAAGAAAGAAAATCAGTAAATCAAAGAGATATCTGTACTCCCATGATTATTGCAGCACAATTCACAATAGCCAAAATTTTGAAGCAACCTAAGTGTTTTCCAGCAAACAAATGAATAAAGAAAAGGTGGTATGGGTATTGAAGGTCATTGTGTTAAGGAAATAAGCCAGGCACAGAGACAAACTTTGCATGCTCTCACTCATTTGTGGGAGCTAAAAATTAAAACAATTGAACATAGAGACAGAGACTAGAATGATGGAAGAAGAGTTCGTGGTGGAGAAGTGGGGATGGTTAATGCGTACAAAAATACAGTTAGAATAAATAAAATCTAGTATTTGATAGCACAACAGAGTGGTCAACAATTTATTGTACACTTAAAAATAACTGAAAGAGTATAATTAGAATGTTTGTAACACAAAGAAAGGAGAAATGCTTGAGGTGATAGATACCTCATTTTCCCTGATGGGATTATTTTGCATTGTATGCCTGTATCAGAATCTCTCCTGTAACTCATAAATATATATATCTACCAAGTATCCATATTAATTAAACAAAACAATTATTAAAGTTAAACTGTTTTTATGCCTCAAAATTATTATAATCCTGTAAGATTTTCATATAGTCAAATTAAGTGAATAACCAATTGGTCTGAGCAAGTTTAGAAGTAGTTACAGATGAAAAGTCCTTTTCCTATTGAAATACAGCATTGAATTTAATCAGCTGATAATCTGTTTACAATTACATCAAGAATATTAATTAAAATTAGGTAATTTCAATATTAATTCATGTGTAACTATATTAATAAAGACATAATAATATATGTTAATACTATTTAGTTATATGTATTTGAATAAATATTCTTATATCATCTGTCAAGGAGTGTGAATGTTGTTCTAGCCTTGTCTCTTAATATTCAACTATTTTTAAATTATATACATATGCAATCTTTAAAAAATTGTAATTTGGGGATATATTTAATATGTACTATTTTTATATTTTCTAAAAAGCTGGAAGATATTTAACTCAAGCTAAAAATTACTGAAGATCATAAATGTTCTGATTTAATTTACTTGGCTAGAGAAATATTAATGCTAAAACTTTCTAGGGAATAATTATTTCACTGGAGTACCTCATTGTAATCATTCTCATAGTTTGAAGTGCCATTTAATTATTTTTGGATGAAAACTATATTAAAGTGTATTCTCTATTTATATAACATATATGAAAAATATATATATGTATATATAAGATTATCTGATTTTTTGGTTTCTTACATAGTTCTATGTTCAGCAAAAAATGATAAACAAATAAAAAATATAAAGTAAATTATCCATAGTCAAAAATTATCACTATAAAATAACATAGGTTCCCTCTTCTGTTTTACTTCTATGTTTGCAAGTCCTGGTATAAGCGTTAGACTGTGTCCCAGTCTATGGATATATCTGCCACTGAGTACACATCTATCAGTGCTAAACCCATTGTATAATGCGAGCAGTCAGACTTTAAAGGTTGAAGCCAAGGGCAAGAGCAATGAGACCAGTCATAGAACCAGCAGACTTTTTAAAGACCAATTGAAAGGCCCTAGACTCAATGGAACTCTGTGAAGATGAAGATTTTCCCCAAAATGACACACAGTCAATTTCCTGTCATTTCTAATAGACAAAAAACTATTAGATCACACATACTTTAATATAGATAAAGAAATATTATAAATAGGTAAAAGTTTGATATTTAGATGGCTGTATTATAATTCATCAATATTAATTTTCTGATTTTGGTGGTTGTTTGTGGTTGTTTAAGAATGTACTTGTTTATAGAAAATACTCTCTGAATTATCCTAGGATAAAGAGACATTTATGCTAGAAACTTCTCAAATGGTTCAAGAGTAAAAATGTTCTTTGTAGTATTTTTGCTAGTTTTATATAAATTATAAAATTAAAGTTTTCCACACCAAAAGAAAGTTGCTCTCTCAAGTATTAAGATATTGCTTGGTGCCCCATATAATATACATGAGTAAATTACTTGAGTGCTAATCTCATTAAAATATACTTGTTAAAATAATGTAAATTTTTTATGGTGTAGAGAGACTTTAGATGAGTGCTTTCATTTATTTTCTCTGAAAATGGAAGAATACTTAGTCAATAATTTGCTCATATATGAAATTATGTACTGCTTTGACATTCTGAATCCAAATGTGAAGACAGCTAATCAGGACTTCTAAAAGGAATTCCTGATTATGCTTTCAAAGATCTATGCCTTCAAGGATAACTTGGTAGAAAAAATATGAATATACACTAATAAGGAAACATAACTATGAAATGTGAAATGTTTGGCTGATAAACCAGTTAAGTTCCACTTAGACATACCAAGTTGATAGGTGCTATTTTTGGTATAATGAAATGGAAGAAAGAGATGGAGAGACATTGTTTGTACAGTTTGGAGAACATCAGTAAGAAATTGTTTTAGTAAGAGAATGGATTTTTTATCCCGCTGGGTGCAGGCTTCCCTGGATTATTGTTGGCATAGCTAAGACCAGAGAGCAGTTACAGACTGTTATGGTAAACAGGTATTGGGGAGATGAAAACAGGTAGTAATGGCTCTCAAAGGGAAAAGATAGCATGAATTTTCAATTCTGCAATGACAGAACCAGAAGATATTGGATCACAACAGGATATCTGAAGCCCCAGAAGTCAGAACGCAGAGTCTACCAGTCCAGAAACACTTTATAGTTGCAGGAAAAAAATAACAAATTCATAGTGTAATTTTAATGGTAGTCTAAAGTTAAAATCTAATAAAATACGTGAGTGAATTAGATTAAATTTAGAGAATAAAAATGTATAGATATTACTAATATTCACTATTAAATTACCTTATATGTGCATTATAATTTATAATCAAGTTAATTGTCTACATATGTTACAAAAGCTGGAACTAATAACACAATGTGCATGATTAAATGCTTTATGTTTATAATGTAAACCAAATATTAATTGTCTGGCTTTCTTAATTCTAATACGCATAAACTACTTTTGTGTTATCTTGAATTATCTATGTGCTATCAATTGAAATTGACCAAAACGTAATGGTCCTTATATAAAGGCTATTCCTGGTCACCTTAATATTACATTTTATTATTATACAAGTATAAAGTGATTGGTCATCAATTAATAACACTACTATGGAAGCACATCCACTTTTTTTTTTTTTTTTTCTGGAGACAGAGTCTCACTCTGTTGCCCAGGCTGGAGTGCAGTGGCATGATCTTGGCTCACTCCCACATTCAAGTGATTCTCCTGCCTCAGCCACCCCAGGAGCCTGAGTTGTGCGCCACCATGCCAGGTCAATATTTTTGTATTTTTTTAGTAGAGATGTGGTCTTACCCTGTTGGCCAGGCTGGTCTTGAACTCCTGACCCCAAGTGATCTGCCTGCCTTGGCCTCCTATAGTGCTGGGATTACAGGCGTGAGCCACCGCTCCCAGACTAGGAAGCATAACTTTAAAATAATTTTGTATAGATGGTGAGATACTCATGAAGTAGATTGCCACAAAAGAGCAATGTACTAGTGGAATTTATATGTGTGTATATGTGCACATATATTTGCATAATCATTATTTTATAATGTTAATTAGCCTATTTTAAATATATTACATATATAATATAAACAAACAATTTAAAGAATACCTTCATAAATACATGATATACTAACCAAAAGAACTGAAATGATTTCTATTTCTAGTTTTCCAAAGAGAATCACTTTCTATTTAGAAGTTAACTCATTGATATTCATATCAATTTGAATTTTAAATATGTAGCACCCTAAAACATGTATTCTTGAATTTGTATGCAGAGCTAAAAGCATTTATTTAACTGTTGTTTGGAAGAAATATATATACTAGATAAACTGATAATTCTTGTTTTAAAAAAAGATGTTATGTTTCTCTAATTAGTTATTTAGCCTGGTGAAATATGAACGAAGAGGTTAAGAGCTTTGAATAAGGTTATATGACTAAAATTTCAGTTTTCTTCAAGTATTTTTAAATTGTCCAGTAGTTTAATGTTTCAAAAAACCAAATAATCATATAATTAATAAGATTTGATCATTAAAGAATTAAAGCATGCTATTTCACAATACAATCATTGAATCACAACTTGGACCTAGTTTATAAAATGGTTTGTGAAAGGGAAAAAGAAACAGTCACAAGAGACTTCAACGCAACCCTTGTTATCATCTTGCAATAGTTAATAATAAGTTAAATAATACTAAATACTCTTATAGATAAAACCAACCAAAAATAAAAATATCACTTTCTCTACTTGATATCTGTCTGATGTAATGTCACCATATTTTTTTCAAGTGTCTAGCAAAACTTCAAATTAAAAACAGCAAAACAGCCCCAGAATCTGATATCTGAAACTAATTGTATGGCTCTAGAATCTTATTTTGTATTTCCCCAGGATTGAGATTTTTCATCAAAATAAATTCTGCTTCTTATATAATAATCTGAAGAATTTGTATCATTCCAAATTGAAAGCAACTGGGATTCTGTTTTCCACATTGAGTCTCTGTAAGATTCAAATACAAGAATATCTGAGGAAAATATTTAGAAAACACACAAATTATTTCAGAACTTGTAAAATGGGGCTACAGGTTAAGCCCTGGTAAATGCTTCTATGGAAATCCCATTAAAACATCAAAGAAAAGAGCCCCATGCCCCTCCTAGATGCCAGTTTCCTGGAAGGATATTTATTCAGAAAGTTGATGTTCTTCTTACTTCTGGTTTTCTAAAAGCAATACGCATTTTTTTCACAAAACATCTGTTACAATAATTGTTCTAACTTTTAGTTATCAGTGTGTGGGAAGAGGTATAAAACCTATATTTACTAATGGAGGTTATTAACTTGTTAGAAGGTAAAATAATAAAGTTACATTTAATTAGTAGTTAAAAGATTAAAAATATTGAATATTTTTGAGAAAAATAATTTCTGCAAGAAAATTATTAAAGTAATGGTGAATTCTGCAATATACTAAATAATAATTTATTTGAAAAATATTTCAACAGGAAAAATTAATGTTATAGAAAAGATGAACTATCAAATAAACGCATTAAACTTTTAATTTTGTTTTTCAGTTACTGGCGTCTTCAGTATCTGATTTAAAAAATACCAAAACAAGAATTATACAATATTCACTTCAGCACAGAGTAGAGCCTCAGGGAGAAATCTTGCAATAATAGTTATATATTTTGGTTGTCATTTAACAAAAAAGAATAAAGTCTTATACTCAGGCTTGCTCTTGATCTAACTGAGAAGAGGGCTAGGATCACACCCTTTTAGATCTCACCCTGGAGCTAAATCTGTATTTAACACCAGGGTAAAATTGTTGTGGCTGTAGGTAGCAGCTTACAGGTGCAGATTAAAGTCATATAGACCTCCTTCCATAAGCGGTAGGAGACTAGAACTACTCAGCTTCAAGAAGAGATCCTCCTGTTCTATGCACTTGAGGGAAAAATAATCTGCCTTATTCTATCACCACATTCAGCTCTTTGACATGACACACTTCAGCACATATATCAACAAACATGCAATGTGAGAATCAGAGAATAAAGCATACAGAGATTTTGAAGAAGTATGAAGGTCAGGATTTTCCACGTTATTTCTATATACTGCAGGCAAAAAAGTTCTGCACTGATTTGGAAGACACTGCATTTTATATCCTTTCCTCAGAAATTCAGACATTAGAATATTAAAAGTTGCTAAGGCATTCTAGAGTAAATATGTCATTTTAACTACTTGAAATGTACTATTTCTTTTTTGTTTTTTAGACTAAATCACTTCTTTATAGTAGAATATCTATTAGCATCCTGCAAAACTGCACTCCATGAAACAATGTCTGAGATCATCATAGATACTGTTTACTTTATGACATGTTATTTATTTTTCTCTACTATTGTTTCATAATTTTCAAGTGCAAAAGATAGTTTTAAAAATAAAAGAATCCTATAATATTTATTGAAATAAATCCTGGCAGATCAAATTTTTAGTAAAATTATTGAAACATAATGACCCTCAATTATACTTCAAGTGGATGAAACAGCTAATGATCCTATGTTGTATGTAGATAATTTAAATACAAATATATTTAAGTACTTAAATAGACTGCAATATATTTAATTGTATTGAATATTGAAAATTCTCCTTTCTCAAGTAAATTCTAAAGAAACTGGGACTTCATTAAAGTGAACTATGGCAAGTTTTGCATTCTACAGAGTTTGCTAATAACATTTTGCACTAGTTTCTATAGTTTTCCCATATCAGTAGTCTTATAATGCACTTTTAAAATATGCTAATGCTACAGTAGAGGTCTAAAGTGAATTAATTCTTGTGGGTAACAATTTAAGTAGATTAAGCACTCAGTGATGTATAACTTTCAAGAGTTAAATTACTAAGGGTACAATTACTAAAACAAATACAACTTCATTTCTGATGACACATTTAAGTGTTGGAATATTTATTTCCCTATTTCTAAGGAAGGTACCTATAATTTAAATATGAGGAATAGTTATGCTATTTATTATATTTGTTATGCAGGCATATCTACTCATTCAGGATTTGTGTCAATTATTTTTACTATATATTTCCTAGGGATACCAGCCAACACAAAATTTAATTCTTAAAATTCTTATTTTACTCTCATTTAACTACCTAACTTGGTAAGGACTGCTGTAATTATGATACAAATCCTTACCAAAAAACAAACAAATAAACAAACAAAACATGTATTAGTTGAGAAATGTATAATGAACTATTTATCTTACCATTAGGTGTTGGTGTCAGTACATGCCAGAGACTGTGAGTAAGAACCAAGATTTTAGTTTGCTCTGTTATAATTCGATATTAAAATATGAAAATAACTTTATGGCATTCTCCCTCATTCCATTTTTCATAGAAATCTATTCTAATAGGACTCATAAGAGTATAAAGAAAATGTTCCATTGTAAATTATCTCTGGAAAAGCTCAGGCACTAAAATTTTTATATATTGCCAGTGTAGAATAATTGTCTTAATTTTCTTTGCACTAATATTAACTTCAAAAGAAATAATGGAGACAGAAAATATCAAAATCAAAATAACCTTCCTCTATATAAACTCACCCTTTACAAGTAATAACAGCACTTGAAACAGCCAAAAGCAACACAGCTTCCAACCAGAGATGGTAAAGCTATGTCTCCTCAGGTTCTATAGGAACTCTGTAGATTACCTTTTTTTGTTTGTTTGTTTAAGAGCAGCTTGTGAGACTTCACTTATCTCTCATGAAAATTTGAAGAAAACATGCTATTCTTTAAAGAATTGCCACAATGTCAAAGGTATTTAGAAAAAAAATATGAATTCTAAACCAAGGACGCATGAAAAATATGTCATATTTGGAAAGGCATTTTAGTTAATATTGCTAATATTAATATTTAGAAGATAGTTAAAAAGAGTTCTATCACATTTGAATAAACTGTCTTTTTTCACCATAAAACAAAATGTCTCAATATGGTCTTAACTGACTTGAGAAGAAAACAAATAAATGATAAAATAAATTAGAATGTACCAATAAAAACCTATAACAAGAATTGTTTTAGAAAACATGGTTACCAGTCTATTTGTTTCTATTCTCTTTGTTTCATATTCTATCTAAATTTTGAAAGTAAGTTTATGTAATATAAATAAATCAATCAATTAACAAAAATACACAATCTAGACTCACATACTAAAACAACAAAAGTCACACACACATCACAAGTAAAAAACTGAAAAAGCATTCTTATATCTCATGCAGATGTTACTCGCTGTTAATACATATATCTGGACATGGGTTAATATAAAACTAAAACTAAAATTAAAACAAAGCTTTCTTTGGATGCGAGATGCTGTTAATAAATTCAGTCTTACAGATAGATAGCACAATTAATATGAACTGTGGTACCAGAGAAAATACTATTGAATCAAAATTTATTTTATATATCATGGAAAATGCAAAAAAATATAAAATATTCTACAGACTGAAAAATACATACAAGGTATTACATGATATCCATTATAGTTTGGGCTGCCAATTTAAATAAAAATATTCATTAATATTTATTTATCTGAAATTTAACTTGAACTGGGGTACCATGTAATTTTATGTGATGAACTTAGCTACTACATAATTTGTCACAAATTGTAATTATCAATAGTTTGTTTTTTCAGTTTTGCCTATATCAAATAATGGTGTTTTTTTTTTTTTTTTTTTTTTCAAGATGCCAGAAAAAGTGTTTAAAAATTAGGTAGTATTGGCAACATGGAAATATGTAAATTTTTTATTACAGTTTACAATAATGTTTTAAGATGAAGGCTTACATATATTGCCAAATTGTATCATACTTCAATGTTTTTAGCATCCATGGTTTTATTTCATATTTCAAACCTAATAAAGGAATAAAGGTTAATTTTCCCTTCTCCTTCACAGTCTCTATTAACAGCACTGTGATCAGTGCTTACATATGATCTCATTCAGTTCTCAATGCAACCCAGTAATTGAGAATTGTTTCTTATATTTTACAGATGAGAAAACCAAAAATCTGATATGTTAATATACCCAAAATGACATGATGAAAACACACCAAAAAACAAGTTCTATATCCTTTTTTTTTTTTTTTTTTTTTTAATCTCACTTGTCACCTAGGCAAGAGTGCCGTGGAGCAGTCACTGCTCACTGCAGCCTCAACCTCCCTGGCTCAAGGGATCCTTCAACCTCAGTCTTCCAAGTAGCTAGGACTACAGGCGTGTGCCACCACGCCAGACTTATTTTTTTTTGTTATTATTATTTTTTATTTTTGTAGAGATGTGGTCTCCTTATATTGCTCAGGCTGGTCTCAAACTCCTGAGCTTAAGTGATTCTCCCACCTCAGCCTTCCAAAGTGTTGGGATTACAGGTGTGAGTCACCACATCTGGCCACTGTAGCCAAATTCTTTAAATCTTCCACTATATTATGATTACTTCTTAATAATTTATTCAAATATATTTCTTTATTTTAAATTTATTTTAAAATAAAATGAAAATGTTAAATATATTAATTTTGAGGAAAATATTCAATATCCAAATCATTTTTTCTCAATGTAGTGATATTTTATATTTAATTTAGAAATAAATTATACAAATTTGTATTTGGTTTATTATTTGGATTTTCTTTCATATTCTCAAACACAACTAAAATCTTCCACCCTCTTTTCTGTTTTTTCTTTCTACCTCAAAATAAACCCACTTACTTAAAGTTTAAATATGGTAGAGGTTTTGAAAGAATTGTTAACTATTTTACAATTGCCTAGTTTTTAAGATTATTTAATTATTATGTATTTGCAAGTGATTAAAATTACTTTCTAGCCCAAATACTGAAAACATGGCCTGAAGCTTCCCAGTAACATTTTTGACATTTGGTTTTACTTTACCAGTGATAACAGGTAAAAAATTGTGCTTTATTTACCATATGTCATTGAGATTACTATCCCAGAAAGTCATATCATATTATCAAATCTTCAAATTTTAAAAACCTGGAAGGCTTCGTGGTAACTATATTTGTATACTCGCAAAAGTAGTTACAGATTTTTAAATGATTAATTGAAAATCAGGAGCTATGGGTCCTATTCTGATTCTTTCTTTAGCTAGATAATAGAATCATGTACAAATCCTTTGAAATAACTGAATCATAACGACCCTATCTGAAAATCAATGTGTGTTGGGCCTTGACATATTTAGAAATCTCCCCAGTTCTAAAGCCATGTGATTCTTAGATTGGAGACAAAAACAAAACCAAACACAATCCTTGGGTCTGATTTTCCAAGTCAGCTAGGTTCAATGTACATTGAAACATGAAAAACAAAATTCTATAGTTTCCATTTTGCCTGAACAGTTCTGATAATAGGAAACCACCATCCCATGGGGAAAATCAGCTGTTTTCCAACATCTGTGATAGTTAAAATGTATTTTCTTAGACATTAATTCAATTGATCTTTCCAAATTTCATTCATAGTTTTAGGTCTGCCACCTGGCCTTATACTTGTTACACTCAATCAGTATAATTTTCAGACATGAGTTTTTTCAGACTGTACAACATGATGTTTTGATACACATATATATAGTGAAATGATTACCATGATCAAGCTAATTAACATATTTGTCACCTAATATAGTTAGTTTTTGTGTGCATGTTGTAACAATACTTAAGATCTACTTTTAGCAAATTTCGAGTGTACAATACATTGTTATTAACTGTAGTCATCCTGCTGCATATTAGGTCCCCAGAAATTATTTCTCTTATAACTGCAAGCATGTGTCCTTTGATCAACATCTCCCAATTTCCCCCACCACCCCTCCCGGGTAACTCCCATTCTATTTTGTTTCAATGAGTTTGACTTTTTTAGATTTCACATATAAATGAGATAATGCAGTATTTGTCTTTCTGTGCCTGGCTTATTTCATGTTGCATAATGTCTTCCAATTAGTAAACTTTGTATATAAGTAAAAATTTATTCATTTCAATCTCTTTGATTTTTCTAATACTTAAAACAATATAGATTGTAGAATTAGCAAACTTCCAGTGTCAGTTAAATTTACACATGAAAATAAAACAAATATTTCAACTGACAGCTCACATATCCCAACTGAATATTGGAAGGCATAATTGCATAATTGTTAATAGCTGTCACAAGAAAATGCACACATCTCATTACAATTTCACTAATAACCAAGCAATTGGGTGATCTGACACAAGGAATAAGAAAACTATACTGTTATGCCTCTTTACCAAAAAAAAAAAAAAAAAAAAAAAAAAAGTCATATAGTGTTTTGTAAGGATTATGTGCCCAGTACTCTACTAAGCAAAGCACTTACTAATCAAATATAAATCAAATGTATTTTAATTGTAAACTAATAGCTTTAATTCTTCTTGTTTTGTTTTTGCTATATCCTGTCCATGCTCAAAACATTGTATGCAACTTAATTCAAATCATAACATTATAAGGTGGGTGTTTTCTAATCATACCTGATGAAAAATTAAAGCTTAAGAAGTAAAGTACCCCGCATGAAGGTACATAGCTGGGATTTGGGGGAGCTAGGAAGTGAAAGTGGGTCTTTAGACTTCTGACATGTTCAATGACATTGAACCATTAAACTGTAAACTCAAGCTCATGCTAAGAACAAGAGACGTCACAACTTCTGAGTGATTAGTCCTCTCCAGTGGCGGTTTTGTATTGACAAAAGACACAATTCTATAAATTAAAGGATAGATAACAGAAGACACATTCCTACAGTGCACTTCCAGAAAGTTACATTTTGGTATTATAAAACCTAGAGCACACTTAAGATTCACAACTAAGCACAATTAAGGTTTTCCAGAAGAGGTAAGAAGTCATCAGATAGATAGATAGATAGATAGATAGATAGATAGATAGATAGATAAATAGATAGAACAGAATTCTGAAGAGTCAGACCTGTAATTTTTCCTCAGAAAATTATCCTAAGTAGACAACAGCTGTTTTTGAACTCTTTGTAGTTGAGAGGGGAACACTCTGTACTTTAAAGACTGACTTTCATTACTTTTTATTTAGAGAAAATTTGAGTTCTTGGTAACAAGTGTATTTACAGCATCCTAAATATGATTTCAGCACTCAACATTAGCCTTAGAAGCAGACAAGATAATGAAAGAAGAAAATGAAGTTTCCAAAAAAGAACAGAGGCATTTCCTGGTCATGAATGAAAAATAATTTTACAGAAAGGAAGAACTGGATGTGAAAAAACATTGCATGATTTTTATATATTGATTATACTGATATCATTTCTGCATATTACTTAACAAAGTCATATATAGAATTTACAGTATACTACATAACTAATTTAAATCTCACAAAAACCTTCTAAGGAATATGGTATTATCAATCTCATTTCCAGATGAGGAAATTAAGACACAGATAGTTGAAGTAACTGAATTGTGAAGTAATGGAAGGCCATATGTTATTAAATGGAAGAACCAGAATCAACCTCAAGAAGTCTGCTTTTGGTATAGGAGTTAAAAATAAATTATTTAGGTAGACAGTGAACGTAAGGAAGACCTTGGTAAGGTTTTCCTTTTAATGAAAAGCAGCCCCAAATCATTTTCTCTTCTAAAAAAGTGTAGCCTGTGAAATCCAGCAGCACACATGGACAAGCAAGCTGGAAGCTTGCATGGGTGAATGCCAGCAGTTGTGCCAATAGGAAAAAGCTACCTCAGACTAGACAGGTTCAAAATGGTGGCTCCATCTTCCCTCTGTTTGCCAAACCACGTTTTCAGGAAGGAGAAGACAATATGGAGTCAGCCAGAAAATGACTCTATTTCCCTGCATGCTGTGTAAACGTCATACCCATTTGTGGGCTCTATGTAAATCAGACCCTGCCTCCTCAAGTCTGGCTACAAAATCTGATGTAGTTTGCCGTGGCGCTCTCTCTCTCTGTCTCTCTCTCTCTTCCTCCCTCTCCCCCGTTTTTTCCCTTTCGCGACAGAGAGAAAGAATTGAAACAGAGAATATAGACAACGCTTTTGAGTTCCATGTGTTTTTTCATTAAAACTTCAATGAGAGAGAGAGAGAGCGAACTGTTATCCTTTCTCTTTCTTTTGCCTATTAAACCTCCTCTCCTAAACTCACTCCTTGCATGTGTTGCGTGTCCTTAATCTTTTTGGCGCAACATGACAAACCCCAGGTATTTACCCAAGACAGGGATACTGTTTCAGTTTTAGTGTCTATTTTCTTTTAAAAATTTTTTATTTTATTTTATTTTTTTAAAGAGATGTTGTTCATGCTGCTCTTAAAGTTCTGGCCTCTAGGCATTGTCCTTTATGTTGGTTTTTCCTATGTAGAAAATTTGCTATACATAGCCACTCATTTATTGTGAAATCAATCTACTTATAGCTTTTTCAAATTTCATATTCATTGTTCTCCAAACACACATAAGTAGAAAAAAATATATGTAATGGAAAGATATAGAATTTGGGAAGATACAAAGTCAATGTTGAGTGGAGAAATTGGGCTCGACTATCATAAGATGCTACTACTAAAATACAATTACTAAAAGAAAAAAATCTGAACTAAATGATAAATGTCACAGGAAAACAATAAAGAATTATAATTATATAATATGTCTCATCCTTTGGGAATTATTGCAATGTAGTCATCATCTGATAAAATATGTTCCAATCACAATCAGCATCAACTTTTGAAGGACATATTGGAATTATCTTCATTTCACATTACAGCAGGTAAAAATTAGAATACATTCATATTCCTCGGTAAGATTAATTCTGGATAACAGAACCATGTCAGTAATATCCAAAAGAGTTTTTTTGATTATTGTGAAATTTTTTATTCATGAAAAAAGTTGCTTTTCAGCCAATAAAGTGAAGTAGCAAGCAAGAGAAGAAGAAGAAAAGCAAACTTGACTGCTAAAAAAAAAAAAAAAAAAAAAAAGATGACTATTATTGATAACTTTCTTATTATCAGCTTTCTTCATTACTCATAGCAGTGGATATATACAAATCAATTTAGGGCTAAATTCTAAGTGACATATAAAACAAAGAGAAAAGATATATCTAATGTAATGACAAGTTAATAGGTGTAGCACGCCAACATGGCACATGCATGCATATGTAAGAAATCTGCACGTTGTGCACATGTACCCTAGAATTTAAGTTTAATTAGAAAAACAGAAGAGATAACAAATCATTTTCTTCAAATATTCTGTATTTCCAAAAAAATTTATAATCCTCAATTTATAAAACCTTAAGCAGCGTTACCTATCATAATGTCTTACAAGAGGTAAAGAATACATTCAATACAATTTCCTAAAAATTAACTTCTTATATGCCTAGTGACTACTTACCAAGAGCATTTATATAGAAAATACAATGATAATCACTTTATCTCATGAACTGCTGCTATTTTAGCAATAATTATGTACTTTTATTCTTATATTTTCAGATTAGAAAGTTTTATGCAAAAGTATTCAGACCATTTCTTAATCATGTGTTTTAGAGTCCCTAAACTACATTTCTTTAGCTTTCAAAAAATTTAATATAATTAAATTGAAAGTTTTCTTTAGATGTTCAATACATATTTTAGGAACATTTAAACATTAAGCAATAAGTTTATTCAAATAAATTGTTCCTACCGATATTTTTTCTTTAATTAGCACCATACTCTTGAATCCACAGCCTTACTCTGCGGTGTGCTGCTATAAAGAAATACCTGATCCTGGGTAATTTATAAAGTAAAAAAGTGTATTTGTTTATGGTTGTGCAGACTATACAAAACACATGGCACCAGCATCTGCATATACTGAGCTTCAGGCTGCTTCCACTCATGTTGGAAGGGGAAGTGGAGCTAGTGTGTGCAGAGATTACATGACAAGAGAGGAAGCAAGAGAGGAAGAGGTGTTAGGCTCTTTTTAACAGCCAGCTCTCATGCGAACTAATAAAGTGAGAAATCATGCATCCCCACTACTGCCTTTCAGGGAAGGCATAAGTCTATTCATGAAGCGTCCACCCCCATGACCCAAACACCTGTTATTAACCCCACCTCCAACATCGAGGATCAAATTTTGACATGAGTTTTGGAGGGGAAAATATCTAAACCATAGCATTAAAGTTCTCCCTTCTGTAAATGTAGGAGGAAACCAAGATCTGGAATAAGGGAAGTAGGACAAGGAAAGAGTAATTCACTGCAATTCATAAAATAGAAATTATCTTCCTTACCTTTGGTGTATTGTGTATGCTTTTCCTAAGAATTAAACTTTCTTCAGTCCAGGTGTTTTCTTTTTTTGCTAATCATCACTTATATGTTATCAGTTCCTTAATTTTTATGACTCAAATAATGGGATTAAAATATTTTTATGGGCTGGACATTGTGGCTCATGCCTATAATCCCAGCACTTTGGGAGGCTGAGGTGGGCAGATCATCTGAGGTCAGGAGTTCGAGACCACCCTGGCCAACATCTCAAAACCCTGTCTCTACTTAAAATACAATGATTAGCTGGACAGGCTGACACACACCTGTAATCCCAGCTACTACACCAGAGGCTGAAGTGGCAGAATCGCTTGAACTCAGCAGGAGGAGTTTACAGTGATTCGGTGAGCTGAGATTGTGCCACTGCACTCCAGCCTGGGTGACAGAGCAAGACTCCATCTCAAAATAAATAAATAAATAAATAAATAAATAAATAAATAAATAATATATTTTTATGGTCACTCCTCTTATCTAATAAATATTGTTCTTCCACAGTCATGCAAAATAGAGAACAGCCTGCAGCAAATTCTCAGTCTGAGCTACAAAATCGAATGTACATTCTGGATGTGTGAATAAGTGTATTTTCAACTACTTAAATTTGTTGTAGTAGGAAATTTTCGTCACCTAGACAGACTTAACATTTACTGGCATACTAATTTTTTAAATACTGGAAATTAAACTTTAGATCTAGTTTGTAAAGTATGATTATCAGAGTTTAGATCATTTAAAAATACAATGTGATACAATAGTATAGATAAATAAATTATGCACAGAAACATACATAATAAATATATTTTGCGCATATATATATATTTCCCTTTAATTTTCACACTTTCTTCCATTGACTACTAGAAAGAACAATTTTAAATACTCACTAAGTGCATTTTCATCATCTTTGAAGTAGATCTATATTTTTCTTACAATTATTTATGTAATTATATTGTTAGATATCAATATGATAAAATAATTACATTTTTAGGATGTCATGTTTTATAAAATGTTATATATCTATTTTCATAAATTAATTCACTGAGATGAAGAGCCTGTTAATTGTTTTTCTATTCTTTTAATTTTATTTTCAACTTCTTTATATTTTTTAATACGTTTTAGGACATAAATTTCTAAGATGTTCATCTTTATTGTACAGTGTTTTTTTTTTCAACGATACATCGTTTAAAAGCATACTTAAACTCATATATTTTTCTGTTTCTTTTATGTTAATAGCTTGCAGAATTAACTTTTGTTTTCAGTATTTTTTTCCCTTTACTCTAAAGTTGAGGTTTTTTTCTTTTTAAGTTCTTGGATATGCACTTTACATTTTCTGTTTCTATTCTGAATATCTTAGCTGTTGACTTTGCATTTTAGTTTTATTGACTTCTTTCAGAGAGCCCATTAGAGAGGTCTCCTATTATCCACAAGGGATACATTCTAAGACTCTCAGTAGATGCTTGAAATTATGGGTAGTACTGAGCCTATATATACCCTGTTTTTTAATACATAAAACTTATGATAAAATTTAATTTATAAATTAGGCAGAGTGATGGAATAACAGCAATAATACTAAAATATAACAATTATAAAAATAGACTACAATTAATGTAATATAAACGACCCCTCTCTCTTTCTCAAAATATCTTGTGTACTGTACTATACTCTCCTGTTTGGCAACTGTAATTGACTGCAGATAATTGAAACCACAGAAAGTGAAAGCAAGGATAAAGGAGAAACTACAGTTGACACTTGAGCAATGCAGGGGTTAAGGCACTGATTCCTGCACAGTTGAAAATCTGTGTATAACTTTTGACTCCCCCAAAATATAACTATTAATAGCTTATTACCGACCAGAAGCCTTATGTGTAACAAAAACAGTTGAATAACACAAATTTTTATGTTATATATGTTATATAATGTATTCTTATTTTAAAAACTAGAGAAAAATATTAAGAAAATAAGAAAGAATAAATGTATTTACTATTAATTAAGTGAAACTAGATCATTATAAAGGTCTTCATCTATCTTATCTTCATGTTGAGTCTGCTGAGGAGGAGGAAGAGAAGGTGTTGTTCTTGCTGTCTCAGGTGTGGCAAAGGCAGAGGAGGTGGAGGATGTGGAAGAGGGACAGGCGAGGCAGCCACACTCAGTGTAACTTTATAGAAATACATAGTAATTTCTCTTTGATTTTTTTTTTTTTTTTTTTTTTTGAGACAGAGTCTCGCTCTGTTGCCCAGGCTGGAGTGCAGTGGCCGGATCTCAGCTCACTGCAAGCTCCGCCTCCCGGGTTCACGCCATTCTCCTGCCTCAGCCTCCCGAGTAGCTGGGACTACAGGCGCCCACCACCTCGCCCGGCTAGTTTTTGTATTTTTTAGTAGAGAGAGGGTTTCACTGTGTTAGCCAGGATGGTCTTGATCTCCTGACGTCGTGATTCACCCGTCTCGGCCTCCCAAAGTGCTGGGATTACAGGCTTGAGCCACCACGCCCAGCCTCTCTCTGATTTTTTGTTTTGCTTTTCTGTTTCTCTAAAAATGTTTCTATATCATATCAATCCTCCTTCTATCATTTGTTTCAGTGCCAGTGATATCATAGCAACATCCATGTCATAAAAGGACTCAAAAGCAGTGTTGAATAATTGGAACACTTCTGCCCTATTGTCTAATGTCAATTTATTTTCTGGCACTGTTTATTCTATGTTTTCTTCCTCCTCATCTGGTACTAGTTCAGAAGCCCTCATCTGCATCAAGTTATCTTCTGTTAGTTCTTCTGGTAGGGGTGTTTGTTAGCTCTTGAATTTCTCCAAGATCCATATTTTGATACCGTTTACCTCAATCCCTCACCCATGATTTTTTTTTTTTTGTTATATTCACAATATCTTTCATGATTTTCTTGATTGGTTTTGTTGTAAATCCTGTGAAGTCACATATAACATCTGCGCAGTTTTCTCCAGCAGAAATTTGTATTGGGCCTCATGGCTTTTGCAGCTATTTCTATAGCAACGATGGCATCTTCAATGGTGTAATCCTTCCTGATTTTCACGATATTCTCTTTATTGGGATAATCTTCCATAGTGTTGTCAATTCTTTCCATAGAGTATCATGTGTAATGAAACTTACAGGTCTTTATGATTCCCTAATCTAGAGGCTGAATTAGAGACATTGTGTTTAGAGGCAAGTAGATCACTTTAATGTCTTTTGGGTTTAACTCGTGGGGTTCTGGGTGACCAGGGGTATTGTCTAATATCAAAAGAACTTTAAAAGACAGTTGCTTACTGACAAGGTACTTCCTGACTTCAAGGACAGAGAATCAATGGGACCAGTTAGGTTCCTGTTATTCAGATCTTCTTGTTTTACAAGCAAAAGACTAGCAGCTAGTATTTATCTTTAGCCTTAAAAGCTTGAGGTTAGCAGGTTTATAGATAAGGGCAGTCTTGATTTAAATACACACACACACATACACACACAAACACACACACACAAAATATACAAAACCATTTCATTTGCATAAAACAGGACAGTTAGCCTATAACTTTTTGCCCAAAATTCTGATGTTCACTTCTCTTCTCTAGTAATAAATATCCTTTGTAGCATTTATTTTTTCAGAGTAGGGCACTTTCTTATGCATTAAAAACCTGTTGATACAAATATCTTTTTTTCCTGAGTGATTTTCTTAATGATGTCTGGGAACTTGTCTGCTGCCTCTTGATTGGTAGAAGCTGCTTCTCCTGTTATCTCGACATTTTTTAAAAACAAGCATCTTTCTACACTTATGAAAGCACACTTTGCCAGTCTTACTTTCTCAAGCTTTAGATTTTTCACCTTCCTTTTGCTTTAAGTTGTCATATAATGACTTTCCTTTTTTTAAAATCAAATTTGAGTCCACAGGTATGCTTTTCTTACAGCAATCCTGCATCCACATAAAAGATGCATTTTCATTACAAGACAAAAGAAGGTATTTCACAAAAAATGCGAGGTTCTGTGTCTTTTGGTGTAGCTGCAGTGATGACTTCTTTACTTTTTAAAAGTGGTCCTAATGCTGGATTCATTTATCTTGAAATTGTGGGCAATTGAAGTAGGTACTACTGTACCTCAATTTACAGTACTATCAAGCTATTCAACTTTTTCTTATAATTTCATGACTTCTTTTTTGCTTTTAAAGAAAAAAAATCTGGCATCACTAGTAGCACTTTGTGTGGGTCCCATGGTGTTATTCAAGGTTTATGATACTGCACTAAACATGATGAACAATATGCAAGAACTTCAGGAGATCACATTTTACTGTGATATCCAGTTTACTGGAGAGATGAGCTGCTCATGCAGAGATGATTAGCCTCATGTGGTGTTTTAAGCAGATACTCGCAGCACTTGAGCTCATCCTAAAAGCAACAGGAGGTGGCCACAAAATTATTACAGTAGTACAGTATGTACTGCAGTTAATTTTGTGCAGTTATGACTTAATGCTGCATTTTTATGTTTGTTTACATTTCTCTCCGCTGAGAATGGTGTCAGGTATGGCCTGTAAGTGTTTGGATAAGTTTTGATAAATTGTAACTTTTTATAATAGATTTGTGCTTTATTTGTAGTAGGAAATGATAAAATAGACTAGTATCTACCTATATTTTATGCGTTCATGACATGCCAATTTTTTCTTAATTTTTTAAATATTTCTCATTTATGTAATTCATCTTTTTACAAATTGTTGTAAATCGCCAAACAGTTTTCTAAACACATTTATTGAAAATACATTCACATATTATTGGGCCTGCACATTTCAAATCCATGTTATTCAAAGATCAACTATACTGTATTTCTAGGGTTTTAAAAATCAAAAACCATGCATTTATTTACTATAGCAAATACTATTAAAACTTAAGATGTTTTGTATCATGAGTAAATGCCCACATTTGCTTTTGCTATAGGAATTTTTTAAGCCTGATTTGTTATGTTTATTTAATATTACAGGAGGAGCATCCTATTCATCGTTTGGTTTTCCACAAAAAAATTCCATGAATTCTTCTCTATCCATCTGGCTGTTCTGGAAAACTTAAGTCATAAGCAGCAGGTATGTTTATTGTTTAAAGCTCATAACAAAATGTCCATTGCTTTATTTACTAAGGCTCTCCTAAACAAAAGAGTGATCTTCTATTGTGTGTTTACCTGCATGTGTTAACAATACATTTAATATTGGATAATGTATGGTAGTTAGACATTTTCTTCTTGAAAAATAATCCACAAAAAAGTTAAATGGATATTCTCAGATGGACATAAAAAGAAGAAATCCTATGAGCCTTCAATGACTACATGGAATGAGTAATCCAAATCATTTTATCCTGACTAGCTCTCTTTTAGGTGCAGGATTCCATTTTCAATGACAATACTCCTGGAACCTAGAATATTATTCATCTGTATTATGAGGTTTTTTTTGACTGTTACAACTTTTCTGTTTTAATCAGTGTGTTGACTATTTCAATACAAACAGAGCACAGTAAAGTTACATAAAAATAACAGTGCATTTTCTTCGTAAATCCAGTGACATGCTACATCTGGTTTACAAGATAGGACTGCAATATTTTCAGGAATTTATCAGGCTAGTTAAACTCTTTGTAACTTGAAATTAGCCATGGTTGGAGTATAAACATGGATGTTGGAAAATACTATAAATCAGAACTATTTCTGGTTAATATAACTACATACAAAAACCAAAGCATAGTAAATGTTTCTGTTGTTAGACAAAAATCAAATGAAGAGGAAATGTATTTGACATAAACTATAGAATAAGAAGATATGAGACAAACATAAATATACATTGCATATTATTGTTATTATTGAGACGAAATCTTGCTCTTGTCACCCAGCCTGGAGTGCAGTGGCATGATCTCGGCTCTTGCAACCTCAATCTATGGGATTCAAGCTATTCTCCTGCCTCAGCCTCCTGAGTAGCTGGGATTACAGAAACCCACCACCACATTCAGCTAATTTGTATAATTTGTATACTTCTAGTAGAGATGGTGTTTCACCATGTTGGCCAGGCTGGTCTCGAATTCCTGACCTCAGGTGATCCACCCCCTTTGGCCTCCCAAAGTGCTGGGATTACAGGCACGAGCAAACTTTCTCAACTATAATAAAATGGTCCAAAATGGAAATACTAATTCTCCCAACAAAAAAAGAGAACATCCTATTTGTTGTTATAAAATCTATTTCCAATCTAGGATTTATCTGTGAATTCCCTAGGTCAACTATGGATATAGCTCACCATGGTTAACTCCTCAACTTAACTTCTCCCAAGAAATCCAATAATACAACGATGGAGAGGAAACAGAAAATGCTAGTACCTTTGGTGAAGGGCAGAAGAATAAAGCAAATGGAGTAATCTTTAGTCCATAATTTATGAAAGACTAATTTCTTTTCAACATGGAAAGCAAGAACTTTGCCTTTGCAATGGATTTTAAGTCAGTTTGATTGATTCAGGTTTGCTCTCTTGTTAGATATATTTAAAGACCACCTCTTGAAATATATGAGTGCATCCAGAAGAGTTCTCTTCTAGAGGCTGCAGCCCATTAGCAGTACACTTTCTATTGGTATACATTTAAAGGTCTGGCGATTACCTTAGTTGTTAATTAAACGCAGGCCTAATTACCAATGTTGTTTCCTCCAATGATATACATTTCAAGCTGCAGTCTGCTGCTGGTTGATTACACGGCATCGATGGCCATAAATTGGATGAGATATTAAAATGTTAACAGACTTATCAAGACACTTTTACTAGATCATATATGAAAATTTTTGCAACATTTAAACAATACAATAATAGAATTACTGTTTATTTTTCTTTCTTTCTTTCTTTCTCTTTTTTTTAATTTATTTTTTTTTTTTTGAGATGGAGCCTTGCCCTGTTGCCCAGGCTGGAGTGCAATGGCACGATGTTGGCTCGCTGCAGCCTCTGCCCCCTGGGTTCAAGCGATTCACCTACCTCAGCCTCCCAAGTAGCTTGTATTGCAGGTACACACCACCACGCCTGGCTAATTTTTTTTTAATCTTTAGTAGAGACTGGTATTCATCATGTTGGCCAGGCTGGTCTCAAACTCCTGACCTCATGATCCACCCGCCTTGGCCTCCCATAATGCTGGGATTACAGGCGTGAATCACTGCATCTAGCCTTACAGTTACTGTTTTCATAATGACAGAAATGAATCAATTTGCTTTCTGTTTACACTCTTGCTATTCAACTTATTTAGTAAACTAAATATACTTCTGTTATAGACTGACTATACTTCCCTGCCAGATTCACATATTGAGGCCTTAATGTGATGGTGTGTTTGGAGATGAGACATTTGGAAGACAATTGGGTTTGAAAAATGTCATGAGGATGAAACTCCCATGATAGAATTGGTGCCCATATAAAGGGATGAAAAGTCCAGTGCTCAATCCAAACACCATGTGAAGACAAAGTGAGGAAATAGTCATCTATGAACAAGGAAGCAGGCCTTCATCAGACACCAAAATTGCTGATACTTTGATCTTATGCTTCTCAACATCCAGAACCGTGAGAAATCAATGTTTGCTGCCCAGTCTATGGTAGTTTGTTAGAGCTACCTGAAAGGACTAAGAGAACTTCTGAATAAATTATCCAAGATACAGAAAGGCCATAAGCATGCATGTGCTCATTATAGCTGTATTTATATTCAAATAATAGTATTTAAATAGAGTTACAGGTTATGGATTTATTACATTTTCTAAGTACTTTCATAATTTTGGTGTAGGAAATAGAAAATATATTGTAAAATATGCAACAAAAAGCAGAACACAAAAGACTAAATATGCAAAGTTTCACCTATATAAAATATGTGTATTGATAGGGACACAGACTAGAAGGACATTTGCTATATTGTGAATAGTATTATGGTGTGTGATTAGGTGTGATTTTTATTTGTTGTAAAGTATACTTTTCTGTTATGATATATTTTATGATATCAAAATATAAACTGTAGCTAAAGTTTAACTTCCAATATATTTCAAATTAATATATCAGTAAACGTAAAGCACTCCTAATTAGTTAGGTTTCCAACTAAAAAAAAAAATAAATTTTAGGTAGGGAGAAATCATGGCCAGTCTATAGTTTCAGGCCTGAAATAGTACTTCCTTCACAATTCCTTGACAAGAACTTAGTCATGCAGTCACACATACAATCAAGTACTGCCTGGAATTGTGACTTGCCCAAGTATAATTACGTTATAATGCAAGAAAAGAGAACAGATTTTAGAGGATAGACAGTAGTCACTACCAAAATGATGATCTCCATGTTTAAGTACTTCAAAGATTCTGGAAACAACAAAATCTTTGGCCTTAAGAGACTAACATGCCAAGGACAACAGTGTATACTTATCAGTAACCAATAAGCAAAGACTAATGATTAGTGACTGGACACCTGTTTCTTTGGTGCTACCTAATACTCCAGAACACTCACCCAACTTTGTGCCCAATGAGTGAGACTGAATTTTCCATGAGTAGAGAATCATAAGCTTCATTCAGATTTATGTTAATTAAAATACTCATTGAATATTTGTATTTAGGAACTAAGATTCATAATCACTTCATAGAGTTTATCAAAGAATGTGTAGTTTGCCAAAGTAGTTTAAATTTCACAAATTTCTTAAATTTTTAAACATTAAATGCTTCTTAATCCCTTGCATTTTTAATATCTTAATAGGGTATGACTTTATCCAATAAAACTTATTACCCTAAATTAATTCTAAAATCTAATTATAAATTAACATAAGCATCATAAGTAAGTATGATTGGAAAGATTCCACATTAGTTTACAACTCCATCGCTTAAATGTCTAGAGAAGTTTTGAGCCATGAGGTTACAGACAAAAGGGAAATCAGTATTAAATGTTTTGCTGAAACAAATGAAAAATTGTTCATTTTACCTCCATTCTACTATGAAAATAATTCCATTCTATCCAAAACAGTGAGGGGTTATAAGGTCAGTGAAAATCTCAAAATTCTTTTCATTGTCTAATAAATTCAAGCCTGCCTTTTCCATCTGCTTCCTATGTTAATTTTATTGTACAAGTATGTCGAAGTTATTCCTATTTTTGATTCATTCAGTAATAAAGAAATTTAGGGGAAATAGTTGTTTCCAAATACACACATATGGAATAAAGAAGACAGAAAACAACAGATTGAGCTTTATTCTTGATATTTATTATGACTTTTTCCAAATTAACAAAATTACATAATGTAAAGAATGTGGAAATTTCCCCAAAATCAAATAAGCAGAAGAAAAATAAGCACTGGCAAGTCAACTTAATAAGAGATAAACAGTGTAAACATTTAGCATAATTCTTTCACATACTGAATCTATGCATAAAGGTATATATATTTTATTTGTTGTATTAATTGTGCAGTAGTTACTATCGATTTTTAATATTATAGCATAAAGTTTATTAATATTCTAAATAACATTTTCAATGCCTGTATAATATTATAAGACATTTCCAAAAATTACTTAATTTCTTAAAGAGCCAGTAAGATGTAGAGAATAAGGGCTGTATGTATTTTGTGTTCTTGCTCTGTCCGCTTCCACCTTATATCAGGTAAGTTCATTATACTTTGTAAGGATACAGAAATCACAACAGGGGTTTGTGAAGTTTGAATGAGATATTCAATATATATTGGAACAATGTCTGGAACATCAGGAGTATTTAATAAATAATAGATGTTTTCATTAAGAACCTGTAGTTACAGGATAGCTGATTAGCCTTAGCGAAAATGTACTCATTTAAAAAGCTGCGTTGTATTAGTGCATGTTTACCAGAATTAAGTCTCACTTAACCTGATTCTAAGGTCATCAAACTTTGCTTGCAACCAGTTCTAATTCCATGACAATCAGATTTACATGGACTCAAACTTTCAGTTGTTAGGTTAATTAGTCTTCTGAGAGTTCTAGAGTATTTGTATCTACTAATAAACCCTCATTTAAATATGATTAAAACCACCAAAATAACAATAAAATCAAAAAAAAACAAACAAGAGGGTTCCTGTTCCTTAAAAGCAAAGACAGCCTAACTAAAATATAATTCTGACCTAAACAGAGTTTAACAAGGATCTGATGGCATACATTTGGAGAATATATACTCCCTTATTACCCCATGAACCAAGAACAAAAGAATTAGAAAAGGGATACACTGTATGAAGAAAACAAACAAAATATTGTTAGAAATTCAATTTCTCTAATTATGACAATGTTTTTGCAGGCATTGACTTATTTTATATTTATTTATTTCTTATTTTTTAACTAGTATAAGTTACATCAGTTTATATCCTCTATCTCACAAAATAGAGTTTCCTTTTCTTATAGCCATTAGATTGTAAATATAAGTGAGTTTCAAACTTTGTTTTGCCTAAATTTAGTAACAAAGTCAATGTCAAACACAGTCTGTTTATTTCTGAAATGACTTTATGAAATAAAAATCTCTTCTTCATAAGGAGCAACATTTGAAATTCACATGAATAGAATAAGAAAACAGCTCTGTAGGTTGGTAATATTTTTCTTGATTAATATGTATCTGAAGACTTACCACAGAAAAGTGGTATAGATTAATTAATCATTTATTAAGGCAATCTATAAATCCTCTGAAAACAAAAATAATTAGATAATTTACATCTAGTCCAATTGAGAAACTGTACATTGGCCATACAACTTTTTAAAATGAAGATAGACTTTTTATTAACACAAATGATCAAAATAAATTTGTCTTCTGAATTGATAGCCCAATTGAAAAGTTCATTTAATTTAATCCTTTACTATTTTATGCTTAAATCAATTGGGAGCCCAGGGATATTATTAACTTTTTTTTTTTTTTAAGTTCTTTTTGCTCGGTGCAGTCGCTCACACCTGTAATTCCAGCACTTTGGGAGGCCAAGGCAGGTGTATCACCTGAGGTTGGGAGTTCGAGACAAGTCTGACCAGCATGGAGAAACCCCGTCTCTACTAAAAATGCAAAATTAGCCAGGTGTGGTGGTGCATGCTTGTAATCCCAGCTACTCGGGAGGCTGAGGCAGGAGAATTGCTTGAACCCGGGGGGCAGAGGTTGCAGTGAGCCGAGATTGTGCCATTGTACTCTGGCCTGGGCCACAAGAGTGAAACTCGATCACAAAAAACAAAAAAGAAAAAAGTTCTTTTCCCAATTGCTATTTCACTGTTATCTGTGTTTCACACTATTATTACATGCTACATTCAATAAGGTATGCAAATAATAATAATACATAATAGTGTATTGATAATGATAGTAAATACACAGTAACTCACATTTATTTTTTAGTAATAAACTTTTTAATAACTTTTTTAGCTTTACAGAATAATGCAATGAGAGTACTGAGATTTACTGGGTTACTACACATCCTGGTTCTCCTGCTATTGATATCTTTCATTAGTATATGCAATGAACAGAATGTTTGTGTCCCTGCAAAATTCACATGTTGAAATCCTAAGGCAAATGTGGTGTTAGGAGGTGGGGCTTTTGAGAGGTAAATTGATCATAAGGGTGGAGCCCTCAAAAATTGGATTAGTACCTTTATTAAAAAGAAAAACAAAACCCAGAGAGTTTTCTCGCCCTCTGTCCACCATGTGAAGATACTATGAGAAGATGAAGGCAGTCTGCTTACTACCCACAAGAGGGCCCTCACTGAGACAGGAGAATAGGGAAAATGAAGCAGGAAAATAAGAAAAATTAGGCAGTAAGAAAGCAAAGGGAATTAAAATTTGAATAAAGGGCAGAATGAGTAAAAGTAGGGAGCAGAAGCAAGGTAAAGGCGTATGTGAGCAAGAAGCAAGATAAGAGGTAGAAGTTAAGCAGTCAAAACACAAAGACAGAGAAGTGAATAAGGACCCCATGGCTGGTGGGATACAGACCAAACCAGTAAGGAGCAGTTCTTCAGGAACAGGCATGCACATTAAAGAGAAAAAGTAGCCTTAAAATGATCCCATATGACAATCAGCTTATTAAAGCTCATGCATATGGACTGTATATCAGGCACCTACTTAAAATTATGGGATGGAGGCAACATCTCATGTGTCATCTCACAGAGGTCAGTCCACTCTTCCGCTTCAAGAGTGTAATACTGCGCTTAATAAACCTTTGCTGCCTTGCTTTGTTATCTGTGTGTGTCTTGTCCAGTTCTTTGTTTGTGACACCAAAGTAACTAAGCAACATACTTATCAATCAAGAGGCAGATACTGCCTAGAAATTAGGCAGCGTTGAGAAGAGAAGGGACACAACACATAAAAAGACCCAAAATATACCAAACTCATGCTGATCTCATGTGTCATCTCACAGAGGTCAGTCCGCTCTTCCGCTTCAAGAGTGTAATAAACCTTTGCGCTTAATAAACCTTTGCTGCCTTGCTTTGTTATCTGTGTGTCTTGTCCAGTTCTTTGTTTGCGACACCAAGAACCTGGAACTGTGTGGCATCATCCTGTAGCATCACCAGAACCCAGAACCTGGAACTGTGTGGCATCATCCTGTAGCATCACCAGAACCCAACCATGCTGGCACCCTTATCTCAAATTTCCAGTCTCCAAAACTGTGAGAAATAAGTATCTGTCATTTCCAAGCCACCCAGTTTTTGGTATTTTGTTACAACAGCCTGAATTGACTAAGATGGTATAGAACACTTGTTACAATTAAGGAATTATTATTGATAACTATTGTTAAAGTCCATAATTTATTCATATTTTCTTGGTGTTTTCCCTAATATCCTTTCCCTGTTCCTGGATCTCACGCAAGATACTATACTTAGTTATCTATTTCCTTGGACTCCTCTTGCTTGCAATGTATGTTAATTTTTAAGAGCTTAGGCTTTTACGTGCAAGTTCCATGCTAAAAAAAAAAAAAAAAAAAGAAGAATTATATTCTCCTTTCTCATGCAAACTAATTAAAATACATGGAAGAAGGTAGTCACCAAATTCCCAAACGGATATTGTAACTGAGTAGCTTAGCTTTAAAATGCATTTTACAACTTTTTTCTTTTCTCTAGTCTTAATCTTGAAATATACTTTGAGACTCGTTTTCCTCCCCTCCCACTGGAGACTCCTTATACTGTGCTAGCTTATCTAATTATGTGCATGCTAAGAAATTCCAGGGGCTAATTTTGAAATTCATCAGGTATGAAGATCTAGCTACGGAATCCTCCCCCATCTAGAGATTATCACAAGGCAGCTAATCTAAAACTGGGTCATTTTTGAGATAGCACAAGCCTGCACTCCTGGTGGACAATAACCCAAGATAGCCATCAGAGAGAGGTATATAGATCTTGTATTATCCTGCGCCTCTCCCACATATTGTCATGCCAAGTTTTCCCTTTTTAACTCCCTCATTCAGCCCAAACTTTGAAAAATTATTTTATTTTATTTTTTATATTTATTTGAGATGGAGTCTCACTCCTGTCTGTCACCCAGGCTGGAGTACAGTGGCACGATCTTGGCTCACTTCAAGCTCCGCCTCCCAGGTTCATGCCATTCTCCTGCCTCAGCCTCCCAAGTAGCTGGGACTACAGGTGCCCACCACCACGCCTGGCTAATTTCTTTTTGTATTTTTGGTAGAGATGGGGTGTCACCATGTTAGCCAGGATGGTCTCGATCTCCTGACCTCATTATCCTCCTGCCTCTGCCTCCCAAAGTGCTGGGATTACAGGCGTGAGCCACTGCACCTGGCTGAAAAGGTATTTTAAAGGCATGAGCCTGGCCATTTCTCGATTGCTAGCCTTTGACTAATAAAACTACATTCTTTTCACAGTATCTTGTTCTTCCTGTTTTGACTCCCAGTGATGAGCAGCCAGATTTACATTCAGTTACAATACACCTATACTTCCAAAAAATAAGGAAGAATGATTAACATGGTAAAAGCCACTAGCTTTCTTTCATTTGCCATCTCTGCTTCCATATAATAGATCATTCTGAGTTTTAGCTAAGCACATAGCTATCCAATTATGGTCTGGATTTTCCAGCTCCCTTGTAGCTATGTAAGACAACTACGACTAAGTTAGGCCAATGTGGTATGAATGAAAGTAATGTGGAAGTAACTTTCAGTTTAGCTCCTTCAAATCCACACTTGGATGTTTTTTTTATCCATGCATTAATGAACTCCCTGCATTCAATATGGATAAAGATACAAACCTAGGAAATGAAAGAGCTACAGGATGGAAAGGGTCTGGATTTCACAACTTCATAGAGCAGATTTTCCCACCATGCTCTGTACTATCGATCTCTAAGCCATTTTAAAAGGAAGAAGTAAACTTCTATATTATTTAAACCCTTGCAATTCTGGGTCTCTATCATTGTAATTTATTATGCACCATAACTGATAGATCCCATAAAATAGATGGCTACTCGAATTTTAAATACACAAATTAAAAAGACTATATTTAAAAATATTAATAAGCATATTGCCAACAATGAAATAGTTAATGTTAAGTTATAGCAACAGCAGTCTTTTGGTAATGCTCGGTTGAAGAGCTTGAAAAATAAACCAATTTTTATGTAGAACCTCATATCTAAATTTCTGTAAGTGATAAATTCTATACCTGAACCATTTGTTTTCCTCCTGTTAATTAAAATGAATAAAACAAATTTATTTTGAAATGAATTTCAAAACTGCCTTGCTTTTTTCAGTGAATTTGAAAGTGACTGCCTCTAAAACATTATTTGCCTTGAAGTAAAAGACATTAAAAAAAATCTTAATGTAAGAGACATTAGAAGAAAAGGCCTTCGACACTGATGGCATCTATGTAGCTTTCTGTAACAGCAGTCTTCTGTTACTTCATTAACTGTTTAATTTTCACAATATGTTAGTGAAAGCATTCAGCCTTGGAACAACAAGAATAAAAATAGAAGGATATTTTTGTGCATAATATTTGGTGGACTGTATTGTGACTGTGTATTACAGCTGAAACCACTTGAACATGCCTTGTCGTTTTGATCTTGGCACTGTCCCTGAGGCTACTTAATTGGTTGTATAACCAAGGTGTCAGCTAGGAGGTTCCTGCTCCTTGGAAAACTAGTTAAAATGAGCTGGAAAGCCCAATTTCATAGTCTGTATAAAGCCTTCCTGACAACCTGCTTGTTTCTGGGGACTTTATAATATTGAGCTTAATCTGCTGCTACAGTTTCATCTTCCATCTGCCATGTCACTATATCGGGAATTTTAGCTCCTTTTCTAGATTTCAGAATAAATCCAATTGCATTTTGTTAGTTTTAGCACATTTTTAGAAGCATTGTGAGAATTAAAACAAATCTTGTAGTGGACTGAATAGCCTAAACACAGTAGCTCCATCTTTCCTTTCACTTTGAGAATATATAGTAATTTAGCTATCACTATCTCCAATGTCCAATTTACATTCCCAAATGCATCAAGATTCTCAGAAAGGACAATAGTCCTACAGATATCTATACACTTTAGAAAGTAGCTAGAGTCAGATATAATACCCCAACCTTTACCCTATTTAAATGCATTTGAGGACACTGCAATCTTAAGGGATTTGTTGGTCAGGACCAGTAACTTTAATGCAAGAATGGACATCATGATATGATAGGTAAGTGGAGTAGCTAAAAGATTGTTTATGAGCCAGTCCTAGAACCAGGTGAATAAGATGTGCAGGTAAATAAATAATGGCTTATATGTTATTATTTGATTTAACAAAAAGTATTTCAACCATTCTGAATTAAGTAACTAAAATCTATTAAGATTATTTGCAATAACCAGGCATGCTATTTCATTTATTTGACTCAGCTATACATACATGTCATTTTAAATGTCAAAATGTTTACATATTAGTAATTTCATATAGTTCAATATAATAGGTAAGCAAAATGTTTCTCTTCTCTCAATTTATTCTTATGCTTTTACTAACCTGTAGGTATGCCACAAAGATTCATTGCCCAAGATTCAGGGAAAATATGGAGATGTATGCATCAAGTGAGGGTAAAATTCAAGATGATACGGCACAAAAACTGGATTAGGATAAAGAAATGTGGTGCAGGCAATATACATGCTTGCAGTGATTCTGCTACTTAGGAAATCTTATAGAGTAAGTGCTCTCTGGCTAACTTCCACAATAGAATCATGGAAAAGTGTAATGAAGTTCAGGACATGCTACCCCAAAATATGATATGTGGGCATTTGAAGAAACAGCAGAAGTAAGAAGGTCATTCTCTGACCTTCTCCACCCCTTGTCTTCTGAAGTAGACTATGAAAGAATTATCTGACTTTCCTCTAAGATCCTCATTCCAGAAGTACTTTCCACATAATGAGAGAAAAGAGTGCTCTAATCTCTGAAGACACAGGGAACACAAATAATAGTCTAAACTAACAGACCTTGCTAAGTGTCACCTTCCCACCAGCTTATTACCATTAGATGACACATTTATTGTCTTCTAATAATTCTTCTTCACAACTATCCAATTCTTCATCAAACTTAGCATAAAAATACACAGATTTCCCTGTTTTGGGGGTCTTCAGTTCTCAGGGTTCTTAGGTCTTGTAAAACTTATATTAAATACATTTGTTATGCTTTTCTCTTGTTAATCAATCTTTTTTCACAAGTGTCTTAGCCACGAACCTAGTGATGGGCGAAGAAAAGAAATCTTCACTCCCGTACAAGGGAAATAAAGGCTGCTATTTTTAAATATGAAATCATCAGGGGGCGGAGCAAGATGGCCGAATAGGAACAGCTCCAGTCTCCAACTCCCAGCACGAGCGACACAGAAGACCGGTGATTTCTGCATTTTCAACTGAGGTACTGGGTTCATCTCACTAGGGAGTGCCGGACAATCAGTGCTGGTCAGCTGCTGCAGCCCGACCAGCGAGAGCTGAAGCAGGGCGAGGCATTGCCTCACCTGGGAAGCACAAGGGGGAAGGAAATCCCTTTTCCTAGCCAGGGGAACTGAGACACACAACACCTGGAAAATCGGGTAACTCCCACCCCAATACTGCGCTTTAAGCAAACAGGCACACCTGGAGATAATATCCCACACCTGGCCAGGAGGGTCCCACGCCCACGGAGCCTCCCTCATTGCTAGCACAGCAGTCTGTGATCTACCAGCAAGGCAGCAGGGAGGCTGGGGGAGGGGCGCCCGCCATTGCTGAGGCTTAAGTAGGTAAACAAAGCTGCTGGGAAGCTCGAACTGGGTGGAGCTCACAGCAGCTCAAGGAAACCTGCCTGTCTCTGTAGACTCCACCTCTGGGGACAGGGCACAGATAACAACAAAAGCAGCAGAAACCTCTGCAGACGCAAAGGACTCTGTCTGACAGCTTTGAAGAGAGCAGTGGATCTCCCAACACGGAGGTTGAGATCTGAGAAGGGACAGACTGCCTGCTCAAGTGGGTCCCTGACCCCTGAGTAGCCTAACTGGGAGACATCTCCCACTAGGGGCAGTCTGACACCCCACACCTCACAGGGTAGAGTACACCCCTGAGAGGAAGCCTCCAAAGCAAGAATCAGACAGGTATACTCGCTGTTCAGCAATATTCTATCTTCTGCAGCCTCTGCTGCTGACACCCAGGCAAACAGGGTCTGGAGTGGACCTCAAGCAATCTCCAACAGACCTACAGCTGAGGGTCCTGACTGTTAGAAGGAAAACTATCAAACAGGAAGGACACCTACACCAAAACCCCATCAGTAAGTCACCATCATCAAAGACCAGAGGCAGATAAAACCACAAAGATGGGGAAAAAGCAGGGCAGAAAAGCTGGAAATTCAAAAAATAAGAGCACATCTCCCCCAGCAAAGGAGCACAGCTCATCGCCAGCAACGGATCAAAGCTTGACGGAAAATGACTTTGACGAGATGAGAGAAGAAGGCTTCAGTCCATCAAATTTCTCAGAGCTAAAGGAGGAATTACATACCCAGCGCAAAGAAACTAAAAATCTTGAAAAAAAAGTGGAAGAATTGATGGCTAGAGTAATTAATGCAGAGAAGGTCATAAACGAAATGAAAGAGATGAAAACCATGACACGAGAAATACGTGACAAATGCACAAGCTTCAGTAACCGACTCAATCAACTGGAAGAAAGAGTATCAGCAATTGAGGATCAAATGAATGAAATGAAGCGAGAAGAGAAACCAAAAGAAAAAAGAAGAAAAAGAAATGAACAAAGCCTGCAAGAAGTATGGGATTATGTAAAAAGACCAAATCTACGTCTGGGGTGCCTGAAAGTGAGGGGGAAAATGGAACCAAGTTGGAAAACACTCTTCAGGATATCATCCAGGAGAACTTCCCCAACCTAGTAGGGCAGGCCAACATTCAAATCCAGGAAAATACAGAGAACGCCACAAAGATACTCCTTGAGAAGAGCAACTCCAAGACACATAATTGCCAGATTCACCAAAGTTAAAATGAAGGAAAAAATCTTAAGGGCAGCCAGAGAGAAAGGTCGGGTTACCCACAAAGGGAAGCCCATCAGACTAACAGCAGATCTCTCGGCAGAAACTCTACAAGCCAGAAGAGAGTGGGGGCCAATATTCAACATTCTTAAAAAAAAGAATTTTAAACCCAGAATTTCATACCCAGCCAAACTAAGTTTCATAAGTGAAGGAGAAATAAAATCCTTTACAGATAAGCAAATGCTTAGAAATTTTGTCACCACTTGGCCTGCCTTACAAGAGACCCTGAAGGAAGCACTCAACATGGAAAGGAACAACCGGTACCAGCCATTGCAAAAACATGCCAAAATGTAAAGACCATCGAGGCTAGGAAGAAACCGCATCAACTAACGAGCAAAATAACCAGTTAATATCATAATGGCAGGATCAAGTTCACACATAACAATCTTAACCTTAAATGTAAATGGACTAAATGCTCCAATTAAAAGACATAGACTGGCAAACTGGGTAAAGTGTCAAGACCCATCAGTCTGCTGTATTCAGGAGACCCATCTCAGAACTGTGAGAAATAAATGGCTGTTGTCTATAAATTGCCCAGTCTAAGGTATTTTGTTATAGCAGCAGGAACAGACTAAGACAGAGAGATTCTCATGACTTTCATTTTCTCAGTGAAGTGTAAGGCAAGGTCATCATTGGAGGAATATGAAAAAGAAGAAGTTATGAAAAATTAAGGGAAAGGATAATCTTTCCCTCCTTAATTTGTCATTTTAGAGAATGTTAAAGCATATTACAGGATATATTAAGTATTAGATTCTGTTTAGTGTCCATTTTTATTTATGTCATTAATTTTAATTAAGACTGGCCAATATGGTCATGGGATTGTCTTTCCAAATGTGTTCTGCTAAAACACTCACGTATTTGGTTTAACTAGGTAAAAGACTTTCCAGAAGTACGTTGTGAAAGATAACTGTAAGGAAGTTTAGACATTTTCAAAGCAGAAGTTAGTTATAACTATGGGCTAGAAACTTTAAGTTGTGTAAGGAGAGGAGAGAAGTGTGGGTGAGATGGGGAGTTTTGACAGTAATAATATAATTGAGTAAATTAGTTTGAGTTATCTGTGTGGTCAAAGACTTGCTAAGTTTAAATATTTATAAAAGCATAGAATTGAGAGTTTGAAGGACACAATATAAGATTAGGCATGTAAGATAGAAATGAGAAAAAAATTGCTATTTGAGTGATAAGATTAGTTTATGGATTTATTATCAACTGGAATGTTGAAATCACACAAGTCAATGATAGAAAACAAAGTTGGAAATAAAGGAGAGATTTTATGTGCTAAAACTATCCATGAACAAGTGAAACATCAGAAGCTTGGGCAGTGGTAACAATAAAAGTATTTGTGGCAGAACAAATCTTATAAAATGCAAATTAAACTAAGCTTTTGTGAGAAAAATAGATGACAAATACAAATATGTATGCCATTAAAGATGCAGATACATTAACAGAGCAACTGAAATTCCAGAAAATTACCCTAAAGCAATATCCAGAAAGGAACATAAAGATTTATGTACATTAATGCTCAATGCAACACTACTTAAGGTAAAAATTTAGAAACTTAAATGTTCATCAAGAGTGAAATAAAATAATTTATTCCATTGAAAATCACATTTCCTAGATTATTCAATACAGAGAAAAAATGCTCATGGTGTGGAACATGGAAAAAGGTAGGATATCTATCTCTATAAACAAGTAAGTTTCAGTTTTATAAGGTATATTTAATTTTAAATATAAATATGAAACCATCTGACATTTGGTTGGTAAAATTAAAGATAATTTTCCTGTCATATTCTGTGTATTCTGTGTTATCTAAATCATCTAGAAACATGTATATTATAGTAATTTTTAAAATAAAGTTTTAAAATTATGGAGTATAAGCTAATAATACTTTACATATATTCATTTCAACATTTCATGTTTTAAAGATACTATCCACTTTTCTGGATTTAAATATAAGAGTCAGTCTTCTCTAATGTAAAAGCAAAATAATTTTTTAACAATACAATGATAAAGATCATTTTAATTAAGATTCAAAGCTGGTTTTATGAACAGTATTTCATCACCATCTGAGCATAGTGTTGTAAATATGTTTGACCGCATTTTCTATTATGTAATGATAAGAAGCGACACTATTCATGAATGACTTTTAACCCTCCTGCCTTAGAAACTGAGGCAAAACTGAATAGCAAACATTTTATTTTGGAGAGTGGGATTCTGAGAGAATGACTGTGAGATGGGAAGATAAGCAGACATGGAGGAGAGCCAGTCAAAGGTGTATTATTTAACTGGTCAACAATAAGAATGACTTATACAACTCAGATTCCATAGAAAATATGAAATTATATGAAGTATGTCTCAAAACTCCCTCTCTGGGAAAATTGAGGGAGCAATAATTACCCATCGACTTCTGCTCTCCATTTGTCAGTTTCATCCACGATATTATTAACATTTCTGAACCTCCAGGTTTGTACCTAGATAAGACATCCTCAAACATGGATTTCCCTTTGGCATCAACGGAGAAGCCCTGAGGCAAGAAGGAAGAGACATGGGGCCTGAAGAAGTTTGGAGTCAGCAGAATTGGTAACCATAGCAGTGTCTGGCATGAGACTGATGTTACATGTATAAACATATACTTCCTAGGTAAATTGGGAGGTAATGGGCTTTTCTTTAACCCTGAAGACACTGATGCAAATCAAACCTGGGGACTAGTATCAGGTATCATTTCCAAAAATAATTCCAAATATGCCAATCATAGACAATCACTTAGAAACACACATTTTAAAAGTTGGCCAAACAGGAGCAGCTCCAGCCTCCAGCTCCTAGCATGAGCGACAGAGAAGACAGGTGATTTCTGCATTTTCAACTGAGGTACCGGGTTCATCTCACTGGGGCGTGTCAGACAGTTGATGCTGGTCAGTGGGTAAAGCCCAACCAGTGAGAGTTGAAGCAGAGTGAAGCATCACCTCACCTGGGAAGTGCAAGGGGGAAAGGAATTCCTTTTCCTATTCAAGGGAAACTGAGACACACAAGACCTGGAAAATCAGGTAACTCCCACCCTAATACTCGCTTTATCAAGGGTCTTAGCAAATGGCACACCAGGAGATTATATCTCACACATGGCCCGGAGGGTCCCACGCCCACAGAGCCTGCCTTATTGCTAGCACAGCAGTCTGAGATCTAACTGCAAGGTGGCCACAAGGCTGGGGGAGGAGCGCCTGCCATTGCTGAGGCTTAAGTAGGTTAAAAAAAGCCACCAAGAAGCTCGAATTGGGTGGAGCACAACACAGCTCAAGGAGGCCTGCCTGGTTCTGTAGATTCCACCTCTGGGGACAGGGCATAGCTACACAAAAAGCAGCAGAAACCTCTGCAGAGGTAAATGTCCTGTCTGACAGCTTTGAAGAGAGCAGTGGTTCTCCCAGCACAGAGGCTGAGATATGAGAATGGTAAAGGGATAAAAGACATAGACTGGCAAACTGGATACAGAGTCAAGACCCATCAGTTTGCTGTATTCAGGAGACCCATCTCACATGCAGAGACACACATAGGCTCAAAATAAAGGGATGGAGGAAGATCTACCAAGCAAATGGAGAACAAAAAAAAGCAGGGGTTGCAATACTAGTCTCTGATAAAATAGACTTTAAACCATCAAAGGTCAAAAGAGACAGAGAAGGCCATTACATAATGGTAAAGGGATCAATTCATCAGGAAGAGCTAACTATCCTAAATATATGTGCACCCAATGCAGGAGCACCCAGATTCATAAAGCAAGTCCTTAGAGACTTACAAAGAGACTTAGACTCCCATACAATAATAATGGGAGACTTCAACACTCCACTGTCAACATTAGACAGATCAACGAGACAGAAAGTTAACAAGGATATCCAAGAATTGAACTCAACTCTGCACCAAGCGGACCTAATAGACATCTACAGAACTCTCCACCCCAAATCAACAGAATATACATTCTTCTCAGCACCATATCACACTTATTCCAAAATTGACCACACAGTTCGAAATAAAGCACTCCTCAGCAAATGTACAAGAACAGATATTATAACAAACTGTCTCTCAAACCACAGTGAAATCAAACTAGAACTTAGGACTAAGAAACTCAATCAAAACCGCTCAACTACATGGAAACTGAACAACCTGCTCCTGAATGACTACTGGGTACATGATGAAATGAAGGCAGAAATAAAGATGTTCTTTCAAACCAATGAGAACAAAGATAAAACATACCAGAATCTCTGGGACACATTTAAAACAGTGTGTAGAGGGAAATTAATAACACTAAATGCCCAAAAGAGAAAGCAGGAAAGATCTAAAATTGACAACCTAGCATCACAATTAAAAGAACTAGAGAAGCAAGAGCAAATACATTCAAAAGCTAGCAGAAGGCAAGAAATAACTAAGATCAGAGCAGAACTGAAGGAGATAGAGACACAAAAAACCCTTCAAAAAATCAATGAATCCAGGAGTTGGTTTTTTGAAAAGATCAACAAAATTGATAGACCACTAGCAAGATTAATAAAGAAGAAAAGAGAGAAGAATCAAATAGACACAATAAAAAGTGATAAAGGGGATATCACCACCGATCCCACAGAAATACAAACTAACATCAGAGAATACTATAAACACCTCTACGCAAATAAACTAGAAAACCTAGAAGAAATGGATAATTTCCTGGAAACTTACACTCTCCCAAGACTAAACCAGGAAGAAGTTGAATCCCTGAATAGACCAATAGCAGGCTCTGAAATTGAGGCAATGATTAATAGCCTACCAACCAAAAAAAGTCCAGGACTAGACAGATTCAAAGCTGAATTCTACCAGAGGTACAAGGAGGGGCTTGTACCTTTCATTCTGAAACTATTCCAATGAGGAATCCTCCCTCACTCATTTTATGAGGCCAGCATCATCCTGATACCAAAGATTGGCAGAGACACAAGAAAAAAAAAAGAGAATTTTAGACCAATATCCCTGATGAACATCAATGCAAAAATCCTCAATAAATAATGGCAAACCACATCCAGCAGCACATCAAAAAGCTTATCCACCATGATCAAGTGGGCTTCATCCCTGAGATGCAAGGCTGGTTCAACATGCACAAATCAATAAATGTAATCCAGCACATAAACAGAACCAAAGACAGACCACATGATTATCTCAATAGATGCAGAAAAGGTCTTTGCAAAATACAACAGCCCTACATGCTAAAAATGCTCAATAAATTCGGTATTGATGGAACGTACCTCAAAATAATAAGAGCTATTTATGACAAATACACAGCCAATATCATACTGAATGGGCAAAAACTGGAAGCATTCCCTTTGAAAACTGGCACAAGACAGAAATGACCTCTCTCACCACTCTTATTCAACATAGTGTTGGAAGTTCTGGCTAGGGCAATCAGGCAAGAGAAAGAAATCAAGGGTATTCAGTTAGAAAACAAGAAACTAAATTGTCCCTGTTTGCAGATGACATGATTGTATATTTAGAAAACCCCATCATCTCAGTCCAAAATCTCCTTAAGCTGATAAGCAACTTCAGCAAAGTCTCAGGATACAAATCAACGTGCAAAAATCTCAAGCATTCTTATGCACCAATAACAAACAGAGAGCCAAATCATCAATGAACTCCCATTCACAATTGCTTCAAAGAGAATAAAATACCTAGGAATCCAACTTACAAGGGATGTAAAGGACCTCTTCAAGGAGAACTACAAACCACTGTTCAGTGAAATAAAAGAGGACACAAACAAATGGAAGAACATACCATGCTCATGGATAGGAAGAATCAATATCGTGAAAATGGCCATACTGCCCAAGGTAATATATAGATTCAATGCCATCCCCATTAACCTACCAATGACTTTCTTCACAGAATTGGAAAAAACTGCTTTAAAGTTCACATGGAGCCAAAAAAGACCCCGCATTGCCAAGACAATCCTAAGCCAAAAGAACAAAGCTGGAGGCATCACGCTACCTGACTTCAAACTATACTACAAGGCTACAGTAACCAAAACAGCATGGTACTGGTACCAAAACAGAGATATACACCAATGGAACAGAACAGAGCCCTCAGAAATAATATCACACATCTACAATCATCTGATCTTTGACAAACCTGACAAAAACAAGAAATGGGGAAAGGATTCCCTATTTAATAAATGGTGCTGGGAAAAATGGCTAGTCGTAAGTAAAAGCTGAACCCGGATCCTTTCCTTACTCCTTATATGAAAATTAATTTAAGATGGATTAGAGACTTAAATGTTAGACCTAAAATCATAAAAATCCTAGAAGAAAACCTAGGTAATACCATTCAGGATATAGGCATGGGCAAGGACTTTATGTCTAAAGCACCAAAAGCAACAGCAACAAAAGCCAAAATTGACAAATGGGATCTAATTAAACTAAAAAGCTTTCACACAGCAAAAGAATCTACCATCAGAGTGATCAGGCAACCTACAGAATGGGAGAAATTTTTTGCAATCTACTCGTCTGACAAAGGGCTAATATCCAGAACCTAAAAAGAACTCAAACAAATTTACAAGAAAAAAACAAATAACCGCATCAAAAAGTGGGCAAAGGACATGAACAGACACTTCTCAAAAGAAGACATTTATGCAGTCAACAGACACATGAAAAAATGCTCATCATCACTGGCCATCAGAGAAATGCAAATCAAAATCACAAGGATATACCATCTCACACCAGTTAGAATGGTGATCATTAAAAGGTCAGGAAACAGCAGGTGCTGAGACGATGTGGAAAAATAAGAACACTCTTACACTGTGGGTGGTACTGTAAATTAGTTCAACCATTGTGGAAGACAGTGTGGCGATTCCTCAAGGATCTAGGACTAGAAATACCATTTGACCCAGCCATCCCATTACTGGGTATATATCCAAAGGATTATAAATCATGCTGCTATAAAGACACATGTACCTATATGTTTATTGCAGCACTATTCACAATAGCAAAGACTTGGAATCAACCCAAATGTCCATCCGTGACAGACTGGATTAAGAAAATGTGGCACATATACACCACGAAATACTATTCAGCCATAAAAAAGGATGAATTAATGTCCTTTGTAGGGACATGGATGCAGCTGGAAACCATCATTCTCAGCAAACTATCTCAAGGATAGAAAACCAAATACTGCATGTTCCCACTCATAGGTGGGAACTGAACAATGAGATCACTTGGACTCGGGAAGGGGAACATCACACACTGGGGCCTATTGTGGGGAGAGGAGGGGGAAGGGATAGTATTAGGAGATATACCTAATGTAAATGATGAGTTAATGAGTGAAGCACACCAACATGGCACATGTATACATATGTAACAAACCTGCACATTGTGCACATGTACCCTAGAATTTAAAGTATAATAATAATTAAAAAAAGAAAACACTGACATACAGCAGGTGCTCAATAAATGTTCATGTGATGGATTAAACTTAAAAAAAAAGAAGAAACACACATTTTATTAAAAGGCTATAAATATAAATAGTTGCTTTATATGCTGTCATCTTCTTCTAAGAGCAATTTTATTAAAGGCACAGAATTATATGGTGTATCGCCTGGTCATAGATTACTAGATATTCCAGGGCTCTCTGAGGTAGGGTTGATATGTCAGCTATTCGCTGGTTATATGTGGATAAAATTCTAATGATCCAAAAAGTAAACACACATTCAAGATGATCTTGAATGATGTAAACATGCACGCACACACACTTCTTCTGTTAAAGCTTTTTTAAAAACTTTAATAGAATAATTTAATAGAATATAATTAAACCCACAGTGCTACATTGACATCTATAAATGGAAATTTTGACACTGATCATTTTTTCTTTTAACTTTGATCCTCTCCCTATTTTGTGTGAAGTTTTAACCTATAGACACATGTTATTTTCACAAGACCATTACTTTATTTTCTGTCAGTGTCTCTCTATCACATTTAAGGTAAAAATGTGTTAAATATAACTAAATGTCTGAACCTTGAATAATACTAGAATTTCTAGGCAAAATATTGAGATAAATATTCTGTATGTTTTACCTGCCTTGAAATGCCTAACCCAATAAATTGTTGATCAAATTTTGTGTACCCCCAGAAAGAAAATATTTCAATGGCACCAACTGACAGGTGAAAACCTGAGATCTAGAGAGATTGTGTCATCAAAGATCATATGACACAAGAGAGGTAGAGGACCCAAAATAACTCAGATATCCTCATTACAAATTCTTTCCATCAGGACTCTAGGACTTCAGGTGACACAAAAGCCATTTAAAATGCTCTATATAAAAAAGACCTATTGGCTGTAACAACTTAAATGCCCTAAAAGTGAGACTGATGGGACTAAATTTAGGCATATCTAGAACTAGCCATTAAATATTATCAGTCAATTTCTCAGCAGAAAACACATGAAACAATCAAAGTTAGGATACTTTAATTTTTTTTTAATTGTGTGTGTGTGTGTGTGTGTGTGTGTGTGTGTGTGTGTGTGTGTGTGCAACAAAAATCTGTTAGGTGAGGCATAGAGGAATCTCAGGAATTTATTCAGTGGTACCCAAGTACCATTACTGCATCTGAAGTTATTGAAAGTAGTAGTTACAGAATCATAAAACAGATAGGAATGTGTAAAGGGCTTACACATTAACTTTAGGGACACACTCCATCCCAGGGTGACATCTCCCTTCTCTCGAGAGGCATTCAGTTCAAAGTACCTAACCCAATTTACCTCCCTTCTCTAATGACCTGTAAAGTCTTCTCATTTTACAAGTGGAAGTCAGAGGGTAAGGGAACCCATTGGTATAGTCTATAAAGGCCAGCATCCTAAGGAGAGTGGAGAAGATTACAGAATGTATCTAGAGGAGCAAACAGAAGATATCTAGTGTTGACCAGTAGTCTTGTCTATTGGATGAAAAATCCATATCCTCATGAGAGGAAAAAAGCAAAATCTCATCAGCTACTAGGTCTTCATGGTACCGATGTCACCATATCCTAGTCCTGCTCCTGAAAACTAAAACAGCATCAGATTTTTGTTGTTGTTTTATTCTGTTTTCATTTTCCATATAGAGTAGCAAGAGGCAAAGGGTACAATAGAAGTCCCCATAATTAATGAAGCATAGCTGCTATAATCCTTGCTTCTGCAGCAGTTTGGCATAGCTTGGTAGGCATAACTTCTCTCTTTCACCATCCATTTCATGATCTTATCCTGGGCCAGAATACTGACTAAAAGTGTTCTTTACCCTAATCAGCTGATACAAATCTCAGTGCATATGATTTGTGTGGGGTTCTGTCTTCATTGAGCTTCAACGTATTTCCATTGAACAAGATTTTTTGAGTAAGGGGATCCCCCCTGGGATCTAAATATAGTCATCATTTCCCCCATATGGCAAAACTCAGCCTTTTCCTTTCCCTTTCCTGCTGCAACTCTGGAGTGACCTTCATGTTGGTTTCACGTAACTTGACTTCCTCTTAATGCTGCTCTGCTTCTTCTCTCACATCATTGCTCTTCCCTTTTGTTATCCTACCCTTTCCTAAGCACATCCTTCTTACTGGACAATATTCCCTCATAAGTCTTATAAAGTAGGTGGAGATTATTAATAACCCATAGTCGGAATAGTTATGAACCTTATCCAAAATCTGATTCTTCATAACTGTTCTTGTGGACTTTCCTTTAAGATTTATTGGCAATGAATCCAACTCTATAAACAATCCATCTCTGATTTCTGAGACTGCTTAACTAGTAAATTCCAGGTATACTTTGGTCTCAGTAGGGGTGACAATGTCACAGCTGTGCAATCTTCTTTTTTTGTGGATGGTCTTAAATGTGACTTGACAGGTTTAGTTAGAAAATAGAAGATAGGATTGCAGAGTGTTGACTCTGAATTACAAGACCTTGCTGAGAAAATAAAAGATACTTTGACTCAAAAAAAAAGAAAAAAAAAAAGAAAAAGAGAAATTGTAGATCAAATTAATAACTTCTTAGATTGAACAAATAGATAAACTCAAAACAAAGGATAATGTTATTTCTAGACAAAGATATCAGTTGATATTTGATATAAAAGGAATACTAGGAGAAAATTATCCTATCTCAGAAAGATATAATCTAAAACACAGAGGACAAAGTTTATACAACATGACATCCCTCTAAGTATATCTATGCAGTGTAGTTTTCCTACAATTGCCCTAAACACAAAAAGGAGATATTTTTTCTGGATTTGCAAAAAATAAAATGTTTTATTTCTAGTTGACAAAAAGGCCATACTCTCTACCAGAAACCCTAACATTGTTCCATATTCCTTCTTTCCTTGGGGTGCCAAAAAAAAAAAAAAAAAAAAAAAAAAAAAAAAAAAAAAAAAAAAACCTAGTAGAACACACTTCAAATATCACTCTGACAATACTTTTGTCTTAGCTACTTTCTGACTGCAACTACTTGACAATCTCACTACTCACAAGCTTTTCTGCTGGATTATTCTATTCCAGTGAATCAATTGACACAAGATCTCCTTTGTAAATTGTACGCCACCATTAAATATTCCAGAACTTCCCCTTTCTGGAACTTCAGAAAAGAATCACTGGCCAATTATTTAATGATGGCTCTGATTAATTAAGCAATACTTGATGCCTTCTTTATCATTTTATACCTTAAATATTTTTTCCTATTGCCTCCAAGGCAAATATGTTTCAGATGTGGAACACTTACTGGAGAAACCAACTGGTTTCTTTATGTCCTTATTATAGTCATTCAAAAGCCAAAGGAAAGAGGCTCTTAAAGACTGTGGACTATCATATCCACATATCTATAGAACGGACTCATAATCTTCTACTGACCAAGTAATACCCCTGTTCTACGCATTAAATGGACACATTTTCACTGTTAATATTTTGTACGTAATGTAGGACCCATTGAAAATACTATTCTTTCTCATTTCTCTGTAGTCCTTCACTCTGATATAATACTATGTTCAATCCCAAAGATAGCTGCTGACTTTACAGTGGTAGATATGTATGCTCTGGATTCTCTTGCATGCAGATTATCTTTTGTAATCAATTGAGAAAATCAATTGGACAGTTATAATTATCAGATTTTGCAGCAATATTTCTTGCAATCATTTACCTATAACCTTGGAGACATTCCATTTTTTTGGACACTAATCTTACATAATATGTGGCTGTTGTTTCATTATACTTTCCACATTGAGAATCTGTAGACATGCTTCTATTTGCTTACAGTATTAATAAAAAAAAGATGCAAAATCTTTAAAAATAAACTTTACTTTTGTCAGTCCCAAGTGGTTTTCAAGATTGTGAAATCCATAGAAAGCAAAGTCTCTTTCTTCTCAAAGACTGGAGTATATTCAAGACTTTCCCCAGCCAATAATCAAAAGACAATTTAGTAGATCTTAGTAGATTTAGAGAGGGCAGATGTTGGATTCCTATCTGCTTCAAACTGGAAGCCACTTTTTTATGATCTAATGCTGTCATATCTTGCCCTTGAAAGATGCACTAAGATTTTCCTTTGAAGTTCAAAACTCTCCCTTTCAACCCTGACTCCCACCCTATATGCTCAGACTTCTTTACTACCATCCTTTTTTTTCTATTTGCATACTAAAGATTGGGAAAATCCGAATATGAAGAAAATGAGGATACTAACTCAACAATACAACGGCCATTACAGATTCAATGATTATGGGTCTTATTCTCTTACTTGATCTCATAATAAAAGCCTATTTGTTTTCTAGTAGGGAAAATAGCCATAGTTAACAGCAGAGTTAACTGAGACCTATATGTACTTAATTCTTAGGCTCCCTACTTAACCTCATGCTCTCTCATGTGGCTTAGACTTCAATTTAGAATAAAATCATCTTACCATTTTTATGCATCTAAAATGATCCCCTAGGAAGTACTTCTTTTTTTGCTCACACATATTTCTATCAATTTTTACAGCACATTAACCTGTTATTTTCCTTGCTTTCCTAAAGGAGGGCAAAACTCCTGACTGTCATACACTTATTCAGAAATTTTCCTTGCCTCACTCTGCCCTCCCTTAAATTCTGTGTTCTCCATAGAATCTTAAATGCTATAGGTAGCCATTCACTTGACAAACAATTTAAATTCAATTATAATACAAAGGTAAAATTGATGAGAGCTGCGAAGGCAGTCATCAATAGAGATCTGTGACTTCAACCAACACTTTCAAGAATTTTGAGGGATTTGAGGCTTAACCCTACTTGCAAGCATCAAGTTAGCCTGCCAGAGTTTCATGGATAATTGCAGTAAACACAGAACTTCTGGGTTAGGAAGAAAGGACAGAAAGGATTATCCACATCAGTACCCATGGTCTGTACATCAATATATTTATGTTAGTTCCCCTTGCCTGATGTCCCATAGGTTAAGACAGACAGAATCAGATGGATGCTTGCACAATTAACAGTTCCTTTATAGGACAGGATCTCTGAATTTAGGGAATCTTAATCTTTGTAAGTGGACACTAAGCATTCTTGCCCTATGCTGCAGAAGAAGACACTCTTTCCTCCAGTATTTGCTATACAAATATCATTGAAAGGAGTGTCTAGAATAAATGCATTAACTGTTCCACTTGTAAGATATGCAGAGAAGCAAGAGAAACTCATGAGCAAATGTCTCCTAACAAACATGAGAGGTGTATATTTAGAGATTTAGATAAACTAAAATTAGGTCACAGAAGACTCTTTACCAATGCCAAAGAAGAACTGTGAAAGGCAATAAAGGGCTGAGAATTTTCCATGGCAATTTCTTCAGGTCCTTGTCATTGAAGTTCTTCCTCTCAAACCCTCTTGTGCATGACTTTAAAACCTAAATTTCCTCTCATCTCTCTTAATAAAATGCAAATTAACAAAGCTTCTAAATCTACATAGTCAATTCTTCTCTCTTATGACAATAGTTCCTACCCAACTTTTTGCAAAATGAACTGAACTTTGAGGATCTTTTCCTGCTAAAACCCCAAACAGTTAACTTCTTTTCCAGAGTTAAGATAGTCTTTCTGAACCTGTAAGTTTTAAAGAAAGACTTATGCTAATGGTACTCCGGTTGATTTTATCGAACACCAGTTTTATTTATTTACTTGATAAATACTTATTCATTGATTTGCCAGATATTTATGTGTCCAACTTGGTTCCAGGCATCGAGAATACAAAAATGGATAAAACATCACATTTTTTTATTCCTAAAGTTTATATACCAGCTGAAGAGATAGATAATATTCAAATAAATGTGCAATGCTCTATAATGTACAATAAATATGAGGTACATTCCTGGCTATATATTGAAATTATCTGGTTAATTTAGAAAATTCCATCTGCTCACTTTGCTAAACATATTGATTCAGCATTTTGAGGGTTGGCTCTAAAACAATTTGCCATTTTGTTCAGCTGCTCAGGAGATTCTGATACAGATGAAGGTTGAGAACAATAGAAATAAGCATTATGAAGGCAAACCAAACAGTACAGAGGAGGTAAATATTGATTGGAGTGGATGTAGATGAGGGCAGGAGTGATGCCCTAGAGAAGGTAAACATTAATTGGAGTGGATGTAGATAGGAGGAGTGTTGCTTTAGGTAAGTGGTCAAGGGAAGTCTGAAATTTGAGGAGAATCTGAAAGGACGTGAAGGAGCTAGCCATGCGCATATCTGGGGAGGATGAGTCAAGGCCTAAAGGACAGCTAATACAAAAGCTGCAACACAAAGTTTGCTAGGGATATTTGAGAAAGAAAAAGGAGGTCACAAAAGAACATGTGGCTGGATCTTAATGAGATTGGTATAAAATAAGAAAGTAAGTCAGGTGAAATACTATCACTTAGTAGTTTAGAACACAGCTTCTGGAGTTGTACTATAGGAGTCAAAGCTCAGCTTTGTCATTTTTTAGCAACATAATGCTGGGCTAATTATTTAACCTTCCTGTGAGTCAATGTCTACTCACTACTCTACTCAGGTAAGGTGGAAATAATTAAAGTAACAAACCCTTTGTTACTTAATTTAAACCTATGACTTACCATGTTTACATACATTCATCTGTATAACATGTGTAACATTTGTTACTTTAAACCTATGGTTTAACATGTATAAACACACATACACATGTGTGTGTGTGCGTGTGTATACATTAAGCCATAACTAGGCAATTCTAAGGAGGAAAAATAAAATTAGCCTTTTCATAGATAACATTGTACTAATTGATAGCCCTTCTGTATAGTTCACATTAATCAAAAGTTCAAAATTTGACTTATTCTTGGTGGAAAAGAGGATGAATTATTATAAAAAAATGTTATATTACTTCTAAGTAAAGGTTTTATATGTATCAGTGTGAATGAACTCAACTCTATAAAGAAAATTTATATTGATTCTATTTCAAGGGCAGTTGTGAGAAAGTTAATTTACAACACAACATCCTCCTTTCTTGACTTAAAAAAAAGTTGCCCAAAGTTCATAGTTCACATTGCAGTTTAGTCTCAGTATTTGTACATTTTACTGGTTTAGAAAAATGTACTGTGGCATGTATCCACCATTACTGTATCATATAGAACAGTTTCACTGTCCACAAATCCTTGGTCCTCCATCCTTTCATCCCTCTTTCCCCACTATCCCTCAAAACAAATGACCTTTTCACTGTCTCCATAGTTTCCATAGTCTCCATAGTTGCAGGCATGCCATCTGCAGTGGGGCAGGCAGCTTCCACTGTGGGCACTGGGAAACACAGTGGCACCTAGAAGCTTGGAGATGCCTGGAACTGCAGAGCCCCAAAGAGGGTATCAAAGCCTCGGCTCAGGGAGCTCCTTGGTCTGGGCTCCCTGAAGGGCCACAGCTCTTCTCTCCTTGTCACACACAACGTGGTGAGTGGAGGTGGAGGCATGTTTCAGCCCTGTTTATGTTACAGCTCTTTCAGTCCTGCTGTATGGTGGGTCCTGAGTTTTTGTCCCATGGCCAGGAATAATGAGGCATACAGACAACTGGAGCATGAGCAAGGTGAAAAGGTGGTTTTTTGAGTGTCATTACCGCTCTTAAGAGAACCAAAGTGGGTAGCTCCTTTCCACTGGGAAGTTGTACTGGTGTCTATGCAGCTCTCAGTGGAGAGGAGACCAGGAGTGGGTAGCTCCTTTCTGCAGGCAGGTCATTCCATCATCTCCCTGAGCATGGTTGAGTTTGGGGTTTTTATGGGCTTCAAAGGGGAGAAAGTGCACGTTGATTGGTCCATGGGTGGGCCTGGAAAAAGCACCATAAATTCTGACTTTGATCTGCAGTACTGACAGCCTTGTTCCTAGGCTTCAGGCCATCCCTGGCTTGAATGTGGGGCTTCAATGATGGTGAGATACTAATGGGGTTTTGGTGTGGGTGTCCTTCCTGTTTGTTAATTTTCCTTCTAACAGTCAGGACCCTCAGCTGTAGGTGTGTTGGAGATTGCTTGAGGTCCACTCCAGACCCTGTTTGCCTGGGTATCAGCAGCAGAGGCTATAGAAGATAGAATATTGCTGAACAGCGAGTGTAGGTGTCTGATTCTTGCTTTGGAAGCTTTGTCTCAGGGGTGTACCCTGCTGTGTGAGGTGTGGGGTGTTGGTCTGCCCCTAGTGGGGGATGTCTCTCAGTTAGGCTACTCAGGGGTCAGGGACCCACTTGAGCAGGCAGTCTGTCTGTTTTCAGATCTCAACCTCCGTGTTGGGAGATCCACTGCTCTCTTCAAAGCTGTCAGACAGGGTCGTTTGCCTCTCCAGAGGTTTCTGCTGCTTTTTTTGTTTGTTTGTTTAGCTGTGCCCTGTCCCCAGAGGTGGAGTCTACAGAGACAGGCAGGCCTCCTTGAGCTGCTGTGGGCTCCACCCAGTTCCACCTTACCAGCGGCTTTGCTTACCTACTTAAGCCTCAGCAATGGTGGGCATCCCTCCTGCTGCCTTGCCTAGATCGCAGACTGCTGTGCTAGCAATGAGGGAGGCTCCGTGGGCGTGAGACCCTCCCAGCCAGGTGTGGGATATAATCTCCTGGTGTGCCATTTGCTAAGACCCTTGGTAAAGCGTAGTATTGGGGTGGGTGTTACCCAATTTTCCAGGTGTTGTGTGTCTCAGTTCCCCTGGCTAGGAAAAGGGATTCCCTTCCCCCTTGCGCTTCCCAGGTGAGGGGATGCCTCACCCTGCTTCAGCTCTCGCTGGTCGGGCTGCAGCAGCTGACCAGCACTGATTGTCCCACACTCCCTAGTGAGATGAACCCGGTACCTCAGTTGAAAATGCAGAAATCACCCATCTTCTATGTCCCTCGTGCTGGGAGCTGGAGACTGAAGCTGTTCCTATTCGGCTATCTTGCTCAGCCCAGTTTTTTGTATTTTTAGTGGGAATTGGGTCTCACCATGTTGGCCAGGCTGGTATTGAACTCCTGACCTCAGATGATCCGCCCACCTCGGCCTCCCAAAGTGCTGGGATTACAGGCGTGAGCCACCGTACCCGGCATAAAGCTTTTTCATACCTTCTTGTTGAATGTGTATATGGCATCTTGAATCTGAATCAAATTATATATGGAATGGGGGCAGGAACAGATTCATCCTTTTTTCATAGTGTGACCACTCAACAAAAGCAAAATACATAATAATGAAGTACAACAAGTGGTCTAAATGAATTTCATATACAGGTTTATAAATTTGTAACAACTATAGAGCAAATAAAACGAACATTATGAAAATAATAATCCTAGTATGCTAGAGCACAAAGGCATTTATGTAAATATAATACATGAAAATTATTCTAGTATGGTAACGATTCACCATGCTGTAATTTTGAAAAAACCCTAAGCTTACTGCTGAGTACCTCTATGACTCTGGATTAGATACTACATTTGTTGGCAAATGTTTTGTTTTCTATTAAAGGATTGAATTAACAACAAGTTTCTTTCCAGTTTTGTGATTAAAGATATTTTGTTTGTTTGTTTTCAAGGAGAATACATTAAAACAAAGCAGAACAAAACCTCCTCCCGTATTGACAATGATAATATTCCTGGCTATGGATATTTAAAAAACAACATACTTCTAAGAATGAGGGTGTCATTTCCTTTCTAAAGGAAAAAAAGAATATTATAGAAGATGCTGTATCTGGCATATAAAATAGTCTGTTTAATATGTGAATGAACCTTATTGATTTGAATATAGATAAATCAAAAAGGAGTAAAGGAAATAAGTGAAAGAAGTAAGTTCTCAGGAAGCATTCAGACTTAAAGTTTCAAGAGAAATTTAATGTATAACTGTTTCAGCTACTCCTATGAGCCCAATTTTATGAAAAACTAAAGCAAAGTAATATTTCAATCAGAAGACAAAACATTGAAAAAATATAATACAACGCTTCAAATACTATAACCAATTTAACAATTTAACCAGTCACATTTCTTCTCTTTACAGAAAGTCTTAGATAAGCTAAAATAAACAATTAGATGTTTAATAAGAAAATTGAAGAAAATATTCAGATACTGACTTTTCCTTCTGCAGTTCTGCAAAGTGCCTCCAATATGCAGAAAAATACCAGCATGATTGTGAAAATAAAGGTAGTCATCTTGAAGTATTAACTATATTTGTGAGAAATTATACATGGTTTTGGCTTATTTAAATTTAACAATGATTACATACAATTCTCTAATGTCTTTCAGAAAATGTGAAAATTAACAAATAAAACTGCCTCATTATATAGTACTCTCAAATACCTAAAAACATTTTTACAGATATCTGTATAATTATAGTCATGACATAGTGATATTTAATAGCTTATTTTAGCTTATCTATGGCTTTCTGTAAAGAGAAGAGATGTGACTGGTTAAATTGGTTATAGTATTTGAAGCATTGTATTATATTTCTTTCAATGTTTTGTCTTCTGATTGAAATATTATTTTGCTTTAGTTTTTCATAGAATTGGGCTCATAGGAGTAACTGAAACAGTTATAACAGACTGCATATACAATGGTTGTCTCACAAGACTATAATGCCATATTTGCCATATTTTTACTGCATATTTTCTTTGTGTACAAATACACAAATACTTACCATTGTGTTACAATTGCCTCCAGTATTCAGTATAGTAAAATGTTGTATAGGTTTGTAGCGTAAGAGTAATAGCTACACCATGTAGCCTAGGTTTACAGCAGTCTATATGATCTAGGTTTATGCAAGTACACTCCACAATGTTTGCCCAATGAGAAAATTCCCCAATTACGCATTTCTCAGAGCAATCTTAAGTGATGCATGACTGTAACAGATTCAGTTTTTTTTTTAAGGATAAATCACAGAAATAATTTCTATGTAATATAAATAGAAATGACAAATTTGTGCAATTAATAAGATTTATTAACTAGCTGAAACAGGTCAAATATTGTTTCAGGTGCTGAATATTAAAAAATATTATATGTTACTTACTAAGGAAATAGCAAGTATATACACCTCGGTCAGGAACAAGCTTTAAAAGTTCATAGACAATACAATTATGAGCTTACGGAAGAGTGAACAGGGTGAGGGTTATAGACAATTAGATAACACGGGAGTTGGGAGCATAAAAGAGCAGCCTTTAGTCCTGGTGAAAATTTTGGATTTCACTCTAGGTGTTCCGAAGCTATTGGGCGCAGAGGGTAATAACAATTGGTTAAATGACCATCCATTCCAACCTACATGTATTATGCTTTACTATAATTCAAGGCCTGAAAACCTGTCACTTGCATTTATTTTATTATTTTTCTTCCTTGCCGGTATTTTTCTAGGTGCAAGTAAGTTTTGCTAGTTAGATGCACTTACTTGAGATTTGAAATTTGTAAATAAGGAGGGGGTTCTTGCTGCTGTAGCTGTTGTAAGTCTGATCTTGGAGTAGGCTTGCCAAATTTAGCAAGCAAACATATAAGAAAGTCAGTTATACTTTAAACAATACATTTTTAATATAAGTATGTCCAATGCAATATTTAGTAAATACTTATAATAAAATATGTATTCATTGTTTATGTTACATTCCAATGTAAGGAGGGGTTCTGTCTTTTATGAGTTTACCCTCTACTTGTAGACATTGAGATTTTCTATGTCAAATCATAAGCTATATGTGTGATGAGAAATAGTTGTCAAGTATAACAGGGGCCTTCTCTTCCCTGATTTGCAGCTCTAATAGAGTATTCTCGAACTAAGTCCTGTGGCAATCTTGTGACTGTGGCCAGTACAGCCACATTTTTTAGGGAACTCTGCATTTCCCCCAATGTTATATCCTGTAGGAACTCCCTTGCCCTGCCAGTTCAGCAGATTTGATTCAGGAGTCAGTCTCAGAGGCCAAACTAAAATTGTATCTTCTAAGTCTTCTTATGAGAATTCAAATTCAGTTTTATTGAGGCAAAAATTATATAAAATACACTGCAACAATTTAATGTATCAAATTTGATGAGTCTTGATAGATGTATACATTTGTAAAATCAGTACCAACATCAAGATATAAAATATTTTTATCACCCCCAAAATTTTACTGTGTCCTCTCTCCTCCCTATACCATCAACCTGTGGTCAACCATTTTTCCACTTTCTGTTATTATAGTTTTCATTTTCTAGAATTTCATAAAAATTGAATTACACTGTACGTCCCTTTGTATATTTTTTAAACCCCGTATAATGTTGAGATTTATCTATAGTATCATATGTATTAGTAATTTGTTACTATTTACTGTAGAATAATATTCCATTGTATAGGCATATAATACTATGCATATTCATTTAGCCATACTGATAAGTATGAAATGATATTTCCTTATGATTTCAGTTTGCACTTCCTCCATGGCTAATAATGTTGAACATGTTTTCCTGTTCTTATATTTCAAATTTATACCCTTCTCAGTGGAATGTCTCCTTATATATTTTGCTCACTTTTTTATTAGTTTAAATCTTGAGTTTTAGAGTTCTTTATATATTTTAGATATAAATCATGTGTGAGACAAGAACAGAAAACCAAACACCGCATGTTCTCACTCATAGGTGGGAACTGAACAATGAGATCACTTGGACTCGGGAAGGGGAACATCACACACTGGGGCCTATCATGTGGAGGGGGGAAGGGGGAGGGATTGCATTGGGAGTTATACCTGATGTAAATGAGGAGTTGATGGGTGCTGACGAGTTGATGGCTGCAGCACACCAACATGGCACAAGTATACATATGTAACAAACCTGCACGTTATGCACATGTACCCTAGAACTCAAAGTGTAATAAAAAAAATTTAAAAATTAAATAAATAAATAAATAAATCATGTGTGAGATAGGTGTTTGTCTTTTAATCCTCTTATCAAGGTATTTCAGAGAAAAAAATTATTTTAATTTTAAAATAATTTTTCATTTATAGATTGTGCCTTTCGTGACCAATCAAAGAACTCTTTGCCTAGCCCTAGATCTTGCAAAATTTTCTCCATGTTTATTTTCTTAAAGTCTTATAGTTTTGTATTTTAGATATAAGTCCATGCTCCATTTTGAGTTAATGATGTGAATGAGGTATGAGACCTAGCTTGAGGTTCATTATTTGCCTTTAGATGTTCAGAAGTTCCAAATGTTTCAGCACCATTTGTTGAAAGGTTATCTTTTCTCATTAAATTGCTTTTGCAATTGTGTCAAAAGTTAGTTGGATATATTTATATTGTTCTGTTTTTATGTTTTTTTTTTTCTGTTCCATCAATTTGCACATCTATTTTTATGCCAATCCCACATAGTCCTGATTACTATATATTAAGTCTCTAAATGGGTTGACAACTTCCTCCCTCTTTATTTCTATCAATATTATTTAGTAACCATTATATTTTCTTTAATTCTATAAACTTGGGAATTATTTTATCTGTATAAAATCTTTGCATTTTAATATGAATTTGTCAACATATATATCAACCGAAAGAGAAGTCACATCTTTGCTATGTTGATTTTTCAAATCTATGAATATTGTATGTATCTATAATTATTTAGATCATTGATTTCTCCCATCAAAGTTTCATTATTTTTAGCATAGTAATCCTGTCTATGTTTTGTTAGAATTACAATTAAGAAAATACTTTTCGTAGAATGATTTCAAAGTTTTTTATTTTCAATTTTGATATTCATGCATTCATTTCTAGTATAGAGAAATGTAGTTGATTTTTTAAATGTTTATTTTGTCTCCTGTGACCATACAGAATGAATTCACTTATTAGTTCTAGGAGATTTTTTTTTTCAATTTTGTAGATTTTTTAAAGAATTTCCATATAAATACATATCATCTGCAAATAAGGATGGCTTATTGCACTGGCTAAAACTTTTGGTACTATGTTGCATGTAAGTATTAAAAGAAAATATTCTTACTTCATGTTCAATACTAAGAGGAATGCTTTCAATTTTTTATCATTAAGTCTAATGCTGGCTGTAGAATTTTTGTAGATGTCTGTGGCCAAAGGTCCCGATTAAGTCTTTTTTCTTTTTCTCATGATTGGTTGTAAAATTTTGTTAAATGCTTTTTCATCAATTGATATAATTACATATTTTTTCTTCAGCCTATTTATATATTAGATTACATGGATTAATGTGCATGTATTTAACTAGCCTTATATTCATGACATACTGTTAAGAAATTTTACTATATTTTTGTTTTTTATACTGTCTTGATATGGTTTTGATATCACAGAAATACTAGCTCATTCACGAATGAATTTGTGCTCTCCTGTTCTATTTTCTGGAAGATATTATATCAATATATGATATATGATAACAATATCAATATATGATAACAATATCAATATATGATAACAATTGATATCAATTATTTCTTAGTCATTGGGTAGAATTCTCCAGTGGACCTGGATATTTCTTGTGGGGGATATTTTTACCAATCAATTCAATTTATTTTAGAGTTATTGGGCTATGAAAGTATTGATTTTATGTAAGTTGTGGTGGTTTATTTCTTGAGCAATGGTTTCATTTTATCTACGTTGTCCTATTCACATGTGTATAATTGTTTGCAATATTTCCTTGTTATTCTTTTGATGTCTACAGAATCTGTACTGATATACTCTTTTTCATTCCTGATACTGGTAATTTGTGTCCTGTCTTTTCTTCATCCATGTCACTGGAGAATTGTCAATCTTATTTTTTTCTTTTTTTAAATTGATTTCTTTGGGTTTATCTTGTTCTGGGTTCACTCACCTCCTTGAGTCTGTAAGTTTGTCTTCCGCAAAATTTAGAAAGCTTTCAGTTATTATTTATTTGAGGTTTTTTTTTTTTTTTTTTTTTTTTTTTTTTTTTTTTTTTTTTTTTTTTTTTTTTTGTCTGCTCTTCTCTTCTTCTGGGACAACCACATTACAAATGAATTACAAATGTAGTGGCTCAGCTAATGTTGTCAAAACATAGGTGTTTATTTAGTGTTCTCATCTTTATAACTTTTTCTCTAATGCTCAAGTAAGTTTAATGACTTTAGAACTGCTTGTAGAAAGATGCCAAAGGAAAAACAGGTAACAAGCAATTGAAAAGAACTGGGTTAGAGTCAAATTGCTACAAAAAGCAGGGATATAGACATTCTCTTTCTCAAGAAGTGACACTTTAATATTTTCTTAAGGATTCTGAGAAGTAACTTAGAAAGTTTTTCTGTTCCACAGTGACTTTTGCTGAAGCCATCTTTGGCCAAAGTAGAAAACATTGTATGCTGTCTGCATTTTCTAGTACTAATAAAATAATTTCAGGTGGCAATGCTAGATATCATTATCATTCATCTGCAAAGTAAAAGTTATTCCAGTAGGAAACACTAAAATGCTTTTATATTTTAAGATAGTCTTAAAATAATTTGAAATAAGTACACCTTAACTGTTAATTCAGTATATTGTAATTTTTGTAAGCTGTTCAACATTAAAGGAAAAGATAGATGGTTATGTAAATTGCACAAAAGGAAATGCATTTGAACAAAAGTAAGCTCATTAAAAGAGCTGTTTTCACCTTAGAGGAGAAACCTGTTCTTTAAAGCAAAATGTTTATTTATTTATTTATTTTTACATTCTTTATTTCTTTTTAAGATACATCTTTTGTGGGACATCAAATTCAGTTTTAATAGCATCACACAGGGAAGCAATTATTCAAGAAGGCCACATTCTGAGACTTTATTGAATTCAGAGGTTTGATTCTTTGCACATAAACCTAAAACTTCATTATCTGCACAATATATGGCAGAATGTATTTGTTAAAGTTAGAGAATGAGATCATTGTTTGGAAACATTCATTGTGACTGCAGCTCAAAGTAATGAATGTGAAAGCAAACCACCACCAAAGCAATTATGATCTGTGTCTCTATGTCTTTGCCTCAGAGCTTATTGACTGATGTGCCTCCTATCCCACCTACTTCCATTTTTCTATGGTTTTATCATCTTATTACAGAAAAAAAGAACAAAACTATTGAGTCTGGCTATGACCCAGGACCATCACTAGAAAATGATAACATTAATATTTTAGATTGGCTTAGAAGTAAATAAAAATATAATTATACTGTTAACTTTATCAAATATAGAGTATATCTTTCCCTACCAAAATTGTTAGTGGATGTAGATTCAGATATAGCTATAAATGGATAAATAGTTGGATAGCAACATAGATGGGTATATATGCACATATAAGTTAAATATATTTTCAGGTATTCTCATTCACAGATATTTTAAACGGTAGTGTAACTGCAATGATATAATTTTGTAGGTACATAGATTGTGTGTATATATAGTTTTTTGCATATAATAAAATTTATAATTTTATATATTTTCATAAGTCTATGTGTGCTCCTATGTAGATATATCTCTAAAAAGACAGATAATTTCATATTAACCTGATAGTGTCTCCAGGCTTTTTTTTTTTCAGTTGGCCCACTGAATAAAACTCAGGTTCGGCAGACTTAAGTCTCTTATTTTTCAGCCCTCTGAGAAGTATCTTGCCTCTTTTTGGGTAGTTGTCATGCAAAGTCTTTTGTGACTAGGGGAGCAGGATAAGAAATGTGAGAGATGGAGTGAAGAAAGAATAAATGAGAAGTAATAAATGCAAAGTGAGTGGTATGATTTGGCTCTGCATCCCCACCCAAGTCTCATCTCCGGTTGTAATCCCCACATGACAGAGAAGAGGCCTGGTGGGAGATGATTGGCTTATAGGGGCAGATTTCTCCCTTGCTTTTATCATGATAATAAGTGAGTTCTCAGGAAAGCTGATGATTTTAAAGTGTGGCACTTCCCCAGCTCACGCTTGTGCGCTCTCTCTCTCTTTCTCTCTCTCTCTCTCTCTCTCTGCCACCATGTAAATGGTGCCTTGCTTCCCCTTTGCCTTCTGCCATGATTGTAAGTTTCCTGTGACCCCCTAGCCATATGGAACTGTGAATCAATTAAGCCTCTTTTTTAATAAATTACCCATTCTCTAGTATTCCTTTATAGCTGTGTGAAAACAGACTAATACAGTAAGGATGAAAATACAGTATATATGTATACCTGATAGGAGAGAAATAGATTGAATTAAAAATATTATTACAGAAGTTCTACTTTCACAGTTTTTTAAGAGATATATATATATATATATATATATATATGGAATTTAAATTATTTAGAGTTACTAAATAACATGAGATAAGTCTGGTCACTGGACATTTTTCTTGTCACACTCAGACTGTATATAACACATCTATCTATCAATACTTCAGATTAACTTTATCATGTTTCTTTTGTATTGAGAGTGCATTCTCACCATGGCTGATGATTTATCATGTTGCTTTGCAAAAACAAATAAATACATTGCTGAAGAGATAGTATGGAGATCACATTAGTATTTCAATTTTTTTTTTTCTTAGAGAAGAGACTACAGATGTGAGAGTTCTATATTTCAAGTAGAGACCAGTAATTACATAGCATTTTTTGAGATCCCTAACTTGAATTAGCCTATGAAACAGGATGCAAAATTATCAGCCAGAAATTTGTTTTCCACCCTGTGTCAAACCCTGTTTATTAAGAAGTTCTACCTGGTTGGTACTATAGGAGACAATGATTCAAATATGTTGCCATTAATTCAAAATACTTGTCAGATTTTACAAGTTGAAACCAATGCCCCTGGAATCTTGGTCCTTTTTACTGATCTAGTTAGATATATTTTTGCATTACTGGAACAAATTTTCATTAGGACCTAGAGAAATTTCAGAGTCCTATCTTGGATGTAAGAGAAACAAACAAACAAAAAAACAAAAAAACAACAACACTGTGTTGCAGATACATATTCCATGTAGATGTTTGATGACTAGGAACACTTACAGTTCAGAAGATGTTGCTATGCATAAAAAAGCTTTTAAGTCTCCAATTGAAAGATTGCCAAAGTCAATATAAGTGATTTTGTTCTCTCTACGACTGACACATGACCTAACAGTGGATATATGCAAGCTTGTACAGCGAGTCAGATTCCATATGGCAAATTCCACTCTTGTAGACAGAGATTTAAAAAAAAATCCACTGTGACATACATTATGTGAAAGAAAATCATACAAGAAGTCCTAGAGCTCAAAAACATCCCAACTTGGTCTGCATGGAAGCAATATACAATTAAGAATTGGTGTAGAGTAATGGTTGTCTTGCTGCCTTGATATCTCACTGTTAGGAAGCCTAATTAAGGTAAGTATAACACAGAGGTGGATCTATTGATCTGCAGAACTTGCTAATGAGATTCTTACCTGATAGAGGAAATTGACTTGGAAAAAGAAGATTGATGCAGACATGGCTCTTCTTGCATCAGTCTACTTGTAAAAACAAGGTTAGACCCAGAGCAGGTTTCAGGGTTAAGATTGTGTAACACTGCCCATAAGACCAACTGATATAGTCAATGATTAAAAAGTCATTGTGTTTTGCAGACTTTACTATAAATATGGTATGATACAAATCTGTGGGAGTTTGTAATTGTCACAAGTTTCAACTTTAAACAAACAGGGTTATATATACAGTTACTTGCTCACATTTATTTTTATTTGCACAATGAATATTAAATATATTGTTTAAATGATTTTTTATTTGGACATTCGTTACAGTGTTCCACATTTTATTTAAAAAATAACAGGCTGAGCATGGTGGCTCACGCCTGTAATCCCAGCACTTTGGGAGGCCAAGGCGGGCGGATCACGAGGTCAGGAGATCGAGACCATCCTGTCTAACACGGTGAAACCCCGTCTCTACTAAAAAATACAAAAAATTAGCCAGGCGTGGTGTCGGGTGCCTGTAGTCTCAGCTACTCTGGAGGCTGAGTCAGGAGAACAGCATGAATCCGGAAGGTGGAGCTTGCAGTGAGCCAAGATCGCTCCACTGTACTCCAGCCTGGGTGACAGAGCAAGACTCCATCTCAAAAACAAAAACAAACAAACAAACAAACAAAAAAACATATAGTATACTTCACATATTTTTTTCCAAGGAATATATCCAGAGGAAAGTGAGAAAAATTACAGCCATTCTTAATAAGAGAAGAAAAAAATTAAAAAGAAATGTATTTGGATTACAATTACATAAATTCTCTTTTCACATGGCAAATATAAATAGTAGACATCTTTTCGTAGAAGTCTGGAAAAAACTTACCCTGGACAACTACAACAGAGTAACACATTTTAACACATGATTTTTTCCAGCTATTTCCTCTCATGGACACTTGAAATATATTTAGATTTGCACAATTTATTTTTTCCCTCTAATTCCCAGTTCCCCATACACCATCTGCCATTAATTGCTCAGAGGAGGACCAGGTTTTGCCAGATATTTAAGCTTGCAGAGCGGCAAGCTCTGGAGGAAAGGGAGAAAAGGTATTCCTGAGATAAACAGGCTGTGGCTCAGAGAGAATTTTATTCAGGAAATTTAAATAAAAGAGTTGAAGTTTTGGTGAATAGGAGAGCAAAATGGAATAAATACATTACAGGTGATTTTTTTTCTTTCCTGATGTTCAAGAAATGTTAGAGAAGAGTGTGAACATTATGAACTTGCATATTATCCCTTAAAGCATGTTCTTTGATTGTGATATAACTTATGTAGACCCATAATTGTAGGAGCTACAAAGTTTTTCTACTTTATTAATATAGATAAATGCATATCTTTGTTGAGAGAAAATCAAGCTGTTGTGTGTTTTGGAAGTAGATGACATCCTTTGTTTCTTGGGAGGTGTTTATATCATTAGTCATATAATTCTGCCTAAATGCAAATGATCAGCATAATACAATTTCAGAAAAATGATATGATATCTCAGGTAAATTATCAACAATTTCCTAAATCAGAACAAAAAATATTATTTTCCTACTCAATAACATTTATCACTGAGGTAGATTCACGAGATTCATAAGAAATCACTGCTTTTAAAAATAATCCAGTTAAGTACTTGTTCTTACAAACTCTTGACTGTAAGTCACCCTATCACCAGACAGCAAAATGGACAGATGTAAACAAATATACTGACCAAAGGTAAAGTAGAAATAGAGTAGCTATAAACCATACAACCATAAACAGGAATATCTTTTCAATTTCACTTAGCAAACCAAATAAATTTTTGAACTCAGCTTTTTTCTGTATAATCAGCTGATACAGTAGGTTTTATGGAAAAGTCTGTTTCTTTTTTTGGCTCTCTGTGATAAGCACTACTCACCACTATACGTTTTCAACTTATTAACATAACCCTGGTTTTGTTCACGGCAGCAGTCCTCATGGTTAACAGCCCTACAACCTGGACTTACTTGCAACTTGTTTAGTCAAACGACTCATAATTGGGCAATGAGTTCTAAGCAAAAGGTCCCTGTGAAAACTACTGTTTTTTACCAAAAGATATGGGCTCAGCTGGCAGTAAGATTTTGCCCTTTTGTTTTCTCCTTTCTTCTTATCCATGATTCATATGTGATACTCTGTAATATAAAACCATCTTGTGAGCCTGAGGGAGAAAGCTACACATTAACAATGGTAGAGGCAAAAGGAAGATGAAATCTGGATTCTCGATGACAGCCTATGCTTAGGTGTCTTGTTACTTAGAAAAAAAAAAAAAAGTTTCCTGATTTAGACCCTATACTCAGGTTTCTGCTATAGTATTCTATAACACATAATTTGTAACAAGATATTAATAAAACAAGTGTTGTATTAAGTTATACATGAAACAGCTTGCAAGTTTTATAAGCACCAAAAGATTACATAGTGCAATTAAAAGTTTACTATAACTTCTATATGTTTTATATTAAGTGAAAGTATCATGCTATTATTAAAATAAAGACATTTTGACAAAATTTACATTGTGTTTGTGAGATGTGTAAACACTCTAAGCAATTTATTATTGACTAAAAAACTACAAATAAGCAATTATGTCAAAAGACCAAGCGTGCATAGGTACTTTTACTGACTTCTTATGATTACAAAATTATGTGAGCTGAATGTTAAAAGGAACTTGAAGTCACTCTTTGTGTGTATATGTGGCGGGGTAGGGGGAAGACCTAGAATCAAAAACAAAGAAATAATCTATTTTAAAAATAGTCTATTTTATTACTTTAAAATTTATTTATTTTGAATTGTTTTAAACAAGAGCAATTACCAATTGACCAATTTATTTATTAGCAATTGCTATTAGAAAATAAATTATCATTTTAAATTTAGATGAAAATATAATGACTAACAGAGGAAGATATATTTAACAATATAAATAGAATATATTATATGACTTGTGTGTCTACAATTTTAAAATCACCAGTGGTCAATTGTCCTTTCTAGATTTGCTATCAGTTGAGGATAATCCCATATCTTATAAAATTGACAAAAAAAAATGAAAAGAAGTAAAATTAAGAATCTTCATAGCTATTGTAGAAAAAAATGCACATATATGTAGTGTACCATTGTATAGTACAGAAAAATAGATAATAGTAACTTAACATATAATTTATCAAATGTGCATTGTTATATTTTATTTTCCATAATTTTAAAAAGCACTAATTTTAAAATTCTGTTAATTTTGGGGGGGAATGAAAATATTTTGCACATCACTAGAAAATACAAAGTCCTGTAAAAATGTTCAGTTTCTAGACTTTAGGGTAGATAGGCTCAAATAAGTTCATATATCCTTCTTTTCTTTCTCTCCTCCTTCTTTGACTCCTTTGTCTAAGTCTCCTTTTCTCCCCATCTTTCCACTTTCTTCGTATGTTCTTCCTCCTTCTCCTCTTCCTCCTTTTTCTCCTCTTCCTGTCTATCTTTCTGTTTAAACCCTGACTCCACTGGATACTCTTCAACTTGGAGGATTAGATTTTCATATTTCATTTTCTTCTCCCTTGTAAGTCAGTAGTAATTACTGCTTTCTAAAATATAGTTTCCCAAAAGGGGAAAAATACCCTTTCTTCCCCAACTCTACCTGTATTGTCTTTTGCTCCATTTAATCATGTCCTATAAATATGCTTAAAGCTAAAGAAAATATTTTAACAGAAAAAAATTCTGTATCTTACAGATAATGATGGGTGTTTCTACTTCCACTATCAAATAGTACTGAAAATGCTACTTAATATCTCCTGTTTCTTGTACCTTAACATTCTCTCAAACAAAATTTCTTACTACATGTTAGGAAATGAGTGGCAAAACACTTCTGTTTGAGTTGAGTTATTAATATTTATGAACAGATTGAGATTTCATCAAAATGTAATAAGAACATTTATGAACTGGCCCAGAAGATAGTAAGTCACAAAGTAACCATAAAAGTGAGATATATAAATCAAGTAAAGATTAAAGCACAATGACAAATTCTTAATATTTTTCTGACATTGTGGACTAAGAACTATGGGATTTGTCCATTACCCAAGAGAAATATATCATCATATTAACTCATTTAAATTAATAGGGACTATTTCAGTTTACAACCCAGGGAATGGTTGACCTTCTTTGCAAGATCCACCCCATGATTTCATCGTAGCTGGTTAAGGTTAGTATTAAAATTTAACCTTTCAGATCTACAATTAAATGTAAATTATAGCACTTAAGTTTGGTAGCATATAAAGTTTCACTATGAAAAATGTGTTTCCTCATTTTATTAGAAAACCTATGTCATTTAATTGTTTGAAGGACACAGCACTGATAATGTCTTGTAAGATTTCACTCTTTTTACCTTAAGCAACTCTTCAAGAGTCAAATCTTATATATAAAACATGAGAATTTTATACAGCAGTCTATTTCAACAAAATTATATATATTATATATAATGAGTTTTCAGCAAGATTTCTTGAATTTGAAACTCAAGTAAAGTTAATGACAGAATTTTAAGACAAATACTGATTACATCTTAGACACTTAAGAGGAATAAAACTTAGGGGAAATTTTCTGTTATATTCACATCAACATAATCTTTATTATCTGACATGAAAATGCCAGGATATTTAACTTTTGACATTAAATCTCATAGACTAGAAATGATAGATACAAATAAAAAATGTGGTGGTTAAAAAATAGGCAATAATGTTTAAACACATTTCAATATGTCCATCTAGTTTATAATAATTTAAATGACCAAAAAAATGATTATTTGCAAAGTATTCGAAATGGAGCAGTCTTTCAATAAATGTTTCTAAATTAATTGAAAATAAATGTTAATAAATATTCAAGTATTTAAAAATATTCTAGCACTTATTTAATAATTTTTACATAAAACATACGTTTTCTTTATTCAATGAAAGCTTTGAAATGTTGTTAATATGGTATTACCAAAAAGGTATAACCTTTAAAAGATGTATACTTATACATATAATATCAATTTGAAAATTAGAAGGCAGAATACAACTATAAAGTAAAATCATTTTATGAATATTTCACAAAAAGGATGACTTGCTATTACATGGGGGAAAACTTATTTCCGTCTGTAACAGTCAGAAATCCATGTTGACAGTGACAGAAATAAATGATTAAAACCAGTTTGGACAGTCAAATAAATTTATGGCTTCATATACTGAAGATTCCCATAGAAGTTTAACATCTGATAACCATTTCTTGAGTAGTTTTCAGGTTTTCTCCAAGGAGAGGTATCTTTTCTCTTCCTTTCTCAGATATGCTTCTTTGGTGTTAACCTCTAAGAAGACTTCAACCTTTTTTTAATCTACTTTTAGGTTCTATTCTATCTTCAAAAGCCCCAGAAATTCAGACCAATTGATTGTGACCATCCGGAAATACATCATGTTCTTAATGTTCTCAATCTTAAATTATGGTCAAGAGAATGGTATGTACATATTAGATTACAATTATTAAACACTGATGACTTTCACATGACATTTGGAGCCCTCTCACCCAAACACATGTTAGAAAAGCTAGGCCAACTTGGTGGGGCAGGGAGACAGAGACAGAGAGTGAGAGCAAGAGGGAGCAAAGAGAGAGGGAGAGAAGGAGAGAGGGAGAGAGGGAGAGAGGGAGAGAGGGAGAGAAGGAGAGAAGGAGAGAGGGAGAGAGGGAGAGAGGGGGAGGGAGAAAAGGGGAGGGAGAGAGGGGGTGATGGAGAGGGAGAGGGAGAGGGGAGAGGCACTGAATGGATACTCTGGAGAGTCAACAGCCAATCGGCCAACCTGAAAATGTGCCAATTCAGTTTTACAACTGCCAATCCAAGGGGGTTTAGGACAAACAAAACATGTTTTAATGAGAAAACAATTTCAGTTACTGAAAAGCTATACGCAAGATAAATGACCTACAAAAACAAAATTTCTGAAAGCTCTGTGATACTATTAGCCTTCCAATTTTTAGGTTGTTTACTTTTTGGCACCAGCAAAGTCAAAATAAAGAATAATTGAAAACTTGGTTATTTAAAGTCCAAAATAGAGAAATAGGGGTTCTTCCCCCTCAAAAAAATATAGCGTATTTTAGAGTTACAGTCTATTTATACAAAAATATATTCCACAGGTAAATGATTCAATTATTTTCACATACTAAAACTGTAAATTTGATATGATTTCACAACTGGAGGCTAAAAATTATACAGTCTGTTTACCAGCAACTTATGTAACCATATAACATTGAGAAGCTAGTATAAGGCATAAAAATGAAAATGTCATGATATTTCTCTTAAATGCAGTACTCTGTGATGGTAGAAATGTAGAAATTACAATTAAAATGTCTTTAAAAATGTTAATCATCATTGGAATTCAAGTTTTACTAGTAGTTGCTAAGAAAGAAAATACAGACAGCGAATGTAATATTGTTAATGCTTTACACAGCAGGAATGGAAAGCCAAGAGCTCTCAGTTACATTTTGAAGCTGTTGAATATTAAAATAAGAAAACCAAATGCAACGCATGGCTGAATAGTAACTGAGACACTTTGGAATTCCAGTTTCACATTTGCAGCCAATTTATCTCTTCATCCTTCTGAAGTAGATAAATTGAATATCACAGTTAATAGTAGGATAGTACTTTGGAGTAAAGCCAAGTATTTGCCTATTCAACAATGATACAGATTCCATTGTGCCTTTCATAGATCCTACTACATATTCTTTAAGAGCAAAAATTAAAAAGAGGAAACAAATTTGCCAGATATGTTCCCCTCTCAATTGTCTTATCTGGCAGAGAGTAATTTCTATCATTTCTCACATCCAGAAAAGATGTATTTTGAGTCTATTGAAAATTTACATTTAAGTACTTGGTAATAGTATAATTTTTTTCAAGTGACAGAGAAATGGAATTGACTACTTTTTTCTTCAAAAACTTTGAGCACATAAGCATCCTCAAATGATAAGAAATTGGAGAAATAAGTATTCTATTAAGTGACTTTATATATGAAAGTATTAAAAATTTAGCCTCTCGCTAACCAGATCATTATCTTGATTAATAAATACTAGTGATCTAAAAATACACAAGAATGTAGATAATCATTAGTTAACTCTTTTCCAGTTTTGTGATTTATGTAGCAATTTAATAGACAGGTAAAATACCTTCAGACCTTTAACAAGATGATACTTCACTGTCTTAAATTCATTCTGGAATAACCAAAGGTAAAAATTTAATAGTGAATCACAGAGCCTACTCTATCACATGACAATGTGGTAAGATCAAACAGATTTTTGCAGACTAATGTTTCTAGAATGTTGTATTTTTAAATAAAATATAACTGACTTTTATTATGTTTCTGTTTAATATTAAGATAATGTTAAGAACTGATGATATAAAGAAAGAAAAGCCATGCTTCCAATTCTCAAAGATTTTAGGATTTAGTAGAGATGACACATATAAATAGATGAGAAGAATACCAGGTGAAAAGGATAAAGACAGGATATGTTTTTATATTAACAAAGATAAGAGGTAAATCAGGGAAGAAGTAATGACTCAGTTGAATTGTGAGTGCTATAGGAGACTTTGTTATGTGGATGAAAGAGATGAGGGTAGATGGGGTGGGATGGTAAAAGAGTCATTCCGGTAAGACAAGCACACAGTCTTGGCCATATTAGGTTTTCTTTTTTTTTTTTTTTTTTTTTTTTTTGAGACAGAGTCTTGCTCTGTCGCCCAGGCTGGGGTGCAGTGGCCGGATCTCAGCTCACTGCAAGCTCCGCCTCCCGGGTTTAGACCATTCTCCTGCCTCAGCCTCCCGAGTAGCTGGGACTACAGGCGCCTGCCACCTCGCCCGGCTAGTTTTTTGTATTTTTTAGTAGAGACGGGGTTTCACCGTGTTAGCCAGGATGGTCTCGATCTTCTGACCTCGTGATCCGCCCGTCTCGGCCTCCCAAAGTGCTGGGATTACAGGCTTAAGCCACCGCGCCCGGCCAAGGTTTTCTTACAGTTATAAATATAGATCGCTTTTCTGAAATTCTTGATTACAGATGGGTGCCAAAATTCAGATATTTTTAAAAAGCAATATATTTCATATACTGAATATAACATCTCATTCAGATATAATCTGAAACTACATCTCATAATCAAACATAATTATTTCTACAGTGAAACATGAATATTTACCTCATGTGGGTAAATACAGTCTAAATGAGTCACATAATAGGTCCATATAGGTTTTGCCATGTGGCAAATTACAAAAAAAAAAAAAAAAAAAAAATCTGTGCTTAGGATTTGTTTTTCTCATTTTGAAAATGTGAATAAGTGACTATAGACCTATAATTACTCAATTCATTTTAATGGGTATATAATTTATAACAATGAAAAGGGAAAATTATGGCAGATAAATTGGAGAATATAGCAGAAGCTAGAGGTCATACAGCTGATAAATGTTAGAGCCAAGGTTTAAAATGAATTAAGATTAAGACATAAGTCAGTCTTTCCTGCTAGATGACACAGGTCTTATGTGTAGGATGAGCTGAAAGCTAGACGGATCTTCAGGGGACTATTGGATATGATTCTAACGAGAAATGATGAAAACTTGAACTGTGATAGAGAAGACAGGTTCAAGAAAACAGGAAGAGTTAGATATCTTAATTTGATATTTAAAGAGAAATTTACATTTGCCCTAAGACTGCAGTTAGCAATTGAATAGAAAAATAATTGTAATATTTTAACTTAATGACCATATCATAAAATAAAAAAGCATAGCACTGTTGTGATTATGTTTATGTCTGTGGACACATACACACACAATAATTATATAAATTACACAACTTGGTTAAGGTTAAAGATATACACTCTCTTTCTCACCATCATGTTTTTTTTTTTTTTATTATTTGAATGTAGGTATAGGTAACTTTGTGTTTAGAAAAGCATACCTAATAATTAAAATACAAGTAATTTTTTAAAGATACAAAATATGGTTAAATCCAAGATAACAAATTATCATTATGTTAATACTTGACTTTGAAAGGTATCATTATCTTCAAGTTGTATCATTTAACTGATTTACTTTATCTAGTTACCCACACCTATGGCTTCCATAAGTGAAATGCCTTTATCAGTGAAAACAAAACTAGCCTGGATAAACAGAGTAGGATTGAAGATCTAAACAAAGAGCCATTCTTGAGCTGCCCAGATTATGTCCTGCCCACAGTGGCCCCCAAGATGATCCAACTGGAAGGTGAAATCCAGCCTGCTCTTCCCTTCACCAAGTTGCTCACCTTGACATGGGCTGCATCAGCCTAGAGGACAGGCTGCCTCTCCCAAGTGGTTCTGCCATAATGGCTGAAATTTTGTAATCATTATTGGGTGAAGCAGAATGCAATTTGTCACCTTTGTAGTGGGTGTAAAATTTATAACAATGAAAAGATAAAACAACGGCAGATAAAATGGAGAGTATAGCAGAAGCTAGAGGTCACACAGCTCATAATTGTTAAAGCCAAGACCTTCAGTGGAGGGTCTGTCAAAGGCACCTCAGTACTAATAGCCACTGGTGGCCTTGTGCTAAACTCCCTTTTACTTGTTCACTACCTTAATAGTCTTAAGGACATCAAATACTGCTTTTTCATTTATCTTCCACAAAACCAGTTTCATGTAGTGAACAGAATATGGGTATCACCAGCATTGGTGCTTGAGGTTCAAGAACATGAAAGTCTAGGTTTGAACTCTGACCTTGCCACTTTAGAACCTAAATGTTGCCTTAGGCAATAAATACTACATCGAAGAAAAGACAAGTTTTGCTGAAACAAGTCAGCAAAGGATTGTGAGCCAGAGTTGTCAAATCCTTATAAGGATGGAAACACATTTAAACATGTACTAATTGGCTTTCTCATTAAAAACACTCGAGTTCTGAAAATCACTAAATCTATACCTAAATTTGCATACACGGGGTGATAAATTATCATGTACAAGTTCATTAAATGGGTCGTTCCTATATAATTTTCCTATTGTGCAACCTAATTTCTGACAGAACATTGAAGTACATTATTTGTACATATATTCAGAGAATTTAGAGACCACTAGGAGATAAAGTGTTGAAGTGAAATCAATTTTTACACTACTTAAGTGTGTAAAAAGAAATTATGAATTCATCTTTTACGATGTTAACATCTTATATATTTCATATTATAATGAAATATATAATGAAAACAAGTCTAATATTAGTCAAAAGAAATAAACCTAAAAAATGAATTTGTAAAAGTCTGTTCATTTGTATTACGGATAACATGTGTATTTATGTATATGAATAGAGAACCCTGAGGCAAATCAAGAATAAAATATACAAGGAGACTATAGTACTCTATAGATAATTAGAAACAACAAATATAAATAGACTCACACTACAAAAATATACTTAATTACCTGTAAAATTTATTACAGAAGCTTACTATGCTTAGTACTTGGTTCACAGTAAAGCAACTAGCTTTAAAGTTATCAGTTAGTGAGGGGTGCAGCAGTTACAAAAAGGGTCAAGAATACTATGTTTCATGCCATCTTAAGAAGCAGGCAGCATTCAGGGATTCCCTCATATAGTGATATAGACTCTGAGGAATACACATAGTGGATGATTAGATGGAGTCACAAAAGGACAAATAGAGAGAATTGTCATCCTATATAAATATATAAATCAAGTAAGCACATTTAAGAACTGCTAAGATATCATTACTGTTTTCTTTCTCCCTCTAATCAATTCTCTTTACATTAATGTAAATAAATTAGTGTGAGTATCAGTGATAGTTGCTTTTCCTCCTCTAATGACTAGTTTCATTGAAGGTGTGGTTCTCAGATTGCAAGATGAAGTAACTCACACCCTTGAAATACTTAAGAGTTTAATTGAGCTTGTTGTGACATTAACAGTCTCCTGCTATAAACCAACTATTTTCAGTTCTTACAACCATCACAAGGGGACAAGATTGCTCCTGGCAGTACAGAAAGAAGATATGGTATGCCAACCTATAGATGTAGTTAGGTATAATAGTATAGATACCACATTATTCCAAAAAGCATTTTAGGAGGCAAACAATGAAATGGTCCAACATGATAAATGATAAAATGATAAGTAAGTGAGACATTACAGAATATATGTCTAAATGTTAGCAGCAGTTACTCTGGTGCAGTTACTTCGGTGGATTATAATTGCATGTTTTTCTCTCTGTTTACTTTTTTTCTGTTTCAGATATAATTTTATTATTTATGTGTTCTCTGTTTAATCTCCTTTTAGTTATTTTGAAAAGTGTTATTTTGATAAAAATTTAGAAAATTGAAGAGAAGAATGGGTGAAATTTAATGAACACTAAAGTTTCAGGTTCTTGCACAGTTCTAAGACAGTGATCACAGATTTGGCTCTGAGCTTTCTGGCAACCAATGCAATAATAATAATAATAATAATAATCAGTTATATATAATTAATAAAAAATATCATAGGTCATAAAAAGTAACTACTTCAAGCTTCAGGCCTCATTTAGAGGCAAAGATAAGTATTTCTTGACAAGGTCTTTAAAAGTTGTTTTCATAATAAATATTTTTAACAATTTCCCTTTGATAGAAACAGAAACATAATTATTGGGGCTTTTTCCTTAAAGAGTTTGTCTACATGAAACTATCCCAAGGATGCCAGAAGTACTCATCAAGTCCCTAAGGAGTGAGCTGACAGTTCAGTGCACACAGTATGTCTACACAAAATAAAGAAGCAATGATCCTTACATAATGTTTTGGAAAACCAGCTTTTAATACATATTTTGCTGTAAAGATCAGCTGTTAATGATTTCCAACAAGGCACTTCAATAGAGATATTTGTCACTAAGGCTCCATTTACATGATTCAGCAGTCAACAAAGCCAGAGCCGTGGCTGAATCATCTTAGAGGAGTTCAAAGACGACCTGCACATGCATAGCAACAACACACGATCACAGGCAACCCACGAAGAGAACAATGTTTTCCAACAAATAAAGGGGTCTATTTCATACCTACAGAGGACCTACACTCCAATCCATTGCACGGACAAATAATTTGTATCTGCAAAATATATGTATGGCTAATGATCCTTCATGTGAGGCTTGAGGCTAAAATATACCAATGAAGCATTCAAGGAATGTTTAACTTTAGGAGGTTTCTATCTTGCTAAAACTTTTGGAAAAGTTAAGAAAATATATAATTTTAGGAAAACCAATGAGATCATTGCCACACAGATACATTAAATAGGCTAGGGAAACAATGGAGGATATTACATGTACTGATGGTTGAGGTCTTTGGTATAGGTAAAGCAACCGTGGCCAGTTTTCCCTAAGGTGGTCTTCTTTTAGGTTGAACAGTATGAAGTTGCTGATTTTTGACCAATTGGCACCTCCATGTGGCAGTTTTATGTGTCTTAACCTACAGTTCATGAGAACAAATTTATTTTATTCGCTCATGGGAGAATCTGTCTTTATTCTTTGCATCAGGACTTAGAATCCAGACAATAAATATACCTACGTGCACATGTAAAATTGACTCTCTTATAATTTGAAGTAGAAGAGGTTTTAGTTATTCCCACTCTGCATCTTTCTGATTTCAGTAGTTGCAATCTCTAGAGATCACTGTGATTATGGGTAAGATGATAACGACCTTATTCCAGAGGGGGAGTTTATAACCTAGGCTAAGTCAATAAGCACTACACACAGTCATCTATTGGTTCAGAAATGGGTATATTACAATAGTGGGCTAAACAGAGAGGGGTTGGTGACTGTTGAAAGTGTTATGCATATAAATTTGAAAGTGGAATAGGCTAGACTGAGATTATGAGGGAAGACTGTCTTAAAATGAAGCCATGATCAATGAAGTAAAAGCTGACAGATAGTAATATCGCTAAAATCTTGGATCAGTCCTTGCCTGAAGCCAGGCTGAGAGGAATTCTAGACCTTCAGATTCAGAAGCTAATGAATATGCAGCATTCTGTGTGACAATTTTAGTTATGTTTTTATTACGTTTACAATAAAGTATCTTAACACATATGTGAAGGCAGTCATTTTATATATATATGTGTGTGTGTATATATATATAAAATCATTAAAAACATATTACCATAAATACATAAACATTGTGCAAATTATTGGCAAATTTAGTATGCTCTATAGCTCCAAAAGAAATTAGATTTAAAATCATACAAATATGTGTGTATGTATATATACATATATATATTTTATAATTATTAAGTTACCACTCTAGAAGTGAAGAAATGCCTGTTTTATACACACACACACACACACACACACATATTTGTACGTATACAAATTACATTTCCTCTCTTCTAGAGTGGCAACTTAATAATTATAAAAATGTTATATGCAGCTAGTGGTAATGAGTGCTGGGTTTGGATTTCTGATCTGGTATGTGGATACTCATGCTTTGGGATTCTACTAATGTGCCAGATGTAAACAGATGTGAGACAGAAGTAAAGTGGTAGGTGGGGGTGATGGGGAAGAATATCACTGGCATTCCACAAAGATTTCCAACTCTTCTGTTACCTTGTGAGGGGAAATCTTCATTTTTAATGACCCAAAACTTATTTTAGCCATTGATTATATTCCAAGACAGAAGTGCCTCTACTACCGGTTTCTCTAGTTGTGGTATGAGCCTCAATATTCAGACAAACTGAATAACTGCTGATTATATCTGACAGGCTTTCAGAGGGTCTGGGGTCAAAAATAAAAGCTTTTGAAGTGACAAATAGATGTAATCATTGAAGAAGTGGTACCTAATAGCATGATTCAATTTGTTCTAAGTTAAAAAAAAAAAAAAAAAAGAAAAAGAAAAAAGAGAAAAACAAACTGAGTAACAGAAGCCCAGAAGCCAGAAGCTGTCAGAGGCACTTGATATATTTCTGTGATGGCATTTATAATCTCAAGGGATTGAGCAGGGAGCTTTATGTGGAAATGTGTGTGGGGTGTGTGTGTCAGAAAGAGAGGGAGAGAGGGAGGGAGAAAAGAGAGAGAGAAAAAAACAGAGATCAAGATAGAGAAGTGCTAGAGTGTTTTGCTGTTGATGAAGCAATTTTAAAACTACCACCTCATTTGGGTCTTGCAACAAACCTACACAGTGTGAAGGGCAGTTATTATTATCCTCAAACATGATGAAAGGGAGGCTGATGTCCTTAGTGGCTAAATGACTAGTACAGAAAAATAGCTAGTGAATGGTGGACTTGGGATTATATTTTTGATCTTCTGACTACAAAGTCCTTAAAAGTTTTACAACTCTTTCACATTATAATGCACCCAATCACAAATAAAATTAAATCTAAAAAGCTGCTATTATAGTTTAAATTGAAAAGCTATTGAATATTTTGTTGCATCCTAGACTAATAAATCCAGTTTATCTATCTATATATAGTTAGATATATATCTCTCTCTTCAAATTTGCTTTAGGAGGTACGATTACTATACACACACACACACACACACACACACATTATATTATTAGATATTATAAAGATATAATATATCTATATCCATCTATACATACACTATATAAAGACCTATGTTTTATACACACACACACACACACACACACACACACACACGCACATGCACTCACAACTTGATTTATTAGACTAGGATGTGAAAAAATAAATATAACCTGATAAATTTATTGAGAAAGAAAAGAAAAACAGTATTTTGTAAATGAGTAAAGGTATAGATATATATATCTTAAAGAGAGATATAAAGATACATCATTATATATCTTTATAAAGATGTATATATTAAAATATAAAATATATCTATATTACCTATAGATATATATTATGTATATCTTTTAAAGATATATAAAGATATATGTATATGTATATATAAAGATATATATGGAGATATATATTACATATATATTATATCTTTGTTTACCCTTTTGCAAAAGACAGTTTTTTTCTCTCTCAATAAAATTATCAGCTTATATTTATAAAGCTGAAAAATAAATATATGGTGTAGTTTGCCTAAAACTGTCTCATGAGCTTCTGAACTTCCTCATAAAATACTTAAACATTTATTTGGACACTTTTAGGCATCTTTAAAGCTACTCCAAATCTACTTCTACCCTTTCAATTCCCACATGAAAGAAAAGAAAGCCAAATAATTGTTTTCTCTGTTTCGCTTGCAGCAAGAAGTGGCCCTGTGATCCAGTTCTGGGTCATAAAATATCAATGTAAAAATTTGTGCTTCTGAGAAAGTTTGGCTTTCTGACAATAAAGAGGAAAACTTTGGTGTAGATTTTACTTTTTTCTTCCTTTATATTTGAGCACAATGACTAGAGAGCGAGCAGTAATCTCTCCACCGAAAGGAAAGTTGAAAGCAATCTGGGAGGCAGCCCTGACGTGTTTGCACTACTGAAAATGTACTAGCAACTGCCATCCTCTGGATTTGTCTTGGTGGGAGGTAGAGGCAGAGGGAAAGGAAGTGTTGTAGGTTTTACTGTTGTTTATATTCATTCACATCTGAAATATCCAAATAATGTTTTTTTTGGTCCCCAAAACTCTCGAAACTACTTAACACATGTGCTATGTCACTACTTAGAACAGACAATATTAACAACATCATCAGGCATTTTAAGTATGCACCATTCTTACCTAAGGGCAAATGGGCACCCCTCAATCAAAGAATAAAAGGGGTCCCTATCATGCTAACATTCTTCAGCACCTTTGCATTTCTGTTGGATCAAGTATATTGTACCTTATAAGCATTTTGTTGATGCAGACTGACTTTTCTAACTAACACTATATGCTCCTGCTAAGTGACTATTTGCTACCATTGCCACCTCCTTTTCTTTATTTATGCTCTTCCATCTAGCAGCAATAGTTTCTCATAATTTTCTCCTCCGCAGTACTTTCTGTTGACATCTAGGAATACTCTTTACAAGCTTATCTACAGCAATATCTCTTATTTAAAGCCTTGCGTGCATTCTCTCTCATTTAAAGCCTTGCCTGGTACTTGTAACCAAAATTACGTTCTTCCTTTTAATCTCCTTGATTAAAAGGAGGAAATTGTTACTGCTCATGTGACATTAATATCACACATTTTATCATATTATTATGTGCAGTAGTCACATTGCTTGTCATTTGCAAAATTATCAATTATCACTCCCAGTAGACCATAGAGCTAGATTTTTGAGGTCAGGAAGAGTATGTGATTCATTTTCCTTAGTCATACAGTATATAGCACAAAGGTGACAGTGGTGGGACATCTATGGGTACCAAGGTTGAAAGAGTTTATTCTCTGCAAAAAGTGATTCCCTTCTTCATGCCCTCCTCTACTCCTACTGATTTCTCAAGAATGAGAGTAAGCAAAGAGGAAGGGCTATCTTATGGATACAGTTTTAGAGAGTTTGATATTTATGTATAAAATCTAAAACAGAAATTTCCAAATCAGACATTTTTTAAAACCACTCTGCATAATATTGGCGGGGTTGGAAAATTCCAGCACACAGGTCAAATCCAGCCCAGTGGGCTGATTTGATAAAGTTGTATTGGAACCCAGCCACATATTTGTTTCTATAATATCTAAGTCTGCTTTTGCACTATAAAGGAAGAGTTGAGTAGATGCCAGAGAGACCCACACAGCCTACAAAGCCCAAACTATTTGCCCTCTGGCCTTTTATAGAAAAACTTTGCAAACTGTTATTAGGCAGGTTATAAAACAATGTTAGAAAAACAAATTTTTAGCACTTTTCTTGATGGCAGAACTTCTCTAACCCTTTGATTATTATTACAAATTTTCATATCATTTTCCTGAGCTGTCAAAATTATTCTCACCATAGAAAAATTTTTACTGGACCTTATCTTCTCAGGCCAAGCGATCTGAGGATCGCATTTGGCAAATGCTGCTTTAAAAAAGTGCAAGAAAACAAATTGTCAAAATGAATTGCAGTTTTCCCTTCAAGTGATTGCCTCATCTGTTAATATTTAACCCTGTGAATGTGCGTATTATTCTAGTAATTTTCTGGGACACAATTAAGCCACTTAGAAAACTGCTCTGGCCCATGATAAAAGAAATACTGTAAGCTTCCTTGAGATAAAAAGTTACAGCATACCTTGTGCTATAACCAAGTTAGGTGGTAATTATCTGAGTGATGTGGATAATTAACATCAAAACAGCAGCAAATGTACTTGAGGGAGAATCTATGATGTTGGACTTAAATTATTTAATCTAATTTAAATGGAGTCAGGAACACCAGACTTTAGATACATTAATGTGGATAGATCACACAATTATAAATTCCGTTAGATGTAGAACTTTCCGTATTTTCTTATAGTTCTTAAATTACTGCTTTCTTTAACCTCAGTGTTTTCCCTTAGAAACTATGGTTGGTCTCATTTATATCCCTTCTAAAATAACTATGTTTCTTTAACTTGAATAAACATAGTGTTGATGTAAAAAGGTACTAAATCAAAATGTATTTTTTTTCAGAAGTTTTAGAAGTGAACACAAATTATTTAGTGATCAAATTCATTTAACTGAACAGTAGTGAAACCGCCTTTGCAAAAAGGGTGACGGAGAAAATTATGACAGTGAAAGAGATCTGACCTAACCAACTCCATCTTGCCTTTAACCTCTAAATTGCCCTTAGTCATTCCTGGGCATGACCAAGCTAACTTTGGGAGAAATTTAGTTTATCTTTTACATGATAATAGCCCTTCCCAGAAACTAAACTGCCTTTGTAAAACTAATGAAAGTCCTCCAGGTTAGGAGGCTGAGAGGGGCCTAAATATTGCTAAGACAACTGTCTTGATTGAGACCCCTTTCTGGTAATATAACCTCAGACCACATGTCCTCCTCTTGTCAATGGAGAGGCAGCATGATGCGGTAGAACCTCCTATGGCTGTGAAGTCAGACCCAGGTTTGAGTCTCAGTTCCTCTGCTTAGTATTACACAACTTAGGATTAAACAATTACCAGTCATTATTCTAGAGGTTACAAGATCTGCAACTTCTCTATTTTTGTAATTAACATCACTATTTTAGAACCTAAGTTTGGCTTTTTAAGGTGTCTTTACAGACTTTTGCATTTCTGACAACCTGACGACTCCACCTAGGCCAGGGACTACTCTGTGGCTCCAACTCAGAAGCACACTCAGTCCAGGAAGACCCTTTTCCACACCCTATCAACCAATCAGCAATTTTCCTAACCCTCTGCCTGCCAAACTGTCCTTGAAAAACCCTAGCTTCCACATTTTGTGGGAGGCTGATCTGAGTAGTAATAAAATTTTAGTCTCCCATTTAGCCAGCTCTACATGTGTTAAACTCTATTGCAATTCCCCTATCTTGGTAAATCAGCTACATCTGGGCAAGATGAACCCATTGGGTGGTTAGATAGGTCCATAAGGAATTGTAACTCTGTTGATGCATGTATACTCCAAAGAGACTACTTAGGACTATCTCACAAAGTTATATTCAATATATAAAGACCCACAGCCTCAGATTTATACATCATGAAAACTTACTGATTTTACCAGAGGCTTTCGAACCAAAGAGACTTCATTATGAAGAGGGACTGGGAAAAATAAGGCTAAGACCTACTGGGCTGCATACCCAGGAGATTAGACATTCTTAGTCACAGGATGAGATAGGATGTTAGCTCAAAGTACAGGTCACAAAAACCCTGCTGATACAACAGATTATGGTAATGAAGCTGCCAAAACCTGCCCTAACCAAGATGGTGATGAAAGTGACCTCTGGTCATCCTCAGTACTCATTATTTGCTAATTATAATGCAGTAGCATGCTAAAAGATACTCCCACCAGAGCCATAACAGTTTACGAATGCCATGGCAACATTTGCTATGGTCTAAAACAGCAGAAAGGAACCCTCAATTCCAGGAGTTGCCCACCCCTTTCTTGGAACACTCATGAATAAATCATCTACCCCTTGTTTAGCACATGATCAAGAAATAACTATAAGTATACTCAGTTAAGCAGCCCATGCCACTGCTCTATCTATGGAGTAGCAATTCTTTATTCCTTTATTTTCTTAATAAATTATTTCTTGTACAAGGTTCAAGAACCCTCTCTTGGGGTCTGGAGTGGGACCCCTTTCCGGTAACATAACCCCAGATCAGACGCCTTCCTGTTGTCAATAGTGAGGCAGCATGATGCAGTAGAGTCTACTATGGCTGCGGAGTCGGACCCAAGTTTGAGTCTCAGTCTCTGTTTGGTATTACACAACTTCAGCTTTTACATGAGAAAAAAATCTGACAAATAAAGTTGGAGTACTTGAGTACAGATACTAAAGGAACTTTATCTCGTATTTTGTCAGTCAGTGGTATAACTGGGTTTCCCCTGTTCAACATAAAATTTATTTATTTATTTTTAATATTTTTTGGTCAATGTTTTGTTTCCTTGACCTGTTAAGAGAATTGAGAACATCATTAATAATACCTATCAATGTAAAATGTTGTTTTGAATAATTTATCTGTTAAATATATTTATGTAATATAATTTTAGTAAGAATTTGAAACAGATACATAAGATATACAAAGTGCTATAAGAAAAATATTTAAGTAATACAATTGAAGTAAATAAAAGTAACACCTTAGAAAGGTTAAGTAATTGAAATACATATTGAGGAGATTTCTGCAAAATTACCAAAGTTTTTCATAATTTTCATAATTTGTACTCTTGTTGATTTATTACATAACAACAGTATTTTAGTTGTCAAAGGAGAGAAACAGATTTTCTTTGTACTAATGTCAGGACAAAAATAGAAATCCACAAAATCTCAAAAAGGAAAAACTAAAGATGTCTTATGTTTTTCATGACTACCATTTTACACCTGTGATGAAATTGAATTAAAATGGCCTCATCATTATTGGTCATCATTTGTACACACTCTTACCATGCAAGTGGACTGAAAAGGTGCACATGTAGAATACTTACTCTTCAAGGACTCTATTATACAGAAGGATAGAGAATTGAAAACTGTCACATATAAGAGTGTTTGTATTGGAAATTTTGATACTGGTCTATAATTATCTATTTATCTATCTGTCATCTATCTATTTGTGCATATGAAAACATATGAACCGATATGGTATTAATTATTAAATAATAAGCTATTTGTGCTACATTTTTATTTGAATGGCCTGAAAGAATGTTTATCATAAACTCACCTGAACTCTAAATAGCAAGAATCTTGGGGACATGAAAATTGTCTCTTTTCAAGTATTCTTTTCAGGATTTTGTATACTCATCAAACAATGAAATCATAATTTTAAAACAATTTCATGTGATTTTTTGCATGAAAAAATTATGTCTGAGATATATTGTTACATAGGAATTTAAATATGCATATATGAAGAATAAAATTATGGTTGAAAAATATAAAGCCTAAGGCTCAACCTCGTATCCTTTTAAATGTACTGACAGAAATGTTTTAAGTACACAGAGAAGGACCTATAGCACTTTTAAAACTTGAGCATATTATTCAAAATATAATTTATTATTACTAAAAGACAAAGTTATTTCAAATCTTTAGTTAAAAAAGACTCCACAAATCCCCCCACAAAACAGCATTTTATACATTAAAAAGTATAAAATGGTAAAAGTATTTTTATTTTTAGTATTTTAACATATTCAGTAGCAAATACTGTTAAATGCCTACTTTGCCACAGCTTTATGATAAATGCTATTCATATACTCGTGGACAAAAGAGATTTTTTGCATTTTTTTCTGGAGCCAGGAGCAAGAGATAAATTAAGCAAGTATGATAAGTAGTCATGTGTTTATATACACACAACATATATGTATATCATAAATTGCAGATTAGTTATATATTTCTTCTTTAATAATATTTGATTTCCTTAAACATGTTCCAGTTCTGAGTTTTCTGTTTATAAATTTTATTCATTATTACCTTGATTTGGTAGACATTATTCTATTTCTGTACCTTTTTCCATAAATTTCTATTTCAGATTTAAATGGATTTAAAATATTATAATACCACTCAAATACAATTCTCCTCACTTTCATTGAAACTATTGTTACCCAAATTTTATTTTAATTTCTATTTTGTTACTCTGATGTTATAAAAGCTATTTCTTCTGCAATTGAAGCACAAGCCCCACTTCAGAAACACATAAAAGAAAATTGATTTTCATCCTGAAAATGTCAAACTTCTGCCTATAATAATCAGCTATGGTTTTCTGAAACAACAAAGTTCAAAAAGAGTCATCGACCTGATGGCCCTTTGACACACAATGATGGATGCAATGTGTCTACTACTTTACTGCCAGAATGTTCTCCAAGAGAATGAAACAATCAATGAAGAATAATAAATCTAAACTGGATAGAAGGTTTGCTTGTTTTAAACGTATTAAAAGAGAAACAACGGGTATTTCACTTCTCTAGGGAAAGACTTTTATTTACTGTTTGATTAACTCTTTTCTCTCCTTCTGGCTTATGTGAATCCAACATAACATATATCTGCTTAAAGACATTTAGCAATGCCTGGAAATTTGACTCCATACACAGTTGTTGAACTTACTGTGAAATATAGATGTAATATACTGTTATTCTTCAAAGGAGAAAGAAAAAATTATAATGGAGGATACCACTTTACTCACCCTAGTGTTGTGTCCTTTTGTCAACCTCTAGGTCTGTCAACTTCAACTGTTTCTAGGGAGTGACGTTTCCATTTTCCTATAGAATAGAGTTATTGATCAATACCACATCAAAATCAAAGTCATTACTCTAGTGCAAAACATAGGAACAATTCATTTTCTTACAGATTATTATATTAAGATTGCTTATGCTTAAAATAAATTCTTGCAAATTCTCAAAAGTGACTAAAAGATTGCAAGAATCTTAAATATAAATTTGAAAGTAGAAAACTTAAGTCTAATTTAAAACGTAACTCTCAAAATGCACATCTATGCCTCAGGTTATATTGTTTACTCAGGAAGTGAAAAATCACTTTCACCTTCATTTTTTTTTATGAGCAGAATCTGCCATTTCACCAGAGTCCTGACAATGAAGCACTGCATAAATTCTCCTTAAATGACACTTTAAATATATGATGTTTTATGATATGGTGCACATATTCAAGACAAATAAGGACAATTATATAGATTGAAAGTTACTTTTGATTCCTTAGCATTTTTATTTTTATTATTATTTTTTGAGACAGGGTCTTGCCCTGTTGCCCAGATTGGAGTACAGTGGCACAATCATAGCTCACTGTAGTCTCAACCACCCAGGCTCAAGCTCTCCTCCCACCTCGGCCTCTCAAGTAGCTGGGACTACAGGTATGTGCCACCATACTCAGGTAATTTTTATATTTTTTTGTAGAGGTGGAGTTTTGCCATGTTTCCCAGGCTTGTCTCAAACTTCTGGACTCAAATGATTCTCCCACATTGGCCTCCAAAGGTGCTGGACTTACAGGTGTGAGTCACCACACCCAGCAATATAGCACTTTTGGATTTCAAAGTTTTATACTACACCATTATTATTTTATACCAATAATTTTATTATTGTCATAGGGTCACAGTTTTTGTATTTATGCTTTGTCAAAGTAGAAATAAATTAATTTTATGATGATGCAATATAAAGTTGAAATTATAAAAGTTGTTAGAGATTTTAACTACTGGTATCATTTCTACTGTGTTTTGATTTCAAAGTTAGAGAAGATGTCTTAATTATTCACGTCTCTCATGTACATGTCAAGAAATAGGTACAGAAATAGATGGAAATAGCTGTATTTTATTTCAAACACATACACATGTAGAATATATAATTGACAGATGCATTTAATTTATGGTAAACAAAACTATTATTTATTGCAACCAAAGTTTGGTTGTGATCTACTGAATAAGTGGAAATAATTAGACAAAATTGTTATTTTACAGTGGTACTAAAGTGATCTACATTAAATAACATCCTGAAAAAGAAGACACATATTTATAAAAATCTAGAGCACATATATTAAAATGTTAAAATACTTTCTTTTCATGGATATATAAAGATCTCTACATAAAATAAAAATTAAGAAATGCATACAAAGTCACTTTTTATACCAGTTTGGGGATTAGTATATATCTATCTTAAAGGAGAAAATGAATAGTACTATATTCAAAATATAAAAACAATAAGCAGCGTATTCACCAATTTTTCACAATAAAATTTAAGCTTAATAGCAATATGTAAAACATATCAGCAAAACCTTTCCAGACAAATTATGGATGAGATGTGATGGGATCTTCTAAATATTTGCCACCACCACCCCATCCCTGACTCAAAGCCCAATGTGGCCTTGGTAGCATGTGAGACAATTTTATATAACTCCAAGGTTCCATAGAACAAATTTTGAAAACTCTTTATATAAATCATTTCCAACATGCTTTAATAACAAAAGCTACAAAAATGGATATTGCAAGGACTAAGTAAAATTTTCTCAATTGGTTTAATCAACAATAACAACAATAGGAGGAAAGTTTTTGCAGTGGCCTCCTGACTGGACATTAGCTCTGAGTGTAGCATCAAACACCAGAAACGGTCAGATTTTCCCCTAGGGGTTCTGTACATTGGTGAATAGTGCTGAACCTCCAATTAGTCTCATTCTAAGGCATTTTGCACTGTGCTTTGTGTCAATTTAGTAATACAGTGGGTGGCTTATGATTTCTGAGTCATGATTACACATTTCATAAAATATAGCAGAAATTGGAGAAGATTTACAAATTAACACTTAGAACATGTAACACCTTCAGGTGAGGGGATAAAAGATGAATGAAAAATTATCTTTTATGATTTCAGTACATGTAATTATAATTATATAAAAATTAATTTCATATGATTGCACACACATTTTATCAATATAGTTCCAAAGATCAAATTATTACTTAAATGCTTACTTTTAAAACATTTCTGTTACCCTGGATTTGGGGAGTTAAAAATTAGATCTTAGAGAGTGTAGGATTTCAATTAAATAAATAATTCATGTTTTTAAAGATTGGAAAATAGGATAAAAGCCATATCTTAGAGTACCAACTCTGTGATATTTCACTTATTGTGAATCTTAATTTTTAAAAACATATTTTTCTAGACTGATATTTCAACAGTACCCTTCTAGAGTTCTACATAATACCAAAAATAAATATATTTTAACTGCTCTCGACTGCTTCAATATTAGCTAGAATAAATACGAAAAGAGATTCTACTAATTTAAAGCATACAATTCCCCACATATTGCTTTGGAAATGCATTGTATAATGAACCTAAACTAGTATTAAAATGTAGCCATTGCACAGTGTATATATATTTGAAAACGTCGTGTTGTACACAGTAAATACGTACAATTTTATCTGTCGATTAAAAAATCAATTGCTAAAAAAAAAAATCAATTGCTAAGAAATATATTGTTTGCTTTAAAAAATGTGTTATTCATGATTAATCTCTATGTTGTAGTAATACAGTATTTAACCAACAAGATTCATTATTTAACTACATTTCAACCCTTTAAAGCTGTCACTAAATGTGCAACAGTAGAAAAGTTTATGCTGTGATCTAACTGAACACTATTCCACCTGCAACAAAACCTGAATAATCAATTAAAATTTATTAAGGTAAAAGACTGCAAGTTTTATAAAAGGCAGTTTCAGTCTTCATAACCACTATCCACAAAAGGGCAATACTTTGAATTGTGAAGCAATAATTAAACACTAGAGAACTACAAATTGATACAAATATGAAATTATGTCATATATTGCTATGTAAGTACAAGGGTGGTTATAGGCATTTATATTACTGACTGCCAATTATCAGAGGTAATTATTTAATAAACAAAAAACAAATATGCACCTAGGTGTGAAGTGGAAATAGCAAAAAGTATAATTAATTGAATTTTGATAATGCTTAAGGATTCCAAAATTAATGTGATTTAAATAATAAGAAGATTTACCTTTCTACATAAATAATGTTATTAACCGTTAGTAGACATAAAATTCTATGAGTCAAATTCCATAGACTGTTACTTAAATTTACTGATAGAAGAAGGAAGGAAGGAAGGAAGGAAGGAAGGAAGGAAGGAAGGAAGGAAGGAAGGAAGGAAGGAAGGAAAGAAGGGAGGGAGGGTGGGAGGGAGGTAGGTTAAATAGGCAGTGAGGGAAGGAGTAGAATAGAACCTGATGCTTTATAATGTGGCAGGATATTTTTTTAATTTGAATCTACATGAATGCTGAATTTTTTTTGTTGTTGATGTGGGTTTTGTTTTGTTTGTTTTGCTTTTTGGTAGTGTCTCACTCTGTGACCCAGACTGAAGTACAGTGGCATGATTATGGCTCACTACAGGCTTGACCTCCTGGGTTCAATCAATCCTCCTGTCTCAGCCTCTCAGGTAGCTGAGACTACAGATGTATGCCACCATATTGGCTATTTAAAAAAAAAAAAAAAAATTGCAGAGACAAGTCTTGCTATGTTGACCAGTCCTGTTTCAAACTCCTTGGCTCAAGTGATCTTCTTGGCTAAGCCTCCCAAAGTGCTATGATTACAGGTATGAGTCACCGTGCCAGCCTTAAAGGTGTCTTAAAGCTGGAGAGATGCTAATACTGCCACCACCCCCTTTTCTGAATGAAGGACGAGAGAAAAATGTGCTAAGAAATTTTTTAAAATGTGATTCCTAGTAGCAGGTATCTGTACAGGGCACACTGGTAGAAAGCATAATTGATAGCCAGGCACGGTGGCTCACACCTGTAATCCCAGGACTTTGGGAGGCTGAGGCAGGTGGATCACGATGTCAGGAGTTCGAGATTAGCCTGACCAACATGGTAAAACCTCGTCTCTACTAAAAATACAAAAATTAGCTGGGCGTGATGGCACATGCCTGTAATCTCAGCTACACAGGAGGCTGAGGCAGGAGAATCGCTTGAACCCGGGAGGCAGAGGTTGCAGTGAGCCACGATCATGCCATTGCACTCCAGCCTGGGTGACACAGGGAGACTCCATCTCAGAAAAAAAAAAAAAAATGCATGATTGATTTTTTTCTCTTAGTGTATTTTCTTGTTTGGATTCTAGGATACCTCACTTCCTGATTTATCTCCTACATTTCTGGTTCCTTTTTTGCTGGTCCTTTCTCATTTCTCCATCTCTCAATAATAGAATGCCCTAGGGCACTGACTTTAACTTTCTTCTCATTTCTACATATAATAATTTTCTAGCTGTTTTTTATTCAACCTATGTAATTAAACATTATCTAAATCTCAAAAACACCAAAATTAGCCTGTCAGTCTACTACCTTCCAGCTTTTTCCTTCACATCTAGTTTAAGGTAGTAGTCAATTCAAAATTAATATGGGCAACGCCAAGCTACTGATTCTTATAGCTCTTCTACTCTTCATAAATAGCAATTCTATTCTTTCACCAGTTTAGGCCTAAATGATGCATTTATACACATGAAGCCTCAAAGTTAAAATTCACGATTTCTTGAATCTTTTTCATCCAACATTTCTATGTTCATGATATATTCCCAAAGTCCTAATGACTCATAAATGTGTTATTATTCTTTTCATCCCTCTAGTAACTTCATTTAGCTTAATAAAATTCCCACTTATTTTAGGCCATGATAATGTAAAGCAGTGGAGGGGGAATTAAGATTTTTTAAAAAATGACATAAAAGAAAAATGAAAAGAGAGTTTAAGATAATAAGGAGGGGGGCCACCTTACTTTGCTATTTGGCATTTGACCAAGTTCTTTGCCTAATTACACTTTAATTTTCATATTATAAACTAGGCATTTTGGTATGATTTCTAATATGTCTTGCAGATCTGTGATTCAAGACTACACAATTTTAGGTCAGAAGTTGATAGTGACTTCAAGAATTAATATTAGTCATTTGGTAGTAGATTGTTACATGAATAAGGATTTGATTAATGATCTAGAAAGAAATGCTATGTTCAAGATGTTGAATGTCTATGTAGTATGCCAAACAATGTTGACATCAGCAATATATTTAACCACAAAAGAAAAAAAATCAATGCCAAGAAGCTTTTATTAAAAATAAATACCTTCTTCAAACCAATAAATAATTTCAGAAATATGTTGGATATTTCATTTCAAAACTTCTAGAAACAATAACATAAACTCTTCCTAGTTGCCGTGGAATGGATTTTATGACCACTTACCTTTATGTAAATCTAGAGATTTTTCAAAAGATTAAAATATTGTGCTTGTTTTTCTCAATGACATAAATAATATAACATATAAATTGTCCATTAAAAGAATAAATTTATATTTCATAAAAATGTCAGTATTAATAGGGAAACTTGACTGACAAAAATGAATACCTAAACATGAAAAGAAACTCTTATTCACTATAATTATTTATTGATGTTATTTCTTAAACCTAAATACTCATCTAATCAAAATATTGCCGCTTTTTTTTTTTTTTCAAGATAAAAGCACAAAAGTGTACAAATGAAGGCGTGGACTTTGATTTTTGAAATATTTTTTTCCAAGTAAAAGATAGGGCATAAAATCTTAGAAACAGCTGCTAAACAGTGTTTTGTCATAAGTAAAGTGATTAATATATGACTTTTGAGAAAGCTTACTATTTTGCATAACAAGATGTGCAATGAATGGCCACTTCAGAGCATTTGGATGTTATAAATCATTATAATACCATTTTGAAATCTAAAAGGCCTTCTAATACTCAGCATGCTACAATAACTCCATGAAATTATTTTCAGCATACTTCAAGAGTATGCATTTTGTCATTACATTTTCCTGCTGAGAGAGTTCACACAGAACACACGATTCTTTAAATCATGTTTTATAGAATATTTATGGTATCATTAGGATGTAACAAAAAAACTGAAAAGTGCCCAAAGGAGAGATGGGGCCTATGTATGTTAAAACAAGGACAAAATTTGAATACATGTATCTATTACATATGTATTTCTTTTAGATTGTCTGCTTGAGAAAGCTGTTATTAGAAAAAGGGCATCATTTTTGAGAGTTGCAAGCACCTTTAGAAGTTCTAAAAGCCTTTTAAATGCAAAGGTCTACAAAAAAGATTTGTTTTATGCAAATTTAAGCAAGTCAGCTGAATCATATTGCAAAGATGAATGGCTGCTTATTTTGATTCAGATTTCAGATCATTCTTTCACATACAAATAGCCATATAACTGTATTTGACATGTATCAATTCTGCAAAAAATGGATTTTGCTTTGTAATTGGCAATTAAAAAAAACAAAAACACTTCAGAATTCCTTGCTACTTTTTTTTAACCTCCAGGTAACATACTGAATCTTTACATTTAAATTGGCAAAGGCACAATAAGGACTTAGAGAACTATTTTAAGTCATAGGGAGAGGAAATGACAAAATTGGAATCCTTTGCTTCTATATTAGAAAGATTGTGTGTGTGTGTGTGTGTGTGTGTGTGTGTGTGTGTGTATAGAAGGATGGGGGTTAGGAAGACTGTGCTTATAAACATCTTCTTTAAGATATGTAATAATTTATATGCCCATTCATTTTGCAACCTTCCCCGATTTCACTAATCTCATAGCAAATCATAGTTAATTTCATAGGTAAAAATTAATATGACATTGTTTCATTTGTATGTTTTACATACATGTGGTTGAAAGTTTTAATGCATTTGCTCTTCTTAAAATTATCAACTTTCTCAATTTATCCATTTTTAAAAGCTATTTTATAACTTTTTAGCATATAAAAAGTTATTAGGTATTTATTGAGCCAATATTCATGTTGTTTACATTTTTGCTGGATTCCTTTTCTTAATTTGTAGTATGATTTTATTCTGCAGTATTTGATATAAATGTGAAATGTTTATGTACTAAAAATATATCATTTTTCCTTTGCATTTTTTCTTCCTTTAAACTGAAACTTTACTCCTTAGTACAGATTTTTTGATGTTTCATTCATCTATCTATTTTCATATTAGAAAATTTATACCAATACATTTAATGTATATGAAATTGATTTTGATGTAAGGTAAGTGTTTATGGGTTCAAATATGAATTACTACATTTCAAAGCTTTATTATTTCACACTTTTTGCTACATTTTGCTGATCCATCATGGAAACAAACACATTCAATTTTACAGACAAAAGTAGATCTTTGCTATAAAAGTAGAATTATATTCTCAAATCCTTGATAATAGAATACTGTTGTGTAACTATTCTTCATTACTATGACATGAAATCAATTTTAAATTGATACATGCTTACTTTCATTCTTTGGAAGGCATCTTTTAGTTTGGGATTTAGATGTGAAAAGTATTACCAGTTGAATTGAATACTGATGCTACCAACAGGAGACAGGCAAATTCCTAGGCAGACAGGACTCAGGGTCCCCACTGAAACCTGACCTTGAAGCCAAGGACAATTAAAGCCTGAAAACCGAGCTGCCAATTCTGAAGAGTCCACGACCAGAGTGAGAACTTCTATCTTCATCTTACCCACTCTCTCTAGATTTGTTTATAATTCAGCTTGGCCAAATTATAAACTGCAGGACAGAGAAGCTTGGCCTCCAGAGGAAAGTATTTTCATACTGTCCTGCAGCTGGACCTTTTCTGTAAACGTGATGGCAAAGGGTCCAAGGTCCCATATGTGCAGGCTTTCTTTGCCTTGCCAGATATTCCAGACCTTTGCCAACACCGTAGAATTGATCCAGCCTTCCTAGTGGTCATCTCAGGAGAGGCTGCAAAGGGCAATCCCAAGGGACAAGGGAAGCAAACTCCAGAGGAGCCTCCAGCAGGGGAGCCCAGTCTCTCTGGTCCTGCTCCTCCCGATCCATCCTGTCCTCCCTATCCATGTTATTTCTCAACTTGTCCCATCCTAGAAATCCTCATTTAAATGGGTCCCAGCCTCACTCATGCCCCTATGAGAGATGCCTTGTGAATATGGCCCTTTTTAGATTTAGGTCCCCTTTTCTCTACAAGATTTAAGACAAATTAAGGGGGATCCTGGTAAGTTTTCAGACTACCCTGACAGATGATAGCAGCTTTCCAGACTTTAACCTAAACATTTGAAATCTCCTGAAAGGATGTTATGCTACTTTTGACTACCACTGAGAAGCAGGCCGACTTGCAAGCAGCAGAGAAGTTTGGGGATGAGCTTTGTTTTCCATATAGTGCCAAGAAAGGGGAAGAGCCTCATCCAATTGGAAAAACAGCAGTATCATTGGAGGAGCCTAAATGGAACCCCAATGATGACATAGGAGAATGAAGAAGGAAGCACTTTCAGATGTGCATAGTGGAGGGCTTATGAAGGACTAACACTAAGCCTCTCAACGACTCCAAACTATCCATGATAGACTAGGGATCAGATGAAAATTCCACAGCCTTCCTGGAAAGGCTGAGTCCTTGGTGAAGTATGCAACTCTATCTCCTGATTCAGTCAAAGTACAACTAATCCTAACGGATAAGTTTATTATTCAGGCAGCCCCAGATATTAGGAGAAAGCTACAGAAACAGGCTATGGGACCAGATAGTACTTTAGAGGTGAGTGAATCACAAGGTCAGGAGTTTGAGACGAGCCTGACTAACATGCTGAAACTCCATCTCTACTAAAAATACAAAAATTTCCCAGGCATGGTGGTGTGTGCCTGTAATCCCAGATACTTGAGGAGCTGATGCAAGAGAATCGCTTTAACCTGGGAGGCAGAGGTTGCAGTGAGGCAAGATTGTACCACTGTACTCCAGCCTGGGCAACAGAGTGAGACTCCGTCTCAAAAAAAAAAAAAAAAAAAAGAAAAGAAAAAAAAGAAAACCTCCTGAAAATGGCCACCTCAGTCTTTTATAATAAGGTTCAGGAGGACACTCAAGAAACAGAGAGGAGACAGAAAAAGGCAGAGGCTCTAGTGGCTACGTTGTAGGTTTGCAAACCCCAGAATCCCTGAGATGTATCTCTTAACTGCTGTAAGTGTGGCAGCCAGGACATTATAAGAAGGACTGTCCAGGAAACATGGGGAAGTCACCTCAACCCTCTCCAGTCTGCAGTGGGGACCACTGGAGGGTGGACTGTCCTGGGAGATGCAGGTTACTGAGTACAGATACAGTCTCCTAAATAGTCCAGCAGGACTGATGGATCCCAGGGCTCCTCTCCCCAGCTCCAACGACTCAGACCACCATTACCATCCAGGAGCCCAGGGTGATTCTAGAGGTTGAAGGGAGGAAGATAACTTCCTCCTGGATATGGGAGTGGCCATTTCAGTTCTCCTCTCCAATCCAGGCTTCTTCTCCCTCAGTACAACCATGAGGGGTGTCTCAGGACGATACTTTTCCCAACTCCTTAGTTGTAGTTGGGAAAACTTCTTGTTTACTCTTGCCTTTTAAATCATACCTGAAAACTTAACTCCTCAGCTAGGCACGGATATTTTACCTCCTATAGGAACCACCATCCTTATGGTTCCAGGGTATACTCTTTGTCTTCCCCTGGTAGAGACTGACATTAATTCAAAAGTTTGGGCAACTCAAGGAAAATTGGCTGGACCACAACTGCCATACCTGTTCAGATCCATTGTAAGAATCCAACTTCTCTTCCTAACCAGAGACAAGATCCCAAAAACCAGAAGCTAGGAAAAAGCTAGAATCCATCATTGATAACTTGATGTTCCAGGGTCTCTTCAAACCCTGCAAAAACCCTTGTAATGCCCTGATATTGAGGGTACAGAAACTCAATAAGAAATGGAGACTGTTCTAGGATCTCCACCTCATTAATGATATTGTGGTTCTAATTCATCTTGTGGTTCCCAATCCCTATGTCCTGCTAACTCAAGTACCTGAGGGTACTAAATTGTTCATAGTCCTGGACCTAAAAGATGCTTTCTTCTGCATACCGCTACACCCTGACTTCCAATATTTCTTTACATTCGAGGATCCCTACATCCAGACTACCCAGCTAACTTGGATGGTATTACCACAGAGACTCTGAAACAGGCCCTACCTGTTTGGGCAGGTGTTTTCAAGGGATCTCTCTTTATCCACAATTGAAAGTTTTATAATATGTAGATGACATTCTCTTTTGTGCCCCAACTGAGGAAATCTCTCAGGAGGGGTATGAGGCTCTTCTTAATTTTCTAGCTAACAGAAGATAAAAGATCTCAAAATTTAAGGTTCAGCTCTATCAGACTTCAGTGAAGTACTTAGGTCTAGTCTTCTCAGAGGGAACCAGGGCATTAGGCAAATAAAAGATTAAGCTCATCTCCTCCTTTTCCCTCCCCGAAACCTTCAAGCAACTGGGAGGATTTATGGGCATTAGAGTATTCTCCAGATTATGGATACCTGAGTATGATGAGATAGCTCATCCCTTTATCACCTAATAAAGGAAGCTCAGGCAGCTAATTTGGAAACCAGAGGTTAAAAGGTCTTTGACCAATTGAAACAAGCCTTGCTTGAGGCACCAGCCCTTAGTCTTCCTATTGGTAAGCCACTCAATCTTTATGGATCAGAAAGGAAGAGAATGGCCCTGGGAGTTCTAACCCAGGTCCAAGATCCAGCCCAGCAGTCTGTATGCTACCTAAGCAAGGAGCTTGATTTGGTGGCTAAAGGATGGCCGGCCTGCCTCTGGGCAGTTGCAGTGATAACTTTGCCGGTGCCAGAGGCTACTAAGTTACTGATGGAGAATAACTTAACTGTTTATACCCTATGTAATGTGGCAGGACTGCTGTCTTCCATGGGGAGTCTACACCTAATGTATAACCATCTGCTACTGGAGGTATCTACAGTCCAGTTAAGAATGTGTCACTGTCAAAACTCAGACACCTTGCTCCCAGAAAATGCTGGGGAACCTGAACATGACTGCAAACAGATAGTACTGCAGATTTATGCAGCCAGAGAGAACCTCAAAGAAACTACCTTAGAAAACCCAGATTGGGCTCCTTTTACTGCTGGATTTTGTTTTGTTTTTGAGATGGAGCCTCTCTCTGTCACCCAGGCTGGAGTGCAGTGGCTTGGTCTCTGCTTACTGCAAGCTCCACCTCCTGGGTTCACGCCATTCTCCTGCCTCAGCCTCCCCAGTAGCTGGGACTACAGGCACCCGCCACCATGCCTGGCTAATTTTTTTTTTTTTTTAATTTTTTGTAGAGACGGGATTTCACCGTATTAGCCAGGATGGTCTCAATCTCCTGACTTCGTGATCCGCCCACCTCGGCCTCCCGAAGTACTGGGATTACAGGCGTGAGCCACTGTGCCCAGCCATTACAGATGGATTTTTTTTTAATATAGAACAAGAGATCCATAAAGCAGGATATGCAGTAGTCACCCTGAATGACACTATTGAAAGCACGCCTCTTTCTTTGAGCACAAGTGTTCAACTAGTTCAGCTGATGGTCCTCATTAGAGTGCTTGAATTAAGCAAAGGGAAAGTAGTTTACAATTATACTGATTCTAAGCATATTTTCTTAGTCCTCCATGTCCATGCCAATATCTGGAAAGAGAGAGACTTCCTTATAGCTAATTGGTCTCCCATTAAACACCATCAGGAAATTAACAGACTATTATTCTGAGTTTTTCTTCCATTGACAGTGGCAGTGATACACTGTAAAGGCCACCAAAAGTGGATGGATGAAATAGCCAAGGGAAATACATCGGCAGAGCAAGCAGCTAAATTGGCAGGGAGAATTCCCCAGATATCTGATCCACTTGAGGCCTCAAATCTGGGAGGGCTGCATAAGAGAAATAAAACCTCAATATTCTTCTGAGGAAATAGAATGGGCCACCCCTTGGGAATACACCTTTCAACCCTCAGGATGACTACAATTAGAGGATGGCAAATTTCATACAGCAGCTTTCAGTCAATGGAAAGTTCTTCAAATCCTTCACCAAGCCTTCCACCTAGGAAAGGATTAAACCTATCAATTAGACCAATGGTTGTTCTCAGGCCTGGGTTGGGAGGGACCTTGCAGTGTACTTTCTACTTCAGCAGTGAAGATCACTGGAATAGATTCTTGGATTTATTATACTAAAGGCCTGGAGACTGATGGAATTATCTCTGTTGACTCAGAAAAGCACTCAAAGCACCAATATAAAGAAATTGGAAACCTCAAGTTAAAGATTGTAAGTGTCAATAATTCACCTTTCATAGATATGCTTTATAGTACTGCCTATGATTGCTGTTCTCACCTTCATTCTGTTCCTCACCATTAGGCGTCTTTGCCAAGGACACCTTAATCCTGAATGCCTATGGGATTATCTACACCCCTAAACAGCAATCTCTCTTCAAAAATTTAACTGTCCTCCCCCATATAAGATTTAATTTCTTTCACAAGGGTGAAACTGCTCTGGCCACAACATTGTTTTCAGAACGATTAGTCTATTTTACTTCTTATTTCTGTTATCTCTGGCACAAGATTTTTCCCTTTTAGCTCCTCTTTGTATAATACTCATATATGGTCCATGTATACATAACCTCCTTGTAAAATCTGTTTCTTTTTGGCTGAAGGCCATCAAACTGCAAATCATCATGAAAATGGAGCCTCAGATGATGGCTCCCTTTTTATCGGGGAACCTTAGATAGGCCTCTGAGAGATGTCTGACTGACTGCTGTTTTCCCAAAACAATTCCCCCTGTCATCAGGAAGCAGTTAAAGCAGTCACTGTCCCTACACTAATGCAAGTTAGATGCACCTCTTCAGAGGGGGGATTGATAGTGAAAGGATACAGACAAATTCCTAGGCAGACAGGGTCCCTGCCTAGGACAGGTCCCAGCCTTCAAGCCAGGACAGTTTGAAGCCTGAAAACTGAGATGTCAGTTCTGGAGAGAGTCCATGACTGGAGTGAGAATTTCTGTCCTCAGTTTACCCACTCTCCCTCAATTTGTTCCTTCTGGATGATATCTTTTAACCAATCAAATGGTGCTTTTTCCAAGCCTGCTCATGGACAAATCAGCACACACTCCCCCATTGTAAGCTCATAAAAACCCTGGACTCAGCCACAAAGATAGCTTACCCATTACAGGTCCCCTCAGATGCTGAGAGCTTTCTTTCTGTCACTCAATACAATTCTACTCTGCCTTACTCACTCTCTGGTTTCCAATGTACCCTATTCCTCTTGGTTGTGGGACAAGAACCTAGAATTTGCTGAATTGCAGGGGTGAAAGAGCTGTATTGTTTCTGCTTGCTGATCTGCGGGTGGCAGCAGTAAAAGAGCTGTAACATTCCCTCCCACTTGCTGAACAATGAGAGAGACGAGTCCACTGGGTGACACTCCCTCCTGCTTGCTGAACTATGGGAGTGAAAAAGCTGCAACAGTAGCAGTAAAAATCCCTCAGAAATTCAAAACTGTGCATAGATGTACCTGAGATACAAAGAATAATAAACACATTTCTATTCTAAGGGAGTTTTTAAATCTAGGAGATAAGTTGGCTCTTGTTCACATATACCTACAATTCAAGCAGAATGGGAAAACTCACCAGAACATTCTGGAAAGCTGAGAAGATTCAGGGAAGGAAGTGCTCAGGAAGAAGTCACAAAATGGCTTTAAAGAACTCTGAGAAGTTGGAGAGGGATTTGGCAGATGATTAAACCCACAAGAGAAGTATAAAGTAAAGAGAGAGAAAATCAGAATCATCAAGTACCAAAAGCCAGGAAAATCTGATAATCTGTGAATAATGTAGGCTGGCTCCAGTTGTACAATTGTAGAAAGTTTGGGGAACAGGTCACAAAATTATTTCTTACAATACCTAAAGACCCTGGATTCTATGCCTTTGAGATGTAAAGTTTTAATTTTATTCCTTCTAATAAGAGACCGTTTCACCAGCATGTGCTTTAGATAAGTTAAGGTAGAAGCAAATTCATTATAAAAGGGGAAATAGTTAAGAAGCTATTGTATTAATTCACTCATCTATTCACTTGTCCATCTATTCAACAGTGATTTATAAAGTGCCTGCTATGAATCAGGCATTGTTCTGAGTTACACACCACAGAAAGGCACGGAGTGCAATAACTCAGGTAAGATTAAGGTCATAAATAAGATGAAATTATGTCTTTCATATGACAAAACACAGAAACTATAAAATAATAGATTGTAAATGTGTTTGCATATTTATAAATTTGCCTTCATGGCAAAAATATCATGAAATTAAATCAAATGTCATTTTGGGGAAAACAAAACTCACATTTCAGTTGCAGATGCCCCTGTCCAACACTTCCAGGTACCTTTCTACAAGTGTTTGCTTTGTGTTAACACTTATATGGCACTCTTTCTGTTCTACGTTTATTTTATTTGTATTATATGTATTTGTATTATTATTGTACAGAGGAAGCAGTGGATTTTGAAAAAGTTACTTATCTAATGTCAAAATCTATTCAGGTTTAGAAATAGAATTTGAACTTACTTCTCAGTATCACATATTTTGCATTATACCATTTGTCCTTATGATTGTCCCATTTTAGAAATATTGTCAAGTATTTTAAGGAATAATAATATCACCATGATTAAGAGTATGTCCTGATATAAAAAACATAGTAGCTATTTCCACATTTTGACACATATTGTAAAGTATCATTGATGAAATAAAAAATCTGAGATAAGTTCCAGAACTAATCCTCAAATATGTACATGATGTGGCTTTTAAGAAAAGTGTTCTATACACCCAATAAATTAACCCAAAACAAGCTGGTTTTCGTGATGCACATCTGTAATCTTAGCTATACAGGAGGATTGCTTGAGCCCAGGAGTTCAAGACTAGCATGGGAAACATTTTCAGACCCTGTCTCAACATAAAATTAAATAACCAAAAACAAGAAAAAAAATTAAACTCTAAAACTAAAACTGCTTACATTGTTGTTTTCAGAGGAAAGGAAGGGGTAACAACATTAAAACCTATTTTTTTCTAATTGAAAAAAATGATTTATGCTATCAATGAATGCCTCCAGCAGAATGTAATTTGGTTAAGACATTATTGGTAATATTGTATGTGGGATGACCACATGTTTTGTTTGTCCTGAACAGTACTAGTTTATCCCTATATTCCTTGCATCACTTCTGTTAGCCTTCGTCTCAGATTTTTCCATTAAAAATTATTATTAAGAATTACATCTCAAAAGGTTAGGGTTATTTTGGTAATCCTCACTTTGTACTTCTAGCTGTGAAAATATAAATGGATTGAGAACAGCATTCATGCTTTAACACATGGTCAAGTAAGCTATCAGGTTTACCTGTCTTTTTCTGATGCTTTCCAGCAGCCGTATAACTCTTGGTAATATTTTACAGATAGTGTATGTGACCCTTCAGAGTAAAAGGTAGTGGTGGGAGAAGTATTCAGAGCTGGTAACTAAGGCCTCAACTTGGCCCTCCAGCTAGTTGTGGGTTTATGCATCTTCAGCTAGTGAAATGCTTAAAATGCACAAAGCACGGGAGGTAGCAGGTGAGGCTGGTGGAACAATGAGACAATTGTAGTTTTGGTGCATGTGAAATAACTACAGGAAATATGGGCTCAGCAGTACTGCCATAGAGAATATAGAGAGTGGTGTGAGGACTCACTACAAAGGACTTGTCATTTATTGTTTGGTGAAAATCTATACTGTTCAATTATTTACTATTTTAGTGCTTATTTATTTTTAAGCCATAAACTCCGTTTGCAAAAATAAACAATCTCACTCTCTCAAAAAGCATTTATAATAAAAATTAACAAATAAATTTCCATTTCTCAAGAAAGTTGATGAATAATATGTTACTTGTACACAATGTCTGTTGACATTTACAATACTTATCACTAGCCACATGGAAAGTGGAAGAAAAAGATAAAATTGTTCAAGAAGCAATACCATCAATTTTATAAATAGGTAGCTACATTAAGAGAGTGCCCTAAAATAAATATTTAACACACACAGCTGTAGAGGGTATATTTTCACAGCATTTGAGAAGCATGATATTTTATTTAAATCAAATGACTTTTCTCAAAATTATACTTGCTCTTTTTTTATTTTAAGATTTATTGCACATACACACAAAGTTAAGCCATGGATATCAGTTCCATTAATACACAAGAATTTCAAAATTGTCAAATATTCCCACTTTCATCAAATAATGCCAAACAGAAAATGAGATAAACTAATTTTAGTAATGGATTAATTATTTCATGCAATTCAGAAATCAAAGTAAACATTTTCAGTTGGATGTGAAAAATTTAACATTATTATGAATTCAAATAGAAAGTCAGTTAAGTAATCCATTATTTAAGGTTAAATAATTTGCTTTTGTGGCGATAATGTTAAAAACATTTTTTGAAGCACAGGGTCATAGTGAAAACAGTGTTTAGCCACATTAAGAAACCAATAAACTGAAATTGTATTTGGAATTTAATATAAACTGTTTTATAAACCTAAAATATATTTGTATATTGAGAGATATAGGACACTAAAGATTTGAGACAAAACAAATGTGTAGGTGATATACACTTTGCCTATTTGTAGCTCATCATTTATCAGATGTTAGAAATATTTGAGGCTTTAATGACCTAGTTTGCAAATCAACTTGCATGTCTCAAAACGTTATTGAAACTTTCTATAAACTAGGCCTCTTAAATTTGCTTAAATTTTGTATTAAAAATCAGCTCAGAATCTTTATTAAAAGACTTTGATGAGTGCAACATCAAATAAGTAATCTTTTGAAGCTTCTAGTAAGTTTTGGTTATCAAGAATAAAGATTGCTAGGAGGAAGAGAAATATCAGTGTAGCTCTACAAAAATATGAGTGAGCAAGTTAAAAATAAAAGTCAATGAGTAAGATTTTATTTTCAAATTCTATAAGTTTTCTTTAGAATATCATGTGGAAAGAATCATTTGACAGGGCTTCTATTTTTATTTGGATACAGTGTTTTGTTTTCTGTGCATGAACAGAAAAACTTGACAGGTTTTCTCAGTTTTGCAGCCTCGAAGGCTGACAAAACATTCAAAACAATCACAAATGAAGGTAATACACATTGAATTTTGTTATATGAAAATATTTGTCATAAAGAGGCCTTCTGCATGGAGAAAAAGAACAGTACCTGTAAAATTGTTTGGATTGAAATATTTATACATTTGAATATTTACATATTTCAATACAAAAATAGAAATAGTTATGCATTTCAATATGAAAAAACTAATACTGAGTTTATCTTCTACATATTAGTATTTGTTTGGGACTTGGAAATTATCAAAAGGATTTCCTCCATCAGAAACAAATGATCTACAGAGCAAAGTCATCAAGGATGCCAACCATTTCATTTTTTACTAATCATAAAACAAATGTTAGAAGACTGAAACCTGTTTCAGTAAATCAATTAAAATGTATAAGACTATATTGAAAAAATACATTATTTGAATAAATGAAATACAAATGATTTTAGTCATACAGATAAATAAATAAAGAATGTATTAAACTATATGAAAATGCACTGGCTAATTATTAATTATTCTGCTCTGCTATGTTTTTTATTTTTAGGTGAGCAATATTTTTTAAAAACCTGTTTTCACTTAATGTATGGGACATTGTTCTTTATATTTTTTTAAAAAACAATTGAACTGTTTAAAACAATCTAAAAGAAGATTTCAAGATCTACCACTATAATAAAATCAAATATAATTAATCAATACATATATAGCCTATAATTTAAATAGTTTGTCTACTGTCCTTCACTCATAGAAGTATACTGGTTTGGATAAACTATTAGGCGTTTGTTTTAACTTTAAATTAATCAATCAGTTGGCAGAACAGACAACTAATATAAGACAACCAAAACTGTAGTTTGCTTTCACAGCTGCCAGTAAACATTTTCCTAAACATTTTTATTTAGAAAAAGCTTAAATTTATAGAAAAATCTATAAATGTTAGATTTTGCCATGCACAACCATATACATTTACATAGAATTACCAGTCTTTAACAATTTACCACATACTCTCCTCTCTGTATGTGTGTGTGTGTGTATATATATACATATATATGTATATATATGTATATGTACATTTTTTCCTGAACAATTTTCAAATAAGTTGCTGATATTGCAGCACTTCAACAAATTAGAATCATCAGATATTGTTTTATGCCTCAGTACTTAGTTGGTAAAATTTAAATTCACCAAGCTTATATTTTGCAAGAGTTATGAAGGTCATTCTCTGTATCAGTGTAATGTGGGAATAAAATAAAAATAAAAAATAATTCTCAACATTGAATGAATAACATAATCATTTTAAGCATTACAACAATTAATGAATGAATGCACTTATTTTTTCTATATTTAATCAATATTTATTGAGAACCTATTATACCTATTCCTCTTTTATAACAACTATTGAACAAGATAGTCAATGTTCATATACACAGAGTACTTTCAGTCTAATGGGGTGTGAAAAACAGGAGTTAAGTTCATAAACATGTAATATCTCATTAAGAGCTTTAAAAATATACCAGAGCAAGTTAATAGACAACTGAAATATTGACTCTGAAGTTATTTCAGGTAGCATACATGAGACCAAGCTCTCTTAGGAGTTGTACTCGAATGTAAACTTTAAAAAGGTGAAAGTATGTGTCTTGTGAATATGTGGTGATAGAATGTTAGGATCAGAGGGACGATCAAGTGTGAAAGCCATGTTGAAAAGAGGAGAGGGTCAATACAACTTTAGGGCTGATAATACAGGGACACCACCTATAAGATGACATGAGAGTCGCTGTCAGGTACAGACCAGATCACAAGGGTTTTGACCATGGCCCACTCTTAGATTTAGGATTCAGCGAAGTACAGCTCTGAGGCCAAAGCTGGCTCATGAGCTGGTTTAAGTGACCTAGAAGCCAATATTTTATTTATTTATTTATTTATTTATTTTTTTAGATTTTTAAATGTTCATTAATGAACATCAACAACAAAGAAAAATAACATGTAACAGAGAGAGGTTGTATGTGAGCCACGAAGTTTAAAATATTTACTTTCTGGTCTTCAGAAGAGAAAAAAATATGGTAATTCCACATGGAAAGTCATCAGAATTTGACAGCTGGGGAGTCACATAATATGTATTATATTTTATAATGACTACTTTAATATTAGCATTGAAAATATTCTGCAGGCAGTCAAGAGCAGAAGCAGAATGATCCGTTAGGATGCTACGGCAATGGCCCAGCCAATAGGTGGGAATGGCTAGGTTTAGGGTGCTAGTTTTGGAGGAGCTGAAAATGTACAGGACTTGGGCTATAACTAGAAGGTAAAATCAACAGAATTTGCTAATTTGCTGAATGAAAACAAGCAAACAGTTTAAAACATGTTCAATTGCTCACTGTGTGGTATTTTTCTAGGAAGTGACAACCCAGAGTGTCCACGTTTTATATCGTGTTTATGTTACAGATAATTTTTTATTTATTCTAGAATTAAACTCCTTTTACCAATTCTATATAATTTTCTTATGCTTTGTTTTTTTAAGACAATAATCTGCGATGGCAAATGAATGCAAACAAAAGTAATAGTTATAAGAGTTATGTATTTCTTAATTATCATTATTTTATATATTTCTATTTTGATCATCAGTTATTTCTCTGGCATTAAATTTCAAAATAATAACTTAAGAGAGGCAAATGTATTTTGTTAAAGACAGAAAATAATGCAATCATATTCACTTTAAATATGTTTTGTCATTTAACAGACCCTTACTGCTTCTCTACTGGAGTAAAGAAACTATTTTTGTTAATGTGCTTAAGTAGCCTATAAGCATTTTTCCATTTTGCACAGCTAATTGAAAACAATCATTTTACCAGTTATATTAGTTTCCATAAGACAATTTCCAAACTTTTATAGTATCCTTTAAAAAAAAATAAATAATGTTAAGTTATGGTCCTTTAAAATCTCACTTTCTTAAAAATCTCAATAGCCTTTGCTATTTTCTCTTATTTTTAGATATGTGTATATATATACATACACGTAAACTAATTTCTTAGTATTTCAATGTTAATATTTCCCCAGAATTGTTGTACCACATTACATTCAACCATTTGCTTCCTGATGAACTTTTAAGTTGGCCCAAATTTCTAAAATTTTAGAAACAGTTACATGGAACTTACCAGGGGTATTTCATCAAAATCAACAATTAAAAAATATTTAAAGAGAGAAAAATAATTATTCATATGAGATGATCTTTTCATATTATTACTAAGTGTAGGTTACCTTTGCAGTAGTAAATTGATCATCAAAAAATTACCTTTAAAAATAATTGTATTGTTCTTGGGCCGGGCGCGGTGGCTCAAGCCTGTAATCCCAGCACTTTGGGAGGCCGAGACAGGCGGATCACGAGGTCAGGAGATCGAGACCATCCTGGCTAACACGGTGAAACCCCGTCTCTACTAAAAAATACAAAAAACTAGCCGGGCGAGGTGGCGGGCGCCTGTAGTCCCAGCTACTGGGGAGGCTGAGGCAGGAGAATGGCGTGAACCCGGGAGGTGGAGCTTGCAGTGAGCTGAGATCCGGCCACTGCACTCCAGCCTGGGCAACAGAGCGAGACTCCGTCTCAAAAAAAAAAAAAAATAAAAAATAAAATAAAATAATTGTATTGTTCTTATATTCTCTCCTACTGTGTTTCATAGTTACACAAAGAGCATGGATGAGCAACAAGGGCACTCCAATTCTGTTCACCTCAAAAAGGATTACATATTTTGACTGAATTAGCTAGTTGTAAAAAACAATTTTACTATTGCCTTCCAAATTTAGCATTTATTTGCCTAGATCGTGCAAATCTAAAAAAAATGACAATAGGAATTTTCATCTGCTTTTGCTCCCTTGGAATTTCAAGTCAACCATTTAATTACCTAAATATTTCAGATCATGTAAAGATTTTTTTAAATGTATGTTCAACAATCTGTCTGCCCAGTGAGAATCCTTCTCTATGTCTTTTATCATTTGCTATTTAAATACTGCAAATCAAACCATTTCTTGCTATAAAGAGATAATTAAATAACCGGAGGTTTTTATGACTAAAGTTAGACCAGCTGATACAAAATGTTACAGATTCTACAGAACTCTAGGGATTGTATTTACACTCTCCAGAACTTGATTTTGTTTTGAGGTGAACAGAACTTCTATAGCTTTATGTTCAAGAGCTGTGTTTTACATAAACTATATTCAAATATCAACCTTACAACTTATTCCTATTAGCTCTCTTTATATCTCAGAGCATCAGTTTCTTTTTTCTTTTCTTTTTTTTTTTTTTTTTTGCAATAAATGATTTTAACACTTCTGAGAAATTTTTACTGAAATAATGATTGTAGACTAATAATAAATGTTGACAAACATTTGGGTAAATGGAGTTCTTATACATTAATGAATGGAGCTGTCACTTGGTTCAAATACTTTGAAAAATTTTGACAGTATTCACTAGAGCTAAGCAGTGGCCTATCCCATGACCCAGTAATTATTAACACAATATGCATGATATGGGCACACAAGAAATGGAGTGCATATGTCCATCCAAAGAATATTCATAGCAGCTTTATTCCTGATACATAAAATAGAAAATTATCCAAGTATTCTTCAGTAAGAATGTAAGAAACAAATTATGGTCTCTCTAAACTTTCATGAAATCAAAGAGGTACAGATACACAAAGTATAAATGAATCTTATAGTCTCTATGTCGAGCAAAAGAATCAAGATACGTGGTAATATACACTTTGTGATTTTATTTGTATGAAATTCAAGAACGGACAAAACTAATTTATGGCAATGACAGAATAGTGTTACATACTGGAGTGTCATATTGGCTCTGAAGTTATTAAAAGAAAAAAACTTCTGCTTGTCATAGAAACTACAATATATTGATCCCAGTAGTGTTTATTGGAGTGTACACATGCACAATAATTTATCTAGGGATATATATGAGAAAATGCAGCAAATTGTCAAGGAAAAGCAAGCATTTTACTATATGTAAGTTATGATTAAATAAGATGTTATATAAAGCAGTTTGAATGGTATCTGACAAATAATGTGCAAACATGTTCAGGAGAACATAGCTATAAGTCAAAATAAGTGTTATCTAAAACCCTTACATACCAATTCCCAATTACAATTACATTAACGTGAACATAAACTAGCCAGAGAAATACTAAGTTTAATGATAATTTAATAATTGACTGAGTATTCTCTAAATTATACATAAATAGATGTTTAGAATACCAACTGCAGACCAATAAAATATTACACAATTTAATTTAGATGGTAGAAAATATCTGCATATTTAGATGATGTTCAGAAAATTTTACAGAAAAATAATTTACCATCTATCTGTGAAACTGATAAGATGCTTAATGAAACTCTCATTTAGTGCATAAAACATAAGATTTGATATGGTAGATATAATAGGCATTACTCCTTATAAAAGAGTTGAATCAAACCAAATTCATTATTTTTTTGACACTAACAGAAATGAATGTCACATGCAGTCTGTTGTATTTAATATATTATTTGATAAACTCGTTTTGACAGATGTCTTATACAATATTCCTTCTCTCTTTTTTTTTAAAAGTTAAAGTAACATTGTTTTGCATTTTCAGCCAGATTTTATTAGCAATTAGCTGGTGAATATAACAAAAATATGGATTTTTTTCTTGGTTGGACCCTATCTTGTAATAAACATCATAGAAATTAGAGACTCTGATTTTTCAGTCCCTACTGAACATTATCTTTATTATAGCTTAAGATAATTTTTTTGTGTATGTGACTTATCCTAAAAGCCCTCGGCATGACCAGGATCACTTTTTATCTACTTTGCTATCAGCAGTTTTCCAGGTACAGCATAGTTACCTATATTACTCACATGTCACTTATATTCAGGAGCTAATCTGCTACAATTACCAAGAAATGTAAGATCCTAAGTATCTTAACACATTTTTTTGTTTTTATCTTTTCTAGCATAATTTTGTTATTTTATGTGACATTTACACTTGTCTCAGGAATGCAAGATTAGGAAAGTAAGTGATATGACTAAAGGTGCACCTGATTTACTATCAGATCTAGATTCAAATCTAGAGTTATGACTTACTCATGTAAACTTATTTAATCTCTTTTAACATGGGAATGATAACTACATTACAAGATGCTTGCAACAATAAAGATGAAATCAAGTGACTAATTATTGTTCCATAATCAGTTGATAAGTGGCACCTAATTTTATGAAGGTACATTTCTTACACTGAATTGAAACCCTAGCAAACCCAAGAAGTGACCCACTTATCTAGTTGATGAGCAACTATTGTTTTCAGTAGCCCAAACATTTGTGATTTTCACCTTTCGGCATAACTTTCTCAAACAATTTTCATGAGATTCGTACTGCACTTTTTTTCTTTCTTGTTCTCAGCCTCTAAAGCATGACACTGTGTTTGAACAAGACAGCAAGTCACTGCAAATCCTGTATGTCTGAACTACTAAAAAAAAGTTAAAAAAAAATAGACTTTAAGTCATGCTTTTCATACAAGAAAATGTTTATCTATTCAATGGTCATGTGAAAGATAATAATATCACACTAAAACAAAGGGACTTTTTTTCTTAATTTTCATAGCCTATGGATATTCACTGAAACATCTGAGAAAGCAATGACAAGGCAATGTGGAACAGGCACTCCGGTTCATTAGCTAGTTCATCCCACTCTGAATATCTAAGTTTAAGCGCCAATTTCTTCAGAGACAGGATGAGATTTGAGATTTCTTCTCATCAGGATAAGATTTCCTCTGTCTCTTCCAAAACCAAAACCACTGGGGGGTTATATACAGTGCCAATCCCCAGATGGCTTATGTTATGATACTATTTATAAAAGAAAGGTTGATGTTTGGCAGGAAAAAAATAAAATGGTCCTACAGTGACCTAGAAGACAAAATACACACTATACTCCCATATAAAAAAGTTATTTCTCTCTCTGAATAGGTATTACATGCGGAGGAAATAGACTCAGAATGTTTCACAGCAGCGTGAGTTATTTTCTGGGTCACTTCTTTTTTTAATACTTTTCCTGCCTTTGAAAAGTTTTCTTTGCAATGTTTTGGATATTGAAATCTGGGAGTTTCAAAGACTAATCCCAAGGAATCACATTATAGTAAATAATTAATCTTGATATTGGCAATTTCCTGACCTGCATATTAAGGTATTGCTTATTTCACTAAACATCTTTCTTTATTAAAGGAAAAGGAAATAAATTCTGAGTTTCACAGATGAAAGAATCTCTCTGTATATATATATATATAGATACATGCACAAAGACACAGACATATGTATATGCATACATACACATACATACATATATATGAATACCTGCACACACTTATATGTATAATGTATTTTATGAGTTTCTATGTATATACATAATCTGTATATTGTAATGTGAATTAAAATACAGAGAAAAAATAAGATACAAAATATACCTAGATTTCCTTTTCTATCCTTTCAAAATGGCTTTTTTTTTTTTTTTTTTTTGATAATTGCAAGACACTTTGAAAAAGATGAAGTAAATTTTGCTTGCAAGGATAAATACTTAAAAATTGATTTGCTACTTTGCATAAGAGAATTGTCCTCAATCTGAACATACTTCTCATTGTACATTGTAGTGTGTAATTTTGATTTGTCATGCAGGACATTTTCCCCTCACAAGTTATGTCAGAAATTATTGAGTGCCTTACAATATTGGAGATAATCAATATTCACTATAGCAAGCACCAATTAAAGAAGAGCAGAATATAAAATCTAGAAAAGCAATTTGAATATGAAACTGTATCACAATATGTTCATTTACCTTGATTATTTTAGATTTCAAGCCAGCTGTTATATCATAAACACTTTTTGTTTCATTGCCAAAATTAATGTGCCTTGTCTATTTAGAAAAATACATATGTAATTATGTTAAAATTAAAGAAGTTATGAAGTATGATTCTTTTTAATCAAAATGCTTTACATTGATTTAAAACAAGATAATGCATTTACTTATTTATTTTTATTATATGTTATATTCTAGGGTACATGTGCACAACGTGCAGGTTTGTTACATATGTATACATGTGCCATGTTGGTGTGCTGCACCCATTAACTTGTCGCTTACATTAGGTATATCTCCTGATGCTATCCCTCCCTGCTCCCCCACACCCCACAACAGGCCCTGTTGTGTGATGTTCCCCTTCCTGTGTCCAAGTGTTCTCATTATTCAATTCCCACCTATGAGTGAGAACAAGTGGTGTTTGGTTTTCTGTCCTTGTGATAGTTTGCTGAGAATGATGCTTTCCAGTTGCATCCATGTCCCTACAAAGGACATGAACTCATCCTTTTTTATGGCTGCATAGTATTCCATGATATATATGTGCCACATTTTATTAATCCAGTCTGTCTTTGATGGACGTTTGGATTGGTTCCAAGTCTTTGCTATTGTGAATAGTGCTGCAATAAACATATGTGTGCATGTTTCTTTATAGCAGCATGATTTATAATCCTTTGGGTATATCCCCAGTAATGGGATGGTTGGGTCAAATGGGATTTCTAGTTCTAGATCCTTGAGGAATCACCACACTGTCTTCCACATTGGTTGAACTAGTTCACAGTCCCACCAATAGTGTAACAGTGTTCCTGTTTCTCCACATCCTCTCCAGCACTTGTTGTTTCCTGACTTTTGAATGATTGCAATTCTAACTGGTATGAGATGGGATCTCATTGTGGTTTTGATTTGCATTTCTCTGATGGCTAGTGATGATGAACATTTTTTCATGTGTCTGTTCATATCCTTTGCCCATTTTTGATGGGGTTGTTTTTTCTTGTAATTTTGTTTGAGTTCTTTGTAGGTTCTGGATATTAGCCCTTTGTCAGATGAGTAGATTGCAAATATTTACTCCCATTCCATAGGTTGCCTGTTCACTCTGATGGTAGGTTTCTTTTGCTGTGCAGAAGCTCTTTAGTTCAATTGGATCTCATTTGTCAATTTTGGCCTTTGTTGCCATTGCTTTAGGTGTTTTAGACATGAAGTCCTTGCCCATGCCTATATCATGAATGGTATTGCCTAGGTTTTCTTGTAGGGTTTTTATGGTTTTAGGTCTAACATTTAAGTCTCTAATCCATCTTGAATTACTTTTTGGTTAAGGTGTAAGGAAGGGATCCAGTTTCAGCTTTCTACTTATGGCTAACCAGTTTTCCCAGCACCATTTATTAAATAGGGAATCCTTTCCCCATTTCTTGTTTTTGTCAGGTTTGTCAAAGATCAGATGGTTGTAGATGTGTGGTATTATTTCTGAGGACTCTGTCCTGTTCCATTGGTCTATATCTCTGTTTTGGTATCAGTACGATGCTGTTTTGGTTACTGTAACCTTGTAGTATAGTTTGAAGTCAGGTAGCGTGATGCCTCCAGCTTTGTTCTTTTGGCTTAGGGTTGTCTTGGCAATGTGGGCTCTTTTTTGGTTCCATATGAACTTTAAAGTAGTTTTTTTCCAATTCTGTGAAAAAACTCATTGGTAGCTTGATGGGGATGGCATTGAATCTATAAATTACCTTGGGCAGTATGGCCATTTTCATGATATTGATTATTCCTATCCATGAGCATGGTATGTTCTTCCATTTGTTTGTGTCCTCTTTTATTTCACTGAGCAGTGGTTTGTAGTTCTCCTTGAAGAGGTCCTTCACATCCCTTGAAAGTTGAATTCCTAGGTATTTTATTCTCTTTGAAGCAATTGTGAATGGAAGTTCATTCATGATTTGGCTCTCTGTTTATCTGTTACTGGTGTATAAGAATGCTTGTGATTTTTGCACATTGATTTTGTATCCTGAGACTGCTGAAGTTGCTTATCAGCTTAAGGAGATTTTGGGCTGAGACAATGAGGTTTTCTAAACATACAATCATGTCATCTGCAAACAGGGACAATTTGACTTCCTCTTTTCCTAAGTGAATACCCTGTATTTCTTTCTCTTACCTGATTGCCCTGGCCAGAACTTCCAACACTATGTTGAATAGGAGTGGTGAGAGAGGGCATCCCTGTCTTGTGCCAGTTTTCAAGGGGAATGCTTCCAGTTTTTGACCATTCAATATGATATTGGCTGTGGGTTTGTCATAAATAGCTCTTTTTATTTTGAGATATTTTCCATCAATATTGAATTTATTGAGAGTTTTTGTCATGAAGGGCTGTTGAATTTTGTCAAAAGCCTTTTCTTCCTCTATTGAGATAATCATGTGGTTTTTGTCCTTGGTTCTGTTTATATGCTGGATTACATTTATTGATTTCCGTATGCTGAACAAGTCAATGGAATTTATTCATTTCTTCTAGGTTTTCTAGTTTATTTGCGTAGAAGTGTTTATAGTATTCTCCGATGTTAGTTTGTATTTCTGTGGAGTCGGTGGTGATATCCCCATTACCATTTTTTATTGTATCTATTTGATTCTTCTCTCTTTTCTTATTAGTCTTGCTAGTGGTCTGTCAATTTTGTTGATCTTTTCAAAAACCAGCTCCTGGATTCATTCATTTTTTGAAGGGTTTATTTGTGTCTCTATCTCCTTCAGTTCTGCTCTGATCTTAGTTATTTCTTGCCTTCTGCTAGCTTTTGAATGTGTTTGCTCTTGTTTCTCTAATTCTTTTGATTGTGATGTTAGGATGTCAATTTTAGATCTTTCCTGCTGTCTCTTGTGAGCATTTAGTGCTATAAATTTCCCTCTACACACAGCTTTAAATGTGTCCCAGAGATTCTGGTATGTTGTATCTTTGTTCTCATTGGTTTCAAAGAACATCCTTATTTCTGCCTTCATTTTGTTATGTACCTAGTGGTCATTCAGGAGCAGGTTGTTCAGTTTCCATGTAGTTGAGCGTTTTTTATTGAGTCTCTTAGTCCTGAGTTCTAGTTTGATTGCACTGTGGTCTGAGAGACAGTTTGTTATAATTTCTGTTCTTGTACATTTGCTGAGGAGTGCTTTACTTCCAACTACGTGGTCAATTTTGAAATAAGTACGGTTTGGTGCTGTGAAGAATGTATATTCTGTTGATTTGGGGTGGAGAGTTCTGCAGATATCTATTAGGTCCGCTTGGTGCAGAGCTGAGTTCACTTCCTGAATATCCTTGTTAACTTTCTGTTTCATTGATCTGTCTAATGTTGACAGTGGGGTGTTAAAGTCTCCCATTATTATTGTGTGGAAGTCTAAGTCTCTTTTTAGGTCTCTAAGGACTTGCTTTATAAATCTGGGTGCTCCTGTATTGGATGCATATATATTTAGGATACTTAGCTCTTCCTGTCGAATTGATCCCTTTACCATTATGTAATGGCCTTCTTTGTCTCTTTTGATCTCTGATGGTTTAAAGTCTGTTTTATCAGAGACTAGTATTGCAACCCCTGCTTTTCTTTGTTCTCCATTTGCTTGGTAGATCTTCCTCTATCCCTTTATTTTGAGCCTATGTATGTCTCTGCATGTGAGATGGGTCTCCTGAATACAGCAAACTGATGGGTCTTGACTCTATCCAATTTGTCAGTCTGTGCCTTTTAATTTGAGCATTTAGTCCATTTATATTTAAGGATAATATTGCTATATGTGAACTTGATCGTGTCATTATGATGTTAGCTGGTTATTTTGCTCGTTAGTTGATGCAGTTTCTTCCTAGCATCAATGGTCTTTACATTTTGTCATGTTTTTGCATTGGCTGGTACTGGTTTTTCCTTTCCATGTTTTGTGCTTCCTTCAGAATCTCTTGTAGGGCAGGCCTGGTGGTGACAAAATCTCTCAGCATTTGCTTGTCTGTAAAGGATTTTATTTCTCCTTCATTTATGAAACTTAGATTGGCTGGATATGAATTTCTGGGTTGAGAATTCTTTCCTTTAAGAATGTTGAATATTGTTCCCTACTCTCTTCTGGCTTGTAGAGTTTCTGCTGAGAGGTCTGCTATTAATCTGATGGGTTTCCCTTTGTGGGTAACCTGACTTTTCTCTCTGGCTGCCCTTAACATTTTTTCCTTCATTTCAACTTTGGTGAATCTGACAATGATGTGTCTTGGAGTTGCTCTTCTCAAGGAGTATCTTTGTGGCGTTCTCTGTATTTCCTGAATTTGAATGTTGGCCTGCCTTGCTAGGTTGGGGAAGTTCTCCTGGATAATATCCTGCAGAGTGTTTTCCAACTTGGTTCCATTCTCCTCATCAATTTCAGGTACACCAATCAGATGTAGATTTGATCTTTCACATAATCCCATATTTCTTAGAGGCTTTGTTCATTTCTTTTTACTCTTTTTTCTCTACACTTCTCTTCTTGCTTCATTTCATTCAATTGATCTTCAGTCACTGATACCCTTTCTTCCAGCTGATCGAGTCAGTTACTGAAGCTTGTGCATTTGTCACGTAGTTCTGATGTCATGGTTTTCAGCTCTGTCAGGTCATTTAAGGACTTCTGTACATTGGTTATTTTAGTTAGCTGTTTGTCAAATCTTTTTTCAAGGATTTTAGCTTTTTTGCAATGGGTTCTAACTTCCTCCTTTAGGTTGAAGAAGTTTGATCGTCTGAAGCCTTCTTCTCTCAACTCGTCAAATTCATCCTCCAGCCAGCTTTGTTCTTTTACTGGCGAGGAGCAGAATTCCTTTGGAGGGGGAGAGGCACTCTGACTTTTAGAATTTTCAGCTTTTCTGCACTGCTTTTTCCCCATCTTTGTGGTTTTATCTACCTTTGGTCTTTGATGATGGTGAGGTACAAATGGGGTTTTGGTGTGGATGTCCTTTCTGTTTGTTAATTTTCCTTCTAACAGTCAGGACCCTCAGCTGCATGTCTGTTGGAGTTTGCACAAGGTCCAATCCAGACCCTGTTTACCTGGGTATCAGCAGCGGAGGCTTCAGAAGAGTGAATATTGCTGAACAGCAAATGTTGCTGTCTGATCATTCCTCTGGAAGCTTCGTCTCAAAGGGTCACCCGGCCGTGTGAGGTGTGAGGTGTCAGTCCGCCCCTAATTGGGGGTGTCTCCCAGTTAGGCTACTTGGGTTTCAGGGACCCACTTGAGCAAGCAGTCTGTCCATTCTCAGATCTCAAACTCCATGCTGGGAGAACCTCTACTCTCTTCAAAGCTGTCATACAGGGACATTTAAATCTGCAGAGGTTTCTGCTGCCTTGTTTGGCTATTCCCTGTCCCCAGAGGTGGAGTCTCCAGACTCAGGCAGGTCTCCTTGAGCTGTGGTGGACTCCACTCGGTTTGAGCTTCCAGCCTGCTTTTTTTACCTACTTAAGCCTCAACAGTAGCGGGTGCCCCTCCTCAAGTCTCACTGCTGCCTTGCAGTTAGATCTCAGACTGCTGTGCTAGCAATGAGGGAGGCTCCGTGGGCATGGGACCCTCCAAGCCAGGAGCTGGATATAATCTCCTGGTATGCCATTTGTTAAGACCCTTGGTAAAGTGCAGTATTAGGGTGGGAGTGACCCGGTATTTCAGGTGTTGTATGTCACGCTTTTCCTTGGCTAGGAAAGGGAATTTCCTTCTCCCTTGCGCTTTCTGGGTGAGGCAATGCCTTGTCCTGCTTTGTCTCTTGCTCGGTGGGCTGCACCCACTGTCCTGCACCCACTGTCCAACACGCCCCAGTGAGATGAACCCAGTACCTCAGCTGGAAATGCAGAAATCACCCATCTTCTCTGTCACTCACCCTGGGAGCTGGAAGCTGGAGCTGTTCCTATTCGGCCATCTTGGAACTGCCCCAAGATAATGCATTTATAAAATGAGTTCTACTATATCCCCTCTTCAGGTTAATAGTTTGAGAATTCATCATTTTTTATTTTCCTCAGAAGTGAATACATGTAAATGGCTTAATTTAAATTCAATTTTAATAATTCAATAAATTAAATTCTCATATGCTAAGTTACATTTAATCTATGAATAATGATAATTTTTCAAGTTATGTGTGTTTTTAACTTTATCATGCATTTAGTACTTGAGATATTTGTCTTACATGTTCATGATGAGTTAAATAACTTTTTGTGTACTTGGAAATTCAAAGAGCCAATTTTTGTACTTTCTTCTTTAAATTATATTGTATATGTCCCAGAGGTTAATATAGACATATTGAGAGTAGTGTTGCAGCTTGATACACAATTAGGTAAACTATGAGTCCCTTAAATAATGATAAAGCCATAATCCAATAATCCTGATGCTAAAATATAATTTACTGAATATTGATATTAGCTTATATTTGCTACATGTATGCTTCCAGTACACCAAGCACAGTGCTAAGTTATACACAAAACACACACACTCATATTTATATGTCAGAGTAAATTTATAATCTTGACATTATTATTCTCACCATCTTACATATTAAGAAGATGAATTTTGGAGGCATTCAAAATCCTGGCATCTTGGTCAAGAACTTAAATTTGCAGAGCATTGATCTTAACTGTGATGTTATAATGATTCATTGTCTTTATTTCTTAATACACCATTACAATTTCCCCTTGGTTTAAGTAACAGCCTTTCTCTCTTCATCATTCTTTTATCTCAAAGAGTATTATAGGTGTGTTAAAACCTATTGTCTCTGTATCTCTTATTGTATACCAAGCTGTTTGAAGTAGTTAACATAATAAATTCATTTAATTCCAATACCAATGTTACAGGGGATGAACCATTTCAATTTTTTAGAGATAAAGAAACAGAAGCATCAACAGAATAAAGCTTTACTTAAATTGTAAAGCCCAATGGTGATAGAGTCATGAAATATGAACCCAGTTTGTCTTGCTCCAAAATCGGTGTTTCCAATCGTCACTGTTCTGGCATTGAAAGGAAGAATACATATGACCGTCCTTGCTCTTTCAAGTAGATTATCATTTTTATGCTTATTATTATTGTAATGGAGGAATAAGACATATACCCAGGAAAAATAACTTGCAATATAAGCCAAACATGATGAGTGACAATATATAGTATGAATGAGAAGCACTATTGTAATTTAGAAGTAAAAAAAAAAAAAAAAAAAAACAATTACTTTCCCCACTTTAGTTTCCTAATAGCCTTTGTCTCACATTCTCTATATGTTTATATACAAATCAACATATGTTAAAAATGTTATAACAATTCATGCTACCACTTAACTGACTGAATTTCAGTCATTCACTCTGCTTTGCCTAGCAGTAGCCAAATAACACACAAGACATGGAAGAAGACAATTTTTTTCTTTGTTTTGATATGGAGTCTTTCTCTGTCACCCAGACTGGAGTGCAATGGTGGGATCTCGGCTCACTGCAACCTCTGTCTCCTGAGTTCAAGCTATTCACCTGCCTCAGCCTCCTGAGTAGCTGGGATTACAGGAATCAGCCACCACACCTGGCTAACTTTTGTATTTTTAGTAGAGATGGGGTTTCACCATATTGTTCAGGCTGCTCTTGAATTTCTAACTCAAGTTGTCTCCCAGCTTCCACCTCCCAAAGTGCTGGGATTACAGGCCCAGCTAGAAATTTCATTTTAGCTTATGTTAGAAATATAGTAGAGGCTGGGTGTGGCGGCTCACGCCTGTAATCTCATCACTTTGCGAAGCAGAGGCAAGTGGATCACGAGGTCAGGAGTTCAAGATCAGCCTGGCCAAGATGATGAAACCCTCTCTCTTCTAAAAATAAAAAAAAAAAAAAAAAAAAAAAAAAAAAATTAGCTGGGCGTGGTGGTGGGTGCCTGTAATTGCAGTTACTCCGGAGGCTGAGGCAGAGAATTTCTTAAACCCGGGAGGCGGAGGATGCAGTGAACCAAGATCGCACCACCGCACTCCAGCCTGGGTGACAGAGCAAAACTCCGTCTCAAAAAAAATAAAAATAAAAATAATATAGTAAAGGAGACATGTGTGATAGATTTAAACAAAATGTATATTTCTGTGATAAAATTTATTGTAGAAATATTCATGAATGTCATTTGCTTTCTCATTATTTTATTAAACATCTGTGCTTCCATTTTGAAATAATACTTGAAATCTCATTGTCTATCTTACTTTCCTTTGTCAGTAATAATCTTTGAAATGGTGTAGTGCAAGTGCTCAACTGCATGGACACTAGTTCCTTCCTAATTAATGGTTGTAGCATATCACTGAAACATAAGAAAAATATTTTTATTTCTTCAGGTCCTTAAATTATCTATAGCTTTGGACACCAGTGACCAATTGTCAGTGAATCAGAATCTCCTTCCTTACTGTTCGTGATTACTTTGTACAGTTTGTATCTCATTCTGAAGTATAATGGCTACTTTTCCTACTCTCTTAATTTTCCTCACCTCTGCTTAGTGTGATAGTCAGTTTGAATTCAGTGCCTATTAACGACCTCCTATGCAAATTTATTCCATATTTTTCCACCATCCCAGTCATGTACCATTCACATAGTAGTTATCTGAGTAGGTAACATACTATTACCTAAAAAATCAACATATTAAAATGTAATTTATCTTTTCCTTTAAATTATCTTTCCCATGAAGTTGACGACATTCACCTATCTTTCAATGGCTTTATATTCTGAACTTATCCTGCTAGATCTTGTTCTAAATACAAGCCCTATTATCTCTTTCAATAGAGCTCTCAATTATTTCTTCTTTCTTTATGTCTAATGCCTTCAAGTTAGTTCATGCCCTAATGAAGTCTCTCTGAATTATCCTAACAGCTTCCTGGATATAATCACAGGTAGAATATAAGAGCATACACAATCATAAGGACATAAAGCCAGAGCACATACAAGCTCTAATTATAAACTTCAAGAAAAATGTAATTAAATCACATGCTATTAAAAGTATTAAAGTAAAAGTACTTCATTAATGCTAATCGCTTGGCACTTCTCTAAGTCAGATACATTTAGTACTTAAGAAAAATACTATTTATGTAAAGAAAAATTTTCCATATGGATGAATTTTGTCTTACCAAAACAGTTTTTTCAGTCTTATTCACCATGAATTATTTAAATTATGACAATGCCTTTGTAGAATAATTGTGAGATGAGCGAGAATAGCTACTCTAACTTTTTAAACATCTGCAAAAAAAAAAAAAATTGTGTGCTATGACTATATTGGAGAATTTTTAAAAATTGTCACCTCTACCCAAGTAATTATATAGTCCTATTGTATATCTTTGTATTTGAAACTGCAATCCTTTTGTCATTGTTTTTGAAACAGTTACCTTAAAATGTTCACTCTTTCTTTTTACCAGGTGAGCCAACTAGTTATGTAAAATAAACAAGTACTTCTTAGAGGCAAGATTGAAACAATTGTATTTAGCTGAAATTCTTCTTAACTACCTACTATATTCCTTTCAAAACTTTTATTTTCAGAAAGATATTAAGATACCAGCACTATTCATTTATATCACATTGATTATGTAAATAAATTGAAAACATTTTCTTACAAATTAAAAGAGAAAAAAAAAATGTAAACTCACTTGTCGTAACCCTGATATTCTTATATCTATTTATTCTATAAACAGCATCTTTTTGCTCTAAAACACACTTTTGAGTACTTGCAGAAGGAAATCTAGATTTTTATTAAATTTGCTATTGATTGCTATGCAGTTCTGTATGAATCACAGTTCCTTAATAATTCCACTATAAGTTTCAGATTGAATGAGATGGTTGTGGATAGACTTGGACTTCAACACTGTAGCTTTATATAGGTTATTTGAACCTTCAAATTCCTAAAAATGCCATGTCAGTATAGCACAATAATTTTTTGATTCTGGGTCACCAAACATTATGTTCATAAAAAGTCATTTATCCAGTGTTAGTGACTATGTAATAGAAGCAGGTAGAAATAACAAATATTTTTTATCATCCACTTCTAAATATCCTTCAGATTCAAGGCCTAATTAGCAAGTGTTTATTCCTGGTAACTATATTATCTTCTTGAAATGATATATTTTGCTTTTAAGTGGCATTGCAGTGAGCTAGAAGTTACAATATATTCCCGTTATGCATCTAATATTTATTTGAATGTACCCATTGATAAGATATCATACTTATATATCAATGTTTCATAATTCTCTAAAATGGATGGATATAAAGATTAAGATACACCTAAAAGATAACAAATCAATATTAGTTCAGTTATTTTGTTAAAGTTGAATATAATGGGCTGAATATTTAGACATCTGTATGGAAGGGAAATCTGTGGTTCTGTGTTCTTCCTTAGGAGGTAGAAAAGGATGGATAGATATCGATAGATGGTGAACGGTAAGAAATCAATGGACCAAACAACAATCTGCAAATCATGGTTAGTTATAAAGTGTCTTGCAAGTAATATGTTCTTCATCACTGTTAAGGTAGCTGATAATTTTTTGCAGTTGCTCTTTAATAAACCACTGTTATTCATTCTCAATTTAAGTAGTTCTACTGAGTAGAATTTACACTGCAGGTTGATATGGTTTGGCTCTGTGTCTCTACCCAAATTTCATGTCGAATTTTAATATCCATGTATTGGAGGAGTGGCCTGATAGATGTTGACTGAATTCAGGGGGCAGACTTCCCCGTTGCTGTTCTTGTGACAGTAAATAAATTCTTATGAAATTGGGTTGCTTTTAAAGTGCTGTTTTAAAAGTGCTCATGAGATCTGGTGTTTAAAAGCTGCTTTTTAAAAAGTACTGTGTAGCACTTCCCCCTTTGCTCTCCCTCTCTCCTGCTCTGTCATTGTTACTTGTGCTTGCTTCCCCTTTGCCCTCGCCACGACTGTAAGTTTCCTGAGGCTTCCCAACCATGCTTCCTGTACAGCCTGCAGAACTGTGAATCAATTAAATTTCTTTTCTTCATAAATTACCCAATCTCAGGTAGTTCTTTATAGCAGTGTGGGAATGATCACAGAAAATTGGTACTGGGAGTGGGATATTGCTATAAAGATACCTGAAAAAGTGGAAGCAACTTTGGAACTGGGTAATGGGCAGAGGTTGGCATAGCTGGGGGGCTCAGAAGAAGACAGGGAAATGGGGGAAAGTTTGGAACTTCCTAAAGACTTGCTGAATGGTTATGAACAAAATGCTGATAGTGATATGGACAATACAGTCCAGGCTAAGGTGGTCTCAGATGGAGATGAAAAAGTTATTGGGAACTGGAGCAAAGGTCACTCTTGCTATGCTTTAGCAAACAGATTGGTGGCATTGTGCCCCTGCTCTAGAGATCTGCCGAACTTTGAACTTAAGAGAGATGATTTAGGGTATCTGGCAGAAGAAATTTCTAAGCAGCAAGGCATTCAATATGTGACCTGGTTGCTTATAAAAGCCTATGCTCATTTAAATAAGTAAAAACAACTCATATTTAAACGGGAATGAGAACACAAAAGTTTGGAAAATTTGCAGCCTGACCATGTGGTGGGAAAAAAAATACATTTTCTGGGGAGAAATTCAAGCCCATTGCAGAAATGTATATAAATAAAGAAGAGCAGAATGTTAATAGCCAATACAATGGGTAAAATGCCTCCAGGGCATTTCAGAGACCTTTGTGGCAGCCCCTCTCATCACAGACCTGGGGACCTAGGAGGGAAAATGGTTTCATGGTCCAGGTTCAGGGACCTGCTGCTCTTTACAGCCTCAGGACATAGCACCCTGCATGCCAGCTGCTCCAGCTCCAGCTGTGACTGAAAAGTCCCAAAGTACAGCTCAGGCCATTGCATCAGGGGGTGCAAGCCCCAAACCTTGGTGGCTTCCACATGGTGTTGGGCCCACGGGTGCAGAGAAGGCAAGAGTTGAAGTTTGGTAGCCTCCACCTAGATTTCAGAGGATGTATGGAAATGCCTTGTTGTTCAGGCAGAAGTTCATTGCAGGGGTGGAGCCTTCATGGAGATCCTCTACCAGAGCAGTGTGGAGGGGAAATGTTCGTGTCTCTACACATTGTCCCCACTGGGGAACTGTCTAGTGGACCTGCAAGAAGACGGCTACCATCCTCTACACTCAGAATGGTAGATCCACTGCCAGCTTGCACTGTACACCTTGAAAAGACACAGGCACTCAACACTAGCTCATGAAAGCAGTAACAGGGAATGTACCCTGCAGAGCCACATGGAAGGAGCTGTCCAAGGCCTTGTGGGCCTATCCCTTGCATCAGTGTGGCCTAGATGTAAGACATGAAGTCAAATGAGATTATTTTGAAGCTTTACGATTTAGTGACTGCCCCACTGGGTTTTGGACTTGCAAAGGGCCTTTAGCCCCTTTATTTTGGCCAATTTCTCCTGTCTGGAATGGGATAACTTACCAATTGCCTGTATACCCATTGTATCATGGAAGTAAGTAACTTGAACTTGTTTTTTTATTTTATAGCCTCATAGGTGGAAGGGAATTGCCTTGTCTCAGATGAGACTTTGGGCTTGGACTTTTGACTTAATCCTGGAATGAGTTAAGACTCTCTGGGAATTTTGGAAGTCATGAATGTGTTTTGAAATGTAAGAAATACATAAACTTTGGGAGGGGCCAGGGACAGAATGATACGGTTTGACTTTATTTCCCCACCCAAATCTTATGTCAAATTGAAATTTCTAGTGTTAAAGGAAAGACCTGGGGGGAGGTGACTGGATCATGGGGCCAGATTTCCTCCTTGCTGTTCTGATGATAGTGAGTTCTCAAGGGATTTGGTTGTTTGAAAGTGTGTAGTGCTCTCCACTTCACTCTCTCTCTTTCCTGCCTCACCATGTTAAGATATGCATGCTTCCCCTTCACCTTCTGCCATGATTGTAAGTTTCCTGAAGCCTCCCTGACATGCTTCCTGTACAGCCTGTAAAATTGAGTCAATTAAACCTCTTTTCTTCATAAATTACCCATTCTTAAGTAATTACTTATAGCAACATGAAAACAGACTAATACACAGGTCTAGAGATTGATTAACGACCTAGGTATGATATACTGCATTTCATATCCTTAGTATACTGACTGGTTGAGCAATAACACATAACCTGAGGCCAAACAATGAGTTCCTTACAAAAGAAAATATTTCAGGAAAGTATTACTCTTTCTGCTAAGTTGCTACACTCATAGAATATAAGGCTGGAAATATCAGAAGCTACTTTTGTCACACAGGTAAAGAAGACCTCTCTACTCCCTAAAAATGAAGTCAGTGGGGTCATGCAGAGCCTGAAGATGAACAAGTAACATAAGATGATCTGAATCATTAATTCAAGCCATAAAAGAACCAGCCTTACTCCTGACTGTTTTAGTTATGCATACTAGTTTAAGTTGTGTTTCTGTTAGTTGCAATTGAGGGGAAAAAATGCAGGAGAAAATATTGCTAATAATTTATTATATACAATAAATACCTTAAATTATGTCAATTGCATCATTATTGTCATTTACTTCTTCCTCTAATGACTTGTACACTGGATGAGATTGTAGAGTTTAAGGTCTTCCAGGAACACCTATAGAAGACTGAAATTGTTGTGGATGCTTTGGCAGAAAGATATCAAGGACTTTTGCTCTGATGTAGTGGTTGTCTAGTGCTGGTCCACCTACTATTGTTGTTAATTGAAGACATTCCACTGATACATGAAAAAGTGGGAAAATACATTATCAAACGAGTTATTCACAAAGTCAAATGCATTCACTTGGGAGAGCTCCCTTTCCTTCTCAGATTATGACTTCTAAGCTTTTTTGGTGGAACAATGCTTTTCCTTTTTTTAAATGAAATAATACCTTTAATAAATAGGTTTGTTTGTCAACTTTACAGTGTGCTTTTTAAAAATATTGCATAATAAAAGGCCAGTTTTTCTGTGCTGCACCTTCAATGAATTTAAAGTTTTTCATTTTTTTTACCCCCTAGGTTTAGAAAATTCTGGGATAAACTGCTTGTAGTAATTTCCTTGAAAGTGTTTATGGTATCATAGCTGTCACCAGAGATTTTAATCAACCATCTGAAGTGAATTATTCCCTAAAGATAATGCTAACAGACTAGTATTAAGCCATTTGCTGAATTAAAGATAGAAAAGTTTTAAACAGACAAAAGCTACCAATGTATGGAGCTTCTGAAAGCCATGATTACCAGGGGCTGCTGTGGCTTCTGTAGTGCTATTGGAAACTTCATCTACACAGAGTCAGCATAAATGACCTCCAAGATGGCGAGTCAAAAAGTAGCCACAGGGAAATACTTTTGCCAGTATTTGTAGCTGCTAGGGTGGAGACAGCAAATAAAAGATATGCTTTTCTCCCTTCCATCACCCATGGCAGATATAGCTAATTTTAAGCCATGTGTTGTGCAAAGATGAATACTATTTCCCATTATAGCCCTAAGGATAATATAATGCTCCAGTTACAAGGTATGTGCCTTTCTGCCTCAAACACACTATTTATACATTTCTTTGTGATGCTGGAGCTGAACACTGCAAACCACATTTCTATTCATTAATTGCCTCCATCTATTGAAGAAAGGAGGTAGGGGGAGAAGGCAAGTTTGAAAGAGACAAATGGGCACTCTCCTTGTTTGCATTCATTTCTTGTCCACGTCACCTTACTTGATATGGTTTGGCTGTGTCCCCACCCAAACCTTATCTTGAATATTCATCCTCCCGTGTCAAGGGAGGGACCTAGTGGGCGGTGTATGCATCATAGGTTTCCCCCATACTGTTTTCAGGATAGTAAGTTCTCACGAGATCTGATGGTTTTATAAGTGTTTGGAAGTTCCTCCTTCGCTATTCTCTCTCCTGCTTGCTGTGAAGAAGGTGCGTGCTTTCCCTTCCACTTCCACCATAACTGTGGAGTTTCCTAAGGCCTCCCAGACCATCTGGAACTATGAGTCAATTAAATATCTTTCCTTCATAAATCATCCAGTTTTGGGTATTTTATAGCCGTGTGAAAACACATACTTATCAATGCTTCCAATTGCTTCTAGCTCCTTACAATACCATCAATTCAATCTCATTGAGAGTTTTACAGATAAGAATCAGTCTTATCATGCCCCTCTGAGATACCAGCACCAGTATGCCCTAGTGACGTCCTGAAAGGCTTGGACTCTAGTTGCTCCTGGTCTCTTCTTGGATCTGAGTAATATCAAACAGTGTCCTTTTTCAAAGGGATGAGTGTCAGCTCTGCAGCCTTCTCTTTTAACTTTCTCATTCCATAAATCCTACGACTTCCATTTGTTTTCTCAGTCTTAAAGATAGTAACTGATTTCTGGATATTATTACTATTATTATAACAATATTATATTTATGAGTTCTGATGTCTCAGCACTGTATTAATCTCTTATATATGCATTACATATATATTTAATCCTCACAATAATGCTACGTGGTGAGTCCTATAATTACCCATATTTTTAAAGATAAAGGAAATGAAACAAAAAATAAGATATTTGACTTGCCCACGGTGAGATGTCAGTCATCTGAAGCCAACATTAGGAACAGCATTGGGGAATGTTAAAAAGGGACAGCTTCCTTGCTCAGAAATCACTAGACTTTTCTGTCACCTCAGAATAATCCTCTGGTATAAACTACTGTGGGTGAGATAGGGGCCATGGTAGTTGGCTAGTAGTAATTTTTTAAATAACTTTCTCATTAAATAGAGATAAATATTTTCCCAAGACTAAGCAGATTGGACATTTCAGAAACTTTGGAAAGATTCCTAATATCCACTGGAGAGCATAGCCTGGGAGAAAGATGATTTCTACCTCTATTGTACCAAATTTTTAAAAAGTGTTCTACTCAATTATGGCCACCTGGTTTCTACCTCAAATTTCTCCTTTCTAAAGTGCCATGTTATTTACTGTGATTCTAAAAGGGTGGTTAAAATGCAATACATTTCAGCTGGGCTTGGTGGCTTACATCTGTAATCCCAGCAATTTGGGAAGCTGAGGCAGGTGGATTGCATGAGTCCAGGAGTTTGAGATCAGCCTGGGCAACACAGTGAGATCCTGTCTCCATTTTTATTTTAAAAATTTATTAAAAATTATATAGTGCATTTATTATATATTATAGATATTAATTACTTATATTTCATAATGTAATATATTAAATGTGTAATTTAAATATTTAATATATTTAAGGGATTTTATACTAATATATTTATTTTAAATAATATATTCAAGGAAGGGTTTTAAATATTTTATATTCAAGAAAGTGTTTTATATTCAATGTATTGCATTTTATGTATATATACACATATATGCATATACATATATGTATATGAGAATATATACACACACATATATACATATATACATATATGTATATATACACACACACATATATATATACACACACATATAATGCAATACATTAAATATAAAACCCTTCCTTGAATCTCAGCTTAGTTATTGGTAGTTTGGAAGTACTTATGCCATTAACATTTATAAATGCAGTGCTAATATCTTCATTTCAATTATCCTTAGAAAAGGCTACTAATGCTATTTACTCTATACACACTTTGTCCATATAAAATCTTATTGATCAAATATCCCCGTGGAGAAGGATCTGCTAAGGGTCTATAAGTCCCAGTTAGGAATGTACAACTTTTTGTGGACTCCAAAATACATTGCAAACAATCGCTGGTATCTTTTAATAGTATGAAAATAAAAAATCTTTATCAAGGACTCAGACTCTCATAGCTATCATTCTAAGTATCATGTTTAATTTTTTACAATAGTTCTATGTGTTGAGTACTATTATATCCACATTTTACACACTAAGAAAACTCAAATTTAAAACTGAGACCCACGCACTTATATTATTTTTTTCAAATAACTATGCTTGGATTAAATCTATTAAATAATTTTTAGAAGTATAATACCAACAGATTTTTTACACAAATTGGGCTTTTTTTTTTTTTTTTTCTGTTTTGTAAATCTTTGTTTTCTGGAAGTTGGTTGAGTAAACAGGCTCCTCAGATATTCTCAGATCTTACTTCCAAGCAAGCCAACTATTTTTAAGCAATTATAAGAAGTATAATTTCAAGAATTAGTATGATAGAGAAGTGATAAAAAGAAAACAAATGTTAATCACTTACAGTAAAAAAGTTATATCATAATAAATGCCAATTAACTCAGTATGAAATATTTGCAAATCTTATTTAATAAATTATAACAGATATATATAATATAAACCAAAAGTACTTAGAATTCTCAATTAAAGTAATTATAAGGCATACCTTTGGAAATCAATCTACTTACTCCTGGAAAACAGATTTCTACAAGAATCTGGACTCAATAATAGCAAGGATAGCAACATATGTAGGACATATAATTATGTATTTTTATTGAGAAACTAATAGGAGATCCAATATATATATGTGTGTGTGTTCACATATACTTACATATTTTCAAATATAATATTAGTGAATAGTCTATTGAAATATTTGATACACTACAGTTTTTATATAGTCCAATAATGAATGCAATTCAAGAAACAAGCAAAATTTTAAACATATTTTCCAGGACATTAGGTATATTATCACTTTCAAAATTTGTCAAGATCCGTAATATTACTGATAAGATACAGGATTCTTCCCTTCCTGTTTAATTGCTTACCACCCCCACCCGCAACACACACACATGAGAAAGCATATTGCATGTATTTTGCTGTTTTACCTTCTGTATTAGCCACTTTCACGCTGCTAATAAAGAGATACCTGAGACTGGGCAATTTGCAAAAGAAAGAGGTTTATTAAACTTACAGTTCCACATGGCTGGGGAGGCCTCACAAATCATCACAGAAGGCAAGGAGGAGCAAGTCATATCCTACGTGGATGGCAGCAGGCAAAGAGAGAGCTTGTGCAGAGAGACTCCTGTTTTTAAAACCATCAGATCTCGTGAGACCCATTTACTATTACGAGAACAGTATGGGAAAGACCCACCCCCAAGATTCAATGGTTCCTTCCCACAACACGTGGGAATTGTAGGAGCTCCAATATGAGATTTCAGTGGGGACACAGGGCCAAACCGTATCACCTTAGTAATTTTGAGATGACACGTTATACAACCCTCCTAAAACTTGTAGGAAGGCTCATGATGAAAAATGAAAACAAAACAGATAAAAAGGAAATACTGATATTGCACATTACAATTGCTTGGCAGTTTTTGTTTGTTTGTTTTTCAGATTTCAGCATTCCAAATCTGGAAAACTTAAAAACTATGTATTTAATTTAAATGTCAAGTTGTGATGTAGCTTTTGCCTGGATGGGGTGATAAAAGATAAAAGACTTGGAAAAGTAGTGATCTTTTCCAAGTCTCTTTCCTCTAAGTCAGGTATGGTGCACTCCACAGACACTGATGGCAAACGCCATCATCTGGAAGGCTAAATTTTAACCAGAGAAGACTGGGTTAGTAGTTTTCTCTCAGCTTGTCTTTAGTTAGTTACTTCACTTCAGTTTCGGTGCAGGCTCGGGACTAAAGTAAACTAATTTTGTGGGTTTGATGTCAGACTATGCGAACTATTGATTCTTTCTCTTCACAATTAATATTGCATAATGCTATAATTAATATAAGTGCATTTAAAACTTACACTACAACTGTAGATGCATTTTGGAGCAGTCTGTTTTGCTATTCAAGTTGGTAATATCTACATTTAAATACTTACATCACATATTAAATAATGAAATATCATTCTGGTGTTATTTTAAAATCAGAGATCTTTAAACATCTGAGTACTTAAATATGGAATCAAAGTTATTGCCTCAATAAATAATTTTGAAATTTTGGAAAACAGGAACTTAAGCTAGAAGTAGATAGATATGATCAATGATTTGTTGACCTTTTAAAGAAATCTTATAAATGTGAATTTTTATATTACTTTGTAGACTTTTTGATAGAGATAGGTTCTGATCTGTATATACTGATCTCTCTCTTTCTCTCTCTCTGTTTCTCTCTATATATATCAAAATACGCATAATATTTTCTCTCACACTCTTCTAACCCAAGAATCAAGTAATAATCATCAAAGTAAGCACCTCAGAGACTCTTTGCCATCAGAAGTTGGGAGTAATTACTTCTCTGAAAAACTCCGTTATTTATTAAATAGTCATTTAGCACCTACAACATGATGAAATTGCTTAATCATTGTTGATATAGCAGTGAATAAGACATATATAGTCCATATCAATATGGAACTTATATGCCATATGTTGAGACACATACAGTTTAGTTGTATGATTTTACATTACACTGTCCCCTAAATCTCAGTCTCCCCTAAACCTCAGAGTATCCCCTAAACCTCAGAAGACTGAAGCATATTTGCCTAAATTAGTAGTTGTCAGGCCCGAGTAACCACTATGAATTTCACATTGCTAAGAATGGCTCCATTATTTAGCCAGTCAAGCCTAGAAAGTTTGAATTTGTTGTGACTCAAGTAGACTTAATGCCTGGACTATGGGAATTTCTGATAGACTGATTGATTGATTGATTGATTGACTAACAAGTTCTCTTTCCAATTACTAAGGTCATTAAGGGCACCAAATTAAAATATAGCTAAGCAATTTTCCTATTCAGATAGTTATAATTAGCAGGAAAATATTTTTTTTTCTTTTTTTTGAAAATAAAATAGGTCCAAATTAATAGATACAGGCCGGATGCCCTGGCTCACATCTGTAGTCCCAGCACTTGGGAGGCTGAGGCGGGCATATCACCTGAGGTCAGGAGTTCAAGACCAGCCTAGACAACATGGTGAAACCCGTCTGTATTAAAAATACAAAAAAATTAGCTGGGCATGGTGGCACACGCCCGTAATTCTAGCTACTCGGGAAGCTGAGTCAGGAGAATCGTTTGAACCTGGAAGGCAGAGGTTGCAGTGAGGCGAGGTTGCACCACTGCTCTCCAGCCTGGGTGACAGAGTGACAGTCCATCTCAAAAAACAAATAAACAACAACAAAACAAACAACAAAAAAACTAGATACAGAAATATATTTTTTAACTCATAGGATTTATTGTAATGAATGAATAAAAGATGCTTGAATATCCTATAATTTCATAGTATTCTTTTGCTTAGTTTCTTGGCAGAGATGTAAAAACTTATTAATTATATAGAGTAGATACTTATTTTGTAGAAATAAAAGTGTATGGAGAAATCTTTGCAGATATATTTATCAATATAAATGAAAGAACATTTGTTGCCCATTAAATAAATAAATATTGGAGATATTTCCATACATCTGTTCTGCTTATCAAAAGAAAACAAAATCAAAACCCTTGCTCCATCCTTTGTTGCCCTTTAGCTGCCACTGTGTCATCTCCACAGGTATGATCTTGTAAAGCGTCATCTCTGGATTCAAACTTCTTCCACTCAACTCTCATTCTTCTCACAGCACAACCTGCTTCCCACATCTCACACTCTCCTCCTCCCACATACTCTAAACTCAGTAATTTCAATAACCTTCTATGTCTTTGCTTTCAACGTGCTCATATTTCTCCAACATTTTCCAGGTAATTATCAATTTTAGAATATCTTTTCCCAATATTAGGGGAAAGAGGGAAAAGATATTCTAAAATTCCCTTCTCACTTATATAGATGTATAAGTGAGAACACTGCTACTCCTTTAGTGAGGAACACTGCTACTCTTTTATCAAATCACACACTTTTTTGTCTCCCTGCTTTGCACATATTTGTTCCTATTCAAATTTCCCTTCCTACATACCCCTGGGATGCCTTCCATGATTATTAAGTAGGTGCTTAAGGAAGGTTGACCAAAATAATTGTTTAAAACCTATTATTTAGTTATTTAACAATATTGTTGACAAGTTACTACATACCATGCAATATTTTAGGTACTATGAAGGAAAAAACATACATGTTCCCTCATGTCAAAGAGATACAGTATAGTTGGGCAAGTAAAATGAAATAATGAACTAAATTGAAATTACAACTGTAATAAGCACTACAGAGATGGGAAATAGTAACATGGGTCCATTTATAACACAAACATCTGTTACATTCTGGGGGACTGAAAGTTTTCTTAAGAAAGTGACATTTGAACTGAGATAGAAACAAATCATGTAAATTAAACAGGATAAAAAAGAGAAGGGTCAAGTGAGAAGACTGTTAAATGATGATGAATTTACATAGGCAAAGAAAGACCTTGTAACATGAGGCATTCAAGGCACTGAAACAACAGAGTGGAGGCTGGTGGAATGTGTAAAGGAGATGGAGAGAGGATTGTGGTTTCTGTAGAAGTGGCTTGAACTGAGATGATGCAGAACCTTAAAAACTGTCTTTTATTCTAAGAGCAATGAAAAGATATCAGATGATTTTAAAGAGAGCTGACTTGAAAATATGTATCTTTAAATTCATCACTCTAACATCTTTGTGAACAATGGAGAGTAAGACTCAAGGACACGTACAAGAAGACAAGTAAGGAGGCTTGTACTGGTCTATGGTAAAAGATGATGTGAGCAAAAGTGAAGGTAGATGGATGCGGACATGAGGATAAGTGGACAAATTAAAGATAATGGAGAGGTGGGATAAAAACCATCGTAACTTAGTATTGGTTTGGACACATGAAAATGAGGGAGGAAATAATCCAGGACCACTCATGGGTATTTGGTTTGTGTAGTGGATGAAAAAATGATTCTATTCATTGACATACATAACGGTGGAAAATAACTAGACTAACAGAATTGAGAGTTGAGAAAGGGCATCGGAGAGATCACAAATTATGTTTTATTAAATAACATGAGTTTTAGTGTTTGAGATTAATTTGTGAAAATGCCAATTTCGTATCTGGATATAAACACTACACTCAAAAAAGCGATCCATGCTAAAGATTTGTATGTGTGATTCATGCATACGTTGTTGGTAATAAAATCACGGATAAGATAACCTAGAAAATAAGGACACAGAGGAGGAAGAAGTGAAAAGTTTCTAGAACTAAGCCTTGAAGAAATTCAAGTTTAATATGATAGAAGAATGAGTACGCAAGAAATTAAGAAAGAACAGCCCAAGAACCATGAGAAGAACCAGGAAAGCTATCATAGAAGCCAAAAAAGAGGGGTTTGGGGAAGAGGCAAAAATTTCAAAAGCTTAAAAATGAAGAAAAAAACACAAGGAACATGAGATCCAGAAAAAAAAAAAATCAATTGAGATAAATGAATGTAATTACAAATTCAATTGAAGTTTATAGTGTTACAGCGGATGATGCCACATTATACCATACAGAACAGTCATGGGGTCAGGAATAACAGAAAATAAAACCCAACATCAAAAACAATCTTATAATCTAGAAGTTAAGGCACTTATGAAGTTTTTAATCCCAGAAAATAGTAGATAAATGAAAGTAAAATGAATACATATGTGAATTTTTTTGAAGAAAACATCACTGAAGTATTTGAGGAAAGTATAAGAGACCACAATATTTAAAACATAATCTGAAGAATATAGACAACAGCAAAGGAAGCATAGACATCTGGTAGAAATGACCAACACATAATATCAGAACTGATGGGGAAATGGTGTAGTTGAAGCACGGAGGAATTTTGTGGGTAAAAAAAAAAAAGAAAGAAAAAAAAAGAAAAAAAGTGAATTGAATGTGGCTCTCATTTTTTTTTTTTTTTTTTTAACGGAATCTCACTCTGTCACCAGGCTCTGGAGTGTATTGGGGAGATCTCGGCTCACTGAAATCTCTGCCTCCCGTGTTCAAGCGATTCTCCACCCTCAGATTCCCTAATAGCTGGGACTACGCTGCGCGCCACCACGCCCAGCTAATTTTTGTATTTTTAGTAGAGACGGGATTTCACCATGTTGGCCAGGCTGGTCTCGATCTATTTACCTAGTGGTATGCCCGCCTCAGCCTCCCAAAATGCTGGTATTACAGGCATGAACCACCGTGCCCGGCCTGATGATTCTTTTAATAAGTGACTGTAGATATAGAATCCCTCTCCCTGTAACCCCCTTGAAAGGTTTTTGATTTATAAGCATATAACTGATAAGAACATATAGATGTTTTTAAGAAGATTCCTCAGGGCACCTTGAATGGAGGGACCATAGATGAGCATCAGCCCAGCTAAAGCCTTAGGAATGGCAGGGTCAAGGTAATGAAGATGTGATGAAGGCAGTGGTAATGAGAATGAGACCGAAGGGGAAAGTGAGAGAGAGCTTGAAGGAGAAAATGGAAGTCCTTTGTGAATAACTGGATAACATGGATGATAGGTTAATATTATAAAGGATGCCATATTTTAAGTGAATAGAATGCCCCACCAATACAGAAATGGAATTTAGAAAAAAGCCAGTAAATAGCCAATGTATAATTGATTAGCAACTGAGTGTTAAAACATAATGCTGGCCGGGCGCGCTGGCTCACGCCTGTAATCCCAGCACTTTGGGAGGCCGAGGCGGGTGGATCACGAGGTCAGGAGATCGAGACCATCCTGGTTAACACGGTGAAACCCTGTCTCTACTAAAAATACAAAAAATTAGCCGGGCGTGGTGGCGTGCGCCTGTAGTCCCAGCTACTCGGGAGGCTGAGGCAGGAGAATGGCGTGAACCCGGGAGGCGGAGCTTGCAGTGAGCCGAGATCGTGCCACTGCGCTTCAGCCTGGGCGACAGAGCGAGACTCCATCTCAAAAAAACAAACAAACAAAAAAAACACAACAGTAGCAAAAAAAATAATGCTTTTTCTAATAAGAACTTAAATCCTATTGAAATGTAATCATTTGCATTTACAATGATAAAACATACAAGGAAAGCTAGTAAACAACAATTCATTTGGAAAATATAAACATTTAGGGAAAAATAAATTCACATAGAACTATCAAACTAGTGTTAAGTGCTTGGCTAACAGCTCAATACTGATTGCTTTTCCTCTCTCTCTACCCAAATATTGCTTCTGAATATATGACCTTGAATATATTTGCAAAGGATGATTGATATTTCTAAATAGCATTAAATGAAGTTAATGTCCTCTCAAAGACCAAATATTAACATTTTCAGATTAAAATTATAAACCAAGAAGCCAATAAAGCAGGCAGACACTAAATATATATAGACAAATTGACTTAAGGGGAACAAAGAAAGTTACTACAATGAGTTAACCCACAAGGAAAACCTACATATATGTAAAACCTAGAAATTTGGACTTAAGTTATTTATAGAAATGATATAAGAGGTAGAAAGAAATCATTTAGGCAGATATTGAGGGTAAAAGAGTCCTCGGCAGGGCTTTCCTTTTAACAAAAAGGGGCCCCACAAATAATTTATTTTCTAACAAAGAGCAGCCCGAAAAATTGAGCTGCGAACCTAGATAAGCAAGTTGGAAGCTTGTATTGGGGAATGGCCGGCAGCTGTGCCAATAGAAAACAGCTACTTGTGGGCCAGGCATATCCAACATGGAGGCTCCATCTTCTTTTTTGTTGTTACCACATGAAAGAAATGGGCAACACGGTGCAGCTCAGACAGAACTGCATAATAAAAGATTAGGTTGAAGGAGGCCAGAAATGTGCACCCTATGCAGGTGACACAGCTAGTCCTAACCAGTTTTTCGCAAATGACACTCCTAGTCCAGTCTTTCCTACCCTATGTAGATGAGACACCACCTCTTCACCAGCTCATCTACAAAAGCTCCTTCATTTTACTGCAGAACCAGTAACCCATTTCTCCAGCCTTTCTGCAGCATCAGAGAGTCATTCTCTTTCTTTCACCTATTAAACTTCCGCTCTTGACCTCCCTCTTTGTGTGTCTGTGTCCTTGTTCTCCTTGGCTGTGGCTGTGGGAAAATGAACCTTGGGTGATACTCCAGACAATGAAACTGTTTCAGAAAGAGATCCCTATAATCAGGAATGATCATTTAAATAGTTAACAAGGGAACTTAACAATAGTAACTGACTAAACAGAGCACATGAACTGAGTGGGAATGATAGTCAGAGATGCTCCTGCTCTGTAAAAGATTAAATTTGATGCTAGATTCTGGGAAGCTCTGGGTCATGTGAGTAGAGGTCCATAAAAGTCAGCAAAGTATCATAAGCCTGAAGTTCTTTAACAACAGGTTCAGAAATACTGCAGTTCTTTAATCACAGGTGGGTCTCCACCACAATGCACCATCTGAATGTCAGCATTGGGTATAGACCTACTTTCTATTCAAAATATATCAAATAATTTTTTTTCCTAAAATATTTTTTTTTACTTTTGACCTTAAAGGTTATATTATTCAGGGAATAGTTTTTAGTAAATTACAGCGTGTATTCTTATTATAAGGTAGAACAGCAGAGCTTAACATTACTGTACCAAAGTGTCCAAGCTAGAAACTTTCTTATTCTTACTAATTCCTTCTGTTCAAACACATGAGCATATAAAGACATGATTAAAATAGCATAATACTTGTTTTACTGAACTGTGAGTGGCAATTTCTGGAGTAGAAATTAAGTGTTTGACTCATCTTTTCATTTGGGGATCATAGCAGATATTTAGACAATGAAAATAGATGATTGGATTAAAATGTGTGCATACATAGGCATGAGGATGGATGGATAGATCATTATCATCGATTAGTTTCACGACTCTTCATTTACACTATCTAAATGAATAACTTCATGATGCTACTTGGGAAGTTCTCCCCTTGCACTTTATGTAAGAGGCTTTTCCTTGATCAGATAAGTATTAGTTCCTTGAGTGTTTGGTAGAACATTCAATTAAAACAGTTATTTGGGGTGGTACTTTCAGCTAAACATTTCAAATAACCAATTCAATTTTGTTAATGTTTATAATACCTTTCAGATTTTCTATGTTAACTTTGAGTTCGTTTTTATAAGTTAAATTTTATACATTTGTGTTTTGTAGTGTTTATATTTGGCATAAATGTATCTTATATTTTTTAATCTTTTAAAAACCTTAAATATATGTTATATTTATATTAAGTCCCCTTCCCTTCCTAGTATTGTTTATTTCTGTTTTCCTGTTTTTGCCCCACAGTTAATTTCACAAAAACTTTCTCATTCTTCTTAATGTTTACAATACAAAAACTTTTACCTTTATTGAACTTCTTTATTGTATTTGTTATTTTATTATCTTCTATCATAACTATCACTTTCTTCTTTCTTTTCATTTCTTCCAGCTTATTTTGTTTTTCTTTTATAATTTAATTAGCTTTCTGTTTACTTGTTAATTTTCAGCATTTTTGTTTCCAGTATAAACATGAAAGATCAAACTGACTTTACTATACAGTATGCATTTTGATATGTGATGTTATTATTTCAATTCTAAGCATTATCTACTTTCCATTAGAAGCTCTATTTCAACTCAAAATTATTCAGAAGTTTATTCCTAAATAAATGATATTTTATGTTATCTTGTTATTGATTTCTAGCTTAACTGCATTGTATTCAAAGAGCATATTCTTTATGGTACTTGTTTTTAAAAATATGTTAGAACTGGTTTTATCACTTTATATGTTATCAATTTTCATAAAACAGTATTTGAAAAGCAAAGGTGTGTTTTCCAGTTGTTAAATGCACCAATTAATATACATTGAATAGTTAAAGCTTTTATATTATCTTAAGTCCAAATTTTATATAGCTTTACTGTTTATTTATTTTTTGATTATTTTCACAGACCAACTACTGAGAGAGGTATGACAAACTTTCTACAATCATGATATATTTATTTATTTCTCTCTGCCGTTACATTGATTTTTTTCTTTATGTATATGGAAAACTATGTATTTAGACACATACAAGTTTAAAATTTTTTTGTCGTGGTGGAATTAGAACTTTTGTCATAGTACATGACCATTTTATATTCATTTTTTTTTTGTCTTAAATTCCTTTTTATCTGGTATTTATTTTTATTTTTATTTATTTTTTTTTTTTTTGCATGTGGGATGGGAAAGGATTACATTTTCCTGATGCATATCTTTTAATCTTTATTTCAAACTTTATGTTTCATGGACTGTTTTTTCTTTGTTTTTTAAGAGATGGGTTCTTGCTACATTGCTCAGGCTGCTCTGGAACTCCTGGGCTCAAGAGATTCCCTAACTCAGTCTCCAGAGTAGCTGGGACCAAAGGTACATACTACTATGCTTGGCTTTAGATGTGGTACCTGTTTAAACAGTCTGTAGTACTGACTCAAATATCATATTGTTTGCACATTTCAATAGCAAACCACTGCAATAAAGGCTCTCTGGCCTTCTCACTCCTAAATTCTATAATCTGTTTTACAATGTAATGGTAGTGCTTCTGACTACCCTCAGGTAAGCTTGAAAGATTTGAGAGATAACTCTTCTACGAGGTATTACATATTTATTTGTTTTAATGCACTCTTTATTTCTTGTTCATCTTAGTAAGTAAAACATACATTGTGAATTCTTATGTAGGATTCAGGTAGAGTTTGAAGTTGAAAGATATATTAAAGTTAATTGGCCCCCCAAAGGGCTCAAATCCATGATTATAGGCTCATTAGCTCTGAACATCTAAGCAAGACAAATACAACAATGAATCCATTATGCAGCAGAAAAACAACATTAAATATTTTAAAACTTTAATTTGTTGACTTTGAAAATTGAAGAAAGGCAGAGATACAACTTTTTTTAGTACTGAATTATTTATCCTTCGTATCTGAATTCAAGTGATAATTCAGTGTGTACTTAGGCCTGATGCAGTTAGCATTGGCAAGTAGTCATGCATTTGTACAGGGGGCAGCATTCTGCATGTGAGCACATACATGAATCCAGTTACTTTATCATTATCTTTCATAATTCTACATAAATGATTTACAATCCCTTATTTTCAGTACATTCTTTACTTCCCTCCTTGTTAATTTAGTACTAAGCAACTTGTATGTAATGGAAACAATACAGGTCACGTGCATAAAATTTAAGACAGTATTAGGTAGAGGGGAAAATGAAATATTGCATCACTTTTTTGCCTTATCGATGTAAATCGATAAGTGTTGTATGTATACTACTCAATGGATACTAATAAACTTTTAGCTAGGGCTTCCATGGCAGGATAATTTTCATTAGTAGCCAATGCAGTTAGCAATTTTATGAACATCATGTAACGTGTGAGCATCTGTTTTCATGTTCTTCCTCAAATTACTTTCAGTTGTCTGTGACTCTGGCAGTAGTTCCCCATATGTTACAGTCACAGTTGTTTTTCTGTGTCTCAGAGACATCCAGGATTTCTGAAGTTACAATCTGATTTGTTATGACACAACACGAAGCAGTATAATACAGTGCTTGACAGTTGTATCAGAGTAGAGAAAGCATTGACTAAAGATATTAAGAGCACAGACTCTGGCATTTGGTAGCTTTGATTCCATTTGAAGGTCTGTTACTTACATGTATTATCTGGGGCAAATTAATGAATTTATCTGTGCCAATTTTTCCTTACATGAAAAATACTTACATATTTTCAATTTCAATTATTAAATATGTTACATAATTAATAACTTTAATTGTATCTCTTTGTAAAAAGTCAATTTTTAAATAAAAAAAATTATAAATACAGTATACACCCATTTATAGCTTTGGTGAAGTGCCAAAAAGAAGTGGAGGAATGGGAAGAGACTTGTCAAGGAGTACAAAGTTACAGTTACATAGAAAGAAGTTCTGGTGTTCCATTGCATAGTATGATGACTAGGGTTAAAAACAATATATCTTTTATTAGAAAATAGCTAGAAGACAGGTTTTATAATGTTCTCATCACAAAAAAAGATACATGTTTAAGGTGATGGATATGCTAATTACCTTGATTTAATAATTATACAATTTATATATGTATTAAAACATGTTGTACTCCATAAACCTGTACAATTATTATGTGTCAATATTGCACTCAAAAAATTTTACCTAAGCCTTTTGTTTTTCTTATGTGACTAAGATGAAGCAATGTTTGAGAAATGTAGAAGTCTATTAGGCTATTTTCCATCAGGTTATCACATATCCTCAGAGTCTTGATACCTAATAGACATTTGTTTTTTTCTCCATGTAAATAAAGCTTAGTCTATTTGCTAAATTTATCCTGCTGAAAACAAGTCTTTTTGTGAATTCTACAAAACACAGAAATGGTAAACTGAGGGTCTCATGTTTTCATACAGTTTGGTATTTTGGTATATCACTTATAATATGATTGGAACATATATGTAATATATAAATGTTCTTCACAGAAGAATGGTAGGGTGTGGGTTCCTGAATACAGAACACAAAGATTCCGCTGAGTGAACATTGGTAACTGAGAAATAAACCCCTATGATATATATAACACTGTAAATAGGTGTTAAAGCAATGTTTTTGGTCAACTTGAAAGGAATTTGTGAGACAGTTTTCTAATGATTATTTTTATCTCTTACCCAACGAAAACATATCAACAGATAGGGAAAATATTTTCATAAAATGCTTTTCAATTTTAAATAAAAATGGTAGGAACAAATTGGTTTTTGCCATAATAAAACTCCCAAAATATTTTCTGTTGCTTGGTCATATCAATTCACAAATGCTATAAAAATGTTCATATTTTTATTTTATATTTTTTATTTTTTATGTTCACTTTTAAATGTTTTAAAAATGAAAGGTTTGATTATCCTTTAGCAAGTGATACACATGAAATAGAGCTCAAGGATCTGACCTGCTCACAATTCATGTGCTTTAAAAATAAATTCCCAAAAAGCTATTATTGATGAAAGGACATTATATTCACAATGCTGAATCATAATAGAAAACATTTATAAAGCGTTACTAGCTAATATACAACAGAAATTAATGAACACTTGCTAAAAATGATTGTAGCATACTTCTGTTAAATGATACAAAAGAAAAAAAAAACTGCTAGCCATCACATAAAACACTGCTATTTTCCTTTTTTGTACATAAATACTTAGCTAATCAAATGATATTTTATGTCTTAATCAAGGGGTAAACTGCTGTAAAAAAAAGGAGGAAGTTTCATGTTTGTGGAAAAGATTCTTTGTGTTTGTTAGTCTTATAGCTTTCTTGTAAACATAAGAATCTTACTATGAAGAACAAAGTGTACAGATTTTTAAAAATGCTTTCTGTCATGGTCAGTATATAGTGCCTTAAAATCCCGTCAGAAGGAGCATTTCTCTCTTTTTAGGAAGAGTTCTCCTGACACTTTCTTAGCCATTGGGTTATTTAGAACACCAACTATCCCTTCCTTGTGTCAGTATTTCTAGTCCTCACAATAACCTTTTAAAATAGGCACGTGTGTTTCTATTTTGCACATGAGAAACTGAAATCTCAGAGCAATAAAATTGAGTGTTCCCAATCACATGGATACTAAGAGGATTTGTGTTTCCAGTACAATCTTAACAAACTCCAGAGACCACTTCTTTCCTCCACACCACATTTCCTCTCTAGTGAAATGTACGGTGTACATGTATATTAAATACAGTAGCCTTGAGTTAACAAAATAATAGGAAGCAGATGAAAATAATATAGAATAAAAAAAAACGGTGATATGAATGAGGAAAAGCAATGGAAAGAGGAGAGGAGAGAAGCTAGTGGTGCACATTATTATTTTTTGCCATTGACTCTATTTCTGGAAACAGCTCTTGCCTTTGGTTTGGAGAACATCCTTCCCTGACTCAGCATTGTATCTTTGGGTAAGCTGATTAAAGTGCAAGCAATACATGTGGAGCACTTGATCTGCAGTTATGTCAATCACATACTTCATTCAGTCATCCTTCGTGATAGATAAGCCATCAAAGCATGTTAAAATCAACCTGGGAAAATCATGTGTTTGTAGAGTTCAATATTTGCTTTACCTGATTGATTTGGACTGTAAGGTGTGGAAAACTTTGAGCACTTTGCTGAGTCTCTCTGAAAATTGAGCTATCTCAAATGAGGAGGAGCTAAGAGATAAAGCTCTGTGACCCCATTTGACCTCATTTCTGCTTGCATCTAAATCCTCATCTACCCTCTGGCACTTCAATTACGAGAATTCTTCCACTTTGTGTGTAAGCCATTTTGTATTTTTCATATGTAAATGACAGCGTCTATATTTTGTTGATTTCTCCATTGATAGCTGGATTTATATAATAAAATGAATATCATTCACAGGAAAATGAGTCTCGGGAAAGCAACATTCTCTCACAATTACCATGTGACTTTGTTTTAATAATCTCTATGCTTACTGCTCCTCCTGGTAGAAATATTGATGTGAGGGGCCTTAGATCAAAATTCTTTAGGAGGAAATTTTTACTAATCTCAATATGTTTCACCGTGTCAGATATATCCCAGTACTCCCAAATAAAGTTTTCTCATGATCAGGAGACCATAAATAAGTAAGGTCTTTTCTATTTCTAGAGTGGCTATACATCCTGTTTTGCTTAGGGCCAGGGTCATTATGTATGCCTATTTTTCTATTATAATTACTGATTGTGCCTTCTTTCATTTCAACATGGTTCCCGGTTGCAGGACAAATTCTATACTTACATTATTGCTAACAGTCCCGATGCAGCATTGAGTCATTACAACATTAAGGATAGCAATCTTTTTATTTACAGTCAGATAATGTACCTAAAGTTCAAGATACTTTATTATTGCCTTTTTTCTTGTGTACATCTTATATTGGTACTCCTGTGGCCAAATTTTTAATTAATATACTATCTCAGAATACCAGAAACATACCTAATAATATAAAATTTCATATATATTTAATTTTGAATCAAATGCCTTTTAATATTCAAATATGGTAAAGTAAATGGCAGTGTCACAAAGGTTTTAAGGAAAATTTACAGCAATAATTTGAGAAGATAACGTTTCAGTTATTTCTTTTTAAAAGACTAACATCAGTTGTTAGATGTCTCAGTTTCCAGCTAAAATAATGCTATTGTTTAATGAGTATATAGCAGGGAAAAATAAGGAGCTGAAGAACTAATTATTTTTCAAAACAATATTGGAGATGTTTCACAGAACGTTAGGCCTAGCGATCCTGATATCAGTCACACACACACATACACACACACACACACACACACACACACACACAGCGAATTTCCTAACATGTTAGGTCATCAATAAATGTTCTATTTCTAAACTCGCCAATATCTTTAAGGGACCACATACTACGGTAGAGCACATGGATACCTCCTGTATCACATGAGATATCAGAAATAAAGCCACAAGTTATTATTTTATTTCTCTCTTTTCTTGGCTAATTAGCCTGAAACATTCCTAGTTTTTATACTTAAGGTCATATGTCTTATAAATCCTCTCAGTCCTAAGTATATTGATCACCCTATTGGTGACTTATCATAATGGTACCAAACATTGCAGTCTGGTACATCAAGGAGTTGTACCAACAAACTCTCCCTGATCTGAACCAAACAAGATAATACAATATTTACATATTTTCTTCTTATTTTCAAAGTGTAAGTCTCGCTCTTTTCTTAAAACACATTTTTGACTTATAGAATTTAATTTTATGGCATGATATAGGAATCTAACTTAATTGTCATTTAAAAAATAGCTAATTGTCTAGAATCATCCACAGAAAGATATACAGTCATGTGTCACTTAACAAAAAGGATGAATTCTGAGAAATGCATTTTTAGGCAATTTCCTTATTGTATGAACATTATAGAGTATACTTACACAAACCCAGATGGTATAGCCTACTATATACTTAGACTGTGGTATAGACTATAGTTCTTCTAAGCTAAAAGTCTGTACAGCATGTTACTATACTAAATATTGTAAGCAATTATAACATAATGATAAGTACGTACGTATCTAAACTTAGAAAAGATACAGTGAAAAAATATGATATTATGATTCTCTGAAGCTATGGTCATATACACAATCTGTTGTTGACAGAAACATCATTATGTGGCACATACATGGATTTTTTTTGCTATGGATATGAAAATCATATATATTTGACACTTTGTTGTTGTTAGGTAATTAGGTACACATTTTCCATTCAGTGTTTTTGTCTGTTTTGTTTTTTACATATTCCTCACTAGACTTTATTTTTCTAGGTAAAATTTATAATTAGTTTGTAAATTATAAAATAATTTCCATCTGGTATGTTCAGTATGTTTGTAGCAACGGCCTCATTCATAATAGTTAAAACATGGAAACCATCCAAATGCTCATCATCTGGACATACATTCATATAATGTGATACTTTTCAGCAATGAAAAGAAACAAATCCCTAATACTCATGCCAACATGAATGGATCTTAAAAATGTGGAGTGAAAGAAAGCAGAAATGGCAAACACACACACGCTCACACAGATATTGCACAATGCATAGTGTATGCCCAAGAACAGGCAGAATTAGTCTATGGTGACAGAATTCAGAATGTGGTTATCTCTGGAGTGGACATAGGGATACAGAACAGAGAGACATGAGCAGTGATGTGCTGGTGAATGTCTAGCCTTTAAAATATGGATACATGTATATAAATATAAGTTTATTAAAAATTTTACTGATATAAAAATATGTAGCAATATTTACACATAATAAAATATGCAGTGCTCTTCTTTGTAAATTTCACACAGCCTATAAACTGTTTTTGCTGATGTTTCCTGTTCTCTGGTATCTGTTGATATTGTTGTAATTCAACCATGGCTAGACAAATAGAATCGTGTCCCTACTTGCTCACCTTTGTCCCAGTAAATTTATTGTCATTAAATCTGGTATTTGACCTACTGTAAATTACCAAACTCTCCTGTAAAATATATTCATTAAGCTGAAATCTCATTCAGCTCCAGCATTAATTTCAAGTTACCAATGTGATATTTAACTGAAGGCAGAGTTGAGACGAGATACACAGTGACACATGTATGCACTTCCTCCATAGAGGTGTAATATACGTCAATAACCTTCACACCATTGATATGGTAAAATGTAGAAAAACAATTAGATATCAAGAAATCTAGACTATTTCCTTTTTAAAATATTTATTTAATATTAAGTTTATATAATTTAATTTTTAATTATTTCCCTGTTTAACAACATGCTTGCAAAATGCCTCAAATATTAATAATTGTTCCTGATAAGCTAGTACTAGCTAATGCCAACACACTGTTGGCCATGCGGAAGCTTTCTGCAGTGATAGTCATATTCTGTATTTTGTTTTGAATAGTAGTTATATTGATGTATTCCATTATCAAAATTTATTCAGTTTAACAGACACAAAAATACATGTTAAACTTTGTGTTAGACTTGCATTTAATATATGTCTTTTGGAAAGGTGAGATGAGAATCAACAGCTTTAAAATATTGATTCTTTTCATCTGAGATTATGACATGTCTGTCTTTTTATTTTTATTAACATTGTTAAATGGTATTTTTCTTCGTTCATTATTTATTTTCTTTTTCTTAACGTGCCAGCTGGAGAACTGCTGATGCATAATTATCTTTTTCTCCTACTGAGTTTTCTTTATAATTTTAAGACTCCTTAGTTGATTCCTTGATTCTCTAATGTGCCAGGTTGTCATCTACAAGTGATTATAATTTTATCTCTCTCTCTCTCTCTCTCTCTCTCTATATATATATATATATATATATTATATATATGTATATATATAAAAAATATATATATATAATTTCTCTCTCTCTTATATTTATTTTGGAATATTGTTTTCCCATGGTGATTTAAGTGAGAAATGTCATTCTAAAGTTTGGGCATCTCGAATTGAGACAAAAGCATGAGTTAATCCTGGCGGAAGTACAAATTATAGTGAAATGTTTTATCTTTGTCCATAGTTATTGATAACAATTTTTCTGTTAGATTTATTTACATATTCTTGAAATCTTTCTTAACAGACTGAATCTCAGTTTAAACCAGCATAGTACCCACAGTGTTTTCTGCAATGATGGGAAGGCTTTATACTCATGCAGTCCATTAGGTTATTCAGTAGCTTATGCACAAAGGAAATGTTGCTTATGTGACCAAGGTATTAATACTGAGTATAATTGTATTTATTTTCACTTAATTTGTTTAAATAGTCACGACTGGCTAATAGCTACTACTTTGGATAATGAAGATTTAAACACTTGTATGTGCCAAGAGGCTATTGCTAATAAGTTAATAGCTCCTTGGTCATAGAGCTTCAGTAGTAAATCTACAACTTTAATTACAATAGACTCAGCTTTATCTTTCTCACTGCAACTTTTACGTGCACCTTTTTCAAGGATACAGTCAAGACTTTTCTTTGGTAATTATTTTAGTTTGTTTTGTCCTCCTTGCTAACACTAAACATTCTAATATCTATTTTATTCAGAATTCCCAGTGCCTATGACTATATTGAAAGAGTTGTCAGAAACGTAGTCTCTTGTCCTCCTGGAAACTGGGCTAAAATGCTGACATCAACTAATTTGGCAACTTGATATATAGGAGGTCCTCTTTTTCCTTTTATGACTACGGATTTGGAAACATCTTCATACTAGAATGATCAAAACTCTGCCCCCTAGTTAAATTTACACAAGCACGTTAACAACAACCAAGCCTGGTCAATGAAAGATCATTACAAAGCCATAAATCTGAGTATACAATTTACTGTAAAACTAAGTAAGCAGTAATCTGCTAAACTCTGGTCTTTAAAATAAAGGAAGACTTTGCCAAATATAGATGGGCTGATTCCTAACAATCATAAATTATCAATCCTTGATAAAGTTTCCCCTATAATTGAAAATTTTACCTTTCAGTTTACCACACATAGTACTGAAGCACATACCCTCTATAATAATGAATATAAGCAAGCAAAACAAAATCCATAAATAAACAAATACAGCTGGGAGCGGTGGCTCACGCCTGTAATCCCAGCACTTTGGGAGGTTAAGGCAGGAAAATCACTTGAGTCCAGGAGTTTGAGATCAGCCTGGGCAACATGGCAAAGCCCCATTTCAGCTCCTTGGGAGGCTGAGGCAAGAGGATCATTTGAGCCTAGGATGTGGAGGTTGCAGTAAGCCAGATGGCACCACTGCACTCCAGCCTGGGCAACAGAGTGAGAGCTTGTCTCCAGCAAAAACGAAAGCAAAATAATAATAATAATAATAATAATAATAATAATAATACAGATAAATGAATGTGGTCAGAATCTTTTTTTTTTTCACTTCCTGTATCTATGTCCTTTGCAACATGACTTCAGAACTGTTCCCTCAAAAGGTGACATCTATTTTCTTCTCTTCTTGCATAAAGGCTGTCTTTGAGTAGGTGGTAGAGGCAGACAGGAGGTGAGTTAGTTCTGAATTTGCTTTAAGGGTCCTTGTGTGCTTTTCCTTGACCTCTTAGAATCCTGCTCAGCCAGGATGTGAACAAATCCATGTGACCCTGCTCCTTACATGAAGCAGGGATCAGTCATTTCAAACCTGAGGTCTCTCTAGACCAACTAACCTTAGCTGATCCGACAGCAGATGGGTGATAAGTAGCACAGAAGCATGCAAGGCCCTGAGTATAAGGCTCTTTGACTAGTACATAGTGCACCACCTTCCATGAAGCAAGAGCTCAATAAATACTCGCTGAATGAATGAGTGCTGTTCTTTTGCTTAATCCTCCACTTGCACATAGAATAAAACCCAAACCCATACCATGGCCTACGGGGCTTGCGTGATATAACTCCTGTCCTCCAACTTACAACTCGTCTCTCACTATTTTCAGCCACATATTTATTTACCTTTCTATTCTCACTTCTAAAGTTTTTTGTTGTTTACCCTGCCTTTTTTGTGTAGTTGGAACCACATCATAACCCTATTCTCATCTTGAAAAACAGAAAGACATTCCCAGTGACAAGCTCAGTACAGCAAAACACTCCTTGGTCAATATCATGCTATCTTCTTTTCTTCTTTAGACATCTTCTTAACACTTATCCTTATGGAAACAATCTCGTTTCCTGTCTTATTGTTTTAGTATTTGTATCTTCTATGTAAGCTCATGAGAAGAAACTTTTTTTTTTTTTTTTTGGTTATCTTCACTATTATTAAGCTGCACTTTAGCACTTAGACCAGGAAATAACACTTAGTAACAAAAGTATATAATAAATAAATGAGCAAGCAACATCTAATTTCCCTAATGATAGATGAACAAAAAACCAATATCTTTAATTAAGTATTTTCTGGATTAATTATTGCTATAACCTCTCACATCAGAGATTGTTTCTGTAACCTAAGCTTTTAAGTTACACGCTCCCAACTATCTATTAACATTGCATCAAATAAATAAAAGCAAAATCCCCTTTAGAGCAAAATAGACTAGAGCAGATAAGAGTTGTCAACTTAATTTTGTATGATTAGAAGCGGAGAGCCAAGTGGCAACAGCTTAGCAAAACAAAAACAATGAAATTTTGCTGTCTTGTGGGAAGCCAGAAAAAAGAAAACCAATTTATGCAGCAGGATCTATTAAAAGCTTCATAACTAGAGGTTCTACATGCCTTTAAAGGATTGTGGGATATGTGTGTGTGTGTCTGTGTGTGTGTGTGTGAGAGAGAGAGAGAGAGAGAGACAGAGAGAGAAAGAGAGAGATAGAGAGAGACAGAGAGGGAGAGAGAAGGAAAGAGGTATACAAGCAGGAGGATTAATGAATATTAGTGTGAAGTATAAGAAGTAGTTGGATCCCCAAATTTCCTCTCTAATTTCACACCTAGTGAATGTCCCCCACCCCAACAAGCCTTCCCCTACACACATTTACTATTTAAGTAAAAAGAGAAAATTTACTCCTTGCAATGTTGAAGCTAAGACTCTCTGAATTTGGGGACTGTGGGTATAGCGGAGGTAAGAGTGAGATGCTCTATTTATTGATTAAAAGCACATCCATAATGCTAAGAACCAAGTCTCCTTCCTTGTTGGCTTTCAGAATGCTGAGTTAGAATCCTGTCTCTAAGGCTAAGGGTTAGAGGAGCTCTTTTGGGAGAATTTCACCAGCCCAAGAGAAAATAACTATTCTTATCAAATCAAACTATGCTTAAACACATCAGTTAATAAGGCTTAGAACAAACAGTTTCTAATCAGCTTTTTAGTATCACACACTAAAATATGAACTGGCAGCCAATAAATAGTTGACATTTGAGCAAAACTTCTAGCATATGAGACAGACCAAATAAACAAGAATAGTCTCAGAGGAGAAGAGATTGATGAATGAGAGAACACAAAATATTATTTAATTCTATAGTAATTAATTTTTTCAGATGAATACTAACAAAATGGCGAAGCAAAACAGAATAGTTAAAGAAAAAAAGGTTACATGTAGAAAATAAGAAAGAGCTTTTGGTAATATAATAAGGTAGTACAAAATAACTAAAATAATAATTTAAAACAGAAAATATTTAAAAATCCATTGAAATTCGGACAATTGAGTTGGGGAAATTTCCCCAAAAGGAGAACAAAAAGATAGATATATGTTTTTAAATGTTTTTAAAATTCTCAGATGACTAAATTTACATTTCAAACCAAACTATGAATGAAATCATTTGTATATACTGTGAATGCACCCTTTCTCAAAAAGTATTTGAAGATCTACTCTACCAAGGTAGGAACATACCTCGATTAAGAACAAGACATGGAATAGGAAAACGGATAATCCAACACAAGAATGAGGCATACGGATCTTAAGGTAAGAATTGATTGATTCCCAGGATAACTGCTGGCAGCAGGCTTAGAGTGTAGTCAGTAGAAATAGAGCAGAAGGATGCAAGGGGCCAGGAGAAAGACTTCTTAGTATGTGTTACCATTTTGAGAAATGTTATAGAGTTTTAATACAAATGTAAGTCATAAGAGGTCTATTGAGAGCTAAGAAAAGTATAAAAGTAGGTAACCTGTATTGACGGGATAAAAGGAACTGGAGAAGAAAAGAAATATAATCATCCTTTGCTCAGCTATCACCAGTATTAACAGAATTATAATAATGGGAACACTGATCATTACCAAGACATATGTATTATTATATTCAGATGATGAGAGAAGGCAATGAATGTTTGTCGAAGAGAAGGAGTAGTGAAAAAATCAATCCTCATCTTATACAGGTAACCAGAAAACATACAAAATTTCTATTTTACATTTTTACAGATTTAACAGTACCCCCCATCCCCAACTCCCCTATCCTTGACTGTTTGTCCGGAGGTACGCTAAATGTGCAGGTTTATTTACTGAAAATCAGTCAAAGACACAATTAATCTGAGGCATTGTATCACAGATGCACATGCAGGGACTGATGAAAATGCTGCTTCAAGCACTGTATTCATTTCAATTTTTCACAGTCTGTTGAAATATAGCTTGCTAATGAGGGACAAGCACTTTGACCATGCTGAGGTGGGTGAAACATAATGAGCATATCATGTATCATGCTGCATACATCATGCACTATAAGGTAACATCAATAAATCACTTATTATGTATATCTGCCTGTTTCAGGCCATTGTAGCCATCCTGTGCAAAAAGTCCATACATCAAGTGTTATTTAAAAGAATGAAAAAAAAAATGAGAAATAACTCTATAAAAATGTTATCTAGGAAGATGGCAGTAAAAACCAAAAAAACTGTGTGAGCTAGGAATCAGTATAGTAGTAGTATGGGGAATGAATATTCTGTTTTACTATAAGCTTCGTAAAGACTGCTTGACTTTTACAAAACATGTACACGTATTGCATTGAAAAAAAATAAACAAAATAAAACCAAAACCTTTCTCTTTACCACATAGAAATTATTTTGTAATTGAGTGTTAAATGTGAGCATGTTTGTGGTCACCTACCTAGAAGTTATCAAATATATGTATGTTTGATTCTATCTGATACTTCAATTCAGTATATTTTCAAACTGGGAAACTAAGGGAGCTTGCCAAGGTAAATTGCCCTAGCAATTATACATTTGACACATCACATAATATTCTAAACATCTCTTGTATCTGTTATTTTTTGAATTATGATAAACAAAATCTTATTAGTAAATTTTATAACCAATATTTTAAACCTCTTCTGATCTAATGACCTTATTTCAATTATATCTGACACAATTTCAATTTTAACAAAATGGTAGTGCTTATCATTTACTTCCAACACAATACTTTAATAATTTCTTGTTAGTTTTAATGATTAGCTAAGCTCATGAGCATTAAATATAAATTACATTACGTAGTTCAAAAGCAGATAAAAATTATCAGCAACCAAAGTAAAGGCCCAAAGGGCAATTAAGCAATATCACATTTTTCCTCCAATAGTGAGTTTACCATCTCTTTAATTCTCTTTAGACTTGATATAATGAGGTAAACCCTAAAAATAAAAACTCTCTGAAGTTTCTTTTTTTCTACAAAACCCTCACAATATAGAATTATCTCCAACATATCTAAAAACACAAACTTTTATAGTATGAGATAAGCACATGGCTCTTCTGAGAGCAAAAGATAATCAAATGTAAGGTATTATTTGAAAAAAAAAATGTGCCTAACAAAATTTTTCAAATAAACTACCATAAAAGATATATATCCTTTAAAAGGAAATAATAGGGTATCTAAAATTATAATAAAATAGAGGTTTATAATCTGTTGTTATAAAAAAAAGCCTTAACTGGACTTCATCAAGAAATGTGTACTATTCAATATGTGAAGCAGGATATATATTTAAAAGTAAATACACTAAAAGAAAAAAATACAATTAAACTGCAAATTTCTCAGTGTGTATATCTCATATTTTTATGACTCTGTATGTGAAATTAACTTAAGGCACCTACTGTATTGATTTTTTTTTGAATTTATATAAGTATTTTAATATTGATTTTTCATGAGAACCAAAATGGATATATCTCAAAGAAGATACAACTTTTATGTCAATATTTACAATTTGCTGTAAACTATATATTTTACAATGATTTAAGCTTAAATTGAGAAATTTTAGAGGTCGAATTATTTAGAGGTCAATTTTAGAGACATATAAGTTTTTTTTAAATTATTTTTTATTATTATACTTTAAGTTCTAGGGTACATGTGCATAACGTGCAGATTTGTTACATATGTACACTTGTGCCATGTTGCTGTGCTGCACCCATCAACTCGTCAGCACCCATCAACTCGTCATTTACATCAGGTATAACTCCCAATGCAATCCCTCCCCCCTTCCCCCTCCCCATGATAGGCCCCAGTGTGTGATGTTCCCCTTCCCGAGTCCAAGTGATCTCATTGTTCAGTTCCCACCTATGAGTGAGAACATGCGGTGTTTGGTTTTCTGTTCTTGTGATAGTTTGCTAAGAATGATGGTTTCCAGCTGCATCCATGTCCCTACAAAGGACACAAACTCATCCTTTTTGATGGCTGCATAGTATTCCATGGTGTATATGTGCCACGTTTTCTTAATCAGGAAATACAGAGAACGCCACAAAGATACTCCTCGAGAAGAGCAACTCCAAGACACGTAATTGCTAGATTCACCAAAGTTGAAATGAAGGAAAAAATCTTAAGGGCAGCCAGAGAGAAAGGTCGGGTTACCCACAAAGGGAAGCCCATCAGACTAACAGCAGATCTCTCGGCAGAAACTCTACAAGCCAGAAGAGAGTGGGGGCCAATATTCAACATTCTTAAAGAAAAGAATTTTAAACCCAGAATTTCATATCCAGCCAAACTAAGTTTCATAAGTGAAGGAGAAATAAAATCCTTTACAGATAAGCAAATGCTTAGAGATTTTGTCACCACTAGGCCTGCCTTACAAGAGACCCTGAAGGAAGCACTAAACATGGAAAGGAACAACCGGTACCAGCCATTGCAAAACATGCCAAAATGTAAAGACCATTTAGGCTAGGAAGAAACTGCATCAACTAACGAGCAAAATAACCAGTTAATATCATAATGGCAGGATCAAGTTCACACATAACAATCTTAACCTTAAATGTAAATGGACTAAATGCTCCAATTAAAAGATACAGACTGGCAAACTGGATAAAGAGTCAAGACCCATCAGTCTGCTGTATTCAGGAGACCCATCTCACACACAGAGACACACATAGGCTCAAAACAAAGGGATGGAGGAAGATTTACCAAGCAAATGGAGAACAAAGAAAAGCAGGGGTTGCAATACTAGTCTCTGATAAAACAGACTTTAAACCATCAAAGATCAAAAGAGACAAAGAAGGCCATTACATAATGGTAAAAGGATCAATTCAACAGGAAGAGCTAACTATCCTAAATATATATGCACCCAATACAGGAGCACCCAGATTCATAAAGCAAGTCCTTAGAGACTTACAAAGAGACTTAGACTCCCATACAATAATAATGGGAGACTTCAACACTCCACTGTCAACATTAGACAGATCAACGAGACAGAAAGTTAACAAGGATATCCAGGAATTGAACTCAGCTCTGCAGCAAGCAGACCTAATAGACATCTATAGAACTCTCCACCCCAAATCAACAGAATATACATTCTTCTCAGCACCACATTGCACTTATTCCAAAATTGACCACATAATTGGAAGTAAAGCACTCCTCAGCAAATGTACAAGAACAGAAATTGTAACAAACTGTCTCTCAGACCACAGTGCAATCAAACTAGAACTCAGGACTAAGAAACTCAATCAAAATCGCTCAACTACATGGAAACTGAACAACCTGCTCCTGAATGACTACTGGGTACATAATGAAATGAAGGCAGAAATAAAGATGTATTGATTTTATTGATGGTAATTTTTTATCAACAGCATGAGCAACTATGTACATTATTCAAAATGTCAGTGATAAGTCAAACATGGAACAATAAGACTACTGGCCCAAATATCATTTTCTTTGGCTTTAGTTTTACTTCAAACATTGTATAAACCAATCAGGTAAATGAAAAATAAATCCTGCAGACTTAAGAGAAAATAACACTCTTTCATGTAAATGAGAAATTTCCTTTGGAGTAGTAGACAGCAGAATAAAATATTGGTAAAAGCGGAGGTTCTAGTTTGAGCAGACCTGGTTTGGGATTCCAGCTTAACAAGTCTCTACCCACGCACACTTCACCACTTTTACTTCTCATGGCCTAGTGCTATAATTTTGAACTCTATGGACAATAAAAGTAACCTGATGAACTCTGCTGTGCCTGTTGAACAATTGAACACTAGCAATGGGGCTATTTTTTATAGTGTATGGAGTGACAAATTAAGCATTTTATGAAAAGCACTTATAACCTAGTGCCTGTCCCTATAGCATAGTAGAGCTAAGTATATGCCAGTAATATAAATTGTATTTAATATTGCTATATGCAAATAAAGTAGTATTAGAACATTACCTTTTATTTGTCCTAAGCTCATTCTCCTTCAAAAAGATTATGGGTTATATTTTTTATTTATTTGGAAGAGTTAGTAATTTTTTAAATTTCCAATTAATTATGAGTTCAATATTATTTGATTATTGCATAATTTATACAAAATTACCTTTAGCATCTATATACACACAGACACCAACATACATATATTAACACAAAATCTCAGCACTCAGCGTGGTGTAATACTCTTCTTCAGAGACTGGTTAGTGATTTGTAAAGTAACTTAAGCATATTTAAGTAATATTTACTCAATGGATTAAATAATACATTTTGACTCATCTATCACGTATTTATTCACGTTTTTAATACATTAACATTTATTGTGCATGCACAGTGTGCCACACATGCACTGAATATAAGGAAATATGAAGACAGAGTTTGCAACAAAAGCAGGGTATAAAAGGAGATTTATAGAAAGAAGTAATCGGCAGAGGTATATGGAAATTACAGAGACAGCAGAGGGTGTTACTTCTATCTAGGAGAATGGAAAGTGCCTCAGTGTGATGTAATGTTTTCAGCTAAATCTTTAGAGATAAATAGAAAATTTTATGCTAGATTTGTTGGTGGCTGGAAGTAACTGTAATAGAAAGAGAGACTGAAATTGGAAAAATTATGGAAACCAGAAAAAGTGAACAGTATGATTGGAGAATAACTCAGCATACATATTACTACAAAGTGACAGGACCTGAGACAGAAAGGGTTGATAATGGTTATACATTGAAAGAACTTGAATGCCCTACCAGATATTTTAGAGATGGAAAAGATAATTGCCTTTTCCTAACACTGGTGGGCTTACAAGACCACCAAAAGAAATATATGTAGAGAGGCAGAGAAATAGTGTAATTTACTTGAAGAATTACATGTAATTCAATATTTGTGATATATAGACAATGACGTGAAGAATAAAGTAATATATGTAGCCAGAAAATAGCTTTGCATCTCCAAGAAATTTGGTGTTTTAGCACATAAATGATGGAATCTTAAATAGGGTTTATTGGTTGCAAGCCGCAAAAACTAAATCTGGATAACTCATCCAGAAAATAAACTTGTAGAAAAGAGATTGAGAAGCTCCTAAAATTGCTAAGAAATCTGAAGAACTTTTGTTGAAGGAGGATAAAACCAATGTAATTCTTGGGATGTGGGTCCCAGGTACTTAGAAAGAGTCTTGAGTGCTGATACCTGAATAATGTAAAGTTTAAGTCATTGTTCCATTTAGTTCATTATTCAAAGTATCAGGAGTTGTTTTGAGTAAACTAACTAGCTAAAGCCACTAAGCTAATCCTTTGAGAATGCATTCTTGCTTATTGTTTCATCAAATCTACACAAATGGAGTGATCCTCTAAAACAAAATTGATAATGTATTCCAATGAAATGAGAAATGAATGTTGTTTCCAGAAATTAGCAAATGTCCATTAAGTATAGGAAATTATTGTAAGCTTTGAAACAATTAAATGACATGATCAAATTTGTTTTTAGATGGATGGCTGTGTTGCATGGATCAAGAATAGAAAGGAAGAGTACACAATTTCTAGGTATTAAAATTGTCAAATGAAAAGGTGATGATTTTCACCAAGACAGTGAAAAAGATAGAGCTATCTTTTGATGTCTTTGAAAAAAATAAATCTTAAATTACATATCAAAAATAATTTATTACTAAATTCTCGATATTTGCTTACTTTTTCTTTTTCCTGTACAGAAAAAGAAGAGGAAGAAAATAATTTCTATAACAGAATTAATAATACGAAGGGTAATTATGTTTCCATTGTTTGGTCAATATATTTAATTCCGTCACAGTTGTGCTAGGTTTACAAACAGTTTGTCAACTTTATTTTTAATCAATGTAGTTATACAATTTGAAACAATTACATAATCCAAACCAACTTTATATTTATTTAGATGATGGTCTATTTGACCCTATTCCATATTGTAACACTGTCAAAATTATAGTCTGTGTTTTGTTGAATTTTAGATATGTGAAGTTTAATGAGGTAGATCTTAAACTTTTGTTAATATAAGTACTCATATGTTATATTACATTTAGATATCATTGGGAGTAATTTTATCAATTTGTAAATAATTTTTAAACTTTATAATATTCAGTGTTAACATTCATGGAATGATATTTTGTAGATTAACATTTAAAGGGTGAAAATTTGTTAGGGAAAAAATATGAAAGACAGTAATTATGGAAAAGTTTTATTCTTGTAGAAAGTTATTTTCTAATATTGCATACAGAATAATATAATTTTTTTTTCAAAAAAAACCACAAATAGGCTGTGTTAGAATCTGAGAGGATCCTCAACATTTCCCCCACTTCCTGGAACTTACACCTTGGTACATTTCCTCCTACTGAGTGTAGGCTGAACCCAGTAACTTGCTTCCAATGGAATAAAGCAAAAATTATGGTATGTTACTTCAATATTAAGCTGCAGGAAATTTGTAACTTCCAATTGGGGTGCTCATTTTATTTCACTCTCTTACCTGCTATGATCAAAGCCAGCTGCCATGTCAGTAGATGTCTAATGTGAAGTCCCATTCGTAAGGAACTGAGGGCTGCCTCCACTTAGTAGCAATAGAGGAAGTGAACCACTCAACCCAACAATCCTCGAGGAAATGGATCCTGCCAACAATCACGTTACATAAGCTCCAAAGCCTAGAATCTCCCAGGTAAGCCTTAAGATAAAACAGCAGCCCCAACTGAGAACTTGATTGTGGTCTTTTGAATTGCATTGATCTAGAGAAACACCAGTAACCTGTACCTGGGCATCTGAAGTAAACTATGAGATAATAAATGTTCATTGTTTTAAACCACTATATTTTGCATAGTTAGTTACTTAGCAATAGAAAACTAATATACACATATTTGGAGAAAATATTTTCTCTTATAATTTTCTTTACATTAAAATGATATTATAATTCTGTATTTTATAGAGATAAAAATATGATATCTATACCGCTTCTATATTAACTATATAATTGTTTTGACATGATGGAGATACAATTAAATCATCTTGGATTATTAAAATAAACATGCTTTTTCAATAACTTTCACTTTTCCTCTTTATATACAAAAATTTTTGTTATTATCAATAGCTTTGCTTTTACTTTCAGTTTCGTTTAACCGTGGAAAACATTTTTCAGTGTATGTTTAATTGCAAAGTTATTTCTACCTCACAATAACTAGATGCTTTACTGCTAAATTGGTTAGTTTTTAGAGAAAACTTATACTATTTTTAGATTCATAAAGCACATAAAGAAGAAAAAGAAATTATAGTAAATGCATGAGTGTTTAGACATATAAATATCTCTTTTTTGCATAGACATGTGTCATAAGGATAAGAGAAATAAAGTCATCTTCATAAAATGCACCGATTCATTTTTTTACTCAAATATTTGAGTAAACTTTCGCAGTTTTTTTCTCCTAACAATCTACTAAATTTGTGCTTCTCTAATCGCCTCCCTAGATATGTAAACTATAAAATCACAGTGAAGAGAGAGAAAGTGTGGTTTTGACACTTTACTATGTTGGCTTCATGCCTTCATGAGCAAGTCACTAGATGTAAAGCATTGGAATGAATAAGATAAAAGCAACAGAATTATTTCCTTTATTTTCTCATGAGAAACAATATACTATAGTGCTTTGTTTCCCAATTGTTAATAAATAAGATAATGTATACTGTTATCCACAATGAGACCACCCCCAGTAATGATTGTGACAAAATGACAATAAAGAAGATGAACGAGTATGGGTGAAGTCAATATTAAAACTTCACTAAACACAAAGGTTCAGTCTCACTCATCTTTTACTACCTGAAAGCTATGTTGATGGCTATGTTGGATAAGAGGTGGGCAGTTAAGGATGGCTTCATCAGTAATTATTTAGATGTAGTCTTTACACATACACCCTTCCTCTCTTGACATGCCACCCATAAACCCACATATACACACATTAAATCTATTAAAATCTGAATGAAAGAGCTCTGAGTTTCAAATATTAAATCAACCAAGTGTAATAGGATTCCACAATCTAGAACTTGTTAATAGTTGAAATCTAACTTTTCTTTGACACAGAAGTTACAGAAATATTGTGGTGTTGCTACCAAATACTCAAAAACAATGTTTTATAAAAGCAGATCTTCATATTTCATATTTATATTAAAACAATAAAATATTCATTTTTAATGAACTAATATGAAAAATTTAATGAACTAATGAGTACAGATTTGTCATTTCTTTTTTTCTTTGAGACAGGGTCTCACTCTGACACTCAGGCTGGAGTGCAGTGGCACAATCATGGCTCACTGCAGCCTCAACCTCCCATGCTCAAGTGATCCTCCCACCTCAACCTCCCAACCATTTTTTTTTGGTGGGGGGATTTGTGTGTGTGTGTGTAGAAATGGGGTTTTACCATGTTGCCCAGGCCAGCCTCAAATACCTGGCTTCAAGCAATCCACCCACCTCGGCCTCCCAAAGTGCTAGGGTTACAGATGTGAGCCGCCATGCCTACCCAAGATTTGTTATTTCTATTGAGATTTCTGATAAAACAGGTATTTTGAGACAATAAAATTATAAGATATTTGCTTAATAGAATGACACTTTTTTATTACTCATGAAGTCCACATAATTTTACCTAATTATTACAATGAGAGTGGTAATAAATAAACATTAATACATCGTTCATAAATATTATATGTCAAAAGTTTTATATATTATTTTTATTATCACAGTTGATCAAAGTATATATTATTATTTTTCTAATATAATAGGAAAATGGTAGTGTAATACGATTCCATATTTTTTCCAAAATTTACAAAAATAAATTAAAAATCCATAATGAAAACCCTGCAATGTAGAGCCACAAAGTCTAGGTTTGATATACCACCTCAATATAAAAGTCACTAAATCCAGTTTTAAGTAAGAAAGAGGTGAAAAAATAAGGAGTTTGGCATTTTAATCAAATTTTAAAATATATTAATTTCTGCTTTCATATTATAATAATTTGAATTAGCAACCACAGTGGAATCTAACAATTTTATACATGGATCAGTCAAACAGGGACATGAAAGTCATTATAAAATGGACAAATTTATGTTACCAGTTAGACTCCATCAAGTTCAACACCCTCCTTTTTCCTTCTCTTTGCCTCATATTTTCTCCTAGTAAAAATTACCATTTGTAAGTTAGTCCTTTGATTTGTCAACCCTAAAAAATATGGAATTATCTTCCAAGCTGTCTTTGTACTTTATAAACCACTGATTTACATCTTAAAAATGTTTTTTCTACTTTTCTTAAAGTCCATACATTCTTCCCCAGAAAGGTCTCATTCAATAGAAACTAAATTTAAAATACCGTATTATGCTATGAGAAGAGTTCTCGTTCTTCCTAGCAAATACAAGTCTATGCTCACATTGCCCAGACTTCATGTTCACCCAGGGACCATAAGGAACAATAAGAATCTTCTGGCCAGGAGTGGTGGCTTACTCCTGTAATCCCAGCACTTTGGGAGCCCGAGGTGGGTGGATCACCTGAGGTCAAAAGTTCCAGACCAGCCTGACCAATATGGTGAAACCTCGTCTCCACTAAAATTACAAAAATTAGCCAGGCGTGGTAGCGTGCACCTCTAGTCCCAGCTACATGGGAGGCTGAGGCAGGAGAATTGCTTGAACCCGGGAGGTGGAGGTTGCAGTGAGCCAAGGCTGCGCGACTATACTCCAGCATGGGTGACAGAGCGAGACTCCATCTCAAAAAAAAAAAAAAAAAAAAAAAAAAATCTCATTCCATTTTCTGACTGGAATGTAAGTTTAAAATTTAAAGTATAGATTACCTTTATTGTAAAACTGCTGGAACACAAAGATAATAGAAAAAAAAGATATTTGAAGTCTGGATCACCTCAGTCTACCTCCTCTTTCTTTTCTTCTCTGTCCTGCTGGGTTTTTTTTTTTTTAAATATTATTATTATTATTTGAAAGATAGTTATAATATTCAGTAATATGCAGTGTTTCTGTGGAGTTTGAATAGCTTGATTTAAATGAAGTATCTAGCAGATGTCTTGTTGCATATTAGATACTCAGTAAATGGCAACCATGAGTACTATAATTAAATAAGCACTTTCTTGCTCTAATCGTACTCGAAAATGCCTCTTCAAAATTATTCAATTCAGACAAATTAGAAGGAACATTAGAATAATTGTCTACAGAAATATTCCCTGGGATGTGGTTGAAGGCAAACTGAGTAGAACAAGAGACATTTCTGAAAATACATACACTTACACCTTTCACCATCATAATACAAGTAGTTGGATTACTAATTGCTCAGTTAATGAGGTGAGCAACAGAAAGTGTGCATTTAATGAGATATACTAATTTTCAAATATTGAGCAATTTGTGCCTTATTAAACATTAATAGAAATGCCCATATTGCTAATCAAATAAAATATCATAAAAATAAATCGAATTGTTCCACAAATTAAGTTACAATTCTACATTTTAAAGGCAAAATTCATTCTGTATTTTGAAATAATACTGAACATTCAAAAGTTGGCTTTTTTGTATTAAATGTGCCTAGCTTTTATATGAATCAAAACTATACATTTGATGGAAAATATTAGCTATAACTATACATCAACATTAAGAACATTGTATTTATACAATTGGTAATTCATAGTGCATTACTGTATGTTTTAAAATATACCATATAATTCTGATAAATCATAAAATAAAATACTATACTATAATAATTTAAAAATTTTTGCAGAAATAGATTAGCTTAGTAAAAATGTAATATAGTATTTCTATTCAAAAGTCACGTGTACACATCACTGGAACTTATTTTGCAACAGTACTATAAAGAATTTGGGCTTAATAGCATATCAAACAGGCTAGTGTTTGATGTCATTTTCAAAAACTATACATTTATGTATTACTTGCAAACATGCAGAATCTAACAAAACATTTTCTCAGGAATTCATTTCTTTTTAACATTAAAAAAGTTTAAAACTTTGTCAGGTAAAAAATTTTTTAGATACACTTTGAAGGATGAAATCGGCTGCACAATGCACTATATTGGTAGAGCTTTTTAAATATTTTGTTTTCTGACGTCCGGGATTTCTGTGTTGAAGAAAAAGCAGCCCCTTCTTTTACTTAAAGACAGGTTGTGAACTAATTTGTATTTCTAGTTCAAAATACTTGGCCCATTTTTATTCACTCTTTATGTGTATTTTATATTATTATCTTTAAAACTAACTTATACTCAAAAAGAATACAAGAAATTATAGAATTGGAAGTATCTTTGAGTCTTTCCATTTTACAAATGTGAAAACTGTGTTTTAATGAGTTTAAATTATTTGATCAGTCACTCATACTGTTAATAAGAGAGATTTCAGTAGATTATCATTATTTGTGTTCATTACAATGATTTCCTTCTTAGTGCAAACAGATCATTCTAAACTTGATGGTGTGTAATTCTCTATATTCAGAAATTTGGCTGCCTACCTAAACATCAAACAGGAACTAGTATTATTACACAATTTTTAAGGGCAACCTGATTGGATGATACTGATCATGTCTTATTTTTTTTCCTCTGAAATGCTGTTTTGTTTTAAGCCAAAAAATAGAAAACCTTGGTAGATTGAATGCATTCTATGGATATTTAAGGAATATTTTCAATGTATTGGAATTCAAATAAAAACAATGAACATAACACATTATATATACTATTTTAATATTCAGTATATACAATGTTAAATTATAAATATGATCCTTTTTCCTGATGAAAATGAAAATGACTAAAATTTAGCTTTTCGTTACCACTTTGAAAACAAAAGAGACCATACAAATTTAAGTCTTTTTATCATTTGAATTTAAATACACAACCTGCAGTGTGTTAAACTGATAAACACTTAAAAATTATATACATGATTTTTGACTTGAAATGAGTTGACTTAAAAATAAGCTTTAGTTTATCTATAAGACTTCATACATTCATATTTTTAATTTATTTGTTTGTTTGTTTATTTATTTATTTATTTATTTATTTATTTTTGAGACAGAGTCTCGCTTAGTTGCCCAGGCTGGAGTGCAGTGGCGCGATCTCGGCTCACTGCAAGCTCCGCCTCCCGGGTTCAGGCCATTCTCCTGCCTCAGCCTCCCCAGTAGCTGAGACTACAGGCGCCCGCCACTACGCCCGGCTAATTTTTTTGTGTGTGTATTTTTAGTAGAGACGGAGTTTCACCGTGTTGGCCAGGATGGTCTCGATTTCCTGACCTCGTGATCCGCCCGTCTAGGCCACCCAAAGTGCTGGGATTACAGGCCTGAGCCACCGCGCCAGGCCACATTCGTATTTTCTTAAGGACCATATCCAGTACTGAGAAAAATAAATGTTAATTAGTTAAGAAAATAAAACATTTTTTTGAATAAAATATATGATTTAATGTTGAAACCATTGACCTTGAATCAACCAATGATAGCCTTTAACAAGACCACAAAAGTCTCATTTATTAAACAAAAGTGACATTTCTGAATTATTTTGAGTTGAAAATAATTTATTTTTATTTCTCTTTTATTTTTAAGTTCTCAAGTCACTTCTTTCTCTTAATTTATATATTTTTAATTTTTATGGATACATAATAGTTGTATATATCTATGGAGTATATGTGATGTTTTCATACAGGCATACAAGGTGTAATGACCAAATTAAGGTAACTGAGGTATCTATTACCTCAAGCATTTATCACTTCTTTGTGTTAGGAACACGAAGTACTTTTGTAAGCACAATTCCACTCTTTTAGTTATTTTAAAATATACAATGAATTATTGTTAACTATTTTATTCATTCTATATTTTCTGTACTTATTAACCATCCCTACTTTATTTCCCACTCTCCACTACCCCTCTTAGCCTCTGGTAGACAACAGTTTACTCTTTATATCCGTGAGTTTTATTTATTCTCATTTTTGTTATTTTTAGCTTCCACAAATGAGTAAGAATATGTGAAATTTGTCTTTTGGCTTGCGCCTGGATTATTTCACTTGACATAATGTCCACCAGCTCCATCCATGTTGTTGCAAATGACAGGATTTCATTATTTTTAGTAAATGAATCATATTCCAATATGTATACGTACCACATTTTCTTTACCATTCAACCATTGATGGCCCCTTAGATTGATTTCATACCTTAGTTATTGTAAATAATGCCACAATGAACATGGTACTGGCATGAAAATAGACACATAGACACTTGGAACATAATAGAGGACCCAGAAATAAATCCACACATTTAGCAGTGATATCATTTTTTGACAAGGGTACCAAGAGCTTACACCGAGTAAAGGATAGTCTCTTCAATAAATGGTGCTAGCAAAACTGGATATCCACATGCAGAAGAGTGAAACCAGACCCCTCTTGCCATATACAAATATCATATCAAAACTGATTAAACACTTACATCTAAGACCTTGAACTATGAGACTAAAAAACACTAGAAAAACACTCCAGGACTTTTTTGGGCAAAGATTTCTTGAGTAATACCTCACAAGCACAGGCAATCAAACCAAAATGGACAAATGGAATCACATCACGCTAAAAGCTCCTGCACAACAGAGGAAACAATCAGCAAAGTGAAGCGACAACCCGTTAGAAAAGGAAAATATTTGCAAACCACCCGTATAACAAAAGATTAATAAGCAGACTATATAAGGAGCTCAAACTATCTAACAGGAAAAAATAAAATAATCTGATTATAAAATGGGAGAAAAATATCTGAATAGACATTTCTCTAAAGAAGACATACATATAGACAAGTGGATGAAAAAATATTCATATCAAAAAAATTCTAATCAGAGAAAGGCAAATCAAATCTATAATAAGATATCATCTCACCCTAGTAAAAATGGCTTTTATCCAAAAACAAGCAACAATGAAGGATGTGGAGGAAGGGGAACTCTCGCACACTGTTGATGGAAATGCAAATTAGTATACTCACTGTGAATAACAGTTCGGAGGTTCCTCAAAAAACTAAAATTAGAATTATCACGTGGTGCTGAAATCTTACTACTGTGTATATATTCAAAAGAAAGGGAATTGATACATCAGAGAGATATCAGAACTTCTTGAATCTTTCTTCATATAGTCAATATTATAAATTTGTATTTAATGTACAAAGTAGTATGACATGTCTATACTCTATCATTGATTCTAAATAATTTTGGAATTTCATCACCCTATTTTTATCTATTCAACAATTATGCCCTCTACCCCAACCAACAAAATTATTGTCCATTTAAAAAACCAACAAATTAAATAATTATGCATGCTAAAATATAAACTGCTGTTATTATTTTCAGAATTGTGTTTAGTCTTGCAACATCTTGACATTGTGAAATACCTAAAAATGAAACATGTAATGTATCACTAATCCTTCTTCCATGCTTAGATAATTTCTAGAGACCTATCAATACAATAGATTTAAAATAGTTTTGAAAGATGTATGAGTGCATGCAGATTTCTTTTACTGTTTCGCAAAATAGTTCATAATATGTTTCTCTGTTTCTTACTGATGTTTTTATGACAGTTCACCAGAGCGCTTGCATTTTTAACATATATCCTTATTCGCTTTATTACTATACTTTTACCTTTTTATTTTAAAATAAGTATATATTCACAAAAATTGACAAAAATAATCGTGTTTCTTATTACCAAGCATTCTTCAAAAGTGACACATTCAAAATTACAGTGCATGCTCAAAACCAAAAAATTGATTGTCATAATGCACATCTAGAATTGAATATTCATTTTTAGAAAAAACTATTTTAAGACCGGGCACGGTGGCTCAGGCCTGTAATCCCAGCACTTTGGGAGGCCAATGCAGGCGAATTATGAGGTCAGGAGATTGAGACCATCCAGGCTAACACAGTGAAACCCCATTTCTATTAAAAATACAAAATATTAGCCAGGCGTGGTGGCACACGCCTGTAGTCCCAGCTACTCGGAAGGCTGAGACAGGAGAATCGCTTGCACCAGGGAGGCGGAGGTTGCAGTGAGCCGAGATCGCACCACTGCACTCCTGAGCCTGAGCGACAGAGCAAGACTCCATCTCAAAAACAAACAAACAAACAAACTTCTACAATATGGCTCTTCAGCAAAAACTATCACTAGTTTAAAATTTTCTCATTTATTACTGCATGCTTATCTATCTTCTTCATTAACCTGCAAATGTTGCTGATTTGAGCATTTATCACCATTAAAATTAAATTATTTTCAACCACATGGTAAATTTCTCTCTCATTTTGAATGTACTTTTTTCTTTGTTAAATGTCCTTTCTTTTCTTTTGAGACAGGATCTCACTCTGTCACCCAGGCTGGAGTGCAGTGGTGTAAATGCAGCTCACTGCAGCCGCAACCTCCTGGGCTCAAGTAATTATCCTACCTCAGTCTCCTGAGTAGCTGAGACCACAGGTGTACACCACCATGCCTACCTAATTTTTGTATTATTTTTTGTAGAAACAGAGTCTTTACTATGTTGCTCAGGCTGGTCTCAAACTCCAGGGCTCAAGCAATCCTCCTGTCTTGGACTCTCAAAGTTCTGGATTGCAATTATGAACCACCACGCCCAGACACTTTGTTTAATTTCTGGACCTTCTCACAATCTTATTCCTTCTATCATTGCCTCCTTCTACTTCATTTTCTTAATCAAAAGCACAATTTCATTCTTATTTTACCTGGATTTCTATTCTGTATATCATTAACAAGAAAATAGTATTCATTAGAAACCCTAAAACTTTTCTGAGTTAGAACATATCACAAATAGATTCAAAACTCATAAAGCGTATTACCAGTGTTTGTCTTTGCATGAGAGTGAAGTGATAAAGATTATGTGGCTTATGTTCTTCATTGGTTTATTGAGAACACATAATAGTATTTTTGTAGATAAGCCAAGATAATCCATAATATAAATGGAAATATATAAAAAAAATAGACTGCATACAGACATGACTAGAGAGGTAGCAGAGTGATTATATTAAGTTTTAATAAGTCCAACTATTAGAAAGAATGTTATTTCTTCTTAGTTTCCAACCATTGGCATTGCTTCAGTTCGATATGTCAGTTCCTATAGGTAGCTGCAAGCATATATCAGCTTGAAATGATTATCTTTCTCTCTGTGCAGCCCACTTCCTGCTTGTATGTGCAAAGATATTTGAGAATGGATCAATCCCAACTATAAGATTGTATTACTATTTAAACTGGATATAAATATCTAATGAGACTCTAAGTTGCCACTGCTTTGCTTGGAAATTTATATTAGTTACAGAACTTTGAATCTGTTAAATCGGAGTTTTGGTTTCTACATAAGAAAATAGCCTTTTCCAAAATCAGTTTAATGTATAAATATATAGTCTTTGTGTTTGCTTTCCTTTCATTTAAATGAGAAGATAAAATCACATACTGTTGGCCAGGAACAGTGGATCATGTCTATAATCCTATTATAGCTTTTGAGGAGGCTGACAGGCAGATCTGAGCCCAGGAGTTCAAGACCAGCTAGGGCAACGTGGCAAAACCTTGTCTCTACAAAAAATACCAAAAAAAAAAAAAAATTATCCGGGCATTGTGGTGCATGCTTGTAGTCCCAGCTACCTGGAGGCTGGGGTGGGAGGATCATCTGTGCTCAGGAGTTTGAGCCGTGATCCCACCACTGCACTCCAGCCTGGGCAACAGAGCGAAACTGTCTCAAAACAAAACAAAACAAAACAAAACAAACAAAAAAAGGCACTCACTGTTAGTAATTAGGTAATGATGAATTCACAACTTATAATAGGTTGAAAGAGTTAAAAACTAATAATGAAGACTGCTGGGAGAAAATCATTTGGAACATTTGGAATAATTTTTAAGAGATTTTTTCTAGAGAAAATGGAATAGAGACCTTACAGAAAACTTTGCTAGATATATATATATATATTTCAAAACAACTTGCGTTTAGGTTAGGAAATAAAACAACTGGAGTTGGTAAAAAGAAAACAAAGAAACACTGTCTGAAAAGGAAGTTTTATTTCCCAGGGTAGTCTATCAGTTAGCGGCTATGCTCATAATGGGCATAATACGGTGCATTTTCATATTCTATTGAACTCTGCACAGCTTCCCCCAAACACACAACAAATGAACAAGAGTAGAACTCCAGGATTTTATTTAATTCAATATTGAATAAATATTAAATGCAGACAGGGAATTGTAAATAGCAAAAGGAGACTCTACTGAATCTAAATTGTGATGAAAATACCAAGGGGAAATCATGGTCCCAATTTGCTACTTAGAAAGAAAATTTATGTGAATAATAAGACCAGACTTTCCAAAAACTTCCACTTAATGGTTATCTACCATGTTCTGCTGTTACAGAGGTTTTGTTGTTCAATTCCTTTACCTTTCCTAGGATGGTTCACATTGATGTTTCTCCTGGAGTGGGTTCTTACCCTCTCCTAAAATGAAAACTATACATCTACTCAGCAGAATCTAGTATTTTTAAAGCCATATTCTGTTCTGTGACTAGCACAATGCAAGGACTCAATAAATATTAAAAATGAATAATTAACTGACAATAATAACCAACATTCTGGCTTTAAAAGACTCCCAGAAACACAGTCTGTCTAAAGCGAGCTCCCAGTGTCTCCTTTATTTCCAAATTCAAAGCAGCTTTTACTCAAATCACTGAACACTGGGCATGAAGTACCCTCCTGAATTTATTCCTTTGTTCAGAAGAAATCATCCGTATCTTACTGTCTCTCTGAATGCTAAATGTTAATGGCTTTTTCTTACTTAGCTTGTCATTTGACTCTGTAAAATAAAATAAATTCAAATCAAAAGTGTTTCTTTAGAAAACTTAGCAGTCTTGGATATATATGTCCGGACTTTATATATTATATAAAATCATAATATTTTCTTTCAAAAAATCATTAAAGCCAATTAAATGTCTTCAAAATAAGAATATTCTGGTAACTTGTCTTCAGTTCTCTTTAGAGACTCTGAACCACATTGATCTGGACCAAAATGGAATGTGATGCACAATCTCACAGTTCAAAATGAAAATAAAATGCTACTTTCCATTTGCTAGTAAAATGTTTTCTGTGTCTTGCACTGAACTACATTGGATTTTTGTCATTTTTGCTTGTCTTTTACTTAAGCTTACTCTTTGATACTTTTTTTAGTAGAGTGAAAGATTTGCCACCTTCTCTAGTGTTAAAAAAATAAGCTAGCATACTAACACGTATAGACCTCTAGAAATAATAGAAGAAAACAGTTTCCCCTCTGCTTGAACCAACGTTCTCCGGAATATCTTTTCTAAATTAAAGGAATTACTGGACAAACATGAAAATTCCTAAACCCCACGTGAGATTTATGGAATTTGTATCTCTGAAAGAAAGACAGGAAAATATGCAGTCTTCACAGTTTTCTGAGTTGTTCTGTGTGTAACAACTGAACTTATAGACACACAGACATATACACACACACACACACACACAAATTAAAAAATAAAATAAAATAAAAAACACGCACACTGAATTTCACTGTCCTCCAACAGAGTTTTCTAGTTCCTCACCTCCTGATATTCTTGGGAACAACGGATATCAACGCATTACAATATAATCTTGAGTTTCCAATGGAATTCACTATCATGAGATACACTAATGTCAGAATACAGGAATCCATTAATTTCTATTAGAAAATTATTTTCCATAATCTAGTATGTGCAGAAATATAGCCGCTAATATAATCCAGGCAGATACTAAAGAAAGTTAAATCACTTTATCGAAGATATGGTAAGTCTAATTGTTGCTATAGATTAACATCCTTCCTAATGGTGACCTTATTTTTTGCACCATTATTGTTCCCTTAAATAAATGTTACAAATATTCTTTCTGTCTTCTACTCTGAATGTTCTCCTTTTCATGAAGCATTGCTACCTTTGAAATCTCACCAGTTTTGGGAAGTTACTCAAGAAAGAGTTGAAAATCAAAGTGGTTTTCATGAGCTTAAAACACAAAGCTGGCAGTCAAAGAACTCAATCACTTTTTAGAGTGTATCGTGATGTGTAAAACATAAAAATAGAAGTTACTGCTTAATTTCTATTTTCTAGAAGTATAAAACATGAGTTTTAAGATAAATTTCCTTCATTTGTCTTCACTTAGAAACATTTGCTGTAATGTTTTGAAACAAGATCCTCAACATAATTTAATAGAAAACTAACATTATAAATGTGAAAGTGGTAGAGATGGAAAATACAAAACAAAGTAAATTAAAAATAACTAAAAAAAAAAAAAACAGAAAATACCCCTTAAAACATCTTACATTACTGTATTATTGTGTTCTTAACTATCATTGAGCGATTAAAATCAAATTTCGATGTTGTATGCTTATTTCTAGATTTTTATTCTGACCCAAGCTATGGAAATTCAGTCTTCTTTGACTAGATTAAAATTCAAACTGCCAGGCCATTCAGAAATTGCTATTCCTAATATCTCTATTAAAAATGAATTATGTTCATAAAATCCTTCAATGTTGGAGTATTTCTGAACCCTCAAAGAGAGGGAAATACTCTGGTAATTACTTCACATATGTGGTATCCAAAAATTTGTACAATATCCCAGGCTATGTATCAGAGGAGATGGCATTTTAGTCAACATGATCAACCCTATTAGATCTAATGCCTGGCCCCATCGTAATATTTTCCCCACCACTCTATGATAGATTGCATAACAGGAATTTGTGAAGATTAGTTTCCACTTCTCAAAAATGTTTTCCTTAAATCAGAGTAGACAGCAAATTTGTACCAAAGCCTCAGAAAACTAAACCAGAAAGTTCTATGCTGGCAACCATGCCTAGAAGGCTGACTTAGGGCAGATGTGTACTTGGCAATCAGTACCTGGCTAAATTACTCAGTTCCTGGTGCCATGATAATACCAATATCCTACACAGAGCAGCATCTGGAAAATCAATAAAGCAATCCAAAGTTGGTATCAATGGCCCAGAAATAGATCTTTTAACACTATTTTGCTGTTCCAGCAAGTAGCTATTCATGGTGGATCTTTCAATTAAGAGATAAGAGTAAGGACAAGCATACATTTTAGAAGTCTCACCATATTAGGCTATGAATAAATATCAAGTTAATTGAAGATTTATTTGCATGTAGTTTATTTTCTTATCTAGGTTCTAGACTTGCTTTCACAGTACTCCCAATGATATCCAGTCAGATATACAGGGATATATGATTATGGATGCTCTGAGAATGAAAGATAATATTGAGAATAAATATAAGTTATCTGTATCAGGCAAAGTATATGAGGGAGGAGTCTGAATTACTTTCATTTTCTCAGCTAATTTTCCAGTGCCGAAGTGGAGAGGCTCAAGTTGCAAAAGAATAATGAATAATATAACAAGAAAGCACTCAAATTGGAATTTAAAAGTTCTCAATTGTAGAAATATTGGATTTATGGCCTAATGGTTAATAAATTCCAATTTAGGAAATTTTGTTTCTAACTGTATTATGTAAGAAAAGAAAATAGTGTTTCAAGGCAACAAGATAGGGAAGCCACTGTATATACTCAGATATATGCTCATGTGTATCCGGTGTCTTATTTATAAAAGTTAGAGATCATTTTGCAAAAAAATCATTTATTACAGATGAACTTAGTGGAGAGGTTAAGACATTTGCAGGTTTATGCAGAGAAGATCTAACATATTTTTTTTTTCTTTTTAGTTTTCGTTTCAATTTTAGATTAAAATTATATTTTCCTTGTTATATATTAAACTACAGAGGAAAATAGCACAAAATGAAAAAATGTCCCCTTTGATCTAAACTTTCAGTACTATTTTTCTGCTCATATAAAATTATTATTATTTGCTTGATGTGTAGGTCTCTGATCCTCTTTCTATATGTTGATTAACACATATGAGTAAAAGTTTAAGCACAACTATGCAAACATCGATTCATACCTACCCCACAGATATGTTTATGTTTTATACAAATGAAATTCTATTTTTGAACTATTTTTATCTTCTGTGTTTTATCAATTGACACTGTATCTTAGAGTCTGTTCATGTTAGTTAAGGAAATCTATCTTTTTCCTTTAAATTGCTGCCCTGTAATCTTTAGTTTAGATTTTTCAATACTTTGTTTAAACTCTCTCATAGTGGCCAGTCTATAGGTAGTTCTAGTTTTCATAATGGGAAAATAAAACTGGTGTAGAAATCCTACGTACATATTCTTATGTACAAGTAAGACTATTTATTTAATGTAAATTCACAGAAGTAAATGGCCTAGTCAAAGAGGCCATGTTTATTTCCAGTTTTGAAAGACAGTCATACTTACATCTCAAAAGTCTCTGTCCATTTATACTCTGCAAAGAACATTTAAGAGAGCGAACCAGCATGTGATTTTTTTCAGGTAGAGACAGCTAAGTTAAAACAGTGCAAGTCTACATGTTTATCATCATTATAATTCTACTTTTTTAACAAAATAGAGGCTAGGTGTGGTGGCTCTTGTCTGTAAATTCAGCACTTTGGGAGGCTGAGGCAGGCAGATCACTTGAGCTCAGGAGTTTGAAACTAACCTGAGCAAGATGGCGAAACATCATCTTTACAAAACATATAAAAATTAGCCAGGCATAGTCCCAGCTACTTGGGAGGCTGAGGTGGGAGGATATTGTAGTGAGCCCAGGTTGTGCAATTCACTCCAGCCTGGGTGACAGAGTGAGACCTTGTCTGGAAAAAAAAAAAAAAAGGAAAAATAAATTTATACATTTTCTTATTATCCTATGAAAATAGAATATTTTTATAATTGCTTATTTGGGGCTTATTTTGGCACATAATGTGACTACAGAAATTCATTTATTTATATTTATAGATACATATATGTATATGTATAACTGTCTTTCACTTTTATGCTTGTAATTGAATGTGTATCTTATTACAGAGTTGGGGCTTTTTTAATCATTTCAGTGAAATCTATCCATTTTTTACAAAGAGATGGGAGAGTACTGTATCTGCTCAAATATATATACACCCACACACACACACGTATATATGTATAATCCTATATATCAGATATTATAATGTTTAGATATCATTTTGAAAAAAAACACTTATTATAAATGAACTTATAGAGAGGCCAATACATTCTGAGAGTTGTAAAGGCAAAATTTCAGGGTTTTGCATTTTGTATCTGTCTTAGAAATATATCCTTAATTCAACTATTATAAACATATTCCTAAGGTTTTCTTCTGATGTTTGTTTCATGTTTATTTATTCAATTCGTCTGTAATGTATTTTGGGGCATATTATGAGATAAAGGCCAAAATGTATGGAATTACAAATGGATAAGCGGATAAGTATCTAATAGATATGAACAAGAAGATTTAGTATTGTAAAAATGACCTTTTTTTTTTTTTTTTTTTTTTTGAGACAGTCTTACTCTGTTCCCCAGGCTGGATTCAGTGGCATGATCTTGGCCTCCACCTAGTTCTAGTGATTCTCATGACTCAGCCTCCCAAGCAGCTGGGATTACAGGCCTATGCCAACATGCCCCGTTAATTTTCATAGTTTTTGTAGAGACAGGGTTTTGCCATGTTGCCCAGGATGGTCTCCAACTCCTGGTCTCAAGTGATCCACCCACTTCAGCCTCCCAAAGAGCTGGGATTACAGGCATAAGCCACCGCGCCTGGCTAATTCTTTCAAAAGTGATCTATAGATTTAATGCAACTCCATTCAAAATGTCAGTGATATGATTTAAAGAACTTGACAAATTGATACGAAGATTTATATGGATGAGGGAGAGTCTAGTACAGCCCAGTCATATTTAAAGACACATTTAAAGACAAAGTGGGCATGTCACACCTCATGATAAAAAAGTTGTAAATCTATAAAAAGACAGTCTCATTTGGAAGTAGATAGAAAAACAAAAGATAAAGTCGACAGAGACACCGACCTCCATATATATGAAACTTTATAGAGGTGACAGAGTGTACTCCAAGGGAAAAGCAAATGGAGTAGAGATCTGGTTGTTAGTGTGGGAAAAGTGAAATAAAATGGCTAATCATCTTACATAATAGCAATCCTCTCTAGATAGATAAAGGACTTACATAACTAAGTCAAATTTTAAATTCTTGGAATAAAACATAAAATAATATTCTGACCTAGTGGTTGGAATGTATCACTAAAATATGACAGTAAAAGCACTAGACACACACAACATGCTGTTCATCTACCTATATGTAATTACAATTTCTGTTCAATATTTAATACTCTAAAAAGGGAAAAACAATACAAATTGGGAGAAGAGATTCACAATACATGCAGCCAACCAAGAGTTAATGTAAAACTTAGATCGGTAAGGAAAAGCAAAGACCCAGTAAAAAAGGGAAAATAAAAGTAATTATCAAACACAATCTGCAGAATATCCCATCAAGCAATAATTTTAGTATAAACTGCAATATTCTAATTGTTGCATTAGTAAGGTGTGACATGCAACACTTTAATATGTAGTAGAAATAATGTCTCTAATATTTCCATGTAAAAGTTAGCAAATATATGTTACACTTGAGAAAATAAGAGAAATATTATCCTATAATTATATATGTATCATATATATAAATAACAAGTAATTAAGAAATTATGTATGAATAATGGTTTTTATATTTTATAGTTTATTCATAATTCAAGAGAAAGTGCAGATTTCAGACAGAAGAAAATTTCAGTTTATATTTTAATCTCTATTTAATGCTTGAAACAAAATATTTTGGGCATGATCTCTAGAAGAAAAATCACATTTTTATTAATTAACCCCCAAAATCCACTGGTGCATGCATATATAGATAGTTTGTAATGAAGTCTCTAGAGTCTAAAAAAAAAGAACGTAAAATTTAAAGAAGTAATTTTGTTTTTCTTATTCTGCTTACACCAAATTTAATGGTATTTTAATTTAATTTAATTTAATTTAATTTATTTATTTATTTACTGAGACAGAGTCTTGTTCTGGAGCCTGGAGTGCAGGCTGGTGTGTAGTGGTGCAATCACAGCTCACTGCAACCTCAAACTCCAGGCTCAAGTGATCCTCCTGCATCAGACTTCTGAGAAGCTGTGACTACAGGAGCATGCCACTATGACTGGATAATTTATTTTTTATTTTTTGTGGAGATAGGATCTCACTTCTTTGGCCTGGCTGGTCTCAAACTCCTGGGCTACAGCTATCCTCCCTCCTCAGCCTCCCAAAGTGCTAGGATTACAGGCATGAGACACTGCACCCAATCATAATAATGTTTTTAAAATATCAGTCAGAGCCTTATAAAAAAATTAAAAACTAGTCAGTACCAAAATGACCTAAGAAATTTAAATGAGATTTTTTTTTTTTTTTTTTTGAGATGGAGTCTGGCTTTGTCACCCAGGCTAGAGTAAAGTGGCGCAATCTCGGCTCACTGCAACCTCCACCTCCCGGGTTCAAGGAATTCTCCTGCCTCACCCTCCCAAGTACTGGGATTAAAGGTGCCCACCACCACATCCAGCTATTTTTTGTATTTTTAGTAGAGACAGGGTTTCACCACCTTGACCAGGCTGGTCTTGAACTCTTTACCTCGTGATCCACCCGTCTCGGCCTCCCAAAGTGCTGGGATTACAGGTGTGAGCCACCATGCCCGGCCAATAAATTCTTATTGATACTATTCCACTATATGTTCTTTTTGCTTTCTATGCATATCATAAATATTAAATTATCAATATTACAAACAAATAATGATCAGTAGGCAATATTTATATTTCCTATGTTTGAAATTATCTTACCTGTTTTCATTGAACTATTATGGAGACAACTGATAATTCACATGCAGTTGCAAGAAAAAATACACAAAGATCATGTGTACCCTTTACTCAATTTCCCCAAAAGGTAAAACTTGCAAAAATTATAGTACAATATCCAAGATACTGTATCAGGATATCGACATTGATACAATCTACAGGTCTTATTTACATTTCCCCAGTTTTACTTGTACTCATTTGTGTTTGTGTATAGTTTTATACATTTATATCATATATGTAGATACATGTATCTGCGAACATGATCAAGATACTAAGTAACTATATCAGTATAAGGATTATTTTTATTGTCTTTTTGTAATTACATCCATATCACTGAAGCAATCATGCTCCACACCATCCCCACCCTAGTCCTAAACCCTGTCAAACAGTAATCTGTTTTTTCTCCATTTCTACAATTTTGTAATTTCAAGAATGCTATAGGAAATAATATAATATTTAACCTTTTGGGACTGATATTATTCATTCAGCTTAATTATGTGTGTCAATATTTTGTTCCTTTTTATTGCTAAGTGTCACATTTTATGAATGTACCATGGTGTGTTTATTCACTTTTTGAAGGACATCTGGTATATTTTTAGTTTTGAGCTATAACAATGAAAACTGCTATGAGTGTTCATTTACAGGCTTTTCTGTGAACATAGTTTAAATTCTCTGTGATGAATGTCCACAGGTCCAATTGTTGAATTGTTAAAATTTAACTCTGGTTAATTTTTTAAAATGTTATTTTTTGTTAGGATAGACTAGGTTATGATGCAGTAATAAACAGTCATTTATTTTCAAGGCTTAACAAAGTAATACACAATGCATGTCCAAAGACAGTGAGTGTGACAGATCCATTAATTAAGATTACTCAAGAACTTGGGCAAATGGAGGGTGTAGTCAAGATTTACTTGTCAAAACAAATAAAAAAATATTGGTTACTAGTTCACAAATCCCAGAAGAAACCTGATATATTTCTGCTCCTATAAATTGAGAAAACAAGAAAAGGGAGATGAGGAAGTGCTCAAACAATATTTTTGAATAGCAGTAATAATCATTCATTGTCAACTAAACTTCAAAAAATTATTCAGATTTATTTTTGTCATAAAATGATGTTTGTTCCACCAAAAAGGTATAAACACTTAGTAGCATTTCCTCTCCTGTGACTAATGAGCCTTTTACAGAGTTATCAGTGAAATCCCCAAAACATTCAGATCCTGACAGAGATTTATTTTGTTGGTCAACAGATTACACCCTACCCAAACGGGAGTGCAAATAAAAAGGTGTAGCACATCCAACCATTCTTCAGTTCAATAAATCAATATCTGCTATGTCTATGCCCTGGATGTAATCCTGTCTTAGAATAAAGAGGTTATTAAAAAATGGAATATACACTTACTTTTCCTTTTTAAAAAATATTTAATTATTATTTATGTTAATTTCCCAAATTTTAAAATATTGGAACTGATCACAGTACTTAAATAGTTCTATAATATTTTCATCTTTCCTTAGAAATCCAAAGTTTTTTTTCCTATAAACAGTTAAGAAATATAATTCAACATTTAATTGAGTAATATAAACATTAATTAGCTATCAAAAGTCACATTGAAGAGTCTAAAATATTAATGAACCAAAAATAAACCCAAGGGCCAAGGGGGGTAAAGTGATAAAAACCTAGAGCAAGTTAGCATTAAAATTTGAAGGAAAATGTTTCACTGTATCCCCAGAAAAGGTAAAAGTCATCCATAAAGGAGACTAATTTAAACTCAAAGGAATGAACACACACAAACACACGCATTAAGCTAGGAGACAATTATAATTTAGTCACTAAAGAAACCTGTAAAATATAGTTTAAAAACTGGCTAAAATAATCATATTCATCAATAAATATGCAATTTCAACATTCAGCTAAAGAAGAAAGAAATTTTCTAAAACAAAAATAAAATTTTGTCCAATCATGTTTAGTTAGCATAAAAGGTCTGGAATGGTTATGATGACATTTTATTAAATAAGGCAAAATTTAAGTATAAATATTGAGGGTCACGATACCTGTTTAATTGGTCACCATTATGAAGTTTCAGTTATTTTTAGAGTCATGGTCTCCATCTAATGGATCCTAAACAATTCAGCTGAAGAGAAAGACAAAGACAGAAATAGAATGGAGACAGTATAGGGCATGGAGAAATAGAGAGACAGAGAGAGAGAGAGAGAGAGAGAGAGAGAGAGAGAGAGAGAACGCAAGAACTTAAAGTTTAACCAAACCAAATATTTAGTAGAAAAACATATTTCTTTCTTTTCTAAAAAGCTGAGCTGGACTACTACTAAACCATCCTGTCGTTTCTCATAGCTATATAGTTTGATCCCTATGCTTTCTAAAATGTTACTACCTAAGTCTTGGAATTAATTCAAGTTTATAATTTAATTTGTATTGAATTACTAATTGTTATCATAGTTTAACTTTTTAAAGCAAATATAGGAATTTGTGAGATTTATTGAGAATATAACTTCACTAATACAGAATGGGATAGCAATGTGCCATTGTGCATTTTAAGTGAACCATAATACGTTTTTTTTTTTTCTTTTTTGTTCAAGGAGAATTTGAAGCTAAATTTCAGAAACATATAAACCTATTCTTGTAAAGTATACAGCTCATTCAGCAATGCACATAAAGCTGAATCACCAAAGTATGCTGATTGATCAATAAAGTTTGTGGCTACATTTGTAAAATGGGTGAAAATTAAACCATTTCACTATTTGGTTCAATAAGTTGAGTGCATAATGGTTCAAACAGTATTTTATGCATTTAAAGTCAAGTAAATTGTACATTGCAAAGTAGTCAACCGTGAAAACATGCTATTTCAGTGATTAGGTAAGAATATTAAGTTTGAAATAAAATTAGTAATTTAGACAGATAATTACACAAAATGCTGGTGAGCCACTGAATTTTCTTTTATCTGTCTCTAACCTTTAAAAACCTTTAGTATCTGAGCTTCTTTTATACATAGCTTTTCTTTGAAAGCTACTTGATTGTTACTGGTAGCAGGCATGAAAATGCATTTATTACATTTGTAAAATTTATAACATATGATAGCAATTTATAAGTTTGACACATATTGATGTAACTTAAATAACTAAAATCATGCTTTAAAAATCTGATTATTTATATGTATGTGTAACACCAATAGTTACTTCCAATACCAAGAAATTATAACATGGTATGTGATAAGGTAGGTTTTTCAAAAAAGATTCAACTCTTTCAATTGATTTTCCATGTGGTTATGGTTATAAAATGAATGTCTCTTTTGAATGAGGGTTTTGGAAGAGGCCATTTTTTTAGGTACTATGGTTCAGAGACACCAAAGTTTCAATTACGGCAGCATGTAGAACCTTTGATCCAAAGGCTCCACCTGGAAACACTGGTAATAAGAGCAAGATATCTTTTCTAGTTGCAAGCTGTCAGTGGAATGGTGAGTAACAGACTTAAGCAAAAGAGGATTCAATTGAACAGAGGTTTATAATCTGATACTTGGTCAAGACTGGACATAGAAAAAAATATATATCAAGATTGCCTTTCTCAAGGAACCTATCATTTTTTAAGAAATTTAACCTTACGTACAAAAGACAAAGCAATATGAGACATTAAAATATAATTGTAATGTCCTAATATCTGTAAAAGCAACAGGTGCTATGACATTTCATAAATGGGGAAGGCTTTGTGAAGCTTATGTAATTTGAAATATAAATAAGATTGTGAAAGAAGAAATGAGCAACATCTGCAAGTCTTAACCTCGCTATGGCAAGAGGACAAGAGAATAATAGAAGATTCAAATGTAAGTTGTTTTGGAAACAATTTAGTCAACCTTCTCATGTCATAAGAATTGTTTAAAATAATTCAGCTAGCTACCTTAAGTCTTTTCAATTCATCATGTTGCCCACAATATGCTATAGAAGATTAGCAGTTAAAGTTGAACAGGTAAAATATGCCTAGATTTTGGGTTGGATTTAATCTTATCATTGGAATTTGCTATAGGCTTTTAGAAATAATAGGGACATGGGAATTGGAGTATTTTAAGAAAATTATAATTTTTTCTAAAAGGGTTTAAGACAAATGGAGATTACTGATAAAAGATTAATTAGTTCTTGAATGACCCAGGCATGAGCTTATGGAGAACTAGAACTAGGTAAGTATTAACAGAAATTAACCCTTGCCCTACCCTAATGGAAGAATCATGCAAAAGAGGTGCAAGACACCAGAGGTGGCCAGCATATAAAGTCCTAGGATCAAATTTAAATGCCACACTTGTCCTTCAAGTTGCCTGCTTAGGTCTCATCCAAGTATACTTTTCTTTCTTTCTTTCCTGTTCTAAAGCTCTGAAATTTGCTTCAATCTCTTTTTCTGCCTTATACCCCTCAGTTGATTTTTCTTCTGAGGAGGAGGCAAGAATTGAGGTTTCTGCAGAACCATATGGAAGATTCAGTGAGGTGAGGTTTGCTTTGTGCAGAAAGGGAATTCTTAGCATAATAGTATAAATGCTAAGTATAAATATTTATATTTAATCATTGAATATTCAAGAGGAGATATTGTAACTAGCCCAATAGTTTCATAGACAGAATTTGTTTGAAATTGATTTTTTTTTTTTAATAAACAGACCTTCCAGTCTGAAAGACTGAAACTTACATTTGTTTTATCTGAGTACCTTCTTCAACTGTAACCCCAGGGCCTCTCAAAAAGTATCAAAAAAACTGAAACTCATTAGATTATAGCATCCAGACAATGAGATGTCCCTCATTAGTCATAATTGCTCCCTTACTCTACTCAAGTTCCTGTTTTCTCACACATAGTTACATTTCTTCCCTGCTATATAAATCCCCAATTTTAATTGGTCAGGCAGATGGATTTGAGACTGATTTCCCTTCTCCTCATCTGAAGCACTGATTAAACCCTTTTTCCTTGGCAAAAATCATTCTCTCACTGATTGACTTTCTGTGTGGCTAGCAGCAGGAACCAGATGGTACCCTTGGTGCATCAGTAACAATGACAACTACAAAGTTCAACACAAGAGTCTTTGCCTCAGGAGGTCTGGTAGTATTTGAAAAATGAGCCAAGAGGTAAATAAACATATAAAAGCTACTGAATGCATACGACAAGAATAGATCTGATAGAAAATTATGAATTAAAAAAAATTATAGACTAATCCTGAGTCTTGGAAGGGGAAAAGAAAATGGGAATGCAAATCAGAATCTAAGTAAAGAAAGTATTTCAAGGGACAGGGAGTGATTAACTATGCCTAAAAATGGCCAGGCCATTGTATAAGATGATCTGAAAGGCAATCATTTTCTTTAGGAAAATGGAAGACTTTGCAATTTCACTCTCAGTCTCGTGGTGAAAGACTGGAGTGAATTAAGAATAAAACGAGACTTGAGGACATGCAGATAGCAAGTACATACATTTTAAAAATAGTTTAGCTAAGAAGAGAAAAAGAAAAACATAAATAACTGGAGAAAGATATAAGAAATCAGATTTTTGAAAGATGGCTAATAGTATAACTTTGTTTTAGGCTAAAACAGATAATCCAATAGAGAGTGAAAGACAGATGGAGCTGGAGAGTTAAGAAATCTTGACAGATGAAACACATTTAAATGAGTGAAACATTGTGGGGTCCAAAGCACAAATAGAGTGGTGTCTGCCCTTCTCAGTGAGAGCAAGAATTGTTTATCCATTACATGTGAAAAGAAGCCAGAGGATACCATGAGTACAGATACTAGTGAGGCGTCATTGTCACCATGTTGGTACAATTTCATATTCTAATTTGATGATTTCTATTTTCTTACTAAAAGGAAGCCAACGAAAAAGGAATCAAATATAGAGGAGGAAAGGGGACAAAAGGAAGAATAATATCAGAAAAGGAAGATAGAGGTGCTGGTAAGCCAAAAAGAGATTGCCTATTAAACATAGAAGTGATTTGCGCATTATTTTGGAGAAGAAATAAAGTTTTCTAAAATTTATTAAAGAAAACAAACTTTCAAAGAGTAATAAATTAGTCAGAAACACAAAATTTTATGTTTATATTTTTTATATCAATGTTTCCATGGAGTTAAGTGGATATAGCTAATTTATACATGATTAAAAGAAAAAAGAAGATTAGTTTTACTTGTAGCTGACTTCATTAAAATATTCTTCCTAAGCCATTTGGAAGGCAAACCTCTAGGTAATATTACAGGATGTTAAAGTCATTTAAATACAAATAATGTATGCCATATTTGCATTTAACAAGTTAACCCAAGTTCATCCTACCTGTAGGGCTTTTAAAATGTTATTAAAAAAATAGATAAGCAAAATATTTTTTTAAGTATTAGACTTCAATTCTCAAAACTTAATTTGAAATGTGGAAAGACATGCATTTTCTTTGATCTCGGTTGGAATTTTGGGCTGAAATCCACATTTGAAGCTGATCTGTGAACTGTGTCTTGTATAACGAACAGATTCATGGTGAAATCCTTTGGGCTCGTTAGTTTTCTTCTATTGAATAGTGATGCTTCTGGGGTAATGTGATGGTCCACAAACACTAACACTAAAAATGAAATTTTTAGATGGTTAAAAAACAAGAAACAGAACAGTGAAATAGTGTACCTGGCCATGTTACTCTTTCCATGCAATAAATCAAAATTATTTAGGTTTCATTTAAAGCAGCAAAAGGCAGCCTGATTAATTCAATGTATGCCTCAATGATCCTCAGCCAAACTCATGGTTGTGACATATGAAATATAATTGGTATGAATTGAAATAGCCTGTCTTCTTTCAATCTTTCATAATAATCTTACTGTGTTAAGGCTAACATTTCTTCATAGTAATATGAAGATTGGTGAAGTTTTGTACATGAGGAAAAAAGGGGCATGAAATTTAAGGCACAGTCATCGTGTGTGGCCATTCTTGCACTGTTGTTTGAGTGATGTTAAAAGGGTTATCTGTCTTGAAAACATTTGATGTCTCAGGTGAACACCTGCTACCCCCAAATTCACTATGTTATACCAATGCATTAGTATGAATTTGTGCATTTCATCTCCAGAAAGCCACCACTGAAATGTTAACCTGTTCATCAGTGACACTATTAAACAAATAAATTCATATAATTAGAAAAACTTAGAGGCTATGGGTCAAGAATAACCCATTTTGATCTTCCAAGAATCATTCTTGGAAGGTTGCTTAGATGACTATTCTTAAATTTCAAAAGTTCAAACAAGTTTAGAAACCTCTATTCCTGAAAGAACAAATCTGAGATAGGTAACAAGTTTTTCTAAATCATATTTAAAGAGGAAATTCTAGACTTATATCCAGAAACTATGTGTGTCTTACATCATTCATTATTAGATTGCCTGTTATTCGCTTGGAGTCAATGATTAAAAGACAACTGTTATTGCACTAGCAACAAAGGAAAACTTGGTCCTCAGAAAGCCAAAAATAAACATAACAGATATGGAAAGCCTCTAATTTCTGCCTGTCATCACAAATTCCATGTCATTGCTGGGAGAAGAAAGAGAGAAAGAAGCAAAGAAGGAAAAAGAAAGAAAGAAAGAAAGAAAGAAAGAAAGAAAGAAAGAAAGAAAGAAAGAAAGAAAGAAAGAAAGAAAGAAAGAAAGAAAGAAAGAAAGAAAGAAAGAAAGAAAGAAAGAAAGGAAGGAAGGAAGGAAGGAAGGAAGGAAGGAAGGAAGGAAGGAAGGAAGGAAGGAAGGAAGGAAGGGGTAAAGGAAGGAAGGAAGGAAAGAGGGAAAGAGATGAAAGGAAAGGAAAGGAGAAAAGAGAAGAGAGCAAAGAGAAAAAAGAAAAGAAAAAGATGAAGAAAGGAGGGTAAGGAGAGGAGATGGGGGAAGGAAGGGAGGGAAAGGGAGCGAGAAAGAAGAAAGGAAGGAAAACAAAAGGAAGGAAGGAAGGAAGGAAGGAAGGAAGGAAGGAAGGAAGGAAGGAAGGAAGGAAGGAAGGAAGGAAGGAAGGAAAAGAAGGAAATAAGCGATATGGGAGGGGGGAAAGAAGTGCTGCGTAAGAAGGGCCTTGGTGAGGGCTTCACACCTGGGCCTGTGCCCATGGATCTAGGTGAGGACAGGCATTTCTATTTTTACGCCTAAATGTTGCATTTCCTAAGACCACCCTGGCCCGCCATGCTTTCATCTTATGCTTATAAAAACCCCGAGACTCTAGCGGGCAGACAGACACACAGGCGTCTGGATGCTGAGAGGAACACATCAGCAGAGGAACACGTAAGCAGCTGAACATCGAGAACACACCGGTGTAAGAGCACACTAACAGGCACCAGCAGATGCTGGCAGGCCATCGACCAGCGGAACAATGAGAGTTTGGCCAGGATCTTCTAAAGAGAGCCGGGCCACTGAGCGGCCCGACTCCAAGGAAAAACCAGCTTCCCACTCCATCTCCCTTCCAGCTCCCCAATCTACTGAGAGCTACTTTCACTCAATAAAACCTTGCGCTCATTGTCCAAGCCCATGTGTGACCTGATTCTTCTGGTGCACCAAGACAAGAAACCTTGGGAAATAGAAAGCTCTCTGACCTTGCAATAAGGCAGAGGGTCTAATTGAATTCACTAACGCAAGCTGCCTATAAATGGCTAAACTGAAAGAGCACACTCTAACACACGCCTACTGGTGCTTCAGCTGTAAACATTCACCCCTAGATGCTGCTGTGGGGTCAGAGCCCCACAGCCTGCCCATCTGCATGCTCCCCTAGAGATTTGAACAGTGGGGCATCAAATAAATTAGCCACTCCCCAATCATACGCCCTGTGATGGGGATGAGGCAACTTTTCCTGTTTCAACCGGGGGCTCAACCGGGATCCGGGAAGGTGAATGCAAATCTGAAAGTATAGGATCGGCCTCTCTTCCAAAACCGTGGCACCTCTCTCTTTTCCCTGTAGGTAAGAGGCTCTCTTTCCCTTCATGAAGTTTTAAAGCATCCTAACCGGTCTGGTTAAAACACCCAGACTTCACCTCTTTTCTCTCTTTTATGGTTTGAAATGGCTTCTATCTCTTCCTTTACAATGTTAAGGGATTTGCTACAGGCTGTGGCAACGTTACTAGGTAAAATGAGCATTTGGCTCAGCAGCCAAAGGTGCAAATCAGACTACTTATTCCTAGAGGTGCCACCTATGTCTCCACCCCGCAGCACGCATGACTCAGGGCACCTCACCTTTCCCTTTCCCTTCCCAGCTCAGGTGCCTGGGCTTATGCACAATTTGCAAAGTTCGCACCCAGCAGCCACAAGGGGGAGCGGGAGAAAGCCCTGGTGGTAGCCACAACCCCACAGGGCCAATAGACGGGCTCTTCTCACCCACCAGGCCAACAGAATGTTTCTCCCCTGGCCGACAAATTCAACCTGGCCTGAACCGGGGGAAGGATATAGGATTAGAGCAAGAGGCTCTTCCCCCAGGATCTCCCCCTTTTACCCCTTAAACTGTTTTTCCTCGTTTTTCCTTTTCTCTCTTTTTCCTTTACCGGCTGGAGTGCGTTGGCACAATCTCAGCTCACTGCAACCTCCACCTCCCAGGTTCAAGAGATTCTCCTGCCTCGGCTTCCCGAGTAGCTGGGACTACAGGCGCCCTCCACCACAGCCAGCTAATTGTTTTTGTATTTTTAGTAGAGACGGGGTTTCACCGTGTTAGCCAGGGTGGTCTCGATCCCCTGACCTCGTGATCTGCCGACTTTGGCATCCCCAAGTGCTGGGATTACAAGCCTGAGCCACCGCGCCCGGCCTCTTTTTTCCTTTTCTAAGTGAGAGGGCTCCCCACTCAGCACTGTTTCTGATAGGGAAATTAATGCAGGAGTGACCCCTGCTGGCTGATAACTGGAAATTCGGCAGGGCTTATTTGAGACACTAAATGGATAAACACAGCCCCTAAAATACCTTTTCAATTTGAAGCTCGATTCCAAGCTTCTTGCTAAGAGTAAGGCCCTAGAAAGAACAACCAGGTCTGAGGCATCCAAAGCCAGGCCACAGGCACAATGTAAATGGGCAGGACCAATTCTTGCCAATTAAACCCCACCCCCAGCCCCACAGAAGGAGGCCATGCTTCATGGCATAAACAGGCCCAGGGAACTCACAGGTTGTTGGCAGCAGGAGAAACAGAAGGCATAGGTGACGCCGGTCAATTCCTATTCTCCAGGTTTTCCCTGCTTCGTGGGTATGTATCACATCAGTACTTACGGCCAGCACCTGCCAAGGTTGCTAGGACTCAGGGATGACAGGTGGAAGGGAAAGGGAGGATGCTTGCTTTCTCTCTTTATCACACCTTGAGTTTTTGCTGAAAGAAAGAAGGGAATGAGGTATGCCTCTATTCCCTGTCTTTCAGAATGGGTAACCAGTTATCATTACCACCCCAGCTTATACTCCTCTGGAGTGTGTCCTGAACCATTGGGACTGTTTTGACCCTCAAAATCTGAAGGAAAAACTCCTAATAGCCTTCTGCACAAAGGTTTGGCCAAATTACGATTTCCAGCAATGAATGACTTGACCTCAGGAAGGAGCCATTTATTTTGATACCCTTTGGCAGCTGGAACTTTTCTATAGATGTGAAGACAGATGGTCTGAGGCCCCATATGTGCAGGCTTTCTATACCTTGCAAGGCAATCCAGACCTTTGCCAACAGCGTAAGATTGATCCAGCCCTCCTATTTGCTGTCTCAGGGAAGGCTGCAAGGGGCAATCCCCGGGAATTAAAGATACAAATCCCAAAAGCACTCCCAGTTGAGAAGCTAGCTCCCTCCACCCCTGCTCCTCCAGGTCCACCCTGACTTGCCCATCTAGCTTCAGCCTCTCACTTGTCCCCTCCAAGAAACCCTCACCCTAAACAAGCCCTTGTTTCACTCTTGCCCCTCCAACAGATGCCCAGTAAATTTGGGCCCAGTAAGTTCCAGGTCCTCTTCTCCCAACAGTACTTAAAGCAAATCAAGAGGGATCTTGGCAAGTTTTCAGATAACCATGATAGATATAGAGACAGTTTCCAGAATTTCACCCAAATATTTGAACTCTGATGGAGAGACATTATGTTATTTTTGAATCAGACCCTGATGGACAATGAGAGGCAGTCCACTCTGCAAGCAGCAGAGAGATTTGGGGATGCGCTTTGCATCAATTATAGCATCAAGGAAGGGGGCAAATATTATGCAACTGGAAGATAAGCAGAACCAGTGAATGACTCTAAATGGGATCTCAATGACAAGATGGAAGACTGGAAAAGGAGACACTTTCAGATGTTTATAAGGGAGGGCTTGCACAGGACTAAGACCAAGCCGCTCAATTATGCTAAGTTGTCCATTATTGACCAAGGATTTGCTGAGAACCCAACTGCCTTCCTGGAAAAGCTAAGAAAGGCCTTGGTAAAACACACCTCTCTATCTCGTGATTCATTCAAGAAACAGCCAACCCTAAAGGATACATTTATTACTCAGGCAGCCCCTCATATCAGGAGGAAGTTCCAGAAATGGCCCTGGGACCAGATACACATTAGAGAACCTCCTGAAGTGGCCACCTCAGTCTTTTACAATAGAGAAAGGGAGACGCAAGAAAGAGGCAGAAGCTTTAATTACCATGGTGCAAGCCCTCAAATAGGGTGCACCTATTAACTGCTAAAGATATGGCAAAAACAGTGATCTCTCTTCTAAAGCTTACCCACTCCCACATAAGGTTTAATATCTTTCACCAGGGTGAAACACCTCTGGATACAATGTTGCTGTTAGTATATTTCACTTCTTGTCTCTAATCTTTGGCACTAAATTATTTCCTTGCATAATACACATGTTTAACCCATGTATACTTAACCTTATAAAACTTGTTTGTTCGTTCGTTTGTTTGTTTGTTTTCCTCTCATGCCTAGAAGCCATAAAACTCCAAATGGCCAGGCAATTGGAGCCTTGGATGATAGCTTCTGATTTGATAGAAACTCTTAGATAGACCCCTGGGAGAAGTCTGATTGCTGTTCTCCCCAAAACAACACCCTCTGTCACCAGGAAGTAGCTTAAGACTAGTCATCACCCATATTTTAACAGCAGTTTGATGTATCTCTTCAGAGGGGGGAGATGACACAGGACGGGGGCATGGGTAGAGAAGGGCAGGTCTCTTGTGAGGGCTCCTATGGCCTGTGCCCATGGGCCTAGGTGAGGACAGACATTTCTGGTTTTGTTCCCAAATGTTGCATTTCCTAAGACCACCCTGGCTTGCCACACCCCCATCCTGTATCTGTAAAAACGCTGAGACCTTTGCGGGCAGAGATTCACAGGCAGCTGGAGGAGAGGAACGCATCAGAGGAAGAACATACAAGTGGCTGAACATCGAGAGGAACACACTGGCAGAAAAGCACACTTACAGGCACTAGCAGATGCAGGCAGGTCATCGACCAGCAGAACGAAGCAGAGTCTGGCCAAAGTGGTCAGAGGAGACCCCAGCCACTAAGCGGCAGACTCAAGGGGAAAACCACCTCTGTTCTTGCAATAAGGCAGAGGGTCTAATTGAGCTGACTAACACAAGCTACCCATAGACGGCTAAACTGAAAGAACACATTCTAACACATGCCCACTGGGGCTTCAGTTGTTAACATTTACCCCTAAATGCTGCCATGGGGTTGGAACCCTACAGCCTGGATGCTTTCCATAGAGGTTTGAGCAGTGGGGCACCCCGCTGCAGGTGATGGGAGATGCAAGCTGCACTCCCATCACCTAAACTGTGAGGAGGACAAGGGAAGCCATCTCTGGAAATAGACCAGAATTCATTACTGAAGTGAAAAATTTCAAAAGGAAGGAAGAATAAAGGAAGGCAGGGAGGGGGAGGGCAGGAGAAGGAGGGATGGAGGGGAGAGACAAAGAAAGAAATGTATACATACATACATATATGTGTGTGTGTTTGTGTGTGTGTAGACATTGTTAAAGATATACATATATCTACTTTATCTATCATCTATCCACATATCTGTCTATCTTCAATGTTGGAAGTTGTAAAGATGAATCCTTAGATGTGTCATTGAAGCATTTACCTTAGTGAACAGCATTGCAATCTCAGATAATTGTATCATGTTAGTTATTGAGTTAACCAAATTCAACTTTCAATTAATTTTGACATTTAAGAGAAGTGTATGTTAGCAAAACTAAATGTATGTTAGACAAACTGGGATCATAAAAACCAATCTGTCTTTTTTATCAACTTTTTATTTCACATTACACAAAATTTATGTTAGGTGCCTTTGTGGAGAGGTTTTCCAGATAAGGTGGTGGGAGAGGAAATGCTGTCTCTGGTTTCCTACAGTAAAGTACCCTGTAACAATGTCCCTTTTCATATTTATTCAAATACATATTTTTCTTATTCAAAAAATGTCAAACAATATGTTTCAAAAATGGTTATGACTTCCTGCCTTCTTATTTGGGCAAATACAAATAAAACATCTAAATTTAAGAAATAAGATTACAGTATCTAAAATAAGTTGGATAATGAGTAGAGGTTTTTGGGATTTCCTTTGGGGGCATGGAGGAAGAAAGTTTGAGATATGTTCCACATAAATCAATCTCTAAAAATATATTGGTGTCGCAGACACAATTGACATATAGTTATCCAATTGTCATGTCTTGCTCATCCTTAAAAAAAATAAAGCAAACTTCAAGTTTAATCCTTTTTTATTGTGTCTGAAACTGATTATGGAATAACTGAATAACTATGTGCTAGCTTGTGTATTGTTGTCGTGCATTGAAAGCATTTCATTGTTATACTTTTCCTTCAAAGTATCAATTAAGTATCACAAAAGTAATAAAGTAATTACTACTTCTAATGTAGAGGGATAGAGAAACAGAAACTGTGCTATTTGTTTTAATTACAATTATTAGTACTGCTTTAATCACTTTACTCTCACAAATACCCATTGAGTTATGTACTAGATCATTTTACTTACAGGCTTAGAAAGAATAAATGATTTGCTCAAATTCTACTAGACACTAAGTAGTGGAGCCTGAATTCAAGCATAGTAATACTGGACTCCAGCCTTCTCACTCCCACCAACCCCACATATGTACACAAAACACAAATACATACATACAAAATCACATACCAAAATATTTTTAACATACAGATTTCTGAGATAATATGGATTCATTCTCAACATATCCAAAGTGATTTCAGTAAATTGCCATCTTAAAATATTAGGACTTTAACATGTAGTTCATATGTTGACAATGGTTACTTTCAAGGAAATTAGCATATATGGGGGACTGGTGATGAAGAGTATGTTCACCTTTTACTCTATTAAATTCTTCTACAGTTCTTGAACATTTTATAGTGAATGTATATTTAAGTGTTACTTATGTAAAACAAACATAGAGCACAGATTTTAAAAATTAAAAAAAAAAACTATTAAGAAGTTTTGATGTGTCAGTGACCTAAGATTTTGGAATTATAAGTCACTAAAATGGAATCTAATACAGAGTTGGCATAATGTTTGCAAGTTGAAACCCAGCCATCTCTGGAAATAGACCAGAATTCATTACTGAAGTGAAAAATTGTAATAGTGACTAGATATCAATATCTCATTTTTTTCTTCCTATTACGAAAAGAAATAAAAGTAGATTAGATGGGAGACACAATCTACTTAAAATCCAGCAGACATCAAAAACCTTATACATCATGATTAAGTAGGATTTATTCCTGGGATCCAAGACTGTTCCAACAGATGCAAATCAATAAATATGATTCACCACATAAACAGAATTAAAAGCAAAAACCTTGTGATCACCTCAGTAGATGCAGAAAAAGCTTTCAACATAATCCAACATCTCTTCATGATAACCACACTCAACCAACTGGACATAGAAAGAACCTACCTCAAAATAAGAGCCATCTAGGACAGATCTGCAGCCAACATCATATGGAATGGGCAAAAGCTGGAACCATTACCTTTGAGAACTGGAAAACGACAAGGATGCCCACTCTCAACCTTCCTATTTAACAAGTATTAGAAGTCCCAGACAGAGCAATCATGCAAGAGAAAGAAAAAAAAAAAAAGGCATTCAAATAGGAAAATAAGTCAAACTAACTCTTTTCACTGAGCACTTGATTCCATACCTAGAAAACCCTAATGACTCCACGAAAATGCTGCTAGAACAGATAAAAGATTTTAGAAAGGTTTCAGGATACAAAAGCAATGTGCAAAAATCTGTAGCATTTCTATACACCAATAATGTTCAGGCTGAGAGGCAAATCAAGAACATGCTCCCATTTACAATAGCTAAAAAAAAAAATAAAACATCTAGAAATACAGCTAACCAAGTAGGTGAAAGATCTCTACAAGTAGAACTGTAAGACACAGCTTAAAAAATAATAGACAAAACAAAGAAACTGGAAAACATTTTATGTTCATGGATTGGAATAATTAATATTGTTACAATGGCCATACTGTCCAAAGTGATTTACAGATTCAATGCTATTCCTATCAAACTACCAATATCATTCTTCACAGTTAGAAAAAAAAAAAAATTCTAAAATTCATTTGGAACCAAAGAAGAGCCTTAATAGACAAAGCAACCCTAAGCAAAATGAACAAAGCTGGAGACATCACATTTCCCAATGTCAAACTACACTGTAAGGCTATAGTAACCAAAATAGCATGATATTGGTATAAAAATAAGACACATAGACCAATGGAACAGAATAGAAAACTTGGAAATGAAGTTCAATACTTACAACTATATGATCTTTCACAAGCCTGACAAAAACAAGCAATAAGGAAAGGAACCTCTATTCAATAAATGGTCCTGGGATATAACTGTCTAGCCATATGTGCAAGAATGAACCTGAATCCTTAACTTTTACCATATACAAAAATTAACTCAAGATGAATGAAATATTTAAGTGCAAGACCTCAAATCCTATAACAACTCTAGAAGAAAACCTTGGAAATACTCTTCTGAACATTGGCTTTGGCAAACAGTTTGTGACCAAGTCTCCAAAAGCAATTGCAACAAAAACAAAACAATTGACAAATGAGACCTAAGTAAACTAAAGAGTCTCTGCAAAGGAAAAGAAAATATCATACAGCAGACAGACAACCTACCTAATGGGAGAAAATATTAACAAACTATGCGTCTGACAAAGGTCTAATATCTGGAACCTGTAAGGAACTTAAACAAAACAAAAAGAAAAACAAATAACTCTATTTAAAAAATGGGCAAAGGACACGAAGAGACACTTTGCAAAAGAAGACATACAAGCAGCCAATGAACTTGAAAAAAATGTCCACCATCACTAATTATCAGAGAAATGCCAATCAAAACCACAGTGACGTACCATCTCACACCAGTCTGAATGGCTATTGTTAAAAAAAAAAAAAAATAGATGCTGGTGACACTGCAGAGAACAGGGAATGCTTATATACTCTTGGTGAGAATGCAAATTTGTTCAGCCACTGTGGAAAGCAGTGTAGAGATTTCTCGAAGAGCTTAGAACCCCATTCTACCCTACAATCCCACTACTGGGTATGTACCCAAAGGAAAATAGATCGTTATATTAAAAATACCCATGCACTCACATGTTCATTGCTACACTATTCACAATAACAAAGATGTGGAATCAACTTAGATGCCCATCAGTGCTGGAGTGAATAAAGAAAATGTGGTACACATACACCATGGAACACCGTGCAGCCATAAAAAAGAGGGAAATCATGTGCCTCACGGTGACACGATGGATCTAGGAGGCCATAATCCTAAGCAAATTAGCACAAGAACAGAAAACCAAATACCATATATTTTCATTTATAAGTGGGAGGTGAACACTGAGCACACATGAACATAAACATGGGAACAGACACTGACCACTACTAGAGGGGAAACGGAGAGAGGTGGGCATGGGGTGAAAACCTTCCTACTGGTTACCATGTTTCATACCTGGATGCGATATATCCATGCAACAAACCTGCGCATGAACCTCCTGTTTCTAAAATATAAGCTGAATTTAAAAAAATAAAAAGAAGAAAAGACAAATCTACTTAAAATATTATAAAAATAGTTTCTCCAATTACATTTTCAGGTACCTTCATGAATTAACTTATTACTTTTTGCCATAGAGAAAAAATGATTTTTTTTCTCTGATGATTGAAAAAGGGTAGTTTTACATATTCTCTAATCAGATATGTCCTTAAATTGAAAAGAGAAAGGGTTATGAGCAATGAGCAAAAATAAACATTGCAAAGATGCTTTACAAAATTTACTATTTTGCTATCAACATTTTCATATTTAATTACAAAGCCTAGTGGATCACACAATGTATTGTTTGTAGCTTCCAGGAAATACGGGATAGCAACTGGGAAGGAAATAAATTATTTTGAGTGTCAGGATCAGACAGATTGAAGCAGTGGTCACTCCTGTACTCATCAGCATTGTCCTCTTCCTACCTTTCCCAAACACTATGGTACTAGGTCTTGTTACTCTGGCCTCTACCTTCCTCAATTGGGAAGGGTATTTCTAAAGCTCAGACCTCCCTGCCTCCAAGCAGCTTCCCGAAACTGACATTTCTAAATTCCCTATCAAACATTTTCCCACAAGAGATGCAAATTTTCATTCCCTAATTTTGCAAATATGAAATCTTATTAAATTTTTACTAAGAGAAAACACGGATAAAAACCTACTATTTATATTTTGACAGGAGTGACATATGGTATTTATCTAGAATAAAGAATTTATCTAGACTTATTATGCGGTAATAACACCTGCTGCCTGAAACAGAGAACAAAAATAAGCCACGGTTTGAGGAAATAAATATACCTATGTGTTTTTTCTATATACCATTCCTTATACAAGAGTAGCACATAAGAAGAGTAGGGAACTTAATAATTACCCAGAGGCTTATGCCAGTTAGAAGACTAAATGAAATAATGTTTTGAATATCTCAATCTGAAAGTGAAGAAAAGAACAATCAGGATTGAAAACAAAACAACTAAGATAATTTTCAGAATACGGTTAAGTTGAAAGGACGTATTAAATTCTTATGTTCCCTTTCATAACTCATTCCAGAATTCAAAGTTGAATATTTTTATTGTGCCTTATTTTATATTTATTTTATTTTATTTTATTTACTTTGAGACAGAGTCTCATTCTGTCACCCAGGCTGTACTGCAGTGACATGATCTCGGCTCACTGCAACCCCCGCCTCCTGGGTTCAAGTGATTCTCCTGCCTACAGACATGTGCCATTAGCAAGCCCGGTTAATTTTTTGTATTTTTAGTAGAGACGTGGTTTTACCATGCCAGCCAGGCTGGTCTTGAACTCCTGATCTCAAGTGATCTGCCCACCCACCTCAGCCTCCCAAAGTACTGGGATTACAGGCGTGAGCCTCTAAGCCCGGCCTATCGTGCCTTGTTTTAAAATAATAATTCAGTCTAAGAATTAGAAGGCAAGATGAGGTTGGATAGATAAGGACATTAAAGAAAAAGGAAGTTTTATGCTTTCCCTCTGTTTTGCTTTACTTGGATGGTTTTCTACTCACAATTTCTTCTCTCCCCTAGCCTGTCTAATGCATTATATACTTTGAGATGTAGCTCATATCTTGTTTCAACTCCCAAAATACTCCAAACATATCTTTACTGTATACTTAACAACACTATTAAAGCAATGTGCTGTGTGTGTCCGTCTCCCCTATGAGACTATGAAACTGTGAAAAATGAAGGCAGAAATCTTGTTTATTCATTTTTATAAGCGCAAGCACACTGTTGCACAGTGCCTGGTGATAATGATTTCGAAGTTGAATGAAAAACTGTAAAAGAATGTTCCAGGCATTGTGCATGTATCATATGATGTGTAAGTTTATTTCAACTTAGAGTGAGATAGTTTTTATTACTCTCATCTTATAATTAGAAAAATAATCCTAAAATAAATCAGTAACTTTTTTTTTCTTTTTACAGAAGAGTAAGTGGTTGAACAAAGATTTAAATTCTGGGTAATATGTTTACCAAACAAGTGCCATTTCAACATCTTACTGTACCTGCTATAAAGGAAAAATGAATGAAACACCTCTTACCTAGACTTTGGTCAGGCAATTGCCATTTATTATTAATATTGCTTGCCTTTGATTTGTCAAGTGTCTTAATATAGGAGGTAATTAAGAAGCGATTGTCTCCTATACAAAGTTTAAGAAACTATTATGACTGGTGGAATGATGATGAATTGCACAAACTAGAAGGGTGTAAGTGGTGGGTGGGTTGGTGGGCAAAGGAGCGTGTATGACTGATGTATGTTAACATTTCTTTACATAGATATGTACCTAAGTAACAAAACAAAATATTTTAAAGCTGCTAAGTTATTATTACTGCTTGGGACATTTACTCACTATGTGAATTTACACTTTCTGTTAGAACTTTCCTTGTGTATCAGTCACTCGAATTTAATTAATAGAGAGATGTAGAGAAATTAACTCAGTATTCTGAAGAGCTCTGTATATTCTCATGTACTTGAGGAAGAAGAAAGTAACATTGCCAAATGAGCATATAACCTATTATATTTTTAGAAAATTCACAAACAATTTGAAACGATTTGGAAAGTGTAAGAATCCAGGCTAAATAACAAATTAGTTAAGTGTAAAAGTTAACACCTCCCCCCCACACACATAAATACAAGGCCATCCATGTAAAATTAATACACAATGTGTATGTACACATGTATGTATGTGTGTGTGTGCATATGCAGAGTCTTTCTGAGTTATGTAGTACTCATTATTAAATAATTTCCTCTTTTTGTCAGAAAACTCACAAGAACATTTGTTCTAGTAGGTTTGTATACTGAGCCAAAACTTATGTGTTGGAAATGAACCATGACAGATGCTGAAATCTCAACTTGCCAACACATTTGAAATTGGGTGTCCTCCCTCAGCAAGACTGATTGAATGGACGCCAGAAAGAGTCCACAAATACACTACAGGTGATTCTGATGCATGAAATTGGCAAAATACCTCAGGATACTGAATATTGCCTAAATAGTGAGGTGTTTTTTGTTTGTTTGTTTTGGTCATTAAAGTACACTCTCTACACATTTAACTGAAGAGGAAATAATATTTTCTCTCTAGCAAACATGTACCCTGATTTGTCTACATATCTTTTCCAGTGGGAACGAAGCTTAAGAGAAAGCATAGGCTGCCCCATTCTCCTAGATTTCTGTTATTGCCTGATGACTCCATTTTATTCATTCATCAACCTGTCTGGAAGCTGTTCACTCTTCTCTCCTGCTTCTGTCCAGGAACCTTAGTCATCAATGAAACTAAGAGCTTACCACTGTTTTCCAAACTTGCTTTTCTTATACCGTATATTAAAGCAGTGGTCCGCAACCTTTTTGACACCAGGAACTAGTTTCATGGAAGACAAATTTGCCATGGCCGGGGTCGGGGCGGCGGAAGTGGTGGAGGCGGTAGGGAGGGTGTGGGTGGTTGGTTTCGGGATGAAACTGTTCCATCTCATATCATCAGGCATTATACTATCATAAGGAGCGCGACCTAGATCCCTTGTGTGTGCAGTTCAAAATAGGGTCCGCGCTCTTAGGACAAGCTAAAACCACCACTGATCTGACAGGAGCCAGAGCTCAAGCGGTAATGCTCACTGGCCGGTTGCTCGCCTCCTGCTGCGCAGCCCGAGTAGGGACCCGTGCATTAAAGCTCAATCCACTAAAAAGTTATACAGTCCCATTTCCTGCTGTTTTCTCTCTCTTTCTCTTTTTTTTTTTTTCTTACCATATTTCTGTGATGTTCTTATTGAATTACTGGTGCTTTTCAAATTGATCTTTAACGATTCTAACATATTCTGAGCCCTTCCATAAAATGCCTGAAATACATTTTTTCTTCAATTTTGCCATCTGTTTAATGGTATTTTGCAAATTTATTCATTCATTAGAATTATTTATGTGTAATAGATGTTATTTTCATCAATCATAACTTTTGCTAATATCTCCTCCCTTTTTATAACTTCTATTTCTACTCCCGCTTTAGTGTCTCTTGATTATTAGAAGTTCTTAAATTTAATGCTGTTGAATTTATCAGTTGCTCCAGGCATGATTTGTATTCTTTCCCAGATTTAAGAAATTCTTCCCAATATCTCTCTTGCACATGCATCTCTTTGTTCTTCTGTAGTGTCTTCTCGATGCGATGTGTTATGGGTTTTTGTTTTTCCACTAAAATCTTCAAACTACATAAAAATAATTTTTTTCGTCCCAGTGCTATCCTTTTGCACTGTTCTACATGATCTCTAACATTTATCAGTACTTATAAGAATTTGGGTTGGTATTTGTACATTCTTTTTTGTTTCATTGAACTTTTTATCTATACAATAATTTCACTTAGATGCAATCACTATATCTTAATTATAAATCTTGAAATCCGTAGGGCTTGTCTCTCTCTCTCCCTCTTTTTTTTTTTTTTTTTTTCCGTAGAGTATTTGTTTCACTTAGCTCTCTGAATTTATTTACATATTGTAGAATCAGGTTGTCAAAATCCATGAAAAGTCTTTTAGGATTTAACTGACTAGAATTCCATTGACTATTAATCAATTTAAGGCAAGTTGATGACTATACAATATTTATTCTTTATTTCTACCCAATAAGGAAGTATATAATTATAAATATTTAGCTCTTAAGTATTTTCAATGAAGTTTTATAATTTATTTTCATAACATATATATTTTTCTAGGCATGTTATAAATTTTTGATAGGTATAATGATTCTCATTTACTTAAGTATAAATTCTAACTATAGCTGGTTAGAAAATGATTTTTACATGTTGATTTTTGCATTTAGTAACCTAACAAAATATTCATATTAATTCCATAAACTTGTCTGTTTTTCTCAGTTTTCTACATCACATGAAAATAATAAAAATGTAAATTTTTTCTTAAAAAATCTTATCTTTATTCCTTACAAACTCTTAAGATTCTCTAATACAGTATGAAATAGAAGTAGTGATTATGAACATCCTTGATTTGTTTTGGATTATAAAGAAATGCTTTCAACATTTTACCATTAAATGTAATATTTATTGATAGGATCATTGTGTACAGGAATACATGGACTTTACGAATTTATGGAATTTTCATAGTATTTCTAACTTGCTAATATTCTTCTAAATCATGAACAGGTATTTATATAATTCAAAATATTTTAAAATTTTTGAGTTTATTATATTTTATTCTCCCTTTTTTAATGCAATAAATTACTTTAAACTTTTTTTTTATACTAAAGCAAACTTAAGTTCTGGAATTAAATCCAACAAGTCTACTTTTTTATAACTTCTGCATTCAATACGTTTATATTATCATTAGAAATTTTGCAAGTGAATCTGTGATTTTAATTTCTTGCACTGTATTTATTATAAGATTGATGTAATTTTTGTTTACCCCATAAAATGAGTTGAGGAAAATTTATTGTTTTATTATTCTCAGGATCCTTTGGTATAAAATTGGATGCATTATTTCCTTAAATATGTAATATATAATATAATTTGTCTTATGACTAGAACCCTTTACTTACTGTTATGCATATGATTCCCATAAGTTACCAGATTGGGAAGTTCCTAGGTTCATTTCTTACTTCCAATGCACTTAGGGCTCTCAAAGCAGAGGATAAAGATTTCCAGGTTTTGAAAGAATTCTCAGTATGATTGTTGATCTTTAAAGCTTTCTTTCTTGAGTGTCTGCTTTCACTTTGGAGAGTCTACAGATTTCTTAATGTTATGTTAGCTCTTACATTTATTTAAAAAGATATGTTGTAAAATCTCTTACTTAGATTAGTATTCCAGTCAGACGGTCATTGAGAGTATCTAATCTGCTATACTATCCCGACCTATATTTTTTCTGATATTATTACTTGATTTTTTACCATTTGATTAATATATATGGTCTTGATTTCAGGCTGACCATCAGTAAATAAGAGAGATCAAAACTGAAATATAAGTTTCTTTCCAACCCAGCCAGTCTTTTTTCAGATAGTTTATGGTTAGTATATTAACTGTATACTAATTTAAAAGTATACTCCTTTAAAAATAACCCTGTGATTTATTATCTGTTGAAAAAGAGGAATGGTTTCTGAAATCTATCCACATTTTTCAGTTTGGGCAAGTTAGGGCTGTTATATAGTAGTCATACCTTAATTCTTGTAAATACTTACACAAATTTTTTCTTCCTAGATATTTATTCATTCTGAAATATATCACAGAGTGGATACAAGTAGTGAAAAAGAACCTGTACACTACTGTGATAATTCACCCTGCATTGCTGGAAGCATGCAACGCTAGTATAATGACAGACTGCTAAAAACAGCTAATGATCTAAGGTTTGTTGTTGTTATTGTATTCCCCAAGATGTACTGTAATGAAGAACTTATCTCAGAGCTTGTCAGCTATGAGATGATTTTTCTTCACTCTGCTCAATATGTGCCTATAAGCAACATCTCTATTATGCTGCTACCATTAACAGAGTAATTAGGAAGGCTATCATGGTCTCAAACTCTCTAAGTGTTTGAGACTCTGCTTCATAAAATGTTCATTAGAGGACAAATTACCACATTTTAAATAGAGAAAACATCATCTCAAAATATGTCTTTTCTGATCCCCACTGCCAATATCTCAGGTTTTGTTTACTACTGTTTTTCATTATTACAGTCATTAGGACTAGCTAAGCTTGGAAGCAATCATGTTCAGAGTATAATTTTTGAGCATTAACTCAACATTAAAAAATGCTTCGTAGTACTTGTCTGAATGGACAGAAAAAGATACATCATAAACTACATATCATTGCAGTCAAAGGTTATGAGTAGATATGTTAATATGCTGTTGAGATTGCATTTAATAAGTATAGGTAGGAATCTCCATGGAGAGCTTTGCTACTTCAAAGGAGTTAAACAGAATAGTCCTTTTTGGTCTTTTTTTGAAAGGGAGAGGAACATATCTTTTCATGAACATTAAAAAAAAAAAAAAAACAAAATTAAAAACCTGAAGAAGCTTAAGTTGTGGGTAGTTTATAAATATATATAAATTTAGATTTTCATGTTTTTGTTGTTAATAATTATCCTATTTTCCTTTTTTTTTTTTTTTTTTTTTTTTGGTCTTTCACATCTGTTTATATTTTCTTTTAAATAGAGACAGGGTTTCTCTCACTATGTTGGTCAGGCTGGTTACGAACTCCTGGCCTCAAGTGATCCTCCCGTCTCGGCCTCCAAAAGTGCTAGGATGGCAGGCATGAGCCACAATATCTGGCCATATCTGATTTTGATTTGAACATTTTTAATGAGCTTCCTATGTTCATACAATGATCAGTTTTAACCATATCAACGATAGGATTAGCTTCAATAAATAAAGAACTAAATAGTAATTAAGATAATTCATTTAACCAGAATCAATCAGAATTTATAATTTGGATGGTTCTCATTTGAAATATGTATTTGTAAACTTTTAAAGAATATTTATAAATTGACAAGACAAATTAAAAATGCCATTGAATCAAAGGATTATGTCCTGAGGGTTTCTTATTCTTACCTTCTCTCTCTTTCATTTACAGTTTCTCAGACAGGATTCTGTAGTTCCTGTCAAACTGAAAAGTACCCAGAGTCTGAGCATTCCTGATAGTGTATAAAGCCTGAGACAAGCTCACACTCTAAAACAGGCTGTTTCAATTTTATACTCCATTTAACACTTCATTTGATGCTCAAACTTCATTTTAGTCTGCAGTGTTAACATTCCAGGATTTACGTGAGTTGGGCAATAGGTGTGGATTCAATACTCCTGAAAGATAGTTTGGGCAAATCTAGGCTCTGATGCCCGAGAAGAGTGAGAGCCATTCTGTTTACAACTGTAAAAATCTTACTTGATTTTTAAGACTAAGGACCATAAAGCTACACAAAAGGGAGCCTTCCTGCAAAAGGAACTGCAACTTATACTCTGAAAATAATGGGAGCATCACTAACAGGTGGTGCATAGGTCATCCAATTGATATGCAATGTCTGAGGAGCTGTCAGAGAAACAAAGTCTGTAGTAGATGTGCACGGAAATTATTCAGATGTTTAAATTCAGAAAAGTACAGCAAGGACACAAATTTTCAGCCTTTTTTGGAAAGGAGTATGAGCTCTGAGAGACAAATATTGGAAGCAAATATTAGATTTCCTTTGAAATGAACTTTCAGATTTTGACTTTGTTCACTCAGGATTGCTTACATGTCTTCTGACCAGGCTTACTTGATAAGCAACCTGCACACCTGCACAGGGCCCACACTTAGAAGAGCCTCATGCTTAGTTTAATGTGTTTCGTTGCCATCTTGAAATTCTTCAGAAATTTTTAACAGGAAGCCTCACATTTTCATCTCGTATTGGGGCCCAGACATTATGTAATCAGTCTTGTTTCTGCTATATAATACAAATTGAACTTAAAAATAGCAATCTCCAAAACATCAATAGAAAGAGGGATCACTTTTCCCTGTATTGGTTGGACAATGGACAGAAATGGGACTACAATAAGGACTGAGCCCATGAGAGATCATACTGAGGTCCTCATGACGTTTTAAACTTATCAAAACAAAATGCTAATCAAATACTGTTCATCCTATTCAAAACCACAGCTTTTGTTTTTCTATATTAATTTACAGTTTATTTGGTGAGAGATGGCATTGTTTAATATTAGTAGCTTTTAAAGCTCCATTTTCTTAAAATGTAAACACAATAATATCCACCAGCCTATCAGGGATCCACATAAAATAAGCAAGATGATTGAAAATAAACAAGATGATTTATTACTAGGCATTTATTTTCCAAAAGTAAGAATTCAAATAGCATCTCTTTGCCATAAAAGACAAGCAGGTGAGCAAAAGTAATAGATGCAGCCCATTTGGCAAATTGAAATTTCATGATAGAGAGCTGGGCAAGCTCCTTTGGAAGAAATGTGAATTCAGACATACATGTCAGTATCTCTCAATTGTGTAATTGTGTGGATAAAGATAAAAGCTGTGCTACGGATAGAAACGATGGGTGTTTTTTTTTGGTTTTTTTTGTTTTTTTGTTTTTTTTTTTTTTGAGACAGTGTCTTGCTCTGTCATGCAGGCTGGAGTGGAAGTGGTGTGATCTCACTTCACTGCAACTTCCGCCTCCCAGGTTCAAGCGATTCTCCTGCCTCAGCCTCCCGAGTAGCTGGGGTTATAGGTGCCCGACACTGCACCTGGTTATTTATTTTTATTTTTATTTTTTTTTAATAGAGACACGGTTTTACCAGGTTGGCCAGACGTTTCTTGAACTCCTGACCTCAGGTGATCCACCTGCCTCGGCCTCCCAAAGTGCTGGGATTACAGGTGTGAGCCACTGTGCCAGGCCTGTTGATTCTTTATAAGCTGTATTTGTTGAATAATGTTAAACAGGGAGATGTTGATTATATCTTTATCACAGTAATGATGATGTTCTATTTTTATTGAATATACTTTCTATGTAGTCTAGTAAACCACATTCACCTAGAAGAACTAAAACTAAGATTTATTTTATCTTTCTCTAGTTAAATTCACATTTATAAATTGTCCTTTTCATGACCACCTCAGTGTTCTGCTTCAACTCAATATTAAACCATGTACTATGAAATATTAATGAGAAAAGTCAGATCCATTTATATTTTATGCTGAAATGTAGCCAATTCTTCCATAGTGATAATACAATTACGGAACTAATTTTGAAGTTCATAATGGATTTTTAAAAGTAACTTATCCATTATAGGCTGTAGCCAGATGTTGTGTAAGACACTGATGGAGAAAAAAGATGCTAATACTACAGCATATTAACAGTTTAGTAAAATCATATGTGCAATGCTATGCAGCCAATAAATGTGTAAAAAATATTATTTTCTCCCTTATGTTTGTTTTCTGCAACATCATAAGTGTAGTTTCTTCTTTTATCCTAAGTAACAGGAAGCCACTCAGAAATTCAGAGGCCAAGTTTAGTATAGGGCATGAGAATTTGGAATATTAGTAATAGAAGAAAATAATTTATAATCTGTCTTCTTTTTCTTATTTCTCACTTGCTCCACTTTATTGCCTCCCTCATCATTTTATCACAAGTTTTCCAGGGGGGCTTTAGTAAACTGTATACTATTAAACTTTGTGTTTTTTTTTCCTCACCGCTCATTGCCAGTGTACAACTAAAAACACACTTTTTTTTCTTTTTCTTTTTTAAATAAGACTCTTACTTTCTCAGATATGAGAATCTCTTTTTTTCTTTCTTTGTCACTGGCTATTTCTATTCATTTTTATAAGAAGATTCAGCCTACTCTTTTTATTGAATGAAGGCTTATTTCTGATCATGTAACTATTATTTGTTTCACAGAAAATTGTATTCATCCCAGTGCTTCAATTATCATCTATATGACAATGACTCGCACATGTATCTCTGCACCAATCATCATCTCCGTGGATCAAATCCATATATTAACCTGGCTCATGAAAACATAAATTCTTCAAAGACATTGAAAACATATGAAACCAAACTTCTTACTCTACCCAGAGTCCTATTCCAGAATTTTCTCTTTTGATAAGTGCCATAACTGCATGTCCAGTTATACAACCCTGTAATCTGAGACTCATTCCTTATACTTTCTCTCCTTCTAAAACTTTTCTAAGTTCTATGATTTTGCTCCAAAATATTTATTAGAAAGTCTACACTTTTCTCCTTCTCAGAAACAAACTCCTTAGTCTAAATTACCATTATATCTGACCTGGACTAATTAAATAGCTTCATAACTATTATGTCCATATTGACTTTGGCTAACCCTTTTCCCCAGTGCCAAGAAAGAGCAATGTTTTAAAAATGCAAATTCAATCACTTAATTCTTCTATCTGAACTATCAACAACTACCCATTATTCCTAGGGTCAAGACCAAGATACTTAATAATAATACTATTTGTAAGACTCTGCGCCTCACTTCCTGATCTCTAGCCATGCTGCCCTCCTTTAGTTCCTTTTAGATACCAGACTCTTCTACATGCTAAGCCTTTACATATGCTGGTTTGTCTATCTGCAGTACCCGCTCTGCCTTCTCATCTCTCATTTTCACCTGGTTAACTCTTTCTTAGTTTCCAAACCTCAGTTCAAACATCATTCCTTGATTTAAGACTTCCTCATGATCTACTCATGACTGTATCTATTTTACACTGTTATTACACAATGTCCTCAAATTTAAGCACTATTCACAGATTGAATGTTATGTTACTTTTTAATAATTTAGTGAATATATATACATATATAAATTATCCTTAATAGGTTAGGCTTTCTGAGAGCAAATTCAATTGTAACTTATTTGATGAAGACTTTAATTCAACAGATTTTGTAGGATTAAAGTCTCCATAAAAGAAGTTACAGTTTATGTTTATTTACAAATACATATTTTTATTCTTATAAATGATTATGTAATTAATTAAAATGTTTATAATACATTAATTAACTAATAAACATATGACAGCCAACTTGCCCAAACTGTTTAGAAACATTTCAGTAAGATTAAGTGAGAGCTTTCAATAATTTCAGCAACAGATTTGAAACCACCTTTGCAAAATTTATAACTGAGAAAGTTATTGCGGCGAAAGAGACGTGACCTAACCAACCCCGTTTTGCTTCTAATGTCGAGGCTGTCCTTGTTCATTCCTGGGTTTAGGCCTAACTAACTTTTGGAGGAACTTACTTTATAGTTTAACTTTGAAACAAAGAAAATAACAGTTTTTTCCCAAAGCAAACACTCTTCCTGCCTGGGGACTACACTGCTTTGCAGGACTAACAAATTAGCCATGAGATTAGAAATTTATGGTTTAGGAGTCATGCAGCTGGAGGCTGTAAGATTCTGAACCTCCCTAAATTGCTCTTGGGAATAACATCAGTATTGTGAAACCTAAGATCAGTGTTTGAGATATTTCACAGATCCTGCACTGGATGAATTGGCTGGTACCACCCAGTTCGATCAACTGGTTCATCTGGTCTCATGGCCCTTACCCAAGAAATGACTCAGCGCAAGAGGACAGCTTCAACTCCCTGTGATTTCATCTTGGATCCAATCAGCCAACACACTTGACTCAATGGTCCCTTAACCACCAAAGTATCCTTAAACTCTGATCCCTGAACTTGTGGGGAGACTGATTTGAGTAATAATAAAACTCCCCTCTCTGGTACAGCCCCTTCTGCATGAATTAAACTCTTTCTCTATTGCAATTCTCCTGTCTTGATAAATTGGCTCTGTCAAGGCAGCGGGCAAGGAGAACCTGTTGGGTGGTTACAGACACAGCTTCTTTCCTTCCTTACTACTTTTCTTATTACCATTCTTCCTTTTTCCTGTATTCCTCCATTCTTGCCCACCTGCTTTTTATCCAGTCACTATTAAGTACTTGGTATAGAGCTTTGTACATCTTAGATGTACAAATGAATTGTAAAATGAATTAATGAATCAGAATATCAATTTTCATATGGCTTGTAACATTTTCTAGTTACACAATGTTAACTAGGTTATGTTTGCCTTCTAATAGTCTGTCAAGTAGAATAAGAAATGCAACATCTACTAAAAGTTGTTTGGAAACTAAGTGGAAAAAGAAGAACAACTTCTAGAAATACTTTTTTAAATTAAAAAGTTGTTATAGTTGTCATCATTTTTGAATGTCTATTACTATTTGTTGTGTAAACTATGCAAATAAAAATTAAGCCCTATACAATACATGACTTTGTACATTACAGTGCTTTAGTATTAAACTCAATCTTGACTCTTAAGTCATCCCCATGGAGTTCTCTTGTGAAACCCAGAGATATTGCAACGGATGCTCTGGTTATCATAAAATTCCACACAAATACCACATAATACAGACTGCTGTCTATGGTTTTCTAATGAAAACATTTCCTTCTTTTATGAGTTATGTGTCCTTTAGATAGCCACTCAGGCCTATGATATTGAGGTTAAAGGTCTTCAGAGAATGCTTCTAAGCCTTCCTTAGGACAGTTAAAGGCAGCTATCCCAGTAAATCAGGATGGACAGCAGATTGATAGTATATTCAATTTACCTTTAAGATAAAGTACACTGAGAACAAGTTCTCAACAGGAAATAAAGATGAATTCCACTATGGGTACAGGCCATTCCCCACTGTTCACATAGGGATTTGAAAATTGGAAAAAAAAAAAAAAAAAAAAAAAAAGTGAGGGTATGTATCACTCAGAATCAGTGCTGTATTGCTCAAAAGAATGAATTATGGTCATAAAGGTACATTTTATGCAGAAACTCTGATATAGAAATGATTCTATGACTCTGACCTTTGCACTTGTTTTCTGCATATTTTTTTTTCTATTTTTCATTGTTACATACCAATAATTGATTTCAGTCAGTCACTCAATCTGTATTTACCATAGTAAAAATTTTAGGGCATCTTTTCTTTACTATCCCACTGTTTGAATCTCTAACTTGTCTTTTGTCTTTGGACTTAAATACTTCTATTTAAATTTTCATGTCACATGTAAATTAACTGCTACTTGGCCAGGGAAGTTAGACAAATATTTATCATGGGGGAATTACAAGAGCATCAGAAATGACTGCTAAAATCTTCATGTGTATTTTTAGAAACATTAAATGGTTTATGTAGTGCTAATGTTTGGCTTCTTCTGAATATTCATAGGGAATCAGAGTCTAGATAAAGAAAATAAATAGTCAAAAGATGGTATAAACCACAAAGGGATTCTAGTTTTGAAGAAAAAAGTAGCGGAAGTGAGATCCCTTCAAATTCTAATTTAGAGTATATTAAATATTAACCATAGTTGAATAGTCTTCTTAATCTCTCAAAAGATATTGAGCTTTCAATCTATGTTTTCTATAATTCTTTTACATGGTAAATACAAGTTTACAGTGGAATATAGTTTCTGCAGACACAAAATCGATTTTTAAAAATGGTATTTTTCCAAAACATTATGAACCAAACATAAAATCAACTAATTTTTTAATATATATTTAAACAGTACTTTTATACACATATATACATATATTATTATGATTTCTCCAAATTGTTTTTCAGCATGCATATTTTATTTAGGAAGATATTATGAATATATTTTCCATTAATGGGCATTAATAACAAACATCATTTTCTAGGTTTGATGATATTTAACTTAGTAAGTCCCCTTTTATTACAACTATAGAAGGTTCTTTTTTTTTTTTTCTTTCTTAATTTATAGATTTATTTTATTAAATCTTTGTTTCTACTTAATATATTTTTTTCTTAGGATGAATTCCTACAATTAGCATTTCTGGGAAGAGAGGTGAAATATGAAACATGTAAGCTCTCAACAAACGTTTGTTGAGTGAAAATTTTGAATGAACAAATAAATAAATGATTGTAAGATGTGGTACCTCCCTGAATTTCATCCCCTTCTCAAAGAGTTAATAGAAAATAAGACACAGTCATGACATTGAGATGGTTCTGGAATGGCAAGCTATGACTCTGTTTTTTATTCAACATGAAATCATCTAGCTGTGCCAAGCAGCTTCATTTATTAAAACTGCTTTAGTGAAGTATATACAAGTATTTAACCTGAATTTGAGTACAGATACACTTGTGAGAAAAGAAGTTGTTTCGTTTCTTTTGATTTTTGTGCATTATTCAAAGATTTAAACATTAACAGCTACGATGATAAAATCTGAAATGTTTTGAACATGAAACTCTCATTTTAAGATTCACAATAACTGAAGAACACTCATAAAATACCTACTGACGTTTCGTTCTTTTCCATTAAAAATATCCAAATTGTAAAGAAAATTTGGCTTTTTGAAACTTCACTTGTAGGCTACTCTTATGTTACAATCACTTTCTTCATAGAAAATGACTGCATTAAAACAATGCTAAACAATAATTAATGGTTTTCAAAACAGCATGCTTCGTAGTTTATTTTAGATAATTGCTAATTCATATAAATTTTACTGTCAGTCCCCTTACAAAGTATTTGAATATAAGAAACTTTTAATACTATATACCTATACCTGTTATAGCTACAGATTGATTTATATTTCTTTACAATACATAATTTACTGTAATACAGAGTTTAACTGTATAATGAAAACCTCTTTAGGTTTGGTCATATCTGTAGCAATAGTCTATGAGGGTTTTTTTGGTCTATGTAATTTCTTCATTCATTCAGCAAATATTTATTGAATGTCACCTATGTTGGCATTGCTGTAGTTGCTAAAAATACAAGGAAAACAGCAAGCACAATATCAAACCTGTTATTTACCCAGTTGTATTTTAAAACTTGACCTAGACTGAGGCCAAAATGAGCTTCCCATTTGACCTCTGCTGAATTGAATTTATCCCATCAGTTACAGCCTTTGCCTATATTTTGCATAATCACTTTTCATATTGAAAAGTCAGGGTTATTCCATTTCCTGGAATAAGCTAATGATGAAGGATATTCCTTTTTGCATCCTTGCACTTTCTTAAATTTTATTATATATTTCTTTTCATGCATTTGTATTAGCCAAGTACAGAGTTAATGGACTTACTATTTTAGGATCCATTTGTTAAAATTTCAATTTCATTTTAAACTCTCAAATCAGTTTTATGAATTAAAACTAGCATATCATTACTTCCTTACTTTTGCCTAAAATAGGGCATTCATTTATTTTATATTTAAAACTCAAAAGCTTTATTCTTCATTAACACAGACACACAGTGCTACTACATAAAAGCTACTGATTACAATATATTAAATATTCACAATAAGCAAAAAACCAGTAACTTCAAGTTGCCTCAGCACAAAGTAATAGAGTCTTTTGTTGAGAAGAAGGTTCTACTCAAAAGTCTGTTTCAAGTTGAAGATGCAATGAGTCTGTAATCATTTTGCTTAAAGGTCAGCCAATTTAAAATTTATGTGCAAATTTTACAACGAGACTTTGTTATATTCACCTACATAGCCCTTGCTCCTATAATATTATGCCTAACATTTAATAAGCATTAAATATTGATTAATGAAAAAATCATTAAATAAACTTATATGAGTTGGTAACCTAGCCAATATGATCATGAAATGACTATCAATTAGTGATTTGAAAAGTATTATCCTTGGGAAACTATCTTAGTAATGCTACACGTTCCTTTTTAATATTCATAAAAATAAAAGGGTAATTTCGCCTAGCAGGTGGACTATGTTCAATGCCTGAGTTGCATTCAGAGTAAGCTAAGGCACTGACAGTAAGCATTGAGCACTGTGCTAGATGCTGCTCCCTCTCCAGGTCTAATGACTAGTATGGTCTGAAAACATTAAGTTTTTTTCCTTGTGTAGTGTGTGTGTATGTGTGAGTTTTAATTTTCTTTAATTTTCTTTCTCTTTGATAGGTCAATGGGGAAAATACTATACAAATTAGAAAGGAAAGTGAATTATAAAATGTGCTTAGCTCTTAGGACATGCAAGAAAAGTACTGAAATGCAAAATCTCAGAGACTACATATCTGCCATTCCACTATTCTCATGTATCAGCCACACCAAATTATTATTACTCTTTAAACAACCTTCAAGTCTAGCATCATGTTTAGGGGCATGGAAACTAGAACAAGGCTGTGTTCACTCAGCTGGGTCATTTACTAATCAAATTATTGAGATATATTTAAAATATATATTTATATATTTGTAAATATGTGTTGAGTATTGAATACTGACACAAGATAATATATATATACATTAATTTATATATATGTGCGTAAGATTTTCTCTGTTTAAAAATACTCTTCTGTTTTTCATATTGTAAAATGCTACTGACATCAATTTTTCTGCTTTCATATGCCCATGTATAGAGTAACAGCACATGTAGTCTAACTTGAAGAAAAGAACATCGGAGGAAAAATAATACTTTAACACGTTTATCTAGTATCGAATAAACATGTTCATATTCAAAATTAAATGTATTATAGGATGTAAGCCATCTGATTTTAACTACATAGCAATCTCAACTAAGCAAAGTAAATAAAAGTAAACCCACATCTAAGCACATCAGAGCAAAACTGAAGAAATGCAAATCAAAAGAAAATGTGTAAGTACACAATGTGGTATTGCTAACTCTAGATACTATTGTGCAGAGGATTTCTAGAGCTCATTCATCTTGCATAATGGGAACTCTGTATCTTTTAACTAATACCTTCCTACTTCTCCATCCTCCAGCAACCGCCAGTCTATTCTCTGCCTGTATGAGTTTAATTAATGCATTAAATAGATAACTCACGTAATTGGAACTATGTAGTACGTGTCTTATTTTAATTGGCTTACTCCACTTAGCGAATGTTTTCCAGCTTCATCCATGTTGTCACAAATTGCAGGATATCCTTTTTGGCAAAGACTGAATAAGATTTCATTGCATGTACGTACCACATCTTCTTTATCCATTTATGTGGATTTGTTTTAAAATCTTGACTATTGTGAATAATGTTACAATAAGCATTAGAGTGAGGCTATTTCTTCCAGCTTATGATTTCAATCCTATTAGATATAGATCCAGAACTGGGATTGCTGGATTATACAGTAATTCTATTTTTAATTTTTTTGAAAAACCACCAAATTGTTTCCCATATCCAAGGTTTATTGGTCAGCTATTTAAATTGTATAATTTGCTGTGATTTATTTAATCATTCTAAATATTTACTTACCGACGTAAAACATAAAGTACCAATCAAATGAGATGTCACTATTTGCAATAATTATCTGTTAATCTATAGCTGCGCACTAGAATCTATCATTGCATTCTTGTCTACAGGAGAGAAGACACCTCTGTGTTTGTAGGCTCTCCCGACATCTTGTGAATCACTAAGGAAAAACCAGTTGTTCTAACTTTTCTAACAAAACCAGGAACTGAGATTCTAAATGCACATACTCTCATATCATTTTATGTTCATGAGAAATATGAATCTAGAACTTGGAAGTTAAGAACTGCCTGTTTAATAAAATCATCTTGAAACAGAAAGAAGGCAGGAAGGGTAAAAAAGAAAGAAGGAAGGAAGGAGACAGAGAAAAAGAGAAAGAAAAGAAGGAAAAGAAGGCAGGAACAAAAGAAAGAATGGAAAGAGAGAGGGAGGAAAAGAGGGAGAGAGGAAAAGAAGGAAGAAGAAATAAAAGTGTTTTTAAAAAAACCCAAATGAAGAAGAGAGATGATCTAAAAAGAAGAAAACATTACTCCAGAGCTTCTCAAACTGGCATCTTATGGACTCCTAAGAATTTCTGTATTTTATACAGGGATCCATAAATTTCCTAAAACTGTATCGAAATTTTTCCATTTAATTAATCTACCTATCTAAATATCGATTGCTATGGTTTGAATGTATCCCCCAACAGTTCATGTGCTGGAAACTTAATTGCCATTGTAACAATATTAACAGGTGGGACTTTTAAGAGGTGATAGGGTCACCAGGGTGGAGCTCTTGTGAATGGATTAATATGATCATCCAGGGAGTGAGTTCTCTAAGGAGTGAATGAGTTTTCACAGGACTGAGTTCTCTTGAGAGTGGGTTGTAGTAAAAGCAAGTTGGCTGCCTCTCTGATTTCCTTTGCTTGTGCTCAGTATTTCCTCTGCTCTTCTGCCATAAGAAAACGTAAAGAAGACCCTCACTGGATACCTGAGTCACGTTCTTGAACTCCCCAAACACCAGAACTGTAAGAAATAAATTTTTCTTTATAAACTACCCAGTCTATTATATTTTGTTATAGCAACAGAAAATAAACAAAGGCATTTATCATTGTATTACTGGATATAATATACATAAACTTTATACAAACTGTACATATTTGTGTGAATTGAATTTTGTCCCTCAAGGACACGGGTTGAAGTCCTAATTCTGATACCTGTTAATGTGTATAAATGTGTATGTTCCTATGTATGTATTACAATAATTAAATGTTTAATATTTTTAATATCTTAAACATCACAGTATGTATTGGGGAGGGATAATTGTTAGAGATCACCTCTGCTATTGACACAAAAGGTATTGGGGTGAAGCGTCTTAATATTTTCTGTATGTTTTGCATACTTAAAATGTTTCAAAGTTAAAACTTAATAAATACACAGCATTTTTATTGTGTTAAGGAAAGTGAAAATTTGCCTTTATTAGGTAATTTTAATTTGGACCCTAACTTACTAAATAAGAGCATTTCCCTGACCACTTTCTATACCCAACTCTAACCTCTTTAATATACATAATACCCAGTACCACTGTATTGTTGCATTTCATCTTAGCAAGATTAAAATGGGTTCTAAGTATCTTCCAGAGGAACCAAGTTGACATAGGCTTCAACACAGACTACAACATTTTGTTTCTTATTTTCAGGTGCCAATACCTCCAAATAGTGACAGTTACAATAATATAGAATTAGCCATGGAAATGAAAAAGATAGAACAAATAATGGGAAATAAAATTAGAGAACAAGAAAAGGCATGTTGAAAGAAATAAAAAAAGATGGGAGGAGGAAAGTTTATCTATATCTCTGACTAATGTGTGTTTAAAGAATGGTAGATTGTTAACAGTTATGAAACGTCCTGAACTGAAAAACTCCAAGAGTCTTCTTTAAATTTCCAACACAAAATTTTTAGCCAAATGTGTAACTAGTGATATTAAGATTTCATAAATTTCAAGGATAAAAATTCTGGGTTTATAACGACATTCTCATTAGAAAAGAAAAATAATCTTTTCTGATGTTTCTCTCTCTCTCTCTCTCTCTATCCTCCTGGCCCCTCCCAAATTTCATGTCCTCACATTTCAAAACCAGTCATGCCTTCCCAACAGTTCCCCAAAGTCTTAACTCATTTCATTCACTCCCCTAAAGAAGAAAGTTAAGAAAATCTGAGAAAAGCGTTAAGCAACACAAGACAAAACATACTTAAAACTTAATACAATGGTGACCAAACATTTCATCTCTGGTTTCTCTGTTTTAGAAACACCTGAATATATGATTGAAGCAAAAGACAAGTCTGTATTCACAGCTTGCTTATCAGAATTCTAAAATCTGTATATTCTATTACTATTTGATGTTAAGCCAGAGTTTCAAGAAAATCCATTCTTAATAATGTTTAAAATGACAACAGCACTTCTGTTATACAATTTAAAAGATCAACTGAAATGAGAAATGGAAAGAATGTTAATTTTGCCAAAAGATTAAATAAGTGAAATTCCTGGAATTCTTGATCAATAGTAGATTTTTTTACTAAGTTAAAGATCAGACAATGTAATTCAATGAAGAAAATTTACCAAGCTCTCAGATGAGGATTGGCTTCTTTGAAGTCACAAAAGGGCAAAAGAACAAGCTTGTTGTATTAATCCCTTTTCATACTGCTGGTAGAGACATACCTGAGACTGGGCAATTTACAAAATAAAGGAGTTTAATGGACTTACAGTTCCACATGGCTGGGGAAGTCTCACAATCATGGCAGAAGGCAAGGAAGAGGGAGTCATGTCTTACACAGATGGCAGCAGGCAAAGAGAGAGTTTGTTCAGGGAAACTCCCCCCTATAAAACCACCAGATCCTGTGAAACTTATTCACTATCACAAGAACAGTATGGGAAAGACCTGCCCACATGATTCAATTACCTCCAACTGAGTCCTTCTCACAACACATGGGAATTCAAGATAAGATTTGGGCAGGAATACAGGCAAATCATATTATTCCCCCCTAGCCCCTCCCAAATCTCGTGTCCTCACATTTCAAAACCAATCACGCCTTCCCAACAGTCCCCCAAAGTCTTAATTCATTTGAGCATTAACTCAAAAGTCCACAGTCCAAAGTCTCATCTGAGACAAGGCAAGTCCCTTCTGTCTACGAGCCTTTAGATCAAAAGCAAGTTAGTTACTTCCTAGATACAATGAGGTAACAGGCATTTGGGTAAATACACCCATGTCAAATGGGAGAAATTGGCCAAAATGAAGGGGCTACAGGCCCCAAGCAAGTCTAAAATTCAGCAAGGTAGTCAAATGGTATTTTTTATTTTATTTTATTTTTTTTTTATTTTTTTATTTTTTGAGATGAAGTCTCACTCTTGCCACCCAGGATGGAGTGCAATGGCGTGATCTCGGCTCACTGCAACCTCTATCTCCCGGGTTCAAGCAATTCTCCAGCCTCAGTCTCCGGAGTAGCTGGAATAACAGGTGCTCGCCACCATGACGGACTAATTTTTGTATTTTTAGTAAAGATGCAATTTCACCATGTTGGCCAGGCTGGTCTCAAACTTCTAACCTCAGGTGATCTGCCCACCTCGGCCTCCCAAAGTGCTAGGATTAGAGGCGTGAGCTGCCACACCCGTCCCGGACAGTCAAACCTTAAAGTTCGAAAATGATCTCTTTTACCTCCATGTTTCACATCTAGGTCATGTTGAAGCAAGAGGTGGGCTCCCATGACCTTGGGCAGTTCTGCCCCTGTGGCTTTGCAAGGTATACCCCCACTCTTGGCTGCTTTTATGGGCTGGCGTTGAGTATCTGCGGCTTTCCCAGGCACATAGTGCAAGCTGTCATTAAATCTACAATTCTGGGGTCTGGAGGATGGCAGGTGCCCCAGTAGGGACTCTGTGTGGGGGATCCAACTCCACTTTCCCTTCTGCACTGCCCTAGCAGAGGTTCTCCATACGGGCCGGGTCCCTGGAGCAAACTTCTGCCTGGGCATCCAGGCATTTCCATACATCCTCTGAAATCTGGGGGTAGGGTCCCTAACTCAAATTCTTGACTTCTTTGCACCCACAGGCTCAATACCACATGGGAGCTGCCAAAGCTTGGGGTTTGCATTCCCTGAAGCCATGACACAAGCTCTATGTTGGCCCCTATCAGCCACAGCTGGAGAGGCTGTGATGCAGGGGCACCAAGTCCCTAGGCTGCACACAGCATAAAGATGCTGGGCCTGGCTCACAAAACCATTTCTTCTTCTTAGGCCTCAGGGCCTGTGATGGAAGGGGCTGTTGTGAAGAACTCTGACATGCCCTAGGGACATTTTCCCCATTTCTTGGGGATTAACATTCAACTCCTCATTACTTACGCATATTTCTGCAGCAGGCTTGGATTTCTCCTCAGAAAACGGGATTTTCTTTTCTATCGCATCATTAGGCTGCTAATTTTTCAAACCTTTATGCTCTGCTTCCTTTACAAAACTGAATGCCTTTAACAGCACCGGAGTCACATCTTGAAGGCTTTGCTGCTTAGAAATTTCTTCAACCAGATACCCTAAATCATATCTCTCAGGTTCAAAGTTCCACAAATCTCTAGGACAGAAGCAAATGCTGCCAGTCTCTTTGCTAAAACCTAACAAGAGTTACCTTTGCTCCACTTCCCAATAAGTTCCTCAGCTCCAACTGTGACCACTTCAGCCTGGACTTCGTTGTCCATATCATTATCAGCATTTTGGCCAAAGCCATTCAACTAGTCTCTAGGAAGTTCCAAACTTTCCCACATTCCCTGTCTTCTTCTGAGCCCCCCAAACTGTTCCCATCTCTGCCTGTTACCCAGTTCCAAAGTGGCTTCCACATTTTGGGGTATCTTTTCAGCAGCACCCACTTTTCTCATAGCAATTTAATGTATTATTTCATTTTCATGCTGCCGATAAGACATGCTCAAGCCTGGGCAATGTACAAAATAAAGAAATTTAATGGACTTACAGTTCCACATGGCTGAGGAGGTCTCACAGTCATGGCAGAAAGCAAGGGGGAGGAAGTCACATCTTACATGGATGGCAGCAGGCAAAGAGAGAGATTGTGCTGGGAAACTCCCCCTTATAAAACCACCAGATATCATGATACTGATTCACTACAACAAGAACAGAACAGGAAAAACCTGTCCCCATGATTCTATTACCTCCCACTGGCTCCTTCCCACAATAAGTGGAAATTCACGTTGAGATTTGGCTAGGGACACAGCCAAACCATATCACTTCTTGTTAATGTTCTGAATTGCTCATGGTTAGTTATGGTCATGTATAGCTAGGTCTTGAACAAAAAATGTTAGAATTATTGGTTAAATTTCCTGGCTTCAATCTGCTACCACTGTCCCTAACTTCATACTGAAGTATTATCCCAGGGAGCTGTTCTGAAGTAAATGTTCTTGGTGAAGGATGAAGATGAATCGGGGGAAATAATTCACCATTACTGGAAAATACTTCACTGTTCTTGACTCAGAAATATATTATTTTTGTTATTATGATAATTTATTATATGTCCTGCTCATTAAATGTCCTGTTCATAATAATCTGTAACCAAATCTCTGTGATAATGATTTGCATATAGGAGTCTAATGTATTCATTGTTCCCAATAAGCCTATGAACACACTGAATAGTCAGTTATGTAAGGACCTGAACTCAGGAACTGCTCACTTACACATATAATGTACATATTCTGGACCATGGTTACTACATTTCATATTTGTCAATTCTGTATTTGAGTATTTTCCAAATATAAAAATAGCTTAGAACTTTAAATGGCAAACAGAACACATCAAAATTCATTATTTCTTTTTCTGTATTAAATTATTTTTCCCGATCTGGTTAAAAGGTAAATAGTACTTTTCCTGAACTATTTTTATTAAAATATTAGTATTACAAGTTTCACCTCTTTTTAGATAATGCTTTCACTTAAAGGTGCTTATCCACATTAGCTGCTATTTCAAAGGCTAAAGACTCTTAAAGTCTTTTTTTCTGATAACATTCATAAGACAGATATGAGAAAGCTTTGTGTCCACATCATTTAAAAGAAAAATATTGTATCTAATTTCTAATGTACCACTCATGTGCATATGCAAAATCTAGTCTCAATTATACTTTCTCCTTTTTTTATTTCTACTTAATGCTTCTCTTCATTCTCTAAAAGTATTTCAAGTTTAAAAATACATCAAAAGCCAAACTGGTTTGAAACTACAGTTTCAGCATTAACCTTCACATAACACAGCAAGGATTCCTCCTTGTTATGATTTCAGCCTTGCACACTTCCACAAATCCATGCACAGAAAGTCAGACTCAGGCCAAGGATTTCTTTCAATTTGTTGAGAGAAACCAGCAATGTGATTAATAAGAATTATTTAAGAATTGTTGCAAGGCAAGGTGTCAAAACATACCATGCTACAAAACTTCCAGTGCTCTCGCTTTCATAGAAAAAGGAGAAGGAAATCTTTTGTATTAGGTAATGAAAAATGATTTACCCAAACATATTCTGGGAGGTACAATTTCTCTCTCACTTTGTGGGACTAGCAGTAAGATGCATGCTTTCTTTCCTTCTTTTAACTTATCTCCATAGAATATTAATTGAGGTAAAAGGAAAACTTTGGTTTTTTTTTTATTCACACAACACTTCTGATACCAAATGTGTGGCTTTTTTTTTTTTCCGCACACCAACCAATTCTCCAACTCTCCGAACACCAAAAGAGTATCCTAAACTTTATGTCTGACATTAAGTACCTAGAGTTTTAGCACAGACACCACAAGTTAAGGACTCTGCCTCACAACATTTCCCCACAATTCAGACACCAATCACAAGTCCTAGGTTGTCGCTTCCACTCTAACCACCTATACATTAGGGGTTCCCACAACCCTCTCTTCAGATCTTATACCTTGCTGTAATGACTCACAATTCAGGGAAATACTTTCTTATTACTGGTTTATTATAGAGGATACAACTCAGAAAAAAAAAATGAAAAAATAAGTGATGCATGGGGGCAAAGTGTGGATTATGGGGTGTGAAGCTTCCACGGTTTTTCAAGGTGTGCCACCCTCCTGGCACCTCCATTGTTCACCAACCCAGAAGCTCTGTGAACCTCATTGTTCAGAGCTTTTATGAAGATTTCACCAAATAGGCATGGATGAGTAAATCACTGGCCATTTGTGACTGAACTCAACCTGTAGCCCCTTTTCTTCCCTGGAGATTGAAGGGTGGGGATGAAAGTCCCAACCCTCTGATATCATGGTTGCTTTCTCTATCAATCAATGCCCATTCTCCAAAAGTCATCTTATTAGCATAACCTTGGATGTGGTTGAAGAAAGCTTATGATGAATAGCAAAAGATGTTCCTTTCACCCACATCACTTAGTAAATTCCAAAGGTTTTTGAAGCTCTTGTGTTAGGAACCTGGGATGAAGACCAAGTATTTTAACAAAAGATTTTCCCATCACTCCTATTATTCAGGAAGTTATAAGGGTTTTACAAGCTCTGTAACAAGAATTGGGGGGCAGAGACTAAATCTGTATATTTTATTACATCACAGAAGCATTAATACATTGATTTGCAGAACGCTTTCGTTGAAGATGGACGTGCTTTTTATTTTTTTTTTAAATATAGACATAGTAAAATTCACTTTTTGTGTGTGTACGGTTCCATAAATTTTGACAAACACATTGTCACATCACTACAGTCATAGTCAAAATACACAATGATTTCATCAACACCCCCCAAAAATCACCTCATATTTTTGCTTTGTACCTCCTTCAAATATAAAAACAAACACTATCCGGGCACGGTGGCTCACGCCTGTAATCCCAGCATTTTGGGAGGCCGAGGTGGGCAGATCACGAGGTCAGGAGATCGAGACCATCCTGGCTAACATGGTGAAACCCCATCTCTATTAAATATACAAAAAATTAGCCAGGCGTGGTGGCGGGTGCCTGTAGTCCCAGCTACTCGGGAGGCTGAGGCAGGAGAATGGCGTGAACCCAGGAGACAGAGCTTGCAGTGGAGATCGCCACTGCACTCCAGCCTTGGCAACAGAGCGAGACTCCATCTCAAAAAACAACAACAACAAAACTATAAGACTAACTTCTATTGTTTCTATTTTATAATTGTATAATTGTATTTTATAATTTTTGTGTGATGTACTTTAAAAAAAAAAAGATTTGCTGAAGTAATCTTATTTTTTCAATGAATATTAAATAACTACTACAAACCAGGTACTCTATAAGTCATCTGGGTCAGAGCAGTAAGTAGAAAAGCCTTATGATGTTTACATATTTCAATGGGGAAAAGAATAAGTAGTAAAAAGTAAGCATTATAAATAAGAACATTATATAGTATGTTAGAAAAAAAATCCTAAAGAAAGAAAAAAGAGAGAGATTGGAAGTGATAAGTTGCAGATAAATGATTGCAAATTTATATAGGGTGATCATTAAAAAAGTAATTCCATGGTGATAAAGATTATTCAAATTCCAAATCTTTACCTGATGATAATCTGGATTTTATAAAATCTATTTTTAGTGAATTTACATAAAAATGTGTTTAAATCAAAGTCTTAATTGAATTCACCTAACCATATCATTGAGTTTCTTTTTCTCTATATTACATTGCTTTTACTTGCAATTTAAGTCCATCTCTTTCATATATTTGAAAACTGCACAGGTAGGAAATACATCTTAAAATGCATTTGCAAAATTATAAATTTTTAGAAAAATTTGGAAATATGTCATATTTTGGTTGTAATTTAAGCACATGACATTATATCTCCATTCTCTCGACTCAATTTATGTGACTTTAAATGATCAAAAAAGTTATTAATTCATACATATGAATGATGTCAGCACATTTCTTAAAGCTGGAAAACTGAATACTAAGGTGTATGCCTAAATGAAACCAGACTATCTGACCTCTAGGACCCTAGTAAGGGGCTGGGGCATGACTGAGAGAAAAATGAAGAATGAACACAAATTTACAAACTAAATAGTTGCACAGATAAAATTATGAGATTATCTCCTTGCTTCCTTTAGTAACTCCCCACCCACTAGCGATCATAGATATTTAATCTCCGAGCAGGAGACTGGAGGATTCTTTCCTGGAGAAACTGAACATTCTAGAAGTAAAGCCCTCCAGAATACTAACATTTGGGAGAGGAGATGGAGTGATACTTAAATAAATGAATGAATTTGCTCCTAGTTTTTATAAGTGTAACTTGTGAGTTAACAAGCCCTGCTCAGCCACACAAAGCTCCAGGACAGACTTCAACACTTCACTCTTGCATGGGAAAGATGTCCAGGAGTCACTGGATTTGAGAAAAAGCCTGGAATATCCATGAACAAACCCAAAATACTCATAAGGAGAAAAGGGGTATAAGAATGCATTTAAACCCAGGATTTTCACAAAGCACAACATACTTCAAAGAGAAAAATAATGTAAAAAATATTTTTATCATTCCATGCAATTAAGTTTAAAAGATTATAAATTTAGGAACAGTTAACCAATTTGTTTCTTAGAATCCTCAGCTGCAGGAATATTTCTTGAAAGAAAGGACATACAAAAGGGTTTCTGTAGATGAACCCTAGAGTAACTAGGATTTCACAGATTCTGAGCATGGAAGTGAACAGATCTAAGTTAGTGAAAACTGAACTCTGTAAATGAACAAAACCGTAAATCTTTCATTTTGAGAGTACAGTTAATGGAAAGAGAAAGTAGCACTTGAATACCTTATAGAATACTGACTGGATAGTGTGGGCTTTTTTTTTTTTTATTATTGATGGAATCTCATCCTGTCACCCAGGCTGGAGTGCAGAGTGCAGTGGGGCGATCTGGACTCACTGCAACCTCCGCCTCCCGGGTTCAAGCGATTTTCCTGCCTCCGCCTCCTGAGTAGCTGGGACTACTGGCATGTACCACCACACCTAATGATCTTTTTTGTTGTTGTTTTGTTTTGTTTTGTTTTAGTAGAGACGGGGTTTCACCATGTTGGCCAGGCTGGTCTTGAACTCCTGACCTCAGGTGTTCCGTCCGCCTTGGCCTCCCAAAGAGCTGGGATTACAGCCATGAGCCACCATGCCCGGCGATAATGTCGACTTTTATTTGAAATACACATCCAATATCTCAATTTTCTATAATTTTCTCATAAGTATTAGTTTTAATGCCATGTACCTAGAAGGTCTCACTCAAAAATCTCTTTTTGACAACAATGAGATGGCTACTTACAGCATAGTATGCAGGCTAACAGTTGATTCCTAAAATATTATTACTTCACTGTATATTTGAATCTATAATCTGACTTTAATATAATTGATTGAAATGAATAATCTATTTTTGGTCCTGGTTTCATCCCATTTTATGATTTATTCCAGACCATACAAAAGATAAGTCCTCCTTCATGATGAATTGAGACCTGTGGTAACCTTCTCAACTCTTGGACACACAGAAATAAGATGTAACCCATCAATTCTCATGGAGATCATTAAAATGACCATTTAAAGTACAGCAAATGCAATGTGTTGTGGCTCTTTTAATTAAAGGTGTTACTTGTCAACCCATAGATAAGTGATGCTATGCCATTACTCCTCTTGCAGATGAGAGTGAACTCCCCACATCTTAAGTTATAAGCCTATTTTCATAAACTAGATAATCAGAAAATGGTGTCTTTCATGTACAGCAGTGTCACTATTATATATAACCAGTGTCACCTGGTTAATAGAATTATTTGCTTCCCTAATATGCACATAATTCGGGAGGGATCTGAAATTAGTGGAATTTTCTAATTCGCCAAGCTTTGGCAAAATCTTTATCTGGCAGTAATTCGCGCTTAATTAGCAAATTCATATACTTTGCAGTTTCAAATTTTTGAGATTTCTTACAATTCTCGATGAGGGATGTGCCAGACATAAAGAAGACCTTGATCCAAATGCTAATATTCAGAATTGGACTGACCTCCAATAAAATATGACACTCAAGTCCCTAGCTAATTTAAGTATTCAATTCTAATTGAACCAAATGGCAACAGTCAAGAAAGTTTTAGAGTTCTTCACAAGGCAGCATTCTCTCCATTAAACTCATAATTACACCGGTCATACTATATATGAAGTTGGGTTAACAATGAACGGTTAAAGAACATGAATGTGGCATGTCACATGAAGAATACAGAATTATATCCATAACTTACAACAATTTTGTTTATTTTCTAAGAATAATCTAAATGCATTCCTGTTTTATCAATTTCATATTAATAAATGCAATGGATATATTGTTAGCAAATTGGATTGGACAATTCTCACACTGCTTTTAAAAATATGTATTACAGTCTGCATTTTATGGTGACCTGAGACTACATTTTACCACTTCCACTTGTTATCCAGAGTTTACCCTACATTCGCCTCTATAATATTTTATTGTTCTCCACAGAAATTGAAATCCAAATTTAATCTACTATCCTACAGTGATATTTTTCTTTTGAAGCCACTGCTCAAAATGAGGTGCTTGTTTTCAGTACATACAGACACCATTTAAATGGCTTCCTGGATGATCTTAGCCTTAAACAGAGAGTGATATGTTGACATGCATGCCACACAAAGATGCATTATACAAGATGCACTCACCAAAGAGATACAACCTGTAGGCACAGTGAGAATCCAAGACAGAGGAAAAGGATTCCAAAAATCCCGCATCATTTTCTATCAAGCAATATACCTCTCTGCATGTCACAATGACAGTGTTACTTTAGAGAACCATAAGGAAACTCTCATTAACAAAAAATCAGCACATTAAAAATTGTAAATTCATCTAATACTTAAATCAAGATTTTCGTATTTTATCTAAATAAGGATGAGATTTTCCCAGGAATTCTTTAAAAATTGAGCTCAAGTATTACATTTAAAATTGATTCAATTTAGGAAAATATGTATAGGAAGCTTATGAGAAATTTTTATATCACACAACATGCTGTAAGAGCACTGATTAGAGCTAGCCTGATTTTTTAAATGAGATAACTGTAGATTCAGATGTTGATTTAAAAAATAATACAGACAGATCTTATCTGCCCTTTATTCAGTTTGGACCAAAGACAACATACTGCACAATTTTAGAACAATATATGACATTGATGTAGTCATATATAGAATATTCTATCACCACAAAGATCTCTCATGTTGTCCTTTTATAGTGACATCTACATGGTATCATAAGTTTTTAAAACATTTACTTATTGAAGGACATCTGTGTGGTTTCCAGATTTTGGCTATTATGTATAAAGCTACCATAAACAAACATTTGTGAACAGGTTTTTGCCTTAACATAAATTTTTATTTCTTTAGGATAAGTGCACAGGAGTGCTATAATGTATCATATGATAGTTGTATGTTTAATTTGGTAAAAAAAAAATTGTCAAAATATTTTCCAAGGTGGTAGTGCAATTTTACATTCCCACCAACAATGTACTGTGAGTAAATTTCTCTGAATCCTTCCTGGTATTTGCTTTTTTAATCGTTACTTATTGTATCCATTCTGATAGGTCTGAAGTGATACCTTCTTATGGTTTTCACTTGCATTTCCTTAATGGCTAATGATATTTAATATCTTTTCATGTGCTTAATTGCTTATGACTTCTTTGGTAAACTACCTATTTCTGTATTTACGCCCATTTTCTAACTGGATTTTTTTTCCTCTCTTTTACTGTTGCACATTGAAAATTATATTGTAGATGTTAGCCCTTTATTATATGTGTGGTTTGCAAATATTTTCTCCTAATCTTCAAATTCTTCTTTCATCCTTTTAACAGTATCTTTTGTAGAGCAAAACTTTTAATCTTGATGAAGCCCAATTATCAATTTTTCCTTTTATAAATTATACTTTTGATGTCAAGTCTAAGAACCCTTTGCTTTGCTCTATTGCCTAAAGAATGTTTTCTAAATTTTTATTCTGAAAGTTTTATAATTTTACATTTTAGTCCATGATCCAGTTTGAGTTAATGTTTTACCAACTTTTGAGACTTCTGTTGAAATTCATTTTATTGTATATGGATGTTCAATTTTTCCAGTGAAATTTATTAAAAAGACTGTCTTTCCTACACTGAATTGCTTTTGCACTTTTGTCAAAAAGCAGTTGAAAATTTGTATGGGACTGTCTGAGTTCTCTGTTCTGTTTTATTGAACTGTATGTCTATCCTTCAGCCAAAACAGCGCTGTCTTGATTATCGTGATTAGAAAATTAGATGAAGTTAGTAAACTGCTTTATCACACTTTATTCTTTTACAAAATTGTTTCAGCTGTGTTAGTTCCATTGCCTTTCCATATACATGTTAGAATACTATTGTCTAATATTTGATAGGAATTTTATCAAACCTGTATCTCAAATTTTTTGGAAGAATTATGTTAAATGTATGCCAATGTAGACAGAATTGGCATAATTATCATGCTGAATATTCCAATCTATGAAAAAGTGTGTTTCTTCATTTATTTAGGTTTTTATTAATTTATTTCATAAAATTCTGTGGTTTTAATATAAAAACACTGCACAAGTTTTACTAGATATTTCATTTAATTTTGAGAAATTGTAAATGGTGTTGTGTTCAAATATTCATTACTAACATACATAAATATAATGGAGAGAGAGATGGGAGAGAGAAATTTGTGTGAAGAAATTGCCTCATATAACCATGAAAGCTGGTAAGTACAGAATCTGCAGGGTAAGTTGGCAGGCTGACCAAAGAAAAACGTATTTTTCACCTACAGTATGAAGACAGGCTGCAGCCAGATTCTTTTCTCCCTCAGGGGAACCAGCCTTCTCTTTTTAAGGCTTCCAGTGGTGGATAAAGACTATCTATCTCCTTTACTCAAACTCTGCTGATTTAAATGGTTATCTCATATCAAACATAACTTCAAAGTAACATCCAGACTACTATTTGAGCAAATAGCTGGATAACATATTCTAGCCTTTATGTATACCTACTTTATTTAAATATAAAATTAAACATCAAAAGTCCAAACTTTTTAAACTTGTCACCCATTTATTTCATCCACACTAAATCTTCAAGCAAAGACAATAACAAAGTCATATTTCTCGTTTTCATGATACAAGTACCCAGCATACAACCACAAATGCACGAACTTTTGCTGAAGAAAATGATGCAAAGAGTGATGTTCACTCATCTCCTTAATACCCTGTAACTAAAATATTGCAACACAAAGCTAACATTAATTAAATGCTATGATATGAAGTCAATACATGCTATGTTCTATAGTAAGGTTATAAGAGAAGAAAACAAAGCTATTTGAGACATATACACACACACACGGAAACGTATTTGTAACAAAATAAGAAATATTCATGACAGTTATAGTCATATAATTTTTGTAAGTGATCATGGGTCGTAACTAGTATTTATGACTACCTTCTTCTAATCCATTCTGCATTATCTTTGCCCACAGCAAGCACCTCAGTTGGTTTTGGTTCTTTACTTGGTGGAATGAGCTAAACTTTCCTTACTGAAGGCTTTGGGCTGTTAGTAGTCTTGCTTGAATCAGGTTGTTGTAGTTTATTGTTGGCATTAATCATAGGGAATAGTGACACTAAGAGATGCCCTAAGTTATCCCCTGTATTTTAGGCATACTCTTCCTTATTTCCATTGTGGAGTAACAGTCCAGTTTCCCCTTGGTAATCAGAATCAAACACCACGACCACAGAGTAACTCTCTTCTTCGCCTGTTGACTCAGAGGCATGAGGGTTTTCAACTGGCCAGGCAGCAGTCTTGATTTCTAGCTCAACTTCCTTACTAGTTATAGGGCTATTCAAATGATCTATTTCATATTGAGTGAATTTTGGTAGTTGGTGTTTTTATTGGTAGAAATACATGTATTTCATCTAAGTTGTCTATTTTATGTATATTGAGTTGTTCGCAATATTATTATCCTTTTGATATCTATAGAGTCTTTAGTGATATTCTCTATTTCATTCATGATATTGATAAATTGTGTCTGTCTCTGTTTTTTTGTCAGACTGTCTAAAGGCTTATTTTATTGATTTTTCAAAGAACAGACATGGTTGTCTCTAAAGATTTTCCTTTGTTCTCAATTTTATTCATTCTGATCATATATTATTTCCTACATTCTATTGCATAGGATTAATTTTGCACTTCATTTTTTTTTTTAGTTATTAGAAAAGAGCTTACATTATTAATTTGAGAGATTTTCCTCTTTTCAAATGTATGTATTTAGTGCTTCACATTTGCCTCTAACAACCATTTTATCTGTGTCTCACAAATTTTGGTGTGTTTGGAGTAGCTGGATGCAGTGCAGCAAGACAGTCTTCTCATTTGCACTCTGATGGCCTGGGGGGGTGTGACCAGAGTTTCTTTTCTTGGGGTTTGACTGCAGAACTGCAAGTAGGGTCTAAAGGTTTTCTGTCATGCTCAGCTGAACATTTCCTGGAATTTGGATGGAAATAATAGGCTTTTTGGCAGGTTTTTTTTTTGTTTTTGTCTGAGCCTATTTTGGTGCTTTCAGGTTATCACCTTCTCCAGCACACAATTTAGGATACATGAGGGGAAAATAAAACCTAAGGATATCACTGAACAGTTAATTCTTTGAGTTCCATGGTTCCTAGTAGGTCTGCCTTCTTCCCTTCTTTTCTCAGCCTTTCAGGTTTTTATGTTTTACATACATAAATGTAACTTATACTAACATAACATGCTTTTAAGTTGTACTTAGTGGGTGAAATAAGGAAAAGTGCATCTACTTCATTTTCCTTATAATCTACTTTTGACTCACCCAAACTGCTTTTATAAGTCCTTCAGAAAAGAAAAAAAGAAAGCATTGCTTTCAAACCCACATACATTAAAATGGCATAAGAAGTCTGAACTAATTGAGAAAGGAATGTAGTTCTTATCTGCACTGAGCTACTCAGTTTGAACTAATTCCAGTCATTTAATGTATCCTGGCTTAAGTTCTCACTTAGGAAAGAGGATTAACTATAAGTTAGCATCTATAGGCCAGAGTACCAACCTGCTTGGCAATATCTAATGATTATTTGTATATGGATGTTGTGAAGTTCTCTTATATCATATTTAACAATTAAAGACAACTAATATCAAGTTCTAATATTCAATGTAATATACATTCTGATTGAACTATTTCCCTCAAGTAGATAGTATTTTCATAATATTTCAAATATAGATTGTTTTGAAGAATCATAAAACCATATGACTTAAGCCCATAGTATTCCAGAAGAAGTAAAGCTATCTGTGAAAACAGGAGCCACTGCTTCCACATTCCATCCAGAACAAAAAGATAACTAATTATTAAATTGACTTATCTTGCAAGTAAACATTCTGATTTATCTATCCCTTTGCTCACTGAGTGATTGCAACTGCATAGAAAGCATTGTATTCAGTGCTGCTGGTAATAGAACAAGGAGTCAAAACTTCGGGCTAGATGACTAGCTCATGACCCATCAGTTGAATTGGCTCTGCCTGCTTTCATAATTTAATTTCAGTTGCAACCTTTTGGCTCAAGCAAAGCATATGAATTTGAAAGGAATATCACACAGAAGCAGAGATGAAATGTTTCAGTATCACAACAACCAGTATATCCTGGGCAGGCAGGGACATCTGATAACTCAGAGGCAGAGAGAAGCAGAGTGGCACTGTCCTCATACCAAAGTGAAAGCCTGCAGCCAGCTGAGGCCCCCAGGCACTGTTGTCCCCCATGGCACAGAGCTGCCTTTGCCATTACAGAAGAAAGAGAAACAAAGAATGGGAAGATGAAGGATGACATGTGATTTATTTCTTTCCTCAAGACTTAACATAATGTCTGGGACATTATGGGACAAGCAGGCACTGCAAAACTATTCAATGGGGATAAACTACTCTGATATACAATTTTTTCCCTTACTGTCCAACAATGGATAAGGCAATGCTTCACTCAGAATGTCAGTTTTCCCATTTGTAAAATAGGAATGAAAATAATATTATGTTGTTTCAAGGATAAAATTTGGCAATGCCCATAAAAGTACTTTGTGAATTTTAAAGTGCTATGAAAATTTAAAGGAAATAAAATGTATCTACCATGCCTACATTCTTCCTTCTAGATATGAACATGCCCAGTGACAAAACATTATATCTACTATTCTAGTCAATGAGTAATTTAAGTGCAATAATCCCCACACAAAGCATAATAAAGTAATATTTACTTTTGAAGTTTAAAAATAACTTTAGCCTGAAACTGATTTTTTAAAATTAACACTGAATTTACCAATAAAATGGCAATCCTGTATAATTTTAAATGTAAATGGTAGACCCACCCAAACTGTCATTAACATTGTGAAAATATAGATAATTTATCAATTTCCAAAATCAATCAAGAGTTTACCATAAGGTAAAACATGGAATCTAATAAAAAGAATCAACCATGAGACATCACTATTTTATTACTATTGAACTTGCCCACCTGAAAGTTGAGATAAAGCCCATTAACTCAGCAAGATTTTAATTCTAATTTCCTAGAATGAAAACATAAGTTTTGTACCAACTGAAATGTCTTGGGTTTTGCAATGAAATGTTTTTCCCCTTACACAGTTCCTATCAGTATTTCACCACCTGCATTTACTCTAAATCTAAAACTAACGAGGGATCTTTTTGGTAAGGACACAAATCATGAATCATAAATCTCTCTCTTGGAGAGTATAGTCTTTATGAAATATATTCTGAAAATTGAGGTGGTGGCAGTAAAAACTGTGATAATAGAGCATTCTCAGGACTGCAGAGTTTTGAGTATTCTATAAATTTCAAGTGTCAAGAACCTGGAAGGAGTGCAAAAGAAGTTACCATTTAAATTAATAGAGGTGTAGTAGATTTAATAGAAACCTGAGATTCTCAGAATTAGAACTCTAATAAGCGATGCTCATTGATTGCCACAGTGGACAGAGTAAAGTAAAATCTTACATTATTCATGTTGAAAACCTTGAAATAGAATGTTCAGACAGATTTTGGTATGAACATGTTTGCATTCATATTCCCATTCAAAGATAAGTATACAGAAGGAAAGAAAAGGCAAAATTCCAATGGCAAAAAATAACATGGCACAATGAAGGAAAAATACATCTTCTTGAAGATGTAGAAAAAGTGTAGATCTTTGAATATCTGATAGAGACACCAAAATATTAAGGCAAAAAAGTTGGGTTCAATATTTTAGATATATACACATATAGGTATATATACATTAAGCTTCCTAAAGGAAAAATTGTAATAATGCTATCATTATGTCTTCTCAATAACAGATTTATATATATATAATATACATCTTAAAATATTTTTCTGCTATGTAATATGTATGTTACATATAACTTTTATATTCTCATTGGAAAGATCAGATATCTTTAAAATTGTATAAGGTATATATTTCTAATCACTTGTTTAATTTTAAAAATTGATATTTTTGGGCCAGGCGCGGTGGCTCACGCCTGTAATCCCAGCACTCTGGGAGGCCGAGGCAGGCGGATCACCAGGTCAGAAGATCGAGACCATCCTGGCTAACACGGTGAAACCCCGTCTCCACTAAAAATACAAAAAAAATTAGCCAGGCGTGGTGGCGGGCGCCTGTAGTCCCAGCTACTCTGGAGGCTGAGGCAGGAGAATGGTGTGAATCTGGGAGGGGGAGCTTGCAGTGAGCCAAGATCGGCCACTGTACTCCAGTCTGGGCGACAGCGAGACCCCGTCTCAAAAAAAAATATTAATGTAGAGGACTACGTGCTCACAAACAGGGTGTTCCCGATAAGTTCTGCTCTCACAAAGGAAGCAGGGCGTTCCCCATAAGTCCTGCTCTGGCAAATGAAGCAGGGCGTTCCCGACAAGTCCTCCTCTCTCAAACGAAGCAGGGCGTTCCCAATAAGTCCTGCTCTTGCAAACGAAGCAGGGCGTTGGGGGCCTGTTTATATGTAAACATCTTGAAAATCCAGAAAGTCAGGGAAAGGTCAGAAAAACAACAATGTGTCTTGTGACTTGGCAACATTCCACAAACGACTGTATAAAATAAAGCGGAGCGCGCCATTCGAGGCGGCCGCCATGTTTGTCTTGTCTTGTGTGTTCATTCCTTTGTTTAGGAAACACGCGGACCCCAACATATTATTAATAATAAATAAATAAATAAAATGTATATATGTGTGTATATATATTTTTTCTTTCCCAAAAGTTAATCTTAATCTTACAATATTATACATTTTATCTTTTCTTTTCTGCTTTCTAAATTACTTTCTTCTTCTCTCTCTCTCTGCCTATTTTTTTCTTTTTCCTCATTGTTATATCACAAAGAGATCTTCCACACCTCCTACCTACTTCTGTTATTCTTCTTGATCCAACTTGCCCCCTAAACTAAATAATTAAAACATTTTTTAAAATGTATTGTTCCTCAGACACCATAAAAAAATAATTCCTAATAAGTTGAGACGCCTATCCTACTAATTATTTTTGATTTTATAAATATTGAAATTATAATTACAGAGAAAATAACATTATAAAATTAATTATTTCTAATGAGAGAGAAAAATATGTTTATAATTTGTTCTTTTTGAATAAAAATATATATTTTTTTAAATTTAGAAATTTTAATTCAATAATCACATCCCTCTCAGTTAGAGATTAATGAGAGTCATACTAACAAGCATTCCTATTTTACCAGTGCATTATCATTAAAAATTACTTTAAAAACTAAGATTATTTTAATGGATCACAATAAATATTATAGAAAATATTTTTCTATTATCAAGTGAGTTTCACTAAATAAAATGGATAGTTGGGCAGATTATAATGAGACCTAATTCATCTGATTAAATGTGAAAAGGTTTGATTCTCTCCATGGGCCCTTGGTTTTGAGATGTGTGTCTCTAAAACAAGTGGTGAATTATTGAGCTCACCACTACCAGACAGGGCACATGAGTGGAGAAAGCAAACTAGGGTGTGGAAGACGGCTATCCTGGAGTAAGTATTAAATTCTGATCTCTTTAGATGATAGCCAGAAACAATCTCCACTCGTATACCTTCTGGATTGGAGAATGGCAAAGGAATAATGGATCTGCTGGACAGGAAAGATGGTCCATGAAGAGCACGGTATCTGTTGTTAATCTCATTATTCTGAGTAGGAAAATGCCTTACCTGTAAGCACATTCTATCTGAAGGCATTTTCTAATATAGAGATCAGAGCATTGATCTCTGAGAGGAAAGAAAATAATCATTTAAAAGATAAAACAAACATAAAACTAGAACTTCAAATATACTTATATCTTAGGTGCCTCATTGTCCCTGTCCTCACGGTATAGGCTTAAAATCACCTGTTCCTACTTACATTAGTGAAAAGAGGAAAGAACTATTCCAGAAAACCAAACTATAATTATAAGGAGTTTTCCTTAAACAGCAATCTTTCATTTAAGAGAGTTTTAGCAAAAGAAAATCATATTGCTAAAGACTTTTGTGGATATTTGCACAGAATTATAAAGCAGTTTCAAAGGTAAGCTATTTTGAACATGTGGCCATGTTCAGTTTGGAGGTCAGTTTGCAAGGAAAGCAATATATTTACTCCTTTTTAATCTCAGCAACTTGAATGTGAGTCACAAAGCAATACAGATGGGACCATAAACAACAGTCTCATGACAAAAACTGCTTAGTTTTAAGAAAGAAACTAAAAGAGCCAATATATTTTCACGTTACAGGAAATACTACAACTCAGACATATTTCACCTTTCCAACTAAAATCCAGTCATTGTAATTTAAGCATTCTCTTACAATGGCTGTTCTTTTAGCTATTTCTTTGCAAATTTCAATTTTTAATATATTCAAGTTGTATAATATTCTCTATCCATGACCATAAAAACAGTTAAAACGCTGGGTGCTGTAGTTTACACCTGTAATCCCAGCATTTGGGGCAGCCGAGGCAGGAGGATTGCTAGAAGCCAGGAGTTCAAATACCAGCCTGGGCAACAAAGCAAGATCCCATCTCTATGAAGAATTTTAAAAATTACTCAGGGGTGGTAGCATGTTCTTGTATTCTCACCTATTCAAGAGGTTGAGGTGGGAGGATCACTTGAACCCAGTAGGTCGAGGCTGCAGCGAGCTATGATTGTGCCACTGCACTACTCTCATTCTGGGCAACAGAATGAGACCTTATCTTAAAAAAAAAAAAAAAAAAAAAAAAAAAAGAAAGAAAGAAAAAAGAAAAAAGAAAAAAAGAAAAGGTAAAAGATACTCTTTCTTTGACATAGTGCTTATACTGAACCTAATGATATTTTTCAGGGGCCAGAGAAAATACTGAACCAGGATAAGAATATAACAAAAATCAATGGGTGATCACAATAGGAAAAAAAATAGTTTCTGATTAAACTTTAAGCAGGAAATCTACTGATTAAAAACAGATTACTACATTTGTTTCCCAACAAATTCTGAGTGCACCTTCATTATTTTAACTGTAAGGTGTTCTTTAAAAACAGTTACATTCCACCATGTCCCACTTCAGGTTAAAATCAATCCTTTAATGTCTTCCCTTACTGAGATGAATCCCAACCCATCACCTAGGCTAGAAGGGTCATGACTGCTCTTCATGTTGCCTGACTTATTGAGCCTATTTTTATGCTCTTTCTCTATGCCTATCTTTAATTCTACTTCCATTTATTTCCCTTTCCTATCTCAAGTTTTTCTCACATTTCCTCCCATCCTTGAAATTCATTTTTTTTTCACTTTTATATTTTCCTCCATGGCTACATTTATTTTTCCTTTAGGAGCTCACATTAAATATCTTCTAGGAGAACTTAAACCCATATCAAGCATGTCCTTCTCATCATTTAATTCAAAACACTTATTTGTTTTCATTATCACATTAAAAATCTATAATTATTTCCTTTATTTATTTCTTAGAAGTCAGCCTTCTATTCTAGCATGTGAAAACTCCAAAAGCAGGAAATATTTCTATTTTATTATGCCCCCAGCATGTGTCTGACACATAATGGGTTCTTAATAAATTTTTCGTAATTATTCTATTCATGTATAAATATTGTTGAATCAGTAAACATCATAAAACATAGTGAAAGTAAATGCATTTGAAGACTTTGGAAAAAAATAAAACTATTACAACGCTTTTTATATTTATAAAAGGACTTGTTAATTCTAACCTATTTGTTTTCCCAACCCAGGCTAACTTTTTATTTAAGAATTTTGAATCTGAACTGGTAAAATTATGCTAAAGAAAATAATGTGCCATATAAACACACACAGCATGTGTTAAAAAGTTGAAAATTAACCAGTGAATTTGATATGGATAGACTATTAGCTTACACAATTCCACTTAAAAATGATAGACTGGATAAAGAAAATGTGGCACATATATACCATGGAATCCTATGCAGCCATAAAAAATAATGAGTTCATCATATCCTTTTCAGGGACATGGATAAAGCGGGAAGCCATATCCTCAGTAAACCAACACAGGAACAGGAAATCAAATACTACATGGTCTCCACTCGTAAGTGGGAGTTGAACAATGAGAACACATGGAGACAGGGAAGGGAATATCACACACTGAGGCCTGTCAGAGGGTGGGGGGCTAGGGAAGGGATAGCATTAGGAGAAATACCTAATGTAGATGACAGGTTGATGGGTGCAGTAAATCAACATGGCACTTGTATACCTATGTAACAAACTTGCACGTTCCACACATGTATCCCAAAACTTAAAGTATAATAATTTTTAAAACGATCTGTGCAATTCAAATGAAATATAACATTGCAAAAGTATTATTTTATGGTGTGTTACAAAAGACGCCTTCCAGAGAAGGTGGCTTTAGGAGATCATTAACACACTGTTGAATAAGAATCAGTTCTATTCGGTTTCACAACATGTTCCTCAGTAACATAAAATTTGGTAATGCATGACAGAGTCTACTTTGCTTTTAAAATTTTCATATGGGACAGCTTCTTTATGCTTTTATCTCATAAGGATCAGAGAGTGTCAGAGTGAGCTATTCAGTATCTATCCATCAGCTTGTTAATAAGAGATGCCCCCAAAGCAGGAAGTTACTCAGTCCTGCGTTCAAGAGTGCCTCCATAGTGGTGACTATGGAACCTTGATCATCTTGAATACAGTAATTACATCTTAGTTATTTTTCTATCTTCCCTATGTATCATAGTGCCTGACATACATTAGTGCCTCATGAACGTTTACTGAATGCATTTTACAAATGCATTAGCGATAGTTTATCTAGCATTCTTGCAAAGTTTCAAAAAGGATTACAGTGGCACCTTAGTAGAATATTCATGAAATAGACCTTCTGGAAAAATGAGGAGATTGAGTAGATTTTTGAAGATCAGGTAGTAGGTAGGCAGCCTGATCAATTCTAGGTTCATAGAGGAAGGCTCCACAGAAGTGTGTCCTCTTCTTTGCGGCTAAAGGTTGCTGAAGAGCACAAATCAAAATGTAGACTTCAGTCCTAATTACAGGTAACTCACTGTACACTCATGAAATCAGACAAGTAGACTTGATGTGTGCTAATACTCTTCCAACAGCCAAAAAACGTTGTTTCCTAAAATTTTGATCTTACATGCAGAACTAAGTTTTCAATATTTATGTATTCAGTATATTAGGTGCCATTTGATGATAAACTGATGAATCATCCAACTCTAGAACAATTGGAAACAGCTTCTGATTTTTACATGCTGTGAACCAAGGGAGTAGCACTCTATTAAAAGAGGTTGTAATTTGGAGATTGTGAATTTAATCTGCTGTGAGTCACTGTGATGGTAAACTTTTGTATTAATTGTGTTTTCATGTTGCTCGAGGGCAAGCTGCTGAAAGGAGATTATTGTAAATAAGCCATTAGTATAAAAACCCATTCGTGTCATATCAAGAAAAAAGTCAAAGAAAGCTATTAACTTTGCTCTGTCAGTTAGCTATGTTAACTCATTCATCCTAGAGTTTTTCTGTTGTAAGGTAAAAAAGGCCATATGAATGCAATGGTAAAGGGTATCAATTATAAAAAATATATTTTATTTAAACAGGGTGAAAATATTTTGCATTGTCTAATAGATCCTAAAAGCTTAACAAATGTGGGCAGCTGGATGTCCATCTGTTAATATGAAAATAATGAGACAATTTCTCATGGAGTAGATAGCAACCCACATTATGCCACGCACTGTATAATAATTGTAGCTTGCTGTGTGTCTCACTTAAAAAAAAAAGGCAAAATGTGAGTTTTCCATGATGCTCTCATTGAATATATCAAAGGAATATGAGCATGGATTCTTTATCATCGATTTTGACTGCTCTAAAGAATAGAGATATTTAAAGCTCCATATTATGGTATGCCAATGCAGTATTTAGTACAGAACTATAGTCTGACAACTAAAAAATAGAATTCTTAAGTTCATTAACACTATTTGAAAACTAAAAATAATAGTAAAACAGTAGAAATAAGAAAATGTACGTAGGAATTCCTGTCCCCATACAACTTCTATTTTAGAAAGAAGCCATCGTGCCCTAAGTATTGCTCCTCTGCTCTCCTACACATATGACACTACTCATACATACGTATTCCAAATGTCTCTTTTGAAGAGAAAATACTGAAAAAAAAAAAACCAAAATTGTTTAGAACCTTAAAACATAAAATATCACTAATTATAAATATTATAAAACAAACCCTCTTCGGTACAGTGGTTCCCTTCTTTTCTGCAGCTCTGATTTGAGGGGCATGAGAAATGAGGAATTAACAAAAAATACAGTTCTTATAAATTTTTTAGAATTCCAAAATTTCAGTTAAATTCCTTCCTAGAAGCCTATTCAAAAGTGCAACTGTGGAGAACTAACATCCTAATAGACAATTTTGTGTAAAGGTTTCCCTTTGGGATGGCATTACAGATGTTCAAAAGAAAGAAATGGTAAAAATGTAAATATCTGAAGTTTGTAATGTTTTAAAGTTGACCCATTGCTTGCTAGTGTACAGGACAATTAATCTTTTTAATTATCAGGCACATACAAATTTCCATAGTGGTTTTTTACTTAGTTGTAAATAGATACATCTTCATGTATTTCTTTAGGTGTTATGCTATGAGCAGATTAATTACATTGCACATTCTGTTATAAAATGCTATAAGTCAGACTGTTCTATTTGGATGGGAAAGTGGAATAGAATAATGTGCAGTGGCTTATTAAACTGAAGGAACCTGAAAAAAATTGCTGGGCCAATTATGTTGAAAAACATGTTACATACATTGTGAGTAAAACAAAATGTGTATACCTATAAAAATATACTATTTGTGTTCTACTTAGACATAAATGGGTTTTGATGAGGGAGGTAGACAGTGTAGGGGATCAGGAAGAGAGAAGAGCAGAATAACTTCTGGGAACTTTTTCACAATACGAGAACATAATCTTCCTTGTAGGGTAGAGCAAATTAACGCTTATTAAATTTAAATAATTGAATGCATGATGCACACCCAGTTACTGGCAGATATAGATTTGAACCCAGATATAGTCTGTCTTGAAATTCCATCTTCTTATCTACTTCGTTGTATGTAGACATCATTTATAATATATAATAAATTATAGTTATTACATACACATTATATATGTATTATATATACATATATATATATATATGTAATGATAACATCTCAATGCCCATTGTTACCCTGGGAAACCACTCTTTCTGGACTGTTATATATTATGGCTACCTTTCTCTTTATACATTTTCTCTAATGTTGACCTAACTCAGAATAAATTGGTGGGAAAAAGGACATTTAACTGCTGAAGAAAAACAAAAACAATAATTGTCTAGAAAGGACAGTTGAGATAGAGGCCGAGTTCTCCTGAAAGCCTGGCTCTCATCATAATGGGAAACAATTCCATGTCATTTATTCTTGGGTTAACAGAGTTTGTAGCTATTTCTTACTATCCCACACTTCCTGGCTTTGTCCACAATATTCATCATTTTATACATTACAGAGCTCTCTAAACAAAAAAATTAATTCCAACTGCCTGTATTTTTTTTCCCTTTCACTTCAGTATACTCACTACCAAGAAACAAAACAATCAGTTATATTTCTTAAAATCCAAAACAAAGACATCAAACGTAATAGAATTGTCCTCTTATCTTAAATTATTCTTATCTTAAATAGCTCAGTTACGTTGTTCCATATCCAAGTTTATTGAGTTTCAATAATGTGGTTTTTGAAAATGATTTACAGAGAATATAGAAGAAAAGTTTCATGTTAAAATATACACTTCTTGATATTTTGTTCAATGATGACATTCGGAGCGAGATGACTGTAATGTTGGATGTTGTTTCACAATGAATTAAAATAATTGAATACATCATTATTAAGAATCACATCATTATTAAGAAACTTATACTATTAAGAATCTCAATACATCATTATTAAGAAACTTATACTACAAATACCCGGTGACTTATAATGATACGTGTTTGTAATATTTACACATCTGTATACTTTGTTCATTTATAAACACAGAAGATATAGTTGGTCTTCTACTTAAAGATCAGAAAAAAATCTATATAGTCTTATAGACTTATTCTTCTAGTTAATATATACATGAACATAGTTACTTGTCATATACTTACTGTAATTTCTTTCTATAATAGATAATAATATTTGACAATATATAGTTATATTTGAATTTCAAAAGATCACTCAGCAACAGTTAAGAATTGGTATTTTTCTTAGACTATATTATAAAAACTATTCTTTTTTAAGTCTGGCAAAGCTTTTGTAAAATAATTACGAATGCAAATGTTTAAAATGCAACAAAATGGAAAAAGGTGAAATGTGTTAAGTATGATTTTAAAATATACTAGAGTTTAATCCAAGTGCTGTAGATGACAAAGTCTTATTGAAAAATATTTCCAAAGATATAAGTTATAGGCAAAGTTACACAGTTTATTAATAATCTATCTCGTGCTAAATCTGTAGTCTCTCAGTCTCTCAAATCAGTCCTCCCAATCACCTAGCCACAACTGTGTTAAATTATTTCTGTGTCTTGGTCATACTTTTTATTCCACCCTCATCACCATCCCCACATTTACATATCTACTCATCAACCTTGTTTTTTTATAATATTGATTTATGCAGGGGAAAATGTCCATATTTATACATTCAGTACTTCTCAGGAGTAATGAAGTCTTCAAACTTTCTATAGAAATACAGATATTTTGGCCAGGCTTGGTGGCTCATGCCTGCAATCCCAGCACTTTGGGAGGCCGAGGCAGGTGGATCATGAGGTCGGAAACTCGAGATCAGTCTGCCCAATATGGTGAAACTCTGTCTCTACTAAAAATACAAAAATCTGCCGGCCGTGGTGGTGCATGCCTGTAATCCCAGCTACTTGGGAGGCTGAAGCAGGAGAATTGCTTGAACCTGGGAGGCAGAAATTGCAGTGAGCCTAGACTGCGCCACTGCATTCCAGCCTGGGCAATAGAGCAAGGCTCCTTCTAGAAACAAAACAAAACAAAAAAATACCAAATGTTTCTAATCAAAGGGACTCACACAAAAGTTTGATCTAATTTTTTTTTTTTTGTAAATTAGTATATGTTCCAAATTTTTTTTTCATTTTCTGTATATTTGAAATTATTTAAGAAGTTGAGTACCTACAGCAATACATATGCTACTGTAAATAAATAATATTATTACTGGTCATTAATGTCATTGCAGCATTTTTTTTTTCAAACTCAGTGATGACTTGTCAGGGAAACTTACAGCTTGAAAAGACATGACCCACAAAGAGATTCATAACCTAGATTAATAAAGTATTTTAAATATAGAATTACATAGACATGATTTTCAGAACATTGCAAATGATATAAATCTTAACATTTATAAATACAACTTCAAGAATTGCCAGATGTTTATATCAGTTCTTAATATTTTGTGAAACAGTTTACTGAATTTTAATACCAGCTGCAGGATATTAATAATATTTATAAAAATTATCATTTCCTATTAATTCTTTTAAAGAATTTATCATTACAAAGTTTCTACAACTTTTCCTGAACCCATTTGCAGCTTCAGCCTATATTTATTTTGGAATATACATTAATGAAGACAGATTTTACGAAGAAAGGAAGCATGCTTTGGAGTCAGATACAGAGACTGTTAATTCATTTTTCTAAATGTTGTCACTGTTTTTGAACAGGTAACTTCTTTCTAAGTATCAGTTTCCTTTTCTGTAATATGGGCACATTAATATGTTATTCATAATGTTATTTTGAAATTGAAAATGAGAAAATAAAAGTGTTAAATTTCCTAACACAGTTGCCTACAACATAGTTAAATTCAATAAATAGTGGCTAATATTGTTATGATTCGTATTTGCATAATTGTAGCTCTCACACTGAGCTTTCCCTCAACACTAGACTCAAATTTGAAATCTAACTAGATTCTAAATCTCAATGTTTCTAATCTTTACCATCTTTAACCATATAAATCAGTTTTGCTTAAAGCCTCCTGAGTTTTTCTCATGACACTTATATCCACTGACAGTACTATTCATCGTGATCATAATAAAATATTAGCTCTACTGCACACTGGTTGGGAACCTGGGGCAGATAGGGGAGGAAGGCATAAGAGAGGAAACTGAGCCTTAATTTCAACATCTTTAAATTAGAAACATTTTTAAGATTTGTCTCAACATGTTGTTGTGATTAAATATTAGTATATGCAAAGAACTTAACTTTTCCAGCCACAAAGCAATGATTCAATAAATGCTAACAATTGTTACATTATTATTAAATTATAATTTTCTTTTAATCACAAATGTATTTCTTACATCAAAAAAATTAAGAACTCTTATAGGGCCTTATAGGCAGTTTTCCCCTATAGGTACACTATTCTTTCCCATGTGTCTTAATATCTTACCCTTTTAATTGATTTTAACATCTCCAGGATATGAAAGAGAGACTTAATAGAGTTTTTTTTCTCTATTCTCCTTAAGATTTCTTATTAATAGGGTTATAATCAATAATGAACTTTTTAATAGTTTTTAATAATTTCAACTTGAAGCTCTTCAAAATTTATAAATGGAGTGCTTTAACATGAAAAGCTGAGCAATCAATTTGGACAGACCTCTCTCATACTGTAGTCACCCAGAAATGGTTGCTAAAATACAGCAATAAGAAATATTTTAGTGCAAAACCCAGCTTAAAACAGAAAAAAAAAAGAGAATAGAAAATCCTCAGGTGACACAAGTGAAAAAAGTAATCAAAGTCAGATGGGGAAAAGTAAGGACAGTTTTACACATGAATGAACACCCAAGGGGTTGGCCCCCTGCACCCACTGAACTGGAAAGGCACCTTCTAGATCATGGAAAGCAAGGTTACGTGAATTATGCTTGGGACTGCTAAAAACTATTCCTTCAGTTACAATAAAAGAAAGAGAGTGGAGATCTGGCTCATTTGTTAAGAACAATAGTTGGAAAAACTGTCATCTAACTAAAGTCTTAGTGAAAGATCAGAAGCACTGACCTGTAGCATGTACAGATATGGGGTAGTTACAGGAGTTCCAAGTTTAGAGCAAAAAATAACAATCAGACAAGAACAATTGAATTCCTTTGGCACTGATGGAGCAAAATAAAAATCACTCTGTTGGAACATTTTTATACCATGATCATTGGTGTACCACCCGAAAAATTGGAAAAAAGAAAAGTTCGTGAAAAAAAACACATGAGAGAGAGAGAAAGAGAGAGAACATGAATATGTGCTGGCCGCAGGGGTATGGATATCAATGAACTCAAAGTACAGCACAAATTATATCTTAATAACTGGAAATAATACAATACTTTGAAGGAGACAATAAATTAATTATGTTGAAATAAGAAATAAAAGCAGACATGGATTCTTAATGAAAATATAGTTCATTTTGAAAACAGAAAACTCAGATTTTAAAAAAATGCACAAAATTTGAAAACAGTTATAAAAATTGAAAGCTCAATGGATAAATCAGAGTAGATTAGGGAATTATGAAGAGGAAAAAACATAGTCTGGGAGATAGAAATGAAAAAGTACCCAGAATTCATTGCAGAGAAAATACAAAAAAAAAAAAAAAAATGAAAAGAGGCATGGCAAAGAAAAGGTAAAGTTAGAAGATGTAAATTATGCTTAATTGAAAATCCAAATATAAAAAAGTAATATGATGAGAGAAAATATTTGAAAGTATAATATCTCAAAACTGCTCAAGTACATTCATTTCCAAACTAAAGGCACTAAGTGCAGGTCAAGATAAATAAAAGCAAATGTGTAATTAGACACACGTAGGTGAAACTAGAACAAGAAGAAAACTCAAAAAATCTTGCCTTTTTCAAACTGTAATTTCTTCAAAGGGAAGAAAAAGCATTTTTTTTCTGGCAAATCATAACTATACTTTGCACATCACATAGGTTTTGGAGTGCCTTCTCACTTTCAGTGTGGTCTGAAAATTTTTAAGGTGAGAATCTTATTTGTAGTAGTTTGGAGTTATTATGTCCATATGAACCTTGCAAAAACAAGAAAACAAACAACACACATACACACAAACATACACAATTCCCCTATAGAGTAGTACAATTTCAATCCCGCTATCAAATAATTCTCATAAGCATAGTTCTAAGAAAAAAGAGCAGTTCAAAATAAACAGTCGCAAAAGACGCAAGGACCAAAGGCTCTATGAATGAATCACAGAAGAAAATAACACATAGACAAACCAAACTTCAAGAGAATTTGGGTTCTAGAATTATAAAACATAATTTAAAAAGCAATCTTTCATATTTAACTGTAAGTATATAAATGTATGTGTGTAACTTGATAACATAAATTGAACAAGGAGAAAACAAAGGAGTTCATTGGAGAATTAAGCAAATAAAACATATGGAAATTTTAAAAACAGGGCTTACTAGAGGGTGGCAAGATGGCTGATTAGATACAGCCAGGATGCACATTAACCACCGAGGGACTGGGTCACTGGAAAGACTGATGCACTCTAAGCAGATCTTCAGTGGGAAGGCTTTGGGGGACATGGAGGGAGGACACAGAGACTGGGTTGAAGCAGGGTAGCTGGGAATCCTGCATAGGGTTATAGCAAACCAGGAATTGTTCTTGGCTCCCAACAACTCCTGGAAAGGGGGTGACTTGAGCAGGGAAAGAACAACTCACTCTGGCTATGGACCTCTGGAATCCTGTCAGCAAGATACCCTACGACTCCCACAGACATTTGAGTTCGCAGGGACAGCTGCTTAGACAGGAGATAGGGGCAGAACCCCAGCTGGTGCAGAGTCCAGAAGGTTTGGTGTGGGAACATCTGCAGTGGAGCACAGCCAGTGACACCCAGGCCTTGCTTTGCTCCCACAGTAGACTTTAGCCTTAAGTGAACTATTGGACCTAAACAAAGCAGGAAGATCTTGCCCATGAGACAGGGTCAGTCCAACCTGAGTATCCCTGTCTGCTGGCCTCTCCCAGGGCCCCAACCTGGCCACACCTGCAGCCTCCCCCAACTGGAGACTCCTCTGTGCCCTCTCCAAACTGGAGCCTCCTCTGTGCTACTTTACCAGCGTGCACTTGCCCACAGCCACCCACCACATCACTTTGTCAATGCATGCATGCACGGGCAGACCTTGCTGCCTATTCTCTACAGGTGCTGTGTGTGCTTGGACCCCACTGTGCCACTGTTGCTGGTATAAGTGCAAACTACCCCACCACCACTTTGCCATTGCTGGCACAAACACACACGTGGATGTAAACAGCCCTGCTGCTTCCCTCAACACCCCCTCTAACTCCACTCCAAACCTCCCCACCCTACCCACACCATGCCCCCATCACCACCACTGCAAATGCCTGCATGGAAGTCAGTACTGCTATGCCTGCCAGCACCCCAGTCCAGCCAACAAACCTGCCATGTTGCCCGCTGCTGGCCTGTGTGAAAGAGCAAAGTTCCTGCTGTCACTGCTTAATGAAGTGCTTTGGCTGACATCACCCACTGGAATACTGTGACCAGCAGTCCTGGAAAACCTTGGCCCTTCCAGTGCAGTAAGTTTCCAATGTGAGGGGCCAGGGAGAAAAACCCGGGGGCCTGATGCCAGCCCCCCAGAATTAGAGTATGCAGCCTAGGAGTTCTGAGCTGAGCCTAGGCTCCCTAAAGTCCTCCAGAAATGATTCCAGTTTACTGAACCATCTTAAAACATGATCAAGTCCCAAGGATATCAAAGATAAAAGAAAAATAAAAAGCACACCCCAAGGACAGCGATGCCAAAGACTGAAGGAATATCAGCACAAGAAGATAAGAAAGAACCGGTGTTATAACTCTGGCAACTCAAAAAGCCAGATTATCTTCTTACCTCCAAATGACCACACTAGTTTCATATCAATGGTTCCTAAACAGGCGGAAATGGCTGAAATGACAGAAGCAGAAAGCACAATATGTATAGGAACACATATTATTGAAATTCAGGAGAAAGTCAAGTCCAATTCAAAGATTCTATGCCTTACACTTCCACTACATAGGAGATGAAAGATGAAATGACCATTGAAAGAAAGAGAAAGAAAGACAGACAGACAGAAAGAAAGAAAGAAAGAAAGAAAGAAAGAAAGAAAGAAAGAAAGAAAGAAAGAGAGAAGGAAAGAAAGAAAGAAAAAGAAACTGCTCTGATAGAGTTGAAAAACTCACTTCAAGAATTTCAGAATACAATCACAAGTATTAACTACGTAATGAACCAAGCTGAGTAAAGTGTCTCAGAGCTAGAAGACTAGCTCACTTAAATGACATAGACAAAATTTTTTAAAAAAATAAAGGAGAATGAATAAAACCTCCAAGAAATATAGGGATTATTTAAAGAGGCCAAAGTCTATGACTCACTGTCATCCCTGAAAAGAGAATGAGAGAAAGCAAGCAACTTGAAAAACATAACTGAGAATATTGTATTTTGAAGATTTGAAAATTTACCCAACCTCACTAGAGAGGCCAACATTCAAATTCAGTAAATGCAAATAACCCTTGCAAGATACTACACAAAAAGACCATCCTGAAGACACACAGTCATCAGATTTACCAAGGTAGAGATGAAAGAAAAAAAATGTGAAAGGCAGCTAGAGAGAAAAGACAGGTCACCTACACAGGGAACCCCATCAGGCTAACAGTAGACCTGTCACTGGAAACCCTACAAACAAGAAGAGATTTGGGACCTATGTTTAGCATTCTTAAAGAAAATAATTTCCAACCAAGAATTTCATATCCAGCCAAATTAAGCTTCATAAGTGAAGAAGAAAGAAGATTCTTCTCAGACAAGTAAATGCTAAAGAAGTTCATTACAACCAGACCTAACTTGCACAAGGATTTGAAGGAAGCTCTAACTATGGAAAGGAAAAATAGTTACCAGCCACTACAAAAACATGCTTCAGAATATAGACCAGTGACACTATAAAGCAACCACACAAACAAGTCTGCATAGTAACCAGCTAGCAACACAATGATGGGATCAAAACTGCAAATATCAATACTAATTGACATGGTTTGTCTGAGTCCCCACCCAAGTCTCACCTCAAATTGTAATAATCCTCATGTGTCAATGACAAGGCCAAATATAGATAATTGAATCATGGGAGGGGTATTCCCCACACTGCTCTTGGGGTAGTGAATAAGTCTCATGAGATCTGATGGTTTTATAAATGCAAACTCCCCTACCCATGCTCTCTTGCCTGTTACCATGTATGAGGTGCCTTTGCATTTCTTTTGACTTACATCATGATTGTGAGGCCTCCCCAGCTATGTGGAACTGTAAGTCCATTAAACCTCTTTCCTTTATAAATTACCCAGTCTTGGGTATGTCTTTATTAGCAGAATGAGAATAGACTAAAACAGTAAATTGGTACTGGGTAGTGGGACACTGCTGTAAAGACACCCAAAAATGTGGAAACACCTTTGGAACTGGGTAACAGGCAGAGGCTGGAACAGTTTGGAGGGCTCAGAAGAAGACAGAAAAATGTGGGAATGTTTAGAACTTCCTAGAGACTTGCTGAATGGCTTTGCCCAAAATGCTGATAGTGATATAGATAATAAAGTTCAGGTTGAGGCGGCCTGAATGGAGATGAGGAACTTGTTGAACTGGAGTAAAGATCACTATTGCCATGCAAAGGGAATGGTTGCATTTTGCCCCTGCCCTAGAGATCTGTGGAACTTTGAATGTGTGAGGGATAATTTAGGGTATCTGGCAGAAGGATAAAGGGTTTAAGAGGAAGCAGAGCATAAAGAATCGGAAAATGCGCACCCTGATGATGCAATAGAAAAAAAAAATCTGGGGAGAAACTCAAGCCAGCTGCAGAAATTTGCATAAGTAACAAGGATCCAAATGTTAATCACCAAGGTAATGGGGAAAATGTCTCTGCTTTTCATGGCAGCCTTCATGGCAGCCCCTGCCATCAGGCCTAGGAGGGAAAAAGGTTTTGTGGACTGGGCCCAGGGACTCCTGCTCTATGCAGCCTTGGGACAAGTTGTCCTGTGTCCCAGCTGCTTCAGCTCGAGCCATGGCTAAAAGGGGCCAACTTGAAGCTCAGGTTTCAGTTCAAGCTCAAGCTTCAAAGGGTGCAATTTCCAAGTCTTAGCAGCTTACATGTGGCATTGCAAGTGCACAGAAATCAAAAATTGAGATTTGGGAACCTCCACCTAGATTTCAGAGGACATATGGAAATGCTTGTATGTCCAGGCTGAAGTTTGCTGCAGGGGCAGGACCCTAATGGAAAACCACTGTTAGGGCAGTGCAGAAGGGAATTGTGGATCCCCAGACAGAGTCCCCACTGGGGCACTGCCTAGTGGAACTGTGAGAAGAGGGCCATCGTCCTCCAAACCCCAGAATGGTAGATTCACTGACAGCTTGCACTGTGTACTTGGAAAAGCCAGAGACACTCAACACCAGCCTGTGAAAGCAGCCTGGAGGGGGGCTATACCCTGTAAAGCCACAGAGGCAGAGCTGCCCAAGACCATGGGAACCCAACTCTTGCATCAGGGTGACCTGGATGTGAGACACGGAGTCAAAGGAGATCATTCTGGAGCTTTAAGATGTGACTGCCCCACTGGATTTTGGACTTGTATAGGGCCTGTAGTTCCTTTGTTTAGGCCAATTTCTCCAATTTGAAATGGGTATGAAATGGGTATTTACCCAAATGCCCGTTACCTCATTGTATCTAGGAAGTAACTAACTTGCTTTTGACTTTACAGGCTCATAGGCAGACTCAGATGAGGCTTTGGACTGTGGAGTTTTGAGTTAATGCTGAAATGAGTTAAGACTTCACGGAACTGTTGGAGAGGCATGATTGGTCTTGAAACGTGAGGCCATGAGATTTGGTGCTGGGGCAGAATGATAGGTTTGGCTGTGTCCTTACCCTAATTTCACCTTGAATTGTAATAATCCCCATGCGTCAAGGGTAGGGACAGTGGAGATAATTGAATAGCAGGGGAAGTTTCCCCCATGCCATTATCCTGGTAATGAATAAGTCTCACAAGATCTGAAGGTTTTTTAAATGAGAGTTCCACTACACAAGTTCTCTTCCCTGTCACCATGTAAGACACGCCTTTGCTTCTCCTTTTGTGGACTGGGCCCACGCATCCCCAGCCATGTGGAACTGTTAGTCCATTAAACTTATTTCCTTTATAAATTACCCAGTCCCAGGTTTATCTTTACTGGCAGTGTGAGAACAGACTAATACACTAACCTTGAATAGAAATGAGCTAAATATCCCAGTTGAAAGTCACAGAGTGGCAAGTTGAATAAAGAAGCAAGACCCAACTCTATGCTGTCTTTAAGAGAATCATCTCACAAGCAATGACACGCATAGGCTCAAAGTAAAGGGATGGAGAAAAATATACCAAGCAAATGATAAACAGAAAAAAAGCAAGGGTTGCTATTCAAATTTCATTCAAAACAAACTTTAAATCAATAAAAATTTAAAAGGACAAAAGGGTATTACATAATGCTAAAGGCAAGAACTAATTATCCTAAATATGCATGCACCCAACACAGATGCACCCAGATTTATAAAGCAAGTTCTTAGAGACCTATGAAGAGACTTACATAACCAAAAAATCATACTGGGAGACTTCAACACACCACTGAGAGTATTAGACTGATCATTGAGGTAGAAAACTAACAATTATTTTTAGTTTAATTCAGGGCCTGAACTCAACAACTGACCAAATAGACCTAATAGACATCTACAGAAATCTAAAGGGAGAAAGTCAAACTATTCCAGTTTTCAGATGATATAATTCTAGAAGTAGAAAATCCCACAGTCTCTACTCAGAAGCTCCTTGAGCTAATAAATAAATACAGGAAAGTTTCAGGACACAAAATTAATGAGCAAAAATTAGCAGCATTTCTATACACCAAGAACATCCAAGCTAAGAGTCAAATCAAGAATGCAATCCCATTCACAACTGCCACAAGAAGAATGAAATACATAGGAATACAGCTCAGAAATCTCTACAATAAGAATTACAAAACACTACTCAAAGAAATCAGAAATGACACAAAGAAACAGAAACACATTCCCTGTTCATGGACAGGAAGAAGCAATGTTGTTAAAATGGTCATACTGCCCAAAGCAATTTATAGATTCAATGCTATTTCTATCAAACTACCAATGACACTATTTAAGGAATGAGAAAACATGATCTTAAAATTCACATAGAACCAAAAAAAGCTCAAATAGCCTAGGCAATTCTAAGCAAAAATAACAAAGCCTGAGGCAGGATGTTACAGGATTTCAAAGTATACTACAAGGCTACAGTGACCAAAATAGCATGGTATGGAACAGAAACCATAATGGGATACAATCTGATAAATGACTCATTAGTCGTTATTTTGTAGATGTGTGAATATCATTGAGTGTACTTACACAAACTTAGATAGTACAGCCTACTACACATGTATACGGTCCAGTCTATTGCTCCTAGGCTAAAAACCTGTACCATATGTTACTATACTGCATACTATAGGCAATTGAAACAAAATAGTATTTGCTTATCTAAAGCTAGCTAAACATATAATGGCACAGTAAAAATATGGTATTATAATTTCATGGGACAACCATTATATATACAGTCCATCATTGGCATCATTATTCAGCACAGGCTGTATATATACTCAACCCTCCGTATTTATGGATTCCACATATGTGGATTCAATAAACTGTCAGTCAAAATTTTGAGGGGAAAAACCCTGTGTCTGCACTGGACATATACAGACTATTTATTGTCATAACTCCCTAAATAATACAGTATAATTATTTACATAACATTTACATTTTATTAGGTACTGTAGTCATCTAGACATTATTTAAAGCATATAGGAAGATGTGCATAGATTATATGCAATACTATGCCATTTTATGTGAAGTACTTGAGTATTTACAAGCTTTGGTATCAACCTCCACAGATTCTGAGGGGATGACTATATATTTTCACAGAAACATAAATACATATATAAATGTTTGTGGATATACACAAACATTTGGAAATATATTGCATGTTCGTGTGTGTGTGTGTGTGTGTGTGTGTATAGAAATATGAAGTAGTGTGTTCTTGAAACCTAAAGTTAAACAAGACATGCTCCATGGGGGGAAACATTGTAAAGAGAAGAGACATGTAAGACAATCATGGTATGGAATATTTCTAAAAATATGTCATGAGGATACTTGGGGTCCCGAAGACCCTTTCATGGGATCTGGGAATTCAAATCTGTTTTATATAATATAACACTTTATTTGCCATTTTCACTCTCGTTTTCTCATGATAACCATGAAGCCTACATGTATTGTGAGTACACTGTTGATCTGATGGCTAGCAAAATGTGTATTCTTGTGTTTAAAAATATTGTTTTAATTTCTGATAGAGTAATGTCAATAGATATAATCCACATAAACAGAAGCTCTTTGGAGTCCTCAATAATTTAAGAGAGAAAAAGGGACTTGAAAGCAAAAAAAAAATTCAGAATCACGTTTTTAGGTAGGACATGAATTCTACTGAGAAGTGCAAAAGGTGTTTAGGAAAATGAGGAGAAAATTTAGTAAGAAAATTATAGTCTGTCAAGGGAGCAAGATGAAGGACTGCTAAAATAGACTCAGGTTAGCCCTAAAAATTCAGTCTTGTTTACCCAATCTTATTATTTCCCAATGACATGAAACCTATAGAAAGTGGGCAGGTCTCAAAAATAGGAGAGATTTAGCCGGGCGCAGTGGCTCACGTCGGTAATCCCAGCACTTTGGGAGGCCGAGGCGGGTGGATCACGAGGTCAGGAGATTGAGACCATCCTGGCTAACACGGTGAAACCCCGTCTCTACTAAAAATACAAAAAACTAGCCGGGAGTGGTGGCAGGCGCCTGTAGTCCCAGCTACTCAGAGGCTGAGGCGGGAGAATGGCGTGAACCCAGAAGGCGGAGCTTGCAGTGAGCCGAGATCGAGCCACTGCACTCCAGCCTGGGCAACACAGCGAGACTCCGTCTCAAAAAAAAAAAAAAAAAAAAAAAGAGAGATTTGTATGTAATTTTGAGATGTCAATCAATAATATAGGTTCTAAGAATGTATGATTAAACAGGAAACAGATTACTTATACAGAGTTTTAGCTGCAATTAGTCCACCTAAGGATTGGGCATATTTTTTTCCATACAAAGGAAGGTATTAACACCTTCCCAAGACCTGTTAAGGTGACAACTATGTAACTGTTTAATTAGGGCAATAGAGACTCCAATGTGGACACTTCATAATGCAATTGATAAACTATGAACTGCCATTTTACTGAGTCATATTTCTTTCTTTCACTGTAAATGACATAATTGACATGCTATGAACTGCCATTTTATTGAGACACATTATTTTCTTCCACTGTAAGTGACATATCTCAGATATTCTAAAATATAATTTAAAACTCTTAGTAAAATCAAATTTTCTTAAATTCATGTACTACTATTTAGTGATTAAGCTTATTTTAATAGTTAAATTTTAAATATGTTTAGTATCTAGACATTTGAGGCTTTTATACATGATGTTTGCATTCAAGGATCATGAGAGATTCAGAATGTTAAAATCAAGCTTTTACTTGCCTAAGAAACAAGGTATATTCGCCTCACTTTTGATAGTATTATAAAAGGCATCACTGATGAAAATCACTTATACATATAAAGCCACTTTAACAGATGTAAAGAACATTGTTATTACCAATAAATATAAGTGAGTCTTGTGATTTCTCATTATCTCTCTTAAATAGATAGATTTCTCTCTCTCTCTCTCTCTCTCTCTGTGTGTGTGTGTGTGTGTGTGAGAGAGAGAGAGAGAGAGAGAGAGAGGGAATACTCTGCTTCAGTTTAGCTTAGGTGTTAATTTTGAGGTGTTGAAAATGCTGTGCACACTAAGGAAATTTTGAAGGATGGAGCATCGCCACTCTTCCATCGAATATTATTTAGTAAAACTATGCCTGACATGTTGCCCATTATACTTACGATACTTAAAATTTCTTAAGAAATTCTCTTCTCAAGAGGGAAATGATGCTAACAACAATGGCAACAAGACTTTTCTCCTTCATCTCTTCATTCTATCTATATTTTAAAAACTTCCTTTGCCAAAAACAAGGCGTTAATAGTGTCACCATCTGAGTGTATTCTGTCAAAATATAGGTTACAGAATTCACAAGTGTTATTAATATTTTTGGGTATTTCTTATTGATATTTTTAAGAATGATCTGTAGTACTGTAAGTGATGTGCCATATATGAGACTATTTTCTCGACAATAATCTTTATATATACTTTGGATCAACTTTCATCTTATCAGAATTATTGTTAATATATTTGACATTCCAATGGTTACAATATTTTTTAGTATAGAAATAGTAAGTAGAATTGCTTAGAAACGGGAATGATATGTATGTGTCCAAGAACCAAGTTACCTACCATTGACAGCCTCTTGAAAACCTAAAAAAAGCAGCTTTAAGATTCTTGAGAGTTTAAACAAAGTGGTTTCAGGAGAGAGTCTACAACATTATGGTAACTGTGCACAAGGATAGTCTTTGACATAAAACACAGCCATGAAGCTCTCATTGTAGAAACAAGCAAGGTGGGTCTCCAGAAAGAAACTGTGGCTGTATATTTACCTCTATTCTGCTACTCACAAATGATCTGAAAGAGTGGCCTTTGTGAACAAGGTAACCTCTTAAGAAACATCTTGGAACTCTTGATTTGAAAGTTTGAAAAAGCATTATTAACGAGTAATAGGATCTAATAAATGGCAAAATACATCTTCAATAGTGTGAATCTCACTCACCACAATAAAATCTATTCACTGAATATGACGGTGTTCCATGATAATGGAAAATAAATTCAAGAAGAAGGAAGTGAAAATGACATGCAAAATAATCACTAATATTTACGATATAGGAGATGTATAACAAAACTGGCTGCCATTTACAGTCACTATAAGAGAACTTAACTTAAAAAGTTTGACATAAAGGAATAAATAGAAACAAAAGAGTAAATAGAAACAAGTAAAATTTATTTTTCTATGTAAATGTCAATTATTTGTGAAGATCAATATGGTTTATTAGGATGTTTGTTTCTCTTATTCTCTGGTTACCAAATTAAACATTGAGATATTTTAGTATAAAATACCAAAAGGTGATAAAGATAGATGTCTTTTATATAAACATTAAATATGATACTTTTGCTGTTCATTAAATAATGTTTTCTAGGTCTCACATTTTATGGCAGTTAATTAATATTTGGTACTATTTAAGGTTTAAACCAAAAGCCAGATATCAAATAAAACTATAGTACTTGATTTGATTATGAACTGGAAGAGGTCCCCCATTGGCAATGGATAAAGCAAATTGTGTGTCAACAACAGATAAGAGCTAAAATAAATTGAACTAGATCAAATTCATAACTTCAAAATGACATTAAAAATGTATCTCATATTGATGACATTTGGAGGATACTAGAGAACCAAATTATTGATCATAAGACTAATCAATATCAGTAAAGAATAAAGTATCTTGCTGACATGGTTTGGCTGTGTTCCCACCCAAATCTCATCTTGAACTGTAGCTCCCATAATTCCTCTGTGTTGTGAAAGGGACCCAGTGGGAGATAATTGAATCATGGGAGTGGTTTCCCCCACAATGTACTCATAATAGTGAATACGTCTCATAAGATCTGATGGCTTTATAAGGAGTTTCCTTTTGAGCTTGTCTCTAATTCTCTCTTTTGCCTGCAGCCATGTAAGATGTGACTTTTGCCTTCTGCCTTGATTATGAGATGTCTCCAGCCATGTGGAACTGTGAATCCATTAAACCTTTTTTCTTTATAAATTACCCTGAGTCAGGTATGTATTTATCAGCAGCATGAAAACAGACTAATACACCTGCTTTTCCTTTATAAGATGTGCAAGAGACAGACTTACCACACATCTTTTACATGACAACAGAAAACTATTTCTTGAACGCATACTCTTACTAGTTAATAAAACACATGAAAATCACCACTTTTAACATATAAAGATAGAGCTAACAAATATAATAAAATAATGTGGTAATTTGGAATGTATAAATTATGCTCAAAAAAACCTGAACCCAATTATAACTTTAACATCATAATAAGAGAGAGAACCCAGAATTTACGTGATCACCAATGCAAGTAACCAGAACCATAGAATAAATATTTCTGCAAAAAAACAAATGAACAAGAACTCTGAATCAGATTAATACTTTCCTGATTTAGAGGAAATGTAGGGGAGAGAGGGTGAGACTGGCAAAACTCAAAGTAAGGGGAACTGTACAGTACAAATCATCTGGTATTTTTTGTTGCTGACTTGTTTCAATAAGTAAATTTCAAGAAGTAAAAGAGAATGTATTTTAAATGGCAGGGAAGAGACAATTAAGAAAAATATGTGAAAGTTTTAGTAAGCAAAATAAGGGAAATCAGTAAATAATTGGGAGAACTGAGCACGGGTTAGTTTGGTTAATATTTGATGCTGTCAACAATTAACTTAATTTTTTAAATATTATGGTATTGTTATTTAAAGAGTTCATATCTTTTAGATATTTACAGAGGATATTTTTTGATGTATTAAAATAATACAATTGTGTAGGTAAGCATAAAACAAGATTTTTCATGAACTAGTAATTATTCAAGTGTTGGGGGTGTGGAGCAGGAACGTTGGAGTTTCGTAAACTATTCCATTCCAGTGCCTGTTACATAATTTTTCTTAATAAAAATTTCAAGGAAAAAAAAAACTAAAGAAAACATAAAAGGAAACTTGATGGCCATGGTTCTTTAGCTTTTTTATGGAACTAGTCTTAAATGTAAAGGAGTGTAAACCTTGGCAATCCTTGGAGGGGGAAAGGATTATAAACATCATGCAAACTGGAAAGTTTACTATCCATTTATTTTAATATAAATGCTGTCATTTTTATGTTCCTTTCATTTTTCATCCTTTAAAATAAATACAATGATATTTTATTTCTAATAATTGTCATTTATATTTTTGGCTTGTTTATCCTTCTAGCACACCACTTCAAGGCCTGGTATAGGTATAGTCAGTGTGCCCATATGTAGCAGTTGAATTACCAGATGTTTGATTTTGTGAAATGCATTTGGTTTCCCATTTCCCTGATGTTCATAACTAGAGTGCTCCATATATACATAGGTTTCTTTTTTTTTTTTTTTCTTTTTTGTTGACAGAGTTTCACTCTTATTGCCCAGGCTGGAGTGCAATGACGCAATCTCAGCTCATTGAAACCTCCGCCTCCCGGGTTCAAGTGGTTCTCCTGCCTCAGCCTCCCGAGTAGGTGGGATTACAAACATGTGCCACCATGCCCGGCTAATTTTATATTTTTAGTAGAGACATGGTTTCTCCATGTTGGTCAGGCTGGTCTCAAACTCCTGACCTCAGGTCATTCGACTGCCTCGGCCTCCCAAAGTGCTGGCATTACAGGCGCGAGCCACTGTGCCTGGCCGGTTGCTCCATATTTTTATTTTTTTCTGTCTGTATTGTATTTCATTGTTTTTATTTTTATAAAGAGTAATGATTCTTAAACTGAGACTCTGAATGTCTGGTTTTCCACAATATTTAAAAAGTCTGATATTCCAATATCAAAAAAAATCTAGATTGTTATTTATTTTGTAGTAATTTTATTTTGGTATGAAGATATTTTTAAAACATGGCTCTATGGAGAAAATAACCTCCTTGGTGCTAAAAATGTAGAGGATTATTTATGTGCAGTATGCTGAATGCTTTAAAACAGAACTATTAATAGATTACACCTCCTCATATGTAGTCCCTGTATTTTAATATTGTCAACATTTGTCTTGAATATTTTCATTAATAAATACTTGTTATAACTGACTGAAATAAAGATAATTTATATTTAGGTCATCAAAATATTTAAGCAGTGAGTTGCAATCTGCTATGGGGTCTCAAACATAGTTGTACTTCTTCCTAAGTATCCACAGCCCCTTTTTGCTGTTTGCTCTGATTCCCAAGAATAAGGACAAAACTCAGAGTTGCAGCTCTCTCAATTTTTTCTTCTTTTCAACTTACAGATAAGTTAATAAATGACCTCCCATTAGATCTGCCTCCATGAGGTATGGTACTACTGTCTTACTAAAAGATGGAGATATGGAGAGTCTGAGAAGGGGGAGGGTAGGGAAGAAGTGCTGGAGATTAAGAGAAGAACTGTGTGAAACATATGTGAGAGTGCCAGAGAGGGAAAGAGCAAAAGTGACTTTAAAGCAAAAAGAAAATGTTTGTTAGTTAAATGTTTACTGATTAGGAGACTAGCAGGGAATGAAAAAATAAAAACACAAGAAAATTATGTGATATTTAAAAATCTTTGAAAGACTTTCCCTTTCCTTGGTGATTCATACACTAACAGCTACCAGAGGTCAGCATGACGTAGGGATAATTGCTAGTAATTTGCTTGTGGTAATCAAGCAAGTTTAAAGAGATATTTCTAGATAAATCAATAGCAAAGCATTAGTGACAGGTTGGAAAGACCAGAGAGTTCAGAGTCACACAGAAAATATGCAGTTTATTGTTATAGTTTTCCAGCCCACTTACCAAAGGAAATTATAAACTATGATTTTTTTTAATCTAAATCTAAAAACACAGTTAGAAGATGGGTCATGCCGCAAAGATGACCTTTCTCTTGAGAAAGGGGGTAACTTGTAGTTCCTCATAGTAGCTATAGTTTTAAATGTTAGATGATTTAATATCATTTGAGAAGCTTGTTTAAAAAGCAGATTCCTTAGTCTTTAGACCCATGCAAATTTTATGATTCAGTGACACGGAGGTGGTGCCCATTTTTGTCGATCTGTGTACCACGACTTTAAAAATACTTTTCTTGAATGAGGTTTCTTGATCTCAGAACTATTGACATTTTGGCCCAGATAGTTCTTTGTTGTGGGGAACTGGTTTGTGTATTGTAGGGTATGATGGGTTTCAGCACATGCTATCTCAAAATATGGTACCTTGGTATTTGAAAAAAAAAACAATAGGAGTTGGAAGTTCTCTCTGACTTTCTCCCTTGCAGCACGGCATAAAACAATTCTCTGGGCCAGGCACAGTGGCTCATACCTGTAATCCCAGCACTTTGGGACAGTAACATGGGTGGATCACGAGGTCAAGGGATTCAGACCATCCTGGCCAACATGATGAAACCCCCTCTCTACTAAAAATACAAAAATTACCTGGGCATGGTGGCACGCATTTGTAGTCCCAACTACTCAGGATGCTGAGGCAGGACAATTGCTTGAACCCAAGAGGCAGAGGTTGCAGTGAGCCAAGGTCGTGCCACTGCACTCCAGCCTGGCAACAGAGCTAGACTCTCTATTAAATAAATAAATAAATAAATTATCTGATCTTCCTCTAAAGTAATTCATAAAACCTTTATTCCAGAGGGTCTATCCTATCCTATATGCAGAGGAAAGTAATGTCCTTATTTCTGAAGATATGGAGACACAAAAAAGAATTTGAATAAACAGGGATTGCTAAATTCCATCCTCCACCCTTTCACCCCCCATCCCCATTTATTACTATGAGATCAGACCCTTTCGCTCTCCAAACAAACTTCTCTACAACTGTCCATGAAAAACATAGTTTTCCGTTTCTTTATTTCTGAAGGTTCCCATGTTACTTAAAACTTGTATTAAATAAGTACAATAATCTGTATGCTTTTCTCTTGTTAATCTGTTTTTTGTTATATGGGAATCTCAGCCATGAATGTAGCAATTGGTGAGGAAATACCTCTTTTCTGTGCTACAAATGTTCAGCAGCATCACTGGCCTCTACCTACTAGATGCCAATAGCAGCCCTGACTTCAACTCCCTCAGTTGTAACAGCTAAAAGTCTCTCCATGCAGTGTCAAATACCCACCAGTGCATAATTATTTCCAGTTGAGGATCTCAAAAAGTATAAGGAGTTTTAAGGCAGAGTCTGCTATTTCAGAAAAACAAAATAAGAAATACAGAGTCTCGAGATGAAAAACAAAACTAAGATCTCCGATGATAAAATGAAAAATAAAACAGGCAGAAGAGTGGGTTGGGTTGGAGAAGAAAATTATGGTTCTACTGGAGCCAGATGGTAAATGTGAAACTTTTCACACAGAACATTATTTCCACAAGAAGAGTTGTCTGTAATGCCACAGAATAGCAATACTGAAAGGAATCACACCCAGGGTCAAGAATATAAAAATGCATCGCTGACCTCAAACTTCATCAGTATGCCTACTGTGTTATCCCTTGTCTCTGCTTCCAAAGCCCCATAGATTAAACTAACTCCATTTATTCCTTCTTCCAATTTATAATTGTAATGTGAGAAAGAATGATATGAAAGGAATCTGATATTAACTATAGTAACACACTAAAATGTGTGGTCCTTGGCAAGGGATTCATTTATAAAATTTGTATCAGGCTTTCTGATTCGGCAAAGTATACTTTGGATAGGGTAAAAAAATCAAAGGTACTTACTAATAGTTTCATATCAGTCTCCACATGTTGGTCTCTAATAATATATTAGAAAGCTCTGTTGTAGAACATGACCTTTTTAACATTTATCAATGAGTTTAGTAAAGATGTAGAAGGTGCATTTATCACATTTTCCATGGATGAAAAAATTAAGGGATAGTGGTGACAGAATAAATATATTCTAAGTAGGTATAAGAATGAAAGGAAATAATTAACGAAGTATAAAGACAATTCACAGAATGGGAGGAAATCTCTAAAAACTATCCATCTGACAAGGGCTTAATAACCAGAATACATTAGGAGCTCAAACAATTCAACAGGAAAAAATGGTCTAATTAAAAAATAGCAAAAGATCTCTAGACATTTATCAAAAGAAGAGATACAAATAGCCAAAAAGTGTATGAAAAAAGTTCAACATTAATAATCATTAGAGAAATGCAAATCATAATTACAATGAGATACCATCTCACCCCAGTTAAAATGATTTTATCCCAATAACAGGCAATAATGAATGCAGGACAGGATGTGGTGAAAGGGGAGCTCTCACACACTGTTGGTGGGAATGTAAGTTAGTACAACCACAAGAGTATAAATGTTCCTCAAAAAAAAAAAAAAAAAAAAAAACTAAAAATAAAATTACCATATGATCCAGCAATCCCACTTCTGGGTGTATATCTGAAAAAAAGGAAATCAACATGTTGGAGAGATACCTGCACTCCTATGCTTATTGTATGACTATTCGCAATGACCAAGATATGGAATCAACTGAATTGTCTATCAACAGATAAATCAATAAATAGCAGGGAGTACATATACACAACAGAATATTATTATTAAAATTCTTTTTATTATTAAAATCATGGCCAGGCACAGTGGCTCACGCCTGCATCCCCACATTTTGGGAGGCCAAGACAGGTGGATCACTTGAGGTCAGGATTTCGAGACAAGCTTGGCCAACATGGTGAAATCCTGTCTCTACTAAAAATACAAAAATTAACCGAGAGTAGTAGGGTGCATCCCTGCTACTTGGGAGGCTGAGGCAGGAGAACCGCTTGGACCCAGGAGGCAGATGTTGCAGTGAGCCGAGATCATACCACTGCACTCCAGTTCGGGTGACAGACACTGAGACTCCATCTCAAAAAACAAACAAACAAACAAGCAAACAAATGAACAAAAAATCCTTTGATTGGCAACTATGTGGATAGAACTGGAGGACATTATATTAAGTGATGTAAGTCAGGCACTGTAAAACAAATGTTGCATGTTCTTATTCATATATAGGAGCTAAAAAAAAAAAAAAAAAAAAAAAAAAAAGAGAAAGACTCCTCTGGAGTAAAATTATTGTAACCAGAGGCTGGGAAGAGTAGCTGATAGAGGGGGTAAAGACAGGTCGTCTAGTGGGTATAAAATCACAGTTGGATAGAATGAACAAGATGTGGTATTTGGTAGCACAATAGTGTAATTATAGTTAACAAGAATCTATTATGTATTTTAAAATACTGAAAGAGTGGAAGTGGAATTTTCTTAATGCGAAGGAATGGTAAATGCTTGCGGTTCTGAATATCCCAATTACCCTGATTTAATTATTACATACTGTATGCCTGTATTAAAACATCACATGTGCCCAATACATGCATACAACCATTATGTAACCACAGCAATTATGTAACCATAACAATTAACAACAACAACAACAAATAATTTACTACAATGAGGACATTTGGAGTATCCTGCTGTCAGACCAAGGATCTAGTCATAAGGATGTAGGATAGTGAATTCTGGTTCTGTACATGGAACATGTATAAATAAGATGTAAGTGTTCGATTGAACTAAAAGCAATGCATTTTAAAAGCATAGTGGAAAAACAAAAACGTCAGTGTATTTTTTAGTTGCATTAATCATGTATAAATAAAGGATACAAAAGGTCTTTCTATGCTGCATTGGTCAGATCACATCAAGAGTTTTATAGTTTCAGGTCACATACGAAAAATAACATTGAGAAATTAGAACACACCCAGAACTCTATAAAGAAAATGATAAACTGTTTTGAAGCCATCTTACAGAAGGACTGATTGACAGTCCAGACTGAAAAATAGCAAATTGTATCTTGCCAGCTTTTAGTTAAAAATTGGCCACTCATGTCTGATTTTAAATAAAAATTTATGAAAAACACTTGAGTACATGGAAAGGTGTATAAAGAGAAATTAGTATTAAGCCATGTATAATCTAACTTTATTGTTTTCTTTAGTCCACTTTGGCTAAGGAGGGAGCTTTGTTCCACCAATGAAATCTTACCTGGAAACATTAAACAAAGAAAAAAAAAATTGCTGTTTTTTGAAAGAGAAAGATAAGGAGACTGCCCTATCTAATCTACACAATTCTGTAGAGCATTATACAAAAGTGACTCTTATTAATTGAATTGTATATTTTTAAATTTCCATTTAATATTAAGAAGCTGATCTTTAAATAGAGAAAAGTATAGATTATATAAAATGTAAATATGGACACTCATAGACACATATACATATATACTACCAATATACTTTATGTAACATATACTACAAAATATAATCTGTATAATTGTATATATATAAAATACACATACTAATGTAATATACATATATATTAAATTTCATATATCTTATATATGGTATTTTTACATTTATTAGGGTCACCATAAGAGCACATAACCTGGTTTACATGGAACAATGTTGGTTTATACCTGTAGCACTGGAGTGATTGTTGCAGCAGCTCCTACACCCAAAATTATCCTGGTATACATGATAAAGTATATGGTTTTTTATGATGAGAAACTAACCATCTCATACTAGATTACTCAGTGTGCATTTGTTATGTTTCAGGGACTATAACACAATCACATAAAACTTCATGTATCTGCATGCAATAGTGCCTTTGAGAATTTTTTTAAATTATGAAAATCAGCAGTATAATACATTTGTATACAACAAACATCTTATTGTTAGTAATCTTCTTTCCAATAAATAATATTACTAATTTAATAAATAACTAAAGCAGTTCAGAAAATCAAGAATCTTTTCTCTCAAGTATAAAAATAAGAGTGGAAAGATTTTATATTTTATTAATGATAACATGAAGTATGATGATGAATCTAGGAGATTTTGTAATAATTCAGCCAAATGAGTTTTATGTAACAAACATTTATACTTCTCAAGATTAAAGAAATTTAATGGATGTATTATGCCTAATAATTAGAGGCTGATTTGATAAGCTCAGTGACTTATTCAGTTAGAATATATCTTGTGATTCACATTCTTATAGACTATAATTTGTCAAAATACCCCAGGATTCCAAAATTTACACAATTTGAAATCTCATTTTCTTTTGTTTTGTTTTCTTTTTCTCTGTGTTAGGACTTTTAAAGCTTTTTCATTCACCTTCAATTTTTAAAATCACATCAAAGCTCTTAATAGTAAATTTAATTAGCCAAATAGTGGAGATTAATTGCTTAAATAATACATGTCAAGATATGATACCCTTAGTACAAAATCAAGCTCTTACACATTATGTTTAAAAGCCCTTTCTTTCACATTTAAAGGCTACTATAATTCTCTACTGTACCTACCATCAGTAGACTCATCTAATATACACATTTATCTTATGTAAAATTATTTTTAAAAACATATAAGCAATAGGAATAATATGATTTATGAAAAAACTCTTTACCTATAATATTTATGAAAGTAACTGTCATACTTAATGACAAATCGAAATGTAATAAAATGGAAGAGCTTAACAAGAATTTGCTTTGTAAGCTACTAATACTAATAAAAGTGTTTATTTAGTTATTGCCATTTTAAGCAATAATTATTCTAAACACCTTGCATATATCAGCTTTGCATCAATTTCCAAAGCCATCTTATGAGGTAGACACTATTAGTTTTCACATATTCTAGATGAACAACCTTTGTTTTTGAGACAGAGTCTCTCCCTGTCGCCTGGCTGGAGTGCAGTGACACGATGTTGGCTCACTCCAACCACTGCCTCCCGGGTTCAAGCCATTCTCCTGCCTCAGTCTCCCAAGTAGCTGGGACACCAGGATGATCTCGATCTGACCTCATCATTCACCCACCTCAGCCACCCAAAGAGCTGGGATTACAGGCATGAGCCATCGCTCCTGGCCCCCGGCTGCAACTCTTTTTTATTAACCAAGTTTTGGATTATCAATTAGATTTGAACAGGATTAGATCACTAGTAGAACAGATATTAACATCAAACAATTAATATTCCCAAGAAAATAAATCTTTCCATGGTATTTGAATATGTATATTGTTAATGGCAAAAATAAAATTTTATTTTCCCTGAATCAACTTTTTTAACATTTCTTTTAAGTAGCATTTTTTTCTATTTTTCTTTTGTGTTGTGAATGACCTACAAGACTATACCCATTTTTTCAGATTTCTTTAGAGTAATTATATGATTAATACAATTGGAAAATCATTATTTGAATCTTACGATCAAATTGTACATTATATTAAAGCACATAAAATGTTATAAAGCATTTAATTTAGAAGTAGTTTATATATTTTGTCTTATCTGTCTTTTCTAATATTCTAGAAATTGGAGAAATTATGTTAGGCCATAGAATTCTGCATAGTAATATTAATTTGTATTTATTTTAGTTTTTATTATTTAATTATTTATTTTTTAGTTTTTAAAATTTTTAATAGGTGGGGTCTTGCTGTGTTTCCCAGGCTGGCCTTAAACTCCTGGGCTCAAGCAATCCTCCTGCTTCAACCTCCCAAGTAGTTGGGACTACAGATGTGAATCAGTGTGGTTGTGGTTGTTTTAAATAGATAACCAGGCTTTTAATTTCTTGCCACACTGATTTTGGCAGGACTAAAATTAGAAGCAGCCTCTCTCCTGGTCTTACAACATGATGGACTCCTTAACAAAATTCTCCCAGTGTCTCACAGACTCTTCTTTAAGGGAGATGAAAGGTACCTCTGAGAAGAAAGAAGCTGAGGAGGACACATTTCTGGAGACTAGAAAGAGAGAAAAGGTGGTATTTTGTTTTATAAGCATCAGGGACTTGGGTTTTGTCTCTTCTCCAGAAGGACCTGAGAGTGTAAGGGCTGTGAGCTGTTTCTAGGAAGCCTGAGTCCTTCCAGTATGATAGATCGTATACTCAAATTTCCTATACTCCAAATTTGGAATGGGAAGACCAAATGCATAGAGGCATGAGGGACCATGCAGGACAGAACAAAGTGCTTTTTCAACAGACACCAATATGGGTCTCTGAACAAAAGGACCTGACCAAATATCTTCCTCGGCTTCGACACAATTTTAGCAGGCCGAGTTGGGTGGGAGTGAGTAAAACATTTAATGACTAAATTTGAGTTTGTAGCCAGCTTGAAATGAGAAATTCTTGATGGCAGAATAAGATAATTTACCAAATTAAGGAATTAAAAGATGTTTTCAGTCTAGTCAGAGTGAAATGCATGCTGCCTACAATTGTGAAAAACAGATATATATATATATATAGCATATATATATATGCTATAAAACACAAACAAACAAACAAAATAACTTTTACTTCAGAGTTAATTGATGGTATGACCCTGAATTGAAATGTTAACATCTTTAGAGATGACCTTTACCTCCCTGTGCTTTTTTCCACCTGTTCTATTCTCTGCCCTCTACCAAATATCTTTCTCTCTTTACTCACGGCTTCGTTTTCACTCTGATCTATTATCTTTTCACATGTCACCTCTTCTTACCTTATTTATATAATAATCGTTCTTTCTTCTCCCAATATAACTGGCAAGATTCCTTTAGTTAACAGTACAAATATCTGAAAAAGAGGTTCTGATTGATTCAGTTCATCTTGAAAAAAAAAAAAAAGAAAAAGAAAAATCACATGCTTAAGGTCTTGGGTTACTAAATAATATGTGTATTGACTGGTGGTGTAGCTTTTATCCAACTCTGATCAATTTGCATTAGCTGACGGGGAAGTAAAGGATTTACATGGTTCAAACTTTTATTAATTTATTCAAACAAGCAAACAAATAACTATTGAACACATATTACGTGCCAGGCATATTCTATGCACAGTCAATAAAATAGTTAGAAAAACAGAAAAAAACTCAATGCCTTCAAAAAGCTTACATGGTAAGTTTTAAAATAACCACACTTAATATGTTAAATATATTGAATGATATTTGGTGGAGACTGCAGAGAAAAATAAAGCATAATAAGTGATAAAGAGGATATGTTATAATTTTAAGTAGAATGAATGAGGAGATATTTACTGGAGAGGAAATATTTGAATACACAATTGAAGGAAGTGAGAAAACAAGTCATAGAGATACCAGGCAGAAAAGCCTTATAGGAAGAATGAGATGAAATATATGTGTGTTCAGATGGAAGTGTGCCTGGCAATATTCAAGGAATATTAAGAAATCCATTGTGGCTGGAAGGAGGTGGTGAGCCTGGAAGAGATTATAGGAGTAAATGTTTTATAAATCATTGTGATTATCATGGTTTTTAATCAGAGTGATATTGATAGCCATTAGAAAATTTCCATCAGAGAAGGCACACATTTGGATTCTGGTTTGAAGAGATTTCTATTCTGGCTACTCTTTTATGAATAAAATTCATGGGGTTCAGGGGAAAGCAGAGAGATACATTAGGGGTTTATTGCAGTAATTTAAGGCAGAGAAGATAGTGACTAGGACCAGAACAACAAGAAAGTGTCAAACATACTTTGAAGATAAAATCAAAACTCTTCACTAACAGATTTTACATGATGTGGGAATAAAAGAAGACAGTCAAAGATTACCTGAAAGAGATTGTTGGTCCATGCAACTAGTAGGAGGGAATAGCTATATACTGAGGTTGGAAAGACTTGACAGAAGCAGCTTTAGAGGAAAAATAATCAGAAGCTCAGTTTGGGTCAGATTATATTAGATATTCAAGCAGAGATGGCTAATAGGCAGTTGATTGTAGACTTCAAGGAATAGGTCCATGCTTGAAAAAGAAATTTAAGAGTAATTACTGTATGGATTGGATTTAAGGTTCCTAACTGAAAGACATAATCAAGGGAATTCATATGCACTAAAGAAAAAAAGGTCCAAAGGTTGCACTCTGAGTCTGCCAGAGCAGATAGGATAACACCATAAAGTTGTACTTAGAAAGCAATGAGTAACATAATGCTACACATTATAGAAGTATTTTATCGACCCTCTTTATCTGCCTTTTGAAGGATTTTGCATATTTGTTTTCTGGGTCATCATTCAGCTCAAGCAAAAAAAAAAAAAAAACTCAGAGATTTTTTAAGAAGTCTGTTACTATATCTCTCTAGTGTATCATTCCAGTATCCTTTTTACCCAAATGACTCATCTTCAACAATCATCTATCCCATGGACTCTTACTAATATCTACTGAAATTTCACTAGCAGTTCTCATTTTTCCTTGATATCCTCTCTAAAAATGATCAAGAAGTCATCTCTCTCTCTCTAAGAGTCTGTTATATCGTTTCACACCCAATATATTCATCATTACTAAAATATATTTTCTGATTAATCCCAATGATTTTGTAATCAGGACTTGTTGATTTGTCCTCATATTCAGAACTAGTGATCCCTTCAAAACGACTTCATTTTTCTTCACCTTTTTTGATGACTGCCCCTTCTTTTCTCCTTTTCAATTGTCGAGAAATGAGGAGGTAGCCATAATTTCCTACGAATCTTGCCGTTCCTCTCAGTTCCCTTCTATTTCCTCCATTTTAATGGCAGATTCTTCCACTTTATCTTCTCATCTCTTCACATCTGTGGATCTTTATACTTGTACTTGGCAACCACTTGTGTAAACATCTGGAGAAGCTGTTCATCTGAAGCTTTCTGTGTTGAATCATGCTGGTTTTATTCTATTCTAATCTCTATTTCTATCTCTAGTCTCTCACAAAATGGAAAGTGTCTCCATAAGTAGTTTCATTTTAAACAGCTCCTTCAGGCTATAAGTTATAATGACATAACTTGATTTTAATACATGAATTCCCCAAACAATGTTTGAATTTATTCTTGAAATATATTGCATGTTGTGAAAGGCAGATAAAGAAATATCTTGTGAAACTGAGCCCAAAAATGCACATTTTGAAAATCATTTTTTCACTGAAGAACTTGAATTTGCACGTTTTCAGATTATGCTATGATTCCATTTAGTTGCTTAGCATTTCCATCGTACACTAGAGAGACTATCAGAAGAATATTTCCTGACTATTTTCCAGAAGGCAATATATTATTCTATTATTTTCTGGAAAACTGAGGTTTGTATTTGGAATAATTGTTTCACTAATATAGTAAACAATCTTAAAATATAAATTATTTCACATAAAGATGTATTTTTGCCTTTAGCTAAATAATGACTTATAGATTAAAATTTCAAAGCAGTACTTTTTTTCAGGTTCTATTTCTGAGATACTAGTGTTGTGAAGCAATCTTAAAGATATGATAAAAAACACTGTCATATAGTCTTGGGAAACACACTATCTTTTTATTTTTATCGATGTATTCATTGGGTATCTCATTGTGGATTTTACTTACATTTCCTTAATGATCAATTTCATTGAATAACTTTTCATGTACTTTTGGCCACTTATATATATTCTTTGTAGAAATGTTTATTAAAGTCCTTTTTATTCCTTTCTTTTTTTTTTTGATTGGGTTTTTTTTGTTGTTGTTCTTGTTGAATTGTAGGACTATTTATTTACTGTGAGTATTAAACCCTTATAAGATACATGCTTTGCAAATATTTTCTACCAATCTGTAAGTTGCCTTTCCACAGTTTTGATAATGTTCCTTGATGCACAAAAGTTGTAAATTTTCACAGTCCAATTCATCTACATTTTCCTTTGTTGCTCATATTTTTGGTGTCAAAAGAATCCATTGCCAAACCCGACATCATAAACATTAATGCATATGTTTTCTCCTAGGAGATCTACAGTTTTAGCTCCTAAATTTACATTATTGAACCATTGTGACTCAATTCTCATATATTAATGAAGTAGGTGTCCAGTTTCACTCTTTTGCATGTGGTTAGCCAGTTGTCCCAGCATGATTTGTTGAGGAGACTATTCTTTCCCAACTGAATGATCTTGATACCCTTGAGCCCGCATCTCCAAGACAATCCTAAGTCAAAAGAACAAAGCTGGAGGCATCACGCTACCTGACTTCAAACTATACTACAAGGCTACAGTAACCAAAACAGCATGGTACTGGTACCAAAACAGAGATATAGACCAATGGAACAGAACAGAGTCCTCAGAAATAATACCACACATCTACAGCCATCTGATCTTTGACAAACCTGAGAGAAACAAGAAATGGGGAAAGGATTCCCTATTTAATAAATGGTGCTGGGAAAATTGGCTAGCCATAAGTAGAAAGCTGAAACTGGATCCTTTCCTTACTCCTTATATGAAAATTAATTCAAGATGGATTAGAGACTTAAATGTTAGACCTAATACCATAAAAACCCTAGAGGAAAACCTAGGTAGTACCATTCAGGACATAGGCATGGGCAAAGACTTCATGTCTAAAACACCAAAAGCAAAGGCAGCAAAAGCCAAAATTGACAAATGGGATCTCATTAAACTAAAGAGCTTCTGCACAGCAAAAGAAACTACCATCAGAGTGAACAGGCAACCTACAGAATGGGAGAAAATTTTTGCAATCTACTCAACTGACAAAGGGCTAATATCCAGAACCTACAAAGAACGCAAACAAATTTACAAGAAAAAAACAAACAACCCCATCAAAAAGTGGGCAAAGGATATGAACAGACATTTCTCAAAAGAAGACATTCATAACAGCCAACAGACACATGAAAAAATGCTCATCATCACTGGTCATCAGAGAAATGCAAATCAAAACCACAATGAGATACCATCTCACACCAGTTAGAATGGCGATCATTAAAAAGTCAGGAAGCAACAGGTGCTGGAGAGGATGTGGAGAAATAGGAACACTTTTACACTGTTGGTGGGATTGTAAACTAGTTCAACCATTATGGAAAACAGTATGGCGATTCCTCAAGGATCTAGAACTAGATGTACCATATGACCCAGCCATCCCATTACTGGGGATATACCCAAAGGATTATAAATCATGCTGCTCTAAAGACACATGCACACGTATGTTTACTGTGGCACTATTCACAATAGCAAAGACTTGGAATCAACCCAAATGTCCATCAGTGACAGACTGGATTAAGAAAATGTGGCACATGTACACCATGGAATACTATGCAGCCATAAAAAAGGATGAGTTTGTGTCCTTTGTAGGGACATGGATGCAGCTGGAAACCATCATTCTTAGCCAACTATCACAAGAACAGAAAACCAAACACCGCATGTTCTCACTCATAGGTGGGAACTGAACAATGAGATCACTTGGACTCGGGAAGGGGGACATCACACACCGGGGCCTATCATGGGGAGGGGGGAAGCGGGGAGGGATTGCATTGGGAGTTATACCTGATGTAAATGACGAGTTGATGGGTGCTGACGAGTTGATGGGTGCAGCACAGCAACATGGCACAAGTATACATATGTAACAAACCTGCACGTTATGCACATGTACCCTAGAACTTAAAGTATAATAATAATAAAAAATAAATTAAAAAAAAAGAAAATATAAATTGGCCATAGATGTTTATTTCTGCACTCTCAATTCTATTTCATTGGTCTATGTATTTATTATTATGCCAATACTACATTCTTTTGACTACTGTAGCCTTGTAATAGGTTTTGAAATCAGGAAGTGGTAATCCTGCCACTTTGCTTTTATTTTTCAGTATTATTTTGGCCATTCAGGGCCCCTTGCAGTTCCATATGAATTTGAGAACTTACTCATGTAAACAAATACCACCAGTACCCCAATAACTCACAGAAAAATAAGAAAAGAAAATAATTATATTTATAATAGTGCCAAAAAGAAGAAAATTCCTAAACATACATTTAACCAAGAAGTGAGAGACTTGTACACTGGAAACTATAAAACACTGTAGAAACTAAAGACGACCTAAATAAATGGAAAGATATCTCATATTCACGGATTGGAATGCTTAATATTGTTAAGCTGGCAGTCTGAAATTAGTCTATAGATTCAATGCAACCTCCATCAAAAATCTAATAGCCTTTTGGGCAAAAATGGAAAAAACACTTTTTATAAAAAAAAGTCAAATGATCGATTACACATTAGCACTATAAGAACTCTGAAGGCTTCTACTCAAAACAAAACAAACAAACAGAAACCTACTTAACAAGATTTGGTACATATTGCAAGCCTATATAACTACAAAACTCCTTTTAAAATAAACAATAATACTTATTGACCTCTGGGGCCTGAAGCTCTACCTCCACCACTTCCCATTTAAAGCAGAGTAGCAAAAATCCGTTTAATGTATGGTTTGCTCATATGTTTGTGAATATTGAGGTATGATAGTATCATGCCTGACACATGTTATGCATTCAATAGTTTAATTATTAGCATCATGAACAGTTGCTCACTTTCAGGTAAAAATGCTTTTTATAATATAGATGAAATGATAAAATCATATAAATAATAACCTCTGTTCTAATTTGAATTATCTATTTAAATGATGTTTCATTTGTTTTATATTTTATTATTAATAAAAGAAAATATGTCATTAATTGATCTATTATTTTTTACAAACCAATGAACAACATAAGTGTACATTGCATTGAATTTATTATTGCAGCTGAAGATTTAATTTTGCACTCAGATATTTAAATTGTACCTTTTTAGATAATTAGTGGCAATTATTTGTATACAAAGGAGTCATCATGTTTTTATTAACTATTTCTTCAGTAAATATGATTTAATGAACCATAATGGTATATTTTCAGATTAAAGTCTTTACCTTCTTACCTTCATATATCAGGATGATCCATCCAAGCCTTTAAGAAACTTACAAATGACTATGTGTGTTGTGGGGGACGGGGTTCAGACATTTAACTAGATTACTGTAGAAATTCAGATATAGAATAGATGTGATCTCCCATAGAAGACAATACATAAGAAAGGATGTTAAAGATTAGTACAGTTATTTAAATATCTAAGGAGAGAAAGATATTTAGATGTAGGAAACAGTATGTGTGAAGCCACTGAGGCATGAATCTGAATAGTGTATTCAGAGAACTAAATTGAGTTTCATATTGTGATACAGGTGTGTGTCCTCATATTTGTCCCACATTCAGGGCATCAGATGACATTTGCAGAAATTGTCAGAGGCCCAATGATTAAGGTACATGGACCATGTTAAAAATGTCAGTATGAGCGGGGCACGATGGCTTACGCCTGTAATCCCAGCACTTTGGGAGGCTGAGGCAGGCGGATCACAAGGTCAGGAGATCAAGACCATCCTAGCTAACATGGTAAAACCCTATCTCTACTAAAAATACAATAAATAAATAAATAAATAAATTAGCCAGTTTGTAATCCCAGCTACTCGGGAGGCTTAGGCAGGAGAATCGCTGGAACCCAGGAGGTGGAGTTTGCAAGGTTGAAATGAGCTGAGATTGTGCCACTCTACTCCAGTCTGAGCAACAGAGCAATACTCTGTCTCAAAAAACAAAAAAACAAAACAAAAGAAAACAAAAAATCTCAGTATGTTATAGGTGTTGGAGAACCATTAAAAGATTTGAGTGTGGTAAGGACACGTAAGCTTGCATTTAAGATCCAGCAATCTACCTTTTGTGAGATGTTCAGCATGTAGGAAGACAAGTTAGAAACTAATCTTGCTGTAGCTTAAATGAAGAATGTATATATAACTACAGAAAAGATAGAATGAATTACAAATATGTGTATTAGAATAGGTAGGGTTTAGTTGTTGATTAGATTTATGAGGTTACAAAATGAAACTATTGAGTGAGATTTCCAGATTTCTAGTTTACTTAGGTTTGTTGTGACTTTTATTTAGATTGTAGTTTTGCCTCTTGGAAGCATAATGGAGACTGAACCGAAACAGAAGGGACATGATTAAACTCAGCTGCATATCTTTAGCAGCTAGTTCCTTACATGTGCGTTAGAGCTTGACTTGAAATTGGTGCTAGATCATTATAGAAAATCAATTTTATTGATTCTAAATCAATGGAAGTGAATATAATCACCCAATATAGGGAAAAAGTAATGAGGTAAGAGAAGAGGGTCAAAAATAGAAACTCATGGAAAAAATAGAATGTAAGGATTAGATTACTTATAAAAGGAATCAAGAGAAAAACCAGAAAAGGATACTGGGACTGGAATCAATATACAAGTGACTTCATATATATTATCTCATTTATGTTTAACAGAAAACACATGCCAACAGATAAAACAGGTAATTTGATCCACATTTTAAAGAAAAATAATTTAGGTCTCAGAGTTTCATATTATTCTTTTTTACAATGCTACAATATTACTTCTTTCTGTTTCTTTGTATTAAAATCTCTCAAATATACTATGTCCTAATAGTGTCTCTCTCTCTCTCTATATATATATATATATAGTCATAGTTATAGTTATATTGATACTTATTTTTGATAAAAGAAGTTATCTTTTAATCAGTATTTTCAGGAAAATTCTATTTGCTATCCATGACATAATTAAAATATACCGAAAGCCAGCATACCCATTCATGGCGATGACTGGTACATTGCTGTTTAAAAACTAGGACTATATCTCAGTGTCTGAGGATGTTATATATCACCTCAAGGCTCTCAGAGTGCCATCCATCATCATGTTCTATAAATGAAAGGTGAACCATTTTACTGTGAGAATAACTATATAGCACCACTTCAAAGCCCTAAGCCAGAGTTGAACTATGGCAATTCCTTCACCCTCTTGTCAGTCCTGTACTCTATAAATCAGACCTATATGATTGCTGAAAACATCAGCTAAAATTTACAGTAGTTTAAAAACTCAAGGGTAGAAAAATCAATTTTTTTCAATTCTCATTTTATTTGCAATGGTACATTGTCCCTGATACTCCCATTTTCTTGTGTTGTGTGATACTCTTTTATTCTTGCTTTGAAGATCTTCATGTTTTGTATAACAACTTATTTTGCATTCATAAGATGTTGTATTATTTGTAATATTATTATACACTCTACTGAATAAATTTCTAAATTTTTGAGAGGATTTTTTTTCAAGTTATACATATATGTAAGTCAAATAAATTATATTTAGTTATGTTATTAGTAATAGTAATATGATAAATAGTTTTTAATGCTGCTTGTCCTGTTTATTGTGGATATTAACAGTCATTAGATTACTCACCATAATTAACCTGTGAACAAACACTGATAAGTAAGGACGGTATATAAAATAAGATGTAAAACTATTAAAAAAAAAAAAAAAAAAACCTCTAACAACACACAGAATAGAATTGTGATGCCAGATTCACAAACCTTAGTTAAACTAACAAATAACCTGCTATTTTTTGACACATGTAACACTACACAGTAGCTCATTGGTCATTTCTAACCCACACAAATGAAACATATAAATACTTATGTGGAAGAGGTAACAAATAGTCTTGATCAAAAAGCTAAACAGTTATAGATATTTAAAAAATATCAAAGACAAATGAACAAATCTGTTGGTCTCAAATATAGAAGTGTTGCATGTGTACTCATTGCAATGAAGAAGAAACACTCTTTTTATCCAAAATTATGTCTGAATCTTTCTCCTACAATCAGAAATTCTGTGTGGTCAGGAATATGAAAGTAGGAATGTAGCTTTAAAATTGATCTTGATTTTCTTCTGAGGATCAGCTTTCCCTTAATTCTTATAATATAGTCTAATTTTAATTTGAGGTTTATGTGGATCCAGAAAAAATTATCATAGAATGCAACCTCCTTTAGATATGTAAATTCCATTGAATGATCCAACGTCGAGCTTGTTGTCCAACTGAAAACATTGAATCTCAGGACGTTTGTAGTGAATGCGAAAACCAAAACAAGCAAACGAATTACCCCACACATTTCGGAATCATGCAATATGCATTTAACTAAGCCCAGGTTATTCCTATCTTTGGACTTTTTTTTCACTCTAGAATCAGAGGTTAATATATTAGTTTAAGATACTCTAAATGGAGTATTATTTCTTACAGACAGGAGCATTTTGACTGATGTAGGTCCACCTTGGTTGCTCACGGTTCCTGTGAGATGAAAGTTTAGGTGATTGAGAGCAGAGAATCCAGGAGAAGTTGGGACATTAGAGATATAGTCAGAATAGGTTATTATAAATTAGAAGGAGGGTAAAAAGATTAAAGTGAGTTGGGCACGGTGACTCACACATGTAATCCTGGCACTTTGGGAGGCTGAAGTGGGAGGATCACTTGAGCTCAGGAGTTTGAGACCAGCCTGGGAAACATGGCAAAACCCTGTCTCTACAAAAAAATACAAAAAAAATTAGCCAGGCATGGTGGCACATACTTGTAGTCCCAGTTACTTGGGAGGCTGTGTGGGGAGGATTGCTTGAACCTAGCAGTTGGAGGTTACAGTGAGATGAGATCGTGCCACTGCACTCCAGCCTGGGGAATAGAGGGAGACTGGTGAATAAAAATATAAATAAATAAAAAAATTTTAAAAAGATTATACTGGAAGTTTTTTACATAAAAGGGAAGGCAGTTTATTTAAATGCAAATCTATAAAATATGCTGAGGTAATCCTTAGTAAGTCAAGAGCTAGTGAACTGTTGGTTTTTACTTCAAACAGAAATAATTAGCCTAAGCTAGTATAGTTATTAACATTAAAGCCTCCTGAAACACATAAATTAGTACAATAAAACTAATTATCAATGACTTAAGTAATCATAAATTATACACACATAAATAATACTATTTTTTATTGTATGTTAAATTCTTTTCAGGACAAAAAATAGTTGTTTAGTTCTACACATGTACTTCAGCAATAGGATGCAGTCATTTCCACTTCATGTAAATTCATTACCTTTGGGCATTGAGAATGTTCCCAGGGCTGCATTGTTATAAATCATTTCTTCATTGAAAACACATTTAACCTGAGCCTGATTATTTCATTGGTGAATTTCTATACATGAAATTGAAGACTCAAAGTCTTTGTTTTACATATTTTAAACAAAATTATTTAAGGTTGTGCCCACAGGTGAACTAGAGAGCTGCCTGGGCAGGAGTCATTATAGAAATAATTGTTTTATACATGTTTTGCAATTTGAAAATCAAAATGTTATCATATTTATTTTCATTTTTATTTGATTCTCATCAGCTAAAAAAAACTTTGAATCTTTTATTTATAAGATTATAATTTCATGTATCACACAATTGAATTGTAAGCCTAAGTCAAAACACGGTCTTTGAAGTCTGCTTGGAATTTTTGGTAATGTAGGGCAATTACTACAAATAATACAAAAATTTCCATGAGTATTTTAAAAAATTTTAATCACACAAGGAATACTTGGGCCCACATGCTGTGATAGAAGACCTAGTTATATACCTTCCTCTGTTATTGTCCCCTGCTTCCCTTTCCAATATTGTAGACATTTAGCTATTTAAATTTAATTTCATTTAAAAAATACAAAATATAATTCCTCAGTTTCACAAGCCACATTTCAAAGGTTGAATAAACTCTTTTGTCTAGTGGCTACTATATGAATACACATATAGAATATTTGCATCATTGAAGAAAAATATATTGGAGAGTGTTGGTCCTGTTACATGTGTTTGAAATAACACACAAATTCCATTTATTTTTCCTGTGTTTTCTTTCATTCGTTCCAATAATACTAACAATAATAACAAGGCCCTAATGCTTGCTGGAGACAAGAATTTGGTAATGAACAAACAAACCCTGCCTTTTTGTAAAAAAATAACCCCCTGCTCACATATATGGAAGGAAAGTAAAAAAGTAAACACACAAATACGTGTTTTATAGTAAGAAATACATTAAAGAGACTAAAACAGGTAACTTAGAAAGCTGTATTAATTAAGCTTGTCTGTGAAATATGAGAAGACTATCTTTGGTAGAGACTTAAATGAAGAGAAGGAAAAAAAAATAAAAACTTTGAGGATGTCTGTAAATGAAATATTCCATGTGAAGGGAATAGTGCAAATGTGCTGAGACAGGCTATTTCTAACTGTGGGTCAAGGAAGAACAACAATCCCAGTGTAACTGAAAGGAAATAATGGTATCAAGGGCCAGATTATGTCCATGCTGCATCTTTGAAGTCCTTGAAAGGATTTTGGATTTTACATTGAAATAAGATAGAAAGCCATTGGAGAGTTCTGAGCAAGAGGTGAGTAATTTCCTTATTAATGGCATCACTCTGTCTGTCTTGTGGAGAACAAAACACCGTGGACATGAGCAGGAATGGAAACAAAGCTACCATAGAGATGACTGGGCAGGACTCCAGATGACAGATTGTGTGGACTTGATCAATCTGGCAGCAATGGAAGTGAAGAGAACTATTGGGTCTATTGAGAATGATGCATTCTCTACTGGATTTACTATGTCTCCCATGTTTCTTCGGTAGTCATGGACCAGGAAGACAGTGTCCAGAGACTTATATTGTGCTAGATTGTCATTTCTGTTGAGCTGTGAAGTCCCAGTGTCCTCTAACCTTCCTAATCACCAGTTCTAGAAGAGCCTGCCAACTCTCAAAAGCACTGGGCTGTTTGAAAGTAATTCCAGAACCAAAGTTCATAGCTAAACAATCATGAACAGGCTCAAGAAAGGAATAGCTTTCATGTATTTTTTCATTAAAATATTTTTCTAGTCACACTGACATACATCTACTCACATCCTGTATCTCAATGACCATTTTTCTCTTGCCAATTACAAAATGACTGCTTCCTGGTGCTCTTGTTTTTTCAAGATATAATGGTTACCCTGGATGTATCAACAGATTTTGTATATTTTGCTTTTTAGCTCTGAAAAATTTCCTCTTCTCACAGCACATCACATATTGTGTGATGAAAATGAATTCAATGAGAGATCAAATGGCAATTAAAAAAAAGATACTATGAAAATAGTACATTAATAGAACATTTGCAGTAAATATGCAGGTTCAAATGCTCAAAGAATCTTAAAGCAAAATATTTGTAAGGATTTTTCATTTTCATTATCGTATTGTAAGATAAAGAGAGACATGGTAGAAAAGATAATCTGGCTGAATCCCTCCTTTGGAACTTTTGTCTTAGAGAGAGAGAGCATGCATGTTATAAAGATATCTACAAATATTTTAGTATTAAATAAATTTAACCATTTAACTCATGGAGGGAGATTCCAATAACTATATTGTTATCACCTTTTTTTAACTTCCTTTCTACACTTGGTATAATAATCCATTCCACGATATATATAATCTGGTACCATCCAACTCACTTTACTATCCTTTCACCCAGCTGTAAGCCACTTCTCTCCCAATTTTCTACAGAAGTAACACTCAATCTCTTTCACCATTTTTCCATATAGCAGACATTTTCTGTCTTAGAGTATTGGTTTCAGAATTGATTCTGACACAATTATAAATATCTCCAAAAATTTTAAGTAACTTATTATAGAAAAGGAAATAATTTATCATGAGTGCATTCACACAGGCATATATATGTAGGGGTGAATATATACCATATATAAACTCAAATATATATTTATACACACACACACACACACACATACATACATACATATCATTATTTAAATGACCTAAGTACTAGGAAGTCTCCTAGACCACCAGGAAGGTAGGAAAGTGCCAATGGGCACTTCAGAATGATGACTAATTTTTAAAATCCTTTTTTTTTTTAACCTCTTCTTCTAAAAGAGAGGAAAGATGATTCGGAGCACAGGGAAGATAAATACATAGATTATTATGACTTTATTGGGGAGAAATATTAGAAATAAGGAGAATGAAGTGATGAAGAAACAGAAGAGTATTGACATTCTAGAATTTCTACTTCTAGACCTCAAGTGTTCAAATTGAGCATTCTGTTCATGAAAGGTTGAAATGGAGTTTTAAAAAACAAGCAGGTGCTGACTTTTACTAAAAAGTGTCAAATCAAAGGATTTTCATTGATAATTTCTTCATGTTATTGAACCTAAATAGTAAAATTTTCTCAGAATTTTGGTGCAGCTTTTAGGTTGAAAAATTATCTGCATGCTTTACCTTTCTTTGCTTGTTTTTTTTTTTTTTTTTTTTTTTTTAATACAGTATTTAGTAATATGGGAAGTTCTCCTCATGCAACTGTTTGGATTCTATCAATTTGCTATTCTCAATTGTTTAAAAATAAATCTTAACACATCTGATTTAATTATATGCTTTTAAGTATGGATGGTCCACATGTTTTATTATTTCTTCCTCTTCTTTCTTCCTCCTCCTCCTCTTCCTCCTCCTCCTCCTCCTCCTCCTCCTCCTCTTCCTCTTCCTCTTCCTCTTCCTCTTCCTCTTCCTCTTCCTCTTCCTCTTCTTCTTCTTCTTCTTCTTCTTCTTCTTCTTCTTCTTCTTCTTCTTCTTCTTCTTCTCTTTTGCCATGTGTTAGACAAATTTAAACTTAAGAGTTGCTTTCCTTACTGTGTTTTCTCCTAATGGTGTCTCTGCATTCTTCCAAACTACTTTCAAATTTAAAATAACTTATATTTTCTCATTCACTTCTCCTCCCTTTATGTATGACTCATGAATGCATCCTTCCAATGACAATTTTTCCATTTGAAGTTGGCTTCAGAGGAATAAAAAAAATAAGTGTTCTATTATCTCATACTTTTCAACTGTATTAAGTACTAAATGATGCTTTTTCATCCATGATTTCTATTCCTACTAAACTTATAAGTGGGACATAAACTGTGTTTTATACAATTTCCATTATATCATTGTTGCTCAAGTAATCCAGAAAATAAAACAATAATAAGTAAGCCTTCTCTAGGGATTCAACAGTAATCCTCTTTTTCATTCTGATAAAATTAAGTCTTTAAAATCCCCTTTATGTTGCAAATTCAAACCAAGCCACTTCAAGTCTCTTTATTGTCATTGTTTGCTTTCTCTACTGAATTCAACTGTTTATCTCTTTGTCTGAGAAACTTATTTATTCTTTGCTTGATATTGGTTCTTTTCATACTGACCATCCTATCATACACTGCTCTCAAATCTGTGCTACTTAATGTTTGCTTTTCAAGGAATGAGTGTTTTCCCTTTCAAGTAATGTTAAAGTTGCTTTCATATGTAATTTAATCTTCTCCTAAGTACTTTTCTTGATTCACCATCTCTGCATGTTCCTGAATGTTAAGTCTCATTGGTCTCTTGTCAAAATTCCTATTATTTTACAAATACTGCTATTATTACCAGTACAATAATGCTCATAAATTTTGAGAGGCTCCTATGTGCCAATTGTGATGCTAAATACTTTATATGTATCAATTATGTGCATTTTCTCCCTAAACCTTTGCATAAATATTCCTCTTTTTATTGTGTATCAGTGAAAATTGGGGCTGAAAATGTTAATTACTCAACTTCAAAGAACTACTGTTGGTGCAAAAATAATTGCGGTTTTTGCATTGTTGAAATTTGCTATTTGATATTGGAATAAATTCTTAAGTAAATGTGGTTATGTTATACATCATTTTAATATCCCAGGGCTTTGAGAGGCTGAAATGGGATGATCATTTGAGGCCAGGAGTTCAAGACTGGCCTGAGCAACATACTGAGATTCCTTCTCTAAAAAAACAACAATTTATAAAAATTTAACTAGGCATAATGGCACATGCCTGGAGTGCTGACTACTTGAGAGGCTGAAGTGGGAGGATCGCTTATGCCCAAAATCAAAGCTGTTGTGAGTTAGGATGGCACCACTGCACTCCACTCAGGGTGACAGACTGAGACTGTTTCAAAAAATAAAGTAAAATAAAATAGTTAAAAAAATGCATGCTTATACTAAATTCCCCTTGTGTATATTCAATGCATCCATTATACATTTGAGTGTGTACAGATTTTAAAATGTGCTATAATTATGTTTCGTGTTTCTCTTCTCTTCATGCCATCCCCTAATAAAAATTTAGCCTAAATTCATGACAGTTAGGTTTTTGAAAACTATAACAATTTTTATATGTGCTCCCAAAGCAAGCATAGTGGTGACGATGTGGAAAAATGGGAATTCATGTACACTGTTGGTGGATGTGTAAATTAGTGTAGTCAGTATGGCAGTATGGCCTTTCCTTAAAAAATTGAAAATTGAACAGCCACATGATCCAGAAATTCCACTTCTGGGAATAAATTTAAAGGAAATGAAATCAGTATGTCACAAATGTCTGTATTCCCATGTTCATTCAGCATTATTCACAATCACCACGTATGTATTCAACCTAACTGTCCATCAATAGATGAACAAATAAAGAAAATGTGGTATATATATATAAACCATGAAATACTATTCAGTTTTTTGAAAAGAAGGAGATTCCACCGTCGGTGACAATCTAGATGAACTTGTAGGATTTCATGCTAAGTGAAATAGGCCAGGCACACAAAGACAAATACTTCATGACTTCACTTACATGTAGAATCTAAAAAAGTCTAACTTATTTAAGCAGAGAGTAGAATGGTGATGACCAGGGGCTGAGGGTATAGGAGAGGAATGAAGAGATATTGGTTAAGGGTTACAAAAACTTTCAGTCAGGAGGAATGAGTTCTAGAGATCCATCATACAGAATAGTAACTACAGTTGATAACAATATATAGTTTACTTGAAACTATTAAGGAGCTTTTAAATGTTCTCACTGCAAAAACTGATAAGGATGTGAAGTGATGAATATGTCATTCCAAAATGTATTTATTTGTCAAAATATACCCTTGCACATCATAAATATATATAATTTACATTTGTCAATTTAAAATATATAAATTTTGGGTATATATGATAAAATACACAAATTGTGTATACATGATAAAATGTTGCAAAATAATAATAGGCTATCTTCATGACCTTAGGATAATCAAGGGTTTATTAGAACACACAATATGTCAACAAGGAGAAAAATCAATTAATTGTACTTAATATAATTAAGAGATCATTAAGACAGTAAAATGACAAACCACAAAATGGGAGGAAAAATTGCATATCCAGAAAATATATGTAACAACAACAAAACAACAAAGGCAGATAATGCAATAGAAAATTGGGGAATTTGAGCCTGCAATTCATAAAAGAGAATACCCAAATGGATAATAAACATATATAATGGGGCTGAACTTGATTCATTATCATAACAATGCAAATTAAAACTACAATAGGATATCTCTATGTTCTCACCTCAAGGCTCAAACAATGAAAGGATGTTCTATTCTATGACTAGATCTTGTTTACAGTGGAGATATAGATTGGTACAATAACTCTGGGTAACATTTTGGCAGCATTTAACAGTAATGAACCTACACATTTCTCATTAATTGGAAATTCTATACCTGTTATAAACCATACAAAAATGCATAGTTAAGCTCATGAAAAGATATGCATAAGAATGTTCATAGAATCACTTTAAAATATCTCAAACTGGAAACAACCCAAATATGTATTCAGAATAAACTGATGAATAAATTATGATATATTCATATAGGAGAATACTATATAGCAACACAAACTAACTGTATAACTACAATTGCAACCAAAAACATGAGCGAGTCTCCAAAGTGTGTTGAGTAAAATAAGCCACTCACAAAAGAGTACATATTGCATGGTATCATTAATATAAAGTTCAAAAATAGGTTATTCTAGGGTGTTAGAAGTTGTAACATTGGTTATCCTTGGAGGTGGTGATGGTGGTGGTGGTAGTGGTAGGATAAAATGAGATTAGATACAGCCAAGTGTGTGCTTCAGAAATGCTTTGTTTCTTTATGTGGTGCTGTTTACAGTGATGTTTGTTTATTTTATAAAATTTCATTGGGGTGTGCCCTTGTTTATCATCTTCTTTTTATAAAATTGAACTAATTGTATAAATAGTCAAACATACTGGAAAATCAAATCACAGTTAGCCATGATTCTCCCCTGAAGTCTAACAAACTTGTAATCTATAACATTGAATATTCTAAGTAAAACGATTAGAAATTTCATAAGCTTTTTCTAACATGATTTTTTATTATGTACAATCTCATATGTTTACTCTGCTTTGATTTGATTTAAAAAGTTTCAGAATAACATGAGTGAGATAAAGGAATTATTTGATAGTTGCTAATCATAGAAAATAGCCTCAAATATATGAACAATAATAATGTCTGTGGAAATGAAATGGCATAGAAGAGAATATAGGAATGAAGTTCACTTCATAAATATGACATAATTTGAATTATTGAAGGTGAAGTAGTTTTTACTGTCATTTATTTATATCTTTTATCTTTCAAGCCTCACTATCAGACCAATAGGAGCAAAAGGCTGTGCTATCTCATTACAAATGTACAGTGTTATATAGAATATATGTTTTCATTTATTATTCTTAAAATGAATGCCCAAGATCATAAAAAATAATTCACTTTGAAATGAGGGGGTCCACATAATTCATATATTACATTTACCATGGACCTCCTCTAGTCTGCTTGTGGAGAAAATCTCCTCTCTTGAATGAGAAATTACATTGGAAATATATAAACAGCAGCACAGCCATGTGATCTCTTCAACTTAACAGAAATTAGATACTTATATCATCTGTGGCTATTTAAGACATAGTATTCACCATTTTTCCATGTTTCTTTTATGATGGAAAAATAGGCTAACTTACTCAATAAAAGAGAAAAAAACTGTCTGAGACTTTAACCCATAAAATTAAGCACTTCTTTTTAAAATACTTTTATGTAACTCTCAGTAAGCCTGAAAAAGTACTCGTGGTACTTTTTTATTTTGCAGAATTTCAGTATTTTATTTATGAATTCGTAAAATAAATATTTATACCATTCCAGGCTAGATTCTTCGAATACAGTGCTAAACTCTGGAAAAACAAAGATGAATACAACCTTTGTTCAAGAAGTTTAGTGGAAGAGACAGATTTTTAAGATTGTGCCAGCTGTTAAAGAGAATTAATCAGTTCCCCTCTGCATGTGATCTAGACAAACTTGGAGAAAATGACACTCTAGTTGATTTGGACGTTTTTCCACCTAGTTTCTCTTAATGGTAATATCTTGCGTAAATGTAGTACAGTATCACAACATAAAATTGACGGATATATTTTTGCCTTAATCAGAATTCAATTTTACACGCACTCGTGTGTGTGTGTGCACATGCATGTGTGCATGTTTAGGTCTATGCAATTTTCTCACTTGTGTAGATTTGTGTGATTACCACCACAGTCAAGACACAACAGAGTTCTTCAAGACATCCTTTAATAGCCATAGCTACTTCCTTGCCCCCTTTTCTAATATATAGAAATCACTAAATTCTTCTTTATCTCTATAATTTGATCATTTCAAGAATATCACAGGAGTGTCCAATCTTTTGGCTTCCCTGGGCCACATTGGAAGAATTGTCTTGGGCCACACATAAAATACACTAATAATAGCTGCTGAGCTAATAAAATAAAATAAAATTTCTCATAATGTTTTAAGAAAGTTTACAAATTTATGTTGGGACACATTCAAAACTGTAAAGCTATCCTGGACTACATTCTGTCCATGGGCTGTGGGTTGGAAAGCTTGTGTTAAAGAACTGGAATCATACCTATGTAACCGTTAGAGGTAGACTTTCTTTTCACTCAGCATAATTTCCTAGAGACCCATCCAAGACGTCTTGCATGTTTCAATGTACCAATGAATATTCAGTACATTCTTACATGTATCAATGTATCAATAGCTCATTCCATTTCACTGTTGAGGAGTATTTAATGGTATGAATAAATGTATATTCAATTAAACACAGTTTTACTAGTAAAACACTAAAAGACATATAGGTTGTTTCCAATTTTAACTGTTATAAATAAAGTGACTATCAATAGTCAAATATTGTTTATGTGCGAATATGAATTTTCATTTATTTGACATAAATGCCCAAGATTGTAGTTGCTAGATCATGTGGTAAGTGTATGTTTTGTTTTGCCTCATTAGAAATCGACAGTTATGTGCAGTAAGAACACTGACACACTATCTTTACATGTTCTAATAACACAGTATATCATCATTAGCTATAGTTACCAGGCTGTACAATGAATCACTTGATATGCTTAGGCTTTTTTTTTTTTTTTTTTTTTTTGGTTGGGGGGAATGGAATTTCTCTCTTGTTGCATGGGCTGGAGTGTAATGACAAGATCTTGGCTCACTGCAACCTCCGCCTCCTGGGTTCAGGCAATTCTCCTGCCTCAGCCTAGCGAGTGGCTGGTATTACAAGAATGCACCACCATGCCTTTTTTGTGTTTTTAGTAGACACGGTTTCACCATGTTAGCCAGGCTGGTCTCGAACTCCTGACCTCAGGTGATCCGCTCACCTCAGCCTCCCAAAGTGCTGGGATTATAAGCGTGAGCCACCTTGCCCAGCCTGTTTGGGCTTTTTGTCCCCATCCAAATCTCATCTTGAATTGTAATCCCCATAATCCTCATGTGTCAACGGAGAGATCAGGTGGAGACAATTGAATCATGGGGGTATTTTCCCACATGCTGTTCTCACGATAGTGAGTTAGTTCTCATGAGATCTAATGGTTTTATAAGGGGCTCTGTCCCCACTTTGCTCGGCACTCCTTCCTGCCACCTTGTAAAGAAAGCGCCTTGCTTCCCCCTCCTCTTCTGCTATGATTGTAAGTTTCCTGAGGCCTCCCTAGCCATTCTGAACTGTGAGTCAATGAAAACTCTGTCCTTTATAAATTACCCAGTCTCTGGCAGTTCTTTATAGCAGTATGAAAAATGGATGAATACATTATTCCTCATATCTAACAGTCATTACATATTCTCTTTTAGTGGATATAGAATTCTGCCTTCACAGTTCTTTTCTGTCAGCACTTTAAAAATGTCTTCTGGTTTCCATGGTTTCTTATGAGAAATGTACAGTCATTGAGTAATTGTTCTTTCATATATAATGTATTTTTTTTCTGGATTTTTACAAAATATTTATTTCTACATCTCTGGTTTTTAGCAGTTTTATTGTGATGCTGTAGGCATATGTTTCTTTCTATTTTCCTTGTTTGGTTTTCACTGAGGCACTTGGTTATAGTGTGTCTTTTGCCTAATTAGAAAGTTTTTAGCCTCATGTCTTCAATTTTGTTCTGTGCCACAATATTTCTCCTTCTTTTCTGAGGTTATCATGGAATGAATGCTACACCTTTTGATATTGTCCTCACAGATTCCTAAAGCTCTGCTAAATTTCCATGCAGTGTTTTCTCTAGTCCTATAGATTAAAAGATTTCTATTGTATTTTCAAGTTTACACACTCTTCCCTCTTTTGTCTCCCTTCTGTTATTGAGTCCTGTAATTTTAATACATTAAAAAATATACAATATAAAAATACATTTTTGTCAATTATAAATTTTTCCATTGGTTCTTTAAAAAAATTCTTGTTTGCTAAGATTTTCTATCTTTCCATGTGTTTCAACAGGTTTTGCCATGTCTTCTTGGAGCATAATTCTAGTTATTCCTTTAAAGTTATGGTCCAGTAATTTCAACATTTTCTTCTTCTCAGCTTTGACATCTGTTGATTTTCTTTCTCCTTGAGAATGTGTCAGACTTCCTCAATTATTTGTAAGTTGTGTTAAGCAGAATACACAGAATACAAGATGGTCCACCATGCACCCCAGGAACAGACTAAACTCATTCCTTCCCACATTAGGAACAATATATTTAACCAACAGTTTGCAGCAGATTTGATGTATGTTAATTCTAAAGTGAAGTTATAACAAGACCCTGTGGTTTCTGTATTGGACACTGTCCTTCTCCTTTCCCCTTGGATCATTCACTCTGTGGAATGCACTTGTCTTGTTATGAGCAGCTCTATAATAAGGAGCTGGAGCTCTCTGCAAATAACCTTGTGAGTGAGCATGATCTACCCACATTAATCTTTCAGATAATGGCAACCTAGCTGATATGGTTTGGGTGTGTTCCCAACCAGATCTCATCTTGAATTATAGCTCCCACAATTCCCACATGTCATGGGAGGAACCCAGTGGGAGGTGATTGCATTATGGGGGAAGGTGTTTCCTGTGCTGTTCTCATGAGAGTGATCAAGTATCATGAGATCTGATGGTTTCAAAAAGGGAATTTCCCTGCATAAGCTCTCTTGTCTTGTCTGCCGCCATCTGAAACATGCCTTTCACCTTCCACTATGTCAGTGAGGCGTCCCCAGCCACGTGGAACTATAAGTCCAATAAACTCTTTCTTTTGTAAATTGCTCGGTCTTGAGTACATCTTTATCAGCAGCATGAAAACAGACTTACACACTAGCTGATAGATTCATGGTAAACTCATGACATAATTCCCATTGTATCCTATGGGTAGTTCCCTTTCCACTCCTTAAATTAGAAAGAAAAGGCTTCATCTGGAATTACTTACTTATGTCTGTACCCAATGCATAGCTCTAGGATTTATACTGTCATGAGTCAAAACTAGGAGATATGGAAGGGGTGGAGAAACTCACCATCAGATCATTTGTACTTTAAATACTTGTTTCTTACCCAACATGCCTACTGTCTCTTACTTCTTAGAGTACTGAAATATGGACTCCATGCATTTTCTTCATAAATTTTAGTTGAAATTAGTGACAACAGTAGGGTGAAGTGGGCTTTTTTCATCTTTACTGGAAGTAAATATAAGATTTTGTTTGGTTGGTTGCTTTGGTTTGTTTGATTGCTGCTTTGTTTTTTACAATAGAGTGATCGCTTTATGAATAAGACCAATAAAGTAAAACATAAGCAATTCTGCTTATTTTTATATTTATTTGTAGAAAATTATAAATATTATAAACAGTTGTTCCCAAACAATAATAAATTTGAATCCATAATGAAACTATTAACAATCCTGTGTACCCTGGATAATAAAATGTTTCTTTTTTAATTCTCTAGATTATGAGAGAAAGTATAATGTGTGTACAACCCTCAAATATCTGATAGGTACATGAGATATTTTTCATATCAAACTTCAATAAATTGTAACACTCTTATAAGCTAACTATAGTAAGCTGAAAACAAATACTTCAAAACAGAAGTTAACAAATCATTTTTTAGGATGCATAGAAAATTAATTTAGAATGTTCTATAGCAGCTGACATCTACTCAATTAGCTTAGATTTTACCTGGCAGAAGCCTAAACGCAGAATTTGGCATTTAAAAAGTTTTCAAAATGTATCTATTTTCTCAAAAGTGTTCAGTTATTGTGTTTAATGGGTGTGTGTGTGTGTGTGTGTGTGTCATTTGCTTGGTTCTATAGAAAATTTAACAGGAAATTTAGAGGTAGGGTGTTTATTTTTAACATTTTATATTTCCATTCACCCATCTGTTCTCTGGGATTATGGGATTATGGGATTTTGGGGAAGTGATGTCTGCATCATCTTCCATGTATCACTCAGGATTTGTGGGGTTTTCACCTCTGCTTCCTTCACTCTCCCATATTTTCTCATTTGGAACTTTTATAGTCTTACCATTAACAAATGTGTGAATAGTTTCCACTGTTAAAATAAATCTTTAAACAAAACAAATTTAACAGAGCTAATTTGAGCATTAAATAATTGATGATCAAGCAACACTCAAACTGGAAGAGGTGGCCAGATGCCTTGGCTCACACATGTAATCCTAGAACTTTGGGGGGCTGAGGCAGGAGAATCTCTTGAGCCCAGGAGGTTGAGACCAACCTAGAAAAGAGGGAGGCCCCACCTATCCTCACAATAATAATAAAAAAAAAAAAATAGCTGGACATGGTGCTGCGTGCCTGGAGTCCCAGCTACTTGGGAGGCTGAGGTGGGAAGATCACTCGGGCCCAGAAGGTCAAGACAGCGGTGAGCCATGATCATGCTACTGCACCTCAGCCTGGGCAAGACAGTGAGACCTTTTCTCAAGAAAACAAAACAAAACAATAAACAAAAACAAAATTGAAGAAGTTCAGAGATTTCTATTTTAACAAAATGAGCAGAAGGCTTTTATAGGTTGAACACAGCGAAGGAAACATTTGATTGACTACAGCTAGGTGTTTGCCTTATTTGGGTTGGATCCAGCAGGAAGTCCCTAGTTAAGAGATTAGTGGATAGTTTCTGATTGGTTAAGCTTAAGTCTTGTTTAACTGTTTACCTCAGACTTCAGTTTCCCTACCTAGGAACCCAACACATTGGAGCCATCTGAGCCTTTAAATTAATTATTTTAACACTGTTTATCTGCTTATTTCTTCCAAATACAGGACTTCCCAAGAGTAATTCAAGTGTAAAAATCTCTGGCTTCCCATTACACACACGTTTTTCTCTTGACAGATAAATATTAAATCCACTTAATCCTTTAATTTTTGCTGTATTTATCAATTATGACTTATAATAGGATGGTCCAATAATAATGTTATTAAGTATAGTACAAAAATACCTTAGGAATTAAATCTTAAAACAATAAATAAGACAGAATGATATTTATTCTCATTCTCTCTCACTCTCCATTTTATTTTTATGAATAGACATCGTTTTTGTCAATGATTTCACGTAATCAATAATGGCAAGGAACCAATTTTCAGCGCACACATAACATCATTTTATATTGTTTATACATAATTATTTTTCTTAGCATTGCCCTAACATAGGCATGTGAGCAAAAGTGCATACACTACAAATATACACAGCCTCTCAACTCGGTTTATTTTGTCAATTAAAAATAATCACATATAAAGACTCCTGCACTGAATTTTCTTAGAAATCACTTAAAGTTATTCTGGAAGCCTAAGAAACTCTGACACTCTAGGTGATCTTAAAAATATGCCTGCATTTAAGTTGGATTGCTCTATCTGTAGAATAAATATCTCTTAGAGTCACTCAAATGTGTCTACGTCTGTTAAAGTACACAGTCTGAAATCTTAGAGTTATTTGCCATTATTTATAATTTGTGAAATGGATAGTTAATAATATCTATAACACTGGTAGTTCTAAGAATAATACCATATCTATCTACACAGTAAGACTTAATGAGTATTGGCTGAAAGTCCTTTAAGTAACTATAATGTACTCTTTCCATTGCTATGAATAACTCCTAAGAAAATGACACTTTTTGACATTTGAATCAGCTGTAGTTCTCACTGAATGCTGTACTGAAATCAGGTAAGTGTCTTTTTTATATGTAAGCAGAAAACTACAGGTTGCATAAGAAGAATATGTGTTGGGATTTTTTTTATTCTTTTGGTGGTTATAATAACCAAAGTCTCTCTATAAAATCATTTATTACTTCTTATGCAGCTTGGATAGTCCTGATCTCATTTTGGGGACCAAAAAAAAAAAAAAAAAAACCACAGAAAGAACATTGAAACATGATCATAGTCAGAAGGTCAATTCCTTTTCTTATCCTCAGTTTCAGTTTCTATTCATATTTCTCACAGCACCAAATCTCTCCGTAACCTTATCAACTAAAGCAAGTATAGGATATTGACACAGAGACTTCTTACTGCCTAGAGTTCTCAGTAGGAAATCCAGCATTTCAGCTAAAACGTAGTATTGTTCATAATGCTAGGTAAGTAGTTTCTACACACTTTTAAGGGTGATTTCACCTCTATCAAGCACTTGGCTCTCTCACTCAAATAAAATTAAAATTTATCACAGGTCTCTGAATATATGAGCCAGATAGAAATCAACAAATTGTATATTGAATACCTACAGTCAGAAAGACTAGATGCTATTAGTAACTCTAAAAAGAAAAAGGTACCCTTGGTCACAGTGGTGCAAGAGCATCTATCCAAAAGTGACAATGGAACAGATTGATTCGTATTTTATTTTGCACCATAACAAATAAATTAAATGCACCAGACTATACAAATATATTAACTAAAAATATAATCTAAAATACAACAGAATGTCCTATAATTACTGGGTTTTTTAACCATAGATTAGTTCCTAAAGTTTTCCTCTGATACCTACAAATTTAAAGTTAGCAGCCACCTATATTAAGACTTCTTCCACAGGGATGTGAGATCATATTATCTAATGCCTTGCCTTACTTATTCAACAATCATGCCTCATAACTCAGAATAAACATATAATTGGTCACCCAATTGTGTACAATTTTCAGAATGAAAAAAATAAAGAAAACTAATACTTCCCTTAAGACAACAGATGTAAAGAGGGTCTGTCCTGAGGCTGAGACACATGTTTATTCCAATGAACTGGTCTATCTTTGGCTAGAAAGCAAAATGGTCAAGTAATGGCAATAGCTTGAAAAAAAATCAGGGACCATCCATCAAATTATATAACCTAAATTTAAATGATCATAGAAAATAACTTTAACATATTTCAAATGTTTATCATTTTTTAAAGATTTGATATCCACTTGTAGGGAGATTCTGTAAGTAACCAAAGAACCTCAAAAACCTAGATTATTCCTTAAATCGCATGCAAATTAAGCTTTCCTTTGTCTGTTTAAAATAAATGGGGAGGACACAGAGGCCTTCACATAATCACTAAATTACAAAGAACAGATGTGAACCATTTATGGGTAAACGTGCACACTGGCAAAGAAAAAACACAATAAAACAGCATGCACTGAACCAACCAGACTGGCTTTTAAATGACTCATACATGTGTGATTGCTAAAGACAGCAACAAAAATAAAACTGCTCACTTGACTAGGGCTAATACGCTTTAGTTACTTTAAATTAACTGCTAATCATGCCTTTTTCTTGCATTGTGCATTTCTTTTTCACAGCAAAATTGAAATATGCCTTTTTTGAATGTATAAGAAAAAAGACAATGAATGAATTACCTATTAGGTCATTATTGGTTTTGCAACCAACTGTTCTTCTGGACAAAAGTGCCCTTTCTTAATTATAAACTGTCTATTCAGAATTGCTTCTGAAGTTCAGAGTCATAATTAATGTTATATTTAGTGATCCTTACAAATTGTTTCTTGTTTTATGTCAGTACCATTTTTATATTTTGAAATAAAGCAGAAATCATCTATTTAAAGTATATCAGAAGTATACCTTTAAGACATAGTTGCTGAACAGGCCAACTCTTTCCTCCCATTATCTTCAAACTCACCCCTACTATGGTTCACACTATCCCTAACATATAATTCATCCAATTTACTCACTCTGCAGTAGTATAGCTATTACTTCTCTTATCAAACATAGGTATTGGTCCCCAATCATATTATCACTTCTTGAAAGCAAAATCAGGTCCTGAAAAATGGGGTTGCACCAATTATATCATCACTTCTTGAAAGCAAAATCAGGTCCTGACAAATGGGGTTGCATCTGAATTTGGGTGTGTGACAACAGAGAAAAGCTAGTAGCTCAATTTTTTGAGTTACGAAAATGAAGACAAGGCCAATCTTTTCATGAGTTTCTATCGTTTTGTTGCATCATAGTCGTAGCATGGTTTCAGATTTCACATAATAGGATAAAATATAGCTATGTAAAATAATTTAAGGAAAGAATAATTTTAAAATATAGGACAGAGATATGGAGATTATAGATCAAAAGGATGAGAAATTAATCTCAGAGAAGTCAATTATAGGGAGACTACTACAGATTGATGATTCTCAAATGTGGTCCCATACCAGCACAAATTACCAAATTTCTGGCAATTTGCTAAAATTAAAATTCTTGAGCCTTACCCCAAGCTTCAGCATCAGAAATTGTGGAGGGACCTTATAGTCACTTTTAAAAGCCCTCCAGCTGAAGGATGGTAAAAATTTAAGAACCACTGCAATAGTGATATGATTTGGCTCCATGTCCTCACCCAAATCTCATGTTGAATTGTAATCCCCACTATTGAAGGAGGGAAGTGAGGGAAGTTGATTGGATCATGGGGGGAGAATTTCTCCCTTGCTGTTCTTGTGATACTGAGTTCTCACGAGATCTGGTTGCTTGAAAGTGTGTAGCACTTCCACCATCACTCTCTCTCTCTCTTTCTCTCCCATGGTAAAGACATGCTCGGTTCCCCTTCACCCTTCCAACATGATTGTATGTTTCCTGAGGCCTCCCAGCCATGTTTCCTGTACTGTGAGTCAATTATACCTCTTTTCTTCATAAATTACCCAGTCTTAGGTAGTTTTTTTATAGCTGTGTGAAAATGGAGTAATACAAATAGATATGTAGTTTTCAATCCAAATATATGGAAAAAATTTTTAATGTTACTAAATAATATGTTTTAATGTCTTAAGGAAGTAGGTAAAGGCGGCAAAAAAGTAAATTCATGTTTACATTAAGATTTTTTAAAATCTAAAGTAATTTCTCTAAATATAAAGTTGCATTGCTCAACTTCAAACAGATTCACACAAGTAATCTGGAAGGGCAGAAATTTAGATATTTTAAAGAAGAATAATTTGAACAATCATCAGCTAATTGTTTCAACTAAATAAAATCACAATATAAACTTCATATAATCATCCCATCCATGCTCCCGTTTGATCTTATAACAAACCTGGAAAATGTATAGGGCCCATATTTATTATTTTCTACACTTACAGAGAAATGCACTTACTCAAGAATATCCAGCTCTTAAATGGTGAAGTTCTGAAACCACACATTTCTCATTTCAATTCAAGTTTTCTTCCTCTTTTTTCCACCTGCACACCCACCCATATGGCAGGCACCATGCTAAGAACTTAGTTTTTGCATAGGAGAAATATGGGGTAAAATCTTTCACTCTATTGTAGAAAGTATTAACTGGAAATATATACAAAACTGCTGTATAATCCCTTAAGAACCAAACAATCAAAGGGTATCTTCAAGATTATTACAACCCAGTTAGGTCAGAAATATTTAGACACATAGACATGTATGACCAGTGTGCATGAGGGAAAATAGTTAAAGCTGTATGTATTCTAGAGAATAATGCTATGTAGAGTCAGAGCAAGAGCAGGCCTTTCACATGCTTCATCCAAATTCCAAATCCCTCACAGTGAGGCAAAGCCAAACTTAAGCCAAATTGATAGTGTGTCATTATACTTGTGCTCATGCAGCTCTCCTTCCAAAATCTTCAACTACTTCTCTCATATCACCAGGGCCTCTTATGAAGATGCCCTTCTGACACATCATTGCTGTAATACATAGTCTTCACCCAAGACTTTGAGAGTACTAGATAAGCAATAGATTTAAACGAAGTTGGAACATAATGAGTAAATATAACTCCACATAAAAAACATTCTATTTATTACTCTATTTCTAAAGGATAGCAACAAGAAAAAAATTGATAAATAAATGCAGCTAATTTAATACACCATGATATTTTTTAGGAGGTTGTAGCTTTTGTGAGTCTAGTGCTGAGCTAGACATCGAGATTCAAAAAATAATAAAAAAATGACTGACCTGAAGGAATTCTTAGTCCAGCAAGAACCAAAGCCATTGAGACTTTGACCTACAAGACAGGTTTATTGAGAGACAAAAAAACTATATTGAAAATTCTAAAGAAGCAGCAGAAATAGCTTTAGTTGTTAAGGGGAAAGCTCCATGACTTAGGTTTATGGAACTTTAATCATTTATGTAGCTATATAGAAAGGTTATTTCAGGCAGCTCTGATACATGTATTAAAAATACAGGAGTAGAAATACCCATGATATCTTTGGGCACAACAAGGTCAACTATTTAGCTGGAACAAAGTCTTTTCATGGGGGAAAGCATCAATTTGTGCTAGAACGGGCAGATGATAATTCCTTCTATAAAATATAGATGCAAATAGGGATATAATCTCAAAATGGCAGCATTTCCAAGTAATCGCTATAGATAAATACAAGAAAGCTGAGTGATATCATACCTAGACCTCATTAAAATACAAAAGGACAGTATAGGTAATCTCAAGAAAAGATGTCAACTGGCCAAGGAAAAAAAAATTAAGAAAAAATCATTTAGGGTAACATGAGGCCGCCATGTTAGTGAGAGATCAGAGAGGCTCTTATGATAACGACATGAAATAACAGAGAATGATGCTGTTAGGAAAGGTAGACTTGTACATGGAGGCTTCAGAACCCCATCCAGCTGCGTAAGAATGAGCTTTGGCCCATGCCTATGTCCTGAATGGTATTGCCTAGGTTTTCTTCTAGGGCTTTTATGCTTTTAGGTCTTACGTTTAAGTCTGTAATGATCTAATTCGCAGCAAACTAACACAGGAACAGAAAACCAAACACTGCACATAAGTGGGAGTTGAACAATGAGAACACATGGACACAGGGAGGGGAACATCACACAACAGGGCCTGTTGGGAGGTGTGGGGCTAGGGGAGGGATAACATTAGGAGAAATACCTAATGTAGATGACGGGTTGATGGGTGCAGCAAACCACCATGGCACATGTATACCTATGTAACAAACCTGCAGGTTCTGCACATGTATCCCAGAACTTAACGTATAATAATAATAATAATAATAATAATAATAAAAGAATGGGCTTTGGGCTTTGATTCTTTCTTACTAAGAGATTTAGTCTGTGCTGGACTTGCTTTTTGTCATATGGCACCTGGCCAACACCACTGCTACATTTGTCCCCTGTGAGGAAGGCATGGTGATAAGGTCTTTTGTTTTTCAGCAGAAGAGGGATGTGCAGGCCAATGGCCTTGAGTCAGCCGCTGGAAGAGGCCCTCTGGCCATGGAGGACTAACACTCACTACTAAAGCTGATCTTGCTCTGTCTTTTCTCTATGTGAGTAAAACTTTGTTCAGTCCAGTGCTTGACTGAATTATGTTTTCCTTGAGGACTCCAATACCAAGATGCAATGAGAAAAGGTGTTCAGGCCTCTACTCCTGGTGACAGGCAATAGATACCACTTGCTTGACAGATGCCAAGTAGAATAGCTTCCCACGACATACTCAAGAGTCAGAAACTTAATATGAGAATAAAAGTGCAACTTTAAATCGGCATATGCATTCAAATTCATAATCAAATAAATGTTAATACTATTCATATATGTAAAAATAAAAAGATTCTATACAGTTACTACCCATGAATACAAAAAGGGATGAAATGATTTTAATATTTACTATTGGCCAGGCGCGGTGGCTCAAGCCTGTAATCCCAGCACTTTGGGAGGCCGAGATGGGCGGATCACGAGGTCAGGAGATCGAGATCATCCTGGCTAACACGGTGAAAACCCGTCTCTACTAAAAAAATACAAAAAAACTAGCCGGGCATGGTGGCGGGCACCTGTAGTCCCAGCTACTTGGGAGGCTGAGGCAGGAGAATGGTGTAAACCCGGGAGGCGGAGCTTGCAGTGAGCTGAGATCCGGCCACTGCACTCCAGCCTGGGCCACAGAGCGAGACTCCGTCTCAAAAAAAAAAAAAAAGTATTTACTATTTATCAACCTATTTTTGAGATGCCTGAAAGCATCATTTTTATTGTGAAAAATTGAGTGATGCACAGCAGCCATTACACGGCACCTCATTGGCATTCCAAAAATGTGATTTCAACTAAAATGAATGAATAAATGAAGGAATTATTGATCTGAGCAACAATATAAAAATATAGTAGAAAGAAAACTCTATAAAATGACATTCTACATAAATATTTACTATGAGGAATCTTGTTAAAATTAAGATCTACACTTCAATGATCAAGTAACTATCTTCTACCTTTTCATCCAGAGTTTGTTACACAATTGCTTCCAGTTCATCACCACATGTATGTTGTGTTAGTTATGTAAGAGTTATTGGAAACAGACAAATGACCTCTTCTGGTAACCGTGTTATGTGGTAATATCAATTCTGAGTTTGCCACAGCAAGTACTAAGGGCTAATACTTTTGATTTTTCTCTGCCACAAAAGCATTAACTATGTGGCTGCTTTCTGGTGAGTGTTTCTGAAAGGTACCAGATTTCTTTAAGGAAAACTTAAGAAAGGATGGCAGGGAAGTAATGGTTAAATCGATTTTTAAGTGATTTTTTTTTTCCTATGACCAAAATTAGTCAAAATTAGTGAAGGCTGGAATATGGGATGTTTTTATAATGAATCATGATTTCCTAGTCATTGTTTCCTGTAATCGTGGTTTATTGAAAGTTTTTCTAAAATTTTAAAGTCCATGTTAAATTATATCTCATCTGTATCATCACAACTTCTAGATCAGAATATTGTCAGACCTTCTAAAGCCTTTGTTCTTTTGCATCTTTAAATGCTATGGGGAGAGTGTCTTCTCTATGTCTGATTTTTGACAATCCAAATAAAAGTTATCAGATTTATTTCCCCAAATTGCTTGCATCTGATACCTTAGAGTACTTGCACTGGTTTCTCCTCCACAGCCAGAATTAAAAAGACACAAGCTTTTTGTTAGCTACCTTCAGTCTCTTGTGATGTTCCCTTGCTTAATCAGCCAGATGATTATTTTTTTTTAACTTCCTACCTAATTAACACTTTCCCTTTAGCATTTGCCCTTGGGAATTGCAGAAAATTTAGTGGAATAGAAATTTAACAAACATCAGAAAAATACGATTAGATATACTGTTTTTACCATCATTCTATGTATGATGGGAATAAAAAAAATACGTAATTTTTGAAAATAATATGTTAATGAATATGAGTGTTTTAAAAGAGATGCATAAGTTGTTTTATTCGTAGTATCTATGAAAATAGTTAATATAACATTTTAGTTTAGGACCATATTTATCACATTAGATCATAACTTTTACAAGTGCTTATATTCCCCCAAAGATTATTACAGAAATTAATCATAACAAAATATATATTAGATGATAACTATTTCCTAATATTTAAAAATTTCACCTTTCCTGTTCTTCATCTGCATGTTTGGTTTGAGATTAAATTTCAGTATTATGTAGAACTCCACAGGCAACCAAATACTATGTAGGATATTTTATTTTAATTTTCTGTTTTGTGAAGGTGAATCCAGTTTGCAATCCAGTTAGATATGTTATAAGTTATGTTATCCCACAGGATTTGCATTATGTTAAGCCTTATGACTGTGAGAAAACTGGAACTTCAAAAGAATTATTGCCCTTGGCTTCTCAGGTTTCATCACAGGAGCCATTATTCATGGAATATCATTATTTTTGGCTTCTATTTAAGCTTATCTCTTTGTCCTTGATTTTTTAAAGCAATGATTTCTCTCTACAAGGGCCAGAAGTGTTTATCTGACTTTTGGCTTACAGTATCTGAATCATGTTCTGCTTTAGTTTTCCAGAGACTCCCATTTTAAGCTTTGATTACTTGAAGAAGGTGTGTAACATTCCCATATAAATATGACCTTTTAATAATTAACATTTTGATCTTATTGGCTTATTTCAACTAAAATTTCTTATAGCCTCAAGATTGCAAATTAGTTCAGGACTTCCAGATTTTACTCTTGTTCTTGGAGAGTCAACACATCTATAAGTGGATTTTTCAAATGAAATTTAACACTGAAATATGTAGATACTTTGTGAAAATGGTTTAAGTATTTCAGATATGTTCTTCATCAGAAATTGTGGCTTTACTTTCACTAAGCAGGTCAAAATGTAGTATTAGTGTTACATGTGATGAAATATAAATAGAATATTCTAGGCTAGAATGTTAAATATTTGCTTCCTGGCTTGAAATTATATCCCTATTTTTTTAAAAAACCTAACTATTAAGTTAAATTTTAAAATAAACACACTTTCTCAATGATAGGCAAGGCATTAGTGTTTAAATGTAATTGATGAGAAAGCGCTATTAGTAAGAACATTAGTTCATATATTGGGCAATTGTGCCATGGCTTTGAAATGCTTCTTGGCTATTAACTTTGTGATAACTCTTTCTTCATTTAAAAAAAAAAAAAAGACTGGAAGTACTGTCACCAGGCCTAGGCTCTTAAATTTCCAAGGCAAACTAGTTAAGTTACAACAAAAAGAGGGAATCATTAATTATTCTACAAGTATTTTGACTTGCTATATGTCATAAGAAAATTATTTTCTACCCCACAGTGCCAGTATTTGGGGTAGGATAAAAGATAACTATCTTATAAATTCTATCTTATTAAAATAAATTAGTCATTAATTTGTGATTTGGAAAGGAAAATAAGTATTCCTGGTTTATTTAAAACCAGGAAATTTTTGATTTTCATATTCTATAAAAATAGCTTACTATATTTAGTTACTATATATTTTACATTTAGTAAAATAGCTTGCTATATTTAGTTGCTATATGTTTCAAGTTCTCATAAAACTAATTCAATAAAATAAGTCATTTGTTATAACATTTATAATTGACTTTTACATAGCGGCCGGCCTCTTTGATCATTACAACTTGGTTTACCTTGTACTAACCATTTACCACTATATATATTCTGATACGCTTTTCATTTAACATATACTTTCTGAGTATGTAGTATAAAATATATTATGACACATATGTTTATTGCTGTTCACAATAGCAAAGACTTGGAACCACCTCAATTGTCCATCAGTCACGGACTGAATTAAGAAAATGTGGCACATATACATGATGGAATACTATGCAGTCATAAAAAATAATGAGCTCTTGTCCTTCGCAGTGACATGGATGAAGCTGGAAACCATCATTCTCAGCAAACACAGGAACAGAAAACCAAACGTCACATGTTCTCACTCATAAGTGGGAGTTGAGCAATGAGAGCACATGGACACAGGGAGGGGAACATCACACACCAGGGCCTGTTGGGGGGTAGTGGACTATGGGAGGAATAGCATTAGGAGAAATATCTAATGCAGATGATGTGTTGATGGGTGCAGCAGACCACCATGGCGCATTTATACCTATGTAACAAACCTGCACGTTCTGCACATGTATCCCAGAATGTAAAGTATAACAAATAAAAGATATTATGACAGCTATTGGCAGAGGTTTCCAAGATGAAGTAGACATGAAACAAGTCTTCAGGTGCCTTATAGAACATAAGTGGATATGAGGCATATACATCAGCAGTTGTCAAAGGAGGGAGAATGAGATGAACCACAATATGCTGACAAAATGCTCTGGAAGAGAATATTGTTGGAATTTGGTGCTATTCTCATACTTGACCCAGCACATATTGTAAAATAGGAATAAATATCCTCTTAAAGGGAACTACACATTTGAAGCATTATTCACTTAGCAAAAGTATTAAAGGGATATGCTTAACTTTTTATGGAACTGTTTACCTCATTTTTGATTCACAACATAAATTACAACCAAAAACTTATAAAATATCTTTAGAAAGTAAACAAAAGAATGCTATAACCATTTGTTTCCAGAACAAACTTCTTCATTCCTCAATTCAACAGTTTTAGACCGCATTCTAGTGAATAAATGAAAGCATCGATGAAAGAATTATAATCTATAAATTTGACCAAATGAAGCGTAACACCTTACTAACCAGCACTAGGTTTTTCAATTTATATAAATCCATTCCCTCTCCCTCCCTGCTTTTTCTTGCTCTCTTTTTCTTTTCCTTGTCTTCCTTTCTTTATCTCTCCCCATCTCTCTCTCTGTCTCTTAAATTTGTCCTTAGTGTACTTATAAATAGAATGAAAATATTCAATTGCTTATTTTTCCCATATAATAGTCCATACAACTTTTAACTTTTTTTTTCACCGTCCCAACCCAATTGTTTTGACATTTTAGGAAGAGAGTCACTTGGAACTATTTTTAAAACAAACTTATAATGAACATCAGAATGCCAGGCACATACATTGACATATATAAATATATGTATGGTGCCTATTAATATTTTTATTAGGAAAACAAACCTTTGTTAAGAGCCTCAGATCAAGAATCTGCCTTTCCCCTACAGATGTAACTGTAGATAATCACCTCCCTTGTTATCCTGTCTAAGGTCTTTGGTAATCACAGAGGCTTTCTTCAATGTGTTATTCACCTAATGCACCCTTCTCCATATACTAACAGTCCAGGAGTGTAGAACCATGGGTAAGAAAATAATTATTTAAAGGGTAAAAGAGAAAAAGTGAAAAAAAAAAGCTGAATCAGTATTAAAAAAAAACTATTTAGAAACCAATGTATGAAGTAATATATTAGTATTTATTTTGTACTTTATTAATTATTGTTAAATGATAAATTAATATATAGTATGTTATAGGTCACAAATATCAATATATTTATTCCCTTTAAAAACACTACTTTATATATGGACAAATTAAGACAGGGAGAAGTTAAGTAATTCACCCAAGGCTGCAGCTAAATAAGTTAGTATTCAAACCCAGGCAGTCAGGCTTCAGAATCCATATCCTCAAATACTATATTTACCCCCACATGCAAAATATTTCATTTAAAAGCAGGATTTCTGATTTGGGCTCCTTGAGAAGATAGTTCACAAGTATAAAGGAAATCAAAGTGCATCAGACTCACTTGTTTACTATAAGAAAAAAAAGGGGGGGGGGAATAATATTAGGAAACATAGCTCTAATTGTGTTTCCTTTGGCTGATAAAAATCTCCTTCTACAGGACAAGGCAGTTATTCTAGAAGTGCTAAGGGTACTAGAGAGTAAAGAAAATAAAGTAATAGTAACCAAAGAATAAAGCCTGAAAATGTAGGCCAAGAAACCAATGGAAGTCAATGACTTAGTGTCAAAGAGAAGGATTAAAAAAATAAGTTAGAGCAGTCAGGTCAGTTACAAACTATTAGAGAAAAATGACTGTGATCAGAGCCAGAGCTCACATGAGAAAAATAAATACTGGTCTATTACCCTCAATTTTTAAATGTCTGATAAAGTGACAGGCAATGTATGGAGGTAGAAAGAATTATAAAGAGAGTAAATGGTGTAACAGTCATCCAAAGAATATTCAGTGGGCAAAAATAGATACAATGTCACTAAAAAGACACAGGGAAAGAAATATGTGAAAACATTGGTTTTAAGCCACAGTTTGAAGAATTTAAGAACTCTCTGATACTACAAGCCTGGTGATTAATGATACAGGGTGTACTTATGAGAGACAATTCTCTATGGGTCTCTCCAGTTTCCATACATCTTTTGAGTAAAGAAATAATAGCTTTTGTTCTGTCACTTTTTCAAGGATGTTAGTATTGAAAACCACTTTGGAAGATAGTGCAAAAAACAAATTTGTTTGCTGAAAAGTATTATAAAATAATGTCCCCCTTAGTGGGTGAAGCTTAGGAGAATTTGCTAGCAGCCTCTTCCAAAAATTGAGATTTTTCTAGTCTCAGTGTTCCTGACCTGTCATACGCTCCCACTGTGTATGCAGTATTCACCTCAATCCACCTCTGCATTTGCCACACAGGACTTGGAGAAGGGACAAAGGGCCACCAATGCAAACATGGCACTCATACTGCCCACTACACCATAAATAATAAAGTTCTTTGTCTCTCACTTGGAAATCTCATGACTTCTGCCAGCATCCATGAAACTGTGACTAGATAACGTGTTATCTTGCAAAGTAAAACGTCAGACCCTTCACAGTCATTGATAGATTTGATGACAAGAATAAGATACTGACAGAGACATAGATATTTAGAACATGAAAGGTTCAAAGTCCTCTGAAAGTTTGTTTGAAATTATAAAGAGCCTCTTTGGGATAATGTAGTAAATGTTCTTACCCAAGTGGTAGGAAAGAATAAGGATTTCCTACTGTCCAATCTGTTAATACACGTTGAGAGGCTGAGCAATGAGAGGAGGGACAGAAATAATTTTCCCCTGATGTGCTTTGGTTGTTGGCTGTTTACTCTCCTCCAGGCAGGAGCAGAAAAGTGAGCTCCCAGTGAGACACGTGTTGCATTATATCCTATAGAATTGTATTATAATGAGTATGTGTTGTTTAGGCTCTTCACTCAGGAAATTTATAGAAAACTAATATGCCCACTCAAATTCAGTTGCTATGGCCATGAGTCTACTGGAATGACTCATCTTGGCCTTGATGATGATACTGAGATGGGAGAGTTCCTTGGCCCCTTCATGGGACTTGAGACAGGTTTGTGTCTCACCTACTTGGCCACTGCAGTGCTCAAACCCCTTGTGGGAGGAGGGGCACTCAGGCAAGTGGAAGCCAGGGCTATGGCAAGCACTTTTGGGCTCCAGGCCCACAGCAGCATCTACGGGTGTGTTATAATTAATGCTCTTTTAGCAGTTGCCATCTGAGGATGGCTAAGTACTAACCAGCTCATTGGAGAGTCAGGGTGACAGTCTTTTACATCCTGTACTCTTGGTACCCAGGTTCTAACATGGCTTCCAGGAAGAATCAGGTCACATTCAGGTTTGAAAGATGATGAATGCAGAGGATTTTATTAAGCAGTGGAAGTGGTTCTCAGTGGAAGGGGAGCTGGAAAGGGGATGGATGGTGTGGGAAGGCGATCTTTTCCTGAAGCCCAGCTGTCTCCAGCTCGGCTCCTCTCCAAAGTCATGCCATCTGAAGTTAAGCCGTGTCTATCTGTAGTTTCCAACACGCAGTTGCTTCTTCTCTCCTGGAACTTCAACCACTTCTTCTCTTCTCTCCTTCACTGCTACACCACTCTGCTCTTCTGCCAATGGAGCTTGGGGTTTTTATGTGTACAGGATGAGGGGCATGGCAGGCTGGGGTGGTTTTGGAAAAAGCAACATTTGGGCAGGAAAACAGGAATAACTATTCTCATTTTAAGGCCACAGTTTCCAGGCTGGAGAACGGAACCTTTGCCGGAGAACCACCCTCTTCCACCCCCTATTTCCCTGCCTCTTGTCTGTATCAATACTAATTATGGAATGACAGTTTCTATGGCACAGTGATTTAGAGTTTGTTTGAGAGAAGTAAATGAGCTTCTTTGCAGCTTTTCACATGTTGTCACTGGCTCTGAAGTAGCTGATTAAATCTCAATCTCTCAAGGATTCTCATAGACACTCATAGTAGTTATGTATCTCTTGTTGTCCTGACTGCTTTTTATCTTCTTTAAACATATATGACTGGGACAAAGGGAACCAGAGTCCAAGCTATTCCCTCTAAAAGATGTTTTATATCTAGGATTTCAGAAAATTTTCCTCTTATATCTGAAGAAACCAGATGTTTGCGCTAGCTGGGGAATTGTAGAGTGTGTATCACTGAATTATCATACAAAAGCACATGCAAAAATACATGTCATTATGTTTCAAACATATAAAATAATAGCAAGGACGAGAACACAAGTAGCTATTATTGTGTTAAAAGCATTGAATTTTTTCATACTCTTAGTAAATTGTATATTTAAGACAGTATACTTAATAGATAATAAAACATTAAATAATGATGCATGGACTTGTTTACATTCCCAGGGAGTAACAGCATATAAAACATAACTCCAGGACAGTTTTAGACTTTGTTACTCTGTTTACCAATTATAAAATATCTAAGAATCATTCCTGAATATTCCTTTTGGGAGTTGTAATATTGTTTTGAGGAGATCTGAATCTCTTTTCACATGTTGAAGAAAAATAGTTCACAAAGATTATCATGTGGCTATCCAAAATGTCATATTACCGTTGTATATTTTGGTAAATTAATGTTTATATTTCACTTTTGTTGAATTTAATAAATTTGAATTTTAAAATCTAATTTCGAAGGAAGGCAATTAAATATTGAAACTGTTATTATCTCAAATAAAAACACTTACAATGATGTTATGATCAGAAGAAATTCATCCTCATTCTGATGAAAAAGTTAATTGCCATTACAAAATGAAATTAACCTGAATCATCTGGTTTTGTTTGTTTGTTTTTCAGTAAGAAGAGAAAAAAAATAAAAGACTCTTGTCTTCTTTCTTTCTTTGATTCCCCTGGTTCTTCTTCTCTAAGTTTATCTGATTGGCAAAGCTGTTAATAAAATATTATTGCAACATTTAAAAATATAAGTACTTTTGAAATATTATGCTACAAGATACAAAGGTAGCATGGAATAAATGAAAATAAATATTTAGATAATACAAATTCAATAAATAGAACAGATCAGATTTTGGTATTCTCTCTTTACTGCAGTAATTCATTACACCTACTGTGGATCAAAGACTTTTTTTGAGATTTTTGAAATTTTATTTACTCTATTACATGTTAATTTACTAACAAGCACAACTGAAAGCAGAGACAAAAATAAACTCACATCAGGAATTTTCTAGCTACATATAGGTATATTATGAACATGGTCAAATTTGAAGAGAAAAGCAAAAATATTTATAAAGGATACAAAATTACAGACTTATTATATCACTTTAAAAATCTTGCCTTTAATGTAGAAAATTCATACATATACCATTATGATAAAACTCAAGGGAGTCAAAGAATTACATGACAGTAAATAATTCCATATACTTAAATAAATAAAATTGATGTGTTTGGCCTAAACAATGTCATATATGTAAAACACAGAGAATTGAGACAGGTTGTATGTTTTAAGCTTGAGAGCTTATAAGCATTTGTTTTTCATAACATTGCAGTTTTCTTAAACTCAAGACACCCTATTTTTTGAAGATAAGCCTGTACGTTCTATTCAAATACTAAAATAATTATACTGATATATAAAGATTTAAATAAAAATTATTTCTTGAATTGTGGTATATGCTAGTCATTTCCCCTTATGTCTGTAGCGTAAAGCCTTAAAAATTCTTCAAATATGTTTTTAAAAGTTCTTAACAAATTTTATCTCATTTCTAATTGGATTTTAGAAAATTTGTGTGCTGATAATACAATCAGATTATGAATCTCAGTGTTATCAAAATGGTATGGGTAACCACTTACTAGAACAAGGAGAGTAGATGGAAAATATATATTTTCCTAACTTTTTGCTAAAGAACAAGATTTTACACCTTAGGGGAAACAGTTATTCCAATCTCTATGTTAATTCAATCTACAGGCACCTAGGTAATAAAAAGAATGGAACTACGGGTGCTTTACCTCATTCTGTTTTAAGCTCAGTTTGAACTGATTAAATGAAACTGAGATAGCCACTATTCATAAATGGAGTTTTTTTTCTAATTCTTACACAAATCAGCTCTCATAAAGATGATTTTTTAAAATAGCACCTATATATATCTGACAAAGTTATTTTGGCTTGTGAAGAATGAATATAGCTTCTATTCTTCTGGCAAGATTTCTTAAAAGATGGAAATCAGCATCATCTTTACAGGAAATAATTCCTAATCTTCGCTGTTCTATTTGAAGAACTGTCACAAATCATATTAAAGTCATTACGCCCCTGGTGAATTCTCAGCCTTGGCTTTTCATCTTATAGAATTTGAAAAATCAATGAGATAATTTAATTCAGAATAAGATTGTAAGCACCTTGAACTTGGGAAAGAGCAAATGACACCACAGCACATTGATATTTTTTTATTTGGTAGCAGTTGGCATGGTGGTTAAAAAGTTTTTTAAAGAGAGAGAGAGAGATGGCAGGTAAGGGAGTTATATATAGATACTGCAACAAACAACTCCATACACTTCTAATTCTTAACCTTAGTGCAATAATAGTTTTAGTAAACAGTAGAAACACAAGTAGAAATAGTATCCACATAACATACTGAGGAAGGTTATGCAGCAGAGAGGAAAGATGATTTGTGCTATATTTAGACAAACTTGTGTTCAACTGCCCACTTTGCCACGTGTTAGCTCTCTTACCTGAGGGTAAGCTATTTATGCTTTCAGAACCTCAATTTTCCCATATGAAAAGTGAGAATATTAGGATTTATGTAATCAAGTTCTCATGAAAATGTCATGATATAGTAGATTATTAGTCTCAAACATATAGAAATTGTGGTTATGTTAGGGGCACCCATGGGTTAGAGATTAGAACACCCAGACTCCAATATTAGCTAAGCTACATATTAGTTGTATGACCTATAAATGAGGTGTAAATTCCCTGAAGTTCATCATTTCTACCTGAAAAATGCAGGTAATTATATCTGTTTTATTTTCTTCATAGCTCTATTTTCAGATCAAGTAAGGTAAATGATGAGAATGAATACATTGGAAAATAAAGAAAAGACTATTTTTATAACATTCATCATGGCAGAAAAGTGATCTATAACAGGTCCCTTTACATTCCGAGGACCCAACAAACTCTTTAGAAAAGCAAAGAACAAACAAAAATGCCCATGTAAAACCTTGTACTTACATTACATTATGTTCTTTACTTTGAAAAAGCATTTAATGTTTGTGTTTATTATGTTTATTGAAGTTAACTATCTTTACTTGTATCAGTAACCTCATAAAAGAGGGATTAAGAAGTAAGGGTGCTTTGTCTGGGCACTGTCCTCACACCTGCAATCCCAACACTTTGAGAGGCTGAGATAGGCAAATCACTTCAGGCTAGGAGGTCTAGACCAGCCTGGTCAGCATGATGAAATCCCTCTCTCTACCAAAAACACAAAAATTAGCTAGGCGTAGTGGTGTGCACCTGTTATTCCAGCTACTCCAGAGGCTGAGTCATGAGAATCACTTGAACCTGGGAGGCGAAGGTTGTAGTGAGCTTAGATCAAGGCACTGCACGTCAGCCTTGGAAACAGAGTAAGATTCTGTCTCAAATTAAAAAAAAAAAAAAAAAAAGTAAGGGTGCTTTTACAATATGTTTTGAAGTCTCATATTCTGTGTTAAAAGTCAGCTTATATCTAAATTGTAGTAACAATAGGATTTCCCACTGAGAATAAAATAACTTTTTCTAAATAATGTCTTATTGCCATATAACCTTATCATGTCATTGTGAAGCCTTACAGGTTTATACTTTGAGTTTTAAATAAAGTAATACCCTCTGCTTTTCATATTAACTGCAATACACAAGTACAGTTAAACATCTCTTAAAGCGTCCTGTGAAATGCATTGTAGGTAATTTTGTCATTGTGTGAATATCCTAGAATGCATTTACACAAATCTAGATGGTATACCCCACTATGCACCTAGGCTGCATGGCATAGGATATTGCTCCTAGGCTACAAACCTGCATAGTATGTTACTCTACTAAATAACATTGGCAAGTGTAACACAGTGGTAAGTATACATGTATCTAAACATGGAAAGGGTATAGTAAAAATACATATTATATGTATTATAAGAATATATTATCATAATCTTATGAGAACTTTCATATATATGTGGCCTAGTGTTGACCAAAAGGTCTTTAGGGGCACATGGCTGTAGAGTACTGTGTCATGAGTTATCATAATTCATAGACATTTCTCCATAACTAAATGCTTCTCAGTCTCTTTAAATAATTATATAGAGACAAAAATAGTCATTATTCCACAGTATTATATGTGAACTTCAGAAGGCATGTTGGGATTGGTAGGGTTCTTGAACAAAATAGCTCTTGAGTCAAGAGCTAAAAATGATATTAAAAAATGTTATGTGAGATTATAAGTTTTTTTTTTTTTTAACTCAGTTTAGGGATATTTTAAACACATAGAAAATGAATGTCATGTCATATAGCTCTTTTTTAGGGGATAGGGGAGGAAATTCTCTATGTTTCATCAAAATAAAACCAAATATTCAAAAAGCAGCTGACTTTAAACAAGTTTTGTTAAGTTCGTTTACAAGAAAATCAATATGAAGTTCATGTTCAATTGCTTGTGCTACTCTTTGCTGATGTGTTATGGTTATCACAACAGTAGAAACCATTTCTTCATTCATCTATTCACCAACATACATGGAACACCTCTTATGTATCAGTTATTTTCCGGTCTCTGGGGTTACATGAGATTAAAAAATAAAAAGAAGTTACTATTCTCACAAATATTACATTCTATAAATGAGGGGAAATAAAAGAAACATATCTTAATGTTGGGTGGTGATATACACCATAGAGAGAAAACAAAAAGGAGTAAGGGAGACGGGGAAAGCCAGTTATGGGAGTAGAGGAGGTTGTAGTCCAAAATTAAATTAGTTTTAATGTTGAAGTGGAATTTGAATCACACGCCAACTAGAGCCACTATCTAGAGAATAAATAATACAAAAATGTGTATTACGTAACTTGATAAAAAGGGGATTTGCCAATAACTGGTTGTATAATCTTGAGACATCTTCAAAAAATAGCAATGCTAAATAGAACAAACATTACTTGTGGAAAATGTATTGTGTACCAAGTACTGCATTTAGCGTTTTGTACATACATTTTTTTTTTTTGTTAGTTTTAGGTATATTTCATATTTGCTATTTTTAAGACTTGTGGTAGATTAAATATACCTACATATTACTTGCACATCCCGCCATCAGGAACTAGAATCTATTTTCTCACACCCTGAATGTGGTCCAGCCTTGTGTGTTGTTTCTATCAGTAGAAGGTGGCAGAAGCAACATCGTGTGAGTTTCAGAGCTTGGACCTCAAGAGGACTGCAACTTCTGCCTTTGCATTTTGTGCAATGCTGCCCTGAGATTACTGAAGCAGGATATTTCCCTCACTCCTTCGAGGGATTTGCGACAGGGGTTTCTCACCCAGCCCACAACGTTCAACTCTTTAAGAGAGGGAACATGCAGGCGACCTAGGGGGTAATTGGAGTCCACGAATGCTGGAACCAGCCATCCCCTTTGGCGCTGGTAACGGTGAACTCACTCGGTAACGGTGAACTCACTCAGTAACGGTGAACTCACTCAGACCCACTGTATTTCACCCCTTGTGGGAGGGAGCATGCAGGTGAGTGTGTGGAGGAGCCAGGAGGAGCGATTTGGGGAACTGGCAAGAGCAAAACTACATGTGGACCCTGCAACAGAGAGCGTGGGAGTGTCTGTGACCTCTGAAGCCCCAAAGGGAGTACTGCAGTGCTCATTTAACTCTGCCATCCATGGACAATGAACAGCGCAGTGGACCCTCTGCCTTTTCACGTGAGGGGGCTGCCTTCCACTTGTGAGAGAAAAGGCTCAGTGTGACGGCCTTTTGCATCTGCACTTGTGGCACCTGAGCTCTTGTCCAGCATTTAGAAGAAATGAGGTCGCATGAACAAATCGAAAGATGTTAAATGTGGGGGATTTTATTGCCAATGGAGGTGGCTCTCAGTGGGAAGGAGAGCTGGAAAGGGGACGGGGCTGGAAGGTAATCTTCCCCTCCAGTGCAGCCATCTCCAGCCGGATTCTTCTCTAAAGTTACACTCATCAAGCTGTCCCTCTGAAGTCAAGCTGCATCTCTCCGACGTCCAGCTGTAGTCTCTCATGTCCAGCTGCTTCTCCCCTCTGCTGGTTGAGTTGTGGGGTTTTTATAGGCCCAGGATGGGGGCGGTAGGCAGGCCATAGGTGGTTTTGGAAAAGGGAATATTTGAGAGGGAAAACAGGAATCTAAGTTCTCACTTTGGGCCAGTGAGGTTTTGTCGGGGACACACCATTTTCTACCTATAATTTCTCTGCCTCCTGCCTCTATCATAGTGTCATTACCACGCAGTGAGGAAGCTTGAGATGAAAGCTTTCACAGAAAGATTCCTGACAACTCAACTGTCTCAACTGAGCTCAGGACCAGTCAACTGAGAGAACTCAGGTAAAATTGTCAGAAAAAGCTCCCAGACAACCTGTAGAATCATGATATATAACACATTTGTATTGTTTTAAGCCTCTAAGTGTTGAGGCAGTTTACCAGACTGAACAGATAACTATGGTACAGTTGAAGAAACTCGCTGACAGTGTTCAGAGGTTCCACAGCTGACAGTGTTCGGAATGTAAGGGCAGAGCCAGGATTACATGCCAGGTCTGTCAAGCTACAATCGCTGAACTTCGTAGCATTAAATTCCTAATTTTCCTGAAAATCAATGTCTTTATCATGCAAAAAATGACATTAAAGATAATCCCCAAATGTCTGCCTAGCTCAAAATTGCTATAATTCTATAAGCCTATGATCATTTTGTTTTATTTCCTCCTGAGCCCCCTCTTCTATATATTCACATCATCCTAGAAATTCCCTGGATAAATAGCTCCGATATCACTGAGTCACAGCAATTACTCTTTGTCTATTTACAAATATGTTAAAAAAATGAATTATAATAACTACTTGGTAGAGTTATGAGGAAGAAATCAGGTAAGAGAAATAAAATGCCCTCATTATAATGAATAGTGAATAGTACATGTAAATAATTGTATATATTTATATATAATTATATTCCATTTTATTTATATACCATCATATATTTCATATATATACATATATGTGCATATATATACACATATATATATATAAATTTAAGCAATTTTATTCGTTGTAACATGCTGTTATGATTCCATGGCTTCTGAGAATGAAAGATGGTCACAAATCCTTTGAAGATCCCATCCATAATAATCAAGGTCTATGTTTCTCTCCTAGAATATTTTGAAGTTCTAAGCCACTATGTCAAAAAAAAAAAAAAAGATTTTTCTGCCAGTGTGTGAGGAAGATCAAGATAGTCTCATGGAGAGGTCACATGGAAGGACAGATTACCAATGGAAAGATAGATTTCGATTCCTCCCCTTTAGTTCAGCCATCTCAGTCTAAGTGAAAGAAAGTGAAGAAGCTTCTTGATGACGCCAATCTCAGCTACCATCGAACTGCCACTATATGAGGGACTCCAAATGACAACCATCTAGTTTGGCCCATCAATCCCCAAAATCATTAAAGATAATAATATATTATTTAAACCATTAAGTTTTATGGCAGTTATTATATAGAAACACATAACCAGAATATATATGGCTCTAATTACAAGATAGACAAAATTTTTGGAATCTCTGTATAGGTTAATAACTAAAGGCTGCTTGCAACCTATTCCCTCTGTCTCTGTCTGTCTCGCCCACTCTCTATCTTCTTCTTCTACCTATATATATATACCAATATGCAGACATGTATCTAAATATCTATATCTACATATATATCTATCAACTCAATTTTATATATAGCATTATTCTCAGACTATCAAAATAAAATTTGGATCTAAAGTGAAAAGCAGTGTAAAGTGGACAGTAAAATATATTAACAATGGCAGCGAATATAAATTTGATTGACTATCAACTTGACTGTGAAGTTTCCAGCACCAGAAGTCAAATAAAATAAAATATTGTATATTTCTCATTATTAAAATAAAAGAAACACATTAACTACACAAGATATGTATAATTTACCTAGACTCAAAGGGAAATTTTGTTTTAATGGTGGATATCATACAGGTCACTGACTAACATAAAAACAGTCTCTGCCACTACTCATAACTAATTTCTATATCACACCGAGAAGTCGTAAAAGAAGATAATATGAAATATAAATTCAGAAATAAAATTTTAAAAAATTGAAAACTTTCTTCAAGCCATGTATCAAGTATTAATGTCCTTAATATTTGAAGAGTTCTTAAAAATTAATTTTAAAATGTGATACTGGTCTGAGCAAGCATTTCACACAAAAAAATGAAACTGCTTTAAATATATGAAAATATGCTCATCCCACTATTGTATTAGAGAATGCAAGTTAAAATAAAAAATGATGCATTGTTTTCAAATGTCCAGCAAAGATAACATACATCCAATGACATACCCCAAGGTGGAGGATGTCCCTTTCATTTCACTGTTGATGTGACCCTCCATGGTCATTGAAGGGCAATTCTGAAATAACTATCCAGCATGTCCATCTCTAGGACTCCACCTTACATAAATACTTTCATACATTTGTAAGTATTTCTATAAAAAGATGGTCATTATCCAATTATTATTGGTGACAGTTTATTAATAATACTAAAATTTATATTTGACTATACAAACATTGAAATGGTATGTAATGTGTGGTAAGATATAACTACATATTTAATTTTGGAGTGATTTCTAAGATTTTTTCTTAGGTGTACACATTAATGTACAAATTAGTATAATTTTTATTTCCTCATTGGTGTAACATGGCTGGCTGTGTGCATGTCCACACAGATTTTTGGAAGAAATCATGAGAAACTATTAACAATAACATATCTGTAAAATAGAATAGAGAAATTATAATGGGAAGCTGATTCGTTTTTACATAAGTTTTTTATTATTTGATTTTTTAAAATATCATGCCATTATTTTTGAACTAAATTAAGTAGGAAGAACAAAATAATTTCCAAATAGCTTCCAAATGACTTCAGCAAACTAACAAATATGATCCAAGACCTGAGTATTCTCATGGCTGAATTTAATACATTTTACAACAGTGGTTTTAAGTCACATTCCAGAGGGCCCTAGGATTGTGGATAGTTCCCTAGTCCCAGTGTGGAGACCGAAAGGGAGGAAACACAGTCAGAATTATGCTAAATATGGCCCACTCTCACCAACTTCGATCAAACCGTGTTACTTTTTATATCATAACTGAAGTGACACATTTTGTTTGAATGGAAAATTTTCACTGTTAGAAAAATTTGAAAATTCCTTACATAAGCAAACACATTAATAACATATCCCCTAACTGTCAACTGTGCTACATAACAACAGTTGGATAGTTCTATTTTAAACTGCATAATTCCATAACAGATAAAGAGCCCTTTCTGAAATGTGACAGCTGTATATATGTATAAGTAAAGTCTCATACACCTATACCTCTCTTGTTTGAATATATTTTGACTATGGTTCAGTACCTAGGAAAATATAGGCACTTTAAGAGCCAAATTTCCAAACAGGAAAAATACAAAACCAAAATGTTTTTCATTTAATTCTGTAAGGTTGTCTGGGTTTTATAAAACAGTTAGCAGTCATTTCACATCAGCCTGCCACATTGATTGAAGAACAAATTACTGGAACCTATAACTTCATAGAACACATCGTAGTATTTTTTTTTTTTTTTTTTTTTTAATAAGGAGAGCTTTCCATTTTCAAGTTTTGGCTTAGTTTCTAATGTTTCTGCTTGGATCATTAAATTTCCTTTCTAATTGCAGCTAAATATGTCTTCTACCTCACTTCACTTCTGGCTATTATTTAAAATGCATTTGGCTCAAATATTTGATTACAAAATGAACAATCTGTTTGTCTATATGTGTCAGACACATTACTGTGTCTTCTTCCCCTTCAAAATCAGAAAAAAATAGTGCTCTGCGGAATAGATGACTTTTACTGACAATTTTCTCTTCCTATGTTCTGTAGCTTGGGCAGGAACATGTCCTCCAGATGCTCTTGGAGACCCCGCTTCACAAATATCAGTCTCTCCTGCCTGCCAAGCCTAATTCCCATAAATTGGGACTTCTTCCCCATATGTTTAACATTATTTTTAACCAGGATTGGCTACCGGATTCTTCATCGGATTCCTTCTAGATCTATAACTCTTAGGAGCTGATCCTTTTCTGATGGCTGGTTGACCCTCATTTCTGCACTTAATTTTCATTAACATGGTTCACTCTCTCTGAATCCTGTTGACTTGCCACTGTACTTTTCTATCCCCAGGGCAACGGATGGTTTCTTTGTTCTATGCTCCATTGAGATCCAAGACAAGACTTAAACTTCTGTCTGTCTGGGTGGAGGTATTTTTATAGGAAGGATCTTCAAACAAATTAAAGGGGTTTTTAGATTTTGCTGGGTTAATAATGAAAATAAATGGTTTAAGTCCTAAATGCTATTCTATATGTACAATTACAGGTATTCTTTATTATAAACTGACTAATATTAATGACGAACTTAACACTGTTAATCAAAAATCCATACCTCCAGAGACTATGGTTTTACTAAAAAATTAAATAAATGGAAGATAAAAAATCCACATATACTATGGTGCACTTAATTTTTATGGAATATCAACCAGTTTCTAGACTACATTTTACCAATACATTGGATAGAGCAGTAACATTTAGTTTATGGGAATATATTAAACTTTAATGTCTCCCTCATCATTTGGAACTCAGTCATTAGTAACTTGCAAGCCATACTGGGGGTTTGGGAGAAAATTCAGAAATTATCAGATATGAATTCCTTCTCTGAATGACAGTTGTAGGAAATCACCTAATTGAATTAAGGATGAAGACCATGACTGAAAATAATGATTGCATTTCTTTCTCACAATTGTGTTCATATATTTGCATATGAACATTCAAAAAATAACAATGAAAAATAGTATGCAGGATAAATGAACTCCCAGTGAGGAATCAACCTTTTCCAGAGCCAGTAGGTGACATTTCAGTTTTCCTGAGGGAGAGTTTAAAGAAAGTGAATGGGGTGAGGGGAGTCTAAGAAATGTCAGCATGCTGTCTGAGAAGAGGAAAGAAGTAAAGACCTGTCAAATGAGGTGGAAAAATAGAGGGGAAATGAAATATATTCAACAAAGCAACTCTGTTACACAAGTCAGTGAACACTACAGTGATTTTCTTTTCATTTTAAAAGATAATTCATCCTCAAACTCAAATATTGTAGCTAAATTCTAAAGTATGTCTCTGTTATAGTCAGTTTTACCATCTAAACTTTTCTCTTTCTAATTTGCAACTGTATTATTTCTTGAGATCTAAAAGGATGGTTAATAAATATAAAATGAAAGTGAAATGATAAGGAAGGCAGTTCCAAGTTAAAAATAGAAATATGTGGAGTTGTTAACAGAAATTCTATAAAATCTTCGTATATTTCATATTAAACCAGATTTTCCCCAATGCCTCTGCAATTCTAGAGTGACAATTTTGGCATCCTGGAAAGCTGCCTTGTTTTTCTTATCTTCATAAGAGAAATATCAAGTTACCTACAAAAACCTCTTGAACAAGGAAGTCTAATTTTCAGCAACTCTCATACATATCATCAAACCAACAGCTGAAACAACCTTAAAGTCCTACCTTTAAAGCTCTAGGAGAAATATTAAATACCAAAATATGCCCTATTTGTGAAACATTTTAAAAACAAATATCCAAAAATTGCTTGATAATCTCTTGCAAAATGTTGAATAAATTATCAATCTTGTTTCAACAGTAAAACTTCAAAATATTAAATTATTTTAAGAAGATTTTTAAGAATACTTTTAGGTTTACAGAAAAATTAGGAGCAGATTACAAAGAGTTTCCTTATACTCCATGTGAGATGTTATCACAGGCACACCTCAGAGATGTTGTGGGTTTAGTTCCAGACCACTGCAACAAAGCTAATATTGCAATTAAGCAAGTGACATGAGGTTTTTTTGTTTTGTTTTGTTTTCCAGGATATATAAAATTTATGGTTGCTCTATACTGTAGTCTATTAATTGTATGATAGCCTTATGTCTAAAAAACAAGGTATATACCTTAATTAAAAAATACTTCGTTGCAAAAAAGTGTGAATGATCATCTGAGTCCTCAGTGAATCTTAATATTTTTTGCTGGTGAAGAGTTTTGGCTTGATGTTGATGGCTGTTGACTGGTGGCTGCTGAAGGGTGGGGTGGCTGTGACAGTTCATTAAATAAATCAGTAATGAAGTTTGCTGCATTGACTGAGTATTCCTTTCACGAAAGATTTCTCTGTAGCATACAATGATGTTTGATAATGTTTTTCCTATAGTTGAACTTCTTTCAAAATTGGAGTCAACTCCTGTTAATGTTGATATTTTGAGCCCCTTCCATGAATCATGACTACTCTTGATAGCATCTAGAATGGCAAAACTTTTCGAAATCATTTTCAATTTACTTTACCCAGATCTATCAGAGGGATCACTTTCTACTGCAGATACAGAATTATAAAATGTATTTCTAAAATAATGAGACTTAAAAGTAAAAATGACTCCTTAATTTATGGGCTACAGAATGGATGCTGTGTGAACATGCATAAAAACAACATTAATCTCTTTGTACATCTTCCTCAGAGCTCTTGAGTGACCAGGCGCATTGTCAATGAGCAGTAGTAATATTTTGAAAGTAGCTCTCAACCCTTAAGGTTAAAATATTCAGTACATCATTGTGAAAACAGATGTCCAATCTTAGTTTTTTCATTTACAGAGCACAGGCATAGTAGATCTAGCATTAAGACTTAAGGACCCTAGATTTTCATAATGGCAAGTGTGCATTGGTTTCAACTTAGTTACCAACTGCATTAGCCCCTAACAAGAAAGTCAGCCTATCCTTTGAAGCTTTGAAGCCAGGCATTGACTTCTCCTCTCTGGCTATGAAAGTCCTACAGGGTATTTTCCTCCAATACAAGACTGCTTTGTCTACACTGAAAATCTGTTGTTTAGTGTAGCCACACTTATCAACTATCTTAGTTAGATCATCTGGATAACTGGCTGTAGTTTCTACATTAGGACTTGTGACTTCACCTTGCATTTTTATGTTACAGAGACAGCTATTTTTTTTTTCTTAAACCTCATGAACCAACCTTCTCTAGTTTCCAACATTTCTTCTGCAGCTTCCTCACCTCTCTCTGGCTTCATCGAATTGATGAGTTAGGGACTTGTTCTGTATTAGGCTTTGGTTTAAGTCAATGTTGGATTGGTTTGATCTTCTGTTCAGACAACTAAAACTTTCTCCATCTCAGAAATAAAGTTCTATTTTGCTTTCTTGTTTTTCGTGCATTCACTACAGTAGCAATTTTTTTTTTGAGGGGGTGGGGGTGCGGATGGAATCTTGCCCTGTTGCCCAGGCTGGATTGCAATGGAGCAATCTTGGCTCACTGCAACCTCTGCACCCTGGGTTCAAGTGATTCTCCTGCCTCAGCCTCCTGAGTAACTAGGATTACAGGCATGTACCACCACACCCGGCTAATTTTTTGTATATTTAGTAGAGACGGGGTTTCAACATGTTCACCAGGCTGGTCTCGAACTCCTGACCTTGTGATCTGCCCTCCTCGGCCTCCCAATGCTGGGATTACAAGCGTGATTAACTACACCCGGCCGGAAGTAGCACTTTTAATATTCTTCATTAATTTTTCCTTAGTATTCACAACCCGGCTGTTTGGCCTAAGAGGCCTAGTTTTCAGACTATCTTGGCTTTCTACATGTCTTTTTCCTTAACCATTTTTAGCTTTTGATTTAAAGTAAAAGAAATGCAACTCTTCCTTTCACTGCAACTCTTAGAGGCCATTGTATGGTTATTAACTGGCTTAGTTTCATTATTGCTGTGAATCAGCTGATAGAAGGAATTAAGAGACCTCGGGAAAGTCTTGGAGCAATCAGAACGCACATTTATCTATTAAGTTCAGTCTTATATGGCATGGTTTGTGGTGTCCCACCACAAATAAAATAGTAATTAAAGTTCACTGATCACAGATCACTAAAATGAATATCATAATGCAAAAGTTTGAAATACTGCAAGAATTGCTAAAATGTGGCAGAAACACAGAGTGAGCACATTCTCTTGGAAAAATGGTGGTGATAGACTTGCTAAAAGCGACATTGGCACAAACTTTCAATTTGTAAAAAAAATGCAATAGTTGCAAAGTATAATAAAACAAAGTATGCTTGTATTAACATTTTATGTTATTATGGTGTATTTGTCACAATTATTTTTAACTAAAGTTCATCTTTCACTCAAATTTCCTTAGTTTATACCTAAGGAAAACTAAGGTATAGTTTTCTGTCCCAGCATCCAATCCAGGATTCCACAATATAGTTGGTCCTCATGTCTCCTTAGGCTCCTGTTTGAGCCTTTGCAATCAAATGCGGAGAAAATACATTTTGATTTATGTCAACCAAAATAAAGATCAAAGAAATATGGCTATTTCATTTACATATGAATAAATAGTCAGGCCAAGCATTAATATATTTCAATATAGGTAAAGAAATATTTCTGGTTGCTGATATAAAATATATTGTATTTAAAAGGTGGTTAAATAAACAAAATGTATTTAAAATATTTTTTAGACTGTTTCATAGTAAAATTTGTAGAAGTCGTTTGCAAATTAATATAAATAAATGACAGAAACTAAAACAAAACTAGCCTTTCTTATAAGTCAGACACATTCTAATGCTTTTAATGTATTAGCTCATTTAATCCTCTAAACCATTAAAATTATTTTTCTTATTTTTATCTGAGAAATCCATAGCATGAAGCAAACATCAATCTAAGAAGTAAAATGTATGTGTGTATATAAATATTTTAGTTTTTACTGAATTTTAAAGTTTTGTTTTAATGAAAGTCCAAGGGCTTCTGAGTTCAGAGATCATCTTGACTACTGTTCTTAGCATGATCTTCATGTTAGAATAACCTAGGAATTTAAATATAACACCAATATAGAGCCTTAGTCAGACTGATTGTTCTCAAATTTAGGTATAAATCAAAATTATGAGGAGGATTAAGATTACTGATTGCTAGGTCCCACCCTCAGGGGTTCTGATTCGGTAGATCTGGAGTGGATCCCAATAATTCATATTTCAAACAAATGTCCTGGTAATAACATTAGTCTAGATACCACACTATAGTAACTACTGACTCAAAATACCAAATCAGAATCTCTAGAACTGGTAGAACTAAAGCCTGACCAAAGTTTGTTGTTGTTATTTTTGTTTTATGAAATTTTGCAACCATACAAAAGTATAGGGAGAATGAACCCCCATGTAACAATTGTAAACTGAGAGACCAAAACCGAGCCTCTTTCATCAATTAAGACAGACCCTAAGGTTAAGGAAACAAAAGTTACCTATGGGTCAATGTTTCAGGGCCCATCTGGCATGGCAAAATTAATAATTGTCTAAATTCCTTAAGCTACAAGAAGACCCACACTTTTGCTGAACTATCTAACAATAGGAGTCATCAGTCAAATTATCAGATTCCTCCGAACTCTGATTTACAACCCAGATCACAAGTCTGATTGGACCAAAGACTTGTCTTACATGCATTCTTTTTTGATAAGCAACTATAGATCTTAAACCAGGTTCAGCAACTCACAGAAGCTGTGCACAAACTGTCTTTCTGTCCTGTAGTTCACATTGTAAAGTAAGAGCCAAATGCCACCTCATTTTAATGTCAAAATCCCTCCCAAAGCTGAACATGGATATATTTTACATATATGTTTTCCCATTTCACATGTGCTTGCCTCCCCTTACAAATATACATAACATTTTTTCTCCAAATCTGCAGAATATTTGTGACCTTATTGTGTCATATGGACCCCGTGACGCATAAAACCCGACCAGCCCCTTCCCTCTTTGAAGAGAGAGCATCTTCAGTCCATACCAGAGACTATGTCTTCCAGGTTTGTAAGCCATATCACCAACAAAGCCCTTGTTTCTACTATTTAGCCATCTTGACTTTTTTGGACAACACGATCAACCAGCCTCAACAATTATAACACTATTTTGTTTTATGTTACTACTAGTCTTTCTTTCCCACTTTGGTCTCACTTTCTTTTCTTCCCTCTTCTTTTCCCTTGCTTCCCTTCATATTTGTTTCTTGATGCTCTTTTTTATTTTTTATTTCTGGAGTCTATTTGAAAGCAAATCCCAGATGTGATTTCCCTTATACAAAATTTACATGAATTTCTAAGTGAGAAGGCTTTAAAGCAATAACAACAAAACAAAAGAAAAAAACAACAACAAAAATCTACCATGCTGTTATTACAAGATTCCATAAAAGCACCCCTTGACCCAGATCTCAATATACAGCCAGGATTGCAAGCCTCCAATTCTAGTCCTATCTTCTTATTTTACATGAAAGAGACTTGCTTGAAGTCATTAAGGATATTGGCTGGAAGACTGAAATTATATGTTTATTTCCTAATTCCTCAATCTTGTAAAGCACATCTTCTGGTAGAAAATTTAAAATAAAAAATTTTAAAGAGTGAAAACGTTAAGTGTAATATGATTAGAGAAGTAATGGAAAGCAGAGTGCTAATGGTCCTGTCTTCAGATTGTGTTTGGATATATTTTAAAAATCAACAAACATCACAGATTTTGTCTCTATACATGTGCTCATTTATCAATATCTTCTGGAGTACTGGAAATTTGATTTATATAGGTTCTCACTCAACCATATACTTGCTGCCTGCACCAAATCCTAAAACAAATCACTTCTTTAAGTTTCAGTTTCTTAACCTGGGCAATGTGAATTGGAATAACACTTAACTATGAAAACACATGTTAAAGATCTTATAAAACAATAATTGCAATTCAAAAAAGACAAATTGAAAAAAGGATTATCAAAGAGATTGCTTCAGTTTCTTTATTTGGTCATGTCTTTGATTTAGGGACTACAGATGACTACAGATATTTCTATTTAAATGTGTGTGTGTGTGTGTGTGTGAGAGAGAGAGAGAGAGAGAGACTATGTACGTTTTAATGTGTAGATTTCTATAGGTTCTAACTTTAATTCATTCTAAATCTGGGTTAAGTCTTATTTGTTCTGTCTGGCTTTCAAATTCCCAGTTACTGATAGTTAAATACATATTCAGACTATTATGTGACTTTCTAATATTTTGATTTCCTCTTTTATAGATCATTACATGTGAATCAGATCACTGCTTCCTAGTTTACTGAAATGTAATGAAATACATTGGAAATACATTTTTAAAGTCACAATAAGTCCCCTTAAGAAGATAAATGGAATACATTAACATGTTTGATCTTAATTTTCTTAAACTTGCCATACGTGGATATTTGTAATTTTTAAGCCTATAGAATTGGAGTTTTCTCTAGCCTGTACAATTTAGAATAGGAGCAATTTCAAGCAGGTAAGTAAGTGTGGAAATTTTTTAGTTTAAAATTAGCCTATGAAGTCCAGCTTCTTTGTTTTATTTTACATTATTAAATAAAAGCACCAGTGAATCTGCATCAACACAAAATATAAAGAGAACTATCCTCTCTGGATTTTCTTTACACGTCTAAACAAAATTTAATCTCACTATCCTCCTATATTACAAAAACAAACAAGCAAACAAACATAAAATACAAAACAAACTTATAATACAATGCATTACAGCATATAAAATATAATTGAAAATTAGAGAAATGTTTATATTCAAACTAAATTATACCCAAATAATGTCATATGCCTTCCACAACTAATCTCACAAATGCTACATAAGTTAGCATAGTAATGCAGTTTTACAAAAAATATATTTTAGCATTTTCTGGATTTGTGAGATTAAAAAATAGAATAAAATTCTAAGGAAATATGTATCAATGTCTTTGGTACTTAGCACAATTGATTTATTGCTTTTTGGAAAGCTGTTTTCTTTCTCAGGTGAAATATGTCTTTGCATCAGTGGAATTAAAGGCAGTATAGAGGTTTTTCCCTATCATTTATTTCAGCACTTTAGAAACATCTCTCTGTTGTCTGTTTAACCCTATAGAGAAGATAAAAGATTACACCATAAGTCATCATAGGAAAATAAAACAAAGAACAGCTTTTGCATCTTAAAAGCATATTATCTATATAAACTATGTTTCATGCTAGCCTGTCAATATTCACACTATCCAAAATACATATGGGTAGATTTTTATCAAAGTTGAACATTTTATAGTAATAGTTTCACCTTAAAATACAGCTTAAGTGGTGTCTTCAAGATATATATTAAGGTGGCATCAGACAGGTTGTCGTCCTCAGAGTTGCTAAAAGAGAGGTCTAATCGAGACTGGTAGGATTGCCAACAGAAAGCCATGTAAGAAATATTAGAATGACGCCGACAAACAAAGAAAACTTTTATTTCATATGTGAGCTGCTTTTCAAAATCACAAGGTCATACACTCTGTTTTGCAATTGCAGATTCCTATAGCAGATACTTTGTACATGGTCAACTTTGCACCCAGGATGAGAAATGTCAAAGATTTATTTATCTAAAGGTGGTAAGTCAAAATGAAGTATAGCAAAAAACCTTCCTAAAGGCTACAAAATGCCTTTTATGATATCTTCTGAACCCACAGAACTTTTTCCAATGCAGTATTAGAAAAAGGTTGGGTTAAGTAAGTTCTTCCTAAAGGGGAAAAAAAACCTCCACAATTTTTGTATAAATAATTGAATCCATATAGAGGGAAGTTGGTCACACAGTGTGAGTATCCTTAGAAATAGAATATTCCAGTATTGAGGGGACAAAGTTCAGCCCACCTAAGAACACTTCCTATTTTGAACCAGTCATTTTCAAAATGAAACTGATATGTAGTTACATAAATTACTCAACAATGGCAGTAGGAGAACTAGGTGTAATAGCTACAATAATATTCTAGTATAAACGATCTAAGAACCGTTATTAACATATCTCCTTGGTTAGTATTCATTATACTCAAAGCTTGAGGACAACTGAATAATTAGCCCCCAATATTTTCAAAGTTGTTCTACATTGAGAGTTTGTCATCAATTAGTTAAGAAATCTGGAATTTTTACATTTATGTTCTATTGGGCTTCTTGAAAAAAGTTTCCACTGTTAACATGTCATTATTATCTTTTTCAAATGTAATTACTTAGTCAATTAATGTTACTCTTCTGTAAAACACTTATTTGAGCTGTGAGTGAAAGCCATTTCTTTATCATCATACTGTTCTGTTTGTTACTTTTGTAATCTACCCCCTTTTCATAGCAAATTCTTTAAGGGAAGAAACAAAAAGGACTATTTTATTTTACTCTTTTCATTTCTGTTCGTGTGTTTCATTTTCCTGTCTCCTGTATACTGCCTTTTGTTGTTGTTGTTGTTGTTGTTTGTTTGTTTTGACAGAGTCTCGCTCTGTCACCCAGGGTAGAGTGCAGTGGCGCGATCTTGGTTCACTGCAAACTCCGTCATCTCTTGGGTCCAAGCAATTCTCCTGCCTCAATCTCCTGAGTAGCTGGGATTACAGGTGTGCACCACCATGCCTGGCTAATTTTTGCTTTTTTAGTAGAGATGGGGTTTCACCATGTAGGTCAGGCTGGTCTCGAACTCCTGACCTTGTGATCCCCCCACCTTAGCCTCTGAAAGTGCTGGGATTACAGGCATGAGCCACCGTACCCAGCCTGTATGCTGCCTTTTAAATTTGAGGATGTCCAGTGACTGAAGTGAGGATCAATGCTAATGAGGTAACTAATGTCCCAAAAGGATTTATGGGAAGGACAAGTTTTATTTCATTTTCTAATGCTCCCAATAGTAAAATCAATGTTATTTTTATTTGTTGACATGTGATGTAGTAATTATCTATCATAAGGTAAATATACTGTGTAATAGGCCTCTTATTTATACTCTAACCCACTATCCCACTACTATTTTGGATGTCAAAAATTTCATCTGTTTAAAAAAAAAAAAAATATCCCTTAGTGTTTCCCTTCTTTGTTGTAACACTTGAAAAATGAGTGACTAGCTTAGCAGCGAAACACTTTAGGCCCCTGGATGAACACATGTCAGGCAAGAGAGTAGAAGTGAGAAAGACTTAAAATATTCATTTTCACCATTTCTCTACAGGAAGCCCCTGTAGATGTTGGGTTAGGCCAACAAAGAAGTGTTTCGGTATTTTTCTGATCCTGATCAGTTCCCCATGATAAATGGAATATGAAAAGTATTAAGTTCTATGCGGATGAGGCATTTTCACATCACGTTGCTAGTTGGAAGGTTTCTTTTTTGAATATTCTCTCCTCTTTTCTCCCTTGTCCCCCACCCCAACCTGTTTGAAGCAATAAAACATGATGATGCTAAACAAATAAATTCATAATTGTGTAAATATAATTTACCAAATCAAAAGATATAGACCCAGTCATAACAGAACCTATTTCTCTTTCTAGTTTTATTTCCCTTTCATTGCACTACTCACCATCTGGCATATTATATGCTTGGCTCACTTAATTGCTTACTATTTGTCTCACACACTAAACTATACCCTCGCCAAGTATTGGGGTTTTTAGTGTCTTTTTATTGCCATATCTCACAGACTGAAACAGTAGCAGAGACATAGTAGGTACTCAGTAAATATTTGCTCAATGAATAAAATAATAGATAAACTAATCAGAAAGAAATATGCACTCTTACGGGATAAGAAAAAAAGAAAGAACGCTCATGTTCTCTAAAATGACACATACATATATGAATGAAAAAATGTTGTATAGAATAACTATTATATTCAAACATAATTTAATGAACAAGTTATCTATATGGCACAATTACTCATCTTGTGAAAAAACAGGCTACTGAAAAAATAATTGTAATTTGTGATGTATATGTAAGTACAAAATTCATTTGGTATTCAAAAAGGCTTGGTTTTTTCTTTTTTTTTTTTTTTTTTTTTGACATGGAGTCTCGCTGTGTCACCCAGGCTGGAGTGCAGTGGCCTGATCTCGGCTCACTGCAAGCTCCGCCTCCCGGGTTCACGCCATTCTCCCGCCTCAGCCTCCCAAGTAGCTGAGACTACAGGCGCCCGCCACCACGCCCGGCTAGTTTTTTGTATTTTTAGTAGAGACGGGGTTTCACCATGTTAGCCAGGATAGTCTCGATCTCCTGACCTCGTGATCCACCCGCCTCGGCCTCCCAAAGTGCTGGGATTACAGGCTTGAGCCACCGCGCCCGGCAAGGCTTGGTTTTTTCAAAAAATCATTATATATGTAGCAGAAAAAGTATAAAATAAATGTTAAATATACTTTATTAATAGATTTATGTCCTTACCTAATAGTAAATTCTTGGGATTTTAACTGTCAGTAAACACAAAGAAGAAGAAGCAGATTTGAAATAATCTCACACAACATTTAAAATATTTATTTTAATTTTAGCATTGGAAAACATTCTGCCACTGAAAACACTACAATTTATGCTATGAGAACTATAAAAGCTCAGCAGACCAGAGCTTTAAAGCAAAAATAAAATGTGTGTGAATATTTTCCATCCAGCAAATTGAAACATTTTATTTTAAAATTAACAGAAAATAAACCAATTTTTGAAGACCAGCAAATAATGATTACTAAGCACTGAGCACTCTCTACATGACAAATTTTGCTTCAAGCCCTAGAAGATGCAAGAATCAGAGCAACAAAGGTTTTGAACCCACTGGTTACAATAAATCTTATATTACTCACTTCACAATGCATGCTTGATTTAGTGGAATCAAGGAAATGGATTGAGGCTGTCTGAAGAAGGTCTGATATATGAGAGGGGGTCTTTTGTACTGTTCAAGGACAAAAGCAAAATCATAAAATTCTTCATCATATTGGTGGGAGTAAAGGGTTTAAAGTAAAATCCTTTCGTTCAAGTCTATTTTTCTTATGAGAAAAATTCAGTTTGGTTTTATGTAATATAAAACATATAATCCCACAATGTAGCTTAAAATAACCTATATAAACACATTCAAAACAAAGCCCCACATATTATTATTTTGGCATTTGGCTTTCTGATCCTTCCTTAATATCATTCTTCCAACTTTTAACATGAGATCTTCAAAATTAGTGATGGAAATTCCCAGGTGGTTATTCAATATTGTTTGGGTATAACTTATTAACAATCTATGTGTTCAATCTTTAAAACTTCAGCAAATATTTCTGATTTTCTTGTTACATTCACCTCATCCTGTTTTCAGACACATAGTAAGATCCCAAGTCTACTCATCTTGGGGTTGGATGTGGTAGGTGATTAGTTCTGGCCACTTGCAGGCTATGGCTCTTATTTGTTGGAATGGAATCCTCCTAAAGTTTGCTTTGCTCTGGCATGATGAATGTAAACTATTGTGATGTTGGCTGAGTGACTACACAGACCAGGAATTTCACCTTCAAGTCTCTGCCACCAAACTGTAATGGACAAGTTATAGGAGTGAAAAATAAAACTGACTTTAAGCCACTAAAGGTCATGTGGTTGTTTGTTATGCCATGTAACCTAGCATGCATCCTAACAGAGTGTTTCCTAACATATTCATGACATTTAGAATAAAACTAAAACAGAGTTGATCCATGTAATTTATGGCTTCTGTATTTGTGAATTCACCTACTCACTAAAATTTTTTTGTAAGCCCAGAAACAATATTCTTGCTGCTCCCACGGTTATTCCTGAACAAGTGCAAAGCAACTAACAAAGACACTTGATATGCACATACCCAACTGAAGTCAAATAAGGTCCTCATACTGTAAACAAGTGTCCTTTTACAGTCTATTTAATATTCTTTTTTAATTTTGCATTTTTTAGTTTTTAAGGAACTTTGCAGAAGCCTATCTTTCATTTAGTCTTTTACACTTTGAGTTTCCTAACTTGCCCTCATTCCAACATCTCTGCCCAGATGAATCCTAAACTAATTCAGTGGGACCACAGCCATGTGCACTATGATTTGTTCACTCTAAAATTCAGATATTGGGAAACTGGGATTTGTTCATATGTGTTCATAGTGGGTGGCATGGGAGATAAGATGGAGTTCTGTCTCCTCCTTTAGATAAAAATAGAATCCTACTGAAGCACTAACAAATCAAGCCCATTTTATACAGCTTGGTTAGGTTCTAGAATTAATGTTTATTATAGATTAAGTAGACATTTTATGGGTTGTCCTGGGAACCCAACCATCATTTTTAATATTGTTTCTATGGTAAAATGCATTCCAAGTTCCAAACAATTGATTCACAAATTAGCTTCGGGAACACTACCAGCTTCTAAAATGTGGACTCCTGTATAGCAAATGAGTAAAGCACAGAAACAAAGAGATAATACCCAGGTTTCCTATCTTTAGTGTGCCAGGATGGTAGCTTAATATTGATAAGACTATCTGCCTGGGCAGCCTGGTAAACCTATATTTACTAAGCACTCACTTATGAGATTATTTTTTTGTCAATTTCTGCTACATAATTTGTAGTCATATGGGAGGAATTTGGCCACAGAAATGATAAAGAAAAAATGATAGAATATATAGTGTCGTGATCCTGTCCACAGTATATCAGTGTATTTGCAATGCAAAGGTCTGTGCCCTGACAATTATCTTCAGCATATTATTACTGTAGCAGAGAATAGATTGGGATCACTAATGGACATGACTTACCACTTCTTTACTGTACCAATTTGCCTCACTGATTGTGTGTGTGTGTGTGTGTGTGTAGTGAGTAGCCACCAGGTTGAACAAATCTGCCCAATAATGCTGTGTTAAATAGAGAATGCTGATTAGGGGAAGGGAAGACCAAAAGCAAGATTAGAATTATTATCAGAAGTTTATATTTAATATACATACATTTAGGCAAAACATATTGATATTTGGCTATCAGTCTTGCTTGTATGAGATGTCTAGGAATGATGGAAATTAAGAGCTACAGTTCTCATTAAAACATGTTTAATTTTAAACCAGGCAATATTGGCATATTTACAGAATGGATGCTACCCTGAAGAATAATTGAGCCTATTACAAGTTATAAAGAAAAGCCAGGAGTCCACTGTCCACTGAACATGTTAATTGAATCCGACTTTGCAAAAAGATGAAAGAATGTTTTCTCTAATTGCAAAGGTCCCCAGCTGGGTACATATTTCTATTTATCACTTCACACTTGAGTGGCCCATGGTGTTTCATACAAACCCTGTTTCTTAGGAAAAGATTCTTAATTTGCAAAATGAGGCCATTTTTTTAAATCAATGTCTTACACAGTGCTTTGGCATGAACCATTGGGAAGAAAGTTCTGATTTATTTCAATGAGATTTGTTTATTTGTACCTAATAACTGTACATATTTATGGGGTATGTATGATATTTGGATACATGCATACAATGTGTAATGAACAAATCAGAGTATTTAAAATATTCATCACCTCCAACATTTATCATTTATCCATATTAAGATTATTAAAAATCCTCTTTTGTAGCTAGTTTGAAATGTACAATATGTTGTTGTCAACTATAGTCACCATATTGTGCAATGGAGCACTAGAACTTATTCTTTCTGTCTAACTTGTATGTTTGAACCCACTAACCAACCTTTCCCCTCTCTCCAGCCTCTAGTAACCATTATGCTACTCTCTACTCCACAAGTGAGAATATACAATTTTTGTCTTTCTCTGCCTGGCTTATTTAACTAAATATAATTATCTCCACTTCCAATGACGTTGTTACAAATGACAGGATTTCATTAATTTTTGTGTCTGAATAATATTTCAACATGTATATATACCACATATTATTTTTCCATTTATCTATTCATGGGCACTTAGGTTGATCCCTTATATTGGCTACTATCAATAATGCTGTAAAAAACTAGGGGGTGCAGGTGTCCCTTTGATATAACGATTTCCTTTCATTTGGATAAATACCCAATAGTGTGATTGCTGGATCATATGGTAGTTCTATTTTTAGATTTGGGAAAAACAACCATACTGTTTTCCATTATGGCAGTACTAATTTACATTTCCCAAAACAGTATATGAGAGTTTTTCTCCACATCCTTGCCAGCATTTGTTATTTTTTGTCTTTTTGATAATTGCCACTCTAACTGGGGTAAGATGATATCTCATTGTGGTTCTGATTTGCATTTCTCAGATAATTAGTGATGTTGACTGTTAACCGATTGAATGTCTTCTTTTGAAGTGATGCTGACTGTCAGCCATTTGAATGTCTTCTTTTGAAGTGATGTTGAGTGTTGGCCATTTGAATGTCTTCTTTTGAAGAATACCTATTTAGATTATTTGCCCAATTTTTTATGGGAATATTTGTGGGTTTTTTTGCTGGTGAGTTGTTTGATTTCCTTATGTACCTTGGGCATCAGTGCCTTGTCAAATGAAGAGTTTGCAAATATTTTCTACCATGTTACATGTGGTCTCTTCACTCTGCTGATTGATTGTTTCTGTGGCTATGCAGACACTTTTTAGTTTAATATAGTCCCATTTGTCTCTTTTTCTTTTTATTACCTGTTTATTTGAAGTCTTGGTCATAAAATCTTTGCACACACCAATCTCTTAAATCATCCCCCCTGTGATTTTTTCTAGTATTTTTATAGTTTTGAGTATTATATTTAATTTTTAATATATTTGAGTTGATTTTTGATATGATGAGAGATATGGATCTAGCTTCCTTCTTTGTGCCCATTGAGACTCAGTTTTCACTGCACCATTTATTATAGAGGGTGTTCTTTCCGCAATGTATGTTCTCAGAACCTTTGCTTAGGTTCTCTATTCTCTATTGGTCTAAGTGTCTGTTTTTACAGCAATACCGTGCTGTTTTTGGTTACAACAGTTTTGTAGTATATTTCAATGTCAGATAGTATGATGCCCCATTTCTGCTCTTTTTGCTCAGTATTGCTTTGTCTGTTTGAGGTTCAAGAGGATTTTCTTCTAATTTATATGTTATAAATAACATTAACAAACCAGTTTTAGAACCAATGACCATTATTCAAGTTCTTTCCAAAGTTAAACCCCAGATAGAAGAAGTTTATCACTTTTATGTTGAAAATAATCACTTTTTTCAGGTTGTCTCTGAAAACAGAAACTTAAATGGATACAGCCTAACTCTAGAAAGTTAAAGTTGCTGGATGGTTGTGTCACACTGTAATCTGTGGATGCTAATAAAAAAGAACAATTACTAAGATTTTAATATAGACAAAATATGTTTAAATTTATAGATTAGTAAGAATATCCCCCACATTTTCTTCTTGGGATATTGGAATATCTAGGAAGAGCTATCCTAGTCCCAATTCTCTGGCAAGTGCAGAATCTAGATAAGAACATACCAGTAAGCCTATAGCAGATGCCAACATTATTAACCAAATGAGCATAGCAACCCATGATGGTAAAGAACAAGTTGCACATCAGCAAAGTGACCATAGATATTGTGATTGATGAGGTCCAGATGCTCTGTTAATTCCATGATGGAAAGTGCTATTATCCTGTGACAGCACTTAGGGTTTTTCAATGGCACTGTTTCTGAGCATCACTAGGATAATTTTACTTATTATAATCTGATGAGTATAAGGTATATTATGACCAAACGTTCTTTTTCTCTCAAAGTTTTATATATGTAATGTAGTGATCAGACTATAAGTGGGGAGTCTTGGCTCTCATATAATATGAATATATGAGTTAGAACTCGAGCCCCAAAAGTATAGTATACCTCAAAGAAGATAGCTGGGGATATTCCGTATATCCTATTTCTAATGGCAAATATCTGGTGAATGCCATAATTATATCTTTAGTAGGAATGCATAAAGGACTAACATGTTTAACATTTGAATGTATAAAAATATAGATGCTTAATTTGTGTATTTTAATACAAGAATAATTTTATATAAATATCTATAATAAAAAGTACTATCAGACATACCTAAACCTAAATAAAAGCCTAAAGAAGTCTACATATTTATATTTAGTCCGCACGCTGATATACCTAGTTATCTAAGTGAACCAAATATCATCAAATATATCTGAAGTCATATGAGATCATTTATGAACTACAAATCTTCTTCCACCTAATTAGCTTATAGCTGACCTTTAGGAAATGGTACTTAATTAAACAGAAATGTTCAGAAATATGTTCTGAATTTGAACTTAGCATACATGAATAAACAACCAACAAAAAAGATTACATTACTGCATTATTTTGGAATTGAGGCATAAAATATAAATCATACAGATAGAAAAGTGATGTTTTGGAATTACCTACCAAATATGTGGATGAATTCTGTGGATGAATTCTGTATTTTCTATAGAGTGATATGTATCTCATTAATGAATATGCATGTATCTGCACACACATATACATATATATATACACACACACATATATGAAATCATGTAATTTCCTGTAATTAAAGATAATATGTAGTATGCTGTCATAATATAAAGGAGTAATCTTTATCTAGGAAAAACTCCTTTGGTTTTAAATACATGTCTTTTAACACCACTCATATGTGTCATCTTTTCACTCTTTGCCTTTTCTAACTTAAATCACTTATTTATTTACCTCAAATTTAAATGGAAGTTGCCTCTGTATAATTTTTTGCAATGTTCTAAGCTCAATAACATATAGTGAGTGTCTTTGGGAATTAATATGTAATTAATTACAAAAGGTGTTTTAACATAATTTGTATTTCTATTAAAATGATATGCACTTCAAATAAAATATGTAATTTCAGAATTTAGAAAGTATAACTAAATGTTTAAGAAATTTTATTTATATAACGGATATTTAATGTACATCTACCATAAGCCAAGTATTTTCCACACTATCCGAAAACCTCTGCAGACAGAACATACTGAGAATTCCATGCCATTATGGAGCTCCTAATTCCAGCAGTGGTACACAGACAATACAAACAGACACAATAAGCAAGAAAGTTACTTTTAATGTTAGAAGCTTACAAATGTTATGTGGGAAAAAAAAGGATCCAGGTAAGTTTAATAGGGTGTTCTACTAGTAGAAGTGGAAATATTTGATTTTAAATCAAGAAATCAGAGTCAGTGTCGATGAGAAGATTATATCTGAGCAAAGACTTGAAGGAAGTGATGATAGATATTTAGTCATGTGGCTATCTAGTTGGCAGCATGTTCCCATTAAAAAAAAAAAAAAAGGCATAAAGCAACAGAGTAGCCAAATATGTTCATGTAATGGAAAGGAGGCTAGAGTTCCTGAAAAAGAAATAGGGGTAAAAATGCATACGATCCTGTATGCATGAGAGGACTGTAGCTTTTACCAAGAGTGAAAAGGGGACAGATAACTGATTGTTGAAGAGATGACTAAAGTGAGCACCTACTTGTATAAAAGGTTATTCTGTCTGATGTGTTGAGTAGAGGAGAAACAGGGAAGCCAATTAAAAGCTCACTAAAATATTTCAAGTGACAAAGGAGCATCATTTGTACCTTACTGGCTTTGCAGTGAAAATGATAAATTTGGCTCAGATTTTAAAAATATTTTGAGAGATTTCATAGTGGGCTAATTACATATAAGAGACAAAAAGATGAGTTAAAGACGATGCCAGGGTACTTGGACTGAGCATGTAACAGGATGGAGTAGTCATCAGATGAGGTGGAGACAATAGCAGATGTACCAGCTTTGTTGGTATCGCTGGGGGTGCTATCAGGGCAATGTTAAATTTGAGGTACTTTTCAGGTAGCCACTTAGAGATCAGGAGTAGGCAGCTGGATGTTCAACTGTGGCGTTCAGGAGAGAGATCTGAGCTGGACATAGGTATTTTGGAGTCACTGACCTATGAATGGTATTTAAAGAACTGAAATGCATGAGACTTGCAGGAGAGTGAGGTATGTTCAATAACTGAGAAGTACCTAGGACGCAATCCTATGACACTTCAACATTAAAAAGTGATACAAACCAAGAAATTCCAGTAAAACAGACAGAATGACAAGTGAATTAGGAAAAACAACATAATGCCAAGTAAAGAAAATAATTATTTTTTAAAAAAGGAGATAGTGATACACCATGCCAAATGTTTATTATAGGTTAACAGGCTGAGAGTTTAAAATAACCATTGGATTTGTCAAAGTGCAGATCATTTATGGCCTTGATATGATGAACTTTAGTGAACTGGTAGCAATGAAAGCCTGATTGGAGATGTGTAGGAGAGAAAGAGTGTTGAGGAACTGAAGACACATGGATGGTTTAGTAGAAAATGTGAAGAGAGGTATGTGAAGGCAACTGACATGCCAAGATTGGTCGAGGAATACATTCTTTTTTAATTTAGAAAAAATAACTGTATATTTGTACATCTTGGATGATCTAATGTCAGAAAAATAATTGATGACGTACAAGAAAAAGAGTAGGGAATGTCTGGAGCAATATCCTTTTGGTAGTAATGGGGATAAAAACTAGAGTTCAAATGGGTAAATACTGCCTGATGTCCTTTGCATGGAGAGATGGAGAAATAGTATAGACTCTTCTCTTTTCTACATGAAAAATAGTCTTCACAAGATGAGAACTGCTTGAAAAACTATCTTCTAATTTCTTTCATCTATCAGGCTTCCTGTCTGTCATTCTTAAACCTCTCTAAGTCTCTATCAACAAAAATTAATGTGAATCTTAGGGGAGCTTTTCTCCAGCAGGGAAAAGATCTGATGCTTCAAGCAGTTATGAGGATTTACAGGCAGACTTCTGACCAGTGAACTCACTAGTCAACCTCTGAAGTGCATGCACATGTGTACATGCACACAAACACACACAATCATGTTTACCGATTACTTATAAGGCACATTTCTTAGAAAGGAGAAGGCAACAATTCCTAAATTTCTGGAAAAGTATAAAATCTGAAAATGGATGCATGAAGAAATAAAGAATCTGAATAGCCTCTTGTCTTAAGACTTCAAATAGACTTTCTGACCCAAGGCGATCATCTCTTAAGTCTCAATTACAAGCAGTTAGCAGCAATTCATACAGGATATAGGTGGAGGAGAACATGGATGCTGCAAAAAGGGATCAAAGGAGATCTCAGAGGCAGCAAAAATGTGCTCTCCAACACTAACCATAAAGATACCAAGATGGCAACCAATAACTTGCCCTCACAGAACCAAGGACCCAATGATTTTACAGTTAAGTTCTACCAAATGTTCAATTTTTGCTGCAGAAAATTGAAAGAGATGGAAAACCACTAACTCATGTTATGACTAAAATAAAATAACCTTTTTTTTTTTTTTTTTTTAGATGGAGTCTTGCTCTGTCACTGAGGTTCGAGTGCAGTGGTATGATCTCGGCTCACTGCAACCTCCATCTCCCAAGTTCAAGCAATTCTTCTGCCTCAGCCTTCCGAGTAGCTGAGACTACAGGCACCCGCTACCACGCCTTGCTAATTTTTGTATTTTTAGTAAAGACAGGGTTTCACCATATTGGCCAGGCTGGTCTCGAACTCCTGACCTCGTGATCCCCCAGCCTTGGCATCCCAAAGTGTTGGAATTATAGGCGTAAGTCACCTTGGCCAGCCATAACCTTGATTCTAAAATTGGTAAATAAAATATGAGACAAAAGAAAACATAGGCTCAATTTGTTCAAGAACATAAATTTGAGAAACCCAAATAAAATACTAACTATATTCAAAAACATATTAAAATATTGAAGTAAGACTTACGCCAGAAATGTAAGGATGATTTACAGTATGCACATATGCTCTAATAATGGACACGTATGTTACTCTACTCCCAGCTATCACAAATGCAGAGTGATTAACATACTGGAAATCACAATTTTTAAGTAGTTTCCTCTAGTCTCATTCCCTCTTACAACTCTATGATCAGACTTCCTTGCTATCACTGCACTAAAGCTCATCTTATCTTAATCATGGATGATCTGCACTACGACAAACCCAATGGACAATTTTAAGCTCTCTGCTTGTTAACCTATAAGAAATATTTGGCATGGTGAATCACCATCTCCTTTTAAAAGTTTTTTCTTTACTTGACATTATGTTTTTATCCTAATTCACTTGACACTGTGTTTTTTACTGAAATCTCTTGATTTGTACCACTTTTTAATGTTGAAGTATCTCAGGATTCTGTCCTAGGTACTTCTCAGTTATTGAACACACCTCACTGTAGGTGTGTTCAATAGATCAGTGACTCCAAAATGCCTAGGTTCAGCTAAGACTTCTCTCCTGAATTTCACACTTGAACATCAGACATCAACTGCCCACTCCCCATCTCCATGTGTATACTTAAAAATTGCCTCAGATTTCACATTGCCCCGGTAGCACCCCTAGTGAATCCACGAAACCTGCTTCATCTGCGACTGTCTCCACCTCATCTGATGACTACTCCATTCTTTTATATGCTCAGCTCCAGCACCCAGGCATCACCTTTAATTGCTGTTTTTGTCTCTCATATGTAGCTGTCCAATCATGAAATCACTCAAAACATATGCAGATTATGGCCTATTTTTATGATTTTCACTGAAAAGCCAGTAAGGTACAAATAATGTTTCTTTGTAACTTGAAATATTTCAGTGCGCTTTTTTTGTTTGTTTGTTTCCCTGGTTCTCCTCTATTCAGCACACCAGCCAAAATTACCTTTCATGCAAGTGGGTGCTCATATGGTAGATCATCATACCATTCAGTGGTTGGAAACAATAAAATCGATATTCATTCAGTACCATAAGTAGATGGTTAAAGTGTAGTGCTGAAAAAATAGAAAAGAAAAATCTATAGCACAATAGCAGTTATAGAAAGCAAAAACTTACAAAGCTCTGTGTATTTAGCAAAGATATGTAAATATGTGCACATCCAGGGACATACATTAAGACATTAAAGTGCTAATTTGCCCTTGAGAAAGAAAAGAATGAACATGGGGACTGGAAAGGAGAAACATATTAAATACACATAGCTAATGAAACAGAGAAATTTGTGGTTACAGGCCAATCATGATAGGGTAGTAAGAACTGAAGGCTATAATTAACTCAAATCTCTGAATGTGGGTTTTAAACAAAAACTGAAATGATATTTCTTACCTCTTAGGGTTATTTGAAGATAATTTTAGAAAATGTGTTTAAAGGGCTTAGCACAGCTTGATATATAGTGAGTATTAAATAAGGGATAACCATTATGCTTTTGTTATTATTGTTGTTATTATTATAGCTGATTTTTTTACTCTCCTTGTTGGTTACTTACAAAAATGTTTGTTTTCCTCCAAAAATTACATATCACAAGAAGCCATTAATATAAGCTGTAACTCACTTTTAGAAACATAATGTGAAATTTGTTGATTGTATTTTAACACTGTATTGGCTTTCCTAGGACTGAGACAGAGGCCAGTTGGAATAGGTTCACTTTTAAGTGAAACAACATGAATGAATCTTCATTATTATTATTTTTTTTTTCCTAAATCTTCAGACAGGTTTGGAAGCTGGAAGTTAAGAGATACCACATAATCTGATATCATACTGGATTTCACTCTGGAGTTCCTGAGACTGGGGAATGAGATGAAGGATAAATAGCTTTGTAAATTCTATCCATAATCAAAGCTGATTTGCTGCAAAATGATTTTTAGAAAAGCAAAACCTGTAGTCTTACTCCAGTCAGTCAAAAATAATGTGATAAAGCCATTCTCTCTGATGGGATCCATGCTGGAAGAAATCCCAGATAATACAATGAAACATTTCCCGGAGCGGAGAGCTTGGTTCATTGTGCCAAACAATGGCTGGATCAGTGGCTATTATTGGAAAGCAGGCCTGCCAGCTTTGCTTTCTGGAGGCTGTCTGCTGAGAAAACAACTGCTGCTCAGTAATTAACTCCTCCCAAATGTCAGACAAGGAAGCAGCAACAGTGACCTCTTGTGCCACTCCCAGTCCCATTTCCCCATGTTCAAGCCAGTGTTCGCTTTTTCTAAGGCTATTACTAGACATGTACACATTATTGCTACTGGTCCCACAGGCCTTTCAAGCAGGTTCCTTCCTAGTGTTCAGTTATTACTTTGAAAGTACCTGACACCTTTACTGAAAAAAAAAAAACTCCAAGCACTGAATAGAGTGAATACTTACGATTTTATAAGCAATTTTAATAAAAGTGGGAGTAATTAAGGTGGAATTGAAGAAAGGAAGAAAATAAGATTAAAGAAATGATGAAGAAAAACAGGATTTCATGTCCTTAGTGTAGCAATTTTAGGTGGTTAATCATGCAGGATTTGAATTTAGAAACACTAGTGGAATCTTGCCTTTCCTCCTTCCTTGTATAATTAAGTTAAAGTCTCTATATCTTCGTTTATTCAGCTGTAAAACTGTGCCCAGTGCTGCCAGAATAATTAAATCAAAGAAAATGACATTATCTTTTTAGACTGATTATCATAATACCCAGCAAAAAAACAGGCTCAATAAATAATTTATATTTACTATAATTGTGAACTACAATTAACAAATATTATTACCAATTCTATTTAACATACCATGTTACTTTTAGTAATAAATAGCAAAACAACAAGAAAATTTATTCCTACTATTACTACTACTTGGGTAACAATTAGGGTATACTCTGTCCAAGGCATAGTTAACACTTCTGCCTCTAAACTACTATTTGCCTTATCAAGTATTTTTCCCCGGGGGCTATGAAAATGCATTAAGATGCCATTCATATGGTATTTTCTTTAAATTCTACAACCTAATTTTTGGACAGTTTACTCTCAGTTTTCCATATATTCTACCACATACTTAGAGGTAAATTGACTACGAAACAGATTTTCTTCAGTTCTCCACTGCATAAGTCAGATGTATCTAATGGCTTAGTCAAAGAGAAAGTAGTAAATTGTCATTGATTAATTCTGTAAATAAGTAATGAGTCTATTATGTCTTAGGCATACTTTGTGTTCCCTTCATAGATAATCCTGCAGTTTAGTAAACTATAGCAGCTGCAAAATTAATAATTATAGAATAACAAGATAAATTAAGATAGACATATAAATGATAGACACAGAGATACTACATATAGATAGGTAAACTGTGAAACTCCAGTGGGAATGATTGGCTATTTAGAAATATAAAAAACATTTTACAGTCTGCAATGTTTGAGATTGGAGGGGGTGGAAATGTTTACAAAGAAGAAAAAGAGAATTATGATCAGAGGGGAAAATGTGAAATCATCAGAGCAGCATAAAATAATCAAACAGATGGAGGCTTTATGAAATTCTTGGCCTGAGCTTCTTAGTTTGCAAGTTCCATCACACATCAAGTAACTTTTAAGCTGCATCTGAGTCTCTCACTGAATGGAGGGGATTTGAGTTGCAGGTGACTATTTGGCATAAAATTAATATTTTTTTTACAAATTTAGATAAATGTTGACTTTGATTTTTCCTTTTAAAAAACAACTCTGTAGCCAATATTCTCTTGACATCTTCTGTGTTTTTGTAGGTCTGGATAAGTTAATAGTCCTTAGAAATTGTACCTAGAATGCTTGGTAGACAAAAGCATGCCTACATATGTGCAATGGTGCAGAGTGGGGAGTGTGGCTAGATAGCGAACATGAAAGAAATGCCCTGAGAGAAATCTGAAAAGGGAGACTGGGTTCAAATTATGAATGGCACAATAAAGTATTTTTTAAAAGAAAATCAAAGTATTAGGGAGATCAAATTATATGAAGAATGGCTAAATTATAAGGTAGAGGGATTAATAAAATGGAAAAACCATTGGAATACCAAAGAACACTTGAGAGGTTAACACAAAACTCTAAAAATGTTTCATGGTTGTTGCACTATCTCAATGCCTATGAAGACAAAAATATTAGAGAACCAGAAAAATATGAGATGCTCATGACATTTTCAGTATTGTTTGAGGGAATTTCAGCCATATTTACCTTGGGAGTACATGTTGCTGCATACATCCCTCTACATTTCATTCCTGACAAAAGATTTAGTCAATAATAATCACACACACACACACACACACACACACACACACACACACACACACGGCAAACTGAGCTGCAACTGTGTCTTGTATAATTGAAAGGATAAACAAAATCACTAGTTACCTTGAAGCTGCAGGAGATTCATACATTATTATAAATGATGACAGTCATGTAACATATGCATCATTAATGAATAAACTAAATCTTATGAAACATTAGTTTAGTTTGTAAAACACATATAGGGTATATGTTAATACCACTGTTTATATAATTCTTACCCAGTAGAAGATTAAAAATATGTATTAAGAATATAAATACTTTCTACCAATTATTATAAATCTGTCTGATAGGAATTAAAATTAATTTACATTTATTCATTTATTCACATATTTGTTGAGAACTTATTGTTTGTTCCACACTGTTCAAATCCTGGCAACAAAAAAAGAGATAAAGATTCCTGTCTTCATGGACTTTATGTTCTAGAAAGAAAATGTTTAGTATATTTTAAAGTGAAGGACTATATAAGTGAATTTTATTAGGATGCTTTTATCTTCCTAGTGTAGACTTTTCTAAAAGGTCTATGATAGTCAGCTTTTACATTTAAAGGGAATAGATGAAGTCTGCTCCAACATAGAATGGGACTTCTACTACTAAAAATTCTATATATTTGGATTTATATATTTATATATATATTTTTTCAACTTTAAACAAAAGAGACTCCGTTATTCAAATAAATGATACATTTTACAGTATTTCCTTTTGTTTCTCACAAAAATGCCATAGTAAAATTTGGATATTAAATGATATACAAAGCATTTTTCAGGTTACAAGGTGTCTTTATAAGCAAGTGTTGGAATTGCATCTTAACACACTTTTTAGTCTCAGAAATCTCTTCAATTTCTGAATAAAATTTAGATTGGAAATGTATTTTAGGTTAGAGAAAATAGAATAAAATAAAAATCAAACAATGAATGAAGAGTGGTCAAGTTTCTGTCCCACTTGAAGTTAGCTCATTAGCTTATATATATATATGCAGTCAAAAATAACCATATCTTTGTGTGGGCATTTGTTCAAGACATGTAATAGGAAATATTGCACAGATATAAGAGTAAGATAATATTATAACGGTTTATTAGAAAAAATGTATTTCAGCATATTTTTATCCCTAATAATAATAATTTAAAATAGGAAAAAGTTTTTTTAAATCCTAAATAATGAACAACGGCTTCACGGTATTTAATTTTAAAATCATAAAATGTTTTTCTTAACAATGTTATCTTGCCCCCATTAAAAAGTGTGACTTTGTATTTAAGCACACTTTGTCAATGTTATCTTGCCCCCATTAAAAAGTGTGACTTTGTATTTAAGCACACTTTGTCATTAAGAGGACAGAAAATAGATTGAATTTAAAAAGCCAATTCAGAATGACAAAGAACCAAATACGACAATAGTATTAGGTGTGTAGGTTGGTATACTCATACATTACTGCTAAGTAGTAGTAGTACAACCCGATGAAGAGTAGTTCTTAATGTTCAAAATAAAAAATGCACAATTCATTTCACCCATCACTTATATTTCTAGTGCCCTGGAAATTTTGATAGGAATTGCATTAAATTTGAATGTTATTTTGAATTTGGATATCACACTGGGTAAGCATAGACACTATAGTAATATCAATTCTTCCATGAACACAGAATATGTTTTTACTTATTTATGTATTCTTCAGTTTAATTATCAATGCTGTATAGTTTTCAGTGTACAAATGTTTCATTCCCTTTGTTAAATTTATTAATAAATATTTTATTCTTTTTGATGCTATTATGGGATTGTTTTATTGATTTCATTTTAGATAGATAATTATTAATGTAAAGAAATGCACCTGATTTTTTTATATGTTAATTGTGTATCCTGCAACTTTACTGAATTCATATATTAGTTCTAACAGGGTGTGTGTGTGTGTGTGTGTGTGTGTGTGTGTGTGTGTGTGTGTGTTGTGTTTAGAGTCCTTAGGGTTTTCTACATGTAAGATTATTTTATCTGCAAGTAAGGATAGTTTTACTTCTTCCTTTCTGATTTAGTTGCCTTCTATTTATTTACATTGCCTAACTGTTCTTGCTAGTATCTAGCACTATGTTGAGTAGAAGTGATAAAAATGGGCATGTTTGTTTTTTGCATTGGATCTTAGAGGAAATGCTTTCAGTTTTTCCCATTGATTATGTTACTTGTAAGATGTTTATAAATGGCCTTTATTAAGTTGAGGGAGTTTCCTTTTGTGTCTAATTTAACAAGATATTTTATTATGAAATGATGTGTAACTTTATCAAATGCTTTTTGGCCCTTATTGAAATGATTATGTGGTTTTATTTTTCATTCTGTTAATGTCATATATCACATTAATTGATTTGTGTATGTGTAATCTTCTGCTGGGTATAAACCTTATATTCCTGAGATGAATCTCTTCCTGTTGAATATGTTCTTTATATTTCAGAGTAGAAATCATACAGACTGTCTACTTCCTTATAAACTATCAGAGCACCGCTAAAATAATCCTTTTTAAAATTTTCCTTGGTCATATAATAAGCAGAAAATTGCACAATATAGTCTATTTTAGGATCCGTTGGAAAAAGTATTTGACATTCCAAATATTGACATTTAAAACTAGAGGAGATAAAAGTACATTTTACAATTAGACACCTTTCTCCATTTCTGATTATGATAATCTCATTTCTCAAATTTCCCACTTTTCTAAGTATGGTAAACAAGGGTCACCAATTGTATCTATTAACTAGCTATAGTAAATCACTAATTTTCAAGTTAGATCATATTAAGGGTTGGGAGACCAGGATGAAATAAAATCAATGTCCTTATGAAGCATAATGTTGGAGCTAGAAGTTGGTCATGATTGTCTTGTTTTTATATGTATTCCCAAAAGTACATATTTACTATGACTAAAGGAAATAGAAATGACTTATGTTTGGGATTTTGACTTAACATCTCGATGGGAAGATCGAGATACCCATTCATAAATAATCTGCTAATTTAATGAGTTGACTGAAAAACAGTATTAGGGCATTTTGAGGTTGTTCTATAAAAAGTTTGTCTTAGCAAAACCTATAGAGAGCCATATTTTTTTTCCTCAAATTTGCTTATGTCAGTAGTAAATTTCAAGTTTCAAAAAGAGGCTCAACATTTCACAGTTGGTAAAACCCACACTGTTAAAAGCTTTTAAGACAAAAAAAAAAAAAGAAAAATGTGAACTCCCAAATAAAGACATATATAATACAATACAAAAAAGTAACACTAAAAAGTGATTTTACTAGTTTTTTCATTATAAATACCAAAATTAATAGGTTTTATGCAATATTTTCTATCCTTGCTCTTTCCCTTAGTAACAACCTCCCCAACCTCAACAAAACAGAACAACAAGAAAATACCTACATTCTCCTGGTTATTGGAACTTTAGCCATTATCATAATTAGCCTCAATTCAGATGAATAAACAGTGATGACCATTGTAAGTAAGCCTTGCTTTCCATCATATTCTCATGAAAGAAAAATCTAATGTAAATGAAAGTGTTTTCATTTTTATTCAGGATGAGTATGTAATTACATATGTCATCTATCACTTCTAGGATCCTCCTAAAATAAAATTATGAAAGCACAAAAAGGAATAAATTGACAACAGTGAAGAGAAGAAAATGGGGTTCAGGGCTAAGGGCTGGGTATCAGGAGAATCATCAAACTTGAGGAAAGGAAAGCATATGGAGCAATTTGAAAGATAAAGTAGGCAGGAAAAGCTAAATTCAGAGTTTAACAGGAGGGCCCGTAGAGGTGGGGCTCAAGATCTTTTCTGAGGGCTTTGTTGTTGGGTTAAAGCTAACCCTGGCCACAGAGAATTAAAGGAACAAGCAAGGCCGAAAGCAATCAAGGTTGAATTTCTGATATACAATTTCATATATAGACATCTAAGCTAGTGTCTCTCATGTGATGTCACTACAGAACAAAAAAAAAAGTTCTTATAATTTCTGAGATCTTCATTTGTGAGTTTAATAATGCTCTCTAGGATAAATAAAAAGAGGCTCAGTGGAGAAACATGTTGATATAGCATTGTGAAATTTTCTAACAGGGACTATAAAGACATATGAAATTCACAAGGGTGTCAGTAAAAGACTTTCTATGCGTCTAACCCAGCACTCATGCTGAGCTTTTGTATGGCCATTGAGGTAGGAATATTTTTTAATTGTTGAAAATAATTTTAAAAAACTGTATTTGTGACATTTGGAAATTACATCATATTCAAACTCATTTTCCATAAATAGCTTTATTGGCACATAGCCACTCTTTAATTTTCACATATTATCCATCTCTGTATTAGCACTGAAACTACAGGAGCAGAGATTGAGATCCTGTGGCCCAAAAAATAAAAATTCACCTAATCATAGTGTATCTATAAATAAAACTAAAATGAAAAACACATTATAAGCAAAGAATAATCAAAAGGAAAACAGAATTATTTGGTACTGAAGGTACGATATTTTTACTTTGAAGTGCTTAAGACTCAAAAGCATCTAAATCATAAAAAAGGAAAAGTAATATGTAAAATATGAAGCCTAAAATAGTTCGTATCTCCCCTTTTACAGAGATATTTGCTCATGTGTATTCTATAATACAAAACAGCAAAACAAAATAATGGGCATAATAAAAGAAAAATAAGTTGTGGTTTTTTGTTTTTGTTTTTGTTTTTTTTTTTTTTTTCAGCTATAGTAGGGTATAGAAGACAATGCTTTTAGGTTTTTAAGTTTTTAGGAATAAAAATTATTCTTAAACTAGGATTCTATAGCCAGAGAAATATCCAAATATAGGGTAGAATAATTACATTTTCAAACAGATAAGGACTCAGAAAATTTATTTGCTGTGATCCAATTTTAAAGTCTTACTTGAGGATATATTCCAGCAAAATGAAGGGGGAAAAAACAAGTGAGATTGGATTGTGGAAACAGAAACCACCCAGAACACAAGAAGAGAAGATTTAGAATTAGAGTTGTACTTCATGTTTAAATGCATCATATTGTTTTTAACAAGGGATAGTTTTATGCTTAACCAGAAACAATGCAATTAATATCTCAAGAAAAAAATAAAAATTCACCAAATCATTGTGCATATATAAATAAAACTAAAATGAGAAACAAATTTTAAGCAAAGAATGTCCAGTAGGAAAATATATTTATTTGGGATTGAAGGTAGGAAAATTCTACCTTTGAAGTGCTTAGGACTCAAAGAATCTAAATCATAACAAAAGGAAATGTAATCATAGAACAATACATGGTCAAGAAATAAAGGGTATAACATCATAATAACAGTCATAATAATGAAAGTGATTTTTTTCCAACATTTATAGCCAACCTATAAACAAAGAATGTCTTTTTTATTAGTGCAGAATGTAACTGTTAATAACATTAGAAATATGAAGCTTTTCTGAAAATAAAAGTGCTACTGATTGTGGGAGATTGGAGTTAGAGAGGAAAGTCAGGGCACTGATACTCTCATTCTCTATGGCATGTAAATGGAATACCGCCTTATGTGCGTAGTGGGATCAAAATGTCTAAAAAGTGGAAAATGGGGACAAAAGTATATACTTTAAAACAGGAATTGCAAACACCAATGCCTAAGGCATATCAATGAGTAAAAGAAAACAGCGAGTGTAAGAAAATGTGTGCTGGACTGGTGCTGTTGCAAGCAGTCACCCACCAGATATTTAACTGTTTTTAGCACATGATGCAGACCACACAGAACTCACAGGCAAGATGGGCCTCTAACTCTGGATAATATTTTGTAACTTCATATTTAAGGTTATGAACTAATCAAAAGAAGAGGGCAATATGACAATATAAGAATTTAATATTAGAAGAAAAAAGATAAATGAAAGTCATAATAAAATCAGACTTTTATCTTTCATGGGAAAGCTTTGACAAGTTCTCTTATTGTTGATTAATTAAATAAGTATTTTTGAAATGTTGGAGGCAAATCTTTAAATAATTAAGCAAAAGTTATTATAAAGTTTAGCTCTGAAGATGAGAAAGAGTTGAAGAATGCTGCTTTTCCTCATGAATTCTTTTTATATATTCCAGCTTTTGAAAAATTATAATATCCATGTATTATATTTGTTTTATAAGGTTGAATTAAAAATGTTTGTGACAAAATAGCAAGTTTTTTAACACAGGAAAGTTTATAGTCTCAGTTTATGCAGAAACCTCATATATCTCTAAGTGCATTTGTAAATTGAAGCCCAGCATAATCAACTTCCTATAATAATGAGATGGCAAACAATATAGCTATAAGGCATATGAACAAATGTGAGATGGCTAGGGTAGAAAGCGAAATAGGGAGGGAGGCCAGTTTGACAGAGCTGAAGCAGAAACTGTTGAAGGTCCAATAATGAAATTTGCTCCTAGGACACCAAATAAATTTTCTATGTGGGAAAATGCCATGCTTCGTTGTAGATTGCAGAAATTTTGATGACAGTATGTAAGCAGGTGTCCACAGATCTTCCAGCATTACAAAACTCCACACAATAAGGTATCCCATGAATCCATCTATTACACAGCAACACTAGGTGATGTGAACTGTAACAGCAGTGAAAGAGAAACATCTGAGGAGAGATTGTTTGTGTTTCTTTCCACAAGTCAATGTTAACAGTGACTGACTCAATGGAGAAAGAATTGCACTAATCAGATAGTAGCAGTTATCAACGGCTGTAAGACAGGAGAAAGGAGTGAAGATATTCTCACAATAGTAGTTTAAAGACCCAAAGTCATGTTCATTTAAAATGAGACTTTTGAAACTCTGGTGCCAACAGAAATGATTTTTTCTTTAGATTTTTTTCTAGAACTATCTCTACACACTACTATAGCACATACCCATTTCTTACATAATATCTATAATTGCTTTGGGACTACAAGTGTTGGAGTTGACTAGTTGGCAATGAGATCACATTGGCCTGCAAAGATTAAAATGTATATTATAGTGCATTTTATTGGGGGGGAAAGTGCAAAAAAATATGAACAGATAGTAAAAGACAAATTTGGAGACGAAACAGGCTTCAATCTTAAAACGGAGGTCAAAACAAATCTGACCACCTCCAGTTTTTGCATGGCTCATTAGCGAAAATTAATTTGCATTTAATAAGATCAGCAAACATTTAGTAATATCGTTAAACATTTATTTAACTCGAAAATCCACTGGGTAGATAAGGGTTGACTGATCTAAACTGGGCTTGCATCCATTCGCATATTGCTCATACTCCTCTAAGACAAACACATTAGCGTATGTATTTTCATTTCCTTCAAAATAATATTTAATTACATGTGACAATTAAATGAAATTAAAATTTTGGTGTCAGTAAAGTTTTATTGGAAAGCAGACATTTCCGTTTGTTACGTATTATGTATAGTTGCTTCAGTACTAAAAGTGTTGGAGTTGAGTAGTTGGTAAAGTGATCATATAGCTTGCAAAGCTTAATATACTTACCCTCTGTGCCTTTACAGAAGAGTTTGCAGACCCCTTCCCTAGGAGGTTGGCAAGAATGGGAACTCTTACTAAGCTGAGGTTAGGGATATGTTGATAGGATCATTAGGATTGCTTTTTGTTTTCTTCCTTCATCCTCAGAGTAGTACCTGAAGTATAGTTGCCTTGTCTCCACATTTAGGAGGTGGATGACACTCAGAGAAATCCCAAGGAATTACTTTGCTATTTTGCTTTGTCTTATTTTGTTTTTAGCTGTCTTAGACTGGAGCATGGGGAACAGGAATTATAACCCAAAGGTCCACCAATGAACATAAAAATCAATTCTCACTATTTTATCTGTATTTTACATGTTATCTTTTGTCTTAACTTTTATTCAATAAAATGTATCAAATGTAGCAATGACTTAAGAGAAGAGGCCCATGTGAAAAATATTACACCAAATTCCATCTAATGATCAACTACAAATCAGAACTTACTCTGTGTCAAGTATGGGGCTAATTCCTAGGAATAATAACCAAGGAACTTACCTTGTAGAAAAATGAAAGCCCAGAAGAAAAAACATCAAGAAGATAAATTAAAGGATTATCTGCTTTAAAATTACTTTAACAAATAGGAGAAAAGACCGTTTGTGTAAAAATATAATAGGCTAGAAACTATTTCTGGTAACTAGACAAAGTTGTTCAGCTAAAAATGAATTACAGAATGAGTGAAATTTTAAGACTGGCCTAAGAGTTGCAGAGAGGAAGGGGGATCGAAACACAACTGATCTAAACATATGGAAGTCAAAAGGTATAAGATGCTTCCAGAAAGAAGTCAAAAAGCATTGAGTAGGATGTTTTAAAGGCAAGATGATTACTCACAGAACCTTTTAAGATAAAACTCAGATAAGTCAAGGAAAGAAGATAAGACCATGAGATTTACATTAAGAATTTAAAAAATACAACAATTTAAAATTGAATATCTAATAAAATTTTTAAATGAGATAACCTGAAATATTTATAAATAATCTTTTATTTTTAACAAAAGTGAAAAAGAAATTGGTAAAATTTTGTGCATAAATTAATATATTTATTCATATGTATTTGTATATAAATGTATGTATATATTATATATGATTTTCATAATATGATAAATTTACATTGTAGCTAAAATAGAAAATCATTTCATATAATATACTAGATTTGAATCTATTTTATACTAATAACATATCTGAAATTCAAATATTAAATACGGAATTTTATCAGGAGACTAAAATGATCTCCTATGACCCACTGCTAGAGAAAATGATATGTTAATGAACATCATTTTATTAACATGTTCCAACTTAATATTTTCATCATTCTAAGATGATTAAAAAGAAATGCTGTTTGATATTTACTAGAGATGATTTGGTAGATAACATACTTACATGTTCTTTTGTTGTGAATTGTATTTTCCAACAAATGTTCTAAACATTTTACTTCAGAATATTTTACTCAGTTTTTAGTATCACACAAAATTATTACTTGGGATTTATCTATTTTGTAGATTTTCTTCCTATATGCACAATTGACAACAAGGTAAAAATAATGGTAATTCTATTAGCCCAGTCATCGAAATATGACTCATATCACATAAAATTCCCTTTTAAAGTATGTAACTAAGTGGCTTTGAGTATATTTAGCCCAACCTTCAGCATTGTCAACTTTTAGACAATATGCATTACTCCAAAAACAGCTCCATACCCATTAACAGTCACTCTCTATTCACCATTACCCACAGCCCATAACAACCTCTAATTTAAAAGCTGGTTCTATAGATTTGCCTTTTTTTCTGGACATTTTCAGATTATAGCCTATAAAGTAGGTATTCATTTGATAAGAAACATCTTCTAAACGACATTATTCAAAGATACCTTAAAGAACAGTAAGCAGAAAATTTAACAAAATAGAACTATATGGAATGCTTATAAAATTAAGAAGAAAAGGCACCATATTTTGAGTTGTGCATGAGAAACCATCAAATATTATTCCTATACATTCCCATAATGTTAAACCATTCAATCAACACAAGAGTAGTTTTAACATTTTAGCCAAGGATGACAAAGTAGGCAAGAAGTCTCATATGGGATATAAATTGTAGGTTAAATGTAATGATCGTCCTCTAACCTGCAGAACATGTCTCATAACTAATTTAGAATTTAAAATAACATTTTATTTTAAGTTGTTATTAGCATTCTAGACTGTGAAAGAAATTGAAAGCTCTTTTCCAACATAGCAGCTTATTCAGTTCAGATTTTGTTAGGAACAAGAAGGCAGAGCATATTAAAATAATCCAGTGGTATGTTGTGCTTGGCATGGGAAGAAGAAGGCAATAAGGAATGAGGAAGGCAGAGAATTTAATTCAGCATATACTATGTGTTCCACTACCTATAAAAGGTAGACATGACCTTAATAAGTTTATTTTATAGATAAGAAAGAATACCAAAGGAATAAAACAAATGGCACATAGTTCATAATTTTGCCTATCTCTATAAATCAACAAAGGGAAAATAATAGCATATTGTTGATACACTTGTCAAGAGACTCCTTACTGCAGATAAAGTGTGTTGAGTATAATTTAGAGTACAATGTACATAAATTACTAAAAATAAGGACTTTAGAAGTTATCATGCATCTTAGTTATACCCAGCAGCAACCTAGACTTACTCATAAATGTGATCCCTAAAAGAAGACACATTGCTAAAGGGTCAGAGTAAAAATTATCATACATCTGCAAATTATTTAATTATTTAAAAAACTGTTTTATTTGTTATGCTTCTCTGGGGGCAAAGGGTTGACAATAGAGAAAATTAACACACTTTAAATTATTTACTTGTTAAAAATGTAAAGGGAAGGATGAATAAAGAAAAGGCAACAGAATTCCTCAAGGTAGGATGCACTGTAGAATATCAGATACAGTTGTATGCATACAGAGAGAACTAAAATTTTGTCACGTTAATAAAATGATAAGCTAACATGCCAACATCTAAGATGCCTATATATATTATATACATACGAACTTTGCTGGGCTAGAATGAAACAAATGGTTGAGGAAAACCAAAAAAAATACACATGCACACATAGGCCTATAGTCACACTAAGAATGCACACTGTTTCCAGAACTAACTAGCTCGCTTATAAGGGAAAGGAGTGAAAACTCCTATGTTTAGAGCAAGGAATACTAACTGCTTTCTACACAGGAGCTTGTTGATGGAAGGCCCATTCAAGGCTGGAAGCCTTACCACCTACTAGACTCCAGAGGATGGAAATTTTCTGATCCTATGAAAATCCTAAATAAATACGCAACATACCTTGTTGTGCAGCAGGGGCAGACATAGCAGGACAGATAATAAGATTTTAATTAAGCAAGCTATTTATCAAACTTCATGTTTTTATATTCCAATAATTTTAATGCTTACATATCATAAGAACAAAATTATCTTCATTTTAAAAATGTAAATTTTTAAATAGAAAAGGAAAAGCTTTAAGAGGGTATAAGCAGCATCAATTTACACTTTGTTTTCAGTTTTAAAAAGGCTTTAGAATCCACAGTAATAATTCTGATGTGTTGACTACCAGAAATTGAGGAAGACACACAAGAAGAAAGGCTAATACCTTAAACTATTTTGTCCAGATGTATTTTTGCATGAGGCTAAGTGAAAGATGTTACATATGACAAGATGTCTAACTCCACAAGAAAATGTATGAGAAGATGATAGCTAGCCTTTCTCCAAAAAGGAACACTAAAAGTGGCAAATGAATGTCCTGTTTTAAGATACACACAATTATTTTGGGATCCACATCCCATAATTGCTATTGCTGTGGTTGGGATAGAACTAATTATTCTTTGTGCTGGATTTGAGCCATTGCAGTGTGTTCCCTAGTAATGTCAGGGGGTATCTTGAGACCCTACTTGGCTTATCTTCCTTACATAATCAAAATTAAAAGTGGGATGTTGGCCAATGGATAGTAGTGCCCTTAGACCTGAGAAAGGTTGCTTGTGTCCTTGTCTTATACTATGAAAGGTCTCATATATTACAAACCTATGCAAACTTTAATTAATTAAATAGTCCCAGGGCATCCTCGTCTGGCTCTCAATTATGTAACAATGCCTCATCTAATTGTAGGCATCTACCCTGCTAATGAACACTTTCCAGGCTACAGACAAATGCTGCCTTTTCTCATTTGCTCCATGTCTTCAAAACATAAGCCAACTTCATCACAATGCTATGAATGCCTGTGGGTTGTACTACCGTTTACATTGGGAACTGCTTTGGTGTATAGGAAAGAGCTGGAAAATCTTATATGAGGGGAAAAAAATGCTTATATGAGAAAAAAAAGCAAATTAATTAATTTGCCAAACTCTCACTCTGAGGGAATAGTTTTCCAGAAGTGCCAAACATCAATTTCTAGTCCTCTGCTTATATTCCAATTATGTTTTCAAAGATAGTCATTAATTGGCATCTTAATTGCAACAGTTGATGTGGCAATTTAAAAAATTGTGATATTTAAAAATATAATTATTTATACGTTTACAGACATGAAATGGTTTGCAACTAGATGGAAAATTATTTCTATAATTGCAAATACTTTTAAGAAATAGATCAAGTTAAGAAAGTATTAAAGGTATGATATTAAATGGAACAAATGATGCTTTTTTAAAAGCTCATATCTCCATGTAGAAAAAATTAGAAAGAAATTAAGAAATTCTGAAATGACTTAAATTTTGTTTTAGGACAAAGAGTAATCACTATATATACTCTTAAATTATATAACAGAACTAAATTATTTTATAATAATTATAACTTATTATGCGACTCCATTATCATTTCATACATATTTCATTTTGAGTCTAAGTATTGTTTGTAAAATTTTGTTGACAATCTCTTTTGCTAATGCTGCAGAAGAGGAAAATTTCTCCAAATTAAAAGTCATGGAAAAAACTAACAATGAACTGCAATGGCTCAAAAATTTTACATAGCAATAATGATGCTAGAAAAAAAAAAGTGTTGATGTATTATCATAATTAGAGACTTTCTAAAATTAATAGCACATAGAGTTATATTCAGAAAACAAGCTATTTATGTAAAATACTGTATTTATACCTTAGAGAAATCATATAACAATTTCCTACAAATTCTCAAGTGTGTTCCTTTCATTTTATTGCTAATCTAATGTAAAATATCTTTATCTCAGTTTAAAAAAACAGTATCTTGTGGGTCTGAGAAGAGTTACCTGCCACTAGCTTTTCTCACACACACACACATACAACAGTGTTACTCATTAAAACTTCTGATTTCAGAATCAGCAGTGGCTTTTATTCTAAAACTTTTTCAAAGCATCTGATTGAATGTTTGTCTTATAAGCTATTAATATATGCTGTGAAATGTCAAACTTATGACACAAATGAGTGTATTTTCTTATGACAAATGTCAAACTTATGACACAAAATGAGTGTATTTTCTTAAATTAAAATGTAAAATTGTATAGCGTTTCTATATTAGCTCTCACTAACTGAAATATTAATTATATGTGCATATATGTGAAATAAATGAAATGGTATAGTCATAGCAAAATACTTCTTTTAAAATGACTTGGAAAAATTCTAACAAATCTACACATGGTAAGAGCAATTCACTTTTTAAAGAAGTATAACACTATGGTAAATAAAGTTTTTGAGGTAGGTAATGGTGACATGAAAGAGAATAAGAACTACTTCAAAAGCTATAATTAAATGCATTATGTAAAAGTTCTTGAAGTACATGCTTATACTTAGTTTCAGGACTTAACGAAGCCGGATATTCCCCTGACTTCTTGGTGGGACTCGTGAAGGTAGTGCCGGGTTTACTCAGCCCAGAGCTCTCAACTCTTCACAGAAGGGAGTGCATAAGCAAGTGAGGCATGAATAGGAGTACACCAGCGCTTGAGTCATCTGGCTTCTCTGGTGCCGGCAGTGACAAACTGTACTCAGTTGGACTCCCTGTATTCACCCCTCGTGGGAGGGGTCACTCAGGTGAGCAGGTACAGGAGTGGGGCAGAATCTTTGGGTGCTGGCAGGAGTCAACCAAGTGCCAGCCCTGTGGCAGCATCTGTGGGGATGCCCACAAACCCTGTAGCCCCAGAGGGAGTGTTACAGTGCTCTTTAGCTCTGCCGTCTGTGGATCGTGTAAGGGTTAACAACTCAGTGGACCCTCTGTCTTTTCATGTGGGGTGGCTGCCTTCCACCAGTGAGGGCAAAGTGTCAGTGTGATAACCTTTTCACATCCACATTGGTGGTATCCAAGCTCTTGTCCAATGTCCAGAAGAAATGAAGTCTCATGAATGAATTGAAGGATGGTAAATGCGGATGATTTTCTTGCCAATGGAAGGGAACTTGGAAAGGAAATAGGGTGGGAAGCTAATCTTCTCCTGAAGTCTGGCCACCTCTGGCCAATTTCTTCTCTGAAGTTATGCCATCAGGCTGTCCCACTGAAGTCAAGCCATTTCTCTCCAATGTCATCCAACTACAGTCTCCTGCCTTCTCTTCTCTATGATGGCTGAGCTTGGGGTTTTTATGGGCACAGGATGGCGGGCAGGTCAGGCCATGGATTTTTTTGGAAAAGGCAACATTCGAACAGGAAAACAGGGATGTAAGTTCTCACTTTGGGCCACAGCTTCATGCTTTTCAGATTGAGGGGTGGGCCCTCGCCAGAGACCTGCCCTCATCTTCCCAGAATCTCCCTGTCTCCTGTCCCTATCATTACAATCAAGCTCAACTTATTTAAAGTTATAATCCCTAGATGTATAAAATCTGGACCATACTTTTCCCCTCATATTACAACATGCATTTTTAAATAGTTTATAAGAATCTCAACCAAAGTAACCTAAGGTACCTGCAACAATACCATACTAATGTTAACATGTTGGATAAAAAGAACATAATGTTACAAGGGTGTCAAATACTAAAATACTAAGTGTATTGAGTACTTATTTTGCATAATATATCTATTATATTAAGATACAATGCTGGACTCTGAAAAACACAAAAGAATTTCAGGTATGAGGATTCCCTCCATTCAAAGTCTAACAGTCTAGTTGAAGAAACTTGAACACTGAATGCAGACAAAATGACACTAATGAAGAGCGGCACATAAAATAAGGACAAAGTTCAACTCAGGTTAAGAAAAGGGAAATATTTTTCTGTATTAGTTTGCACATGATAGAAGGCATCTTGGAGTGGTGGAAAAATGTGTTTACAAATGGGTTCATATACTTGACTTAAAAAATCCATTACTAAATGTTTAGTTGACCATTTTAACACTTTAGATTTATACCTCTATAATTGTATTCCGTCCAAATTCATGTATAATCTATACTGGCTGACTCTTCAAAATTAATAAAAAGTAAATTATTAAATATCATGTTTAAACATCCATTTCACAGTTTTATTGATTTAACTCTCACCATTAAGATCTTTTAGTATCTCCAAATAGCATTTTAAATAATATAATTCTGGAGAAAAATGTATAAGGTTACGATCTATTTAAAGAACAACAGAGTTAGTTGGGCCAGCATCCATAATTTCTATGGGAAAAAGATCTAATTTCGAACAGAGAGACCACATTTTTGCTCTGTTGAAGGGGAAGTCAATTACATTGAATTTGAGGAGTTATATTTTATATAACAAATACATCTTTACTCAATTTAAAAATAAATATGTATGTTTTACATTTCTGGTACTAGGAAAAATGCAAATGATACAGAGGAAGATTACAGAGAGTTTCTGTGTGTCAGGATACCATGGATTAGTTGGAGGCCTGATGAGTTTGATAAGAAAATGAGTTATTATAAGGCTTGATTCAGAGGGACTACTTGGATTATTATAAAGGAAGATTCAAGACTATAAGAATGTAAAACAGAGGTGAAACATTCTCAGCATCAAGGTATTTAGTCTTCATAAAAGGTGGAAGACCCAGTCCTGATTATAATGCCAGAGAAGCATCATCCTCTTGTATCAATGGTGCAAAGAAATAAGGGAAAACAAGACACTGAAATTCTGTATTATACTCCACGATATAATGCAAATAATACATGATACAGTAAATAGGTCAATAATCGAATATTAAGAATTACAAACACCTTTTAGTAATTCTCATAGAACATAAAGAGTAATGAAAAATTGATTTTACTTGCTATAAAATCTTACAGAATTTTATGATTTAGCAAATTACTTGAAATCCAAAACCTGGAAAAATCTCCTTTGTATACCAGGATAATAAGTAAAATGTATTTTTCTCCATTTTTACACAACTAATTGAATCACAATATTAGGAGGAAAAAAATATTCACTCTCTCAGTGGTCTTAGAGTCATTAATATTACAGCAGCTAACTCTGTATCTAAAGACTACAGGTACTTTTCTTCAGTCTGTGACTGGCCGTTTTATTCTCTTAACAGTGCTTATCAAGAGGAAGTGTTTTTTTTTTTTAAATAAAAAGTACAATTTATAAATTTAACACTTCTTGAATCATAAAAGAATAATGTTGTACCATTTGGTTTAATGTCTAAGATTTGATTAAGCCAAGGTCAAAAATATGTTCTTGTATTTTTTTCTAAAAATTTTATTTGTTTCTGTTTCTTTTAGGTTTTACTATTTAGGATCTACAATCAATTTTTAGTTAATTATTATTTTTATTTTTTTATGGAGTCTTGCTCTGTCATCTGGGCTGGAGTGCAGTGGTGTGATCTCGGCTCACTGTAACCTCCACCTCCCAGGCTCAAGTGATTCTCCTGACCCAGTCTCCCGAGTTGCTGTGATTACAGGTGCCAGCCAACATGCCTAGCTAATTTTAGTTAAACTTTTATATGCTACAAGTGGTGGTCTAATTAAAGTTTTTTTTTTTCAAACAAATATTCCATTAGAGCACCACTTGTTAAAAATAATATACCATTTTCATTTAATTGTATATAGTCATTTGTTGAAAACGAATTAAACATATGTAAAAATCTCCTTTTGAATTCTCTATTCTATTCTATTTTCTATCTTGTTGACAATATCATACTTTTTTTTCTATTACTCAAATCAGGTAGATCTAGTCCTCCAACACAGATCTTTTTCAAATCTGATCTGGCTAAGATAAGTACTTTATATATGTATGAGAATCTTAAAATCAATTTGTCAATTTCTACCCAAAAGCCAGTTAGAATTCTAACTGGAATTGCATTATATCTATATAGTAATTTGTGACTAATTAACATTTTAACAATATTGAGTTGTTTTACTTATTAACACAGTATATTTTCCATCACTATGGAAATAAAAGTCTTCTTTAACTTTTCTCAGCAGTTTTGCAGTTTTTAGCACACAAATCTTTTATATCTTTTCTCAGATTTATCTCTCAGTATTTCATATCTCAGGTCTCTACTGTAAATAAAATTGATTTTAATTTCATTTCCCATTTGTTCATTGCTAACATACAGAATAGCAGTAATTGTTGTACATTGTTCTTTTGCCTTGCAACATTGATAAAAATCATTTATAAGTTCTACTATCCTTATAACACATTCCATCTAAATTTTCTCCATGGGCATTCATGTTTTCTGCAAATAAAGTCATTTTTGTTTCTTCCATCCCAATTGGATGATTTTTATTTATCTTTATTTTCTTATTGATCTGACTAGAATGTCTAGTACAATGCCAGCTAGTTAAATAGAGTAGACATTTCTGCCTTGTTCCAGCTATTAGAAGGAAAATACTGTATCTTTTACCATTTTTAGGCTTTTATAGATACTACAAGTAAAATCTCATATACTATTATTTTGTTGAAAGTTACTGAATCACAATAGATTCTGTTCAAATGCTTTTTCCTTGTCTATTGCAATAATCATAAAAATTTTCTTTTTAGTTTTCTGTTACTGTGGTTTCATTAATCGATTTGTCTAATGTTAAACTAACCTTTCATTCCCTATAAAAACTCCTGTTTGTCATGATGTGTTACTTTTTCAATGTATTGTTATATTCGTTGTGCTAAAACAGTAACAATTTTTTCATTAGTTTCATGATGGATGCATGTCATTCATTTTCTTATCTTCTAAAGTGTTTTTCTTAGTTTTGTATCAGGGTGGTTTTACAGAATTATTTCAGCAAGGTTTACCTCCACCATAATGTCTTGGAATATTTTGTGTATCATGGTTGTTATTGTTTCCTGGAATGTTCAGTGCACTTTAACAGTGAAGTTACCTGTAATGGAGTTAAATTTGTTGAGGTTTTTTGCACAAACTCAATTTGTTAAATAGATATTCAGTATTCATGTTATCTATTTATTCTTCAGGGTACTTGAGTAGTTTGTTTTCAAAGAATGTGTCTATTTATTCAAAATTGTCTCACAGTTGGCATAAAGTTATTATTAGATTTTAATATCTGTATAATCTCTGGTGATGTCATTTATTCATTCTTGATGTAATTTGCTTCTTCTGTTTCCTGATCATTCTGGTTGAGGTTTATCAATTTTATCGGTCTTCTCAAAGTTTTAGCTTTGATTTTTTATTAATTTTCTCTATCATTTTTCTATTTATTGTTTACAACCCTTATCTTAATATAGCCTTTATTGTGCTTCTTTCAACTTGCTCTCTTTTTTTATTTAATTAAGATGTAACATGAAGCCACTAATTTTATATATTTCTTCTCTTTTTATATAGGGGTGTGGTACCATCGGTTTTCTCCTAAGTATTGTTACAGTGGATCTCCACAATTTTACATTGTGTTTTAATTTTCTTAATTTTAAATATCTCTAGATTAACTTTCAATGTTTTTATTAAATCAATTAACACATAATTATTGAATTTGATTCAATAATTTGAAATAATTATGTAAAAGTGTGTTCTTTAGTGTCTAAGTAGTTGTGGAGGTTCTAGAAACCTTTCTGTTACTGGTTTCTGCTTTAATTTAGTTTTAATCAGAGAACATACTTCATATAACTTGAATTATTTTAAGTTTTTTGATACTTGATTTACGTCTTAGAATGTATTGGTATATTTTAGCTTATTTCTACAAACATTCAGAGAGAATGTCTTTGAGTTCTGTAGAATGATGTGTTTGACCTAATCAATTAGTGTTTGACCTAATCAATTAAAGCATTCTTTAACTTTAATAATTTGTCATCTACCTATCCCATCAATTACTGTGAAATTATCATTGAAATTTAAGAATATAATTGTGTATTTATCTATTTCTTCTAGAATATCTGTCAGTTATCATTTTGCATCTCTGTTAGTATGTATAAAAAATTCAGGACACTTATTGTACTAGATGAATTGAGTTCTCTATCATTATGAAATGATCTTCATTCTTGTAATAGAATTGGTTCTGAAATCTACTCTACCTGCATTTTTGCTCTTAAATTGACTACAGCTATCTTTTTATTAGTGTTAATGCAATATATACTGCATTATAGATACATACATATGTATAAATTCTCTCTCTCAGAGAGAGAGCACTATGTGTTCATATTTAAAGAAGTTTTTTGACAACATATTTTAGGGCTTACTTTTTATTCAATCTGATAAATTTTGTCTTTTAAATGGTATAACTAGGTCATGTAAGTTTAACATGATTTTTAAAAGGTTTAAGTCTGTATTGTTTCCTATTAAAATATTGTTGTTATTGTTTTACACATTTTGTGCACTCTCATGAATTACATTTTTTGTATTCTATTTTATTTCCTTTGTTGGTTTATTTTTTTATTAATATCCATTTTTCCCATTGTTTTTCCATTTTCTGATAATTTGTTGGTCTAGAGTGTACAGTATTACCTACCTTAGTTTAAATTAATGTGACATTCTATCATTTTACAATGATTGTGAGAACTTACCATGGCATTCTTTATTTTCTCCTCTCCAACCTTTGTGCAATTATTGTCACATATTTGACTTCTACACATTCTACAAACCCCACATTATATTGCTATTACTGTTACAAACAGGCAATTATCCTTTAAAGGCATTTTTATAATACGAAAAATCTGACATATTTACCCATGTAGTAACCATGTAGTAACATTTAAATTTCAATTCCAAATAGATTCAATACAAAAAAAAGTATATATACAACAGCTTTAAGTAAATCAAAAATTAAAATAGTGAATTTTTGTTGAAATGTTTGGTGACCAGATTATTCACTATCTTCTTGAACGAAATGAAATCTTCTCACTGTTGTCTTTAATTTGTTTTTGTTTTAATGTATGGAATTGCAATCACAATGAAACAGAAACAGCATAGCTTGTTTCCTGCCTACATTAAATCTTCTTGTCACGACTAAGGCTCCATCTCTCACTTCTAGAGTGTTGCTAATTTATGCTACTTGTGTTTCTTAAAAATTACATCTGTGAGCTCTGAGGGAAAAAATTCAGGTCATAAAGCTAATAATTAGGACTTCCAAAAACTTAAAAACTTTAGCTAATTGGATATCTGATATCATTGGAATTAAAATTAATTTGAAATTCTAAAACTGTTAAACCTAATTATTTTCAAAATAGCAATCTACGTGGAATGTGCATGCTCCAAGCAAATCTCTTAAGACAAATTTTCTTGTTATTACATTGTCCCACTAACTAAAACACAGTAAATGAGTAAGCTATTTCTGTGTTTTCCAAAATTTTATGTTACTTTAAATGGAATATTTCATGTATTCAAAAAGGAATGACAATAATACTAATAAATTTGAAACCCAAATGTCATCCCCGTAAAAAATAAAAAAAAAAAAAGAGCCCATATAGATTAGTAAAGCCTCTTACACAAATCTCCATGATTCCATTTCCCTCCTCTTTATCTTGTGGGTAACTATTATTCTATGCGTGAAGGTTGTCATTCTTATATATATTGTTCCCAACAAACACTTATCTAAGCTCTAGGGAGACTGTAGTAAATAATACTGTAAACATCTTCATGCACATATGTTTTGTCTGATTGTGAGAAGTACTATGAAAAATAAAGAAAGCAAGAGTAATTGGGATAGGCAGAGCTATCATTTAAACACACACACACCCCACACACAAATCTCTCCAATTATATACTCCTTCATTGACCTCATTGATCAGTGGATATTTCAGCAGGAATTGGAAGAAAGTAAAGGCATGTGGATATTTTGCAAAACAGAATTACAGATAAATGTTCAAAGATCTAAATCCGAACAATCTGTGTTTTTAAAATGAGGCTGGTGTGGCTGAGAAGAATGAGTTTTGGGTAGATTAGAAGATATGAAGTCACAGATTAATTGGGGTAGACAATATAAATATGATGTTTTAATAGATTTTGATTTTATTCTGAATGCTATGGAAGGCATTGCAGGGTTCTGAGTGGAGGATTGATATTTTCCAATTCACACTTCAAGAAAACACTTTGGCAGCTGTTGAAAACGTATTATTGGAAGGCAAGGTTGAAAAGTTGGAGACCTGTTTGGAGACTATTACAAATATGCTGGTAAGAGAACAATAGTGACTTGGGACCAAGTGGTAGGGATAAAAATTAGATTGATTCTGGGTATAATATGAAGAGATATTTCAGAGTTTTTCTGGTGCTTTAGATAGCTGATATAAAACATACATTTTTCCTTACACACTGCCGGCAGAAATGTAAATTACTTTTATCATTGTGTAAAGCTGTGTGGCGACTACTTGAAGAACTTAGAACAGAAGTAGCATTCAACCCAGTAATTTCATTATTGGGTATATACCCAAAGGAACATAAGTTGTTCTACCATAAAGACACATGCATACATATATTCATGGCAGTACTATTCACAATACCAAAATCAGAGAATCAACCTAAATTCCCATTAATGGTAGATATGATAAAGAAAAGGTGGTAGGTATACCCCACTGAATACTACACAACTATAGTAAAGAACAAGATCATGTCCTTTGCAGGCAACATGGATGGAGCTGGAGGCCATAAGCAAAGATTGCATGTTTTCACTCATAAGGGGGAGCTAAACATTGAGTACCCATGGACACAAAGAAAGTAACAAAAGACACCATGGCCCACTTAAGGGTGGAGAATGAGAGGAGGGAGGTCATCAGAAAACTACCTATTGGGTACCACGCTTATTACCTGGGTGACAAAATAATCTGTATATCAAATCCCTATGACATGCAATTTACCTGTATAACAAACCTGTCCATGTATCCCTGAACCTAAAATAAGAGTTAAAAAATAAAAGTAACTAGAAGAAACATTTTCTATATTTTGTGTAATCTTTTAACAAACATTTTTAGTTTTAATGTAATCTAATGTATCATTCATTTCTATGATTTATAATTTTTTATCCTCTTCTTCCCCAAGAACATAACTGCATTTCCCTAAACATTCTTGTAAATATTTATATTATTATTTCTATGATTTCAATTCATTTGGAATATATCTTTGTGCCTGGTGCAAGGCAAGGATACTTGTTTGTTTTGCTCACATGTACAACCACTGTCACTGCACTGTTTATTGATCAATCCTTCTTTCTCCTGTTGAGAAGCAGTGCCCTATCTGTTGTATATGAAGTCCTCATATATGTGTGGTTTATTTCTGGGTTCTATCATTTCTAACGCTTTTTATCTATATTTTAACATATTCGAAGCATTATTTACTGCAGTTTGATAAATCGTAATATAAGGAAAACAAATTCTCCACTTTTTCAAACGCTATTGCTTCTGTTCTTGGCTATTTATATCTCCATATTTATATTGAAATGAGTTTCATAATTTCCCAGTTATTATTAGTATAGTTTTTTATTAAAATGTCAACTTAGGGGTTAAAACACAGAGATATTTAACATATTAACATCAGATTTACATATCCACAGGCATAAAATATCTCTCTAGCTCTTTATTAACATCTTTCAAAAGCATATTTAATTATTCAATTACAAAGTCATGACATTTTATATATATGTGTATATATATATATATATATTTTTTTTTTTTTTGAGACAGAGTCTTGCTCTGTTGCCCAGGCTGGAGTGCAGTGGCACAATATTGGCTCACTGCAACCTCTGCCTCCCGGGCTCAAGTGATTCTCCTGCCTCAGCCTCCCAAGTAGCTGGGATTACAGGTGTCCCTCACCATACCCAGTTAATTTTTGTATTTTTAGTAGAGATGGGGTTTCGTCATATTGGCCAGGCTGGTCTTGAACTCCGAACCTTGCATCCACCTGCCTCGGCCTTCTAGAGAGCTGGAATTACAGGCGTGAGCTACTATGCCTAACCTGATGTTATAATATTTAAACTCAAAACTTTTAATAGTGAAAAATCTAATTTTAAGATATACTTATTTTATGAAAACACGAATAGTCATGTACTTAAAGAATATAAATGCATACAGTTGGTAAATTATAATGAAGGAAAGTTTGGCTGAGGCAAAGTTTTAGTCAGGGAAGGAAGATGGAAATGTGTAATGTAAGAAATCAAAAGGAATTTAAGTGAAATAAATCAGAAAAAAATAATAAATAAAGAATGATGCTTTGTGGGGTAAAGAAAAAATAAGGTTCAAGGCTTTCATAAATATAGATACTATATAGATATATACCTATTTTGTATAAGCTTAAAGGTACGAAGATATTGATACAAACAACCTACATTGGTTACCCGGAGGGCGTGGTATTACAAGAGTAATTGGGGAAGAAGAGAGTATTCGCTATTATTTTTAATATACCACAGTATTTTCACCTTGCATTTTTGACAATGTATTGTTACTTTGAAAATTATCAAATAGTTAATTAAATGATTTAAAAGCACACAAATTAGTGAGAACATTTGGTACAGTTGGCCATTAGCTAACAACTCTGTTGTTAACATTTGGAATAATAACCAAGATTTCATCTACCTTCCTCTTCCATTTTTCCTTAATCCAAAAAACACATATCAGGGAAACTGAGATTCATTGTTTAACTCCCATCCTCCTGCTCTGCAAAGTATTGCCTCAATTAAATTTTTAAAAATTAAGAATGGAAAATTTAAAGATGGGAAAAAAAGTGGAAAATCAGGGTAACTAACAATGAAACAGGGAGAAACAGAGAAAAGGTATGAGAAATGAAAACAAAATCTATAGAACTTGGGATTTATAACTCTCATAAAAAGCCATAGATAGTACGTTGGCAGAGAAGTTACATATATTTACAATAATAAAGGCACATGAATAGAATTTTTTCAATGCTGTAAAAGATTTTGCATAATTACTTGTAATAGAGAAATTTTTTTCCCACATGCTATGAAAGAGCTGAATGCATGGCAAAAGTAGTTTCCATGTCAACTTTTATTAATCAAGTTATATCCAATGTGTTAATATTCTAAAATAACATTCCATAGCCACAAATAAAAGTTCATCATTTTTAAAATTTTGTTTACCTATTTCTATATTTGTTTATTTTATTCATAGCAGTAGTATCTGATCTTTTTAACCCAATGCCAAAAATTCTTAATTATGGAAATTAATTAAAGCAATTAACATATATCCAACCTAGTTAAGGAGTTTGATATTACTGTTGTAAAGGGAGGACTGACCCTTTCAAATCAAACATAAATACTTTATTTAGAAGGCCCTGGATTTCCAGTTCCTTATTTTAAGATTCCCTTAGTGAAATATTAAAACATAAATTAGAAAAGATAAATACCAGAATAAACATACAAGAAACATATTACACATATCAGTGCCTTTACAATTCTAAGACAAAATTGTTTTGGTTAAAACATTTAAATAAGTTTTCAGTTTTAATGAAACAGGAATTTCAATGCTGTATTATAAACATTTTAAACATTATGACATACAAGTTATTATATCTTGTATAAATACTGTTTAATAAGGCGTAGGTTTATTTTTGGCTTTTGTTTTGATTAATTTTGTTTTCTCTTGGGCTTTAGTTTGTTTCCAGAGAATGCTTTACTGATTATTTAGAAAAATGGAATGAAATTATCCTAGGAGATCCTAATTACCATCAGTGAGAAGTTTAAGTTCAGTTCACAATGACTCCATCCTACTGAGTTATAAGTTTATATAAGAAAATAAATCTACCAATACTAATTGTCTTGGCAAATTTGCATAAAGATAATTAATTTATTATGTACTTATAGAAAGTGCAAAGTATTTAAAAACTGGCATTTCTGTCCAGTTAGGTAAATTTTGTAATTGGTAACTATCAAGATAGGTGGTTATAAGTGGGAACATTTACTGTGCTTGAAAAAAATCCATTGTATTATTCAGAAAAAAATAATAATTTTGCCTCCACTATAACGAAAACTTCATAAAGGGTTATCTTCTGTTGAAAATATTTTCATTGATTTCTATCACATCTTAATTTCTGAATTCTGTATATATTTTACATGTCAAATTTTACCTTGGAAGAGTAATTTTGTTCCCATATTTGTGGGTGATTTCCACATGTGGTTTTGTCCTAGTTTTGGTTTCACATAATATAAAAGCGATAAGTGTAATGATGGCCATACAATTTGAATCTCTCCATCTTCTTTTTAGAAGTTATACACATGAACAGAAAAATCAAATACCATCACTCTTATCCCAAATTTACAGAGGAAGTAGGAGACAAAAGGATCTCAAGTTTCAATATACATGTAATTGGAGAAATGAATAAGAGCTGCTGAGTCAGCCCCTTAGCAGAGAATCAGGCAGGGCATGCACAGAAAAGGAGAGTTTGGACCCTTTAAAGTGGATAAGCCCTGAAAATATACCCACAGCTTCCACCCAGAAGATTATTCTCCACACCTAAGTGAAACATTTTAAAGGAAATTTGAGTTCTGGAGGTTCAGAAGAATAGTTACAAGGAAGCTAAAAGGAAAGGGCTTGGAAAGTGTGGAGGTTCAAGCTCACAGTTTTGGAACAGAGGCACCTCGGATGGTGATGTCTGGTTTTGTAAAGAAGGCTAATAAAGAAAAAAATGGCTCTATTTATATAAGTACTAAAAGTTTAGAAAACAGAAAGCACTATTCATTGAAGATATGACACTTCTCTCTAAAAACAGTAGAAGTAGTAAAAGAAACAAAAATTCAAACTAAATATGCCATCTAACCCTTCTCCCATAGGGTTTCTAACTATAGCTGATCTAGAAACACAACACAAATGTGTGTAAAGTGAGGGTATGAAGAAGACATCAGAATGAAGCATCGTTAAAAAGTACCACAAAGAACAGAAGATAAATGGACCAAATGGATCACATTGTCTTTCTTATTTCCTTCCTTCCATCCTCCCTCCCTCCTTCCCTCCCTCCCTCCCTCCGTCCCTCCCTCCCTCCCTCCCTCTCTCTCTCTCTCTCTCTTTCTCTCTTTCTCTCTTTCTTTCTTTCTTTCTTTCTTTTTTCAGATGGAGTTTTCCTCTTACTGCCCAGGCTGTAGTGCAATGGCGCAATCTTGGCTCACCACAACCTCTGCCTCCTGGGTTCAAGCAATTTTCCTGCCTCAGCCTAGCCTCCCAAGTAGCTAGGATTACAGGCATGCGCCACCAAGCCCCGTTAATTTTGTATTTTTAGTAGACAGGGGTTTTCTCCATGTTGGTCATGCTGGTCTCGAACTACCAACCTCAAGTGATCCGCCCACCTCAGCCTCCCAAAGTGTTGGGATTACAGGCATGAGCCCCTGTGCCTGGCCTCTCTTTCTTATTTCTAAGAGATTATATTTAAGAAAAAAAATGTTATACACACAACACACACACACAAATAGCTACATGCTCATTAAATACTATTTTACTATGCCACCTAAGCATATGTTACAACTGTTAACACTATTCTATATATGATATAAAATATCTTTCCCCCTGGATTATAAAGGATTGAAAATAACATTTATTAAATATGAAGTTTTCAATCAGTAGGAAATAAGTTAAAGTCAATACAACAGTCAACTCAGTATCTACATTGTTTTATACCTTTATTAAATAAGAATCTGCTGATTAGTCTGAAGTATAATGGCTAAAGCAATATATTTATACTGTCATCCTATTAATCACAATTCCTTGAGAAAATTGTCACAGATTATTTTTTCCTCCACAAATAAGCCAACAATAAAAAGAGGTAAAATATAGATGATAAAATACAGGAAAAATGTAGAAGAGATGCCTGAGCACAAAAAGAAACAATTCAGAACGAGGAATATTGAGTATAGAAGAAGAAAGGGAAAAGAAATAGAAATAAAATCACACATTAAAAATGATCACAGAAATAGGAAAATGGCATATATTGAAGACTGGAAATAGAACAAAATTAATATTTAAAAAGAAATCCTTCCTGAAATGGGGTCGGGGGCCTTTGAATCTACATAATTAATGGTTTCAGAACTTGCCAGGGAAAATATTATTATTATTATCATTTATTTATTTTATTTTATTTTATTTTTTGAGACGGGGTCTCCCTCTGTCACCCAGGCTGGAGTGCAGTGTTGTGATCTCGGCTGACTGTAAACTCCGCCTCCCAGGTTCACATAATTCTCCCGCCTCTGCCTCCTGAGTAGCTAGGACTACAGGTGCCCACCACCACTACTGGCTAGTTTTCGTTTTTGCATTTTTAGTAGAGATGGGGTTTCACCGTATTAGCCAGGATGGTCTTGATCTCCTGACCTCGTGATCCGCCTGCCTTGGTCTCCCAAATTATTTTTTCCAGTCAAAATCATTTTTGACTGGAAAAATTTGTTTTTAACAGTCAAAATATATGAACCTCCAAGTAAAACAGACCAAGTCACATACACAGGAAAGAAAATGAGGCATGAGTCAGAATGCTGGATGGCAACATACAGGGTATGACAGCACGGAGGTAACAAGAAGAAATCCATTATTTCTTTCACTGGACAAGCATAGATCCACCTAAGCTGACCTTCAAGTATAAAGGCTACAGAAATAAAGTTCCAAATATGCCACAATATAATTAGCATTGTGCCTAAGAGCCACTATTACTAAAGAACCTACTAGAGAATGACCTTCATTTCAGAAAACATAAGTAGAAAAAAAATGAGCAAAATAATTAATTAATGTAGCTGAAGATTTTAGATTAAAATAAAGATTGGGGAGAGGGATAAGAGTAAATATGCATTAGGTTGGTGCAAAAGTTATTGCAGTTTATGCCATTTTTTTTAAAATGATGAAAACCGCAATTACTTTTGCACCAACTTAATATTATGACAAATTAGAAACACATAACTGAAATATGGATGAAGAAGGGAGAAGAGACAAACAGAAATCACTCACTGATGCTTGGAGGTAATAGGTGGAAGTCTGAGATACAATTCAAAGCTGACAAACAGGATAGCAGAATTGAAATAAGGGAAAGGTAATAAGGCTACTATACAAAGTTTTAGTATGGAAGCAAACACTAGAATGAAACAGAATTTCCCAAGGAAAAAAAGTAAAATAAAACTCTAAAATTTAAGATTGCAATGAAACTGAAAACACAATAAATAATTCAGTGTATATATAATACAATGTGTATAGTAGCAAAATATTTTATTGAAGAACTGAGACAAGAGGTCCATTGTACTGATGAATGCAAATAAGCTTAGCTCACTTATTAAAAGCAAAATGTGTTGTTATTGGCATATGTAGAAAAACCTAACTCTTATATAAAAGACATATTTTACTTGTAATTGGAATGGATTTTAAAAATAGTCAATATAATGCAAAACAAATGTGAACAAAAAATAAACTGAGGGTGATGATATGGATATCTGACAAGTTATAATTTACATCAAATAATAAAATGGAACGAAGTAGGACACCAAACAACACAGCAGTGAGCAATACTCTTCATAATGTCAAACAATTAAAATAAAAGAACAGAAATGCACTAGTTATATGCAACTTTGACACATTTCTCTTAGTGCGAAACAAATCATGTGGACAAGAAATGCATAAGAGTATAGACAAGCCAACTGATCAAATTAATGAGGTAGTTATTGTGGATTTTTTATTAGACATAGAACTACAAATTTAGAAAAGTGGCAAAGTAAACAATATGAGAGAAAGATATAAGCAAAATGGTATATTTTAATACAGAAAAACACTGAGGCCAATAAATATGCTGTTTCTTTGAAAAATATCTAAATTCAGAAAAGAAGAAGTCAGAAATGTACACACACACACCAAAAATAATAAGGGGAAAGAAATAATTGGTACTCTAAAAATTGATCATATGATTGAGTCTTTCTTTACATAACTAACTGTAACAGAGTCAAGAGGCCAGGAGTAAAAAGCACTCAGGGCATGTATTAGTCTGTTTTCACACTGCTGATAAAGACATACCTGAGACTGGGTAATTAATAAAGAAAAAGAAGTTTAAGGACTCACAGTACCACATGGCTGGGGAGGCTTAACAATCATAGCGGAAGACAAAAGGCACATCTCACAAGGTTCCAGACGAGAGAATGAGGACCAAGTAAAACGGGGTTCCCTACATAAAACCATTAGATCTGATGAGACATATTGGCTACCATGAGAACAGTATAGGGCAACTGTCCCCATGATTCAATTATCTCCCATCAGGTCCCTCCACACCACATATGGGAATTATGGAAGCCACAATTCAAGATGAGATTTGGGTGGGGACACAGCCAAACCATATCATGGCACAAAACATTAAGAATGTAATTCTCTACAAGCCTAATTTCTGAAACAGTCTGTTCTTACCTAAAAGCAGTTTTACCTAATAGCTCCTGAAACAACCAGCTGTAACTCTAAGACTAGTTATACCCATCTCTGTGACCAATCAGAACTTGCCTATTAACTTTCTTTCAAAACAATAAATAACATTTCTTCTTTTTATAAAATCTCCAATCTTGTCTTCGTTCTTTGAACATACTGAAGACCACCTAGCCTTTGTGTTTGTTCTGAATTGCAAATTTTCATTTCCCAAATAAAACATTTTAAACTTAGAGATTGTCTGTTACAGTACACTGGAAATTTAAAACAACGAATTTGAAAGAGCAAAGGAAAGGAAGGAAGGAAACTAATTAAATTAGTCACTTTTTCTAAGAAAATGTATTTCATAAAAACTGCAGCAGAGACAGAAGGTTTAATTTGCAATTTTCTAAGTAGTGGGATTTATCTAAGACCTCTTTCCTACCCACACTAAGACACAGTCTCACATATTTTCAAAGGGGAATCCTACCACACCTTCAGAAACCAGATAATCCTAACAACATTTTAAGAAGCACAGAAAAAGTGAAAGTAGCAATGATACCTGTGGTAGAGTGAATGTTGGCTCAAAAAACATATGACAGTCTCCTAACCCTGGAACCTGTGAATGTGATCTTATTTGAAAAAGAACCTTTGCAGATGTAATTAAGTTAAGGACTTGAGATGCAGAGATTATTGTAGAATATCCAGGTGGGCCTTACATGGCATCACAAGTGTTCTTATACGAGGAGGCAGAGGGAAATTGGACACATAGAGAGAGCAGAAGGCTATGTGAAGATCAAACAGAAGGACACAAGGCCACATGCCAAGGAATGCTGACAATCACCAGTAGGTGGAAGAGGCAAGGAATGGATTATCTGTCGAGCTACTAAAGGACATGTGGCTCTGCTGACGGCTGAGATTTGGCATTTTGGCCTCAAAAATCTGTGGGAAAGTAAATAGTTATTAAATTATCAAGTTTGTAGTCATTTGTTAGCAGCCACAGGAAACGAATAGGTATCTAACCTTGCTAAAAGTGGAAAGAAAGGAGAATTACAGAGCAATAAAAATGCAAAAATATAAAGCAATATGTTAAAAAGAACAATGCATTGGCAGATTTTTAAGAAATGATGATGGAGATCTATTCTACGATTGCATTCAAGGCTCGATGTTAGTACATCCATTAATTAAGCTATGAGATGTAGAAGAAAAGTAATATGTAGTCATGTGTTCCCTTTTTTTTTTGAATTACCAAAAAGGCAATGTTTATTTCTGGTTTTCACAAACTTAATAAAATAGAAATACACGCTTTCTTAATTTGATTTCATATATATAGCCACATATATATATGTGTAAGCTGGGGCTTCAGTCACATACCATGAAGTCTGGACTGAATTTATCTGTGATAAATTCATTGTTATCATCTTTATTATCTATGGATGGTGATAGCCTTTGTAGCTATGACTCAGAATCAAGTTTCTGTAACTTTTAATTAATTCAACCAAAAAAAGAGATACTGTAAATAAATATTAATCTATTTGTTTACGTGGATGCAAAAACTGCAAATCAAATGTTAATGATAAACTAGATTGTGAATGCATGGATGTTCATTGTTCTATTCTTTCTACTTTTACCTGTTAGCCATTTCTTTTTCCAGATTAAAAAAGAGGTATAATTCAATGAGATCTCCTTTGGCACCCACCAAAAGCAAGTTTAGTGATAATTGTGTATCAAAATTTGTCCCAATTTTTAAAAGCAGAAGAATGGAAAATTCCAGATCAAGAGAAAAAATATAGATATTATAGTACAAATCTAGGATAAGTAGAGAAATTTACCTTTTAGAATTCACCGGTTATCTTTGTAGTCATAATTGAAGAGTGCTAGTTTAATGGGGAAAGGATTCCCTATTGCTTAAATGGTGTTGGGAAAACTGGCTAGCCATATGCAGAAAACTGAAACTGGACCCCTTCCTTACATCTTATACAAAAATTAACTCAAGATGGATTAAAGATTTAAACACAAGACCTAAAACCATAAAACCCTACAAGAAAACCTAGGCAATACCATTCAGGACATAGGCATGAGCAAAGACTTCATGACTAAAACAACAAAAGCATTTGCAACAAAAGACAAAATTGGCAAATGGGATTTAATTAAACTAACAGCTTCTACAGAGCAAAAGAAACTATCATCAGTGTGAACAGGCAACCTACAGAATGAGAGAAAACTTTTGCAATCTATCAAAGGGCTAATATCCAGAATCTACAAGGAACTTAAACAAATTTACAAGAAAGAAACAACCCCATCAAGAAGTGGGCAAAGGTTATGAACAGACACTTCTCAAAAGAAGACATTAATGCGGCCAAAAATCATATGAAATAAAAGCTCATCATCACTGGTCATTAGAGAGATGCAAATCAAAACCACAATGAGATACCATCTTGCTCCAGTTAGAATAGTGATCATTAAAAAGTCAGGGAACAAAAGATGCTGCAGAGGATGTGGAGAAACAGGAACACTTTTACACTGTTGGGGGAAGTGTAGATTAGCTCAACCATTGGTAAAGACAGTATGGCGATTCCTCAAGGATCTAGAACTAGAAATATCATTTGACCCAGCAATCCTGTTACTGGCTATATACTCAAAGGATTAGAAATCATTCTTCTATGAAGACACATGCACACGTATGTTTATTGCAGTGTTATTCACAATAGCAAAGACTTGGAACCAACCAAAATGTCCATCAATGTTAGGCTGGATAAAGAAAATGTGGAACATATACACCATGAAATACTATGCAGCTATAAAAAAGAATGAGTTCATGTCCTTCGAAGGGACATGGATGAAGCTGGAAACCATCATTCTCGGCAAACTAACACAGGAACAAAAAACCAAACACCATATGTTCTCACCCATAAGTGGGAGTTTAACAATGAGAACATATGGGCACAGGGAGAAGAACATCACATACCAAGGCCTGTCAGGGGGTGGGAGGCAAGGGGAGGGTTAGCATTAGGAGACATACCTAATGTAGATGACGGGTTGATGGGTGCAGTAAACCACCATGGCACATGTATACCTATGTAACAAACCTGCACATTCTGCACATGTACCCCAGAACTTAAAGTGTAATTTAAAAAGAAAAAAAGAGTGCTATTTTTATTTTTTAATTTTAAAGTTTCTATTTTATAAGCAGACACACAAATATGCATGTGCATCTATATGCCTCACTATTAATAAAAGCTATCTATCTCCTAAAAATTGCTAATAATTGGGATGGCCTGTTAATTTAGGGTTGCTGTATTTAGGAAATTGGAAAATAAATCACGAATTGAACATTCCTGATATGATACAAATATCATAAGAAAAATAAAACCAGTTATTGTTAATTGATTATTAATTCAAATGAAATAATAGAGAAATAAAACATTGTCTTCAGGTTAGGTAATAAAGTAAAACAAATAAATTGCCAATGTTTATTAGAAGTTAGAATCTTTTGCCAAAACAGCAAGGAAGAAGAAATCTAAATCCAGCTCTGTTGTAGTAACAAAAGTGAAAGTATTGTCAAGTATTCTCATATAATTTCTGTTTCCCATTTGAAGTCACCTTAAATATTAAAAGGACTATTCTGTCAATTTGTTTAAAATTGACAATTTGTTGAATCATAAATTAGCTGCAAATATATTTTCTAACACTGAAAAACATTCAGAACTATGCTAAATGACATTTAAACACATATTCATCCCATGACAGATGAAAAGGAAAAAGAGGAACTAAGCTGAAAAGGATGAATATACTGGATATTTCATACTATTCTATAGATTCAAATGCATAGCATTAAATGGAGAAAGAAGGGAGGTGAAGGAAAAAGGATTGACTGGAAAATTAACTATGAATGAAGTTACCAATAAAAGAGAGGGAATATTAAAGTCCTGATCATGCCTATTGGGATGTCTAAGTTTGAAATTATACAAAAATTGTGAATATAGACATGTCAGTGTCAATGTCTTGCTTTCTCTCTGCTTTTTCTTTCTTCCAATGTTTGCTTAATGAGGCAGAAAATTTCAGTTCCTAGATTGGTGTTTGAACACTTTGGTTTTCTTGCTTTTTTTTTTTCTCCATCCCTGGTAAATAATCTAAATTACAGTGAATAAAAGGGATGAAAATTCCCAACCATTCAACTCCTCTGTTACCAGAGAGGGAAAAATACCATTCAACTTCTCTGTTACCAGAAAATTAAGTGTGAACCAGGTCTCAGTTCAACCTTGTTTGTATTCTGACTTCTGAGACACAGGACAAGCTACTCAACCTTTTTGAGCTTCAGTTTCATCTTTAAAAGAAATACTAATAGTAGTAATTATATCTGAAAGCCCATACTACATAAAACAAAGAGACATTGAAAAATAAATATGCTACAAAACATCTGAAATCAATTGTATTCTTTTTGTGGTTTGCTTTATACACTAGTAAGAGTTGTTTGGGATTTCAGTTAATGTGGTAAGAAATGAAAATACACAATGTATCTCACTTCCTGTCAAGCTCTATTAAAAAGAATGTTAAAAACACCAAAAATATTCCAAGAACTTCACAAATGTAAGCATCAGATGTAGGTAGGTGATGAAAACAGGAGGATCAGGTGCAACTTTGCATTTCAAACCTCTTGATCCTTTGATTCATTTCATACAGTTTTATCCCACTACCCATCCTGTACCTTAAGAAAAGACTCAAATAAAATTACTCTTTGGAAAAATTGAATCAGAGAAGCCTTTCACTTGAGAAACACCAGACACAGATGAGGGTGGTAAGTGGGGACATACTAGAAACAAGAGGTTTACCAGAAATATTTGTATTTAAACAACGGAAAGGCACACAGTTCTTCTATTCAGTACCTAGAATGCTGGTAGTCAGGTCTTTACCTGCAAAAAATGTTAGAGTATTCATCTACGCCTGAGTCAACCAGTTTGCAACCACTCCTATATGGAGAGATTCTAATTAACTTTTTCACTTTTCAGTGTTAAAAATGAATGAATTAATAAATATCACCATGTAGTTGAGAAGCACATTGACACACACACACACAAAAACACACCATAGGAACAAACAGAATAAAGAAACCTGGAAAATAACATCATGTTTATGATCAAAGCAGTTCTCACATATATACAGAGATAGATATGTTTATATCTATATATAACATTCTCAGAGAAATAAAAAGTTTATTTAATAAGATAAAAATAAGTTCTAAAAAGAAAACATTCAGAGAATGAAGGTTCTAGAGAAATATTTTTTAAACGATGGAAGAAAATCTATGTAAAGGGTTAGAAGAGAAAGTCAAAGTGAATCTCCAAAATGTGATATCATAAAAATGGGAAGCTAAATATGATCAAGGAGGGAATGTGAGATCCAATGAAAAAGAGTTCTAGCATGTGGTGGATTGCATTATTGGTCTCAATTGTTGAGCCTCATCTACATGTGCATACTCGCTGTAGTCTCACCATGGGTGGAATATATTTCTTTTCTAATGTTTCCAATGAAAGCAAAACTGTGCTAATACTAAGCCTGTGTCTTAAGAGGCTTTATTTTTCCAGTTGCCCTATTGTATAACTGCCATTGCCATCTGAAGAACATACCTAGTTAATCCACTACTCTGAGAGACATATGGTGTTGAGTCTCTCCAACTGACTCACAGGCCTGTAGTGTGAAGCAGCACCATTCAGCTAAGGCTTGTGAAGTAATCAAACCACAGTAAGAAAGCAGAATAATAAGAAAATAAATGATCCTTATAAAAGTCTACATTCTGGGGTGGTTTGTACACAGCGACTGCTAACAGAAATACAGAGAGACAGATAAAACAGAAGTCATAAAATGATCAAAGAAATATTAATTTCAAAAACTGAAGAGAATGTAATGCTGAAAGTTCAAAGGCATAAAGAAGTGTCAAATACAATGGATAATAATAACGACTATAATAATAACAGATATAAACCAAGTAACAATTGTGATATTAAATAACAAAATGGATATGAAATTACTCCATACTTTCTGAAGGCATTGGTAAGTGTAGTAAACAGTTTTCATATAAACCATAAAGTGAAAAACCATTAAGTATTATTAATAGTAACAAGTATCTATGAGACAACTGTAGAGAAATGATTTAAAAATTCCATGGGGAAATTATTTTCAACTGAGAATTCTATATCCAGGCAATTTATACTCAAGGGTAAGAGTTGAAAAAAGGCATGATAGAAATGTAATATCATAGAATGTCTCAGTCCCAGGGATGCTTCCTTAATAAGCCCCTTGAGGAAATCATTCAACAACAAAGAGAAATAAAAAGTATTTTTTAGATTATGCTGACATGGGATTCTATGTCTCCAGAAATGCATCAGGCTTAATGAGCGATAGAATCAAACAGGAGGAAACAAGAAAATGGTGCCAGCAAAACAAAATATAAATGATTGTAAAGTGTGGGAACAAAATAGATTCTCTGCAAACTAAACCAAAGAAAAAAATAGTGCATTATTTTTCTAACTTCAGGACTTAAAAAATAGTTGTGAAATAAAATTTAAAAATAGTTATAAAAACCACAGAATTAAGATTAGAATTATGTTCACATCATTAAAATATTATAAATTTAAAACTTGTTACATTAGGGCATCAGAGGATTGGAGTGAAGGAAAGTGTGTTGGGAGGGTTTTTATAGTGGAGTATAAGTGTAAGGAGTCTAAATCATTGTTTTTCACAGCTGAAAGTCTGCAAATAATATCAACGATTGAAAAATCAAGAGTCACACACACAATAGCTTCCAAGGAAGAGCTAGGATAAAACTGGTTAGCATTGGGTTGTGTGAACAATTTGGGGGGAGAAAGAAACAGAGGGTTGTTAATCTGTTTCATTATGAATTTTATGGTACTATTCAACATCTAGATCTGGATACATATTACTTGATAAAAATTACGTTAAAGAAAAAACAACAGTTTAAAATAATTAAGAAACTAAAATACAAAATGAAAAGAGAGACATAGGGGGATCATAATTCCACAGGCATCTAATGACCTGGCTAAGCTAGCTCTAAACTCCTCAGTTGTCAGAAATCAAACATGGAACTGCATTTTTCACAAGACTAAGTGCAAAAAGTTACAAAGAATAGGTTAGGTTTTTTTTTTACATTAACATTTTACATTACATTTTACATAACATTTTACATTACATTAAATATATCATCTATGAAAAACAAATCAAGATTCACCTATATTTTCAAAGTGTAGTTCTTTAAAAATATTTGTTCTTCCATATCTTGGGAAAATGTGTGTTACAGGATAAGTTTGTATCTGCAAAATCATTTCCAATTTATAAAAATACGGTACCCATGAATAATTACTGCAGCAAACAAAAACAGATTTTTTTTCAGTAGGAAATTTGAGAATTTTAGATTAAAGAAACATTTTAAAGTTTAGAACTTCTTATTAGTTATTGCAGACATTTGAACTGTGAAAGGGCAATGATTAACTATGGAAATGTATTTATATCCTGTTTCTGTCTGATGCAAATCTGTCAAAATATATTAATAATCATGATTATTAATGTCTAAAATATTTTCCTGAAGGGCCCACAATAGTTGGAAAAGTAATTTATAAGAAAGTCAATATACTCAGACTTATTTATTGTATACTTAGGAGAACGAACTTCAAAACTGAAAACAATCAATTCTGTATCTGATACATTTCTTAATTTTCCATTCTACTGAGATTAAGAAGCCACCCTATTCAGGGATATGTAAAAAGGAATTAATTGTTAATTAAACAGAATTTTCAATTCTTTTATCAGGTTCAATTCTATCATCTTAAGTAGACAATCATAAGCTAAATCTCATACTTTATATTTAATCCCAACATGTATTAATGGATATGCTTAATATTTGTAATCAGATTTGTAGATAGATCTAGGCACTGATTGATCTAAGGTAATTATTCTCATTAAAGATTGTCTTTAAATTGAGTAAAAGTATTATAAATATTTTTAAGTATAAATACAATCTCAAAAATGTCACCAATCACCTCATTCTCATTATAAAACCTCATTTTAAATTGAAAGCTCAGCTTGCTGACTATTCTGTTAATGTTCCAGTACAGAATGGTACCACTACATGCTATTACAGGATGTTAGGATTCTTTTTACTATTTTGTACAATGTTTGTTGCATCAGAAACGAATGCTGATTTGCAAGTACCCCAGAAATCTAAACTGGACAGAATTCAACATAATAAATCATAAGAGACTCACGACAATAGGCAATAAAATACAAAGAGCACACCTGCAATGCAGTGTCTATCCCTATGTATTGGAGTTATTAGAAAGATTGCCCTGTCTAAATGAGAGGTCAAAATATAGTGGTGAGGAAGATATATGAAAAATAACAGGTGAATGCAATTTTTAAAGAAATGAAACTAAAAAGGGACATGAGGAGAAGATAAAATACTTTAGTTAAAACATCCTATACAAAACAAAATATATGATAGGAATAATAAAGTTTTATAGATGTTTATATTAATCTTAAAGATCTGAGATACCTATTAGGACTATCACTATATATTTTAATTATCTTCTTTGATGGCAACATTTCATTTGTCTTTCAGGCTTCTCATTTTAAGAAAAGGTGAATACGAGAACCCCTGGGTCATAAGTTCTGTTTCTTTCACTATTTTTTTTTTTTCCTAAGGACAGTAAGTGTTCAGTTGTGCCAGAGAACATTATAGTGTTCGTTTTCACTTCCAACACCCCCAAAATACATTAATGAGGACTTCATAATATCACCAGGTAAGCCAATCATTTTGAGTGTAGGTATTTCTGAGAACTCTGGGAACACAAAAACAAATAAAATATAAAGATATGCATTAAAACATGGCGTAAAGCATTTTTTTAGTTTTAGCCTTTATTTATTTAGAAAATCCTTCTGAGGAAATAAGAGGATATGCAATAGTGTTCTATAATATCAAGCTACATGCATAATGTAGGTAATGACTTCTAATGTAATCTGGAAAATCCAGTTAGACTGCCAGAAGAGGAATGAAACCCGAGACAAGCTAAGAGTGAATGGACAGCTCAGCTCAGTGCAATCATAAAATATAATTATTTCCCAGGCTTGTTTATACATGAGAAAAGTTTATCATGGTCTCAAAGAGTCTGAAGGAATAAAAAAAAAAAAAAATACGGTCAGTGATGACAGGCACCGTCACTTTGGACAACAGATTACACTCACTCTCAGGAGATGGCTTAAGACAAAAAGGACAGCAAAGTTAGAAATAGCCTGCAGGCATCTGCTGAGTTTGACAGCCCTGAAATCTTCAGGAAAGCACCTAGTAGCCTAATACCAGTGCAGCGGATCCCTCTCGGGCATTTACCTATAGAGTTAAATGATCAGAACTCTTTCGGTACTAAAGGCAAATTATCAAAGACACCAAATGTTGCACAATTTTTTTTTTTTTTTGGTTTTTTGTTTGTTTGTTTTTTAACTGGTACACTGTTCAAATTCATTGCAATTTTCAGTAGTTTTATTGTATAGTCTTGGTATGGTCACTTAAAAGCAGTACACACTTTCTGCTACCAGGTTTTCTTTTCAAGCACTGGCACTTTCCTAGCTATTTGTTAAGGTATAGGTGTTACTGTAGAATCTATTTTTGTCTTGTGTGAGCTCAAATCAATGTTATTGACACTAAAAAAGAGACTGGTTCTGACTATCCAGCTAAGCAATCTCACATATCTCTAATCCTCTGACACGCAAATGTTCTTCCAGGTCTCTCAAATATGAATAAAATATGTGAAAATTGTATTTTAAGAAATAGGTATATGGAAGAAGGGGTATGAACTATGTGTATAGTATGATCCTGGCATACCATATGAGCTGACTCCAATGTTTACATAGAGGATTGCAAAAGAGATTTCAGAGAGGTACAATGGCATGAGAGGCCAGACAGTTCTCAGGAGTGAGCACAATTCAGGTCTAAATATAGATTTTTTGAACCTAGAGCCCATGCTCCTTTTATTATGCTACACTGCCCTGGCCTATGTGTTGTTTCACATTCCCTCTTCCTCTAAAATAAAACAGTTTGTGGCCAAGCATTTTGGCACACACCTGTAATCCCAGCACTTTGGGAGGCCAAGGAGGGCAGATCACGAGGTCAGGAGATCGATGCCATCCTCGCTAACACGGTGAAACCCTGTCTCTACTAAAAATACAAAAAGTTAGCCAGGCATGGTGCCATGCACCTGTAATCCAAGCTACTTGGGAAGCCGAGGCAGGAGAATCTCTTGAACCTGGGAGGTGGAGGTTGCAGTGAGCTGAGATTGCGCCAGTGCACTCCAGCCTGGGAGATAGAGTGAGACTCTGTCTCAAAAATAAATAAATAAATAAATAAATAAATAAATAAATAACAAAACAGTTTGGGTCCATACTGTGGCACATTAAAATTTAAACAAACATTGTAAAAATGAATTCATTCAGAAGCTCATGGAACATGTGTGATACTACTAAAGATCCAAGATTAAATATACGCAGCTTGGTTCGGGATGATTTTCATAGAGAAAACCTGTATTATTTTTTAGCTCCAATTCTGAGTTGACATCTATATTAAGTAAAAAGCCAAATACAAAGTGTGTGCATGTACACGTCTATTACCTATTCATCTATGTTTAATGATTATCTGATTGTTTCTAAACACTTGAAATTATACAGCTTTAGCTATATCTCTCAAGATAGGTCTCTGTTCTCTATTTTGAAAGAAGGCAAGATACCACATCTTCCGGGATATTGAAAAATGCAGTTATATCTGTATAGTTATACCAATTGTGAATAAATGTATTTTAAATATTGATATGACTGAATAGTTTATCAGCATCTTAAAAACATTGAATATTAGAAATAAAGAGATATTTTTGTCTTTCCATTTTTGCATACCCTTTTATTAGACAGAATAATACTCTGATTAAGACAGTTATATTCAAGGATGTCCTTGAATGAGGGTAAGTTTGAAAAATGATTACATGCCTATTTTAAGTACCTTTGAAACTGCATTTTATGAGTGCCTCTTAAAACCAAAGACTGGAGTGTAAATTGCCATTGTGTTAGGTTGTCTCTGAAGTAAACCTAATTATCCACATGTTTGGCCTGCATGTTACCTTGACCCATAGCCAGAAACTAACTCAGGGAAACTTCAGAGATAATAGGGCCCCAGAGGGCAGATACGGGCCAAGGTTAGAGTACAGTATTTGTCCCATCCCGAATTCACCTAGGAAGGTTTGCTGTATAATGCTTATGTTCCAATTTTGTTACAGGAATCTAGATTCTGGTTTCCTTTCTTATCCTAACACTAAGCCCACTGTTGAAATAGTGAATAATTCATTCTAGCACTCAGAAAATAATCAAAATGCATTTTTTTCTTATCAATATATTTTGTTATTTTATGGTGTACACTCCAGAATCTGAAATGCCGCATTTAATGTTTTCTTAGTAAACCTCTCTGATTTTAAGACAAAAATACTGAACAACCAACCAACCAACAACCCCCTAGAAATAAATTTCCATTGGCAACATTTCAACAGTATTAATCATATTAATAGCCATAAAAAACTACTATTATTAGGTTATGACTAACCTAGCTACTGAAATACAAGTCAAAAACATTCAGAATGAAGAAGGATGTCAGGCAATTAATCTTGATATCCTAGTAACACCTTCAAAGAGTATATTTCTTAAATATTAAATGCAGAGTAGGATGTACCTAGGAGGGGCCTTGGAATATAGAACAGTAAAGGTAGAGAATGAGGGAGGACTTTAAGGATATAAAGCACTATCTCTGCATTTGTTGAATTTATATTTTGATTTTAAAAACATATAAGTACAAATAAATTAAATACATCTACATGTATTCATTGTGATACCTAAAAGTAAGAACTAGTCTAAATCTCAAAGTTATTGGAGGGTTAAGCAAGCTGAGGCATTATTCCCTATGAAACACTTAGCCCTGTGCTTTCAGTCTGCTTTTCCAGTCTCTGTATGTGTCAAGCTGAATGTTGGGACATCACATGTGAAAATATAAGATCATCAGCCAGAGGACAGGTGGATTAGATGCCCTCCCACATGATAATATTTTCTGATTTGAAATATAGACAATAAAATATTGTTTTCTTACTGCAGTGAATCTGACATAGCACCTGTATATGCATGTTTAGGTTTTGTAATAGAAACATAAGAGAAAAGAGGCTGAGTAGGAAGCTATGAAAAATACACAAAAGCCAGCCTCTTTTTGGTAGCCTCCTACCTTGTTTAAATTTCCACGCCTACCTCTTCTCCACCCTTGTTCATTTTCTCAGCCACTTTCTTTTTCTGAACTTTGATTCTGATTTGTTCCATATACTAACTTACAGTTTGCCACCAGTTTGGAGTGTTCAGGGGGTCAACTAGATTCTATGTTTAATTCTCAGTCCCATTTCCCTGGTTTTGACTGCAATTTCTCTAGATGATAATGCTGGATACTGACCCCAACTATAGGGCCCTTTCCACAAGTAACTGCAAACACTCTCCCAATTCCAGTTCCAAGCCAACCTTCATGCTCTCCTACCTCTATACCTTAGACAGTGCATCCATCAGGCTGCTTCTTGCATTAAAATACCATTCTTTATATCTTGAAAAAAAAAGACTATCTCTTGAGGATATCTCATTTAGCTTCTGCTATATCTGGAGAATCTAAGAGTGCCAAATTATGAATATTTATCATTTTCACCCCTTCCCATCAGAATAAAATCCCATATACAATAAAAAGGAAAAAAAAATGGTTCTTACTCTTATGTAATTATAAAACACCAGAGAAGAGAAACATTTTGTCTATTCTATAAAATAATTCAAAGAATTTTAAATAAATGATCCTTTTGACCAGACAATAACATAGAAAGATATTATGGATATTTATATTTATGAGAATGTGTCTCATTCAATATTCAAAATAAATCTGCACATTATTATTCTGATAATCTAAAACTAAAAGCTTCATTTATGATACTATGTGCCATTTAAAGGAACTTTTCAGAATACCTGCAAAGTAATTTAGCTTATCAATTAAGAATTGCTTAGCAAAGTTGTTTTTTTTCTTTTTTTATTAACAGTTTAAATTGCTGGATCAGCCCTTCAATACAAAGTAAGTTCAATAATATACAACTTCCCCCCAAATTAAACAGGATTACAGTATTGAAACTGAGAAAAACAAAACCATAAAAGATATCGAATTATAATATCCTATATAATTCTCTTTTTGAGTTGTTAGTAATATTTCTATCTTAGAAGTTTAGCTAGATAATCTATTATACTGTATTGGCAAATAAAATATAAACGATACTGAAACACTTGTCAAGCCTGTAAAAGTTTTGCTTTTCCTGAGTTGTATTATGAAATTAATGGAGTATACATGAATAAGTATACATATATATACACACACACACACGCATATTTATACACATGTATACAATGCATATATGCATACATATCTTCATCTTATGCTTTATGTAAGTGGTTACAAATAGCACCTAGATATTGCTCTGTACCCTCAGTCAACGTTTGTTTCATGGTATATTATAGCAAAAATACAAATGATATTTGAATGAGCACATCTGGGTTTAAATCCGGTAGGCCATTTTCTGCCTCTATGTAAGCACGAACTGATATGCTTTTAATATTCATCTGTAAAATGAGGATAACAGCTCCAATCTAGCAAACAGATTACACCCAAACTGGGTCTTGTGGATGTATGTAGTCATCACAGGTTGTAAATTATAATTTATAGTTCACTAGCTACAATGTAAAATATCTATGGAAGATAAAATAGTCTTCTGTGTGTTCACACTATATTTATCCCTATTTCAAGATTACTTTTCAGATGCTGTTATATCAAGCAAATTCTAGCATTCAGATTCTTAATATGACACTAGAAAAGAGCAGGAAGTTACCATACAATATCACTAATTACCATTTACAAAAAACTATAGCATAATTCTAATATTTAAAAATCATTATCAGAGCTATCATAAAACTTTAGACATTTCAATAATGTATTATTTATTCATTGCCATGATATATTATTAATCGTAAAAAAAAGTGAATAAGTACTTTTACTTACCTTAAATTCAGCATAAGAATAACACACTCGAATTCACTGAGCATACAAATTAGTAGAGTTCTTTTTGAGGACAATTTGCCTATATAAAAATGTAAATATTTATTAATGACCTCCCTAATTTCAAGTTAACCTATTGATATATTTATAGACAAGGCACCCTGCAAGAAATGATAAGGTATAATTTACCATCAGTAGAGGACTCGTTTTAAAAAGTCTGGGATATTTGTGAGTTGAGTGTTAAATGAAGTAAGCAGGAAGCCATTAACCTGATGCTGTGCCCCCCATTGAGTTCCCACGTAATGAACTGAAACCTTACTTTATATATACATAAACAAACTAAATTTTGATTTAGTATTATAACAGTTTAAACCAATCACAGATAGCCAACTCATCATGGCTGTTAAGGTGGCCATGGAAAATAGGACATATGCCAGTTGTAGTCAATCAGATAATTTCTCTATATACCTTCAACTCTGCTTAGTTTATCTAAAGTTATTCCTCTAACATGAGAAAAGCAAAATGCATAATAGCATCGATGAATATAACGCTTTTTGGTAAACAAAATAAAATCATGACACATGTGTGTGCCTATAAGTTCATACTTTTCTTTGAGTATGTATTTTGAAATAAAACAGGAAAATGTTAATAGTGGTTACCTATGGAGAGAGGGACTGGAGAGGCGAGCAAGAAAAGTTAACTCTGCTTTTTGTCTGTACATGTAGTTTGAATTCTTAAAATTGTAAGTTTTATATTTTAATGGTGAATAAAATATATGGACATTATGATCATTTATTTCCTTCATGCATTCTGTTTTAAACATTTTATAAATAATTCAACTCTGTTAAATTCACCAACCCTTGTTTATCCCGTGTTTTGGTATAAAATGTCATTTCATGGGAGCAGAAATCAGTCCATTTACCTTTGGGTGCTTAGTTTAAATAGGTGGGGAGAAAACCTTCTTGAATATTTTCAGTCTATAAAACTAATTATACAGTATTTTCAAAACACATTTTGGATGAAAATAAAAGTACCTTAAGCTTTTATTGGATATGGCCTGAATTATGTAAGATTCATAAATTTAGGTATGCCAATGGGAGACTAAATTGACAGGCTTGTCTGATTCCGGAAAAAAAAAAAAGTGTTCTAAATCATATTTTGGAAACCACGGATGATAATGCTGTTGAGTCTGGTTCTGTGAACACTTCGTCTTGTAAAAGTCCTGAGCAGTAATTGGTAATTAGTATTAGAGGCTTTATCATTCTTGCTGAGCAAATTACCAGAAAGAATGCTATATTTTCTGAATGAAATCACAAATTAATCATGCCACTGAGCTTAACTGTACCACTAGTGAAGACATACAAATACCGGGGCAAGCTTCTTTTTAAAAGACCATTGAAGAACAAAATCCAGAATTACATGAGTTAAGCGTACAATGTGAAAGTACAAAGTCCTAAAAAGACATATCACAAATGTCTGTTTCAAAAGGAAAGGTAGGGATGGTATTTACAATTGAGTAGCCTAAAAAACTCAAACATCAAAATGATTACAGAAAACTCAAGTCATTTACTTAGGGTAATTCAAAATTTTTAAATAAATTAGGAATTAATAACTACCACGTGTTTGTTGCCACACAGAATAATCAACTAAAATTCAATAATCTCTGTTGAAGTAACTTGTACTCATTTTGCATTAATATGTAATTAAACATAAACATTAAAGTTACATGATGTTATATGATTTTTTGTGTACTTACTTAATATGTCCATGTGTGATATGTGTAAAACAGTTTTTCTTGATGCAAACATGCATAGATCATGTACTTACTTAATATGTCCACGTGTGATATGTGTAAAACAGTTTTTCTTGATGCAAACATGCATCGCTTTTCACTAGGTGACAGTTTTCAGAGAAAAGGCATAGAGTTTTAGAATTAAAATCTACTCAGTGTTCCTTGCAATCTGCTGTGGGTGTCCAAGAAGGCCCAGACCCTTTTTATGTTTTTAGGAGACAAAGAACAATTGATTAGCAAGTTCCAATATGTTTCCAAAACTAAAGCTAGGGTAAGGTGGATGACCTGGTACCAAGACACCCCTGAGGGCCTGATGGCTTCCTTTTATACAGTGATGGTTTTCATTATGATTCTTATAGAAAGAAGACAGACATTTTTAAGCTAGACTGCACATGGTAGGTTAAACCAATAATCCTCTTTTGTATTTCCCACAAATCATTTTCAAAGTAAAAACTGTATTTGGAGCCTGTATACTGAATGTCACTGTAGGTGTCATTATATTAATAAGTCAGCTGAATAGTCTCTTGGATTAGTATTTATAAAATAGCAATCTGTCTTATAGGTTTTTTAAGATATTTAGCAAGCACAGGCTTATTAGATTTCTAGTGATCGAATCATGTGCACAACATAAGGAATTGTTGCATATGCATATATAGAGGATTATATCACTTTAGAAACATTAGATAATACATATTTGGTTCATTATAAATCTTTCAGGATTCTGTATTACCTAATAAAGAATGGAATTTTCCACATTTGTTTTCAGTACTAGCTTATTCCAAAGGGATCCTTTATGAGGCAAACTTTTAAACGTATAAAATAAGCTTTTAAAAGGTCTAATTAGAAACTCTAAATATATTGACATTTATTTGTGAATATCTTCTCTCTTTTAAATGCAACATACCAAGAACTCAATAAAGCCATAGAGGATCTTTTTCACTAGCAGGTTCTGCTGATGACTTGAATATAATAAAGAACATGCAATAATGATACAGTGAAACAGTTATCCCAGCTTTGTTTCTACTGTACATTTTATTTTGAAAAGGCAATTAACTTCTTATCTATAAAATATCCTTGGAGAATCTTATGATTCCTCTTAATCATACCATTTAAATTTGTCTGTTTTCAAGAAAAATACAAATTTAGGGCATGACATTGCAAACAGCCTAAGCAACCTTCTTCTCCATTTAATCTCTTCTCATCAGTGGAAAATAAATAAGAAACCCCAGTGTCTATTAGATGTCAGGATTATAGCTCTAAAATATAAACGTGATATTATTAGGTAAAGCATGATGAATAGCAGAACTAAAATCTCTAAAGGGTGAAACCAGTAAGAATCATCAAAAAGTAACCATAAATAACAGATCGAGAAAACATAAAGCAGAGTTCCTTTGCAGATAAAATTATTCATTCATTAATCAAAGTTTATCAAATGCTGTTAAATGGCAGACAATGTGCTATTTTTTATAGATAGTATGTACAGACTAGTGAGACAAAAACACTAAAATGGTAAATGACTAAAAATAGTTTTAGGAGTTTACTCAAAAAGTTTATAACTATGAGAACATGCAATACAGTACAGCAGGCAATTTGGACTATAACACTGAACACAGAAACTTGTTTGAGAACAACTACAAAGTGATTCTGCTTTCTCCTGCAGAATGAGGATGCACAATTGCTGGTGCTAGGTTTCATTTAAGAACCAGATAAAGGGAAGTACATAGATTATTATTTTAAGTTCTTATGGAATGATGATACAAGCAAAAGTACAAGAGAACAATGTTCAGGCAAGAATTGATTATCATTCTTAATTCTGAAGGACCTAAATAGAGAGGGCAATTAGCAGCTGAGTGTCCTTGGAGGCAAAGAAAAAAAAAGAAAGAAAGAAAGAAAAAAAGAAAGAAAAATCTTGCAAAATATTCACATTAAATTATCCTAATTGGTGTAGCTACTTCGTTCCCAGAAAGTTTTGAATCCTTAGCTAAATAAACTAGAAAAATGCAGTTTTCCCCCACTTGTCTGAAATCCAGTGGAGTAAATGATTGAAAAGAGATTAGGCTGTAGTGATAAGCAGAGATCAATAATGATAACCCTAAACTTTTTTATGTAATTTGGGTTTTATCTGGAGAGAAATGAAGAAGATTTGAATAGCTTTAATGAGAAAACTATCATGATATCATCTAAAATTTGTGCGAGCAAAGATGAAGTGGGAAGAAGTGATTGGAACACAAGACTAGAAATGATTAAGCAATGAAAAATTGTGGCCATGAGCCTCAAAATTGGTAGTGGTTACAGGGTAAGAGAAAAGACGAGGAATCAAAAAGATATTTGATTGGTTGACTAGAAGGACTCGATGACTGGCTAAGAGAGAAGAAAACACTTAAGGTTTAGTCTGGGCAAATGGTTAATGTTGGCGAGTTTAAGAAATCTGGAAGACCTTAGCGGGCAGAAGGCCATGGGACATATTTATTTTGGTGTGCTGAAGTGGCTATGTGAATGGTTATGTTCAAACTTCAATTAAAAATATAACTAAAAAAAGAAAATAATTAAATAATAATTGAATGATTACACTGGAGAAAATAATTGGGAGATCATAGGCATATGAATGGTAACTGCAATCATAAAAATGGATGAAGTAGTCCAGAGGGAGCATGGACCGTTGACAAGAAAAATTGTCAAGAAAAATTATGTAGGGTCCTTCAGAATTAAGAATATTATTAATATTATTTTAATATCTTATTAATGGGTATTATTGTATTTCATTATTCTATTATTATTATTGCATTATTAATATTATTATTATATCCCATAATACTCTTATATTATTATCATGTGTATTGGGATGGCTAAAATAAAAGTATTGGTGAGACTATGAAAGCACATTTAATGTAGTATGCACTATACTAGAATCAGTTAAAACACACAAGAAGGAAGCGGAGAAAGCCATTGTAGGAACCTCCTTCGAGAATTATTTGTTTCATTTTGGACAGGTTCTATTGATATGTCTTCAATTAATTAATATTTTCTTTGTCTACATTGAATCTGCTGTTTATCCCAGTCTGTATATTTTTCACTGGACATGTTTTGGTTTATATATCTGGGACTTCAACCTGGGCCTTTTTAAAACATATTTCATGCCTCTGCTTAACACTTTGAACACATATAGTTGTTATAAAAATTATTTTATTTATCAGAAATTCTGTTTCAGCACTGGGTATTAATTATGTAATTGCCACACTACCCTGAATGCACCCAATGTATTATCTCATTATGGGTCATATGTTCCTGCCTCTTTGCACGCCTATCTTGAATTGTATGCCAGACATTGTGCATTTTATCTCGTTCAGCACTGGATATTTTTCTTTCCTAATAAATACACTTGGGCTTTGTTCTGGGACATAGTTTAGTTACTTGGAAACAGTTTGATACTTTCAGGTCCTGATATTAAAATTTGCTAGGTAGGAACCATGCGGTGCTCATCAATAAGTCCCCACTGCTGAAGCAAGAGTATTATGTGTATTCTACCCCAAACCACCTGAATCTTAAGGTTTCCAGTGGGTTGATGTGAACAGGCACTATCCTCAGCCCTGTGTTAACTTCAGACACTATTGTCTCTAATCCTGTGGGTGGTTTTTTTCAAGCTTTAGGTAGTTTTCTCAAGTATTCACACTGATCGGTACTCAACTGGATACTTGACATCTCTAGAGCTTTCTCTCTGTGTGGCTCTCTTCTGCAGTATTCTGTCCTAGGACATCTATGCATCATGGTCTCTTCAGGCCGTCAATTCAGGGAGTCAGTTCAGATTTTCCTGGGATACTCCTCCCTGCACCACTGTCTAGAAACTCTTTAGGCAGTAAACTCTTTCAGGCAAGAAGTTAAATACAGTGCCTATTACACTATTTTAGTCAGGATGGCTTTCACATCAGCGTGTACTTAAATATTCCTCTACTCCCCTAAAAATCTTTAAATTATAAGATTTGGGGACTTGCTTAAATTTAAATTCAATTATTTTTTGGGGAAAATTATTTTATAGGAAGTAGCATGTTTTGACTTAATGCATATGAGTTTAGTAGACACAGAATGTTGATCTTATTTCTAGCTCTCTTCTGGGGCTCATTTTATAATAAAATCATACATAGTTAATATTGATGCACAGGTATCTTTGATTCAAAAAATACCCCAAATATGAGGTCAACTTTTCAGTTTCTTACCAAAACAGAAACTATCTTTATTTTATTGGACACCATTGGAGGTAATGATAACTGAGGTTGTTACATTTTTAACAGGACAGAAAACTACTAATTGTCAATGGCTTCTACGACTTATTTTTCAGGACATTTTATTTCTCACTTACACAAATAACAGAAAACATACTAGACACTGTCAAAAATATAATCAAAATTATATTGTGATTATCATTCATCTCAGTTGAAATTACTGTTTGTCTCTAATGAAGCATTCACTATTTTACCATAGAAACATCCTTACTATGCCACTACCAACTTTAGAGAATTTGGTCACACTCATCAATGGTCAAGACTACTTTCATTATGGCTCTGAAAGAGTTGTGGTTTTGTGAGGTTTTTTACTCTATGAAACAAGGGTAAATAGATATTAGTTTACATAGCTTGACTCCCACAGGTCTAACCACTTACTAATTGATAAGTATAATATATTTTTATGGACATAAAATATACAGTATAGAGTTTCATATATATTTCCAAATACAGTGAATTTTTGTAATAATCTGTGACATATATGTTCATGTTTTTCCAATGTATTCATTTATATGACCAAACTTGGGTTACAAATCACATTCTGTTTTCCATAATTCAAGGAAGTTAATATTCTTTTGGTCAAATAAACCACAGGTCCTTCTGGATTCTTCTCATAGTACATTATACACATATAATGGACAAATAAAACTTTCAAATTCCTTTTGCTCATTTTAGAAAGTAACAATTTAAAGTGAATTGGTGTATAAGACATTTTTCTGGCCAGGAAATTTCAGAACTTCTTCCAAGTATGGCAAGGAGTAACAATGTTTCCATTGTTGCTTTAAAGCATTCATAGTTATGTCCATTAGTAAAATTGTCCTCACAGGTTGCTAAACAGTATGAGTCCAAAGGAAATGTATGTAACACTGAAAGTTAAACTGTTTGAGAAAGGCATGCTCCTATATGTATTGTACCTATTTAGTCTTAACTCCAGCATTACTTTTTTTCAATTGGGTCAAACCTAATTACATCAACAGACTTGTGTGATCAATACAACAATATTTTTGTCCTTTTCCTCAGGTTTCAACAAATTTAATAAGCCTTAAGGATTGCTGAGTTTGCCAACTGTAGTAAATACAAAGGGTATATGTTTTACTAAATCCAAAATATTTTGAGACTCACAAGTAATATAAAGTGTGCATCATTTTCCCCCAATAGAAGCTTATTTTTTAATAAAAAAGAATTTTGAAGTGGCTCTGCCTTTATTCTGATTGTGTATAAATGTTTTATGTATTATGTGTTGATATGAAGCGAAGTGCACACTGCCCATCAGCCACATTCATCTCTTTGTATGTGAACAAAAACAAGCAGACAAGTGGGTAATTGCAATTGAAAATAAAATATAGGAATGGTCAGGTTCCAAGAGCAAAAAAAAAAAAAAAAAAACAACAACAACAAACAAACAAAAAGCTGAAACCTGGCAATGATCTGAAGTATGATTTAATAATTTCAGACTGCATGGGATTATTGCAATTTTCTATAACAATATGAATAAAGCAAGCATATTTAAACTCCATATGCTAGAATGACTAGCGTTATATTGATAAGAAATCTAACATAATGTATATCATCCTGTAGATATTTTATTCCATAATGATATGTATTCTAGCCTATGAGGCATAACAAAAAATGGAAGGCTGAGCATAGTGGCCTACACTTGTAATCCTGGCATTTTGGAGGCTGAGGAAGGAAGCTCACTTGAGCCCAGAAGTTCAAGACCAACCTGGGAAGCAAAGTGAGACTTTGTCTCTATAAAAAATAAAATAAAATAAAACTAAATTAGCCAGGTGCAGTGGTATGTACCTGTAATCTAAGATACTAGAGAGGCTGAGGTGGTAGGATCACTTGAGTCCAGTAGGTGCAGGCTGCAGTGAGCCATGATCACGCCACTGCACAAGGTATGTGACATTGAAGGTTAAACTGAGAAAGCCATGCTACTAAATGTATTCTACTTATTTAATATTAATTCCAGCATGACATTTTTCAACTGCGTCAAACTCAATTGCATCAGCAGCCTTGTATGATCAGTATAACAATACATTTGTCCTTTTCCCTGGCCTTCAACAAATGTAATTAAAATTTAAAGTATTTAATTAATTATTAAATGAGATAGTGTGACAGAATTCTGTTACCTGAGTAACAGAATGAGACAGGAAAGAAAGAAAAAGAAAGAAAGAGAGAGAGAGAGAAAGAGAGAGAGAGAGAAAGAGAAAGAAAGAAAGAAAGAAAGAAAGAAAGAAAGAAAGAAAGAAAGAAAGAAAGAGAAAGAAAGAAAGAAAGAAAGAAAGAAAGAAAGAAAGAAAGAAAGAAAGAAAGAAAGAAAGAAAGGGAAAAAGAAAGGAGGGAGGGAGGAAGGAAGGAAGGGGAGAGAGAGGAAGGAAGGAAGGAAGGAAGGAAGGAAGGAAGGAAGGAAGGAAGGAAGGAAGGAAGGAAGGAAGGAAAAGGAGAAAAGAAAAAGAAAGAAAGGGAGTACTGACATATAAACAGAAGAGTCTCCCTACTAGGAGCTGGATCAACCAATGTAGTTTTGTTTAATCATCATTGTTGCACTATAGTATACACATCACTAAGTGTATTAAGGAGATAACTCAAAATTTCCCAGAAGAAATACATAGAAAAGTGTGAGAGACATTGTTTTCCTGTGTGTGTGTGTGTATGTGTATGTGTGCGTGCACAAATACGTTTTCATCTCATATGAAAATCTATGATATAGACGTTGAGATTCTCATACTACCCTTTCCTTTATCAACTCATTTCTAATGGAGGGAGCACTTCCTTTAAAATCTTTAAGAAAGGTACAAGGAGTGAGTCTTCAGTCAATAGCTTCAATTAGGAGACTCTCTTTATAACTTTATAAGTAATTACAAAGCAAGTATGCATTTATAAACATACACCAGAACAATGATGCTGAGAAACATCATAAAGATGAATCAAGATTGTACAACACTGTTATGATTAAGCATTTTTTTCCTCCAAGAAGTTGTTTACATTTATATTGTCATTTTGTAGTTTAATAAAAATGTAAATGCTACTCTGAGTGAGAACAATAAGGAAAACAATGAAAGAAAAAAAGGAAGGTAGGTGTCCCAGAGCACCTGAGCAACAGATGGCAAGGATGATGGCCTGGGTCCACCGAGGAGGTTTTAACACTCACATTGCTTCGCATGGTGTTTGAAAGTGGAAATCACCACCTCTATTCCAGAGGCAGCTGAATAAAGGTATATTCTTAGTTCAAGCGCCATAAAAATTGCCTAAAGCAGTAAATGGGCATATATATATGCAACAGTATAATGCGGTAAGTTACAATGATAAAAATTTCCTTTAGTTCCAAGGTAGTCATATTGTACTTAAGCATTTTATTTCATTTTAGCCCTACTTGTGCCCATCCTTGATATTTTCACAATTTACAAGTTGGTAATAAGGGTAATGTGCTGATGCTTAAATTGAAAAAAAAAAAAAAAAGAAACAAACAAACAACAACAACAACAACAAAGTGCTTTTAAAAAGAGGGATACCTTGAAAGGTCTGTTCCTTTAAACTAGTGTCGGGTAAATGCAAACCCTGTTGTAGATCTGACCACTAGATGGCAAACTGACTTTTAAACTCATCTTGGAAACACAGATGTAAAGCTGGTGTATGAGTATTCTTTAGAACCAAGAGGGTGTGCATGCACACACACAGAGATTGATTTTAGGAAACTGACTCACAGGATCAAGAGGGCTGGCAGTCGGAAATCTGCAGGGTAGGCTAACAGGCTGGAGACCCATAGAAATGTTGAGTGGCATTCTTGAGTCCAAAACAGTGTGGAGACAGTATTTCTTCAGGTTTGGAACTGATTTTTAATAGGTTCCTTTATTGTGGAACCTGTTAAATAATTTAGGAGAGTTCCCAGGACTATTGTGTAAATCGCACTGGATGGTACATGCACAGGTGTATTGTACTGGAGATCAGCCAGACACGGTATTGGTGTGTACTGCAGTGGTTCTCGGACCTGGCTGCAACTAGGACCAACTGCAGAGCTTTTAAAACATACTAATGCCAGTCGCTTTTCATTAGTCTTATTTAATTTGAAAGATTCCCTTGTGATTCTGATGTGCAACCAGAGATAAAAACTACTTTTATGGGAAGTAGAGGGGTCTAGAAATAATTAGGAGAAGGATATCATCTTTCGTATGTCAGAGATATAAACTTGAGCATTGCTCAAGTTCACAGATTTACTATATAGCATCACATTGTCTTGAGTATTTGCCCGGGGCTACTGGAAACATTCCTAGATGTAGGTGGTACATCAACAAAACATAATTCTTTCTCTGACTTTGATTTGTTACCTAGTATAGAGAAGAGTTTGTCAAAGCATCTTTTAAGTGAAAGTAAAATTAATACGATGCAAAATCCATGCTATTCCATGGTATTTCATACTTAAAATAATGTAACACAAGAAAATTCTAGTATCTACAAATCAGTTACCTTATATTTTCTGAGAGGAAAAAACTTGCCATTGCTTTTACGACATCAGTGTCACTGAATGAACTTCAGTGTATACATTTATTGCATGCCCACTGTGAGCTCTGCCTTTCTGTAGACAGTGGGGGTATAATGATTACCTCCAGAATGCCTTCCCTCTGGAGCTCATCACTAATGGAGAGCCAGCCAACATGAAAATATGTACAGAGATTACTATTTATATCATTTATTCCTTAATTTGGTGAACTACAAACATGGATGAAGTGATGAAAATCATGGAATACTATGTAGCCATAAAAAAGGATGAGTTTGTGTCCTTTGTAGGGACATGGATGAAGCTGGAAACCATCATTCTCAGCAAACTATCACAAGAACAGAAAACCAAACACCGCATGTTCTCACTCATAGGTGGGAACTGAACAATGAGATCACTTGGACTTGGGAAGGGGAACATCACACACCAGGTCCTATTATGGGGAGGGGGGAGGGGGGAGGGATTGCACTGAGAGTTATACCTGATGTAAAGGACGAGTTGATGGGTGCAGCACACCAACGTGGCACAAGTATACATATGTAACAAACCTGCACGTTATGCACATGTATCCTAGAATTTAAAGTATAATAATAATAATAATAAATTAATTAATTAATTTTTTAAAAAATAAAATAAAATAAAAAGAAAAATATGCCACATATCAAAACTGAAAATCAAAGTATACTAGAGACAGGTTAATTAACATAAATAAAATTTATCAATAATATATCAGATATCTATTTTGTCCTAATTTTTATGTTGAAATTGACAGATCATATAGAGATAATTCATGTTATTTAAGGAGTCAAATATCTAATTGGAGGTAGGGGAAATATTATATGATAATCCCCAATAAATAAATAATAATAATAATGGTTATCATTTGTTAATCAATTACTATGTATTAAACACTTTCAGCGCCTACATCCACTGACTCATTTAATTTTTATAAAAACATAGGAAGCAGTAACTACAATTATGCAGATGAGGAAATGTGTAAAATTTGTAAGGGAATTGTGCAAGTTATACAGCTAATTCCTGGTCAAATTAGAATAAAAACAGAAGATAAGAAAAATTGGAATGGAGAAGGACTCAAGAGAAATGTCTGGCATCAAAACGCAGACTTAAAAAATCATTCACATAGAGATGACCATGGAAGATACAGGAAGGAACTGAAATCACCTACAAAAGAATATAATGGGGAAAAAACAAAACAGTTACCATTCTCCCCAGACCCTTTTCCCACTCTTATTCTCCCTACTTCTTTCTGTCGTCTTCCACTATGGGCAATCCTTATCAAGCATATTATCCAAAACACAGCACACCTATTTATATCTGCCAAGAGAGAAAATCGTCTTTTACGAGATGTGCTTTTTCCTTTCTTGCCCATAGTGAATGCTCCGTGATCTATCCACTGGGAGCCTTTCAGGCCGCTCTATCTACTGGCTCTCAGAACATTTTTCACATCACCCTTGGGTTGCTCAACTTTATTTATTGGCGTATCTGTCACCCTCAGGGATTGAGTACACCCTCGAGGAGAGTTCCTCAATTATAGGTATTCATTTATGAGTTGCTCAATGAAAGAATGAATCTCCAGCTGGGGCAATGCCCCAGTTTAAAACAAACAAAAATCCAAACCAATAAAATGAAACCAAAAAGCAAAACAGGAAAAGAAAAAAGGCAGGCTGAGGCTAGTACAGCAGGATTGTGTTCCTGGCAGCAAGATTGGAGCGGAGATAGAGTTGCTGACCACTCTCTCCCATGAGAGGAAAAGGAATCAGGAGGAAAAGAAAAGCCTAATCTTGGCCTGCCTTTATTTTTACCTTTTATTCTGTCCTTTTTTTTTTTTTTTTTTTTTTTACTAGAGCATTGCCCTGGCTGGGCTTTTAATGATTAATTTGAGACAAAAATATCTACAAAATGAGTATTTTATAAACCTTAACTCTCAACAGTTTTAATTATATATTTTAATGTCATGGGATGGCTTTTAGCCATATTCTATCACTGTTAGTTAAACCATATTTAAATTCCAATAACAGAATGGCAGAAATAAACAGTATATTTTAAACTCTAATTGTCTCTCAGAAATGAACAAAGCTATCAGAAAAAGAGCAACAAGTTTGACTAAGAATTTAAAGTGAATGAATCTGCCAGGCCTTCCTTCCATCCACTTGATAGTGGTTTCTCAACTGAGGGAATCATTTCTTCAATGTATAAATGTGCATCTTTGTAAAATGCCAGAAATCTGTTGGTAAACAAGCAGTTTCTCAAGAGCAGAGGGAAAAGTTAGTGATATAAATATGTGTAAACAGCTTTATTCCTAGGAAGGTGCTTCCTCAGAGAACACTAAAATCATTCCTAGAAAGTTTCCCAACTTTTACAACTCAGGTATGTCTGCCTAGTGACTTTCCGTTGTCGTTGTTATTAGGACATTAGATCACAAGAAGGGCAGTGGAAAATCGAAGTTAGAACACTTTGATTTCTTTTCAATCATAGTTTAAGCTTGGATTGGAATTTTGAGCTGAAAGCTAATTCCTGAGTAGCATTCAATTTCCCACCTCCTTGCAGGGAAAGGCCACTATATTCTTAAAATTTAACTTGTGGGTGAAAAATTGAAAAGCAAAAATGGATTTTAAGGTCTGTTTCCTGCTGTGAAACATAGACTATAGAACTTACTTTAATTCTAAAATAGAAATACATTTTTATCTATCATAATGTAATTAAAGCAAATGTTTATCTGAACAGTATAAATAAAGCATTTTGGATAATTGTTAATTGTTATCCTCTGCTACAGATTTTATCTAAGGTTTAGTCTTTAGTGATAACTTAATAAAACACCTGCTTTAAAAAATTTGAATTTCATTTGAGATTTATAGGTGGTATTCAAGCTAATAAATGTACTAACAAATTTACAGGGTTTTTTACTTGCTCAAATTTAAGCAAAACATTATACCCTGAACTATATCTCCAGCTTTAAAGCAAGAGAAGAATCATAATACTTATCTCTTATTTTCACACACTGTTACCTAATTAATTCTTCAAAAGCTTGGGGAATTGTGCTTTGATCCTGTTTTTAAGTTACCAAAATTAGCTTTATGTTCATCCAGTACGAGCTGCTAAAACATCAACTGTCATAGTGAATTTTAAATGTGTGGTTTTTTTAAAGAAGCGTCTCATAAATTGGAATCAAATTAACGTTTTAAGCTGTCATTTTAGGAATCAAAAAATCAAGAAACAATGAAAGAGAAAAAATATTAAGTGGAGCTATAGATCTACAAGTATTGAAATCCAAAGACAGAAGAAGAGTGGCTTATGGGTGATACAATAGAGAAAAGGAAACAAAATATAGAGGCAACAGGTAGCTTGAAAGAAATTAACACCTGTGTTGAAAATTTACATTTCCCTGGTTTGCCATATTTAGGTATTAAAATATATTTATAGCTTTTTGTGCATTAACTTGCAACAATTTACTTTGTGATTATTTTCCATATTTTTAAGCAAATTGTTTAAAAATATTTATGTATGTACACATATATGCATATATCTGATCTGATCATTAACTAATAATTTTTAGAGAAATAAATTTATAATTTTTCTAAACATTGCTGTTTCCCTTGCCAGTAAGTTAGAATTGTTTTCATTACAATCCGTAAGGATATGCTTCATAGTTTATATTGCGATTGAATATTGCTCAATTTTATATAATATTTTCCATTAATGAAATTTAACTTGTGTTCTATTTTTCCCCTTAAAATTAATGCCATGAATGTTATCATCCTTATAAAGTTAAATATTTTCAAGATTTCCACTTCTACATAAGGGGTTTTCATTTAACTATTTAATTTTTAAGAATAGTATGCATACATTTTAAATCTTAGCTCTTCGTTATATTGCCACAACCATTATCTCCCAAGTTGCTAATTTTCATTTTCTCATTTTTTTTTTACTTTATTTATTTATTTATCTATTTATTTTTGAGACAGAGCCTCGCTCTATCACCCAGGCTGGAGTGCTGTGGTGCAATCTCGGCTCACTGCAACCTCCGCCTCCCTTATTCAAGCAATTTTCCTGCCTCAGCCTCCTGAGTAGCTGGGATTACAGGCATGCGCCACCACACCCGGCTAATTTTTGTATTTTTAGTAGAGACGGGGTTTCACCATGTTGGTCAGACTGGTCTCAAACTCGTAACCTCGTGATCCACCCGCCTTGGCCTCCCAAAGTGCTGGGATTACAGGCGTGATCCACTGCGCCCGGCCTCTCAAATTTTTAATGATGTTACTGATGGCTTTTAGTAGTTGTGCCATACTTAGAAAAGCTAATATATAAAATTAAATATTAAATTTAAGATTCTAATTATTACATTAAAGCAATATGTATTCATCTTTTCTCCTGGTGTTTCATGGATTTTTTCCACTTTTTAAAAATACTGTAATTGCTTTTTTAACCTAGAGAATATTATGGCTTAAAACATCAGATATGAATCCAATTTCTTCTCTTTCTCTAAATAGTTAAGTATTTGCCAAGGGCAGTGGCTCATGCCTGTAATCCCAGCACTTTGGGGGACCGAGGCGGGCAGATCACTTGAGGTCAGGAATTCCAGACGAGCCTGACCAACATGGTGAAACACCATCCCTACTAAAAATACAAAAATTAGCCAAGTGAGGCAGTTTGGTCCCAGGTACTCAGAGGATGAGGCAGAATCTCTTGAACCTGGGAGGTAGAGGTTGCTGTGGGCTGAGAAGGCGCCACTGCATTCCAGCCTGGGTGACAGAGTAAGACTCCCTCTCAAAAAGAAAAAAAAAAAAAAAAAGGTTAAAAGTTAAGTATTTGTCCCTGCCCCATTTATTAAACAATTTATTGTTAGCTTGATAAATGAACAGAAATCCATATATTATTAAATTCTTCATTCTGTTTAAGTAATTTATTATCATGATAGTTTGATTAGTATACTTTGATAACAGCTTTTTAAAATAGCCTTTAGTTTTTAGAGAGGTTTCAGGTTCATAGCAATTCCACGCAGAAGGTTCTCATGCATAGCTTCTTTTACTGTCAACATCCCTCTGTTGAGTGGTACATTTGTTAACATTGATAAGCCTACAGTGACACGTCATACGCACCCAGTGTGCATGGTTTACGTTAGAGTTGACTCTTGTTGTTGTACATTCTATGGGTTTGGACAAATGTATAACAACATGCATTCATCATCAGATTATCATACAAAGTTGTTTTCAGTGTCCTAAAAACTCTCTGTGCTGCACCAGCTCATCCCTCACTGTTTCCTAAACTCTGAATTTTTTTTTTACTATTTCCATAGTTTTGCCTTTTCCAGAATGTCATATGGAAGTTGGAATCTTAGAATATGTAGCTTTTGAAATAGGCTTCTTTCACTTGTAATATGTATTTAAGTTTCCTCCATGTCCTTTTATGTCTTGATGGCTAATTTGTTTTTAATGCTGAATAATATTCTGTTATATGGATATACCATAGTGTATTTGTCCATTCACCTACTAAAGGATACGTTGGTTGTTTCCAAGTTTTGGTAGTTATGAATAATGCTGCTTAAACATCTTTACTGATTTTAGTGGAAACATGTTTTCAACTCAACAATAGGTTTTAATAGTTCATACTGTTACTCTTCTTTCTCCTAAAGTTTCTTGACTAAATTCACATATACAAATATGTGATTCATTCACATATACAAAGTTGAATTTTACTTTAATGAGTATAAAAGTAGTGCTCTTTTAGTTTATTAGGGCATATTAAATAGCCTTTAGATTTTAGAGAGGTTTTTATTAAGAACCAACATTTTCAAGAAGAGAATAATGTAGAATTTGACAAAAATCATATAATTTATGAATAAGTCACATACTGTATAATCACTAAATTAATCATGACTGGTTAAGTTTATGCAGGGACAATTCATGTTAATATGAATTGTTAAAGAGTTTTCATTATATTATTAACTGATTATAATTTGTAATATGTTTGATGTTTTTATCTGGAACATTATTGCCCTCCATTACTGCCATGGCCTGATGAAACCACATTCTGGTTAAAGCCCTGTTGGCCAGGCTGGTCTCGAACTCCCAACCTAATGTGATCCACCTGCCTTGGCTGGGTAGTTAGTTTGTGAACACAGGAAGACAGATTACTTTTTCCAAACTGAATAATTGAATACTGTAGTGGAAGCTGTTGTTCTAACCAAAGTATCCTTGCCCACGCCTACCTTGGCATTTACTTGCAACTGTGAGACAATTTCCGCAAGTTCACAACTTTTACTTAAATCTTTGCCTCTCCCCTTATATGCAGGACTATTTGTGCTGTAACCAGGGGATCTTACTCATTTCAAACAAGCCAAACTAAAGTTTGATGTGTTTATACCCTGGGAAAAGTGGAAGGTGACTCACAGACAATATGGAAGGAGGTTGGTGGTTTTAGGCCCAGTTTCCCCATCATCTGATGAGATAGGCTGAAACAGGCTAACATAGGGTTTCTCAGAGTGTTCTCAGTGCATTTAAATTCCAGATTTTCATAGTGGTAACTTGCTCGTTAGTACAACCTACTGTTTGTCTCCATTCTCTTACTTTCCTCCTCTCTTTGTGCTTTCTGAGATCATCTCTGAAATAAATTAACTATATCCAAGTAGTTTTTTAATCTCTGTTTTTAAAGGAACCTCATCTAAGGCATGTATCTATTAAATTTGCTTGTATCCCAATTAAATTAAATATTTTTTTCAGATTTCTCTACAGTGCCAATTATGCTTTCAACTTAATCAGGAACATGTTAAGAATAGTAAATTAAGTGTTTCCATTATGATTATGTTTTTTTCACATTTCTCCTAGTTTTTAATTTCAATTTGCATTATATGCATTTTAATGCTATGCTATTTGGAAGAGAGTTCTTCAGAATCATAGCTCTGACTTAGCTTTTTTTTTTTTTTTAATGGGTACCAGAATCCTAACTCTAATAATAGGAAGAATCCAACATATACATTTGAAAAGGAGAAAAAAACACCTGAACTTTTCAATTTAAGGTTTTATAAAGACAAAAACCTTCCTTGAAAATCACTAAGTTTTCTTTATTAAAAGATAATTTTATTGTTCTGTAATGGATAAAATTATCTTGAAAAATACTCAATGTCAGATGTATTTTTATGGGATTTTGCTTTTATACATGTAACCTGCTATTAATTTTGCAAAAACATGATATTACAACATTACCGTGGAATGTCCTAATTCAGATGAATAGAATAGAAATAGTAAAACACAAATTTGAAAAGTCCAGAGTTATACAAATGGAAAACAAACTTACCAGTTGAGGACTGTTTACTTTCTCTAATTTTAACATGGTAACAGAATAGACTCTGTGTTAATTCAGGTTTGTGGAATTGTTGCAATGCATTGTTTTCTGAACGTCTAAGAAAGTGTAATTTTGGCCACCTACAGCTATAACTTTCTTTTTTACCCACTCTCTTGAAGAATAAATGCAAAAGTTTCAAAAGATAACAATTTAAGTAGGGTATATTAAAAGAAAAGAAAACCACCTAAATCATTTTTTTCCTTTAACAAAAAGACCACAAGCCAGTGCAATCTCAGCAATAAGAATTTTACCTTGAAGGAAAAGTTGCAGTCATGGAACACTGCTGCTACTTTAAAGTATCTAATGTAATCATTAAAACAACTACGTGGAAGAAGTACTTTACAGATTAGAACACCTTGAAACAGAGTTGTGATATATTTCATAAATTATCACAACTGAAAAAAGTTGAGCCAGTATTCACATAGAACAGCTTTTTTCTCTCTTGAGTAAACTGTAATCCTGTAGGGAAAATAACCCCTATCGGTGATGGACCTAAATATAGGTCTGCCATTATGCAGTAAAATTTTTTATTAATAATCCCATGTCCACTAATCTGCTTCCAATAGCATTGAAGAAAATTTGGTATGCCTTTTCTCTAATAGATTACAAAACTTTCACTTGTTGAGCACTTTTAAAAGTAAAACAATAAAGCTAATATTTATTAAGAAGTCACTGCATACTAGACAATTTTTATTTATGCATTACCTTATTTTCGACAACTATCTTACATGTTAGATATAATTGTTAAACCTATTTAACTAATAACCAGAATCAAGGCTTGGGAAAGCTGTTTATAAACTAAATCACTCTAATGGCCAGTAAGTGGAAAACTAAGATATATAATCCAGCCTACTTGGTATGCAAGACCATGCCACCTCCCACCATAAAATAGTACATTCATGTTGGATTGAAGGTTAAAAAAGGGAATATTACCAATTTTCTACATTAACAAAACTCAAGATCAGATGTGTGTGCATTAAGTATGAAATTGGGTAAAAATAACCAAAAACTATAAGAAATATAGAGGAAGTATAAGGAGCATCCAGACAGAAGAGAAATAGCTGATGTTTCAGGAGGTCAGCGATCTTATTACAGTATATTATACTGAATGGAAGGAGTACGGACACACTGGGCAGAAAGTAGCATCATTTTAATAACAGAAAAACCTTCCTAAATACAAATTTACATTTTTTAATCATTAAACTCTAAAATTAGCTTCAGGGAGAAAAATACAATCTTAGTAATTTACTGAAGTATGTATATTTGGCAGGATGCCAACTTTTAAAGTTTTTTAGATGAGCTTCCCTGAGTCAGCTAGTAGGGAGTTTCACAGGTGAGCATCTGTCTCCATCTCTGACTTTGCATACTCCAGCATGGCCTCAGATACTATGTAATTCTCAAAATATAAGTTATTGTATTCCACTTAATTCAAATAATGTTTACTTATACAATTTAAAGGAATGTTAAGTATCAAAAGGAAACAATGAGAAGATACCTCCCTTTCAAATCGGCTAGGAAGAGTTAGGCCTGACAATTTGCTGCCTCTCAATCTTAGTTGTTAGACTCAAGTCAGGGTGAGAAGACTTAAGTCCAAATAAGATTGTTGGAACACACTTTTTTTTTTTAATAATAATCACATATTTTAATATTAATAAATTCTGTAAATTCTTCCTTCAAAATACACTCTCTACCATGAATATGCCCTGTCAATTCTATCTTCAAAATACTCTCTCCAAATTTCCAAAGAGCTTGATTACTTGAGTTTTTGGGTGTCTGCTCAAAATATCACTTTTACACACTGGTGATTACTGGCCATCTAACTAAAATTAGTACCTTCAAAACACTTGTCTTTGCCCATTTTGTGTTGCTATAAAGGAAGGTGCAGGGAGGGATGTGTACTGAGATCACGTGGCAAGACAGAAAGCAAGAGAAAGAGGGGAGGGAGGTACCAGGCTCTTTTTAACAATCAAATCTTGTGGGAACTAATTGAATGAAAGCTCACCCCAAAGAAGGGCATTAATTTACTCGTGAAGGATCCACTTTGACCCAAACACCTCCCTTTATGCCCCATCTTCAACATAGGGGACCCAGTTTGCACACTAGATTTAGAAAAGACAAACATCCAAACCATAGCAACACTACTTTCTAATCTCTTACCTGCTTTTTATTTCTAACTGATACTATTTAGCAAAACTTGCAACAATACTATAACAGATAAGATGTCCAATTATTAAGGTATCACATTATTTTGAGGACAGTGGAAAACATTTTTAGATGTACTTGTATTGTTAAAAATGTATACAGGTTAAGCATACCTAATCTAAAAATCCAAAATCTGAAATGCTTCAAAATCTGAAACTTTTTCAGTCCTGGTATGATGCCGTAAGTGAAAAATCCTACATCTGACCTTATATAATAGGTTGCAGTTAAAACTTTGTTCCATGCAAAAAATTCTTTACAATATTGCACACAATTACTTTCAGGCTATGTATAAAAGGTATAAGTGAAGGATAAATGAATTTCATGTTTAAACTTGGGTCTCATCACCAAGATATCTCATTATGTATATGCAAATATGCCAAACTAAAGAAGAAAATCAAAATTCAAAACACTTTGGTCCCAAGTCTTTTGGATAAGGGATACACAACTTTTCCTGAAATAATATGGTCCCAAGCAATCACAAAGCAGTAGCTTCCTAACTTATCTCCTATCCACTTCCCTTCTCTTTGAAAATCATAATTTTAGAGAGCCCTTATTGGAGAACAGAATTAGGCAAACTGGCAATCAACTGCCAGTTGCACTATATCTGAATAATAGTCATCTCAGGTAAATATTTCTGGGTTTTATTTCATTGGACAGTTATGTATTCAATTATTTGTTAGCTTTAATCCCACACTACAATGTAGGCTCCATGAGGACAAGAACTTTGCTTGGTTCACTGCTTTATATGCAGTGCAATAACAGTAGAGGCTCAATAAGTACATGCTAAAACAATTACTGGATTGATCTGATTGCTATGGAATATGCTAGGGTGTAACTTACGTTTCTAAGAAGACTTCAGAGGGCCCCAGGCACTTTCTCTACCCACAAAATGCTTGTAGATTTTAGAAAAGCTGCCTTTGAGAATAGAAAAAGAGGCTTCTCAGTCATGGACAGAGTTTAAAAAAGCATCTGAAGTATGAGACAAAGCAGCCGTCAAACGAGTCATTTCTAGAATAGCATCTCTCATTCCATCATCATGCAGCCTGCTTCCAACACCAGACTTCAGGTTCTTCTGATAATGTCATTTTTAAATAGACAATGATTGGAAATGTTCCAAGAATGTTCTCTCTTACTTAGGAAGCTAAATTTAAATGGAAAAAAAAGTCCCAAATTTTGCCGTGCATATAAAATATAATCCACCATAGAAAGAGCAAAGGATTGATGTTTGACTACTGCATACTTGGAAAATACAGTTCCAAAAGAAACAATGAAAAAACGTATAGAAAATAAATCAGGTGGATTGATATATTATTTGGCTTTGGAAAATTTTAAACATGAAAAAAATAATAATCCCACCACACTTGATATGCTTAATGCTTACTTATCATACCAATGTTAAAATCTGTAGGATTTTCCTTCCAAGCACTCTTGCGTTCAAAATATAACTAAAGAGCATTGCAATGACACTTACTCAAAGAAATAGATTCTGTAGATTGTCCCTGATTATCTTCTTTCCTCACTTATTGTGCTGCCTCTCCCTTCATGCCTTTACAGACTAAGAAAAACAAAATCTAGTTTTATTTAATATTTCTGACCTTCACGATGGTGTTGGCCCTATAGTATGATACTTCTTCGACAAATAAAACATGTGAAGTGCCAAGGTTATGTTACAGTTTAACACAGTAAAATGTAAGCAATAATACCTTAATTATTTGTGTGTACTAGTGTATTACTCACTGTTGGAATAGGAAAACCGACTTAGCTAGTACAGATACCCCTACCTCCTCCCCAACAGATACCAAACATAAGAATATAATCATCATTCATTGTTGGACATGAATATCTTTTTTTTCCTCTCAGATAAAAGAAAAACATTTGGTTGTAAAAGAGACATGGAGGGCAGAAGGTGAGTATGGTGTGGCTTGAATGTATGGTATGACATCCTGTCAATGTGACTCCTCAGACTGGGTTTGAGAAACTGTGGTTAAATAATGAAGGACAGAACTCAAACATACTATTTGCCTAAGAGACAGCATAAGGGTAAGGATAAAGATTTGTGAATCAGAAGTCAAAAGACTGTTCAAAAGTGAATTATTAGAATCTGGTCTTAAGGATAGACCAAGGATATAGCCTGGCAAGATGGAAAATGATCATTCTTTCTATGCCAGTCCAGAACTCATTGGTACCCTTTATCTCTGTGGATTATAAATTTTGGGTGCATGGTAGAAACAAAGTGCTTGGCACAAACACTTTCACAAGAGATGCCATCATTTGGTGTTGTGAATGTGACTTTTTTGACCTCATATGTTGATTAGAAAGTAATAATTATGAGGGTAAGTAATGTGCCTATTCTGTTCACCACTCTAGTCAAGTGCCTAGAACCATGCTCAGGCCAGAATATCCCATTGATAAATATGAGTAAATGAACGAATGAAGTGCAAGTGGAAAATACTACTTAAGTGCTCTTCCTGGCCTTACTGGTACTATGTACTAAGGCACTAATTAAGAGACATAAAGTGGCTGAATAGATCAAACACACAAGACCAAACTATATGCTGTCTATAAGAAATTTACTTCACCTGTAAGGACATACATAGACTGAAACTGACAGATGGAAAAAAATATTCCATACAAATTGAAACCAAAAAGTAGCAGGAATAACTATTTATATCAAATAAAATGGACTTTAAGTAAAAAAAAAAAAACTATAAAAAGATGGAAAGGACCATTATGTAATGATAAACAGGTCAATACAGAAAGAGAAAATAATAAACGTAAAAATATGAATATCCAATATTGATGCACCTAAATACATGAAGCAAATATTAACTGACCAAATGGAGAGACAGAATGTAATGCAATGATAGTATAAGACTTCAGCATCCCACTTTTCTGCAGTGGATTGATCATTCACACAGAAACTCAACAAAGAAATATAGAATTTAAACTGGACTCTAGACTAAATGGACCCACCAGATATTTTAAAAACATTCCATCCAACATCTGCAGGGTATGTGAAAATTAACCAGCATAACTTGAAATATCAATGGGTCAATCAATAAATTTAAAAAGAAATTTAAAAATTCCTGAGATGAATGCAAATGGAAACACAATATACCATAACCTATAATGAAACAGAGTAAAAGCAGTTCGAAAAAAGAAGTTTATAGCAATAAACATCTACATGAAAGAAGTAGAAAGATTTCAACTAAAGGAGCTAGTGTTGTACCTGAAGAACCTAGAAAAACAACAACAAACCAAACACAAAATTAGAAGGAAATAAATGATAAAGATTAGAGAAGAAATAACCTAAACATATAAGAAAAATATTTAAAAATGAAATAAAGAGTTGGGCTTTTAAAAGCTAAAAGTTGAGAAATCTTTAACATTAACTAAGAGAAAAGAGACAAGACTCAAATAAATAAATTCAGGCATGAAAAAGGAGATGTTACAACTGATATCACAGAAATTAAAAAGATCATTAGATAATATTATTAACAACCATACAACAACAAATTGGAAAACTGAGGGGATACGGAAAAATTCTTAGACACATATAATCTACCAAAACTGAATCACAAAGACATAAAAAACTTTAACAAACTAATAATGATTAATGTGATTAGATCAGTAACAAAAAGTCTCCCATAAGAGAAAAGTCCAGGATCTGATGAATTTACTGCTGAGTTCTACTAAACATTCAAGGAAGAAAAAACACCAATTATTCTAAAACTATTCAAAAATATTGGAGTGGAGAGAATTCTTCCAACCCCATTATATGACGTCAGCATTACTCTGCTACCAAAATCAGCTAGGGATGCAACATAAAAAGATAACTTCAGACAAATAAACCTGATTAACATGCATGTAAAATTCCTCAACAAAATACAAGTCAACTAAATCCAAGAGAACATCAAAAAGGTTATTCAGTAATATCAAGTGGGATTTATCCCAGGGATGCAAAAATGGTTCAACATATGCAAATCAATAAACATGATATATTATATCAACAGAGTGAAGGATAAAAACCATATGATTATCTCAATAGAAGAAGAAAAAGCATTTGATAAAAACCAATGTCCCTTATGATAACATCCACAACATCCCTTTATGATAAATATTCCCAACTAATTCTTTATAGGAGGAACATAACTCAGCACGATAAAAGCTGCACATGACAAACTCACAACTAACATTATCCTGAATGAGGAAATGTTAAAAGTTTTGCTTCTAAAATCTAGAATAAGCAAATAATGACTATTTTTACCACTTTTCCACTTCAATATAGTACTAGATGTCATAGCCTGAGCAATTAGGCAAAAGGAAGAAGTAAATTGGAAAAAAGGAAGTCAAATTATCCTTCTTTGCAGACAGCATGATCTTATATATAGAATACCCTACAGATTCCACCAAAAAAAGTTCAAGACTAATAAATGAATTCAGTAAAGTTACAGGATACAAATTCATCATACAATAATTAGTAGCATTTATATATGCCAGTAACAAACTACATGACAAAGAAATCAAGAGATTAATCTCATTTGCAATAGCTGCAAAAAAAAAAACCTGTAAGAATAAATTTAATAGCTTTGTTCTTTTTGCTTAGGATTGCCTTGGTTATTCAAGCTATTTTTTTTTTTTTGGTTCCATATGAATTTTTTAATAGTTTCTTCTAGTCTGTGAAGAATGTCAATGGTAGTTTAATGAAAACAACATTGAATCAATAAATTGCTTTGGGTAGTATGGTCGTTGTAATGCTATTGATTCGTCCTGTCCATGAGCATGGAAGGTTTTTTTTTTGTTTGTTTTTGTTTTTTTTTGTTTTTTTTTTTTTCATTAGTTTGTGTCATGCATGATTTATTTTACCAGTGATTTGTAGTTCTACTTGTAGAACTTATTAGTGTAAGAAGTTCTGGGGCTGAGATGATGATGTTTTCTAGATATATGATCATGTCATCTGCAAACACTAATAGCTTGACTTCCTCTCTTCATATTTGAATGCCTTTTCTTTCTTTCTCTTGCCTGATTTTGCTGGCCAGAACTTTCAACGCAATGTTAAATAGGAGTGATTAGAGAGGGCATCCTTTTCTTGAACCAGTTTTCAAGAGGAATGCTCCCAGCTTTTCCCCACTCAATATGATGTTGGTGGTGAGTCTATCATATATATTTTTATTATTTTGAGGCATGTTCTTTCAATACCTAGTTCATTTAGAGTTTTTTCTCAACATGAAGTGATGTTGAATTTTATTAAAAGCCTTTTCTGCATCTATTGAGATAACCATGTGTTTGTTTCCTATAGCTCGGTTTATGTGATGAAGCACATTTATTGATTTGTGTATGTTGAACCAACCTTGCATTCTGGGGATGAACCCTATTTAATCATGGTAGATAAGCTTTTTGATGTGCTGCTGGAGTCAGTTTGCCAATGTTTTGTCAAGGATTTTTGCATCAACGTTCATCAAGGATATTGGCCTGAAGTTGTCTTTTTTGTTGTTTTTGTTTCTCTGTCAGGCTTTGGTATAAGGAGGATGCTGACCTCATAGAATGAGTTAGGGAGGAATCTCTCCTTTTCAATTTTTTGGAATAGTGTCAGTAGGTATGGTACAGGATCTTCTTGGTACATCTTGTAGACTTCAGCTTGAATCGATCTGGTTCTGGGTTTTTTTAGATTAATAGGCTATTTATTACTCCCTCAATTTCAGAACTCATTATTGGTCCGATCAGGGATTTGACTTCTTCCTGGTTCAGTCTTAGGAGCATGTATGTGTCCAGAAATTCATCTATTACTTCTAGATCTTCTATTTTATGTGCATAGAGATGTTCATAATATTCTTTGATGGTTGTTTGTATTTCTGTGGGGTCAATGGTAATATTCCCCTTATCATTTCTGATGGTATTTAGTCTTTTCTGTTCTTTCTTTATTAATCTGGCTAATAGTCTATTTATTTTATTAATTTTTTTTCAAAAAAAACAGCTTCTGGATTCTTTGATCTTTTCAATGGTTTTTAGTGTCCCTGTCTCCTTCAGTTCAGCTCTGATTTTGGTTATTTCTTGTCTTTTGCTAGCTTTGAGATTTGTTTAGTATTGGTTCTCTAGTTCTTTTAGTTGCAAATTTGGGTTGTTGACTCCATATCTTTCTAACTTTTTGATGTGGATTTTTAGTGCTATAAATTTCCCTCTTAACAGTATCTTAACTGTGTCCCAGATATTTTGGTATATTGTGTCTTTGTTCTCATTAGTTTCAAAGAAACTCTTGATTTCTACCTTCATTTCATTATTTACTCAAAAGTCATTCTAGAGCAGGTTATTCAATTTCCATGTAATTGTATAGTTTTGAGTAAATTTCTTAGACTTGAATTTTAATATGATTCTTCTGTGGTGTGAGAGACTGTTATTATTTTAGTTCTTTTGCATTTGCTGAGGAGTGTTTTACTTCCGATTATCTTATCGATTTTAGAGTAAGTTCCATGTGCCAATGAGAAGAATATATATTCTGTTGTTTGGGGTGGAGAGTTCTATAGATGTCTATCAGGTGCATTTGATCCAGCGCCGAGTTCAGGTCCTGAATATCTTTGTTAATTTTCTGTCTCAATGATCTAATACTGTCAGTGGGGTGTTATATTTACCCACTATAATTGTGTGATAATCTATGTATCTTTGAAGGTCTCTAAGAAGTTGCTTTATGAATCTGGGTGCTCTTGTATTTGGTGCATATATTTTTAGGATGGCAAATCTTCTTGGTGAATCAAAACCTTTACCATTAGGTAGGCCTTTTTGTTTTTTTGATCTTTGATGGTTTAAAGTCTGTTTTGTCAGATACTAGGATTGCAACCTCTGCCTTTTTCTGTTTTCTATTTGCTCGGTAGATTTTCCTCCATCTCTTTATTTTGAGTTTTTGTGTGTCATTGCATGAGAGATGGGTCTCTTGAAGATAGCATACCAATAGGTCTTGGTTCTTTATCCAGATTGCCACTCTGTGCCTTTCAATTGTGGCATTTAGACATTCCAGGTTAGTATTGTTATGTGTGGATATGATCCTTTCATCATGATATTAGGGTGCTATTTTTCAGACTTGTTTGCATGATTGCTTTATAGTGTCACTAATCTCTAAACTTCAGTGTTTTTGTAGTGGCTGCTAATGGTCTTTCCTTTCGGTATTATTTCTTCCTTCCTTGTAAGGAGCTCTTACAAGGCAGATCTGGCGGTAACAAATTCTCTCAATATTTGTTTGTCTGAAAAGGATCTTATTTTTCCTTTTCATATGAAGTTTAGTTTGGCTGAATATGAAATTCTGGATTGGAATTTCTTTCCTTTAAAAACATTGAATATTGGTCCCCAATCTCTTCTAGCTTGTAGGATTTCCAGTGAGATGTCTGCTATTAGTCTGATGGGCTTCCCTTTGCAGGTAACTGGTCTTTTTCTCTAGCTGCCCTTAATGTTTTTTTCTTTCATTTCGACTTTGGTGAATCTGATGATTCTGCATCTTGGAAATGATCTTCTCCTGGTGTATCTTACTAGGGTTCTCTGCATTTTCTGAATTTGAATGTTGAACTTTCTAGCTAGGTTGGCAAAGTTTTCATGGATGATTGCCTTAAATATGTTTTCCAAGTTGGTTCCATTCTTCCCATCTCTTTCAGGTGTTGGGATGATTGGCTAGCCATATGCAGAGCAATGAAAATGAATCCCTTTCTTACACTGTACATAAACATTAACTCAAGGTGGATTAAAGACTTAAATGTAAAAGCCATTCAGGTCATAAGCATGGGCAAATATTTCATTATAAAGAAGCCAGAAGCAATTGTAACCAAAGAAAAATTGACAAATGATATCTAACTAAAGAGTTTCTGCACAACAAAAGAAACTGTCACCAGAGTAAATAGACAACCTGAAGAATGGGAGAAAATTTTTGCAAATTATGCATCCAATAAAGGGCTAATGTCCATAATCTGTAAGGAATTTTAATGAATTTTTACAAAAAAAAAAACAAAAACCTCCACAAAAGTGGGCAAAGTACATAAACAGACTCTTTTCAAAAGAAGATTTACATGCAGCTAATAATTATCTTTAGAAAAGCTCAACATTACAGTTTATTAGAGAAACACAAATGAAAACCACAGTGTGATGCCATCTCACACCAATAAGAATGGTCATTAAAAATAAAAAAATAACAGATGCTAGTGAGATTGTGGAGAAAAAGGAATACACAAGGAATATACTTATACACTGTTAGTGGGAGTGTAAATTAGTTCAGCCACTGTAGAAGACAGTGTGGCAATTCCTCAAAGACCTAAAGACTGAAATATCATTCAGAATAGAAATCCCATTACTCAATATATAACCAAAGGAATATAAATTATTCTATTGTAAAGATACATACTGTGGTGGTGTGTGTCTGTAATCCCAGTTACTTGGGACGCTAAGGCAGGAGAATCACTTGAACCTAGGAGGCAGAGTTTGCAGTGAGTTGAGATCATGCCACTGCAATACAGCATACAGCCTGGATGAAAGAGTGAGACTTCATCTCAAAGGAAAAAAAAAAAAAAAGGACACATGGATACATGCAAGCATATGTTCACTGCAGCACTATTCTCAACAGCAAAGACATGAATCGACCTAAATGTCCATCAGTGATTGACTGGATAAAGATATGGTACAAATACACCATGAAATACTATGCATACATAAAAACAAATGACATCGCATCTTTTGCAGGAACATGGATGGATCTGGAGGCCATTATCTTTAGCAAACTAACACAGGAACAGAAAACAAAATACTACATGTTCTCACTTACAAGTGGGAGCCACATGATGAGCTACATGATGAGAAAACATGGACACTGAGAGGGGAACAACACATACTGGGCCTTTTGGAGAGTGGAGGGTGGGAGTAGGGAGAGGATCAGGAAAAACAACTAATGGGTACAAAGTTAATACCTAGTTAACAAGATAATCTATACAACAAGCCCCATGACACAATTTTACCTATATTACAAACCTGCACTAGTACCCCTGAACTTAAAGTTAAAAAATAAAAAGGATAAAATTTATAAAAGATGTCTATAAAAATTATAAATGATCTCTACTGTTAAAAATCCAAAACATATATGAAAATATTAAAAAGAATACAAACAAATGGAAAGTCATCCTATATTCATCCTACGAAGTGGAAGAATTAATATTGTTAAAATGTTCATAACACCAAAAGAAATCTACAAATTCAATGCGATCCCTAACAAAATACCAAAGACATTATTCGTAGAAATGGAAAAAATAATCTTAAAATTTGTATGGAACCATAAAAGACCCCAGATAGCCAAAGCAGCCTTGAGCAAAAGAACAGAGACATCAAACTACCTGACTTCAAAAAACACTGTATCATCATAGTAAACAAGACAGCATGTTACTGGCATAAAAACAGATACCAGAGAAATAGAATAGGGAACTCAGATATAAATTATTGCATTTACAGCCAACTGATTTTCGCCAAAAGCACCAAGAACACACAATGGGGAAAGGGCAGTCTGTTTAATAAATTGTGCTTGGAAAATGTGATATCCACAGGCATAAGAATAAAACTAGACCCCTATATCTTACCGTATACAAAAATCAACTCAAAATGAATGAGTTAAATGTAACACCCAAAACTCTGAAACTACTGGAAAAAATTACCAAGGAAAACACTTCATGATATTGTTCTGGGGAAAGATTTTTTTGTTAAGACCTCAAAAGAACAGGCAACAAATGCAAAAATAGACAAATGGGATTTTGTCAATCCACAAAGCTTCTGCCCAGCAAAGGAAACAATCATCAGAATGAAAAGATAGTTTACAGAATGGAAGAAAATGTTTGCAAACTATGTAGCTGACAAATGATTCGTGTTTAAATGTAAAGGGAACATAACTCAATACCAAAAAATGCTAATAATCCTTTTGAAAACTGGGCAAAAGCTCTGAATAGATATTTTTCAACAGAAGATATGCATATAGCCAATAAGTGTCACATTTATGCCTAGTGTTCCATTATTGGAATGCTAAGCATGTGGGAGTTATTTATATCCCACTGCTCAAGGTCATCAAGGTCTGATTGCAAAAATTCAAACAATTGCAACCTCAGGCATAAATGGGTTAAACACATGCTGATCACAAACATCAGGAAAGTACACATCAAATGAGACATTATTTCACCTTAGTTAGAATAGTTATTATCAAAAAGACAAAAAACAAATATTGGTAAGAATGTGGAGAAAGAAAAGCTCTTGGGAATATAAACTAGTAGAGTCATTATGAAAAACAGTATGGAGGTTCCTCAGAAAATTAAATATGTAACTATCATATGATCCAGAAATCCCACTGCTGTATATATATATGCCAAGGATTTAAAATAGGTATGTCAAGGAGATGCCTGCAATCCATGTTTAGTACAGTCATTAGGGAAAAACAGTACGGAAGTTCCTTAAAAAATTAAATATAGAACTACCATACAATCCAGTAATTCCACTACTAGGCATTTATCCAAGGAAACTGTATCAGTATATTGAAGAGATACTTGCATTCCAGTGTGATTAATGATAAACACTTGCTTTCCTTTTGGGGTCTGGAACTTCAATAACCATAGTCAGTCACACAGACATTATGTCCCTATGGGACTAATCCATAATAAAACTCCTGGATTTCTAGGCTAGGTGAGTTTCCCTTCAAAAAACACTTTGCACATGTTGTCAAAACTTACTGATGGATGAATGAAGTGTGTGCTTTGCAATTCTACTGGGAGGGCACTCCTGGAAACTTGTGCCTAATGTGCTCTATTTATGCCCCATTTATTCCTTTGCTGCTTTTGTTTTGTATTATTTCACTGTAATAAATTGTAACTGTGAATACAATGATGACCATTTCCTATGGGTGATATTATCAAATAACCAAACTTGAGGGTGATCCTGGGAATATCTTCCATAATAGTTTTTAAACTAAAAGATAAATGAAGGAAACAAGAAATAAAAAGTAAATACAGTTACTCAATTAGTGAAAAGAGTAATCAACCAAATATATCTATTTATATAAATATATATTTGCAATTTTTTCTATATGTATGGGTTAAATAATTTTTTACATACAACATATATATTATTCAAATCAGAAATGCTTCAAACATAGCCATAGAGAAAATATAATAATTTATATGTTCTACATTGTTGTATTAATAAGTAAAATATGTAGGTTATTTTTATAAAAGCATACAATAAAATTATGCTTTTTTTTCTGGAGACATGAATTAGTCTTGTCCATATAGGGTCCTTAGAAAGAGGTAATGACCATTGATTTCTTTCATTCTAGAATGCTATTAAGATGAAAATCCCTAGGCTTGTATAGGCTCATAGTTTTGCTGAATTTTTTTTTTATTTTATTATATATTTTTAGAGATTGAGGTCTTTCTATGTTGATCAGGCTCATCTCAAACTCCTGGCCTCAAGTCATCCTCCTGCCTCTACCTTCGGAGTCACTGAGATTACAAGTGTGATTCACTGCACCTGGCTTGGAGCTTACGTTCTTATTAATCAATGCTTCTAAACAGAGGTCTCTTCTCGCTGCTCATTTCCCTTTAAGCAGTTTTACTGTGTATCAAGAACCAGTATTTTACGAGGCAGAAAATCTCCCTACCTCCTAAAACTTCAACATTTCCAAAAAATGCTTGTACTTCATGCTTGACTTAAATGGAAGACTTTTTTTTCTTTTGCTCATAGAATAGAAGTTTATTTTTAAATCTATACAAATTATAATGACATTTGGTTACAGTCATTTACAGTATAAAGACATATTGTTTACTGTCATTTGAAGTATTTATATGATATTTATAAGCCAAATGCCTTCTATATTTATGATTACATTGTTTGACCAATTATTCTGATATTTATGGGTCCTCATTATTGCCTCAGTGGAATACTTATTCACCCACATTTAGAGCATTGAAACTTAGCTGACAGCTTTTATTTATATCAGCTTTAATATCTTCCACTTTCACCCACTTCAGGGACACAAACTCATGAGCACAACTGAGGTTTGTCATCATCAGATTCTTTCAGCTTCATTTACGCTCAGCATTTTTCTTTCTTACCATCTCCTTGAATTCTAAAACTCTTGCACACCCATTTATCAAGTGTATAACAACACTCAAAGAATCCACCCATTTCCTTTGTGGTTTATTTCCTTTCCTTCCTTCATTCTCTTTCTCTCATAGCATCGGTCTGAGGCACATCTATTTAAGCATTTTATAGCCAGCAGTCACAACTTTCTTATTACTTTGTCTCATTGTTGAATGTTCTCTGACAATAACCTGCTTAAATCCACCTGTCATAACACTTTTGATTACTGCTAGAGTGCTGCTATGAAATTTGATGGCACAATAACATGCAATATTTAATTTTAGTTGGCTACTTATTAGATTTTCCTACACATCACCAATAGCATATACTTGAGTATTGAAAACACACATGTATAGCATCTATCACCAGAGCCTAAATGTCTTTTAGAGTCTGTTCTGTGATAATGACTATACCTATCACATTGTAATTTTAATTATGACACTTGTCTTCATGACTGTATATAATTAAGCCTATACTCAAGTTAAAAAGAGGTAAACATAAAATTTTAATAAATTCAAAGTCATAATCAATGATAAAATTTTAGAGAGAGAATGGTTAGCCTCCAGATTTATTTAAAATACAGGTAGGTTCAGTCCTGCAGGATTTATCAAATCTAACGTGCAATTTATTTTATGAGTGGCTAGTATCAAGGTAAAGGTAACACTTCCAAATAAAACACTGCGAATTTATGTTTATAGCTGAAAAACATTGTAATTTTCTCCAACTCACAAACATCCCACCCACCATTTTTAAATTGGTACTAAGTGTATATTTTCTTTAAATTCTGTAATTTAAAATGTGGCTTTGTACTTTTTTTAACAAAACATTTTAATTATTTTGGCTAAGGTTTATTTTAAGATGTTCTCAGAGATAAAGCTTATTTTCTCAATAAACAACAACTGATTCCTACTTATGAGAGTGTCTACAGTGTAGTGCCTTAAGGAATTATCTAAATAGAACAGCTGTTAGTACCTTAGCAGAACTTAGCCTAGTATCAATCAATGCATAGCAAGTTAGGCAGTCATGTCAAATTTCTTTGGCAGAAGAACTGAACTGGAGAATTTTCATTATAAGCAGAGGAAAGGTAATTGATTTTGACTTTGGACATTTCAAATAAATATAAGATACTTCTGTTGATGTATTATTATCAGACCATTATTATTAATTAAGTATTAAATTACATATATACACCAATTTGAATTTTTTTCCTAGAATTCTCAGAGCCAATTAGGAAAAAGCTGAAAAAGAAACTTAGTTTAATCTGTTTTTGGAATAATTTTACATAAAGAAGAACAATAGCGACTGAATCATCATCACCAATTTAAAATTATCATGAGAAGTATAAAACAATTGCCTAGATATTCAAAATTGTCAATGGGGAAATATTTGCCTTATTGGTGAGTATTTACAGCCAGAAACAGCTTGTTTTTAAGCTAAAATGTTATCCAGCAATGCAGTAAGAAACACACTAGAATAATATTCAGAAAGTAAATGCAATTAAAAGTGTTGTAATCTTTCTTTTAAAGTGATATTTCAAGTAGTTTAGTACCACCGAAAAAAAAAACTGGTAGTGTTGTATAAGACATTAGCACTAATACATTCAAATCAAACTTAATATTATTATTTAATTATAAAAAAATTATTTTCCATACACTCAACTCAATATAAATCAATTATTTAAGAGACATATACCACTTGAAATACTTAAACGACCATAACTTTCATTTCCTTTTAAAAGAAAAATAATTACCCACTGAGGCAATTTTATACATTTAGTTATAAGATTAAAAGTCAATGCATTACTTATCTTCCAACATTCTCTAAAACTGTCATTTAAATAGTGATTACAGAATTTTATTTCTGCCAATAATAAATGTGTCAGAAACAGAACAGGTTTGCCTTGCCATACCAGCAGTTAGAAAATTACCTCTGTCTTGATATATCATAAAATTTTATTTAAAAGCCATTGAGAAGGAATAAATATGGAATATCATTATTTCATTTTTACATTCACTTTTTCAGAGAATATCTTCACTTTAAAATATGTGCTTTTATACTTTATAGGCAGTACTTAGTTTCCTAATGTAACATTCACTTCCCACTGTTACCCCATGAATAATTCTGGTATGGAAAGCTATCTCAGTAAATCTCTCATACATCTCAAGTAAGAAGTACTTCCATTTGTATCTGCTTGTCCGAGAGAGATGAGTAGTTAACATCGAATATTGCTTTAAGAATTTCTAAAGCTCATTATTTAAACACAGACAGCAAAAACATGGTCTTCTATTTTTCTGCCACCTCTAAAGCATCAAAATATTATACTGGCTTGGTAAATATTATTCAATGCATTAGGTTATTTTTATATCAATCTAAATATACACAAATAATGGTTCAAACAACTAAACAATTTTTAAAAACAACACTTTATGTGAAATGTAGAAAATCAATGACTCCCCAACGTAAAAGAAATTAAAGCAAAGGAACTTAGAAGTATTTGAGTTTAAAAATAAACTAAAAGTTTACAGAAACTCAAAAATTGTTTTTCTACCTAAAAACCTGCTTTTACCCATGAAGTTTTAACTGTTATAAAACTTGTCCTCCCAAAACAAACAGAAAAAAAAAATTGAAAAATAAACAAAACAACAACTTACAGACATTGGACAACAGGCAGCAGAGGACTGTCATGCATGTAAAAAGGGAAATAAACAGAAAGTGTTCTATACAATCCTAGTTTTCTGTCAGGAGGCAATTTAGCAACTATAATTCAGAAAGAAAACACAAACTGAATCAAAGGTTTTGCCACACTGAGGAGGCAGAGATCACAGTTGAGGGACACTAAGTTTCCTAGAATTTGCAAGACAGAGAAACTAAGAAGAGGAAGCTATAAAGAGACAGAGTTCCACAAAGAGCTTCAGACACACAGGGCTACCCATGAGTCTATGGTTGAGTAACAATCTGCACACAAAACTCCATGAGTCTGGGCAAGGAACAATTGATAAAGAAAATTTATCATGAATGTATAAACTAAATAATTTTCTTTTCTCATGAAGTGCTACAAATCTTTTGAGTATCCAATAGCCAGTAAAGTGACATCATGGAATACATAGGGATTGTCCTAGGGACCTCGGAAGAGCCACATATTTGTAGTGGAGCTACTTAGCCCTAGAGTAAAGGCTACGCTAGACTTTACTTTAGAAAGCTAAAACACGTACATCAAAACGATTAAGTTGAGGTGGATAATATCAGTGTAACCTATATCTAATTTTATTGCCTAGGTAAGCATGTGTGGAAGACAGCAAATAAATATTTAAATAAATGACAGCTGAGAAATTACCAAATTTAATAGAAAACATAAGGCAATGGATCCAAGAAGGTCAATAAAGCTTAAGGAAGATAAACACAAATAAAATCACATCAAAGCATGTCATGATGAAGTTGTTAAAAGCCAGATAAAAAGCCAATTTAAAGCCTTCAAAATACATATTACATTCAGAGGAAGAAAGATACGAACAATTACAGAGAGATAGGACTTCTGGGATGGCAAGTAAAAAGTTTGGCTGATCCTATTTCCAATAATATGACAACGTAACTATTAGTGAAACTATATCTTAAAAATTATGTAAAATGTCTGGAACATTTTCTAAGACCATATAGCATATGGAAAAATGTTTGCTCAAAAGCCTGCTGAATTTCATTGAGAATCCTTGGCATTTCAGCCACAATCAGCCTCCCTTATCCCTCTCTTTTAGATATGTTTCGGAAGTTCTACCCTGGGTATTTTATTGCAGGAAAGGGTGGTTAAGAAGACAGAGGCTCCATTGGCCCCCATCTCTCAGTCTACATCTGATTTCACCCTGGGTAGGATAGAGTGCTAGTATTTTTCATTCCACTTCTAGACCCAGTTGCAAAAGCTTAATTCTCAGAAATCATGGTAGAAAGGACTGGGTCTCACTTCTCCCACCCAGCCAGTCCACATAAGGTTGAGATTCTACATCAGTCACAACATGCTGAGAATATTGTGGCTCCTATTTCCCCTGCCCCATCTTGCACTTTAGATAGAGGTTTCACACTGGTTGGGGAAAGTCAGAACTGCAGGAGCTGCCACCTTTACCCAGTTATCAGGGAGTAATTCCAGAAAAATGAGTTTGGCATCTGGCTTTTGTGCAATGGCACAGGGGTTTAGCCAGGGAGAGAGGCAGACCAGAAAAATGAACAAAACTGCATCTTAGCCTGAAAGGGCTGCTTCTATTTACAACAGAATTTGAAGAGCTCAATGTGTAAGGTTGTTATTTTCAATCTTACACATGGAGCTCTTCAAATTCTGTTCTAAATAGAAGAATTTGTAGAAATCTTGGTGGAGAACAATTAAGAAGAAATGTCAGCTCCAGAAAACAAACAAAAATGGCAGAACAGCTTGTTTAATTTAAGAAAAAAAAAATGAGGAAGACAGTTAAGAATAGGTCTCCTGCGATTCCATTCAACTTCAGTATTTGAGAAGGCTGTGCACAGGCACTAAGCTCCACCTACTCAAGGAGAATCAGAACAGAATGCATGGATTGTACTTGAGAGCATTAGGCAAGCCATACAAAAAAATCATCAATAGAGAGCAAAACCCTCACTGGTCCATGAAGTTTTAGCCCTACTTCTGACCACTCACTGACTGAACAATAAGCCACTCTGATCTAGGAGTGACTACCAGGAATATAGACTTAAAAATAAAAGCAGTAATTCTTGGCTGCCTTGAAAGTTTTGTGCACGAGCAAAACTGCAATGTATCAGAAATTTTCACAAGGGAATCTACAAGCTTTTAGTTCTGGGTTGACCATACAGCAAAGAAAGAAAAAAGAAAAGGAAAAAAAAAATAACTCTCAGAGCTGTAAAAGCAGCCTTTTCTCCTCAAATCATTCTCATATTCAAGGCTTAAAGGTACAAATCCAACTGGCAAAGGGGATTTTGGCACAACCAATTGATGCATAAATGTTTATATCAATCCAGGACTCCTAGACAATAGCCCCTGGATTGATACAAGCATTTATTCGTCAAAGATTGGCTAAAAGATCATAAAAAGGGTAACAAATACAAATACAAGGAAGGACATCACGGGTTACACAATACAGGGTAAACAGACTTTACGGAATTAGTACCACCAGGTCACTAAGCAAGTAAACAAATAGCCAAGCAGGTAACTAACCCTCTGGATCAGTGAGTAGAAGTAGGATCAGTCTCAATAATGACTCAGTGTAAGACCTAATATTTTCTATTTTCAATGATAATAACAGCAACAAAAGTGTGATGAGTGCACAGGGAAAAAATGCAGGCAATAGGTATGGCCTTGAAGAAATTCAAATGTTAGGTTCAGCAGAAAAAAACTTCAAAGAAGATATTATAGATATGTTCAAATAATTAAAGTCAATGATGTTTAGAGAAGTAAAGGAAGACTTGATAGTAATGTCTTACAAAATATATGCAGTCAATAAAGAGAGGAAAATTATAAAAAAGAGCCAAATGAAAATTATGGAGTTAAAATGTACAATAACTAAATGAAAAATTCACTAGCTGATGTTATCAATAGATTTGAGGTGGCTGAAGAAATAATCAGTAAAGTTGAGGCTAAGAGACTATACAATCTCTTAGATTAGACAATAAATACAGGTAAACAGAGCCTCAGAGAAATGTGGTATACCAATAAGTGCTGCAACATGATATGAGTATAACTAGAGGAGTACAGAGAGGGACAGAAAAATATTCAATTAAATAAAGACTGAAACCTTGCCAAATTTGAAAAAAAATCAACACATCCAAGAAGCACAATGAACACTAGGTTGAGTAAATGCACAGACCCACACTCAAATACGCTATAGTCATATTGTTAAAAAACAAAGCTAGGTGGGGCATGGTCGCTCATGCCTGTAACCCCAACCCTTTGGGAGGACAAGGTGGGTAAATTGCTTGAGCCCAAGAGTTAAAGACCAGCCTGGGTAACATGGTGAAAACTTGTCACTACAAAAAATTAGCTGTGCGTGTTATCATGCACCTGTAGCTAGTCAAAGAGACTGGAGTGGGACAATTGATTGAGCCCAGGAGGTCAAGGTTGCAGTGAGCCGTGATCGTACCATTGATCTCCAGCCTGGGTGAAAGAGACAAACCTTGTCTCCAAAAAAAAAAAAAAAAAAAGCAAAGAATAAATAGCTAAATTCTAACTGCATACATTTGAGCCAGAAGGATGACATATTCAAAGTCCTGAGAGAAGGAATATGTGATCAAAAGTTTTATATCTAGCAAAGCTCTTTCAACAGATGAAGGTAAAATAAAGACATCCTTATGTAAACAAAACTGAAATAACTGGCTGATAGCTGACCTGCCTTATAAAATATGTTGGAGGAAATTCTTCAGACTGAAATTAAGTGATTCTGGGCAGTCATTCAAATCCAAATAAGAAGGAAAGAGTCATGGAAAAGTTCATTATTTATAGAATTACGAACTGGAGTATAGTGGCACATATATTCTTCCTTTCCTCAGTGATTTTAGGTAATTGCATAAATCCATATTTCTAGTTTCTTTGTGATTTTCATAATTGACAGAGAAAGTATGTTACTTGATTAGAATCCATTTTAAATTTAAGGCTTGTTTTATGGTCTAACACATAGTCTGTTCTGGAGAAAAGTCTATATACATTACATATTGAGATGAAAGTATAATCTGCTGTTGGATAAAATGTTCTACAAATGTCTGTTTGGTCTAGTTTGTTTATAATTTTGTTCCACACTTCATTTTCTTGTAAATCTTCAGCATAATTCTACCCATTAATAAAAGTAAGGTATGAAGATTTTCAACTACTATTATTGAATAACTGTTTATTTATTTTATACTCTACTTTGACATTCATATAGCCACTTTAGCTCCTTCATAATTTTTTGTTTGGGTTTATATTTTTTCATTCATTTTACTTTAAACTTGTGCATCTCTGAGTCTAAAATGTGTCCCCTGCAAACCACAAGTAATTGAATCAACTAACTTTTGATTGGATTGCTTAATATATTCATTTGTAATATTATTATTTTGTGGTTGAATTTACATCTGCCATTTTGCTTCTTTTATTCTTTTTGACTTTTTTGTCTTTTGTTTATTTCCTATTTTACTGTTAAGTGGATATTTTCTAAAGTTAAATTTTATTCCATTTAATAATTTTTATTTATATATTGGTTACTTTCCTAGTGGTTGCTCTAGATTTTGCAACATGCATCCCATCAGGATCTACCTCAGATTTATGGTGATTGAAGTCCACTGAAATATAAAATTTTTACTCCTGTATAATTCTACTCTATTTCCCTCTCTTTGGATGCTATTGAAATATATATGTAACATAAACATTTATAAGTTTATTATAATTATTTCTTCACACAAACTTATGTGTGTACATTTTTGAAAAAGAAATCCACAGCTGGAGAACTCATACTTCCTAACTGTAAGACTTACTACAGTGTTAGTAATAAGTAAAGTGCCATACTGTCATGAGTAATAGACACACAGATTAATGAAATCAAATCATAAATTTGCAAATAAGCCTTAGTATTTATGGTAAATTAATTGTTGACAAGGGTGTCAATAATAGCTTTTCAACAAATAGTGCTAGTACAACTGGATATGCACCTGCAATAAAATGACATTGGACCCCTATCAAACCATACAGAAAAGTCAGCTCAAGTGGATTATATACCTAAATATGTATGAGTTAAAACCATGAAACTCTTACAGGAGAAAATAAGTGTACATATTCATGGTCTTGGATTAGTCAATGATTTCTTAAATACAAAACAAAAATTACAATCAATGGACTAAAATATACATAAACATATATAAACTCTATTTCCTGAAAATTAAAAACTCTTGGGCTACAAATATTAACATTAAGTAAGTAAAAGGGAAATATACAGAGTGGAAAAAAAAAAACATTTAAATGTCCTAAATCTGTTAAGGGACTTCTATCCAGAATTTACAAAGAATTATCAGAACTCCATAATAAAAAGACATATAATCCAATTAAAAATGGGAAAGGGGTTTCAATAGACATTTCCCCAAAGACCACATACAATGGCCAAAAGCGGAGCAAAGATTAGTGAATAGGGAAATGAAACTCAAGACAATGCTGAAAAATAGATTCATACCCACAAGTATGATTGTATTCAACAGCACATAACAACTTGTGTGGTCCATGTAGAGAAATTAGAATACTCATGCCTTATTGGTGGGAATGTAAAAGATTACAGATTCTTTAAAAAACAGATTTTTCACTTTCTCAAAATGTTCAACATACTACCCATGAATTTCACGTCTACTTATATATTAAAGATAAGTGAAAACACATTCCCACACACAAACTATATACAACTGTTCAAAGCAGCATTATTCATGATAGCCAAAGAATGGAAACAATTCATGTGCCTTTCGACTGATGAATGGATAAATAAAATGTTGACTAAGCATATAATGGAATTTTATTCGTTACTAAGAAATGAATGATTACAAATGACTGTATCATAGGATTCTATTTTTATAAAATGTCTAGAATAGGCAAATCTGTAAGACAGAAAGTAGATCGGTGGTTTCTTACAGGTAGGGGTAGGGTGAGATTCAAAAGGATGGAAAATGGCTGCAAATGGGTTGAATATTTTGGGGAGGAGGAAAAATAATTTTAGATTTGAATCATCACTGAAGAGTGATGATTGCACACGGCGGGAACTTACTTAAAACTTTGGCTTGTACATTTTATATGGGTGAGTTGTATTGTATATGAATTATATCTCAATGAAATTTAAAAACATAAACCACAGATTTCTCATAAGAAATCCCATCAACCAGCAGATCATAAAAAAATAGTCAAAGAACTGTGATCCAAAAAAAAAAAAACAAACACAAATGCACATGCATGGGCGTGCACACACACAGACACAGACACAGACTTGACTTACTTTTTTGTAGTAATAACACAGTTTTGATGAATTGATCATTAGTAATTATAATACGATTTCATAAAATTTCAGCCACTAGAATGTATATTTGCTTGGAATACATTTTTATATTGAAAATAAAATATTTTTAAAACTAAAATTAACATACACACAGAGTTAGACAATTAAGTAACTACACTATAGAAAATAGGAACCACGTTTTTAATGGCCAGAGAACGACTTTACAAATAATCAAGTGAGGGGGGAAATACAAACCTTGTGCTGATGAATTTAATTAGAAATATTAGTTTGAATTCATTTTAATTTTAGCATATAAGAATAGCTAGGAAAATATAGACAGACATATATATGGGTGTGTATATATGTGTGTGTGTGTGTGTGTGTCTATACATACTATATATGGGCTTATATATGGTAATCATACAATGGAAAACTGATATGAAAAAGCCAAATGTGCAAGACGAATAATCTTAATATATTGTTTTAAACTAATGTTTCAGTTATTATTGACTGCTTTCATAATTGGCTGGGTTTTGAAAAGGTCAGGTAAATAAAATTAAACAATCTCTGCATAACTTTCCATTGATTTTAAAAAGCTAATTTGTTTTATGAGTCTCCACAAAATAGGCAAAATACGTAGTTTAGCTGGACTTATTTAACCCCAGAATACTTTTGGGGCAATTTTTATTGGGAAAGTGTTCTGTAGAAAATGACAGGTTAGAACAAATTAATTTCAATAAAAGATAAATGAAAAAAATTAAAGGAGGTAATAAAACATCAGAATACATCATTTTACATGTAATTTTTTTTTGTTTTTTTGTTTTTTTGTTTTTTTTTTTTGAGAACAGCATCTTGCTTTGTCACCCAGCCTGGAGTACACTGTTGCAATCATCACTCGCTGCAGCCCGGACCTCCAGGCCTCAAGAGATCCTCCCACCTTAGCCTCCTGAGTAGTTAGGACTACAGGTGCACACCATGATGCCTGGCTGATTTTTTTTTTTTTTTTTAACTTTTTGTAGAGGCAAGGTCTCACTCTGCTGCCCACGCTTGAACTCCTGAGCATAAGCAATCCTCCTGCTTTGGCCTCACAAAGTGCTAGGATTGCAAACATCAGCCACTGCGCCTGGCTGAAAAGAAGTACATTTTAAAAAGCTTTGATTTGGAATTGGCTTGGCTTACTTTTTTGTAAGTAATAGCACAGCTTTGATGAATTGATCATTAATAATGATAATATAATTTCAAAAAATTTCAGCCATTAAAATGTTTACTTCCTTGGGAAAATATTTGTATATTGAAAAGAAAATATTTTTAAAACTAAAATTAACAGCATTTAAATTAAAAGAGCAAACCAATAGAAGATAGAAAACATTGTTTCTGAATACTCAACCAAACTTATTTCTAGGAAAAGACTTAGTTTGAGTGTTCTGAAACCCATTTTGTAAGAATCTTTCTCTCTGAATGTTGCCCCGTCTTTCACACTACTTGAGTTCATTTATTTCACAGAAGCTCACATCAAATATCTGGCAAGACGATTCTATCTACATGTAGATAAATGTAAGTGGAAAGATGTGAACTGAAAAAGTGAATTCTCTTGAAATTCTATCAAGTTCAAAATGTATAAAGATTAGCTGGCAATTTCTAGAATCCTGTGATTTAAATTCTCTTTTACCTACGGGTAAGTATAAATCTGTTGGGTTTAGCCTGTATCTACTCTTAAGTGCAGCTTCATTAATGTTTATGCTTCTGAAGAAGAAAATGGATTCCAAAGATTCCATGTTCCTTATTCAAATGTAAAATGACTGAGCAATTGAAGAATGCAATTATCTCCACCAAAATGTTTCTAAACATCTTTAAGAAGGTTGAGTTGTTATATTTTAAAGTCAAAATTACACTTAAGTTTTGTTCTGAGTCTCAATGACTCATTGCAGATCTGTAATTGATGAAAATGTCTACAAAGGCATGGGGTATTTGATTCTGCATGATACTTGAACCTAGATAGCTTCTGATAAACTGAAAAGACTTCTGCAGAATATAAAATTAGTGTACTTGTAAAATGACTCGAAATTCCACAGCATAGCTGCACCCAAGAAAAGCAAATCAAGCATCCACATTGTATAAAGTGTGTTCACTTACCTCAAATAAAAAAATATTCAAGTGACCTACTTTTCATTAAGACACTCTAAAATGAGAAATGAAGCACATAAACATGGCACCATGTGTCTGATATCTCCTGAAGTGACAAATGAATTCTGATTATACATAACCTCATTTTTCAATACTCAATTGTATATTAGCACAATGAAAACTGAGTCATATTATGCCAAGTACGAAATATACTCAGTACTATATAAGTAGCAGCTGTAGTAGATGATTGCTCTCTTCAGAATGAACTTGCACCTGAACCTTAAAGCAGAAGCTGACAGTGACCTTTGTGATAGACAGGATTTTAAAATAGCTTCCCAAATTCCTATCCCTTGCTATGCATGCTACATAACGGCCTCATAAGTTCGGATAGGCTATCTTGATGACCCCCTTACAGAAGGGGGCCCAGATGTTACAGATAGAAGTCACAGCAATTCAATGCTGCAACAAATACCATCCTGTTGATTTTGAAGGAATAAACTGCCATGTTTGCTCAGGGCCAGATGGCTAGGAATGGTAGGTATCCTCTAGGAGTTGAAAAATGGTGTCTAGTTGACAGCTAGCAACACATTGTGGGCTTTGGTCATTGTTTTGTTGCCTGTCAACTACAGAACATTTTTGAATTTTACAAACAATTGGTGAGATTGGGAGAGTACTGAATTTTTACATAATTTTCATATGCATCCATAGCAACCTTGATTTCTTCTTGGTGAGACACTGAGCAGAGAAAATAGCTTATCCAAACCCAGACTCCTGACCTACACAAATGAAGCAATAATAAATACGTTTTAAGTTGCTAAATCTGTGGTAATTTGACAGTAATAGAAAACTAATATAATTTTCATATGATCTTTGAGATCATAGGATTTGAAAATCATAGGATTTGAGAAAAATACATTTGAATACAAAATAATGCTATCAACCATCCTAAAATAATTGTAAAGGAGCAATTTACATTATCTTCTTTTTATAGACTTCCTACACACACACACACACAGACACACACACACAAATAATGTTGCATCTCTCACCATGTCTCATTATTCTAGGTTTCTTATTCTTCATTCTAAAAATAAAAATCTTAATCAGTTTTCTTAGATGTCTTTGTACATTCTTTTAAAATTCTTATGTAATTTAATTGTCAAGATCGAACCCTGACTCAGCTAAAATAAATGAATGGTTATCCAATTAAAAATGCATCCCCTAGTATTTGTAGCCCAAAATAATATTCTATGTTGACATGTAATTTGTATATCTGTTCAATTTGTAATGTTTTAAATAACAAGTTAAAATAAAATTCTTCTAAGTTTAACTTGAAGTACAATATTAAAATATATGATTTAAATTGATAAAATTATATTTATTTGGTAATAGTTCCTTTTAGAATGAAAGATTCCAAATATCATATAAAATAGGCTAAGTCAATGTGAAAGCTGTTTTTGAAGTCTACTTAATGCATTGAAATAATTAGGTAATTTTTATTGTGTGAATATAAAAATGCACACCTTTTGCAAATTATGAGATACTTGTTTTCCATCAGATGCAAAAAGAGTTTACAAAATGTAACATTTAAGATAAATATGTTAGCTAAAATGAGTCATAGTGAAACTATGACTTTTATAATAGTCAGAAAAGAAATTGTTAATGGTGATTATGGGAACAGTATCTTGAAGTTGAATATAGTTTAATAAATTAAATAAGAACAGCAGAATTCTGGTAAATGACTACGGAAACAGATATCTTAAAGAATGTATTAGGATGTATGATATTTTAAAATTTCCTACAGTTGCACCAATTACTTTAGGATAAATTTGGCCAAAGTATTGAAATTCAAAGGAAGATTTAAATATGAAGGACTATAAAGCCAGTTGAAGCAACTACATGAAACAGTATATTATCTTATATTATTTTTTATATTTAAATTGATTAGCCTATTAAACTTCTACATGAGGCAGTGAGAGGGCTGAAGAGATTGTCAGGATACAAGAAAGTTCTACAAATTTCCTATTGAGTGTTGAAAGAATTAGCAAAATTATCTGGAGCAGCATTTCTCTACCTGTAATATAAATATGCATCGCCCAGGAATCTTATTAAAATGAAAATACTAATTCACCAGGACTAGAACAGAGACCCAAATTCTTCAGTTCTAACTAGCTCCCAGGTGATGCCAATGCTTCTGGTCCATTGATCTCACATGGAATAGTGGGACCCTGATCATTCCTATAGAATTATGGACAGAAATCTGTGTCTACACTACCTAATATTTCTGACATCTTTGGGCAACCCATGTGAACTTAGGTAAGAGGTAAAATCTTTGAGTGCACATAAAGTTAGAATGCTGTCTGTATTAAAGTTTGATTCTATGACTTTTAACTCAAATACATATACTATATATGTTATATTTCACAAATATATATTCATTAGTTGACTCTTTGTATGAAACAGTGCCTCAATACATTTCAAAGTGACATTGAACTTGTGATCAAAATTAACAACAGTTGGACATTTTAATGGGTTGAAGTCCCTAAGGAGATATGTTAAAGTCCTAATCTTTAATACCTTCGGATGTTACCTTATTTGAAAATAGAATCTTTGCAGATATGGTCAAGTTAAGATGAGGTCATTAAAGTGGGCCCTGATCAAATATAACTTCTGTCCTTATAAGAGAAGACAGACACACAGAGGGAAAAGACTGCCACATGATGGCAGAGGCAGGGATTGCAGTGATACATCTGTAAGACAAGGAACACTCCTGGGGTACCAGAAGCTGAGAGAGGAAAGGAGGGATCCACCTCAGAGGCTTTAAAGGGAGCGTAGCCTTGAGAACAGCTTGATTTTGGACTTTTAGCCTCCAGAACTGTGAGAGACTAAATTTCTCTTGTTTTAAACCACCCAATTTATATTAATTTCTTATGGTAGTCCTAGGAAACTAATACAATTTTTAATCATATATGGGGGCTATTTAAAATCATTCAAATAATAGCATTGGATAGTGATTATGCATTTTATAATTTTCTCTATCATAATGTATTTTTAATTTTATCTGTAATAGGAAAAAATTTTGTTGAGGTAGTGAAGTAAACTCAAGCCAAAAAATGAGAGAATACCCCTTGATAGTTATATAGTGTTTTAAAAAATAAAAGGTATTTTAATAAATTAATTATTTCCTCTGAAATATTAAAACTGCCAAATTAGATTGGGTGAATCAGAAAGTGCAATTATACCAGCTATAAGTTACAAGTTTGGAGTAGTTATGTCATTTGTGCAAATAATAAATGGCAGCAATAAACTCACAGAATCTCAGTTATGAGGCATTGTTTAAAGTGCCTGTGAATTGTATGGTGAAATGGACAGTCCCATGGTCCAGATTAAAAATCAGTCTGTTGATTATCAATTAATCAGTCAACCAATTATTCCATCATCCACGCTAACTTTGTACTTGACATATTAAGAGAACATTAATGAAAAAGCAATCTTTTAACAAGGCAACTTACTATCTAGCCAAATTTTAAAAAAATATTTTAAAATGTGCTTTCTTATGTAATTTATTTACATCCTTCCCACTTGTAGGTCTTTGTAACTATGTGTGATACCTAGACCAAAAACTTTTGCAATAAAAATTCATTCACATGTAAGAAAACCCTCTCCTAAGTAAGAATTAATTTTAAACAATGACTACCTTACTATTTTTCCTACCTGCCTTAAAACATCAGGGCTTTATCATTTCTCCTTATGGAACTGCCATTTCAGACTCATATTGCACGTCATTTCCAATCTCTTTCTGTCCCACTTATATCGTCCTTTATGCCATGCCTCCTAAATACTATGCTTCCTCTAGTTACAATGTCATTGACATATGCTGTTCCATTGGCAGTAACGCCCCTTCTCGTCCTCTTTGCCCAGAGAGCACCCTTTCAAGCTTAGAACCCCACCAATCGTATTTTCTTGAAAAAAGCTTCCATCAATTTTCTGAATCAACGAAATACTTCTAATATACACTATAATGATCACGTGTATGTCTCCATCATAATATGGATGTCACTTTGCAGTGTTATATTTATTATCAGATCAAAATATGTCTTATTGTGCAGTGATAAAGTTTGTTTTCACACTTCTTTTTAACCTTATGACTTAAAAGTGTGCTTGAAACTTTAGTAAACCGTCGGTGTTTTCTGAGTCAAGGAATAGAGGAGTGCTGGTGAAATAATGCCTGGACTTTATTCTAAGCTCTAATAGTCATTGGGCTGATTGTTAGATTGGTCAAACTATCTTTCCTTTTTGAGTCCCAATTTTCTTATCCTTAACATGGTTATAAATAAAGGATGTGATATGAAAGTGTAGTGCATTGACTAAAATATAGTACACACTAAAAATTTATTTATAGTTGTTATTCTTTTTTTTCATGTTTTGAAGAACAAATAGTTCCAATATTAAGAAACAGATTCTCAGTAGGTTGTTTTTTCATAAATGAACTGCTTATCAAAAAGTAACCTAACTGTGCAAAATAAATTTCTGAAGGAGCACCTTTATGTGAGACAAATTAAACATTAATAGCAAAACAACATATGTTTTCCTAAATTATACAGATTAACTCATTTCATTAGTTTTTAATAGGAAACAATGCATCAAATATGAAAGAAATCTTATAAAAATATATAAATCTTATAAAAATAAGAAACCATGCATCAAATATGAAAAAAGTGACTAGTTTTGAATTATTAATTGATTAAACATGCATATTTAATGCTTATTATGAGTTAAGTTCTAGGTTTCAGAGTGGGAATATCTGAATTCTACACTGTTTCCTCAATACAACTACAAAGTTTTACAATTAACAGAGACAAAGGTTTTCATAAGTTGCAATAATCTTATATATGCATAATTTGAATTAAATTTTAAATAAAGTTTCTAATATTAAAATCAAGTTTTGTTAATTAAAATAAATTTAAATATAAAATAAATATTCTAAGTAGCTAAATACTTTAAAATTGTATTGTATTAATTAAAATATATTTAAATATATGGAATGTCTATTTCTATGTAATAGAACATTTATTTATTTTACGTTGATAATAAAATTTAATGAATTATATTGAAGTCTTAGATTTTCATACAATCTGAAATGTAGCATAAGAAGCCAGAGGACAACACTGAAGATAATTTTTAAAGTATTGGTAATATTGTGAAAATAAAACATCATTCATATGAGTATTAGAAATAGTACAATGACCTCCCAAAAAGATAATCAGATAATAAGCATATGAAAAGGTGCTCCATATCATATGTCATCAGGGAAATGCAAATTGAAACAAGAAACCACTACACACTTATGAAAATTACCACAATCCAGAACACTGAAAACAGCAAATCTTGGCAAGGAGTAAAAGGAATTCTCATTCATTGCAAAATGGTACAGCCATGTTGGAGATTGTTTAGCAATTGCTTACATAACTAAATATATTTTTATGATATGAGTCATCAACCAAGCACCTTGGTATTTATCCAAATAAGCCAATCTGAGAAGGCTACATACTCTATGATTCCAACTGTGTTTGACTTCTAGAACAGACAAAACTATAGAGAACGTAAAAGGATCAGGGGACTCAGGCAAAAGCAAGGAATGAGTAGGTGGAGGACAGAGTATTTTTCGGGCAGTGAAACAAGTCTTATGACTATAATGGTGAATACATGTTATACCTTTGTTCAAACCTACAGAATTTAGAACACCAAACGTCAACCCTAATGTAAACTATGCATTCCGGATGCTAATGACGTATCATTGTAGATTCATCAATTGGAAAATTTTAAAAAAATTTTAAAGCGCCACTCAAGTGAGGAATGCTGATAACAGGAAAAGCTATGCACATGTGGGGCAGGTGTTACATGAGAAATCTCAATTTTGCTGTAAATCTAAAACGGCTCTAAAAATAAAGTTAATTATTTTAAAATACGTTGGATATCTTTCATTATTTTTAAAAACAATTAAAAAGTGCTCACATATTGTAAATGATGCTTCAAAGACAAAAACTTGTAATTATGTGATTTAAAACTTGATAAGTGTTTAAAACCAAAAATTCTAAAGTTAAGATATTTGGGTTTAATTACCAGTACAACCATAACTGACTATGTGACTTTAGGAAGTAATTTAGCTTTTCTAAGCTTCATTTTTCATCATATTAAAAAAAAAAAAAAGAAGAGTAGAATTTTTCTAATCAACTAGAATGAAAAGAAAAAAATTCACCTAAACACATATCAAATAATAACAGCATACAATAATGAATAATAGAGGCTATTATTAATAAAAAATACATCACATAATATTTTCATATTATATGTCATTTTTATATCTGTATTGTATCTTATATACAATATAATTCAACAAATATTTTCTATTTTATCATTCAGAAAGTAAATACATAGATATAATGCATGTATTTAAATGAGTTCCTTTTAGAAACAAAATTATTTACTGAAAAATACTAGGAAAATTCAAATCAAAATATGTACTTTAGTGCTTTAGTTCTTCAATTAGACGAAATATTTTTAATTTCAGCCATGTCAAACTAAGTCTTGTAGCATATTAACAAATATGAGTTTGCCATAAGAGCTAATTTCAGGGCTTTACAATGTTCTGACTTGCACTGAAAAGTTTTCTGAAGGCAAGATTTTTGGGGTTTTTTGTTGTTTTTCTTTTCTTTTCTTTCTTTTTTTTTTTTTTTTTTTAGATGGAGTCTTTCTCTGTCACCCAGGCTGGAGTGCAGTGGCGCGATCTCGGCTCACTGCGAGCTCTGCCTCCCAGGTTCACGTCATTCTCCTGCCTCAGTCTCCCGAGTAGCTGGGACTACAAGGGCCCGCCACCATGCCTGACTAATTTTTGTTTTTTGTTTTTTTTAGTACAGACGGGGTTTCACTATGTAAGCCAGGATGGTCTCGATCACTTGACCTCGTGATCCACCCGCCTTAGCCTCCCAAAGTACTGGGATTACAGGAGTGAGCCACCACGCCCGGGCTTGTTTTTGTTTCTCTAGAGAATACTTTGATATGAACTATTGAGAAGACACAGGAAATGTTTGAATACTTATACAAAAATCTATACTGCAGTAGAAGGTTTATATAAGAGTTAGGGCTTAAAAACTAATTTGGAACTCCATCTTGAAAATTAATTTTAGTAATATTAATTAGTGGTTTAAAAAATTAAGAGCTATTAAAGATAAGTGAAAGTAATTATGATCATAAATATTTATTATTGATATTTAACTGAAATTAGAGTTCATAGTAATTTGGAAAATAAAGATACTGGGAGGTTACCATAAGGTATGATAACCTGGATTCTTTAAGAAAATAATAAGACTAATATAAAATAATTTTAAGAGAATTAGTAGACAAGGACATGGTGACTTTGTGACAAGAGCCAAAGAATAAAAATACACAGATGACTCAAAAATCTTGAGCTGGACAGATTCACAATGACAGACAATATATGGAAGGTAGGAGTCCATGTCTTAGGTAAAGTCTATCATCTGAATTGGACCTGAGGAGTCTGCAATGGCAGGAGAATTTAAATTCAGTTTATTTATACATTTCATTCATTCAACAAACATTTATCAGGTAATGTTGTAAGAGATGCTAGGTATAGCCATCAGCAAGACTAGCACAATCTATTCCTTCAAAAATTTTCTATCCTACCTAAAAGGACACTTATAAAATAAATAATTATGCAATTAGTTATTGAATCCCATATGATAAACTTGTCATAGAGAATTCTGTCCTGTAAGACTTCCTTGAGGAAGTGACATTTTAGCTGAACCTCTAAGTGGCTTTTAACTAAGTAAAGAGGAGATTGAAAAATGAATATAAGTACAAAAACAAGAAGAAAAGAGGCATTAAATTAGGATTTGAATATAAATAGTGTCAGATTATTCAGGTACCTTAGACTATGTTTAGATTTTGGTCCCTAACATGAAAATGTAAAAATACCACGAAAGGCTTTAAACACATGAATGATGCAAGAATGATGACATTGACATCAGATTGATTCTAGTGCAAAGACAGATTAGAAGTAGAAAATGAGTTTGGGGATACCATTTAATAATCTAATGTGTCCCTCCAGGAGAAAGATGAAGGTGTCTTGGCCTAGATAACTAAGTAGATGGTGGTACATTCTTTAACTGGATGGACACTAGAGAAGACATAGTTTGCATAGTTTGGAAGGAAATCTGCTTGTTGTAAGTATGTAATGTGTTGAGTATTAGATTCCCGAGAAGTACCGAGGAAGCTATTGAATAGATAGCTCAGTATGTGATAACATAACGCAAGACACAAAGCAAGGCTTCTCATGTGTCTAAAGTTAGAAAATACTATTTGTGTGTCTGCGAACTCTGTCATCTACCTAGAAGAGACAAATAAAGCTATGTGAGTAGAGAGATACATAAGAAAGTGTATTTGATTGGAATACCAAAGGGTTCACAATTGAACCATTGCAAGGCTCAAAAAGAAAAGTCAGATGATGAAGGAGTTAAGGTAACTAGAAGACATACTGAGGAGGAACAAACAGGGTAATATTTTGAAAACTCAATACTTTATTCAAGGCTCTAATTTTTATTCTTGAGAGATTGTGTAATTTATAGAAGTATATTGCAAGGTTCTGAATCCTTCAGCATGTACATATACAGAACATAATCTCTCACATACACTTTAATATTCTTTTAGAGCTATTTCTTATTGGTGTCTAGTTCTCAATTTCATAATATATTTTTAAGCCCAAATCAAATAGATTTATTTTATTTTGCATAGTAACAAGCAAAATTTTGCCAACTATAATAATGGCTACAGTTTTCTGAAAGCTGATTGAATACTCAGTGACTTTAAAGATTAATGCGTGAAATAGTAACATAGCTCATAAAAACGTGGAATATTTGTTAAATTAAGATTATATATATAGGTATATACATATAATTACTTTTTAAAATAGAATTTAAAAAATCTTAACCATAGCATCTACAAATTTTAAAATATAACAATTATCTTGAAATTGCATACGATCAAAGCCATATAATTTTTATAAAAAATCTCACTCAACAGGTTATAGTGGAGATTAAATGAAAAAAAGGGCATGTAAAGCAGTTACCATGTATCAGGCAAATAAACATTCAATAAGTATTAATTTATATCACAATCATAAAATATGTGACTACCTTTTGATAACACAATGCACAATAATTCTTGGGAGGTAAGTGGCTGTCATCTACATCTGCATGAACATGAACATACACACACACATATGCACACACACATACACATACACACACACACACACATATGGACACATACACACACATACACCAGCTGAGTGCAGATATGTTTGGAAACCACTGGATTCTATATCCTTTCTGAAAGTATTATAATCTGAGCTATCAAATCAATGTTATGAAAATAAAAAGAAAGAAACCCAAGTAATTTGAGTTTTCTTTTCTTTTTAATTTTTTTATTATTTTTTAATTTGAGACGGAGTTTAGCTCTTGTCGCCCAGGCCGGAGTGCAATGGCATGATCTTCCATTTGAATATAAACACTTTCGTATAGCACAATTGGGAAAAACTGGTCCAGAAAGTGACCAATTTGGGTCTTTATGAATTTGCGTGATTTATATAATAATTTGACATTTTAATGACTCAGGGTCCATAAATACCTAAATACAAAAGCTTAGTCATAGAAAAGATAATGGTTTGTTGTGTGGAATCCTTCAGATTTAGACAAGAACAAGAGCTGAGGTGTTTTTCTTAACCATGATCAATTTAAGGTATCCAAATTAAAATTATTCTGGTTAATTAAAAAAATGTGTAATCATTGTGCCACTTTTCAAAGTTAAAAATAACCCAAGGGATATCTACATGTATAAACTGAGGTATAATATCAGAACTTGTGATTTGAGTGATTTTGATAATCAAACAGGACAAATGTTACCCTACTTATTTTACAAAAAACCATCCTGGACTCCCTTATTTAGGATTTTATTTTTTGAAAATTTTTTAAAATTATATTTTATTATGACATAATTAAAGTGGGATACATTTTTACATGTTTTGGCTCTACCATAAATTTTAGCATGACTTTAGAAAATAAAAGAAATGCATGCATGCCTGCATTCTGTAAGGACTGCAATATCCTTTGGTTCAATGAAATTAGCATGGGAAGAGAACAGTTCCATTTTTTATCCTTTCATATATTATATTACAAATTATTTTTTCCAAACTAAAAAACTAACACAAGAATCCTATGTGGCTATCAACTGAAATCAATACAGATTTTACTTCGGATAGTTTAAAAAGCATTGCTACGTTTTTAGATAAGCAGTGAAACTGAAATGAAAAGCTTCTCAGAAAAGAAATTTCTAATCATGTCAGTGTGTTTAACTCAAAGTTTTATCTGGGCTTCAATTAGACCTAGAATGTATAAACCTGCAGATGAGATTAACCATGCACGTAACTTTGAGTTACTTTTTCATGTAACTTTCAGATTTTAAAAGTTGACATAGAATTTCCAAAGTTGTGAGCTTTCTAAAACGGTTGGGGAAAATTGTATTGAACTTTTATTCAAAAGTTATTTCTATTGAATATTTTACATTATTTCAAGAGAATATTAGGTACTGTACTATACTGTATATAGGGTAGTATAATAAAATTAATAATTATAATAAAGAAATCAGGTAAAGTGGGAAGTCATATTGTGTTGTGTGGTCAAGATAAAAGCTAGGAAGCAAAACTGCTGTCAAATTATCCTACATAAAGGTAACTGAATATTGCAAGTTCAAATGTCAGGTCCAAATAACCAAAGCAAAGCAAAGCAAAACAAAACAAAACAAAAAATATTTTTATTTCATAACAACAAAAGCTGAAAATACATAAGATACACGTAATATACTATTGTGTTAGTAACCTTGATGCAAATGCATTACAGAGAGAAAGTCAGAGAAAGCAATTACTTAAGAAATTGGAGTAAGGCAAAGAGAGGTAAGTCCGACCAATCTGTCAAAGTATGCACACATCCAAACATCTGGCCTAATTCAGAAATAAAATCAAGGATCAAGAACAATGATCTGAAATGTCCTCAAAAGCTTTTAGGATATAGTAAATAGTAAATGTATAAAATTCCTGCTGCAATACAATGTTGAAAGGTGAAGACTGTGACAAATATTAGAGCACATAGTTCACTGTTAAAAATAATAAACACTGGGTGTCCAAAACCAAAACCCAAACCTAAAAACCAAATCCAAACCAAGCAGATGAGGAAGGAAAATGAGGCTCTCAGACTTACAGCATTCTCCTGCTTCAGAGGAATATCTGGGGTACAACTCAAAAAAGAATTCAAGGTTATAGTTACGAATCAAATTCCTTAGTCTACATATATTCTGTTTTTCAATTAGGGGAGAATCCTCCACTTAACAATGTATGTGTGATTTATACGGCCGTCCCATTTTATGGATTGAACCAATTGAGAACAATTTACACAACTGTTTTAGGGAACCATCATCGAAATTAATATGTCATGATACATATTACCTTTTGTTTTTCCCTACATAACTTCTCAAATATCTCCACATTCAATTTGATAAGGACTTCGGCATCAATCTGCATTTAAGTTTAAACTTGCAGAAAATTGGGTTCTAAACGTGTAAGTCATACGTCAGCAGCAAAACATTATTTATGATTCTTAAGAAACAACTGTGACTTTGAGTCACAAATCATAGAGCTATTGAAACTCCCAGCTGGAAGGAACCTTGGAGACAATCTAACCTTTTATAGATGAAGAAATAGCTACCTAGAGAGATCAAGAAATTGTCAAATGGCTTTGCAGTTTAATAGTGAAGGCAGGATTAGAACTTGTGTCTCCTGACTCCAAAATGAAAACTTCACCACTATCTTCCACTATGGCTTATTGCTTCTCATAATATATAACAGATTAACAACAGAGACTTTTTTGTATTATGGCCTGCCAGATATGTGTTAAAAAGTTCTACTGAACTGAATATATTAACTCTAAAAATGTTGATTTTCTCTTATAGTAAATTATAGCAATGTTGACAGTGTTTTAATAACTCCAATATGTTTTTTGAATATTTGGATGGGAAAAAGCCAAATTTTTTCTTCATATGGTAGAATTACATAATGATTTGGAAAAACATACTCCTAAAGTCAAAACCAAATTATTAGTACTTTTTTCCCCCAAGTTCATTATTTAATATTTCAGGTAAATTTATAAAGGGATTGTGAAAGTATGGAATGTGGGAGTGTGGAATTTACAACAAAAAATTTCAGAAAAGCTATAGTTTAAAATCACTAGCTGAACATGTTTTTCTCCCTTTATTATTTAAAAAAAGTTTCTAAACTACAAACATTTCAAGAACTTGTGTCCTAATCGTAAAAGTCCATCTTCTTACTGGAAGATGTGATGAGCTAACTTCTGCTAAGTATAGATTCTGGTGTTTCCTTGTTTGTTCTGGTAATTTAGCTTTTAAAATTTATTTATTCCTGTAAAAAACTCTTTAAAATTCAAAAGTAAAAATAACAGAGAATAGTGGAAAATAATTTTTCCTTCTGCTGAGACCTCAAACTAATTATCCTCCTTGTATCAAACACTGATTTAGGTTTGTGATTATATGTTTAGAAATATTTTATGCATTTATAAGCATACATACTCATTTATTATATACATGTGTGTTAATATATGTACACACATATATACTATATATAAAAATATATATACATACACACGCACACACTTGAGACAGGATGTTTCTCTTTCTACAGGCTAGAGTGCAGTGGAGCGATCGTGGCTTACTAAAGTCTCAACCTCCTGGGTTCAAGTGATCTTCACATGTCAACCTCCCAAGTAGCTGGGACCACAGACATGCACCAACATGAGTGGCTAATTTGTTTATTTATTTGTTTTTGTTTTTGTTTTTAACAGATATGGGTCTTTCTATGTTACCCAGGCTGGTCTCAAACTCCTGACCTCAACCAGCCCTCCCAACTCAGCCTTTCAAAGTGGTGGGATTACAGGCGTGAGTCACCACACATGTTTGTTTTATTTTATATGCTAAAGAAAGCATTCATTAATATTTTCTCCTTAATATTTATTGTCCCAAAAAGCCATTTTGGAAAGAAAAATGTCTGATCTATCCTTTTCAGTAACAGACATTAAATTTCTTTGTCATATTTTAAGCAAGTCTATATGTGCTCCTGATTGCCCTGTATGTGCAAGGTAAGTAGGACATACAGAAAAAAATCAGGCACAGTGACCACCATAGAGAAGAACATTGACAAAACTTGATATCATTCTTATTCTATTTCTAAAAGTATTATCAAAACACTGGTTTGATACTAGGAGACCCTCTGTTCTCATACATTTTCTTCTGACATTAAAATAGAAATGCCATTTGGACAAAATTCACTAAATGTTTAGGGATTTAGCTACCTATTTCAAAAATTGTTGTTGCTTTTTTTTTTTTTTTTTTACTAGGTTTGATGAAGACTTAAAAAATAATTTTGATAATCTTCATATGGCAAATAAGCAGTTTGATGTATTTCTCTCCTTCTTAACACAAAGTTCCTCTAATAAAGCAACCTCTTTTATTAAGCCCAAATCCAAAACTTTAGTTGATCCAGTTATGTATTTGCTGTTTGTATGTTCACGAGAATCATATAGAAGCTTAGAAATGATATTATTATTATCTAGAGGAGACTGAATATAAAATATTAATTCACTTACTCAAGTAAAGAATGTAGCCAAATAAATGCCACTCACACCTTTTCATTGGCGATTGAAATCCCTATTTAAGTGACTATTTCAGTGGCTATTCTCAAGGAGATTTGGAGAGAGGGCTTATAATACATTAACTTGTGGTTAGTGTTCTTATTAATGCCTAATATCAGAGCTCCTTCTGAAGGGGAAAAACATTTTGATAAGTGTTGAAAAACGTTCCATTAAAGTACTAAAAGAACTTTAATAAAATGCAATTAAAGAGATGCTGGAAATGAGAGATATTAACTTTACCTAAAACTAGTCCATTTTTTTAAATCAAAATGGTATTTATGAGAATACCATTAAATTCGTGGAAATTTAAATGTCTTGTTATAAAAAGTTTGAGAGTGGTTAAACCCTGTTAGACTGGCTACTTTATTTCAATATTTGCAATTTAATTTAATTTAATAAAGCTATTTGCATTGTATCCTTTATAATCAGGATTTAGTATTTTCCAAACTAACTTGTTTTAATAATTATTTTTTATTCTAGGGCATCTTATGGGATTAATGCTCCTCGAATGTACTTCCACACAGTGTTTGGAACTTGGATTTTAGCTACAGGATAGTGCCGTGGGCAAATAATTCATGGTACCCTGAGGGCTTCCACTGTGATTTTGTGGACCATCTCTCTTTCCCCAGGTCAATGATTAACAGGTATCTGAGAATTCTTCCAGTGAACCTAGGGGAGAAAATTGTTGGTTTATCCTTGCTCAGATACCACAGAGAGCCTTTTATTTTAAGAACCTTGACACCTTTTGTAAATACAATTGGCAGTTGGAAGAATGAAGTGTATTAAATTTAAAGATTGTTTTCTAACCACAGGGGTCTAGGCCAAGCCACTGGAAGGATTAGTATACCATATTTCTTCAGACATTTGCTTCAGTGTTTTATCATTCTCAGTCACTTGCTTTCCCAAAGCAGAAAGAACAGAAGGAGAAGTAATTAAATACAATTTCTTCCTCCTCTACAGGAAACCAAGATGACAATGGCAATTTGTTACCTTCTGGAAATAAGGGCGCAATTAAGAGAGAAATAAATCTTCAAGGATTTTCCTAAATCTTTAACTCGTTTTACAGCAGCCTATTACCAAGTGCTAGTGTGTATATTGGCTTCATTTGGAACATTGTCTTACCTATATTTGACACCTAATAACTTTGGTGATGAATTGATTGACTGAACAACTGCTGGCAAAAAGAGTAATAAGATGTAAAAAGTAAGAGTTGAGCAGATTTTAAGATAATGTGATTAATGCTCTTTGTAGAAACTTAGAGGATCCAACAATCCACATTCATATAAAGACTGTGAGAAACAGATGAAACAAAGATTTGCGAAAAGGCTTCTGTTTTCTGTAGTCAGGCTCTCACTTAGTTACCTAGGTGTATGTAGTGTGTCCCTGCCTCATAGATTACATCAAACCCGTATTGTTGTACTCAGTTCTGCTAATAAAACCTCAACTTGTTTTGTTCTGCCTGAAACTTGATCTTGGGCATCTATGTAATATTCTCTAGTATTGACTATGCCTTTTTTTTTTATCTACCTTTCTTTCAATTAGAGCTCATGGTTATAATATTACATCATATTAAAGATATTTTTAAAAATTAAATGAACTACATGTCAGAAATGCTTGTTTATAAACACACAATTACATCACAGGTGATAAAACAGATGGATAATACTGAAACAATGTAAATAAGTTATTTAATATTTGTGATTTAAATGTTGTGAAATTTAATCATGAATAAGCATTTAATTATAATAAACTAAATACTTTTTATTAAAACTTTATTTTTATATTGACATAAAGATGTAGAAAGAACAGTAGCTATAAATCTTGCTGTTTCTTGGTGTTTTCTGAGTATCCTTTTCGTATGTGTACAAGCAAAGGACATTTAGACTATAATTATTGCTAACTGTATATTAGCACAAAACAACACTATTTTTTAGAATACTTTATCAGATGCTATCTTTTGTAGCCAACTTCCTAATCTTCTACTTCAATTACATTTTTAAAAAGGTGTACCAAACATCAAAATATTTACATTTCACATCTCAGATGCAAAATTTTATCTTATTTTCTTTAAACCAAGATACTCAACGGGTAGACTAGAGACCCATGGGGCTGCTTGGCATCTTTTTGAGGAGTCTTCAAAGGCAAAACAATTTCTAAATATTAATAAGATGATTTTTTTTACTCACTACCATTCTCTCATGAGTATATAGTCATAATATTCTAAGGATTTAGAATGTGTGAAGATTTCATATAATAAAATATTTTAATATATGAATACCTACATAACTCAGTGACTAATATTTTCCAAATGACTGATGCATGATGTTACAAAATCACTCAAGGTAAGAGATGCAGTCAAATTACAAGATTGAAGTGTGTATTTTAGAAACAATACAAAACGTTTTTGTATGTGGTTACAGATTTCTCATTGAAACTACTTTTAAGAAACTACCACTTGATGAGATTTGGTTTAGTATTGTAGAGGTCAAGAAAAAACTTCCCTTTTGTCCTCTGAAAGTTTGCTGATAATCACTGGCAAAAGGCAGATCAATAGGAGAAAAGGCCTACAAATTTATTAACATGTACCTGGGAGCCTTTAGAATGAAAACCTAAAGATATATGGGAAATTGTGCATTAATAATTGGGTTCGGCAAAGCATAGACAACCGTGTAAAAATATGATTAGACAAAAAAAGTGTAATCAAATGTTAATAGACTGAGTGGGGAAACCGAGCAATACTTGTCTGTCTAGATTCTTGTCCTCTCTGAGCATGTATTGCTTCCCTCTGGGTATGGGACAGGACCTTTTCTTGATAAGGGTTTTATGACCTACAGTGAAACAAAGCAGGTCAAATAATTTCTTTATGACCAGTTTTTACACAGAAAGGCAAAGGAGAAGATAGAATAATATTTCTAAGTTTTATGGCTGGCTGTGGGGAAATGGAGTTCCAGTGTTTATGACCTGCTTGGAGAAAGAGATTCTACTTTCTACTCTAGCTTAGGTGGACAATAGGACTGACAGGCAGGAGAGCAGGAGAAGGTCAGAGAAAAGCTTTGGCTTCTGAGGCTGCTTTTGAGGCCATTGTTTTGGGGGGAGATATATATATATATATATATATATATATATATATATATATATATTTTTTTTTTTTTTTTTTTTTTTTTTTTTTTTTTGAGACGGAGTCCTGCTCTGTTGCCCAGGCTGGAGTGCAGTGGTGCGATCTCGGTTCACTGCAAACTACGCCTCCATGTTCAACTGATTCAGCCTCCTGAGTAGCTGGGATTACAGAAGCTCGTCACCACACCCGGCTAATTTTTGTATTTTTAGTAGAGACGGGGTTTCATCATGTTGGTCAGGCTGGTCTCGAACTCCTGACCTCAAGTGATCTGCCTTCCGAAGTGCTAGGATTACAGGTGTAAGCCACCGCGCCTGGCCAGGGCATTGATTTTGAGTCCCTACAGCACCTGATAATAATATTTTCTGTCTGAAAAGGCTACTAAATACCCCTTTGTATTTCAACTATAAATCTTGGGAGGCTAAATTTATTTATCATAATCCAAGAAATAAATGTGTTATAAAAGATTGAATGCAGAAGCAGATGTGATAATCTAGGTGTCTTTCATTAAGGTAGATTTTTTTTCCCACTACTATTTGGAAAATATTATTTTTTTCATTAAACTATGCTATTTATACTAAAACATAGCAGATTTAGTATTATCTTTAAATTAATTAATAAGTAGTTATTTTGAAGTTCACAATTTAAGTTTCATCTAGTTAATATTGATATGTATAGCCCACATAAAGAAAAGTTCTTTGTGGTCCTAAATAACTCTTAAGAATGAAGAAAATATGCTGTAACCAAAAAGGTTGAGAAACTCCATCTTAAAAAAAAAGTCATCATGCAAATCAAGAAATTGAACATGTGTATATCCTTATTCTAATGTGGCTACTTCTATTGTATTTAATCCCCATAATTGTTTACATTCAAGCCTTTGTGGATTATTACTCTCTGTTAGGCTTCTGTGCATCTTCCTTTCAAAAAGAATTTTCAAAAATATACCTTTATCCTTTGTTGGTTTGTGTTGTAGGAATTCAGATTTCCAAAGTACTGAACAGTCTTCCAATTTTAAGCTCCACACATATTCATCTCCCTGGAAAGTATGCTTTTTAATCTCATTCTTCGAGAAAATTATCTCTGCTATCCTTACTACTTGGCTTCCGTATGCCTTGTTTTCTGTATACTTTTTGATATGGTTTGGCTGTGTCCCCACCCAAATCTCATCTTGAATTGTAGCTGCCATAATTCCCATGTGTTGTGGGAGGGACCTGATGGGAGGTAATTGAATTGTGGGCAGTTTCCCCCCCAATACTGTTCTCATGATAATTAATAAATCTCACAAGATCTGATGATTTTATAAGGGAAACCCTTTTCACTTGGCTCTCATTCTCTTTCTCTCTTTTCTGCTTCCATGTAAGACGTGCTTTTTGCCTTCTGCCATGATTGTGTGACCTCCCTAGCAGCATGGAACTGTGAGCTCATTAAACGTGTTTTTCTTTATAAATTACCCAGTCTCAAGTATGTCTTTATCAGCAGCTTAAAAAGGGACTAATACAATTCTTTAACCACTCATCAATCAAAAACTAAAGAAAATAATTTCAGGTGAAAACAAGGAGGAACACAACTCAGACTGTGTCTTTCTGAATAACAATGTCTGCTTGATTCTCCCTTGGAGATGGCAGAAGACACTTAAAAGCATTTTTTTTTTCTGCTAGCTTCACAGCATCTGCAAATCACACAGTTGTTACTTTTTACTACTCAAGTCTTCTCCATAAATTTTAGAATCAATTGGTGAGAAAAAGGATGGTAGGTAATAAGTTCTTTTATAGGAATATTTGACCAGATACCTTGGGATTCATAATATTTGATATTTAGTGCTTTGTGACTGCAAGTTAAGCCAAAATTTAATACAATCAGATAGATCATTTCATCTAGGCAATAAATATATGAGATTTTTTTGTGAATTTGATCACATGGTCTGTGTATTTCAATAACTGCTCCTCTGTAATTTTATATCAGCTAATAGAGACTTTATATAAACTGCTACCAACTATAAAGGCTCAAATTTAAAATGACACTAAAAAGTTAATGATTTTCTCCAAAATGAGTACAGAAGAACAAATCCTGTGAAGAGAAATGACACTTATAAAGAAATATAGGAATAAAGCTAAATTAACTGACTAAAGAAGTACTAAGGGTATTTGAAAAAGATAAATAATATAAATAAAGAGGTTGAAGGAAATTAATTTAACATGATTTTAGAGGTAAGAGAGGTTAAAAAAGAACTGGTAAGTCAAATTTAATAGTAAAATGTTAGCAAGTCCTTCAAGTAACACTTTACTTGTGAATTGGTTAATACTGATGTTTGTTGTCTTTTACTTCCAGAAAAAACAGGATATAAATTAACAAATATTAAATATTTTGAGCACTGAAGTCCTATTTTCAGTATTTTAGGATCAAAAAGCACTTCTAATATATTTAACTTGGAAACTCTACCGTTATCTTTCAATAGCTGAGAAAACTGTGACCCATGAGCTCCAAAGTCAAAATATGGATGCTTGGTTTTTACTCTTACTCATAGTTCATTGTTTTACATTTTACTAAAATTATACATTTGCATAAAATTTTAGTAAATAAAAAATAACCTGGTAGAGGAAATAAATGGACAAAAAATGGCCAAATAAAGATAATAGTTTGTGGGTTTTTTTGGTTTTTTTGTTTGTTTGTTTTTACAAAACTAAACATGCAACTACCATTTGTTCCAGCAATTGCACTTTTGAGAATTTACCTCATAGAATAATAAAACTTAAGTTCATGCAAAAACCTGTATATAGATGCTTATCACACCTAATTTTTGTAGCCCAAATTGGTAACAATCCATACAAGTTAATGGTTACACAAGCTGTGCCACATCCCTACCATGGAGTGCTATTCAACAATACAAAGGAATATACTATTAATACTGACACACATTATCTTTTTGACGAACTTTAGCCAGGCTTCTCTGAGCTCTCTTTCGACTAGAACTAAACCTTGGCCTATGAAGATTTGAACAAAACAGTAACATAGGTTAGTTTCTAACAGCTAAAGCTACATTCCTAAAATGACCCTAACTCTCCTTAAATATCACCTGAGAAAACTGAAGGCTGAGAGACAGGGGCTAATATTAAAGACAAGTTCCCTGTCTCCCAGTCTCTGTTGGAGGACAGGAACATAACTTCGATTAGCAGCAGTTAACAAACGAAGATGGGTTTCACATACAACAGCTCCCTTCTCCCATGTTTGTAATGTTTCACTTCCCTAACCCTATTGAGTCCCTCCTTCCTTATTCTGTCATTCCCTCCTTAAATTCCCAATCACCTGTCTATGCAAATTGCATTTCAGCTCATGCTGCTCTTTTTCCTACTGCAATAATAGCTTGCTGATTAAAATCTATCCTTTCTACTCTAACTCACGTCAGGCTTTGTTTATCTTTGACAATATATGTAACATTCTGGATTATGAACAGAGCAGGAGCACCGTCATCTCAGACAACCACTGCCACTTTTAAGTTCCAGCTCCCTTTCTAGCCTCATGCATTTCAAGGAAATCACTTCTCTTCTGACTACAAGCAGACAGAAAGAGCAGACAGTAAAACACAGATAAGACAGCTGGGGCACAGAGGGAGGTTGGGGGAAAGTCTCTTGGGTAACTGCCAAACTTCACCCTCACACAACAGGCCCCAGTAAAATAGTGGGCCTTAATAAACGCATTCCTTTCCCTTCAGGTGCACTAAGCAGACTCAGGGGATATGCCTGCAGCTGCAGGAAGATGTATGGGAACAGACACATAACTCTCCCTCCCAGATAAGCACAACAAAGAGACACAGAAGTAGTCCAAGCCTCTGATAAACTCTCCCACCTGAATCTTTAAAAACTCTTAGTCTGGGCTGGGCGTGGTGGCTTATGCCTGTAATTCTAGCACTTTGGGAGGCCAAGGCGCGCGGAATACGAGGTCAGGAGTTTGAGGCCAGCCTGGCCAATATGGTGAAACCCCATCTCTACTAAAAATACAAAAAACTAGCCAGGCAAGGTGGCGCATGCCTGTAGTCCCAGTTACTTGGGAGGCTGAGGCAGAAGAATTGCTTGAACCCTGGAAGCTGAGGTTGCAGTTAATGGAGATTGCACTACTGCATTCCAGCCTGGGCAACAGAGTGAGATTCCATCTAAAAAAAAAAAAAAAAAAAAAAAAAAAAAAAAAAAAAAAAACCTCTTAGTTAGTCTTTAAGAGAGTGTGGCTCTGACTTCACTCGTCCAGACACCCCTTCAGGTTTATTTAAAATAAGCTTATCCCTGTTGACTGAAAACCCACTCTTCATGTTTCACTCCTCTTTCTTTAATTCTTACAGATCACCCTCCAGCGAATTATGTTGAGTGTAAAAAAAAAAAAATCCCAACAGATTATATACTGTAAAATTCTATTTGTATAACATTCTTGGAAAGACAAGATTACAGAAATGGAGAACAGATTCAAGGTTTCTGGGGGTTAAAGTCAAGGTGTGTGGGGATGGGTGGAAGGGAAGTGAGTGTGGTTACAAAAAGGCAAGATACAGGGCCCCTGTGGCAATGGAATTGTCATGCATCTTGACTGTATCAAAGTCAAAGCCCTAGCTTTGATACTCTATTACAGTTCTGTAAGATGTTACTATGGGGAAAACTGAGTAAAGCATATGCTATATTTTTCTGTATAATTTCTATAACTTTTTACAAACATATAATTTACTCAAAGAAAAAATAAAAGTGCATTTATGATCATTAGAAAATGTATAGAGCTATATATTTAAAATGTATGATAGATCTTCTCCAAAATTTATGATTCCATTATGTGTATCATTTTCTTTTACAATTTCTCAGTTGTGAAATTATATTAAAAGCATTGTTTCTCTCAGAAGCTTTTACTATAAATGTCAAGCAACTTCTTTGTTGTTAAGACCTAAGAATATGATGTATATTACACATCATAAACATATGATGTATATTACACATCATAAACATATGATGTATATTACACATCATAAACATATGATGTATATTACACATCATAAACATATGATGTATATTACACATCATAAACATATGATGTATATTACACATCATAAACATATGATGTATATTACACATCATAAACATATGATGTATATTATCTTTTGAAGAGGTAATGCAACATGAAAATGTTCAATAGATATGTGATATTGAATGTTATTTAACTTCTCTAAACCTCTTTAATCAAGTCAGTAATGTGTGATAAATGTACCTAATACCATAACGTACATCTTTGAGGAAAGAATGGCATGTTTATAAGGTATATATAGAGATACATTGCCACATGGCAAAACTCAAAACTCAGTAGTTACAAGTACTATAAGTACTATTTATAAATGAGTTTCATTTATTTGAAAGAGAAAATCAGATTAGGAAGCAATTAATTTAAGGAATTATTTCAAAACATTAGCTGTGTGTGTGTGTATATGTGTGTGTGTGTATATATATATGTATGTATATATATTTATTTATATGTTTTTTAATCTAGAAAGAACATAAATCATTCTTATTCTAGGAACACAACATAATATTTCCAATTCACTGTAACAATTGCCTATAGTATAATGTTAACTTGCCTACCAGTGAGCATTCAAAATGATTGAGAATGATACTTCATAATCTACTAACATTCTATTGCAAATAGAGTATTCTGTTGTGAAAGTATTCTATAAATGAATGAGATATCTCTCTCTGACTTCTCTTCTGTATTCTTTTAAATAAAATTCCAGTTTGATTGAGATATAATTAACAAAACATGTATATATTTAAGGTGTAGAATGTGATGATTATATATATATACACACACACACACACACACACACACACACCCCAAGCTAATTAACATATTACCACCTTACACAGTTATTATTGTATGTATTTCTTTGTGTGTGCGTTTGCAGTAAGAATGCTGAAGATCTACTCTCTCAGCAAATTTCAAGTATGCAATACAGTATTACTAATTATAGTCACCATGCTGTATATTAGACTCCCCAGAATTTATTTGATTACGACTGAAAGTTTGGAATCTCTGACTAACTCCCAGCCCCTGGCAACAACCATTCTACTCTCTGCTTATGTGATGCTGTTTTTAGATTTCACATAGAAGTGAGATCATATGGTATTTGTCTTTCTTTACCTGGCTTAGTTCACTTAGCACAATGCCATTTAGATTTATCCATGCTGGTACAAATGGCAAGATTTTCTTCTGTTTTTGACTAAATAATATGCATTGAATATACAGATGCTCCTCAATTTATGATATGGTTGTGCCCCATTAAACTCATCATAAATCGAAAGTACTTTAAAGTCAGAAATGCATTTAATACTGGCAGCACAGCAAACAGTCTTCAACTTAGAATAGTTCACATTATGATTTTTTTTAAATTTTACGATGGTGCAAAAGCAATATTCAGTAGAAACTATCAATTCATTATAAGTCATAGGAGGCCTGGAAGTTATAATGGGTCATATCCAGATAAACTCATCCTAAAGTCAAAAATTCTTAAGTCAAACCATTGTATCTACCAAATACTCTCTATCTATTTATCTGTCGACAGACACTGATTGTTTTCGTATCTTGACTACAGTGAATAACGCTGCAATGAACATGGGAGTGAAGATATCTTGTAGAGATGCAGATTTTATTTACATTGGATATAGAGATGCTCCTCAATCTACAATGGTGATACATCACAATAAACCTATGGTAAGCTGAAAATATTGTAAGTCAAAACTGCATTTAATACACCTATCCTACTGAACATCATAGTGTAGAATAGCTTACCTTAAATGCACTTAGAACACTTACATTAGCATGGATGGTTGGGAGCTGGAGTTCATTGCTACTACCCAGCATCATGAGAGAGTACCGTGTGGCATGTTGCTAGCTAGGAAAATGTCGAAATTCAAAATTTGAACTATAGTCTCTACTGAATGCATATTGAATTCACATCATTGTAAAGTTACAAAATCATAAGTTGAACCATCGTAAGTCTGACCAATCTGTATCTCTAGAAATAGAATTGCTGGATCATGTGGTACTTCTATTTTTAATTTTTTTAGGAACTTCCATACTGTTTTCCACAGCAGCTATGCCAATTTATATTTTATCCAATAATGCTTAAGAATTCTCTTCTCTACAAACCCTTGCAAACATTTGTTATATATTGTCGTTTTGATAATAGTCATTCTGACAGATGTGATATCTCACTGTGGTTTTAATTTGCATTTCCTTGATGAATAGAGATGGTGAACACATTTTTATTTGTTCTATAGGTCCATTTTTTCTATAGTGTTATTCAAATCTGCTATTTCCTTATTGATTTTCTGTCTGGATGATCTATACATTGATGAAAGTGGGTCACTGAAATTCCATACTGTTAGTGTACTGCTGTCTATTTCTCCTTTCAGTTATGTTAATATTTGCTTTATATATTTTATTGCTCCAACGTTGAGTGCATATATACTTAAAATTATATTCTCTTATGACTGGCCTCTTTATCATTACGTAATAATCTCTTTTGTCTCTTGTGACAGATTTGACTAAAAATCTCTTTAGTCTTATATAAGTATAGCCATGACTGCTCTATTTAGTTTACCATTTCCATAAAATAACATTGTTAATCCCTTCACTTTCAACCTATGTGTGTCCTCAAACCAAAGTGAGTCTTCCATAGGCAGAATACTATTGGATGTTTTCAAATTAACTTATCCACTATTTCTTTTGATTGGAAAATTTAATTCTTTTTTGCTGAATTACGGCTAGGTAAAGATTTATGATTACCATTTTGTTAATTGTTTTTTGACTGATTTGTAGTTTATTTGTTATTTTCTTTCTCCTCTGTTGTCTTAATTGTGATTTGATGATTTTTTTTGTAGTGGCATATTTTGATTGCATTCTAATTAACTTTTGTGTGTCTACTTGAGAATTTTTATTTGTGATTACCATGAGATTTACATAAAACATAGTTATTACAGTCTATTTTAAACTGATAACAACTTCAACTTTGTCTTTGACAGTTTTAATGTGTTATGCCTCAGAGTAATCTTTTTTGGGTTGATTCTTTTATGGGATCCATTAGCTTCATGAATCTGAACATTCATATTCCTCCTAAGATTAGGAAATTTTGCAGCAATTAGTTTTTAAATAAACTTTCTGCCACTTTCTCTCCCTCTCCTCCATCTAGAACTTCCACAAGGAGTTTATTCACTAGCTTGTTGGTGTTTCATAGGTGCCATATATTTTCTTCATTTGTTTCTTTCATTTTTCTATTTGTTCATCTAAGTAGCAAATTTCTTTTTTAAAGTTTTTAAATTTAAAAAGCTATTAATATATTTATGTATAAACCATACTTGTAGAAGTTCTGGAATACAATGTGATGTTTTGATAAGTGTATATAATACTGCATTCTTAAATCAAGTTAATTAACACATCCCTCACCTTGCTTACCTATCATTTTTTATGAAAATACATCTGAAATTTACTATCTTTGTTATTTTGGAATATATAATGCATTATAGATATTTCACGGGGCAATAGATATCAACACCAATTCTTTCAGTCTATCTGAAACTTTGTACTCTTTGATTAACAACTTGTTTCCTTTTTTTTGCAACCCCCTACCCCCAGCTTCTGGTAACCATGATTTAATCTCTAGTTCCATGAGTTCAATCTTACTAAATTCCATATAGAAGGCAAATCATAACAATGCTAATCAAGGTAGAAAAGTTGATTAACATTGCTTAAGGCCAACATCTATATACTAGTCTCTATTGTAGTATCACATTCTCAATTGCACTTTTTCCCTACAATAATGTTTTGAGGACAGTAATGTCATCTCTTATCATAAACAAATAAAATTTAAACCTGGATGTAGAATCAAAGCCCACACTCTCATCACTATACCCTGAACCCATTAAACTGTCCCAGTTCTACAGTCTCAGGCCAACGTACTCTTAATTATTCTTCTATGCTGCCACCTACCCCAAAACACTGCTGAAAAGTGGCATACATATAAAAACTTTTTTTTAGTAGCATTTCTAAAAATAACTACCTTGCAATTCAAGGCTACTTTCTTATTCTTTATTACCGAGAAACTGAAATTGGTTAAAGAACCTCCTAACTAAATATTTAGTACTGAAGAAAAAGTATATGGAGTAAGTAATTCAGAAATATCGGTTTACTTTGTGGGCACTATTCTTCCGGCCAAAGGTTTTTGAGATCAGAAGAGATTTGGTACAAAATGAAAGGAGAGACAAGGGATGGTTATATTTAAGTAAATAGCTCCTTCCTCTGTAATCCCATAGTGCCACATTTCCAATGCAGTGGCCGCCAGTTTCATGTAACTAATAAGCCCTTGAAATGTGGGTATAAGAATTGGAAAGTCTTCGTATGTAAAAGAATGTAAAATATCTCATTAATGGTATTAATTACAATTTTACATTGAAATGATATTTTGGATATTTGACATGTTCTTAAATGTATTTCACCTATTTAATTTTACCTTTAAGAAACCACTAACAATTTTAAAATTGCATATGTATCTTGCAATAGATTTCTCTTGGTCGGTAATTTCATACTGCTTTACCCATATCACTTGTAAATATCCATCTTATTGTAGGATGATATATTGCTTGCATTTGTTTCTGATACCTCAGAAAGCAGTGAGGTATTGAAGTCATTGTCCATAGCTTATTTACTATTCCCAAAGCACAGCTGTATGACTAGCACACAGTGGACATTCAATAAATGCTCTTGAAGTGGTTTTTGATTAGCTTCACTTTTAAAATAACAAAATAAATATAAACATCCATTAAGGCAATTAGTTAACTTGCATGAAAACATTTTCTAATACAGCTTTAAATTGTTATTTTTAAACAAATGAAACTGATATTTTACATGTAATTATCGACTTCCATTAAGTAGTAATTTTATGTCAAATGTCTCCACCTTTGCTGGATTATGTATATGTCCTCCCATTGCCACTCTACTACATTCCATTGCTTTAAAATTATATTGATAAAATGACCTAGATTTAGAAAAATCATTCACCCAGGGAAGAATGCATCACAGAACTCTGAAATGTAGAGTAGGTTGATCTTAGCACACTGTTTAGAATAAAACAAAAAGGTATAGACAAGAGTAACAGATTTGGATTTTGGTATTGTGAATTTTTGTTACAAAAATAAAATTACAATTCATATTGAACATTATAAATATCTCAGAATTTAGAAAGACAAATGGCTTTTACAGAACTTTTTTTTATTAAAAACCCTGTGACAACCATCTGAACTATAAACAATATGTGAAGACACATTTCGTTCCCTAGGTAAGATATTCTCATCATAATTTTTATAATAGGGAAAGTCTCTAGATAGATAAATAATCTGAGAATTAGCATTTATTCAAGGTTGAGGCTTGTATATATTAAACACTTTAAATTGTTCACTTCTCATATAAATCATGTTATCAAAATATTCATTGCAATATTCTTCAATTTTTAAAGTATTTTGGCTTATAAGGAAGTCTCTTTTGGCTTACATGTATTTCTTGTTGTAAGTTGAAAGACTTTTTTATTTATGACATATTAAACAATTTCAAACCCTATCTAAACTTCCAAAACCCAAAGATATATTATCTTTGCAATTTGGCAGACAATATAATTTTTCCTGAACTGAAATACATTTAGGAATATAGCATGTTCTTTTAAAGTATTTTCATGTTATGGAATCAAAGTAACTCCTAAATCTGTCTTCATAATTTGACTACTCATAACTGCAGAATTAAGGTGAAATCAATAATGTGGTGGCAGCAAGTAGCACAGAAGATCAGAGAGAAGCAAACTGAAACTGACACCTTCAGCATTTGTGTGATTGACAGCATTCTGCAAAATAGCTAATCATCCTGACAAGACTCTATTTCATGAAAATGAGTCATTAGATTGAGAGCCGTCAGGATCAATAAATGTGCATTTTAAATTTATAGTTAACCTAATTTCATATGCAATTTGTTTAAAATTATTTCCTTCTCAGATATTCAGTATCCCTCACTTAATGGTGTTACTAAGTTATAATGAATGACTATGGACTGGAATAGGTTTTTTGCTACTAATAGACAAGACGGTGGTTGTATCTGACTAATAAATTAGCTATTAAACTTTCTAAGCATTGACTTCTAATAGATAGTCAACATAACTCTATTTTTTCACTTAATATAGTAAAAATTATCATTATTCTGAAGTTTAAGACACATTCATCTGTGTATGTCCAATACCTAGAAAACAGGATATACTTGATAAATCTTGTGGATTTAGTGGATGGCAAAATTCACAATATTCTTAACATTTTTAGCCAAATACTTGTACAGTAATTTATTTTTTATTTGTTATTTAAGGTTCAACTAGCCCCAGAATGTAATTAATACTTCCCTCTGCTTCCTTAATATCTGGCAAGGCTTCCTTTTAATATTTTTTTCTTTAGCACAGCACCTTATTGTGAGACTCTTTCTACCATACAAAATCACTGTTATACATGAGTGCTTTCCATCAAGCAGTGTTTTCTCATTCTCTACTCAAATGCATCTTTGCACCACTCTGCTATTGATTTGGGGTCTTTGACAGACTATCACACTCAAACAACACAATCAGGTTTATAATTTAAACTTGTGACTGTATCGTTAAAACTTCTCAGTAAATATTTTCAAACTTGCCATTTCCTATTAAAGATTCATAGGGGAACACTTGTGGAATTCAAAGGAATGGACTTTAAACTTCTCAAATTAGGTATTAGGTCACAAAAGCCATATCATTCATATGAATTAGACATTGCTAAAATTCTTCTATTGTTACTGCTAGGTTATATTTATAGGCAACGTCATGAAGTGGAAGTACAAATCTGTATCAGTTATCTATACCTGCCTAATTGTTTTTATTATGTATAAAGAAGAGCTACTGCCCCTGACAAGTATTGGTTAAATTAGTATAAATGTGATCAGTCTATTTGCACTTCAGTTGAATTAAAGGAGCTAGATGGGAATTTTTTCCTACCTAGTTAAAATTTGCAGCAGCAAGCAAATAAAGAGAGAATGGGTTAATTTTATAGGTGACACTGCCTCTGGTGCATGTGTATACTAGTTTCCTATGACTGCCATAAACAAGTACAACAGATTAAGTAGCTTACAAAAAGAGAAACATATTGTCTTACAGTTCTGGTGGCTAGAAATCCAAGATCAAGATGTCAGCCAGAATGGTTCCTTCTGAAGGCTACAAGGAAGAATTTGCTCATGCCTCTTGCCTACATCCTGGTGGGTCACTGGTGATCTTGTAGATCGAGCTTCATCTTCATATAGCATTCCTCCTATGGAGTGTCTATGTCCAAAGTACTCCTTTTTTAAAAAATAAAAACTCCATTTATGTAGATTAGGGTGGATTTACTACAGGATGACTTCATCTTAAGGAATTACAACAGTAACTATTTCCAAATATGGTTATATTCTGAGGCTCTAGGTGTAAGAACTTCAATGTATAATATTATAAGGGACACAGTTTAACTAATAATAATATGAAAGTATGAACATATCTCAATTTTATTTTCTTTCTTATTAAGTCAAACTTAATATCAAATTTAATATTAAATCAAAAAAGAGAAGGAGAATAAAAACAAAACAAAAATTTGACTTTCATGTATGACTTAAATTTAATGGTTTGGCACCCTAAAATTCCTGTCTTCAGCTGTTGTGAATGTATTTTTTTAAAGTGCATCCAATATTAAAAAATAAATAAAATATTTGATATTTCAAAAATAGGTATTTTTTTTCTTCTGACAACAATGAGGTAGCTAATATGCTTCTTTATAAAACCAAGATACACTTCTGAGTGCTTAACAGGTGCCAAGAAAAGTTAATAGCATTTTTTGTGGACAGAAGAGAAAGCAAACTACGCTGATATTGGTCTCAACTAGCTGCTACCTGAGTGCTTTAGATTTTTAATTTTATTTTTAAATTTTCTTAGACAAGGTCTCACTCTGTTGCCCAAGCAGCAGGGCAGTGACATAAGTGTGGCTTACTGTAGACTCAACCTCCTGGGCTCAAGTGATCCTCCCATCTTAGCCTCTGGAGTGGCTGGGACTACAGGCATGTGCCATCACACTCAGCTAATTTTTTATCTTATTTTTTGTAGAGATGAAGTCCTGCTATGTTGCTCAGGCTGGACTTGAATTCCAGTCCTCAATAAATCCTCCTGCCTTAACCTCCCAAAGTGCTGGGATTATAGGCATAAGCCACTGCTCCTGGGCAGCAATTTAAAAAATATATTAAATTACAGTTTATTTACAAATCCATGTGAGAGCCACAAGATGCATTTTCTTTTTTATCACTTTTCTTTTAGGATCATATGTATAGGTATTAGGGTTGATCTTACAACTTCTCCTGTTCTTTACTAATATTGACATAAATTCTGCCTTTAGTGATTATAAATATATATATGTGTATACATACATGTGCGTGTGTATATATATATTTGATTACCACAAATACATATATGTTTTTCACAGTCCCTAAAAGTATGCCAGAATTATAGTTTCATGCATAAAAATAAAGAGATTTGAGCTTTCAATCATGGATGTGCTGCGTTAATGCTCCTCAAAGTATTTACTTACAAGATTAGTAGGAATGAGTAAATCAACTCTAAAACTGACAAAGAAATGTTATCCATCAAAAAGTGGGCAAAGGATATGAACAGACATTTCTCAAAAGAAGACATTCATACAGCCAACAGACACATGAAAAAATGCTCATCATCACTGGCCATCAGAGAAATGCAAATCAAAACCACAATGAGATACCATCTCACACCAGTTAGAATGGCCATCATTAAAAAGTCAGGAAACAACAGGTGCTGGAGACGATGTGGAGAAATAGGAACACTTTTACACTGTTGGTGGGATTGTAAACTAGTTCAACCAGTATGGAAAACAGTATGGCGATTCCTCAAGGATCTAGAACTAGATGTACCATATGACCCAGCCATCCCAATACTGGGTATATACCCAAAGGATTATAAATCATGCTGCTCTAAAGACACATGCACACGTATGTTTATTGCAGCACTATTCACAATAGCAAAGACTTGGAATCAACCCAAATGTCCATCAGTGACAGACTGGATTAAGAAAATGTGGCACATATACACCATGGAATACTATGCAGCCATCAAAAAGGATGAGTTTGTGTCCTTTGTAGGGACATGGATGCAGCTGGAAACCATCATTCTTAGCCAACTATCACAAGAACAGAAAACCAAACACTGCATGTTCTCACTCATAGGTGGGAACTGAACAATGAGATCACTTGGACTCGGGAAGGGGAACATCACACACCAGGGCCTATCATGGGGAGGGGGGAGGGGGGAGGGATTGCGTTGGGAGTTATACCTGATGTAAATGACGAGTTGATGGGTGCTGACGAGTTGATGGGTGCAGCACACCAACATGGCACAAGTATACATATGTAACAAACCTGCATGTTATGCACATGTACCCTAGAACTTAAAGTATAATAATAATAATAAAATTTTAAAAATAAATTTAAAAAAAATCAATTATCTGAGTGCAATAGGAGTATAACAAGTGAAGTCACCTTTATTAAAATGAGCATTGTCTCATTACTTTTCATCTCTTTCAATCCAATGTGCCTTAACTATTTGTATGTAATAATGACATACTTTTAAGTTCTTTCTTATAATAAGGAGTCTAATTCAATTTTTTTAAATGTTTAACTGTTGTCGGCTTTTGAGCAGAACCCCTGTATGTGCTGGGAATTCAGAGTATGTGCAAGAACCCTCATCCCTATACAATCCCCTAACCATCATTTTTATTAAGCCAATCTTCTTTCTTATCCATCTCAAGTTAATTTTGAGCTCAATTGGAAGTCCTCTCCCCAAAAAGCTTCACATATGAATTAAAAAAAAATCATATCCTCTTGAATATGTGAATGTGGTACCATTACTCTGACATCTAAACCAAATCTTTCCCTCTTGTGTACATGACCTGAGCCAAATCTTGAGTGAGGATCTATTCTGATTCTGTAGAATGACTACAATTTTGCTTTTCACAGCTATGTTCTTTAAATTATTTAGCATCTTTGGGTGAATACCTATTCTTTTTTACACTATTATAAATCAGGATGTTTAACCAATAAAAATTAACAACTTAAGTCCCTGAATTAATAGAATAAAGTTTAGAGAAGTGGGAAAATGTTCCCCATGATAAATATAAACATAATTTATTTTCTTTGGTTTATTTTTGTCTTTTGGGGGCCTGACCATCACATAAATTTCTTTGTGGCCTATCTCTGGAAAATTAATTATTTTAAGCTATCCAAATATATTTAATTAAATTCCATGCATAGTAGAAGAAACAAGATTCTTTTAAAACTAATTATACATAAAATTATTGTAGGTCTGGCAGTGGAGCTGATGGCTCTTATAGCTTTCAATGGTTTGTGTACAGTTATTTTCAACTATACATTCAGTGATGCCATGCTGGTAACTTGTTATCAGTTGAAGTGGAAGTATTTGCACCATCACAATTGTCAAAGTCTACAAATTAGGGTTGCTTTTGTTTGTTTGTTTGCTTTAGCACAGTTGTATTTTACAAATAGCAATACAGGTGAATGATTTTATTTTGGCTTCAACAGTAATGTCTGTCTACTAGTTACTAACTGGAGTGTTTTAGCTATTTTTAAATTTATTGAATTACAATTTGCTCACAAATCTGCATAAAAAATGTAGTGACAAATTTCCCTTCAGTAGATTAATTTGATTAATTCAGTAGATTATCTTCCTCATTGCTACCTTTAAAACCTACTGGTACAAAAGCAGGAAAAAAGTAGACTGAGGACACATTATAATCAATTGTTATCTATCTTATATCAAATCAGCTTGAATTCATTATCTAGGCAACAGTTTTCTTCAAACTTGTTTTTCCTCATAAAAATAGGTAATCTTTTACATAAATGGCTCTTACTAATGGCTATTAAAATAGACTAAAGAGCTATTTACCAATGTGTGAATACCATCTTGAAAAATACACAAGAATCTCTGGAAGCAGAACCCCAAGATATTTTAATTAGAAACCAATTCTGAAAGCCACATATATTTTTTTATGGGCAATATGAAAATATCCTTCATTTCTTACAACTCAAAGCTGACCTTCTGAATATCCCTCATTAAGAACATCTTTCCTTGATAAGAAAGGAGAGCCACACCTGTGGCAGTGACTAAAATTATTGAAATGTGCAGGAATCATTTCTAGCGAGTAATTGAATAACAGATGTTGTAGCCAAATTGCCAGATCATTCTCACATTCATGTAAATGAGACACTACAAAGCACAAAGAATTATTTTGCAACATATAACATCACTAGATTAATCTTATGTGTGTTAATAGAGCAAGTGATACCATGTCATGAAGTGGTTATATAGAGACCTGTGTAAGAGATTCCTTAAAACAATTAGCATATTGAAAGAAAAATGCTTATATCGAGAAAGCAGAAGTAACAGAAAAATTCTTGGAGATTTCATTGAATATGAAGAAGTGAATAAATAGATTTTTTTAATCAAAGGTCTGCTCTTTGTAAGTAATTCTGTTTTGAAAACGTAATGAATAAAATACGTAAATTATGAATATTAGTTGTACATAGCTAATTATAATTTTCGAATATTTATTTATCATAAAGATATAAAAAGAGAATCAATAAAGCAAATACTACATGACTCAAGAACTACCTAATGCACAGGACACAGCTTAATGGTACACAATAATTTCTTAAATTTCTCATATTGGGAAACAGTCTCTTGAAGGATTAAGGCAGCTGCTCATGTTGACTAAACTAGTAAGAGGCATAACCAGATTTAAACCTTTTTCCTCTAAACATCTTAGTGCTTGGTGAAACTTGTTTCACAATCTTTTCTGCTTTATTTTCCATAATTAAGGGTAGCTATATTCAGTCGCTTCATTAATTCCAACCTCATGCAGTTTATTTATTTAACAAACATTTTCTGAGTGACTTCTATGTGCTGTGATAGGTGCAATGGATTCAAAAGTGAATAAAACAAAATAGTTTTGCTCAAGTCGAAGTTAGAAACTAGTAATTTAAAGAAGCTATTATTCTAGTATTTTAAGACTTCCTAAAATCAAACAGAATTAAGAAAAAAGTATAAACCCAGATACATTGGATGAAGCAGCTTTGTGTTCGGCTGCCTCTGAAGCCAGTGGGCAGTTCTAGTAGTGTAGGAGGCGGCAGTTTATGCTATAGTTTTTGATAGGTTGGTGTGAAGGTGGGAACAGGTGTCTGGCGGAGAATTCCTGCACATCAGGCTGTATACATTTCTGCCAGCAGGGTAAAATATCCTTAATAAACCTCCTTCACAGAATCCATGACAAAAATAATATAAACTGGAATTCCCATGAAGGGAATTATGTCTAGTTTATAATCTTACTGTCATGATTCAACTCATGATTGATCATGAGGCTTCAGGAAGACAGAACTGACCACCATTTTGTAACTCTGACATTTCTTTACAGTTTCTCAGGACATTAAGATGACCAATTCCTACACATCTCCTTCTTTGTCAGTCACTGACCAAATGAACTCCTGAAAAGTAAATTTTCAGAAAGTAAAAACATCCCTCAAATTACTAATAGCCATTTATGACAGATGCACACCCAACATCCTACTGAATGGGCAAAAGCTGAAAGCATTGCCCTTGAAAAAATAGCACAAGGTAAGGATGCCCTCTCTTACACTCCTATTTAGCATAGTATTGGAATTCCTGCCCAGAGCAATCAGACAAGTGAAAGAAATAAAAGGCATCCAAATAGGAAGTTCTCTTCTGAAGTCAAACTCTACCTTTACTGGTGATATTATTGTGTATCTAGAAAACTCTAAAGATTTCACCAAAATCTTACTAGAACTAATAAAAAATTTTAGTAAGGTTTCAGGATACAAATATAAGTAGAAAAATCAGTAACATTTCTATACACCAGTAATGTCCAGGCTGAGTCAAATCAAGAACACAGTCTCATTTACAATAGTCGCAAATAAAATGAAATACTTAGGAATACAGCTAACCAAGAAGGTGAAAGATCTCTATAAGGAGAACTACAAAACATTGATGAAAGAAATCAAAGATGACACAAATGATTGGAAAAACATTCCATGCTCATTGAATAGAAAAATATGTATCATTAAAATGATCACACTGTCCAAAGCACTTTACAGACTCAACACTATTTCTATCAAACTACCAACTTAATTCTTCACAGAACTAGAAAAAAAAAATTATTCTAAGATCCATACTGAACCAAAAAAAGAGCATGAATAGTCAAAGCAATTCTAAGCAAATAGAACAAAGCTGGAGGCACCACACTACCCAACTTCAAACAATACCATAAGGCTGTAGTAATCAAAAAAGCATAGTATTGCTACAAAAACAGACACATAGACCAGTGGAACCGAATAGAAAACTTAGAAATAAAGCCTCACAATTAAAACCACCTAATTTTTAGCAAGGTTGACCAAAGCAAGCAATGGGGAATGGACTCCCTATTCAATAATTGCTGCTGAGGTAACTGGCTAGCCATATATAGAAGGATAAAACTGAATCCTTACTTTTCTCCATATACAAAAATTAACTCAAAATGGATTAAAGATTTAAAGACATCGAATTATAAAAATCCTAGAAGCAAATCTAGGAAATATCCTTCTCAACATCAATTTTGGCAAATAATTTTTGGCTAAGTCTCTAAAAGCAATTGCAAGGCCGGGCGCGGTGGCTCAAGCCTATAATCCCAGCACTTTGGGAGGCCGAGATGGGCGGATCACGAGGTCAAGAGATCGAGACCATCCTGGCTAACATGGTGAAACCCCGTCTCTACTAAAAAAAATACAAAAAAACTAGGCAGGCGCCTGTAGTCCCAGCTACTCCAGAGGCTGAGGCAGCGTAAACCCGGGAGGCAGAGCTTGCAGTGAGCTGAGATCCGGCCACTGCACTCCAGCCCAGGCGACAGAGCGAGTCTCCGTCTCAAAAAAAAAAAAAAAAAAAAAAAAAGCAATTGCAACAAAAATGAAAATTGATGAGTGGGACCTAATTAAACTGAAGAATTTCTTCAGAGCAAAGGAAACTATCATAGAGTAAACAGACAACCTGAAGAATGGGAGAAGATATTCACATGCTAGACACCTGACAAAGGCCTAATATCCAGAATGTATAGGGAGCCAAAACAAATCAAGAAGCAAAAACAAATAACACCGTTAAAACATGGACAAAGTACATGAATAGACACTTCTCAAAAGAAAACATGCAGGTGACCATCAAACGTGAAAAAATACCCATCATCACTAATCATCAGAGAAATGCAAATCAAAACCACAATGAGCTATCATCTCACACCAGTCAGAATGGCTACTATGAAAAAGTAAAGAAGCAACAGATCCTGGCAATGTTGCAGAGAAAATGAAACATTTATACACTGTTGGTGAGAATGTAAATTAGTTCAGCCACTGTGGTAAGCAGGTATTTCTCAAAGAACTTAAAAACAGAGCTGCATTAGACCCATCAATCCCAATACTGAGTATATACTCAAAGGAAAATAAATAATTATACCAAAAAAATACATGCACTTGTATATTCATCACTACGCTATTCACAATAACAAAACTATGAAATCAAGCTAGGTGTCCATCAACAATGGGTTGGATAAAGAAAATGTGTTACATATACACCATGGAATACTACACAGCCATAAAAATGAATAAAATCATGTCCTTCACAGCCACATGGATAGAGCTGGAGGCCATAATCCTAAGTAAATTAACACAGAAACAGAAAATGCATATTCTCATTTATAAGTGGGAGCTAAACATTGAGCATGCATGGACATAAACATGGGAAAAACAGATGCTGCAGACTAGTAGATAGACGAGGGGGGAAAGCGTGGGTTGAAAAACTACCTATGGGGTACTCTGCTCACTACCTATATGTAATATACCCGTGTAATAAATCTGCACGTTTATCTCCTGTATCTAAAATAGAAGTTTAATTTTGAAAAAAAGAAAAATCATTGTAATGCACACACAGAAAATACATGTGTTAAATATTTATATGATCAATATTGATAGAATTGGTAAGGTCGTAAAGAAGATTCCAGGAACATTTGAAGAACTGTAAATTTATAGAATTAAAAAAAAAAAATGTGAGAATAAGATCACTAGATTAGATAGAGAATAGAATAAGCCTCTACCAGGCAACAAAATCATAATCTTTGGAGTCAACTTTTCTTTTTCATTTCATCAGTTTTATTATTTGTAAAGTCTACACTTGGTGCACCAAAGTGAAAAAAGACAACTCCAACGTACAAGACAATATGACACTATATTTACAGATGCTAAAGAAATTCAGAGAAAGGGAGAGATTTTATGGGTTAAAATGGAGTCAACATTTCTTCTGGAAGAAATATGCAAGTTAACATTTAACTTCGCACCTTCTAGGAAATAATCAATTAGAAGAAGGCAAAGCAAAAGCAGATATATTGTCCTAGAGAATTAAATAATCCTTAGTAAGACTATTAAAATATGCCCAGAGACACAACGAAAGAACATTTTATACTCTTTTTTGCCTTATTTTAAAAGCTTGGATAATCTTTCTTAACACTTCATGCCAAATTAATATCTGTTTCCACTCTATTTAGGGATACACCTAAATGTTAACTGTCATCTTTGAAAAGAGATGATATTAAAATTAATCAGACCACACATTATATATCATTTACATCTTGCTTAAAATATTAAAAAAGAATGCAGTCAAATATTAGAAAACCTAGCATTTAAAAAATTGTATATTTTCAGTTATTCCTCTCTTCTGATGCAGTTAGATAAACTGAAAGTAACTATGAGTTCATCGACATTTACACAGCATCTATACTGAAAAAGCTGTATCACATTGCAATTGATCACTAGGTTTCACCAGTCTTTTCCAAGGTAATTTTAAGATGCCTAAAGGACATACTTATTTCATATTCAAGAAATAAATTACAACATTTAAAACATCAAGATATGAAACTGATGTGTGCCACTAATCCTCCAATTTTCTAACGCTGTTTATTCCTGTATCATATAAACATCTTGTGTGCTTTCTTTTATAATGCTTTTTACTATATATTTGTTGAAGAGCACACATTATGCCCCCAAATTTGTCTGTTCCCAGATCCTATTGAACAGTTCTAATCTGCTTAATTTGCACTGCTGTACCTCAAAGAATTTTTTCAATATGTATTTGAAAGAGTTTCTACCTTTAAATGTGAAGGTTTTCAAATTTCCTCTACTGAAAAATTGAATATTAAAATATGAAAATATCAGTAGCATTTGTATATCTACTTTCCGTGGTATTTTTGTTAACCACTGAGGATCTTCTTGAGCTCACAAAAGACATAAGCATACAAGCATTTGGAAAAAAGCACTTTTCATTCACTTCCTTTCTCTCTCACCTGGGGAGAGAAAATGGTGAAGGATTCTAAAATTGGCAATACCAGATATTTGTTTTTACTGTTCTCTCTCATTTAATTTCCAGGCTTGAATGTCTAACTTTGTAGCAGAAATGTAAGTACTTTCTGACGAAATGTAAGTACTTTCTGACGAAATTCAAATTGCCCAACACAAAATTTATCATCTTCTCTCCATACTTTTTCATTACTGAAATAGCAGTTTATTTCAATATAGCTGCAACTTCTATCTATATTTACCTATTACAATTGAGTCTAAATTCTGGTTTTACAGACACGAGCCATTGTTGACATCATCCTCAATGACAGAGGATGACAGAGTCTCGCTCTGTTGCCCAGGCTGGTGTGCAGTGGCGCGATCTCGGCTCACTGCAAACTCCGCCTCCCGAGTTTAAGCAATTCTCCTGTCTCAGCCTCCCGAGTAGCTGGGATTACAGGCACGTGCCATCATGCCTGGCTAATTTTGTATTTTCAGTAGAGACGAAGTTTCACCATCTTGGTCTTGAATTCCTGACCTCATGATCCACCAGCCTTGGCGTGCCAAAGTGCTGGGATTACAGGCATGAGCCACCGCCCCCAACCACACCTCCTATTTATAATAACCGTGTTTTCTTTATTGTTGCTCTCTCTCGACCCTATAATAAAATAATATTTATTAAAACAACCTTTCAGAGATTCCACACCTGTGACATCACAAATCTTCAACAGATGTGAAGATATTACATATTTGTTTTTTATTTGTCAATTTGTTCTATCTATAAAATATACAATTCTAGCTTTAAATATAATTTAAGAATTAAGCAAATCCGAGACCTCAGGGCCTTACAATGATAAAATCACACTTGAATGAACTATTAATACTTCAATTCTAAATTAGAGCACATTACATAGAATGATGGCTTGAGAAATGATAGATATCCAGGATCAGATAATTTCCTCTAAAGAGCTGCACAGTTTAAGCCTTTTGATATCAGTCTGCAGGATCACAGATGACATTCTCCTTACCTTGTATCCTAGGATTCAACTTCACAGTCAAAAGCCTCTAAGTTAAGTCACAATACATTTATCAGTTTTATTTGAATACTTAGTAATAGAACCATTGTCGTTATCAAATAAATTTTCACTATACATTTACAGATACACTCCTCCCCATCCAGATTAAATAAAGAGTTTTTCATAGATAAAAATGTTCATGTTATGAATAGGAAAGCTTTTCCTTCCTTCCTTCCTTCCTTCCTCTTTCCTTCCTTCCTTCCTTCCTTCCTTCCTTATTTCTTTCCTTCCTCCCGCCCCCGGTCCCTCCTCCCTCTCTTCCTGGCTTCCTTCCTTTCTTTCTTCCTTCTTCTAATGTGCATACTATTATCTCCCCTTATATTTATTTAGTATCTCTTTTCCCTCAAACACTAACTCATAATATATATTAACCGAGTGTTTTTGAAGTAATATACCATTTGTATTATTATTTCTACCACCCACAGTTACCCTAACTAGAAAGCTGAGCCACATCAGTTTATTCTTCATAATCAAAATAAAAATAATTATGGTATTTACATTAATATCATTTTACTATCATTATCATCATTATCATTATGATCATCATCCTTTCTCAGACATGTACCATGCAATTATCTTGTTTATTGTACTTCCTTCATATTTTAGTTCAAAATAAATTTTATATTGTTAAAATATTTTAAAACCTAACATAAACCATCTTTAGGCAGTACTTCAAAAGAAAGTTAAATGCTTTAATAGGATGTCTCCAAATAACTTGAAACTTCTTATTGTAATTCATAGAACTCCAAATACTATGCACAAATTAATAATCGATGACGTTTTTGGACAGTGGCCATTGAACAGAATTTTATTTTCAAAACTCATTTCCAATTCTCACTTTTCAGAATGAATTTGACATTTTAAAGTCTAAACTTAAGCTATTTAGAGTTTTCACACTATATATGTTGATTTTTTATTATTGTATTAAAAATGTATTTTAATATGCTTAATTTTTCAAATGATAACATCAATAACTTGGGATGCATTTTAATATGTTGCGTAATAAGAGAACAAAAATTTAGTGTCAATTATGACCCAGGTACTCTTATATATACTTTACAGATATTAACTTAGTTAATCCTCACAATTCTTTTGATTTACTTACTGTCATTAGTCTCATTACTTAAAACAGGAGACAGAGGCAGGAAGTGGATACACAGCTTGCCAAAGATAGTATACCTATGTAATTGTGAGCAAGAATTCAAATCCAGACTGTCAAACAATAGCGTTTGTTTTTTTAACCAAACTGCTAAACATGTATAAATTACAGTAAAAAGTTATCACCAATTGATACAACTCAGATTGTGACTTCATCTATTTTTTTCAAATGCACAGACCATTTGTGTGAGTAGAGTGCTTTCTGTGACATTCGCTTTTTAAAAATAAATGCATCTTCATTTTTAATTTCTAAGCTAAATTTTGATGACTCTAAAAATATAATACAATGAGTTCATCAAAAGATTTAAGAAGAATGCTGCAAAGTGAACAGATTGTATTTTCCATCCCATAGATACAATATCTCCATCTTGTCAAGTCATTTAAATAATATGGACATGAGGCATACTGAGAAATAGAATGAAGCAAGTGATAAGAGCAGAGATCCTAGGGTTGCATCAGCAATAAAGAATGGCAGAGAGAAGAAGTGTGTGTTTTCCTACTGCATAAAATCTCAATGATCAGACTTATGAAAAAACAAATCTTCACCAGACTGTAACTCTCTCAGGAGGCTGGGAATGGAAAGAGAATAAAGGGATCTTAAGAAGTAAATTCTAGGCTTATGCAAAAAATTAAAGATGTTACTGTAAAAGTTTCTAAGGAAACGTTATGTAATATCAATTAAAGGACAGGTTTTCCTCGAACAACTAAATCCACAATTTTATTTCATAGATCAAAATCTAATATGTTCCCCAATATTATTGAGAATGATGATATGTTATTTGAAGTGAATTGTTTGATTATTGCAACTCCCGAAGTGCAAATTCACGCTTAGTAAGTAATGGAGAAGTCAAAGAAGTAAGCTACAAATGTTCCCATCTTAGAATTTTGTCTTATATTTAAAATACTACATATAATGTCTGTAGAATTGCCACCAAATATAAAGCTTGCATTATCAAATTTGTCTTCTGACAACATATTAATGTCTAACTGCTGATATTAGACCAAAACCCATTAATAAAAGGGAATTTATCCTATTTTTTCATTTATTTGTATGTCTACCTAGGATTTGGCACAGGACCTTGCAGAGAATGGATGTCTGATAAATGTTGCACAGTGTAAGGTTTAGAAGCAGGCAACTTTGCAAATACAGGCTAAGAATACACATTCATTACTTTGTTTCTGAAAGTAATCTGCATGTGGAATATAATTTACACTAATAAACTTTGAATCATTCTTCATGGAAACCCCTACTGTTCTAATCAAGAAAGCCAGCATTATGAAAGAAAAAAAAAATCAAAGATCTAGGTATGTTGACTCTGGTGCCAACTATATCCCTAAGGATTTCTTCTGTCATTTAATCTAATTACACCCAGTAGTCTTATAATCATATTAACACCTTTCTTAATGAAGAAAGGAAAGTAATCTACATCTTCTTACTGTTTTTCCAAAATTGAGGATGAAAAATAGATTTAGGAATACTAAGCAATCACTAAGATATCTGAACAGGTGTTATGTTGTTTTACGTAACATCCCTCTGATCATTGTATACATTTTCTTTATTTACTGTGCTTTAGATGTTCATTTAATTTATATTATCTTTATAAGAAAATTATATTTGTCATACTAAGAAAATTACCCATCATAACTTTACTTTTAATCAATATTGTTTATATTTTCTGAAACAACTAAACTATCAACAGGTTTTTTGATAATGCAAGGCTGAAATCCAGTCCTCGAAAGCAGCAAATTGACTGTATTCATTTTTATTGTACATTCATTTATTCATTTAATTACATTTTTGTTTTTGTCTGAAGATGTTCGGAAAATCATTTAAAGTAGTCAAAGTTAGTACCAGAATCTAGAATTATATTGTAGCTACCTCTCTCAGAAGGAGAGATTTGTGATTTGCCCAAACCATAAAGAAGAAAAAGTTTCTACTTTAGGATGCCAAATATCAAAAAATGAATAAATTTGTCTCAATTATGCTACAATAAATGAGTCAGAAGAATACGATATATAAACCTGAGAGGCGACAATGTAACAAAATTTGCAAGTGATCTCTAAAATTTTTTCCATGTCAATCTAACAGGATTGACATATCACTTCCTACCAAAACAGACAAATATGGAAGAACCTCTGGAACCTATAACCACAAAGAAAGCAGTATATATATATGTCTATATATGTACATATGTACAGCATATGTCTATATATGTGCATGTGTAGATTATATGTCTATATATGTGCATATGTACAGTATGTCTATATATGTACACATATGGACATATGTAAAGCATGTCTATATACATACATATATACCCTATGATCCTTGAATATATGTTTGTGTGTATATATAAATATAAATGTGTGTCTATATATAGTGTGTGTATATGTATACATATAGATGTACATATGTACAGTTTGTCTACAGTATATGTAATATATGTGTATTTTAACATGCTTAATTTTTGTGGATCAAAAATTTCATATATACAGTATGTCTATATATGTATACACATGTACATGTGTACAGTATATCAGTATACATGTCTATATATACGTATATGTACATATGTGCAATATATGCCTATATATGTATATATATACACTATCCTCAACTATATATGTTTGTGTGTGTATACATATAATTATAACTATAAATGTGTGTGTATATATATATCTTGTGTATATATATGTGCAAATTCATGCTTAGTAAATGATAGAGAAGACAAAGAAGCTACAAACATTCCCACTTCTTCTACCTTAGAATTTTGTCTCATATTTAAATACTTCATATAATGCCTGTGTGTATATATATATGTATATATAAATACTGTACCCCTCAACCATTATATATATAATAGTGGTTCATAGAAATGGTGATTAGAATTAACATTTAATGAGGTAATCTACTTAATATGTCAGAAATTCTATCAGTACTTGATTGCTAACACTAGTCAGAAAAAATTACCAAGGATATTTTACAGATAACAAAAGTGGCATTTAGAGAGATCAAGTCACATACCTTATAATGAGAAGAGGCAGAATCTAAATCCACGTATATTTGCCTTTTTTTTTTTTTCTTTAAGCCATTGGGAACCAGGATGTTGACATTTTACAGACCAGAAAAATCTGATTCCATGTACTTCTCCCAAACTACAATGAGTAACATAAGATTGTGATCTTCTTATTTTAAAAAAGAATTATTAATGATAAATGTATGAGCTACCATCATATATCACTGTATTTTCTCAAAGTCTTATATTTACTTTCTCTTAATCTTGATGAAAATGTCTGTGCGTTCCTTCCTTCCTTTTTTTCTTCAAAAATTTCCTAGATATGAACTGTTTGCATGTAAAGATTAGTAAATTTCTCCCTTAAAATATTCATTTGTTTGAGAATTTAGATAAAAAGAAAATTGACACCTTACTTACTGGTATAAGTCATTGAGTCACTGTAGTTGATGTAAACAACTTCTCATTAAGCACCATTTATTCACAGAACCAGGTAAGATGCAGATCAACTGAGTTTAAATATTTTTCTCTAGTTTTCCTCAAATTTTATACATGTATATATGTTATACTGACAGTATACATATATGCATATATGTAGCTAGTTACACTTATACATGTTATATAAAGATAGAAATTATGAAATTATGGCTTTTAGTTAGTGGACTGGCTACACATGGAAATCTACTACATTTAGTTTTCCTCAGGTAATTTTGACTTTTCTGAGACACAACTGTTAAGGTTTTTAACACTGAATGAGTACTGGATTTCTTCAGAAATCGAATTAATGTTAAACGTCCAAGAGTGAAAAGGCACACGTTAAGATATCTGAACTATTTATATTTTTCAAATGTCTGTTCTCCAAAATCTTCTCTAATATAAAACCAAAATAAGGGCATAAAGATCATTACTTGTTTTGTCTTCTGGGCATAACAAGCATTAAAATCTCTGTTTATTTTTTCCTTACTGTTAGGGAGAAGATTTTCTTATTTTGTGTACGATGGTGTCCAGTATGAATTTTATTCTTCTGTTTATAACAACTTCATACTGGACACAATCATGCATAATAAAGGGGAAAATCTGCACAACCCCAGGTGAAAGATCTATCAACATCTATCAAAGATGTTGAAGTTTTAATTTGGTGTATTGTTTGTCATCAATACACAGGCATATGTGTGCACATATGCAGACACACACAGAAACATATACACACACATACAGAAGATTACCTAGAACAGACAGGGAAAAGAAAACCTTACATGTAAATCAGAGGAGGTCACTTTTATGCAAGGAATGAGCAAAGCTCTAACACCATAAGAAGTATAAGGCAGATCTCACAGCACATGCATCAACAAACCTTGGAACCAGAAAACTTAAAGGAAAAAATTAAAAACTCCTCAAGAAACACTTTATAGGTAGTATAATTTTTTAAAGTGTATCTTCAAAGAAATGCCATTTAGAGTTCCCTAAATATGCCCTAGCTGGACTTGCTTACAACCACAAGAGGCAAAAGAGGCCCAAGGAATCAAATGAATGATTAAAGAAGACTACCATGCTGTAAGTAGCATAGAACCAAAATATTTAGTCTGTCAAAATCTGTGTCACTCCAAGTCACTACAATTGGCTCAAAGATAAAAATTACAATTAGTGTAGAAAAATAATGAAGACGCTCAGTTCTTTTTTTGTTTGTTTTTATTGTATTTATTTATTTATTTATTTTAGATGATTTTAGATGGAGTCTCACTCTGTCACTCTGTTTCTGAGGCTGGAATACAGTGGTGCAAGCTTGGCTCACTGCAACCTCTGCCTCCCGGGTTCAAGTGATTCTCCTTCCTCAGCCTCCCGAGTAGCTGGGATTACAAGTGCACGCTGCCACACCCGGCTAATTTTTGTATTTTTCGTAGAGACAGAGTTTCGCCATATTGGCCAGGCTGGTCTCAAACTCCTGACCTCAGGTAATCTGCCTGCCTTGGCCTCCCAAAGTGCTGGGATTACAGGCACGGGCAAACGCGACCAGCCAAGATGCTCAGTTCTTAAGATTTAATTTCATCTATCAGAAGAAGTAGAATAGATATACAGGAATTTAAAAATAATTATTGAGAATCTTTTAAAAATATTTTTTTCAGTTGAGTTATGTAAGATTGTTTTCTGTCTCCCTCACCTTCTTATTGCACCCTATCACTTCCTATCCAACGTTTAATACTTTATCATACTGGAAGGGAATGAAAGTGATGCACTGGGACATACAAAAAGTTTACAGAAAATTTTTCAACTTAATTAATAAAATAAATGTTATAAGAGAAAAATCAATGATGTTATTTCTTCAGGCAAAGTTTTCACAGATGGCACTGGATGAATAATTATTTTTAGTTCTGAATGTAAAGATATACCAGATGTGACATGTTACTTATTTCAGCAAGCAAAGTGATAAACCCACAACATTTTTATTAAAATTATATATATATATATATATATATATACACATACACACACACACAACACTGGTTTTGATATGGAAGAAAAATGTACATAGAGGGAAAAACATGTACAATTGATCTTAACAAAATAAAAAACATTATTTATTTTTTCATAATTGATATTTCTGATTGTTGCTGGTAATACTTTTCCTGATATGAGTTAGTGAAAGAATACAAATAATACAGTACATTAGTTGTACAGATACCATGTCTCATGTTAAGATTTGATGAATAATTAGAAATTTATAGAAAATGGAAGATGCATTTCAGTGTTGTTTTTAAAGAATATATACATATATATGCTCTGAATTATTAACTTTATTATAAATTATATATTGTTGAGTGTCATTTATGATTTTATTATCTGTCTTAAAGAGAGTGTTTACAGGAGGCAAATGTAAATTCAAAACAATTTTGACTATATGTGTTATAAAGCTAGAGGCTTTATCAATATAGCACAAGAGCAAATAGACGATCTGAGCATGTTATTATTCTCAGCTTCCCTGTAGTTTAGGATACCAGCGAGCTTCCTCAGACTGGATACTATGCAGATGGTTAAGGGAGACATAGTTTTATCTGCTTACTTATTCAAGTATTTGTCTATTTTTACTGATAACCTTACTTGAACTCCCATCTTGTTCTCGGAATAGTACTAGGCACTAGAATACGGCAGAACTCCTCCGAGGCTCAGATGAACAGACGGAATTAGAATAACAAGAAATTTTGCAAGAGAAACAACGGGGAAAGATGAAGGGGAAAGGAAGCAGAAGGCAGCGGGAGCTTTCAGTCCATAAGGCAGGTCTGGTACCTGTGAAAGAATGAGGGGAAAGAAGGGAAATAGAATAGGAAAAGAATCCAAATGTAGAATCCATATGTAATAAATATATATACACACATATATGTGTGTGTGTGTATATATATATATAAATATATATATCTCAAAAAGTCTGATAAGGAGACTCAGAACAAAGAACACCCATTAGAGGAGTTTTGCTCAGGCAGGAATGGCCTGGCTCTAGGACCACTGGAATCAGTCACTGGCAAGGAGCAGCCCAGGGACACTGACACGGGTGCTGCAGTAGATCCCGAAGTTGCAGCTGCTGAAAGTTTCCCATTAACTAATATGAAGGCATAGCAGAGAGGATCCCCTCCACAGTCATCATAGATATCAATGATACGGTTTCTATGAACAAGTTCAGAGTGTGGTACGAGCATAAGATAAACAATTATATTAGAAGCATATACATATTAGAGTAAGATACTGTGAGGACCAAAGAAAGGGATATGTAACTCAGGTGAAAGAGAGGTAATAGTTCTGATACCGCTTATTGGATCTGAGTCAGGAAGGATGAGACAGAGATATCCAGATTAACAAAGGAGAGGGAAAAGCTTTGGCAGCACCAATAGTCTATATAAAGGCTGCAACACATAGAGAGCAAGGTGAGTAAGGTGAGTGCTGTTAATCACAAATTCTTTTCAATTCTGTATGGCTCAAGTGAAAAACAAACAAACAAAACATTAAACATGACCACAAATATGGATCTTCTTCCACTGAGATAAGTAGCCTAATTTTCCTCACTATAAAGATGGACTGGCCTTACCGATTTCTTTGAGCACTAGAAGGCAGGTGATGTGGCATTATGGAATTTTTGAAGCCAGGCTATAAAAATCATTACAAGGTCATCCAGCTTTCTTAAAAATGTTCACTCTGAGGGAAGCCCGTCACCTTGTGTGTAGGAGGAGTCCTGCTACCTTGATATCACTATGCAGTGAGGAAGCCCAGGCTAACAATGCAGGGAGGCAGGGAGGTGGGGGGTGGGTGTGTGTGTGTGTGTGTGTGTGTGTGTGAGAGAGAGAGAGAGAGAGAGAGAGACACAGAGAGAGAGACAGAAACAGAGAAAGAAAGAGAGAGCTGACGAGGCCTAGATATTCCAGTCATTCCAGTTTAGGTGCCAGACATGTGAGTTGAGAAGCCATTCTGGTCATTCTAGGGCCAGGATCACATGAAAAACAATGAAAAATCCAGATGAAAGCTAGACTGAGAGACATGAATTATTTCAGCTTTCTCCACCTATTTGAGACACCTTACCTGAGACTCTGGTCATCATGGAGCAGAAATGAACTGCTCCTGCCAAACCCTCTCTAAATGCCTAATGTACACACACACACACACACACACACACACACACACAAATGTGATCCCAATGAACAGTATTTTATGTCATAGTTATTTTATGTCATAAAGTTGGGGAGTGGTTTGTTACACAGCAATATATAACAAACAGACATAATGGCAAGAAGAAAATGTCTAAGAGGTCACCTGAGGGTATATTGTAAACACCTTGTTTCAATCCCAAGGAGTTTGAGTTCTATATGAAAAGCAATGCAGAGCTATTAAAGGATAAACTTAAGTATGACTGAGTATGAAATATAAATCTGAAAGGTCACTCTCTAGGTAATCCACAAATAATGGATTAGAAATAAGTGAACCTTCAAAGGGAGATTACTCAGGAGGCAGTTCTTGTGGTCACGTTTATTCTGTAACATTCAGCATAAAGCTGAATGTCAGCTGGAAAACAGAAATCAAGTTTAAAACCCTCTACCTTCAAAAAGCATACACTTTAGCAAGAGGACATAGAAAGTCTTTTCCATGAGTACTTTCTGCACAGCAAAGAAAGTTTTAAGGGTCAGGAGGTAAGACAAAATGAACCACGGGAAGTGAAAGGAGGAGAGAGAGTAGGAAACCGTGAAGTCTTTGAATAAGATAGAAATCAGGAAGTAAGTGTTGAAGAATGTATAGAAAAATAACAGCTGAAGTTAGAGTAGCATTAAAAATGGAAGGTTTGAGTAAAAGAGATAAAATGCTTTTTAAAAAGATGATGGTTTAGAAAACAAAAAAAAGAATAATTTTACTATTTAACCTGTTTAACACATTGTATTAGAAATAGATTAGTACCAAAGAAGCCACAAATGAAATAAAAATATATTAACATAATATTGTATAACACACACTTGAATCATCTTGTTTTCATTTTAAAACATAACCAAACATAGCTACAATTCAGTCTGCTGAAGAATTGACATATCTAATTAGGGAAGAAGAGTTTTTTTGGTTTTTTTTTCTCTCAGCAATGTTCAAATTATTTATATTCCTGTTTTTCTGTGCTTAAATTACTAAAATATATTCTCTAATAATATTAACAATAAATAGAAGTTCAATGCATTTTCAGTTAAAAGGTAATTTAACATTGATTACTTATAGCCCTTTACATATGTTAAAATTATTATAGAAAACAAAATAATATGAGTTTGCTTACAACATTCAGTAAAACAAAATTAAAAACTCCAAGATGATGGGAATACATCAATTGAATATCACAGTATATTTTCTTTTTAACGAGGTTCTGTGTCAGCGTTATGCACTTAGCCGGGTGAATCTTAGGTAGTAAGTAAGTGCGACACCACCAACAGCACAGGGAAAGAGAATGAGGCAGGGAGAAAGAAAGATTGATATGTGAGATGGGCTAAAAGTAGAAGTTCCCGTTCTTTTATTTCTTTTCCTTTGTCTTTCAATTTAGGTTATTCGGTTGTCTTTGGCTGATGCATTGACTTTTCAATGTTTCTCCTAATGACTTGAAATTGTCATAAGAAGAGAACATGTTTCCTGCCTTAAGTCTCTATACAGGTTGAGTAGGGGACTTAGGTCCTGTTTTGTCACTAATGTTGCCAGTAGAGACAAAAGTGGGAAACAAAGGCAACTGTTGTGTTCTCTATCATTGTCAATTGGTACGGTAAATAGAGGGGAAAAGACTAGAGGGGAGATAGTGGGAAATCCTATGCATCGTGCATGTGTTTCTGTGAGTGCTGGGGTGTGTGTGTGCGCACATGCGTGCATTTTAGTGAACTCTGTATTTTTTCCTTTCTCGAAGACTCAATGATTTTGTATTTTCAGCCATCTTCTCTTTGAGACCGGGCCCATTATATTCCTATGTACAAATTCATGTCTATTTTATTTTTCTTGTTTTATACATGTCAATATTTTTCTTACTCTTCATGTCTTGTTCAATGTCTGCTACTTATGACAGAATAGGGGGAGAAGAAAATTACTGCACAAATAAATGCATATCTTCTTATCTATTGTATTCTTCCAATCAAAGTTTTATATTTCTATCCTTTATTCATCTACTTTAGTGTTATAAAAATGATGGGTGGTGCAACTCACTGTTATCTCTCATTTAAGGAGATGTTAGTGATATATTAATAGAAAGCTAGGATTCTTTTCTTTTCATAAAATCAATCATCATTATGACTTATCCTAGGGACAATAAGAGATTTGCGGTTTCATTAAAAATGACTACACTGCCTGGGAGTATGAGTCAGAGTATGGAATCAGTGCTCTTATAGAATACAGTCTCAGTAATGCAAGCATGCCCTTGAGCATGAAGGTCTGTGCAGAACAGCTTGGAACACTGGATGCAAGTATCGATTGTATTGCCAAGTGTCTAAATTTATAGATGTTAATTTTAAATATACTTACTATTATTTCACATTTTTAAAAGACAAAATATTTTGTTCTATATTTAAATTGGCAGCAAAAAGAATCTTCAATTAATTGTTTCACTAAATCTGTTCTCAATGAAGAAGAAATATACATCCACTGTATATTTCAAGAATAAAACAAGAACAAAGCAGCTTAAAAGAAAAATGTTACCCATAACTCCATGGAAATATTTGCCATCCCTGTAATCTTATCTGCTTCATACATTTCAAGAACAATTGCCCCTTCCAAAATATATACCCTGATGTTCAGTTTTGTAAATATGATAATAAAAAAGACAGATGAACTCTCTTCCAATATTTGAGTCAAAATATTTTGTAATGCATTCTATTCTGTTTTCTCTAGAGGAGTATGTTGAATTATAATGTCTTGTCATACTTCAAGGGAAGAAAAATTCTGGTACAAATCTTATTTCTGAAGCAAAGAAATACAAAATAATAGCACATACTTAATATTTGAGACACCACAGTACACCACCCACCAGTAATTGTTAATACATAAGAGCATTACTTATTACACTAACATTAGAGTCATTGTAGGGTAAAATATCAAAATTTCTCTCTTTGTCTTGTAAGGCTATTATGAAATAGAAGCTATCTGTAGTAGGTAGTAGTTTTCACCTCAAGATTTTTAATTCATAAAACTGAATCACACTGCTAAATTTAATTCAGCTGCTAATTCCTTATTTTTTCAGTTACCGTTGACAATAGCAATTTTATGGTTACCTAATCTAGTTTACAATGACACGCATTCTATGTGAAGGCTTTTAAGACAGGTTATATAGAATATGTTACAATATTCTTCAATAGCAGGAAAGTATAAATAATCTTTCAATCTGGTAAAAAGAAATGTATTTATTCTATAAGTAGTAATTTGTCAATTTGAGGAAAAAACATGTAACATTTGAAATCAGCTTGTAAAAAATATTTGATGTGTTCCGCAAAAAAGTTGGCAATATTGAAATGTGAGTAAAGTAGATTACAAAACAAATTAACTTCAATTTGTGGATAATATAATAAAAGGATATATGAATAGAGAAAAGACTCTAAGAATAAACATTATCAATATAACTGTAGTAATGTCTGAGAGCTTATACTGCGGTTGATTTTAATTATTATTTATAATTTTCAGTGTTTTCAAATTGCATATAATGAGCATGTACATATTGTGAAATCAAAGAGGTATAATGCCACTTTAAAAGCTATTCATAAATGTTGAACTTGAGCTAAATTTGTCCTTTTAATTTGAAAATTCTTAGCAGTAGTAAAATGTCCACTTTACTTGCCTAAGTGTAAAATTTAGCATTATTTTGTCTTTATTCTTCCAATATCTGAAGGTTATCCTTATTTAAATAATGCATCTAAACTCTCACTAAAAAGACAAGTGAAAAAATAAAAAGTATCCACATGCATAAACACTGAATTGCACAGCAAATTTATTTATTACTTTTTTACATCTTTATTCTTCACCGTTACTGCGTAGCACTTACTTAAGGAAAGCTTAAATGCTTTAAAATAGCAAATAAAATATTGCCTTCTGGAATTACTCAAAATAATTTCAAACTTCCTTTAATATAACAATATGATATTAATTTTTTCTAATCATTGAATGGAGTAGATTTGGGAGATTTCACTTCTACATTCCATGTGATTGAGGATAATGTTTTCATATTCTTTATTATTGTGACCAGATTTTCAAAATTTCTTAAAATAGAAACTCAAATGAAAGTACAATCTTTAAATAAATTTTAAAGGTACTGCCAGTATTTTTGCAATTATAAAATCTATTATTTTCTTGTGGGTTAAAACCAAAGCCACATTATTGTATTAGTACTAGCTGTGCTATGTGAGGTAAAAATAAAGCTGTATTATAAATATAAATATTTTGCTATAATTGTAACCTTAATTCCTATCTTTGTGTTCCAAATCAAAAGCTAAGAACACTTTTAGAACTAGTGGTTAATTAGCACTTCATAATTTGAAAAAATATACAATTGTTACAGTCGACATTTTATTGGTAGAGAAAATGATTATGGTTTTGAATGCATTCTTTTAAACTTAGTGAATGCATTCCAATTCAAAATATGCTTTGAAGATATTAACTAATGCATGATACAAATATTATAAAACATGACTTTTATTATAAACTATTATAAATATATGGACTAAAAGAAAAAAAGTAAGCAAATCTTTTTTGCCCATTAAATGTGATTTTGTTTTCTTAAAATGCAGAAATAATTAGAAATAATTTAAAGTTAAATATGTTAATCCATGTAATCTTGTGAAGAACTACGTCAATCACTTTGGTTATTTAATTAAAAGCCCATTAGGGAAAGAAACAAAACAAAAAGATAAACAACAAAGTGAGATACATTAATTGAATTACACATAGTACACATGAAAGTTTTTATAAGTTTTAATTGTCTCTCAATTTTTCTTAAATTGCTGATTTCGTAAATTAAGTAGAGAAAAACATTGACCACAGAATAAGTGACGGTTAGATTCTTTCAGCAACATAATTTCATTTACTCTTTTCTACCACTAGGGTAATGGGAAAAAAAAAAAAAAAAACAAAAAAAAAAAAACAGGAAATCCAAATTCATGTTATTTTGTGTGGTTCACCTCTGGATTTCTGATTCTCAAAGTATGCATAGCAAATGTGAAGCATTCCATAAATAGCTGAAATACTGAGTAAATGTAATTTCTAAATTTTCATCAAACATAAACTTTCTATGTAATCCAGTAATTAAAATACATCATTATAACTCACTAAAGGCTTTAAAATGGTTTGCTAACCCTGAACAAAGTGTTTTTTATTATTTAAACCCAAAACGTATTCATCATAAAAACATTAAAACCACTATTTTTAATGAACATTCATTGTCATTTTAGCACATTCCTTCCAATTTCTGTCCTCTGTAGTATCTAACACAGAGGTTGCAAGGAGACTGAATTGACTTTCTTAGTCTGAATTGTGGTCCTCTTGTTTATTAACTGCGAGAACAAGGATCAGTAACATAAATCTTGTATCTTAAATTTTTTTGTCTCTAAAATGGAGATAAAACTTTTAACTACATTACAGGACTATTATAGGATTAAGTAAGTTAACCAATATGATGAGTATGGAGTTGAGAGTCTGTTATAAGCTAAGTGAAAATTATATGAGTTATGCATAATTAAGATGATTATGGTGATAATGATGATGTTGATATCTATAGATCCTTAAAGAACCTGACTATAAAAGGCACTGGAAAATAGATTCAATTTGGAAATGTTAAAGATAAGTTTTTAATGTGTCTAGGAAGAACCGGAACCAAGTTTTAACATGTAGTTCATACAAAATACTACCTAAATTCTTCTGGGGATCACAATAAAGGTTGTATTCTGTACTCAGGAAAATGTTTATGTCCATAACAAAAGATATGTAAAATCTGTGCTTGTTCCAACTATCTCAGTCCAGCCCAAAGAACTTTCTCAATTCCTGTTCAAAACCAGTGATCTAATAATTCTGAAGCAATATTCAGGAAGACTGGCATACATTCTCTAGTGTCAAATTTGCATTAGGAAGCTGCAACATTTTTCAGTCTCAATTTATCAATCTTTAGACATAACTGTATTTTTCTTCGTTTTTGAAGGTATGGAAAAATAGATGATAAGATGTGTAAAAATAGTCTAGAAAGTTTTTTTTAATTTGTTAATAGACTACTGTAATAGACTATATTAACAGACAGTTTAAGATTTACAGACAACTTGAGCATAAAGTACAGAGATCTCATATTCTTTTCTGCTCAGTTTCCCCTGTCATTAACATCTTCCCTTAGTGAGGTACAATTATTACAATTAATGAACCAATATTGATATTATTACAGTTGAACTTTGAACAACTTGAGTTAGGACTGTGTAGGGTCACTCCCATGAAGACATTTTTCAATCAAACACAGATCAAAAATACACTGTCTGTGGGATGCAAAACCCACACATATGGGAGGGCCGAATATTCCCACACATTGCTTCTGAAGGGCTGTCTGCAGGACTTCAGTTTATGTGGATTTGGGTATTAGTGCAGGTGGTCCTGCAAACAAATCCTGTGTAAAATGAGGGGCAACTATATTAACTAAAGTCCATAGTTAATTTTGATTTCCTTACTTTTTACTTAATGTCCTTTTATGTTCTAGTATTTCATCCAAAATACCACTTAAAATTTAGTTGTTGTATGTCCTTAAGCTCTTCTTGGGATTCTTATTTTTGATGATATAGACAGTTGTAAGGCTTACTGGCCAGGTATAACACAGCATGCCTCTAAACTGATAATTTGTCTCATGTTTTACCCCTGAAAAGGGTTTATGGGTTTGGGAAAGTCCAGAAAAGTTAATTAGAAGATATCAATTACCTGTGCCCTACTATTTGGAGAAAATCAGTATTTCTATAATTAATAAAGTAATTTTCTGTTTTGAAGACATTTTAAAATGATACATTAAAATAATCCTTGGGATCACAGAAGATATTTCTAAACTAATTAAAATTAATACTAGTAACTACTATTTTAAGAAATTATGCTGAGTGTTTCAAATCCACTTAATCCTCACAATGATCAGAAAAGATAAATCAACTTATCCCTATCTTCAAAGAAGATGAGAAGACGGGCTCTTCAATTATATAATTTTCCCTCGTTCATAAAGCTTATCAGTAGAGCTGAGCCCTAAAGCTGCTAACTTCTAATTTCAATTATATCACCCAGTTCTTTCAATATAAGAAAGCCTTTTTATTTTCTCTCAAAGTTCTTCTGCTTCTCCAATACCTAAAACTTCATTTAATCCGGCATTTATAAGGGTATCCTTCACAGATAATGGGCAATGGTTATGTGGAGGAGGCAGATTATGAAGTGAGCCTAGATCGCACCACTGCACTCTATCCTGGGAGACTGTGTGTCAAAAACAAAACACAACAAAAAAAGTTATTTACAATGTATTTTCCTTAACAGCTAGCAAAGTTGAGTATTCAACCACAATTTATTTATCATGTGTATTTGTGTATTTGCTCTTTACTGAATGTGTTTTCGTACTGTTTGACCAACTGGCAGAGGGAAGGTTTCTGCACCTTATTGATTTTTATGAGTTCTGTGTATATTCCAGTGACTATCTCTCTGCTGCTTACATTTTGTGCAAACACATTCTTTAGCATTCCTGTTCACAATTGTATCAGTTTTAATATAGCCAAACTTATCTTTTAATGTCTTATATCTGCAATATATAGCACTAAAATACAAAACTAGTTGCAATATATTTTTATTCATCTTTCATTTGATTTGCTAAAACATTTGTCAGTTGATTGAGTGGATACCCATAAGTAGATTGATCTGTAAACTTATTTTATCATATTTTCATAATATAATAAGACTATTAGACGTATAGCGTTTGTTTTAGACTATTGACTAATTTTTGCTTTTCTGGAAAATGTTGTGATATTAGGCTATGTGATCAGAACTGGTTACCATAAATTGGATTTGGTCAAAGTCAACAAGTTAAATGTAGGCCTGCCATTATAAGCCAGAAGTAATGAATTCAAGATTAGACAGAAGTAGAATCAGAGAACACAAATAAGCTGCATGAGATGATAGCCCCCTTGTCATCCCTTATTCTTTTACTGTGGCTTTTGCCTCAGCTCAGGCTTTCATTCATTAGGGTTATTATGACCAAGTAATGGAGGTGAAAAAAGGTCCAGCTAGCTTAATAGATGGGTTTGCTTAATATGGGGTTCAGAGTAATGAAGGATTGCTGTTGTCTAAAAGCCAAATCAGTAGTGATCCCGAAGGACAGAAATCAGAAAAATTTTCCCCATGGACACTAACTACTTCAATCACATTTTCTGAAAAGAAGAAAGAAACAAGATAAGAAAATATACTGACATATAAAGTAGTAAAGAGTTTGGAGGTTTACTCAGCGGTCTGGGTATACAGAGATTAAACTGGAGAGAAACAGCATTGGGGAAAACCTATTTGATGGACTTACAGAAATATCAACAAGTTATGAAGACTCTTGAACCTCATGTTAATGCTAACTAAATAATATTCACCATAGACAACCAAGTAGATAAAATGACTAAGCCAACTGACATCTGCCAACCTCTGTCATTAGTTAGCCCAGTGCTGGCATAATAGATGCCTCAGTGAAGAGACTCTGGTAGCAGAGATGGAGGCTAATCCAGACTCCATAGCATGGGCTTCTGTTCACCAAGGCTGATTTCTTTACAGCCACTGCTGATTATCTACTCTGACAGCCATGGAGACAAATGCTGGACTTTTCAGCTGACACTATAGTTTGAGAGGATCAATCACTTTCCTAGGGACAAGTTGATGATATTGTGATCATCCCATTTTTAAAGAAGACATAATTTGTCTCGATTGGAATTGACTCACATGATGGGTGTGGGTTTGGTTTGCCTTCATGTCTACAGGTGTTCAGCTACAACTTCTATCCAAGACCTTCAGAGTGCTTGAGCTGCTGAACAAGATCCTGCACAAAACTGCATTAAATCAAAGAACTCATTTTACATCTAATTTTTATTTTATATGAAAATAATCCACAGGGAATTGTTTTAAAACAACTGCAGAGTATTTTATTTATAAAAATAATGCATAATGCCTATGCATACAATTAGTGTGCATTACAAAAGTATTTATTTATTAGCTTTATACAATTTTTAAACCAAACACTATACATAACATTATCTACTATTGCCATAAATTTGTTTTAAAGTTGTTAAAATTACTTAGAATATAACTCAAATGACCTAGTAATATCATGAGTTTCTATTCTCAGAATTTCTCCCTCACAGATTCCTGAAATGTTTTTCTCTGCATTTTACCTAACTTGAATAGAAATAGTCTTTTAGTATTGCTATAAGGTATTTGTTATTTTTGTTGTTAACATTTTAATTGAAGTGTAATACATGTACAGATACATAAAAAAAATTATTGGTATAAACAAACCATCACAAAGTGAAAACACTTGTGTAACCCCCACACAGGTAAAGAAATAAAAGCATTAACAGTTCCCTAGAATTATCCCTTATGTCACCTCCCAGTGCCAACTCTCTGTCCAGACTCTATAACCATAGATTTCTTGTAAGCTTGCAAGTGTTATAACTGTATTTCACTCCTGATTATGGCCCTATACTTCCACTTTACATCTCACACAGCACTTTGTAAGGCACATCACAGATGATCAAGTAGGACAAATACCACATCCCAAATAGAATCAAATGTATACCAGTATAGTCAATGGGCCTATTATTATTCTAAATTAATAATAAATAATTTCCTATAATTATTCAAACTTCACATTGAATAATAGCTTTTTAAATTTTGAAAAGAAGTGTTGTATAACAACTTTTATTACATTAATATAATCAAAATACAGAATATAATCAAAATACAGTGTAGTAGAATTTTATTTTTAAAGAAGGATAATATGTAGAGACAATGATAAACTATTTTCAAAAGCAAATCATATGTGGCCATTATAAATGACAAGCACTATAAGCCTAGCTGCGGAATGTTAGCATTTCATATGTGAGAAATGAATAAAAACTATGTTATGGAGAATAGTATCAGAGCATTATTTACCTTATCACAAGTAAAGGTAGTTAATAGGTTTGTTTTTACTAGTTTTAAAGTGAACCACTGACATTAAAATGAAAAATTGTGTTCCATGTTAACGCAATACAAATAATTCTCACAGAAAAAAATCCTAGTGTGGAATTTTTTTTTCATAGACAGTTAACTGAACCAAAATTTCTGCCAGCAGAATTCAGTCTTACACATGTAGATAGATGTGAAAGTGTACATATCCTCCCAACACAGCTTTCTTCAGTAATGATATAATTTTCCTAATAAAGAAAAATGTTTTCCTCTTCTCTTCTGTACAGTTCTCTTTTATATTTCAAAGTACCAAAAGACTCTTACAAACATTGCACTCTCCAGTTATCACTAAAAAGGTCTCCAAATGCCACCATAAGGAAACTATAAAACAGGCACTGATTATACTCCCAGACTCATAGAACTCTGTTGGCCATTAAGGACAAACCATTTTCCAATGAATTTAAGAGTTACATTGAAAGAGATTCATGTGAACTTTCTACTCTCCTCCTTGAAATGTTTACAAACAAACATGTCCTATCATTTGTAAAATGGCCTGCTACATTTAGAAATCTGAATTAAATCTCTGTAATAATTTAGGTTATTGGGATAGACTCTTAGGTACAGGAAAAAATTTATAGTGTTTTTCCCCTCAGCCAGTAGAGGATATAATGAAGGAAAAAAAAATGCAGGAAAATGGCCAGGACACAAAGCAGCACTTAATATGCACAATATTTTACAATCCAGTAATTTTTAGACTGGGAATGCTTGATGTTTTTTCCAACATTGTGAATGGACTTATCACACCCAATAACGTCCTTCATACATTTGCACATCAATGAATCTGGTTATTTTCCTTCTGTCTTGGTTGTCTAACAGTGATAGCCTTAACTGATAGTGAATTAAAATTATCTGTGGAGCTTTAAAAAAATATATATTCCTGAGTAACACACTGAGAAATTCTGACCCATAATTCTATACTGAAACCTAGGAAATCCCAGATGATTATGACAGCATATATCCAAAAGAAAGCATTTTGAAAGCACTAAAACCTTCACCACTTACCAAAACGCAGTGGATTGTCATCTGTACATCAATGCAGTAATGGAAAAGAGTAATGTCACCATATAATATCAATGATCTTCAAACTTTCCCTTTTGTTGACATTGTATTTATTACTCACATTTCCAGCTTCAAGTCCTGTGACATATTGGCCAGCTGAATTCCAGTGCCATTAATATACCCTTTGTAGTCAATGATGTTAGATTTTTGGGTTATTAATAGATAAAGACTAACATGTAAATATAAATGCTAACATATGAATAAGGGAAACGTAGGAAAATAAAAAATAATTTTGTTGCAAAAATTTCATAAATACAAGTCCAATTTCACAGTTTTGTTTTAAGTATTAAGAAATATGCCTTCTTTGGTGAAAATTATTTTTAAAACAAATTCAGTAATTCATTTAAGATAATCTGGAAAGGTTATTTAGAAATGTTCTGGAAACAAGAGAGAATATATATTTTAAAAATAACTCAGGTGTTACCTAGGGAGTAACCTGAAAAATACTTTCACAAAACAAAGGTTAAGAAATTAATCTTTAGAAAGAAATTCAGGTAAAAGTACATGTCTAAAATGACCTTTGAAAACTGGGAAGTAAATAACTTTTCACATCATTAAACATTTTATATAAACTTATTTTATTATACCCAGGTTAGAAACATACAGGCTACAGTTTTCAAAATCAGATTAATGTGAAACCGTTGGATTTTTAGGAAAATCAGTCTGTTTTTCTACTATCACACCAAACAAAACTTTGTCATCATAAGTGCTTAAGAATTAGCAGGAATAGCCAGAATGTATTTGTCCAAAAGTTGTCTGTATTTAAACTTTTAAACATGATAGGACAAGAAAGATTTTTTATGAATGATAGTATTTCTTCAGGTGTCTTAATTATAGTCTTCGAAAGAGTACAATTCTGAAATAGAATTATTTGAAGGCTGCTGATAAGATGTCCTGTTCCCAAACATGCCTCTTAATCCACTTAGTACATAAATAAATTACGTGAAGAGAGTACCACATGTTTGTCTTAAGACAGACATCTTACCTGGTACATTTTAAAACCAATTATTTCAAGGAAATACCATAGCAAACTTGTGGAAAGAGGAGAGCAGCCTGTTTTTCCAATTTGATAAATTTGACACTTATCAAATTTCTTGAATTTGGATTCATTTTGGGGAAAATAGAAAAAAGAAAGTAGCATGGTTAGTAAAATAAGAAAATAACCCAATATTATTACAGTCATAGCATTTGCTAGTAATAGAGACTGCCCCAGTTTAAGATTAATTTTTCAATTAAAATATTAAATGTCATTTTATGATTTTTTAGTCTGGGAGGCAAGTCAGGATACTTTTATTAATAGTCATTAATTGACAAAGCTTCTACAGTTGTGCTTTTTATTTAATATTATAACACATTAACCACAGACATCCTTTGATTTTCTGTCATATTTTCAGTGCTCTGTCTGTACATGTTTTCTCAAGAGTAGCAACATTTGTGAATTTATTTTAATAATTCATGATTTTGTCAGCATTTTAAGGGCTTACTGTTCCAAGAGGACATTATAACAAAGCACTGAAGAACAGGAAACTTCAGTTTAGCTGGAAATTTATACTAGTATACCATTGTTGTCCCTTATTTACTGATTTATACACTATTCAAAAGTGAAATTGAATAAGATTAGCTATTTTATACAGTTATTATAAGGATGAATTAAAATAGTTTTGAAATGTTAGAAACTATGTATTCGATATAAATATTGTATATATTATTTTTAAAATATTTATTCATAATAGTTTTAAAACTTTTGTTTAGCCTAATCTGAAAGCCATTTTCCAGAAAATAAATGTGAGGCATCATGTTTAGTAAATTGTGTAGAATCGAATTGACCTGTATTGAAAACCCAACTTTGTCACTTAGTTGAGAAATGTGTCATACTTCTATAAACTCCAGTGTCCACATGGCATACCTGAGCATACTAAGCCCTTGCTGAGATATGTAATTAAAAGATATGAAATCAGTGCTCAGGAGTATGCAGGCACCCAAGCAATAGTAATTAACTATTTATGTGATATTTAGAAGTTAAAATTGAAATAACTTTGTGAGAAATGATACGTGTGGGATAAAGAGAAGGATGTATAAATTTTGATTTACATAACAGGATACCCAGTGATGTCATTCATGGAAACATTGTGAAAGAGTCAGGTTTAGAGAATTCTGGGAAGATGATGGAAAAGCAAGCACTGGAAATCTCTTTACACATAAGTAATAATTACACTGGCAAAATCTCTCTGATACAGCTATTTTGGAATTCTTGAATTTAGTGAAACTTACAACTTCCAGGAGAAAGTGTGGATAATAAATTTTAGTTAATTTCAGCTGTTAGCTCAGGAGCAGCTATCCATCCCCACCCCTAATCCCAAGACAGGGAGCTTTGCAAGTATTTCTGCTGCAGCTTGCCTCTAGCTTGCAAAAACTACCATGAGCAAAAATGACCACACCCTTCAGTTATCAAGGATCTGTGCTCTGATGGTTGATTGTTGCTTCTGAGCACAATGGAAGAGACGAAGAGGTGGTAACCATTGTTGTTGCACTCCCTTCTGTTCTAAAACCCACTCTTCCTGGCTAATGTGACTTCCAAGAAACTTAAAAGGCTGTTTCCTGTCCCCCTCCATTTTTCCTTTATCCCTTTGAGAATCAATACTGAAGAATAGTATATTTCCAGAGCAACTGCAAACATGAGGGAAATTAGAAAGTTTCAGTGTATCATCAAGAAATGGTGCAGGTTCATAAAATACTAATAAAAGACTTTAAGTTTACAACTCAGGCTGATCTTCAGCACAGACACAGTCTGCAGCAATATAAACAAAATAATAATGAAAACAGCAAGCCCTAGGGAAGGGAGAAAATCTGATTTCAAGATTTACCATTTAATTAAATTCAGATGTCCAGTTTTCAACAAATCATCACAAGGCACACACAGGAACAAGAAAGTATGATTCATTTAAAGAAAACAGATAAAGCAAAATAAAGTCACCGAGAAAGATCTGATGGTGGATCTACTAGATAAATACTTTAAAATAACCGTTATAATGATGTCCAACAAACTAAAGGAAGACATAGAGAAAGTCAAGGAAACAATGGATGAACAAAATGAAAATATCAATAGAGATAGAAAGGCTAAAAATGAACAACAAAAATTCAGGAGCTGAAAATTACAACTGAATGAAAATTCCATAACCTATCCCCCAGAGAATATATAAACTATCTTCATACATAAACGAAGGTAGTTCATTAACTGCTATAAATGCTCAAGGAAACCCTGCAGCTTAAAATAAAAGGACATTAGATAGTAACTCAAAGCTATATGAATAAGTATCTCAGTAAAGGTAAATGCATGGACAATATAAAAGCTGGTGTTATTGTAACATTGGTTTGTAACTTCAGTTTATCTTTTCCACATACTTTAAGAGACCAATATATTAAACAATTATTAAAGTTCCCATTATTATAAATTTAGTTTGTACTTCTACATTTTGTTTTCCACATAATGGAGAATACTAATGTATTAAAAATTATTACTTTATGGTTTTGAATGCACAATGTATACAGACATAATTTTGTCACATTAATAACTGAAAAAAATGTGACTGAAGATGTTATAGGAGCTGAGTTTTTGTATATTATTGAACTTTAGCTAATATACATTCAAATTAGAGTATTATAATTTTACAGTGTTTACTGTTAATACTCATGATACCCTCAAAGAAAATAATTATAGAATATACATTAAAACACATATGAAAGGAATTTAAATTTTCACTACAAAATATAAATTCAATACTAAAAAAGACAGTAATACAAGAAATTCATATAAAAGCTACATGGCATCTAGAAAATAAATAACAAAATGACAGGTATAGTTATCTTCTTATTAACAATTAATTTTAAATGGCAAAGCCCTTCAAACAAAAGACTGATACTGGCAGCATGGATGATGGCCATGATCCAACTATATACTGTCTAAAAGAGACTCACTCTGTATCTGAATACACAAACAGACTGAAAGTGAAAGGATAGAAAAAGACACGCCATGTAAACAGTAACCATAAGAGTACTGGGGTGGTTATACTAATACCAGATAAAATAGACTTTAAATAACTGTTAAAAGGTTACAAGAAGCAAAAGAGGACATTATTAATAAAAGGTTCAATATTCCAAGAAGCTATAACAAATATCAACATGTACATAACAGACCATTAGAAGGAAAGTTCGATATAATTGAAGGAAAAATAAATGGTTCTACAATAATAATTGAAGACTTCAAAATCTACCCTTATTAATGGATAAAACAATCAGAAGATAAGTAAAGAAATAAATAACAACAGAGGGCTTAAAAAACACAATAAACCAACAAGATGTAAGAGATATTTACAGAATATTCTACCCCACAACAGAATATGCATTCTTCTCCAGTGCACATGGAACCTTTTCCAGAATGGATTATGTGTTAGGCCACAAATTACATCTCAATAGGTTTAAAAGATATCATACGAAATATCTTTACTAACGACAACAAAATTAAGTTAGAAATTAGTAACAAAAGAAAAAATGGAAAAATCAAAAAATTTGTGGAAATTAAACATATATTTCTAAATTACCAATTGATCAAAGAAGAAATAACAGGGGAAATGTACAAGTATTTAGCGATAAATGAAATCTAAAACACCACATGCCAAAATTTATGAGGCAGAGAAAATGCAGTGCTAAGAGAGAAATGTATAGGTATAAATGCTTACATTAAAAAGTAAGAAATATTTTCTTTTAATTTAGAAAAAGACAGATCTCAAATCAACCACTTTACAACTTAAACCAGAAAAACAAACTGAAGGCAAGTAGAAGAAAGGAGATAATAAAGACTAGAGCAGAGATAGACAAAATAGATGATAGAAAAACAATGAAACCAAAAGCTGGTTGTTTGAAAAGATCAACAACATTAGTAAACTTTTGACTAGACGGACTAAGAGAAAAAGAGAGAAGACTCAAATTACTAAACTGAGAAATGAAAATGGTGACTTTGCTATCAATTCTACAGAAATAAAAATGACTATAAGAAAGTACTATTAAAAACTGTGCTTAGAAATCTGATAACATATGAAATGGAAAAATTCCTAGAGATACAAAACTTATCAAGACTAAATAATGATAAAATAAAAATGTAAATAGACTGATAACTAGTAAGAGATTGAATCAGTAATAAAATATCTCCCGACATCAAAAGCCCTGGACCTGATGGCATCACCAGTGAATTCCATAAAACATTTAAAGAGCTAGCATCGATCTTTTTCAAACTTTTCCAAAAATGCTGTCATAAGGGAACATTTCCAAAACTCATTCTGTAAGACAGCATTACCCTAATACCATAGACGTATCCTTTGTAAACACTGATGCAAAAATTCTCAAAAAATTACTAGCAAAACAAGCTAATAAGCAGCAGATTAAAATTACTATAGACCATGAGCAAAAGAGATTTATTAATACTAATGGAAATCAAAGATATTTCAACATACAAAAATTGTCAAATGTAATATACCATATTAACAATGAAGGGTAAGAATCACATGGTTATCTCAATTGATGCATAACTAGCATTTGGCAAAATTTTACACCCTTTCATGATTAAAAAAAAAAAAAAGTAGAAATATAAGGAAACCACCTTAACCTAATAAAATTTCATATGTAAAAGTCCCATATAAAACATCATAGTCAATCGTGAAAAACTTAAGAGTTTTCCCTCTATGATGAGCAACAAGGCAAGGATGCCTGAGCTTACTACTATTTAATATAGTACTAAAAGATCTGGCCAAAAAAAAATATGTAAGAAAAAGTAAAATAAAAGGCAAAAAATTGGAAAAGAAGAAGTCAAATTATCTTTGTTTACAGATAATATAATCTTATTTACAGAAAATGATAAAGATTCCACTAAAAATAGCAAAACCAATAAATTGGGTCACCACATAAAATCAAGTACATATCTACACAACAACAAAGAATCCAAAAACAAAATTAATAAAATAATTTAATTTGCAATAGCATCATAAAGATAAAATACTTTTTATTTAACCAAGAAAATAAATGATCTGTCCTATAAAAGCTACAAAACATTCCAAAAGAAATTAAAGAATATAAAAATGAATGGAAAGGCATTGCATGTTCATGATTGGAAGACGTAACATTGTTATAATGTCAACACCACAGATTCACAGCAAATCTACAGAAAATGCAATGCCTATCCAAATCCCAATGATGTCTTAAAGCAGAAATACAAAAAAACTCATCCTAAAATTTATATGGAATCTCAAAGGACTCCAAATAGCTAAATTGATCCTGGAAAAGAATAAGCTAGAACACTCAGACTCCTGATTTCCAAACTTACTAGAAAGCTACAGTAATCAAAACATTGTGGTACTGGCATGAAGACAGACATATGGACCAGTGTAATAGGAAAGGTTGCCTGGAAGTAAAGTCTCACATATATGGTCAAATGATTTTAAATTATGGTGTCAAGAGTATTCAATGGGGAAAAGGCAATATTTTCAATAAATGTTGCAGGGAAAATGAGCTATCCATATGCAAACTAATAAAGTTGGATTCTTAACACCATATACAAAAATTTAGTCAAAATGGATCCATGACCTAAATGGAAGACCTAAAACTATAAACTCTTACAAGAAAGATAAGTTTTAATACTTCATATTTGGCAATAATAAGATACCTGATGTTCACACAACAAAATTAAAAAGAGGCAAACAAGCTTAATAAAAAGTAAAAAAAAAAAAAAAAAAAAAGAAGAAGAAGTAGAAATGCACGCCTCAAAAGAAAATTATCACTAGAGTAAAAGGCAATTTACCTAATGGAAGAAAATATTTGCAGAACATATATCTAGTAAGGGATTAATATTCAGAATATTCAGAGGACTCCTAAAGCTCAATAACAAAAAACAAGCAACCTGATTCAAAAATGGTCAAAACACTTGATAGACATTTATCCAAAGAAGATATACAAATGGCAAATAAACACTTGAAAACATGCTTAACATCACTAATCATTAGGAAAATGCAAATAAAAACTACAATGAGATTATTTTGTAGTTCATAAGCGTGATGACTGGGTGTTCAAATGCAGGTGCAAGATGTGCCACCCTCAAACCTTGTTACCACATCAGCATATTACCCATCAGACATAAAAAAAAAATGAGATACCAGCTCATACCCATTTAGGATGGTATTTATCAAAATAAATCAGAAAATAATGATTTGGCAAGAATGTAAAGAACATAAAACCCTTGTGCACTGTTAGTGGGAATATATATAAAATGGTGAAACTGTTGTGAAAAATAGTATGGTGAATCCTCAAAAATTCAACGTGAAATTACCATATGATTCTGCAATTCCATTTCCAGGTATGTACCCAACAGTTTCTTAAATATGTATTTTTATACCCATGTTGTTAACAGCATTACTAATAATAGCTAAAATTTAGAAGCAACTCAAGAGTCTATCAACAGTAGAATGGATAAGCAAAATGTGGTTTTTGTATGCAATAAAATATTATTCAACCTTAAGAAGGGAGGAAATTCTAATATATGCTACAACATGTGTGAACCTTGAGGGTGTTCTATCAAGTAAAATAAGCCAGTCACAGAAAGGCAAATACTCTATTATTCTACTTATATGAGGTACTCAGTGTAGTCAAAATCCTCAGAACAGACAGTGAAATAACGGTTGCCAGGGGCAAAGGGAGGAAAAATTTTTCAGTTTTAAAGATTGTAAGAGTTCTGGGGATGGACAATAATGATGACTGAACAATAATATAAATGTAATTAGTGATAATTACATTATGTGTATTTTTACCAAAATACAAAATTGGAGAATATAAACAAATAAAAATAAATACATATAAACCAAACCAAACAAAACCCTGGTTTAAAAGAACAGAATTATGAGTTTGGTTTTGAACAAGCTAATTGGACATGTTATCGGGACATCCAAAGAGGATGTCAAGTATCTAATGAAATATAGTTAGTTTAATGCCAGTTACTAACGCTATTGTCATTCAAGGATTCCACGCTTAGAAGTTGGAACAGAAAATGTAATTTTTTGAGTCATCTGCACAGGGCCTTGATCACTAGGGATGCTCTGGAGATTAAAAAAAAAAAATCTCACATTATTCATCACTGAGCAAAGATAGCCAGGTCTTAAAGCCATGCCCTCGCTGCATCTGTCACTGCATGCAGGATCTTGGGAGGGGTAACTTTGAGAAGGCAGCTGTCTGATGCTAGTTGAAATCTCTGAGAGGGAATGGTGGAGACAGTGGTGTTGCTGAGAGAGAAAGAATGTTTGTAGAAAGCACTCCTTAATGCTGGGACAACACGTCCTCCTTTGAAGAGGTAATAAGGCGACAAATCACTTTGTCCACAATTCTCCTAGTTATGCATCACCACATCTACCGTACTCCCATGTAATATGTTTAACTTGGTCCCTCCTAAGCTACTAATGACCTGGATCTATAAGATACACCTTTAAGAATGACTACTATAAATATTCATTTAAAAGATGTATATGGTTTATGGACCATGAAGATAGTAAAATTACCTATGCAATAAGATGCTTCAATGCTTTCAAAAGTATCAAACAAGGTGTGATAGACCTTTTACTGCAGATAGAAATGCAGCAAGATAAACCTTTAGCTTTCCAGGTCATATATAAACATCTGTTATAAGTTACCTATATTTAGTGTTATGCCCATCCATACTCTGTCCACTTCTAGGATAACAAAGGTCAAAAAATGTTCATTTAATCAGGTGTGGAAAGGTTAATTACTTAAAAAATAAATTTTAAAAACAATCAAAACAAACAGAAATTTCCAAATTGTATCAAATACTCACAGAACTCATCCTTGATTTCTCAAAGAATTTTCTCAAAAAAATAACAGAAATAACAATTTCAAGTGAAATATCATGATGAGAATATCTTCAGAATATTTTACTGTGTTTCTAAGGAAATGTGAGCCTTTCTACATTACTGAAAGTGGTCTTAGTTTTATCCAAATAAGCTATTTTCAGAAATAAGAAAACATAAAGCTCAGTAAAACACTGCAATAAAAAGTATGATATTTAATGTAAAATCGTTCAGAGTAATCATGTGAACATGGTTCTATTTCTGTCTATGTCTGTACATCATCACCCTAATGCCAGTATATTTATTTTAAACTAAATATTGGTCTCCTGAGGCAGAGAGAATACAATAATAATAATTTAGAAAAAAATTTACATTTTAACACTGCCATTTTATCATAATAGTGCTATTTTTCCCTACATAATGCAAAAACAAAGACAACTCCAAAAGGCATATTTGTGTCTTAAATTGGGGCAAAATAGAGCTTTTTTCCCTCAAACATGGGACACTAAGAAGAGCTTTCATCCTAAATTCTTACAGTTAGTTGAATTGTTTACACCAATATTACATTTATAAATAGCTTCTCTTGTTTCTTAAAAATACTAGAATTTCATGTTGCATTTTTTGACAGCTTTATCATCTGTAATAGCCATGTTTAGAAAAGACCTGGCAGGTGAACAAATACAGCCACAAAGAAGTAGAAAGATAAACACTATTAAGAGGTTCTTAGACAATTTTTACAAAGAAAAATATTTTATAAAAGACAACGCTGTTTTCTTCACATATTAGAGTTAGTCTTCATAGGTGTCTAACGCAATACTGGATGATTCTAAGCATAGTTTTCCACTTAAGTATTAAAAGAAATAATTTATTGTAAAAATATTCATTTATTTTAAAATTTAAGTTAGACCTTTGCTACTTTCTGATATGAAATTTTGAGGCTCAGGAACCAATTATTTTTCTTTGAGAACACATCTCTGAAATTACAGTGTCAGTCAATGAGAAATATGGCTTGATATTCAAAGAGCATAAAATCTGATTTATATACGACTTTTAAGAATGCCTTTTTGTATAAAGTAATATATATTTACTTATTATAGGAATGCAGTGAATTACACTAAATGCAGGATTTACTATGAAATATCTATCATATCTTTGCCTATATACACAAAGGCAAAGTTGAAAATGTTTTCAAATGCCATTGATTTCCATCCAGACTTAATGAAAAGCCTGACTTTCTGAAAACAGACTTATTATCACTACTTCCTTATTATCTGTTATACACTATTTCTTCTTACAAATGTTGTCATCTGTTTAACCTGACATTAGCAAAGGCAATAATCATTACTTTTAGTTGTTCGCCATGTTAAAACTTTTTTTTTTAAGGTCACTATTATAAAAGCAATATCAAAAGCAAAAATTCCCTAAATATAAGATATAGTTTGGATGTTTTCTCCCCTCCAAATCTCATGTTGAAGTGTGAGTCCTGGTGGGAGGTGTTTGGATCACGGTGAGTGGCTCCCTAATGAATACCTTCGTGCCTTCCCTGCAGTAATGAGTTCATGTAAGAGTTGGTTTTTAAAGGGCCTGACACCTCACCATTCACTCTCTTGCTCTCTCTTCTGCCTGTGATACACAGGCTCCCACTTTGCCTTTCACCATGATTGGAAGTTTCCTGAGGCCTCACCAGGAGCAGATACTGGCACCATATTTCTTATACAGCCTGCAGAACTGTGAGCTAAATAAACCTCTTTTCTTTATAAATTATGCAGTCCCAGGTATTCCTTATAGCAACTCAAATGGATTAACACAATATTTTTCATGGAAAGAAATGTGAATGGATTTATAAGCACATGAGTTTTCATATAAATACTAAACATACAGCTTAAATATGAAAAAAGTAATAAGTAAATATCATTATTAATAGGTAATAATTTAAGAAGTCCACAGTGAAGAACTCCTTCATTACACATCAATGTGTACCATAGGAGTCACTGATAAGGTGGTAACTAGAACAAATCTCTTCAAATTAGTTACTGATCTTTCAAAATCTATTATTAGGTAAAAATATAAGAATTGTATTTCAAGTATTACATTGCCTTTGCTTTAGATTAAAATTATCAACACATATGAGACAACTGCATAATCTGAAATATAAATTTAGGGAGAATGAGCTACAAATAGATAAACACTAAGAAAGTGAGAAAGATAGTAGGAAATTGGACAAAGATATTCCAGTTTACACAAGCCTGAGATTAAGTATGCCAACTTGCCTTAGATTCTTGAAATTTATACTCGATCATCATATGCACTGTTATATTTGCAAAGCAATGAAAGTGTGTGTAAGGAACCAAGAATGACATAAGTCCGCTAGGATATTTTTTATCTGCCACGTGTCTTGCTATAAACTCCTTCGAATAATTCTGATTGTAATAAAAATATCATTTTAATTGTTTTCAATATTTTATGAAGTTGTAAAATATTCCCAAGGAACGATTATCAGACAAATACTTGGCTCTGCGCTCTCTTTAGAGCAGTGTTCCACCTCAGGAAACTGCTTTTGAAATCAGCAAAATAAAACTGCTGATATTTTTAGAGCCATACAGTAATGTTTAGAGAAGTTTTCTGGTGGCCGGGCGTGGTGGCTCAAGCCTGTAATCCCAGCACTTTGGGAGGCCGAGACGGGCGGATCACGAGGTCAGAAGATCGAGACCATCCTGGCTAACACGGTGAAACCCCATCTCTACTAAAAAGTACAAAAAAACTAGCCGGGCGACGTGGAGGGTGCCTGTAGTCCCAGCTACTCGGGAGGCTGAGGCAGGAGAATGGCGTAAACCCGGGAGGCGGAGCTTGCAGTGAGCTGAGATCTAGCCACTGCACTCCAGCTTGGGCGACAGAGCGAGACTCCGTCTCAAAAAAAAAAAAAAAAAAAAGGAGAAGTTCTCTGGTTTCTTTTTGGATACAGGTACCCCAGAATTATTTAAAGTAATATTCATAAAATGATTGCCTTATAATATTTAATATAAAATGAAAGTAATTTATATTAGAGTGTATTAAGCATAGTGAATATTCAAAAAGCTCCAGTACATTCTGTCTCCTTCACACTTATTTTTAGTTCTGAAACTAATACAAGGATTTAGAAAATAGGACTTCATGCAATATAAACCACCTAGCTAGTATATTAATGTATTAAAATTTTTAAATATTAATTATTAAAAATTATTTAGTGCCTTTATTATGCCAGGCACTCTTCTAAGCACTAAAGAAACGCAATGACCAAAACACATAGAATTATGCTATCTTGGAATTTATAGTCCATGAGGAGTAAATGAGGAGAGATAAGCAACAAACAAGGAAACAAGCAAATACAGAATATGTCATGCAGGGATTTTGGTTGTGATGAAATATAAATCATGTAAGGAAGGAAATGGTGATGCAGGTGTTGAGGGCAGTATTTCTGATAGTATGAGAAAACAGGTCTGTCTGTGAAGGTTTCATTCCAGCAGAGAGCTGAATGAAATCAGTGTAAAAGGCATGCTGATATTAGGGAACAGAGTGTTCATGTAAAGTGCAATAATGAAATTGAAAGGTCTAACTTGGTGTGGCTTAGAGTACATGAAGAGCAACAAGATGACTAGTATGGCTGAAGCAAAGAAGCAGTGCATGGTAGAAAATTATCTCAGAGAGGTCACTAGAACAAATACATTGATCTGTTTGCAGTGAATTGATTCTTAAAATTTTAGTAATTATGATGTTATATTTACTCTATTAGACAACATGACAAGAAGAATGGATCATTAAAGAGGCATAAGTGGAAAACACCTGTTTCAAGATATGTAGTGCTATGATAACACCAAGGGAATACATTTGAAAGCATTAGTTTGCAGCTGCAGAAGTAATGAGTTTCTGTAATATTGCTTCTTTGTAAGTGAAAAGGAGCTGAGAAAATTAGATGACAAAAATTCTAAAAATGTTAAAGCAACAAAGGTAAACGCAATTAGATATGAGGAATGTTCAACTGCCAACTGGCAGTATAGCTGTACTTGAAAGAAATTGATGGATCATCTAACAATTCTAGTCCCTTATATTCCAGCAGCCGCTTCCTGATAAAATGTTCAGTTGGGAAGAAAGATAGGTATCAGGATCTGGCTTTCAGGATGAAGTTTCTTGAACCTTCTTCTCTCAACATTGTAGTTTAAACGGAAGTTTGAAATAATTATAAATTTTCAATAATTCTACTACATTTCTTTATTGTATATTAGCGAATTTTGTCATTTGCAACAATAGAGATTCCATCAAATTTTATGATCTCATTGAAAAGCTGTGATATTTGAAAATCAAATGTAAAAGTCTATTTCAAAGCTTTTGACATTTTAACTGTTTATACAAAAGAAAATTCAAATTAGCAATAATTTTCAGATTCAGTATCAAATTATGTGACAACTCAGCATATATTTCACACTAAGCCAATAAGGTAAGCTTACCGTTTTGATGTGTTTTTATTTGATGGCATATCCTGCTAGTATCAAAGTCTGACCCATTTTCTGTGTAAAACAATGTATGATCTATGATATTTCCATTTCTTATCTGAAATCAATGATTTGTAACATTGCTTTATTATATATTATTATAACAAGTTTCTTTTAAATATATTAATATATAAGCTAATATTCATATTACCATCATTAAATGAAAAACATGTTAGGTCATAGTGTGGTATCCTTATTAATATATCATAATATTTCTGTAAAATTTGAACTTTATTCTTTATTCTTAGTTTTATTGTCACTTACAAAGAAACCACAATGAAGAATGAAACAGCTGCTTTCAGAGCTAATATATTCATCCAACATTTTCACTCTAAGACCCAATCAACACTCTTTGGTCCTTCAGTGTTAATATATGCACTGCCAAATGATTCCTTAGTCACGAGTTTTAGCAAGTTATAATTGGATAGTTTTCTCTGTTACAGAACTTTTTTCAGTCTGACATACCATATGTACAATAGGGCAATGAAATAGTGGTAATTTGTAGGTTTCTCTGAATGAATATATTTATATGTCCTTGAAACACTATTCCATGGAGTAGAACATGGGAAAAGATGTATCTGTACCACAAATTTCTAGAGACCAGGACATAGATCTTAGTTTCCTAACCTCCTCCCTCTTAGAGCCTTCCTTTCACAGAGTAGGCAATCAACTTTGGCATAATCAATGAATATCACAAAACAATGTCAGAGTATTGCTTTCTAAGCCTCCTGCGATTGGCAACATGAAGGAAAATCTAGGTAGGCAGTGGGGAATATTCTATTTTCCCTTTTATAATCTGAAATCTACTACTAGACAGCAAATGTATAAACTGTTTAAACTTGGAATCAAGTCACACCTTAATTTCAGGGTGCTAATTATCGTAAACTGTAAAACTCTATACTTTTAATGAGAAAAGAAAGAAAAATATGGTAATAGTACTTTTGACAGCACCAACAATATAATAGATATAAAGATTTTATGTCCCTGGGTCAAATGCAGCTGCTGCAAGAACCTGAAAACTCTATGAGGATGGATATTATACTAAGGAAGCTTGGGGAGGATAATAGCTTATCTGTCTTCTTATTGTTATATTTCTGGCTTCCTTTATAGGACCTCACTAATAATAGACTTTTAGTAACATCTCCTGATGGTTGAACCTAGAAAATATATTATTATTTTCAACATAATGATCTCTATATACACTTCCAAATAGGAAACAAAGTAGTAATAAAGTGTATGATTCCTTCAAATGATCTCAACTCAGAGCTTTTACTCACAAAAATCAGAGCTCTTACTTGGCTCTCTTATTTGACCTCTGGTTGTAAGGACTGCAGTGGAAGCAGTTAACCTTCATTTATAACACATGATCTGAATCAGTCTAGTAATATTGATTTCTGTAACTGCCCACTCATTAATATATAAAAGTGTTATAGTCACATTGATACAAATTTGACATTTCCAAAACAAATACTTCCAAACAGCTTTTGGTTAATATGTCGGATTTGTAGTCTTATAAGGACTTAAGACCCATTCTTATAATCAGAGGTAAGAAAAAAAAGACAAATAATGTTTTCATAGAAAACCATGCAGATTCAGTTCTTGTCAGAAAATACCCAATACATAAAATTTTGCCAAAAAAAGTGTATTTTTTTCAAAAGTCTATTTTCCAATGTTTGAGGTGGGGACAATAGACTTGGTAGCCAAATGATACCATTAATTCAACCTCATACTGGAAAACAACATAAAATAATTAATTACTTTTTATAGAAAATGTATGTCCATAGCTTGTAATGAAGTGCCTATAAAAAACTAGTCTTTCAGAGTAGGTTTATTCCTAATTGAAAAGCTAAATTATCAACAAATGTTAACATTTTGCAAGTTGTAATTGCCACTTTCTATTTAGTTGTCAAGTGTGCATGTCCATAGTGCATTTCTCTCCAAGATGCTATTGTCGTTTTCTGAAAGTACCAAAAACACATTGCTCTTTAATACTGTTAGACACTTGGAGGAAATTCACGAACAATTCCCTTTGGACTAGCAATGAAATATCACACTTGAATATCATCCTTACTTCTTCAAGGTACTTAGAAAAGGTCATCCATTCAGAAAGAACAAAACCAAATAAAATTAGATACTCTCTGAGAGGAGGCTTGCTTTGACAGTTAATCTTTACCAATTAACATGCTCTAGAATGGGGCATCTATGTGTGGTATGCTTCACGACGAACCGTTCACTTTCACTCCATTCGCCACCTCACTGAATACTCTTAGTTTATTTGAATTGAATATTCAGTTGACACTTGAACAACATGGGGGTTGCCACCTATAGTGCAGTCCAAAATTTGCACATAACTTTTGACTCCCCCGAAATTTAACTGTTACTAGCAGTTAATAGATAATAGTTAATAGTTGACTGGAAGTCGGTGATAACATAGTGAATTAATAAATATTTTCATGTCTTATGCATTATTAATATATACTATATTATTACAAAAAAGGTTAGAAAATGTTACTAAGGAAATCATAAGGAAGATAATAATGTATGTACTAATAATTAAGTGTAAGTGGCTCAGCATAAGGATCTTCACCCTTGTCATCTTCACATTGAGCAGGCTGAGGAGAAAGAGGAAGGGCTGGTCTTTCTGTTTCATGGGTGGCAGAGGTGAAAGAAAATCCACACATAAGTAGACTCATTCAGTTTGAATTCGTATTGTTTAACGGTCAACTATTACACTTTGGGAGAAGGATAATGTGTGTTGCATGTTTGATATAATGCCACATGGAAATGAATACTCCCAAATGGAGTAATGGTCAAATTTTCTAAAGTATTTGTAATAAGATTAATAAACTTCATTCATCCACAAAATGTTTTTAGTTTCAAGTCAATATAAACCATTAGGAAAAAAGCAGACGTGCTTGATGATAATATGAATTTTGTAATAAACTTTCATTTATATACCAAAACCAAAATAACAGATATCTAAAAAATTAATTCCTAAAATGAAAACACAGAGTTGGAAAAAATAATGAAGGCAAGAATATATGTTACCTGTCTAACTAAAATTCTATTAAAACATGACTTATTTGCATCTCATCTCCAAAACAAAAATAATTTCTCAAATTCATTGTAATGTGAAATGTAAAACTATATATGTGGGTACATGCTTTGAAGTATAATATATTTCACTATGAAACTTCAAAATTGTTTAAGAAGTGTTTTGAGGCCAAGTGTGGTGACTCATGCCTGTAATCCCAGCACCTTGGGAGGCCAAGGCAGGTGGATCACGAGGTCAAGAGTTCGAGACCAGCCTGGCCAATATGGTGAAACCCTGTCTCTACTAAAAATACAAAAATTAAGTGGGAGTGGTGGTGCATGCCTGTAGTCCCAGCTACTCACGAGGCTAAGGCAGAAGAATCGCTTGAACCCAGGGGGTGAAGGTTGCAGTGAGCCAAGATTGCGCCATGCACTCCAGCCTGGGCGACAAAGTGAGACTCCATTTCAAAAAAAAAAAAGTGATTTGAATTCATATTGATACGTGGCCAAAATGTATTTTCAGATTTTATTTGTACATATACAAACACATAAAGGTTTAGAAAAATTTTTAGATCTTTACATTTATGCAGTTGTTATATAACTAATATCTATTTTAATATTATACTAAATTCTGTGAAGATACCTGAAGAAAAAGAATAATCATTTTAACTATGTATTTATTCTACAACTATTTATTCCAGCTCTACCCTCAAGAACCTATTAGTTTACTTAAAATCATGTAAATTATTATCAGTAACTATTTGAAGACTTTTTATAGCATTAAGTTTTATATAAAAAGGAAAAACACTGTTCTTATGGGTAACCACCATATTCACGGTAAAAGACAAAAAATAAAATATATTGAAAATTGAAAAGAGTCAGTTAACACTGGTTTCAATAGAACTTAACTTTGGAGATAAAGCCTAATGTTAAATTCACCTTGGTGATCAATCAACACAGCCTATGGCTAGCAGCGTTCTTAAATGTGAATTCAGTTGTTAATTTGCTGACATCTTTTATATAAAAAAATAAGAATTATAATGAAGAATCTTTTCACAGTAGTAAATTCAATGATTTGAATTTCTGAACCCTTCAGAAAAGAGAAAATTAACTTTTTAAAAAGTCCATCTTTAAAGAAAGGTTAAAGTTAGGAGAGGGAGAGAGTATTACTTTTCCAGTCCCTGGATTTAACCATAACAATTGAAAAGGAAAAATTGCTAAAAGTTTCTAAAATTTGTTTAACCTTAAGAACCAAAACAGGTAAGGTTTTTTAAAACTTACAAATACTACTAAATGTTTTAAGTTGTTCTTTGTCTAATTAAGCCAGGTTGAAAGTTCAAATTAACTGAAACACAAGATTTTATTTTTATTTATTTATTTATTTATTTATTTATTTATTTATTTATTTTGAGACAGAGTCTCGCTTTGTCACCCAGGCTGGAGTGCAGTAGCGTGATCTCGGCTCACTGCAATCTCCACCTCCCGGGTTCAAATGATTCTCCTGCCAAAGCCTCCTGAGTAGCTGGGAATACAGGCACCTGCCACCACGCTTGACTAATTTTTTTTTTTTTTTTGTATTTTTAGTAGAGATGGGGTTTCACCATGTTAGCCAGGATGGTCTTGATCTCCTGACCTCATGATGTGTCCGCCTCGGCCTTCCAAAGTGCTGGGATTACAGGCGTGAGCCACTGTGCCCGGCCTGAAGCACAATATTTTAAAGTGATAATTCCCAATGTGTCATCCATTATATTTGGTTGAATTATACCAATTGCACTTTCATTGGTGTTGATTTTAGTTTTAATTCAATGTACGTATTAGTTCGTTGTCACACTGCTAATAAAGACATACTCAAGACTGGGTAATTTATGAAGGAAAGAGGTCTAATTGACTCACAGTTACTCATGGCTGGGGAGTCCTCACAATCATGTTGGAAGGGGCAGGGGGAGCAAAGCCACATCTTACGTGGTGGCAGGCACAAAAGACAGTGTGTGGGGGAATTATTCTTTATAACACCATCAGATCTAGTGAGACTTATTCACCATCATGAGAACAGCATGGGGAAGATCCACTCCCCATGATTCAATTACCTCCCACGGGTTCCCTCCCATAGCATGTGGGATTTATGGGAACTACAATTCAAGATGAGATTAGGGTGGAGACACAGCCAAACCATATCAATGTGAAAATAGAAGAATATACACAAGCTCTTGATGTTACTTCTCAATTTTAAAACATGTTTATGTTTTCAAACTTTCATGGTTTTGAAACAAAAGAGAATCATTAATACTTTTTAATTTGATAACAGAATTTTCTTACATAGCATATGTGACCTATGAGATTTGTTTATTATTTTATATCTAGTTACTTAATTTAGAATTTCAATAGAAACAGTAAATTATACAGAAATATCTGATTGTATTAGTGTCACAGATCTCCAATTTGAAATACTTTTAGATGACTAACAATAATATAAAAGTACTACAAATGTACCTTAGATGTTTCAGTAGCTAGATGACACAATCATAGAAGTGAAGGTTTTAAAATGATTTCAAAAGCATTATTAGTGTAACACTTCAAACATCAGCTCCTTAAGGAAGTAATTCCTTATTAGTTCCATATTCTCCCTTGAATCACCCACTTGTTCAACTCATCTCTGTAACTGTCCTGAGCTAAAATTTTTATATGATTTCTTTAAGTGACTTTCTGTTCCTCAAGATTCTAACTAGACACTGTCTTAGGTTTCTCCTAAGCAACTTTGTTGTATGACCTGACAAAATTAGTTATTACAGAAGGAAGCAAAAATACATGTAGCTAATATTAGTGGATGATTAAGATCTCAGAAAAAAAACAGATGTCAAAAATATTTATGATCAGGGCAGCAAACATTATGATAGGAATTGTAATCAATATTAACCAATGTCCCTTTGCCCTCACCCTCCACTCTTACTCATCCATTCACTCATAGATTACCTGAACAATGCATATTGGGTTTTTGTGTTGCCTTTGTTTGTTATGTTTTTTATTTTTTATTTTTGTTTGTTTGTTTTGAGAAAGAGTTTCGCTCTTGTTGCCCAGGCTGGAGTGCAATGGAGTGATCTCAGCTCACCGCAACCTCCGCCTCCTGAGTTCAAGCAATTCTCATGTCTAAGCCTCCCGAGTAGCTGAGATTACAGGCACCCGCCACCACGCCTGGATAACTTTTGTATTTTTAGTAGAGATGGGATTTCAGCATGTTGGCCAAGCTGGTCTCCAACACCTGACCTTAGGTGATCCACCCACCTTGGCCTCCCAAAGTGCTGGGATTAGAGGCGTGAGCCACTGTGCCTGGCCACATATTGTTGTTTTATATGCACACATGTGAATTTATATAAATAACATTTTGTTATATACTTAATTTTCTTAACTATTTTCACTATACACTATGCTTTTAAGACCCATATATTTTTCTGTGTATTCATTATTCATATAACTCACCAATACCCAATGGCTTCTTAAAATTTGGTTTTTTTTTTTTTTTTGGAGAGGAAGTCTCATTCTGTCACCCAGGCTGGAGTGCAGTGACAGGATCTAGGCCAACTGCAACATCTGCCTCCTGGGTTCAAGTAATTCTCCTGCCTCAGTCTCCCGAGTAGCTGGGATTACAGGTGCCTACCACCAAGCATGGCTAATTTTTATATTTTTAGTAGAGACGGGGGTTTGCCATATTGGCCAGGCTGGTCTGGTCTCAAACTCCTGACCTCAGATGATCTGCCCGCCTCGGCCTCCCAAAGTGCTGGGATTCAGACGTGAGCCACAGCACCTGGCCATTACTATGCCTTTTACCTGAAAAATCCTCACGTGTTCATACACATCTAAGAATCAAAATCTATTTCCAATCTAATAGGAAAAAATGGCTAATTTTTCACCACCTTCCATTGCCTCTGGTCGATGTTCTTCAATTTGGCATCACACTGCATCTTCACAGGCTATTGTCCTGAGGAATGTTACACTGGAATCTGGTGGCTGATTTAGTACAGACCATACATTGTTGAAGTTCATGAACCATCATAGATGGAAAACTCAATTTCCATCAAGACAGAGGAAATATTTCTCCTCACTTTTTTCTTTTCCTCTATGTGAAAACCACAGTGAGATACGTTGCTTATCCAATTCTCAAGATGCAACTTAATCGGGAGTCAGTGATTCCTTTGGAATCCAAAAACGTACCAAAATTTTATACAATATTTTGAATGTACATAATACAAATTTTTGCCTAATTTTCATTGAATCTTTACCCTATGGCCATACATAGAGTCAGCAGTGCTTTTAGGAAAGTAAACATACAGGAGACTTTTTTAAATGTTTAGTTTATGACTTGGTACTGTGTGAAATAATCAAGGACAAAATATTTCCAAAACTAAGCTAATTTTTGAAATAAGTAATAGCAAAAATAGAAAATAAATAAAATCTACTACAGAAAATGCTAATTTTCAGAAAAATATGCATTTATAACTGGATATCTATTTAGATTGAAAATTAAACATTTAGATTGAAAATTAAACAAATAAAAATTAAAAATGTTTAATTTTCAATCTAAATAGATATCCAGTTATAAATGCCTTTCAATTGCTGACTACCTAATTATGAAGGAAGGCAATTTACTTGTTTTTTTAATTTAAATTTTGCTTCTATCTTAGCATGTTGTTTTTTTTTCTGCACATAAGTGCAAATAATTTCAATAGTAGACTGCATCACATATATCACAAAAATATGTGAAATGATTATAAGTCAATTTAAACTACCTGCAAATTAAAACTTAATTTTAGTTCCTTGATGTATTAAGATATATTAATAAAATATAAAACTAGAAGACATTTATTAGACAACTGTCTGAAGGACCTGGTATATGGGCTTCTGCATAAAAAAACTGAAGCCCCAGTAATTAAATAAGAAATCCACTAAAGTCTACCACACACACACATGTGTGCACACACACACCATTACACATGTGGGCAATTTTTTTTTTTTTTTTTTTTTTTTTGGTGGAGGGGACATGGGGGAAAGATTCTTGCTCTGTCACCCAGGCTGGAGTGCAGTGGCACAATCTCAGCTCACTGCAACCTCCACTTCCTGGGTTCAAACAATTCTGCCTCAGCCTGCCGAGGAGCTGGGATTACATGCCACCATGTAATGGTGGAACGTAATTGGGGAATCCCGATCACTGCCTTTAAAAAGCATTCTCTGTCCTGTGCCTATGCTAACGGTGTGGACACGGAGGCCTCCACCACTTCTCATCCCAGTGGTGCCTGAGAAAGTTTCCTGGTTCCATGCACAGGGTGCAAGAATGGCTTCCTCCTCAAAGCAGTGTTGTACTGTGCAACCAATCTAGAATCTCATAAAGTCTCATCCCTGCCGAGAAGCTCATCCAGTCATCCATGAGCAACAGTTTCTAAATAGTGGCCCTTGCTTCTCTGTCTTTAATCCTAAAAGTGCTGAGTAAACAGTCTACCATGCAATTTATCCTCCTGAGCATTCCTAGGATCGCCTTACTCAACAGAAACTGCTCCTTTCTTCTTGAGTTATAAAAGAAAGGTCTATATGTACATTTCTTAATGTAACCAGACACAGTTTTTAGACTGGAAGAGTAAAGAGGAATTGGGATTATTATGTGCCTTACCTTGTATATATCTATGTTGGCAGATAAAATATAGGGACATATTTATATGTCCCTAAAAAAATAGTGGTTGATCTGAAATTCAAACTTGTTATTCTGTGTGAGTGCGTGTGTGTGTGTGTGTGTGTGTGTGTGTGTGTATTTTTTGGCTATATTTGATAAACCTAGCCTTAATAAGAAATGGAACCACAGGTCAGCCAACCACAGAATTCCTTCTTCAATCTGTAATCATTTGAAAATGAGGCTTAGAAGAATTAATAAATTAATTAAATCCATAGGCAGCAGTTATACCAAAATGGTCACTTTATTAATGTGATATGAACAGAAACAGTTATTGATGAATATTTCACTAATGATCTAAAATCATATTGAAAATTAAATGCAGATGTTAGATTTTGATAGTGTAAATACATAATTGCCACTAATATATTCACAAAACATTATTAGGAATGTAAAACCCTTTTTATTGAGTTATCATGATGAAATTGTCATAAATTAAGCTATGGATATCAAATTCCTACTCTATAAATTTTTGACCATCACTTTCATAATATCAAGATTTATTTACATTTTTCCTACAATCAGTCTTTACTTTATTATAAAATGGGGTGCTCTTCTAATTAAAACATGAATCTCCATGACTGATTAAAATGGAATTATAAAAATTTAACATTCACTCTGATAATTTTGCACATTAATCACGGTGCAAACATAATGAGTATAATGGGCATTAAAACTAATCACATGTTTATAGTAAAATAAAAATATTGAGGCCAGAGATTAAAGTTTTCACAGGAAGAATTATGCAAGTGTAAACCATTTGTATCTTTAACACATTCCATTAATTTATATAGCATCAATAGAATATAACTTGACCCACAATGTTTCTTGTTTTGTGTAAGTGTATGTTCTGTTTGATCTTAACACTATCTTATTTATTTATTCATTCATTCATTTTTAAGACGGGGTGTCACTCTGTTGCCCAGGCTGCAGTGCAGTGGCACTATCTCAGCTCACTGCAACTTCCGCCTCCCAGGTTCAAGCGAACCTCCTGCCTCAGCCCCTCAGTAGCTTGGATTACAGGCATGCACCACCATGCCCAGCTAATTTTTGTATTTTTAGTAGAGACAGGGTTTCGCCATGCCATGTTGGCTGGTCTCAAACTCCTGACCTCAGGTGATCCACCCACCTTGGCCTGCCAAAGTGTGGGATTACAGGCATGAGCCACTGCGCCCGGCCAACACTATCTTATTCACACAGAGAATTCAACAACATCAGTTACGCGATCTTTTCATTACTTTTATAAAACATACAATATAAAAAGATTCCAAAAGTTTTAATAAATATATTTTGAAAAATAATATTTTATATATATACAAGTTTTTTGTTTGTTTGAGATAGGGTCTTGCTTTGTCACCCAGGCTGGATTGCAGTGGCGTGATCTTGGCTCACTGCAGCTTCCATCTCCCAGGCTGAAGTGATCTTCCCACCTCAGCCTCTCCAGGAGCTGGGACTACAGGGTCATGCCATGACCTTGACTAATTTTTTAAAAAAATCTTTTGTAGATACGAGGTCTCACTATATTGTCCAGGCTGGACAATAACTCTTGCACTCAAGAAATTCTCCTGCATTCAGCCTCCCAAAGTGCTAGGCTCCACCGCACCCACCTTATATCATTTTTTCTAAAAATCAATACTTTTAAAAATTATTTTCAGAGGTGAAGTTTGCCTGATTTTACATCTGCTAGATGTCTTGAAAGTCAAGTCTCATCAGATGAGTGGTAGAAAAATCACATAACCTAAATAGTATATGTAAAAAAGTCTCAGCATTGGAATTTTAATTCTGGAAGTTTCCTTAAGGAAAAAAAAAATCAATTAAGCCAGGCACGGCTCACGCCTGTAATCCCAGCACTTTGGGAGGCCGACACGAGGTCAAGAGATTGAGACCATCCTGGCCAACACGGTGAAACCCCATGTCTACTAAAAATACACAAATTAGCCAGCTGTGGTGGTAGGTGCCTGTAGTCCCAGTTACTTGGGTGGCTGAGGCAGAAGAATTGCTTAAACCCCGGGAAGCAGAGGTTGCAATGAGCCAAGATCACACCACTGCACTCCAGCTTGGGTGACAGAGCAAGACTCTGTCTCAAAAAAAAAAAAAAAAAAAAAATTAAAATCCCAGGGCTTCAGCTTTCTCATCTCTAAAATAGATACAGGTATGTAGATACACATATAGATAGATATAAATATCTTATATTTATTATTAGGATTTTGTTGAAGATCAGAGTTGGATCAATTTTAAATCTGGTAAAATGTTAGGCTATAAATACAAAAGGAATTATTGTATGAGCACATAAATTATATGTAAATGTTTATATGTAAATGAATAAATCATAGGCACTTGAAAGTAATATTTGATTAATATGTAGTTGTTGTTTTATCCCTGGAAAATGTTGACATCATTAATTTGTTAAGTAAACCCTTCTTGTTTAGTAAATTTTTTCATGTTCTATTCAGATAATGGAGAATTATAAATTAATCTATATAATTAATACTATATAAAATTAATTTCTCATATGTATATATATGGAATTATTGTAGCCATTTTTCTACCTTCCTGTGAACAGCCAGTATGTAATAAGAATAACTCTTTTCAAATAACCTAAAAATCATGAGCTTATAGCCTCATAGGATTACTGGGGATTTTTTCTTCACTCTTCCTGGGGGTAAACAATTACATGGATAATAGAAACTAACATTCTTTAAGAAAATCAGTGCTTCCTTGGCCTTTCAGGAATCAAATTCTCAGCTATATCTTCTTTTAAAGACTCAGAACACTATAAACACTTTTACATTAGATGCCAAACTTCTGTTACAACACTTCACTTCTCTTGAAATAATTTTTCTCGCTGGGCCCGGTAGCTCACGCTTGTACCTGCATTTTGGGAGGCCAAGAAGGGCGCATCACCTGAGGTCAGGAGTTCAAGACTAGCCTGGTCAACATGGTGAAAATCCATCTCTACTAAAAACACAAAAAGTCAGTTGGGCATGGTGGCGGGCGCCTGTAGTCCCAGCTACTTGGAGGCTGAGGCAGGAGAATCGCTTGATCCCAGGAGGTGGATGTTGCAGTGAGCCGAGAGGGTGACACTGCACTCCAGCCTGGGCACCAGAGTGAAACTCCATCTCAAATATAGATAGATAGATAGATAGATAGATAGATAGATAGATAGATAGATAGATAGATATGAGAGAGAGACTGTTCTGTTCATTTAGTTATAATGGAAACATCACAACTCAGGATAATTTGCTTGTCAATTTATACACAGAACTACTGTTCCGCCAGGCAATTGTTGATCTTAATCTGCTGTTTTCACCAATATGGGGTCTCTATATAGGATAAATCTCCACATTTTTGGTCTAAATGTAAAAGACTGTATCCAGCTCTCACTTATGTATGTGAATTCAGCCTAATCTGTCTGGAAATCATCATCATCATCATCATCATCATCATCATCATCATCAAATAGCAGTACTCAAATTTGACAAATGCTCTCTATTTTCTAAGTCTTGGGCATGAAGAGTCATTTCATTAAATCTGAACAGAAATCTCATGACATAGGTACTATGATTATCCTTGCCTAATAGGTATAAAAACAAACACCAAAGTAGCTCACTCAAGATTATATGACTCATGAGTGGCAAAGCTGGTTTTTGAACTCTCATCCAACTTACTACAAACCCCAGAATTCAAATAATATTTCAAATAATTTTAAGTAAATTGTATTTTAAATAATTTGATTAAAGACCAAAAGCCTTGCCTTCTTTTCTAGAATAAATGCAAACTACCAGTTCCTTGCACTAGCCTAGGCCAGTCTTGTAACTGAAACTCACTGGATTCAAAATCTATTCCAAGTACTTAACTTCCTTCTGAAAATTCCCTCATCTATAAATTTGAGGATGATGATAATTGCAAAGATGCCAGGGAAATTTATAATCATTACTGAACTAATCCTTTTTTTTTTTTTTTTTTTTTTTTTTGAGACTCTGTCGCCCAGGCTGGAGTGCAGTGGCCGGATCTCAGCTCACTGCAAGCTCCGCCTCCCGGGTTCACGCCATTCTCCTGCCTCAGCCTCCCGAGTAGCTGGGACCACAGGCACCCGTCACTTCGCCCGGCTAGTTTTTTGTATTTTTTAGTAGAGATGGGGTTTCACCGTGTTAGCCAGGATAGTCTCGATCTCCTGACCTCGTGATCCGCCCGTCTCAGCCTCCCAAAGTGCTGGGATTACAGGCTTGAGCCACGGCGCCCGGCTGAACTAATCCTTTTGAAAATATAAAGCAGCATTAAATGCTAATATTACTAATTTGCTTTAATTAGATAAAGTGGCAAATGTGTCCAAAAAGTCTGCAACTAAGTTCATTACTCTCATTTATGCAGCTAAGCTTAAGTTCTACCAAATATATGTTTTAAGTTGATTAAAAATATGGTTGGCTGCATTTACAAATACCCATTATTAACCTGCTATACTGGTAAATATATTTTTGCTCTTATGACAAGAGAGTGATGTATTTTGGTCAAAAAAATTATACCTTAATAATTATCTGCTCTGCTTCTATTTTTATTTTATTTTCAGTAGACGTGTATTTATTCATGCATTTGTATTCTTATTGAATGAAGGATGTTATGTCACTTGCATTGAGTACACAGGCATCTCTTTTGACAAATAAAATCAGAATCTAAACTACAGAACCAGGTTAAAGTGGGAACAGAAGTACAATTTTAATAAAGGTCAAAGTTTTGCTACTGTTTCACTTAAAATTTGTTTTTAAGCTTTCTGAATGTTCTCTCAAAGAAAAAGACTTAATGATGTACATACCTTTTTTGTATTGTTAACAGGGAAGAAATATACTAATATGAATGGTACTACATACATTATACATGTTATACAAGAGAAGAAAATTATATATTCAAGATAAACATTTTTATAATCACAATACTTCAACATAAATATGTTCAATATAGTAAAGATGCAGGTTGTATAATTTGTCAAGCAAATTATTCTCAATTATGTTTACACTCTATTTAAAATCAACATTAATGTTGACAATATTCATATTTAAGGATTTGTAATTATTTAAATAGGTTCAAATTTGCTGTTTTCAGTATTATTAGTAAGAAAAGTAGGCTCTGGTACCAAATATATATATTTTTAGCTCCCTTCTGTAAGTGTTTCCATTAAATGCTATGGTCTCACAGTTTTACATGCCTCTCACCACCTTACTGCTCTTGTTGCCTATAATATTTTATTAGTTTAATCCCTCTGAAATAATCCTGGTCATTCAAAACTAGTACATCAAAATCTTCTAGAGTGAACAAAAGAAAAAACATTTGTGAAGATTAAAAGAAAAAGGAGACTTCTCAGATATAATAACTTTAAAGAATACATCTTACAATGGTGGTTTGATATAAAGATAATTTAGATCCATCTACTTTGAAAAGATGCTTTCTTGACAGTTGAAATTTTTTACACTATTTTAAGTGTTTTCCTCAAGAAATTCTTGTTAAGAGGTCATTTGTTAGCTTTCAAGTTCCCTGAGGCCTGGGTCTGAGAGACTATATGAACAGTGGGTGCTCAGTACAGGTTTGTTGAATTGAAACAGAATAATGTCAGTCATAAAAAAAAAAAAAAAAAAAAGGAACAAGAGGAAAAAAGAAAGCAGAGCAAATGAACAGCTTTGGTTTTGACACTTGTACAAGTGCTGAATCAACAGCATATGGCCAGGTATAACCTAGTGTGCGAGTGAGAAGGTAGATTAACCTGGGCTGACCTTTTCTAATGGACAAAGCAACTTGGATCCTCTATTTTAAAGCTCTTAAAACTTTGATGTAGGAGGTGTTATATTATTTCATCTTGACTTGTCATAGGCCTCTGGCACCTTATCAGCAAATGCAAACCTGGGGCTACATTTTTTGACTATCTGGTAGATATTTATGGCAAAGACAGCAATAAAAAATTCCAGAAAAGAAGTTGCTGGCAGCTAAGACTCTTTTACTTATCTGAATGGTACCAAACCCACAAACTTCTTCATGAGATTTGTAAGTTGCCTGCTTCTGAAAATTTTTACTGCTCCAAGCTGACATTAATTCAAAGCTTATTATAGATGTATTATAGATGGCTTGCAAAAATACAAAATGGATGGTGGTTTGTATAAAAACAAAAATGAAACAATTAAAAAAAACCCCACAAACATAAAGAAAGCCTGCACAAATGCAAGAAGACCATGAGACGGTGTGTCTCAGTTCTGGTATGAAAATAACAGTTTAATGTCAATTTGTACTTTTATTAAGATGGGAGTCATAATGATCATGTGCCATGTGAGAATATTTGAGGCAGATCAAAGAAGAGAAAAAGGGTAAAACCTCTAGTATTACCAAACCTTTGCTCTGTTATCATTTCTGACAAAAAAAAAAAAAAATATGTAAAGCTAAGAAAAACTGGGTCATTTTGAAGAAAATGAAGTCAAAAAGGTGAATACAAAATTTTGCTCTAGCAACACTATGAAAAACTGTTAGAAATAAAGGAATAGGCAGGGCACAGCACCTCACACCTGTAATCCCAGCACTTTGGGAGGCTGAGTTAGGCGGATCACCTGAGGTTGGGAGTTTGAGACCAGCCTGACCAACATGGAGAATACAAAATTAGCCCGGTGTGGTGTCGCATGCCTGTAATCTCAGCTACTCGGGAAGCTGAGGCAGGAGAATCGCGTGAACCCAGGAGGTGGAGGTTGCGGTGAGCCAAGATCGCAACATTGCACTTCAGCCTGGGCAACAAGAGCAAAACTCCATCTCTAAAAAAAAAAAAAAAAAAAAAAAAGAAAGAAAGAAAGAAAAAAAAAAAAGAAAGAAAGGATTAAAGTTACAAAATCTCACAAAGAGGTTCCATTGCCTTAACTTATCTAGTAACTATATAATAACATTTACTGTTCCATCAAAAACACAGGAGATAGTTTTCATTTTAGCAATTTATTTGTTTGGCACTCTACATACATTGCTTCATAAAATATTTAAGGTTATGATAGGCAGTCCTGCTGCGGTGGCTCACACCTGTCATCCCAGCTCCTGAGTCCAGGAGTTTGAGAACAGCCTGTACAACACGATAATACCCCATCTCTACCAAAACTACAAAAAAATTAGCCAAACCTAATGGTGTTCACCAATAGTCTAAGTTACTCTGGAGGCTGAGTTAGGAGGCTTGATTAAGCCCAGGAGATGGAGGCTTCAGTGAGTGGAAATCCGGCCACTGCACTCCAGCCTGGGTAACAGAGTGAGACTCTCTCTCATAAGTAAGTAAATAAATAAATAAATAAATAAATAAATAAATAAAGTTATGATAGGCAGAACTTTTTCAGTATAAAAGAAAGGCAAGTGGTCATCATACACATTTTTCATTAAAGAAAAAGCAACGGGTCAATAATTAAACATAATTAAAATAAAATTCAAGATTTAAAGGAATATCCTATCTGACAAACTTTTGCTTTCTTTTTCTGTGAAAATTTCACCTGAAGATGTCCGAGTATCAAGGGAGGAGTAAGGAGGGATAGGTAGAAAAAACTGGCTGGAAGTAGGATGTTTAGCTTTCATTTGACACACAGCCGTCAAACTGAACTGTGTGTCCTTTTCCATCGTAAACAGTCACATAATACATAACAAAAAAAATCTTTAAAGCAATGCATGTATATTTTTAGTTTATATGTTGATTTGTTTGAGCAGTCATAGATTATTAAATACTAAGATAAACTGTATTAGCTGTGTAATGCACATACATTATATATATGTCATATATATGACACATGCTACACTTGTTTTCATAGAGGTTGAATTCTACATGTAAATTAAAGTGATTTAGGATTTTCAAGATCTCACTGAAAGAATACCTCTTAGAGTGAAAATCATAAATGAATATACATAAAGTATTTCTAGTGGAAAAATGAATTCCCTTGTCTAGACGCAGTCATGAGAAAAAAATAAAAGGAGGAAGTTATCTGTGGAGATTTCTTATTGCACTGGATATCTTTCATTTGTCCTGGCAAGTCCAATCTCTATTCTTCTCAAATCTGCTCTGTGCACCCAGGAGGCTGAAATGTACAATGTATTACTTACAGGGCTCTCTTACTGCCTGATGTCAGTGGGGTTCAGCCAATAAAAAGCAGGAGCAAGTGACTGGAGGAAGGGAGAAGAGCAAGAACTGGAGGAGGAGACAAGGGTGTGGCAAGTAGTTACATTCCTGGCTCCCTCCTGCTTCTAGGAATGCCGGCATTAACTACTTCCTTGAACCAAAAGTCAAAGATCCAGCCAGGCAGCCCTGTCCTCACAAGCTTCTCTGTCTATGGATTTTAGTAAATTATTTACCTCTCCCCTACAGGACTATGAATGATACCAGGGCCCCTTTATTACTAACTGAGAGGTTCTAGACTATCCTTGTGTGGCTTCCCTGTGGGGTGCCCAAATATTTATTCCATATTTCTCTAGTTACCACATCAAGTTATCTTTTGGAAACCTTTATGTACACCTAAAATATCTAGAAATTTGAGACCTTTGTTTTCTGGATCTTTTTTAAGAATTAGTTTAGGTGCTGACAATAGGAATTTAGCATAGTAATTTTTCAAAAATACACTTAAAACTATGTCAAACTGTTATTTAATTATGTAATATATTTGTTGCTTCATCTAATTAGATATGCATTTCTTATATATACCATGCATATAAAAATATATTTGATACAAATTATAATACAAGGCATACAAAAACATACCATTGTAATAAAAGAACATTTTCTAAAGATATTTTAAAAGTGTAAGTCAAATGCCTTAATGTAATACCACTTCTAAAATGTATTCTAAAGAAATAATCTTGCATGTGTGGTTAGATTTAACTACAGAAATATTCATTGTAACCTTTCTTTAGAAGTGAATATTGAAAACTGAAATAAATCTAAATGTCCAACTGTATAATTGCTAGTTATGGAATACTAACAAATGAAATCCATGCTTTTTAAAATAGCATTTAGTGACCCAAATATATGTTCAAAATATTTATAAGGAAAAACTGGTATGTTATTAAAGAAGATAGAATAAAATTTCTTTTTGAAAGTGTATGCTGATAAGACAGTTTTGATACTTAGGAAAACTAAAATGTTAGGTAATATTTTCACTAAAATAAAATTAATTTTCTGTTTGCTGAGATTGTCGGTGTTTTTAACCATTTTTACTGTTGTTTATTATGCTATAGACACTGAACATGTATAATTTAGGTATCAAGAAAAATTCAATAAGTTCAGTTTTTAAATAAAAATTTAAAGTCACAATATATCAGAGAAGATAAAGATGAATTACACTTTTTTCTTTATCTAACAAAAGAGAGTGCATGGTTTATGCAGAGAGACAATTTTTTCTCTGGTTTTAGCTCTAAGATATAAAAGGAACTTATTGTATACATCTGGAAATAAGAGGTACTGAATACCTAATATATATTAAGATTAATTTCTGTTTTAGCACAGTATAGAAGTACTGTGTGCTGACTTACCTTATCAACCATTGAAAGAGCATTTTCAAAGACTGATTAAAATAGAAGAGTTCCATAAACAATTTTCACCAAAGCATTGAAAACTATTATCTAAGATTAAGAAAACACCTTTCTAGGGATACCTCATATCTAGGGATCTAAAGACCATTATACCCACCTGTTATAATGGAATTAGGACAACCCAGAGATCCGGATGATTGAATTGTCATTTGGGGATTATTACCATCATACAGCTCAGTTTATGGCAATTTCTATACATGTATTTAGTATTAATTGAAGGAAACTCATAGCAATTAGATGTCAGACATGAGGACTACAGTCATATCCTTAGAGTGCCTGTGTCCTAAAATGAAAAGTGTGTTTTAAGAGTCTGGAATATGAAACCACCTTTTCTCTATTCTTGTCAAATACATGTCATTCAAGCTACTGATATAATTTGCACAATATAAACACAAATAATAATGAGAAAATTTATGTGAAAATGTTTCCATTGTATAGGTAGTTTTAACCATTCTTTTTAGAAGAAATGTATGTATGTGTATGTGTGTGTGTGTGTGTGTGTATATGTCTTAATTGTTGAAATGATTAAGTCATTCACAGATTTGTTAACAATGTTTTTCCATGTAGATAGAGTGATAATAATTTGTATTACATTTTACAGTTTTTTGATGCACATAATAAGAACCAACTCAAAATTTTATTGAGGTTAAACTTCAAGAAGATAAAAGAAAAACTAAAACCACAAAGTAAAATATAATTAAAACATTTCAACTAAGAAAAAAATAAAAAGTTAAGCTATCTCAGACAATATTCAAGGTAGAGGTTGGTTAATTGCAATGGAAAAACTGCTAACTACCACAAATAGTAATTTAGAGACGTAAATATTATACAGGTGTGGCTGCAGGAAGTTGATATTAATCAAACACATTTGGCGCTTTCACTGTTGCAAAATTTACAATTGTAAACACCTTCCAATTCAATCAAATATTATGTGAATTTTAAATGAGTTTCAGTAAATTATGCTGTATAAAAACAGGATTTTTACTATGGATCATAATTGTTAATGTGTTTCATACTCAAGGTTGAAATATAATCAATTCACTCTATTATTTGGTTTGGAAGCCTAAGAGGACAATTCATATTTCCCTTGATACACTCTACCAGTGTCACTGGACTGGTGATGTGACAAGAAAGGTCTTCTGTAGAACTGAATTGCAATAATATGCAGATTATTAAAAAATTATATACGTACCTAAGAATGTTGACTTTGAAAGCCTTCTTCAGATTGCAACATTGATTTCTAGATCCGTTGGGAACTGGCTGCCTTACTTAATGCAACAGTCTTGGCAATGGAATAATCATATATATCACCCATGGATAATTAATTTTTAATCATTTAAATTCACTGAAATACGTTGAACATGAAAATTACACAAATATAATTTTGTATGCTAGGATAAGTTTCAAATTCTTTGAAATTTTATTCTAACCATCAATCAAGATAGTATAATATGGGAAAGGCTGAACATGTAATTATAAATTCAACATTCGGGAAGTTTATTTTTCTCTTCTTTTTAATTATGTCACAATGATCTTGATTCCTGCAAAGTATTAGTATATCTGGTAGGTGAGAGTCTGTTCCCTTTAAACTTCATCTGTATTAACCAGCTTTATACGACCAAAATGTCCCCCAAATTTAAAGCTTTGCGCAGTAAGGCCTTATATGTACACCTGGCCTCATTTCAAAAGACTAAAGCAGTAGTTCTCAAATTCAGCTGCACGTTAACTGTTTAAGCTCCTGATGACAAAGCCACATGTGAGACTAATTTATGCTGAATCACTGGGCCAAGGATCCAGGTATCAGTATTTTTTAAAACTACAGAGGAATAACCAGGGTTGTGAACCACTGCACATAATGGCAAACGCAACTTTGATTTAAGTTATTTTTTTTAAGAAATAATGGTTGAATTGATACTGATCTTAGTACCAAGTAATGGCAATTTTTTCAGACTTAGAGAATTCATCCTGGCATTGAGATTATTAAAGAACCTAGAAATCCAAGTGTTTTTATTTACATTTTTCCTGTAAATATTAGAGTATGCCACTGCTCATCCTTATTTGATAATTTTGGAAAACACATTAAACATCTGAGATTGAATATCAAAAATCTCTAAAATAATTTGAGGAATACCATTCTTCCATGAAATAAGTAAGCTCAATCAAGATACATATTATAGTGCCCATTTAAGAAAGTCTAATAATAATGCTTGCACTGCTTAAATATTAGGTTGATAAGTTAATTATTGTTAATCCTACTTGCATAATCAACAGATACCTAGAGATGGAGTCTTAAGTATAGACACAGAAGTTGAATACTTTTAATAACTTTTAAATTTATGTCCTGATTAAATCTTCTAAAACTGTGTTGAATGGTTGTGATTAGTACATGTGTGATTAGAACCATCTTTCTCAGGTTATTACACCACCATATAGACACAGCAAAAATAATAGAATTAAAAATAAAGCAAGAAAAATAATGTAACACTTGATTGGCTTAGAGATAATTATTTTGAGATCTAAGCCTACCAAAACATTCTGCTTTTCTTAATTTGATCCTACTTTTTTTTGTTTGTTCGTTTTAATAAAAGATGAACCAATATCCTGAGAAATTTTCAAACAGGGCTGGGTATAACACTCAGTCCCGAGATCTCACTATGTTTTAGAAAAATTGTAAAGTATTTCAAACAAGAGTAAAGTTTCAACTCTGCACCATTGTGTCTTTGTAATACAGGGAAAGTAACTCCACTTCTCTCCTTCTCTCATTTTTGGCACATGCAAGGCAGAGAAAATAATATCTACTCCAGCTATCCCATAGGTTATTATAAAATATAATAAGAGATAGAAAATCACTTTATAATGATCAAAGTATTATAAAAGGAAGGCATGATTATATGTGGGCTTAACAGCAGTCTGTTATTTACCATTTAATGTATTTTAATGTACGTTTCTGCCATATTTAAAAATTATATTTTTACATTTTGATTTTTAAGTGAGAGAGTAATAGTATGACATTATACCACGTTATATCTGATGCCATTATGTCAAACAAACCAGCAAAAGCATTTTAAACTATTTGGAATATGATAAAAATAAATCTTTTAACTATGATAATCAGGTTTTTGAGGATTCAGTTTGTACAGCAAAAGCAGAGGCAAAAAAGGCAAAAATAGATAAACAGGATTACTTAAAACTATAAAGCTTGCACAGAGCAAAGGAAACAGGAGGGTGGAGGGTGGAGAGACAACCTACAAACTGGGGGAAAATATTTGCAAACTTTGTATCTCAATGTACTAGTGACTATCACCCTAAGAACTAGTCATGGGAGCACTGTCACGCATTTGGTATATTTTAATTTTGGGATGCTGCTACTTACCATGGCGGGAGCCTGGTCTCTGTGGAATCGATTGTAGCTGGACTTATCTTGAATATTCTGAGCCAGCATACCCAACCATAATGTGCTAATTCATTCATGCTTGAAGGGCGTAACAATCAATAGACGTTCACGCACACACGTACGTTCACGCACACGTCCTTTCACGCACACACGTACGTTCACGCACCATTTAAAGGGCTGCTTCCGATTAAATCCGAAAATCTGCCCTCACCCCATCTCTGACTTTATTGTTAAATTAGGTAAGAGGTACTCTTGCCGACCCCCAAAAACAAGATACTTAAATTGAGCTCTAAAAAAATCATAATTTAACCATGAACACTCCAACACTAGCCCCTCGATTAACGTAATTTTCTAAAAAAAATCCTGATATTCTCCAACCAAATAAGATCTCCAATTTATATGTTAACTAAATTTCGGTGCTAATACTTATATAATATTTCAAGTATCCCTCTCTGAAAAGTGTGTATCCCAGATGTTATAGTCCTAAATCAAATATAACTTCAACTACATGTCGCCCCTCAGCCAAAACCTCTGCTAATTCAACTATTTTAAAGACCCTAAACTTCCAGGACTGTAAACGACCACTTTAGATTTATACCCAACAAGATGCTGACATCCCCCTAGTATTTCAAAATACCACTCAAATGTTTTTCATCCAGTTAATGTAGCTTAATTATTTTAAACAAGGCACTGAAAATGCGTAGATGGGTCCACACAACCCCATAAACATAGAAGTTTGGTCCTAGCCTTTTTATGAGTTCTCAGTAAAATTACACATGCAAGCATCCCCGCCCCAGTAAGAATGCCCTCCAGATCACCTGTGTCAAAAGGAGCAGGTATCAAGCACGTATAAACACAGCTCAAAACACTTTGCTCAACCACACCCCCACGGGAAACAGCAGTGATACATTTTAAGCAATAAGTGAAAGTATTACTAAACTATACTAATATTTAGGGCTGGTAAATTTTGTGCCAGCCACCGCAGCCACACAATTAACCCAAGCTAGTAAAACTCGGCATAAAGGGTGTTTCAGGTCTGCACTCAATAAAGTTAAGCTCCAGCTAAATCGCAAAAAAAACTCCAGCTGAAATAAAATATACCACGGAAGTTACTTTAATGTCCTGAGGACACAACAGCTAAGGCACAAACTGAGATTAGAAACCCCACTCTGCTTAGCCCCAAACCCAAATGGTTATATTAACAAGACTCTTCGCCAGAGTACATGCAGCAGCTTAAAACTCAAAGGACTTGGCAGTGCTTTATATCCTTCTAGAGGAGCCTGTTCTATAATCGATAAACCCCAATACACCTCACCATCTCTTGTCACTCAGCCTATATACCACCATCTTCAGCAAAAAAAAAAGCATAAAGTAAGCACAAGTGTGCACATTAAAACATTAGGTCAAGTTGTAGCCCATGGGATGATAAGAAATGGGCTACATTTTCTACATCCAGAAAAATCTTATGATAACCTTCATGAAATCTGAAGGTTCAAGTAAGATTTAGTAGTAAATCAAGAATAGAATGATTGAATGAGGCCATAAGGCACGCACACAATGCCCATCACCCTCCTCAAGTAGTACTCTAGAAATCACTATTACTAATAATTGTCTACACACGTATAGAAGAGATAAGTCATAACATGGTAAGTGTACTGGAAAGTGCGCCTGGATCAACCAAAATGTAGCTTAACCCAAAGTATTCGGCTTACACCCAGAAGATTTCATTACAACCTGATCGCTTTGAGCCAGCTCCAGCTCCAAACCTTGCTAAAAAGTATTATTAGAACTACTTAAATCAAACCATTTACCCTAGACAAAAGTATAGGAGATAGAAATTACTTATTCTGGTGCAGTAGATATAGTACCGTAAGGGAACAATGAAAGAACTATATCAAGCACCAAAAAGCAAAGACAAACCCTTGCATCTTTTGAATAATGAATTAACTAGAAAAAACTTCACACAGAGAGTTCTAGCCAAGTCGCCCGAATAGACGAGCTTCTCAAGAACAGCTAGAAGAGTACACTCATCTAATGTAACAAAATAGTGAGAAGATCCATGAGTAGCAGTGACAAGCCTACCGAGGCTGGTGATAGCTGATCGTCCAAGATAGAATTGTAGTTCAACTTTAAACTTACCTGCAGAATTACTTATTCCGCCTGTAAGTTTAACTGTTAAAGAGGGACAGCTCTTTAGATATTAGACAATAACCGTCCTATAGAGAGTAACAGATTTTATCACCGTAGTCGGCCTAAAAGCAGCCACCAATTAAGGAAGCGTTTAAGCTCAACATCTGACTACCTTCATTTCTAATCACCCTGTTGAACTCCTCATATTACATTGGACTAATCTATTATTCAGTAGAAGCAATAATGTTAGTATAAGTAACATTAAGACATTCTCCATTGCATAAGCTTACATTAGACCGGAATAATTCACTAACAGTTAACAACCTAATATTAACAAATGATTAATAGACATCTTATTATCTTTATTTTAACCCAACTCAGGCATGCTCTAAGGAAAGGTTACAAAAAGTAAAAGAAACTCGGCAAATTTCACCCCGTCTGTTTACCAAAAACATCACCCCTAGCATTGCTAGTATTAGAGGCACTGCCTGCTCAGTTCCATATGTTTAAGGGTCATGGTATCCTGAACTTGCAAAGGTAGTATAATCAAATAGGGACTTGTATGAATGGCCACAATGGGGTTTAGTTGTCTCTTACTTTCAACCAGTGAAATTGAACTACCTATTAAGAGGCATGTATAAATAAGTAAGACAAGAAGACCCTATGGAACTTTAATTCATTAAGGCAAATAAAGATTCAAACAAGCCAACAGGCTCCAATGTATCATCCCTGCATTAAAAATTTTGGTTGGGGTGGCCGGGCGCAGTGGCTCACGCCTGTAATCTCAGCACTTTGGGAGGCCGAGGCAGGTGGATCACGAGGTCAGGAGATCGAGACCATCCTGGCTAACATAGTGAAACCCCATCTGTACTGAAAAAATACAAAAAATTAGCCGGGTGTGGTGGCGGGCACCTGTAGTCCCAGCTACTCGGGAGGCTGAGGCAGGAGAATGGCATGAACCTGGGAGACAGAGCTTGCAGTGAGCCGAGATTGTGCCACTGCACTCCAGCCTAGGCAACAGAGTGAGACTCACACACACACAGACACACACACACACAAATTTGGTTGAGGTGAACTTGGAACGTAATTCAACCTCCGAAACAACTTAAACTAAGATCGCACTAGTGTGAGTTATTACACATTGACCCAATAATTCGATCAACAGGATCAGTGACCCTAGGGATAAGAGTGCAATCCTATTCTAGAGTCCATATCAACAATAGGGTTTACGACCCCGATGTTGGATCAGGACATCCTAAATGGTGTAGCCGCTATTAAGGGTTCATTTGTTCAACGATTAAAGTCCTTCCTGATCTGAGTTAAGACCAGAGCAATCCAGGTCAGTTTCTATTTAGCATTAAATAGGGCCCACTTCACAAAGTGTCCTTACAAGACTAGGATTTTTACACAATATGCTATTGGTTATTGAACCCTATTGTAGATCCAGTGCCCAGGTCTTATAAATTTCAGGTTCTTATGCTTTCCACTAAGCTACATTGCCCTTTTCCTTTTTTTTTTTTTTTTTTATTTTTTAAATTTATTTATTGCCTCCATCCTACGGACAGTCTGGAAGTAGCGATAGAGATATTTTCAGTCATATTTATGGTAGTTTCCCACCTCACCTGAGGTCTGTGGGTAACAAAAGAGAAAAGTTAGCTGCTTCTGCCTTTTCCATGCCCTCCTATTTCTTCACTAAACCATACTCAATAAATGATCTAGGAGCTTTTACAATGCTCCATGAACAAGAACCTCACAGAGCAATTATACACAGTTCCTCCTTCCAGAGAGCTCTCAGTATATTAGGAGATCAATTTGGCAAAGAGAATTACAATAAAATGCAGAAGTACTATGAGAGAGTTGTGAATGGAATGGTGTGGAAACAGATACACTTATATATTGAATTATATCCTGAGAAGTTAGGAAAAGTTTTCAGTAAGAGTTGGTATTTGAATTGAATCTTATAGGAGGAAAGTATAGTAAGATAATTAGAGGAGAATATGACAAAAACAAGGTAACCAAAGTGACATTGAAATGTGTGAATTTGGTGGAAAGTCACTAGTTGTTGAAGAAGAGAGGTAAACAGGAATAACAAAAGATATAGGAGCCATGATAATTAGATTTAAACTAGATTTACACAGACTTATATACAAGACTAGGATTTTTATACAATATGCTATAAACAAATAGAAGTAAGTGATGTTAATTCGGTGGATTGAAATAGTAATGGTCGCAAGATAGAGGTGATAGAGAATTTATAGATAAATTATGACAATGATATGGAGAATGAAATTGAGCAAAAAAATAGGAAGCTGTTAAACATATCAGAGAAATTATTAAGGTTGACTTAAGGTAGCAGAAATAAAAAAGAATTTCATTTAAGAAAAATCTTCAGATAGTATTTAAAAATTCATATACTGACTAGATATAAGGATAAGATAGGTAGAAAATAACTCTGAGGTTCCTTGAATGAAAGGCAGATGACAAACTGAATAATTAAGTTACAAAATACAGAGAGAGAGAGAGAAAGACAGAGAGAATACTGAATACTATTTTAGACTTTACAATTTGAGTCATTTATAAAACTCTCCAAGCAAAAGCGCCTACTGGTCAAATGACAAAACCTGAGTCTAAATCTTCAAGAAACCTTTGGCTTGTAGATAAAGATGGGAGCATCTATGAATGTAGAAATAATAATGGATTACACACAGAGTATAAATTGGACTGATAAGAAACTAAAAACAATTACAAACTTCACAGAAGAGAAACAGCAAGTGAATATAATTTGTAAAACAGTATAGGCACTCCAAAATTTGGAGGAAGGAAGGAAGAAAGGGAGGATGGAAGAGATAGGGAAGGGGAAAGGAAGTGTAGGTAAGGGGAGGGGGAAGAGGGGAGAAGAGAGAGAATAAAAGACAGCAGGGAGAAGAGGCAAAAGAATTAGAAATGAACTATGTTCCAGGACTCAAGAAAGAGTATCATCTCCCTTAACACATTTTCTGTTCTTCATTGGGTAGGGCAGAAAATGTGTTAAAGCAGATGAGACTCTTCCTTGACTAGGTAAAAATTAGATCTCTTCTCACATGAATTTACTTCAAGCTATAGGTATTCATAAATAATTGGTATATATCTGTTACCAAAACACCAGGGGTTCTGTCTAGATCCTGCTGCTCACCACACAGGAAGTCAATCACTGAGACAATGACTATTGCCAAGGAAGAAGACTTTAATCAGGTCCTGCAGCCAAGGAAATGGGAGATCAATCTCACATACATCTCCCTGACTGACTAAAACTTAGATGTTTATATAGCAGGAAAGAAATGTAACTATGTATGAGAATAAAAGGAGCTCAGTGTGGGATAAGGAAGCAATCATGATGAAGAAACGTCCTGGCATTTCATTGTCTGGATGCAATAATCTGGTTTCAGTTCTTTGATATGTTCTGAGAGGCCTGGGGATCCTTTCCTGAGGAAGGAACTCAGATAAAACAAATGTAAGTTTCAAGCTTTAAGAACAGAAGGGTTAATTTCTGTTAATCCAAAAACGATTGTCTATGAACTATATATATGTGTATGTGTGTGTGTGTGTGTATATATAAATATATATAACACATACACATATATACACACAATATTTGAGTAATTTTCTTTTTGTTTCTCGACTTGTGTCCATTTCTAAATGCTTCACTATTGGCTATTCCAGAGTAAAAATGACATCTGACCTGATTGGGAAGAGTTGTAATTCTTATATGTGCAAAAACAGATGAGAGAGGATTTGCATTTTCAGATGAGTGTAACCAATCTAAATGTATTGCATGATATACAAACCGTACTACACCAGATGACAAGAGATGAGAAATTCAGAGGCTGCTCTAGCATTACAAGTTGTATGAAGATGGGCATGCACTATGCTTTCAAACCATGGTCTTTATATTCGTAAATAGCTATAAATATACCTTCCTTAACATCTCATAGCTCTCATGGTAATCATGTGATGTCAAACATGGAAAAATTGTTAATAATCTGTAAAGTACTGTTAGGTACTCTTAGGTATTACTAAAATTTGTGTCCACTGTTCAGATCTTTATATCTTCCTGTGTACCTAACTATAGGAATCATATGTCAAAATGAAAGACATCTTCATTTATGTATAAAAATATTATATAATCAAATATTCAAGTTAATGTACACTCTCCATAACATAGTATATGCAACAATAATACATATCAAAAATCTGAAAAAAATCAAAATAGTGCTATGTCTTTATTTAACATTAGACTTATGCTCAGGCATATGCATAAAATGATAAATAATTCATAAAATGAGTCAACACTTCATATGGTACATAAGGTTACAATTGCACACAGATATTTCGTGTGGAATTGCTCTGAAAAGCACTGTTCTGTAAAGGTAATATTTAGAAAATAAATATCTGATCCATATATTGTTAACTGTAATAGAAAAGCAAGTAGAAATAGCTCTGTAAACAATATTTAAACTGTCATAATAAGGAGCAAAAAATTGAAGCTATTTTTAAATAATAGGCAAAATAGAATGTGTTCTTCAAACCTTGTGAATTTTATACTGAAAACTTCCAGAGATATACCTTAGGTAATTATAAGGCCAAGCACAACAACAACAAAATCCTAACTTGAATCCATCAGATGCAGATTTCGTGGCTGACTACATCAAGAGGAAGTTGCAAGCTCTAAAAGCTGGAAGGACAGTCAATATCAGCAACTCCTCAGAAGTGAAGGAAAAGCAGTTTAAATTTGTTTAACAAAACCATGTTTTCAAACTAACTTTAATTTATGCATGAGGGCCATTAAATGTGTTCTTTTTAAAAGGAAACTTCTTAATTGGAACTAAATCATTCATTATTCACTGTGATACAGGTTATATACCCTTAGGTTCCATGTGATTATTTACATGTTCAGTTGACAGAAAGGAGAAAAAAACTATTCTAATGACTTAGCTTCGCTTTGACTCACTGGTTTTTATCTCACTTTAACTTCTAATCTCAGTTACAGAGAGTGTTAAAGCTGGAAGAAATAACATTTTGGTAGATGATAAAGGATAAGTACTAGTCATTTCAAGTTTTTGAAGCTTTCATTAAATAAAGCAAGCTATTTGAAATCTTAAAGCTATTTAAATAAAGGGCTAAGACTTTTCTGTTTTATTTACTTAAGAACTTAAAAGATACTGTTGAAAATTTAACAGTTAATCTATTGAAGGGTGTGGTTAGACATTTATTTTGACAGTGCTCACTGAAAACTCAATTATATCCCCAGAGTCAAACTTGCTCGTCATCAAAATGTCTAAAGATCTGAGTGTTTATGGGGTAACAAAAAACCCCACATTAAACAGTTTACCAGAAATCTGTCACTACAACATCTAAACGAACAATTGGGTGGTTGTCTAAGGCACCTAAACTCAATATGATATTTCAGCTAAAAAGAGTGAAATTATACCTAAGCACTTCATGCAAGTTACCAAAAGAGAAGATGTTCTTTAATAAAAAAGCACATTTGTAGAATCAAAGAACCTCATTGTTGTAAGAAATATTTGAGATCATTTCAGTTAGGCTTTTCATTTCTTAAATTTGAAACTGAGGCTGAGATTAAACAGCTAATAAAAAGACAAAGCTGATCCATGACATTGGTTTGGGCAATGATTTCTTAGATATGACCAAAAACACACATACAACAAATGTGATTACATCAAACCAGAGAGCTTCTATACAGCAAAGAAAACAATTAACAGAGGGAAGAGAGACAACTCACAGACTGAGAGAAAACATTTGAAAATCGTATGTCTGATAAAGAGCTAATATACAAAATATACAAGGAACTCAACTCAATAACAATAAAACAAATAACCCTGTTAAAAAATATGGTCAAAAGACCTGGACAGATATTTCTCCAAAGAAGACATACAAATGGCCAGTAGGGATATTAAAAGGTGTTCAGTATCACCATTGATTAGGGAAATGCAAATTAAAATGAGATTTCTCCTGACTCATCTTAGAATGGCTATTACCAAAAAAATGAAAGACAAGTGTTGGTGAGGATTTGAAGAAAAGAGAACACTTGTAAAATGTTGGTGCGAATGTAAATACATGCAGCCATTATGGAAAACAGAAGGGAGGTTTCTCAAAAATAAAAAAATATATAATTACTATATGACCCAGAAATTCTACTTCTGGGTGTATATTCAAAGGAATTAAAATCAGCATGTTGACTAGATATCAATACTTCCATGTTCATTGCAGCATTATTCACAATAGCCAAAATATGGAAACAATCTAAGTGCATATCAAGGGATGAATGGATAATGAAAACTATATATACATATTTAGAGTGTATACACACAGTGGAATACTATTCAGCCTTTAAAAAGGAGAAAATTCTGTCATTTGCGAAAACAAGGAAAAATCTAGAGGATCTTATGTAAAGTTAAATAAGTCAGGTACAGAAAGACAAATACATCATGATCTCGCTTACATGTGAAATCTGAAAAACGTCAGACTCATAGAAGTAAAGAGTAGAATGATGGTTAGCAGAGGCTGGAGGAGGCGGGTTAGACAGGAAAAGAAGATGTATTTGTCAAATGGTACAAGGTTCAGCTAGATAGAAGAAATAAGCCCTACTGATCTATTGAGCAATAGGGTAATTATAGTTAATAATAATGTATTATATGTTTCAAAATTGCTGAAAGAGTATATTTTAAGTGTTCTCACCATAAAGTAATGATAAATATGTGAGTTGAAAGATACATTAATTGACTTGATATAAATGTTCCACAATGTATACATGTATCTTAACATAATATTGTATGCTATAAACACATACGATAATTAATTATCAAATAAAAAATTAAGATGGAGCTGAGTCAAGAATCCAAGACTCTGAAGTTAGATTTTTCATTTTCTATTATGCCAAAGTGTTTCCTGAATATTAAAATTGAATATGGCACGTCCAAAAGAGTGTGTCATAAAAAGACAGGAAAGGGTGGCCTGCGGTATATACTCATATTTTTAGTCAGTTGTATAAGATCTTATTAGAAGAAGAAAATCAGATATTTTAAGAAAATTCTTATAACTCCCATAATACTAAAATTTTATGGCAAACCTAAAACCTTCAAAATATAAGGTTTTATTTAAAGTGAATCATATATATGCAAAGTTTTTATTGAGATTATGAAAGCAAAATCTCTCAAAGTAGCAACACATGTTTTAGACTGTGCTATGCAGAATAGCAGAATGGTGCCAATGGCAAAATCTCTTTCAAAAGAAATAAAAATTCTAGAGGTCTCAAGCCAGCTATACTAATCTATGTCTTAGCCACCTAGTGTAATTCCTACAAATTCTGAGCATTGCCTTTAATGTATCTGCATGTTTCCCATACCATTTCATAAACTTCAAATATTCACACTTTATAATTGACATGATATACAAACTTTATTATTAAATAAGCTATGGGATGATATTCTCAATCTACCCTATAAGGATACTATCTTCCTGTCAGAAAAGCTGAGACTCTCCAATACATATTTACTCCCCAGATCTTTTTTCTTTTTTTATTTTTTTGAGACAGAGTCTCTGTCGCCCAGGCTGGAGTGCAGTGGCACAATCTCGGCTCGCTGCAAGCACTCCCCAGATCTTAATTGTGGAATCTCCAGACCGTGTTCAGTCAGTAATCCATTATTAGTTTTGCCTCATGTGTCTTAACCACCTTCTCTTTACCTTCTATTTAAGCCCCAAATAAAAGTTATTATTCTTGGCTCAATTATGCAAATCCTTTGAAGGGAACTGGTGACACTATAGCCTTTCTTTGCCACCTTGTGATCCAGGCTTCCTAGGTATCTGTGAATATTCACATCAGGTTACCTGGACTCCATAGAGGCAGCACCAACAAAAAACATAATTGAGAAATACGCCACTTTCAGACTTTCGAATACATGCCCCACCTTATAATATGTGAACTGATTATTCACTTCTAGACATTCAACTTTCAAACAGGTATGCTCTGTATTAAATATCCACATCCTCCTTCCCTTTCACTCAAAGGACATCCGGAAAGCAAAAAGATGCAACACAAAGTTCACACATAAGGATAATTATTTGTGATAATGGTGATAATGATCCCTATTTCTTTTTCTGCTCTTATAAATTTGCAAATGTCCTACAAACTAAGTGTATTAAATGAGTCTGTGAAAGTTCATACAAGTCCCTAGTATTATTTTTTTCTTACTCTCTAGAAAGTGCTAGCCAGGTAGCTCAAAGCAAAATAGAAAAGACGCAAATCATTCATAGGACAAGTGTTGAAGCAACTTTCAATTACTGAATACATTTTTAGCCATTTAAAACTAAAAGAAAAGTAACGTCTGTAATCCCAGCACTTTGGGATGCCGAGGTGGGCGGAACACAAGGTCAGGAGATCGAGACTATCCTGGCTAACACAGTGAAACCCCTTCTCTACTAAAAAATACAAAAACAAAAATTAGCCGGGCGTGGTGGCAGGCACGTGTAGTCCCAGCTACTCCGGAGGTTGAGGCAGGAGAATGGCGTGAACCCAGGAGGCGGAGCTTGCAGTGAGCCGTGATGGCACCAGTGCACCCTAGCCTGGACAACAGAGCAAGACTCCATCTCGAAAAAAAAAAAAAGTACCAAAACTCTTGTACTCTTTTTTTATGATTTAAATTTTATTTTAGATTTGAAAAGTGAGATATATATCACTTAACAGTCAGGAAGCGTGTAGTAAACTCAATCTTTGAACCGACGTTACCTAAAACATGTTCGTTTTCTTTTTAGAGATTGTAATGAATTCAAACATATTCATTAATTTTATAGCAGTTATTTTGGTTTCACAGTGAAACATAAAAAAGTTCTATCTTAATGGAAAGAAAACGAAGTAGCTATCTAAGTACTTGATGAGAAGGAATTTGTTCTACTGTTTTAAGTGCATGAGTGATAAAGCAAGACTTAAAAATATTTTTGTTAGACCATTTCATTTTAATAGTATTTTCTATTAAAACAGAAATGATCTACAGTAAAATAATTCAAAATACCCTTCCTTCTGAAGGTGATTTCCACATAAAATTGTAAATTACTATGATCTAAATTTAAATAAAATTTTCTATTGATGTTAAAAGTTTGATAATATACAGTTTGTTAAAGTGTTTTGGTCACTATTTGGATACTATCGACTTCAAACCATAGGTGTTTAAATGAACCAAAGTCTTTGGTTTATTTCTATAGCTTTTTGTCTAATTTGATTAATAACTAGTATACCAGTCAGTCATATATAGTCATAACTGGCCAACCAAGGTTTACTTGGTTGGAGGGTGACAGTTTACCCTTTAATACCATCTGATTAAAATATACAAGATGTTCTATACAAATAACAGCAAATTATTTATTTCTAACAGCATAATTTTCCTTTTATAGGAAGCTCTCAACATTAATTTGGAGCCACATTTTAATTTTATAATGTAATCATTCAGTAAATGGCCATTAGATATTGGGTTATTTGGAAAATTGTAAAAACTCAGATTTCTGACAATGTCCTTTAAAATAATTAACTCAACTGGAAACAGTAAAACAAGACTTAAAAATACAAATCATAAATGAATATTCAAATGATTGTACAGTGAAACAATTGTATGCAAATAATTAAGAACAGTGACTATAATAAAAAAAGTTTAACAGATTTGACATCAACATTTAAAGAATATAAATTACACATATGAAAATAAGCCATCAAAACTTGAAGCTGTCAAATTGTGAAAAACAGTAGTAAACAATGAAAATCACTTACTCATTGGAAACACTGAAAAAGGTCATGAAGTCATTTCAGAAATGAAGGTACATTAATGAAAAATAATCATAGTTTAAACTCAGTCTCACCTCACCTTTAAGAAACACACAGTGTAAAACAGCAATAAATGGAATAATTTATATTACTGCAATAAAATGCAAATATATGTATTGTATACTAGCACCCTCTCTTCAATGTATACTTTAATCCAATAGCTTTCTACCACTAGAAATTTATCATAAGAAAATAATGGTGGCTTACACCTATAATACAAGCTCTCTTGTAGGCTGAGGCAATAAGGTCAATTGAGCCTAGGAGTTTCAGATCAGCATGGGCAACATAGTGGGATTCTGTCTCTACCAAAAAATAAAAATAAATAAAAAATACCAATCATAGTGGCTGGCACCTGAAACCTTGCTGCTTGGGAGATTCATATGAACCTAGGTTGATTTGAGAAGGAATATCATTTGAGCCCAGGAGGTTGAGTCTGCAGTGAGCTACGATCATTCCATCACTGCAGCCTGGGCGACAGAGCAAGACCCTGTCACATATAAAAAGGAAAATAATTCAGAAGGTGCACAAAAATATATAAAGATATTTCTGAAAGCTGCATTTGTAATACTGCAAAATCAATGCCACATTGAGACAGGGTACCAAGATTAAGATGGAGTCACCAGTGACAACTGAAATCTGGAGTCAGAATGCTGTATCTAAGTGGGACGACAGTTTCTCTACTGCAGCTCACCATCACCATGCAGCAGAGTTGCTCTATTACTTCTGAATTTTCCACATTCTTACAGAAAAGCAGAAAATCCAGTTTTTAAGACAAAAATCAAGTTACAAGTGTTGACAGAAAAATCACTTTTAAATAGTCATAAACAGTAACAACACACTATAACAGTAAATCTAATTCAGTCTGATACCAGGCTGTACCAATAGATAAAATGAAACTGCCTAATATTAGTAAAACAATTGTATGGTACAAAAATACTGGCATAAAAATGTTCATAGTAAATTCATAAATGGAAAAACCAGTCTGTTTTATTTAAATCAAAAGGAGCTAGATGAATTGCAGACTACAAATTAATAGTTATACCTTTCAATTTTAGAATTAATCATATATTTTTCTTTATTTTTTTGAGTTTTCATTATTGCAATGTATTATGCTGAAATTAGCCAAAAACAAGAGTAACTGTCTGAGTGATACAGAAATTTCTAATGAGAAATAAGATGTGTCCCTAACAAACCCACCTATGAATCAGTTTGAAGGTAGCAAGAAAAGTTTTATCACAGTCAGGGAGAATGGGAACCTGTGACATGTGGCAGTGATATATTGATAACACTGTGCACTGAGCTGACTTGAGAAGTATTTGTACCTAATGATTTCCAGTGTCATAAAACATAGCTAAGAACACTGAATATTAGCACGGTTGATATTTGGTCCCTACAACAGACAGTATGGTGGTTAATTTTAGATGTCAACTTGAATGGACTAAGGGATGCCTGGATAGCTAGTAAAACCTATTAAAGTATTATTTAATGTAGTATTGTATAATATACATTAAAAACATTATTACATTACGTGTATTATAATGTAATACATTATAATGTATTAAGGACATTATTACATTAATACATTACTTAGTATAGTATTACTTCATACATTAAAATGGTAACTAAGCTTGAAGAAGCCCTAAGCAGACAAAACCAGATAGACCTCTTAAGCAGCCTCTCAACCTTGCTTGCTTTGCAAACATAAACAAAACTTCAGGTATTTCTTGTAAATGCCTATATGAAAGAAAAACAGAACTTTCTTTTTCTTTCCAAAAGGAGTATTTACTATGGTTTTCCTGTTCCTGTATCACATTACTCACATTACACACTGAGTGTGTGGGAGAGCAGAGAGATTTTATTTACAAGTTTTAGATCAAGAGAGCATAACCAGATCCCAGGTTAAGACTTTACATTACAGAATACTCATATTGGTAATACTTGAAAGATATACTCTTCACTGTAATTGTGCAAACAATAAAATACTCTAAAACAATATGCAGTGTGTTTGTAAAAGGCCAATAACATGCTTATAGTTTTGCTGTTGAAAAACTACACAAAAGCAAATGACTAGAACAGTAGACCAATTAGTATCAGTAGAATTGTATCATTCAACATTCCAATAAGCTTGAATGTAAGATCTGACATAACCAGATAATTCCAGGGCAAGGTAATCCACTGCATTTACATTCTCTTTCTACCAATTGGTGCAAGCATATCCAGATAAATGATATTGATTCTACATTATTTTAGAGTGAAATCACCTAATAACTTCTTCAGTACTCTTTCTTTCCATTTTTATCCTAATTATTTGTCTGATAATGATCATTTAAATTGGGAAAACTCTGATTACATTACATCCTTCAGTTCAAAGTAGCATTGGGTAAAGACATTTTGGCTGCAGACAAATCACTCTTTCATAGTCATCAGCTTTTAGAACATTCTGAGATTTTATTTTCCATCTAAACTTTTCAATTAATTTTATTCTAACTTTTAATTGATGTTACTGAGTAGCAAAGGAGCCTGAAGGACACTGCTTTGTTTTGAAAAATGAAGAAAGAAAGGCATGTAAATCCTATAAATGTAATTCTAATTAAATCAAGATAAAATATAGTGTTTATAAAAAGAAATACAATTATTTCTAATAACTATGCTTTCATTTCAAATAATTTTCAACAAATGAGTGATGTAGAATAAATACAATTCCAGAAGAATCTAGGATTTTTTCTATTGCATTGCTGTTTATTAAATTATAGCTACTTGAAGGCTTTGAAAAATTGAACACCAGTAAAACTGCCCTTCTTTTGTTAATATGTTTTATTTTCTTGTTTCATTTTTTGATTCAACTAGTCATTCACCAGAATAATTTACTTAGGTCATTCTTTCTTGGTCATCCTTTCATAGCATTTAATGCAAGTGTTACTTGTTGTAGTCTTTTGTCTATGAATCTATTAATGCTGAGAAACTGAACATTCCTAGGAGTGTCCTAATAGGAAAGAAAAATTAACAATTTCAGCTGTATTTTTACTTAAATAAATATTCATATAGTTTGCCTTTCAGGATCACGACAAACACTTTGATTATGTAAGAAGGTCTTTGTATACACATCAAACTACCAAGAAGTCATATCTGATTTTATGCTTTTCTACTACTCTTCCCCAAAACACTTGTTCAAAATTTTTACTTTTAAAGGGTCTGAACTGTGTGTCAAGCACTGACATCAGCATGTTACTTGAATTATCTCATTAAAGTCTTGTGATACTCATGCGGTATTAGCAGTGAAGAAACTGAAGCACAGAAGCTTCAGGTAAAATGTCCAGTTTTAGAGAAACTAAACAGTAGAGTCTGGAAGACCAATTACTGACCTTGTACAATTGCCCAGTATTGTGTACTGACCTAAAAAGGCCTATGAGAGATCAACCCATTAAGATCCATGACATAAAGAAAATTGTTTGTCCTACAATATCCCAATCTGGATAAAAGCGCATACAGAGAATATGCTTAAGCATGATGACAAAAAATTAGAAAGAACTGTGAATGCACTTTACAAAACAAAAAGGAACACAAGGGAAATTGGAACCAAGTTAAAAATTACATATGTTCATGTACACATAACAAAAGCATGATCGTAAATAAACTGAGTCAACACTGTACTATGAAGGTGAAACTTTCTTTTTAGGATAAGCTAAACCTTGTATAACTTGTAAAAAAATGCAATCATGTATTTTTATGTACTAAACCCAATATTTCTTTTGGCTTATATACTAAAAACAGGAATTTCTTCTTGTAATGAAAAAAAACCACAGGCATCAAGGAGTAACAAAATTAATGTCTTAGAATGTAAAATATAGAAGTACCAGTTAAGGTTTTTTTTTACATAATACATGTGGAAACTGCATCAGAATTTTTAAAAACCTACAGCGTAATTGTTTCTGACAATAAGCAATCACATTCTGCTGGAGGTAACTTTAGTAACGTCAAGCAAAAGTCTTAAAATTATGACAAGTGGTATTCGTTTAAAATACTCTCAAGAGCTTTTAGAAATCAAGAATACAGTATCTGGACCCTTGATTTGAATCCACACTCAATCTCTTTCTAACTGGGAAACTTGGGACAAAGTTTTAAACTTTCCTGAACATATCATGCCTAGTTAGTAATAAGTTTAGAAAATACTAGGGGTTTATAAAGTTACAAAAATCAAATGAGTTAATAAATGTAATGTGCTTAAAGTAATAACTGGCACAAAATAATTATAACATAATTCATTATTATTTTTAATATCTAAATTCTCTAACTAGGAGCTATTTTGAACAGATAAATATACATAATTAAAAATTTCTAATACATGTTTTTCATTACTTATCATGTAGAAAACTATAGCTTTCCAGATGAAAATATAGTATCTAATGTAGAAGTCACATATAATATTTATTAAATTGGAATGCTATCATTTTAAATTATTTTGAAGCTCATTAAAGTAAGTCTGAACTGGCCAACTTTTTATTTATTAATTAAATGTTTGCCTAGAACAGTTAGTATCCTTTTCTAAGACTTAATTCCCAAATCTACAATCTTTCTTTTCCCATTTGGAAATGGGTAGGAATACTATTCCTTTCTTGCCCATCCCTTTCTCTATTTTCATTATAATAACAAATATGCCCTTGCCTAAGCATATGCCCACAATTAATAATACAGATTCACTGTACTGTTTCACCAAATTTAACCTGTTATTTTTGGAAATAGGATGTTTAAAAATGGTTTTGTTATTCCTTAATACAGGCCAAATGTCATCAGTATATAGTGGTCCAGATGTATTCTAAATATCAATTAAAAAACATTCTTTAACCTAACAACACACAACATATTTCAAAGAGTGAATAACTGTGAGAAGCTTGGAAATTGTAGGTATTATTGAAAAACTATTTTTTTTTTGCGTATGTGTTACAAGCATTTGCATAGGTTATATGTTTTATAGCTCTAGTTATAAAAATAGAGAATGAATTATATTCCCTCACATCTGTACAAAATGGTCAGCAAGAATACACATCTACAGAAGTTTAAAGTATTTACTTTCTTTTAGTTAATTCATGTTTCAGAACCTTAAAGACAGCAGATCATAATACCCATTGATTATAATGTCACATTTCAGTTATTATATTATTATATTTACTTATTATAACTTTTAGAATTTTAGGCGGAAAACAATAATTCTGAGTATAAAATTTGAATATTTGTACCCTAAAAATTTCCAATTCCATTTTCAATAATTTAGTAGAATGTTTCTTAGAGAAATAAGAAGACATTTAAAAACATGAAGTACTAGGTTTTCAAGTATATTGTAAAGCCATAAATAATATATAATCTAGCAGTGGTATAATAATTAATATATTATTTTTCAATTATATTAAGTTTTAAGAACTCGATGCTCCTAACATTTTTAAATAATACTATATAAAATACAACTCAAATGATATCAGCTCAAATTCATGTATACATCTTCACAGGTAAAGTCTTTTAAATTAAAAATAATTTAAAATTTTGTCATACATTAATGAACCCATTTTAAAGAACATGATATGTCATGCAAATGTTAATTTAATACATAATGCATTAGTAAAAACTGTTCTGAATATATACATATATTATGTTTATGTTAGAAAACCATTTTTAAACAGCAATTAGATTGCATTGATTCATAAAATTATTAAATCACAGCATTGCTAAACTCAATTTTTACTCTCCTAAGCATATTGGAATCTATGAGAATATACAGTAGAGATAGTAATTTGAATAGAATTTAACTTACATGTTTTGGCAAAGAAGAAATAAAAACTGGAATATCATGGGTTTCTAACATGCCTATTTGTTAGTTGTCCTTTTAAAAATTTCTTTATAGAAGCATTTTGAGTGAAGCCCACAGATTATTTAATAACTTATTAATTAGTCAAAAAAGTCTGTCCTTGCTGGCAATGTGGAATACACCATAGAGCAGGGGTCCCCCACCCCAGGGGCTGCAGACGGGTTACCTGCTCATGTTCTGTTAGGAACTGGGCCTCACAGCAGGAGGTGACCTGCGGGACAGGTAATGCTGGGCAGCATTACCACCTGAGCTCTGCCTCCTGTCAGAACTCAGAGCGGCATTAGATTATCATAGGCCCAGGAACCCTACTGTTAACTGCACATGTCAGGGATATAGGTTGCACACTCCTTATGAGAATCTAATAACTAATGCCTGATGATGTGAAGTGGAAGAGTTTCACATACCCCCATCCCCACAACCCACTCACCCAGCCACTCCTGGTCTGTGAAAAATTTTCTTCCACAAAATTCGTCCCTGGTGCCAAAAAGTTTGGGACTGCCGTGTTAAGGTGAAAAAGGGTACATGTGGTAATTATAAAAAAAAGAAAAAGTTCAATAAATATAGGAAAAAACTCTAGCATACATATGTATATGTGGACATATATACTTACATATACATGATTTTTCTGATTTGAAGAATGTATAAAAAATGAGAAAGTGACATTGAAAGCCCTTTTTAAGGATCATTCATAGTTAAATATAAATATACTCTCTCTATATATATGTGTATATGTTATATATATTTATATATATATACACACACACATTTTATATAGACAGGGTCTCACTATGTTGCCCAGGCTGGTCTTAAACTCTAGCTCAAGTGAGCCTCGGCCTCCCAAAGTGCTGGAATTATGGGCATAAGCCACTGCGCCTGGCCCACAGTTAAATATCTTAAGTCAAAACTTATAATTGTAATTGTACTTCCTTTCTCTTCCTTGCTTCACTCTTGAAAGGAATTCAACCCTGAAAAAGAGGTGGAGACTTAACTGAGTCATTCACAAATAAGAACTTTAGAAAAGTGAAAAAACATAGTTACATGAATCATTTCTAATGATTTGTTCATCTTTAAAGCATAGGCCAATATTTCAATTTTACCCAACTTTACGCAGCTGTATGATGCAGTCCAGAAACATCTTAGTGTAGAGAATTTTTTCATAAAATGTAAGACATTTTATTTAAATTAAATGGCTGATCAACCATAAGAATTCCACTGTAAAGTAACCAAAGAAGTACAATTCTTAGAAGACAATCATGAAACAGTTTTAAGAATTAAAGAAAAGTAATCACTTTTCACCAGGAATCAAACTTTTAGTTGGCATAGCATAAAATAATTTCTCACATTGGCAAAAGAAAAACCTCCAGAAACCTGCAGGCGAATGTCCTCTCCCCACTCCCACTCCTAAAGAAAATACAGGCTGGACCGAGGCACCATGATTTCTCCTGCCTTTTGGATTTGCTGTCTGTACCACAGATGTGTCTTCTAGTCTAATCCCTCTCATAAAACTGAGCAAATGGCATACCAAGAAATGGCATACCAAGACAGAGGATCTAACATGTGTTTGACCTTTCTGAAGCATCTCAAGTCCCTGGATTCTACCTGCTGTTCTCCATATTTTCAAACATGTTCTCACTGAAGTATCACTAGTCCCTGGATTCCACCTCCTGTTCTATATATATTTTAATGTTAATGTCCTATTCTCGTTGTTAAAATGTGAGTTTCTATACAAGTTGTTTCTTATTTGTACCTGAAGACTTTGAATAGGCTCTGGCACTCCCAGACATGGGATATCAGACAGATGCAGGCCTTAACTAGGTCATAGGACTGGACTTACATAGAAGTGGCTGTGGTTTGTGAGACTAGGTTGTTGTGGTTTTGTTGTTGTTGTTTTGTTTTTTCATTTTGTCTAAGGACTTGAAAATCTTCAGGGGACATGTGTGTTAAGATTTGTCTTCTTCTAGTGATCCTCTTTTAAAACACAAATCAGTCCTGTTAAGGAATCCATTAAATCAATATTAGTGTGAATGGATTTTTTTAGGTAGCATGGATGAATTCAATGTAAATGCAAACGTAGTATGTGGAAGAAGACCCATTCTCATTCTGTGAATATAGGACAGGGATGAGAATATATATAACATTATAGTTAATGAAAAATATATGTTTCTGGTTTATGTGAAATCAATTTATTTTATATATATATATTCTACAGATATAATACGAATTTCATCATATCACAGAGGATGAGGAGAGAAAAGATAGGACTGGTGGCTACTAGATCCTCCTGGGGGATTATTTTTTAAAAGGCACTCTTTGGCAATAATGGACACTAACACCTTCTGATAGATATCCACTGGCTTGAAGAAAAAAAGTGTCAGAAATTTATCATTGGAGAAAAGTCAATGTTTCCATTAGTATTAATGTAGCTAAAGATGGCTCAAGGGTAAAATTATTCAAAATACTATGCATCACAATAGTGCCATCCTGTGGACTACTCTCTCACCCCATGGGGAAAGGGGCTATGTCAAAGTAAAAGGAATTTCTAGAACAGCAAAACAAAATTATTTATATTTTTTTACGTAGAAATTGATTGTGTTTGCTATCGGTGGTGTAATTATTTTACAAAGAAGCCCTTGAACTATGGCAGAAATTCTGATTGTTGTGTCACTATGTGTCAACCTCAATATATCAATCGTAACGCCTGTGATTTGGGATTAATATGAAGCAAAAACAAACTTCTCTTAGGTTAAGTTTATTTTCCAAGATTTTAACTAGTTTCCTAATTTTTTCCCCAGGTTTCCAAATTCTTAGTGTAATACCAACCAAATATCAAAAGAGATTATTAGAGTTTCAATAAAAAAATAAAGAATAAGCTTATAATTCACATTATTCCATTACATGCATTATTAGAGAGGACATTTCATTAAAGCATGCAAGCTGCATTTTTTTTTTTTTTTAATTTCGACATGTAGATAGTTTAAACTAGAAGCCAGCCAACACTTTGATATAGCATAAGACAACTGGGAAATGTCAGTTGAGTAAAGTGGTTATTTAAAGAAAATAAGCAAATACAATATTCTTTTTGTCTATTGATATGTGATGCTGTACTATTATTGGGCAAACTTTTTAATTAGTAGAAAACTCTAATGCTTACGATCACAAAAACATGTTCTGTAAAATAGCACTGTATATGAAAATAGTACAAAAAGCAGAAATTAGAACTCTGACACTATAGTGTCAATGAACATCACACAGATTGAATACCACGGTAATGAATGACCAACATCTTTAGGCTGGAAAGAGTGGGAAAAATTAAGAATTTCATGGAGATGTTATTTTCAAAAATAGGCTCAATAAAATGACCTAACTCACCATTGGGTTCAGAATGTGATCAATCATCTCTTTCACTTTTATGTTACCTTTGTGAAGTTTTATTAATGGAAATGAAGAGATGTACTAGAAAAAAATGATTGTAGGCACTGTTAAATTCACTTTCTCTTTGTATAATTTCATGAAAGTGACCTGAACTGCTTTGCATTAGTAGGGAAAAAGATAAATATATAAATACATGAAATTAAAAGGTGAGAATAAAAAATAAAAAAGTTGGTATCTATCCAAGTGAGAAAGTGATAATCATAATGTTTAAAGTTATCATCAAACCAAACCCATCAGTACACTGATTTTTTTTTAACTTAAGATTTTAATAATGCTGAAACATTTCTGTCACCTCAGTACTAGTGCTTTTTAGTTTAAATCTCAAAGGGCCACCATCCAAGGTTGCAAATATACAAATGATAAAACTTTGTTATTTGAGAATGCCCATCTTCTAACAGGACAGCCATGACAATAATAATGGCATTGATAGAAGAAAACAAGAAAATTTCAAGAAGATAAATACTAGGGAAAGTTTTTTCATTAAAATGCAAGTATGACACCCTCCCTCACAAAAATCAAGTTCATTAACACTAAGCCTGTCAATTTCATAGAATACTTCTTGAACTAGGAGAACTGGAATCACCTATCCTGTTAGATATGCAATTAATTGGACCCCCTTGAACCAATATCTTGCATGTTAGGAGTTGTAAATCTCAATTGTTAAGCATCTTCAGGCACTAAAATTTGAGAAAAACTGTTCTAGAGCCTGGAACTAAAGAGTTTATTTGAAAGTCAATAGTTACAAAGGAGAGCTGTTTCTTCCCTCCTTGGGATTCTCAAGTCTTTTCAAAGCATTTACCAAGTGAAGAATCCACCCTTTGAGATAAACCTGCTCGTGCAGATTTAAGATAAGGTTGATTTCTGCTGACGATAATCCATCTTCTACACACACACACACACACATACACTCTCAAACACACAATGCTCAGAGTTTTGCTTTATTTCCTCATCTTCTACACTGTCCTAATTCTCCTTCAGTACAGTCCATCTTCCTAATTTTGTCCTACTCTCACCACTTTCATGGTACTCTGGTCTCCCTATACTCTCCATGTCCTCCAACACACCTGGATCAGCAGGAAGCCTAGGCATACACAGTATATACCCAGGAAATGTATAAACTATACTGTCAGGGGATTCGTTTATTTTAATTCAGGGCAACCCAACTGTGAGCTGCCCTAAGGGGAAGAATACAAGTAACAAGGGCCATTGCACAGAGGGAGATTTACGTTCAGACTGAAAGCTACAAGTGTACAGAAGCAAGAGAGAAAGAAAGAGAGAGAGAGAGAGAGAGAACAAATAAATAAAATAAAAAAGCAAGCAAGCACAAAGCAGCAGCAGCAGTTCAAGTTCCAGATTCCACTAGTTGCAGTTTAATGTAAAGGGATCCTCATAGAGGAGAGATGTTATTGAGGCCAGATCTTGGACCTTGCCTCCCACTGCTTTATAGGATATCCTGAAATCTACAGCACACATGTGTGAAAAAGTGGATAAAGCTATCTAATATTATTCTACTACAACAAATGAGATCAGAAATAAAATGTACAGTAGTGTCTTTATGGAACCAAGTATTGCAAGATCCGAATACTAACGGGTTCATTTATTTCACTGATTACCGTATGTAGATATGAAATTCCAGGCACTGATTTTTCATTAAACCACTCTCTTAAGGTTAACTTGTGTCTCTCTCTTTTCACCTATGAATCCATATTCTTGCCATGTAAATTGTAATACTGATTTTTAACATTTCCCCACAGTTCAAAAATATTGTTTGCCAAAAATCAAGGGCCATTTCTAATAATTCATGTAATTCCTGTTATTAGCTAATGTGTAAGAGTAGGGAACAATTAAACATGCTGTATACAAAATCTTACCATGCTGAATTGCACCCAAGATATTAGTTCAGTCATCCTCCCAATTACCTCAAAACTAAAAAGGATCAGATACTTAAATGAAAAACTTCAGGCAAGGTAGGAAAGAAGTCTTTTATCATCCCTGTATATTGCAAAAGTGTTCCATTCTCTCTAAATTCACATTATATTTATTAATGAGCAGCACATGGAAAGAAAGAAAATGAGAGAGAGAGAGAAAGAGAAGAAGGAAAGAAGGAGGGAAGGAAGGAAGGAACGAAGGAAGGAAGGAAGGAAGGAAGGAAGGAAGGAAGGAAGGAAGGAAGGAAGGAAGGAAGGAAGGAAAGGGAGGGAGGGAGGGAGGGAGGGAGGAAGGAAGGAAGGAAGGAAGGAAGGAAGGAAGGAGAGAAGGAAGAGAAGAAAAGATAAAGAAGGAAAGAAGTCAGGATGGTGGGAAAGTGAGAGACAGAAAGAGAGACAGAGATAACGATGAGAGAGATAAAAGAGAGAAACTCTAATGTCTTTGATATCCCCCAATTTAAAAGATAAGGATGTGACCCCTCCCCTCCATTTACATATAATGGAACAAGCCAAGTCTCCATTCACTACATGTGGACATTAAGAAAACTTGCATAGGGAAAACTTTTGGGGGGCAATGAAGGTGATTTCTGAGCTGCCACTGCAGTTGTATATGACACTGACATTTTTTCCCATAATTCTTGCCCACAGGAAACACATCCTTTAAGAAACTGAATAAAATCAAGTTGGACATTCTTAAAATCTACAAGGTATCAACTTCCCTGAGAAGCTCACATTCCCCCAACACAAACATATATATGTAAGGAGCAAGGCATTCAGGCGATGAGCTGTGAAAGGTACTTCCACCTTGTGAGGGTGCCAAGGATTTGGTTATTCCTGAACCTGGATCTGAAAAGCGGGGGTGGGGTGTGCGATGATAAATGAGGGTGAGAAGAATGTTTCCATGAAATCAGACACCCTTTTGGAATCTGGGCTGAGAATCAGGATCCCACCCCCTTGCCTACCTCCAGGCTCCAGTAAGCAACCGCTTGCGTCCTCCCCTGTGTTCCTTCCGCAGCAGCGGACGTAGGGATCCCGAGCAGCCAGGGAGCTTATGTCCCGCAGAGAGCTCCTGCCAAGCGCTTCTCTCTCGACTAGTTACCAATTGAGAAAAAAAGGGACAGAGACACACAACAAGGATGGTGATCAAAATCCAGTGTCAGGCACCAGTGTCCCAGAAGGTTCCGGCTCCTCTTCTGCGCCCTTACCGGGTTCTTTTCGCCTAGCAAAGGGTCACCCAGGGAGCCCCCAGCAGCAGATCCTTCCCTTTTGCTCCTCCTGATAGCGCCAATCTTCGCCGCCACTGCCACACTGCGCGCCCAGCTATCCACTCACCGCACAGCGAGAAGGCCTGGCGGAGACAGCGCGGGGGGAAGATTAAAAGGATAGATTTTTTGGAAGGGTAAGGGAGAAAAACTTTGATGTTGTAACCACACACAGGACTGAGAAGAAACCAAAACAAGTTGCAGCTTCAGGAGCTGTGAGGACGTTTTCGCCAGCTCGGGGAAAAACAAAATCACTCCCTACCAAAATCAGGGGGTGTAAGCTCCCCGCTACTTGAGCGATCACCGAGCGCACCTCGCAATCTCTGATCTTCGAACCTACTGAAAAAGCACAGGGCAGGGGGAGTCCTGTTGGTTCACGCCCGGGGTGCGAATACCAAAAGCGCCTCCCGCTGGAGAGGCTGCGGGGAACTCGAGGCAAAGACAGGAGGTAAACGCTGCGCTGGGAAGAGCGAGGGGAGTCCGAGCTGCCGCCTGCAAAAGCAGAGACGCGTCTCCCTTTGGGCAAAGTGACTGCTACAAAGTCTGTTCCCTCCTGCCCAGGGACAGAGACATTTAAAGGCCTGAACGGACGTCAGCACCAGTCGAGCTCGCTGGGTGAGCGCCAGGTCTCCCCGCCCCACGGATTGTAGCGCTCATAGGGCGATCTGATGCTCGCGAGGTAGAGTAGCTTACTTGGGGAGAAAACAGAGCTGGTGGCGCTGCGGAGTGTCAAACCCTGAAGCCCATCGTCAAGACGTTATACCGGTGGCAGTTCCGCCGTGAGTGCACTTGTCGAATTGAACAGAGCCAGAGCTGCGTGGAGAGGGGTCTGGCCACTCTGCGCGCGCGCACCCAATATTGGGTTACCAAGGAGCTCAACACCTGGTTTTTAGAAAAAACAAAAAAACACTTTTCTCTTTAGCTCTGGTTTGAGTCAGTATTCTGATTCGTTTCTCAAAGTTAGTTGAAATCCACCGAGATGTTTTTTACAAGAAAGGGATTAGACTTTTCTCTCTTGAAATTCCAATCAAGGCAATACTCAATCTTTCCTTAACCTCCACTGTCTGCTTCCTAACTCAGAGTCACAATGGATGAGAGTATTCAAATGTCTTCAAATAACCATTACCCTGCATTCTAAGGCGATTTGTGTACTGAGAGACCATTGGTAACTTAAAGAGACTTTGCACAAGGAAGTTGTATTTCTTATAGTAATACCTTTCTGTAAGTGGTATCTTCTGAGGATTCGGCATCTATTTCCAGATCGACAGTGAATAATTAAATTCTAAAACTCAGAAATAAAATGGAAAGTGGATTTATTTTTGCTGAGTAAAGTGATCAATTATGTTTCCAACTTGTTTTTACATTTTTGCGTGGTATATCAGCTATTAAAGCCACAGAATCAAAGATGGAAAAAAACGGAATTCACATTACTGTGGTCCTTTCCTACAATTCCTTTGAGGAAATACGTGTGTTTGTGTGTATTATGTGTATATTATATGTACATATAAAATACTGTCTGTGCTATTAGGAGCCCAGGTTCTGTGCTGAGCACCTTGAGCCTTGGGTAGAAAGTAGTGAAGAATGGGTAATGGAATGGAGAATCTGAAGACCAAAGGAACCTGTGGTTGTGAAAGGCATTTACGGCTGTATGTTTTTCCTTGTTTAGTTCCAACCTAACCAAGGTAGGGTCTTCCTTGTTTAGTCACTTGAAGTCTTTCAAAAGTGACATCAGTTTTACTTAATAATTCCACACTGCACACAAATATCAAAACATCAGAATGTATCCCATAACTATATCACAGTTATGGTTTGTCAAATAAAAATAGTATTTTTAAAGTGACATAAACACAAATTCCGCCAGACAGCAGGGCCCATATTTATTCCATTTTGCACAACCGCCCAGCGGCCCTCCCTCTAGCGGCGGTCAAGGAATCTGTCTCTCTCCTTTCACTTTGTGTGTGTTAAGTGTGTGCGCGCTCGCGCGTTTGTGTTGGGAAGGTTGACCACTAAGAGAGCTTACAAGTATCTGTAGGCTCTCCTGTGTAACCTCCTTCTCTTCCTAGCCAGGGCCTTTCACCCGTAGGCTCTCATGCGCTACTTCTAGAGCATCCTCTGATGTTGGTCCTGAACTGGGAGAATATGACCAAACTTGACAGAGACAGTACTGTCAAAAGGCGTTAGAAACTTCGGAAACTGGCAACAGTGACAGCATTTTTGCTCTGCGAAGAATACGCCCAGAAGGTTCAGAAAGAAGTCGGAAGTGGGCATGGGGAGAAAAACGTTGAAGGGCTATGGAAAAGCGTCAATAACATAAACTGACTTTACTTTTTCTTCATAGAAATACGTTTCCGGTGAAATTTTCTAAGAAATTGGGGGACAGTTAATTTGCTTGGTTGACGCTCACACTCCTCGCTCTCACTAGGTCTCAGGTCTTCCAAGCCTAGCACTCTCTCAGAATGCTTTCGGGTTGAGCGGGAGGGCCTCCTCACAGTAAGCAGGGCAGAGAAGGCAATGCCAGCAGTGCTTTCCTGGATTTCGCGACCACAATCCACCATCCCAAACCTCACTTCCCATGTCCTTGATTTTTGAGGCTTTTTGGGAGGGCATGACTTCAGGGAACATCACTCTTTCACAGATCAGGGGAGCATAGTCGGAAATCTTGGGTTGTATTCCTGACTCAGTCTGGGTGCGGAGCGAGTGGGGACAGGAATCGAGATGCAAAGGCAGACGCAACCAGCGCACCCGCGGACCGCGCGCGGCGGGAACCAGCTTCTAGCCCGGAGTCTGGGGTGCCGGGCATGCTCAGGAGGCTGGTGGGTGGTTATTCGGGATCACTGGGACATCAGGATAAAGGGGTCACTCCAATCCCTTGCAGATCAGATTCTCGCGGACTCCATGGCCAGACCTGCACAGCGCCCTTCATATGGTGGGCGGAGAGGGTACTCCTTGGCCGAATTGATCCCGCCCTGCCCCCACAGGGTCAGCCCCGCGCCCACCCACACATCCAGTCTCCGGGAACAAAACTCTGTCTGGATCCACACTGACCCGTTGACGCGCTTTCCCAAAGGAGGAACGACACTAACAAAAGCAGAATCATTCGTGGGAGGTTTTCCACCAAGAACTGTTACCTACTTCTCCGTGTAATCGGTTTCCACTGAAAGGGATGGGAAAAGGATCTCGCCCTCTGCTGTCCCTTTCGACTGGCCCGGGACTGCGCGAAGCCTGGAGCTGCAAGGGAGGGGAACCCCGGCACCCCAGCCTCTGAGCACCCTCCCCCAGCACGGCAGCCCTCGGCCCTCGTCACCAATTCCTAGGTAGAAAAGCGCGCGGCCGGAGCGCGCAAGTCTTGGCGTCCGGAAACTAACGTTTTCCGCCCAGTCATGGCGGCTTCCCCAGTGGAACACAGCGAAAGGGCTGAGGGCGACCGTGCGACTTCCTCCAGACCGCGAGCCCGGAGCACTGGCGGGAGGGCGGCCAAACGCGGGCCTAGGGCTCCCCCCGCGCTTCCGGGCGCGCCGAGAACTGCAGCTGGCGCGCTACTGCCTCCCCCGCGCGGTGCCCAAGAGCGACAGTAGAAGGAGGAGGTCTGCACACCTGCTGTTCCTGGTTACCCCAGCTCCCATTTCCTTCCCAGTAGGCCCATTCTCTCCATCCCAACTCGCTCCGAGGCTCCTGCTTGCTCCTGTTCCTCCCTCCCATTCCCCGGGTAACAGTCGACCTTAGGGTCACGGCAGAGTAGGTACTAACTAGCTGGCAGTTAGCGTGGACTCTTGACAATCCAGGGCTCATAGGACCACGTTTCCAAAAGCGCCGAGGAAAGGAACTTCCCTTGACTATGCCCAGAAGGATCAACTTACTTTGTGTTTGCGATCAATCAGAGCAAAGCTGCCTTCTGTAACATAAGCACGTCCTTGCCTTTGTTTTTGTTTTTTGTCTTGTTTTGTTTTTTTCAAGTCAAAGAAACAAGATTTGTAGTACTGTGTACACTAAAAACTGTTTCTCTTTTAAAAGATAATTAATATATTTTATTTATTTTCTTTTCTTAGTGAAAATAACGTTGGTTTAATGCATATAATAAAATACATATTAATACTAATTGATGGATTAAATTTACAAGACAGTACATAGTATTGAATTTCCACTTATTATAACCTGCTTTTGTTATAAAAATAATGAAACTCATTTTCTTAGATATATATATACACACACACATATGTATATATAAACTTACAGAAACAATAAGTTTCAAATTCACAGTACATGGCAAATAGAGTCAATATTTCTAGTGTAAGTCTTAAAAGAAAAGTAATGTCCTTACTCTCTCAAAAACTGTGTCAGAATTCAACAGAGCAATTGATTAGAAAACATACTCAACATATTTATTCACAAGTAGTAGTAAACTCAGAAAAAAAATGTATTGGTAGCCTAATAATTTATATTTCCTATAAATCTCATCTCTTATAACAACTTTTAAAAAGTGCCTTGACAAGCCAAGTATGTTCTTGAATATTTGAACAGATTGTCTTAAAATGTAGATTTTTCATTTCCTGCTATCATCAGTGATTGTCATAGCAAACATGCAAATAACATCTGCTTCCGTGGCAGATGCCAGGGTGGTACTGGCATCCTTAAAATGTCCACAGAGTCTGTCTGGACAGTGATTAGCATTTTGTGGGCCCACCTGTGCTGGGTCAAGCTCTGCAGCAGTAGTAGAGATACTGTTAAACAACTCAATGTTTTATGATTACTAATTATGGCTACAGTACTAAAATATAACAGTGATCTTAATGATATGCCTCTTCAAATTATATTTAAACATTTCCCAGTTACCTTTACACTAGCTATAGCCAATGAACAAGTTAAGAAAATATAGGAGGAATAGATAAAAAGATGTACATTTTTAATGATTTGTCTCATTCCTCCAGTTGTATTTGTCAGAAATAACATAACTAACATTTATTGACTATTTCTTGTTTGTTCAGGTCTACATGAAACTTTTTATGCACATGACCACATTATTTCCTAACAACAGATCCATGAAGTCAGGATGACTATTCCTGCTTGGTAAATAAGGAAACTGAAGCTTTCAAAGGTTGTAATACTGTGGACAGATTCTAAGAGCTGGAGAGGCAGTTTGCTGATCTAAGTCTGGAGTTCAGGATGTGATTGTGATGAACAAAATAATGGTCTCTCAAGATGTCTACATCTTAATCCCTGGGACCTGTGAATTTGTGAAGTTATATTGGCAAAAAAGAATCAAGGTTGCCAATAGAATTAAGATTCCCAATCAGCTGACCTTAAAATAGGGATATTATCCTAGATTACTGGAGCAGGCCTAAAATCTGGAAAAGAGAGGCAGAAGAGGAGGTCAGAATGATGCTATGTGGTAAGGAATCAACCTAGTATTGATATCTCTGGGTTTGAAGATGGAGGAAGGGAGCACGCATGGGCCAGGGAACGTGGGTGGCCTCTAGAAGCTAGAAAAGGGAAAGGAAACAGATTCACCCTAAAAGGAGGTCAGCATCTTGTGGACAATATCAAGCCAGTGAGATCTGTGTCACACTTCTGATCTACAGACTAAGATAAAATTATGTGTGCTGTAAAGCCATGACATTTGTGATAATTTGTCACAGCAGGATTAGGAAAGTAATACACTGATGCAGATCTTTTTGAGTCAGAACCCACATTTTAACCTCTGTACTTTTCAGTCAGTGACCAACTTCTCGATAAGAAGAAGGTTATCTACAAAGAGCAAATACAAAGCCCTTGGGAGTCAAAAGAAAATAATCTAGGGGACGTTTGACAGTGATTCTATTTCTCCTACGCTAATAAATCCACTTACCTCTGGCAAAGGAACTAGGTAACAAATACACTTTTATATGCCCTCTACTGTCATTTTACAAAAAAAAAAAACAAAAAACAAAAAACAACAACAAAAAAAACACATATAAATTCAAATGGCTTATTTGTATTCTTATTTTTCTACTTAATTAGTTATCAGTTTGCCTTTTTCTTTAAAAATATACTTACTTAAACACAGCCTTAGCAAGCAAAGTAAACTGTTAAGAGAGCAAGGCTGGTCACGGTGGTTCATGCCTGTAATCATAGCACTCTGGGAGGAGTACATCAGAGTGGATGACCTGAGGCCAGGAGTTTGAGACCAGCCTGGCCAACATAGTGAAACCTCATCTCTACTAAAAATACAAAAAATTAGCCGGGAGTGGTGGTGTGTGCCTGTAGTCCCAGATATTCATGAGGCTGAAGCAGGAGAATTGTTTGAACTCCGGAGGTAGGCGTTGCAGTGAGCAGAGATTGCACCAATGCACTCCAGCCTGGGTGACAGAGTGAGACTCCATCTCATTAAAATAAAATAAAATAAAATAAAATAGCGTTCAAGTGAAAATAATAACTCAAAAGTATGGAGTCTGGAGTGAATTTAGTAAATAAAGTGCATGCAACTAAACATTTGGTAGCAGTTGGCTATAAATTTTATTCAATTTTTTTCTATAAAGCAACTTGAATAGAGAAATGTGATTACAGTATATAACAATATTTATGGTTTCTGTAACATAAACCTAAATCTTTTTCTATTGATAGGGAAAGAACAGAAGCAAAGAAGGAAGAAGAGAAAATAGCACCCAATCTCTAACAACAAATTTAAACCTAGTAGGGCAAACTTATTATGTTCCATGAAACTAAAGCCCCTCTCTAACTTATAGTTATTTTATTTTTAATTTAATTTTATTTTTTGAGAGAGGGCCTCACTCTTTCACCCAGGCTAGAGTGCAGTGGCACGGTCAAAGCTCATCACAGCCTTGACTTCCCAAGTTCACGTGATCCTCCCACCTCACCTTCCCAAGTAGCTGGCAATGTTAATATGTGCCACCATACCCAGCTATTTTTAAAAATTTTTTAGAAGGGGTCTCACTGTGTTGCCCAGGCTGGTCTTGAAACCCTGGGCCTAAACAATACTTTTGCCTAGGCCTCCCAAAATGTTGGGATTACAGGTGTGAGCCACTGTGTCTGGCCTATGATTATTTTAGATGTCGAACCACTGAGCCACAAATTATGAACCCTTCATTCTCATGAGTAATACAAGACAGAGGTAAAAAGCAAAGGGTGGATTATATATCTACTGCAGCCCATCCTGTGTTACCATTTTTTTCTTTGACTTGTCTTTTTGCTATGTTGCAATAACAGCATTATAATATTTGGGCTAGATTGTATTACTGTATCACACAGACAAAATATATGTTTCAATATGATTGAGCGTGATCAATGGGCAAAGAGAAAAATTAGTTTTTTCTTCAGTTTTTACTTCTCAAGCTATTATTTTTGATAAAACTATGCTTGTGGTACAAACAATACCTTTCAAATAGCTCCAAGAGTATATAATAAAGTATAAGTTTGTTTTTATATTCAGAACCTCTGTCTCATTACTTTTTACTTTGCTTCTACTCTGATCATGTAGGGAGAATAGGTCCTACAATTTTCAGTAAATGTCATTGGTCTGAACCTGGATCAACCATAGTACTGAAGTGAGCTAGGCTGATTGGAGACATTCCATGGGGATATTCAATAAGAGCAGCAAGATCAAAGGGCTAATTTTGTTTTCATCCTATTGGGAATGTGAAGCCTTGGAGCCATGGCTATTGTGATATGTGGGAGAGTCTTATTTACAGGAGGTGAGAATAGAGGCAAAGGTGAAACCTAGGAGAAACATGAGACTCTTAAAGACATTAGACTTCCTTGTTAAATGTATCTCTGAGGCATGATAGTGTCACTTTATATTCTAAAGTTTAATTTTATGAGCTAATAGATACTATCCATTCATCAATTTATCTTTCTATTTTTCTATCAACTATCTTTCTATTTTTTTACCCAAACCAATTTAAGTTGAATTTCTGTGATATTCAACTGAAAGAGACATGACTAATAGAAGAATACCAGAATACCAGTTACACAAGTCCATCGTTCTAACATACTACCTGGCAAACAAAAGGCTGAGTCTACTGATTCTGGAAGGAACAGGTTGGGGTCTAAGCAGCGGAAAAGGTCTCTAGGCAGACACATATAGGTAGGGGCACAAAAATTGGAATGCATCAGATGGACCAAACCCCAATCCTAATGGTCTGATGAGAAAATGAACATTATATTCAGTGTGTAAATATTATTTGCCAAGTTTTCCATTGTTCCTGTATACATATCCAGGATATAATCCCAAAATATAAACTACCATATTAGGAAAAATAAGAACATATATTAATAGTATATAAACAAGAGAAAAAAAGTAGTCATTGATGCAGATGCACAAAGGATCCAGATATTAGAGTTATTACATAAGGACTTTAGAATAATGATGATATATTTATTAGAATTTATCGCTAGAAAAAGGGACAAATATATGAACATTTTGGGGAATTTTCTAGAACATTGGAAACTCTGAAGAGGAAATATTTAGATATTCTATAGCAGAAAGGCAAAATAGAAAAAAATTAAGATGCCCTTTCACTGGGTTTAACTATGGACTGAAGTTAACTGCAGAACTTACCAGTTACTTTAAACACTGATCCATAATAATGCGGAAACACAAAGATAAAAAATAATAAAAGTTCCTCTGATTTATAGTATAGTGGCAAAAGGAAAAACATAGTTCTAATTGGATTTCAGGAAGAAGTACAGCTGGTGAGTAAACAGAAAACATGTTAGATGAGATAATACCTGAGAATTTCCCAAACATTGAAGAAGTTCAGCAATTCCCAAATAGAACTGATATAAAGAAAATCACACTGAGGTATATAATAGTCAAATGGATGAGAAAGATAGAGGAAAACAAAACAACATAAAGAATAACAGCAACAATAACAATTTAAAAGCACCTGGAGAATATGGAAAAAGAAACATTGAACTGAGATAGTTGGCTTTTCATCTGAAACAACAGAAGGCAGATGTTTCCCATCTTTCCCCCAGTTATTTATTCCCTGTTTCCCTTTTATCTTTAAGGTGCTGTTAGAAAAATAGCCAAATAGAAATCTATATATTTTAAAAATATATCCTTTTACAATGAATATAAAATATTTCCAGAAAGAGACAAAATGAGAAAAGTTATATGTTCAGCAGATTTGCACTAGAAAAAAGTACTAAAAGTATTGATGGTAAATGATACCAAAGGAAACCCAATACGTGGGGGAAAATGAAGACTGCTGGAAAGGGAAAAGGTAAATGTATGGGTGACTACAAAAGGGCATTTTACTATAAATTTGCTTTATAATTTATTAACATTTATGGAATATTTATAGAAAAATTAACAAAATGCATCATGAATTTATAAAGTATGGAGATATAAAATAGAGGATAACTAAAAATACAGAAGTAGTAAATAGGGTAGAATTTTACCATTGAAAGGTTTTTGCATTCTTATAGTGGTAAACATTTTTGAACAAGGACTGGGGTCAGTTAAGTATGAATATTGTATTCTTTTGTAACCATTATACATTAAACGAAATTGATATTTTTAAAAAGTCTACAGAGAATATAAATTTAAATGCTTAAAGAATTTAACCCAAACGAAGGTAGGAATAAAGAAACAAACTAAAAAGACACAAAAATCGATGCACAATAAATTGAAAAACAAATAAGATGATAATAACCATTTTCTTGGCCACACTAAATATACTAAATATTAAATAACTAAACAATTCAATTAAAAGTAGAGATTTTGAGCCAGGCACGGTGGCTTATGCCAGTAATCCCAGCACTTTGGGAGACCAAGGTGGGTGGCTCATGAGGTCAGCAGTTTGACACCAGCCTGGCTAATATGGCAAAACCCCGTCTCTACTAAAAATACAAAAATTAGCCTGTCGTGGTGGCAGACGTCTCTAATGCCAGCTACTCAGGAGGCTGAGACAGGAGAATCGCTTGAACCCGGGAGGCGGAGGTTTCAGTGAGCAGAGATCACGCTACTGCACTCCAGTTTGGGAGACAGGACAAGATTTCTTCTCAAAGAAAAAAAAAAAAAAACCTTAAGAGATTTTCAAACTGGATTTCAAAGAAAAGTAAAAAAAAGCTTTATATATTCCATATATAAGAAAAATAGCTTAAATATAAGGATACAGACAAGAAGAATGCAGAAGATTGGAAAGAATATGCCGTGCGAACAGTAAACCCACGTCCATGTGACTATATTAATGTCAGATAAGGAAGATATCAAGAAAAAAGAGTACTTCATGAGATGAAGAGGAACACCAATAAAAATAAAAGGATCAATTTATCAAGAGGATATAACTCTCCTATATTTTAATGAACCTAGTGGCAGAAATTCAAAATGCACAAAGCAAAATTTGATAGAAGTAAAATAATATACTGAAACGTGGCTGGAATTTTAACACCTTTCTCTGTTAGTAATTGACAAAAGGAAACAAAATATAAGTAGAGATATAGAAGATTCAACACGATCAATTTTAGCTAATTGACATTTATAGAATATTACCAACAACTGCATAGTTTGAATTTATTTAAAACATTTATGAAACTTTATCCATAGTAGGTCATCTGCAGAGACATAAAATGTCTCAAAATTTTAAATAAACAGACATGACATAGAGTAAATTTTTAACCACAATTAAATTATAAATAATTTTAATAAGGTATCTAAAACTTCAAGAAGCATGAAACTACCACAAAGATATTTAAAAATTATGTGACACTCTTCTAAAACTCTATAGATCAAAGAACTAATTGCAAGGAAAAATGTGTATTTTATACATATATATGCACATATATACTTATGTGTATATATACATATTTATGTGTATATACACACACATAAATATACACACACAGTATATTTTTTAAACAAAGTAACACTGAAAACATGATGTATTGAATGAAAACATATGTGAGAGTCTGCCAAAAAAATGATTAAAGAGAACTTTAATGATTTTTCCAAAGTTTTTATTCTTTTTCTGGTCTCTTTTGCAGATGTAGTTAAGTTATCTACCCTCAGACTCCACTCTTGGTCCTTTGCCTGTTTTATCTCAGATATGTTTCGCATCTCTCCCCTAGTTATTCCCTGTTTTTCTCCAAATTGAATTTTTTCAAGTTTGTTTGCCAACTGGCTTCAGATCAGATTCAATGAAAGCTAGTGTGTAGGAAATTGGCCGGTGCCCAAAGGGTAACAGCTAGGTTATTCCTCCTCCTTCGCCTCTGCTATGGGTGGCATCGACACCATTACCCATCCTCTAAATGGTTCTAGCTTCCATCAGGGAACCCTGGCTCCTTGTCTTTAGTAGCTTGACCTTCTCCCTTTATAACTTTCAACCTGTTTCTGATTATAATTTGACTTCTCATGTAGAGTAATCAGAGGGAGACAATTTACTGATTTCAAACAATTACTATTCTCTGTGATATATTTTATTTATTATCATACTATAAGACTGCATTTTACGGATGTTTTAAGTATGAGTCAGCCACTCAAAATTTGACAGAAGCAGCATTGGTATCTTCCAAAAGGAAGGTCAGATCTGGATATGTGGTAAACTAATTAACATGAGATCTACGACCTACAGGCTTAGGGTTTTACTTTGGTGATTGTTATTTTTATAATTCTAAGTATCAGTGTTTTAACACATTTGATGGCTAACCTCATCAAATGATCCTAATTTATTTATTCACTCATTTATGTACTCTTTGAAAATATGTGTTGACATCTTCTGTATCCCTGTCTTCATGCAGAGGAAAGCATATGGTGAAACAAGGAGTTGGCCCCTTCTTGACAACTTGTGCAAATACAAGTGCTTTGAAAGGGGAAGAGACTGGGAAAGCAATTTTCTTAGTGTGGTGAGCTATTCTGCAATATTATAACAGATTCAATATTCAAAGAGCTGCAACTCAAAATGAATAAGATAAATTGAAGTGTTGTGACTTAAGTGCAAATTAAACTCTCAAAAACATTAAAATATAGGTTCTGCCTGTAATTAACAAAGCAAAGAGAGAGTGTAAATCTTACGTGGTAATTAGACTGGTCTATGGTAAAACTGAGGTAGCTGGTAATTTATTTTTCTATGTCAGGAAAAAAAATTAAAAACAAATATAGTAAACAGCAATTAGTGTTTTATGATTTGTAAATAAAGTTATATTTTTAAGATTGAAGCCTCACTTACCATTCTCAAAGAGCCATTTCAAGCCTTGAATCTCTCAGGGCTTCAGTCTGAATTATTATAACTTTCCGGTTTGAGAACATTTTTCATTTATTTGACATTTAAACTGTATGAGATTATATTTTCAGGAACAATTATGTTTATTTTTTATATGAAATAAAAGTGTACAAAATATTAACTGATATTTTTAAAACTATTATGACAAATACAAGGCATATTATAATTATGTGTCAATAAAAAGAGAAATGCCTGTAAAATTATAATAAATCATTCAAATATCTTAAAAGCAAAATGCATGAAAGGTAGAATGTATATATTTTCAATTGAATGAAAGTTTTTTAATTAAAAGAAATAAGAGGAGTCTTAAAACATTCAATTAGAAACTAGGGATCGTCATCTTTTCCCCTGATTCTATTAGAAATGTAAAACAAAATAAATTTAAATTCAAAAACATGATGGACCCTTCATAATGTATTCTCTGCCTACTGGTTCCATGTCACTTCTAATTTCTCCCTCTGTACAAAATATGTTGAAATCATACTAAATCTTTGCTTTCTGTGTTTTATTGTAACACACTCTATCATCTTTGCAGCTGCAATTTTCTCTGTTCATATCTTGCCTTCTTTCTTCTATTTTATGGCTTAACATCTTTTTATCTTTCTTGGATCATCTAAGGTTTAGTTTTCTTGTGGAAATCTATATTGGCTGCACTTCCTAGATATTCCCATTGGGCCTTGATTTCCTCTTATAGCACTTCCTACACTGCAATGTGTTGCCACACTTACTAACATAGCTAACCTGTTATACAGTAAGAACTGTCAGGGGAGAGTTAGGATAAAAAGACTAAAGTGGGTAGAGTTAGGGTTCATGTTAGAATACTAGTTGTATCTCAATTTGCTAGCGTAGCATATATACTAGTTACCAAGTATACGTTTATTGAATATATCTATAAATAAATCAATAATAACTTTTAAAACATGGACCTTTGGTTTGTATCTTATAAAAAGCTTCCCTAAATATGTATGAAAGTTTTCACTGACTTTATGAAATACACATGGCTCTAATTTCTTATTTATTTGTTTATTTATATTGAGACAGAGTCCCTCTCTGTCGCCCAGGCTGGAGTGCAGTGGCACGATCTCAGCTCACTGCAAACTCCATCTCCCGGGTACGAGCAATTCTCCTGCCTCAGCCTCCTGAGTAACTGGAATTACAGGCGCACGCCACCACACCAGCTATTTTTTGTATTTTTAGTAGAGACGGGGTTTCATCATGTTGGCCAGGCTGATCTCAAACTCCTGGCCTCATGATCCGCCTGCCTCAGCTTCTCAAAGTGCTGGGATTACAGGCTAAGTCACTGTGCCTGGCCCCTTGCTCTGGGGCCTTCTTAGTCTTCTTAGGTTCTGGTCCTTAACATTTGAGAATGTCTGACAGGATCCATGAATTTTATTTTTTAAAAATTGTACATGCCCAAAATTTTCATGCAGTTTTTATGGAATTTTGCAAAATGTATGAAAATCCTGAAGTCAGGCTTGGTTTTTTTTTGTTTGTTTGTTTGTTTTAAAAGGGTCTCATTCTATCACCCAGGCTGGGATGTGGTGGTGTTATCGTAGCTTACTATAACCTTGAACTGCTAGGCTCAAGCAATCCTCCAGGCTCAGCCTCTGAGTAGCTAAGATTAAAGGCATGTGACACCAAGTCCAGCTTATTTTATTTTATTTTTTTTCAGAGATGAAATCTTGCATTGTTGCTCAATCTCATCTCAAACTCCTGTCCTCAAGTGATCCTCCCATCTAGGCCTCTCAAAGGGCTGGGATTCCAAACATGAGCAACTGTGCTCAGCCTTGAGGTTCTGGCTGCAATCTGGCTGTTATTTATGGAAACAACAGAAGTTCTTGGTATTACCAGTCATTCTTCTTGAGAGAGTCACCCCCAACACTGAGATGAATATAGTTAAGAACTCAAAATGAGGTCATTATGGCAGAACAGAATTGATAGTGCACATTAAAAGACATTACACACTTTGGATGATTCAACTAAATCATAGTCTGAAATGCAGTTACAAAGTGGTAATGTTCAAAAGATTATCTATTAGTCAAAGTAATAGGAAGGGTCCTGGTTATGTTGGTAAAAATTGAGGTATCTGTGATTATTCATCTTCAAATTATTTGTTAAATGTTTATTAAGATGAAAAAGCTACATTTCAAAAGTATTTATATTATTTGTCAATTCCTGCATAACAAATTATCCCCAAAACGTAGTGATTTAAAAACAACAACCTGTATTATCTCAAAGTTTCTGCGGGGCAGGAATCTGAGCATGGCTCAACTGGGTGTTCTATTCAGAGACTCTCACAAGTTATAATCCATCTCACTCACATGCTTGCTGGTAGATTCAGTACTTTGACAGCTGTTGTCCAGAATTCCATATAATGTGAGCCTCTTCAACACGGAAGTTTTCTTCATCAAAATGTGCAAAGCCAAAAAAAAAAAAAAAAAAAAAAAAGCCATTGAAAAGAGTCTAAGACAGAAGTCACATCTTTTGTCACCTAATCACAGAATCAACATCTCATCATGTTTGCTGTATTCTAGGCAATAGCAGCAAGCAAATGGATCCAGCTCACACCCATGGGAGGGTATTAGACAAGGGTTGGAATCCCAGGAGATAGAGACCATTAGAAACTATGTTAAATTGCCGATTACAGTAGTGTGTCAAAGAATCCTGAGATAATAATTCTTGGCTCAAAGTTCTTATAAGGCATTGAGGCAGGACAATAAAGGAACAGAAAATAATACTATATTAATTTTAATTATTTACTAATACTAATATACTGGTATAATGTACTAAAGTAGTATACTACATTTTTGGTAATTTGTTTCAGGAGTAATAGAAACATATCCAAATATTAAATATCGAAGCATATTATAATTCTATGAAAATTTACTCTGTAATGCCTAAAAAGAGTGTTTTAAAAATATACTTTATTTCCTAATATACCAAAATGAAGCCTTCACATATGAAATTAATAAAATATTTCTGACCTAATAATTTCATTTTTAGCTTTTCACTAAGAAGTAATATTGTTTGCAAAAATGTTATGTACCAAGGAGTTTATAATATGCATTTGTAGTCAGGAAAAATTTGAAATTAAAAATGTGAAATAAATATATGTAAAAACAGAATAATATAGGCATCTAAATTGCCCTATATAAAAAGCAAACATAAAATTAAAAATTCGTTTTAACCAAAAATATGCTCTGAAGTATGTCCCTTCACTAAATTTACTTAAGTTTCTTTTGGAAAAAATTAAAAATAATTGTATTTGCTAATAAGAGAAGGTAGAAATATTATTTGCCCATTTGTTTTCAGAAGTAAAACAAGGCATTTATGTTTTCAGAAGTAAAACAAATACAATATTTTCTAAGTAATAAGGTTGAGACAAGAAAAAAACAGCAATGAGTCAAAATGTCTAGTTACATGCTTTTACAGGAAAACAAGACTTACCTACTTACTTCCAAAAAAAAAAAATAGTAGAAATGTTATTGTTTTCTTAAAAGTAAATACCTTTTACATACTTCTCTCATAATTTTAATCTGGCGTTCAGTTATGGTGATCATGTTAGTCAGTGTTTTGCAGACAAACAGAACCAATAGGAGAGAGAAAGAGATGGGGAGAAGAAATAAGGAATTGTTTAGCATGATTATGAGGGAAAAGACGTCCCAAGATCTGCAATCAGCAATCTGGAGACTCAGGAGAGATGGTGGCATAGCTTCAGTTTGAAAGCTGGCAGGCAGGTTTGACACTCAATAAAAGCCAAAGTTTCAGTTTGAGTCCAAAGCCAGGAAGAGACCAATGTCCCATCTCAATGCATTCAGGTAGGAGGAAGTTCCTTCTTACTCCTAGGAAAGTCAGCCTTTTTATTCTATTCAAGACTTCCACTGTTTGGATGGGACCCACCCACATCATTGGGGAAGTCTACATTACTTGGTCTACGAATTCAATATAGAAAAAGATATACATAAGATGTCATTTAAAATTTTTAAAGATAATTTCTAATTAAAATATAACATTTTAATTTTGTTTTTAGAGTTCTTTAAGTGTCCTTAATTTTTCAGCATTCTTTTTATAAAAACAATTTTATTTTATTCAAAATTCCCTTTTGGAAAATATTAAATGGTGGCCTATATAATCTTAGACTTTACATGCTTTTTGATAAATATAACATTAAAAGTAGTATGTGTAGTAGTAACTTAAATTACATATATAAGATGCACATATATTATCCTCCAGAGGAAATAAAACTGTTAAGAACTCTGATTTAGTCAGGGTTCTCCAGAGAAACAGAACTGATAGAAGATGGGGGTGTGTGTGTGTGTGTGTGTATACATATACACATACATACATATATAGAGAGAGAGGGAAGGGAAGGGAAGAGAAGGGAAGGGGAGGGGAGGGGAGGGGAGGGGAGGGGAGGCATTTATTAGGAGAATTGGCTTATCTGATTTCAGAGGTGAAGAAGTCTCATAATAGGCCATGTGCAAGTTGGAGAACCAAGAAAGTTGTTAGCGTGGCTCAGTCCAAATCTAGAGGCCTTTCCAGACTTTTCCACTAATCAATGCATTATATTTAGAAAGGTATCATAGTAAGTCTCTATTTCAATTTAAAATTCTCTATTTTTGGTAACAATGAAGGACAAAGGGACAAATTTTATAATTATTGTGAAAAGAGATTATAGACAAAGGGCCTGGATAATACCAAAAATAGAAGAAAGAACCATCCATCTGGGGCAGAGAACTAGCAGTGATATTGCTTGAAATATGGAAATTAATAATATGTATGGTTGAGTTTAAGGTTTAAAACATAAAAGTTAAATCTAAATCTAAAATATATCATTTAACTCTCTAGAACATACCTAATCAGTTATGTGAAATAAGCAGGCTGATTCTCAGTACTTTGTCAATAATAAAGATTTTTCCAAATAGTATTGAAGAAATAGCAAAGTGTCTAAAAGAATAGCCTTAGACCATGAACCATAGAGAAAAAGACAAGGTTTGCCATGAAAAGTGAATAACCTTTTTATTTCCAGTTGTGATGTGCTCATACAAACCATTAGCACTTTCATTTCAGTGAATTATGCCAGTTCTTGCTTTACCTTGTCAAATGAGCCAGTTAATACCCTAAATATAAATGAAACTTTTCTCCCTTAGATGAAAATAAAAAGAAAAATTTATCTAATTAAGTTCAGACAAAATATAGTTCATGCTTTTAAAGATTTTAAAAAAGATTAAAATGTCAGGCAAGGTGTTATTCCCAGGATTAGCTTTGGCCTGTACATCATTCCGCAATGATAGAAACATTTGTATGCTCACAAGTGGCCTTTGGGCACTTGGAGAGTGACCAATGTAACAGCTAAGCAACTAAAATTTTACTTTTTTAAATTTTAGTTAATTCATACTTAAAGAACTCTGTGTGGCTAGTGGCTACCATATTGGATGGAGCAATTCTAAATGAATGAAAGTGGCTGGACCCTTTGTCAATTTTAATGTCTTTGATTATTAGGGTAGACAGTAACTACAACTTTCCTCTTTCATCCTCCAGGGTTACATCGGTTGAAACAACATCCACCTCTGCTGAAAATACTTCTGTCTGCTGCGTGAAGAGTGCTGCAGTCCAGGTGGGTAAAACTAAAATATCATTTACCTCTGTTGCTTGAGAGTATGCTGATATTTGTTCATTGTTTTCTAAAGTATTAATTGCATGTGATCTTGTGTATAAACTGGTGTTGAATAGACAATATATTTGTGAATGAGGCTTACTTTTGGGAAGTAGTTACAGGAGTTTGTGCTGACTCCTCTCTATTCTTCCTGAAGCTGGCCTTTTAGTGTCTTCCATCTCTTATTTTTCTTTACCTGAAATAAAAAACATTCCTATGTTACATTTGTGGTTCATAATAACTATCCTGCTTATTTTCTAGAATGTTTCTATTATGATAATTATTGTGTTCTCTGCTATAATAGTAAGACTTTATAAATGAAAAAGAAAATAGGTAGCACTGAATAATACTTAAAGTTAACTAGAAGACAATTTCTGAAACTTTGTGAATTGGCAAATATAAGACATATAACCTAGCTAAATTTAAGCAACAAATACAAAGGATACAATTAACATGTTAAAAAGTATGTGTTTGTTTCTGTATTAATTGGTGCAGTTGAACTCTTCAGCAAAATTACATCTCCCCAAAAACTGTGTTTCTTAGACTATAGGAGGAGGACTAGTGCATCCATCCTGAATATATAAAGAGCTAATCTTTTGGAAGAGATATGGCAAACGTTCTTCTTGTGCCAATAATTAAAAAGAAAAAAAAGGAAAACACAAGACTTTTAAAATTAATAATCTAGGATCAAATATTAAATGTATGACAAGTGCAGATGATAGCAATGTTCCGATGCAATTATGTATAGCATAAAAATTAAGAATGACTTTAAAAAACAATAGAACATCTGTGCAATACAATTGTATAAAACAAAAAAATCAAGGAATATTCTTGAAAAAAGTGTTTTAATTATTTTCATCAACTCTACAATTATTAATTACATAATTGCAATTCATTACATTTTAAAATATATTGACATTTTATTTTCTAATTTGCATGTATTTCTTGAACATTTCCAGTTTCATTAATCACTACTTTTGCTAAAGTTCTACAAATTGAACTTTTTGTGGCTGACTTTAATGCTTTACTATCTTCACAAAACTAGACTGGACTCTCCTTTGAAAATATATGATCGACATAAGCTGGCTTATCTCCAGGTAGAGGTTATTTATTGGCATTTCGAAGTTAGTTTGAGTTGTTATTAGAAAGCTATGGAAATAGCTATCACTGAATTGTCCATTGCCTTAAGGAATCAGTTTGGAATATTGAGTATTAAAGAAAGAGAACTTTATCAACCTCTTATCAATTTTTTTTTTTTTTTTTTTGAGACATAGTTTCACTCTTGTTACCCAGGCTGGAGTGCAATGGCGCAATCTCTGCTCACTGCAACCTCCGCCTCCTGAGTTCAAGCGATTCGCTTGCCTCAGCCTCCCGAGTAGTTGAGATTACAGGCATGCGCCACCACACCCAGCTAATATTGTATTTTTAGTAGAGACAGGGTTTCTCTATGTTGGTCACGCTGGTCTCGAACTCCCGACCTCAGGTGACTCGAACTGCCTCGGCCTCCCAAAGTGCTGGGATTGCAGGCACAAGCCACTGCTGCCAGTACCCAATCTACTTTTTTATAGATGTGAATGCATTGCAAGGCAAAGCACAAATAATAACCAAGAAACCAGAAATAGAACATTCCCACATGGCCAGTCATGGATTAAAGTCTAGGATATTCAAGTCAGGCATGGTGGCTCATGCCTATAACCCAGCAGTTTGGGAGGCCAAGGCAGAAGAATCACTTGAGCTCAGGAGGTCGAGACCAGCCAAATCCCCGTCTCCAACAAAAATACAAAAAATTAGCCCGGCGTGGTGGTACACCGTCTGTGGTCTCAGCTACTTTGGAGGCGGAGGCAGGAGGATCACTTGAGCAGGGGAGGTGAAAGTTGCAGGGAGGCGAGGCCACACCCACTGCACTCCAGCCTGGGTGACTCGAAAAAAAAAAAAAAGAAAAAAAATGTCTAGGATACCGGGAGGTCTCTGCTACTCTTACCTGATTCATCTAAGATTTTTAGTACAATTTCCTGAGTCACATAAGCAATAAGGCGCCACTATTTCTCTTCTAAAAATAGAGATGTAGTGCAAATGCTTCCATTTTAAAATAATTGCTCTATGAAGTGCCCAATTTATACCTTCTTGAAAGGTTACCTCATTGCTTCAGCATACATTTATCACTGTCTTATAAATATTTTTGACACTGATTTGAAGTTGCATAATTGTATGAACAGAGTTACAAATGTTGTTCTGCTTTTAGGTATTCATTTAAACAACAAATATTTAATGGACACTGAGCTGTTTTCATTAAGAGTTCTTTCATATATAAACAACAACAGGAAATGGATCCTTCAGCCAGAGGAAGAATTGATTCAAAAATTTTAAAATTGGGAAGTGCTTAGCACTCTTAACTTGATGGTCCTGATGAAATATGAACTTGTATAGACAAGCAACGTTTTTCACACAATTACTATACACTCAACATTGTGCTTACTGATGAGGATGCCAAATTAATTAATTAATGAATTAATAATCACTTTTTGAGGATTTTCTGGGTTCTTGTTAGGAAGATGAAATGAATATGTACAAAATAATTTTAAAATTATAAAGGGCATGATTATATATATATTGTATGGAAATTTGGAAAGAGAATATTAATGACAATTTTTGTTTATATGCCATAAAATTAACCATATTGCAGGCAAAAATTATAACTATAAACATGTAACTATATAAAAATATATACAGTCATGACTTTGTTTTATATATCTCTATAGTTATCTGCATTGATGACTCTCTGCCAGTTAAACTTACTCTGTTTTTTCATGTTACCTGCAACATACAGCCACAATATCAATATAACAACTTTATTTACTCTTGTTCTTAGTTTAAAATTTTTGCAATCCAAAGTCGTTATTGGGTCCAAATCTAATGTTCTAACTTAGTACATTTGGAAAATTCTTTCCTAATACCTCTGGGAAAACACAAAATATTACTTACAAAAATAAATGCATAAAAATGATTAAAACCTCTATGTAAGTTTGGGTGGGTATTTTCACACTGCTATAAAGAAATACCCTAGAGTGGGTAATTTATAAGGAAATAAGGTTTAATTGACTCATAGTTGAGCATGGCTAGGGAGGCCTCAGGAAATTCACAATTATGGCAGAAGGCGAAAGGGCAAGTGAAGACCTTCTTCACATGGTGGCCGAAAAGAGAGAGCTAGCAAGAGCAGGAAAAGATGCCTTATAAGACTATTAGATCTCCTGAGAACTCACTTACTATCATGAAAACAACATGGGGGAAACCATCCAGGAGCCAATCACTTCTCACCTTGTCCCTCCCTGAACATGTGGGGATCATGGTGATTACAATTCAAGATGAGATTTGAGTGGGGACACAGAGCCAAATGATATCAATGGCCTAGGAAAAAACTATTGCATGATTACTCTATTTAGATGTTTTAAATGTCATAATTTGTAATGTTTAACATATTTTAATTACAAATAAACACAGAAAAACTAATGACTATAATGTATTTTTACAAAGTCACGTGCAGAATTTGTGATTAAAGTGGAATAATGTTGTGGATTTAAGATCAAACAATATTTTTTGCAAAGTTTTGAAACTTTTATTATTATTTTGTCTCTGTGAAACATCAATATAAAAAGAGAACAAAGAAAGGAAAATTCATTGGAAGTAAGGGTTGGCTCATGAATTTTATGTTCAGGTGTACCTTGCAAGGTTAGATTACTGGTATTGATAATACCACTCATTAAATACTTTCTGTTTTCAAACACAGGAGCACTTGCAATCTAGTAGCTATTGCTTCTGCACTACAGATAAATTAAAAACAAACAAAATTTGAGCTCAGCAAAACTGATATCCCTTGATAAAATTTCCAACAGTCACTTACATGGTTCAATGATTTTCTTAACTACCTTCTCAAGGACTCACATAAATTAATCCAAAATAACTGTTTGAAAACTATTTATCTCAATATCTTTGTTCTTGTGACTTAACAGAGAATGAAAGATGATAAAAATAAAAATAATATCTTTTAATAGTCTTCAGAGTAATTTTAGGAGATGAAATATAATTTTACAACTTTTTTTACTTTTTATGAACATATGGAGATATATACACACAAATACAAGTTTCAAGTGAATTATTGAACGACTGATTAAATGTGGGTTTTGTTTACATTCTTTTAAATGAGAATTAAGGAAAGAAAAAAAATGAGGGTTTCTTCATACCTACAAGAATGCCTAAAATGAAACAGAAGGAAAATACAGAATGTTGGTGACCACATGGAGCAACCGGAACTCTCATACACTAATAGTGAGAATATTAATTGGTATGGCTACTTCCAAAAAGTGTTGAGTCATATCTACCATAGCCAAATGTACATACTTTCTATAAATCAGACATTTCTTCCAACCCAAGCATATACTCAGCAGATAGGCACACATATGTTCAACAACAGCAGCAACAAAAAAGAAACAGGAATAATTGTAACAGACTTACCTGTAAAACCCTAAAATAGAAAATTACTTAAATGTCCATCAAGAACATATGGAAATTGTCTTACATTGTACCACAGAACATTTTTGAGAAATGAGGACTGATCATGCACCATTGGACACAAAATATGAAGGAATCTTACAAACATGTTGTTGAGTGAAATAATTCAGTAACATGACCTCATTTGTATAAATTTCAAAATGATTTAATTATTCAATAGTAAAATAAATTGTAGTAGAGGTCATCCTTGTGTGGAGGCAGCTAGAGATGGAAGGGCATTATGAAGGCAGCAGCTTGGTTATAGAATATCATAGGCATCTTTTTCTCAATATACCTTATATTTTTAAAAATGTATTGAGCTGGGTATTTATAATTTGTGCACATTTCTGTTTCAAAGTAATTTTTCTACAAAAACTATTAAGACCCAGATTTTCTACATTTGTCACAGGAATATAAAGGTTTGAAAAGTGCCATTTCAAATAAAATACATTTTAATGCGTTAACTACTGAATGTGAAAAATTGTTGATATTATATTGGTTATATTAATTGCAGATGTCATATGTTGCCTAAATTTTAGGGTTTGTTACAGTAAGCCTACATAGAGTACCTTAAAAATGTAAAAATGTAAATATTCTATGGAATATTTTTAGTATTTTTCTTTAAAATACAAGACTGGAAGTAAAACAAATTTGAGTAAGTTTGTGCTCTAGTATTAACCTTCTCCTCTGATCTCTGTCATCAAGATACCAATTCAAGAACAGATCCATAAAGGAAAAAATATAGAAGCAGAATCCTCATATCGCATCCTGGCATTATATACCAGTTTTACAAGTACAGTGTTTCATCATTATATTAGTACTGTTTATTTCTGTGTGAAGAGTTTATGTGTATCAATAGAGATAAATTTAAACTTAAATTGGTTGTTCCTTGTCTTTAGTTCTTTTGCTACTCTTATTTGAAAAGAAAAACAAATGTGAAATTTTTTTAATGCTAGAAAGGACTGGATAGCTTTGTGTTTCTTTCATAAACTAAATCTGTTAGTTTGACAGGAATATTGTAGTTCTGCACTTATTGTTGTAATTATATATGTAGTTATGCATATATTAATATATTTATGTACACCTATAACTATATGTATACACATACATATATATGGATGCATGGTTACCGGAGCAGCACCATCAGATTTCAAAATGGAAATCAAACAACACTCTTGAGTACTAAATGTAAAACATCTATAAAATTATGAACTTTTTCTGGGTTTGCTTTTACTGGACTAATGCTATTCTTTATTACTGTAAAATATTTATACTAGGATTTGCATGTCACAGGTACTTCAACAGCTCGTCTTCTTAAACTAACCCCCAGGGTCTTAGGGTCTTGCCATCTTGTCAGAATACTGGACTGGGTCAGAGAGTGTGCCCATTCTCTTAGAAGCCAAAAGATTTCCTTCCTTCCATTCTGGGAGAAATTTAACCCCATTGATTTTCTCGCTCTCAGAAACATGTTACCATTACTCTTTGTCTTCTAAGACATCTAAGCATCTTAGATGTGGGTACATTTGTTTGTGTGTCTTCTAAGCATCGTAGCAGTGGCTACTTGTTTATTTTGTTTTTCAAAGAAAAGAAGAACCAGCTACTTTTAGTCTTTTTATGTTTTATCCCAGAAAAATAAGCTTTGAATCAGGGCAGGACAAATGGGTCTGGCTTAATATTTGAAATGATGAGAGGAGAAAATATAAGAAAAACATGTTTATATTTTATTACATGATTGTAGAAAATAGGCTTTTCGACACTTTACACATTCACAGGTTCATAAGTAGTTTTGTAATTCACAATAAAGTGCTCAATGACAAAATACTGGAAAGTTATAACGTGTTTGTCTTTACGCTGGAGTACAGCTTAGAGGAAGTTATTTGTGTATTTAAAAAATTTATTTATTGTGTAATTATAAAAATACATTCCAATACAGAGATTCAACAAAATAAATATTTGTCTGAACTTTGGCTTAGAGAGTAATTTTTTTTTTCTTCTCTCCCATATTTTAGATAATATGTAAGTTCATTTCAATTTTAGATTTATTGACATTTTGGTCTTGATTTGCTTGAGTTTTAGTTATTGAAATTATAATTGGAAATATTAGATTAATCCAAAATTAGAAATTTGATTCATGTCAATATTAAGGTTTTTGTTTTAATTGTAGATTCACATACATATGTAAAAATAATTCATTCACATCATGTGTATTCTTTGCCAAGTGTTCTCCAATAATATCGTTGGGATAATGATATTGCTATAGTCAAGTTCCAGGAAAATTCCATCACCCCAAATATGCTACACATTGCAGACATCCTCTCTTATTCCAAATCTAAAGGGTTAAGCACTATGTCTTTCACTATGAAGTATACTATTGACTGTAGGTATTTGTAGGTAATTTTACTAACCTGAGAAAGTTATTCTGTTTATGTTTCTGATAGTCTTTATCTAAAATTGTATAGACTTTGACAGTTTTGTTCTCAATTGATATGATTATATCATTTGCCTTCCTAAGTCTACTGATATTGTGGATTACGTTGATTAATTTTGGAATATTGAACATACCTTGCATTCATGCAATTAACCCTAATTAGTCTAATATAATTATATTTAAATAGAAAATACTTTGTTAATGATTTTTTTGTCTATATTGGTAATTGGCCTAGAGTATTTTTCTTTCTTTTTATTTTGTGCTTGTTGAATTTTATATTGGGGTAATACTAATTTCAAATAATGAATTGGGAAATGCTTCCTTCTCATATTTGGTGGAAGAAATTTTATAGAATTGATGTGAATTCTTATTTAAATATTTAGTAGATTCACCAATCAGGGCCTGAAGATTTATTCTCAACAGATTTTTAACTAGGAATTCAATTTCCTTTAGAGTTTTAAGGCTACTCAAATTATCTATTGCATATTTGATAAATTTAGTAATCAGCATCTTTTGAAGAATTTGTCCATGTTATCTACATCATCAAATTTATGTGTGTCGGGTTGTCCTTTTGATATTTGCAGGGTCTATAGTGACATCTGCTTTTCCTTTCATGATATGAGTAAATTGTGCCTTCTCTCTTTCTCTTTGTTACTTTTGCCAGAAGTGTGCAAACTGTATTGATTTTTTTCAAACAGCCAGCCTTTAACATTTATTTTACTTGATTTTCTGCTTTAAATGTCCATGATTTCTGATCTTAGGTTACTGATTTGAGACTTTCCCTTTCTTAATGAAAGCGTTTATTTTTATAGTATTCCCTTGTAGAAATTATTTAGATATGTCCCACCAATTTTGATATATTCATTTTTGTTTAGTTCATTGTATTTCTGAATTTTACTTAAGACTTTCTTTTTGACCCATAGATTATGTAGAACTATGTATGTATTTAGTCTGTTGGAAACAGGTCCCCCAAAATCTGGTCATAAACTGGCCCCCAAACTGGCCATAAACAAAATCTCTGCAGCACTGTGACATGTTCATGATGGCCATGATACCCACATTAGAAGGTTGTGGGTTTATTTGAATGAGGGCAAGGAACACTTGGCCCACACACGGTGGAAAACCACTTAAAGGCATTCTTAAACCACAAACAACAGCATGAGCGATCTGTCCCTTAAGGACATGCTCCTGCTGCAGATAACTAGGCCAACCTATCCCTTTATTTCGGCCCATCCCTTTGTTTCCCATAAGGAATACTTTTAGTTAATCTACAATATATAGAAACAATGCTTATCACTGGCTTGCTGTTAATAAATACGTAGGTAAAGCCCTGTTCAAGGCTCTCAGCTCTGAAGGCTGTGAGACCCCTGATTTCCTACTCCACACCCCTATATTTCTGTGTGTGTTTCTTTAATTTCTCTAGTGCTAATGGGTTGGGTCTCCCTGACCGAGCTGGTTTTGACATAGTCTTTGGAAATTTTTGAATTAGTTTTCTGTTACTAATTTTTAGTATTGTTCCATTGTGATCACAGGTCACAGAATACATTGTGTATGATATGACTTACTACGAGTCTTTTGAAGTTTGTTTTATGGCTCAGAGTGTGAGATATGGTCTACCTCAATATATGTTCCATGTGCATATAAAATGAAAAATAAAAATTATGGTATTTCAATTCTGTATATCAAGATCTGATTTTTTTTTTTTTTTTTTTTTTTGCTGTCACTAATATAGACTAAACTGAGAATTTGGGGAGACAGTAGTCATAATAGTAGTCTGGTGGTGGGTGTGTTTTGCATGTGTTTGGATAGTCTGTTTCTTTTCTTTTATTGACTTGCTTATTTTCTTTCTTTAAAACATTTTGTATCTCTTTTTCTATTCTTTCTTGTTTGTTCATTCTCTTTTTCCACATTGCTATTTTTTATCTTGTCATTTTCTTTTTTAATTTTACTCGTATCCCTAGAGTTTAAACGAAAAAAGGAGACCAAGACACACAGAGTAATTGAAGAAACATGACTTGTCCAAAGGAATGAAATTGAGAATATCTAGTCCATTTCCTCCTTTAAATTGAAATGCTATTTCTGTGCCAGGACAAAACTTTTTTGAGTAAGCAGATACTCAAATCAACCAAAGGACACAAGATTACCATGACACAGGAAGCTACGGCAGAGTATAAATTCAGTTCAACATCTGTGTTTCCAGATACATTTAGCTTCAGCAATAACATATGCCTGAACATGGAGACCACATGAGTTTTTGTATGAACTCTGAAAAATAAGCTTTTTCATGTCTTCTTTGGCCTTCAGACTGGAAAAATAGCATATTAAATAGAAACCGAGCATTAAACAGTTTTGTATCTAGTCAGGTGACTCAGTGTATCACATTTAGAGTTTCTTCCACTTTTGTATCTTAAATATTACATATTTTCTGATAATAACTTCTTTAAATACAGTAAAAACTTAAAATCTCTTTTACTTTCATATTCTTTTATCCAAATTTCTTCAGAGATATAATCATTGTTATTGGTTTAGCATTTCATTCTTATCAGTTCTAGTATTTTCTAATTCTATGTATGTGTTATTTTGGATAATCACATTTCTCTCACTTATTGACTGATAATAAATGGAAGTGAATTCCATTATTATTGTGAAATTATTATCTCCAAGGATGTTGTTAATGTATTGAAAATATTATTTGTCAAGTGCCTATTATGCTTCAGGCATTGTGCTAGTCATTGGGGATATAAAAATGTGCAGGTACATAAATAACTTTATGAACAATTAAGGGATATAAGAAAAGAAAAAAATGAAAAAGTTGTGTGCTGAGTATTAGTATACTGTAAGTACAGAGGACAGATAACACAGACTTGTGGTTAAAGTAGTATTCTCATGGAAGATGCTGTCAAAGCTTAACACATAAAGAAACCTAAGAATCATTCACACTTGGGGTATTTGAAGAAGATTCAGCAGGAAAAAAAATGACCTAGAGGCAACAATAAACATGATACCCTTTCTGAAAGTGAATGTTTTTCATTGTGATTTCATTTTGGATAGGGCATGGAAAGCAGAGACTGACAGAAATGAGGCTTGAAGCAGCTATAACATTCTAAAGGATCAGGTCAGTCATATGCAAAATTCTGGATATTGTAATGAGGGCAGTGAGAGACAATAAAATGGTTTTAAGTTGAGGAGCAATATAATCTGACTGAAGTTTTAAAAGTGCACACTGTCTGCAATGTGAAGAACTGATTAGAGGAAAGTAATATTGGAGACAGGTAGAAGATCAGGTAAGAACACTATTGTGATAATCCAAGAAAACAATAATGAGGGAGTGAGTTATGTTTTTTTGCAAAATGTAGGAAATGAGTGAAGATGACTTTCAAAGATTTCCATATGTGGGCATTAAAATTATCATAATTTTAGGAATGAATGAGATATGAGAGACCAATAAAAATGAATTGCAAGTTTCTGACTTAAATAACTTCAATGAGTAAAAATGAGTTCATAAGAAAGAGGGCAGCCTGTTGAATAAGGTATTGAGTTCGATTCTCAGAATGGTAGCTTGAGGGGAATATTTAGTTAGATAAACTAGTACAGCTATCTGATAGGTTGCTGGAGAATCAGGTGTGAATTTAGGCAAAAGGTCTAGGTGGGATTTTATTGCAAGCTAATATATAGGAATGGTCAAGAATGAAGAAAAGAAGTCAGAGGAAAAAGATAAGAACTGTATAAAAAGAAAATACATTCTGAGGAACAATGAAAGCTGTATTATTAATGTTATACAGCTTCCAGAGTAAGACTAGATAAAATAAGCTGTAAGAAAAAGATTACCACTTTAAAAGGAAATCATAAAAAATAAAGAAAAGTGTCCCCAAAAAGTAAATGTCAAAATGAATATAAATCTAGACTTTAAATAGAAATCATTTAAGCAACTAATTTTAGCAGTGTAATAATATACTTTAAAATGTAAATAAATAAGTTCCATTGTTACCATTGGCATAATGTTGTAAACTAAATGTTTTTTAAGACTGGGTATTGATCTTGCAAGAGTTCTTATAAAAATGGCCATGACCCATTCTCTGGGTATTATCTGTGTGTGTTTATGATTTACAATTTAATTATTTGAAATTGTCAGCTTCCAATATGTATTAACATTAAAAGGTACAGTTCAAATTGTATATATGGGCTGAGCATGTTTCTTACAAAAATTAAATTGTTGTTACAGGTATAAATGATTGTTATAATATCAAAGCCTGTGGTTCAGGAATATAGAATTCCTCTTTTATAAATGTAAGTACAAAACATCATTTCAGAAATTAAGTTAATAACATAATCATGGGCCATAATAATAATTATCTTATGATATTCATAATTTTTAATAATTTAAACAAAATAAATACATAAATAACATAATATAAGCTTTCTGATATTGTGTAAATTGAACATTCTTAGAATTAACTTAAGATATTAAAATAAGAAACATCAATCTTTATTTTTTTTTTCTTTTTTTTTTTTAACATCAATCTTTAAATTTAATTTTTATACTTATGGAAGGAGACTTCTAATTGGAACAAAATTATAAACAGGATGTATTATTTAAATTACTTGAAATGCTCACATGAAAACACTGAAAATAGGCAAGCAACAGCAAGAAAACAATAGAATACAGACTATCCTCAAAAATTTTTAAAAATGCATGGCAACAGATATTTCTACAAAGTGTAGAATATGAATGGTTTTAGCTATGTAGTCACCAATGTAGGTTCACATTGAGTTCATCTTCTCTGTTGAAAATAAGAGAGAATTAAAGAGAGCTATGATGTTATAATAACTTAGCAAGTCACTAAAAACACCTACACAACTGAGGTTCTGCATTCTGAAGGGAATACTAGACATACACATAAAAGCATGAATGAAAGAGAGCAAACATTAGGTATGAGAAAACCAAAAAAGAGGAAGATTTGGAAACTGAATTGTTAGAGCTTAGGTAATATTTTGAAATTAATGGAAAAACTTGTTTCAGAACTGAAAACCAACTTATAAAAAATGAATTAATTTCATCGTGAAACGAATAATAAGAAAAACTGAGGCTAAAGAGAGAATATGGAGGGAAAATGAAAACAATCAAATCAAAGTTTAATAAAATAATAAAGATCTAAAACTTACATACAATATAAGATACAAAAACGTATGTTTAATCGGAATTTAAATAAAACCAAATAAAGCAGAACAAACTCTGAAATATACAGTTCTAGAAAACTTCCTTAAAGCACACACATACATATTGAAATTACACAATGGTGAATTAGAAAAACTAATCAAGAATAGAAGTCACTGATAAATAGTCTAGTAAAATTGCTCAAAATTTAAACAAAGAAGGAAGAAAAAAGAGGCGGCATTCAGGTGAAAATATATAGTATTTAAAAGAAAACAAAACGCAGACTAACATCAGACATACCGACAATTCCTATCTGCAGACAATGAAACAAACACACTCAAGAAAATATAATGTGAGACACAGATTAATATCTAGTTAAACAGAATTACAGGAATAAAGTTCACAGACAAATGATTTTAAACATGCAGCAATTAAGGGTGTACTATTTCCATGAGCACTTTCTCGGAAGTCTAAGTAATGAGCTCATGTAAACAGTAAATGATAGGAGAAGCTTTGATGTAATGTCTGGGGTGGATAAGTATATATTTAAATAGAAATGTTAATGATGGGAATAAAAAGGTCAATTTGTTTTACAGATGATATGTACTCTAAAATAAAAATTAAAAGGATTTAAAAATGAGGAAAGAAAAATATATAAAATTATAATAAGTTTGCTAACAGCTTCCTTCATGTAAAGAGAAATAAATACAGGTATCACTCTATAATATTTGGAAAGTGAGGATGGGTAGCAGATGTTTCTTTATAGAAAGAAACAAATGGTATCATAAAAGAGGAAACTACTTTCCTAAATATAACAAAGAAGAAGAAAAACTAATGAAATCATACCTTGATAACTTGAATACATATATATGTGCTTTACATCTATATATATACCTCACATACATGCACATAAGCATAAAACCACATCACATCATTGACTCCACATATAACTTTCATACAAACAAATTTAAAAGCTTAACTTACTAACTGATAGTATTTTAGGTTGATTAATGAAGGGAAATCTATTCTGTATAATAGTGGTACATCTGAAACTACAACTAGAAAGGTTACAAAGAAAAGACATACAAGGTTACAACAGGAGAATGCAAATGCGGTCAATGTTTTCATATACCAAACAAGGTAGACTCAAGCCAAAGAACCTGTGAAAATGAGCCATATTTTATAAGGCAAAAAGTGACTTTCATATGAAACATTTAACAGTTATTAATAATTATATACTAAATGCCTCACCAGTAATTTTCATAAAGCAAAAATTTGAGTAGATTCAAGTAGACAGACAAATATTAAATTATATAAAACTTCTTCTCTCTCTCAGTCCAAGTCATATACAATCATAACATTTAGTCAGTACGTATATAGAACTTACGAAGAAAAGTTAATGAAACTGTTCTTATATATCAAACTCCAGATCTAACAATAGAAAATAGACCTCTTCTCAAACGCATATATGAAATATTCTCAAAAATTTAGCAAATATTCAATTATAAAGAAATCTTTTTTTTTTGCAAATGCTGTATTTATGAAAATAGAATTCTCTGACTATATGGTAATAAATTCTATTTTGATTAAAAAATCGAAATGCTTGTACTTGGAATTCAAAAACTCTTATACATGGAACGTCAAAGAAAAATACCAGTTCAAAACAATGCAAAGCAAAACCAAACAAAAAAAATCCAATTATTAGTTACATTTTAGTCAAAGGAGAAATGAAAATATTTTATAACTTTTAGAAAATAACCATTATTTGAGGATGAAATCACATATTGATATGACTAGTTTAAAGCAATGTCTCAACAAAATTCCCAGAACTTACAGTAATGAAAGCTACGTGAATGTAGTCTCTCTTTTTCTCTCAAAATGTTTTATTGTACTGTCTTCACCATTCTTCTTCTCAATCTGTCAATCTGGTCACCAAGAGGACTACTGAGTGACTCGTGGGCAGGTAGCATGGACAGCGTGGATATGCTGGGCAAAAGGATGATTCACTAAGTGACTAAGGGACAGGAGCGAGACAGTGAGCTTTCTGATGAACAGCCTGCAATTTAAACCTTATGAACTGTTGGCTGGGCACCGTGACTCATGCCTCTAATCCCAGTACTTTGGGAGGCTACAGCAGGTGAATCACTTTAGGTCAGGAGTTCGAGACCAGCTTGGCCAATGTGGTGAAGTCCCATCTCTACTAAAAATACAAAAATTATCTGGGCGTGGTGGCTCACCTCTATAATCCCAGCTACTCTGGAGGCTGAAACAGGATAATCACTTTAACCCGGGAAGCAGAATTGCAGTGAGCCCAGATCGAGCCACTGTGAGAGGTGACAACGTGCTAGCAACCTTCGCTCTCCTCGCCTCCTTGGTCTTGATGTCCACTCTGGCCACGCTTGAGGAGCCCTTCAGCCTGCCATGGCACTGCGGGAGCCCCTCTCTGGGCTGGCCAAGGCCGGAGCCACCTCCCTCTGCTTGTGGGGAGGTGTGGAGGGAAAAGCATGGGTGGCAACCAGGACTGCAGCGACACAGTCACGGGCCAGCACGAGTTCCGGCGGGCGCTAGTTTGGAGGGCCTTGCACATGGAGCAGCAGGCCAGCCCAGGGCAGTGAGGGGCTTAAAACCTGGGCCAGCAGCTGCGGAGGTTGCATCGGGTCCCCCAGCACTGCCCAGAAGCGTGCACCACACTCAAACTCTGGCGGAGTCTCAGCCACCTCTCCGCTGGGCAGGGCTTGGGACCTGCAACCAGTCATGTCCGAACCCCTCCCTCCACGGTGGGCTCCAGCGTGGCCCAAGCCTTCCCGGGCGCCACCCCCTGCTCCCTGACACCCGGTCCCATTGACTGCCCAAGGGCTGAGGAGTGCAGACACGGCTAAGGACTGGGGCAGCTCCACTTGCAGCCCCTGAGAAGGATCCACTACATAAAGCCAGCTGGGCTCCTGAGGCAAGTGGGGACTTGGAGAACCTTTATGTCTAGCTAGAGATTGTAAATGCACCAATCAGCACTCTGTCCAAATGGACCAATCACTTCTCTGTAAAATGGACCAATCAGCTCTCTGTAAAATGGACCAATCAGCTCTCTGTAAAATGGACCAGTCAGCAGGATGTGGGTGGGGTCAGATAAGGGAATAAATACAGGCTGCCCCAGCCAACACTGGAAACCTGCTGGGGTCCTCTTCTCAAGTGCGGAAGCTTTGTTCTTTTGCCGTTTACAGTAAATCTTGTTGCTGATCACACTTTATGTCCACACCGGCTTTAAGAGTTGTAACACTCACCACGAAGGTTTGCAGCTTCACTTCTGAAGCCAGCGGGATCACAAACCCACTGGGAAGAAGAAACAGCTCCAGATGCGCTGCCTTTAAGAGCTGTAACACTCAACCACAGAGGTCTGCAGCTTCCCTCCTGACAGCGAGCCCAGGAACCCACCAGAAGGAACAAGCTCCAGACACATCTGAACGTCTGAAGGAGCAAACTCCGCACACACCATCTTTAAGAACTGTAACATTAACCGCGAGGGTCCAGGGCTTCATTTTTGAAGTCAGACCAAGGACCCACCAGTTCCGGACACAACTGCGCTCCAGCCTGAGTCTCGCAGCGAGACTCCGTTTCAAAATAAACAAATAAATAAATCATGAATTGTTTACTTTTGGAATTTTCCAGGTAATGTTTACTAACCATGGTTGATCAGGTGCAAAGTAGCCGTGGATAATGGGGGCTGTGGTCCACAAAAATTACCATGATAGTGTTCTACTCAGTACAAACGAAAAACAAAATAACACAATTCAATTTACATGTAGTTTTATTTAGAAAGTTTAAAAATAATTGTGACTAGAATTAAATACTGTAGGTTACTATTAATTCTGATGTGACAGATGTGTTGTTATATACTTAATCACCTTCTCTTCCTAGACGTACAAGAAGATATTTCTCAGCCTTTTTTGCAGTTAAATACTGAGTCTATGTACTGGACCCTAGACAGGATGTGGGATGAAAGCAGTGACATTTCCAGTACTAGTCCTCCTAAAAATTCTAATACAAACTTCCAGTAATGACCTTGGAGACCCTAGGTTCCAGATTGAGAAGTTAAAAGATAGACAAGGACTACATAGCCTACATCAAGTTTTGGGTGAGTGAGAAATGAATATTGATTATGGTAAGACATTGATTAATGTATGTTAGAAGTAGGATAATGAGAGCGAGTATTTCCTAGTGTATATATTATTATATTCCATGTTGTAACAAACCCCCAAACCACAGTAACTTTGTTCCACCATACAGTGTACTTTTTATAGTGGTTAACAAAGCAAAACATGTAACTTGAGAGCTACCCATTTAACAAAATTTTAAAGCTACAGTACCACATTATTAGCTGTAAGCACTGTTTTACAACATATCTCTAGAACTATTTTATCCTGCGTGAGTGAAATTTTATACCTATTGAACAGCAAATCCCTATTTCCCTCTCCTCCCAGTCCCTGGCAACCAGTGTTCTCCTTTCTGCTTCTGTGAACTTGACTACGTTAGATATCTCATAGAAAATTTAGTATATGCATGTAACAGTATACTAGTCAGTCATAAAAGGAGGAAACCTGTCACATGCAACAACATGCATGAATCTCGAGGATGCTATGCTAAGTGGAATAAGTCAGTGCATTTAAAAAAAACTTTCTGTTGGATCTTTGTAGTTGAAAGTCCCCAAAAGTATACCTAAAAGTTATTTGTTTCCATTTATATGTATATTCATCCTATATTTGTTATTTTATCTATTCTTACATTTATTTTTCACTAAATTGTACAGATTCTGCCTCTAACATTACTTATCACTGTTGAATGTTTCTTTCCTCTGCGTTTCAATCCTTACCATTTTTGTTGAGCCTCTAATCTTCTGTTGTCTGAACTTGTGCAAAAGCTTTGTTCCCAGTTTCTCTCTTTGCAAATGCATCACCTGTAACTGAGACCACATTGATTACTGTGGAAAGCAAATCAACTTGTATCACCTATTCGTTTCATGAGTTTATTTGACTCCCAAGTTTTCACAGTATATTTTAAAAATCTTTGTAATTTATTCTCAGTCCACTTTCGTGCCTTCATCTCAATACCAAGTTTAAATGTCACTTTCTTTGAAGTATTTTCTCATTAACAAAAATAATTATTTTCTTTCTTTCTAGCTGCATATAAACTATAGCTTTACCATAGAGTTTGTAATATTGTTGTAATAATTTTTCTTTTTGCCAGTTTATTGAATGAAAACAATGAAAGTGCCTTATTTATCAGTTTACTTAGTTACAGTGTAGGCAATGTATCTTAAGCACCTTAGGTATTAAAAAGTGTGTGCTGTTTACCTATGTAACAAACGTGCACATCCTGCACATGTACCCTGGAACTTAAAAGTTGATGAAAAATAAAATGATCTTATGGCAAATTAAAAAAAAAGTGTGTCTTAAACTAATTATTGAATTCTTCATTCACTCTAGAAGTTTCCTTTTTATTTTGAAATAAATTCAAGGGTGTTCTAGTGTTTTACCACCAGCCCCATTAATAAATTTTGTGTTACAGTGTGTCATATTAGTTATTTGCTTTGATTAAGTTAATATGTTACAGAATTCTTATTCGTTGAGTTAAATTTAATTTATAGTTTGTGCCTATGACAATGTCTTATTAAAACATACATAATGTAAAAGAAAAAACCTAGGTTTGTACTTTCTTGACCAAGAAAATCTAAAACATGCATTTATAAGCATAAGTAGAACTATTTTTATTTGAAAAAATAAAATTGTATATATCTTACAAGTAGTGTGAAACAAGTTTAATTCATTCTTATCTGCCATACTGTCCCCCTCACAATTTATTACTCGTAAGCCATTTACATCATTTGCTTCCCTGTAATTTCGCTGCTTGACAACATATAATAACAACTATAATAAAGTGAAGTTTTAAATTTTATTTTGTTTCCATACTAAGGTATATCAAATTCTGCCTTCCATGTTCTGTGGAATCTCACGCCAAAGGCGTTTTTGAGCAACTGGATCATGACTGCTAAAGCAGGTCTATCACCCTGTTGCTGTAGCCAAATTCATTGTCATACTAGGAAATAAGCTTAATAAAGTGGTTGTTGAGGGCAATGTCAGCTCCAGCATTGAAAGCAGAACAGTGGGTGCCGCTGTTGAAATCACAGGAGACAAGCTAATGCTCAGTGTAGCCCAGGATGCCCTTGAGCAGGCCCTCCGATGCCTGCCTCACCACCTTTTTGATGACATAATATTTGGCAGTTTTTTCCGAACAGCAGGTCAGGTCCACAATTAACAGTTTGGTGATGGGGACACAGAAGGCCATGCCAGTGAGCTTCTCGTTCAGCTCAGGGTGACCTTGCCCATGGTTTTGGCAGTGCCAGTAGATGCAGGGATGATGTTCTTTAGAGCCCTGCAGCCCTCATGCCACAGTTTCCTGGAGTGGCCATCCACAGTCTTTGGGGTGGCAGTGATTGCATAAACTGTGGTCATGAGTCCCTCCACAATGCCGAAGTTGTCATGGATGACCTTGGCCAGGGGTGCTAAGCAGTTGGTGGTACAGGAGGCATTGCTGACGATCTTGAGGCTGTTGTCATATTTCCCATAGTTCACGCCCATCACAAACACGGGGTCCTCAGTAGAGGCGGCAGAGATGATGACCTTTTTGGCTCCCCCTGCAAATAAGCTCCAGCCTTCTCCATGGTGGTGAAGACTCTGGTGGACTCCACAACATATTCAGTGCCAACATCACCTCATTTGATTTTGGTAGGATCTTGGTCCTGGAAGATGGTGATGGGATTTACATTGATGACAAGCTTCCCATTCTCAGCCTTGACGGTACCATGGAATTTGCCGTGGGTAGAATCATACTGGATCGTGTAGACTATGTAGTTGAGGTCAATGAAGGGGTCATTGATGGTGACAGTATCCCCTTTACCAGAATTAAAGCAGTCCTGGTGACTGGGTTCCCAATATAGTCAAATCCATGGACTCTGGCCTTCACCTTCACCATGGTGTCTCAGGGAAGTGGCAGGTGATGCATGAGAATATGCAGCTGTCTGTCGAACCAGAAAAGCAGAGAGCCTGAAATTGTTCTTAATGATTACAAGTACAAAGCAAAATGCCTTAAATGATTTTAAAAGCTTTCTTGAATTATTCAACAGTTCATTTCACCTAGGGGGCAGTGATGAGCTAGGGGGAAAAAAATGACCACATTGGTAGTGCAGATTGCCACTCTCACTCTTGCAAATAATTTTAATTGCTCTCCTAAATTGTCTGTCTTGGAAAAAAAATTTGAGTTGAATAAATTTCCAAATATTTATGTTTCTCTAGCAACCCACTCACAGCAATTCCAAATTGATTATATGTTGACATTCACTAAAATATTAAAGGAAAAGTTAACATTTAAAATTTGGAAGTTTGATATTTTTTATAACTGATGTGATGTTGGCCTTCAATTTTTCACAACTGCTTAAACTAACTGCAGTTGATTCTCATTATTCACAGATTCCATATTTGTAAATTCCCCTATGAGCTAAAATTTATTTGTAATCCTCCAATTAATACTTGAGGCACTTTTGCCATCATTTGTGAACATTCACAGAGCAGCCAAATTTTTTATTTGCCTGATATAAAACAGCTAAGGTAGAGCAAGGTGACTTTCTGTCTTCTTGTTTCAATTCTCATATCCTAATCAGTGACCTTTCTGAGATCTCTTTGTGCAGTGTTCTTTGCACTATTTGCTTTTTACTAGTGACTTTATGCTTTCAAATGCTTTGCCCCCTCAGCCTAGTGCTGAAGTGCTTTCTAGTATTCCTGAGTGCAAGAAGACTGTGATCTGCTATATGGAGAAATCAGGTGTATTAGACGAGCTGTGTGCAGGCACAAATAATAGTGCTACTGGCTGTGAGTTCAATGTTAATGAATCAACAATAATTATTAAATAAGGTGTCTTTAACTGAAGTACACATAAAACAAGGTTATGTGTTGATTGGTTGATGAAAATGGGTAGCCAGAGTGCACTGGACATTAACCCTGTATTTCCCATAGGGGCTTAGTATTCTCTAAGTCAGTATTTTTGGTGAATTTATAGAACATAACTACTATGAATAGTGAAATTCACATACATGTGTGTATATATAATTTCACAGAATATTTATATACTGTGTATATACTATATTTTACATATATATAAATATATATATATAAATTTATCCTCTTAAAAAATAAGTTACATTTTAGACAAAGGTAGATGTTAGTTTCTAGTAAAGTTTTCTATCTTGTGTAGCTTTTTTCTATTTTTCATTTGGAATTTTAATTAAACTACTATAATTCTATGGTGTTTCTATTCTAATGTATTGCTGTAATGATTTACATATAAAGATTTTCTGAAATTATAACACATTTGAATTCTTAGAGTAAACAATACTTGGAAACACACAGAATACATTTTATATAAATATTCATCGAAATATAAATGGCAATCAGAAATATATGCAGATTATTACACAACTGTATTAATCACAATTCTCTTTACAAAAAACACATAATCAATATTCATATGAATAAAAGCAATATTAGGGAGACAACAAAAAACCTTTGACATGACCCTTCCCGGACACTACACCCCAAAGTAGCTACAGTCCTGTCATTTAAGACCACAGCTTCTGTTTACATTTATATAAATAAAATCATAGGGTGTAAACGTAAACTTTCAATGCATTTTTTGTTCAGAATTATGTCCTGGAGATTCATGCATACAGTTGCATGTAATTTGTGTTTTTTAAATTGTAACTCATCAGGAAATTCTTGAATCTTCTCTATCAGATACATCAGGGAAAGTTACCCAATTATCTGTTTCATTCTCTTATATAACATTAAATCAAAGTTAATGAGAATGAATCTTAGTCCACAGATCCAGTTGAGCATCAACAGCAGCATTAACAAGTAAAATTTTATTTAACTCAAGTTTTAAATTAGTGCTCTCATTCTTCCTTGTCCTATTTTATTGTATTATCCTAGGATAATTCAGCATATTACTAAGGAGGAAAAGCTACATCTGAACTTTAGTCACAGATCGACAAAGGTTGTGGCTCAAATGTCCATTATCCCTGTTCTATCTTATTCCTGTGCTCATAACCACTTCTAGTTTGAAAACAACCTGCTAGTTCTGTGTCATGTTTAGGGCACAGGAGGAGTTTTCTCTGACACTACCTATAATCCTCCATGTTCAATTGTGCTATATAGGAATTTCCCTTCTGACCTCATAAATCTCTCACAGTGATGCTAAGCACAACATACGCTACCTTTGTGTTAAAGACCTTTGGAACATTTCATCTTCCTTTTCTCTTCTTAACCAGCCAGAGTAATATCCTTTCAATTTCATGATCATTTTTTGTCCTTCATGTGTTTTCAAGATATCGTGCTCTTATATCCCCTTCGTTTTATCACTCTGCACACCTTTTGAGGTCCTTTTCAACTTAGATATTTTGCTGGGAAAAGCCAGCAAGACATGAAGGCAACTTCATTTTGCTCTCCCACATGCTTCCTCTTAGATAAGGAATTAGAGAACAATCTACCAATTTAAATGTGTGAAAAAATAAGTAACTAAATATTGTTAATAAGCATACATATTTTAAATCTTCATTATTTTCTTATTACCTCACTAAATTTTACTGAAGATACAGAAATGGAATAAAGATAAAAATTAATTTTGAGAAAAAAACATACAAACTTACAAATGCTTTACATCCAGTTGTGGAGACAACCTTTTGATAGCTTCTGATGAACTTCCTGAGAAACGAGGTTTCATCTGGGGTAAAGAGACTGGACTAAGGAGATGTGAAGGTACTTTCTCACTCCAAACTCTGATTATTCTAAATATTAAATATGATTGCATCATCCGAATTATCAAAGCTCTCCAAATCCAAAACATTCTAGTGGATTCAATTGCTTCTTCTGAGAGTATATGCATTGGTTTTACAAAAGGTTAAGGGAAAAAAAGAATCAGAGAAGATTTAAGCTAATGCTTTCATGTAGAACAGAATGCTGAGGTTCAAAAAGGGTGAATGACAAAACTGAGTCGACATATTAGCATCAATGGTATGACATTTTATATATTGACTCCTGTTTTGCTTCAAGGCAAAGTATGTTGAAATTATATTAATTGTGTGTAAGTTAATCTTTCAAGAATGTATTAATTCTGTATGTATTTTTAAAATCATGTTATATTATCTGGAGCTGTAAAACTTATTCTCAAATAGTTTAAACTGTTTCTCACAGGTAGAAATCCATCATTTAATTAATAAAATATTGCGTAATTATTAATTGTTAATAAGTAAAAAATATAAGTGGCTATTAAATATTATAAATATACCAGTTTAATACGCTACTCCTAAATAATATATCTCCTGAAATTCTAACAAAATTTTTAGAAACAAAAAAAGTATCATACCTTAACTTCTTTATGTCTCAGTTATCCAATTTCTTAGGAAATCACATTATAAATATGCAATTTTAAAACTAACTTCCCTTAAGCTACATATGTAAATGATATGGTTGCTAATCAAATCAGACTTCATCTATTATTTCTTGTCGCATAACAATTTTAACTAAAGCATAATTTTGTTTTATATATCAACAATATTTTCATTCTGGGAAATAGCTTCATAATATATACTAAGACCATATAAAATGAATTATTATTGCAACTAAGTGTGCACTGTGAAATGACTTAGCAAAACACTAGCTTGTATACCATATTCTTGTCCTGCTTAACAATTGCAATAAAATAGAAATGATAAGGCCATAAAGAACAGTGTAGAATTTGAAACAGAAATCACTGTGCATTACATTGCCATTTGATATGATGAACTGTAGCTTGCTGACGGTAATCTTAATGAGGATTACAGTAGAGATATTAAAATATATATGTGGCCTTCTATTAACAATAAGACCCTCAAATGTATTTTTATGTCTATATTTCCATGCTACAGGACTTTGAAAATCCATTTGATTAGAAATTTGAATGCCAAGTTAAACCATCAATAAAATTAATCAGAAACAACATACTGAGCAAATGCAGAAAATTTCAATGGTTTTGAATTCTTATTGTGAAGGCAAATTAAATTTAATTGAGAAGATGTATCATCTTGTACTGACATTCAGAAAACTATCCAAGACTTAGTCATTGGCTTACCAGCTGGATAACTTGCTTTTATGTGCATCTATTCTCCCAAGATGAGCAGGACATGTAGTTGTGTTTAAATACTCAAGCAATCATATAATTAGTGCTATATATTTTCTGCCTTGCTATCAAAGAATCTAAATGTATCTTATTATTTAGGAATCTTTCAGTTAAATGTGTCAGAGATCCTTATCTAACAAGGGCTAAAGTTTGAAGGAAAGGGGTTGAGTTTTGACTAAAAAAAAATCCAAGAAATTGAACGAATCAACAAAAATGCAGAAAGGAAGCTGAACCGAAAGTACATTGGATCTCACACAAGGATCGGTTCATCTTCTATGTTTTTCCCTATTTGTCTTGATTGTATTTTTTTCACATTAATCATGGCTAGGGTTTGACTGGATAATAGAAGGATGAAAAAGTTCTCTTTGAGGTAAAAGTGTTTAGAGTAGAGCAAGTTGTATAAAGGAGGCTGTTGTTCTGAGAAGGAGTGATAAGCAGACCACATAATTGTTGCCTTACATACATTGTTGTAGTTGCATATGGAATTTTAGAGACTGTAAACTGGAGTGCTCAGTTTACATTGATGAATTTATCCAAAATTAGTTGAGTCCACACTATGTGCTAGAAGCTGTGCTAAGCACCTGGGATTCAACAATGAAAGAGATGGACAGCTTCTTTGACCTGGCATAAATACACAACTCAGTGTGAAGAGAGCTGAACTGAAGGTTAACAAACAAGTGCAAAAACCAAATTGTCACAGGTATCATATGAGAAATAAACAAAGGATGGCAACAGAAAATGGTGCAGGGTGGCTATTTTAAATAACGCACTCAGCGAAGAACTTTTTGAGGAAGTTATTCTAGCTAGGGATAAAAAGACAGTAGCATGTGCAGTGTTTCAGTTGGGAAAGATTGTGGTCTGTTCAAACAAACTAGTAGTCTGTAATTAGTCCTAGTTAGTCCAGTCTGTAGAGTAAACCTGATTAAGGTTGGAGAAACAATTAGATCATGTAGGAACTCAAAGTCCTGGAATATGAATTTTATTATAAATGTAACATGAAGCCATTGAAGCAGTTCAGAGTAGGGAGCCACAAGATTTCACTGGTATTTTAAAATGATGCATTTTTGCCATTATGTAGAGAACCACTGGGAGATGGATGAAAAATCTTATTTGGTGATAATAGATTTCAGTACAGAGATAAATAAAAAATCCAGTATAATGAAAAATTTGGGGACGTGAGTATTTAAATTCTGCTAGCAAGCACTAAAAAGACTGTGCATACAGAAATAACTGTGGCAGGAAGAAATCAAGAGTCCATTGTAGTACATGATAATGTTGAACTGATAGACATTCAAATGAAAGACAATCAAATAAGTAATACCCTTGTTGAATGCTTATGCATTTCCCTGTGGAAACATTATATTCTACCATCAATCATCTCTTTAGATCTCTAAAGACAGGCTCCTTTAACTACTACTCTGTTGTTGTTGCTCATTATTAAGTATTGTGTCCATGTGGCTTTTGACATTTAAGTGCTACCTCCTGGCCTCTCAGAGTACCAATTCTTTTACAGCATCATCACCTACTATTAGCCCTGGCCTGAAAGAAAAAAAAAAAGCCACCACTGAGGTTCTCAAAGACAGTGTTGCCCCTCTCACCTGCGCATTCCTTATCATTTTGGTAAGTGGTGTGTCCTCCAGATTCATCCCTGATGAATCTACTTGGCCAGTGGGTTTTCTAGCCTTATGTTAAATATGTACTTTGCAATCCTCATTTCTCTAAGCCTAGGTGCCTTACCTTCTTTACCAGCATTTTTGGCATTTATACTTTATTTAAAATGAGTAATTACTTTATCCAAGATTAAAAGAGACATCATAATACCATGAAGGCATCATTCCCCGTGATTCTTGTCAGAGTATTAAATCTTGTGTCACAGAAGGATTCTCCCATATCAACAAATTCTCCCGTCTTCAATTTTATGTTTTCCCTGCTGTATCAAATAGCTTCTGACAATACTTATTAAACAGATTCTGAAACTTACTTGTTTTATATAATCTCTTCTCTCCTTAAAAGCTCAACTTACCTTCAGTTTTACTATGCCATTCTAACCAGATTGAGGATTATTTTTGTTCTGGTTGCCCAGAAGAGACATTAGGTGAATCCTGAGGCAGGGAAACTTTATAAAGCACCTCCATGATCTTCAAACAAAGGAAGAAGAAACTATTTTCTGTCAGGGGCAATGTGCTGCTCTTGTGGGTCCAGTTGGTTCAGTGGAATCTGTAAGTACAGAGTTGTCAATTGTACCTGCTTTATTATCACCAGACCAATCATTCACTATTAGATTCCAAACAATTTTAGTAAAGCAATACATTAAGTATTTGCTGAAAGGGGACAACTTTCTAAAACATAAGATGGCAGGTATAAAATTCGTGTGAAAATATAAAGGTGTCAGCAAATTAACTAAATGTGTTTCATTTCAAAAGGAAAAAAAAATAAAATTACTAAAGAGGTTTGTTCCCCACAGATTGGTAACAATATTTTCATTGTCAGCAGATTCCTATAACTCAGAAAACAATGGCTTGCACATAATATGTTTAAATGCTGAACTAAATCATATAGAAAAGTGATCCTGCCTGGGTATATATAAAGGAAATAGACAAAAGAGAAGTGTTTGCCTAATGTGTGGCTAATTTGTACATTATGGTGACATTTAGAAAATCACTTCAATTCTCTGATTCTTCTTCCTTCACTGAATGATAAACAGCAGTTACAAAAAGAACAACTGCATGATGGGTTGTTAGGAACATTGGAAATAACATACGTAAGCCTCTCAGTATATGAACATAGTAGGTAGGTACTTTTATGAATGTTTCTTGAATAAATAAATTTTACTCATTCCATGCAAGAGAACAATTATGTTTATCAAAATTATGAATGGCATTGTGTTTGTGTTAGACAGATCCTTAGAAAGTACATTATCTTATCATGGTGGAGGAAAATATGTTAAGAAAATAAAAAAAAAATGCCTTTTACATTACTATTGTAAACTTCTACTCCTGGGAGGTCTGAAGTTTCCAAGATCTGTGATATACTCTGAGGAAATAGAATAAGTGGTTTCAGATCTTACAGCACTGAAAATTCAATTGACGTATTTTGTTAAATCCCATGATAAAAAATAGATCTACATATAAATATGCAGATTTAAATGTAAGTTTAAAATATTTTATTTATGTAACAAATTTATCAAATCTTATGCATAAAAATGACTTTTCTTTGCAATAACTTAGGTGTTGCATGTTGTTTTTATGACACTTTCATTGTTCCAAACATTTTAAAATCCCTTTTTGGACATAACTTTAGAGCCAATATATGGAGTACACACCACACACCACATACAAAAATACACTATATTATTTGGCAATCAACTTTATTTTTCTTTTTTAAGAGACAGGGTCTTTCTCTGTGACCCAGGCTGGAGTGGAGTGGCATGATCATAGCTGACTGCAACCTGGAACTCCTGGGCTCAAACAGCTCTCCCACCTCAGCCTCCCAAGTAGCTGTGACTACAGGTACACATCACCATGTTTGGCTAATTTTTATTTTTAATTTTTTGTTTTTTAGAGACAGGGTCTGGCTGTGTTGCCCAGGTTGGTCTCAAACTCCTGCCCTTAAGCAGTGCTCCCACCTCAGCCTCTGAAAGTGCTGGAATTACGGGTATGAGCCACTACACCAAGTCTCAATCTTTACTTCTTCATTAAAGCTTTATTACCCTGTTTAGTCATCCCACTCACTTTATTCACAGACACAGAAAGAGTTGACAAGATTAAGTAGTCTCAAACAGATGTCCTATGAAATGTGAGCACAAATCCAAAGGGAGAGCTCTAAAACTTGCTTTGGAAACAGTGGTATCACCAGAATAGATATATAACCAACCAAAGTAATACCTGGAAAGCCATTTATGGCTTTTATAGCCATTGGCCTCAAACTCTTGCCCTCAAGCAATCCTCTGAAGGTGGCCATTTATAAAATGGCCACTTATAGCCACTTTATACACATAAAGTGCTTATTGTTTTCCTGCTTGTGTCCTCTCTAATATAAATATTGAAACTTTATCCCCAACGTAATAGTATTAAAAGGTGGGGCCATGATTGCTTGGCTCCCAGGAATGAATTATTGCCTCATAAAAGGGCTGAGAGAGCCAGTTTGCCACTTCCATTCCTTTGCCATCTGAGGATGCAGTGTTCATGCCCTCTGGAAGATGCAGCAAGAAAGTGCCAATGTGAAAGCAGAGGGCAGTCCATGCCAGGCACCCAACTCGCCAGCACCTTGGACTTTCCAGCATCCAGAACCAAGAGAAATACATTTCTGTTGTTTATAATTTGCCCAGTCGCTGGTGGGCTGTTTGGTAGCACAACATCCAAGGCATAAAGTAAATTTTTTTAGGTTAGTTTATTCAAATATTCTATATCATATATGTACCATTTCATTAATTTCCACCAAGAGTAAGAAGACTTTATCTTATATATTACTTTAATATGCAGTTTCGGTGCATGTTATGGATTTCTTAATGGATGTTAATATATTTTTGAATACAGGGTGTATTATGAATAATAAATAAATGATGTGATGTGTAGTATATCTTATCACTCAATAGAAAACTAAAATATCCATGCTAAAATAAAAATTATATAATGATTTCAATATGGAAGAGAGAAATTCTGCCTCGGACATTAAAATAAACAAAACAACTAAACTCAGGAAAAATTATATTATACATTCTAAAATTATTTTGGTTTAGCATTTCTGAGGAAAGAAAACAAAGGTATACCAAGTCCGAACGTTCTCTATTATCATTTTAGTAAAAAGGCTACAATTTCCTACATGATAAGATTGGAAAAAAATCAGTTGAAGGTCTATTGGTAAACAATCTAAGGAGCCTACAAAACCAATTAAGTTTGTCACTCTTTTAATTTATCCTTTTTAACTTTTACACATACAACCATTTTTGTAGGTATGATATATTTAGTAATAAAACCCTCATTTGCTCACCATCCACCTAAAGAATAGTACATAATAATTATTTTGAAGGCCTTAATATGCCTCTCCCAATTATATTCCTCTGTATCTCTTCACCTCAATAATAATCTAAATTTTGTTTTAATGGTTGTCATGATTTTAAAAAATGAAGACTTTATTTTTAGAGCAGTTTGAGGTTTAGAGACAATTTGAGAAAAAGTCCAGAGAATCTCCATATACCTCCCCCATACACACACATACACACACAGTTTCCTGTTATTATTTTGCACTTGTGTGACACATTTATCATAGCTGATGGGTCAGTAGTGAAACCGTTCTTATTATTATAAAGTTCATAATTCAAATTAGGGTTCCTCTTAGTATCTACAGTTTCATGGATTTTGACAAACCTGTGATGTCATGTATCCAACATTTACAGTATTATACAAAATAGTTCCACTGCTTCTAATATTTCCTTTTCAGCTATTCATCCTGTTCCCAACTCCTTATCTACCCTCATCCCCTGCAATAACTTCCTGGAACCACCAGTATTTTACTGTGTCTGTAGTTTTGGCTTGTTCACAATATCGTATATTATATTTGGATCACACAGTATGTAAGCTTTCCACATTGCCTTCTTAGACTTAGCAATGTGCAATGTAGATTCCTTGGTGTTTTATAATGGAATGATAGCTCATTACTTTATACTATTGAAAAATAATCTACTCTATAAATGTACCACATATTATAATCCATTCCTCTATTGAAAGACATCCTGATTGCTTCAATTTTTTATAATTTTTAATAAAGCTGCTATAAACATTTGTGTGCAGGTTTTTTTCTGCCTACCAGGTTTGCTACTAATTTACATAAAACAATATTTGGATCATAATGTGAAAGTATGTTTAGTTATATTTTTTCAAATGTCAAACTATCTTCCAAAGTGGCTATACCATTTTGCATTCTGGCCAGCAGTCAATGAGTTTATGTGGTCCACATCCTCACCAGCATTGGGTACTGTCAGTGTTTTGGGTTTTAGCTATTTTACTAGGTATGTAGTTGTGTAGTTGTATCTTATGTTAATCTGCAATTTCCTACTGACACATGGTGCTTGAGTATTGTTCATATGCCTCTTTGCCACCTGTATGTCTTTTTTACTTCTCTTTTTAATTGGGTTGTTTTAGCCTCTTTTAGGTGTTTTAGCCTCTTTTTAATTGGGTTGTTTGTTTCCTTACTGTTGAATTTTAACGTTTTTTAAATACATGTTGGATGCAACTTATTTATTAGATAAGTGTTTTGCAAATATGCTCTCCCATTTTGTGACTTGTCTTTTCATTCTCTTAATGACTTTCACAGAGCAGGAGTTTTTAATTTTATTTAAGTTCAATTTGCAAAATTTTCTTTCATGGATGATTCATTTGATATTGTTCTAAAAATAGACAAACTCAGGTCACCTTAATTTTCTTCTACGTTATCTTTCAAATTTATAGTTTTGCATTTTACATTTAGATCCATGATCTATTTTGAGTTACTCTTCACGAAAGGTTTAATAACTGTGTCTGGATTAATGTTCAGCCTGTGGAAGTCTTACTATTCCATCATCATTTGTTGAAAAGACTGCCCTTCTTCTGCTAAATAGCCTTTGCTCCCTTGTCAGAGATCAATTGACTATGTTTGTGAGGTCTTTTTCTGGGCTCTTTATTCTGTTCTACTGGCTTAGTTATCTATTCTTTCACTAATACCACACTGTATGGATTGATGTAGCTTTGATCAGTTTGATTACTGTAGCTTTATAGCAAGTCTTGAAGTTGATTAGTTTCTGTCTTCTAATTTCATTGCTCTTCTTCAATATTATATTGGCTACTCTGGGTCTTTGCCTTTCCATGTAAATTTGAAATCAGTATGTCTAGATCTGTAAAAGTAACTTGTTGGGATTTTGATTAAGATCGTGTTGAACCTATAGATCAGGTTGAGAAGAACAGATATCTTAGAGTGTTGAGTCTTCTTATCCATGAACATGAAATATCTCTCCATTTGATTAGTTCTTTACTTTTTTAATCACAGTTTTTCTGTTTGCTTCTTATAGATGCTGTAAATATTTTGTTTTATTTATGTAGTTTTTATATGAATGTAAATTGGTATTTTGTTTTCATTTCAAATTTCAATTATTAATTGCTGATATATGGAAAAGCAATTAACTTTGATTTATTTTACTTGTATCCTACAACATCGCTATCATTGCTAATTAGTTCCAGGAATTTTTTCCTTGATTCTTTGGAATTGTCTACATAGAAAATAATCTCAACTGCAAAGATGATTTTACTTTTTTATCCCCAATGTGTACAACACTGGTTATTATTTTCTTTATCTTACTGAATTTGCAAGATCTTCCAGTAGTATCAACTTGAATTGCCTTGTTTCTGATTTTAGGGGAAAACATCTGTTTCTTCACTTTAAAGAATAATGTAGATGTTTTGTAGATGTTCTTTATTAAGTTAAGGAAGTGCGTTTATATCCATACTTTGCTGAGAGCTTTTATCACAAATGACTGTTGGATTTTGTCATATATTTTTCTCTGCATTATTGATATGATCATTTGATTTTTTTAGGGTATTGATATGATGGAGTACATTAACATATTGTAGAATGTTGTCATAATTTCTTCCACATGGCCTGTCTGTGATATCTGTCCGTTTCTGAAAGAGGGGTGTTAAAATCTCCTGGTATAATCATGATTTGTCTATTTCTCCTTGCATTTCTATCAGTTTTGCTTCATATATTTTGAAACTCTATTGTAGCTACACAAAAAATATAATTTTTATGTCTTCTTAGAGTTTTTACCTTTTTATAATTACATAACACACATTTTATTCCTGGTAACTCTTTTTCCATTGAAGTCTATTCTTTCTGTCATTAATATAGCTACTGCTGCTTCTTTGAATTCATGTTAGCATGGTATAACTTTCAGTATTCCTTTACTTTTAATGTATATGTGACTTGACATTTAAAGTGGACTTCTTGTAAACAATATATATATTTTTTGATACAGGTTCTTGCTCAATTGCCCATGCTGGAGTGCAGTGGCATGACCATAGCTCATAGCAGCCTGCAGCCACAAACTCCTAGTCTCATATAGATTAGATCTATCTATCTATCTATCTATCTATCTATCTATCTATCTATCTATCTATCTTTATAGCAAGTCTTGTAAGTTGATTAGTTTCTGTCTTGTAATTTCATTGCTCTTTAATATTATGTTGGCTACTCTGGGTCTTTGCCTTTCCATGTAAATTCATCTATAGATAGAAAGATAGATAGATAGATAGATAGATAGATAGATAGATAGATAGATCTAATATATATATATATATATATTAGATACCGGGTCTCACTGTTTTCCCCAGGCTGGTCTTGAACTCCTGACCTCAAGTGATCTTCCTGCTTCAGACTCCCAAAGTAGTGAGATTACAGGCATGAGCTACTGTGTCCAGCAGGGTCCTCTTTTTTTGATACACTTTGAGTCTCCGTCTTTTTAATGTCTTTATTTCTTTTTCTTAAATATATAAAACTTTTGTCAGTTATACCATAATAAAGATTGAGAAAAAATAAACAATACCTGAAAAATATCTACCTCCTGGTGAGTGATTAATAAAAATCCTCTTTCAAATTTTTTGCATTTTGGAGTTTGTACTGCATTGATTCCTCTGCTTATTTATTCATCACTATTAAAAATATTTGTAAGTCTTTTACAGTTCTATACATTCTAAATATATCTCTTTGGCCTCCTTCTTTATTGCTTTTTTAATTTATAATTTTAAATTTTATTTTAGTTTCAGGAGTATATGTGCAGGTTTTTTGCATGGGTATATTGAGTGATGCTGAGGTTTGGGGTGACCTCATTACTCAAGTAGTGAGCATAGTACCCAATTGGTCATGTTTCAACAAATGGATCCTGACATCTTCCCCTCACTAGTAGTATGCAGTGTCTGTTATTCTCATCATTATGTCCATGTGTACTCAATGTTTATCTCCCACTTATATGTGAGAGCATGCAATATTTTTTTAAATAATATATCATGTAAATAATCATGTAAATAATCATGTCTGTTAAGGAGAATCCCTCCTTCAAAAATGCTGGCTAAACAATGTTAAAGACCTGCTTTTCAATATTCCAGACCTATTCTTCAATATCCCCTGAAACTCCACACAAATGGCACTTTACCAATGCATCTGATTGAAATATTATATCTATAAAACAACATAATTTCTAATTTTTATTTTTATAGATTCAGGGATACATATGCAGATTTGTTACAAGGATATATTGTGCAGTGCTGAGATTTGGTCTCTTAGTGTACTCATGACCTCAATAGTGAACAGTTCTCAGTAGGTAATTTTTTAGCCCTCATTTCCCTACCACCCTAACCTCTTTTGGATTCTCCAGTGTCTATTACTTCCCTATGTATGTCCATGTTTACCCACTGTTTAGCTCCCACTTACAAGTGAGTACAAGTGATATTTGGTTTTCAATTTTTGAGTTACTTATATTCCTGAGTTACTTAAAATAAGGGCCTCCAGCTCCATCCATGTTGTTGCAAAAGACATGATTTCATTATTTTTTGTGGCTGCATAGTATTCCATGGTGTGTATATAACACATTTTAAAATCCAGTCATCTATTGAGGGACACAGGTTGATTTTATAAGTTTGTTATGATGAATAGTGCTCCAATAAACATAGAAGTGCAGATGGCTTTTTGATATAATGTTTACTATTACTTTGGGTAGATACCCAGTAGTAAGGTTGCTGGGTAAAATGGTACAAATATTTTTAGTTCTTTGAGAAATATCCATACTGTTTTCCATACAGACAATACTAATTTACATTCCCATCAACAGTGTATAAGCATTCTCTGTTCCTCATAGCCTCACTAGCATCGGTTGTTTTCTAACTTTTTATGGAATAGCCATTGTGACTGGTGTACTACTGTATCGCACTGTGGTTTTCATTTGCATTTCTCTGATGATGAGTGATGTGGAGAATTTTTTCATATGCTTGTTGGTCACTTGTATGTCTTATTTTGAGAAATGTCTATTTATGACCTTTGACTTCTTTTTGATAGGTTTATTTGATTTTCTTTTCTTGAGTTAATTGAATTTATCCTAGATTCTGCATATTTGTACCTTCTCAGATGCATAGTTTGCAAGTATTATCTCTCATTCAGGAGGTTGTCTATTTACTATGTTAATTATTTCTTTTGATGGGCAGATGTCATTTAGTTTAATTGGATATGCAGAAAGTTTTTAGTTTGATTAAGTCCAATTTGTCTATTTTTATTTTTGTTGCATTTGCTTTTGAGATCTTAGTCATAAAGATGTTGCCTAGGTCAATGTCCTGAAGAGTGTTTTCTAGGTTTTCTTTGGGGATGTTTATAGTTTCAGGTCTTACATTTAAGCCTTTAATCCACTGTGAGTTAATTCCGTATATGGTAGGAATTAGGGATCTCGTTTAATTCTGCCATATATGGCTATTCAATTTCCCCAGCACTGTTTACTACATAGGGTATCTTTTTCCACTGCACATTTTTTTTTTTCTTTGATGAAAGTCAGTTGGTTGTAGGTGTGTGGCTTTATTTCTGGATTCTCTATTCTGTTACATTGATCTATGTGTCTATGCTAGTATTAGTGCAATGCTGTTTCGGTTACTATAGCCATGTAATACAATTTAAAGTAAGCTAATGTGTTACATCAAGCTTTGTTCTTTTTGCTTATGATTTCTCTGGCTCTTTACGTTCTTTTTTGGTTCCATATGAATTTTAGGATTGTTTTTCCTAATTCTATGAACAATAGCATTGGTAATTTGACAGGAATTGCCTTGAATCTGTAAATTACTTTAAGCAGTATGGTCATTTCGGTAATATATCCTTTTGATAACTGAGCATGGGATTTTTTTTTTTATTTGTTTGTGTCATCAACAATTTCAGCAGTGTTTTGTGGTACACATTGAAGAGCTCTTTCATTTCCTTGGTTAAATGTATTCCTATGCATTTTATTTTATTTTGTGGCTATTATAAATAGAATTGAGTTTTTTTATTATACTCTAAGTTCTAGGATACATGTGCAGAATGTGCAGGTTTGTTACATAAGCATCCACATCCCATGGTGGTTTGCTGCACCCATCAACCAGTCATCTACATTAGGTATTTCTCCTAATACCCCCACCCCTGACAGGCCCCAATGTGTGATATTCCCTTCCTTGTGTCCATGTGCTCTCATTGTTCAACTCCCACTATGAGTGAGAACATGCAGTGTTTGGTTTTCTGTTCCTGTGTTAGTTTGCTGAGAATGATGGTTTGCAGCTTCATCCATGTCCCTGCAAAGGTCATAAACTCATCCTTTTTTATGGCTACATAGTATTCCTTGGTGTATATGTGCCACATTTTCTTTATCCAATCTATCATTGATGGGCATTTGAGTTGGTTCCAAGTCTTTGCTATTGTGAACAGTGTGGCAATAAACATTGCTGTGCATGTGTCTTTATAGTACAATTATTTGTAATCTTTATAATCCTTTGGGTATATACCTAGTAGTGGGATTGCTGGGTCAAATGGTATTTCTGGTTCTAGATCCTTAAGGAATCACCACACTGTCTTCCACAATGGTTGAACTAATTTACACTCCCACCAACAGTGTAACAGCATTTCTATAATTAGGGTTGAGTTCTTGGTTTTGTTCTAAGCTTTAATGATCTTGTTTTATGGAAATGCTACTGATTTTTACATGTTGATTTTGTATCCTGAAGTCATCATTTTCAAGTTTAGGAGTCTTTTAGAGGAGTCTTTAGGGTTTTCTAGGTATAAGATTATGTCATCAGTAGAAAGAGAGAACTTTATTTAATCTTTTCCAACTTTGGTGCCTTTTATTTCTTTCTCTTGCCTGTTTGCACTAGCTAGGACTTCCAATACTACGTTGAATAGGAGTAGTGAAAATGGGCATTTTGCCTTGTTCTAGTTCTTCAGGAAAATGCTTCAACTTTTCCCCATTTAGTGTGATGTTGGATGTGGCTTTGTCATACATGACTTTAATTATTTCGAGGTATGTTTCTCTGAGACCTAGATTGTTGAGGGTTTTTACAATGAATATACTTTGGATTTTATTTAATGCATTCTCTGCATCTATTGAGATGATCACATGGTTTTCGTTTTAAATTCTGTTTATGTGGTGAATCATATGGATTCATATGCATGTGTTGGGCCATCCTTGCATCCCTAGAATAAAACCCATTTGATCATGTATTATCTTTTTGATGTTTTGTTAGATTTGGTTTGTTAGTATTTTACTGAGTTTGTTAGTGTCTTGCTGAGTTTTGCATCCGTGTTCATCAGGGTTATTGGTCTGTAATTTTCTTTTCATGTGTGTGTACTTGCCTAATTTTGATATCAGAGTAACATTGGTTTTGTAAAATGAATTTGGGAGGAATTCCTCCTCCTGATTTTTTGGAATAATTTCAGTAAAACTGATAACAGCTCTTCACTGTACATCTGTTAAAATTTGGCTGTGAATCTGTCTCGTTCTGGGCTTGTTTTTTCAGGGAAAAATAGAATTTTAAAAAAATTACTGCTTCAGTTTTATTACTCATTATTGGTTTGCTCAGGATGTCTGTTTCTGACCTTAATTTGCTTTACTAAGTTGTGCTCTCTGGTACTTCAGGTGATGGGTTGGTCTGTAGAATGCCCAGTGACCTGAGTACCCTGTTCAGTCCAAAGTCAGGAGGACAAAGCTGGGCAGAGTCACACCAGTGAGCTTTCCCATAAATGTCCCAATGACAAGTGTAGGCACCAGTCCTCTTGGGGGTGGCTGGAGGAAATCCTGGTGAAATATGCTGAGGTCACCTTGGAAGGAGGAAGTCAGCACCAAATCCATTTTATCTAAAAATGTTATTATTTAAAGCAATTTATCTTTCCTCTGAAACACCTGTGGAATCTGAATATCTCTAATACCTTTAGTTACACTGTAGTCCTTAACATCATCTCCACTAATTCTATAATCTTCATAATCATTCATGACTTGAACAACCGCCTGTGTTACTTATGATGTAGCTCCCTACGTAAGGCCTTGAATATTCAATACTAGATTGCTGAATCAATGAAAGCATTAACCAACTGGAAAATTGATATTTGTAAGATGGTACTATTCTTTATATATTCTTACTGTATGGCATTGTTGTTAACTTTTTTTTTTTTTTTTTTTTTCCCCGATAAAGAGTCTCTGTTGCCCAGGCTGGAGTGCAGTGGTGCAATCTCAGCGCACTGCAAGCCTTGCCTCCTGGGTTAACGCCATTCTCCTGCCTCAGCCTCCCGAGTAGCTGGGACTACAGGCGCCCGCCACCATGCCTGGCTAATTTTTTGTATTTTTAGTAGAGATAAGACGGGATTTTACCATGTTAGCCAGGATGGTCTCGATCTCCTGATCTCGTGATCCACCTGCCTCAGCCTTCCAAAGTGCTGGGATTACAGGCGTGAGCCACCGAGCCTGGCCTTGTCATTAACTTTTTTAAATCAACATTTTATTTTTTAAAAATATCATATGAAATTTAGAAGTCTGCTGCTCTCTGCAATTATTTCAGTACTTTACTTTTTACCTCTTAGCCTCTTACCTGACCCATCAATCCTGCTGTAATCAGATTAAGTGTTGTCTGGCTACACATCCCAACGTACAATAAATGTTAACATCTCACAGATATCCAGCAACTTCTGACAACATATTAAAATGACAAAACACAATCATTTTTGTCTACATTCTAAAATTCACTTGATATAATTGAATTGTAGAAATAAAAGTGAAAACACGTTCAGTACGTGTTATGTCAAAGAAATGTAAAGAAATTTAATGAGTATTTGACAGTACTTTCAAAGAAACTTTACTATGATTCAGAGAAAATGTTTACTATTTGGACATAGAGACCTAAATGAAATACTCCCTTTTTCGATGCCTGCTCTTAATCCTATGTCATGTCACCATTGTTATCAAAACAGCACTTATTTATTGCTCATCCAGAAAAAGATACAATTAGCATCGACAGCTTAAAATATACATCCTTTATTTTGTACAATAAATTTTGCAAAATATACATTACTTCTTTTATGCCAATGGTTTCTGAACTCAAACTAGTAATGTGTAATTTTAATGACATTTGAGCTGTCAAAATAATAAACATTTAATATAAATATTGAAGCTGCTGCTAGAACCCTAAAACAAAGGATTGCTATAGTGGAATAATTTTCAAAACTCAGATAATAGATATAATACTATACACAGATCAAAAAACAACATTTGAAAATTTTTTCATGGAAAACAGGGAGGATGTATACATATATGTAAGAAAATATTTTCACAGGATAAATCTAAGGTTGATAGTCATAAAGAAGGCTATGTAAACAATCACTTTTATTAAAACCGAGGCTTTAGATGTTAAAGGTGAGAAATAAAGATGGAAGTATCATATAATTTATGACCATAATGCAATATCACATAAAAGCTGTATATGAAAGATAAAATTATTGTGTAAAAAGAACTAATTACAATTTAATTTTACCAAGTTTAAAATGAGATTCCAATTTAGTCATCACTAATTTATTGTTTTTTGATTTATTTCAAAGCAAAAGGGGTTAAAAATCCCTACATTGCCTCTTCATAGAAAGGTTGTACATCCCCAACTCAATATATAGGGAAATGTTTTTAGGCTATATAAAAGCAAGATATTAACTTATATTTCTCAAATAGCAAATGAATAAATATATATATAGTGCTACCGTCATTCAGTAGCAATTTCAAGAATTAAAATGTAAGCATAGCTATCTATAAACTTTTTTGCTTATTTTCTTTCAAGTAGTCTGAGGTAATTTTACAAATAGCATATTTTTCCTAATAATTTGCATTTGCTGAAAGAATTTTGAATAACATTTGTAGTATTGTTACATTCTATTGTTGTCTGACATATTTCTGATCATGTGAAATCTAACATAGAATATGCAAATCAATTAAATCTAAAATTTCTCTATTTACTGTGAGTAAACAAAATTATTTCTCTGAAAATATTTACAGTGCCGACTGAATGAGTACTATTTTCATTAAAATAAAATCAGTTTTTCTGCTGCTGTTTATAACAGAGAAACTGGTAATAAGCTAGATCTGCCATAAACAAGTGAGAAACTAGGTAAACCACTTTCTGATATTATACAAGAGACATTGAATGATGGGAGCCATTGACGAAACAGAAAGTTATATGGTGAGTCCAAGGATAATTTCAACTTTTTAAAGGTTTATTTTGTGTTTAACACATAATAATGGTACAAGCTTATGGAGTATGTTGTGGTATTTCTAACATGTATACATTGTATAATGATAGAGTCAGGTTAATTAGGTTATCAATTACCTCAAACATTTATCATTTCTTTGTGGTAAGACCATTCAAAATCTCTTCCAGATATTTTGAAATGTACAATATAATATTGTTAACTATATTCACCCTACTTTGTAATAGAATACCAGGTCTTATTATTCCTATCTATCTGTAATTTTTCACCTTTGACTAATTCTGGTAACCACTATGCTACTCTTTATTTCTTTGGGACCAGATTTTTAAATTTTGCAACTGTGTGAGATTACGTGGTGTTTGTCTCTCTGTGCTGCCTTATTTCACTTCACATTATGTCCTCTGAGTTTATCTAGGTTGCTGCAAATGACAGGATTTTATTCCTTTTTGTGACTAAACAGTGTTTCACTGTGTGTTTGTGTGTGTATATACATATACACGTGTATATATATATGTATACACATAAATATGTGTGTGTGTGTGTGTGTGTGTATTTTTATGCATTCATTCATTGATGAACAATTAGGTTGCTCCATAGCTTGGCTATTGTTAATAGTGCTGCAATAAACATGGAAGTCCAGATATCTCTTTGCCATAATGATTTCATCTCCTTTGGATAAACACACAATAATAGGATTGCAGGATCCATATGGTAGTTCTACTTTTAATTTTTTGGAAATCACTATACTGTTTCTCATAATGGAAATAATAATTTACATTCCTACCAATAGTATATGAGTTATTATTTCTCCATATTCATACCAGCATTTGTTATTTTTTTGTCTTTTTTGATTTGAATAATAGCCATTTGTATAAATGTGAAGTGATATTTTGTCGTGGTTTTGAAATTTATCTCCCTGATGATTAGTGACTGATATGGTTTGGGCCTTTGTCCCCACCTAAATCTCATCTTGAATTGTGATAATCCCCACATGTCAAGGGCAGGGCAAAGTGGAGATAATTGAATTATGGGGACAATTTTTCTTGTGTCTGTTTGTTGATGTCTGTACATCTAGTGCAACCATCACCTTTTGTTATATTTTAGAGTAGCTTTCATGGGTAAAAATTTTCACCTGCAGATGTGTCTTAGGGTGTCATTTAGGTAAGGTAGATTGCCTAGGTTCCAGGTGGGCACAGTATTGTCGTTTCCATGCAGTTTATTCAGCTGCAGTCATCAATGCCTGTGAGTGCCTCAATTGCCTAAGCAGCAGGAGCTTGTAGCTTCTTAGACACAGCCTCCATGCTAGGCTAATTCACAGGTCAAGTGTGGGTAGGAGCTGTTTGGTTATTTGATCAGGCATGGCTTGTCCATTGAGGGTGAATGTACCAGGCTGTTCTAGGGGATGGACAGTAGTGAACACTGGTGGCAGAGAAAGGAGCACTTCGCACATGAAGAGAAATCTGAGTGGCACACTGCAGCATCCACTAGTACCAAAGGATCCTGCTGCTACATGACAATTATACTATTAGGTGGCTCTGAAGAAGAACAGAAGGGAAATGTTACCAAAAGGCAGAGTTGCAGGCAATGCCCTTGAATATCCACTTTCTTTGGAAAGAGAAATTGTCAGCAATTAGAACAATATATGGATACAGTGGTAATGGTGACAGACTTGGTTGGTTGACTAGAGTTCTGAAATGGGAGAGACAGAAAAATTAGGAGGAGGAGGAATGGAAAAATAGCACATGGCATGGGTAAACATGTTAAGTGGGGAAGAAAACATAAAGATCTTTGCTTATTGATACCTTCTAGAAAGCAATCACCAGGAAGAGATACTAAACGATCAGAATGAGTTGTCTAGTAAGTTTAAACTGTCATACCTTACTGCAGTACTGAATGCATGAGTAGTAATTGTAGACAGTAGACATCAAGACGATGTATGGGCCCAACATTATGGGTTTCCCTTAACCAAGGGCTGGAAAAAAAAAAAAGCTGCTGATGTCCTTTACTTGAGAAAATCAATCAGTTACTTAGAGTCAAGTTGATTACGTTGAACCTGTTTCACACTGAAAGTAGTAATTCATGTTGCCACAAAATCTGCACAAATTCAGGGTGTGGTTTTGTCTTTCCTTCATATAAGACTTCAGTTAGTACACGTATCTGAGGACTCAACAAAATGTTCATTCTAGGTTGATAGTTGTGTCCTTCTAAGATGCAGCTGAGATAATGACTTGGAGGCAATGCCTTGTAAAGATTATAAAATCGATATAAATGACTATCGTGTTCTGTTATGACTCAAAATGGTAGAATGCATAGATGAGAAAAAAAAGAAATAGAAGTGGGTTTATTGGCTATCCCCTTCAATGATCCACTAGTGCATTTTTTAAATAAACATAGGCATTGAGTCAGTTTCCAGGAACTTATCACTTTTGTCATGTTTATAAAGTTTTGTCATTGCAGTTTGGAGAGAGATTTTGCCACGCTCCTCACAGAAATGCCACTCTGCTTCTACATTTCTGAAGGAAAATTGTTTTGAAACTACATTTTTGTAAACAACCAAACTGTCAATCAAATGTGAAGGCAAAATGAAGACTTTTAAAAGGTATTTATAGAAGAAATGTTTTATCCACAAACTCTAAGCAAATTACTTGGTGATGAATTCAAGAAACACAAAGGATTACATTTAGAAAGAAGACATAAGGTACAATGAATACAACTGAAGAGAGGTGTGGGAAAATAATGATGAATCATGAATGGATAAATCTGTGGAAAGCCTCGGAAAGTAACAAATCTAGACCAGAAATGAATGTGAGAGGTGGTGGAGAGAAGGATCTGTGCAGAGAATATAGTATGACACAGATTTGTTAAATTTAAGGATATGTCAAAGGAAAGAAGCATAAAAAGAGAAATGTATGTGCAAACTTAAGGATCAACAAAACTAAACAAGAATAATATATATTACCAGGTATCATTTCACATTACAATAAAACTCTGATAACAATAATATAAAAAGGTATTTATTTTCAATGTTGACAGTTCAATTGTATACAAAATTAGAAAAGATAACTATCTATGTTAGATTTGGGGAAGAAGTATTGCATGAGAGCTAAGATAATTATTAACAAAAATGATAGATTTATTTTATAATTAGAATAAAATTAATGCTTCAGGGATATTACTTATTGATGGGAGGAACTAAAAATAATATTTTGGGAGGAAAGGAATGGAAGTCAAGGAAAATATGTGTCACTTAACTAAATCTACATCAAAATAATTTGTCCACTGTCCACATTCAAATAACAACCAAAAAAATTAACAACCAAAACAAAAACCAACAAATTACAGAAGCATAAACCAGAATATACACTTAAAAGAACTAAATGCATATTCTGGGGAGTGGAACTGGGAATCAGGTAGAGTGGGCAAAAGATTGGTACATTTTACTATAAGGCTTTTTGTATTTGCTATTGGAGTATTACGTTTTCAAAAATGTGAACACATGCTTTAATAACTACAATTGTAAAGCAACCAAAATTAACTAAATTTAGAAGAGGTATGCTGTCTAAAAAATATATCAATGAATGTTAAAATTATGTCTCAGATTACTCTAGCGGTTAGGAGCACAGTGCTTGAAACTACGCTACCGATGGTGAATCCAGGTTCTGCCATTTAATGGTGTGACTATGTTCACATCATGTTAAATAAGTTATTGCAGTGAGTAAAAAAAAAAAAATACACAAATATAAGAGATTTAGAAAAAGAAAGAGAATGATTTAAAAGCAAAAGATTTAAAACAAATTGCTATTGCTAAATAATAATTTATTTATTATTACACGTGACACTGGTCACGTGTGTATCGTTATTTATCCTATCATCCTATTCCTTCTATTAAGAGTTTTTGTGTCTACTTTTATTGAAGGATGTTTTCTAGTGATTTTTTTTTTAAGGTGGAGTCTCACTCCCTTGCCCCGGCTGGAGTACAGTGTTGCCATCTCCACTTACTGCAACCTCTACCTTCCAGGTTCAAGGGATTCTCCCACCTCAGCCTTCTGAGAGGCAGGAATTATAGGCGCCCGCCACGATACCCAGCTAAATTTTGTAATTTTAGTAAAGATGGGGTTTCACCATGTTGGCCAGGCTGTTCTCGAACTCCTGACCTCAAGTGATCTGCCCACCTTGGCTTCCCAAAGTGCTGGGATTACAGGTGTGAGTCACCATGCATGGCGGTTTTCCAGTGATTTTTAAAGATTTCTTTAAGAGCTAGTTCATAATAAGCCTAGTCTTTTTGCCACAACTTGTAAACCATTTGAGATTGCTGATACAGTATAAGTCGACAGAAGTTTTGGGGCTTCTGAATTAAAATAACACACTAATGATGATGATCTTTCAGTTAGGCCTGTTAATAAAATGGCTGTTCAGCAAAGTAGACTCTATTGTTAAATATATTCCTCTTACTGACAATGGTGCTGTGATAGCTTTTAAATTACAGGAATCAACGTAACAGTAGACTGAGATTAAGCAATGGTAGAGTAAAATGTGAAGAAACAATTAAAATGGAGTTTCTGGTAAGTTATTAATACACCATAAGATTTGGAATAATTTCAGAAATATACTTAGATAATGCTATAAATGGAGAGGATTAATTTTCTCATAATAATTTCCATTCAGATAGCTGACTTTGTCAGTGAAACTGACAATGCTTCTAGTATTCTGTGATCTCTGCATCTCACAGAGATTTATAATGAAGACTAAGTTTAATTGTAACTTTTTTTCCCTCTGACCTGGACATGTTTTTATAAATTCTTATTGTAATACAATCTCAGACATAAGTGCAATACTATGCATTTAAATATTCTACTTCTTTAATCCTGATCCATTGTCCTTAAAATAACCTTGGCAGCTTTTGCTTATTTTCCTTCTAAATATTTTTTTCGCAGGAGCGTCTTTGTCCCTTAAGATAAATAGACTTCTAGTGTCTGTTTTATCAGTGTACCAGACACATCCCGACATACTGACATTCTGATATAAAAACAAGTTACACTCATATTGTTCACATGCTGCAAACAATTATGCTCATGCATTCTACTGTAGAAAGTTATCATAAAATGTAAATGAATAAAATATGTGAAAGCATTTTAAAAACTATGAACTATATACAGTCCGAGGAATTATCATTTAATTAATTTAATTTTGATGCTTTAAGAAACTAATCCATCTTTCCAATACTGATGTCTGAGTATTGGTAAGGGTAGGGCATTACTTGGCTTGTAAGTTACTGGTCAAAATTGAAAGAGAGATTTAAGATTTCAAACTTAAATTACTTGTGGCAACAAGTGTGAAATAGACCGAGACTCTCTTTTCAAGCCATGATAAATATGTGTAGGAGAGTACATTGTGCCCTCTCTCTCCTCTCACAGATCAGGAATAAAATGGATACAGGCATGTTGATAAGCATCTGTTTAGGCTACAAGGTTGCCAAAAACTACCAAACAATTCTTGACAAAATTCTGTCAACTGAGTAATTTAAGGCTGTCCACATTTCAGAAATTTTATCTGTAAGAAATTTGTCGACACTACATGGATGATGGCTGTAGTCACTCCTTCCTTTTACTGTGCAGTGATTTGGACAGTAATGGACAGACTCGTTTGAGGCCTCTACGTTTTTGGTAGTATAATATATGGCAATAATAAATTGCTCAAAAAGGGCAATATAAAACCAGCTTTCAGATTTTAATAACTGAGGTCAGTTTGACATTTAAAGACAGTGGGCTTGTTGATGGCATGTCTGCATACTTTTGCATGATTTTAAATATTAAGTAAGTCACTCAGCAAACAGAAAATAAGAGTCAAGCAAAAGTAAAATTTTCTGCTTGACTGAAGAGGATGATAAGAGTTTATATTTTTATTATTCTGGAGATTATTTAAAGATTTTTTTCAATTAAGATGAAGTGAAAGGAAAAATAGGCAAAATAACAACGTTTAAAAAATTTTTCAACACTAAGAAAATATAGGAGACCTAAAGCCATTTTGTGTTGCATTTCCAATGAATCGCCGCAATTCAGGAAACCATCTTTGTATTATATTGTCTTCAAAACTAGGGGCTTTAAATATAAGCATTTATACATGCCCTCTTTCCTGCAGACATCCCTCTTGCCTTCCTTACTTGCTACAAGATAACCTTATTTTTCACTTTATACCTTAAATGTTTTGCTAGCATGATGCACAATACCCTGTGGATCTGGCTACTTGGCACCAATTCTTTTGACTTTTCTAGTCTTCTCTCCCTTTAATGTGCTCAGTGCCCCACTAGATTGCCTGATAGTCAGTAAAGTGCCATTACCTCGGTTTGGTGTCTTGATCCACCCGGAAATTTTATGTAAGAAACTGGGTTTAAAATTTTAATTAAGTAAAAAGTGAAAATATTATAAGATGAAAAGAAATGCATCACTTTGCAGTATCATAAAGCAAGAATGAAATTAAGATATTGAAAAGAGTCTGCACTAAACTAAGAAAGTAACATTTGATCACAGTTACTTCCTCATCATTTCTCTCCTTTTCACCCTTGCGGCTTAGAGAAGATAAGGTCTTTGCGGAGGAAGGGAGAAAAATAGTATTCATTATATCTGAAATATATGAAATTCTGTTATGTGATCTATCGTAATATTTATTGTTGTTGTTTGCTTTTATTTTTAATAAGCCGAAGTAGCAATGCAAAACCTAGAATAAGAAAAACCTACCTAAACCAGTAAGAAAGAATATAGTCAATGTTAGGGAGACAGTAATTTATGCTTACAAAATGAACTGATTGACTGGCACTAGAAAGCATCTGTGTTAAACTGCAGTTCTCTGGTGTTTGCACTAAATTACAAGTACAAATATTTGGGTTCCAGGTCTATCTGTTATTAATTAGCTTGAGGTAACTCAATCACTTTAGGAATTGACACAATACACACATTTAATCTGTAAATAAGAGGTTGGAGTGAACGAGTTTCAAAGTTTTTTATAGCTCAGCGAAATTGTTTAATTGAGGAATTAGTCTCAAAATATGACTGGTATTAAAACTAAGATCTTTCCAGTTTCCTAATCCTGTTTTTTAAAAAAAGTCAGACATTACAATAATATAACTTTTATATCTTTTATGCCCATACCGAAGTTGTGATTAGCTCACAGTCTCTGCCCAGCTGCTGTTGTCAAATAAAGGTTTATTCTATTAGGTGGGGCGGGGTGTGTTGGAGGGTGCAATGAAGACAGAAATGAAATTAAACCTTCAAATTTTATTATTCTTAAGGCCCAATCTCTTTGGAACAGGTGTATAAAATGGGAACCAACCAATTTGGAGATTCTTAGAATCTTTATGATTGTCTTAGAAATCCCAGCCAGGCATAAAATTTAGAATTGTCCCTAATGATATTTTAGAGGAGTGTACATATGCTAGCAGGTAGACCCAAGCAGCAATGATTCTGGACCGATTTAAATTTGCAATTGGATCCCCCAACTCTAGGATACTAGCTGTCACTCTGTCTAATCATTTCATTGTCCTTGTAATTAAACAACCCCAAAGCTTCTGCAAATGAATTTTGATTTCCACTGCCGCAAGGTGATAGAGATTAACTTGACTCATTTGGAGAGTCATATGTTTTGGGTATGTGTCCCCTCCAAATATCATGTTGAAATATGACCTTCAGTGTTGGAGAGGGGCCTAGTGGGAGGTGTTTGGGTCATGAGGGAAGACCTCTCATGAATGGTTTTGTGCTGTCCTTGCAGTAATGAGTGAATTCTCACACTTAGTTCACGCAAGAGCTGGTTATTTGAAAGAGCCTGGATGCTCCTCTGCTCTCTCTTGCTCCCTCTCTTGCTATGTGACACACTGGCTCCCCTTTGCCTTCTGCCATGATTATATACCTTCTGAGGCCCTCACCGGAAGCAGATGCTAGCAGCATGCTTCTCATACCACCTGCGGAACTGTGAGCCAAAATAAAACTATTTTCTTTATAAATTGCCAAGATTTAAGTATTCCTCTATAAGAATTCAAAAGACTAACACAGAGGAGTACAAACTATTTTTCAAGGAACGTAAGTTTGACTTTAATATTGACAGTGTTTGCAGGAGCAGGTTAGTGTGCTACAACAAAGGCTGAATTAATGAAAGTGAAAAAAATGCAGCCTAGTGAAAGTAGGTTATGATCTGTAGAACTAGAATGCTATGTTTCATTGGAGAGTTCAGTATAAGAACCTTTCTCTGTTTCTGACTTTATTTTTACTGCTGCTCTTCTAAATTTTATTTATTTATTTATTTATTTATTTATTTATTTATTTATTTATTTAATTTTTGAGATGGAGTCTTGCTCTGTCACCCAGGCTGGAGTGCAATGGTGTGATCTTGGCTCACTGATGCCTCTGCCTCCTAGGTTCAAGCGAAAGCAATTCTCCTGCCTCAGCCTCTCGAGTGGTTGAGATTACAGGTGCCCACCGTCACACCCGACTAATTTTTGTACTTTTAGTAGAGATGTGGTTTCTCAATGTTGGCCAGGCTGGTCTCGAACTCCTGACCTCATGCAGTCTGCCCGCCTTTGCCTTCCAAAGTGCTGGGATTACAGGCGTGAGCCACTGCGCCCAACCCTACTGCTTCTAGACTTGACTGAAATATACCTGTAGCTCTCCGAACTACTGTGATGTGGGGCTAATATAAGAATCACCTGTCACTAGTTCCATTGAATAATTAATTTTTTATAGGAAGACGTGTCAAAAGGCTTTCAGAGAACCATCAGTCAAGACATGGACTGGTATATGGTGTACCTTAAAATTACCAGGGCAGCATCTTATAATTTTGATTTCCTGGAAAACATTGTAGAGCACAATAAAGAAATTGTATGCAGGAAAACAAAATATTTATTCTATACAAGTTACTCACTGTCTATATTATTCATAAAATTGATAACTGCTCATAAGAAAAACAAAAATGTGATTTTAATTAAACTTATTTCTGTGTTGGAATTGTTGGTGCCATGATTTTTACCTACTAAACTTCAATTTTTAACTCTAGAAATATTCCCTACCTTGAGTTCTTCACCCTGTAGAATTTTTCACTTTTTTCTGGTGTACAGACATTTTAAAGTTTCAGATTAAAAAATAGCTATCAATTGTATTTATTTTGTAAGAAAAATGTTAAAATAAAGACTATGAAATGATATTTAGAATAAATTCTTTGTTGAAAGAAAAAATATAGAAGTAAAAGTATAAAGAAATGAGTACAACTCTGTTATGTTAAATGGAAATTAGGAATAGTGGTAGGAAATCTTTGTAGTTACTTTATTTTTTAGATATATATTTCATAATTTTGGCTACTAAAATGATTACTAGGAAGCAACTTCCAGTAATGATGTACATTATTACCAGATATATTTTTGTCTCTCAATTCCATTCTGAAATATAAGAAATTAATGTTCTTTGGAAAAAATGATTGAATTTAAGTCTCAGACAGGAAAGAAACACACAAAATGGGAACTAGAATGTAAAATTTTGACCAAAAAGCACAATATCAAAGCCTGAAGAGTCATAACCAAAATGATAGGGTGGCAGGTCTGAAGATGATCCTATAGAACAAAGATGTGATCATTAGAGTAACAAAAATGAAAATAAAAATTCGTTAAATTTAACCTCCTAATGACTACTGCAGTTTATTGAGACACATTAATTATCTAAAAGTCCAATAGTTCAAAATAAGTTTAAAAAATAATAATTTGACACTATTTAAAATAACTAGTGTACCAAATACCTACTTTGAAAATTGATAAATTAAAGAACAGGAATTTTTTTGACCCAGTTTTCTGTAAAAATTCTGAGTTTTGTATAAGTAGGAAAATATATCATAAAATTGCTTTTTAAATACCCCTAAAGATACAATTGAGGCAGTCAACAATTGTCAACAGATATTAAAACCATTACTTGAAAACTTGTTTGGTGACTGGATAGTCACAAGACATTAATGTATCACCATGGTAATTATTTGCTCCTTATAAAGGGAAAACAAGAAATGTGCACTTGTGGGTTCAAGCTCTCACAATTTGAACCCGGTGACCCATCACTAAATGTGGACTTTTAGTGCGTCATGATATAATGTAAAATGAAATACGTACAAACATCATACTATGATCTTGCAATAAGGCTGAAAAAAATTATTTTTATAAATATAAAGATTTAAATAATATATCTATACTGTACCAAAAAAATTGTTATTTTGAGTATCTAAACATTAAAAAAGCCAAGAGTCATTCTTTGTATATAGTCCTGTATTATTATCTTTCAAAAGTGAACTGTTGATATTTATCTGAATAAGTATTTTTTCCAATATATTTTTATCAGTTTTAATTTTTTCACACGATTAAAGCGTTTCTTTAAATTTGCATTTTGTGGTCAACATATTTGAAATTGTTGGCATTCTAATCAACATTTCTCAATTGATCATAATATATTTTTTTGAGAAAATACTCCTTCTTTAGGAGCCAAGGTAACTAGGTTAGATCAAATCTGCTAACAAACAGGCATTATTAATTTTATATTATAAATAGTATGCATAAATATTTTATCTCAAATATTTAAATAGGTACTATTCCTTAGACTGAATTGAGTATTTTTTTAACAAATAAAAAAAAATACAATTACTAATTTCATTTCTTATTTAGTGAATTTTAGCAAAATTGTTATGGGATGAAATTGCTGGTCTTCTGTTTTCTATTAAAGAATATAATATAACTTATCTGATTAAAAATAAGAGTTCTGATTGTCACTTCAAGAACGGCAGTGTGAGGAGCTCTGCAGACAGACCTGCTTCCTAGTGAAACAGACATAAATTGTGAAAAATAAAGATAAAAGAATATTTGAAATCTCTTGAAATGGTCTTAAGCAGAAATTGCAAATAAAAAAAATTATTCAAGAAAACCTACTAATATTCAGTAAGTGCACTGAGAGTCTGTGGCATTTGAACTGAAACCTACTCCTTTTCTCCTATAGTCCCTCTACCACAGTATAATGGATGTTAACTCTTAATAAGTGCATCCAGAATATTGGATTTCTTCTCTCACCTTAACATCTGAAGGCTATGGTAAATTCCTGGTAAGGGTGGGACATTAATAATCTCATTCTCTGCCTACCCCAGCTACCTGACACAGAGGCAATTCCAGGAGAGTTTGGCCAAGAGGTTGGAGGCTCCCTTCTTCCACTAGATCTCCCTCATAAATGATGTCTCTGCCACAGAAGCATGCTGATAATACTTGTGCCCAACTGCTCCCACCTAGCCCGTTCATAGAGGTTCCATTCTTCTCTACATAAAGATAAAGGGAAATAAAAATGCCCAGAGGTTGCCATTCCTAACCAGAGCTCTTCCAAAGTAGCAGTGGACTCAAAGAAACAGGTCACTATCCCTGGCATCAGCTTCAGGTCCATAGCTCAGAGACTTTGTCTAAGTGGAGATGCAGGCCATGTAAACAGAGAACTCTAAAGCTCTCCTGAATTTGAACCATGCCGTGGAAGAAAAGAGGGCAAAGCAGGATGACAAAACAGGTCCCTCTGGTGATTGTCCCTCCACAGAAAAGTAATTTGAGAAACTATCCACGCCTGTAAAGAAGAATAATAGATAACCTGATTTTTTACTAGAAACGTCTATTGCCACTGAGGTTAAGCAAGTATAATTTCAACATTTGCATTGCTCTTCTGCTAATGGTGCTGAAACATTAAGGGTATCGTTTCACTTACATTTCAGCACAAGAATGGTCAATTTTTATTTTTATATCAATGGAAAGTTGGGCTTCTTACAGTAATAGGTAAACCAGTGTTTTGCAACTGAATGTGTTTCCATTGTTTTCAAGCACAGTGTTTTAAATATTTGACCTTTGATGTGGATATTGTTGCTTCAGTGGATTTATCTTCTGATTTTCTTGGTTTCTGTGAAATCACTATAATCACGAAAGCCCCAATGGTAGGATTTAAATGTCAACGAAAATTTTATTCAAATTATACTTTAATCACCACATTTATTAGTATTTAAATTGCAGTACCTAAAGTCTCATTTTAAACTTATTATTTCAAAAGGATTTACTGTAGAATAAAAACGTGTTCCTAAAAACTAAAACCAAAGCACTGCAGCAAGAATGCTCAACTGTTTTCTATAAGCTCTATGACAGTCTATTTCTGTTCACTTTTCTAAGCTGTGCAGCCTATTTCTGAGCACATTTCTTGTGCACCTAATGTACAATTCCCCATATTTATCCTTGACCTGACCTACAAGAGACCTAGAATATTAGGACATTTTCTACACTGCAGGATTACCTATGAGAGTACTGCCAAATTTTCAGCAAATGCCCAGCACAGTCAGAGAAGCATTGGATGCCTCTCCAGTTGTGCTTCTGAACTCATTTTGCAAGATGTACTTTGCAAGGAAGGAGTTATCTATGCTGTGTCTGCAATGGTAGTAAATGACAACCATCTTCACTGAGGATGCTTGCTTATAAAATAGCAGAAGCTGGAGGTAAAAAGTGAAGGCTTGTGGAAAGAATCTCAGTTACTTTCATACGTTTTGTAACAATAACATTTACCTAACCATGATGCATTGCTGAAAAAAGGAAATCTACGAGATGCTGAACTGGATGCAATTCAGGACTATAGGTAGCTATAACTGAGACTCCGGCAGGTGAACATCTTGTATGGTTATATTAACATTGGTGGAAAAAATGTAAACTCACTCAAGATATGTAATAAAAAATGTGTTCTTGATTATAAGGATACAGAATGATCTAATATGAAGAGTACTTAGGAAATTGAGTTGTCCCTCCAGAGGAACTGGATCTAAGGATGCTTTTCTTTGCATACCTGTTATTTCTGCCTACCAACTCTCTACTGTTGGACCATATGGGGGAGAAAGGAAAATCAATGCTAAAAGCTAAGGCTATAGGAAAGGACTGCCAGATAATGAGGGGCTTTAGAATCACATTAGTGTGTTTAGAATCTATTCTTCAGGCAACAGGAAAATAATAGGATGTAGGCAAGAAAATATAATCCTATTTGTATGTTAGAAAGACGAATGTGACTGAAGAAAAAAAATTTTAAGACTTCCCAAGAGAAGAAATTGTAAAATCTACTTTTCAAAAATTTCTTGTGCCTCGTCAACAGTTGCAGGCTTCCAGGAAGTGATTTATTTGCTGATAGAATGCGTCCCAAGTGTACAAATTAAGCATTCCTTCTTACCCAATCTCATAGGCAGAAAAAAAGAATAATTTGAATTGTACTTATGTTTCTCATTATGCTCCAGGCTCTCAAATTGTGTGAAACAACTTCGTCTGTGAATAGTATTTTGGATACTATGCCAAGGGAGTACACCACAGGGTAATAAATGCAGATGTTTTCTGAATCGGGGCTTCCCATAAAGTAAGACCACATTATAATTTGGAGCAAACTTTTTTCGTTACTTTAAATATAAGCACTGTCAGAATACAGAGGAAATGGCTTAATATGTATAAACATTAAAATTTAAAGGCCCCAAAATATTAAGTACAGGTGTATAAGTATTGAGTTTTGCACTGCGTTTTTATATTTTATCTTTTAAATATGTATTTCAATGTAGTAATCATTAAGTATTTTTTATCTTCAAGGAATAATAACTATTATGTAGGGCTGTGTTCCAAAGTCTTTGTGCATCAGTGGCAGTCTGGCTTTCTGAGATTCTTCTATAGGGCTTATTAAATACAAAATTCATAGCTCTCCTCCTCAAGAATCTGATTCAGTGGATCTGGGGACCATTTACATAAATATTATAAAGCTGAGTTGAGGAAATTTTCTATTTTCAATATTTGCAAGTTAGAAATGTTTCATTTCAGCCTCTTATATTCCATTCTTCCTGCTCTACAGAAATATATATTCACCATGCCTTCACTATCACTCGAACCTTCTAAGCAGAAATCTTCCTGCCTATAGTTTAATTCTGTCCTATTTATTCCTATACATAATATACTTCACAGCACTTCGAATATAAAAATTCCTATCGATTTTACCTCCTAAGGAATTCAATTACTCCTCACTATCTTGACTACCACCACTCTTATCTAAGTTACACTCATCTCTTTCATAATCTACAGGTGTAGCTTCCTAATTAGTCTACCTCCATCAGGCTGTGCTCCCTCCAATCCATTCCTCATAATATAGATGTAGCCAACTTTTTAAAATGCAAATTGAATCATAATATCACCAGCTCACCTGCCTACATGTGTGCGCACACACACACACACACACACACCTTACCCTTAAACAATTTCATTTTCCTTCAATAGATTTTTATTAAAGTCAGCATTTCTTAGAAGACTACAGTGTACATATACTAGCCATGACTCCCTTTCCAACATCACCTCACACCAGGACTTTATTTTCATTCCGTGTTCCGACAACTGCCTTATTATTTTTTTTATTTTTATTTTTTTAGGTATCTGAACTATGGTTGACAGAATAATGCCATAATGCCCCCAACCCAAGGTTGCCACTTAATAATCCCTTGGACCTAGGGATGCACCATATTACATGGTATAAGGATATTGATGATGCAGATTGAATCAAAATTGCCTATAAGTTAATTGTAATATAAGATGACCCCGAATTGTCTGATTGGGAACAATCTAATCACATGATTTCTTGGAAGCAGAAGAAGCAAAGGAAGAAATGTGAGTTAGAAAAATGCAAGTTTTCATTTTAACCAAGGAATATGGTTCCCTCTAGAAGCTGGGAACAGAACAGCTCTCAGCTCATCACCAACACAAAAATAAGGAGGACCTTAATCTTATGACAAGGAGCTGAACTACACCAATAACTTCAATGAACAAGATAATCAACTCTCCCCTAGAGCCTGAAGAAGAAAACACATTCTGCCAGCACCTTGATGTCAGCCCATGAGACTGGTGTTGTACTGCTAACCTTCAGCACTGTATGATAATTAGTTCAGTTTGTTTTATGCCCCTGAGCTTTTGGTGAATTGCCACCCCAGCAATAGAAAACTAATTCTTATACCTAAGATGTTATCACATGATGTTCCCTGCCTACAATATGTTTTCTCTCGTATTCTCTCGTATTTGTTAGATTTCAAGTTTAAAAATTCAATTTATCTTCCACTTTTTAAAAAGTTATCTTTCAGTTGGAAAAAAAGTGCCTCCTACTTCTGAATAATTTGGGAAGTACTATCAATGTGCATTCTTGCACAGCTGTAAATATTTCAGTGTTATTTTTAATAGTAGATTGCAAACCCTTAGAGAGCCAGACATATAACTTCGTACTTTCTTGTATTTTGTCTTGTAAGCAGTATATTTTAATTTTGCTTACTTTGAACTCTTTGCACCTTTTATCCAGTAAAAAACAGATAAAAGGAGAGTATTATTCCAGAAATAGGTATTAAAAAGAGCAAGACCCATTCACTCTGCCCCAATCCTCTTCACCATACTGAGAGAGTCACTTCATTAACTTCTAGAGTTCTGGGACAAACCTGAGTCACATACAACAGAGAAGTACTCACTGTTTGAAACTCACTGAATGCTACCTATCCAAGGAAGAAAATATATCTACAATTGTCCATAGTAAATTTGGTATTATCACAACATAAGGTGGGTACATTAATAATAAAAAATGCATATTTAGAATTGGATTTGACTATGTCTGCAGGATACCAGTAAATTTCAAAAAGCAATTGGATAAAGAAAGTCTTAATTAATTACAGGAACCTGGAAAGTGGCAAGTGGTTTGACTAGTGAGAGATACTTGAAGGATCAAATTTAGACAACTGTATACAAAGAAGTCTGGAAAAGAAACAATCATTTGAATGTCATAGGAGTGGGGTGAAAGTGTGTGGATTTTAGTGTCTTGGGTCAGTGATCACAGACAATTTCTACCACAGAAGTGGAATTAAATATCCAGTTGTATAATGCTTACACAATGAGCCTCAGAACAGAGTAAACATGGTGGTGGGAATGGAGGTTCTAGATGGGCCCCAAAGTGTGTTTCCCTCAAAATTCCTTCTCTGAATTCCAGGTGTTAAGAGGAGGTGCCCAGGGCACTGAACTTTCTGAAGAAGCTTTGCTTGCTCTGGACCTCTCAAACCTAATAGCCTTCTGTGTAACTTTTCTGTGTAGGGGACATGAAACTTCCCAAATGTGACATATATTCAACATATAAAAAGGTCTACTAAATTCTCTAGCTTTCTCTTAGTGCGTTGAAGATGTAGGGTACAATAAACTGTCCTTCATTCAGAGTGAGTGTTCTAGCATGGTTCATACCTTGAAACTTGAGAATCTTTACTAATGTGGTTCACCCTGAATCTCTGCACGGTTACCACCCAACTACTAGAATTCATGTGTCTTGCCAGAGAATCTGGAGTACGTGCCATTTTCTACTTTTCAGGATACTGAGCAAAGGAATGGAGCAAAGCCATGAAATGAATTACTGACCTTTCCAAGTGAAGGTTAATTTGCATTGTCCTATCTCATGAGAATTAAAAATGACATACTGGCTAAATAGTTTAACACATGCCAAGTCTCAGAAGTTGTGTTGAGCTATTCCAGTGAAAATACTACATCCAGCCTAGCTGCTGTGACTAGGCTAACAAATAGTTAACTGTGGCTCACTGCCATGCAAAATGACCCATCTGGCTTTTACTGGGATTGGGATGATAAATTGAATAGACATAAGATAGATACCACTAATTTACCCTCCTTTAAGTCTTTTTGTGTGGCATTAATCTCTTCCAGTCTACATAGGATGAAACATGGTTTCTAATTTACTTACCTGGCTAAAGACAGGGTCAGTTCAGTAGCTTCCAATTAACCGTTCTTTTTTAGTATATCTTATTCCATAGATCTGGGAACCAGTATGATTATTCTGTAAAATTCTAACTATACTCTTGCTGATTATAAACATAGGGACCACAAGAATGATTGAAGGGTATCAGGGCAGCTTATTCTCATTTCAATATGAATTTTTGGCTTCCCATAAGTTCACTGTAACAGGGTTTATGATGGGACTGTTTTTCTATTGGTGTCAGTGTCTGCTCAGAACCTGCATTCAGTACGCCTTGTAACAGCTGTATATTTCTTTTTCTAGAGTGGACAGTTATTCCAGAAAATGGTCATAGGTCTCATTGATGAAAGTATTAGTGAATTTGTTATGATGTATACTTTCTGAGGCTTTACTTAAGCTGGGGCTTTACTTAAGGTGTCTAAGCCTCTCTTTCCATGTCTGGCCTCTAAGTCTGAGTACTAGCTTAAGCCTGGAAAATTGAAAAGTAAATTCTGATTTTCTACTATTATGGATAACATTGGCCTTCTATTCAACTACTTTTGAGATTTTTCATGTATCTAAGTCAAGCAATGTCCTTCCTGGCTGTCATCTAGCTCACCCATAGTGCAATATAGATTAGACAACACCCCTGACCCTGTGGTTTAAGGTCTTGTGATTGCCATGTTGACCTTGCTACTCAATACCCTATCATGTCACTTTGTCTCAGTTAAGTAGTTACCTGTCTTATGCTATTTTGGAATATTACAATTGCCACTGGCTACAGAATCATCCTTTAAGAGCAACTCTGGCCTGCAGAAGAGAGCATCCATTATCTTTATAAACAACATTGGTGACTGCTCTACTTAGTAAATTATTTATTGCTTTGGTAAAGAGTGTGTCCTTTGGCTCTTCCTGAATAATTTAGTAAGTTGGTAGGTTCTCTGATATTATAAAATATATCTATTGCAACAGACTCACCTCTCTAAGTTTTTTGACAATTTTTCCCACACCCTGACAAAGTATTTACAGCATTTCTGCCCCATTCATGGTAAGCCATCGTGTACCCACACTTCACAGATACACTCAGCAGTGCATGAGAACGAGCTCCAAGTGCCTTGTCTGGAAATTCAGTCATAAAGCACAGAAGAGAATTCCGTCCATATTCTTCCTGGCCTTATATCACCTAATCCCAATTCCAGCATCTTCAAAATAAAATTCTAAGCACATTCTCCGAGGTACTGTAACTCCTTGGTAGAACATTGTAACCTTCTCCCTTACCAAATCTAAAATAGTACTTTCTATGTGACATGCTGATATTTGACCCCTGTTTTTTTCTTTGGATTAAATAAGTAGAGGTAGGGGTAACTGCAAGAAATGAATGCTCATTTAACACTATATTTACCCCATTCTCTGAGTTAATCTTTGTCTAACCCAAGCCTAGCTATTCTTTCCTTCACATCATAGATGACACTGGTAGTACACAAATATCTCCACAGATTTTTGAATTATTGCTGACTACGTACTCTTGAATTACAGGGGTATTGCATTATCATATGCATCCTCTTCCATCTTGATTCCATAACAATTTAACATAGGTCAGAGTATTAGCAGTAGTGATGCAATGATATGAGAAGGGTGATCGCTTCCCTAAACCCACCAGCAGTAAGATTGTTGTTGCCATTTAGCTGTCTGGTGACCAATTCCAGAATTGCATCCTGAGAATCTACTTCTTAGGCTCAATTCTGGCACCAAATGTGCCTGCAGCACAGAAAGCAAACTTCACTCAGGTGGTCATAGAGCCCAGGCAAAGAAATATTTATATTGGCTACTAAGAGTTGAGACTGTTGAAGTGAAGAAGTAGGGACATAAAGGTAGGGCACCAGTGCTTCTGCTGCATGAGTCTCTGCTCCTAGGTCACTATAAGATAAGAAAAACTTCTCAATTTTACATCCTTATTTCACAGAAATAGGAATATGTCTTTAAACTTTATTTCTGAAAGCTTTGCATGAACAGTTAACAAAATGAGCACAAATAACATTGACCAACTAGGAAAGACAAACATATACACAAACTTAAAAATAATATTTGTTACTAGTCTTCTTCTTTTAAATGTAAACTCTCTTCCACCCTTGGTTTGTATTTCTTGGATTCCAACAGCATCAGGGGTTCATATAAAATTACACAGACATTGCTCTGGGGAAATTTGGTTGGAACTGTGGCCATATCTGGTGGTTTTCTGATTCTCCTGTTTTCCACTTCCTAGATTTCCTTACAGGTGTAGATTCAATATTTTCTTTCAGGACCTGAGTTATGGTGAGTTATTGTTATGTAGTAACTTCTATTATGCTTGCTACCTGCCTACACACAAGATCTGAACCAAGAAGGCAGGAACAGAGCAACGCACACTTTACAGGACTTGTCCTAAGAAAATCACATTGTCATATTTCTTTTGTAACCTTGTTAAAGTCACATGTTTCAAGGTGAAATATTTAGTAGTAGAGTGTGACACCTCCAGGAATCCCTCCACCCACACAGCAATCAGGCCGGCACTGCTCCACTTGTGCTACACAAATACACTTGAATATTTCCAACAGCTATGCCATTCCTCTATTCCAAGGACTTTCTTACTCAGGTTTACCCATATTCCTATTAAACTAGTTTGCCTTAGTTATCTCCTTTACCAATTCAAAGTTGAATGGTAAAAAACACAGCTATTCTACCTAGAAAAATATAAACCTTGTCATTACTAAGATAAATAATGTCTTCTTACTAAAACTACTACATGTCAATATGAGCTACTTATGTACATTTTATTTGTAAATTTAAAAATCATTTTCTCCTTTGAACTTTTTTGTAATTATTGGAGTTATCTTACAATATGTATGTATGTCTTGATTATTAGGTCAAAATAATAAAGTTTATTAACTTTCCTAGAGGATCAGAAATTAATTCCATTTTGACCATCAGCTTTTTATAATCTATGCTATTATGATGAGCCTAGACTACTTATTTAAAACCCAAGCCTTCTCTTAGCTATTCGGTAGCAGAAGGTAATGTTCTTCAAAGGGAATACATACATATTTTGACTGAAATATTGAAACATAGTGCAGAAAGGTGCTAAAGGAATAATTTCTTCATAGCTAGCTGTATTTTCAAGACGGTTCCCTTTCCAGAATTTTTTTCAAGATTTCACAAGTTTTCGTACCCTACCTATGTAGTGCTTACTTTCTGCCAGAACAGCTTCATCGGTAGGAGCGGACAGAACAAAGTTGTGACGGGAAGTCATACTGAGTCTATTTGTTGACCACAGTTTATTTCCCAACATTCATAGATCTCACATCTATGCATATCAACTTTTTGTGCATATCAAATTTCATTATCAATGTATCATGCCTATGCTATCAGTTTTCATTGATCTCACATCTTACTGCAGTTAACATCATAAACAACATTTAGACAAAACAATTTGAATATGCCTGAGCTCTCTGATGTTACTGAGGAATTACCCTGGTCTGTTTCCATAGAATAAAATGTTACATAGGGTGTGTACTATGAAAGAAATGCAATGTGCTTTCCAGTATGACAGGACCAAATTAAAATCTGGCTTGAACACTGCCAACTTGTTTGAACTTTTGAAAACTGCATAATCACTTCGAGCTTCAAAATTCTACTTGATAGAATGGGAATTTGATTGTTGTGATAATTAAACATAAGTACTTGAGTAGATTGACTGTTTTATATTAATTATGCATTTAATGGTTACAGTATTAGCTCTGTATTGTTACTTAACATATTACTGCAAACTTAGCTTCCTAAAACAACACATTTATTTCAAAATTACTCAAAATTACTGTGGGTCAAGAGTCTGGGCATGGCTTAACTGGGTCCTCTATGTAGGATCTCAGATGGCTGCAATCAGGTTATTAGCCAGTTTGTGTCCTCATCTGGAGACTGGATTTAGGATTAATCCACTTTAAATCTAATTTAGTTTGTTGGCAGCAAGATGAAGTCTTATACAACTTACTGTAATGACAGAAGGAACTTACTATATTGACAGAAGGAATATCTCATCATCTTTGCCATATTCTCTTAACTAGGTGCAAGTGACAAGTAACTCTGCCTCTAAAGAGGAGGTAATTATACAAAAGCAAACACTAGGCAAGTAAAAATTACAGGGTTACCTTAGTGTCTTACACAGTAAATAAGTTATTACTTCTCCAAGTCCTAGATTTCTTGAGCTTTTAAAGCCCTTTTGGCAATGATTTTACAGAACCAGGTCTTAGATTCTTGCTGATAAAATTTCTTTCATTGTATGTCTCTTAATGAAAAATGAATGTGTGATTTTTTGTTTTCCAAAGGCTTCTTATATATAAAAATCATTTCCAATAGCTTATGAAGTATGACTTCAATTTCTTCGTTAGGTCTCAATACTAGAAAACATCAAATTCCCAATTCTGATAATCAGATGTTCTTCTAGCTGCATATATGTTTCTCTAATATAATCATATATGTATATACATATAGTCATTACATTTAACACATCATATTAATCAAAAGATAGCATGAGGAAATATTATGTGTATATATGTATATGTGTATATGTATATATACACACATAAATACAAATATATATGTGTATATATACACCCATATAAATATGTATTTATATATTATGTATATATATACACACACATATATATAAATTGCTAGTAGATATATTAAAAATTATATAACACCTTTGGTTATCATATGAATGCACATTTAGAACTACAGTGAAATATCAGTATATACCTATCAGAAAGGTTAAAATTTAAAAAAGATAAGAAGACAGATAATACCAGGGCTTAAAAATATATGAAATAACTAAAATTTTCTTATGTTCCTTATGAGAATGTAGTGAAACTACATCAGAACATTTTAATGGTATTAACTTAGGTATTAATTCTATGACACATGCTAATTTTATGACCAAGAAATCTCACTCTTAGATACAGAGCAAAGAAAAAAAATGAGCATGCATGCCTATTAAAAGATAAGTGAAACAATGTATTTTTAATAATTTTATTAATAATAACCCCAAATTGAGAATAACCCAAATGAACACATATAGGCAAATGAAATACAATGCGATAAATAGCAATTAAAAATATCAAACTACTAATATGAATAACAGTTGCAAATCAAAAATTTATTATCCTAAGTGAATGACACCAGGCAGAAAAGAGTAAATACTAATAATTTATATGAATTTCAAAAGAGGACGAATTCTTGATAAATAGCATAAAATAATGGTAGATGTTTAAATGAATGTTTTTGTTTTTGTTTTTGTTTTTTTTCTGAGGCAAGTATTACCTAGGAAGGGTCATGAGGCACTTTCTGGGAACCTGGACTTTCTATGTATTAATATGGATTGTGATGACATGGCTATATACATACATAAAACATATTCAAGCTGTATAGTTAAGAGTCACACAATTCATAAACGTTATGGCTTATATGTTACACTGCAATAAAAATGAAAGCAAGCATGCATATGGCTACAGGAATGCTGGAATTAGCCTTAGGTTTAGGCGGACTAGGCTCTTACACTATCTTCTTTAAAAATAACCTTTGTTCTACCTTGACTTTTGTTACCAAATCTTGAACTAGGTGAGTTCTGAAATCTTCTACTATTCTGTGTATGGACTAGGGAGTACCTAAACACATATGAAACCTTTTTAGAGTTCTACTATTATTACTACTGACAAAAAGTTTAAATGTGGCAATTTCACTAATTCTACATTTTACTGAGTTTTATATTTTGCTGATGAACAATGTAAACACAAAACTTCCCTTACCCCATATTATTCCACTTTCAAAATTATATACACGGAAAGATGTATGTTCTTATAACTGACATTTTGAATTAGAAGAGACAATAATTGCTAAATTCCTTTTTGTCCCTATTTTAATGACATCTCCTAAAAAAACTTCCTGGTTATATTTTCTGCTCTATAAAAAGAGTAAGGACTTAGAAATCCACAATATGATTGACACTTACTTATCAATATATCATGAGAACCAGTACAACTTATTGTACCATTCAATGTGTTTTTATAGTCTTTAGTTAATTAAATGGTAACTAAGACCATGTAATATACAGTCAAAGATGTTTAGCTATAGATGTGTCTAATCATGAAGTCATATTTTTAAATACTCACTTCAGAGGATTTTTTAGCTACCTTACTATTATATTCACCTTATTTCTCTATTATATTTTCTATGAAAACTACTGATAGATAACATTTAAAGCTAATACTTTAAAATAAATGTTTATACCTCTGATGGTCTGAGAATTCAGTTAAAAGCTTTGATTTAAAATACATTTTAGGCAATAGTGGAATTTATCAGATATTTTATTCAACTCTTTGAAATTAAGATACATCACAAAAATTTGATATTGTGTCATCCATAAAAGCTAATCATATCTCTTCCTTTGTAAAAGTATTTCAGTGGCTGTCACTGGTCTGGTGGTAAAGTTGAAACTTTCTATCAGTCTTAGAAGTATGTTCTTCCCTTATATAATTGAGTCTCTGCTGCCATATCCAGCCTCAACTCACACGGCTCCTAAATCTTACTACTATGTTTAGCGTTTTTATTGTTTTCAATTTCCTAAACATAGGCTTTTATGTTGCTTATGGACATTTGGATATTGTAACGACATTATAGTCTATTTTAGAATTTTTTTTCAAATATGGCAATTATGCTACTATATTAGAGTCTTGAAAATAATACAGTTGGCCAGGTGTGGTGGCTCACACCTGTAATCCCAGCACTTCGGAAGGCCCAGAAGGGCGGATCACGAGATCAGGAATTCAAGACCTGCCTGGTCAACATGGTGAAATCCCATCTCTACTAAAACCACAAAAATTAGCTGGACATGGTGGCGCATGACTGTAAATCCAGCTACTCGGGAGGTTGAAGCAGGAGAATTACTTGAACCGGGATGTGGGAGGTGGAGGTTGCAGTGAGCCGAGATCGCACTGCTGCACTCCAGCCTGGGCTACAGAGCAAGACTTCGTCTCAAAATAATAATAATTATTAGAATTATAGAGTCAAATTATACTATGCAAGAAAATGGAGTAGAATCAAAGAGCATTTTATTGTCATATCCCTAGCCATATGCCTGTTTTCGAGAAAACATTTTTATATTTTTCCAGCCTTTCACATTATTATAAACATATGCAAAAGAAAAAAAACTGCATATAAATGTCTTTCCATTGATCTACTGATATTAACAAATATTTCAACAGTTTAAAATATATCTGATTTCTGAATATAATTTTTTTCCCCAGAAGTGAAGTAAAAAATAAATAAGCAACAAAGCTCTCTCACTTCCTAGCTGTCTGATCTTGGGCAAATTAAAAGCTCTTTAAGCTTCAAGTTTTCCATGTATAAGATCAGACAATAAAAGGGTTGTGAAATGAACACTCGGTGGATACAATTTCAAATTAAAGTAAGTTGATTAGATTTCTGGCTTCCACATACGTTACAGATGTTACTCTGTCCTCATAAGGAAGATTGAAGGCAGAATGACAGACAGGACCCGAGAAAGTCATTCCCATGGTGCATGCCTGGGGAAGCAGAACATCAGTTTCTGAGGAAAGACACAAAAGTCCATGCAGATTGTATTCTTCTATATTACTTATGGAAAAAAGTAAAAGTCTTACCCTGTGGAAAAAGAGGAGCCAATGATGTTGCTGTAGGAGAGAATGGAAGTAAATAATGATAAATGTGGCAATTACTCAAAAAAGCATAACAATGTGAAATGTCCATACCCCTAAAAGTAGAGATCTAAAATATATGAAGCAAAACCAATAAACTGCAAAGAGAAATAGACAAGTTTATAAAATTTATATATCAGTTTTTCATAGACTTGGCAGATAAAGTACAGGGCATATTAGTAAGTATAAAGAAGTAAACAGCACTGTCAAACAACATGATTTACCCAACATCCTGAAATGCTCTATAGAAACAGAGATTATGTATTATTTTCCAGGGCCCATGTGTTATTCATCCAGGTGGATCATATCCTTGGTGACACAGAAAAACAAGCTCAAAATACTGAAAGCTCATGAAACTGTATTATTGGGGCATAATTAAATAGCATTCGGTAACAGAAAGATATTTGAAAAAAAAAACCCAACTATTTAGAAATTAAGAACATACATCTAAATAACCAGTGGATCAAAGAGAGAGTCAAAAGAGATTCTGTAATGAATCTACAATAACTATCTGTAATGAAGATAGTTATTTGAAAATATCAATAAAATTTATAGACTTCTAGCTAGACTGACAAAAAAAAAAAGAAAAAAAGAGAAGACGAAAATGCAAACGATATTTTAAGAAAGAAAAGGCTATAAAAGGAATATTAAAAGGCTATTAAATAAATATTTTAACAAAATTCTATGTCCTTAAATTTGACCAATTAGATTAATTAGAAACTTTTTTTAAAGTAAATAAACTACAGAAAATTTTCCAAGAAGAAATAGAGAGAGTAACTTTGCATCTGTTAAAAAAAATTGAATTTGTTGTTAAAAAATACAACCAAAGAAATCTCAATATTCATGGAGCTTCTTGCATAATTCTACTAAATAGTGAAGAAGTTATATCAATCTGACACAATCAGTTCTCCAATAAAGAATGAAGGGACTACCTTCAAAATCACTCACTTTAATTAGGGTATAGTTAATACAACCTAAAACCCAATATGGATATTACGATAAAAGAAAACTATAGATAATTATCATGAACATAGATGCAACCAACTTTAACAAATTATTAGTAAATCAAATCCAGGAACATATGAAATTGATAATATATCTTGACCAGTTTTGGTTTATCTGGTTATTAAACATTGATTCAAAGTTGGAAAATCATCCAATGTAACTCACCATATCAGCACACTAAAGGAAAAAAAGATAATCTTAATAGATGTAGTAAAAGCATTTGACATAATCTAACATCCAATTATAATATAGAACTTTCAGAAAACCAAAAATAGAGGAACATGTTTTCAATCTGAGAAAGGATATCTTAAACAAACAAATTAAAAACTGTAGCTCACACACAGTTCTACATAATGTTTCCACATATTGCTGAAAAACTGGGTTTTCTCTCTCTAAGTTTGGAAAAAAACAAGGATATCAACTATGACAATTCCTACATAGTATCATACAGGAGGTCCTAACAAATGCAATAAAGCAAGTAAAGAAATAAAATACATACAGGCTGGAAAGGAAAAACATATAATTATATCTATTTGTAAATATCAAAATTGGATAGAAATTAGTGAATAACCAACAAAATGCTAACAAAACTAATGAGTTAAACAAGTTTTCAGAATTCAAGGTTAATATGAAATGTTAACATTTTTATCCTACTAATGAACAATTAGAAACTGATTCTAGAAAAAAAGTACCATTTACTGTAGCATTATTAATCATGAAATGCTTAAGTATAAATCTCCTAAAATACATGTAACATATGTAGATTTTAGTTGTGTTCATCTGGACCTATACTATATATTTAAGCAATCCCAATAAAAATTCCAAAAGAACATTTGAAGGAATTGACTATATTTACATGAAAAGTCAAAGAAGTCAGTAAAGTCAAAATAGTTTTGAAAAGTAAGAACAGAGCTAGACGACTGTTGATAGTTGACTTCAAATCTGTAGTAATCAAGACAATATTTTATTGAATAAAAAAGAGGCATAGGAAACAATGCTAAAGAATAGAATGCCCTAAAATACATACGTGTGGTTATTCGATTTCTTTTCGAAAGCCAAAGACAAATAGAAAAGGGGTATCTTTTTGATAATTTATGCTGGAGATATTAGATATCCCTAGGTGCAGTGGTTATCAAATATATATGTAGTAATCCTTGTATACTCCCTCCTCCCTCCTTCAAATGGGAGGCTAATTCATCTATCCTTGAGTGCTGTCTGCACTTAATAATTCACTTTCATCAAGTCAAACGCTGTGGAAATGAAGGTCTGTGTCATCTGTTACTACATTATACTAGGCATTGCTGCTTTCTCATCAGTCTGTCTCTTGGATCATTTGGTCTTGGAGATTCCCTTAACATGTCATGAGGACACTAAAACAGCCCTATGAAGATTTCCATGTGGCAGAATAGAGACCACGTTGCAACATCAATGTGAGTGCTTAGAAATGGATCCCTCTCCTCTCAGTCAGGTGTTTCATGAATGTAGCCTGGGAACATCTTGATTACAACCTCATGAGAAACCCTGAGCTAGAGTTACCCTGCTATCAAGTTCCAAATTCCTAACCCACAGAAATTGTGAAATAATGTATGTTTGCTCTTCAAAGTTACCTAGTTTTGGTGGTAGCCTTTTACACGGCAAGTGATAACTAAATTCAGCATGCAAAACAAACAAACAAAAACAAACATGGTTTACAACTCTCCAATAACATTAAATACTGTATAAACTTAACCATTTGATCCTGCAGTTCCTTCTCTAGGTATTTACTTAAATAAAACAAAAGCTGTTGTTCATACAAAAACTGTAAGCAAATGTTTATAGTGGCTTTATTCATAATCGCAAAAAACTGGAAAGAGCTGAAATGTCCCTCAACTGGAGAATGGATAAATGTAGTATAATCTTAGCAGTAAAAAGGAATGAACTATTGACAAATGAAACAATGACTGAATTGTAAGTACATCATGTTAAGTGAAAGAAGACAGACTCAAAACACTACATATTATATTATTTCACTCACATGTCATCAGGGGATGTGCAAAAATGTTTAGTTTTGTAACCTACACTTTAATCTGTAAATTAAAAATGAAATCAAAATCAAATGATTAAATAATGTCTTAATCATCACAAACATTTGATAAAGATGAAATTTTACTATAACTAACTGGAAAACAGTTATGTTAACAGATCAAATTTAGTTTTGTCAATCTGTTTTCATAATATTTCACCAACTAGAAAAATCTCTAAAAATTGTTTTTGCAAAGAATCCAGAAATTGGCTTTTTATTTCTCCTTATTTTCCAATTTTTAGCATTGTAAAGACTTCCTTTTGCATCTGGGAGAAAAACTTTGGCTCATCAAATAATTAGGGTCACATCAGATACATGTTGGCTCAGGATATTTTTAATCCTACTTTAGCTTTTTTTCTGTTAGTCATTACTTTACAGTACAAATAAAAATTAGTCGTTTATGAGGTTCAAAGCAGTGAGTAAGACAGTGAAAGTGTCAGTGCTTGTCAGTTTGTTAATGTTTATGCTTGACACTTCATTTATTTTTCCTAGGCATTCATTTAAAGTCATTTTAATTATTACCTATTTAGAATAAGATGCAAAAATACATTCACATAGCCCATAGAATAAAATAAGAATTAGAAAAATAAACCATATTATGTTATGTATTACTGTACACTATAGTATGGTATACTATAATATATTATACTATACTATAATAGAATAGAATATATTAGAATAGAATATAATCAAATATAATATACTGTGGTATATTATATTACACTATATTACATTATACCACAGTATATCAGGGTATACTATATAGATTATATTCTATTCTCATATATATATAACAGTATAGTATACTATATTATACTACATTAGATTATATTTTATCATAAAATAATACTTTATATTAATATATTAATATACTATATATAGTATATATTACAGTATATAGTCTATATAATAATAAAATACTATATTATATATAATATACAATATCACTGTATTATACTATATTATAAACAAAATTATGATAGTGTATGGATGTTTTTTTATGGAAATATGCAAAAGAATATGAGAGCACTATGTAAATAGATGCCACAATGAATTCAGTTACAGAAATAAATATTTTTATTGCTTTCATAGTTTTTTGCTTCATTATAATAATTTCAATAAATGCTTTATACACTTTCTAATGTAACTGCAGATTTAATTGATTCAAATAGGCTAAGACTTAAGGTCACTGAAAATAATGTCAAAATCACATTAGCATCACTAGAGCTAGTTAATTCAAGTTATTGTGAAATGGAAACATACTTGAGAGATCTAAGTTCCATTACCAACTTAATTAGCTAGAATTTTATTCTGTAGTGGAAATGTCTTTGACTTTCCATCCGATAGTAAATAATTCTATGTGCATTCAATAGAAGAAATTTCATGAGAAGTGATTGTAGTTTTGATGCTGGTGAATGATTAGAAATTTATTTTGTTATGATGTAACATATGGAATTAAAAGGATAATGAGGTTATAGTCAACAATTGAAAGTGTCTTGGGAAAAAGGCCAGTAGGTATGCCACAGAGATGCCACGTGTGACAGCCAGGAAGTACAATGATAGTACATCTCTGTTGGTGAGGAAAGGTAACAGCTTAGTGTGTGGATGCCTATTTATCACTTCATGAAACTCTCTCACCTATTTCTATGAAAATCAGTCTTGGAAGGGAGGTTAAGGAAAATAGAACTATAAAGAGAAGGTTTTGGAGATGTTTAGCCAAATACTCTTATCTGATGAACTGGCTGGGCTACAGAAAACTTGATTCCATGTACAGAAAATAAAGCTTTAGTCTAAAAAAAAAAAAAAAAAACTTTAATATTTCTTGATGACTGTCTATAGACATAGCATTTATGCCTAGATACACATTATGAAAATTCTTTTGTAAACAGAATTAATAATTGTGTTCCATTATGGGTTGAATTGTGTCACCACAACTTTCATATAGGGAAGTCCTTACTCCGTAGTACCTCAGAATGTGACTGTATTGAAATAGGGTCTTTCAAGAGATAATTAAGTTGTGGTCCGATGCAAGGGCTCTAATCCAATATGACTGGTGTCCTTTTAGGGGGAGATTAAGACACAAGACAACACACAAACTGGGGAAAACCATATGTGAACCCAGGAAAGAAGACAGCCATCTTCAAGGCAAAAAAGAGTCCTCAGGAGAAACAGCATCAGCAGATACCTTGATCATGGACTTCTGGGCTTCAAAATTGTGAGAAATAATTTTTTGCTGTTTAAACTACCTAATATGTTGTCTTTTGTTATGGTAGCCCAAGAAAACTAGGGCATATTCTCATTCCTCCTTCCTTCCAGACGCCTGTGCCAGTTTCTACCTCATCCCCACAAACAAAGTTATAAAGCAAGACCAGATTAGATTTTTTAGAATAAAAAATTCACTGCTTCCCTTCTCTGCCTGAAAACTTCAAGGTTATTGAATAAATAAAAATTATCTAGCATGGTATATGAACGTTTCAGAAATTAATTCAAATATTTTTCTCTAAGCCTTTATAACCTGCTCACCATTCCCCAAATGTGTCTTGCTCTGAATTTTTTCTGCTTCCATGCCTTTGCAGATGTTAAGCAGTCCCTTAGAACGTTCTTTTCTTCCTTTCCTAGCTCATAATTTTTAATCCAGTTCCAAGTCCTCTTACAAACATCTCGTTTTTCAAAATTATTTGACTATCTCCAGTCAGAAATATCTTTATCTCTGTATTTCACAGAATTATGTACCTATTCATTCATTCTCCAATATTCATTGAATATTAATTGAATGCCAGGCAGGCTACTAGGAAAGGGGAAAAAACATTAAACCACTTGGCGTTTCATGAATCTTACATTCTATTGAAAGATAGGCATTAAATGAAAATGTATACATATCTCTACAATTAGGATAGCACACGTACTGCCTACTTTATGCACCAATCTTTAGGTTATGCACAATTCATTTGTATCTATTCATTTGAATAAATTAAAGTACTGAATAAATTAATACACATACAAGGATGATATCGTTTATAGGTGGAGTCAGAGGCTTCCTACATCCCATGATGCCAAACACCTTATTTACCTAAAAGGTTAAACATCTGCTTGATGATAATTGTCAATCTATTACAAGGAAAACACAGTTCATAAACAATATAGAGAAGAAAATGCAAACTGCAAATATAATGTAATTTTTGACATATCCATACTAAGATATGACTTACCAGATTCTTTAAAAAAAAAACAAAACTAGATAATTGTAGATTCATATGCAGTTGCAAAAGGGGTGTGAGAAGGGGAGGGTTAAAGACAAGGTGATTAATGGGTACACATATACTCTTAAATAAATGAAGTAAGACCTAGTGTTACACAGATCTGTAGGGTAACTATAGTTTGCAGTAATCTGTTGTATATTTTAAAATAGCTAAAAGAGAATAATTCAAATGGTTCTAGCATAAAGAAAAAACAAATATTTAAGATATTTAAGATGATGGATATCTGAAATACACTGATGCGATCTTTACAAATTATTGGACTGTTTTAAATTTATCACATATACCCTGAAACTGCATACATCTGTTAATATTATATGTCAATAAAATATAAATAAATAAATAAATAAATAATATAGACAGATCCTTGGTAAAATTTACCCATTTTTCCTGACATTAGCATTTTGTAAAACTACAGTATAATATCACAATTGGAATATTAACATTTATGCAATATATCCACTCAGATTTATCCAGTTTTACTTTTATTCATTTGCGTGTGTTTGTGTGTGCATGCAAATGCTATGTGCAGTGTTATGATCTGTGTAGGTTTTAACATCACAGTCAAGATGGTTACCAGTTTCAATACCCAAGAATCCCTTAAGTGAACTATTTATCCACTCTCCTCAGATTCTTTTGAGATATATGTTATTTATTATGTATTATATTTTTATTGTTTGTACATGTAGGAACCACACAGTATCCCAAGGAGAGAAACAATTCAATTAGTAAGACGGTAAGTACAGAAAGGAAAGAAAAGGGGCAGGGGACTCATTATTTATTTTGAGTCACTGTCATAATCTAGTTAAACTAATACTAGGCACTTATTTTTGTCCAGGGGTTTCGTTGAGCACAAAAAAGTTTATAAAGATAAGTAAGTAAGTAACAATTTAATTTTTTCCCCTCAGTTGTGCGAGGTAATCAGTCTGAGCAAGATAAACACTGTGAGATCTATAATATGCAATCCCTGGATCATGCAATGGCAAGGAAAAGGAGTGGTGCCATCCATGTTAAGCTATTTGTTGATTAGCTTTTCATAGATACACAGTACACATTTGTACACAAACACATTTTACATAATACTGTCCACTCACAAATAATTCACATATTACAGAATATCTGAATGTACTTTTATCTGAAGACCTTCTCTTAATTCCTAGGCTTTTCAGCATTTTATGACTTATAACCATTTCCAACTACTCATAATGTAATGTTTGATCAGTACTACTCACTGCCCCTCTTTGGATTCTCATAGATTTGTCTCTCCTCTTCAATAACAGTTTCCAATGTGGGGAGAGGAGGATTTGTGTGGCAGGCTTTTGGTTAGCTTGTTTATCTGAGTATTTTTGTTAAGATTTCATAATTGAATGACAATTTACCTAGATACAAGAGTCTATGTTCTCGGTGCTTTGTATACAATATGTTAAAAATGTGATTTCAGGCCTTTTGGCCTTTAAGCTTTCCAAATGCAGGTAAAGCATGAAATTGCAGCAACCATTTTGGTGTCATGAGGGTAATCAGCCTAAAAGAGAATGCCAGCATGCCAAGGATGGTGCGCACAATGTTACATAGAAACTGAGTCTTTGATTATGTTGGTGAGGTGCTGAAATAGTCAACTTTGGGAAGAAAAAAAGTGTATTTTATTGTTAACTTTCATGCAATGTTGCTGCTGGAAAATCTGTTATGCCTTTGTATAATACATAATCTAAAAAATTAGAACATCCTCTTTCTTTGTGATAATTAACTAATAAAATAATTACATTTTTTGTTAATTACTGTAAATGTTCAGTCAAAATTCATTCCCTCTCAGTAGTTTAACCCAGGATGAGTTCCACAGAGCTGGAATTTGGCTATTGGGGTTCAGTAACGTCTTTAGATATCTAGGGTTAGTAAGCATCGCTAAGAAAATCAGACTATTGATACTGGCAATACAACCTCTTCTGAGAATGTCTACTGTCTTCAGTTATATTACAACACCCCTTTCTTTAAAAGTTAACTTGATTGTGTGGCAGGTCTTGGAAATGAGAAGGATGTGAACAAGACTCTGAGAAGAGTGGTGGAGGAGAGACAAGCTGACACACCACAAAGTTTATGTGACATAAAATCTCTTTGAGTTCTGAAATATTTTCATTTCTGTATTCCCAGTGGACAAAGCGTGCCACTTCCTAGCACAGAATACGTGTGTAGATATTGAATAAATAAGTTAGCCCTATAAATAGTGGAATCAACTGTTTCATTAGACAGAGGCTCATATAATGATGGTCTACAAGAAGTGTCTACATCTAAGTTTTAAAATTCAACATTCAATATACTTAATACATTTAAGTTATTTGTTGAAAATATGCACAGCTTTTTTAAAATATTATTTTTCAGTTTGGTTTAGTGGATTCATACCTATTCTTTTTTGGGTTCCAAGAATGAGAGAAATGTAGCAAATTTGGTGTTGCTTTTCAACCGACACAGTCGCAAAACAACTTCCTACTAGTGAAGAATTTTGTTTTCTGCCTTTTTACTGTGTAGAATGCTTTCCAAGTAGAATATAAACCTAATTCATTTATATCATGCTAAGTCCGTTTGTATCACTAAAGTTTTGAACAAAAATATCAAACCATCAACTTCGTGAAAGTCTAATTAGTGTGCAGAACTTCCTCGACTACGTTCTTAAAAGATGTAAGTAAAACTATAAAAACATCTTTCTTGATGTTGAGGTTTTAAATAAATCAATTAAGTGTGTTCCAATTAGGTCGTTTTTCTTTCAAGAAATAATATCACTTTCTACATTTTCTAATGTTTCATATGGAGAATGAGTAATCTAAACTTGGAGTCTCTATGTCCTCAGCTTGCGTACATTCACTTCTTCACCTGTTAAAATGTAGACTCTAATTATTAATGAAGTTTGTCTCTGTCAGTTCACAAATTGTCTCTTACTTGGTCAGTACATTAACAACTTGTAGGCCTCCTACATCACTATTTTATTGCATTGGCTGTTGTAAAATATGTTCTCAAATTTTTCTTTTGTGCTAAACCCACTAAATGTATTGTGTAATACCTTGGCTGATTTTAAATTGACATTTAAAATTACATTTTAAAAATGTATATTTTAGATATTTGCCAAGTATATAATTTCAAAAATGATAAAAAATATTTTTTAAAGATAAAAATATTTATTTTTATATAAATGAATGGAATCTAAAAGCTATAGTGATTTAATACCTGTCACCAAAAATTTATCATATATTAATGTTCTCTTTTTCACTATTCATAAATCGCATGCTGTTTTATTTTCATTTTGTTTTCAAACACTCTTTTGACTTCTCTGATAGAATTGATCATTATATAATCGATTTAGTTGTTTGAAAACATTGTATTTATCAACCTGTTTATCATTCTGTTATAGAATTCTGTACATGTGTTGGAATATAAGTTTTTCCAGGGAACATACATTCTTAATATTAGGAAATCTCTTTCGTTGTTACTGAAAATGAGTTATCATCTATATGGTAATTAATACAAAATCAAATAATATAAACAAGTGACTGTTTTGTACAAATAATTATTAAATACAAATACCAAAATATTAATTAAAATGTATCTATTAATATTATTCCTTGGAGAAATATTATCTGCTTTTTTCAATTAACTAAATTGTCAAATAGGTGAATTTATGCTGGAAGGTGATTTTAGTTTTCTCTTAGTGATGAAAACTATCAGGAAAATAGTTACCATTATTACTTTTCCCTGTGATATTCCTGAAATGCTTCTGTCAATCCAATACCCTTTAAGACTCAGCTAATATAATTTTCTATTCTGATTTTCAGTGAAATGAATTAGATTGTGAAGCAAATCCTCTCTGTTAGAAACAAGGAATTTGGAAGAATATTCAGTATTTCAAGATACCTAAAATAATAATAGCTACCACTTTCTGAGTGCTTAGTATGTGTGAATCACATTTTTATGGAATATTTTATCTATTCTTATGATAACCCTATGAAATAATACCAATATTATATATAAAAGAACTAAAGATCACATATTAGAGATGTTAAATAAATTTTCAAAAATTTTGTACCTATAATAGGGAATATTAAATTTAAAAAGTAGTGATATTGTGTACTGTTCATTGAAATAGCATTACAAAAATTATCTCCTTTGATTAAACTCATATGGTGGTATTTGGTACAAAGTCAAAGTGTTCACATGCTTTGTGCCCTATCATCTTTCAAATTGAGATCATACATGCATACATAATATTTTTATTTTTTGAGACAGAGTCTCACTCTGTCACCCAGACTGGAGTACAGTGGCACTATCTGGGCTCACTGCAACCTCCAACTCCCAGGTTCAAGCAATTCTGTCGCCTTAGCCTCCTGAGTAGCTGGGATTACAGGTGCCCACCACCATGCCCGGGTAATTTTTGTATTTTTAGTAGAGATGGGGTTTCACCATGTTGGCCAGGCTGGTCTTGAACTCCTGCCCTTGGGTGATCTGCCCACCTTGGCCTCCCAAAGTGCTAGGATTACAGGCATGAGCCACCACACCTGGCTTCATATATAAATTTTAATAAAATATAGAAGAGTTGTAGAATGTTTTAGTGTCTGTAATGATGTGGATCCTTAATGTGAACACATGAGAAAAATAATAAATTAAAACTATTTTCTTAATACATGAGATACTTATATTTCATTTCGTATTTTTGTAATTGTTCATAACTTGGCAAATAAAATTGTAGTAAAATAGAATGCAAATTTACACCAATATTTTGTTATGATGATGTAACTATTCCCATATGCTTTTGGTTGTGAAATACAAATGGAGTATTTCGCTGTAGTCAAAGCTAGTGAAAGTTACAAAAAAAAGTAAGAGGAAGTCGGGCGCAGTGGCTCACGCCTCTAGTCCCAGCACTTTGGGAGGCCAAGGTGGGTGGCTTATGAGGTCAGGAGTTCGAGACCAGCTTGACTAACATTGTGAAACCCCATCTCTACTAAAAGTTCAAAAATTAGCTGGGCGTGGTGGCACAAGCTTGTAGTCCCAGCTACCTGAGAGGTTGAGTCAGGAGAATCGCTTGAACTCGGGAGGTGGAGCCTGCAGTGAGAGGATATGGTACCACTGCACTCCAGCCTGGGTGACAGAGTGAGACTCCATCTCAAAAAAAAAAAAAAAAAGTAAGAGGAAAGGAATTTGCATTTAAATAGGGTATAGCTGAGACATATGTAGGATGCAAAAATAGCCGTTTATATGTATTAATGAGCTTCTATAATTTGTCCCGCACTAAGTTAGGTTCTAGGGCTATGTCTATAAATGAAGATTAACACTAAAACAGATACAGAAGCGACCATATCCTTTTGGTGCTTAAATTACTTTGCAGTGAACCTCTGGGTTTTTCTCCTCATCAACACAATCTCTTTCCCTCTACCCTTATTTCCTGACTTATCTAACCCCTTCCCCTTTTTGTGAAATTGGCTCTTGTATAGCCCATGTGTTATACACAAGCATAAGACCAAGCTAGATTATGTATCTGGGCAGCTTTGATCTTAAACCAAGACATATAGGAATAAAAGTCATTTGAAGTTTAATTATCAGATTTCAGAAACTTAGAGTTAGTTTCTTCATTTCTGCAGTTGAGATTCTGTTAAAAAGAGTGAGGAAGACTCTAATATTTTGAAGAAAGTCAATCTTAAGGAGGAGAGAATTTGCTTAAATATTTAGGGATGTAAGAGATGGAGGAATGAAGAGTTGGGAAAATAGTGTTGTGTATGCGTATGTGTGTGTGGTGAGTGTGTTTATTTGAGCATTCTGTATATAACCATCCATATTAGTGTTGTTCATGGACTTGATACTGACATGAATCAGTAAAGTACCCTTTCTAATTTAACTGCCTCGACTTAGGTGTTTCTGGCATTTACAAACTAAAGAATCCTGATTAATACATAAACGTGTAATTTATTATCATCATAGTATATGCTATAAAGAAACATTCAAGCTTATTATTACTGTATAAACTCTAAAGAAGAATACACAACAATATGTTACTCTAAAGAAAAAGCAAACTTTTTTATCTCTACATATTTCTGGTTTTTTCTCTCTTCACACACTACTCAATACAACATTCTGACAAACTTTCAGGTATATGGGGTTTTTTGCTTACAAACCAAGAAATTATTCAGTGGACACCAGCTGCGTCTTCTATAATTCAATTCAATTCTGACACTATCTGTGGAGTTGCAGTGTGTCACTCACCCAGTACATGAATGTGTTGCCCAATCCGGAGGGTCTCTGAACCCCATAGTTCAGGAATTTTTATGGAGTCTTCATCATGTAGGCGTGATTGATTATTAACTCAATTTTCAGCTATTCTCCCCTCTTTCCAGAGTGGGATGTAAGGTAGAAAGCTCCAAGATTCTAATTATTGCTTGGTCTTTCTGGTGAACAGCCCCCAGCCAGGAGCTCACCAAGAGCCACCTTATTAGAAGAAAAGATGCTCAAATGAGTCAGGAAATTACAAAGACTTTAGAAGCTCTGTGTCAGGAACTGGGGTCAGACCAAATACTAGAAGAGAAGACTTTATTTCACAATTAGTAAGAAATATCTTGGAAGAAGCAGAAAAGATACATATGAGGAAGTCAATTTATTCTTAGACCCAAATTATAGTAACTAGCGATCAACTATGTATAAGAGGGAACTAAACATTTCCCAAAAAGCCTACGTGAAAATTTAAACATTAAAAAAGAAGAGAGAGAGAGAGAGAGAGAGAGAGAGAGAGAGAGAGAGAGAAAGAAAGAAAGAGAAAGAAAAAGAAAGCAAGGAAGGAAGGAAGGAAAAGAAAAAAATTTCTTTAACATTCTAAGCTTGCCAAACTGAACAAAGAATCAGAAGCATTAATTACCTTATTTCTTCTTTACCTTTTTATCTGGTAAGAATAGAAAATACAGTGACTGTGAAGTGGGTAATTGATATCATTAATAACAACGTTTAGGCCAATAGACCATCAGGGACAATTTTTTATTCTGAATGGATTGCCTAGTCAGATGAAAATAACTACTTGAAAATCCAATTTCCAGAATACTTAATCTATAAAGAAACAGCCTAAGCTAGAGGAGCCAGAGAAAAAAATTAAGATTCCAGCAATAAAGAAAACTAAGCTAAAATAGCAATCATGTATCTCAACACCGAGGCAAGAGGAACCTGAGGGCAACTTTGCTGTAATCTGCCACCAAGAGGTAGAAGCCCACTATGAGATGTTGCCTTCTCTCTCTACTTCCGCAGCAACTTCTTCCTCTGCGTATCCTCCTTCCTTTTCTTTCCTCAATGACCCTGTTTCCACCGTCAACCTTGCCAAAGAGAGTTGGTGTGGATTTTGTTTTCAGACTGAAAAGTTTTGTTAATTATTCAAGCCTGCAATTACTAGGCCATGGGTGAGATAAATTATGTATGTTTAATTTATTAAATGACAACTTTGCCCTGTCTTTTGTTCTATTTTTATCATTTTTCACCTCATACATCGGTGTCCTCAGAATTAAATACTTTATGAAATTGAAAGTTGGGTCATAACTAGAACTCTATATTTTTGACAATTCTCAGTTGAAAAATATTACTTTTACACATCAATGTCCAATGACCAAGCTCATAAATGTTTTTTCCTAAAGCTGAAAAATAAATCAATACTTATATCCCTTTGGATTTCTTAGTACAGGCACTGACAGCTGAGTTAGTGTAAAGCAGGTGGTTATAAATTGCAAGTAGGCACTTACAGCCATCAAAATCTCACTGTTAATAACCCCATTGACCAATAACTAAGCCACCTCCTTATGGATACCATGAGTAAAGCAACCAGACTACTGACCAGTGAAACAACAGAAAAATACCATCAGTAGGCCAAATTGACTTGTTAATATGTAATCCGGTTTACCTTACATTAAAAAAAAAAAAAGAGATTTTCTCTTGTCTGAATATCTGTAATCTATAGATTATATCCTGTACCCCTGTCCATGGAGTAGCTGTCAAACTTCTTTACATTGAGTCTAATGCACTAAATTAGAACATTTGCTTTGTTTCTAAATTCCACATCTATTTTTTTTTTTTACCAAGATACCTGTTTTCAGCAACAGAACTATGTTCTTACTTATGCTATGTTCTGTAAATAGGTACATGTCCCCAGACGCATACAAAGTTAAATGAAAATCAATAGAACCACATATTTGTGCCTATTAAAAGCACAACTTGTGTTGACTTAAATCACTTATCTATTGATGGCAATTGTAGCACAAGACATAACTGAAAGGAGACATCTCATTATCTATCAGAGAAAAACAAAATATGTTATCTTTACCTTTAGGAAAATTACCTACTGAGCTCTTCATACTCAGGAGACCAAAATTTCACCACGGCATATATCTTAATCAAGACCTGGGAATTATATCAAAGATCATCAAATGTACAGCTCCTGCAAATATCTTGATCACAAAAGTAGTAAGCTAGAAAAGAGAAATTCCATTTCAGGGAGTGAAAACCCTATTAGCTTCTGGCAGGAACTCACAGACATCATGTTGCTTTGCTTTCTATACTCTGGTGTTTAATAAAAATGGCCCCTTAATTCAGTGAACTTTACTGAGTATAAAAGAGGTGTGGAGAAAGAAGAAATACCATCAATATATCATTTTTGATAAAGTGCCATTATTTAGTTATAGTTTCCTTGTCTGTGAAACTTAGATATTGATCATAACGTTTAGGATTCTCCTCTATGGGGCAATCTATTAATACATAATTACATTGCAAATTGTAAGGACACTTTTCTGTAAAATGACATGACTGATGTTGTGGTTTAGTGTACTCAATTGAATTATTTTGCCTGAGTATTAGGGAAAAGTTTATCTAAACTAAGTATTTATTGCTTCTCACTTTAACAATGCTCTGTGGGATATAGTAGTCAGAAGAAAGAAATTGAATCATTAAGAATAACTTTAATATTATATATTTGACTTTGTTTAACCTTGGGGCAGATAATACTCTTTTAAAAATAGCAATAATAATGCTTCACAGTCAGTACCTATAGATCATATTAAATAAGGTACTCAAGTGTCTTAGTCCATTTGTGTTGACAGTAAAGGAATAGCTGAGTCTGGATAATTTACAAAGAAAAGAAGATTATTTGGTTCACAATTCTGCATGCTGTACAAGAAGCATGGTATGAACTTTTGCTTCTGGTAAGAGCCTCAGGCTGCTTTCACTTATGGCAGAAGGGGATGGGGATCCATCATATGCAGAAATGACATGATGACAGAGAAAGCAAGAGCAGAGGGGAGGTGTCAGGATCTTTTAAGTAAGCTCTTCAGGGAACTAATAGAGTGAGAAATCTGTCATTACTGTGAGGACAACAGCAAGCCATTCATGAGGGATCCACCCCCATGACCCTAACACCTCCCATTAGGTCTCACCTCCAACCTTGAGGATCAAATATCAGCATAAGGTTTAGGGGGACAAAGATCCAAGCTATAGCACCAAGCTTATGCCAAAGATGTGTTAAAATTCAACCCTTCTCACTAATTTAGCTCAGTTTTTACACTTTTGGGTTCACACTGAATAATAAATTGTAATCAATTCTATGTGAGGACAAAATAATTTTCCTTTTGCATTGGTTGCCTATAACAAACAAGAAAACCTCATGTCTTTTGTTTGGTTAAACATACATGATCCTCAAAGATGATCTGTAATGTAGTTCAGTTTTTGACATGAGGATCTAAAGCTTTTTCATTTTCTGCATATGTGTTTAAAGGATTGCAATTTGAAGGTGTCTTCTAAATATTAATTATCTCCTTTAACCATTGTTACCTATGTCAGTGGAGTGCCTATCTTACTTGGCTGAGAAGAATAAGCAATAGTTTACCTATTTTCATGTTTTCTTCCTTTTCATATAGCAAAATAGATATATTTGTGGGTTGTGAAAGTTCTAGAACTGTGATGTATTATTTAGAAACATAAATTTTCATTCAAACTGAGTATGTGAGGATCCTGGCCCCAACCACCTCTGAGTTTCAGTAATTCATGAAATGGGGGCCATAATAAGGGAGGAGACCACCCCTCATATTGTCTTATGCCCAACTTCTGCCTCCAAAGAAAGAAGTAAAAACTAAAAGGCAGAAATGAAATCCACAGGCAGACAGCCCGGCGCCGCACCCTGGGCCTGGTAGTTAAAGATCCACCCCTGACCTAATTGGTTCTGTTATCTATAGATTACAGACATTATATAGAAATGCACTGTGAAAATCCCTATCTTGCTTTGTTCTGATCTAATTACCGGTGCATGAAGCCCCCAGTCATGTACCCCCTGCTTGCTCAATCAATCACGACCCTCTCACACTCACCCCCTTAGAGTTGTGAGCCCTTAAAAGGGACAGGAATTACCCACTCGGGGAGCTCGGCTCTTGAGACAGAAGTCTTGCCGATGCCCCTGGCTGAATAAACCCCTTCCTTCTGTAACTCGGTGTCTGAGGAGTTTTGTCTGCCGCTCGTCCTGCTACAATAATAGTACATTCCATCTAGGGCTTACTTTTTTGATTGAAGGCATTAATGTTGATTAAAAAAAACTTAATATCTGACACAAAATAAATTTTTCTAATAGCTATTATATGTGGCAATGCAACAGAAGTTTGAAACACTCAAATAAACCATGAAATACATATATTTGTGCTTGTCATTAATTAATTGAAACAATAAAAAGCTCAACTTAAAATAATCAGTTGACAGTAGATATGTAAACTGTTCTTTTTTAAATCTGTTATTTTGTTTCTCTTCTATTGGACAACATGCTATTCTGAGTGAACCCAAGTTAATATGCAGAATTGTATTTCTAATATTTTTTGACAAAAATGTTCTTGGAATTTAAACTTTAAGAAAAAAAGGAATTTGTAATCCCAGCACTTTGGGAGGCCAAGGCAGGCAGATCACGAGATCAGGAGATTGAGACCATCCTGGCTAACACGGTGAAACCCCGTCTCTACTAAAAATACAAAAAATTAGCTGGCCATGGTGGCGGACGCCTGTAGTCCCAGCTATTCCGGAGGCTGAGGCAGGAGAATGGCGGGAACCTGGGAGGCGGAACTTGGAGAATGGCGGGAACCTGGGAGGCGGAACTTGCAGTGATAGGGCCACTGCACTTCAGCCTGGGTGACAGAGCAAGACTCCGTCTCAAGAAAAAAAAAGAAAGAAAGAAAGAAAAAGAAAAGGAGGAATTTACATTGTTTGTTACCTGAAAATCTGACGGTTGTGAGGTGAACTGAATTCATGAATTCCACTTGTATTCAAGTGGAATACAAATAGGAGTTGGAAAGTCAGGAAAGTGTTATGAGATGGAGATATACATATGTGAGTTACTGGCTTTTCAAGAGTGTTTAGAGCATGGTAACGAGTGAGGTCATCAAAAGCAGTAGCATGAATACACAAGAGATGTCTAAGGCCTGATACTTGGAATACTCCAATGTAAACAGCTTGGGGAGAAGCAGAGAAACTACCAATGGGGATTGAGATGGAGTTGCAAATAAAACAGAAGAAAAAATCAAAAGCATGTGATACCCAGCTCTAGGAAGCATAAATGGCAATTTTGTGCAAATCAAAAATGTGTCCTTTCCTCATGGCACAGTACTGCCATCTGCTGGAATATGTTTCTAAAAACTGCATTAAGATTATAATGCCCCCAGGTAAATGTCCTTCAGTGGTTAGCTGTAGGCAGCAGAGAAAGTGTATCAAGGTGGAGGAAGTATATCAAATGTTTCTGATCTGTTAAGGCTTATGAGTATTGAAAAATGATTAACAGATTTAGCAACATTAAGTATGTGGTGACCTTGACAAATGTTGGTTTGAAGTCATGAAAATGAAAGTTTAGTTACTGCTGAGTTTAAAAGAAAATGAAAAAAAATAATTGTACGCATTATTATTTTCATTTTCTTTTAAACCCACAGTAATGAAACTTCCATTTTCACTACTTCAAAATGACATTTGTCACGGTCACTAAATAATCTGTACAACAAACCCCCATGACACAAGTTTACCTATATAACAAACTGCACATGTGTCCTTGAACTTAAAAGTTAAAAAAAAAAAGAGAGAGAGAAATAACTATAGATAGTGACAATGGACCATTCTGTGAAGAAATTTTGTTGGAAGCAGAGGCAGAAAATAGGTTATTCTGTAGTTGACAGGGAAGCTGCTTCAAGGAAGTAGGGTGGAAAAATTGGTAATGAAGGAGAAATAAGGAAAAATTAAGACCACAGCACTCTGTAGTAGATGAGAGAGAATAAGATCTAAGGCACTAATGAAGCAATTGTCTGTAGAGAGAGGGAAATATATAGTTCATGCACAGGAGGTGGTGAAAAACAGAGCATATGGGTAGAGGTTCTAGAAGGAGGGTAGATATGGTAATTAGAGTCTGTAGACACTTTCTTCTTTTCACAGTATAGTAAGAAGCAAGGTCAGCAAAAGCAAGTGAGGGTGAAAAAGGAGATTTGAGAGCTCTATGGCTAGCATCTTCTCACTTTTACTATTGCTACGGGAACTGGGAGAATCTCAATGTATTTACATACTTCTTGGAGAATACATTTTTCTGATGAATATTTAATAACGCCAGCCTAAACAAGTATTATTTAGTAGAACATGCTTGCTTTTAGTAATCTTCTTTCCTCACAGTGTTATCTGTGTTACCTGTTCTACTCATGTATTGACAAGTGAGCATTTCACCTGAATATTGCCCAACAGGTTTGCATCCTTCTCTGACCTTGGACATTGGCATGTGTTCCTAACCTGGTTTCCTTCTCCATTAATGATACACATTATTATTTAATTTCCAAACTCTCTCAAATAAATGTGTGACAATATATTCATGTGATTAAAAATAATCACTGATAGTTTGAATACATTTGCAGAAGCGTGACTTGCACCTCAGTTTTGTGCTGACGTCTAGTGCAGATCTCAGAGTTAGGCCAACTCTCCGTTGTCCTCACAATCCTACTTGTTTTAGTCTGTTTTCTGACGGACTATTTTGGACTGGGTAACTTATATTGAAAATACATTTACTTCTAACAGTTATGGGGGCTGAGCATTCCAAGGTTAAGGGCTGCATCTTGTGAGGGCCTTCTTGCTGATGGGAACTCTGTACAGACTTCTGAGCCAGCACAAGGCATCACATGGTGAGAATGCCGCATATGGTAACATGCCGTGCTCAAGTCTCTCTCCCTCTTCTGATAAAAACACCAGTTTCATTCCCATGATAACCAATTAATTAATTAACTGTTTAAATACACAAAACTATGAATGGGCTAATCCTTTCATGAGGTTAGAGCCCTCTTAAAGACCTCAGGTCTCAATACTGCCACATTAGGGATTAAGTTTCCAACATGAGTTTTGGAGGGGACCAGCCATAGCACTTCACTTCCCCATTTTCTGGCCAAGGCCTTCAGACTGCAAAGCAGCTATTTAATTCTATGTTTTTGACATTATCCCATGCCTGCCTCACTTTTAGTCCAAGAGGCATAGTTTTAATGGTTTCAAACAATGCTAACAGTCCCAACTGTTTTTTCTTTATAAGATTAATATGGAAAATTTGATGAAATAAATAAAAAATAAAACTGTATACATACTAAACAACTATGAGCTAGTTAACGCAGAATTTCTTGTCTCCATTGTTGATGGGGGTATTTCAACTTTTATTCTTGAATGAGGGATTTCTCCATTTTGAATACTATTATATTCAAGAAGCCAATCACAAGAAATATTTAAGGATAACAATGGCTATTTTCTTGCCCAAAGTGGATATTTTGCATCTCGAAGTTTCCAAACTAATTTATGTTGCCCTTACCAACTTGTTGCCTGTAATCATATTTTTCATATTGATAGTGAGAATCTTTATCTTGTTCCTTGCCTTTAAAGATAACTTTTATTATAGATTTTGTTACTGTTTACAGGATAGGATGTTACTTTAATTCTTAGTTTTCAAAGAGTTTTTATTAAAACCAAGTATTGAACTTTTGCTTATCTATTACATTAGCCATATATTTTTCCACTTTAGGTAAGTAACTACTTTGGTGCATTGAAAAAATAGATTTTATAATGCATAACCATCTTTACAGTCCTGAAATAAACTGATAATTATTAACTGAAATAAACTGATAATTAATTTTATTAATATACCCTGGGTTTGGGCTAACCACTGATTCATTTAGTGGCATTAATATTTTCCTCTGCCTCACTTTTAGTCCAAGATAAAATTGACCTATGGTATTATGTTTCTGCTTTCTTTGTTGTGGATAATGTTACAAATGTTACCCTAACCTCATAAAACATATAATAGAAATTTTAGTATCATCAAGTGGTGAGAGAATTTTTGCTTTCTATTTCCTCTTACTCATTGTTTCCAAGATATCTGGCTTCTCTGTAAGGCTAGTTTAGAATGTTACACTTCTTACAGAATTCTAGCTCTATGTAGGCCATAATTACATAAATAACAGAAGATGAAAAGCACTTGAAAGGGGGAAACATAGAAATTGATGTAGCGAAGCTTAGGCTGTCCAAGATAATATTTTCTATTTAAAATGTTACAAATCTGGCCAAGTGAATTAAATTCACTTTGAACATCTATAATAAGAGCTTACTTTTGGTTTGAGTAAATACGAATAAATCGCTTAAGAAAATATGGCGTTATTCCCCCTCAGGGTGCATTTAAACTAGAATAAAAAATTGTTACAAGAGGAAGATGAAGTCACCAAAAGAGCTGAAAATTGTTGCAATAAAGAATGTCAGGCAGAATACTCATAAGGCTGAACTGGTAACATAATTAGGTACTTGCTAAAAACTTACCAAGGTACAACCTGGGCAATAACACCTTCTAGAATAGCAACCAGACTATATAGAGTGTTAAAAAGAAGAATCTTAGTAAAAATGATGCTAGCAATTAAAAATGAGAAAACAAAGGATAAAGAGAAGGGTTCTAGAAAAAAATTCAGGAAGAAATATTTGAAAGGTATGTACTATGATAAAGTTTAAGTGACATACAATTAATAGTAATATCAGGAAGCAAAAACATTAGCAGAAATTGAAAGATATAGAGTGAAAGGGGACATTTACTTGAATCACAGGATTGTATGTTTGAGTTCAGTTCACTGAAATATTTCATTTTTCAATATGACACACATATAATACAGTGACCTCTAGGAACTCATTTCAATATGCAAGAGTCATTAAAAAGGTACTTCAAGGTGTTAGCAGGATCTACTCCATTATAACCATAGATTGCAGGTTTGCCTTCACTCTGAAGAGTTTCCTTTGCAGTTTTATGTGAGAAAAATGCAATATCAAAATGATTATATTGCGATACAGAATCTCCCTATTAACTAATTGCAGTGACCCAAATATGACCCCTCAAGAAGTGAATCTGGTGCATATAACTAACGAGGAGGGTGAAATTGTTCATTCTGTAAAATTGATGGTCAGTCCCTGAGGAGAAGAATTTGGCACTGCATTTCAGGAAAAAGAATCAAAACAGGAACACAATTCTACTTCTACATAATTATATGGACCCTCATGAATCACTTGTGAAGAAAACAAAACAAAGCCACTTCTCAAAATTCTGTCCACTAATTTCTATGGAAAAAAAGTGTGGTAGGTAGGAAACATGATACTGCTAGAGCACAGATACGCAGATAACGAATGACAAATCTTTCTCTACGTTAAGATTTTTAAAATACTTATTTTGCTATTTGAATATAGGAAGATGACTCCTGCTTTCTCATTTGATATATTTAATGGAGAGTTCACAGACACAATTGTTTCTTCAGCTCAAGGTCAGTGTATTAAGGTCATGGTAGAACTGGAAAATAAAGAGAAAAATGCTGAAAGTTTTCAGCTTTAGCGTATTTATTATCTATAACAAAAGTATTTCAAAGACACTGTTTTTACACTGTTATAATGAATTCAAACTATGTCTCATGATCTTTTGGAAAACTGAAATAATCTCAAATTATTTCCTGAGTACAAAATGTCAATGTAATGAGAGTTTAAATGTGATGACCCAATTATTTCAATTAAATTATACAATATTTATTAGACTATAAGTTGCAAACTGCTATCATATAACTTTATGAATTGCAGAAGATAGAAGAGGATGAAATAATACATAGGAGCGTAAAATTATCTCTTGTTCTCTCTTTGATAGAAACAGACGGTATATGCTCATTATAGTATTTGATGACTTAGCTGTCATAATCAGTTCTATCTTTTCATAATACTGTTTATCCTATTATAAACCTAAATTCTGTTTGATCAATTGTTGGTCAGAGAGAGGGAATCAATCTTGAATGTATTAATTGAAGATTATGGTATGAAGTACAGTCCAAAGATTAATTTGACAAGAAATATAACTATAAGTAAAACAGATTCTGACACTTCTATACAACACATTAACACATCTTTGTCACAAGCATGATTCGAGACAATACCACTTTAGAACTTTAGTACTTTAGCTCTCTGTTGTTGAAGATTGGGAGATTTTATTTTTTATTTTTTTACAAAGAAAATCTAATCATATCAAAAATCTGCCATAAGAGAAAGACTTTAAGTTTTAAAGAAGTCAGAACTACAGCTAATGAGACTGTATTGTTTACTTGAAATTTGCTAAGAGGGTAGCCTTAAGTGTAACACTATGTTATACTCATGTACAAGTGAGTCTTAAAACAAATAAACACTCATGATTTTACTTGTAGCAACTTTGATTTGCTCTCTTTACAACCAAGCTTCGTGAAAGTAATTTTGACTTCCAGTTTTCCTCATTTAATATTATTTTAAGTCATGACACATTGCTTCATTTAAAGCTCTCCTACTCATAGTCCTAATTGTTCTTGTCTCTACCAGGCACTTGACATTTATCCAACCATTCAGTTATTAAACAAATATTTATTCAGTGCTTACCTTTTGCCTATTGCTGGGATATGTCCTGGAAATCCAACAGTTGATTCTTCTATTGTTTTGTCTGCCTCCATAAACAGCTCTGCTTCCGGTGGTCTCCAGCAAGCTGTCCAATCTCAACAAGTTAGTTATGCACAAAATGTTCTAGAAGTCATGTGCCAGCATTATAATCTTTCTTTTTGCCTCAAAAGCAGAGCGTATTTACAATAAGAGTAAAATATTTCAGTTCAGAGGCAAGAAGTATACAAGTGAACATTTTGAAGTAATGACAATGTGTGACTATAACGAAATTTAGAGACTTGTAAAGGAAACTACGTGATGCCAAGGTACTGAAACACCATTCATAGTGGAGAAATCAAAGTCACGTCATACGTGTTTTACAAATCATTAACACACTCAGAATAAATGCTTGAAAATATGAATAGCTTAGAGAGGAAACAGCTTTTCTGTCCTACTACTTACCTGATAACTAGAGAAAATGGCTACTTCAACCTGTATACACATTCAGTGTATAGTTTCTCTAATATTACCAAGCCATGTCAGATGAAAATACACGTAATTTCTGTAGCTACTGTTTTATGTTAATTTTACAGAATTTGTTTTACAGAATTTGTTTAATCAACTAACAGTATTACATTATTTAGTAGTGTCCTTGTCGCAGAGCCAATTAATCATAAACATTCCCACAGGTTGAACCGTCTAACAATGGAAAGGATTCTCATGTGTTTTCTGCACACTCGCTCCCCAATTACGTTCCAAGAGAAGATCCAGAAGAGACTCCCTTCACTAAGGCATTAAGAAACATGTGAGTGAGGGCAGATTTTCCATCACTGAAAGTTCTGTTTGCTCACTTCTGTGGGCCAGATATGACCATAAAGGAGGCCACAATTGAGAAGTGCTCACAGATTTCAATAGGAATGATGTGATTCCAGAAAATCAGATGCAACATTATAGCACTTAACCAACAAACAAAATGTGGGCATATCTACAATCAAGGTTAGTAGAGTTGTACAGGTCATCAGAGTGCCTTGGAGCAAGAAAACATTGGCAGTGGCTAAATGATTTTGACATCCTTGGAACAAAATAGAGACCCTTTTAGAATACTGCTTAATTCATATAACAAGAAATTCTTCAGGTCTGGAGTCAAAAACTTGACTCCAGTCACTATTGTGTAGATATAGCCTACCACCTAGTTTCCATGTTAATTTTCTGACTCAGAGCCCTTTGCTTAAATAGGATGCCTGGAGGACTCGGCACTATTGACGCACCACTCACAGTAAATCTTTCCCCATGCCTTCCCCAAAGAGACCTGTGGCCTTTTTTATAGTGTATCCTCTCTGTGAAGCAATTCACTGTGAATAGCTTTTCCTGGCACCTGAGGAGTTTACCTAGACACATACTCGTCTTCATGGATTTCGTAGTCTGGCACTACTGGTCACATCCTTCTTTCCAGAATGATTTCTCATTTGTTGTTGTTGTTGCTGTTGTTTGTTGTTTTGAGACAGGGCCTCATTCTGTCCCCCAGGCTGGAGGACGGTGGCACTATCTCCACTCACTGCAACCTCTGCCTCCCAGGTTCAAATGATTCTCCCACCTCAGCCTCCTGAGTAGCTGGAACCACAGGTGTGTGCCACCGTGCCCAGCTAATTTTTATAGTTTTGTAGAGACAAGGTTTTGCCATGTTGCCCAGGCTGGTCTTAATTAGAGGGCTCAAGTGATCTGCCTGCCTCAGCCTCTCAAAGGGATGGGATTACAGATGTGAGCCACCATGCCCAATCTGCTTTTCCATTTGAATTCATGGAATAGCCTCTCCTGATTCTACTTTTATATTTTAAGCTACTTTGTATTATTGGAGCATAATATAGACACAGAAATGGTCCTAAATTATGAGAGCGTAGGTCAACGAGTTTCCCAAATAGAACAACCTCATATAATCACTACACTGATCAACAAATAGAGCAGCCCCCACACCTCAGATATCATCATTTTGACCTCTCCCAGTTAGTGCCCATCTAGGTTTGTCATTACCTTGACTTCTGACATTATGAATTAGTTTTGTCTGATTTTGAGCTTAATACAAATGTATCACACACTATGCACTCTTTTATGTATGGTTTCTTTTGCTCGCATGATAAATCTAATGTTTGGAAGATTGCTTCAGTATTATATATCATTATAGTCCATTCATTTTCTTACTTCTTTTGTATGAGTAAACACAAATTATTTATCCATTCTACTTTTGATGAACATTTGAGTTGTTTCCCAAATATTCCTCTTTTGTAATGAAAACTGTTATGAACATTCTTGTACAAGTCTTTGGAGAACATATTATACATTTCTGTTGTTTGATTCACTCATTAAATATTATTTTTACCAGTGTTCTGAAATTGGTCCTCTTTGGTTATCATACATCACTTTTGTTACTACTTATTTCTTTAAAACTTCTACAAAGACATCTGTCTACTGAGAACTTCTGAACTTTTAACAGGTACTTCCAATACCTAATATTTAATTATTTTTCTTCTTTAATTTTCCTTTCTATATTACCTTCTTAGATTAATGTATGCAAGACACATGGTAGAGTTACTTAAAATATCACCTTTTTCTTCTCATTTGGTAACGAAATGTGTCAATTCTACTTAATTAACAACACTTTTACTTAACCATCTTCTGTCACTGTCTTAGTTTCTGCCTTTGTCTTATTTGAAAGTGTTTGTAAAACTAATTTTGTGACAGCAATGCTGATGTCTAGTGATTTAAAGTAGTTGGGCTTTAAAACTAGTTACCACGTTCCAAGATAAAAGTTATTACTATCACAAACTCTTTGAGCAATCGTTATTGTAGCAGTGCAAGAGTGAATGAAGTGAATATCAACTGAGAAACTGGAAAATAATAAGCAATAAAATGCTTGAAAAGGAAAAAAAAAAAAAAAAAAAGAAAAGAGTTTTTGTGAATGTTTGGTGGGTAAGTCCCCTGAGGAATGAATGCCCTGATAGTTGTGACTCCACGTAAATCAAACGGACATAAAAAGAGATTTCAATTTTGGCACGAACAAATTGATCCGACTGGATGCTGGCTGATAAAATCCATCTTACCCGAAGTTCAAAAAGATCTTGGCTGATCAAGGCAGCAATTCAGAAGATAATAAAGTCTGGAGAGAACTGAACAAGTTTCTTGGAGTTTATATAAAAGGAAGACTGAGAGTGAAATGTCAGAATATTGAGGAGTACAATACCATGATCATTATAAAAATTACATTATTGAAGATAGAATATGTGGATATGCAAAGGATATGAAAGGGATAAAGCTGTTTCATAAAAATATAAAAAATCAACATTCATTTTCACTGGTAATTTATTCTAACCCTTATTTCCAATGATGGTGTGTGTGCTTGTGTGTGTGTGTGTTTGTGTTTCTAGGATTAAATACATATATGTGCCTTTCTCCTGGAATTAAATCTTTTCACTCGTTTTCGTACTGCTTATTTGATTGTGTCTAAACATCTTATGACAGAGATTTGCCTTTTACTTTATTTCTAAATGCTTCTCACTAGCACCTAGATTCCTGCTGTATCAAACTTTAAATGTTTGAAATATTACATATCTTGGCCTTGGCTCATATGGTTTAATTTTCCTGGAATAGTTTTACCTTACTTGACCATTTGGAAAACTTCTTTTCCCCTTTCCTGGATCTCAGTATTTTTGAAAGCTTCTCTTGACCTTCATAAGCAAACCTGTATTGTTACTTCTTATTGTGTCAATTTTTTTTCATAATATACAGCCTTGGCTCTTCACCTTTAGCATTTAAAAAATTGCCTTTTTTTTTTTTTTTTTTTTTTTGAGACGGAGTCTCGATCTGTGGGCCCAGGCTGGAGTGCAGTGGCCGGATCTCAGCTCACTGCAAGCTCCGCCTCCCGGGTTTATGCCATTCTCCTGCCTCAGCCTCCCGAGTAGTTGGGACTACAGGCGCCCGCCACCTCGCCCAGCTAGCTTTTTGTATTTTTTTTTTAGTAGAGACAGGGTTTCACCGTGTTAGCCAGGATGGTCTCGATTTCCTGACCTCGTGATCCGCCTGTCTCAGCCTCCCAAAGTGCTGGGATTACAGGCTTGAGCCACCGCGCCTGGCCGAAAATTGCCATTTTTTTAAATGAACTTTTCTAGCCCCAATGCCAAATTTACTCACAATGATTTTTAGAATAAATTCAAAAATACACTGAGAAGATTCATATATAGATAATTTGAGTATCTTACTCTGAGAACACTGTTCCATAGCTATTATCATTTTTCACTTTTGTTTTCCTTAAGGGAAGGAATGGATAACATTTATTGTCCTGACACCTATTACAGGGATGGACAAGTAGTATTAATTTAATAATTGATAATTATTTGTTCATTATACACTTATATGGAACTTAATATAAGTCTGTACAATTATAAGCTTTTTATAAGTATTAAACTGATTTAAGTCTCATTATAAACCTGTGAAGGTGCTACTCTTATTAATTCCTTCTTTTCAGGTGAGTAAACTCAACAGACAAGTTACTAACTTGCCTAGTTTCAGGCAGTTAGAAAGGCAGCTCTGATTAAAATATAAGAAACATGATTTCAAATTAAAGGAATTTATCCACATCATAACACTTCTGGAATGTTGATTTTTAAAATACGTGTTGTAGTATAACACTGACATATGTACCAACATCAAATGTACAGCCTGAAAAATTATCCAAAAGTGAACACAGCCTTATAAAGATGACTCCTGTCGAGTAATAAAATCTGAGCCGAATCCTAGGAAATTCCTTCTTTCCCCTACACAGTAACTACTCTCCCTCTCACCATTATCCTCACATCTGTTGATACTTTAGAGCTACTTCTTTCACTCAACATACAGTTTGTGTGTAAACATAACACATTGTACTTATTTATTCTATATTTGATACATATTTTTCCAGTTTGGGGCTAATATAAATTATGCTTCTAGAAAGATTGTTATACATATCTTTAGGAGGAAGTATATGTACACATTTATGTATGTATTTCTATATACACACACTATATATATATACACACACAGTATATATGTATACATACACACAAGCATGCAAACACGTATGTGCATATATAGTCAGGATGAATTTGGACAATGAGCTAGAAAGGATATGTTCTTTACAAGATTAAGTCGAATATTTTTCAGAGTCATAGCGATTTACATTCCTTTCATAAATGCGTGCAAATTTCATTTCATTTGTGCAACTTCTGTAGAAACCCTAAATACACTTTATTTTTTAAAATTTAGCTTTTTACTAATTATAGAGTATAATTTATTTTATTTTTAATTTGTATTTAATAAATTATAAGTAGCTTGATTTCCTTTTGTTTATTTTTTTCTTTCTTTAATTTTTTTTTTTTAAATTCTGTGTGGTAAAGTGCTTTTAAAATTGCAAGACACCTTTGTTGATGTTTCATTGGTTGTACTTTCATTTACTACTTATTAAAAAAAGTTTTTTGGAGATGGTCCTAAGTCTGTCACCCAGGCTGGAAGGCAGTGGTTGATCAGAGCTCACTGCACCCTTGACCTCCCAGACTCAAAAGAGCCTAGCTACTCAGGAGTAGCTGGGGCTACAGGCCAGAGCCACCATGCCTGACTAATTTTTAAAACTTTTTGTTGAGGCAGAGGTCTCTCACTATGTTGCCCAGACAGGTCTCAAATTCTTGGGCTCAAGTGGTCCTCCCGCTTTGGCCTCCCAAAGTGCTGGGATTAATGGTGTGAGTCACCGTACCTGGCTATATTTTTACTTTATCAAAAAATTCATTTGTAGAGTTTAAAGATTATCTTTTAAGAGTTCTTATTGTATTCAAGTTTGCAAATTTCATTTCTCATTCAGTTGCTTGCCTTTTCACTCTCAGTGAGTTATTTTATGATTACAAATCTTTATTTTTTGTGATTTTACTATTTATTAACCTATTTATCTTATTTATTAGCCTTCAATGGTTAGTTTTTGAGTCTTTTTAAAAAATCTTAAGGTCATAGAGGTGTCCTCTGTATTACTTTTTAAAAACTGTACTGTTTATGTTACACACTGCCTTCTATATGAAATAATTTTTGTGTATGTTGTGAGGTTGGATGTTAATATTCATTTTTCTCTGTATGGATGTATGAAAGACAGCACAATTTATTGAAAATAAATCTTTTCCTCGCTGTACTGAAGCACTATTTTTTTCACAAATCAGCTAACTATATTGTTGTGTGGTTCTCTTTATGAACTCTCCATTCTGTTTCATTGAAATGTCTATACTTGTACCTTTTCTATGTCATAATTAATATACATTTATAAAAACTTTAATAGTGTAAGTCTTCACATTATATTTTTTCTTCAAAGTTATTTATATACTGTGTTTTTATTTGCATTTTACAGTCAGTTTTTCAGTTGCCACCAAATATAATGCAGACAAATTACGCTATTACTAATCACAGTATTATGATTTCCAGTGTATTACAAATATAGATTTATTTAAAATACTGAATCTTTCTTCTACTACTAGAAATGAAATAGGAACATGGTACATCTTTATTTCTGTTGAATGTCTTTAATTTATCTCAATAAAATTTCACAATTTTCCGTAAAGGGATTGCAAATAATATGTTATATTTTATATTAGGAATTCACTGTTTCTTCCTGGAAACATTTCAGATTTTTAATATTTTATTTGATTTAAACTCACTACATTTGGAAAGCTTTAATTATAATTTTATTTTTATTAGATATAGAGCTACTCAGATTTGCTATTTATTCTTGTGTCACTATTAATAATTTTCTAGAAATGTTATGTATTTCATCAAACTATTTCAAAATTTTTTAAGTTACTTATTGCATTCTCTTTTTCTCTCTCATGACTATAGAATCTATAATGATTTCCTTGTTATTATTCATGATATTTAGAATTTGTGGCTACTCTTTTCTTTAATTTCATGCATAATCATGATATATTTTTATCAGTCTTTTCACAGTAACTTTGGCTTTTGCTGATTTCATTTATTTTATGATTGTTTCCGTTTCTCCTGCTTCTTATGTATCTTCTCTTTTCTAATTATTTGGATTTAATTTGACATTACGTTTTACATTTTTGTGATTGACAATTAGATTTTTAATTTTCAAGCTTTAATTTTTTAAACATATTTATGTAACCATATACATTTATCTCCAAGCTGAGGTTTGCCTAAGTCTCCCAACTTTTAACAAGTAGTATTTTTACTTTCATTTTTATTAAATTCAAAATACATTTTAATATTCATCGTAGTTGCCTTTTTGATCCATGAATAACTTAAAAATGTGATGCTTAATTTCCAAACATTTCTTCACTTTCAAAGTCTTGCTACAAATTTCCAGCTTAATAACATCGTTGTACAAAAAACACTGTCAAGTATTTCAAATTTTTGGTATTTATTGATTCTTGTTTTGGGCCTAACCTCAGCCTCTATCTATCTATCTATCTATCTATCTATCTATCTATCTATCTATCTATCAATCATCATGTATCTACCTAGATAGACAGAGATATCTATAGATATCTATGGTAAATTTTGAAACATGTTCTAAATACACTATAAAAAATTGTGTTTTGCTATTTTTGGGTGCAGTTCTTATGTCAAAGTATTTAATCCTACTGCTTTAAATTTCTGTATTATTATTGATATTTTGTATCCTTTTTGCTATCAGTTATTGAAAAAGATATATTAAAGTCTTTATGATTGAAGATGTGCCTATTGCTCCTTTAAGTTCTATAAATTTTACATGTGTGTTAACTGTGTGTGAGTGAATATAAATACACAAGTTTGACAATTTCCTCAATAATTGATTATTTTATGTGGATGATGTATACATCTTCCTCTCAGGTAATAATTTCTGCCTTAAAATCTCTATTGTCTGATATTAACATAGCTAAGCAAATTTTCATTTGGCTTGTGTTTGATTACCTTTTATATACATATATGAAAGATTTTTTAAATTAAGATGGCTCTATAGATAGAAGATAGAAGATATATAGATAGATGATAGTAGATATCTTCTACAGATACAGATATGTATATGTGTATATACACATATAGATATAGTAACATTTGTATCTATATGTCTATTTATATCTATATATAAATGTATACATGTAGATATGTATATATGTGTATCTACATATATATCTGCATGCCTATCTATATGTGTGTATATATCTATATACATGTAGATATGCATGTATATACATATATACATAGATACCTATGCATATATATATCTATATGTATACATGTAGATATATGCATATCTATATACACATAGAAATGTAGATATAAACATGTATCTATATGTGTATAGAGTTATGTGTAGACATATATATATATATATACAGAGAGAGATAGTTCTATATAGAGAACCATCTATATCTAGCTAGAGATATCTATCAATAGATATCTCCACCTATCTATCTCTAGATAGATTATATATCTACCTAATCTATCTATAGAACTATCTTAAAACCATCCTAATTTAAAAAATCAAGATTCATCTTAATTTAAAAATCTTAATTTAAAAGTTAAGAACCATCTTTATTTTGTGATTCTTATACATCATGGAATACTAGGCAGCCATAAAAAAGAATGAGATCAAGTCCTTTGCAGGAACATGGATGGAGCTGGATGGAGGTCTTCATCCTTAGCAAGCTAATGCAAGAACAGAAAACCAAATGCTGCATGTTCTCATTTACAAGTGGGAGCTAAATTATAAGAACACAAGAACACATAGAGGGAAACAACAGTCACTGGGGCCTCTGGGAGGGTGGAGTGTGGGAGGAAGCAGAAAATCAGGAAAAACAACTAATGGGAACTAGGCTTAATAGCTGGGTGGTGAAATAATCTGCACAACAAACCCCTGTGACACTAGTTTACTTATATAACAAACCTACACAAGTGCCATTGACCTTAAAATAAAAGTTAAAAAAACTATTAAAAATCTGTAAATAGAAATGTTCAACCAACACAAGATGGTTCATTCCAAGAATTATCTTAATTTAAAAATCTTTACATCTTAAGATGCTACACAGGAGGCTGAGGCAGGAGAATCTCTTGAATCTGGGAGGCGGGGGTTGCAGTGAGGCAAGATCGCGCCATTGCACTCCAGCTCAGGCGACAGTGTGAGACTCTGTCTCAAAAAATAAAAAAATAAAAAAGAAGAAGCAGCAGCAACTTTGCTGCTTAAATAGAGTATATACCCATTTACATTTAATGTGGTGAATGAAAATTTTGGTTTTCATTTACCACCCTACAATTGAATTTTTAATTCCTCCATATATTCTATTTGTCTTTCTCAACTAATACTTTACAAATGAAAGGACTTACAGAAAGCAAATATATGACTCAATATTCTAATAAAAGTGCTTGAAATAATGTATATTGATGGCTTTATCCTTCTTTCTTAAAAATCTTAAGTTATACACATTACATAACTAGTCACTGATGAGAATCTAGTACTAGATAACCATTATTTCAAAGGCATGGATAGAATGTTTTCCAGGTATGGAGTGTTTCCACACTCCCCTTCCATACATTTTCAAGCCATTGCATAAAAAATACGGAATTTTGTAGAGAGAGGTGAGTTTATATCCTTTAATATTTTCTCACTTTAGAAATGCAGTCTTGGAATGATATAAACTCTATAAACAGATTATCATTCTGCATTTACCGAGAATTATATCAAGGTGTCTATTTTTAAGACAAGAATAAAAATTATGTTTTTTTCTAATAATAGAAATGGATAAGCAGAATTCTGGCTTATAATGATAAGAACATGCTATCTCCTAGTTTGAAATAAGTTAGATAATTTAACTTTCTCATGTTATCTTGAAGTTAATACATTGTTCATATTGGATGTATCCGTGTAATACATGAAGTGGTACGTTTGGTACCATCCCTTTTATCCTCCACATAAAATGACTCAGTGGCTTTCCATATCCTGCAGTTTTGCACAGCAAAAGAAGCACGCACTTTGAGGAAACTGTACCGTTTAATTTTTTGTATTTTCAATATTATGGGTACAAAATATTTGTATATAATTATGGAGTACATGTGATGTGTCAATACCTCCTTTTTGATCCCAGATCTTCCCTGAATTTTTTGTCCAATTTGTATTGCATTATTTAAGTTTGAAAAGGAGTAATGATGTTTAGTATACACGGTTATAAAATAACTGCTTCAAAAGATGTAAAGTATCTGATACTTACTATGTCCAAATATGATTTTTAAGCAAATGTTCCTAACAATACATAAATAATAACATGAAATAAAATAAACTCATATAACTTTATGATAATAATTTTATATAATTAAAAGGTGTTATGTGCAAACAGATGGTATACAACACTTGGCATGTAATAATGAAATTAAGTCCAATTGAATATATTGTCTGATTTATTTCCACAATCTTTAATACATGTATTGTAAATCCAAACATCAAAAACCATAAGTAGCCTATATAATGCCTTTTTTTATTCTTTGTAATGTTTTTAATATAAATATATGATAGAGCATCTTAAATTATTTAAAGAAGTCAATTATTTTATATGTGGATTTAGTATTAGAACATATATATTCTTTTGCATAAAAAGCTTTTTTAAGTGTCAGAAATTGTATACTTATATAGTGACTTTTGTTCACAAAGTCGTTAGTCATAGGTACATACAACATACTTGAAAAACATTTTTGTCAACATTGGATGCATTTTTCTCGTATAGACTCTTGAAAATGTTAACAAGCCAACAAGTGAACATACTGAAGTATTTTTTAATCATCTTTTTTATTGTTGATAATGAATTGGTTGATATAAAGTCATTAGAGTGTCAATTCAACAAATATTTTCTATGGCATAACAAATGTCATTAACTTGCTAGTCTGTCATGCTGTTGCAAAGCTAAAGCCACATTCATTAGTAGTTTTTGTTGCTGTTTGTAGTGGTGGTTTGTTTGTTTTGTCACATGAAGTGTCCCACTTCTTGTATTAAATTATTATGCTTTCTGAGAATGTTCAATCAGAATGTAATAAAACCTTTTAAAAATGATTTACAAATTTATTCCCATAGGTGGGAATTGAACAATGAGAACACTTGGACACAGGGCGGGGAACATCACACCCCAGGGCATGTCAGGGGGTGGGGAGCTGGGGAAGGGATAGCATTAGGAGAAATACCTAATGTAAATGATTATGAGTTGATGGGTGCAGCACACCAACATAGCACATGTATACATATGTAACAAACCTGCACATTGTGCACACGTACCCTAGAACTTAAAGTTCAATAAAAAATATATATTTATTTCTACTGAACACAATGTCTATATATTAGATGGCCTAGGACTGGTAGGGGGCTCTAATCCAGTGGATTGTTGATAAACTAGACAACTTGTATAATTTTTACATTGTTACTCTTAAAGTCTTGTCATTGTCTGGTTATCTCAATATTGAAAAATAACATGTCAACATTCAGTGTAATAAACTGGAAGAAAAAATGGGCCAATATCCCATTCAATTAAAGACATTGAAAATAATGTGTATGTATTACTTCTACTCACATCTTAATGTTCATCATGTTGTCACAAAGCCACATAGAACCATATACTGGGGAATGTAATGTTTATCTGAGAAACCAAATGCCTAAATACAAATTTTAGTAGTATGAAGTAAGAGGAAATAAATATTGGGGATTTTCTAGTCTTCTCTATTAGATATAAATTGCAAGATTTGACCACTTTAAAAAATATTAATATTCACTAATTTTTCATCAATTCAAATATCATATCATAGAGAGCAATTTAGTCAAATTAGATAACAATTCTAAACATAAGAGTTAACTGTACATCTTCTAGAAGCCAAAAACGAGAAATTATTTGTGGCTTTTGGCTAGACAAAGGTTTCTTAGATGTGGCCCAAAGAACAACCTAGAGAACACGCAAAACAAACCGATTACAACAACAATAAATATGACTTCATAAAAACAAAAAATTCTATATTTCTAGATTTTTGAGTCATTATGACTCAAACTAGGAATAGACATTTCCAAATTATGTCTGATAAAGGATGTGTATCCAAAATATGTAAGCTCAATTACAAGGCAAATTACAGACCAATAATAAACAATAAGGAAAAGAACATATTTGAACACACATTTTGCCAGAGGAAATTCAGAGACAGCAAATAATCACATCGAAAGATGTTCAATATCTTTAGCCATTGTAGAAATACAAATTAAATGAGATGCCATTCCACACCTGCTAGAATAAATACAATTAAAAATACTAATCATCCTGTGTGTTGGTGATGATTTAGAAAAACTGTAACTCTCAAATACTGATGGTAGGAAGGTAAATGATACAGCCACTCCGGGGAAAAAAATGGACTGCTTCTTACAAAGTTAAATAGACACCCACCATTTTACCTATTTATTCTACTGTTGCTCTTTAAGCAGAAAACATTATAGCATATATACATACAAGAATGTGTTTACAAGTGTCCATGGAACACTTATTTATAATAACACTAAACTCTAAACAACCCAAAGTTTGTCAATGGGTGAATGAATAAATCCAACATGGTATGCTCATAACGTGAGAAGTAACTTCACACACACACAGAAAATCGTATTTTTAACAAATGGTGCTAGAACAATTGGACATCCACATCCAAAAAAAGAATCTAGACACTGTGTTTACACAATATACAAGAATGGATAATAGATTTAAATATAAAAATGCGAGACTATAGAAGAATGTTATAAATTGAATTTTATAAAAGTTAATACTTCTGCTCTAAGAAAGACATAATTAATATTTAAAAAACAAGCCAAGACTGGGAGACAGTATTTACAAAACATGTATCCAATAAAGAACTGGTATGAGCAATACACAGAACTCTAAAAACTCAAAAAGGAAAAAAAAAGATAAATAATCCAGCTAAAAAGTGGGCAGGAGATCCGAACAGACATTTCACCAAGGAAAACATATTGATGGCAAATAAGCAAATGAAATATGCCCAACATCATATATTATTAGAGACTTGCTCATTAGAATGAGATACTGAGGATAAAGAGCAAGGGAAACTCATTTATTGCTTGTGGGAATGCAAAATGGCACAGTCACGTTAGAAGATAGCTTTGCATTTCTTACAAAGTTAAATGTAGTCTTACCACATGGACCAGTAACTTCACGCCTATCCAAATGAGTCAAAAATATTTCTACACAAAAATGTCACATGACTTCTTAAAGCAGCTTTTCTCATAACAAAACTTGGTAGCTACTAAGCTGTCCCCAACAGGTGAATGATGGTTCAATAAACAGGCATATCTATAAAATGGGATAGTTAGTGATAAAAGAATAATCTATCGAGTCATAGAAAACATGCAAGAACCTAGAATGCATATAACTTAGTGAAAGAAGCTAATCAGAAGAGGCTGTATACTGTATAATTCCAATGATATAACATTCTTAAAAAGAGGAAAACTGTCAAATGATCAGAGTTTCCAGTAGTCTCCAAGGGAAGGGATGAATAAATCAAGCACAAAAACTTTTAAGAAAGTAAAACTATTCTTATAATACCATAGTAGTGGATACATGACATATGCATTTGTCCAAACCCATGAAATGTATAATACCAAGAGTGAACCCTAATATAAGCCTAATATATGGACTTTCATTTGTAATAATACGTCAATATTGATGTATTAATTATAACAAATGTACCACACTAATGCAAGATATTAATCATAAAGAATATGGAGGGTAGAAAAAAGTGTATGGAAATTCTCTGTGCTTTGTTAGTTTTTTCTGTAAACCTAAAATTGTTCTAAAAATAAAATCTAATAATTTAAAAAAGAATGAGCTATTGTTACCAGTATCAACACAGGCGAAAGTCAGATTAGTTATGTTGAGTGCAAAAGACAGACAAAAAAAGAGTAGATTTTGAGTGACTCCATTTACATAAAATTCTACCAAGTGTAAACCATTCTGTAGTATCAGAAATAGATTAGTAGTTGCATGGAGATTGAGTAGGGAAGAGGGGAAGAAGCGATTACTAAAAACACAAAGTAACATTGGGGAAATGAATACGTTCATTATCTTGACTGCCATGGTGTTTTCTCATGTACCAATATGCCAAAACTTTAAAAATAATATACACTGGATACGTTCAGTTTATGTCAATTACACTTCAGTGAAAAACATTTAAAAATGTTATTTATCTTGATTTTATATCTATGCAGAGATATTCTATATCTGCCATATATACCTTTTGGCATAGTGTAAAGATTTATAAACATATTATATAAGTATTGTATTTGCAATATTCTTATTCATATGCAAAATATAGTTTGCATTTAATTTTTTTAACTTTTCTTCTATTTTAATTCTGCATCCTCCAGACATTGACATTGAGAACTTCATATACAATTACATATTTTAAAATGAGTCATGTCTAGTATAATACAAAATTTCAGCAATGTAACATGACAGGAACAAAATATAAATGAAGTTGCTTTATATAGATTCATTTTTCTCATTAAAACATTTCATAGCATAAATCACTTATTCAAAAGTATTAGCATATATATTTAAGAGCACTATGAAAAAACAGAATCAAGAAATGGATACCATATTGATACTCACTAAATCATATGTTAAAATATATTGAATAATTTTGTAGTTTTACAAAAGTAACTCACCCATGTCACATACTAATAATGTATATATTTATTTTTAGGAACTCTTTTTAGATAACTATAGGTGTATAGTTTTATGCTGAGTTTTATGAGAAATACAATAAGCATATCATTTTATGTCAGAAATAGAGAGTATATTTGTTCCTAGGTCATTTTCTATAGCTGTCAAAATGTTTCAACATCTTTTAAAACTCAAGAAAATGAGGAAGAAATATAGAAATGTTCCTAGGTTAATTGTTTTTATATCTTTATCTAGTTCTTTCTGTTATTAATTATATTAATTCTTCCCAACGGCTTATTTAAAAATGGGTCTTGAATTGTCTTTCATTAAAATTCTATGGGGTCTCATTACCTGTAAGAAGGTTTTATTTCACACCAAGTATTTTTCTTTTATGTAAAAGGCAAATAAAGCTCTGGGCTAAAGAAATAGCTTTTTTTAAATTTTCTCTATTGGGAAGTAGTTGAATATATACATTGCTGTATTTAGCTAAAACATATTAGAATGTGCTTTTATTTACAATAAAAATGAAATAAGGCTGTGTTACATTGGCAAGCTTTAATGGGAAATGTATTTGTCACCCTAGGCAAACTGAAAAGGCAGGTATATTGAATTCAGTAATGCTGAGTAATTAAGCCTTCACTTATAACCCTTATATTAGAGAATTCAACTTAATAAGTTAAGTCATTTTCCAAGTGTTTGTTAATGTATCAAAAGGATTTATACGTTTCACAAACGGGGACTCAAGCTAAGCTAAAGATTTATAAACACAACCAATTCACTAGAGAAAGAATTTTAAGCTTGTTTTTCTTGTTTTTCCAAACCTAACTCTTTCATGGAAAAAAATAAAAGCAATATTATAAAATAGATGAAAGTACAGGGTAATTACCTTAAGTGACATTGAGAAGCCTAGAGCTCACCTGGTCCTCAATATTTGATAATCCATGTCACCCCTGGTTTACTTCCACAATTCCCTTAAAGATTGAAGAGCTGTCTGAATACCACAATCTTAGTATATTATATTTTGTAAGGAAACCTGCCCACTCAAGAACATCTTCTGTGACAGCCAATCCATTCAGCATGTTAGGAAGTTTCCTTCCACGTATTATTTAAGTCCACATGGTCCAGTGGATTGGACAATGTATGAACACATGATTTAGGTGGAAGTTATCCATTTATTGGTTGGAAATCAATAAGCCTCTTTCAATTGAGAATTCCAATTGAGATGAAGAATATAATAGGGATGCATACTGGATGAGCAAAGCCATATAGCCTCCATAATGTTATAAAGAATAATATTGTTGAGCCACAGGCAAGCAATGGAGATACAAAGAATACAAGAGTAAGGGAACAAGTGTTGCCCTGGAGTGAGAAAAATTGATAAAAAGCCACTGCCTTGATGTTGGACAGGCTCTTAGTTCTATGTTCAGTCTTTATTTTCTGCCCTTGGATTCTACACTGTACATTTCAAGTTTATTTACAAATGGTTTTGACTACAGAAAAAGCAAGTGTGTCGTTATGCCATTTTTGACATATTTTGGGAGAAATAAAGTAAAAACTAGTTTTTCTTTTCTTTTTTATTTATTTTTATTTTTATTTATTTATTTATTTTATTTTTTGAGATGGAGTTTCTCTTGTTGCCCAGGCTGGAGTGCAATGGCACGATCTTGGCTCACTACAACCTCCGTCCCCCTGGTTCAGGCGATTCTCCTGCCTCAGCCTCCCAAGTAGCTGGGATTACAGGCGTGTGTCACCACACCCAGCTACTTTTTGTATTTTTAATAGAGGTGGGGTTTCACCTTGTTGGCCAGGCTGGTCTCGAACTCCAGATCTCAGGTGATCCACCCACCTCGGCCTCCCAAAGTGCTTGGATTACAGGCGTGAGCCACCGCACCCAGCCATGAAAACTATTAAGATAGTTTTACAAAGTAGTTTCTGAGCTACATGTAAAAACAAAATAAAAAAATTTACTAACAGCTCTGCAGCTTTCATAATTAAGCAGTCAGATTTCCATGTGGCTGAGAATTTTTAGCAGTCTCCTCCGTTAGAATTTGCCATGCCCAAAATGTCCCATGCTGTACAGTTCAATGATTGATGTTTGAGTAATATCCAGTTTGAAAGTTGACTTTAAATGTTTCCTTGAGGGGAAAACATGCTTAGCATTTCATTATAAAATTATTCAAGCTTTCCTCTCATTTCTATGTTCAAATTCAATGCATGAGTTAAAGCATCTAAGGCTTCCTTTGAAGCAATTTATATATTTGCTCTAAGATTTCAACTAGTCCTAATCTCAGAGGATCACTTCATTAGAAAAGTTGTGCAAAAGTAAAATGAAATGGAGATTAACTATACTAAATTGTCATGTTGAGCTTCGTGATAAATTTAGTTACAAAGATATTATTCGAATTGGAATTAACTGCAAATTTTCTAGGTATGTAAATGAAAGTGGAGTGAAATTATTATATAAGCCTAGAGTTATGACCATCAAAATACATGATATAGCAATACAATAATTTAATGTTGACTTAGGGAGTAATAAATCAGATATTTTATTCAACAAACTGTGATTTTTAATTATAACATAAGAATTATAAAATAATATTTAGAAGTAATTGTTTCTTAGAGTCAACAAAAATAATAGTTGAAAAATAAAATTATATAGGATGATTATATTGTGAAAATTTACATTAAAAATTAAAATAATAAACAAATCACCTTTGGAAACTACTTTTATTTAAAATATCAGGAATCCAGAAAATTGCAACTTTTCTTGATCTACATAATCATTTTTACATGAAATTTTAATTCCAAAACCATTGCAAAGATTTATTATTTTCTTAATAACCATAGTGTTAAGTATCAAACAGCTTCTGTGAAAGTACAATAGAATACAAGCATATACTAGATGTATTATTTTCTGCATTTATGCATGAATAATAAGATTTTTTAAATTCTTGACTTATTTGTGGAAATATGATAGAGACAATTTTATGGTTTGGTTTAAGGATTATTCATTTCCACACTTAGATGAGGTAATTTTTTCTTTTCTAGATAAACTCTAATTCCACTTTTTTCATATGGTATACACAAATACATGCATATATATGTTTCAGTTAAACAACAGTAGTAAGATTTTAACAAATTATTTACCTGCCTTTCTGAAAAGTGTCTATTAATGTCGTTATGAGCCTATAAGGGAAGAGAGGGACTATATTACAAAGGAACAGAAATGATCCAGTAGAGTATGAATACACCTGGATTCTAAGAATATTGGGCTATTGGGTATTGGGATGTAGACTGGGATAAAAGAGTATACCCCTATCAGAACACTGTCAGTTTCACTATTGATATGGTGCAAACACACGATAGGATGGTTCAAGCACAGACGTCAGGAGTAGAGTAATGTCTGGGCCATATCTAATAACAAACAAATCAGAATCTGGACATGATATGTAGGCATTTGTTTCTTTAAAAAATTGCCCCAGATGATTCCATTGTGAATCTAATGTTGAGAAGTAATATGCTCAGTCATTTTCTTTGAATTCATTCCGCCTGAGATATCTAGAGTTGTTTTGGTTCTCTTCCAAGAAGAGAGACTGGGACTCACTGATTTTGGTGATATTCAGTTGAACTATGTCCTTACTGATTCTATTCATTATTGTTAGAGAGATGTTAACATCTCCAATGATAATAGTGGATTTATTTATCTGTTCTTGCAGTTCTATCTGTTTTCACCTCATGTGTTTTTGACAGCCTGTTACATGCAAACACATTAAGGATTGTTACGTTTTCTTGGAAAATTAAACTCTTTGTTACTATGTAATACCCCTTTGTATCCCCGTATAATTCTTCTTTCTTTGAAGGCTTTTTGTCGGAAATTAATATATTAATCCAACTTTCTTTTAATTAATATTATCATGTTATATATTTTTCAAAGTTAACTCTCAAGCTTGTCCACAATGAGCTTCCAGAAATTAATCAACTACATATTAAAGTTTTCTACTCCATTACTAACTCCTATGGGGGCTCCTGGGATCTTGCTCCACTGAGCTACAATTCTTTGCATTTTCCCATCTCTCTAATTTAGTGGAGATTTAGGGTGGGGGCAGCAGTTTTTCTGTGACCTCAGTCCTCTAACGGATCTAAAATGGGTTGTTGACAGTCTGTTTGTACAGCATTTTTCTTGTTGTAAGGATGGGAGTGATGATGTCCAAGCTTCTTACATGCTCGAATAACTGACATTTTTTATTATATACTTACCCCATGGTGGTAAAAGAATGCTATAATTTTTGGATCCACAGAACTAAAGTACTAGGAGAGGGAATTTTTCGCAGGAAAGATGGTTGCTACTGGGGAAAAAAAAAAAAAAAAAAAGATAGTCTTCTCTGCTATCTCTGCTAGACTCTCTAAACTCTCTTCCTGTCTCTGGAGTCCAGACACACAAGCCTCCTTTTAGTTTTGAGCTTTCACTATGCTTTTATCTTAAAGGCTTTGCCTACTATGTCCCTCTTCCTGAGAAAGCACCTTATCCCCTCAATTACCTAGTTAACATCAATTATCAAATCATACTTCTTACTGAAGGTCAAGTACCACCTCTAGAAGAAATCTTCCCTAAGAACAGCCTACATGTAGTTAATTCTGTGAGCCCTTTTCTTACATCCTTCGAATACTCTTCCTTCACATGACTCTTCCTTCACAGTCTTTAGCCAGATAATACATCACAGGAAAACAGGGAGAACATGATTTGGCCATTCACTCTTACCTTTGCCTAGCCCAGTGCCAGGCAAATAATAGAGTTTCATTATATATTTTTTGAATGAATTACTACATCCAAGTAAAATAATTGATGTTTTGGAATTATCTAAGACAGTTAAAATCAGTTAAATATAGTTAATGTGAAGCAAAAAACGGTAAACAAAATTAACGTAATATACATGCTGATGTTACTATTTTAGATAAAACAAAATAATTTACAAATTCTTTTCAATAATTCAATTAACGTTTATGAGATTTGATTGAAAACAAATCTACAAATGCTTTGTTGTAAATAAAAGGTAATCCTTGTAATAAGTAAAAATAAATTAACATAACAAATATCGATTTACAGATAGACAAAAAGTGCTTTCTAAATGAAAAGAGGATTATTAATAGTTGGCATAAGAAATCAAAAATTAGTTCAACAATTAGTCATGTGGAAATGTCAAATATTGACATTAATGTGATAAAACAAGAGTTTCTGCAAATAACCTCCCATCCCTGATGTGAGTCTTTCAGGTCATTCTATAGTTCAACTAGTTCCTAATAACACAAAAACAGGAAAGATAAAATCCATCATTTTTCTTTTACTACGCAGATCCTCCTGTAGCTGTCATACAGAGTGTGATTTATGACTTGCAAGTTGTGCTATGGAGCTTGACAAGTAAGTTTAATTTCATTTAATATTTTCTTTAAACCATCTTAGATCTTCTCTTTGACAAGAACTTCACCTATTAGTGTTCTCAAAATGTAAAATGGGTAACTTAATGAGAACAAAAGTTGTACCCTAAGGTATATTTGCATTATCTACATACTCGCAATTAAATCTTAACAGTTCAAATATACCCATTTGTAATAGAATCTAACAGTTTTCCTCCTGAATTGTTTTAGACACCAGAAATTTTTAGCCCTAATAAATAATGTTTAGCTTCCTAGTCACAAACCAGAGAGCAAATTTCATCGGTTTAGAATGGTTAAAACCAACATAGCTGCAATATTTTTATTTTTGTTTTAAAAATTTGTTTAATCAATCAGTAAATCAATCAGAGTTGACCATTATATAATCCACAGACCTTGAAATAACGAAGATACAGTTCTCCGCAGATAAATATCTATATATGGTTTTAAGATGAATAGAAATTATCCTGAAGATTGTGAAGAAAAAGTATACCATATAATATAGTAAATAAAAATAATAATAGTTATTAATTTTTCTGCTTATTATGTTCCAGAATCTGTAACTAAGCATTTTAGAGCATTATTTTTTTTAATTCACACAATAATCCCTTGAGAAATATACTACAATTATTATCTTTATTTCACAGTTATTGAAAATGAGACACAAAGAGGTTAAGAATTTTTTCCAAGGTCAGGCAGCTAGTGTGACTTAGCAAGGGTGTAGTTAAGAAAAAATATGTCTTTCTTATCTTACAGGAAATTTGGAAAAGCAAATAACTAGGTTCTCTTTTTAATTAAAAAAAATAAAATATTGAAACAATACACAATCCTTTGTTGTTCATGCTCTATATTATTATTATTATCTCTGCTAACAGCAAAAGCTAAGAATAGAAAATATTTCTGACCCAAGTTTGTAAATTATGAATCAACCTGTTAAATAACCAGAATAGGCTAACAAGTGGAATTAAATGTAATTATTCTACATTATATATAGAATATAGAAAATTTCTTATTGTTATAATTTTACTAAGATTCTACCAGTTTCAACTGAAATATAACATTTCAAATCCAAGCTTGATAAAAGAACTTGGCATGAGATGTTTTCATAGGAAATAGTGACAATTCATATTTTTTAAATTAAGTATAAATGGGATGTATTATTTCTTTATATCATTTTCCTTCTAAAAGTTATTTTTAAAGTTTCAGTTTTTCTGAAGTTGATAGCTATTACTAACTCTTTTGGGCAAAGTTTTTTGAGATAGATTAATTTATAAAATTAGGAAGAAACTAAAGTAGTTGTGAAAGTTTCTAAAAAGATAATAAAGTAGTCTCTATGTTATAACAGAAAACGAGAATGTGAACACAGATCATTTTGACTCTCAGAGTTTGTGTTTTCAGCAAATATTACCCGAATATTGATATATAAATTAGAATTCCCCAAAGGAAAGCATTTAAAAATGTTAAAATTAAAAAAATGAACTTGTCCTTAGTCTCAGGACAATCTCCAGTGGATTCAATAGAGCATCTGCAGCTTTGTTGAACAAAGGTGTCTGCAATATAGACTCATGGTGTGAGCTTAGTGGGTCACATTCTTTTTTCCTTCTTGGAACTTTGGGAGGCATTTATAAAAGAGCTACTGTAGTAGGAGGACTGAGTTGCATCACCCTGAGGATTTATGTTTCTATGGGAGAATCAAATTCACTTCAGTATAGGGATTTACTAGGTTTCCCTAGCCTTATTAATAAAATACTAATACAACATGAAATATGCATACTTTGTCGTACAATAATCCAATTAAGACACTATTTTTGTATAGCAAAATTCTTTACTAAACACTAGTTGCAAATCAAGTGAAATTACATTGGCAAGAGGTGATCATACTGCTCTGCTCTCCTACTCCTGCCTTTTCCTCCTACCCCAGCTGAAAATACTTGCTGCAAAGGTCCTTTCATAGCAGACTTTGACCTCAGGGTGTAGAAAGGGAAAGGAAAAGGTCAGATATGTATGTCTTGTCTATACTTAAATTTAATACCTGCCGGGCGCGGTGGCTCACGCCTGTAATCCCAGCACTTTGGGAGGCTAAGGCGGGTGGATCACGAAGTCAGGAGATCGAGACCATCCTGGCTAACACTGTGAAACCCAGTCTCTACTAAAAAATACAAAAAAATTAGCCATGTGTGGTGGCGGGCAGCTGTAGTCCCAGTTACTCAGGAGGCTGAGGCAGGAGAATGGCGTGAACCCGGGAGGCGGAGCTTGCAGTGAGTGGCGATCTCGCCACTGCACTCCAGCCTGGGCCACAGTGGGAGACTCCGTCTCAGGGGGAAAAAAAAAAAAAAAATATATATATATATATATATATATATATATATATATATATATATATATTTCTAATACCAGCACAAAAGCCTAAAAGGACCAATTTTTAGAGGGTGTTGGCAGGAAACTCTTTGCTCTGCTATCATCTGTTTTAAGCTACTTTCTATACATTATTTATTTTTTCAGCTTCTACTCTGCTACTATTCAACAGCAAATGCAATTTGTTATATTGTGCACTTCAACACCATGAACAGCATCTTAATTATTATTGAAATGTATTACAAGTTCATAAAGAAAACAGCATTTTGTTTCTTTAGTCATCTACTTTGGATGAAAGTTTTATTTAGAAAAGAATAAATGGGAAAAATGATACATTAAAAATAAAAATTGCATATTTTTTTAGATCAAATTAACCAATGTTAAGCATTTTCATGGACCTTTATAACCAAAATAAACAAACATTTAAAGACAGATGATTTAATTTAGTATTTTGCTTCTTGAAAATATTGGAATATGTGTTTTAGATAATGCATATATTTCCGTTATTGAAAAATAAGTTTTCAATAGTTGGCTGACTTCATACGTAACTTTTTGCAAATAATGATACCATTTTAAACTTATTCAAGGATTTGAGGTGTTCTTAAATATTATTTTGTAACTTATTTTACTCCCTTAAAGTAAATATTTATGGCATCTGTAAGCCATCGTAAAATTGGTATGGCATAGTATTCAGATTGTCCTTTGTAATATTTTATAGTATTCACATTTGTATTTAATCACAAATTTGATACAATTTAGCCAAACCTTCAATACATTTATGAAGAGAGCGGTAGGGAGACTTTATACAATGGAATAAAATAACAAAATGTGCTGACAGCACTCTTCCACTCAAAGAGGTATATATATTTTTTAATTCTATCTAATTTTTTTACTAATTTTATTTTTTAGTACTCAATGATGGGGAAAATTACTAGAAGTGTGATTAAGTCTATTATAAGATACATAAACCGTATGGCACAAGCATTCTCAACTGAACTTTATACTCCACATTGTTTATGAACTTAGTATGCCAGCTTTTTTAAATGTGGTGGGATCTGGTATTCCACACTTATATGTCTCTGAATCCCACCTTTGTGCTGATGCCAAGCTGAACTGAAGCAGGGATGAAGTTTTCTCTTACATGAAAACGAGAATATATTCCAAACTGGAGTGAGCTCTCACAAGCCGTTCGCCTATGGTAATTACTATGTGTCTTGTAATGGGTCACATAGTATCCTCAAAAAGTTTTGTCTGAGTCCTAGACCCTCTCCCACCCCAGTACCTGTAAATGTCACCCTATTTTGAAATAGGAGCTTTACAGAAACAATAAAGTTAAAAATCTCAGGGTGAGATCATCCTGAATTTAGAGTGAGTTATGGATATGTACATATGCATATATATATTACATGCATGTGGAGGCAGGGTGTATATAATATAATATGTGTGTATATATATATTATGTATGTCTATTGTTTTTATATGTATGTGTGTATATATATTATATACACCCTGCCTCCACATGCATGGCCTCCCTCATTATCAGTATCCTCCCCCAGAGTGGTACAACTGTTAAAATTTACTCACCTACATTAATAAAATGTTATCACCTGGTGGTAAATATACATAACATAAAAGGTACAATTTAATCTTTTTAAATTCCAAAACTCAGTGGTATTGAATACATTCACAATGTTGTATAATTAACACTGTTTTCATAACTTTTGTATCATGTCAAACAGAAATTCTGTACCATTAAGCAAAAACTCTTCATTCCCCTTGCCCCAGCCTCCATGCCCTGGAAACATGCAATCTGCATTCTCTCTACATGAATTTGACTATTCATGATCTTTCATATAAGTAAAATCACATACTATTTGTCCTTTTGTGTCTGGCTTATTTTATTTAGCATAATGTTTTCAAGATTTATCTATGTCGTAAACATGTATCAGAACATCATTCCCTTTTTATGGCTAAATAATATTCCCTTGTATGTACATACCACATTTTGTTTATCCACACATACAGGTTTTCACTTTTTGACTCTTGTGAGTAAGAATGAGTGATGGTATCTGGCTTGTGCATGCAGCCATTTTCTTGCTAAAGACCAATAGTATCAAGTACTCTACTAATGGTTGCTATTTATCTGATTAGAATCCAGAGTTCCAAAAAGGTTAATTCTAATTTTTTTTTCCAGTTTAATGGCAGTTTTTATAGAGGGATTAAGTTGTAAACTTCCTATTCCAATCTTCTAATTGTGCACTTGTAGGATGAAATTGGTAAAAAATTATTTTGCCAACTTTCAAAATTGCATCACAGAGATAATGTCTTTGAGTATTGGGTGTTCACATATTTGGCATGTTATAAACAACTTTCTGGAAGATAAAGTCCTTTTATCTCACACTTAATATTAAGACAGGAACCAGTGTGCTAGCAATGGCTTTTGGGTTTGATGTGATATATTTGTATGTAATAAGTTTTTAAAAGTTAAAGTGAAAAGTCCTCTCATACAAAACAAAATAGTTTTTACTGTTATGAGAAAGTAGTTATTAATTACTTATAAAACATGCAGATATCCTTACAATATTTGGTGATTTGTTTTTCTCTAGTCATCTTGTGTTGTTGTTAGTGGAGAAAAAAAATAGGGATGTTCTTTATCTATGAAAATGTGAAAAGTATATACACATTTTAAATATATATGGTTTCCCTAAAAATTCTTCTTCTAAGTTTTTAATCCCCTAAAATGATCATTGATATGTACAAATAAATATTGATAATAGCAACTGAAGGATCATTTTTGTTGTTATCAGAAATTGAAAATACTGTAACAGTCCATCAGTAGAGAAATGGTTATGTATATATGATATACAGCATACATAGCATATGTCCATATATAGAATATGTACCAAATGTATACAACGAAGTACAATGAATACATGATTATAGTAAGATGGATAGGCATCCACATATTACTCTGTTTGTACATGGTCTTTCACAAACAGAAATAAAATGTAAGAAAGAAGAAAAGAAAAATAAAAAGAAAGAGAATAAAGGTGACAAAATAAAATATAAACCAGGATGCACAAGTGGTCTCATCTTAGAACTGGAACACCAGTAAAGCCTGTCTTCTCTGGAAAAAGTTTAGGTCTCTGAAGTCTTCTCAGTGCATCATAACTGACAGCAGCAGGAATGTGGTTTTGCTAGAGGCAACAGAAAAGCAAAACTGTCTCAAGATTGTATCATTAATCCAAAGGTTGAACTCTCTTACCTTACTGTTGGTGCTTTCTGTATACACATCCCAAAGGACCTAGGAAGGTGGAAAGGATGGAGGAAGGTGGAAAATATAGAAAATAAAAAAAAAAATAAGGTAAACTTAAAAGGTAATAAGACTAACATTCATTTATTCACATTAAGCTCCTAACTTGTAATATATTCTCCTGTAGGCACTGCGGATAAAGCAATGAAAAAAAGAAAAGAAAAAAAATTATGCCTCTTTGGAGCTTATGTTCCCTTGGAAGGAGATATATAATAACATAAATAATTAAACTACATAACATGTTAAGTGTTGATAAGTGCTATGGAGGAAACTAAAGCAGACAAAGCAAATAAAGAACATGAGGAGAAGATACAATTTTAGGTAGGGAAATAAGGAAGCCATGATGGAGACGGTAGCATTTGAGTGAAACACTTGAAGAAGGTGATATGGTTTGACTGGGTCCCTCACTAAATCTAAAACTTGTAGTTCCCATAACCCCCACGTGTCATGGGAGGGACTTGGTGTGAGGTAATTTAATCACTGGGTCAGTTACCCCCATGCTGCTATTCTTGTGATATGAGTGTGTTCTCATGTTCTCTGATAGTTTTATCAGGGATTTTTCTCTCATTTGGCTTGGCACTTCTCCTTGCTGCCACCACGTGAAGAAGGATGTGTTACTTCCCCTTCCATCACGGTTGTAAGTTTCCTGTGGTCTCACCAGCTGTGCAGAACTGTGACTCAATTAAACCTCTTTGCTTTATAAATGACCCAGTCTAGGATATGTTTTTATTAGCAGCATGAGAAGGAACTAATACAGGAGGTAAGAAAACAATCCAGGGGGGATTTGAAGACAGGTGTTTTCAGTCAGAGAAACCATGTACAAAGCATCTAATGTGAGAGTGCTATGATCTGAATGTTGGCAACTCCCCCTAATTCATACATTCAAATCTAATTCAGAGTATGATACTCTTAACTCCAAAGTTAAGGCCTTTGGATGTCATGAATACAGAGCCTTCGTGAAGGAGATCGTGCCTTTATGAAAGATGCCTGAGGGGTTTGGTTTGTCCCTTCCACCATATGATGACTCCATCATACGAAGAAGAAAATGAGTCTATGATCTAGAAAATAGCATCTCACCATATATGGAATATGTGAGCACCTTGATCTAGGACTTAGCTTGCAGAACTGTGAAAAATAAATTTCTGTCATTCATAAACTACTTACTCTATGATACTTTGTTATAGATGCTCAAATGGACTAACATAAAGACAATTCCCAGCCTGCTCAAAGAGCATCAGGAAGTGTTGGGTACAGTAAAGTTGGAACAGAGGCATGAGGGGAAGAGCCACATGGCTGTGATCAAAGAGGTGTGCCTGGTGGGAAGCATGAGTAGAGCTGTATAATCTGTACAATAACGACTCAGAGTGGAATTAGAAGTCGTTTAAAGTGGGTGAGCAGAGTGGCATGGTCTCTATTATATTATGTTATATTCTTGCTTGGGTATTGAGAATAGACTGGAGGTGAGGGCTAATGCAGAAGCAGGAAGGGAGATAAAAATTCAGATGAGACATGATGTTGGCTTGGCCTGGGTAGATAACAGCAGTCGAAAAAATTATTTAAATGTTCTGAAGGTAGGTTTGCTGAGAAGTAATTTTGGAGGTACATTACCAAGACTAAATTTGTATTTTTATGAATGAACATATTTAAGCTGTATACCTTAACTTTATCTATTTATGCACTCATATTCACACCACCCATATTAAGATAAAGAACAGTTTCACTACCACAGAAAATCTTCTGGTGCTTTATTCCAGTTAATAATAACCATTGGTCAAAGGATATTCTACTATGACCATAGTTTTCTTTTGCCTCTCGCTAAACTTAATTTGTCTGGAGTCATATAGATTTTAGGCTTTTGTGTCTGACCTATTTTACTCAACATGATGTTTTGGAGATATATCCATGTTGTTTTATGTGTCAATATTTTATTTTTTATTGCTATGTATTATTACTCTAAGTCAATATCATAATTTGTTTATCTCTTCTCCTCTTTATAGATGTTACATCCAGTTTTTGCCTACAAAAAACCACAAATTGCTATAAATAATTTTATATCTGTCTCTATTGTGTGAATACACGCCCTCATTTATTTTGGAATATACCTACAAATTGAATTACAATGTCATTGGGTATGTATGCAGTTTAACTTTATAAGAAATAGCCAAACTTTTTAAAAATGTAGTTGTACAATATACTCTCCCACCACAAATGTATGAACTTTTATTTGTTCCATAACCTCTTCAAAATTGGTACATTCAGTTCCCAAATTTTTTTTCTTAAGAGATGAGGTCTTCCTCTGTCACACAGGCTGGAGCGGAGTAGTACAATCATAGCTCACTGCAGTCTTGAACTCCTGGCTCAAAGTATCCTCCCATATTAGTCTCCAGGTATTTAGCCATTTTAATTTTACCAGTTCTTTTGAATATGTAATGACATCTCATTCAGGTTTTTATTTTCATTTTTCTGATGACCAACTGTGTTCAGCACATTTTCTGATCCTGATTATCCACTTGACTGTCTTCTTCTATGAATTGACTGTTCAAGTCTTTTGCCCACTTTTAATTGAGTGATTTATCTTCTGCATAACAATTTGTAAGATTTATTTATTCTCCATAGAAATCTTTTGTCAGGTCTATGTATTTCAAATATGTTATCTCACTGTGACATTTCTATTCATTTTTAATTGGGATAAAAACATAACTTGTGATCTATCCTCTTAATAAGGTTTTAAATGCACAATATAGTACTGTTAAGTATAGGCGTGATGTTGTACAGAAAATCTCTAGAATTTATGCAACTTACACAACTGAAACTTTATACCCATTGAACAGCAACCCTTCTTCCTCCTTCCCCTAACCATTCTACTCTCTATTTCTATGACTTTGACTATTTTAGAAAGCTTATATAAGTGAAATCATGCAGAATTTGTCCTTCTGTGACTGACTTATCACACAGCATGATATCCTCCAGCTTCATCCATGTTGTTGCACATGGCAGAATGTCCTTCCTTCTTAAAGCTGAAAATATTCCATTGTATTTATACACCACATTTTCTCTATCCATTCATGCACTAATGGACATTTAAGTTTTCAAATTTTGTTTTTTTGTGAGTGATGCTGCAAAGAACAGGAGTGTGCAGGTAATTCTACCACATCCTAATTTTCATTCTTTTGGACATATGCCCAAGAGTAAGATTGCTGGATCGTATAGTTGTTCTAATTTTTGTTTTCTTGAGGAACCTCCATACTGTTATTCAGTGGCTGAACCAATTTACATCCCAATTTACAAGAGTGTACAACCGTTCCAGTTTCTCCATGTCACTGCCAAAACTTGCTATGTCTTGTTTTGTTTTATAATGGCTCTCCTAATGGGTGAGAAGTGATATCATATTGTGGCTTTCATTCATATTTCTCTGATCATTAGCCATGTTGAACATCTTTTCATATATCTTTTGGCTATTTGTATGTCTTTGAAGAAAATTTATTCAGTCACTTGCCCCTCTTTTTAAGTTGCTTTTTCTGTTGTTGTATAAGGAGTTCCTTATATATTTAATGAGGTTTTTTGAATAAATGAATGTAAGTTTAATATAGTAAAAACATTAATATAATTTTTATTTATATGTTTAATACATTCTGTGCTCCAGAAAAAAATCATTGTTTATCTCACTCAAGATCATTATGATGTTCCTCAAAGTATTCTTCTAGAAACTTTAGCATTCATATTTAGGTCTGTGATCCATCTTATATCAAATTTAGTGAATGATATGTGTGAGATATTCAGATTAATGAAAATGCTAATTATAATAGATTCTTAGAATTTTTAACGTTGACTTAGATACTTTCCCTAAACATATTAGACATAAAAGTAAATGGTATTTATGTATTATTTTATAAGATGCTATAATTTTAAATTTAAAAGTCTATGTACCTTTTTCTGAAGGAAGCTGTTCTACCATTGTAGAAACAATTTGGGGGCATTTCTCTTACTCGATTGACTCTTTTCTTATCCAGATGCTACCCATTTCAAGATTGCACAAACTCCACTTCTATAAGGGAACTCAGCCCACAAGGCTCTCATGTACATCAGTAACATCTATATCTTTATTGTACCACATATGCCTTGCTCTATCAGATGAAATTGTGTACCACAAAGTCAGGATCATATCTCAACTCTTCTGTAAACTCCGCAATGCACAGCATAGTGTTACTCATGGAGAAAATCAAATACTTGTGATTGAAATGGGTTAACATTCTTCTCACATTAAGGAACATACTTCTTTTATTGTACCTGTTGTTATGCAGGGTGTAAAATGTATTCTTTTCTCCAGAGTTGATATCAATAGTTAAACAAATATGAAAATTGAAGATAAATTGGGAAACAAACAATTTATGGAAGTCAGAACTATGAGGTAAATTTCAGTTCATGGTTATTTGGTAGAAATACTAGGTTGGAGGGTATGGTTTACATTTGAGACCAAATTAAATATTATTTAATAGATTGCTTTCATATGTAGTTGAAGGAAAGCATGCAGTAAAAACCTAGCTTGACCAAAAACCTGACTTGCACTTGGCAAAAATTGTGGTAGAGCCAGAAAGAGAGAGAGAGAGAGAGAGAAAGAAAGAATGAAGAAAGAGAAAGAATAACCTCTACCCTGTGGGAAAGTCTTTCCATTCCAAATGACACAAGTAGAGAATCTGATGAATCTGAGCCTAGGAAAGTCAAAAAGGAAGCAGATTGGTATCCAGTCATTGAAGACAATAAACCTGAGCACTAAGAAGACATGACTAAATAAATGTCACGTTCTGAACAACTAAACTGATTACTTCTCTTACACTGAAGTAAAGAGAGACTGAAAATTTCTGCCTCAACTCTCCCTATCAACTCAATACCTTGGAGTCTAACATAGTTTTCCAAATAAAAAGATAATGAGGCAGAAAATGACACCTTGTTTATTAAATTTTCTAGTTCGTATTGAATAGTTCCGTCTGAATTTGAAAGTCAAGGTCTCAGGGAACTATTTTTAATGTGCTTTTCAAAGAGCTCATATTAAAATAATTATTTTATATGTAATTAGCAAATAATTAGATATGAGGCTTACAAATGACATATTTATGTTCATACAATATGGCTAATGTATGGTAACAATAGTATTAAATCTATAAATCTATGATGGGAGAATTACTAAAAAAAAAAAATAGTAGGTCTCCCAATCCATGAGCATTGAATGATTTTCCATTTGCTTAGATTATTAGTTTTCAGCACACAAATCTTACACACATTTTGCTAAATTTATTTCCAAGGGTTTATTTTTATAGTATTGTGAATATAATTATTTTCTTAATTTTTTTTAAGACAGAAAGTGTCTTGCTCTATCTACCAGGCTGGAGTGCAATCATGTCTTGCAATCACAGCTCACTGCAACCTTGAACTCCTGGGCTCAAGCAATTCTCCTGCCTCAAACTTCTGAGTACCTAGGACTGAGAGGTGAATGCCACCATGCCTGGCTAATTACAAAAATAAATAAATTTGTAAAGAAGAAGATCTCTCTTTGTTTCCCAGGCTGGTTCTGAACTCCTAGCCTCGAGTAATCCTCCTAACTTGACCTCCCAAGGCACTGGGATTACAGGCCTGAGCTATTAAGCCTGGCCACTTCCATTTCCTGATGGCTTTATCAATGTTTTCTTCATTGTATTGACTATAACTACCAGTGCAATATGGGATAGAATTAGTGAGAGTGAACATTATAGACATCTTTGGCATGTCACCAATTTTGAGGGGATAACATTCAGTCTTTCACCATTAGATGTGCTGTAAAATACCGTGTTTTTAGTTGTTTGTGTTGTTGATGTCCTCTATCAGGTTGAAGAATTTCTATTCCATTTTTTAAATTAATTCATGTTAGAGTCTGTCAAATCCTTTTCCTGCATCATTGAGATAATCATTTCATTTTAGTTCTTTATTTTATAAGATAGCATATTACATTAGTTACTTTTTAAATACAAAAACAATCTTGCATTTCTGAGATTAATTTCCCTTAGTCATGGAGTGTAATCATTTTTATATATGGTTGAATTTAGTTTGATAATATTTTATCGGAGATTTTTGTGTCTGTATTTGTGAGGTATATTGATCTGTAATTTTATTTTTATATTTTTCTTTAAAAGTTTTTTTTTTCCTTTCTTTCTTTTTTCATTTTTGCTTTTGAATATAGGCCTTATAACATGAATTGTGAAGTTTCTCTCTTTTTCTATTTTCTGAGTATGGGTATGATTTTTTTTCATTGAATATGTGAAATAACTTACCAGTGAAGTCATGTGGTCCTATATATTCCGTTATAGAAGACTTTTAATTGCTAATTAAACATATTTATTCAGATTTTCTATTCATTTTTGTTTCTGCTGTGGTAATTTATATAGTTTTAAGACTTTGTACCTTAAATATAAGTTGTATACTTTGTGGTCACAAAGTGTTTTATAGTATTTCTCTTATAATTCATATATTTGGATGGGGTGGGGGAGGGTTGGTAGTAGTAATCTTTGTTCCTGATTTTGGTAATCAACATGTTATCTCTTTTTTCTTTTCTTTCTTTCTCTCTCTCTCTTTTTTTTTTTTTTTTTTTTCTTTTTTGAGATGGAGTTTTGCTGTTGTCACCCAGGCTGCAATGAAATGGCAGGATCTGGGTTCACTGTAACCTCCACCTCCCAAGTCCAAGCGATTCTCCTGCCTCAGCCTCCTGAGTAGCTGGGATTACAGGTGCCCACCACCATGCCTGGCTAATTTTTGTATTTTTAGTAGAGAGGGGTTTTCACCATGTTTGTCAGGCTCGTCACGAACTCCTGGCCTCGAGTGACCCACTCACCTCGGCCTCCCAAAATGCTGGGATTTTAGGCGTGAGCCACCGCGCCCAGCCTTTTTTATTATTTATCATGTAAATATTTCTCAATTTTGCTTATCTTTTCAAAGATTCAAACTTTGGATCATTAAACTTCTTCATTGTTTTTTGTTTCATTTTCTATTTGATTGATTTCTGCTCTAATCTGTATTATTTCTTCATTTTTCTTGCTTTATGCTCACTTTAGTCTTCCTTTTCTAATTCCTAAAGTCGGGAGAATGAATTATTAATTTAAGAACTCTCTTTTTAAAATAACCTTTAAATTTTGATGTGATTGTAGATTTACTTGCAGTTGTAAGAAATAATATAGAGAGATGTCTTGTAACCTTATCTCAGTTCTCCCGATGGTAACATCTTGCAAAACTATAGTACAATATCATAACCAATATATGGAGATCGATTTAGTCAACATACAGAATATTTCCATTGCCATGGAAACCCTCATGTTGTTCTTTCCTAACCACATCCATTTTCCTCTTTTTCACCTCATCTTTAACCCTTGACAACCACTAATCTTTCCTCCATTCTCAGAATTTTGTCACTTCACTAACGTTATATAAGGGAAATTCCACATCGCATGATCTTTTGTGATTAGATTTATTTACTCAGCATAATTCTCTGAAGAGTTATGGAAGTTGTTGCCTATATCAATAACTCGTTTATTTTAGTTGCTAAGTAGTGCTTCATTGCATGAATGTAATACATTTTGTTTAAACTTATTCCCTCCTTCAAAAATGTCTGGGTTGTTTCCAGTTTGGGGTTATTAAAAATAAAGCTGCTCTGAATATTTGTGTAAAGTTTTTGAATTAACATGGTTTTTAAAAAGTTACTCTGCTGTAAATGCTCAGGAGTGAAATTCTGAGTCATAACATCATTGCATGTTAAATTGTTTGTTTGTTTTTTAAAGAAAGTATCAAATTGTTATAGAGAATGGCTTTGTTATTTTACGTTCCCATCAACCATGCAGGAGTTATGTAGTTTCTTTGCAGCCTTGCCAGCACTCAGAGTTGTCATTATTTTTATTTTAACTATTTCATTGTGTATATATTGAAATCTCGTTGGAGTTTTAATTTTTCATTTCCCTAATGGCTAATGATGTTGACATCCTTTCATGCTCTGATTTTCTAAACATATATTCTTTTCAGTGAAAAGTATATTCGTGTCTTTTGCCCACTTTCTAATTTGACTTTGTTCATTCTTAAGTTTTGAAAGTTTATACATTTTTTTATACTAGTTTTTTTCAGACACATGGCAAGCAAAAGGGGAAGGAAGGAACACCTTTAAACCGTCAAGTTGAGATGAAGGTCAAGGTTCCCCATTAGGCCTCCTTTGCCACACAAAAAGTAAATACTCTCTGTTTTCAAGATAAAGCAATGAATGCCAAGAAATACTCAGACTATATTTATGTACTAATCATAAAAGTGAACTATATTATTTAGATAATCAGAGTTAAGGCAGAGCAAAGGAAACTGCAACTGTGGTTCTACTATCTTCAACTCTCATTGCTAATTGTATTCATGAGATAAAAATCATGACTAAGTAAACTAGGACAACTGATGTTTTACCCCATTTTAAACAATGTATCCAATTACTGAATGGGAGTCGTATTGCTGGCAATCTTTGTTTTGTTTAAGTTGCTTTGTTATCTAATGGAGTTTCATAAGAGATCTCTTTCATAAAAAATAAATGTTTAACAGACCACCCCTTAGGGCACAAGAACAACCAAAATAATCCCCTTCCAAACTGCTTTTTCTTTTGAAACCCTTGATCTTCTTGTATACATCTAGGGTTGTAAAATGAAATGGAAGGTACTTAAAGAAAATGTCTATCTGGCACATAGTTGTCACATTTTTTCTTATTTGTACTTGATCCGTATCCAGCTCTGTGTATGAATGGATTAATACTAGCCATTATTTGTTGTGCCAATAAGCAGTGGCAGTTTTGTGGTGGTGATACTATCACAGTGGGCTAAAGAAGGACATCAGGTTTGGGGTTTGTTTTTTGTTTCTTTTTTCCTTTATCTTATAGGGTTTTTTTTTTTTTTTTTTTCCTCTTACCTAAATCTGGTCCTCCATTGAAAATGACTTATTTTACCTTTCACTTATATTCACTGAAATGACACTTGACCTAATATTTTTGAAAATTATACCAACATTTATAATGATTATCTAGAGAAGCAATATGGTATGATGGTTATAAGCATAGCTCTGATTTCAGAGCTCCTATCTTTGAATAAGTACAATCACACAATGGATCCATATAGTAACTATTAAAATGTACTCTGCCTGAGTTTCATCTTTCATAAAATAAAAATAATAATAGTGTTTTACTTGTATGCTTCTCATGATAATTAAATTGCTAATAGATATGTCACCAGAATACTATGCCTTCAATAAATGCTAACAATTATTATTATTACATTAGAAAAGTTCTTTCTTCGTGTCACTCACCTGCTGTTAACCTATAGTGCCTTTTCTGTAGCTCACTCACAGTTCTCTGTACAGCCATTGTGAGCAGCTGTATTATATTCATTTCATTAACCGTATTTGTTCAAATCTTTGCAGGGCTCCTACTAACCTATGTAACCCTCAGAGCTCCAAACAATATTGTCTTATCATTATCTTTCTACCTTTTCAAATTCCCTTGACTTTATCCTTAATTTTCTTTTTGTCTCTTCTAACCTGTACTGTTATTCTTATTAGATTATTTAAAACATTTTTTCTTCAAGAAAGTCTTCGCAATTTATCAGTATCTTACTCAGAACTGTTTTAATTCATGCTCTCTTACCATTATTTGATATACATTTATTTATAATGAGTGGTATATTTTAATTTATTTTCTCTGTTTTTTTTAACTAAATAAGAATGTTCTTGAGAAAAGATATTTATTCCTTCCATATTTTCCTATAAACTCAAAAGTCTATTAAACTGTTAACTACATAGAAAATACATAATACATGCTGGAGACAAACTTATTTATAATAAAAATATCTTAGTATCTTTATATGTGCATGATATTAACAAAATTTTTCTCTTTAGTGATATTATAATTGCCTTTTAAAAGGTCTTGTTATTCATTAATGTCTCTAAGTGCTTTCTAATAATAACTGAGAGAAATATGTGAGTGAACCTTGAGAGTTTCACAGGCTTATTCTACTTCTGAGGTGAGATGAGAAGCCACAGACTATCTCTCAACTGTGATTGTAGTCATAATTGATCTCAGAATTAAAAGAGGAATTCTGCTTTCCTAGGTCTTAAGCTTATTGTTCTTTCTTACCCATTATTTCACACTTTGCAAATGACTGGGCATTTTTCCAGCAATCACGCTGAATAAAATGTGGCTTCCGTGGCCTATTATTGTGCTGAATGTCTTTGCAAGTTGCTGGCAAACATGGTTTTATTTTACATACTGTTATATGAAGTACTTTTTTTAAATTTATAGTTTGCCAATTTATTCATACATTTCTTAATATCTCATTTTCATTATTAACAGATTTATATACAGTGCTTCACACTTATCTGTAAAATAGTGAATTCTACATCAAAAATATTTACCAATAGCACTGGTGGATAAAGTGACTATACTTCCAAAGCAAAAATCATCCCTCTTTAATTTATCAGTTTAGATGGAAAATGTTTAATGTTACTTGTAAATAATGGACCAACAAAAATCCACCCACGCTACCTTTTGAATTTTTATATGCAAAATAGTACTAACCATAAAAGTACTGTCTGGAAACTGTAGACTGGAAACTGGAAATAATAGACTGTCTGGAAACTGATGGATCTGCTCTATGTAAAGGCATGAGGTGATCAGGAATACTATATTCTAAGGATATGGGAGTTTTGAAAATTCTCCCATACAATATGAATGGGGAATGCATGTGTACTTGTTTTTATATATACTCTATGCATGTGTACACATTCATTAACTACTTTCTGTGTTAGCCTGCCACAGTGGCATGAATGCTGGGAGAAGATACAGGACCCCTGGTTCATAGACAAGGCCTTTATTTCTCAAGGCACAGCAATGCGCATGAGTTCCTCATTCTTATTGTTCCTTTTAACCCAAAAGTCTAACAAGACAAAGTAGAAGAACCTGGATTTACATCAGAGCTGAGTTACTCTAGGCTGAAGGAGCCCAATCATTTTATCATGAGCTGTAAGCAAACCTGCCCAGGATTTGCCTTGGAGGGAGACATCTTTATTACCAATAGGTAAGAAAATCTATTCTTGCTTTAGGGGGAAATATTTAGTCTTTCAAAGTTGTTCTCTATGCAAAGATCCTTTAAAAGATAGCCTAGTGCAGAACAATATTGTGCAGAAATGCAAAAGACACTTGGAAGACTGTCTCCTAACACCTGTCAAGTGCAGACTACTACACTAGGTATCAGGGAAAGAAAGATGAAATTATATGGGCTTCATGGAAATTAGCAGCTCACTTAAAAGAAGCATGAGTAGAAAGTTAGTTATGGTAACACAGGAAAGGAAATGTTACCATAATGTTTACAAGTCTAGGAGGTCAGGGAATACTTCTCAAAATTAATACCTGATAAGAGTTTTGATGTAAACGTTCTCAAAACACTTCTATCTACATGTCTTTCTTACTCTCTTAGGGGTTCTGGGTTATACAAAAGTCAAGAATTTCAGGACTTTGTATTAAAAATTGCTCAACATATATTTCTAAGATTTTTTGCTATCAGTATCCTCCTGTAGCCAAAATTTCTTAAGGTTTCAAGATTATATAAAGATAATGAAATCTAATCGGATTTAGACACTTTGCTTAGACACTTGCTTAGTCTTTGCTTAGACACTTTGCTAGTAGGATCTTGGAAATTATCTTGAAAAATATAAGAAGATTTTAATAATAATTTTATTTGCAAACTCTTGCCCATAATGATAATGTTTTATAATTTTATATCCTTCTATTCTCATTTGAATATACAATGTTCAACTAAAATCACTTATAAAAGAAGTAGGAATATAGGAATAACTATTTGGCCTTTGGGGAATCTTATTTCATATCTTGTTGCCTATGGCCTCCAAAGAGGAATTTGTAGATCTCTATTTCCCTGCAAGATGATCTATTATGGTGAATTATAACTTCTATGTCTCATTTTATCTCATAATGGATAAAGAAAACTTGGAACATATATACCATGGAATATTATGCAGTCATAAAAAAGGATGAGTTCATATCCTTTTCAGGGACATGGATGAAGCTGGAATTCATCATTCTCAGCAAACTAATGCAGGAACAGAAAACCAAATACCACATGTTCTCACTTATAAATGGGACTTGAACAATGAGAACACACGGACACAGGGAGGGAAACATCACATACTGTAGGCTATTTGGGGTTATGGGACTAGGGTATTAGGAGAAATATCTAATGTAGATGACGAGTTGATGGGTGCAGCAAACCTCCATGGCTCATGTAAACATATGTAACAAACTTGCACTTTCTGCAAATGTATCCCAGAAATTAAAGTATAAAAAAATTCCATATTTGCATATTTTGATGTACATATTATATCAGTATAGCTAGATATGTAAAAATTTTAAGAGTAAATATATATAAAACATATATTAGTCTTTGATTAGAATTGTATTACCAATATAAATAAAATACCATTTAGAATACAAAATTCCTGACTCTTCAAATGATTTAATATTTATCAATATTAATAACTATTTAAATGCTCTTTAGCTGCCCATCACCATAGTAATAATAGGAATAATGGCAGCTAATTTTAACTGAGTACTTCCTAACTGTGGCCCAGTTACAGTGAAATAAACACTATTAGATTCACCCCATCAATTTATTACAGCAAGCCTATGAAACATACTGTAGTACTAAGTCAGTATTATATATGAAAACCTCGTGGGAAGGATATGTATAAAACTTGCTCAAAGTTACCCAGCTAATAAAAGGCTAGGAGAAGATGAAACACCTATGTAGTTTTCTTTCCTGAGCTGAAGTTCCTAAATCCTTGGCTGCATGGTCCCTCATTCAAAAGTCCTAAATTGGCTAAAATTTATATAACAGAAAATTCACAGAATCATTTCCTTTTACTCTTCCACTACCAGGGCTGTTAATGGTCCCAAGCAAAAGGACAAATTTTTTTCTACTTGAGTTAAGAAAAATATAGAGTGAGACAGAAGGTATTCTACCAATATAAAAACACTTTACCAGGAAAATTGAGAAGGGGGCTGTTAACCTTTGGGGAAATGTAGGTCTTCAGTGGATTCTTATTAGAAACATAAAGACATAGAGAGAAGATTTTCATTTTAAAGCCTCCTCCATTCAGCAAAGTATATTCTGATTCCATTATAGTATTAGGCTCCTATATAGTCATAAGTAACCCCATGTGGTTTTAGAATTCTTAAATATTCACACACATAATCATCTGAAGAATGAATAAATCCATGAATGACTAAATAAAGTTTATTCCTATATCATTTTCAATATCTTTAAATTATGCTTACATCTGTAAATCTGTTGCCTCATTCTCAAATCACATAGTCTGTAACTCATGAAGATAAACCCCTGTCGGCCAGACACGGGTGGCTCACGCCTGTAATCCCAGCACTTCGGGAGGCCGAGGTGGGCGGATCACCTGAGGTCAGGAGATCAAGACCAACCTGACCAACATGGAGAAACCCCCATCTCTACTAAAAACACAAAATTAGCCTGGCGTGATGGCGCATGCCTGTAATCCCAGCTACTCGGGAGGCTGAGGCAGGAGAATCGCTTGAACCCGGGAGACGGAGGTTGCCGTGAGCCGAGATCATGCCGTTGCACTCCAGCCTGAGCAACAAGAACGAAATTCCGTCTCAATAAATAATTAAATAAATAAACCCCTGTCTTCCTAGTGCTTTATGTCTACAGTCCAGAAATGTTTTACCGACCTCATCATGTATCACTTGTTGTGACCTGTTCCTATTCTTCATTGTGTCTAGCCTCCTATCATCTTCCTGGTTTTGGACTAACTTAATCCCGTAATCCCATAAGGTCATTGCTAAAGTTTCAGCTTTGAATAAGTTCCTCTTTTCAGCACCATGTATTGAACCCTTCTATTAATTATGCTGTCTTTAATAGATCTTCCTTGCTTTGAACAGACTTCTGTACCATTCTACTTATAGGTTGTTCTAGCCAAACTCCACCTAAAACATTCTAAATAGGCCGGGCATGGTGGCTCACGCCTGTAATCCCAGCACTTTGTGAGGTCGAGGCGGGCGGATCTCTTGAGGTTGGGAGTTCAGTATCAGCCTGACTACCATGGAGAAACCCCATCCCCACCAAAAATACAAAACATTAGCCGAGCACAGTGGTGCATGCCTGTAATCCCAGCTGCTTGAGAGGCTGAGGTAGGAGAACCACTTGAAATTAGGAGACAGAGGTTGCCGTGAGCCGAGATCGCGCCAGCCTGGGTAACAAAAGCAAAACTCAGTCTCAAAAAAAAAAGTCCCAAATAATTCAATTTATTATGGGATAATGTGAGAAACAGAAAGTAAACAAACACACAAAAAAACTAGAAAGACCAGAAATAATCTCTCACTTTTTCGTGAATTTGTTAGCTTTTTCTGAGTTCCACTTACAGTGACTTTCCCATTCTTCCCTGCACACTGTCAACACATAAGGACTCAAATTAAAATGATGTATATGTTTACAATCCAAAATTTTTAAAGGGAAAGGAGAGAGAGAGAAGAAAGTAAAAGAAAGCCAAAAAGGAAAATGTAGCTACGGTGAACCCGTGAGTTTCTACTCAGAATCCTTATTATTGAGCATGATGTATTTTGTTTTCTTAATGTATGTATAATGAAAATGGAAGGGAAGAATTATAAAAGATTACTTTAGCTGATATCATTAGATGAGAAAGCTGGTACCTGTAATTGTGCATAAATCCCCAGCCACAAGCAGAGACCCTGTAACTTGTATCACAGTTGCTGCAGTCGTCCTTTGCACCTTCCTCTTAGTTGCAATAATGCCCCCCAATGAGGTTTATCAACTGCTGCATATGAAATCAATTCTGTTAAATGCAGATAATGAACACTTCTCTTACTAATTGCTTGCTCCAATTCATCATTTCTTAGCAAGCATCAGGAGCCAAGATAAAGCACTGCTAGATGATGTTGAATGGCACCTAAACTACTGAGGGCAGGGCTCAGCCCCACCTCACACAGTTCTTTTGCCATGGATCCCAAATTAAATGCTTTCCTGATCAAAGAACACACATTACTCCTTTATCCATCCATCATCATTTAACTACAAACGCCACTGTACACGTCTCTGAGCTCTTTCCCTCATGATGGAAGAATAATGACATGAACAATTAGAAAATACCACCTGCTCAGTGCTTAATGCAGAAAAAAAAAAAAAAATGAATGTAGAGTTTGAAATTAAAAATCCATTAGCCTGTGCTCTGTACATTACTTATACTACCAACCATGGAAGATTTAAGGTACTGAAGGTGTGAAATAGAATATTGCACTACAGATGTCTGTTTTCTCCTTGGAAATTTCTGTCTAAAGACTGTCAAGCAAGGAGTGTGACTCATAAGGCTACTGTAGGCCTGTCTCTATATTCAACACTTGCTGTTTGGAGCATGATAACAACAGTTGTTATAAGTGAATATAGTAAGTCCACAACACAGTACATCAGATGACCCAAAGGTAGCCTGTTGAAGCCTCATATGTGGCTGAAAGTTTCCCTGATGTAAAATGATGAGGGAAAAGATGGTTTTCAGCAGGCTTGTTTGATGCCAAAGCTCAAAAGCCAGAGAATTTTTATTTATCCCTAAAAATAAAAGAGAAGACCACAGATCATGTGGTCTCATATTTGTATGTTTGAGCAAGCACAATCATGGTATAAAAAGAGGCAGAGAACTGCAAGGAGACGGATGACTCAATGTTGAACTAGTATTTGTTCTAACTGTTCTCTACCATTTAGCATCCCGCCAAGAACACAAGTGATTTCTCTTCTTCAAAATTTCTCACCTTAGGTTCATTTGTAATCCATTTTCTTCTTGTTGGTTTTTTTCTTTTAGTTTTTTTTTTTTTTTTTCAGTTGAAGAAGTAATATTCAATGAGATTACATTCATATTAATAGCAGTTTTTTTTTTTCAATAGGACATGGGATGAAAATGTTGACTATAACTGAACAAATATTTGTAATATAACTATTGAGAGTATATAAGTTTAATATTTTAGGGAAATAAAATGTCAAATTCTATCAAGCTCTCTCAAACTAAAATAATAGCAGTTTGCTTTCAGATATTTTGAATATTATTGTGACATTTCTCCCTTATACCTTTCTGGGACCTTGGATATAGGAACCATGTAAGGGTAAATAGTCTAGGTCTTCATTTTGGGACAGGGGTGATATCCTACAGTTCCACAGGGGCTGAGCCAGGTTTCAAAGGTGAGATAGAGAGCTGTTGGTAAAAATTAGAGTGAGAGGAAAGGCCAAAATGTATGGAATATTTATTACATGTCAGACATTTCACTAAGCATTCTAGTAAAATATTTCTTCAGATCTATGGAAATCTTACTCAATCTTATACAGTAAATGGTTTTATTATAACCACTTTACAAAATAGAAACACTAACATAAAAAGGTAAAATAATCTGTTTAAATTAACTTGGATTATGAACCCAATTAGCTGTGTCCTTTGAACAGAAGCTGTTAGCACTACACTGAACTGTACCACACTTGCAAGCTTCCAGAGGAAAATTCCCTAAGAGAAAATGATATCTATGACTCAATATTTCTTCCCATACCCTCGGTGACTTATGGTATTTATTTACTAAATGCCAAAGCAGATAGCCCAATAGGAAACATGTAGCTAAATGGCCTGGGAAGAGAATGGAATGCCAAATAACAAGCAAAATAGAATCTGACACCCTAGGTCTCAGCAAGTGTTTTGAATGGACAATAAAGAAAGTGACTAGAATGTAACCTCTGAAAAAATGTTGTGAAGCACCAATGGCCTTGAAAAAATCTGGGGAGCTAATGTAAAGGACATCCAGTTCATACTGACAATTGTTGAACAAATTACTTGTTGGAGATGGAGTTGCAGACAAAATACATACTTTTCACTGCTTTAAAATACATTTATTGTACTCAGGAGAAGAGTCTGGAACTGTAGTTTCAGAATGAGCTTATCATAGAGTAAGAAGAGGACTGGGGCATAACTTTTAAAATAATAATGATACACTTATAATAATCCTAGTGTGATTTATTTACCTTTTAGTAAATCAGGTTTACAGAAAACTAAAATAAAAATATCTTAACATTACATATGCAGGACTTAATCTGAATAATTATAAATTTTCATAAACATAATTTACATACCATACCATAGTAGCTGTGATATAGTAAATTAATAAGCTTTCTGTACTACGGTGTAGCTCTTTAATTCTAAGAATAAAAAAGATTCCATTATGTCACAGGACTTCTATTGGGATGGCTAAAAAAGTCCAATCATATATAACTGAAGAAAATATAGGTATTTTAGTGGAATAAGAATGTGATAAATGAAAACAGAAAAATAATTAAATATCTTCAATGTTACTTAAGTAAATAGAACTAACAAATATGTATCATGGAAGAGAAGGTAGTTCTGTAAAAACACATAAAATAACTTTCTAAGATGAAAATTTTACATACTTAAAAGCATTTGTCAAAGAAAGTAATAATAATTCCATTCATGCATTTGTTCATGTATAACCAGTAACTTGTAATGTCACAGAAAAAATTCAATCATGAAATGGAAAAGCAAATTTTAATAGGTAAGAAACTAATAGCCTTTAAGCTGACAATATGTTTGTTTGAATAAAAAATATTATTACTTTAAAATAATCAATTTAGCAAAATACAAAAAAAAAAAAAAGAACATTTCACATGAACATCTTAATTTTTGGTATGTGTTTAAATATCAGGACATCTACTCATATTCTTCATAAATGGAGTCATAAGTTTTAGTAGATGCTGCCATATTTAGGCAGGTTGTCTTCTCTAATTGTCCTCAGTCCCCACCATTCCATAATGTCCCCAGTAGAAATACTACTGACATTTGTCATTTATTGCCATAATTAGCTGTTTCACAGTCAGTTTACCTTCTTTATTTTAATTTTTATATACCATGTAGGCATGTCAGTGTTTCACTCTTGCTGTGAGACAGCCATAGATCCCTTTTGACCTAGTTTTTTATTATCTTTCTCTTTCAAACTAATTTTCCCTAAAAGAATAGAACCTATAAAACTCCAAAGAGTGTATTTAAACTCAATCACATCTAGAAAACTATGCTAAACTATTCAGAAACAATGAAGAGAATAAATGAATTCTCCAAACCAAGACCTAATGAGTGCCAGCTCTGAAAATAAAGTTCTTGATTCTTGACATCTGGCCTACTGTGCCTAGGAAGTATAATCAGTCACTCTAACTCAGTCATTTTAATAACTGAAGTAAATTACTTAACAGTTAAACATTATATACTTAAAATGCTTAAATTAACTTAAATATAATCAAATAATTTCACTTTTTAATTCCAAATAATGAAGTGTTTTGTTGTAGAATATTAGATCTTTCATGAAAAAAAGTAGTCCCGTAAGTCTAAGTACAAATTTCAAATGTAAAATAAAACTGATCAAGTCAGGGACCAGGTTTGGCAAAAAGTATTACATGATGTGACTTGTAAAATGTCAATTATTGTGAGCAATTTTAATAAGACCTCATCAGAGCATATTGCATGTACTCGTGATGGGGAAAAGAAGTATGTATATCAGCATGTATTGACTACTTTATACCCATTATACATCAGGCTTTTTAGATTCATTTTACCATTTAATGTTCATGGACTTGCTGGGGATAGGGTATTGTTATCATCCCTATTCTTTAGTGAGAGCTGAGATTTACAAAAGAATAAGTAAATTTTCAAAAATTACTTACTAACAATGTGTACACAGACCATTTCCAAATTCATGAGGTAACTGCTGTTTTAGTTACTTTGGGCTGTTAAAATGAATTACTGTAGACAGGGTGACTTAATCAGAAAACGCTTGTTCTCACAGTTCTGGAGGCTGGGAAATTTAAGATAAAGGTGCTTCCACATCCAGTGACTGATGAGGGCCTGTTTCTTTGTTTGCACATGGCACTTTCTCATTATATACCGACATGGCAGAGACTGAGAGAAATAAATGATCTCTTTGGTGTCTCTTCTTATAAGAGTACTCATCTCATTCACCCACTAATTACCTCCCAAGGGTCCACCACTGAATATTATCACATTTGGGGACTAGGGTTTCACCATATGAATTTTGAAGGTATATAGACATACAGTTTTAGCAATTGCTAACAATATTACACTTACACAGCCATTTTTCTCACTTAAATATTTTCTATCAATTATTTAATAAATGGAAGCAGTGGGATTACTTTGTTAAAACTGTAAGAATTTATCTGGGAGATAACTATGTGTGTGTGCGTGTGTGTGTGTGTATGTTTATCATGGGGGAGAAGTTTGTGAAGTAGATGCAGTGGATTGAGAATCTGGATAGTAAGAAAATATTCCACCGATGCTGATGATTTTAATGTAACATAGGAATTGCCTGTCTACTCATTCAATTAGTGAGTATTTCAGTATGAGGCATACTTGGTGACTAAGCTTTCACTTGGTAATCTGAGGTTAATATTGACATAGAATTAGAGTTATAACTCACATAAATTCACACAGAAACATTTTTACATCGCCTACAGAATTTTATACATATATCCAAGAAATTAAGTATATGATGTGTTCACCTTTCTCCAGGGATTTATAGGATAATTAGACAAACTCTTCCAACAATTTAAAAAAAAAAATGAAATAACAGGTGCATATTCTGAATTATAAAAATCATTCGAAGTAGCAAAAAGTTTATGTCTTTGATTCCAATAACCTATTTTAATTTTCTTTTTAAAATAAAAGCGTTAGAAGCAAAAAATAAAAATAAAAATAAAATAAAAGCCATAACTAAACCAAGTATAGATAAAGGAAATAGGAATGAGAAACAGTGTATGTGTGTGTATATGTGTGGGCATGCCTATAGGCATAGTTGTGTGTGAATTTAAGTGAACACATTTACTAATTGAATAAAAGCCATTAAGTGTTTCTATGTGTATATGCATGTTTGTGTTGTGTTTTGGAGTTGTTACTCAGCTTTTACAGAATATTCAAATAGAAAACCAAATATGATTGTCACCTATATTGCATAAATAACCAGAGAAAAGTCACTTAAATAGCCATAAAAGAAATGTTGAAAATAAATGCAGAGAATAATATTTAGAGTAAGAATGCCCAAATGTATCACAGTCCCCAAAAAGCAATTAAGCAGAAGAAATTGTTTAGAGGTTGGAAAGATTTAAAGAGTTATCATTAAAATTTGAGTTGGATGTTACTCCATGAAGAGAATGTATACTTAAACACTGCTACCCTGTGCATCAGAACATACTCACTTTGTGGACAAAGATTTAAAGGCTCCGATATTGGACCTGTTGCTGATTAGAAATGCCTTGATAAATGGGATCTAATTAAACTAAAGAGCTTCTGCACAGCAAAATAAACTATAATCGGAGTGACAGGCAGTCTACAGAATGGGAGAGAATTTTTGTAATCTGTCTGACAAAGGGCTAATATCCAGAATCTATAAAGAACTTAAACAAATTTACAAGAAACAAACATTCCCATCAAAAATTGTGCAAAGGATAGGAACAGGCACTTTTCAAAAGAAGACATTTATGTGGCCAAAAAAACATGAAAAAAAGCTCATCATCACTGCTCATTAGAGAAATGCAAATCAAAATCACAATGAGTTGCCATCTCATGCCAATTTGAATGGCAATCAATAAAAAGTCAGAAAACAACAGATGCTGGAGAAGATGTGGAGAAATAGGAATGCTTTTACACTGTTGGTGGGAGTGTAAATTAGTTCAACCGTTGTGGAAGAAAATGTGGTGATTCCTCAAGGATCTAGAACTAGAAATATCATTTGACCCAGCAATCCCATTACTGAGTATATACCCGAAGTATTATAAATCATTCTACTATCAAGACAAATGCACACGTATGTTTATTGTGGCACTATTCACAATAGCAAGGACTTTTGAACCAACCAATATGTCCATCAAAGATAGACTGCATAAAGAAAATGTGACACACACACTGCACGGAATACTACGCAGCCATAAAAACGAATGATTTCAGGTCCTTTGCAGGGACATGGATGAAGCTGGAATCCATCATTCTCAGCAAACTAAGACAGGAAGAGAAAACCAAACACTGCATGTTCTCACTGATAAATGGGACTTGAACAATGAGAACATATGGGCACAGGGAGGGAAACATAACACACTGGGACCTGTCGGGGGCTAGGGGGCAAGGGGAGGGATAGCTTTAGGAGAAATACCTAATGTAGAGGACAGGTTGTTGGGTGCAGCAAACCGCCATGGCTGATGTATACCTATGTAACAAACCTGCACGTTCTACACATGTATCCCAGAACTTAAGTATAATAATTTTTTAAAAATGAAATGTCTTTGTTAATATTTCCCCCTTTTTCTTGATAAAAATTTAATTTGCAGCCTGGTGGGGCATGGTGGCTCACACCTGTAATCCCAGAACTTTGGGAGACCGAGGTGGGAGGATCACCTGAGGTCAGGAGCTCAAGACCAGCCTTTCCAACATGACGAAACCCTGTCTCTGCTAAAAATACAAAAAATTACTACTCGGCAGACTGAAGTAGGAGAATCTCTTGAACGCGGGAGGCAGTGGTTTCAGTGAGCCAAGATTGCGCGACTGCACTGCAACCTGGGCAATAGAGTGCGGCTCTGTTTAAAAAAAAAATGATAATAATAATAATAATTCACAGTTGTAAGCAGCCTAAATTTAAAATATTTCTTAAGAAAGATTGAGACTTTATGTTTTAGAATTGTGTTTTTATGACAGAATACCTACACACACACACACACACACACACACACACCCAACAAACTAAAGAACGTTTTCTATTATATATCAAATTATAATTTTATTATTGTGGTTAATTTTATTTTATGTTTCTCTATCTCATCAATTTATCTATTACCTATCTCTTAATCCATCCATTCATCCTTCCATTCAATCTTTTATTACTTTTAATATTTTTAAATAAACTGCCTTGTTGCTTTGATTTTTATTAATGTAGCCTGGCAAAACATGAAATGACAGAAAGACTTTTATTTGCATGGAGTCTCCTGAAATCAGCTAATAATTCACTATGGACTCTATTTACTCAGATTAATAACTGTGTAGAAATGTCATTATCTGAAGAGCACAAATCTGAGGACAGACAGAATTTTAATCATGGGCTCTGTCACTGACTGACGGTGTGATTTCAGTTGCTTAAATAATCCAGACTCTAGTCTCCTCAATTATAAAACAGGAATAATAATGGACTTAACTTTATTATATGTTAAGCTACATAAATTGCTTCGGGTATTCAAAGAAGATAATTAATTGCCGTGGATTAGGAATCTGAAATAGAAGTTGAATTCCCAGGAGTGAAACAAATTTAGTAACACTTGCATGACTGTTGGAGAACCAGGCCACTTAACAGGTATATATATGCCCCTCTGACTACCTCCTAGATGTTTTCTGCCATGTCAGCAGCAGGCAGAGGACCAGCTGGCTTAGTGTCTATATTGTTTACATGCGACAACTCAATGTGATGTGAACTATGGAGGGAGACACTTCACACTGAACATCTGTTCTTCAGTTTCCCCAACAGGATGCCTCCAAATGTGCAATGAAACTCATCAATAACAAGCTGAGGAATGAGTCTAAACGAATGACATTTTGGAATAACATATTTGACATTTGTGAGTTCCACCAGTTGTGGCTTAATCAAGAAAGCCAGTAGATATCCATGGAATTCATCTCTTAGGCATACACATCTAAAAACACATCCATTTGTCTTATGTTAAATTCATGTTTTAATTTATTTCAATGGGATATTTTGCCACACAATTATGCTAGTTTTTACCATTTTCTTCCCTAGTGTATAAAAGAACAAGAGAATACAAATTCCTTGGCCTGTCAGTTATTTAGTCATTTCAAATTTTTATATTCCCAAAAGTCATAAGAGGATTCTTCTCTCACAGATGTGATTATAAAATACATGTGATTTACCAACTTTTAGTCTTCTATTTTCTACAAACTAGCTCTCTTGTGCAAATGGAGAAATAGTATATGTATTTGGTACTAAATTTCCCGCATAATTGTCAGAATCTCACCATTTATTGTTTTGTAGGAACTGGGCTTTTCAAAAAATCAGACCACATGATAATTTTGATATTAACACTCTTCTGAAAGACTCAGTGAATAAACTAGTCATCTATATTCACTGAATAAAAACACAATAAGTCAAACTCATTCCATAGTATAGTACTTTGGGTTTGCTAATTTAAAAAAATTAGTTTACAAATACTATTTCTGAGGGACAATAGCATTTCTCTAGGATACATCTACTAACTTACAACTGAAGAAAATAGCTTTTATGTTTACTTTATCTCTTGTAGGAGTTGTATAGCTGCGTAAGAGTATCGTAATGCAAGAGGTACATCATAAAAACTGCTTTGTTATATGTTGTGTGCATGTGTTACATATAGACAGTGTATTCACTGTTGTTTAGTAGCACATTTTATGATGAATGATGGAACCAGCACAAATTAAGTGTGAATTTGACTTATGAACTCTTCACACGCACTACCTCATAAACATTACAAGCTAGAGAATGTAGGGACTTGAATCCACAAACCACAGATGTCAAGATTAATACATTACGTTTTGATTACTTGAAACTGCCTGTACAATTGAATTTGCAGTTGTTTTGTAAAAAAGAAAATAGAACTGAGAAGAAGTGCTACAGCAATCATACTCTGTGATTTAAAAGAAAATAAACACCACTAGTTCATGCCCAGAAAAAATAAAAAATAAAAAAAATAAAACTATGGGAACTTTACTACCCTTATCTATACTCTCCCACTGGCGAGGGAAAAAAAATGTCTCTCCTCACAATGAATAACACTAGGTAGAGGAAATATCTCTGCTTAGTTTTAGAAGAAAGAGAAAAATATCATTGCAAAACATTCATATGCAAATAAGAATCTGAAGGAAAAGGCAATGTGGAGGATAGGGCATTCATCACTGGGAGGGAGATGTAGCCTGGCAGGTGCACAGCTACTTTTTCATAGTCAGAGTCATCTACTCAAAGGTAGAAACCAAACCAAGTCTAAATCAGAAAAATGATTGTCAGTATATAACATTTAATGTCAAAACATACTTTGTAGAATATATCAACTGCAATCTCATTTTGAGAGCTAACCTAGAATTATGATTATATTTGGAAGCCTGATTCTGTTTGCCTCATTTGGTCCATTTGGTTGTACATTAAGGCTTGAACATAAGGTTTGTGATATAAAGCTGTCTTTAAATAGGCTCCATGACATTTAAAGTTATCTGCTGGGAAATAATCAACTTTTTCAAATTCATAATAGCCTTGCTTTGGGGAAATTAGCTTTGATTTGATGAGCAAATAGATCACTAAGGATCACTGAGGTGGGGAGTAGTGATGGGAAGCAGTCATAGAAACCACTAGTTAACATGTCTTGGGTAATAATATCAGGTGTTTATTTGCAAGTGTCAATGAGATCCTGCATGCCAGTTAATTTCAAACAAAATAAACAACAACAAACACTTTGATTGTGTTACACAACCTGCAGTCATTATTTTTATTAGCTGTTATCTACCTACCTGTCCGTTTATCCATTGATTATTTCATCAGTGTGTGTACGTGTGTGTGCGTTTCAGAATGGACTGAGTGATGAAAATTATATTACTTCACGCATAGATATTTGTAGAGGGCCTGCTGTGTGCCAGATATTAAGCAACTGCAATTGATTAAAATAGTATTTAAAAACTACTCACTGCCTTCAAGGAGCACAGTGCCTAACTAGGGAACTCAGACAAGTAAATAGGCAATTACAGTGTAGGATAGTTCTGGGGATCAGAAAACAAAACCCCCAAATGAAAGCCTCAGCAGCAGACTCAGAAACAAACGTTTTTCTCTGACCTTCTCCTGTCCTCTTGTCTCTCAGTTCTGTTCTCCAATAAGGCTAGCCATAGAAACTAGACTCGCTCTTCCACAATGGCGGGTCATAGTAAACAGAACCCCTTTTCTTCAAAGCCAGCCGTAAAACCTAAATATGTTACTCTAATTTTTCCTCCACCTTGTCTGTGTAAAAACTGGCCATAAAGAAATTATCTGACTTACCTTGTTTGACTGAACATCTTAAGACCCCCAGTCCAAAGATGGTGATACCCCATACCCAGAAGAAGAAAAAAATACATGCTTAGAAATGACAAGAGAAATCTAGACTGACTGACCTTGCTGGGTTTCCCAACCCAGTCTGTTAGCATTATCAGATCATGTACCTTTCTTCCAACAGTATTTCTACACAGCTGTCCATACTTTGTTAATTTCCCCTGTATCTTAGGGTCTGCATTTGGAAGGCTGCCGTGTATATTCATTAAATGAATTTCTAAGCCTTTTTTCCTCCTAATCTGCCTTTTACAACTAGATTTTTAGTAAAACCTCAGTGGGACAAGGGCCTTGGCATCCACAATAGCAAGTCTTATAATACAAGGTTAAGTACAGAATGAACCCACAATGAAGAACATAAAATTTGAGGAACTTCATATAAATTATGGAATTTGCCAATTATTTCCCAATGAAAACAATAACATACAGCACATATTTTTCTGAAGCAGAGATAATACATTCTTACACATTAATTTTATCACTGATAAAATGATTAATTTTATCATTATTTTTAAAGTGAAACACAATGGTCATTACTTGCCCAAGCTTAAGAAGCTAATTATTAGTAGGGCGCGGTGGCTCATGCCTGTAATCCCAGCTCTTTGGGAGGCTGAGACGGGCAAATCACGAGGTCAGGAGATTGAGACCATCCTGGCCAACATGGTGAAACCCCATCTCTACTAAAATACAAAAAAAAATAAATAAATTAGCCAGGCATGGTGGCACGCACCTGTTGTCCAAGCTACTCGGGAGGCTGAGGCAGGGGAATCGCTTGAACCCAGGAGGAGGAGGCTGCAGTGAGGGGAGATCATGCCACCGTACTCCAGCCTGGCAACAGAGTGAGACTCTGTTTAAAAAAGAAGAAGAAGAAGAAGAAGAAGAAGAAGAAGAAGAAGAAGAAGAAGAAGAAGAAGAAGAAGACACAACTAATTATTATCAGAGTTGTGAGTAGAATCCAGGACTCCAAATATGAATCCAATGCTTTTTGTATAAGTTGTGCTGCTTCAATTTAAATTTCTTTTATAAAATAGTAGAAATTAGTGGAAATGAAACATTTGTAAAGCTAACTCTACTTGCTTGTTTTTCCTTTTTTTTCCCTCCATTTTGCAGCTAAATCAGTATAACAAACAAAAAATGCAAATAGATAAATAATCAAATTAATGGCTTACAACTGAAGAATAACATCATGTAAATATTACTACTGATCTGAGAAGTCCCATCCATTTCAATGAAAGTTATATTTGGGAATTCCACATCTCAGTCTGCTCTTAGTAGGGATGAAGGAAATTGTTTCTGTATCTGGCCAAACTAATATGGAGTTTGGGATACATTCTGTTAAATTCTCTACTTTGATATGATGTAATACAATCCAAAGTAATAGTTGTTCTACATATAATGTTTCATTAGAGATTTAATGAACAAACACTCTGATCATCCTCTGTGATACTATTTTAAAAAGAGGCTCGTTATTATGATTAAATATAACTGCAGGTGTAGGCTGCTTAAGTTAATAAAGACCAGAAAAATGAATTGGCCATTCTAGAACTTTGTTCTCAGCTGGAGAAGCGATAACATCAATAACATTGTAGGCTCATTCTTGGCTCTAATTGACACTCAGAATAATAGGCCTGAATACTAAAGCTCATCTCAACCAAATCAAATTGGCAATAATGCCTTTATATCCACAATTGATTTGCAGGTTAACTGTAAGCCCAGTGCCTTTGTTATGGAGGCAGATCATTCGCTCTGGAATCAGTGAAGCCTGTGAATCTGTTCTACCATTCACTAGCTTGCTGGGGCTGAACATTTCTGAGATGCTCTGAGTTCTAGTATTTTATAACCATAAATAGATGTAAAATTTCAGGAAAGAGATCAAGAATTTTTGGTATATACAAAGTGCTAAGTAATAAATGTAGACTCATTAAATGTGAAGGTAAAATATAAAAACAAAGTGGCTATAAAAGAAGTTATCTATTAGAAATTTGTGAAATCTGGACTTCACCAATTTAGAGCAGAGGTCAGAAAATGTTTTTTCAATGGGCCAGATAATAAGTGCTTTAGTTTTCTGTAGGGTATATAATCTTGGTTGAACTCAACTCACTGTAGCAAAACAGCAGCCACAGAGTATATGTAAATAAATTTAAATGGTTGTATTCTCACACACACACATGAAGTTTACTAAAACAGATGGGAGTGAGTGACATAAGCAAGATGGTGCATTTGGCAACTCCAAGCTTCTGTCCCTCCATAGAAATATTGAAAAAATGAACAGAAGCCATCAGAATCAACATTGTCAGCACACTGGAAAACAGACAGGTTTATATCAATCCAGTGAACACTAAAACAATAAAAAGTCAATGTAAAAATAATTTAAAAATCACTGTGACAGTTTTACCTTCCCTTTCTATAACCACTCCCCAGTTGAAGAGCAGTCTTGCAGACAGCAGCCCATGTTCCCAATGTGAGAGAATAGACCCTGTTTCCAGAGGTAGAAGAGACAACTTCATTTGCAAATTATTTTGGCTTGGTTTAACCTATATGGGGGCTACCTGAAGGAATGATGTAAGGTACTTTCATCTGTTTTGACTATTGCACAGCATATCCAAGAGGTAAAAGTGGTAGAAATTGCTTAAACATATTATTGAATTCCTAAGAAACCTAAGCTTGAGGCAAAAAACATTTAAGATATATAAACGAACATCCAAGGCCTGGAAACACAATAAGAACAGAGATTTTCCTTGGAAAATTAGGGTAACAAAAAACACCTATGAGTTAGGAGAGATTTGAAAAGCCTCATACACGCCAATTATACAGTGCATGTTCAAAAAAGGCCTAAGAAGTCCTTAAGTTTTATAGTGTTTTGTAGCTTTGTTTTGTCTGATACTGATCCTTAACCTATTTTTTCAACCTTTATTTTAAGTTCTGGGGTACATGTGCAGATGTGCAGGTTTGTTACATAGGTAAATGTGTGCTGTGATAGTTTGTTGCACAGATCAACTCATCATCTAGTTATTAACCCCAGCATCCATTAGCTATTCTTCCTGAAGCTTTCACTCCTGCCACCACCTATCACTTTCAACAGGCCTCAGCATGCGTTGTTTCCCCGCATGTGTTCATGTGTTCTCATTGTTCAGCTCCCACCTGTAAGCGAGACCATGCAGTGTTTGGTTTTCTGTTCCTGCATTAGTTTGCTGAGAATAATGGCTTCCAGCTCCATCCATATCCCTGCAAATGACATAATCTTGTTCCTTTTTATGGCTACATAATATTCTGTGGTACATAGGTACCACATATTCTTTATTTAGTCTACAGATCCCTAACCTTAATTCAAGTCTGGCTAAGTGTTTAAAGAGGAACTCAGGACAGAGCCAAACAGTAAAGGCAGAGAGAAGTTGGTTGGTTGGTTGGTTGTTGTTTTTTTAGTTCCTGGTGTTCAAGAAAACTCTGTCAAACACTAGCTGAACAAAAGCTAAAAAACAGAAACTTTATTCACAATACATGCAACAAATATATTTGCTGAAAAACAGTATAGAAAAGTCACTATATCAACAGTTTACTACAACTTTCAATAATTAAAAACCGTGAGAAGCAGGAACATTTGATTTCCAGAATCACACTGTAACATTTGTGTCCATTTCTTAACAACAAAAAAAAAAACAAAAAAATCAAAGAAACAGGAAATAAGACCTATTTAATGGAACAAAATAAGTTAACAAATACCATCCCTAAAAATATCTGGATATTGTAATTAACAGAAAAAATATTATTTAAAAAAATTATCTTAAACATGTTCAAATAATAGAAGGAAAACCTGAACAACCAAATAAGAAAAATCAAAAAAAAATAAGTGAACAAAACAAAAATATCAATGAAGAAAAATTCTCAAAGGAACCAAAAATTTTGGAGTTTTAAAGTATAAAAACTGAAATAAAAAATTAAATAGAGAAACTCAACACAAATTTTACCAACCAAGAAGCAAAATCAGGAAATTGATAATAGAGTGATAGATATTATCTATTCTATCTATCAAGTCTGAGAAGTAGGAAAAAAATGATAAAGAAAAGTAAATGGCACGTAAGGGGCTTGTGAGATGCCATCAAGAGGACCAACATATGAAGGAGAATCCCAGAGAAAGCAGATAGAGAGAAATTGCAGGACAGATATTTGAAGAAATAATGGCTGAAAACTTTCCATATTTGATGAAAGATATAAATATACAAATTCAAGAAACATGAATAAACATCAAGTAAGATAAAGAGATCCACACTGAGACATACGGTTGTCAAATTATTGAAAGCTAAAGACAGACAATTTTGCAAGTAGCTAGGGAAAATCAATTTATTATGTACAAAGGATTTTCAATAAGATTAAGAGCTGATTTCTCATTATAAATGATAGAGATCAGAAGATAGTGGAATAACATGCTTTAGTCCTGAAAGACAAAAAACAAAAACAAACAAAAAAACTGCTTACTGAGAATTCTATATCTAGCAAAACATTCTATCATAAATGAGTAAAAAATTAAGAGATTTACAGATAAAGAAAAGATGAGGGAGTTTATAACTTGCAGACCTGTCCTATGAAAAATGCCAAAGAGATTCCTTCACGTCGAAATGAAAACACACTCGACAATAACATAAAGGTGAATGAAGAAATAAAGGTTTCCTGCAAAAAGTAAGTCCATGGGCAATTATAAAACTTAGAATTATTTTATTTTTAGTTTATAACTCCATTTTTATTTTCTATATGTGTTGAAAAATTCATAAAAAATAATTATAAATTTATGTTATACAGCACAGAATGTATATGAACATAATTTGTGAAACAATATGAAATGGGTAAGGGGACTGCACAGACACAGAATGCCTTATGATGTTGAAGTTAGGTTGGGATTAATTAAAACATAGATGATTATAAATTTAAGATGTTAAACACAATCCTTATGGCAGTTAGAGATAATATTTCTAAAATGCACACATAAGAAAATGACAAAGTTTTTAAGACATTTCACTGTAAAAAACTAATCACAAAAACGTATTAAGGGAAGAAATGAACAAAAACTTATAAGTCATGTAGAAAGCAAAATGCAAAATGGCAGAAGTAATCCTCATCAATAATTTCTATAAATGTCAATGAAGTAAAATTTCCAATTGAAAGGCAAAAGTTAGTGTAATGGATTTTAAAAATCATACAACTACATATTTTTTATAAGTGACTCATTTTAGATCCAAGCCACAAATAAATTGAAAGTGAAAAACAGAAAAATATATTCTACACAAATGGTAACCAAAAGAGAGGTTGTGTAGCTCTACTAATATGACATGAATTGACTTTAATTTAAACACTGTTACACTTGAAAAAGGGGCATTAAACACTAATAAAAGGATAACTTTTTCAAGAAGATATAACAATTGTAAATATGTATGCACCAAACAACAGAGCTCCCCAAAATATACAAAGCAAACATTGGCAAAATTAAGTGGAAGAATAGGTAGTTCTGCAATAATAGTTGGAGACACCAATAGACCACTTCACATTCTTGATAGAAAATCTGCAACAAGGAAATAGAGGAATTAAACAATAGTATTTATATAAATCAACTATACCTAACGGATATACATAGAACATTCCACCCAACAACAGCAGAATACATGTTCCCTCTGCCAGACCATATGTTAGGCAACAAAAAAGTCTTCAATAAATTTTAAAAACATTAAACTTATACAAAGCATCTTCTCAGAACACAATGGAATGGAACTTTAAATCATCAACAAGAGAAAACTGGAAAATACACAATTAAACCATGGGCACCTTTTCAAGCAATGGGTCAAAGAAGGGAAATTACAAATATCTTAAGTAATAACAACACAACATACTAAACTTATGAGATGAAGCAAAAGCGGTGCTCAGATGAAAATGTATAGTTGTAAGAGTCTACATTAAAAAATGTACAAAAGATCTCAAATCAATAACATAACTTCAGACTTTTATTAGCCAGAAAAGAAGAACAAACTAAACACAAGTAGAAGAGAGGAAATAATAATAATTACAGTGGAAATAAATAAAATACAGGACAAGAATTATAGATAAAGAAATAATAAAACCAAAAGCTGATTCTATTAAAAAAATTGACAAAATTGACAAATTAAGCTATACTGATAAAGAAGAAAAGCGATAATAAATAACTGAAATCAGAAATAAAATTGGGGTTATTACTACTGACCTTATAGAAATAAAAATGATTATAAAAATATGACCAAATTAGGCCGTAAACTAGATAATCAAGATGAAATTGATGAATTTTCTGGAAACACACAAATTGCCTAAGCTCACTCAACAAGAAATAAAAAATGTATGTCAACAGACCAATAATATGTAAAGAAACTGAATTTGTAGTCACAAACCTCCCAATCAAGAACATTCTAATACCAGATGAGTTTACTAGTGACTTCTAGGATACATTTAGAGAGGAACTGGCAACAACTGTTTGGCACACTTTCCAAAATCAGAAATGGAGATATTACTTATTAATTCATTCTATGAGGCAAGCATGTCCCTTTGTGTGAATTCAGATGAAGAGATCACAAGTAAAGAAAATTACAGGAGATTATTCTTTACACATATAGATGTAAAAACTTTTACCAAATACTAGCAAACCAAATTGCTAAACAGAATTATGCCCTATGACCAAGAAGAATTTATCTCATAAGTGTAAGTGTAGTTTAACATAAAATCAATCAATGTAAAGCAGCACATTGACATTACCGATGTAATACAGCGAAGAAGAAAAAAAGAGATCAACTCATTTGACACAGAAATAGCATTTGACAAAATTCTATACATCTGCATGATAAAAGTCACTGAGCATATGGAAGGGAGTTTCCTTAACCTAATAAAGGACATTTATAAAATACCCCCAGCTAACAATGTATTCAGTGGCGAAAGACTGAATACTTTCCTTTAACATCATGAAGAAGACAAGGATGTCTGCTTAAATCACTAGTGAACATCGCAATTTCTAGCAGAGCAATTAGCAAGAAAGACAAATAAGAGGCATCCAAATTGTAAAGAAAGGAATAAACTATTTCTCTTTTCAGATTATATGATTCTATATATAGAAAATTTGAAAATTCTATCAGACATCTACTAGATCTAATAAAAAACTCAACAAATTATATGGTCAAAACACAAGATTCATTTGTGTCTCTATATGCTAAAAACAAATAATCCAAAAACAAAATTAGGAAACAAATTCCATTTATGATGGTATCTAAAAGAACAAAATACCTAAGAATAAATTTAATAAAGAATGTGAAAACTTGTACACTGAAAAGAGCAAAGTATTACTGAAATAAATCAAAGAAGTTCTAAACAAATTGAAAGCAACCCGATGTTTATGGATTTGAACAAAAATTAATTGTGCTAAAACAGCAGAACTACCAAAGCTATCTGAAGAGTCAATACAATATTTAGCAAAATTCCAACTGACATTTTACTGAAACAGAAATGAGAGTTCTCAAATTCCTAGAATTGTACATGGAAATCCTAAAAAACAAAAAAGACAAATTTGGTGGATTCACACTCTGCTATTTCAAAACTTACCAAAAAGCTACAGTAATTAAAACAGTATGGAATTGGCATAGGGATAGACATACAGATAAGTGGAATAGAATTGAGTCCACAAATAAACCCATATGTTTATGGCAAATTTATTTTCAACAAGCCTGCCAAGTCTATTCAACGGACAATGAAAAATCTTAAACAAATCATGTTAGAACAACTGAATTTCCACATGCAAATTAAGGTTAGACTTCCTCCCATGTACAAAAATTAACTCCCACCACATATAAAATATTTACTCATATTATATACAAAAATTCATTCAAAATGAATCAACGACTCAGATATGAGAGCCAAAACCATGATACTCTTAGAGATAAATCTTTATGAACTGGCATTTGGCAATAGATTATTAAATATGACACCAAAAATACCACAACAACAACAAAAAATAAGTTGAACTTTATCAAAATTGAAAACATTGGTTCATCAAAGGACATTATGAAGAAAGTGAAAGACAGCCTATGGAATAGAAGAAAATATTTGTGAATCATATGTCTCATAAGGATTTAATATACAAAATATATAAAGCATCTTCATAACAACAGAAGACAAAGAGATTATTTTTTAATTTCCAAAGTTTATTGGGGAACAGGTGGTACTTGGTTAGACGAGTAAGTTCTTTAGTGATGATTTGTGAAATTTTGGTCCACTCATCACCCGGACAGTATACACAACATGTTATTTATAGTCTTTTATTTCTCACCCACCCCCAACCCTTTCCCTGAATCCCCAAAGTCCACTGTGTCATTCTTATGCCTTTATATCCTCATAGCTTAGCTTCTACTTATCAGTGAAAACATATGATCTTTGGTTTTCCATTCCTGAGTTACTTCACTCAGAATAATAGTCTCCACTGTCATCCAGGTTGCTGTGAATGCCACGAATTCATTCCTTTTTATGGCTGCGAAGTATTCCATTGTGTGTGTGTGTGTGTGTTTGTATACACACATATACAATAAATATATATCACAGTTTCTTAATCCATTCATTGATTGATGGGCACTTGGGTTGGTTCCACGTTTCTGCAATTGCAAAATTGTGCTGCTATAAACATGCGTGCAAGTATTTTTTTGTATAATGACTTCTTTTCCTCTGGGTAGATACCCAGTAGTGAGATTGCTGGATCAAATAGTAGTCCTACTTTTAATTCTTCAAAAAATCTCCACACTGTTATCCATAGTGATTGTATTAGTTTACATTCCCACCAGCAGTGTAGAAGTGTTCCCTTTTCACCACAGCCATGCCAATATTTGCTTTTTTTTTTTTTTTTTTTTTTCAGGAGTAAGGTGGTATGGCATTGTGGTTTTGATTTGTATTTCCCTGATCATTAGTGATGTTGAGCATTTTTTTATATGTTTGTTGGCCATTTGTATATCTTCTTTTGAGAATTGTCTGTTCATGCCTTTAGTCCACCTTTTGATGGGATTGTTTTTTCTTGTTGATTTGTTTGAGTTCATTGTAGATTCTGGATATTAATCCTTTGTCAGATGTATACACTGTGAATATTTTTTCCCACTCTGTGGGCTGTCTGTTCACTCTGCTGACTGTTCCTTTTGCCCTGCAAAAGCTCTGGTATAAAAATAGGCACTTAAACCAACGGAACAAAATAGAGAACCAAGAAATAAACCAAAATACTTACAATACCAACTATTCTTCAAGAAAGTACACAAAAACATAAAGTGGGGAAAGGACACCCTTTTCAACAAATAGTGCTGAGATAATTGGCTAGCCACATGTAGGAGAATGAAACTGGATCTCCCTCTCTCAACTTATAGAAAAATCAATTCAAGATGGATTAAATACTTAAATCTAAGACCTGAAACTGTAAAAATTCTAGAAGACACCATTAGAAAAACCCTTCTAGACATTGGCTTAGGCAAGGATTTCATGACCAAGAACCTAAAAGCAAATGCAATATAAAGATAAATTGCTAGGAATTAATTAAACTAAAAAACCTATTTTTAAAATGGGCAAACAACTGGTATAGACAATTTCAAAGAAAATGTACAAATAGCCAACAAATGCATAAAAAGTTAGTTAACATCATTTGTCTTCAAGAAATACAAATCAAAACCATAGTGAGATACTATTTCACTACTTCACAACATTTTTTTTTTTTTTTTTAGATAGGGCCTCACTCTGTCACCCAGGCTGGAATACAGTGGCATGATATCAGCTTACTGCAGCCTCCTCCTCCTGGATTCAAACAATTCTCCTGCCTCAGCCTCCCAAGTAACTGGGACTACAGGCACACACCACTGCAACTGGGTGTTTGTTTGTTTTGTTTGTTTGTTTGTTTGTTTTTTGTATTTTTGGTAGAGATGGGGTTTCACCGTGTTGGCCAGGCTGGTCTCAAACATCTGATCTCAGGTGATCCGCTCACCCCAGCCTCCCAAAGTGCTGGTAGTACAGGTATGAGCCACCATGCCCGGCCTTCTTTGCAACTATTTGGATGACTGTAATGAAAAAAAAAGAGAGAGAGAGAGAGAAAGAGGGCAGGGGGAGGAGCAAGGGTTGGCCAACATGTGGATAAAGTTAGACACTTACATTGGTGATGGGACTATCAAATTGCACACTTACTGTGGAAATCAATTTGGAGGTTCCTCAAAAAGCTAAAATATAATAATTCTACTTCTTGGTACATACCCAAAATAATTCAAGAGTGACTCAAACAGATCCTTGTACACCAGTGTTTACCACAGCATTGTTTTACAATAGTCATAACATAGAAAAACCCAAACAGATGAATCTTTAATCTATTAATAGATGAACAAAATGTTGTACATAAATACAAAGGATTATTTTTTAGCCATACAAAGGAATGAGTTTTGATACATGCTACAGCAGGATGAACCTCGAAAACATTTTCTACGTGAAATAAGCCAGACTCAAAAGGACAAGTATTGTATGATTCCAAATATATGAAATATTTAGAATGGACAAATTCATAGAGACAGAAAGTTATTAGTGATTACTAGGGTGTGAGGGGAGAGTCAAATAGGTGTTATTGTTTTATAAGCATAGTTTTGTTTGGAGTGATGAACTAATTTTAGAAACAGATAGCTCTGATGGTTATACATTTTGCATGTAATTACTACTACAGACTTATCCACTTAAAAATTTTTAAACGATGTATGCATATCATATTAAAATTTAAAAAGCAAACAAATAGGAGGTGCCTAAACTTAACTAATGTTCACTAATTTGCTGACCCCTTGATTGTGGCAATGGTTAATATATTTTAGAATTTAAAATTCCCTGAAAAGACATGTTAAAACACAGATTGCTGTTTCCTTAGTAACCAAGAATTTGCATTTCTAATACGTTTGTGTATAATGTGGATGTTGTTGGTCTGTTGATCACACTTAAAAAACTGCTAGACTACATTATGCCTAAAACAGCTCCTTTCTCTCATCAATGCAGTTATTTAATTGATTTGTTTTGTTTTTCGTCAAGTAAAGTGATTAAGTTATTCTAATCTAATAATGTGCTAGTATAATTTGGCTCAGTCAGGCAAAATCAAATGAAATCATGATCAGCTGAAAAGAAATAGAGACAAAATTGGGATGAGATTAAATGTGAGAGCTGATGTCAGATGGCCTGGATGCAACTAAAATCCCAGTTTCATCACCTTTCTCCTCTGTAACATTGGAACAGGTAATGAACTTCCCTGAGATTTAGATTATCTTGCCTGTAAAAGAGAATAAATAACAAAAAGTCCTGATAGAGTATTTTGAAGATTACGTGGAACACTGCTTATAAAGTTATTAGCAAAATGTCTGGTACATAACCAGTCCTAATAAACAATTACAAATGAAAAACAAAGGACAGAGAATAACATTCATGATAAATCAATCTGAAAAATGTTGATGTAAAAAATTCTAGAACTCTCAGGCTATCTTCTTAAAGTCAGTGTATTAAAATAAATATGGCATAAACCCTCCAATCTGAGCCTTATAAAAAGAGGAGATTTGCTTATTGCAAAAAAGGGAAAGAGTAGAGGGTGTATGAGGTAATTATTAATAATATTAATTTTATGAAATATTAGCACATTTTATTAAGTGTGTATCAGCAACCTCAAGCTGGCATTGTTAACTGAACTTGGGAGAACATTTGAACTCATGAACTATTCACATTATTCTAAATCTGAGCTAAGTAAAAATGTGATAAAGGAGTAAGTGCAGAAGCTAGTTAAAATGTCTTTTCCTTTCTGCTCTTCCTTTATATATATACATATGTATATATTTAAAGCCAAATATAGGGTGAATTAAATATACATCTTCCTGTTTGCAGTGATGGTTCTGGCTTACCATTACAGATATCTTGATTTCTCCTATAGAAGTAACACGCTTTCCTACTTTTGAAGACAGATTGTTACATTGATTCTATTGTTGTTAAGGGAAAAATTTCAACTGAATTAAATTTAGTAGTTTGAGTAATGAATGATTGGAAAATCTTAATCAAACACAGTTTGATTATGTTACATTTAGCACAAGTGACTCCATTTTTGTTTGATTTGGTCTGTTGGGGCCTAGTGCATGAGCTCAGTCCAACACAGTGGACTCCCATCATTTTGTTTAAAAAAATTCCCCTTTTTTTGTTCAGGTTCTCACTTAGGTGAGGGTGTGACCAAAACTTAGGGCCTTAGCATCACTCTCAGTTGCTACCATTTTGGGTTTCTGGTCTCATCGTGTCATTCATAAGTTATGGTGTCCTCATGGCTGCACATTTCTTTCAGCTCTTGTCATCCTAGTTAGAGAGATTATTTGACATCTTAGAGGTGGCTACATGCAAACATTACAACTTTTGAGAGAACACAGCACACCAGGGGGACTATTATTATAACTATCGGGAGGATAATACCAAGAGTTTGGAGTATGGTCCTTACCGGGGTGCCCATAAACCAAACCACCTAAAATTAAAAAGATCAAAGAATGAGCTACATAAAGAGTCTACTCACTTAACTAAGGAGTCTCTTCATTAATCCCCTACAACAGAATCTCTATAATACATGACGTGTTCTCCATAGGACATAAGTGCCAGCAGCTGTACAGATACTTCTGTTTAGCCAGTAACTAATCCAGAGAAATTCTATTATTTAGCATTACTTTCACAAGAGAATTTAAAGTCTGTTGTGTAACCATAGCCTTTACAATAGAATCTGCTATAGAGCCTATCATGAGGGATATATTTTTAATCATTGCCTCTTTTATTCCAAACCACAGAAAAAGGACCTAACAAATGATGCCCTTTTAGAAGAGTGAAAGCCTCTCAGCAATGTTCTTCTTAATCCATTATGTGAGTTAAGAGGAGTAAATCAATGTTTTCTTTCTGATTATGAGGCAACATATGTACCATTAATGTTTCTTATCTACATTGGGCCTTCATTTTTGTCTATTAAGGTATGAGGTAATCTATGTATAAGGCTGGCTGTAAAATTCTTCACAAATAAAATTATACCCCATAAGCACACACAAGAGGACCCCTTTCACTTATATTATTTATAGAAGCATAAGCAAGGGAAAAATAATCAAAGATAAGAGTCTCATGATAGTAGAGAAGTCTTGATCTGTGATCTTGGGAAAACCTCTTCACATCAAGGATGCCATCTTCTTCTGGGGAGAAACCCCCCTGGTTAGCTTTACCCTAAGGGTTCCAATGGGTGTACAGTTCTAAGAGTGTAAAGAGAGCCTTCTCAGTTATGAGATTATGAACCCAAGGTTCAAGGTCCCGAAGTTTTGCTGTAATGTAAATGAGAATGACAGTCTTCCTTTGATGTTCTGAGAAGATCCATCTTCAGGTTGTAGTTTGTGAAGGGGTTGATTATTCTCAGTGAACCATAAAAACCTTACTTTACTTGGTAAAAATACAGTGTAGTATAATAATCTACTGTTATAATGATGGCAGCAGTACCCCTTCTGGAGCAGCCACTGCCATCACATCAGCTACAGCAAAGAAACATGGCCAGGAACTGGAGACAAGTGGGAACCATGCCCCCTCTGAGTTGGTGGAGTTGGAGCTTCCTGGGAACAGCTGCAGCAGCCCAAGTAGTGGCCGCAGATCTGGGCCTCCCACTCCATGGAGCAGGTAGGAGACCTATCCTTCAAGGTGCAGCTACAGATGCCCAAGCCATGGCTTCAGAGCCAGGCATCTCTACAATCTTGGGGGCACAGTAAAAACCCTCAGGAACTTGAAGGCTTGGAGGTATCTTTTGCTCCCACTGCCTGGCTCCTCCCCACTCTTGACACCTGCTCTGACCTTGGAGCAAGGTTGGGGGTAGGCCCAGGTGCTGTTGCAGGTGCTGTTGCAGCCTGGTGGGTGTACACATGCTTGGGGCAGTGCTGACACACTAGTATCATGCTGCTTCTGGCCCCTGCCCAGACTTTGGGCACTGATGAGCATGGGAGAGAAGCCGAGGAGTTGCTGAGGGCAGCTTGGCACTGGCCTTCGGGCTTTCCTTGGCACTATATCCTGGGTGCCATATAGCAGGAGATAGACAGGCTCCTACACAGAAGGGGGCGGGTCCTTAGTGAGGCCCTACCTTCAGGCCAGAGAGGGCATGAAGGCTGGGGTCTGGGCTACCAGTCCCATGGACCAGAGTGTAAACTTGTGATGCCTTTTCTGGGGCCACACATGGCCTCTCATGGACCAATCAGTGTGCAATTTCCCTCCTTCTGAGACCCATAAAAACCCCAGACTCAGCCAGAACTGAGCAGACATTGGGATGACTAACTGCAGAGAGCAGCTACCCACTCCAGGGCCTCGTCACTTCTGAGAGATGCAGATGTTGGGATGCCCAGCTGCAGAATGGAGGTACCCACTCCGGGACATCCTCTGAGTTATTCTGTCACTCAGTATTGCTCCTCTTTGCTCACCCTCCACTTGTCTGTATACCTCATTCTTCCTGGAGGCAGGACCAAGAACTTGGGACCTGCCAAATAGCAGGGCTAAAAATGCTGTAACACAAACAGGGCTGAAACACGCTCCTTGCTCACCATGTTGTGGGTGACAAAAAGAGAGAAGAAAAAAAAAGAGCTGTGACTCTATGGGAACCCAGACCTGGGAGCTCCCCAGGCCAGAGCTATGACTCCCACTATGGGATCCTGTGGTTCCTGGAGTCTGCAAGCTTCCAGGCACAACTGTATTCCCTTGTACCAGCCGTGAAAGCTGCTTGTGATGTGTCTGGTCCAGCCAAAGCCTTAGAGTGAGCTAACATGCATGCTGGCATCTGGAGCTGCCTGTCCCAGCTGCAGCAGCTGGTGTGCCTAACTGCATGCAGTGGCCAGACACCACACTCACTGGCTTACACACCCCTCACCACTCCACTCCGGTCTCTTTGGAAGCATGAAATCCAGGCTAGTAGTGGGAGCTGAGCAAAGCCAGTGGGCCCAGGAAAACTGGGGCAAAGGCACCACCAGCCACAGAGGTTTCCAGCCAGAAAAGCAATATCCCCAAGGATCCCATAACAATAACGTTAGACCTCTTGCATGGGAAAGCTTTTATACAACCAGAAAAAAATGCACTGGAAGTGACAATTGAATGAAATTCCTCTATAAATGTTTTAATGGCGCATCAGGTAGCAAAATACACCTGCAGCTTTGACTTTTTTCTCAAAAATATGAGTTTGATAAAGCAAACGTTGTTCATTAACTATTTTAGCAACTTATAAGTCACCACACCAATATATATTTAATTTGGATTATTTTATCTTTCCTATGATGAGTCATGGGATGCAGAACCTTTCATAACAAAAGCTTTAAGGACTCAAGAAGGACAAGGCAGTATCCCAGTTCTCCCTAAATCCATGCTTAGCACTGGACTTATGCCCTCCCGAATACCAGACGTTTTTCTAACTTAGGTACATAGCACTCATAACTGATGGGTTATCATAAGTAATTTGACTTAGACCATAGAGTTTATTCAAATGGTATATCGAAACAATTTATGTATTGGCTGATTTAGTATAAAAATCTGGCAAAGTGTTTTATTTGTATTCAATTAATTTTGTTCTACTTGGGTTAGCAGTTTTATAACACAATCTTTTCATTAAGTTCCAGGAATTCTTACCCAGTTCAAATGATATGATTCTAAAGTTATCGGACCACCTGTACTCAAAAGTGTTTTTCAGAGTCCTTTTCATCCTTGCATGAACCTCCTAAGAGACACCATATTCTAGGATTTTATGCGTGTGTGAAGTTTTCAGAAACTGCATCAGCATTAAGCAATTAACTGTAGAAATGACTTTAAAATTTTGTAGTTAAAGACATAATTGGCAAGGAAATTTGGTTATTTCTTTGGTCAATAATAACTACATTGTAGTCATAATTATAATTAATGGCATATACTTAGATATATTAGAATTTTAGAAATTCCATACAATTTTGGAACATAAATTAATATTATTTACTAAAATATAACCTGAAGAAGGTTAAGCATTATCTTTTATTTTGACAATGCTTCCCATGTAACAAAATGTGCCAAATAATCCTGTTTACCTCTCTTTTGGATGCTTCAGGGTTCGTTTGTAGCATCCCAAAATTAAAGGTCAGAAAATATGATTTTGAAGCTAAAATTTGATTTTTGGAAGGTTATCAAATATGATAAGGGTGTAAAACACTTAATATTATTATGAAATAGAATTCCAGGTCATCATAAGTCATTCACTTAGCCAAAAAGTTGACTCAAAAATATTTAAAAAGGGAGAAACCTTTATGCATTGATAGAGGGAAGACTTAGCTTTCCAAACAATTGTCTCTTGTGTTTCTCCCTTTTCTTCTGTAGTTTATTCAAAAAGCAAACAAAAATCTTTTATTATTATTTAATATTACATGAAAATCTTGTTCAAGACTGAAAGCCAATCTTCATCTTTGCATTAGCATATTATTTATGTCAACCCCGGTTCTAATAAAACTTTATAAACAACTTGATTAAATCTTACTCAGTTTTACCATAAGGTGAGATTCTCATAACACTTTTATAACCCTTTACAAATTTTTCTTAGGAAGCAGATCAGTGCTCGAAGAAAATCCTGTTGTGTTTTTATTTCAATATTCAATTCATGGAAAAACTGAGTAATATGCCTGAAAATTTAGTCAATATCTTCACATGCAAAATTTCTTCTACAGGATTAATATTTTACAAACCTTCCACAATTTGTTTAAACATTTAGCTTTATCTTATCTAATTTAAAACAGTCCTTTAACGTTCTAAACTAGGCAAATGCCTAGTTTATAATATTTTTAAATGCCTTCTTATAATATTTAACTAAAATCATATTTTACTTTCCTTACACACTTTGCATGTAAAACTGTTCTTTTTTTCAGTAGTCTCAATTACATGTGATGTTGGTAACTTAGCAATTTTAAATTTTGGGGAAAGATTTGATAAGTTATTTTAATTGTGTACTAGTCGTGGACCCTAGGGCACCCAACAGAAGTGCAGATAGATAAGGTCCAACTCTATCCAGCATAGCTAGGAGTGTGGCTAACTCCACATATCCCCAGGCCTTACCTAGCTATAAACCAGGCGAGTTTAATAATTTTCAAAAGCCAAAGAAACAGTTTATATCCTTAAAGCATTTAGCAAATGTAACATCTGACCTGCCTAATTTAGACCAATGTCTTTATTTTGCCAATAATCTTAAAACTCTTTGTTTCCCAAAGATTACTGACATCACGTGAACTAAAAGGCATTATAGTTTTTTTCCTCAAAATATTCTAAGTGCTTATTTTTTAAAGCCAACTAATTAGAGTTATGTATATAAACATCATACACTAACACATATATAACTACACAGATGGATGGAAGAAGATCCAGCAGTTGTAGGATTTTTCATTTGCTAGTTTTTAAATTTCTTAATTGGACTACTGGTTTTAGGGTGGAGTCGTTGGAGGAACAGGAGCAGGAAAACATGTAGTTTCTAGGGACTAATAAACAGGCACAGCTAGAAGGCAAAAACAGGTCTCCAAAATTATGAGTCCCATTTTAATATCGGATCTTAGATTCAAAAAAAACCAGGGAAATGTTAAGGGAGAAGACAGTAAAACGCTTTTACTGTGCATTTTGTTGCAAGGCAACCCAAAGTCAATCAGCCTATTTTGTAATTCTCCCATCTCCCGTGGGAATCTCATCTCTCAGTGCAGGGTGGTGACCTTGTCATACCTTACAAATGACTAAGAGCATCTGTAAGTTTTTTAGTCCAAACGTGCAAAGAGCTGAGTATCCCTCAATAACTGCCTTTTGCCATCCCTAAAAGTATATTTAGCCTTGGATTTTGAGAGGGATCTGTCCACCTCCCAGTTCTAGGGTTTCTTGAGGGAAACAGATGTTTTTCTCAAAACAGGGTCTGTGGTGCCTCCTCTGTTTTGCCCAAAGAATCCCAAGCTGTTAGAGCTTGAATACCTGCTTTCAGTTAAGCTGACATTTAACCATAGTGCACTTTTTAAAAAATTATTTTAAATCTCTTACTACCTGACTATTGTCATACCAAGTGGCCAATATTTCTGGCCTTTAAACTTTACCAAAAGTAACCTCACAGGTGAAACCAACAAGCCTCAACTGCTTACCACCTCTTTGAAATACCTTGCACATTCTTGGAAAGTAGAAAGAGGGGAAACAAGCTTTCTTTTGCCTCTTATAATCCCACTCATGAGTACTCTAACCTCAGGACCTAATCATCTCCCAAAGGACCCACCTCCTAAAATGATCATAGGGAGATTAAGATTTCAACATGTTAGTTTGAGGGGGATGCAAATATTCAGTCCATAACAAAAGACTATTTTGTCTGATGATAGTATTATATACACATTTCAGCCTTCTTATGTAATCACATAATATATCCTTTTTATTCCTTTATTCTCAATCTATTTGCATTTTTAAATCTAAAGTTTCTCCTGCCAGCAGAATATAGTTTGACCTGTTTTTTATTTTTGTTTTGCATTCAGCCCAACAATTTTTTAATGATAGGATTATTTGATCCATTCACATTTAGATTTTATTTATATAATTGAATTATGTCTGCCATTCTAACTTGTTTTCTGTCTTATAGCATTCTTCTTTCTAAAGCCTCTTGCTGCTTTTTTTGTGTGTAATAACTTTTTTCTAATATAACATCTCATAGTTTAGTTATTTTCACTATATTTTTACTTATTTTATAAATTATTGTTATAAGGCTTATATATCCATCTTAAATACTACATGTGTGTGTACAAGTACAAAAACACATACACATACAGTATTTGTTATGTCAAACTTTTTATTATTTCTCTGCATTGTTCTTGTGGATAGGAATTAGCACTCAAAGTTATTTCCTCAGCCCATATAGCTTTGCTTTCATCTATGTACATTGTGCTGGTATTGCTAAGTGTATTGCATTTCTTTATGTTATATAACCTGGAATATAGTTTGCTTTTTTTTTTTTTTTTAAATGATGCTTTCTTGTCCCAGTTTACAAGTCTGTCAGTTCACCCTTTTGAGCATCTGATAAAATCCATACCCTAGCAGTGTCCCTTATTGGTATCTCATATTCAAGGGTCACTAGGCACCCATCCTCATTGCCCCAGTGCCAGGGACTAGACAATGAGGGATAGTCCCTATGCCTCAGAGTCCACCAACATTATTCCAATTAGCCAATCTACAAGAAGCCTGTGAAACCTAGCTAATCCCACTCAATTTGCCATACATAAGCTATCTGCTAAAGCTACAGCTTGCTGTTATCCTGTCCCTGTATGGTTCTGCCTGACAGCTTTCTCACTTGGCACCACAAGCAACCATGAATTTTGCCTTTCATCTTCCTGAGTTCCAGTGTGTTGTGTTCCCCCATCAAAAAAATCTTCATATCACATAAAACAATTGGTGCTGAGAGTAGGAGGGCTGTGTCATCCCTATTGACTACTGAATAACTTCTTCGGGGAATTGCTCATGCCTTATTAATTGGCTTCAAACATCTTCTGGTGCAACACAGGACAGAAACACTGCTTGTTGGCAAAATTACACTTAGCACATTATGCTTGCTGTTGTGTTTGCTGTTGTTTCCTTATCTTAACCTTACCCAAATGCTTTGGTGACATAAATCCCATAGTAATAACAATACATATGGCATAGTTTGATTGAATGATTTTCTGAGAGTAGAAGGTCCCAGGTGTGAGCACCCTCTTAAGAAACAGAAGCCAAAACCTGAGCCATATCCCCTAGGATGAAGACTTCTGTGTTTCTGTGTCTGCCATATGGTTTTGTCCTATTTTAAACTGTAAAATGTTTATCTCCAGTTTGTCTCTGGTGGTTATACATCAAGGGAACACAAGTGTGACTCTAAAATTGAGAGAGATAATCACTTCCTGATATATGATTTTGCGTTGCTCATATAAAGGGTGTGTTATTACCCATCTTCTCTGAGGGCAAATCTTACAACCATCAGTAGAAAACTTCATACTCCTTACACATTCAAAGATATCTTGGGTTGCACTCTTGGAAGCCAGTAGCTCAAAGTTTAATCCAATAGAACTTCTGCATAAGGATGAATGTCTCATCCCATCCTGCAAAGCACCTATGCCCTACACCGCCCCCACCCCACCACCAACAACTTACTAAGTTAAGCAAATGCTTAGATAATTCAAGATCTCTAGCCAGTGCGCTTGAGCCTTTAGTGAGTACCACCACATATCGTTGATATAGCTCCGATGAGTGGAAGAACACCAGGGTCCTTAGCCTCGTGCCAAATTGGATAAAATAACATGGACACATGTGTAGTTGTTTTAAGGAGCGGAGAGTTTAATAGGCAAGAAAGAACAAAGGGAAAAGAAAACAGCTCCCTCTTACAGAGACGGGGGCGGGGGAGAAGGAGTGTTGGGATTAGAACAAAAAGAAAACCCTGTGTGCGGTGGAAAAGTGGCTTCTTATTAAAGGAGATGAGGGGGCTGGAGGAGTTGGCGTCTGATTTGCATAGTGCTCAGGGGATTTGTTTGACCAGGCATGTCATTCATGTAGCCCACCAAAAACTGGCCCTCCCACCCTAGCCTTTTAATATGCAAATGCAGGGTACCATGTTGTTCTATACACGTGGGGATATGTGGGGACAGCCATGAACAGGCACATGTAGGGGCAAGGGCAAGAAGAAGAAGGCAGGAATCACCATGTTTAAGTGGACCCAGTTTCTAATGGCTTGTATTTGCATATCAAAGCTTGCCCTCCCCACTCTAAGAGCCAGGGCTTTCCTGCTAGAGAAGAAACATTTCTGGATCTCCTTTAATAAAAAACAAAAACTTTCCAAGGACCCCTTTTCCTCTCTATCTGCCTATGTCTGTAGATTACAGACATTGTATGGAAATGCACTGTGAAAATCCCTATCCTGTTTTGTTCCAATATAAGTACTGGTGTATGCAGTCCCTAGTTACGTACCCCCTGCTTGCTCAATCACGACCCCCTCACATGCACCCCCTTAGAGTTGTGAGCCCTTAAAAGGGACAGGAATTGCTCACTCAGGGGGTTCGGTTCTTGAGACACAAGTCTTACCAATGCCCCTGGCCGAATAAACCCCCAATCCTCCTTCAACTCGGTGTCTGAGGAGTTGTGTCTGCGGCTTGTCCTGCTACACTAAAACTTAGGAGAATAACTAAATATTAGATAGAAAAAAAGGAGCTATGCCTCGCATTACCTGTAGTCTTTCCTAAATTTACCATAATCATATTACTTTTTGCCCCCAAAATATCACATAATAGGCATACTCTGATACAAGTAATAAATTAAAATTAAATTGCCTTTGGTACTTAGAAATTGGCTTGATAAAATGGGACTCCATAAGCTCCCAATTAAAAATAGTTAAAATGGCAAAATATAAGTTAAAACAGGGACTTACTTCAAGGATTAAAACGTGTTATTTTAGACATAATAAACGGGTGATTATTTTCCCTACTACTTCGTTTGACAGCCCAATTTTGTCTGTTGTGAAACCTGAAATGAATAAATTGCATCTCATCATGGATTAATGCAACCTAAAGCCATGGTGCCATCTATTAAACCCTCATGTCCAATGCCCAACATCATTAAAGTTATTAATTTCATTCTATCAGCAACTGGTAAATATTTGCTGTTTTAGATTTAGCTAATGTGTTCTATTAAGTGCCTTTTTCAGCAGCCTCTCAGCCATAGTTTTCCTTCATCTCCAAAGAGACATGACACACTTTGCTAGATTATCCAGGAGGGACCTCAACTGCTTTGCCATCACACACCATCTTTGCAGACAGTATCTTAATTATATCCCCTTTCTCTAGGAACATAGGTATGAGATTACATTGAAGACATCCTCCTCTGAGGAGATTCATTTGACACGCTTATTAAGGACCTACAAAGTTAACATCTTTTGGCCCTATTTGGGTACTGGAGGCAACTTAGTACTCATAGAAATTTTACTTAATCTCACTGATGCTACTAAGTTCCTAATCAGTACACCTTAACTAGAGCCCCTTCCAAAAACAGGTCTAGAGTCTGTCCAAATTAAAATCAATAAGTACTTTTGTTAGTGCCCTTTGAGACTCCTTCACTGTACAGGTTCTAATGACTTCCTCTCATGCTGTAACTGAGTACCACCATTTTTCTAAGAAATAGTGGGTTTTTTTGTTTGTTTGTTTTTTAATAATTTCTCTTCTTTTTTACTTTCTTTTCCTCTGGTTTCCCACTTCTAACTTAGTCTTTAGAAATGCAAATATAGCCTTTGACCTCCCTTCCAGCAGACTATCTCTACAGGGCAAATTCAACTAACTATGTGCTCCAAGAACAGAGTTAACAGTTGATTTGCAAGCCAAAGCATGCTGCTACATAAATTTCACCCTCCAGGGAGTTGCCTCCAGAGATAACAGCTTGCCCAGGAAGGCACCAGAAGTCTGCAGCTGGATCAGACGGTAGATACAGCATCAGAGCTAGCATGCACCCTCTGCTCCCTTCCCCTGACCGCTGTTTTGCTCATTTCCTCCATTGCCTTGTTTTTTTGTTTTGTTTTGTTTTTGAGACGGAGTCTCTGTCACCCAGGCTTGAGTGCAGTGGCGCGATCTCAGTTCACTGCAACTTGTGCCTCCTGGGTTCAAGAGATTCTCCTGCTTCAACCGCCTGAGTAGTTGGGACTACGGGAGTGTGCCACCACGCCCAGCTAATTTTTGTATTTTTAGTAGAGACGGGGTTTCCATGTTGGCCAAGCCGGTCTCGAACTCCTGACTTCAGGTGATCCACCTACCTTGGCCTCCCAAAGTGCTCCCTTGCCTGCATCTGCTCCAAAAGTGAAGCTGTAAGGTAAGACATTTGTGCCTCTTCCCCTAAGCTAGCTTCAGAATCAATCAAATTTTTTATGTCAGACCTGGCTCTAGTTAATCAGACTCTGCGTGTGGTGAGCAATTAACCTTTTGTTTGGTTACAGTGCCTCCTGGAGGCTCTGGACCAACTATGATGGCCAAGAGTTGCCATGAGATTCTGTATCAGGCCTTTAAGCCCAAGCTAAGCCATCATATCCCCTGTGACCTGTGCCTATATACTTCCAGATGGCCCGAAGCAAGTGAAGAATCACAAAAGAAGTGAAAATGGCCTGTCCTGCCTTAACTGATGACATTACCTTGTGGAATTCCTTCTCCTGGCTCATCCTGGCTCAAAGGCTCCTCCACTGAGCACCTTGTGACCCCCACCCCTGCCCACTAGAGAACAACCCCCTTTGACTGTAATTTTCCTTTAACTACCCATATCCTGCAAAATGGCCCCACCCCTATCTCCCTTCGCTGACTCTTTTCAGAATCAGCCTGCCTGCACCCTGAAAAGAGTTCATAGATGACATTGCTGCCATTATAACTGGTAGTGGTCAGTAGAATGTTGCTTCTTTCTCTATTTTTTAACTAGAATTTCACTGATAAAGGACAGGCCAAAGGGTCAGCACAATTAGCTTTCTTATCACTGGATGCCCTAGCCGATAAATGGCCCAATTTGAACTTTTTTTTTTTTTTTTTAACAAAATCTTGGTCTACTGTCTAAGGCTTATTCCTTTTATCCTTGTCTTTCCAGGATAAAGAATTCTATAGATCTCTTGCCTCATAGATACCTAAAATACAAATTAAAGTCCCATTTTTTTCTACATACACTAAGGTCACAATACAGAGCATCAGCAAGAGATGCCTTACCCTCTTTATCCCTAGTGTAACCATGGTACACATTTCAAGTCTCAAAATACACAGTGCTGGGCTTTAGAAAAAGACATTCAATACAACTTTTAGGCAGATGGTTTAATTAAAACTGTAGTAGTCTTAAACAATTCCCTTTTAACATTAGTCCAGCAGATAGACCCATCAATAGGTCTCTATCTTGTCTATCAGGCTTTAATTTGTCTTAATTCAAGGTTCTTTGACTATTCACACCTCATGCCAATTTAAAAAACAAAAGCAAAAACTAAACACTTAACCATCTTCCTTTTCTATGTTTAAAGTTGGATATGTCTCACCTCTATGTATATGAAAACTCATTATGTATGAGGCCCTTTAATAATGTCTCCTTATTTATCATTAATAGATTTTTCAATCATGCCTCTCTTCTTTAGGGCTGAAGGCCAGAGCAACTGTGAATATTCTCTTGAGACCTGTTAACCATAGATTGTCCAATGGGCCAAGAACCTGTCCATTTAAAATGGGACCCGTTTGAACTTCAACTTCTTCCACTCAAAATCCTTCAATGTTTAGATCATAAGGGTTGGATCATTCATCTAGCTCTCCTTCAGGAAATTAAAATTAGTTCTCTAGAACCATTCCTACAAGCCATGTAGACCACACAGAAGAGAGAAAAATACAAACAAACAAAAAACAATACTTAGTAAATGAGTATCACATTCAGAGATAATAATGGAATCAGTATTGTGTGCCATAATAAAACCTGAAAATTCCTCCTGGTAATAATACATGCTGGATAAAATTAATATCAGATAACAAAAGCCAGTCAAGTCCATCTGCACACAAGTGTGTTGACTGTTGGCTTTATTATTATTATGGGTGTTTTTACTGGTTTGCAATCTAGATGTCCAAACTCTCCATGGAAGATGTTGTTTTAACCAAATATAGCAAATACTAAAGCCTATGTGCCATCAACTTTAGCTAACACAAACCCTGAAACCCAAATACACTGCTGGCTTGCCTGTCATCAACTGAACCAACAAGTGAGGTAAAAGATCCATAATAACTGGCCAAAGTAGAGGCCCTGCCTAGTGGCTAATTCTGGACTTCCAATTTCTAGCCTCAGATATTTTTATTGGCAACAACCTGACACCTATGGACAACATGCACTAAAATCAGGCCACGTAACTTAAATCTTATTCCCAGAAGAGTCTCTCATCACTCATCTGGATAAATCCTTTCACCATTGAACAATTTTAGATTTGTGTATCCTTAATTGAGCTTTAATTGTGCCAGTCAGGTTCTGGCACTTTGGCCCATTATAAGAGTATCATGGATGCCATCATCACCTTTGCCAGTTGTGCCCATGGAAGTCCTTGACTTAAAATATTTTGTCAGTTGAGCTCCCAGGGCTTACTTTCAAATTCTGCAATCAGTTAATCTTCATTTCAATGCCATGGAGCCAAAAAACATACAACCCATATCAACCCTGCTGGATATCTGCGTGAGAAGGGTATTCCAGTCCTTCATATTAGATGACATCATCCTGGCCCAAGAGCTTTTCAGAGATCACATTTCCCTGGCATAATACCTTGATATTGGAAATAACTTTGATCCTACACAGGGCATGACTTCAACCAGGATACTAGACTACAGTCTCAGAAATGCCCATAGGCTGCCTCCCCTAAAGCACTTACAAATGGGACACTGAATAAAGCATTTATTGCTTTCTATCTTTAGTATTAGGGATTCTATTATGTTTCCTGAATTAAGTCTATAATCTTGGTGTACGCTGCTTTCTGCCAAGTGTACATCCTTGCATTACCATGCCTAAAGGGCAATCTTGTAGAGATTACTAATATCTGTGCCATTCTACAAAATAAGGCAAATTGCTTTCCCAAGGAGACAAGTGTTGATTCCACTGCCTACTTAGGCATCACGTGATCTTGAAGAATTTACTAATGTTTCCATGCCATAGTTTTCTCATCTATAAAATGGAAATGTGAATGATTTCTACTGTAAAGATATGAGGATAAGAGGAGTTAATATATTTAAAGTGATTATAACAAATGACTGGAATTCATGAGTACTCAATAAATGTGAGCTATTATCATTGAGAACTACAAAGATAAGAGCATAAAGAGCGAAATATATGTAAAGGCAACTGCTTAAGTTATTTTAAATAAGATACAAGAAAAAAATCAAGTCATAAAACAGTAAGTTATCATTTATCAACTATCACATAAAATGTTTTTAACTCCTACCTAAAGTTACATAGGTAGGAATTCACGTAGACAAATCCAAATGTTTGCTCATACATATTGTTATTAAAAGGGAAGAGCAATGGCTGTTTTTACTCATTTCTAGCGGGTGTATGAGCAACTTAGTTTCTGTGGAAAATAAATTGGTAATTTGTCAGCATGAAAGTGCACACATCCTTCCACTTAGCAATCCTTCTACTATGAATTAACCTTGTAAATACAGAAACAAAAATGTCTCAAATGGAAACACCCTCATATACACACTTTTCCCTTTAGGCAATCATACAAAAATATTTAGTGAATAGTTGTGGGTTAAGAAATTAGGAAGAGACACCTCCACTTTTTATTTTGTAATATTAGACACAATAATAATATATACATTGTGAATATATACACACATAGGCATACACACATGTGTCTAATGTGTAAAAATAATTATCATTATTATTTAGATTGGCAAATGTTATCTGGGCAGGAAAATTATGTTTACTTTATTACAGTTCACTTCATTTGAAAATTAAAATGTAAAACTTTTTATTTTTAAAATATTGAAATGTTGAAGTTGGAATCATCGTGACAGAAATTTAAAGTAGTCAAAATTGGGTAAGAAATGTTGATACATTGTAAAATAGTAAAAACGAATATATTTACATTGTATAAAAAGTGCACATACACACACACACACATCCTAACCAAAAATAAAGCTGGGATCAATGATAAACGTACAATTATTTCATATAGTTCCTGGTATATAGTCAGTGCTCTCTATTACTCTCTTAGTTGTTGCTAATACAGTTGAGTGTTTGTATTGATTTTGGTGAGGTGAATAAGGCAGAAAACTGGATGTGTTTTCAGAAAATAAACTTAGTTTTAACACAGACAAAATTTTCAGTAATGATGAGGTCTTTAAAATATCTTTGATTGAAAGTCTAAGGTTATGAAAATCTAAAAGATGATTATGTCAGTCAGAAGCCTTTACAAATAAGATTTCTCTTGCTTTGGTAGAGACAATGAGTTTGCCTGTGGGTTCTTCAGAAAAAAAAAAAAAAATCTGTGACTTACAAGGAATATTTTGAGAAAATACAGAATTATAAAGTCCACAGGGTCAGTTAATTTTTATAATAAATCCATGTCCTCCCTGTGAGAGAGATATATATATATATACACACACACACATATATATATATCACATATAATACACACATATACACAGGCACACATAGTATTTAAAGTCAACATAGACAAATCCAAAGCAGAAGTTCAAAGTGGACATTTCTGAAGGAAATGAGGTGGAGAGAGATCCTTTTTCAGGAATTAAGTTATTTCAGAAAGAAATGAACCATATGAGCAGCAGGTGTGTATGCTAATAGAATGACTCCACATTTTAATTAAGCAGCATTTCCCTACAGAATAATTACATATGTTGTTTATTCAACTATTTTTTAAAGGCCATTAACACTTCTGTAATGTGTTAATGTACTTTCCTCCCAGGCTAGAAGTTAGAAGCTTTAGGAACATTTACTTTCATTATACAGAATAGGAACTCTGCTTATTGCAAATAATTATTCCCTATAAAATAGTGCATCCAGAAATTAAAACAAACATATTACTAGTCTTCCTTTCATAGTTTAAATTTATAAAATTTTTCATAGCTTTATTGTAAGAAATTATGCCTTGAAATATATAGAAGAGTAAAATTTTTTGAGATATTTTCAAATAAATATTACTCCACCAAATGTGAAATTCTGCAGCTGCCATTAACTCTCATAGTTGCTGCGGAGAAGTTCATTGGGGGACTGTCACTGCGTGCCAGCCAGAAAATCACCCTGTTTTATCTTTTGAACTACATAGTTGTCAAATGGATTTAAATCTTCCACACTGAAACACCCAGAATAGAAGCCATTGCTTCTTTGAAAGAGTCTCTGGAGAAATCACCATAGAATTATCTTATAAACAGAAGAAATCTTATACATGTTAAAGGCTTATAGAGGACTTGACAGTTGGGAAAGTATAATTCTCTTACTTGGACTATCATAAATCTACAGAAATTTTGAAAAAAAGATTCAATGGTGTTGAGTTTCTCAACAGAGAAAATCAGCTAATTAAATTCTCTGAAAGATGAGCTCATAAAAAATGACATGAAAGATGCCTATAATATTATCTCTCAAAATTTTGAATTTAGCTTCTAAGGTGTCTGTATTCTAGTGCTTCAGATTTTGATTATTTATGCTGGGATAGTGAAATCGTTTGAAGTAGGCTCAGTATATTCATTGTCAGTACAGGAATCCTAATAAGAAAAAATGCTTTATTAAATTTAATTAGGGGTTTGAAAAGAGAGATATTCTTCCTTTTTACCTCTGTATATCAATTTTATAAATTATTGTCAAAATACTTGTAGATATGGGTGCAATAAAATGCTTGACAATGAGCATTTTTGATAGAAATAATTCTGAACAAATTGTACTGTTTTTCTAGGAAAGCAATAAATGTGAATAACTGTTGAATGGAAATATCATGGTTGGCTAAATTCAAGTACCTTTCTTGAAATAAAAAAGCCCCTGAGGTTACTAATGTCAGATATCCAAAGAACATAGCTTTACAGCATACAAATAGATATTAATTCAAGATGCATTTTAAATGCTTGTGTCAACCATAGCAATATGCATTATACACACTTTATTTTGTTTACACCAACCACGTTCTGAAGAATATATGCCTGGTTCCTTAGAAGTGAATTAAAAGTACAGTTTAAAAGAAAGAAGTTCTCCAACATAGAAAAAACAATAGGGTAGATTTTTAGATACATAGGTGTGAGCGTTCTCAAATAACTGTCTGATATTGTAGAGCCACACCTTCTTTCATGATGAATAATACATTTCTTTCTTAAGGTGTAAATTCAGTTGTCATTTTATAAAGCAAAGACATACAACTGAAATTTGGGCAGACCTTTAAAAATTCTCTTCTTATAACTTCATAAAATAAAGTATGGGAAAATTAGATTAAAGTATATTTTTTCTGCTAACTAAACTTCTTTTTCAGATGAGGTCTTGCTCTGTTGCCCAGACTTGTCTTGAACTCCTGGCCTCAAGTAATCCTCCCACCTTGGCCTCCAAACTTTTGGGATTATAGGTGTGAGCCACAGTGCTGAGCCTAGGTAAATACTTAAAGCAGGTGGGGCATGGTGGCTCATTCCTGCAATCTCAGCTCTTTGGGAGGCCATGGTGGGCCGATCACTTGAGGTCAGGAATTTGAGACCAGCCTGGCCAACATGGTGAAAGCTCGTCTATACTAAAAATACAAAAAATTAGCCAGACGTGGTGGTGGGCACCTGTAATCCCAGCTACTCAGGAGGCTGAGGAAGGAGAATCGCTTGAACCTGGGAGGCGGAGGTTACAGTGAGCCGAGATTGCGCCATTGTACTCCAGCCTGGGCAGCAATAGCGAAACTCCATTTCTAAATAAATAAATAAATAAATAAACAAATAAAGCAACATTTTGCCTCTTTTTGGAAGTGTAGATGAATTACAACATCTATATTGCTATGTTTCTAATGTTCTCTTTTAACAGGGTCTTAAAAGGTAGGCAAAATGAAGCAAAAATATAACTCCATTTAAAGGAAACCTTAATCATTATTAACTGTGACTTGATACGTATTTTTATTTTCAAAAGAATGAAATAATCATGCATTTACATACAAATGTAAAATATTCTAGAATCAATTTCCATAAAAATCTTTGAAATTCTGTGCACACTTGATTGAATCAGGTATTTGATAACAAAGAGATGCCATCATTTGGACAGAATTCTGTTTATAGGTGTGAAGAATTGAGATCTAGATAAAGTTAGTAGGCCTTATATTTTAGTGGTGATGAAGATGAGGAAGAAGAAGAGGAAAAAGAATAAGAGGAGGAGTTCACTCCTGTAATCCCAGCACTTTGGGAGGCCGAGGCGGGTGGTTCACGAGGTCAGGAGATCAAGACCATCCTGGTCAACATGGCGAAACCCTGTTTCTACTAAAAATACAAAAATTAGCTGGGCTTGTAATTAGCTGTACACATACCTGTACAAGTATGTGCCTGTAATCCCAGCTACTCAGGAGGCTGAGGCAGGAGAATCGCTTGAACCAGGTAGTTGGAGGTTGCAGTGAGCCAAGATGGTGTCACTGCACTTACAGCCTGGCAACAGAGTAAGTCTCCATCTCAAAAAAAAAAAAAATAAGAAGAAGAGAGAAAGAGGGAAGAGGAGGAGGAGGAAGAGAAAAGGAGGAAGAGGAGAAGGAATAGGAGAAAGAAGAAGTTGTTCATAGGTATCTTCCCCTATTTTCTTAGGTCTTTCTAAATCTTATAATTTTAAGATTTTGAGGTCATATTAATTAGTTCTATAGTGTTAAGCATATATAAGACAAGCAAATTAATTCTTGTCACATTTTACATGTACATGTAATTGTAATTACGATCAACATTTAACTTTTGTAAACTTTGTGTGTAAAAAAAAAAAAGACTAGTTAACCTAGGTCTTATCACCTACATTGCTAAAATATCTTCCACTCAGGGATGCGAATGTAGTTTCTGGCTACTGTTTGATTATAGAACGTGATTTATTTATTTATTTATTTTCCCCACACATTACCAGATGGAGGGTAGGAAAAAAATGAGATTTTTTTTTTTTTGGCCTGCTCTGTATCTGTCATACTTGGTGGTCACTAAATACTTACTAAATTAATACAAAGACCACCTCAGTAGCAATAAAGTGAATTATATGTTTTTAATTGAAGAATGAAATTTCCTGAGATAATTTGCTTTTTACTTCACTACTTCTGTAAGAGCAGCCATCATTGAGAGAAACAAATACAAAAACATGAGAAAATGGATTTTCAGAAACATAGGTCTTGGCTTCTTATCATGATGTCAAGGGAAATTTATACTTGAATAGTATTGATGCCAGCTTGAAAACAGTGAACGAAGCACAATAGATCTGTCTCAAAAAAAATGACTTTGACAAAGTTCACATAGAAGACAAATAGTAGAAGTGGATAAACTTCTTTTAAAAATGAGAATAAAAGCATGTAATCCCACCAAAAGAGCAACACACAGGAAGAGGTATAGAGGTAAATAAATTTTGGAGAAGTCAATAAATGTTGGAAGATGAAGTCAAATGAAATGCTATAGAAATATGATTCCTATTGAATAAACATTACATAGGTATATACAAAAAAATTACTATTCATTTATTTATTTATTTTTAGAGACAAGAGTCTTGCTTTGTTGTCCAGGCTGTAGTACAGTGGTGTGATCTACACCATTGTAGAGTTTAAATTATTTGTTGTCAAAACCACAGTTTTGAGACTTGTGGTTTTGAACTCCTGGGCTAAGCCATCTTCTTGCCTTAGCCTCCTGAGTAGCTAGAACTGCAGGCGCAAGCCTCCAGGCCTGGCTACTTTTCTTTATTTTTCTTTATTTGTTTGTTTGCTTATTTATTTATTTATTTATTTATTTATTTTTGTAGATACTGAGTCTTTCTATATTGCCCAGGCTCTTTTGGAACTCCTGGCCTCAAGTGATCCTCCTTCCTTAGCCTCCCAAAGCTCTAGGATTGCAGGTGTTATCCACCATACATGGACAAAATTATGAAAATACTGAATGCTGAAAAACTTGTAGTTTTGACAACAAATACTTTCAATGTTATTTTATCTAAGAAACAAGATTGGGTATAAAAAATGACTTGTGTGACTATGGTGGAATTGAGTCTTAAGAAGTTTATGTAGAAAGAACCTTGAAAGAGAGAGTTTCATCTTTCATACTAAGAGTAAGGCATTTGGTATCACTATAAGTATAGGTTGAAAGGAAAAGATATTTATTATTGTAATAATAATATTTATATTATATAATAATAACTCCCCTACAAACAAATCAAAGTGGATGTATTATTTGAGTGTAAACTTTTAACTTGTAGCTACCGATATTATATATTATATAGACTAATAAATTATGTGTATTATATATATTATGTGCATATACATATGAGCATATACTTATACATATATGTATTATGCTATAAATTATATATATATATATATCTCATTAGTGTTATGCACTGATTTGTGTCCCCCCCAAAATTTATATGTTAAAACCTTAAACCGTATTAAAACCTTAAACCTCAGTAACTGTATTTGGGGATAGGGCCTTTAGGGAAGTAATTATGTTAGTTGATAAGGATGGGACACTAATCCAAGAGGGTTGGCATCTTTATAAAAAGAGGAAGAGGCCAGGCATGGTAGCTCATGCCTGTAATCCCAGCACTTTGGGAGGCCAAGGCGGATGGATCACCTGAGGTCAGGAGTTCGAGACCAGCCTGACTAATATGGTAAAACCCTGTCTGTACTAAAAATCCAAATAAAAACAAATTAGCCAGGTCTGGCGGGGTGCACCTGTAGTCCTGCCTACTCGGGAGGCTGAGACAGGAGAATCGCTTGAACCTAGGAGGCAGAGGTTGCAGTGAGCCAAGATCGCACCACTGCACTCCAGCCTGGGCAACAGAGTGACACTCCATTCCAAAAAAAAAAAAAAGGGAAGAGACATCAGACATTTTGCTCTCCCTGTGTGCACACAGAGAAGAGACCACTGGTATGCAGCCAAAAGATGGCCATCTACAAACCAGGAAGACAGACTTCACCAGAAACCGACCCTGATGAAACCTTGATGCTGGTCTTCTAGCCTCCAGAACTGAGAAATCAATTTTTGTTGTTTAACCCAATCTTTGGTAGACTGATATAATTAGTTATAATTTTCTATTACCTATGAATTACTAGCCTGAAATATACTTAAAAGTTATAATTAAAAATTGAAAAGTTTCATGTGGAGTAACAAATAATTAGTGGCATGTAAGTAAGAGCAAACATTATATTTTTATTAACCAGTAATCTATATGAGGATAGAAACTTTTGTCTTTTTTTCACTGCCTTATTTCAAGCCCCCAGTGAATTAAAAGTTGCATGAAAAAGAACAGCCACCAATAGACACCCTGTAATGTAAAAGAGAAAAAATATTGCGGTATCAGGAAAGAGAGAAATTACTATTGTGTGAGAGAATATGTTTTAGTGTTACTCAGTAGAAGAATATATATTTGCTTGTTGATACTATAAATGAGAAAATGAAGAATATGATAAAACTGCCACAGAAGGAAACTGCTCTGCAAGTTGACAATTTTCCAGCAAAATTTTCTGATACCACAAAGATTGAGATTTCAGTGGATTGTGGGGAAAACAGCAGAAAAATGAAGAAATGCATTGCCTTAATAAGGAAAAGTGGTATAGATGAGCATAGATTATCTGATACAGTAGAACACCCCTGAGCCATTGCTTGTTTCTTCCTAGGCTTATTGTTAGGCATCTCTTTTCATTTTTTTTAACACAGTCTTAATTTGGCTCTCCGCTCTTATGCTGTCAGGACTGTATTTCTTATATTGGCTTAACTATATGCTAACATTTACGGTGTAGTTTATCAGTTTAGATTCCCTAAATTGATGTTGTCAAAACAATTATACAGTTATTGTCAATTAGTTTCTTATTAGTAACTCTAGGAAAATGCAATAAATTTAATTTGAAACCCAGTGACAATTGAAAATCTTGTAACATATCTTCAAAAATGTACTAGTTCTTGTTGTTTATATATATAACATATATGTGTATACACACACACATACACACACACACACACACACAGGCTTAATTTGTTTGTTTTTTTCTTTCTTGACTCTCAGTTGCTTAATACTCCCATTTAACTCTGCCAAATACTGTTTGGTTTGAAAATAAGTAACACTATCAATTTTATTTCAGTGTACTTTTAGGTATGAACATTTTTAATGTCTAATTTGATCCTGAGTTCTTTCTCAAGCTGGTATTTCATCTTCTCCCTTGTTATGAGAACATATTACCTGACCATCTTTTATCTTGACGACACAGAAGTTGATCTAAAAAATGTGTGCTCCACTATGGTCTTCTAGAGGAGAATGACATTTCTATGTCGATTGACCTAAAATACAGGCTCTAAAGACGTGGCCCCGACCATCTAGGTTTCAAAATGCCCTATATTATTTTTTCTATAATCTCTAATTGTTCATTCATGGTTATGTCTTAGTTTGTCAAGAATTTTTAATTTTTTGCGTATTGCGTAGTTTGTAGAATATTAAAAAACAATCCTCATGTAGTCTCTTATTAAACTACTACTCTCGTTTGATTGAGACGTAGTCAAACTTTTACTTTCTCCATGGGTGATGCTATTTCCTATTCATTGTATAGATGGTTTCTTAAATGCTCCTGTTACACTTCACAGCCCCAGCTATGCACATTGTACTTTCTTCATTGCTCTGTTTTTCTCTTTCTTGCTCCTGATGCTTTTATTAGACAATTTGATTGACTATATCTTTAGGTTTTTGATTGACTATATCTTTAGGTGAAAGTTTTATTTAACTTGCTATTAGCGCTGAATCTCAGCAGTGGTTATATGGCTGCCAAAGGAGTGGTTCATCCACAAAAGAAACAGTACCTAGTTTAGCTTGTTTCCCATGTAAATGTATTTTATAAATGGCGGAGAAAATAAAGCCTACAAGTGTTCTTGAGATTGGTTTTGTTTGTTTTGTTTTATTAAACCATCTAATTTAAGTTTACTTCCAGTTTGAAATGGGAAGTTAGTTTCTCATTTCAGGAAAAATGTTCAATGGATCTCATAATTTAAATATCATTCAACTGGACACTTTACAGGTTTTAGGTGCAGGCATGGGGGAGAACAGAAAGGGTAGAGATGCCTATGAATGAATAATACTGCTAAGATAGTTAAATTCTAATTAAACTTGATATGAGGTGAAGAAGAAATTAATTTACTAAGGGAAAATTTTAATGACCTGATAAATCTAAAATTGAACACAGCATGTTGAAAAGATTTATAGTGATTAACAAAGATATTATAAGCCATTTGTATTAGGTAATACTCATTTAAAAATATTCAACTTTACTCAATATAAATTATTAGTATTAGAGCCAAAACCAAAATATTAATCATTTAAAGATCAAGGTGTTTTAGAAAAAGAGTGGTTACCAGGGGCTGGGGCAATTGAGTATGTATGTATGAGGGGGTATTGAGGAGAACTTGCTCAAAGGATACAAAATTTCAGTTAGATTGAAAAAATAAATTCAAGGCATGTATTGTGCAACATGGTGACTACAGGTAATAACACGACAGTGACTACTGCACTGTTGAAAAATGCCAAAAGAGTAGCATTCCATTGATATTTCACAACTATCCTTTCATATTCCCAGGGCTAATAAAATAATTAATTTCCATATGAAGAAATTAAAAAGTAGCACATACAATTTTAAGTTTTTTCAAATTATAGTTGTTTTTAATTTTTAGACACTTAAAAAAATCTTTATATTTTAGAACAGTTATCAATTTACAGAAAAGGTATGAAAATAGTAGTGTAGCTCCCATATATATTCCACATGTAGTTTCTCCTTTTGTTAGCACCTTACATTAGTGTGTTAAAGTTAATAAACCAGTACTGATATACGATTATTAACTAAAGTCAACATTTTCTTCAAAGTTACTCAGTTTTTTACCTAATGTTCTTTTTTGTCCCAGATTCCCATCCAGGATACCACATTACATTTAGTTGTCATGTCTCCCTAGGATTCTCTTGGCTGTGATATTTTCTCAGATTTTCTTGACTTTTGAGGACCTTGAAAGTTTTGAGAAGTATTTGGCATTTTGTAGCATATTCTTCAATTATGATATTTCTCTTTTTTTGTTATTAATAGGCTATAATAATGGTTTTGATAGGAGGAAGCCTACAGAGAGAAAGTATATTTCTAATCAATCATTTGAAGGGCATATGCTGTTTTATTTTAATTTCAAAAGCTATATCTTTCTTGGAAACAGGCTCTCACATTGTTGCCCAGGCTGGAGTGCAGTGGGGCAGTCATAGCTCACTGCAGCCTCTATATTCTCGGTTCAGGCAATCCTCATGCCTCAGCCTCCTGAGTTAAAGTAGCTGGGACTACAAGTGCATACTCCCACAGCCAAATAATTTTTTTTTTTTTTTGGTAGAGATGAGATCTTGCACTGTTGCACAGGCTGGTTTCAAACTGCTGGCCTCAAGTGATCCTCCCACCTCAGCCTCCCAAAGTTCTGGGATTACAGTCATGGGTCACCACACCTGGCCACATGCTATGTCATTGATGGTGTTATTTTTGATCACCTGGCTGAGGTAGTATTTCAGGTTTCTTCAGTGAAATGAATAATTTTTTCCTCCCTTTTCATATAATACCCTTTGGAAGGTGGTCATTAAGCACAGCCCATATTTAAGAGGTGAGAACTGTGGTCATATTTAAGGGGTAGCTCTTTGAGAAAGAAATATTGATATTTTTTTCTAATTATAAAAATACTGATTACGGATTACAGAACACTTTATAAAAAGGATTAAAGAGTGAATAAAAGTATCTATAATCAAATACATACATATTACATAATATCAATGATTCCCATGTGCCAGTTGTAACACAGATTACATTTATTAACTTTGAGTTACATTATGAGAAATTTATTTTTAAAATGCTCTTTTAAACTTATGAAAAACTTAAAAAGGAAGTTTGGGGTTCATCTGTTATTTGCAATTGTCTGAAATGAAATCATTTTCAATACAGCTGGAACAGTCTCAGGTTCAGATATTTATAGATAACTTTCTACCTGAATCAAAATGACAGGATTTTGTTTTCATCATATTTTCAGGAACATGTCTATTTTTGACAGGAATGCTGACCTTCCAATTTTAATTTTAAAACATTTGTTTTGAACAGTCTTATTTCATTTAAAAATGAAATTGTAAAACTAAAATTAAAAACATATAAGCAAATATAATACAGATTGTATACGTAAATGGCAAAAATAAGGATGACAAATATTAAAGAAATATTAATTTAACACAAAAAGTAGCAAACTAGGCCAGGCGCGGTGGCTCACACCTGTAATCCCAGCACTTTTGGAGGCCTGGGCTGGTGGATCAGCTGAGATCAGGAGTTTCAGATCAGCCGGGCATGGTGGTGGGTGCCTGTAATCCCAGCTACTCAGGAAGTTGAGGCAGGAGAATCGCTTAAACCCAGTAAGTGGAGGTTGCAGTGAGCCGAAATCACTCCACTGCACTCCAGGCTGGGCAACAAGAGTGAAACTCTGTCTGAAAAAAAAGAAGAAAAGAGGTTAGCAAACTATATAAAATAAACTATATAAACTGGGGTGCAAATACGTCTTAAAGTGTGTGGGCTTCTGTGTAAATATTAATTTTCTGCTTATGCTTGACTGTAGAAACAATTTTATTAAAAATGTACTATATAAGTTATGGTTTTTGGTTTCAAATTGTGATATATCAAGGAAGCTATAAAATATTGGATAGAAAGAAATAGTTACACAGTTGCTTGTTGTCCATTTAGTGCATATGAAATTTATTCATATTGTTCAGGTACTATTTCTTTATTTTTAGGTCCAGAAACCATTTCTTCCTCTTCTTGAAAAAAAAAAAACAAAAAAAGCAAGAAAGCAGGAAAGCAAGAAAGAACGAAAAAATGAAAGAACGAAAAAGAAAGAAAAGAGAAGAAAGAAAGAAAGAAAGAAGGAAAGAAAGAAGGAAAGAAAGAAAGAAAGAAAGAAAGAAAGAAAGAAAGAAAGAAAGAAAGAAAGAAAGAAAGGAAGGAAGGAAGGAAGGAAGGAAGGAAGGAAGAAAGAAAGAAAGAAAGAAAGAAAGAAAGAAAGAAAGAAAGAAAGAAAGAAAGAAAGAAAGAAAGAAAGAAAGAAAGAAAAAGAAAGAAAGAAAGAAAACAGAAGCATGATTTCATGGAATTTTGTATATCACAGTCTAGAAAAAGAGAGTGGCACTATTACTCACAATGTCATGTCTTTTCAATATGGCTGCTTGTATTTGAGCCATATAGATTTTCTTGTCCCTAGTGTTCCCAACACTATTTATTTAATGCTGGTTACATTGTTACACAAGATGCTGCTTCATTCATTGTGCCACTTATGAATGCTGCCTGCCAATGATTTTTTCTCATGATTTGTTACTCTGCTATGTTGTTGATGACCACGAAGGCAAATATTCCCCAAAGTATGCAGGGACATGTAAAATATCATTTTAAAAATAAAAGGTCATGTTAAATATTCCCTTTGGATTTTATTGTATAAACATAGAAAGGAACTTCCAACTGTGTTTTTTTCTTTAACATTTTAGTCATTACTTTATCTCTGCATTCTTAAATGTGATCTCTTTGAATGCTGGCCATACCCTTGCTTTTCAGGTACCGACGACCAGCAAAGGGGATAGGTGAGAAATTCATTGCGTTAGTCAGTAATGTGGTCCCATTTCTGCAAGGAATGTCTCTTCTATCTCCAGCATAGCTTAAGACCAATCTGTGAGGATTTGATTCCACCTCTACATTAATCAGGGACAAGAGAGGACATCAATTGTAAGAACCCATGGGTTTGAAAAGCCCTCAGAAAAGACAGAACAGCTACTCCATCAGGGCTATTCTGGGTTACTGCCTGACAACATGGTTCAGAGTATAGCGGTGTGGGGTGATGACTACCCTGGGTGTCAGGAAAGGGAAACACACAGGTGAAGGAAACCTGCTGCCCCCCATCCACACTGCCTAGGAAGCTGCACAATAGTGGGGACAGGGACAAGTAGAAGCCCTAACACAGGCCCATGAATGTTGCTCAAGCTTAAGAAAGGGATTGTGATAGACCAAAACAAAAGGCCTGAGTCTAATCTGTGTCTACTGTGTCATTCAAAATTAGGGAGAATGAGAGAATTTGAAGGGCAAATGCAGGAATGAATTTTCAAAAAAGGAATTGTAGGAAAATTTATAGTGGGAGTTCTGTTGCAGTTCATCACCTGACAGATCATCAGAGGATCTCGTATACACTAAGACTTTTCAAAGCATTTACATTTGGATATGAGTTTAATTTCTATTCCATAACATACTCTATTTGCTCTGTTTTTAGACATGCAAGTTCAACTTTACTAGGGTCGCTTTTAAGCCATATTTATATTTTTGACACTTGCATTCTCATTTATACCTTTAAGAAAGTATTTATAAAACATAGATAAGTTTCAGGGTTCAAACGTATCCTTGATACTATTTTGTAATTTACTGATTTTCATATTTTGAACCTTATTGCTCTTTTGACTGACAAGGAATCATCTCAGAGCAAGAGTTTCCTAGTTGAGTCATCACTTTTCAGCACTTTTGGGATTATTGTTTTCTATGGAGGAATGATTATTTAGTCTATTAGTCTATTCTATTGAGGAATAATTTGGAATATGGCAGATGTATTATGCATTTTCTTTAGGCTATTCAATGTCTAATGATTAATAAAGAATACATTCTTAACTTTATGACAGTTTAATAGCACCAATATTTACATTTTAGAATTTATCCTATTGACTACTTGAACATGAATTTTGTTAAGCAAGTCCAACGTCATAAAGTGTAATAGTTTTTTTTCACTAAAATGAACATGTTTGAATTCTATTATTTATTATAATCATCAAAAGTACATAACTAGAGTTCAAAAGTGAACACATTTCTAATGATCTATTAGCTATTAAAGACATTATTATTGAAATAAGAAAATGGATGTATAATTTTATAATTCAGTTTGCTCTTAGTATTATATTGAAAATAATCTGTTTTCATTATGATGTCTATGAATTATACATATATATATAAATCACATTTTATATTTAAACCCAATGTATTTAATAATTTCAACATATGGTATTCCAAGGTTGTGCATAACCAAATGACGGTTAATGGGTTCTGAATTATCATTTAGTAATAACTAAAAAGGTGAAAACATAAAGTTGGAATAAGCATGATGTAAATGCTGGATCAAAAAGTTGGAGAATGGGCCTGGCATGGTGGCTCATGCCTGTAATCCCAGCACTTTGAAAGGCCGAGGAGGGCAGCACGAGGTCAGGAGTTTAAGACCAGCCTGGCCAATATGGTGAAACCCCATCTCTATTAAAAATACAAAAATTAGCTGGGTGTGGTGACACACACCTGTACTCCTAGCTACTCAGGAGGCTGAGGCGGAAGAATCACTTGATCCCGGGAGGTGGAGGTTGCAGTGAGCTGAGATCGCGCCACTGCACAACAGCCTGGGTGACAGACTGAGATTCTGTCTCAAAAAAAAAAAAAAAGTTGGAGAACGAATATATGTACCTATACGCTTATATACATGTTTCATATTTGTGTATATGTGTTCATACCCATATATTCATAGTGACTATATTAGAGCCATTATAATGTAGTACAAGAAAAACCGAAGTTTCAGATCTAAGGTATACTAGTTGAGCAAGATATTTAATATGACAAGATCTTATTTTTGTACTTCGTAATTTTTCATATACTTGAAAGACATGCAGGTTTCAAGAAAAGCATTTTAAAAATTCAATTTCTCTTTCTCTTCCAGTCCAACTCATTTTCAGACTTCTCCTTTCTCATTGCTTTTGTTTTTCCATCTCCCTACTCACATTTGGAGCTAGATCTGCCCCACTCACCCTCTACTGGACGAGATTCCATCATGTACCTCTTTTCTCATCTGTGACTTCAAACTCCATCTACTAATCACATCCTTCAGTATAGACACATGCCACAGAATGGGAGAAAATATTTGCAAAATTCACATCTGATAAAGTACTTTTACCCAAAGCATACAAAGAAATCTTAAAATTTGACAATAAAAAACTAGCAACCTTATTAAATGTAGGCAAAAGACCTGAACAGACACCTCACCGAAGAAGATGTACAGATGGCAAAAAAGCATGTGAAAAGACACTCAACATCATATGCCATTAGGGAACTGTAGCTTAAAACTGTAATGAAATACACACACATATATGCTCTTGTGCATACACACAGAACCTGAGAGACTTTTAGGTGTTTATAATTTAGGAATGCTGAATTGGGCAAGTCCAAAAGTTTATAGAAAATATTATGAGCTTTGCAGTTTGATAAATAGAAACTCTTCCCCTTTACTAATTGGAGGACTTTTGGTCAAAGTATTCAATGTCTTTGAGACTGAGTCTTCTTCTAACAAATAGGCATAATAATTCATATCCCACAAATTGTCAAAATAATAAAAACTTTATGTATATTTTGTAGTGAAAGGAGTTAGTCAGCTTGCTTTAGGCAGACAGTAAGGGAAGCGTCCCTGGAGAACCTCAGATCAACACCACAAGTGCTTTACAACAGATGTTTTGTGCAAATAATGGAACTTGTGCAGGGGACTTGCCTAAATATGCCCGCAGTGGACTAAGGACCTGTAGGCATACTGGGGGAATAGGGTGAAGCCACCAGGAAATTGTGCCTTACATGAATACGGAACTTAGCCCCATCAGTTTATATATAAAAGCCCTTGTATTGAACTGTGAAAGGGGCAAGCAGAAACCTGCTTTCAGGACTCCTCTCTTTGCTGAGAGCAAAGAAACCTTAAATTTTAACAATAAAAAACTAGCAACCTTATTAAATATAGGCAAAAGACCTGAGCAGGTCTTTCTATACATGCACACACACACATATATACCTACTTTCATATTTATGCCTTTATCTATTCCTATATCTATTTGGATATATACAGTCAATTCTCATCATTCATGAAGTCTTTGTATCAGTGCTTTAAAAATGTAAGGAATAGTACCTACTGGCCACCACGCTAGAATCTGTTCTCATATTTGAAACATATAAAAATGATAACACTCAGAAAAAAAATTTTATAAGTCAGATTAAAGTTAAAATAGTTATTAGTGCATGACCTTCTGTCAGATTTTATTAATTTTGTCACTTCTCAATAGCATAGAACATGTAGTCGATTGTTCAATGTATAATGGATGAAGCTAAAATATTTGTTTAAGCTCTTGTCACTAAGAAGTAGATGAACCAGAGTACTTTTAAAGGCAGATTTAAGCCTCTTTTCTTATTATCCCCTAACTTTCCTCATTTAGCTAAAAAAATGGGTCAGATTCAAGGGTAAGGTAATTTACAACTAGAAATGAGTGAAGCTCTACAAATGTGAGGACCTAGATAAGGTCAAAGTTGTTAAGGATAAGAATTTCAAAGGGGTTGAAAAAATCAGCACATATAGATCCAGTGTGGTTGTTTTTCTCTACCAACTGAATCAAGAAAATACAAAGCAATACTTAATCTCCACATCTCTAATATATCATGAAAATGCTAACAAACAAAATGAAAGAAAAGAAAATAGCATCCTAAGTACATAAATATTTGCATCTGAGATTCATTTCTGACTTAAGAAGTCCATGGATCTGTTTTCTTGAAACAGCAGCCTCTGGGAATTAAGAAAGAAATATTTTTACTTATTTTCTCTTTCTTGTATTTCTTGCCAACTTGCTCATCTTTGATTATGTATTTTCTAGAACTACAGTGGGAAGATTCATGATTCTAGGTGGTGGACATTTGTGGTTAGAGCAAACAGCTTGCAGTCATAGAAGCTTGCAACACATTCCCCATGAAAGGAAGTGACGAGTAAAGGATTCTAGTCCAGCCTACCTCACTAGAATGTTCTTTTAACATTTGAGGCCAAAGCCTAGAGTAATTACAGAGGAGTGTCTTCTCTCCCCCACCACTTCTGTTATTGATATGCATATATATTTTCCTCAGGATATGGGAAGGAATGTTTGATCAGGTATATCATTTGGTTATTCCAGGATCCACTGACCAACATGCAATTTCAAGGTGCCGTTTATATGTATATTCATATTAAAATCGGATCCTAGCATTCAAAATGAGCCTGTGCTTACTTGATTCCTAATCCTATGATCTTTTTGTCTATGATTTTCTTTCCTCAGTGTTATCAGTAGTCTTCTGATATCTTACCTCAGCAGTCCTCCACTCTCTTCTCAGGATATTAATGTAAAGCTTTTATATTCTAATTACCTTCTTTTCTATAGTCAAAATGTGTTCTGGGATAAGGGGCTCTCAGCCTAATGTTAATAGAATTCTTTAGCTATGGCATAAGATATTCACATATCTAAATACTATCTAAATTTTTGTCAAATTTGTGTTTTGGTGTATTTATAGGCATTTAATATTACTTTGTAATAGAATCCACAAATTTTATTATATTATTAACAATTACCATGAACCCTCCTAAGAATTAATGCTTTAGAAAAAGTAGAGCAATGAAAAATAAATAATAAAACTGTAGTATAACAAAAACAATAATAATCTCTATCATTTATTGAGTTCTTAACATACTTTAAGTCGTATGCTGGGGGCATTATATACGTAATCTAATTAATTTTTGTAATAAACTAGTGAAGGTTTTAAAGAAACATTAAGAAACTGATTCTTAGAAAGATTAAGTATCTTCCTTAAAGCCTCATGCTAATTAGCATCAGTGACAGGATTACACAAAGTTCTACCTGCCTAGTGCCTATTTCCTAAGCACATCATACTAATAATCTCATTCATGAATTGGTTAAATAACTTGCACAATTTGATATATTCTCTCTTCTACAGGTGACGGTTATGTATATTAAGCCTAGAACAAAAGTTTTATTTAGCTAATTAGTGAGTGGGCAGTGATTGTCATCTTCAGTTTTACCACTCTCCTCCAAGTTGACCCATGCTAAGTAGCAGTATTTAGATCAAATTTTGGCCAAATGTAAACATGATTCCAAATTAAATTTTTGTGATCTCTTTGTAATTAGAAAATTAAGTGTATCCTTTTTAAGACTAGCTTTCATTAGGAAGTCATATGAATGTATGTCCAATAGTTGAGACTGTCAAAAATTCATGCAAGGAATTATCTTGGTCATCTTTTCCATGTTGGTTACTTGAAGGGTCATTGGATTATTTCAGAAGGACCAAAACCTATTCTAGGTGAGCCACTTGCTGCATTACTCTGTAAGATTTGATGATATTCACCTTTTTCAATGATAAGGAATAAAATTATTGAGTCAGGTAATCATTTTTTTCCTTTCCTTTCCAATGAAAATGAATTATCTTGACTTCTGCAATCTCTCTCTCTCTCTTGCTCGCTCTCTCTGTGATCAAATTACTTATTGAAGCAACAACATTATAAAAATTACCTTTTATTCTTTTACCATCTGAATAGAAGCTTACACTGAATGTGTATCATCTTTCTCTTAAACTATCTGTCTGAATATATATGCCAACTAAAATAAGCACTAAGCACTTTGAAGACACGTTCTGCCTATTTCGTCTGATGAATGACCTCCATAGTAAGAGCTTGCTGCCCTTCACAATTTTCTCCTCTAAGACCTATAAAAAATAGACTACTTAAATAATTTGAAGTTTCAGTTTGATTTCCTAGATAAAATGTGAGATATTGTATATAGTCTATCTACTTACATTAGAAAAATTTCAAGCAAAATAATCACTTAGAACTCTACTGAGGTGACAAAACGCAATATATAATTTGGGTCACTTTATCCAGAAATCCTTCAAGGATGAATTAAAATGCTATACAATTTTAATTTAAGGTCCTAAATTTTTGAAGTCTTCAATAATTAGTAATAAAATTAACTCACAATTGAAAATTATTAATGTATATGCAAATATCCTAAATTATCTGAGAGATTTCCTTAAACGTAATGTTAGGTTCAGTAATTATTTAGATGTATGAAACAAATTTAAAGAAAAACAAGTGGCTTTTGAAATTCACATGTTCTGGTGTATATGTGCATGCACATAAGAATATGCTTATGTGTACTACATTATTTCTTGAATTTTTCTGTTTGCTATAAAATTTCACATCATTTTGCATGGTGCTATGCAAAATATTGTAGGATTCATTTAGGGCTGGGCTACATTCTGAAGAAAGGCAATAATCATTATATTGATTAAAGAGCTAATGACTGCTAATATGATTGAGACGTAGAACAAAAAGATAAAGAAGTGTTGATTATTTGGTAAAATATAAAACAAACACACCGACAAATAACAGTACATTTTCTTCCCAGTGAATATTTATTGAGGACCTCTTGTCAGATCTTGTGAAGGCAGAAATCATTTGACTATGGAGACAACAGTAGAAGCACTATTTATCTGCAGCAGTGGCAGAGGAATGTCAATTTCTGTAATTATTCCAGAAAATTCAAAAAGCATTGGTTCTATCTGTCTATGCTAAGATGTAATTTATGATATCCATTACATGTAATACTTTGCATCAGCAGTACAAAGAGCGAGATTACTCAGTCAGGGCTGTAAATAGTGAAGACAATGACATCAAGTGCATTGGGGAATAGAGTTTGTCATTGAAAGTGAGGGTCAGGAGAGGATCTAGGCAAGGGCAAATAGATTAGAAAAGAAAGTATGATCATCAAGATAAATGAAGTGTTTTTTGTAAGAAACTCTAATCTACTAGAGACTCCACAGTTAATGTATCGTTTATCTCAAACACAAGGAAGAGAAAATTAGCAAGGGAAAATGATACTGAAATATCCATAGCCAAATTTCTAGCAGTGCTTTATCACCCGCATTTGTGGATGAGAGTTAATTTTATGCATTGTTATTAATAAAATTACCTCATGGATAATCATAAATATATGACTATATCTAAAACAGTTAATATGTTATCTGAGTTTTATGGAGGTCATATTTAGATCCATTTAACTTAGTGTGGAGGCTTTCCTGAGATAATTTATTTCTTTTATATGTGGGTAAATTAATGATCTTCTTGATTTATATTTTCTTAAAATAGATGTATCCCTACACAGAAGTATAGGTTGTAAACTTGTAATCTTCATTTAGTAATTTAGCTAGAGCTAAATTTTTTTTTTTCCAAAAAAACAAGAATTAAGCCTTGGCTATGCTTGATAGAAAATTTCTATCATCTATGCAAATAAATAAAAATAAAGTTACTTAATTTTATCTGGTATTTAAAAAATATTTAAGTCACATAAATATACATCATATGCAAAATTTATTAATGTATTTTTAAAGGATTTATGGCCAAAGCTAATATTTGAACAAGTAATGTCTTTCATAAAGGTGTTATTTATTTTTTCATTGTCTAATTTTTCAGAGTTTGCTAGGTGGTTGCATGGATATAGGTATTCAGATGGAACACTGAAATTAATTTTTGATTCTATAATTCTGCCTGAAATCACATTGTCCTATTAAATCATCGTTAAATAATTAAAACATGCTATATGGTTTTATTCTTTGCATGTGTTTAACCTAATAATCACATAATTATGTTATGAACAGATTTTATCCCCCACAGTTGTTGCGGTCTATCAAAGAAATTTTCACATTATACAGCGGAAATAATAGTACACTTAGGTTATCTTGGTGTTTTCTAATTGTTAAGTTGTTGGAGTTGTCAGTTTCACACTTTGTGAACTTTCAAATAATTGTTAATCCTTTGGAGCTCAGACACCATTTCCCAGGCATGGAATTCACTGATAGCTTTAATGGAGTCTAACATGGTCCCATGGGTTACAGATGTATAACTTATAAGTCAGTGTACCCCAGCAGGTTGTGCAAAGATCACTCTGTAGGTAAAAGTTAAAATAAGTATTTGATCATGTTCATACATGGAACAAATTAATATGAACCTGAAGGCAATTCTCTTGTGTCTAATTCTTAGTGTTAGGAGAAAAATAATTTAAACATTGTGAAATTCAACAATACAATTTTCCTGAGTTTCACAGGGCAGTAGAACTTGGTAAAAATAAAACAGTTTAACTTGTATTTACATGTATGCCTTCAGTATAAGAGTGTTCAGCTCTTATAAAAATCTACAAAGTGTAGCGGAAAGTATACTTTTACAATAAAAAATACAAGATATAGACTTAATAGTGCAGGATAGAGGGTCTGATTGCTGAATTTAATTTCCGACTCAACCGATGTTTAACTATGTAAATTTAGCCAATACTTGTAAACTCCCCATAAGCCTGCTCACTTAAAAAAAAAAAAAAAAAAATCTGTGTTATGGATTAATATTCTCCCTTCTGGAATGCTGACCCTAAAGTAAGTAAAAAAAAAAAAATTTGCCCAGATATCATTATTTCTTCTATAAGACGGCATGTCATCAATATTTTAGTGCTGTGATGAGAATAAAGTAAATTATTATAAATAGAAAGGTTTTAAATTGTGCAATCACTTTGCAATTTTTTTTATTCCAGCCAGTAAGTGGAAATGCAAATTGACTGGCCCCAGGAGTGCCATTAATAGCCTTGAGTCAAGGAAAGTTAATTGATCCAATTGAGAATTTAAACCCATTTTCTGGCTTCATTAGCAGAATTCTCTTGACAGCTAGGTTAACTGGTCATAGACCCAAGTGGCAAAAAACAGAGCTGCTATGTACTGTAGAAATAAACTGGCATATTGAAAACTATTTCTGTAAGAAATAGTTTAAAGTATTTTACTTCCATATTACCTATCTCATAAGCTGAAATCTATAGTGATTATTGTCAAAGTCACCAAGTGAACAAGAGAGTTTTGTAGCCTTGACTATTCTTGTGTATACTTTTAAATAGTTATTAATAATATACTTTTATAAAACATCAACAAACCCATCAAAGCACAAAGCACACATCTTGTCAAGGAAAGAATTAAAAAAAAAAACTGATTGAAAAATTTCCAAGCTAAAAGAAATAAGTTTTTTGCTTACCCTCTCAAAATTTAAAATTGGATGAACAGAAATAAATTTAATTTTCCAACAGTTAACTCCATTGTTGGAGAACTATCATACAGAATTTAGCATAAAGAAGATATTTTACATCTCATAAATATTTTATAAAAGAAAAAATAAAATTTCTGAATTATTGATATAAATAAAATTAGTGGTAGCTACAGCATATAATTTGAAAAATGGAAGAATTTTTTTATTGAGATTTCGGTGTCATTTTTCTCATTTAGATTTGCTCATAAAGTCAGTATTGAAGAGGACAATCAACCCTGGGTTTTATTTCTTACATCAAAAATTCTGAATGAAAACAAAAGATGATGAGATAAAATAGATAAATGGTAACAACATCAATTTAAACAGTGTGCACTAATTTCTATCCTAGTAAAGATACATATATTCTATATTTTCTAAGTTGTTTTAAGAGTGTTTACATTCCCAATTAATTGTTTATTTCTGGTCCTGATGGTATAATGAACAGGTTAAACGTTTATGGGGTATGCATGTGGGAAAATCTAAGGTCTTTACTATGGAAGGGTGAAGCAAAGACCTAAACAAATCTGGGTTTCCTAAAAGAAAATGCCTTAAGTGAACAAACTAAGCATGAAAAGAAGAAACATTTTATAGAGGGAGAGAAAATAAAGTCTATTTCCTGACAGTTCTTAACTACAAGCTGAGTTTCACACAGTATTACAACCAATATTTACAACACTTGTGTCCACCTAAAAATACACAGGTAAAAATTAGAATAAAGTTTGTCCTAAATTTGTAAGACTATGAGGAACCTGTCAGAAGCAAATACAAATAATTTCTTAGGAAATAAGGATTAAAATTTTAACAAATTCCTACAGATAATGTGCAAGTATTATGGACTCATCATTAAAGATCACAAAATTATATGAAAAAGTCATCCATTGTGAATGAGAGTTGTAAGAAACAGGAAACTGCAAAATGATACTGTAGATACTGGAATTACCATAACCAAAATAAAAATATATTAACATAAGCTGAGATATAAAATAAGGTATATAAATATTAAATATGAAATTGTGTCAACATGTCTAGTAAAGGTTTATTAAAGATAATAGTGTTTTCTATAAATTTATATATGTATAAATGCATATAAATGTGTGTACATATATATACATTTATATGTGTGCTTACATATACACATATGTACATTTATGTGTGTAGACATATACATATATAATGTATATATAGATATATACACATATATACATTTTTATATGTGTATACATGTATGTATATACATAACATCTGAAAGTAAAATTAAATCCAGAATTAAAGAATAGATTATGTTCTACAAAATATAGAATTGGTATCCTTTCGAATAGACAAACTATGCAGAATGTACCATAGAGAGATAAGAAGATAGTAAACATGGATGTGTTGAGACATGTTTGATGAAGTAAGACCTATCAGATTAAAAACTTAAGTTAGAATGAGTGATAATAGTGAGAATGGAGAAAGGAATATATTCAGAAATACAATGGTGCCATTTCCTTTTTGCAACTTTCTCTTGTACCTTGTCCCTTCTTCAACCTTCTCGTTAACTTATGAAATACCAAACTATTAAAGTACTAATACTAAAGTACAAATAAGGTAGGCATCTCAAGCTGATTGGAACATAAAGAATATCCACATTGGGAGTGTGGGGAGGGAATAAACCACACTTTTGGAGTCTGAGTGATGTGAGGAGAGCAACCACATGAGGGGATGGTAATACAGAGAAATATTTATTAAATAGATGCATGCATGCACGAATTATAATTAGAGCATTCCTGGCTCTTAAGAAAATTGTTAGAAACAGGGAAAGGAAGAAAGCCAGAATGAGTCTTATGGTGCTAGATTACATTTGGCTATATCTATGCGCATTTGTAATTTTGATGACAGATAGATGATAGATGGATTAGATAAACTGACAGATAATCATATATGCAGAAAAAAATGTTATCAAATATAAATTTCCTAAACCTTTCACTGAGAGAGCTAGGAGAAGCACCACCCCAGTAGCCAGAAGCCTACCAAATATTTTAATTTTGGCTTCCAATTACCATCCTCTTATAAAAGGAACCAAGGCTTCTTGGATAAATGGCTGACACAGAAATTGCCAGATAAAAGTGCACAATGATCCAGGAACAACTTCTTGTGCCAGACATAAACTGCCGAAAGAAAAATATAAGCAAGTCAAAAGCACACAGAAAATGAAGATATTCCTCTCAGCCAAATCTGGGTATATTTGAGCATCAAAATAATAAGGTACAGTATTGGGTTATAATACATCACATAAAATAGGAAAATATGAATCTAAACTTGCATAAATAAACAAATATGAAGTTTTATAAAGAACAAGATATTTACATAGTTTCAAAGCAGCTCCTCAAAAAACATTTATTATTTACAAAGGGAAAACTTTTACTACTTTTGAGTCGTCATTAGGCAGAAAACATCTTAATATAGTGATTAAAGTGATCATAACTATGAATGGAACAAGTCTAAAATGTAAACCGCCAAATAAGATGCAATGAGAAGAACATAGCGTCAGTTCTGTAATATTCCTGCTAAAGAGGCATAATCTGCATCACATCATGAAAAAAATATTGGACAAATCTAAGTTGAGAAACATCCTATAAAATAACTGTCCTGTAATATTCCACGTGCGAAGGTGATAAAAGATAAAGAATAAAAAAAGGATTATTTGAAGTTAGAGGTGATTAAAGAGACTTGAGCACTAAATTAAACTCATGATTCTAAACCACATTATTTAGCGAAAAATGACATTATTGACAAACTGAAATGGAGTTTGAATCTCAGGTAGCATCAGGTTTATTTTTGACATATCGAGGTTTATTTTTGAACTTGATGGTGGTATTAAAGTAAACTAGAAGAATATGACCTTTGTATAAAATACATACCAAATTATTTTTGGTGAGAGAGTATCAGGTCAAAAACATACTCTAAAATGACTCAGAAGATAAACATTGTTCTGTATTTGCAACTATTTTGTAAGTCTGAGCATTTTTTTAAAAAAACCCTAATGAATTGTTTCATTATATATATCTTTAAAAATTTATCTTCTAACAGTGGTTTCTATGAATTACATTCTTTAAAAAACTCTCAATTATGTATATATTTCAAATTTTCATCTATATATTACTTATCTATATTATTTATATATACCACATATAAAATATCAACATCATATATATATGTATGCCAGGATAATTCCAGAATATATGAGAAACAACAATCTCTAATAACTGTGTTTGAATCCAAAGAGAAATACGAAAATTTATTTAACAATAATGGGATTGATATCTAGAAATATCATAGTGAATATCAAGTCACTTAAGACAAAAGCATGTTAGAAAGAAGTCAGATAGCGTTTCTTAAAATTGAGATACAGCAGTCTTCTCAGCAAGAAAAATGGAAATAATTTTTAAAATTATAATAAAATAAATATTTAAAATGATGACAGAAAATAATGCCCAACCTAGAAATATAAGAATATTATTATATATGGTTTCATTATACTTCATTATACTCAGTGATATGAGAATTTGCCAATAAAGGAACATTTATAGGAATGGTAAGCAAACTGATTGGTAAATATGTACATAAATCTGAAAAATAACTTACTGAATGGTAAAATATTCTGCTTGTTTGGTGATAGAATTGATATAGGAGGAATATAGTGGGAAAACTGCAAAAGTGCTGGAAGATCAAGGTTAGATTAAATCTTTCTAATAACCTTAAATTATTTTTCTGAAACATAGTGAATTCATATAAATCATGCTTTTAAATTTTATCACCAAATAGTATTTTCTGTTCTTATTTGTTAACTTTTAGAATCTGTTGTGTGCCTGGTGTACTGCTAAATACCTTGTTTTACTTTGCTAAAAAAAAAGCTAATAAATATTGTCCCTCATTTTAACTATGTATATTCTGAAACAGTGAAAAATAATATACTTCATTAGTTAAATTTTTCCTTCCAGCAATAATTTTAGTCTACACATATTTTCTTAATTATCTTTCCTTATAACATTGGTTTCTCAGCCTTTCCTTCTTAAAAAGATTAACATAATTTATTTGATTTTTATTACATTATTAACTTTCCAAAAATATCAGAAAATTTATTAACTTTCCAAAAATATCAGAAAGGTAAAATAAATAAAAAATATTATTAAGAAGTTTTTTCTAGAGGCTTTATATCATTGCAGGTACTATATTGTACAAATCATAAAATTCTTATAATATTTTAGTGGTGAAATTCATACTTTAATAATAAGGCAAACTCCATTGACAAATTATTTTTGGTTACAGACAATTATGCTAAATTAAACAGATCAGTTTCAAAGACTGCATATTCTTTTCTATTAAAAATATTATTTGGTGAGGTGAGGGAGGCGAGAGCACGATGCTTCAAGAGGTGGACTGCAAAGAAAGTTTGCTCTTTTTTTTTTTTTTGAGATGGAGTCTTGCTGTGTCGCCCAGGCTGAAGTGCAGTGGCACGATCTCCACGCACTGCAAGCTCCGCCTCCCAGGTTCACGCCATTCTCCTGCCTCAGCCTCCAGAGTAGCTGGGACTACAAGCGGCCGCCACCGCGCCTGGCTAATTTTTGTATTTTTAGTAGACACGGAGTTTCACCGTGTTAGCCAGGATGGTCTGGATCTCCTGACCTCGTGATCCACCTGTCTCGGCCTCCCAAAGTGCCGGGATTACAGGTGTGAGCCACTGCGCCCGGTCTGCTCTTTTTTAAATTAGTTAAGAAACTTTGAAATTCTGTGCCATCATAAGAGTTTTACATACAACTGCAAATACAATAAGAGCTAATTGAGTGGTTAAACTGCATAGTGGTTAAAAATTAAGCAACTTGAAAATCATGCTTAATTCTCCAGGATATCATGTAGAGAAACTAGAGCACGTATACACTGTTCAGATAGTCTCCTAGTGACCCAAAATGTTTAATGTGGATCTTTTTAAGGAAGAAGATTGTGTACTCACTTCCAGTCCAGTAATTAATACTTAATTTTAATTTTATTAAAAATGTTCCATGTACACAGAAGTTTGTATTTAAACTGTACTATGTAAATACCAACAACTATGAAACGATTACCGAAAGTAAATGCCTTTTAAACACTATAGACATAAAGTAAAACTATGGAACAACTATTTTTTTCTATGTACAAAAAAACTCAACAATTCAGGATTACCTCAAAAGGAATATATTCCAAACAGCCCACAAAATTCTGAATTAATTGTTAGGGCAGAAATTATAAAATATTTTAATCAAAAATACACATTAAAATGCTAACTTGATATTGATGAACAGTGAGTTATGAGTAGTAAGTGGCTCTAGTGCTTTTTCTCTTAATCACAGGACAAGAAGTTTAAAAGAGCAAGCCCCAAAGACAAAACCATCACAAACCATATTAGCTTGAAAACATAAAGCACTTTCTAACAATTCAAGTCTCATGATACCAGATAAACTTTCTTATGTGAATGTCAGCTCCATCTCCTAGAAGGTAAATAAAGAACAGGTCATCACCCTTCAGAGAAACTGAAAAGAAGAGAAGTATACATGCTAGTGCTCACGTTTTGTTGTTCAAGAAAGGAAAGGCAGTGAATGAGTTGACTGGTAGGTATATTTTCTCTCATAGATAATGGAATAATACAAAAATACAAAATTTATTTTTCAATAGCCCTTTTTTCCTATTTTTTCATAGATTCAGAAATAATTAGTTTGGTTACCACTGAGGTATGTCAGGTTGATGTTTCAAGGACATGCATTTTAAAAACATCTGCCTGAGAGAGTTGTTATCAGTGTTACAGTCTGCTAATTATATCTCAATCCTTTTTACCATTAACTTTTTTGGTAAAGAGCTCGGTTTAAGAAGAGTAACTGGCCAAATAGTGAGAAGCCACCTTTCCTAGCCTCCGTGCAGTTAGCTGTGGCTTCTGACTAAGGTCTGTTCCATAACTGTGAGGGCAGGAGTGTGAACAACTTCTGCATCACATCCTAATGAGCATCAGATTTCTCTCTGCTTTCTCTATCCTACCCCAAAGTCCAGATAGCAGAAATTGTGGGTAGGAATCCACTACAGCAGTGCAGGCAAGGATCAATGGGGGACAGCAGACAAGAAGGCAGGAGTTCTGAGTTTTACAATGCACTGCTTTTTGAGTTCTTTCTGTTAAAACAGCTTTTTCCGTGATTTAACTCAGTGGCTTTGTATATTTGGGTATGTGAAGAATATTTGAAGAGTGTGCAAGCATGGCTGAATTTAAGGAAAACAATTTTCAGCCCTTTAAACCTCCACATATATTCTTTAAACACATGATTTGCCTGAGAACGCGTCTGAGTTACCAACAGCTCTTCAGTTTTGCAAAAGAAAGGCACACTTTGTCAGCATCCCTGCTCTTAGGAGAGTGTGATGCTCTGGCTATGGAAACCCTTATGGCATACAAAATAGGAAGTTTTCTTTAACGATTGATCAAGAATTCATAAATGCACATGACTTTATCTAATCCCTTGTTATAACCATAATTAAGTAGTGTGAGTAAACAGAGGAAACACACTCAGGCAATTGGCTCTAGTGTTTAGTTTCTCAATCACGAGATAAGAACTCCAAAAAAGCAAGTCCTAAAGACAAAACCATCACAAACGAAACTCTGCTCACTGAATCTCTGTTTCTGAGCCACAGCCACAATCTTCTCACACACTTCTCCATGTGTGAAGCCTGATTTCGATGAAGGGGTGGATTATTGTTTGAATTTCTCTGAAGTTCCAGTTTTAAAATAAAAATAACCCAAAATAAAAATGTTGGGAACATTTACTATATGCCAGGTCTCCTACTAAGCCATTTATAAAGATTTACAATTATTCTACGAGAAAAATATCATCCTCATTTTACAGCTGACTGAGTCACAAAAAGTGAAGCAATTATTTAAAAAATAGCATAAGAAGTAGGTGGCTTAGTAAGTGTTCAAATCAACTCAGCATGAGAGTTGTTTCGCCTTTTGTGGAACCCAAGAACTCAATGATAGTAGCATCTCTGATAAATAAATATCAGTAAGAATGAGCATGGATTATGCTTAGGAGCTTTTTAAAACTTTATAGTCTGTGAAAGGCCATATATTTTCTTAAGTAAATAGCCTTTTATGATTACCAGGACATCACAGAAAAACCATACATGTCAAAATGTTAATGCTTTATATATTGACAATGATAGCTATTTTATTTATACCTATATAATCATTTAGTAGTCATGGTAGATGCCTGTCTACTTAAATCGTGGCTTTTAAAAATGGAAATCTATTTTGCTATGAATCTTCATGTAGCATCATGTATCACTTAACAATGGGAATACCTTCTGAGAAATGAGTCGGGCAATTTCCTGGCTGTGAACATCAGAATGTATTTACACCAACCTAGCAGGTGTAGCCTCCTTACATACCTGGGATATACAGGAGAGCTTATTTCTCTCAGGCTACAAACCTGTACAGCATGTTACTGTACTCAACACTATAAGCAATTGTTACACAATGGTATTTGCATATCTAAATATATCTGAACATAGAAAAGGCACAGTAAACATATAATTTAAAAATATTAAAAAATGGTAGACCTCTATAGGCATTTACCATAAATGGAACTTGCAGGACTGGAAGTTGCTCCGTGTGAGTTAGTGAGTGAGTGGTGAGTGAATGTGAAGCCTAGGACATTACCGCATACTACTAAAGACTTTATGAACACTGTACACTTAGACTACACTAAATTTATTTTTAAATTTTTCTGTTTCCATTAATAAATTAATCTTAGTTTATTGTAACTTTTTACTTTATAAACTTTTTAAACTTTTTGACTTTTTCATAATAACACTTATTTAAAGCACAAACACATTGCATAGCTGCACAAAACATATTTTCTTTCTTTATATCCTTATTGTATAAGATCTTTTCTATTGGAAAATTATTAATGTTTTACATTTAAATTTTTTTGTTAAAAACTATGACACAAACACTCACATTAGCCTAGACCTGTGTAGCTTCAGGATCATCAATATCACTGTCTTTTGCCTCCACATTTTGTTACTGGAAGGTTGGCAATAATAAGCATGAAAAAGTTAGCTCCTATGATAACAATGCCTTCTTCTGGAATACCACCTCAAGGGTCTACCTGAGACTGTTCTAGAGTTAATTTAGACATGCACACACACACACACACACACACACATATATACACATATGTGTAGAAGTAATACACTCAGAGATAATGACAAGAAGTGTAGTAAATACTTCAACCAGTAGCATAGTTGGTTATTATCATTACTAAGTATTATATGCTGTATATAATTGTGTGTTCTATACTTTCATAATACTGGCAGTACACTAGATTTGTTTGTGCCAATATCACCACAAACAGGTGACTAATGCTTGGCACTATAATTTCAGTAGCCACTGGACGGTAGGAATCTGTAATTTCCATTGTAATCTCGTGGAGACACTGTGGTATATGCAGTTAGTCATTGACCGAAATCTTATTATACAGTACTTGACAATATACGTATTTGGGTAGGCATACATTTTTATTTGTCATGGGTAAACACCTAGAATTGAAAGCTCTAGGTTTTATAGGTAGCTATTTGCATAACTTTATAAGTAATGTAAATTATTTCAAACGCTTTCTGAAATAATTGCACCATCTTAAACTCCCTCTCCTACCAAAGCTGCATGAGTGTTCTGGTTATCCAAATCCACACCACTGCTTGGTTATCTCAATGTTTTTAATGTTAGATATCATAGTGTATATATAGCTATGTGTTATGCTAATTTTAATTTGTATTTTTCAGAAGAATAATTTTTGAACATATTTTACGTGCTCATTGGAAATTTAATTATGTAAATTGTTCAAAACTTTTGACCATTTTATTTGGTTGTTGTCCTATTACTACTAAGTTATAAGAATTTTAATTTATTTTTATACAAATCAGAAACATCTGTTTTCAATATGTTATCCAAAGTCTGAAGAGCCTTTTTCCCCTTGTTTCTCTTTAAGAACAAAAGTTTTCAATTTGGCAAAATGAATATTCTTATTGTTCATGCTTCTTCTGATCTTTCTCTTCCTTCAATGTCATGTAGATATTCTCATAGTCCCTTAACAAATGTCTTAGTTTCACTTTTATGTTTGAATGTGTCATGATCTGTTTCCCCAGTTTTCATTTGGCAGGTTATGCTCAAGGTCCATTTCCCTCCCGCATAAAAATATAAAAGTTTTTAGCATCATTTGTGAGAAACACTGTCCTCTAATACACTTAATATTCTTGAAGTCTTTGCCAAAAATAATTTGAACATTGATATGGTTAGGCTTTGTGTCTCCACGCAGATCTCATCTTGAATTATAATCAACATAATCTCCATAATCCCCACTTGCCAAGGGAGAGACCAGGTGGAGGTAATTGAATCATAGGGGTGGTTCCTCCATGTTGTTCTCCTGTTGGTGAGTGAGTTCTCACAAGATCTGATAGTTTTATAAGGGGCTCTTCCCAACTTGCTCATCACTTCTCCTTCCTGCCACTTGGTGAAGAAGTTGTCTTGCTTCCCCCTCACTTTATGCCATGATTGTAAGTTTCTGGAAGCCTCCCCCACCATGTAGAACTGTGAGTAAATTAAACCTCTTTGCTTTATAAATTACCCAGACCCAGGCAGTTCTTTATAGTAGTGTGAAAACAGACTAATACAGTAAATTGGTACCAGAAGTGAGGTGCTGATATAAAGATACCCAAAAATGTGGAAGCAACTTTGGAACTAGGTAACAGGCAGAGGCTGGAACAGTTTGGAGGACTCAGAAGAAGACAGGAAGATGTGGGAAAGTTTGGAACTTCCTAGAGACTTGCTGAATGGCTTTGGCCAAAATGCTGATAGTGACATGGACAATGTAATCCAGGCTAAGGTGGTTTCAGATGAAGCTAAAGAACTTGTTGGGAACTGGAATAAAGGTGACTCTTGCTTTGCTTCTGAAAAGAGACTGGTGGCATTTTGTCCCTGCCCTAGAGATCTATGGAACATTGAGGTTGAGAGAGATGATGTAGAGTATCTGGCAGAAGAAATTTCTAAGCCACAAAGTGTTCAAGAGTGACTTGGCATTCTTAAAAACCTTCAGTTTTATGCATTCACACAGAAATGGTTTGGAATTGAAACTTAAGTTTAAAGGGTAAGCAGAGCATAAAAGTTTGGAAAATTTGCAGCCTGACAATGTGATAGAAAAGAAAAGCCCATTTTCTGAGAAGAAATGCAAGCTGGATGCAGAAATTTGCATACATACTGAGTAGTCAAATGTTAATTGCGAAGATAATGGGGAAAATATGTCCAAGACATGTCGGAGGTCTTCATGGCAGCCCCTGCCATTACAGGCCCAGAGGCCTAGGAGGAAAAAATAGTTTCCTGGTCCAGGCCCAGGGCTTTGCTACTTGTGTAGTCTTGGGACTTGGTGCCCTGCCTTCTAGTTGTGGGTAAAAGGGGTCAACATACAGCTCAAGCCATTGCTACAGAAAATGCAAGCCCCAAGCCTTGACAGCTTACAGATGTTATTGGGTCTACAGGTGCACAGAAGTCAAGAATGAGGTTTGGGAATCTCCGTCTAGATTTCAGAGGATATATGGAAATGCTTGGATGTACAGGCAGAAGTTTGAGGCAGGGTGGAGTCCTTATGGAGAACCTCTGCTAGGGAAGTGCAGAAAGGAAATGTGGCGTCAGAGGCCCCACACATAGTCCCCACTGGGACACTGCCTAGTGAAGTGGTGAGAAGAGGACCATCATCCTCCAGATCCCAGAATGGTAGATGCACTGGCAGTTTGCACCATGCTCCTGGAAATGTGGCAGACACTCAATGCCAGCCCATGAAAGCAGCCAAGAAGGGGAATGTACCCTGCAAAGCCACAGGGGCCGAGATTCCCAAGGCCACGGGAAGCCATTTCTGGCATCAGCATGACCTGAATGTGAAACATTGAGTCAAAGGCGATTACTTCAGAGCTTTAAGATTTGATAGTCCCACTGGATTTTGGGTTTGCATAAGGCCTGTAGCCCCTTTGTTTTGGGCAATTTCTCCCATTTGAAATGGGTGTATTTGCCCAATGCCTGTACCCCTACTGTATCTAGGAAGTAACTAGCTTGCTTTTGATTTTACAGGCTCATAGGCAGAATGGACTTGCCTTGTCTCAGATGAAACTTGGGACTTGGACTTTTTGGTCAATGCTGGAGTAATTTAAGACTTTGGTAGACTGTTGGAAAGGCATGATTGGTTTTGAAATGTGAAAGAAACATGAGATTCTGGAGAGATTGGGGCAGAATGATGGATTATAATCCCCATAATCCTCATAATCCCCACCTGTCAGGGGAGAGATCAGGTGGAGGTAATTGGACCATGGAGGTAATTGAGTCATCTCATGCTGTTCTCATGATAAATAGTGAGTTCTCATAAGATCTGATAGTTTCATAAGGAACTCTTTCCTTTTTGCTTGGAACTTTTCCTTCATGTTGCATTGTGAAGAAGGTGCCTTGTTTCTCCTTTGCCTTCTACCATGATTATAAGTTTCCTGAGGCTTCCCCATCCATGCTGAACTGTGAGTCAACTACATCTATTTTCTTTATAAATTACCCAGTCTCGGGAAGTTCTTTATAGCAGAGTGAAAACAGACAATACAAACATATGTGTGAGATGTACTTTTGGACTTAAAAACATTATTTCGCTTTTATATATATTCATTCTTACTCTAGCAACATATTGTCTTGATTATACTATTTTAAAATCAGTTCATATTTATTTTGCTATAGTTCTTTGTCTAGATTTTTTTTGAAATTAAGGGGTGCTTGCATTTCTGTACAAATTCTAGAATAAATTGTACAATTTCTGCCTAACACATGCTGCATTCTAATTTGAATTGTATTAAATTTATAAACTAGTTTTGGATAAGTTGATATCTAAACCATATTGAATGTAAATATGACATAAAAAATCTATGCATTCATATTTTAAAGGAAGAAAATAAAAATAAATGCAATTTCAGTTGTAATTACTAGTACATTTTAATTTTGGAAAAGTAGATAAATAATAGATAAAAATTGAATTAGATATTTAGTTTGCATATCTATGATATATGCAAAATATATGTATTAAAAATAAATCATGCTGTATTGTTTTAAATGAGTTTTTTGTATGAGTGCTATAAACATCCAAATATGACCATATTAGAAAATACAGATCTATCTTTTCTATGTTTGTGCCTGCACATTTTTTTATTACGCTGTACACCATCATTGATTCATTTCAGAACATTCAGGATGCTTCTATTTTTTCTTTTTTGCCACATAAAAAACCCTATAATAAACATTATTATTTGGAAACATGATTTAAAAAAGAAATTTGATATATCAACCTACTTATATCAATAGGATAAATTCTTAAAAGTGTATTTTCTAGATTAGTATATTTTAATTTTTCATTTGCACATTAAAAAAATACCAAACACACTTCATGAATACTGGCACAAGTTAGATTTTCACAGCAATATATAAGAAGGACCATTTCCATAAACACCTGCAAACTTTAAGTATCTTTAGAGTTTTCCAGCTTTTTGCATTACTTTTCAAATTACTTTAATTATGATCTATTGATAAAGTTATGAAGGACTTATCCCAATGTACTAAGACCTATCAGATATATAGTGATTCATTTAAGGTTTTTAATGTTTATGTGAGGCCCGAAAAGTATAAATTCTGAAAGTAGGCTTTAAAAATAATTATGTGATTCATTTGTCTTCCAGGGCAAATGAATCACATAATTAAATATATCTGAGTACTTTTATGTTTGCCAAGTACTGTTTGAATATTACAGTGAATTTTGTGAAGAATGAAGAGAAAAGCAACATTTTTTATAGAACTAATCCTAAGCTTAAGAGTGTTGGGCATGTAATAACCTAATAAAAAGTATTATAAGAAAATTATCAACTATTTTATTCACATTCAAGAAATATTTATTTAGCACTTGTTTTGCTTAGGATATATCATTGAATAAAGCTGAGAAAATTTCCATCATTGTGGACCTCATATTCTATAAATAACTACATAACAAATAAGTACAACTGATTATATGCTATTTACTTGAAAGTTTATGACACAGTAGTCCAGAATTTGGGGAATTAGATGGCATTGATAGGTATCATACAGAGACTTGTGACAGAGGATTATGGCAGAATGAAGAGCAATTACAAAATAAGTGACATATAAGCTGAAATTTAAATGACAAAAAAGAAATCATTAATTTGAAGATTTGCAGTCAGGAAGAATAAATAGTGCAAAGGCACTGCAGCAGGAATAAAGTGGACATATTTGAAGTAAAAATAAATAGAAGGCCCATATGCTAGGATCTTAGAGGCAATAAACGAATCACAGAAGCTGATGTGTCTGAGAAGCAGATACGGGCTATAAACATCAATAAGAGAGATATATAAAGAATAGCTCATTCTTTCTAATCATGTAATATATCAACTGAAAAAACTAAATTTCCTTATATCTTCATAAATATCTATATAATTTCATTTTTGTGTATGTCTGTGTGTGTGTGTGTGTGCGCGCACGTGCATGTGTGTGTTTCTGGAAACAATCACACAGTGACATGAATAATAGTTCTGAGTTCATGTTATTATTTTATTCCACTGACATTTCAATAAGATTGGCTAAATTTTCAGAATGGTTCCAAATGAGATGTCATGAGCACGTCCATTTGATTTGTTATACCCAGTGGTGGCCAGAAGAAATTAAGATATATGTCAAGGAAGTTGTAACATTGGATGAGAGAAGCAGGTCACAATGTGTCTGAGAAGGAGATGACATAAAAAGAGGATGGCATGTTACTGAAATGCCAAGAGCAATGCTGTGGCAAAATGTGAATTGAGGTAAGACTCAATCCACATATTTGGATGTGCATAGATATAACTTCTTTTATACTTATTTAACTCAATTTAATTTCTGTTATGTCTTTATTTCACCAAAGAAAACTAAATTAAATGTATTTGTGATCCCTTTCTATTATATCCTACTTTATTTATGTTGCATGAATTGGGAGAAGAAAGATTATTTTGCCTTCTTTATCTGTCTATGCTGCCAATTCTCATTCCCATTAGCTGGTGTTGTCCTCAACTATGAGTGCCACACAAGTTGCCAGTGAGTTTCCCTCTGCGATCTATTTTAGATCTGCATTCTTTCTCCCCTACATTCATATCAATAATAGGAGTATCATGTTCATTCCACTCTTAAGCAGGTCTGTCATTTTTGGAGATACAGTCTTCCACTTCTTTTTCTCTTTCCTATTTCTTGCAGTTGGATCTAGAAAGCATGAAATAACACTGCTCTGCCCTGAAATTTCTTAACGTACATGGCTCTTTCTTGATGTTGCTCTCTTCTTTCTAGGGTTTAACAACTTCAAACAACTTTCTTAGGGTTTAGAGCAAGTTTATTTATTTATTTTTTTAAGCCCCTGTTTCCAGGAAGCCATCAATATATGTTAATTTGTTTTCCCTCTTATTTTTCTATCTCCAACTACATCCACCCCAGAAAAATAGTTTCTATTTTTTTTTAATTTTTCAAGTCTGAAGAATAAGACACTGCTCATCTATTAATCTTCAAAATTATTTTCACTGTTATGAATCCTTATGAAAAATTAAAGCTGGTTTTTTTTTTGGGTTTTTCTACCCACTGCTTTTACATCCCTCCCATAAGTGAATGAACACAGCAGAAATGTCATCTGATTTGGTGATGGTAGTACGTGTGTGTGTGTGTGTGTGTGTGCGCGCGCGTGTGTGTTAGAGGAGGTGTTTAAGCTTAGGATAGATCAAAGGGCCCAAAATACAGAATCCAAGGCAAGAAAATATGTTTATCTTTCAAATCGCTATGCTTCTACCAATTAACAACTTGGCAAGTTGAGATCCTAGGCTGGAACACAAGATGGAAGAATTTTGTCTCAGAGGCAAGTTGAATTAGCAAAACATTTAAGTACTCTCCCATATATGCCTTTCAAACACTTGCTACACTTAGCCCACAAAACACAATGATTTTAAACATTTTGCTTTCATGTAAATTCATTCATTTGAGAAGTCCTTTGAGATTTTAGAATAAAGTCTAAGGAAAAAGCCACAAAAAAAAAAGCATAGCTAAACTTTTAAAAATCCAGTTAAGAGTTTTATTAATTATATGTTCTTTAACATAAGACCCCCATTTTTGCTCACCAATCATGTAATACATTATAGTAATTTGTAAGAAATAGTTTTGTGAATAATGATAATTTTAAGAACTTCCAAGAAGAAACCAACATAGTGAGATGAAAGCCCAGGGAAAAGAAGTTTCCTTTTATGTCTGGATTTGTGTTTACCTTTTAATTAACTTGTCTATATAAGAACTTTTCATAACAATGAAATCAAGTATGGAAAGAATCTTTAGCTTATCCATTACCTCTCACTGAACACATTATGGAAAAGTCTTTGGGTGCCATTTGCTGTTATATACATCTTTAATATTATAAAACACAAAAAATGAGTATTAGAGCTAATTTAAACAATTTACAAGGGAAGGATAAAAATTTCCTTCTTAAGTATAATTGATAGAGCAAATCTAATCTGAAAGGTTAACAAGCACTGCAAAACTATTGAATCAAGTAAAGAGTGATACACCTAATATAATTGAATGTAGTTAGAAGGCATATTCTTTTTATATATTAAAATCCAGATTTCATTATAGCAGATAAAATCTGAATTGAAGACATTGAAGATTATATTATGTAATATCTGAATAAAGGTTTTTTAATTGATTCACAATTCAAAAGCATTTTGTACACAGTTAAACAGTATTTTTATGAAGTATTTGTTTTGAAAAATCACTATAAATTTCACTTGTCTTACTAAATATTATTTGGGTACCTAATATGTGAAAACATTTTGCTTTAGTTCAATACTATTCAATTCTAATGACAATTTTTTAAGCAAAGTGGAACTTTCATTCCAAATTCGTTGTTCTCAATATATGTGTTTAATATCACTTACACATTTACTCTTCCTGATCGAATTCAATTGATATCCAACTTCCTCTTTACAAAAATGTTATTATCTGTTTCCCATTCGTTGCCTCTTTTCAGTACAGCCAATGCAATTACTTTTTAGTTTATTTGCAGATCAGACAACAGATAGGTTTAGATATGAATAAGTGATCAAGGCTTTACTGGGATTAAGTTCCAGTCATGTCTCCCTTCCCGTTTTATTTTGATTTTTTGTTCTATTTTCTTGTATCACTGTGATGAGGGAAAAAGCCTTATAAAATATGCTCTCATATTTGAATATCCAAAATACCTTAAGCATACAAAGAAACAAATATATTTATCAACCAATGAAGAAATTTATTTCCTCTCTCATGAATAAGGCAGTCAATTCAGGAGGCTATTAGGATCCAAAGAATGCATTAATATTTACAATACTTGTCTCTTACTTCAAGCCTGGTTCTGAGTTAAATACAACTCTGGAGTGACTGGAGGCATTAAATATCCTGCTCTGTGCTTTGAAATATAATGATTCTGATGATGTTGATCTTTAAGGTCAAAAAATGTGTGCTTTAAAGTGTGATAAACATAATCTCTGTTAGGTTTTATTGATCTGAATATATCATTGTGGAGCTCTACCTTATTGCATTGCATCAAAGTTTACATGGCCTTAAACTCTGATATCCCACAAGGAAGAGCACACAATGTTTTATGCACTAAGGAATATGAGATAAAATGAAAAAAAGAAAAAAAAAAAGGAAAAACAGGAATTACATTGAGACACCTTGCAGCATCTCATTTTGCTCACATCTTCATGGCTTTTGTCATTTTTCCTGTTTTAGTGTACTGGATTGTGTGTTTATTGCTAAACATTTTTAGAACAACAAATATTTCAAAATAGATTAAATATGCATCTCTAATTTAGTCATATTTAAATTCCCTCAAGCAACTTTCAAACAAAGCACAAACTTATTTTTGTATTTTGATACAGTAAAACTTTAAGCTGTTGGTCTCTGCCTGTGTTTTCAGTATTGTTTCTTTCTTTTTCTTTATTTTTTTGTTTTTGAGATACTAAGTTAAAAAATATTCTTTGGTTCTTTTATATTGATCGGTAAGAATTGTACATACTTATGGGGTATATGTGATATTTTGCTATCTACATACAGTGTATAATCTTCCTACTATGCTTTCATGTCCATTTTATTTATTTTTTATGTTTTTGAGACAGCTGTTACCAGGGCTGCGGTGCAGTGGTGGGATCTCTGCTCACTTCAGCCACCTCCTCCCGGGCTCAAGTGACTCTTGTAACTCAGCCTCCTGAGTAGCTGGGATTACAGGTGTGCACCACAACGCTCAGCTAACGTTTTTGTATTTTTAATAGAGTTGGGCTTTCGCAACATTGGCCAGACTGATCTCAAACTCCTGGTCTCGAGTGATCCGCCTGCCTCAGACTCCCAAAATTCTGGAATTGCAGGCATGAGCCACCACACTCGGCCTCTCATGTCCATTTTAGAATGTGGTTATTCCAACACCTAAGGTTAAATAAAGGTGTTAGATATTCCTCTTTTATCGTCTGCAGATTTCTCTTAGCTTCAAACCATGTTCCCCTTATTTCTGACCTAGATAATGCCTAATCATTTAGTCTACTCCTCTTAGAAACACTTCTCGAATCCTCCCTCTCATCTCAAACTGAGTGAGTTAGGTGCCTACCCTCTGAACCCCATTATGATGCTCTAATATTCTCTATATTATTACATTCCTTTTTTGTAATACACATTCCCTGGGTCACACAAGCTTTTGAGACTAGGGTTGGTGCCTTGGTTATTTGTGTCAAGAGTCAAAGATGTATCTCATGAGCCTGTGCTGAAAGAGAAAATTAAGCAACTAGGTTCTGATAGGTAATAAAATATCTCAGGGATCAGAATCTTCTCTGAAGTCTGAGTAGTTTAGTCTAACAAATTTATTATAGAGAGGTTCAACCTCAGAAAAGAATCACAAGCTGGAGAAGCCAAGTTGGTGTATAGTAGACTAAATTACATCTTTGTCCATTAAAATCCTTTCTGAATTGTGTCAATTATTCAAAATTGAATCTATTTTCCAAGATAACAAAACACCTAGATGGAAAATGGGGCTGAATGTGATATATCAAACCTAGATTTAAAAATTTTTACAAAAAATTTTGGTAGTTTTAATGGAGTTTCTCATTCTTTACTGCTTTTTAAAAATTCTCTACCAGTACACATATGTGTTCAAAACATGTGGAGGATTGTTCAGATATAGCAGAATTAAAATATTTGCATATGGTCATGCTTTGCAGCTGGCTTGTAATTAAAGCAGAGAAATACTTGATGACATTTACACAAGAGAAATAATGAATTAAATCCCTAGGTCCTCTTAGAAACAAAACAATGCAAAATTTAAATAAAGGTTAAAGAAGGAAATGACACAGAATTTTAGAGATTTAACTAACTAGAGATTCCTTATAAGCTGAAACCACAACTATTTTATCTTCTAATGAACTGCAGAGGCATTTTGTATGACATTATTTGTTATGTATACAATCATTGGTTCATTCATTGCATATTTATGAGCATCTACTAAGTAGTAGAGACCTTGTTAGCTACTAGGTCTAGAGAATAGTTATGGAAATTCCCCAATAAGATGCAGAAAAATAATTGAACAATTGCAAGAGTCTCTAAACACGTCAGAAGGGAAAGAACAATGTATATATGGGTTACATGGGAGTGTTGGTTGGAGGTGGTCACAAAGATTATGAAGAAAAATGAAGTTTATGCTGAGACTTGAAATATTTGTAAAAATAGTAAATAGGATGTAAGGTAATTAGAGAATAATATTTTCGGAGAGGGAACAAGCATGCATCCAGCAAGAAAGCCTTATTCTAGGAAGTAAAAATCAAAAGGACAGTATAGCTCTAATACAGAATGCAGGGAAGGGAAAATAAGGAGGAATGATGGTACAGGGATGAGTAGTTCAGACTTGCAAAAGAATGCTCTAACCACAGTATGGAAATGGATGATATGGTAGGTAGACAAATTGAAATGTTTTATCAATAATACTGGCCAGAGATGCCAACCTAAAGTACAATAGTGATGATTATATAAAAATTAGTATTCTAATTTAAAAAGAAAAAAAAACTATCTAGAATGTAGGTGCTACCAATTTTTCCTAATTAAATAAATGAGATTCTTAGGGATCATTGTAAAAATAGTTTAACTGGAGTGATAGGGCAGAAAGTAGATAATAAAAGTTTGAGTAATGACTTTAATATGGGTAATTCAACATGAAATACATACAAAATGTTTGGTTAGAAAGGGAAGATAAATATGATAATTTTGCAACAGGAGATAGAAAGGAGGAAATTTGAGCATGGTTCCATGCTTAGACGGAAAGGCAATACAGAGAGAAAGAAGCTGAAGATAGAGCAGGAGATAGGATTGGCATTGAAGTTCTCGTCTTAATGAGGTTCTCTTCAAATGAAGTTCTCTTCTTAATGAGGCCAATTTTTCAGAGCAAAAGTAGAAGCATTAAATGTGTATAGGAATGGGGAGTTTTAATTTCACAGTAAAAGAAAGATAATTTTCTTGAAATTTGTGGCATGAATCTGAAGGAGAGTTAAATTTTAAGGCTGACATTTAAATTAACCAAAATTTATGGAAATACAATGTAACTAGGGAGCTGAGGATATTTATAAGAGAGTAGCTGAAGCTATAAACTATCAAAAATAACCTGAAAGAAAAACCTTTTTTTTTTTTTTTTTTTTTTGCTGGCCATTAACTTAACTTTAGGCTTTTGGGCATATGCTAATCTGAGCTTCCAAAAAGATACATACGTATTTCACTTTTCATTAGATGAATGAGGATATTTTAGGAAATTGAAAGATAATTTATTTTAAAGTTGTGAGTAAATTCTTTTTAAAAATTCACCTGATTATTAAATAACTTAAAGTTTAATTTTAAAAGCTTATAACATTTTATGAATCTTCTAGTAGACAGTTTCTAAAACTTCAACTCAGATACTAACGGGACTAGTATTAAATGGTTTTATTTTCAGTTTTGCAGCACAGAACACTGTTGAAATATCCATATCAACCTGATTTTTTTTTAACCTAACTCAGGTGTCCTTTGACATCTCCTAAATGTTCGAGGCTGGCGGTCAGGGCCAGTTATCTGGCTTCTATTTTGTCGATTGCTCAGATTTGTTCCTGTTGTCAAAACTGTCACCCCCAAAATTGGTGTGACATATGCTCATGCACAAGATGTTAAAATGAGTACATCCTTGTGTTTTTATTTGTTTTCAACATCGCCAAGGTGCTATGGGAAATTAAAGCAACAAAATTAGAAAAAAATAAAATTATTCAAAAGCAAAAAAAATAGAAGTGGAACAATATGCAAAAAAAACAGTCACTAAAGGACTCAGTAACTTCTTGACTTTGAAGATAAAATTGATGATGTAACAAATTAAGAACAAATTAAGCAGTAGAGAGAACAAATTTTCCCACCTAAGGGAAAGCAAACCCAAGGATTTTTGCCAGTAGAAGAGATAGCTAAAATGGATAGAAGGAGAAATTTACAGACTACAGAGAATATAGAGGTTAGGGAATTGGAGGCCAATGCTCTGTTTGATGGGCTACCTAAACAATTAAATCATGGAAGAAAATTGTAAAGGGAATAAATTGGTGGCAACAGATTCAATGAGAGAGACAAATATGCAGAATTGCTACAGTGACAGAAATCCAGTGGTACAGAGGTAGGACATCCAAGGTCTTTGCCTCAAAATAGCATTAGGGTTACTCAAAGATAAGGGAAGAATGATATTAGATTGGCTTTGGTAGAACAGAGAAACTTCTCTTTTATCATCCTGAGATGTGTGTAAAAAAATTGAAATAATGAGTTGCCTCAAAATCAAGTAGTTATTTAATCTGGTGTATTAAAAAGGATCCCTCCAAAAATAAGACTTTTTCTTATTGCTACATCTCTTCTCTTCCCTCTCCCCAGTTTTTATCTCCCCATTCATGTTAAGCATGATAATTATTTTAATTCTACATCACAAAAATATCTTCACTTTTATGTAAGTGGTTGTGGCATACCATACCAGTTAAAGTATTACCAGCAACCTGGCAACTAAACTTTCTTCTACATAATTTTTTAGTGTTTTTTATTAGCACTTTACTACATTCTGAGAGGCTTACAAATTAACTAATATTTTGAGCTAATAATTTTACCAACATTTAAGAATAAAATATATTTTGGTTAGAACTTTTATTCTAAAACCCTACACCCCCCAAAAACACAAACACACAAACAGACACACACACACACACACACACACACACAGAGAACAAAAATCCTTCAAGCAAAGCTGACTTCATCATGGAGCCAGTGTCTATCTGTGCCAATGTAAATTGATTTATTGATTCTTATAATATTTTCTATTGAAAAAGACCTATGCTGAGTTAAATTAGGAAAGACTCATTTAAAACTGGCTGTTAGATGTCAGAGAATATCTCTAAAATGTTCTCATGATTAGAAGATTTAATTCCTCCAATTTAAATCTATTAATACTCATGGAATCATTTTAAACTCCAAACAAATCTTTACAAAGCAAGGAAACATGCTGGTTATAACGCTTAGTTGAGAAAGCTCTGCTGCATAATTTCATCACAGGTTTTTTCATAACACCCACTTCTGATTGCAGGACTTTTAGACACAAGATTGCATTCTTACCCTTGTAAATAAAGCAGATTAGAATGGTATGGTTTCCCCTTACTCCAGACAGTGGCAAAGTACTGGATTTATGTTGTGCTACTTCGAGTTTGTTATAGGCTTTGTCACAGGAATTAGGTTTTAGAATTGTATGGCTTCATTTGTTTCTTGATAGTTAATATTAAACTGTGGAATTTTTATCTTTCTTACATTGTGTAATTTCTCTGTATGGTCATCCAGAATTTTCTCTTTATGTGCTCAGAAGCCAATGACAAGACAGAAGAAACAAAAGATAATATTTGGAACTGATAATTTGCCAAAGGCAGGCAACCTAGGCCTGTAATTTTCAGGGCATTCTGTGCTTTCTGACTCTGGTTTATTTCCCTTGAAACTCAAATAAGTATCAGAAGGAAAACAGAGAGTCATCAATCAGTTAATGGAAAAATAATGTTTTCTATTGATGGTTTATTTTCCTACTTTATGTACAAAATATTTTGTCAGTGACATGATTTTAAGTTACCACACAAAAAATAAGAATAATTCTTTATCAGGCAGTAAATATCTGTGAAATAATCAGCAATGTTTGTTTAATTTTTATTTTTTAATTGACATATAATTATATATATTTATGGGGTACATCATGATGTTTCAATACATACAATGTATAGTGATCAGATCAGGGTAATTAGTATATCTATCATCTCAAACATTTATCATTTCTTTCTTGTGGGAATGTTTATTCTCTTCTCTTCTAGCTATTTGAAAATATATAACACATTATTAATCACCGTAGTAATCTTACAGTGCTTAACATTTAGATAGAAATAAGTTCTAGAGTTCTATAGCAATATTTTTAATAAACAGGAAGATTTTATAACCTCTATCAAATATTATCTAGTAATTAGCAAATACCATTTTTAAGAAATAATTAACAGGCATGGCCCCAGCAGTTACAATCCCTTTAATATCATGTATCTGGCAAAGATGTAGTCTGTGTATGGTATGATATGAACAAAATTACTACTGTCTATTCAGCCTTAGGATTCCTGATAAAGATGAATAAGCTCCAAAAATATAAAGTCTTTGGAGGACAGGATTTTATTAATACATGCTATCCCTAGACACCTGCTGTAGTCACTTTAAATTTGCACCTACCCAGTGTCATGAGACTAATCCAGATGACAGCCTCAGGAGCCTTTCAGTTTCCTGATACTTTGTCTTAGTGCTGCCAGTGATGCATCTCCAACTCTGAGCACTATTCTCCCTTTATTGAAGTACTATAGCTGTAAGATGAAAATAGTTAAACCACCCACTTGCCTTGCAGGTACATGTTAGTGAGAGGCAAACTTACATTGCACTGTATTCATTAAGTACTTCATTGTTAAAGATCTCATCATTTGACACCGTGTTTTCATTCACAGTATCTTATCACTTTGTCTAAAAGACTTTAAGCCAAGGAAAAAGCTATTTGAAAGTAAACAGCTTGCTTTGAAAAATGTACTGAGAGTCTGAATAAATAGTTTAATGTTGCACATAAATGTCTGGATACATTTTTGGGGAATCTGGGTCCCGATAACATAATGTTTTACTTAAGTCAATTTGATTTGTTTTCTTCTGATTGGTTGACCTTTTTAACATTACAAAAAGTTTTCCTTTATCTCCACTAACAATTTTCTTTTTAAAGTCTTTTTTATAGTAGTAAGACATATCACATACAATTTCCTATTTTAAGCATTTTTATGTACAAAGTTAGTGACATTAATTTTGTTTACTATGTTATATAGTCATCACAATTATTAGTTTCCAAAATTTTTTCATCACACTAAACAAACTCTACAGCCATTGTGTAATAACTCAATTTTTCTCTTGCCCAAGTCACTGGCAAACTTTAATATTTCTGAATTTCACTGTTCTAGGTATTTCATATAAGTTGAATCAAAATATTTCTCCTTTTATTATTTCATGCTTGGTTTCACTTAGCTCAATGGTGTCAAGTTTCATTTATGTTTTCAGCATGTGTAAAGGCTTCATTCCTTCTTATGAGTGACTGACATGCCATTGCATGTATATGTCACATTTATTTATCAATTTATCTATTGATGGACACTTGGATTCTTCTACTTTTTGGCTACTGTGAATACCCAATGAACATTGTTATTCAACTATTTGTTGGAGTCACTTTTCAATCATTTTATGTAAAGTATATGCCTGGGAATAGAATTGCTGGGTCATATGGTAATTCTATATTTAGATTTTGAGGAACTTCTAAATTGTATTAATATTTCACAGTGGCTGCACAAATTAACATTTGTAGCAGAAATCTATGAGGGTTCTGATTTTTCCACATCTATGCTAACTCTTGCTATTTTCTGTTTTGTTTCTTTGTTTTTAATATAGCCATTCTAGTAAGTATGAAGTAGTAACTAAATGGTTTGACTTCAATTTCCCTAAAGGATTAATAATGTTGGACATTTTATATTCTTATTGACCATTTCAGCATATTATTTGGAGACATATCTATTTCAAGTTCTTTGCCCCTTTTATAAATAAGGTCGTTCATTTTCTTGATAATGTCATTTGACATACAAAAGTATTCGATTTCATTGAAGAAAATTTACCTATTTTTCTTTCTCTTATTACTTATGCTTTTAATGTCATATGTAAAAATTAATTGCCAATACCAAGGTCACGAAGATTCACCTTAATATTCCCTTCTAAGAGAAGATTTACATTGTTGTTGTTATCATTTTAACCCATTCTTTCAATATCTGTCTTTTGATTAAAGTTTCATCCACACACATTTAAAGTAATTATGGATAGAAAGGATTAACTTCTGTTATTTGCTTCATGTATGTCTTATAACTTTTTTGCCCTCATTTTATTCATTACTTCTTCCTTTTGTGTTTAGCTAATTTTTTTGTTGTAAATTGTTTGAGTCCCTGCTCATTTCTTCTTTAGAATATTCTTCAGATATCTTCTTTGTGAACCATATGGATTAAATTTAACATCCTTAGTTTACCAAAAAAAAAAAAAAAAGAAAAAGAAATTCTCTCTTATTTTAGAATGGCAGTTTTGCCTGACTTATATATATATATTTTTTTTTTAGACAGAGTCTCACTCTGTCGCCAGGCTGGAGTGCAGTGGCACAATCTCAGCTCACTGCAACCTCCACCTCCCGGGTTCAAGCAATTCTACTGCCTCAGCCTCCTGAGTAGCTGGCATTACAGGTGCATGCCACCATGCCCAGGTAATTTCTTTTGTAGTTTAGTAGAGATGGGGTTTCACCGTGTTGCCCAGGCTGGTCTCAAACTCCTGAGCTCAGGCAATCTGTTCACTTCAGCCTCCCAAAATGCTAGGATTACAGGTGTGATCTACTGCACCCGGCCTGCCTGATATATAATTCTTGGTTGACTTTTCTTTTAGTACTTTAAATACATTACTGTCTTCTGGCTCCCATGGTTTCTAATAGAAAAAAATAGCTTTAAATCTTATTGAGGATCCCTTGTGCAAATAAATCAGTTTGCTCTTGCTGCTTTTAAGATTCTCTCTTTTCTTTGTCTCTCAACAGTAAGATTATAATGTAAATCATTGTGAAACTCTGATTTTATTCTACTTGATGTTTATTGAACTTCTTAGATCATAAGATTCATGTCTTTTATCAAGTTGAGTAAGTTTTTGATCATTATTTCTGTAAATATTCCTTCTACTTCTTTGTCTTTCTCTTCTCATTCTGTAACTTTCAAAATGAAAATGTTTGCTCACTTGATATTGCTCCACAAGTCCTTGAGGCTATCATCAAGGATCCAAGACTAGAATAGATGGATACATTGTAAAAATTCAGATTAAAAACAAAACATATCACTGAAGGCAGACTAATAATTTTATACTCATTCAAGCAAATGTTTATTTTAAACTATTTAGTATGTATCTAGAGGAGAAACCGAGTTATTTTGAGAGAAAGAGTAGAATGAGAAGCCTAGAATAGCACTTGTAGTCAGAGTAGCATCACTTTTCCCAAAGAAATTCACAGTGGGATTCAAAATTGAACCCCAATTCAGCAAAATAACACAGTAATAGTCAACATAACCAGACTGATTTTACTAGAAGATTGTTTAGATATACTTTGTTTCTATATAAGTTCCTGTGTTCTTATCCCTCATTCATGCAGATTATTTGAGAATACCATAAAACGTGAATAAAATTCTTCTCAAATAAATTTTTGTTATCCCATAATATACTGCAATATTTAGCATGGGTATGAACTGGCACACAGGAACTACACTAACAGCCTCACTGTTGAGTCTGTTCCAAGAAGAGATTCCATAGTTATCTTATTTTTTGGACACTAGCACATTGCCTTATAGCCTGTGGACAGTTAAGGAACACAGTGCAAACTCAAACTACTTATTTTAGAGAGAATGAAAGTGAGTCAATAAACATAGACTTCGCTTTCACACAAATGAACCACAGTAAACAGACAGTACAGTGCATGACACCATTTAGTAACTTGCCTAGGGTTTAAGGAAGAGAATCTTAGGAACAATTATTTAAACTACATGGATATTAAAAAATTAAAAGTAACAAAAGAACTATACACTCCATCAGCTAAATTGTTTACCAGACCTTTGCCAGTAGATGCCAGCTATTATCACTCTTCCAGATAACATGATTTATATCTAAAAGAAGAACTGTTCAGTTATTTCATGATTTTTATCACTTGGTCATTGCTTTATTATAAAATTCACACATTTTATTCTTAACGATTTGATTTGTGTTCAGTGATAATAGTATAAATTTTAGAAATATAACCTAGTAATCATTTTAAAGTGCTATTTTTAGTATTTATACTTCATCTTATTTTGTTCAAAAAAAACATTTCCTAGATTAGTCATTTAAAGATTTCAGAAACCTGAAAGTACTGAGCAAGCACTTTTCCAGTGTTTCCTAAAGAGCCTTCTTCTTGGACATGTTCTTCTTAACTATTGAGCATGTTTATAAGTATCTAGCTATATCATGTCTATTGTACATTAGTACATTATATTTAAGTTTTATTTATGTAACTATGATAAATTAATATGTCTTAAGTTCAGTTAATAATTGAATGTGTAAAAACACTTAGCTATTAAGTCACAGTATCTATATAGATATTAGCTGTCTATTATTTCATCAAAGGACTAAAATATGGTTTTCCTTCCATAGTGAAGTCTCCTACCATACTTAATAACCTGTTAAATTTGCTAAAAGTGGGAGTGTGACTCACACATAAAGTTTTAGGAAAACATCTGTATTACAAAATTAAGCTTGTTTGTTTTGCCAGATCTTAGAGTAAAATATAAAATCCATAAAAAGCAATCTATCGAAACATCTGGTATTTAAATAAATAAATAAATGAGCAAACAAACAAGAAAAGCAAACAGCTAAATAAGACACACATGAATCTTAGTGAAAACAGAGACATTCAATAATTTTTAAAAAACAATTTATAAATTAACAGATGGAAAATGTCACGGCAGAAATACTTACTTTGGCTTTACTATTTACACATGTATAGTATTTAGTAATTAATAGATAATTTGGTGAAATTCAACAATTTTTTTTTCAGTAGTATCAGGGAAAACAGTCACTAAAATACTGTAACATGGCATAGAAACTCACCACAAACTGAACTTTGTCCAATTCCCTGGCCAAATGTTGAACAAATGTTTTCTTTTTAACTAGATGTATATTAAGGACATGAAAACATTCCTATATCTTTAGCATAATATCATTTTGTATGGAAACTTTTACCAGCCTTCTCTGAACTGCACTTATGCATGAATCCTGATTCTCAGAATGAACATCCTTGAAGGCAAAGTGTCAGTCTCCCTCAAGGACCTAAGTTCAGTTTCCAGGGCAATATTTGGCAAAAGGTGGATACTCCATATCAAGACTTGAATGAATGTGTGAAACTTCTGTTCAATAGATCATTTTCTGGCTTTTGCTGATTGTTTAGTATATTGTTTAAGATGTAAGTGTTTGGCTGTGAAAAACTTCAACCCCAGCAAGTTCTGGCTCCACTAAATAAGCAGTTTATTTTCCTCACTTTAGGGTTCAGCACTCCAATTCAGAACAGAGATCCCCCCAATCCTTCCAGAGAGTCAGGTTCCTTCAACTTTATAATTCACCATCCTTAGTGTGTAGGACTTTCCCTCAAGCTTACAAGAGTGCTCTGGCACTATTAGGCATCAAGCTTTTAATTAAGATAGGAGAAGGCTGAAGGCTGATGGAAAAAAAAAAAATGATAACAAGAGCAAGTCAACAGGACCAATTCCTTACTTTATTTAGCTTGGAACCCCACCTTGTAACTCCTTACATTTCCTTGACCAGAACAGTGTCTCATGACCTGTTCTATATGCAAGCCAGTCTAGGGTGGTGAATTTTTACTGCCAGGGAAAAAATGAAACTGATTGATATGATTTGGCTGTGTCCCAACCCAAATCTCAACTTGAATTGTATCTCCCAGAATTCCCACGTGTTTTGTGAGGGACCCAGGGGGATGTAATTGAATCATGGGGGCCTGTCTTTCCCGTGCTATTCTTGTGATAAAGAATAAGTCTCATGAGATTTGATCGGTTTATCAGGGGTTTGTGCTTTTGCTTCTTCCTCATTCTGGCAGAGGAGTCAAGTTCTTGGGTGGCTCTCTCTCTGGTTCTCATCTATGGGATGATTTATTTTTATTTTTATTTTTTTGTCCCCATCTCCTTCACAGCTCCTGGATCTCTCCTCTGGGACAAACCTCATTTTGTATTTTTCTCCATGGCCATATTTGAGATGGACCATAAGGAAATGCCTTTCATGGATGCAGAGCAGTTTTCTCTATTCCCTGTTGCATTGAGTTCAGTGTTCCAGCAAATGACCTGGGAGTTGAAGTCTTACAAATACTTCCTAGCAATTTTCAATGTTTCTTTAGCAATGCACTTTCATCAGAAACATAGTAAATGTCCTGCTCATTTACTTCTGGACAATTTCTTTGATTAGTAGCCATAGGTAGAAATGTTGTCCAGGTAATGTCTATTTTTCTTCTCCCCCCACCCCACTGGCCTTTAAAGTAAATAATCACTCTATGGAGGGAATCAAAAACGACAGCATCAAATTGGAGAAGTATCATTTTTTATTTCATTATGGCTGAAATATCCCATTTAAGCAGATAAATCTTGATAGAAAGTACTAGAGAGAGGCTTTAGATCATAAACCTTTTTTTTTTCCCTTGTAAAGGATGTCTCATCACAGCTGCTTATAACAACTTCTGTTTAGCATGCAGAGGCAATATTTTTGAACCATGAAAGTTTACAAATAGATCACACTGAATTTTTATTGTGTGACACTGCTTGAGTGTTCCTCCACAACTTGAGTGTTCAACAAAGTGGTTTTCCTTTCCTTCTCTGCTGGCAAAGTGACTATTCTTCATATGATGTTTTTGTTCTTTCACACAACACTTGGATGAAATCAATAAAATAAATAAGAAGGCAATTCTGATTTACTTCTTTGTTTTACTCCTACCACTGCAGCTCAGTCAGCACGTAGTCTATGGCTCAATGATCATTGTATGAAAGTTTTTCTGAAATGTTTGAAGAGTTTACATGTGCATCAAAAAGCTCACCAGCACTTGAGACTTTAATAGCGAAGTTAACAAATGCCTAGAGCCCAATCTCTTATTGACCACCCATTCTGTATTTTAAAATCTGTTACTGGGCACAACACAATATAGTTAATTCATGTAATTAATCTGGATAAGTCATTCTGTGGCTGTTAGTAATATATTCAATGCAAAAAAATACAATAAAAAGAGTAGCTTAATCATTTAGCTATTTATTTTATTTATTTTCTTTGTTTGTTTGTTTATGACCTAATTAAAAGGCAAGGGTTAGCTGTGAAGAGTGGCATTGTGACTCCATTGTTACTTCACGGACCCCAGATTCTACTTTCAGCTCCATTAATATTAGCATGTGACTCTCTCCCACTGTGCTTAAAAAATATCTGCGACTATAGTTCATAATACTGTATTGTATATTTGAAATTTGCTGAGAGAGTAAATCTGAAGTGTTCTCACCACACACACCCACATAATTGTGATAATGCGAGAAGATGGATTAGTTAATGACCTTGACTATTGATATCATTTTACAATGTACATGTATATCAAAATTTTACACTGTATACCTTAAATATATACATTTTTATGACAAAAATATTCACAAGGTCAACTTTATGGGTTAAACCCCTTATATAATCAGAGAAGTTCCTATACTCAGAAGAAAATTTGTTCTCGGTTTAATGCCTGCATTAGTCCATTTTCACACTGCTAAGAAATACCTGAGACTGGGAAGAAAAAGAGGTTTAATTGCACTTACAGTTCCACATGGCTGGGGAGGGCTCAGAATCATGATGTGAGGCAAAAGGCAATTCTTACATGGCAGCAGCAAGAAAGAATGAGGAGAAGCAGAAGAAGAAATCCCTGATAAACCCATCAGATCTCCTGAGGTTTATTCATTATCACGAGAATAGTATAGGAAAGACTAGGCCCCATGATTCAATAACCTCCCCCGGGTCCCTCCCATAACATGTTGGAATTCTGGGAGATACAACTCAAATTGAGATTTGGTTGGGGGCACAGCCAAACCATATCATTCCACCCCTGGGCCCTCCAAATCTCATGTCCTCACATTTCAAAACCAATCATGCCTTCCCAACAGTCCCCCAAAGTCTTAACTCATTTCTACATTAACTCAAAATTCCACAGTCCAAAGTCTTATCTGAGATAAGGCAAGTCTCTTCTGCTTATGAGCCTGCAAAATCAAAAGCAAGCTAGTTACTTTCTGTATAAAATAGGAGTAAGGGTATTGGGTAAATACAGCCAATATTTCCAAATGGGAGAAATTGGTCAAAACAAAGCGATTATAGGGTCCATGCAAGTCTGAAATCCAGCACAGCAGTCAAAATTTGAAAGCTCCAAAATGATCTCCTAGCTCCTAAATGATCTCCTTTGACCTCAGGTCTCACATTCAGGTCACACTAACGCAAGACGTAGGTTTCCATGGTCTTCGGCAGCTCCGCCCCTGTGATTTTGCAGGGTACAGTCTTCCTCCTAGCTGCTTTCACGGGGCTGGCGTTTAGTGTCTGTGGCTTTTCCAGGTCCACAGTGTAAGCTGTCAGTGTATCTACCATTATGGGGTGCAGAGAATGGTGGCCCTCTTCTCACAGCTCCACTAGGCAGTGCCCCAGTAAGGACTCTGTGTGGGGGCTCCCACCCCACATTTCCCTTCTGCACTGCCCTAGCAGTGGTTCTCCATGAGGGCCCCGCCCCTGCAGGAAACTTTTGCATCCAGGCATTTCCATACCTCTTCTAAAATCTAGACGGAGGTTCCCAAGCCTCAATTCTTGACTTCTGTGAACCTGCAGGCTCAACAGTACGTGGAAGCTGCCAAGGCATGGGGTTTCCACCCTGAAGCCATGGCGTGAGCTGTATGTTGACCCCTTTCAGCCATGGCTGGAGCAGCTGGGACACAGGGCACCAATTCTCTAGGCTGCATACAGCATGGAGACCCTGGGTCTGGCCTATGAAATGACATTTTCCCCGTGGACCTCTGGGCCTGTGATGGGAGGTGCTGCTGTGAAGGCCTCTGACGTGGCCTGGAGATATTTTCCACGTGGTCTTGGATATTAACTTTACATTCCTTGCTACTTATGCAGATTTTTGCAGCCAGCTTGAATTTCTCCCCTGCAAATGGGTTTTCTTTTCTCTCACATTGTCAGGCTGTACATTTTCCTGTTATGCTCTGTTTCCCTTTTAAAACTGAATGCTTTTAACAGCACCCAAATCACCTCTTGAATGCTTTGCTGCTTAGAAATTTTTTCTGCCAGATACCCTAAATCATCTCTCTCAAGTTCAAAGTTCCACAAATCTCTAGGACATGGGCAAGATGCCACCAGACTCTTTGCTAAAACATAACAAGAGTCACCTTTGCTCCAGTTCCCAACAAGTTCCTCATCTCCATTTGAGACCACCTCAGTATGGTCCTTATTGTTCATATCACTATCAGCATTTTTGTCAAAGACATTCAACATGTCTCTATGAAGTTCCAAACTTTCTCACATTTTCCTGTTTTCTTCTGAGCCCTCAAAACTGTTCCAACCTCTGCCTGCTACCCAGTACCAAAGTTGCTTTCACATTTTCAGGTATCTTTTTAGCAGTGCCCCACTCCTGGTACCAATTTACTGTATTATTCCATGTTCACACTGATGATAAAGACATACTGGAGACTGTGAAGAAAAAGAAGTTTAATTGGACTTACCATTCCACATAGCTGGGGAGGCCTTAGAATCATGCTGGGAGGTGAAAGGCACTTCTTAAGTGGAGGTGGCAAGAGAGAATGAGGAGAAGCAAAAGGGGAAACCCCTGACAAACCCATCAGATCTCATGAGATTTATTCACTATCATGAGAATAGCACAGGAAAGACTAGCCCCCATGATTCAATTCCCTCCTGCCAGGTCCCTCCCACAACACGTGGGAATTCTGAGGGATATAATTCAAGTTGAGATTTGTGCCAAACCATATCAATCCCCTTTTGAAATTTATGACAATTTTTTCTTTGAGCCTGTGTTTTGTAAGTGAATTCCATGAGAAAATAAAGCATGTGCATGAGTAGAGGGGATTTGATGTGTGGCTGTGTGCACAGAGGCTCAGACCCTAGGCACAGAGGGCAATGAGCAACTTGTAAGCTAAACAGTTGTACTAGCTAGAAAGTTACAGAAAATATCAAAGAAAACAGTAAAATGCCATTTTATAAACTAACATTTAAAATTAAATTTACACTTACCCCAAAATAATTTCTTTAAAGAGTTTTAGAAAAAAAAGTTCTATTAGTGTCATCATCTCTAAGTATGCTAAAATATATATTTTAAGCTAATTTACCACAACCTTATTCACAAATTTTTACATCCTATAAAATACACTTAAGACTTTAGCATAAAAATTCTTTCCAAAATTAGAAATTATAAAAATTATCTGGGATCTTCCATTTGTCCAAAGAAACTGGCTTCACTTTCAACTATACTGCTTAAAAATGAAATTGCTAAAAGTATACAATTTTGAAGACAAAATAAATTGATTTGCAGAAATTTAGTACAAAGAATCATATAGTCAATCGAATATCACATTACCAGAGCATTATTATTATATTGTTATATACAGTTATGAATGAAATAATATTTTTTGTCCTTTGTAATATTATTTTCTGTCATTATATTGTTACTTACATATTACTTTACCCCCATATACAAATTTTAAAGTAACAAAGTATTTTCAAGAAATATTTTATATTTATCTAAACATTTTCCCTTGATTTTTAAACAAGAGTCCCATATTTTTATTTGTATTATGTAATGCGAATTTTGTAGCTGGTTCTAGATATCTGATAAAATTTCTGGCATTATGTCTACATTGCAGCCAGGAAATAGTAAAAATAAAATAGCAAGAAAAAAAAGCCATATGTGATAAATATTTCTTTCTTAAAAATACCTTCTTGCCCAGATACCTCACCTGGTAGTTCTGACATCTTCTAGGCTGCAATTGCATCACATGCTCTCACAATTTCAATGAAATTCATGAAGCAGAGCATTTTAAATTGGGTACATTGCTGCTCTGAAAAAAATCCTTTTTAGATTTCAGTTTAGAGGAAAAAGGATGAATAAATATTGAGGTATCCATAGGGTATTTTTCATTTTGTCGATGTTGAGCTTTGTACTTTATCACAGTCAATATTCCCTTTTCTTAATACTTATTTTTCAACACCTCTTTTATTATCCTGAAATAAAGTTCTGAAAGAATTTTATATGTTACACATATAACATAAAAATAAATTAATATAATGGACAAAATCAACTCTAACCATAATCCTAAGGAGAAATAAGAGTAACTATTATCAAATGATGTGCATTTCTATATGTTTATATTAGAAGTCATAATATATTAGTAAATGATTACCTCTACATAAGGAATTGTACCAAAGCAAAAGTTACACTGCCAATTAAAATTGGTTACCCTCCATAGGCAATTGTGTTAGTCCATTTTTACACTGCTATAAAAAAAATAACTGAGATTGGGTAATTTATAAAGAAAAGAGGTTTCATTGGCTTGCAGTTCCACATGGCTGGGAAGGCCTCAGGAAACTTATAATCATGGCAGAAGTGGAAGGGGAAATAACAGAAATGTTGCATGGTGGCAGGAGAGACAGTGATGGGGGAACTGCCAAACACATTTAAACCATCAGATCTTATGAGAACTCACTCTCTATCATGAGAACAGCATGTGGGAACATGCCCCTATGAAGCAATTACCTCTACCAAGTCTCTCCATCGACACATGGGGATTACAATTTGAGATGAGATTTCGGTTGGGACACAGAACCAAATTATGTCATTCTGACTCCTGTCCCTCTGAAATCTCATGTTCTTCTCACATTTCAAAAGGCAATTATGCCTTCCCAACAGTCCCCCCCAAATCTTAACTCATTCCAGCATTAACTCAAAAGTCCAAGTCCAAACTCTCATCTGAGACAAGGTATGTCTTTATCATCTAAGAGTCTGTAAAATTAAAAAAAAAAAAAAAAAAGTTAGTTACTTCTAACATACAATGGAGGTACAGACATTGGGTAAATGTTCTTGTTCCATATATGAGAAATTGACCAAAACAAAGAGGTCACAGGCCCCATGGAAATCTAAAAATTGGCAGGGCATTCATTAAATCTTAAAGCTCCGAACAATCTCCTTTGACTCCATATCTCACATCTAGGATATGTGGATGCAAGGGGTGAGCTCCCACAGCCTTGTGCAGCTCTACCCTTGTGGCTCTGCTGGGTACAGCCCCAGAGTTACTTTCATGAGCTGGTTTTTTAGATACACAGTGCAAGCTGTCAGTGGATTTACCATTCTGGGGTATGGAGGACAGTGACCCTCTTCTCACAGTTCCACTGGGCGGTGCCCCAGTGAGGTTTCTGTGGTGGGGCTCCAATACCACATTTCCGCTCTGGATTGCCATTATAGAGGTTCTTCATGAGGGCTCTGCCCCTGCAGCAGACTTCTGCCTAGACCTCCAGATGTTTCTATATATCCTCTGAAATCTAGGCAGAGGTTCCCAAAGCTCAACCCACAGGCCCAACACCACATGGAATCCACCAAGGCTTGGGACTTGCATTCTCTGAAACAACAGTCTGAATTGTACCTTGGCTCCTTTTAGCCACAGGTGGAGCTGGAGCAGCTGGGATATAAGGAGCCATGTCCCAAGGCTGCACAGAGCAACAAAACCCTGGGCCCAGACCACAAAACCATTTTTCCCTCCTAGATCACCAGACCTGCGATGGGAGGGGATACCTTGAAGATCTCTGAAATGCCCTGGCGATATTTTCCCCATTGTTTTGGTGATAAACATTGGGCTCCTTGTTACTTATGCAAATTTCTGAGCAGGCTTGAATTTCTCCCCAGAAAATGTGTTTTACTTTTCTACCACATGGTCAGGCAGCAAATTCTTCAAACTTTTATGCTCTTCTTCGCTTGTAAACTTAACTCCCAATTTCAGATAATCTCTTTGTGAACACATATAACTATACTTTTAGAAAAAGCCAGGTCACATCTTGAAGGCTTTGCTGCGTAGAAATTACTTCTGCCAGATACTGTAAACCATCTCTCTCAAGTTCATAGTTCCATAGACCTCCAGGGCAGAGATAAAATGCAACCCGTCTCTTTGCTAAAGCGTAGCATGAGTGACCTTTGCTCCAGTTCCCAATAAATTCCTCATCTCCATCTGAGACCACCTCAACCTGGATTTCACTGTCCATATCACTATCAGCATTTTGATCAAAATCATTCAACAAGTCTTTAGGAAGTTCCACACTTTCCCACATCTTGTCTTCTTCTGAGCCTTCCAAACTGTTTGAATCTCTGCCTGTTACCCAGTTCCAAAGTTGCTTCGATATTTTCAGGTTATTTTTAGAGCAGTGCTGTACTCCTGGTACCAATTTTCTTATCAGTACATTTTTATACTGCTCTAAAGAATATCTGAGACTGAGTAACTTATAAAGAAAAGAGGTTTCATTGATTCATAGTTTCTCATGACTGGGATGGCCTCAGAAAACTTACAATTACGGCAGAAGGTGAAGGGGAAATAAGGCACATCTTACACAGTGGCCAGAGAGAGAGAGAGAGAGAGAGAGAAAGAGAGTGAAGGGTGAACTGCCAAACACTTTTAACCTATCAGATCTCCTTAGAAGTCACTCACTATCATGAGGACAGCATTGGGGGAACCATCCCCATGATCCAATTATCTCCTACCGGGTCCCTCCCTTGACACATGGGGATTTCAATTTGAGATGAGATTTGACTGGAGGCACAGAGACAAACCATGTCAGCCACTAAATATGATAAGAGGCATGGCTCTTGGTGTGATTTTCTGAAATTAGAAAATAAAACTTAGTAAAAACTGCAGAAAATAAATGGTGATTTTTCTCTTGATTTATACTGAGGTCATATTCTTGTAGGGGAAAATTACACATTAAAGATATGCTATTAAAAATTTTGATTCTAGATTCCTATGAAAACAAATATTTTTTATGATATAGGTATTCTATAAGAATATTAAAACGTCTGCAGTTGTTGAACATGTTCTTCCTTGTGCAGAATATTGAACACTTTTCAAGACGTCTAACATCCCTGGTACCTATTCTCTAAATATCAGTAATGCTTCACAAGCTATCTGAGAGCCACAACATTCTGAGAAATGCCCCATAGAAAGGTTAAATCTTTCCCCAAATAACCATTGATTGGAATTTGTTTTTCATTTGGAAAACTAACTTTATTTAAAACTGGATTATTCTGTTTTATTATATCTCATTTCCAAAGACTTTCCAGTGCCTACTTCTTTCCAGGTAAAATTTTTGCATAATGCTACCAAAATATGCAGTTCTTCAAGTGTACTATGGCATTTCCTTTCTCTGTACTGTCACTCACATGGCATGCTTTGCATAGAAAGTCTTGATTCTATTCCATACATACCTATTCAGTTGTGAAATTAACATCAAAGAATATTTTCCTCCATCTCTTAACTTCTGAGCAGTTTCTTATATTAGTAACCACTGAATGTTTCTATCTAAACTCTTCAATGATATGACATTGGCAAAGTTATGTGTTCTCTTTGAGTATCAATTCCCCAAATTATAAATTAAGGATATACTAGTATATGCGTTCTATGATAACCACATTCCATTCTATGTTTATCATAGTTATTATTATTCAATAAGACAATGCATAATATGTGTTAAGCATTGTACTTGCCTTATAATAATTTTTCAGTAAATGTTTATTATAATTATTATTGGACACAAAATTATTATTTGATCACAATATGTGATCAGTACTGGATTGCAGACATTCTCAACCTAAATATCTTTCTATAATAATTATAAGAGCTTAACATTTACTACCAGCATTTTCTTCATTATATAGAAACTTGTAGGATCTCTGTAGTTATTTCTTCAAGGAATTAAATAAATGCGTGTATTAATCCTTCACAACATGGCGTGGAGAAAGGTATGAATGTGAAATTTTGGAGATGCTATGTTCTCTTGAATTAGTTGATCTACGATACTATTTTGATGTCCAGAGTTAAAGTTAAAACCTAAATTTATATGTCCACTACTACACTGCCAGACCAAATATTGAAATTAAGGTATTGTAGATAGCCCTTATATGGAAAACTAATCAGGAGTGGAAAATCCTCAGTTTATTGCCCCAGGAAAACAACATTATTCTGTAGGATGTCAGGGGTAGATTTAAAAAAGGCATAATAAAAATAGCTCAGGAAATATAAGTTAAATCAAGTTAAATGGAGTAATCTAACTTTCTTTATTGCAAACGTTTTCAGAACTTTAATAAGATACAAGACATTAAAAGTCTCCAAGAGGAAGATATTTTAAATTGGTCATCCTAATAGTTTATCTACTATATTACTAAAAATGCCTTTTCTTTCTCTTATAAATATTAGAACAGCAACTTTAGGAAGGAATAATAGAAATTACCTCAACTGTTGGCACATGTTACTAGAAAGAACACATTGACAGCTGAAAAGGAAATAATGTGCAATTTTAAAAGCAAGTTGAAACTGTTGCTACCTAAGTATTGGCTGAGGTCACAAGACAATAGCCACAGTTGTCTGAGGTCACAAGATAATAGCCACCAACAATGCCCACAATCCAAAGGGAAGTGCGATATCATCACACCAGAATGTTCCAAAGCTCATCTAAGAGTTGGTTTGCTAACCTTTAATTACCTCAAGCCTATGAAAGAGCTTGGAAAGACTGAGTTAACTAGAAATTACAAGACAAATTTTGGAAAGTCGTGTCTTTATGCAGTGAATCCCATCCATCCCTGGAGAGATGAGAGTATATTTTCCCCGCTGCTCAAGCCTTGGGGAAAGACCTTTGTTTATCTTGGAATTTTGATAACACTGTGCATGGATGTCTGACTCATTTCAACAAAACCAAAGCATGAAAGGCTGTAACTGACTGGCTGCTCTGACAGCATAGTAAAAGCATATCACTGCTTGGTGAAGGCTGCCACTCAACATTCATCAGAGCAAATAATGTTTATGTTGAATCTGACCCACAGTCTTCTCAGCAGGGCCAAACGAGAGAGTAAACACAATACTACATTGTATGTGTAAGTTTTGCAGGAGTTTTAGGTGTTTGGGCATTGGATTTGCATTCAGCATCATTAAGGTAATGATGGTTTTCAACTAGATTATCAGCAATGACTGGAAGCTCTTATAAGACCTACACATCACATAGCAAACTATTACAGAGAAACTTTCAAATTTAACTCATGACCAGAAAGCAGCAATAGATTACTACATTTTAAATGCTGGAGCAGCAGGAGAAACTCTAACCAGGAAAACAGAACAGAAGCTGACCAATAGACTTTAGCACTTTTCCCAGTGCAGAAATCAGCCTGAAGTATACCCACCAAAGGAGCAAGAAGGAAGTATAACTTAGATTCTATATTGTATTATTGGAATAAAATAGTTTGAGGAGCATAAAATAAATTTTAAAAATTGTATTCCATAAGAATTATCAGAAAAGTTAATGAGGATAGATTCAGATTTCAACCAAGATATAAGAAAAAAATATATCACACAGAGTGGTTTACACTGGGCAAAGGAAAGAAAATAATGAAGTTAATTTCTATTAATATCCAATGAGTCCCTCTTGTTCAATATACAAATTATATAATCTTTAAAATTTGGTAATATTTTACATTCCCACTACTCCACTGTCATCATTTTGCTAATGAAAACACTAAGATGCAGTAGGGTTAAGCACTTCCCCAAAGCTTTGTGGCTTTCGGTGATGAGTTAAGTTTACAAAACAAGTCTCACAGTGCATGGTCCATTGTGACAGTAAAAATAATTCGCCTTATAAAAGCTTTATGATATGGCAATGTTCCAATGATTATCTTTTATTGGCTCCCATAACATCAGCTCCCAACTACAACCCTGTCAGCTGAAGTCTCACTGCTATTTTCTCTTATTTTTTTCTCTGCCCCACCTCATATGTTCCTGTAAAAAAATAAGTTATCCTAAAATTATCTAATATATGGATACCACAACTCTGTTAATGGCAGTTCCCTCTCTTACTCTTTAACTACTTTTAATCTAAAATTTAAACATTGAGAAACAAAGCATTAGTCCAAAGAATAGTTTTGTAATTTAATGGACCATTGTAGACATTGAGTGAATCTACCAAGATTGTCTCCATTTATTCACAATTTCATGTTTCAATTAAGCAAAAGATCAGTTGTGATTTTAAAAAAGATAAAGAGAATTGCATTGAAAACCTCATAGGTAATAAACTATTTAATTTTGAAGGATACGTATGTTAATGTCTATCATTTGCCCACGTTGAATATCATTTATGTATTCCATATGGCTTGAGCTGCTATTGACTAGTTGAAAAAAAATACCATGATCTAGTATAAATTTTATCTAATTAAATATTCAGTAATTCTGTCTTTAGAATTTTTCCCTTTATACTTGAAGCACATTTCTGTCATTGTTATTGTTTTGCAGTTTTTCTTTTCCTCTCCTTTTTTTAAACTCAAGCATTTTTACGTGTTCTTATTAAACCTTACAAGGCCTATGCATATAATGTCATATCACTGCAGGTTTTAGTTGTAAGTTCTGAAATGGACATCTCTTATTCTGGAATTTATTTATGGATATTGAACATTAGCTAATCCACAGAATTTCCAAGTTATCCAGGGAGTCAGTGTTTTGAAAAAAAGCAAAAAACAGATAAACTATTCCTTAAGAGTAATTTTCAAATAATATCACAGCATAATTGTGGTGAGGTTGCTTCTGCCTCTACTCTTGAACACTAAACAATGTAGTTCATACTATCAACATTTCCACCCCTCATATTAGCTGCACCTGCTGGCACTGTGGCCACTGCTATCCTTTATTCACAGCAAATGACTAATGGATGCAGTGACTCTTCTTATAAAGACAAGAACTCTAGAGGTTAACACAAGTTCTAGATTTCCTCTATCACAGCTACCTGTGTTCTTATGGGTAAGTTATTTTACATTTTTAGGTTTAAGTTTTTATATTTTTGAAGTCAAGATCACTTTCACTACCAAGAAAAACTATAAAAGACAAAATATTAACTATATGTGTGTACAAGCATGTGCGCGCGCGCACACACACACACACACATCTGCTTGAAGATACAGGAATGTGCAATACCAGGTTGTATAGAAATTCTTGTCCAAGGTACAGAAGATGGAAAGTTAGAGAGGTGAATACAATAATCAAAGTTGGATTCCTCAAGGGATAATTTCACTATTTTTCAGAGATAGAGCGAAACTATTGACAACTTCACATGATTAGAGAGGCAAATGTGAAAGTTCATGGTTCACTAAATCCGAGGCATTGGCAAATCTCTTGTACATTTAGTTGGGATTAAGTAATAAACTGAAAGCAATTCATTATTTGAGTATTCTAGAGAAATTCAAATTCTGCAATTAAATTCACATGAGTCCAGATTGTTGATGTATTGTCTGCAAGTAACAGATTAAAATCCCTTTAAATTTTAAAGATGTCAATAAAGTATATTTTAAAATAAAAAAAATCTATCTCATGCAAAAATACACAAACACAAATCCGTTCTCCCCACCCTACTCCACACCAAACAACAATAAAACAGGTAAGATATGGGAAGATAGGCCAGGCACGGTGGCTCACTCCTGTAATCCAGTGCTTTGAGAGGCTGAGGTGGGTGGATCACAAGGTCAGGAGATCGAGACCATCCTGGCTAACATGATGAAACCCCATCTCTACTAAAAATCCAAAAAAAAAAAAAAAAAAAAAATTAGCCAGACGTGGTGGCAGGAGCCTGTAGTCCCAGCAACTTGGGAGGCTGAGGCAGGAGAAAGGCATGAACCCAGGAGGCAGAGCTTGCAGTAAGCCGAGATTGCGCCACTGCACTCCAGCCTGGACAACTGAGTGAGACTCCATCTCAGAAAAAAAAAAAAGAAAAGAAAAGAAAAGAAAAAAGATATGGGAAGATAAAACACGTGAATGATAGCCAGAAAAACTACATATCAATGAAGACTCCATATATTAGAATACTACATGCTCCATATACTTAAAATAAATATATGTTTTATGATAAAGGAGATGCAAGTTATGTCTGAAAATTCCACTCGGGAAAAATCTAAGTTCTGGTAAAAAAAAAAATACCAATAAATATTTTAAAAAGAAAGCCCATGACTCCTCTATGAACACTTGTGCTTCAGAAAGAGCTGTTTCTGGAGAGAAAGATGTAAGCTGAAAATCTAAGCAAATATTAACAAAAATACGCAAAGATATGTAATTGTTTCAAAAGCCAGAGAATATGAAAATGGCTACTAGAAAATTTGTGTATAAAATCCACAGCGAGGGCCTATTTTGAAGAGCTCTCTTTTGACCCACTAACCAAAAATGGCAAAGTATTATATGGCTCACCATTGATGTGTGAACAAGCCATTATTTTATTCTGTTATCTTGATGAAAGTCATGGGTCTGTGCTTGCAGATGGATTGTCACATTGCCCTTGGGAACTATCCATGGTACCAAGTAGTGTATTTCCTTAGGAGATGGGTCTTGAAGCAGTTCTACCTGTGAACTCAAGAAGTCCATTTCTTTCCACTATGAGATATGGCAAGACTTACGTCAGCTCCAAAGACTCAATGTATTTGCTTCAAATGACTTTCAGGATATCACAATCAGGATGATGCCTACTTCAACCTGAATCATGACTATTATTCTTAACTAATAATAGTCTAATGACCCTGCTTTCTTTAATCACAGAGTGCTGCTTGGCATATTCTTTAAGAGAAATTGGCTTGGTCATTAACTTTGATTATGAGACTAATCTTCTAGAGCTTGACACATGCACATAGAAACTTACTTTGAAGCTTCAATTCTGAGTTTCAAAGTTATGTATGCATATGCACATATGCATACACACATTCATGATACATAACAACTTAAAGTTGAAGCTTCTGTCGGCCTACCTTCCTGCTTTAGTCCATATAAATGGCAATTAATTATTTGTGTTATTTTAAATAAATGATCCTATTCTTTCATTGTAAAAAGCTATATTGCATAGCATGAATGAGTGTACTCAAAAACTCAACTTATTTTAATTTTAAGTACACTTAAAATAGTCTATTATTTCTGGTGTAAATAGGACCTTTTAAATTAACAAGTAGATTTTAGACTTGCTATACAAAACCTCAGGTTATGTGTCTGTTTGTTTCCAAGTAAGAAAAAATTGTCTTAAAGATAAAATGTCCTTATATAGATACACAAAACCAGTGGTTGCCAGAAATCTGAATTAAAAGCCATAAATAGGCCGGGCGCGGTGGCTCAAGCCTGTAATCCCAGCACTTTGGGAGGCCGAGACGGGCGGATCACGAGGTCAGGAGATCGAGACCATCCTGGCTAACATGGTGAAACCCCGTCTCTACTAAAAAATACAAAAAAAAACTAGCCGGGCGAGGTGGCGGCCGCCTGTAGTCCCAGCTACTCGGGAGGCTGAGGCAGGAGAATGGCGTAAACCCGAGAGGCGGAGCTTGCAGTGAGCTGAGATCCGGCCACTGCACTCCAGCCTGGGAGACAGAGCAAAACTCCGCCTCAAAAAAAAAAAAAAAAAAAAAAAAAAAAAAAGCCATAAATAGCGAAGAGCCAAAAACAGCATATGATCCTTTAATCCCCTCATTGTTAGTGTTTACAAGAAAGAACATTGCAAACCTATTATTTAAGTTTGTATTTCCCTTACCACAACTTACTACCAAATAATCACTAAATGCTTTGCTCAGAATAGTTTCCTGCATATGTTCTTATTATTCTGCTACTTCCTAATTTGATGGAAATTTACATTCTGCTATCTGTGCAAAGACACAGTCCCTGCATTACCACAGCTCTATGACCAAGTTGTCAAATAATTAGTTTGCCAACTGCTAAGTCATATAAGGGAATAAAAATCTAAGAGCTTTATTTGATAAAAGAAAATAATAAGGATTATAAGAAGTTCCAAAGCTTTTATATGTAGGTAATGAAAATAATTTTTGTTAGGTGTGTGCTTTATACCTACACAATTATTGGACAAAAGATTTTATAAGAAAATGACATTGTAGGTATTAAATCATTAAGATACATAAAAAGATGTGGGTCCTAGAGCATTATTCAATAAGGCAATAAAAAGGAGGACTGTAAAACCATTCCAAATATTTGATATGTTTAAGCTTAGAATATAATGTCTTAGGTGTTTTATATCAGCATTCCTGTTAACATTCCCCAATTAGCAACTTAACCATCCAAAAGAACATTCAAAATATTAATGTTTAACTTACTTATCAATCAAAGTTAACATATTATATTTTGCTTGAGAATATTTTCAAGCCCAATATGATATGATTATATTTTATCTACCTTACTGGACATGTGCTGATCTTATTAAAAGTTTAGTTGAAATGACAGATAAAATTAAAATCTATGGATATAGTATATTAAAGCCATTAACTTTCTAACCATAATTCTATGAATAAAAACATATTTACTTAAATTAATGTCTCCTTTTTATCTTTAGGCAAAAAAGTATTTTGAGGAAAAAATACCCAAATATAAGCAAATTCACGAGTTTGATTTTGCCTTAAAAAGTGATGATTTTGCGATTTTGCTATTTTGCTATTGTGAATAGCACCACAATGACAGAATCACCCTTAAGCAAAATTTCAGCACTACTCAGTATTCCCATGTTACAAACCTGCACATGTACCCCCTGAATTCAAAATAAAAGGTAAAGTTTTTAAAAGGTAGTGATTGGATTATTATTTTAATGTTAAGTAGTGGAGCTTTTCAGTTACTTGTACCAACCACCTAAATGACATCTATTAAGTATTATTCCTCTGTTGAATATACAAATGTATTTACCATTTTCTCATGGGTTTAAGGATGATCCTGATGTTGTAAATTTTCTAGAGAAAAAATAAATATGATTAGGCCTATCTATGACCTGCAGTTTTCTGAATTCTATATTCACTGAGTACAAGGTATTTTTTATATTCTAGCAGTGTCAGGGTTGAAATGCTATCAGAAAAACTGAAACCCCAAAGGGACCCAAGTAGAAATAAATTAATATAAGGCATAAGGTGTTTATAATCTCAGAGACATCAAGGTGACCCCCAGTGATTTGATGCCTCCTCATCTAACAGCTTCTTCAATCCCTTCCACCTATGTGTGGGGCAAACCTGTGATTTACTTCTCACAAAGAGAATATTCCAAAGGTAATGGGATGTCACACTCTTCGTTATGTTACATTATATAGTACTATATTTTAGCAGACTGGATCAGGGGAGAGAAGGAGGGCGAAAAAAGAGGTAGTGAAGCAGAGAGAGAGAGAAAAAATGAGAGAAAGTGAGAAAGATAAGTTTCTTTCGGACTTCATAAATTAAGAAGTGATGTTGGAAAAGTCCAAATAATAAGAACCTCAGGTGGCCTCTAGGAACTATGAGTTCTCTGGGACCTGAGGGTGGCCTCTAACTAACTAAGAGAAAATAGTTGGAGCCATCACGCAACCAAAAGGAAATAAATAATGCCATCCACCTGTTGGTATTGGAATTCTTACCCATTAGAATCTTCACTTATGGTTCCAGGTGAGAATCCAGTCCAGTCAACACATTGATGGAGCTCAGGACATAGCTAAGTGGTACACAAACCCCAACCCCAAAAATCTATGAGATCACAAATATGTTTTGTTTGTAGCTAACTATGTGGTAAATTGCTACACAGAAACAGACAATGAATACATTATCAAAATATAAATAATTAAGCTCAGAAAAGACTACTGTTAGCTCTCTCTGGTTCACCCCGGAGGTCTTCAGAATAGAAACTACTAATGGCTAGAGATTCCTATTCTCCCAAGATAAATGATTTGCATGCATCACAACAACTGAGTTCAATGCAAAATCTTGCATCAAAAATGTTCCACCAACTATCCACTGGGATACTGAAGCAAAAGAAAAGCTTAGGTTTTTCTTTTGCCTTTCAAATATCTTGAGTACCTCTCTTACCTGAATGGAAACAAGAATCCTTCTGGCAAGAGACTCAAAGAAATAGATTCCTCTAACTTGAAACATCTATTTAGCACCTAGTAATAGATGAAAAATGGCATTTTCATGGTTAGATGTACTGCCTCTCTATGAATCTAATTCCTATGGGAGGCAATATGTCATTATATTTTGATTTCATTTTCCTTATAATTTGTGATGTTGAACAGTTTTTGGTCATGTGATGTTGAGCATACTCCTTTTGGCCATTTGTACGCCTTGAGAAATGTCTCTTTAGACCTTTTGCTGATTTAAAATTTTTTTAATTTTTTAAAATTTTTATTTTAGTTATTGAATTGTTTGGGTTTCTTATATATGCTAGATATAATCCTTTGTCAGATGCATAGTTTGCAAATATTTTCTCCCATTCTCCTGGCCATCTATTCACTCTGTTGATTGTTTCCTTTGCTGTGCAGAAGCTTTTTAGTTTAACATAATTCTATTTGTCTGTTTTCGCTTTAGTTGTCTGTGCTTTTGAGGTCTTATCCAAAAAAATCCTTGTCCAGCCAATGTCATGAAAGAGTTCCTCTATATTTTTTCCTAGTAGTTACCTAGTTTCAGGTCTTACGTTTAAGCCTACAATCCATTTTTAATTGATTTCAGTATATGGCAGAGATAGGCATCTAGTTTCATTCTTCTGCATGTGGATATCCAGTTTTCCTAGCACCATTTATTGAAGACACTGTACTTTCCCCAATGTATGTTTTTGGTGTCTGTTGAAGATCATTTGGCATAAATGTGTAGATTTATTTTTGGGTTCTCTATTCTATTGTGTTGTGTGTATGTGCCTGTTTTTATAGCAGTACCATGCTGTTTTGGATTCACTTTACCTTTATGGACATGCACAGACTGAAAGTGAAGGGATAAACAAGTATATTCCATGCAAATGGAGACCAAAGAAGAACAGGAGTTTCTATATTTATATCAGATAAACAGACTTTAAGCCAAAGACTGTAAAAAGAGACAAAGCCATTCTATAATGACAAAACAGTCAATACAGCAGGAGGATATACAATTCTGAATATATATATGTGTGTATATATATACACACACACATATATATACATACACCCAACACTGGAGCACCTAAATATATAGAGCAAATATTAAGTGACCTAAAGGAAGAGATAGACTGCAATACAATAATAGTAGGGGACTTCAACACCCCACTCTTAGCAGTGAACATGTTACTCAGACAGAAATCAACAAAGAAACATCAGAGTTAAACCATTTTCTAGATTAAAGGGACCTAACAGACATTTACAGAACATTCCAACCAACAGATCCACAATATACACTCCTCTCAATATGGAACATGCTTCAATATTGCTTTTTTTTTTAAGGTGGCTGGAATTTTTATTGCTTCTATTAATTTTTCAGAAAAATATTAATGAGAAACCAACTGCTCCCAGGTACTAAATTGTGGATATACACAGAATAAAACATAGTGTCTAGATCTGCAAGGGGCTTAGGGACTACTGAGGCAATGACTTACATCAATTTTAGTATAGAGTAATATTTTTAAAAATCTAGTCAGGGCATAGGAAGTAAATGACATTTTTTTTTAATAATTAAAACTTTTATTTTAGATTTGAGGGTACATGTGCAGGTTTGTTACATGGATATGTTATTATATGCTGAGGTTTGGGAAACAACTGAACCTGTCACCTGGGAAGTGACCATAGTACTTAACAGTTTTTCAGCCCTTACCCCTATCCTTTCCTCTCCCTTCGAGAAGTCCCCAGTGCCTATTGTTGCTCTCTTTATGACTGTGAGTACCTAGTGTTTAGCTCTCACTTCTAAATGAGAATAACAGCATTTGGTTTTCTGTTCCTGTGTTAATTTGCTTAGGATAATGGCCAATAGCTGCATCCATGTTGCTGCAAAGGACTTGATTTCATTCTTTTTTATGACTGCATAGTATTCCATGGTGTATATGTACCACATTTTCTTCATCCCAGGCCACTGTTAATGGGCACCTAGATTGATTCCATGTCTTTGCTATTGTGGATAGTGCTGTGACGAACACACGAGTGCAGGTGTATTTTTGGTAGAATGATTTATTTTCTTTTGGATATAAACCCAGTAATAGGATTGCTGGGCTGAATGGTAGTTCCATTTTGAGTTATTTAAGAACTCTTAAAACTGCTTAAAACTGCTTTCCACAGTGGCTGAGCTAATTTACATTCCCACCAATGTTGTATATGTGTTCTCTTTTCTCCATAGCCTTGCCAGCATCTGTTGCTTTTTGACTTTTTTATATAACATACTCAGGGTGGGTATGTTTGGTTCCCAATCTATCCAAGTTAAAATGTTTTACCATTTTAAGTTTTACTTGATACCAGTATTCATAATCAAGTAATTTTAGATTTTTTCTTAGAGTTTGCAGTATAAAAAGTCAGGAATAAGATGAGGAAGCTAAAGGAAGGACTTGACTTTCAAAAATTCTGAAATACTAGACAAAGGCTTTAAATAATTAGTTTTGTACAATTATTGATTAGTTGATATCTAATTACAATATATGTAATTTGCTTTGTGTGTTTGTGGCTCTTAATCCTAAAGTATATATTTAAGCACTTAAAAGGATCAGTTAATTATTTTTTATTTGAGTTGTTTCTGGAAAATTATGTAGAATAAAAATAACTCAAAATACATGTGTCCTTTAATATTTCAGCACTTTTGTAAAGTATATAATATTTCCTTGGTTTTCTACTTATCATCTTTTTAATTTTTTTCTATTATTATACTTTAAGTTCTGGGTTACATGTGCAGAATATGCAGGTTTGTTACATAGGTATACATGTGCCATGGTGGTTTGCTGCACCCATCAATCCATTATTCACATTAGGTATTTCTCCTAATGCTATCAATCTCCTAGCACCCCACCCCCTGACAGGCCCTGGTGTGTGATGTTCCCTCCCTGTGTCCATGTGTTCTCATTGTTCAACTTCCACTTATGAGTGAGAACATGCGGTGTTTGCTTTTCTGTTCCTGTGTTAGTTTGCTCAGAATGATGGTTTTCAGCTTCATTCATGTCCCTGCAAAGGATATGAACTCATCCTTTTTTATGGCTGCATAGTATTCCATGGTGTATATGTGCCACATTGTCTTTATCAAGTCTATCACTGATGGGCATTTGGGTTGGTTCCAAGTATTTACTATTGTGAATAGTGCTGCAGTAAACATATGTATGCATGTGTCTTTAAAGGAGAATGATTTATAATCCTTTGTGTATATAACCAGTAATGGAATTGCTGGGTCAAATGGTATTTCTGGTTCTAGATCCTTGAGGAATTACCATTCTGTCTTCTGCAAAGGTTGAACTAATTTACACACTCCTAGCAACAGTGTAAAAACTTTCTTATTTCTGCAGATCCTTTCCAGCATCTGTTTCCTGACTTTTTAATGCTCGCCATTCTAACTGGTGTGAGATTGTATCTCATTGTGGTTTTGATTTGCATTTCTCTAATGGCCAGTGATGATGCCAATTATGTGATTAATTTTAGAATAAGTGTGATGTGCTGCTGAAAAGATTGTATATTCTTTTGATTTGGGGTGGAGAGTTCTGTAGATGTCTATTAGGTCTGCTTCATCCAGAGCTGAGTTCAAGTCCTAAATATCCTTATTAATTTTCTGTCTCATTGATCTGTCTAATATTGACAGTGGGATGTTAAAGTCTCCCACTATTATTGTGTAGGAGTCTAAGTCTCTTTGTAGGTCTCTAAGAACTTGCTTTATGAATCCAGGTGCTCCTGTGTTGGGTGCATATATATTTAGGATAGTTAGTTCTTCTTATTACATTTTCTTACCATTATGTAATGCCATTCTTTGTCTTTTTTATCTTTGTTGCTTTGAAGTCTGTTTTATTAGAGACTAGGATTGCAACTCATGATTTACTTTTTTTATTATTATTATTATTTTTTTTTTGCTTTCCATTTGCTTGGTAAATATTCATCCGTCCCTTTATTTTGAGCCTATGTGTGTCTTTGCATGTGATATGGGTCTTCTGAATACAGTGCACTGATGGGTCTTGACTCTTTATCCAACTTACCAATCTGTGTCTTTTAATTGGGGCATTGAGCCCATTTACATTTAAGAATAATACTGTTGCTACTCGGGAGGCTGAGGCCGGAGAATGGCGTGAACCCGGGAGGTGGAGCTTGCAGTGAGCTGAGATCCGGCCACTGCACTCCAGCCTGGGCTACAGAGCGAGACTCCGTCTCAAAAAAAAAAAAAAAAAAAAAAAAAAGGATAATACTGTTATGTGTGAATTTGATCCTGTCATTATGATGCTAGCTGTTTATTTTGCCCATTCGTTCATGCAGTTTCTTCCTAGCATTGATGGTATTTACAATTTGGTATGTTTTTTCAGTGGCTGATACTGTTTTTTTCCTTTCCATATTTAGTGCTTCCTTCAGGAGCTCTTGTAAGGCAGGCCTGGTGGTGACAAAATCCTTCAGCATATGCTTGTCTGTAAAGGATTTTATTTCTCCTTCACTGATGAAGCTTAGTTGGTCTGGATAGGAAATTCCAGGTTGAAATTTTTTTTTTTTTAAGATTGTTGAATATTGGCCCCCACTCTCTCCTGACTTGTAGAGTTTCTGCAGAGAGATACACTGGTAGTCTGATGGGCTTCCCTTTGTGGGTAACCTGACCTTTCTCTCTGGCTGCTCTTAATATTTTTTCCTTCATTTCAACTTTGGTGAATCTGACAATTATTTGTCTTGGGATTGCTCTTCTCGAGGAGTATTTTTGTGGTGTTCTCTGTATTTCTTGAATTTGAATGTTGGCCTGTCTTGCTAGGTTGGGGAAGTTCTCCTGGATACTATCCTGAAGAGTGTTTTCTAACTTGGTTCCATTCTCCCTATCACTTTCAGGTACATCAATCAAACATAGGTTTTGTCTTTTCACATAGTCCCATATTTCTTGGAGGTCTTGTTCATAACTTTTCATTATTTTTTTCTCTAATCTTGTCTTAATGCTTTATTTCATTAAATTGATCTTTAATCTCTGATATCCTTTCTTCCGCCTGATCGATTAGGCTACTGAAACTTGTGTACGCTTCACGAAATTCTTGTGCTGTGTTTTTCAGCTTCATCAGTTCATTTATATTATTCTGTAAACTGGTTATTCTAGTTAGCAATTCCTCTAACCTTTTTTTCAAAGTTCTTAGCTTCCTTGCATTGGGTTAGAATGTGCTCCTTTAGCTCAGAGGAGTTTGTTACTACCCACCTTCTGAAGCCTACTTTTGTCAATTCCTCAAACTCACGCTCAGTCCAGTTTTGTTCCCTTGCTGGCGAGGAGCTGTGATCCTTTGGAGGAGAAGAGGCATTCTGGCTTTTGGAATTTTCAGCCTTTTTGCACTGATTTTTCCTCATCTTCATGGATTTATCTACCATTGGTCTTTGACATTGGTGACCACCTTTGTATGGGGTTTTCCTGTGGAAGTCCTTTCTGTTGATGTTGATGCTAATGCTTTCTGTTTGTTATTTTCCTTCTAACAGCCAGGCCTCTTTGCTGCAGGTTTGCTGGAGTTTGCTGGAGGTCCACTCCTGACCTGGTTTGCCTGGGTATCACAAGCAGAGGTGCAGAACAGCAAAGATTGCTTCCTGTTCCTTCCTTTGGAAACTTCATCCCAGAGGGGCACCCACCAGATGCCAGCCAGAGCTCTCCTGTATGAGGTGTTTGTCAGTCCCTGCTGGGAGGTGTCTCCCAGTCAGGAGGCACAAGGGTCAGGGACCCACTTGAGGAGGCAGTCTGTCCCTTAGCAGAACTTGAACACTGTGCTTGGATATCCACTGCTCTCTTCAGAGCCAGCAGGCAGGAACGTTTGAGTCTGCTGAAGCTGCACCCATAGCTGCCCCTTCCCCCAGGTGCTCTGTCTCAGGGAGATAGGAGTTTTATCTATAAGCCGGTGACTGGGGCGCTGCCTTTCTTTCAGAGATGCCCTGCCCAGAGAGGAGGAGAAATCTAAAGAGGCAGTCTGGCCACAATGACTTTGCTGAGCTGTGGTAGGCTCCACCCAGTTCAAACTTCCCAGAGGCTTTGTTTACACTGTGAGGGGAAAACTGCCTACTCAAGCCTCAGTAATGGGGGACACCACTCCCCCCACCAAGCTGTAGAGTCCCAGGTTGACTTCAGACTGCTGTGCTGGCCGTGAGAATTTCAAGCCAGTGGATCTTAGCTTGCTGGGTTCTTTGGGTGTGGAATCTGCTGAACTAGACCACTTGGTTCCCTGGCTTCAGCCCCCTTTCCAGGGCAATGAATGGTTCTATCTCACTCGCATTCCAGGTGCCACTGGGGTATGAAAAAAAACTCCTGCGGCTAGCTCGGTGTCACCCAAATGGCCACCCAGTTTTGTGCTTGAAACCCAGGGCCCTGGTGGTATAGGCACCTGAGGGAATCTCCTGGTCTGCAGGTTCCAAAAACCATGGGAAAAGCATAGTATCTGGGCTGGAATGCACCATTCGCCATGACACAGTCCCTCAAGGCTTCCCTTGGCTAGGGGAGGGAGTTTCCTGACCCCTTCAGCTTCCTGGGTGAGGCAACTGAACCCTGCTTCTGTTCACGCTGCTTCTGCTCACCCTCCATGGCCTGCACCCACTGTCTAACCAGTCACAGTGAGATGAACCAGGTACCTTAGTTGGAAATGCAAAAATCGTCTGCATTCTGCGTTGATCTCTCTGGGAGCTACAGACGGGAGCTGTTCCTATTCGGCCATCTTGCCAGCCAATTCCATAAATGAACTATTATTAAGAAGTCCCCTATTATTATTTAAGAGAGAGTTACCCTTAATCTATAGCTTGAAATATAGAGAGAACAGAAAAGGGAGGAGGTAGTGAGACAGTGGTGATCCATGGTAGCAGTGATCCGTATTTTAGCTTCTATCTTTCCCTTTTCTTTCAGTGTTGTGACTATTTCAATCTCTCTCATTTTCTCTTTCTGACTTCATTTATAAACTCTGCTGATGTGAGCCAAATCTGAATTACATCTGGATCACAAATCTAAAAATGCACTCTTCATTCTTGCTCAATCCCTTTTACTTTTGTGTTGGAGATAAATGAAGGAAAAATATGAAAAAAAAATTACTTGCTGGAATTACAATGCTTCCTTGCATATATGCTCGTTAACAATAATTTTGGCCAAGGCACTTTTAAAATTATTGTTATTACCCCAACATTGATAAAGCCTTTAACTGCAGCACCATATCTTGGCTTTTTCTGTTGCCACACTCACTACCCCTTCACTGTCAACATGAAACGCAATGTGTATATACATATGTTAAATCCTCCAGAGATACTTTTTGAAATGAATTTCAACCTCATGGTGTGGTCTTTTTATAACACTGCAGAGTAATTTAGCTCAAGGCATCTCAAACTTATGATTCAAGTGTCTCTAAACATATAGGCAAACAGATACGGATTGTAATAATCTCTTCAAGTTAAATATCGCTTCATCAGTAATCAGGTATATAGGGATGAGATGATTTCTGGTGTGTTCTTAATGTGTTCTAGAAGAAATTATTTTATTGTTCCCTCTTACTTTATAGTAAGCATTTTCATTGCCATATGAAGTAAGTCAGCTCACAGGTACTATTAATGTTCTTCAGATAAATAAAGATACTTTTCTTTTTACTTATAAATGTCTTGCCTTTGACAGTTTCCTGGTCTCCTAGATTAGTATGATAAAAAATCAAGTTGGATGTAGAGAATTTTAAAAACAGAAATAGAAGATTGCCTGGCATACATTTCTAGTTTTTATCCACTATTACTTTTTTTAGTTACACATTTTCTAGTATTTTTTTTTAAATTTTAGTACAAATAAAATAAATTTTGAAAGTAAAACCCAGAAGACACATATTTTGTATATGTCTTTATGACAAGTTGTCTATTGCAGCAGAGAAAATATTCTGCAGACTTGTCATCAAGATTCATTACAATCACTATTGTTTCACATAAAGAAGAATTTAGCCTACAAAATAAAGCAGAAGGACTTTGGGAACTGCTACTTAAAATGAGATGAGAGTATGAATTGCGCTAATGCAGATAAAGCAGTCTTGGCAAGAATATCTTTAGACTGAATGCACCAATCATTGGTATTCTCTGGAAAGTAAGTGACTGCATTTTAATTATCAACTCAAAACACCACTATTTGGGGGTAAATTAAAAAGTTTATAACTAAATGCAGAACTTGAATCCAACTTATACATAGACATGAGGCAAGGCAAAGAAAACAAAATTGCCAGTGGTAAGTTTTAATTGTGGCAAATTGTGTCGTAGATGTTAATGTAGTCATGATGTGAAGAAAAAGAAATGCTACAGAAAACAAATAGTATTTTACTATTTTAATTTATCAAATTTGAAAGCACCCTGTGAAGATTACATATTTATTAGTTCAAAAAATGTCGAAATATTTACTGTTTGCTGTGAGATTGTTGTGCAGCTGTGAGTCAGCCCTTGATAGCTGAGTTTCCCTATCAAGGATTGCTTCATCAGAATTATATGGTTTATATAATCATTATTCATATTACTTAGCCCCACTTCAGTCATACTCAATCAAATTACCAATATTAGACATAGAAATTTAAATATTTCCTTCAGGTTATTTTTAATATATACTGACATTTGAGAATCATGGCTCAGAAGCATAGACGTTTCTATACTCAATTAGCTCATCATCATCAAACTCATTTGTAAATTAAGAGGATTCATATTAAAAGTCATCAGAACAGAAACTTCAAAGAAGAAAATATTCTCAGAAAATTCACAGAATTGATACCCGCTGTATAACTTTGAGTTTAAAAATATTATAATAGGGAGGAGAAACAAAAATTTCAATTGATTAATTCACTTATCCCAAAAAGTTTATGGAGGTCTTACCAAAGAGTAGTGTCCTAAACACTGAGGGTATAGTAATGAATACAAAGAAACTAACAACAATTTCTGTTCTCCAAGAGGCATCAATATTATTTTGGCCAGACGCGGTGGCTCACGCCTGTAATCCCAGCACTTTGGGAGGCCGAGGTGGGCGGATCACGAGGTCAGGAGATCGAAACCATTCTGGCTAACATGGTGAAAACAAGTCTCTACTAAAAATACAACAAAAAATAGCCAGGAGTAGTGGTGGTGGGCACCTGTAGTCCTAACTACTCGGGAGGCTGAGGCCGGAGAATGGCATGAACCCGGGAGGTAGAGCTTGCAGTGAGCCGAGATCACGCCACTGCACTCCAGCCTGGGCGAAAGAACGAGACTCCATCTCAAGAAAAATAAATAAATAAAAATAAAAATAAACATTTTTTTCCACAACAATCTAGTGGAAGAAGCAGAAAATAATAACATAATAAGTAAACTATACAGTAATACTACCACTGTTGTAAGTTTTTCTTTGTCCTTGGGTTTCCAACAGTTGTGCTATGATTCTTAGGTATGTGGTATATCTGTGTCTCTCTCTGTGTGTGTGTGTGTGTGTGTAGTGTTTATAAAGCAAGTTGATTATTTGATTTGATGTCTTTTGTCGTTTTTAATTTTGTTTTCAGGTAGTAATTTATCAAATGATGTTTGCCATTTGCTGTGGGATTGTTGTGCAGCTATAAGCCAGCCCTTGATAGCTTAGTTTCTCTATCAAGTGACTACTTCATCAGAATTATATGGTTTATATATTCATTATTCATATTCATTGGCCCCACCTCAGTCATATTCAATCAAAATTATCAGTATTATTAATAGCCATCTTTATACCAATCCTCTGAGTCACAAATTATGTTTTTTAGAACTATAAATTATTTCCTGTGTTACGTTTAGGCTCTCTTGTATAGTTTCTAGCCAAACTTCTCTCTGTGCTTTAATGGAAGTATTTTCTACTCTCTATTTTTCAGTTTACCTATCTTCTCTTATATTGTGCCCACTTTTGATCATACCATTTCATACTACATTTTTAAATAAATTCAAGCTCTAAGATGAAATATTTTATCTTTGAATATACTTCTATAACATGAGTTTCAGAGTAATTTGTAAATACCTGTCCTGTAACTCCTACATTCAGATCAATTTGAATGCATTTCAACGTGTTTTTATTATTTGTTTCTCTCTGTCTCTCTCTGTCTCTCTCTCTGTCTCACTATCTCTCTGTGTGTGTATGTGTGTGTGTGTTTGGGGAGAGGCTGTGTGTACGTTTGTATGTGTAATATTACATCAGAGAGGAATTAAATTTTTATCAGGAAATACTATATTCAGAGACTTGCTTAACTCATTTGAATCCGATACATTTATCATAAGCTCATTCTTGTAAGGAATATCCTTTGTGGATCCACAAGTGGAAGTCTGGATAGTGTCCATATCCTCTCCATCCTGGTAAGCTCTGAATCCTGTTTCGTTTTTCCAACACAATGAGAAACAAGGTTTTGGTTTCTTAACAGGTATTTTCTACCTGGTTTCTCTGACTCTTACTCCATGCATAAAAAACTGATGTGTTGACAAATGCTTTGCTAGTTTCATATTGCCTTGTAAAAAAAAAAAAAAAAAAAAAATTACCAACTGGAGGCTTAAAATAACACACATGTATATCCTAGCAGTATTTCTGGGTCAGGAATCTAGGCGTCCTTAGCTGTTTCTTCTGCTCAAAATCTTACAAGCTACATGAAGATGTTGGACAGACATCCCAATTGGAGGCTTAAGAAGAGAATAATTCACTTTCAAGCTCATTCAAATTGTCAGAAGAATTTATTTTCTTGTGTCTGTATGACCAAAGCTTTTTGTTGACTGTCAGCTAGAGACTGCCCTCTCTGGTCCTAAAGATGCTCACCATTCCTATAGCCATTCAGCAGTTATCTTCTATATGATATTTTCCAACATGGCTTCAGATATCAGTAAATCAATAAGAGATAAACCTCAGATAGACCATACACACACACACACACACATACACACACACACACACACATATATATATAATTTTTTTTTACAGGGTTTTATTCTGTTGTTCAGGCTGGAGTGCAGTGGCATGATCATGGTTTACTGCAGGTGTGGCCCCCTAGGTTCAAGAGACCCTCCCACCACAGCCTCCTAAGTATTTTTTTATTTTAATTTTTGTTTGTTTGTTTTTTCTTTTTTTTGCAGGGACGAAGTCTTACTATGTTGCCCAGGCTGGTCTCGAACTGCTGGGCTCAAGCAATATTCTTGCTTCAGCTTTCCAAAGTGCTCAGACTATAGTCGTGAGCCGCTGTGCCCGGCCCTGATTCCATTTATAAAAGCCTTCACCTGATTACGTGAGACTCACCTTTTATAATCTCTCAACTGATTACCTCAAAATAAACTGATTTAAAAACTTATTTGCATATGGAATTTGTTTCACATTTGCCAAATCTCATTGACTGAAAGCAAGTCACATGTCTTACTTGCACTCAAGGGGAAGAGATTATACAAAACATGAGCAGGAAATTGTAAATGCCATGGGGACTGTCCTAGGGTCTTTCACAGATGCCTAGTAAGAAATTGCTCCGAGTGTATCAGACATACTTCACACAGTTGCCTTTTATTTAAGTTTTTCGATCTTAATTTATGACTCCATGAAAAATGTGAATTTATATTTATTTATTTATTTTTGAGATGGAGTCTCTCTCTATTGCCCAGGCTGGAGTCCAGTAGTGAGATCTTGGCTCACTGCAACCTTGGCCTTCTGGGTTCAAGCGATTCTCCTGCCTCAACCTCCTAAGTACCTGGGATTACAGGCACCCACCACCACACCCGGCTAATTTTTGTATTTTTTTAGTAGAGATGGGGTTTCGCCATGTTGGCCAGGCTGGTGTTGAACTCCTACCTCAGAGGATCCGCCTGCCTCGGACTCCCAAAGTGTTGGGATTACAGGCGTGAGCCACTGCACCCATCCCCGAATTTAAATTTTTACCTCCCAAATCTTGTGAAACTTTTGTAAGTCCTAGTCTGCTTCTTTCTCTTTGAGTTTTGGCCAATGAAATGAATTGATAAATATCCCATAAGGGACAAAAATAATTGCCTTTTTTCCCCCTCAAATCCTGCTTCCTTGGTTGTTCTTTGCACCTCAAATTGCTCTCTCTTATTTTATCTGTCTGGTTGGTTGGTTGTGTTGTTTATCTAGTTTTTACAGTTGTTCTCAAGCAGAATACTTCTGACAGCAGCTGCTTCATCAGAGCTAGAAGCAGAAGTTGATAGAGTTTGACGGTACAAAATTATTTTAAACTTTTGCAAAATCCAATTCCTTCTTTTTTGAAACAAGTTTACTTAGCTTTACAAAATACAGTATATAAGGTATAACTTAGAAGAATTATTGTGTTCCTGCTCATACTCTTTATTTAACTCTATTAATATAGATGGATGTTTCGGGAATGTTAGTGTTTTCGTATTCCAAGAAAAGAAGGGACACAGATTCAAGTTAAAAAAGCTACTCTTTTAAATTCACATAGTAACTTTGTTGCCATCAGTGATAGTGGCAAATGAGACCATGGATGAAAGCCTTAATCACCCTATAATCTCCATTAATCTCTTCCCCAACAGTCTTTGAGAAGGAAAATAGATAATTTCTCAACCATAATAAGGGGAAATGTCAAGCCCAATTCAAGTCAGATTGCTACTGCTAAGCCCTTCCTGTAGAAATTTCTGGAATTTCCACTAGTTGCCAACTATAGTCCTTATTTATGGTACAATTAATTGTCTGGTTCAATTTCCTCAGGAAATCTGGCAATAAAAGAGAAACTTATTTTCTGAAGGTTGAAGTACCCCAGAATTAAGGTGATTTGTCAGTGGCTACATATGAAAGCAACAATCCTTTATTAACTTTTAGGATTTTAGGTTTCAATTAAATAAAACTTGTGACATCATTAGTATCTAATACTATCATTGGAGAAAATGTAATTAAATATGGCATGCAATTGGAGCCAGACTGATACGTTCCAATGATTGCAGAAGTTATTTTAACCATGTGATATTTGGTTTTCTCTTCTATGAAACCAATTTAATAATATCAATGGTCAACACATGTCATTATTGAGTATACAAATAACATAAAACGTGTATAGTATAGTATAGTACATTTTAAACATATAAATCTGTTTTTAATCTCTCTTTTTCCCAATTTTTATCTTATTTGTTTTCCTTCCTCCAAGCAGATAATTAATAAATGCATATTTTCTCAAGGGAGAGTTTTGTCTAAGTAGAAAATAGAAACAAATATCCATAGATTTATTTTCTAAAAGCTTAAATTGTCCAAAGAGAGAGAGAGAGAGAGAACTTGTTGGCTTAAGCAAAGTACTTATGAGCTATATAAGTAAGAAACATTTCTCCCCAAGAATGGAGAGAATGATTTTCAGCCTAGAGTAAGTGGAATAAGGAAAAATGAGTAATTATTACACCAGAAAAGAGGAGCCCTCCACCATGCTTCCTGATGGAGGAACTGGGGTAGCAGAGCAGCCCTAGAGATATTTGTAGCACTTGAGAGTAAAGGCAACCTCTGTCCTCCTTCTTAGAAATTAGAGAATGGTTCCATGAGATGTCCAGAGAGCTCAACTTTCAACCCTGGGAGAAGCTGATTAGTGATCTCAAGCTGAGGGTTTGTGAGGCCAATGGTGCTTGGGGAATTTGGCAAAGCACCAAAACTATATCTAATATTTTGAACTATAAGAAAATGAAATTATATTTTTGCACACATAATTGTCTCCTAATATTCTAATCTTTTACAGTAATAGCAATAACAAAAGTATTATTATAGTGTATGCCATGTATTAGTACATTTGCAACTTTAGATAATATTTCTCCCCCTTCACAATGTAATTTTAGGCTAACTACTAAAGCAAATCCTATTCTTGACTTAAAAATCTGTACCAATGTGAAACTTAACATGATCTAAAGAAAAAACCTTTAGAGAACAATAACAATAAGCTTCACAATGTTATAGTAAATTTTCCTAAGAGATAAAGAAGGAATACAAAAATTTCCGACATCATAATGCAATATGAAACATCAGCAGAGATCTTACAGAGATCTTAAAATGAGCAAAGAAAATATTGTGCAAATGCATGCCTATAAATTATGTAAAACTGACAAGTTTCATGAAAGATGCATATTATCAATATGACACAAAAAGAAATAAAAAATTTGTCTATTCTTATATCTATTACAGTAATTGAAATTGAGGTTAAAAGCTTTCCTGCAAAGAAGTCTCCATGTAACTCAGATGACTTCAGTGGTGAACTTCACCAAATTATACATAAAGAAGTAATAGAAATTTGGGCCGGGCGCGGTGGCTCAAGCCTGTAATCCCAGCACTTTGGGAGGCCGAGACGGGCGGATCACAAGGTCAGGAGATCGAGACCATCCTGGCTAACATGGTGAAACCCCGTCTCTACTAAAAATACAAAAAACTAGCCGGGCGAGGTGGCGGGCGCCTGTAGTCCCAGCTACTCCGGAGGCTGAGGCAGGAGAATGGCGTGAACCCGGGAGGCGGAGCTTGCAGTGAGCTGAGACCCGGCCACTGCACTCCAGCCTGGGCGACAGAGCGAGACTCCGTCTCAAAAAAAAAAAAAAAAAAAAAAAAAAAAAGAAGTAATAGAAATTTGGAAAAATATTTAACAACATGATGAGAAAGGACAATTTTTCATGTCATTTTGTGGATCTTGTGTTTCCAATGTAACAAAATTAACCAAATTGGGGCTCCCATCTTCTCCAGACTACTACTGTCCTCACTGCCTCTTCATACTAGGAAGATGGTGAAGCTACGGTTTTCCCCAGGGCCAGTCTTAAGGTATCTAATAAAGTCTGAACTTTCCCCTACAAAAAAAATTAAATACAATAAAAATCTACATGTTAATATTTACCATAAGCATAAACTCAAAATCCCTTAAGATGTTTTAGCCAAAGGAAATCCAGCAATTCATGAAAAAAGTTATACACCATGACCAAGTGATATTTACTCAGAAATTAAAGAAAAATCTCTAGATAATTGTAATAATAAAATTCTAAGTTATTTCTCTCTATAATTAAAATCTTCCTGAAAAGGTCCATCCTCTTCATTCTATTCATCATTGTACTGGGATCTTAACTGTTGCTATACGGCAAGAAAAGGAACTAAAAGACTAACAAATTGGAAAAATAAATGAAATACCTTTATTGAGGTGTGACATACTCATGTAGTTAGAAAAGCCTAGAAAATCTGCAAAAATGCTGCTAGAACTCACATATGAGGTAAGGATATTTTAAGATATACTGTCAACAAACATTAACCATTTCTATATGTTTTCCATGAACAATATGAAATTGAATTTTAAAGTTTTAACGTAAATGCCATTTAAAGTAGCTTCAAAAACATTACATTTTTAGGGATGTATTTAGCAAAGTATGTGTAAGATCTGTGTACTGAGAACTACAAACCACTGCTGAAAGAAATTAAACCAATATAAACTGAGAAATATGCAATGATATTGAATTACAAAAAGATAATATTATTATGATATTAGTTATCCCTAAATTGCTGTGTAAATGTAGTGTAATACTAATTAAATCTCAGCCGAACAACTTTGAGAAAGAATAATAGATTATGAAGAAATTTATTTATTGTTTTTAATACTTAACATAATGTCTCTGTATTAAAGGCAGTGTATTTGGTAAAAAAAATAAACATAAGATCAATAAAACAAAACAGAATGTTTACATATAAATGTCCATACATATGATTAATCGCATTCAATATGAATTTCAACTAATTTGAATAAGAAAAAGGTAGTTTTTTCAATCTATGGTACTAGAAAAATTGTATATGCAAGTTAGAAATAAAAAATTGTTCTACTTTGACTTTATCTGTCAGTAAACTGAAAGCAAAGTAAGTAAAATGAATAATAACTCTAAATGTAAAAGCTAAATTTGTAATTTAAGAATAAAACATAGGAGCAAATCTTCTCTGCTTGAGTGTAAACGAAGATTACTTAGATAGCACACAAAATACAGGAAACATAAAAGGAAAAACACTGTAAATTTGACTTACCATGACAATTTAAATGTTTTGCTCTTTAAAAGATTCCAATGACCATATGAAAAGCCACAAATTGGAAGAAATGATTCTTAATTTAAACATATGTTAAGGACTATCTTAGCGTATGTTTAAAGAGAATTTACAACTCAATAATAAAAAAAATACAATTTTCACAAGTGTGCACAAATTTGAATAGACTTACCAAAAGATAACATATGAATGGTTAAGAAGCACAGGAAAAATTTCTGTACCTCAGTAGACATCAAGAATACATAAATGAAAAGCACAATTTTATAAAACCACACAAGTTCTAGAATGGCTAAAATTAAAAACACTGATGATAAAATCTTACTAGGGTAAGGAGAAACTGAAATTTTCGTATGCTGTTGGTGCAGTATCCACTGGGTCTTTTGAAACACTTACTCTCGGTAAATACAGTTTTCCTATAAGAAGTTTTAGTAGTCTGAGATCACTGTGCAGTGGAAAAATCCAACCTTGCCACATAGAGAGGACATGTGGAGTCAGAGATACCCAACTAACACCATTATTTTCTTTCCATTCCATCCCAGGTGCTAGTTATGTGAATAAGAAAGCTCTTATAGGTCCACAACTGTGGCTACTACCTGAATAACAACTTGAGGGACCCCAAGTAGGAATCATCCAGTCTGCAAAACCTTGAGAAATGGTATTAAGTTTTTGTTTTAAGTCACTAGGATTTGGAGTAGATTATTAGAACTTGAACAGGATTGCAAGTAATTGACTTGGTTTCACATGTAGGTGGAACAGGGAAATGTGCAATATTATATCTAGGGACTGAAAAACACCCTCAATAGCAAGAACAATACAAATATCAGTTCTGAATTCACTCATGACAATTTATATTTCAAATTTTTCACTTAAACTTTTTCAAGGGATAAATATTATTAATACTCTCTGGAGATAATTAAACTTTTTCAATCACACATGAATTAGAAAAATGAAATCACTAGATATTCTTTACTAATGAGATGGTGAAGGTAGTTTCTCTATAAATTCAGATAAACAAAAGTACCAGACATAGAAATCAGTCTCCATTTCAAGTTTGATTTTAGCTAAATTTGACAATTAATTGAAAGAAAAGTAAGCTTATTTTAATTTATGTTGCATTTCACCCAAGTCTCATAAACAATTATGTCTTTTCCATATCTAATATCTATATTCAGAATATTAAAATTCAGTGTAAAGTAATCCAGAAAAATACCATAACATCATTTTTCTTTTTTATGCTGACCTCATGAACTTGTTAAACTGATAAGAACAGAAAATTTATCTTAGCCATAAATCCAAGAAGCAATGCATGAAATTTTAAAGGAGTTTTTCTAGTTAACATTTTTTTTTAACTTTATGGGTAAAAAGAAATACATGTTAAATTCATGTTTAAATAAATAATCTAAAATGGATTTAATTTTTAGTGAAATTTAATTTCAAACTGTTGCTTTCTTGCTGACTTTTCTTGGTCTCTGGGGCCCAAAATTTTTAGTCAACACTTTACAATTGCATCAGAAATATAGCTCTGGTATTCTGTGATATATAGATTGTCAAAAAGCACCAACTTAGAAATTATGGAACCAGTATCCTAGACCTGTCATCTGATATTAATTATAATATTAATTTTGGTTGAAGTCTCAAGGAACAGTGCCTGATTTGGCATGTTCCTTACTTCCCGTCACTAGAACAGGAATATTTCAGGCAGTGATTAATCCATTAGTCCAAAGTAAGTAAATCACTGAATTAACATCCTAGCAAATTTGTGATAACCACGTAATATGAGTGAGAAATTAACATTTGTTTCATAGAACCATTAAGAGTTGAAGCCATAGTATAACAAAACACCCTAATGATAAAACAATTGACTGTGGAAGTGTGATGTTGCCATCATGCCCATATGCACACACGCATCTATGTAAACACACAACTCACACACCATACACCACTTAAAGGTCAGATGGCAATTAATAAGAACATTGTTCTCAAAGCCCGGAGAGAAGCATTTGCGTTACATAATGGATATATACCTTGTAAAGCTGTGACTACAATAACTTGAACTTTTACCAGTAGAAGAGGAAAGAGCAATGCTAAATGTTAGCAGTGTAAGTTGATTGCTATTGACCATGTTTGTCCAGTTAGTATCAGAAAAAGCTATGCACAAAAATAGCTTTCCTGATTTTTCAGGTAGTAATAATAGAAAACAAAGCAAGTCCACAAATTCAGGGATATATGAGACTGAAAAGGACAATTGCTTTTCAATCTTAAAAAATAAAAGATAAGCAAAACTGCTATGAAATATAAGGACTAATTGAAAATCAGGCTGGGTAAAGGATGAAATCAAAGGTACATTCATAACACCATAAATTAAATCTGAATGACTTGAAGTGGTGACTCATAAATTTTTTCAGTAATAAGATGGCTTCAAAAAATAGATTAAAATATTTGGAAATTCCCCATATCTGTAGGTTCAATGACAAGAAAGCAAAGACATACAGCAAATCATAGAAAGACATCTATAAAATTTTTTTGTTATTGGTGTATGAAACTGGATTCAAATAGATAAGAAGTCTTTGGTTTTAGGCTAACTACTAAAGAAATTTCTATTCTGACCTTTAGAAACCACCTGTACTGGTTTAAGTCTTAACATGATTTTTTAGTCTACAAACATCTACAGAGAAGAGAAGCAGGCTAAAAAAGCTATTTAGCATCCAAGCAGGGCATGTCATAGTAATAACAAAAGTTCCCTATGTATATCTTACATTATTTCCCATTTTCAAAGAAAGATTCTATTGTATTAATCCTGTCTCTTTGTCATGATATATATTTGATGTATGAGGACAGATGTAAATCTATATATTCAGATCATTGAATGGCTCCCCTAGTTTATAAACCTAGAGATGGAGAGGAGCTATCCAATAGCCTGAATAGAAACAAAGATTACAATTTGGTGTAGCAAACTATATTAGCCTTATGAGAAAGGGAACAGAACACATTTGTACAAGCTTAATATTGGATGTATGTACATATGTACACAGGTATGTATGAAAAGCTTCCAAAAAGCTAGTAATTTACAAAGTCTTTTTATGGGCAATAGCTGGAAAATGCATTAGACATGAAAGTGTAATTTGTTTTATACTACAATATTTTTGTTCTATGCTAATTCTGAATGTTTTATTGTATACCAAACTCACTTAATTTGAATTATTTGTAATAACATATTTTTTAAAAAATTTGATGCACTGAGATCTATTTCTGCTTAGAAATTTTCTCAGATGTACAGCATCTCCCTTTTTAAAATAAACAATTATCTTAGGTCTAATCTGAATCTTATTCCTTAATGGTAGAAAATAATTTGTAGAAAATCACCTTGAAAGATAGGGAATGAAGGAACTGTGTCAGTCTCTATAATTAATATTTAGATATGATAAATATTTAGACATGGTAAAGCAATTTTGGTCAATTTGCCATGTCTTTGCACTTTTTAAATATATTTAAGCATGAACCCTTAACAAATGTTGAAATATATATTTTGCTTCCATTCTATTTTTAGATACAGAAAATCCCTGGCTCATTAGAACTGTTTCCTTGTTCTCTATTACCTATGACTACAACTTCTTTTTATCACCTACCATTTATAAAATTTATCCATTTCATAAAATATTCCTCCTTGAAATTCACAGTAAGAGTATAGTGGCCTTTATTTTAGTGGTTCCAAAGAAAACGGGCAAATTCATATATGAAGTCTAATTAAATGAAGGCAGATGGCTATATATTTTCTCTTCCTGGTAGGGACAGATCAGTGTAAGATAAGAAGGCTTAAGGTCAACACGAAAGGTTTAGGAAATCACACTTTGAAAAGTAATAGTTGGGGGCGGGCGCGGTGGCTCAAGCCTGTAATCCCAGCACTTTGGGAGGCCGAAAAGGGTGGATCACGAGGTCAGGAGATCGAGACCATCCTGGCTAACACGGTGAAACCCTGTCTCTACTAAAAAATACAAAAAAAAAAAAAAAAAACAAAAAAAAAAACTAGCCTGGCGAGGTGGCGGGCGCCTGTAGTCCCAGCTACTCGGGAGGCTGAGGCAGGAGAACGGCGTGAACCCGGGAGGAGGAGCTTGCAGTGAGCTGAGATCCGGCCACTGCACTCCAGCCTGGGCCACAGAGCAAGACTTGGTCTCAAAAAAAAAAAAAAAAAAAAAAAAAGGAAAGAAAGAAAAGTAATAATCTACTTTAGTTATTGTTATAGTTTGATATTTGTCCCCTCCAAATCTCATGTTTAAATTTAATTCTCAGTGTTGGAAGTAAAGCTTGATGGTAGATGTTTGGGTCTTCTGGAAGATTCTTCATGAATGTCTTGGTGTTGGCCTCCCAGTGGTCAGTGAATTCTCACTCTATTAGTTCCCAGGAGACCTGATTCTTAAAAAGAGTCCGGGTCAGGCGCGGTGGCTCATGCCTGTAATCCCAGCACTTTGGGAGTCCGAGACAGGCGGATCACAAGGTCAGCAGATCGAGACCATCCTGGCTAACACAGTGAAACCCCGTCTGTACTAAAAATACAAAAAAAAAAAAAAAAAAAAAATTAGCTGGGCCTGGTGGCAGGCGCCTGTAGTCCCAGCTACTCAGGAGGCTGAGGCAGGAGAATGGTGTGAACCGGGGAGTCGGAGCTTGCAGTGAGCCGAGATCTCGCCACTGCACTCCAGCCTGGGCGACTGAGCCAGACTCCATCTCAAAAAAAAAAAAAAAAAAAAAAAGCGTGTGGTGCCACCCTCCCCTCTCTCTCCTTTCCTCTTCCACCATGTGATGCTACCTCCCCTTTTCCTCGCTATGAATGAAAGCTTCCTGAAGCCCTCACCAGAATCGGGTACCAGTGCCATGCTTCTTGTAGAGCCTGAAGAGCAGTGGTCCAAATAAAATTCTTTTCTTTATGAAGTACCCAGTCTCAGATATTCCTTTATAGCAACGCAAATGGACTAAGACAATTATTTTCCACAAATTCCTGGAGTGAATGTAAACACAAAACAGAGACTAAGCAACTTATACTTGATCAACTTCTTTTAAAGGAGTTCCTAATAATGACAAAAAAAACAAAAACAAAAACAAAAACAAAAACAAAACAAAACAAATCCTAAATGGACTTCTGAAACAAATAATTACTGTGAATTTTTAAAAATAATACAGGACCTATTTGAGTCATTCACTATTGATAAATCAGTTAGTTACTAAGTTAAAATATGCTGAAATTCATATTAAAAATAAATAGTAAAGTCAACACAATTTATTCAGATTTTTTTAATGAAATGTTTGTGTTTAAATTCAGGACTTAGGTGAAAGTCAGAATATGAAAGTTTTTACTGATTGTAGATGAAGTGAAAGAAATTGTTATCCCCATGCCATAAAGAAAGAGACTCCTGTTTATTTTAACTTTGGTACTGAAAACAATTCAAGTTCTGAAACCATGTTTGTGTTATATATATCAGACAAAGGGAAATTATACGTTACATATAGAGAGCTAATAAAGGATAATAACCTAAAAAAAGTCCAATAAAAATATAGTTGTAAAAGATAAAGCAGGCAATTAAATAGGAGAATGGCTAATAAATATATAAAATATCTTGATATTTACTATTAATAAAATAATTGCACATAAAAGCATAATTTAAATAATACACAACTGTAGAATTTGTATATATATGAAAATATACCACAAAAATTATACAAATAAAATATGCAATTTTAAGTTGTATTTAAAAATACAAGTTTTCCAGCCAGGCGCCGTGGCTCACGCCTGTAATCTCAGCACTTTGGGAGGCGGAGGCGGGCGGATCAGAAGGTCAGGAGGTGGAGACCTGGACTGGCTAACATGGTGAAACCCTGTCTCTCCTAAAAATACAAAAAAAAAAATTAGCCAATCGCTTCATTGCACTCCAGCCTGAGCGACAGAGCAAGGCTCTGTCTCAAACAAAACAAAACAAAACAGATTTTCTATGATAACACACATGCTACAGTAATCCAACCAGATAGTAAGACTTTCTATTTTCATAATGGTTCTGCAAATCTGACACTGAGAAGAAATCTGGCTAAAATGTAGAATAAAATTATTAGATATGATTACAAATTGTACATTTAATTTGATGAATTATATGAAAACTACTAACTTAGCAATTCTGATTCTTCCATAAATATATTAATATATATTTAATATCTCATAAAGCATTGTTTTGTAATGCCCAGTCCGTTTATTCCCCGAAGAAGACCACCAGAGTCCAGAGTTGAAGCAAAGCAGCAAGGATCTTTATTACAGGTTCGAACCCGGAACTCTCACTCGCTCTCGAAATGAGAGGGTCAAGAGAGGGAGAGTTCCCCCACAGAGCATTAAACAATGTTATATAGTCTAAGAAGAGTGGTCATAGAATCATTATACAGATCAGATGTATGATTGGCTGGTGTTTGAACAAGGCGATTTGGCTAACTATGATTGGTTCCCGCCATTTCTGGTATCTCAGTTCAACCCTTGAGATGGAAGAGCAGTTTCTGCACAAAGGCAGTTAATTATATTGCGTCAGGTTGCACAACTGGTTTATGGCAGCATGAGTTTATCTTACTTAAACATGTCTTGTGACCTAGCCCCAGGAAGAAAAACAGGTACTTACAGAACTTTCAAAACCTCTGGTATGTGCAGAGATAAGAAAGCAGAACAAAGGGTATAGCAATAGGGAGCAAGGAGGGTGGGTATGTCTTTGTGTTTTTGTGTCCTTTCAGTTTCAAAAGGACAAATGCTGTAAAATGATAGACTGGTTTCACTGTCAGTGTTAAAATCAGTTCACTCTTGAACAAATGCATCTATATTGGTGGTGTCAGGCCTCTGAGCCCAAGCCAAGCCAATGCATCCCCTGTGACTTGCATGTATATATGCCCAGATGGCCTGAAGTAACTGAAGAATCACAAAAGAAGTGAAAATGCCCTGCCCCGCCTTAACTGATGACATTCCACCACAAAAGAAGTGAAAATGGCCGGTCCTTGCCTTAAGTGATGACATTACCTTGTGAAAGTCCTTTTCCTGGCTCATCCTGGCTCAAAAAGCTCCCCCACTGAGCACCTTGTGACTCCCACTCCTGCTCGCCAGAGAACAACCCCCCTTTGACGTAATTTTCCTTTACCTACCCAAATCCTATAAAATGGCCCCACCCTTATCTCCCTTCGCTGACTCTCTTTTCAGACTCAGCCTGCCTGCACTCAGGTGACCAAAAAGCTTTATTGCTCACACAAAGCCTGTTTGGTGGTCTCTTCACAGGGACGTGCATGACAGGTGGTATAGACTTTGGAGAAATTTTATAAAACAATAAATTTTTAAATCCAAATTAAAATAAAAATATTGCTCATTGATTTCATAACAGTAATAAAATAAAATGCACAAAACCATATATGATATGAGATTCCCTTGCTATTATATGGCAGCTGCAACTAATCTTAATTTCCCTTAATTTCCCTTTTTGTAGCATCAAGTAGTTGAACTTCTGGCTGAGCTCCCTAGTTAGTTACTAGACATCCACATATCTAGGTTTGTTTGTTTGTTTTTAATGATGGTGCTTACTTTTTCTTTACTTTGTAATGTAGGGTTAGTTAATTGTAGGACAACATATAGGGTAATTTCTTTTCTTGGAAGGGTTTGGAAATAATTGATACTTACTGCTTTGAAATGGCTTTAAAAGTGTCAGGAATCTCTTAAGCTGGCAAATTTTCCCGAAGACTCTTTTGAGAATATTTGCCAACAAGTAAAATTACAAAAGGATCTTTGGAGAAGAGCCACTTAAAACTTTAATTTCACCAATGAGAAACCTGGATGATTAAATTATTCAATAAATTTTACATATTTCAGATATCTTGTATCTCTATTCCAGATCTAGAGACCAGGATTATGTTCAACTCATCAATCTTTTCACTCTTCCACACACTTTATAGTATTATTATAGTTCTAATCTAATATTGGCACTAACTGTATATTTTTCTTTAAGAAACTTGGGAAAATAGTAGAAAGCTGGGACTGGACCAATCTAGTAGTAAGCTGGAACTGGACCAATCTACAGAGTACTTTCAAGAAACTGAAACTTGTAATAATTCACTCATTTCATTCATTGCAGGCATTTCCACTTTTACAAATATGTGAGATATTTCTATTGTGGAATATGATAGTTATATATATTAATTTATGTAATAAAAACTATTTATTTGGCTACATATCTGACAGAATATAACATAAAAATAAAGCATTCATTACCAGAAAGCCACTGATAGGCAATTTCTGTTTCAATACAGTAGCAATTCTGATTCAATTGCATATTTTCTTATAAATTTCCTGAGTAAATGAGATACAACTCCATTAAGCTTTATTGTAATTTTGGTACTTAGGACTTTTAAAATATGTTGGAAAAAATCATCACAGTGATTTATTACAGGGCATAGGGATACTGTATTTCTTTCCCAACACACTCTAATGAATTGCCAATTTCTCTTCATTTATATATTAATTTATACTGAAGTAGTTATTCTATCATTTTCACAGGATGTACAACTAATGGCAGAGATGATATATGTTTGTGGATATCAATAAAATTTTCCTGGTGAATTCTCAGGTTCTATGACAACATTTAACTGTAAACATTTAGATTAGACATTGAAGTACATTACAATTCTAAGATTTTATAAGTTTTATTTATTTTTTTATAAATAACTTGACTCTTAATCCAAATGTGTGACACTTAAAGGCATAACAGCCCTAATAGAATTTAGCTAGTAATGACAAAAATAAAACAATACAACAGAAGACTACAAAATTGAACTGTAATATTAAAAGTTTGACCAAGGGAAGAAAACATTATTAACAATGGGATTATCTTATAAGAAAGAAAGACCCTAAAAAATAAGAAATATAAATAAATAAGGAAGTGAGGAAATGTTTCATAATGTTTGATTTGCTTAGAATGGCAAAATATTTGAAAAAAATGTAGTGATCATATTTTTTAGCTCAACATTAATTAATAGAATGAAAATATGTGAAAGGGTTGTAGTCTTTTTTTAAATCAGTTTTACAAAAGTGGCTGCAATTCATGATGAGAATTTAGAAAACTGCTTTTGTTTTCTAAGAGCAGGAAGTTGGTGCCTGCAGTGAGGGAGTGACTTCAACCATATGAGGCTATTGTTAGTATAAGGAATCATGAAATACATTAGGCGGTGTAAGTAAACACATTAAAAGTGAAAAAAAAAAAAGAAAATTAAGTGTGTCAATATCAAAACAAAAGAACACATGCATGTTTCTCTTACATGGCTTTGATTTACTAAGACTCATCAGCCTTTGAGGCAAAGATGAACTTATGAAATATAAAGAAAGGTCGCTCAAGCAGCCGAGCATCTCCATCAGACCAGACTAGCTGTGGTTTTAAATGAGGGCCTTTTGAGCCAGGACATGCTTCGCTTCAGCGCTTGGAACAGCAACTTTGTTTGAAGGTGACCTAGGAAAAGAAGCCATATAAAGAGTCCTGTTCTGTTAATGCTTCCAAAGTGATCAAGATATCAAAGTGCTACAAACTTATTAGAAATTCAGTTCACTTTCAATTGCTCTACAAAATTTATATATCCTCCCATTAACAAAAAGATCAAGTGAATTGTGAAGATTTGGTACTTAGCCAACATGTAAACTTTGCTAAATTTATATATATATATATATATATATATATATATATATATATATATATTTAAAAAGACATTTCTTTATTTCCCACAGAAGCTCTCTTGTGTGACTGGATCAAGATCTATAATTTTAATGTTAATTGTGAAAGGGACATTAAGTTATATACTCAAAAATGTTAAGATGGTGGTAAAAGCAAAACCTTAGCTGAATTAAATTTAAAAGACTTTAATTGAGCAAAAAATAGTTTGTGAATCGGGCAGCCTCCCAAGCCAGAGCAGGCTTAGAGACTCCAGCACATTAGATAGTAGAAGATTTATGGACAGAAATAGGCAAGTGACATACATAGAATTGAGGTACAGAAACAGACAGATTGGTTATGGCCAGGCACTTGCCTTGTTTAAGCATGGTTTCAACAGTTGGCCATGTTTGATTGGCCAAAATTCTATTGTCACAAGGGTAGACTACAGTGTGTTTATAACTCTAGCTTATAGTTCATGATGCACAGAGAACATTGAGGCTGAACTTAAAATATGCAAGGAGGCAGCTTTAGGCTAAGCTTGATTTAACCATGGTAAATTTTATTATATGTGGTTTTAATTTACTATAGTAAATTAATAAATACAATGTAAAGTTTCAATTTTACATTTAAATATGTTGACTTTAAACTATATTTTCCAGTTATTGATGTATAGTGGAAACTTTTCTTTCAGTAAAAGTTCTTAGAAGTGCCACATGATTCTTTGCCTTAACTACAATACATCATCTATAGTTTCTGGTTCTATTTAAGTTTTCTTTAACTTAAAGAGCTTTGCAAAGCAATTTTAATGACAAAATTTTACAAATTTTAAATTTACTTTTAAATTTTACTTTTCCCCCTAAATATTTTACAGTAATCTCATCTATTTCAGACTTAACGGCAACTTTTAATTTTGTTTCGGGGCTGAACAATTTAATATTTGAACTCTACTTAATTAATTGGACTTAGATTTTTAAGGAAACAAAAGCCATCATTTGTCAAATACATTTTTTGTTCACATAACACTTTATTAAATTATGTAAGTAGTCAAGGAATTCAACTTCAAATATCATGGGGATTAAGTTTCAACAGATGAATTTGTATAGGCTGTAGGACACAAACATTCAGTACTAGGAGTAAGAATTTATTACAGTTAGCCACAAAATATAAACCAAAATTTCACCAAGAATGAGCATTTGATGACATTCTTAAATTTAATTGTCAATACACTCACCTTTTTCCTTCTGTACTTTTAAAGTAATGCAAAATCAGCAAACGCACTTAAAGTTTTTACTTAGAAACATTATATAATTAAAATCATTCAATTACAAAAGAAAAACCTCAACCTAACTTTTTTTTTTCTTATTCAATAGATTTTTTTTCTTTTCGACTGCAAGAAAACATCTGAATTTAAAAGTAGTGGTCTGCTATAGTTTGTATTTGCAAATTTAGTAGCCATCCATTAGTTTAACAAATGACTGATAATTCATGATTATGTAGAATGATTTGTTCCACATGTCCTTACTACTTTTGTTATCTAAAAATGCCTTAGTCAGAAAAGACTGACAGGCAGGGGGCAGGGTCTGAGCAAACTGATCCTTGACTTATTCTAATTTCACGGTTGTTAATGTAGGTTGGCCAATCTTTGTGGGTATTTTTTTTTAATTATTTATTTTACTAAAGCCAATATTGACAAAGCCGTCCACTCAAAGACCTTTATGAGATAAAGTCCACACTACACTGAGGAAAAACAAAGAGAATGATACACAAATTGAGCATAATGGGGAGAATGGGGGTAAATATCAAAAGAGTGTGGGTAGAGAGTGGGGCAGGCAGGACATCAGAGCCAGGAGAAAACTATAGAAGAGGAAGCTTTGTGACGTAAAATAAGCTATTCTGAAGATAGCCTCCTCCAAAAAGTTTAATGAAACTAAATTCACATAAACTCGAGCCACAAAAAAGTTTTTAAGTTAAAATCTCGAACAAGTTAATGTAAGTTAAAATAGAAAAAAAAGAGCAGAAAGTAAGTGAAATGCTAGAGTTGGTCTGCTCTTTTATTCTACTTAGTTAATGATTGCTGGTACTAAGCAATACCAATGATATGTTCTTTCTGCCTCTACCTCTGCAGGTTATATGCCTGTATTTCTATACCTGTAGTATTTTTCTTAATGGTTACTTAGAATAAAAGTGTGAAGAAGACCAAAAAAATTAAAAACTCAGCAAATGCACTTTGTTAACTAGAAAATAACTTACTTATAGTTAAAATTAGCTATTTCACGTATATCCTGAAAAGTGGTAAAGTATGAATCAAAGAGGACACCTTGTGTCGGTGAGGGGAGGCTACTCCCTAATCCACTTGACTGTTAGTGTTTCAATTTTCTTCCTTTGAGCAGAGGAAGGGGAGTCTGAATTTATTCATTCCCACTATTCACGGTCTTTCCCACATTATACCTGCAACTGAGTGCCTTGAATAATTAGATGCTATGAGGTCCAAGTCAATGTGGCAAGGCTAAGGTGTGAAAATATATAGTTTACATATCTGGTTAATAAAAATAAATAAATAAATAAATAATGTGAAAATATCCTGTGCGATTCTCAAAAAGTTATTGATGGTACAAGTCAATACAATCTCTATTTGTAAAACGTGTTATCGACTCAAGATCCTACCTTTTATCAATTGCACGACTCCTTCCCGGATTCTTGTATGGGTTAATGCCTTAACCCTACTTGACTAGGTTCATTTTTTTTCTCTTAGCTTACATTGTTTTGTAATATAAACTATGTAAACTTTGGGTAATTTTATTTCTGCAAACTATGAAAACCTCCCCCACACCTCTCCATCTTACTGACTACAGCAACTCAGCATAGTGTTCAAATGCATGTATACTTTAGGCCTAAAAATTACATTATTTATATTTGGTCTTTATGCCAAAATTAATATATTGTTCTTTACATTGCTGTGTGTATAAACCTACATGGTACCACATTTAAAAAAAATACAATCATTTCTTATTATTTTTCTCATAGCTCTCCATTATTGATGTGGACAAATTTGTTTGCTTTGTGAGAATTTGATTATCCTCAAAATTAGTAGCAAATTGTAACCTCTATCACCTGTAAGAATCTACAAAGCTGTATAAACTTTTTAGGCCCATGATTTACTTAATTAGGTTATTTTCCCAATTCTTTTCTCTGTTTTCGTTGTTTTTTGTTTGTTTGTTTGTTTCTTTGTTCCCAAAATATTACCAAGAAAAAGAGACAGGGTGTGCTGCTGTGTTGCCCAGGTTAGAGTGCAGGCGTCTCAATCACAATTCACTGCAGCCTCCACCTCCTGGACTCAGATAATCATTTCACCTCTGCCTTCTGAGTAACTGGGACCACAGGCATGTGCCACCACACTGGCTCATTTTTATTTCTTATTTTTCTTATTTTTATTGGTCTTGCCATGTTACCCAGGCTGGTTTCAAACTGTTGGACTCAAGCCATCCTCTCACCTTGGCCTCCCAGTTTTGGGAGTACAAACATGAGCCATTGCATCTGGCCTTGTCAACACATTTTCAACATGATGACAGTCAACTTGAGCTGATATGCTGCTGTTTTAGATGGGCCGTGCTTCATGGATCCCATGCTCCCCCTTCCTTCAACATTGAGACTATTTTCTGTTCATCTTTACTGCCTTGAGTTCATGACCCTTAGTCTAGAGAAAGTGTTTGAGAGTATGAATATTAATTTCAAACTACTATTTCTACTTCTCCAGGTGAAGTAATAGTCAATGATAATTTATATTTTCAAGAAGATGCACTCTTTCATAATTGACACAGCTTTAAATTAGCCTTAGCAGCATTAAATGACACCTTTGAATTAAGTTTTCAACAAAACAAATAACAATTTTCTGTTTAAAGTAATCAGAAAATTCAATTAACCTGGACCATTAAATGAACACTAGAGTTATTAAAATGTTTATTTTTTAGGAATAAATGATGTACTCAATATGCAAGTCAATTTTAAAAGTAAAATTTCTATAAGAAAAATATATCTTAAGTTTATTAAAATTATATATTTCAAATATATTTTGTTTTTACATTAAGTGTAAAATTAAAATAGTCTAGTTTGAATATGTAGATATGTATTTAATTATTAACTATTTATTAAATTTCTAACATACACATCATATCATTTAAACACAACAAACCTCTTGTGAATATCCAGACTGTTCAGGGTATACATTACTCTAAATAAGTGTCATTTTAAAACTGCCAACATTGTTTTTTCACAATTAATTTAAATGCAGATTATCATTAAGAATTTTCATTATTAGGTCAAGCTGTAATAAAATTAAGACTATACATCCTACTCATGAGAATAAGTTTCTTATTTGAATGATCCTGGACTATTGTGATTTCAGGCTTTCTAGATATTATTTGTTCAGAAAATTCTTTCAATTTTACATTTAACTCCTACTCATCTTCTCATATGCCAGAACAATTATTATTTTTTTTTTTACTACGAGGCTCTTTAAGTTTATACAATTAATACATTTTTACTATCAGTATTGTGACATAAAGACTGTCATTCAGAGTCTTTTTGACTATCTAACACTCTGTTAATGAGTTTGTAAGGCAACATGGACAAATGTGTTAGTGCACCAATTTTTGTTTTAAATTGTGTTTTTTCTATAATAAGGGTGAGAAGAAAGCTTTGGCTTCTAAATTTGGAATGATGAATCTTTATACTTATTTACTTACACTAACAAGATTAAGGATAGAGGAAGTGTGCCTTGAATGTAAGGCTTGAAACAAGACAATACAATTAAAAAATTACAAAGTCTATGTGTTACGCTTGTACCTACTAAACAGATCCCCAAATGGCAGAATAATAAAGTGGAAAAGTAAAAACGCTGAAATGAGAAGACCTTTGTGGGTTTTTTATTTTGTTTGTTTGCTTTGAGACATGTTCTCACTTTGTCACCCAGGCTGGAATGCAGTGGCATGATCATCATAGTGGCTCACTGCAGCCTCCACCTTCTGGGCTTAAGTGATCCTCCCACCTTAGCCTCCTGAGTATCTGGGACTATATTGCATGGGCTACCATGCCTGGCTAGTTTTTATTATTATTATTTGTATAGATGAGATTTCTTTATGTTGCCTAGGCTGATCTCAAATTCTTGGGCTCAAGCAATCCTCCACCTTGACCTCTCAAATGCTGGGATTACAGGCATGAGCTACTGCCCCACCAAAGACCTGACTTTGAATCTTGGGTATGATATTTACTAACAAAGACCATAAGGAAGATATTTAACATTTCCTACCCTTGATTCACCTGCCTGTGAAGTGAGTAGAAGAAAGACCTCACAGGTTTGTGAAGATGAATAAATTTTGTCAAAATGAATAAACAAAATAATTAAAATCAAAAAGAAAACGCTAAGCTGTACATTTAGACAACTGATTATTTAACTATTTTTAAATAGAAGTTTTTAAAAGTAATTGCCTATTTTTGGTGTTAGTTGTATGTGCTGACAACTCGAAAAACCCATGTATCATCTTTTAGTCTCTTTCAGTAAAGTATTGTAGACAATCCTTATCTGTGAAGGTATTACTAGGATTAGTATTTGTAAAATGTTTCAAAAGCCCTTTGTTAGGTATAAAAATCATTGCACTAGCATTTTTCCTAATCCACCGTAAGAGATATGCATGGGTGTTTATTATTAAGTAAATGCTCTAAATAATCCAATTTAGTGAGATTGTAATGACTGACTGGCTAATACAATTCTATTCCTGTAATGCTTATTGATAGGTAATTTTATATGAGGAAGTGAACAAAAAGAGTTGGTATAATAAAGCTGGGGTCTGAACAATAGAGCTCAAGATGATTATCTATAAATAATCTGAAAAGATATTTTATTTGATACACTACAGGTGCATCTTTTTCCTGACCCTGACATTTAGAATTAAAACTATCATAAGCAACAATTTTTACTAGTTTTTAGGCTCAGATAAGAATGACTCATGCATCCATATGTCTGATTATTCCTATATCAACCATTTTACCATTCATAGAAACCCTTGACTCCTTACTTTGTTAACAAATTGAACAGTGATTAAAAACACAACACAGTGATGAAAACAGTAGAAATTTTAAGTCAAAAGAAAATTTAATTTCTTAAGCCTAACCAAATAAGAAACAAGAACTAAATAATTCTATACAATTGGTTGTTGGTAATTAAAACAATAACAATAACAACACTAAGTTCCCTTGTACGGCTAATATGGAAATAGAATTATCAAATTTATACAATAAAATATATTTCATTTTAGGTTTCAAAGAAGAAAGCAGAAAGCAAGCTTAATGCACTAGCAAGCATCAAGTAGAATAGAACATTGCAAAGGCAAAAGGTGAAAATAGTTTTATCTCTCAGACGCAAACAACTATCTCAATCTCTATTTTGAGTGTATCATTGGTGATTTCAAATGTTCAGAGAGAAGCATTCTTAATCATTACTTAATCATGAATATAATTTCAGAAATAATCACCTTAAAAAACAGGCATCTTCACCCAAAATTAAGGCTTATGTTAGGATAGTAATATTCAATCTTCATGGAAACTAGTCTGAGATAAAAGAAGTTAAACTGAACATCAAGATAATTTTGCTCTAGTTTCATGCTTTTCAGTATTTGAGTGATCTTGGAACATTCCTTTGTCTTCTCTGCCTCAGTCTTCTCATGTGTGCCAGGGATGATAATAGCTATAACCTCTAAAATCTAAATTACTAGATTGTTGTTGTAATATAGTGATATAATGCGTAAACAAGTGCTTACAAGCTGAGTATAATGTGTACGTTATTTAAACATGGTATTCAATCACTTTATATCATAGCAACACATTTGCCAGTGTCTTAGAGCTTGCTATTGAATATGAAGCTGTTATTAGCCATCATTGTCCATATCTTACATTTGATTGCATTTGGCTGAGCAACTGACTAAAGGAGGGAAAACTACTAACTGGACAGTAAATAATATGAAATAAAAGTAACTCTAGCCCGTGTTTCAGAGGGAGCAATAAAAAATGAGAATTGTGTGGCTGAATTTGCAAGTATGTTCCGCACAGCATTGGTAACAATATGGGAAATAAGGACAGTAAAATTTAGATGAAGACAAATGTCAAATTTAAAAATTAAAATGGTAGTATCACAACTGATTTTTAATTATTTTAATACGTATATACAATGATACGTTTTTAGGTCTATGAACATATGTGTACTTATGCATATATTCATGTATAAATATACACATATGTATATTGTACGTGTGCATAAAAATCCCTTTGTGTACTGTGCTTCTGTGTGTATGAAGGGATTTGATCTAAGGCAATCGTGTAAACTGGTTACAGTCTCCGTAAGGTAAGGTTAATGCTACCAGGACTGATGTTGGAGCTTGAAGTTAGTAAGACAGACCAGTAAGGAAGAGAAGATAAATTGGGAGAGAAAACTACACGATGGAATCCATAAACTCAAGCTGGAGCCCACATGGATGGACTGAAACCTGTTTCAGTTCTATTCACATCCATCCTTAGATTTGCTGGTGTCCTGCAGAAGCTGGCACCTTATAAATGAGACTAAGCACATTCTCATTTCTCCAAGAGGCAGAAAAGCTGACGAAGAATCAAGGAGAAGGTAGAACATTTGTAGATATGGACATTGTCTCACCCTAATGAGGTGAATCCGTGGATAAACAACAAAATGTGGATAGACAACAACACAACATGGCTAAGTCTTTACTTCTACCCTGCAAATCTCCCACTAGAATTTAATCTGAGGCTCATGCTAATCAGAAGCATGTAGGAGAGGGAATTCTGAGAAATTCATTTCAGACTAACTGAGTTGACACATTACAAAACTACAACTTAATATAGGTAACTTCGACAGTATACTTCCAATCTCCTGAATTTCTCTCTCTGTTATTGCCATGAATTTTACTGCTAAATATGCTACAACGCATAGAATTTTTTATTATTTTTGCTTTAAATCAATAAATGTTATTTTAAAGACTTTATAACTCAGAAAAATGGTTTTGTATTTAATCTGTTTTTTTGTGCTCTCTATTCTTTTGTGTTGATGCAAATTTCCATCCAGTACGATTTTATTTCTTCCAAAATTATTTCCTCTAACATGTTTTCTGGTAAAATTTCTTGACTTTTGTTCTGAAGAAATCTTAGCTTTGATTTTTTTTTGCAGTAAATTCTCCTAGGTTTTACTCAACTGGTAAAAATATCTTTATTTTAAATTTGATTTTTAAATAAGTTTTGCTTAGGAAATAATTCTACATTGACATATTTTTAATACTTTAAATTATATTTATATGGTGCACATAGTTCTGATAAAGGGTATATATACTTCAATTTGCATATTTGTTCCTCTATATGTAATGTATTTACAAAAGATAAATGGATATATAGGTTGAGGTAGATAGATACACATAAATAAAAGTAGATCTATTTTCTAGATTACTGAAAATCTGAATGTGTGTGTATATATATATGTATGCATATATTTGTATACAGTGAAACGGTATAGTATTCATTGGAGGTAGGTTGTGATAAGTTAGATGTATTTTGTAAATCTCAGAGAAGCCACTAAATAAATGACATAAAGGAGTGCAGCTAATAAGCTAAAAAAAGTCATTAAACAAAGTTGTTTAACATCAAAGATAGACAGAAAAAAAGAAAAAAGAATAGAGGGGAGAAAATAAAATAAGTAGGTGCCAGATAACAAAGCAGCCATTTTATTACATATAAATAGCTTAAATCTCCAGCTAAAGGCAAAGATAGCCAAAACAGAAGAGAAAAATGAAGCCAAACCCCACTGTATGCTGTCTATAAAACCCATTGCCTCTTCTAGGAAAAAATACTTATATATGTTGCATATGAATATTTACATTATATTGAGCATGCTTCCAGTAGTATTAGGAAACATAGATGTGCAATAAATTATTAAAATGTAGGTTTTGGCTAAGGCTTTAAAATAATGTATCAGACACCAATATGATACAAACACCAGACACCAATATGCATTGCAAGATAAGTCACATGTAAATTGGGAAGATATTCAGTGCAAATGTACAGATATGCAAATAGCAGTTGTTAACAGATCGTTCTGGTTGGTGGTACGCATGGATTCCTGCTTAGTAGACACTTTTAATATTAATCTTGTCTCTAGGGCTGGCATAAACCAGATGTCAAAAACAGGCTAGATAATTATTATTTTTTTCTTTTTTTGAGACAGTCTTCCTCTGTCACCCAGGCTGCGGTGCAGTGGCGCAGTCTTGGCCTTCTGCAGCTACAAATTGCTAGGCTCAAGTGATCCCCCTGCTTCAGCCTCCTGAGTAGCTGGGACTACAGGCATAAGCCACAACGCCTGACTATTAAGAAAAAAAAAAAAAAAGGAAATTAGAGATAAGGTCTCACCATGTTGCTCACGCTGGTCTCGAACTCCCGGGCTCAAATGACCCTTCTACCTTGGCCTCCCAAAGTGCTGGGGTGACAGGTGTGAGCCACTATACCTGGCCAGTGATTTTTTATACATACAGGGCTTAACCAATCAAGAGAGGATATTGAATGAGTTATATTTGAAAACATTTTATTTGGCAAACCCTATGCATTGAGGTTACCAAAACAGGTGAAGATAGGGTGACTTAATTTATAGTAGTTCCCTTGAGGGTAATATTACTTTAAGGGGACTTTTGGCAATGATTAGAGACATTCTGAGCATCATGACTCAGAGAGGTGTATGTTACTGACATACCTCATCAGAGTGGGTACACTGTGAAATATTCTACCATACACAGGATCAGCCTCCCTTCCCACAACAAAGAATCATCAAGTCCAAAATATTAATTATGCTGAGATTAACTATGAGATTAATTATGAGAACCCTGTAAACTCCTAAAGAGGCTTGAATGATATTAAGAATGCATTAAATCTACTCCTTGCATTTTGGAGGGCAGAATGAACTATGAATTATTCCTGAAAATCTCAAGAGAAAGCATCCAATTGAAGCTGTCCATGGGGACAAAAGAATGGCTATAATTTGAAGTTACTGCATCTCGGAGTCTGTTAGAGTAAGAATGTCTGTGTGTCTTCTGCTGCCGTGTACTTCATACCCAAAAGAGCAAATGTAAGATTGTTTTAGATCTGAGAAGACTACTTGGAAGATGAATTGGTCCTCAGTGAAATGAAGCTGGAAGTGTATTACAGGAGGCATATGAAAAAAAGATGTTGTTTCATATGATAAGATAGAGACAGCTAAGGTCATTCTCTTAAAAGGAACTTGTTTTAGTGAAGAAGACGGTTGTAATAAAAGGGGTGACTGTGACTAAAATTAACCCCTTAGTAGTTTCGTGAAATTGTGGACCCTATCTTTTATAAGATGTTGCAAAAGAACACAAAATAACACCAGTGAAACAACTGATAGGTAATATAAATAACTAAATGAGACCTGAGTGTATTCACTGTTTGCTTAGTAGCCCTGAACAGTTTAAAGTCTCCATGATTAGACATAATCAACCATCAAACAGCACAGTATTTTAACCCATTTGCCTTATACTTTATATATATATATATTTATATAATAAAATATGTATATATATTTAACTCAAACATCTCATCAGGAAAAAAAGGGGGGATCTTTCTTTCCTTTGACTTATATTACTTGTTAAACACCACAGACTCCTCAGAAAATGTCATTTTTGAACATCTACCATTGCCAAGCCACATTCATGTTCATCAAGTGAGGCCCTTCCTGTCCCTTTCTACTTTCCCCTTTTTACTTTCCAGACCCCAAGAGTTCAGGGATTATAGTTAAGAAGCTGGAAGAGGAAGAGTAGGTGTGCAAGTTGCAGAGAAAGGAAGATACTGACTACACTCTGTCTCTGAGTGAAGTCTTCTCCATTTACAACAAATCAGGCTTGGTTGGTAGGCGGGAGGTGGGTGGGGACATTTCAACTTTCTCTGATATTTACAACTGAGAACTATCAGGAAGGATTGGACATTTTAATTACTGGACTGAGGGTTTTTCATAACCCAAGTCTGATGAAAACACAAGACTACCATGTTTCATCAGGATATGGGGACTAAGTAGCCTTACCAAATAAATGTAAGGGAAGCAATGTTGGGGAGAACAGCTTTCCTTTGTTTATAAGTATAACTTGCAAATTATGTTTTGGTGATGTGCAGATGGCATTATGTGAAGAGAGAAATCACTGACTCCTACGGGTGTAAGAATTTAGAAAGTATCTAAACTTTTCCTTTTAAATGTTAAATTAAAAACCAAGGCCAGGTGCAGTGGCTCATGCCTGTAATCCCAGCACTTTGGGAGGCCTAGATGGGTGAATCACGCAGTCAGGAGTTCAAGACCAGCCTGGTCAATATGGTGAAACTCCGTCTCTACTAAAAATACAAAATTCGCTAGGTCTGGTGGTGCACGCCTGCAGTCCCAGGTACTTGGGAGGCTAAGGCAGGAGAATCACTTGAACCTGGGAGGCGGAGGTTGCAGTGAGCAGATATTGCACCACTGCACTCAAGCCTGGGTGACAGCAAGACTCTGCCTCAAAAAAAGAAAAAAAAAAAATTTCCATCATTGTTATAAGGATTTTAACAACTCTATAAAACATAATTTATTTTATTTTAACAGGAATTTCTTATGGATGGGAAAACAAAACAATTTGGTAATTTATTGAAGACCATGTGATTAAAATGCAGAGTTAAGACTATAATCCAAATTTTCTGGTTCTAATCATATCTAAATATTGTTTTCTAGTAGTTTAACGCTTTGAGGCAATGAACTATAGCATATATCCATTTGACACTATGCTGTGTATTTAAAAATACACGAAAGATACTTTAAAAAAAATTGGTATATTCTAAAGGAAAATCAGAAACTGGTCTATCTTGAGTATGCTGTCTCTCTGTAACACTTCAATCAACAAAATGCTTTATGCTCAAGCCTTATATGACCCAAGAGACATGTCCCAAATAAGCACTGGTACCAGATGGGATTTCTACTCTCATTTAGTGTAATCTCTCCAAAGATAATCAGCATATAATGACCTTTGGAGGGGCTGGTGTTACTTTGTTTTGAGGGAGTTTAAATCTGAATTCACTGCACACGTCAGTCTCATATTTTCCCCCACACTTCAATCACAGCCAGCAAATTACTGTTTTTGAGTTCTGGAATGGTAAAAATCCTTACCAAAATCACGGCTTTTCCTTGTTCCCTCTGTTGAAGCAACAGCATTTATTTTGAATCTTAAATTGTACCCTCAATAACATTCTGTGTTTTTCCCTTGTTGGAATATAGGCAAAGGGGTACATAGAGGGCAAGACTCTTCTTTGTAGTTCAGTGAAATTGTGGACCCTATCTTTTATAAGATGTTGCAAAAGAACCCAAAATAACACCGGCAAAACAACTGATAGGTAATATAAATAACTAAATGAGACCTGAGTGTATTCACTGCTTAGTAGCCCTGAACAGTTTAAAGGCTCCATGATTAGACGTAATCAACCATCAAACAGTACACTATTTTAACCCATTTGCCTTATACTTTATATATATGTATACTTTATATATGTATTATATAATATATAAATATATATAATAAAGTATATATATATATATTTAACTCAAACATCCCATCAGGGAAAAAAGGGGGGGGGTCTTTCTTTCCTTTGGCTTATATTACTTGTTACCACAGAAAAAGCAATTTTAAGTTAGGCTCTATTATTTTATTATGCTGAACATAGTAGTACATCATAAAATGTCATGCGGTTAAAAACGGTTCTTAAGACAATTAGCCAGAGTCCAATAACCTCCCAGTCTGTGTAAGTCTAAGATTATTTTTCATTAACATTTATGATGAAGAACTCCAAAGGACAAAAATCTAATATTTCTGTTTCCAAAACAAGCATCATCAATCTGTTTGAGTAATAATTATATCAGTTCAACTGTTGCAAAAACAGTTTTTTTAATAATAAATACTAAGATAAAAATAGTGGACAAGAAGTAAATTGACATGTCTACTAAATAGACTAATACGAATTTTATTTTTATCTTACATTAGTTGCACACATTAGTGGTTTTTTTTCACTCCTTTTCAATGATACAGAAAATAGAAAATAAGAAAACAAAAAATACAGAAAATAAGAAAAATACAGAAAATAAGAAAAATAATCTCCTTTTTCATTAAGGCAAATGTAAGTAAAGCTACAAAGTTGACTAAGTGTCTGTACGTTTCTGTTTCTACTTCCTGGGTCTGTGCACCCCTCTTTTCTTTATGCTTTCACAGGAGATACTTTTACCATCTCATTGTTTGCCTGGATATATTTACTTTCTTGATAAATGCAGAGACATAGCAATGTATATGCACACTTTGTGTGGTACACAATGACTTCATAAAGGTATGAAGAGCTTCACTGGAGAAGAAACAATATGAAGTTTGTTTAGAACAAGAATCACAAATGTAGTTATCTCCAGGGTCCGTGCAGATCGTAACTGAGTGAAGAAGGCCTACGGCACTTTTGTTTTCATGTTAAATTTTTGAAATAAAAATTTGATGTAAAGCAGCATACTCATGCATTTTCCTTAAAACATGAACCTTTAAATTTTATTTATTTTACTTTTAATATTTGGTGATAGAAAAATAGTTTCTACTCTATGAATAGCAAAATATAAAAATATGATTTCAACTGATACTAGACAGAGTTTTGAGGAGTTCATAAAACAATATAGCAGAATATTTGAACTGGAATTCACATGATCCTTTATTTAAAAACTGTCTCATTGTAAATTGACAAGTTATAGTTGGACTACAAAGTGATGTTATGAATACAATGTAGTATAATTAAATCAAGCTAATTAATATATCCATCACCGCAAATATTTATCATTATTTTGTGGTGAAAACATTTGAAATTTACTATCTTCCTTTTTTAAAGAGGTAAATTTTATTCATATCCAACATACCTTTTTCATGTAAAAATTTAAGACTGGATTGCTTGAGAGTCTAGGATTTCTAGAGAAGCCAAAAATACAGATTTGAAATAGAAAAACAACATCTTTTCAAAAACACTCTATTGCAAACTCAATTTTTAAAGCCTACATTATTCAGATTCACATATCTGTCTTTCTGGGTACATACATGCATGTTCATGTGTGCATGCATGTGAACGTGTGTGTGCAGATTTAGCCCACAGGCTAAGGATTTTCAGCTTCTGGACTTGAAAATTAATTTCATAAAACAAATTAAATCATGAATCCATTACCATCACAAGCAACATTACCCAACTTACTACTCTCTAATTTACTGAATACGTAGCTCACTAGCACTTAAATAAGCCAAGCATATATGTTACCCTTCCACAATTAACTGGTTGTCACCTGTTTAGGACCAGTTAAGGTACAATGTCTAGTTGGGATGAATATTGAGCATGGGAAGGTTTTGTATAGTAGAAAGTAAAATAGGGCAAGTTGTTTGCATCCTGTTTTCCTGTCACAGTAAATGTGTACTGCCATATTGTTGGGCATTTTATGCCATATGCACAGAATATGAACAGTGAACTGGACATTTCTGAATTAATTCAATGTTTAATTATTGCAGTAAGTCTAATTAAAGTATATTATTTAATTCATTGTCTCATTTATGTTCTTGTGAAATTACTGAGATTGAAAATATAATTCTTTGTCACACAGACTTTGGTGGCTTTCCTGGTTGCCAGATGTCTACTTGAATTTTTTAACCTTTTATTGATGCATTACATATATACAGAAAACTGAAAAAATTATAATTGTACAGTTTGATGAATTTATACAAAATGATCACCTGCTTGACCAGCTCTTGGATAAGTTACTGGACATTTCTCAATTCCTACAGTAGCCTCTGTTGTGCTGCCATCCAGTTTACTTCCCTAAATGAGTAACCAGCACCCTGATTTTTAATACCATAGAGTAGTTTTCAAATCACCTGAACTTCAAATGTTGTGACTAGGTTATTTCATTCAGTGTTAGATCTGTGAGATTAATCTGTATTATAGCATGTGGGTGTAGCTGGTTCATTATTATTGCTTTGTGATATTTCCTTACATGAATACATCACCATTTATTTATAAATGTTCTCTTGATTGGACTTAGGTAGTTTTAAGTTTTGACTTTTACAAGTAGTGCTGCATTAACATTCATGCATGTGTTTGGGGAACACATATGTGCATTTCCTTTGGGAAGAAAGTAGACTTGCTGGGCCATTGTCTGGTAGCTTGTCACCTATCTGTCTGTCTGTCTGTCTGTCTGTCTATCTAGCATATCTCTCTATCTCTCTATCTATCTATCTATCTATCTATCTATCTATCTATCTATCTATCCATCCATCCATCCATCTATCAATCATCTAAGCTATCATCTATCATTGTCTATGGCTTTCTAGTACTGCTGGTTTCCCAAATGCAAGAGGTTAATTGCACTATTTCAGACTGCCAAAGTAATGTATGAGTTCCCATTTCTCAATATTCTTCACAATACTTAGTTTTTAAATTTATCTTTGGTATTTTATTCATTCTAGTGGGTATGTTTTAACTTCAATTACTCCTGATGACTAATAAAGTTAGGCAATACATTATGTTATTGCCCATTAGACTTATTATTTGGCGAAATGCCCATTAATACATTCATGTGTTTAGCTCATACACACACACACACACACACACACACACACACACACAGTATTGTGCTATTTATGTATTCCAAATCACATAAAGACATATGAATTTTTTTGGCAATTTTACAATAATTTGATTAATGAATTAAACATAAGTAACAGCTTTTGTCAAATTTGTAAGGGCAGTCTACTCTTTTTAAAATCGTTTCCAAAATATTAGAAATCACTTTCAGTTGAACTTTTCTGTGCTTATAGCTCTTAAATAAAATTAAAGCTGAGGATCTCAGAAAGTATGCTTATCAACAGGAGAAAATCATAGTAAAAATGACAATTTAATTTTCAATTTACTTTATAATAATTTTGATCACTTAGTCATGTTTCAGATATTTTCTGACAAACTAGGCACAAGCCAATACACAAATGTCTACCCCTGTTATAAGGAGAAAACTCAAACCAATTCAATTGGCATAACAATTCTCATTCTTGTTTGCTTTTAAATTAGAAATCAATAGAGAGCATCATGATCTCTCCAAAACTGTACCTGTTGCCATTATGAAACCCATTTCTGAGTTAAAGGAACCAAGGTCTCCCATAGTGTATAATTTTCTTAAGTTTTAATTAATGTGTCTTTTCTACTCCCCCAGAATTTATTTGATTGCTAGAAGAGATAGGGTGAATGTAAGGTTAAGGATGCAATGGCTTGAATCCACATTGATTTTCTGTGAGCAAATCATTTCTGATGGTTTGTGATGATGAATTATGTCTAGTTCAGAGAAGGAAAATATCTCCTTTGTCTCTACTGTTTTCTGACTGTTTGACAAGCCCCCGTGTTAATAGATGTCTTTCAACCAAATGTAAACTGTCTATAGTTCTAAACTTCATACTTATAAAGGAAACACATTCATCTGGAAGAAAATAACTCAAGAAGAATTAAAGTAGATTTTTATTTGACACACCCAACAGCAAGGTTAGTCTCAGATTTTCTGGGTCATTAAAATTAATGAGTCTTGTTCTAGCAACTAGATCCTTTGACAACTATGTTTTTGGATAAGATATAGAATGGAAGCAATGGAATATGTTAAAGAAAAAAATAAATCATCTTCCTTTTGATCTTATAAATTCGTTTATTGATTTTAAACATATTTTGGTATGATATAGAGGCTGGATTATTCTGCATGTCACTCCCAACAGACACTGGAATCCCATGACTGTTTTTATAGATTCACTTTTTTTGATTTGGTTGCTTTGTTTCTAGCTGTATTTTGGCTGGTTTTCTAAGATGAAAAATTTGCTAGGAAGATGATATCAGTTTCTAAATAGATAGACTAATAAACCTGTGTGTAAATGTAAGAATGAATAAAATCTCCTTTTTATCCGCAATATTTCTGAAAAGCAGAGTGCTGGGCTTGTAGGTTTATGTCACAGGGCCTGCTTGTTACTTAAGAAACGACAGTAGAAAATAAGTTCATACACAGCTTTTGAATTTCAAAATTATTTTTTAAACAAAAGACAAAGCCAACAACTGCAGTAGCTTTCAGGAATAATTTGTGGGTGTTCTTGATCATCACCCATTTCTATACACTATGTTCTGCCATATAGAAACAAGTACTTTACATGAAAATAATGTACTTGCTAGGAAAAAGCAATAGTTCTAACATAGAAACTACCATAAATAAAAAATATCCTAGCTATTTTCTACCCAGCTAGTCACTCCATGCCCTCCTGCATAAAAACTGTGTGTCACTGAAAATACCCTGGAAAGGAAAACTAAAAGGTTTTACGAATTATACCAAGTTGGCTTTTGGTATATAAAAGCAAAAACTCAAGAGAATTAAGACATAAACTTTATACTGCCAACAACTGGCGTGTTCTGTCCATGTGACCAAGGTAGGTAAAGAAAGGTCATAGAGAAAAGTAGGACAGAATATAGTACACTCTTTGGGTCACTGAGAAAACTTCTAAACCTCTTGAACCTATTTCAGAAATGAATAAAGTTAGAAAAGACCAAGAGATTGATGGAAATCTTGGATCAGAGAGGAATGTGCCTATTTCTTAGTTGTGGCATGAAATAGTAAGGTACTCCATACTTCCCCCTAAATCTGGATGTACAAGGGATTTTGTGGTCAGGTATGTTACAGCAAAATACAGTGGGCCTGATACAGACCATGAATCTCCTCCATGCATGTGACTGAAGAAGAGCTAAATTTTTCTTTGATGCTTTGAAGCACATAGGAATTTTTAAAACGGATAAAGTCAATGGTCAGGAAGATTTATGGTCCTAATGAGGGAAAGTTACAAGAAAATGCAGGATGGTATGTATGACCAAAGTAATATAAATGCACATACTCCTCAGTAGATACCATATCACTCAGTTATTGCCATGTAACAAATCATTCTTAACGCTTTAGTGATTAAAGCAATGGTGGGAATCAATTTTCACAGATCTGTGGGTTGGCTGGGGATTATGGATCTGGTCTATATTTATCTGACCTTAATTAGCATCATTCATGAATCTGAAATTAGCTGGATATTTGGCTAGAGACTGGCCAGACTAGCCTATGATGACTCACTTGGAATGACTGCTTTTACCCTTGTTTCCCTGACATTCTTCAAAAATAGGCAAGCATATTTCCAAAGCTCTGCTTATTTCAAGTATGCTGCAGTTGTATTGATAAATCAACTCTCGTAAATGGGATTGTACAGTTACATGACAAAGGACGTGAATAGAAAGTCATTAGTTGAAGATATTAATCAAGTCTACATCAGATGACAAAGGGGAAGGCTGATGACAGTGGACAATGGTTTCCCACCAGACAGTAGTTTACAGATAGTACAAGGGCAAAGGAGTTATTTGAGTTCCTTTAGCCCAAGAATTTAGATATTATATCTAGAGAGAAGTTAGAGAAGACCACACTGAATTGAAAGAGTTAAAACTTGAAAACTAAAAATAATATGTTTTCCTGAAAATTATTCCTTACAAGTATAATGAAGTTACAAGATAGAGGCAATGATAATTTATAGTGAAAAAATAATGATTTTCAATACGAGGGTAAATGATCTGAAAAGTCTCAGTAGTACATCGTTTTCACATGTGTCTGATTTCATTGTAAAACCAAAGATTTAAATGTTTCTGTTAATTTTAATTGACTGGTGCATACTTTACACAGTACTTTTGCAAAACCAATGGAGTTCTGTGTAAATAAGTTGAAGAAAAGCTTATTTTTAATACCTTGAAGTATTTTATAATTATCTGATTTTACTTTTCAGCATTACCACCTATTTCAAAGCCTTATCTGCCTATACAATTAAATCAGCTTTCTGTCTTTGTTTGATCTGTCCCTGGTCCATCTTAGAGATGTAGTAACAATAAGTTAGCACATGCACAGCACTCATACTTGTGACTGACACATAATGACTTCCATTTTATAGTTATTATGATACTTGATATTATAGTAACCTCAGACAAAATGCAACCTCACCAACAATGGAATTTTTACTTTTCTGCTTCTACAACTTTGCTGACTCTTTTTCTGCAGGATGAAATGTCACATGCATCATATTAATGTCATTCTTTTTTTTTTTTTTTTTTTTTTTTTTTTTTTTTTTTTTTTGAGACGGAGTCTCACGCTGTTGCCCAGGCTGGAGTGCAGTGGCGCGATCTCGGCTCACTGCAAGCTCCGCCTCCTGGGTTCACGCCATTCTCCTGCCTCAGCCTCCTGAGTAGCTGGGACTACAGGCGCCCGCCACCGCGCCCGGCTAATTTTTTGTATTTTTAGTAGAGACGGGGTTTCACTGTGGTCTCGATCTCCTGACCTTGTGATCCGCCCGCCTCGGCCTCCCAAAGTGCTGGGATTACAGGCTTGAGCCACCGCGCCCGGCCTAATGTCATTCTTTCATCTTCCACACAGGCTGCCCAGCTGAAATTCTGTACACTCTTTAAGGTCCTCTAGGAGTGTCATTCCTCCACGAAGTGTATCTTGCATAGTAACTAACAGGGAAAGGATTTTCCTCTCTTCTGACATTGTATATTTCATTAGATTTATACAAATATAATGTATGCAACCTTGGAAAATATAAATCAAATGAAAAGATGACATATAGAACTATACTTATTCTTAATTTATATATATATATTACCCAATGAATATTAAAAATAATTTTCCTAATTTATACTGTAGTCAGTGTTCTCTAGAAGGACAGAACTTATAGGCTAGATGTATATATAAAGGGGAGTTTATTAGGAGTATTGACTCACATAGTCACAAGGTGAGGTCCAACAATAGGCCATCTGCAAGCTGAGGGGCAATGAAGCCAGTCTGAGCCCCAAAGCTGGAGAATTTGGAGTCTAATATTCAAGGACAGAAAGCATCCAGCAAGGGAGAAAGATGTAGACTGGGAAGATAAACCAGTCTAGTCTTTTACATTCTTCTGCCTGCTTTTATTCTGGCCGCACTAGCAGCCGATTAGATTGTGCCCACCCAGATTGAGGGTGGGTGTACCTTTCTCAGTTCACTGACTCAAATGTTAATCTCCTTTGTCAACACCATTACAGACACACCCAGGAACAATACTTTGTATCTTTCAATCCAATCAATTTGACACTCAGTATTAACCATCATACATACTAAAATGTTGATTGACAGTTTCTTTTGAAATATTAAAAGAAGTGAAGGCAGTAGGTTTGAATTCCCAAATATCAGGGCTTTCTAGATTGCTACTCAGTCCCAATTATTCTCAACTGTATCAGAAGCTATTTACCATTGAAACTGTACTCTTCATTTTCTATACTGAACTAGATAAATATATTTATTGTTTCTATCAGGAATGAGAAATTTAAAAGGAAATCAAAATTGTTAGGTGTTTTCCTGAGGTCAGGAGTTCAAGACCAGCCTGGCCAACATGGTGAAACCCCATCTCTACTAAAAATACAAAAATTAGCCAGGTGTGGTGGTGGGTGCCTGCAATTCCAGCTACTCAGGAGGCTGAGGCAGGAGAATCGCTTGAATCCAGGAGGTGGAGGTTGCAGTGAGTCAAGATCATGCAATGAGTCAAAATGCATTCATTCCATTCTACTAACCCCCAAATCTGAACTCATTCCAGCATCAACTCTAAAGTCCAAAGTCTCATCCAAATATCAATGTGAGCCTGGATGTCAGAATGAGACTCAATCTCAATAAATAAATAAATAAATAAATAAATAAATAAATAAAGTATTAGGTGTTTTGAAACAAGGGAGCAAGCATGTTTCTTTGTGAGAGGAAAAATATTTCTGCATGTTTAATAAGGAAGCATCTGCTCTGCTACTCTCAGATGTTACTCCTATAGGCATTTGATTTTGCAACCTATGCTCTGATGATACTAATCACATATTGTCTCATTTTTTAAATATTCTGCACATATGGTTCATGTCATCTTCTAGATTATATATTATCTGAGGATAAGAAATAGTTTTTCATAATTGTAATGCATATTTTACACTTAATACATGATCGCTTTAACTAAATTTATATTGACAAATGATTTTACCTTGTTCATATATGTGTGTATGCATGCATGTGTGTATATATGTTCATACATATACACATAATAAAAAATAAATATTTGAGGAATACATCTTTTAAAATATATGGCTTCAAAGTGATTGTAAATTTTATCCTATTTAATGCAGGGATTAAAGCAGCAATTATGTGTCAGTTGTAACTGCTTTATAATAATAAATATATAAATTTTCATTTCTCTTATTATTACCACTTCTCAATTTCCATTTAGCCATGAATAATTTAGGTTTAGATGAAATTTTAGGTAGATGAAGTTCTGTGTAGTAATAGAATATAATATAGCCTTCTAACTTCTAATACCCGTTTATGAGTCACCTCTCATTCTTTGGTAATATAACCCATAGCCTTCCTTATCAACATCTAGACCTATGTGGTGCTTTTGAGTAGAAAATGCATCAAGTCCAGGTAAAATGTGGTGAAGTATATTTTTATTTTGGAAGTTTTTAGCAAATGTTAGTATGTTCTGGGCTCCCATAAGTGTATTGAGATGAAGAACCTTCTTCAATTTAGTATGACTCAACATTTTCCAATGTATTTGACTATAGAGCATTCTTTTTCATATCTACTGTAAATGAAGTATGTGTGTGCTTGTGTGTGTGTGTGGTATCTATCACCTTTACCACATGAACATAGCAAAACAACATTGTGAAAATTCAACTCATAGCAATGTATTTAGTCAATGTCATGAAGATAATTTAGACTCTGGCTAAAAGGCAAAGTGAAGTTTAAAGCTAAGCCAATTATCTTGTAGAGTGACATATAAATACAAATAAAATATAGAACAGATTTTTGAAGTAAAAAAGTAATCTTGATTCTAAAGGATCCAAAATCATTATATAAGTTGACTAAACGATTAGATGAACCAATTATGGTTCATATTAGATGAATGAATGTTTCATCTAATAGTTTAGTCAACCTATATGGTTCATCTAATAGTTTAGTAAACTTATATGATGATTTTGGATCCTTTAGATATAATAAGTCCATATTACAGTTATATCTATTTTGATTTAGTAAGTGGAATAACTATCTTTCTGTGTTTTTTAATGAGTAGTAGTATTACACCTACATTTTATTAAGAAACATTTATAATTTGTCACAAATATTAAAGGCTATTTCAGAAGATACTATCAGTGGGAATTTCTAAAGAATGTCCCCTAAGGATGCTTCTATATTTATAAATTCTAATAATAAGATAATTAGGTTCTGTATAAAAACCAGGCATATGTCCAACTCAGTTTGGGCTGTTATAACAACTTACCATAAACTGAGTGGTTTAAGAAACATTATGATTAAGAAATTGTGGCTCAAGGAATTGTGATTCTTGGGGCTGAGAAGTCCAAGATCAAGGTACCAACAATCTGGTGTCTGGTGAAGCCATGCTTCCTGGTTTAGAGATGGCAGACTTCTCCCTGTATCCCCGCAGAGTGGAAAGCAGAGAGAGAGGAATTAAGCTCTCCTGACTCTTCTTATAAGGGTGCTAATTCTATCATTAGAGCTCTACCCTCATGCTCTCCTAAAAGTCCATCTCAAAATGCCAACATATTGGGATTAAAGTTTTAACACATAAATTTTGGGAAGACATAAATAGTCAGTCTATTGCATTCCACCTCTGCCTTCACAAAATTCATGTTCTTCTCCCACTCAAAATACATTCATTCCATTCTACTAGCCCCCAAATCTGAACTCATTCCAGAATCGCCTCTAAAGTCCAAAGTCTCATCCAAATATCAATGTGAGAAATAAGTATTTGTTGTTTAAGCTCTCAGCCTATGGTCTTCTGTTACAGCAGTTCAAAGTGACTCAGATAGAAATTGGCATGAAGCAGTGGGGTGCTCCTATACCAAATATCTGCAAATATGAAATTGGCTTTGGAACTGCATAATGGGAAGAGACTGAAAGAGTTTTGAGATACATGTTAGAAAAAGCTGACATTACTGTAAAGGGATTTTTAAAGATTTTTCCAGTGAACACCCAGAAAGAAAAGAGGAAAGCTATAAAGAATGCTTCTGTCTTCTTAGAGAATACGTAAATAATTGTGTACACAATATTGGTGAAATTAAGGGCAACTCTGATGAGGTCTCAGATGGAAGTGAGGAACACTTTATTTGACAATGGAGTAAAGGTGATCCTTGTTATAAAGTTGCAAAGAACTTGGCTGAATTGTGTTCACGTTCTAGTGTTTTGTGGAAGGTAGAATTTGCTAGTGATGGAATTGGATAATTTAGCTGAAGATATTTCTAAGCTAAGTGTTGAAAGAACGGTTTGATTTCTTCTGATTGCTTATAATAGCATGCAAACAGAGATAATTGAATTGAAGATAAACATTAAGTAAAAATGAACTAGAACTTAAGGATTCAGAAAATTTTCAGCATGTTCATATTACAAAAAATGAGATAGCATGTTTGGAACACAACACTAAGGGTGTAGAAAACTAAACTACCGAAAGATTAGTGTGGGTGTGAACCATAGAATAAATCAGCTATTTCAACAGAAGCCAAGAATAGAGATGGAATTATATCAGCAGAAATATTGCCAGCTGGAACTGAGGAAACAGCAAAAATGGGATAAAATATTGGAAGACTGTGAATGTGTACCATCCTTCAAGAAAAGAGAAAAAGGATCCTAAAAGTGAGTCACAAACCTTTGGACCACTGCCTAGGTTTCAACAGGACAAACAACCTCCAACAGAATCCTTAGAGGTAGGGCTCCCAGCTGAACCCTGGGGGAACAATTTTTACGTAGTGAAGCTGTGTGGGCAGGACCCCAGCAGAGAGCCATATCATGGGCAATGTCCCACTGAGCCTTGCAGGTAACAATGCTACCCCATTGGGCCTGAAGGGCAGAACATCAAACCAAAGAGGATTACTCTCGTGCCTTAAGATTTTATAGAATTTGCCTTGCTAGGTTTTTGATTTGCTTAGGGTCTGTAATCTCTTCCTTTCTTTCTTTTTTTTTTTTTTTTTTTTTTCCTTTTGGAAGGGGAATGTCTATCCTATGCCTGTACACCATTGTATTTTGAAATCATATAACTTGCTGGAGGAGTGGATTTCAAGGATTCACATCTGGAAAAGAATTTGGCTGCAGGATGATTCTCGCTCATGTCTGATTTTGATAATATTTAGATGAGAGTTTGGACTTTAGACTTTATAGTTCATGTAGGAAGTAGTTTAAGCTTTTCGGATTACTGAGATGGAATTAACGTATTTTGCATGTGAGAAGAACATGAACCAGGGGATGTTGCACAGGCTGAAATTCTATGAACTCCCTACCCTCTGGAACTGTGAAAAATAGATTTTGTGTTTTTCTTTCTTTTGTTTTGTTTTGTTTTGTTTTGAGACAGAGTCTCCCTCTGTTGGCCAGGCTGGAGTGCAGTGGCATGATCTCAGCTCACTGCAACCTCCATCTCCCATGCTCAAGCAATTCTCCTGCCTCAGCCTCCCAAGTAGCTGGGATTACAGCTGTGTGCCACCACACCTGGCTAATTTTTGCATTTTTAATAGAGGTTTCACCATGTTGGCCAGGCTGGTCTCAAACTGCTGACCTCAGGTAATCCACCTGCCTTGGCCTCCTAAAGTGCTAAGATTACAGCATGAGCTGCTGCGCCAGACCAGATTTAGTTTTTTCAATAGATTTGTTTAAGCCTATGGTATTTGTTACAGAAGCCAGAAATGACTAAGAAGACATATTAAAAATCACACTTTATATTTTATAATCTAAATTATCTAGATTCCATGCAAATGTTTAAAAATCATATTTTCTGTGATATAGTCAAACTGAATATTCTTGAGTTGCCATCAACAAGATTGTATCAAATTTAAAATTTCATGTATTTTAATTTCTGGGAGAGCACAACAACAACAAAAAATCATAAAATTTCCTTTGTCTCTCTCTCTTGTTTTATATCAATTTTTTAAAAATATGATTTATAAGATTACCCAAATTTGGCTGGATATGATTGTACACATACATATTAAGCTTGATTTTAAATAAATCTGAAGGATGTTCAAGGGAAGTGAATTATTTATCTCTATATTCCCAGTGACTGGAATACCCTACCACCTAGCAGGTGCTTGGCAGTGTTCCATGAATATTTCCACTGCTGTGATCCTTGTTTCAGCCTGCGGCACCTAGAGGCTCACTTTACTCCTCTATCTCCCCCATTCTCCTCCTTCAGCTAGTAACCACACTCTGTCAACATGGCATTCTGAATGTTTTTAAAATTCATTCACTTCCCTATTGGCTCTTCTTTGGTTCAGTCCTTAAGTCACTTTTTCCCTTGATTGTTTCAGCAGTCTGCTGTCTGTTCTTTCTTATTTCACCTCTTGAAAAGACTTTTGGAGCAATTGGAATAAAATGAATGTATTTTGCATGTAGGAAGGACATGAACTTTGTGGGTAGAAATGTACAATGCTATGAACTGAAGGCTCTAATCTATACCCCTCACCATTGCATATCTGATTGCACAACTTCCTACTGGATGACTCCATTAAGGCAATCACCAAACTCCTGAGTCTGGCACACAAGGACTACTTCACCTAAGCACTTGATTAAGATCTACTGTTGTTATTATAAGTGATATTACCTGACCTTTGCCTCTTCTCATGTCTTGCCAACCTCCATCTCACTCTTCATGCTCCAAATACCATCACTTAGCATTCTCCCCAGAATGCATGCAGAGTCACACTTTCAAGCCTTTGCTCTGCAGTGTTTGACATTTGAAGAATCTTTCCCCACCTTCACATTAGGATTTCAGGACACTTTATCATCAGCCTGTCTGTAAAGACTTCCTCCCCAGTTGGTCCCATGGCAGGATAAATGGCCTCCTTCGTTTGATTGCAGGGTACTCAATCCTACTAGCACATGTAGTACAATAGATTGCATTTGCCTGTTTACTTCTCTGTAAACTGTTTGAGGGCAGGAACAGTGTTTTATTCTTCTTTGTCTCCTCAGTGCCTTGGATGTAGTACATGATCAACGAATGCATCGTGAGCTGATGTGAAAAAAATAAATTAACAAACAATAAAAGAAAATAAAATATGATTTAAACTGAGAACTCCAATTTTCTCATTTTATAATAATGTTATCATTATGATAACATAATGATGACAGTAAAGGAAAAATAGGTTGTTTCTGCCAATGAATATAGACATCAGTCCTCAGTCAAAAGAGTTAAGTGGATATCTCTCCAAATCTCTGGAGTTATTCCTTTTTCACAGCTCCACCGTTTTATTATGCTGTGCTGCCATTCTATCTGCTTTGGTCTCAAATTTCAATATCTTTCTCCTCACCTTAGTGAGACAACTAAATTCTCTTGGGTTTCCCTTGCTGCTGACATGGCTTGGAAACTGACTCTAGGAAGCAAGCTGATGCAATCTTAGGGCTGGTCTTCTTCTTTTCTTTCTTTTCTTTTTTTGTTTTTTTTTTTTAAGATGGAGTCTTGCTCTGTCGCCAGGCAGGAATGCAGTGGTGCGATCTCTGCTCACTGCAACCTCTGCCTTCTGGGTTCAAGCTATTCCTCTGCCTCTGCCTCCCAGTAGCTGGGACTACAGGCATGCACCACCACGCCTGGCTAATTTTTTGTATTTTAGTAGAGATGGGGTTTCACCATGTTGGCCAGGATGGTCTCCTAACCTCGTGATCTGCCCACCTCGGCCTTCCAAAGTGCTGGGATTACAGGCATGAGCCACTGCGCCTGGCCTGGCCTTCTTTTTTAACTTTTCTCTCAGTAATCAGAGCCCACTGCCTCTGTCTAATGTCAGAAAACTGCTTTTTCATATAGTTTGTGTTTTTTTAGCCATTTAATTTGTCAAAAAGAATCCACTCTCTCTTTCATCTTTGTGCATACATTTTTGAAAATTAAACTTCCCTTGCATCCTGGGAAAAACTCTATGTGGTTTATATGCATTATATTTTTGTATTATATTACTGGGTTTATAATCAAATTTCTGCAAACAAGTACAAACAGAACAACTTAAAAGCAGGCTATGAAGAAAGACACATTATGTACAGAGAAACAAAGATAAGGGTGTTAAAACTTCTCATCGCAAACTATAAACCAGAGGATTCTTGCATCAATGCTCATGAGAGATACTGATTTATAGTTTTGTTTGTTTTATCTCATAATGTCTTTGTCTAGTTCTGGTATCAGCGTAACAGTGAACTCATAAAATCAGCTAAGAGTTCCTCTCTTCTGTATTATTTAAAATTACTTGTGTATAATTAATTTTATTTATTTCTAAAATATTTGATAGCTTGGAGTTTTCGTTATGGGAGGTCTTTTAATTATAAATAAAATTAATTGTTCATAGGTCTATTGAAATTGTCTGGGTTTTTCTTTTTTTTTACCAATTGTGATATCAAGTAGCTTTTTAACATTTTATGCATTCTATTAACTTATAGGATTTACTGGTATTATGTTTTTCATACTATTTCCATGTACTCTTAGTATTTAAAATGACATTTAATCATATTCCTTATTTCACACTTATTACTGGTAAACTGTGATTTTTTTCTTTTTCTCCTCTGAACATCCTGAAGTTTATTATTAATTGTATTAACCTTTTTGAAGAACTAACTTTACACCTAATTTATCTTTTTTTTCTATGTCTGTTCTCTTTATTGTTTCAATTATTGCATATACTTTGATTTCAATTTGTTCTTTTTCTTGTTTCTGAAGTTGAGAACTTGCAGTATTGATTTTTGACAGTTTTTTTTTATTGCCCATATAACTATTGAAAGTATGGATTTCTTCTTATATCCTGCTTCAGATGCATTGCACACATTTTGATGTGTTTTGTATTTGGCATTATTCTGTTCAAGACATTTAAAATTATCCTTTGTCATCTTTTTATTAATCCTTGAATTCTTTGTAAATATGCTTTTCATTTAACTTTTTTATATTTGAGGATTTCTTGAACATATCTGTCTCACTGGTTTCTAATTTACTTGTGTTGTGGTTAGAATACATGCTATGTGTAATTGCAAACCTTTCAAATTAATGGAGACATATTTTGGTCCAGTTTATAAGTCTTATCTTAGTATGTATTACTCAGCACTTAGAATAAATGTGAATTCTACTTTTGTTTGAAGTGATTTTCTACAAATTTCAATGATGTCAAGCTGGTTGCAAGTGTTGTTCAACTTCTACATGCTTACTCAGTTTCTGTCAACTTGTCAATTGAGGAGACAGGAGTGTTTAAATAAAAATATTTATGGGATTGTCTATTTCTTTTACCTTCTAATTTTGCTTAAATTAATATAAAGCATTTAGGATTTTTATATCTTTTCTGTGAATTGATCTTTCTATTTCTGTTATCACTAGAAAACTTCCATGAAAGTCTACTTTGTCTTATACTAACAGCCACTCCAGCTTTCTTATGATGAATGTTTGCATGATGTTTGCTTATCCATCCTTTTATTTGTAATTTCTCTGCAGTTTTCACTTAATTGGATTTTTTTTGTATCATACAGACTTGTGTCTTAAAATATTTCTTAACCTTATATCATAGTTACTACTAATATACCTTGAATTTTCATCCAGCCTGAAATCTTCTACCTTTTATTTGGAGGCATAGCAGAATTAATAAAATTAATACAATACGCTCGAGCTTTTGCTTGCCACCTAAATGATTGTTTTCCATTCACCTTATATTTTCTTTGATCCTGTATTTCCTCTTTATCAGTCTTCATTTGGAAAAATTGAATATTTTTTCATTTCATTTTATGTTCATTATTATTATTATTATTATTATTATTATTTGTTTTTGACAGAGTCTTGCACTGTCGCCCAGGCTGGAGTGCAGTGGCACGATCTTGGCTCACTGCAAGCTCCGCCTCCTGGGTTCATGCCATTCTCTTGTCTCAGCCTCCTGAGTAGCTGGGACTACAGGTGCTCGCAACCACGCCCAGCTAACATTTTTTGTATTTTTAGTAGAAACGAGGTTTCACCATATTAGCCAGGATGGTCTCGATCTCCTGACTTCGTGATCCGCCTGCCTCTGCCTCCCAAAGTGCTGGGATTACAGGCGTGAGCCACCGCACCTGGCTCGTTATTGTTTCTGAGCTATTGTTCTATTGTGTTTTATTTCTACATGTTATAAACACCATAGTGCCTTTTACACACGTTTTCTAAGTTGAACATGTCAGGACTCTGAGCCCAAGTCTGCACAAAAACATCCAGATGGCCTGAAGCAACTGAAGAATCACAAAAGAATTGAAAATGGCTGGTTGTTGCCTTAACTGATGACATTACCTTGTGAAATTCCTTCTCCTGGCTCAGAAGCTCCTCCACTGAATACCTTGTGGCCCCCGCCTCTGACCGCCAGAGAACAACCCCCTTTTGACTGTAATTTTCCACTGCCCACCCAAATCCTATTAAACTGCCCCACCCCATCTCCCTTTGCTGACTTTCTTTTCGGACTCAGCCTACCTGCACCCAGGTTATTGAAAAGCTTTATTGCTCACACAAAGCCTGTTGGTAGTCTCTTCACACGGACGTGCATGACAAAATCACTTCTCAGTGTTCCATCTGCTATTCTACTATTCCTCAAGGCTTTCTCAGGCTCTCTCCCTTCCCTACACATCAAACTCAAAGATTAGCCCCTGCCCAAAACTGGCAAATTAACTTTACTCACATGCCCCAAATCAAACTAAAATACTTCTTAGTCTAAAAAATCACTTTCACTAAATAAATAAAGGCCTTTCCCACAGGGTCTGAAAAGGCCACTGCGGTCATTTCTTCCCTTCTGTCAGACATAATTCACTTTCTTACTTGGCCCCAGACACCAGCCCTCCAGGCGACTATCTTCCAGTCCTCCAGCAAGCTAAACAAAAAATTCGCCAGGCTGCTAACCTTCTCTTGCCTACTCCGGATTCCCAGCCATCTAAAAACGTCCTAGCTAAACTAAGGGAAGAGACCACCCCTCATATTGTCTTATGCCTAATTTCTGCCTCCAAAGAAAGAAAAAGTAAAAACTAAGGGGCAGAAATGAAATCCACAGGCAGACAGCCTGGTGCCACACCCTGGGCCTGGTAGTTAAAGATCGACCCCTGACCTAATCAAGTATGTTATCTATAGATTACAGGCATTGTATAGAAATGCACTGTGAAAATCCCTATCCTGTTTTGTTCCGATCTAATTACTGGTGCATACAGCCTCCAGTCATGTCCCCCTTGCTTGCTCAATCAATCATGACCCTCTCACACACAACCCCTTAGAGTTATGAGCCCTTAAAAGGGACAGGAATTACTCACTTACGGAGCTCGGCTCTTGATACAGGAATCTTGCGGAGTAAACCCCTTCCTTCTTTAACTGGGTGTCTGAGGAGTTTAGTCTGTGGCTCTTCCTGCTACATTTCTTGGTTCCCTGACCAGGAAGCGATGTGATTGGCGGATGGTCGAGGCAGCTCCTTAGGAGGCTTAAGCCTGCCCTGTGGAACATCCCTGCCGGGAACTCTGACCAGCACCAGCGACGTGGATCCTGAGAGTGCTCCCAGGTAGGCATTTGCCCTGGTGGGATACCTTGCCAGAGCCGTGTGTGGCAGGCCCCCGTGGAGGATCAACACAGTGGCTGAACACTAGTAGGAAACAGTCACTTGGAATCTGTAGATCTAGAACTTGGTAAGACTAGTCTTTGAAATTTGACCACTCCATTTGAGTGGAACCGTGACCTGATCACCCATGCCATGCCTTTATTGGCACTTTGGTTTTGGTTTTGGTTTTGGTTTTGACTTGGTTTGAATTGCTTGACAGGAATGTTCTTGGGAACTTATCCACTCCATGAGTGGAAGCGTGACCTGATTACCCACAGTGTCCCTTTGTCGGCACTTTTGTCTTGGTTTTGCTTTGATTTGAATTACTTGACAGGATTGGTCATGGGAACTTACTCCATTTGAGTGGAAGCGTGGCCTGATCACCCACGGTGTACCAGTACCGGCACTTTGGTTTTTGTTTTTGACTTGACTTGGATTCCTTGATACTTTGGTTTGGGTTTTGACTTGGCTTGGATTTCTGGATACTCTGATTTTGGTTTTGATTTTGGTTTGGTGCAAACTGCAAAAGTGTGTGTGTGCCCTTTTTACCCATTCTTTGTTTTGTGGTGTGTGTGTGGTGTGAGTGTGGTGTTTTGTCTCGAAGAAGCGTAGGTCAGGCACAAATAAGCCCCCCCTACTAGGAACTATGTTGAAAAATTAAAAAAAAAAAATCAAAGGAGACTATGGTGTCCTATGACACTTGGAAAACTTAAAACTTTGTGTAAGATAGACTGGCCAGCATTAGAGGTAGGTTGGCCATTAGAAGGAAGCCTGGACAGGTCCCTTGTTTCAAAGGTATGGCACAAGGTAACCTGTAAGCCAGGGAACCCAGACCAGTTCCTGTAGATAGACACTTGGTTACAGCTGGTTTTAGACTCCCTGCCCCCAACACACAGTGGTTGAGAGAACAGCAGCATAAGCGGCTGGCAGAGGCAGGGAACGACCAGCAGAGAGAGAGAAAGGAAAGAGACAGAGAGGAAAAGAGGCAAAGAGAGAGAGGAAGAGACAGAGAAAGAGGGAGTCAGGAGAGACAGAGAGAGAAAGAAAGAGAGAGGCAGAAAGAGAAAAGAGACAGAAGCAAAAGGAAAGTCAAAGAGAGAGAGATATACAAGTAGTGAAGAAAAAAAAAAGTGTACCCTATTCCTTTAAAAGCCAAGGTAAATTTCAAACCTGTAATTTATAATTGAAGGTATTCTCCGTAACCCTATAACACTCCAATACCACTTTGTTGTCAGTGTAATCAAGGGTGTATCCCAAAAGCACTGAGGCCTTCTTATCAAAAATCGTTAACTCATAGATGGCCCAAATGCATTCAAACTGTAGCGGCAGCTACTTCGCTAACAACAACAAAAAAAGTAAAAAAAAAAATAACTTTTAGAGGAAACCTCATTGTGAGCACACCTCACCAATTCAGAAGTATCCTAAAGATTTAAAAAAAAAAAAAAAAAGGGGAAACAAAGGGCAGGCAGAATTTATATAAAGAGAGTATTATATGGTAAATTCTTGTCCTGACATAAATTAACTGGTTGTTTAAAGAAAGAAATATTTGTAATAAGTCAGAAAGTTGAGGCATGTCGAAGAATTGCCTGCAAAAGTCATGAAAAAGAAAAACGTTATAAAAAAAGAATTTATGCAAAAAATGTTGTATAATTTAAAATTAACTAAGCCTCCTGAATGTAAAACTATTAAAAAAAAAAAAAACAGTTTATGTGCAAGGTGTATAAGAAAAGTAAAATATACCTTTGGTAAAAGGATTATAAGGAGGCGTAAGAATGTACATTTTTACCTATATTAAAAATTTTTTAAAATTATTGTTTGAAAGGTTTAAGCAAGTTTTAAAATGTTAATTGTAAAGAAAATTATGTGTGTAAACATATTAGCTAAAGTTAAAGGAGTATCATCCATTTTTTCTGTGAATTGGACACTAAGTAAAAGCATAATAGGTTTTTCTTAAAGCACCAACCTGCTTTTTAGTAAAAATTATGGAAGTTTAAAAAGAGTCTATAAAATCTTACCTTACTGTCAAACATTAAAAATTAAATAAATATGTCTACAAGGGTTCATTAACATTAGGTTTAACATTAATAACACACTAATATAAACATAAAATTTGACTTATCTGGAATAAAAATTATATGAGAAGCATTGCTAAATGTAAAATGGTATTTGGCTTTCTTTGGTTTAAAAACTAATAAAAATAGGTGCTAAAGGAAATTTCTCAGTAAAAAGGCACTAAGGACTATAATGTCCACTGCCAAGGTCCCCACTTTTAAAACAAATGTCAATTTCTTAAAAATTATATACTTGATTTATCTTCCACTTTCCCTTCTCGCAAAACAACAACAACAACAACAACAACAACAACAACAACAAACTAAAAGTCTTTTAGCACATCATGTACCACCCCCAGAATTTCTGGTAAACCAGCTCTAGCCAGAAGATCACATCCTCATCAAAGGGTGGAAAGAAGAAAAACTCGAGCCAGCCTGGGAAGGCCCCTGCCTTGTGCTGCTAACCACTAAGACTGCTATTAGTACAGCAAAAACAAAACAAAACAAAACAAAACAAAAAACCAACAAAAAAAACCCAAAAACAAACAAACAAACAAAAAAATGGATGTACTCATCACATCCAAGTCAAGAAAGCGCCATACCTTCCAGAGTCTAGGCCATAGTCCCAGAGGAAAACCCTACCAAACCAAAGCTAAGAAAATTTAACTCTTTTCATCTATTCTATTACTCTTCTTTCCTTGTTCAGTTGCTGACCATTTAGTTATTAACATAACCAAGTCAATTTTGCCTCAAACTATTGCATTTATTGATTGCCTTGTTATATCCTGTGAGGACTTGCCAAGTCAAAGAAAGCTTTCTACTTCAGAAAAGTACTTCTGTCCCTCCTGACTCTCCTCAGACTGGGCATTAGTAAACTAGGACCATTTAATCTGGGGAGATTTCGATAAAGACCCCAGTGCCAACCAGGAGTCTTGCCAACTGATATAGAGCTTTCATGCCATAGTTGGTTCAACATTCTGTGGACCACTAAAGAGAAAGGAAGGACTGCCCCAACTGGTTGTTGTAATTTCCTAAAACCATACACTCCTTTTACTGGAGGATCATAGAAGTTAAAGACTTAAAACAAACTTTAGCAGTTAAGACAGGATACCAATATGCAAATGCCTGGTTAAAATGGATCAAATATTCCATCTGCATGTTAAACAAAAGCAATTGTTATGCTTGTGCACATGGCAAGACAGAGGCCCAGATTGTCCCCTTTCCACTAAGGTGGTCTTCCAGTCGACTAGGTGTAGGCTGCATGGTAACTCTTTTCCAGGATTATACAGTCTGCAGTGATAAGTCGTGCCAAGCTCTCTCTGCTATATCCCAAAGTCTGGCACCCTGCGGGTCAGCCCCCGAGGGTCATCCAGCCTCCGTCTCCCAACACCAAGTTCACTTCGTGTCTGTAACAACAGGTAGGAAACTTAGCGTTCCTTGGATACCTGAAAGGATTCAGTGAGCTTAAGAATTTTCAAGAGCTTATCAATCAGTCAGCCCTTGTTCGTCCCCGAGCGGTTGTGCGGTGGTATTGTGGTGGACCTTCACTGGGCACTCTGCGAATAACTGGAGTGGCACTTGTGCTTTAGTTCAATTGGCTATCCCTTTCACCCTGGTATTTCATCAACCAGAAGGAAAAAAAATAAGACATCGTAAAGGGAGAGAAGTCCCTTATAGGTCTTTCGACTCTTATGTCTATTTAGACGCAGTTGGAGTCCCACGAGGAATACCAGATCAATTTAAAGCTGGAAATCAAATAGCTGCAGGATTTGAGTCAATATTTTAGTAGGTGACACTTAATAAAAATGCAGATTAGATAAACTACATGTATTACAACCAATAGCAACGAGCTTTTCATAAGTCAAAAGAAAAACTCATGTCGGCCCTAGCCTTGAGGCTGCCTGACCTGACAAAACTCTTTACACTCTGTGTATCAGAAAGAGAAAAAATGGCAGTTGGAGTTTTAACCCAGACTGTAGGGTCCTGGCCAAGGCCAGTGGTCTATCTCTCAAAACAACTAGACAAGGTTTCCAAAGGCTGGCCCCCAGGTCTAAGGGCCCTAGCAGCAATGGCTCTGTTAGCACAAGAAGCAGATAAAGTAACCCTTAGGCAAAACCTGAACATAAAGGACCCCCATGCTGTGGTAACTTTAATAAATACCAAAGGACATCATTGGTTAACAAATGCAAGATTAACCAAGTACCAAAACTTCCTATATGAAAATCCCCACATAACCATTGAAGTTTGCAGCACCCTAAACCCCACCACCTTGTTCCTGGTATCAGAGAACCCAGTTGAACATAAATGTGTAGAGGTGTTGGACTCAGTTTATTCTAGCAAGCCCAATCTCTGAGACCATCCTTAAACATCAGTAGACTGTGAGTGGTACGTGGACGGGAGCAGCTTCGCCAACCCCTGCAAAGTGACTCTGAAGAAGATGACAAGCCCTCCTCCAGTCACACCCGGCAGCTGACTAGTCCACGCACAGCCGAAGCATGAGGTAACTCATCACAGGACTCATTTTCCTTAAAATTTGGACTTTTACAGTAAAGACTTCAACTGACCTTCCTCAGACTGAGGACTGTTCCCAGTGTATACATCAAGTCACTGAGGTAATACAAAAGGTTGCTACAGTCCTATTATTTTATGGTTATTATAAGTGTACTGGAACTCTAAAAGGAACTTGTTTGTATAATGTTATTTTATACGAGGTATGTAGCCTAGGAAATGACCAACCTGATGTGTGTTATGTCCCATCTGAGCCTCCCATGACCACAGTTTTTAAAATAAGATTATGGACTGAGGACTGTTGGGAGCTCATAAATGGTATGAGTAAAGCGTTAGCCAAAACAGAAGAAAAAGGGGTGCCCAAACAAGTCATCTTAAAAATGGATACCTGTGCTGTCATTAATAGTAATAAGTTAGGAATAAGGTGTGGTTCTCTTAATTAGAAAAGAGGCTATGTGGCAGAAAATAAGTACATCTGTCATAAATTATGACTGTGTAGAAATAAATACAAATACTGGTCTTGTGTCATTTAGGCCACTTGGATTAAAAAAAAAAAAAAAAAGAAAAGAAAAGGATCCAGTCCACCTTCAGAAAGGAAAAAATGGCCCTTCTTGTACTAAGGGACAATGTAACTCCTTGGAGCTTGTAATAACCAATCCCCTTGATCCTCACTAGACAAAAAGGGAGCATGTGACCCTAGGAATTGACGGGGCCGGACTGGATCCTCAAGTAAATATCTTAGTTCAAGGATAAGTTTACAAACACTCTCCTAAGCCAGTGTTTCAAACTTCCTATGATGAACTAGATGTAACAGTACCAAAAATTCCAGGAAAAACAAGAAATTTGTTTTTGCAATTAGTCAAGCATGTAGCCCAGTCTCTCAATGTCACTTCATGTTATGTATGTAGAGGAACTGTACTAAGAGATCAAAGACCATAGGAAGCCAGAGGATTAGTACCTACAGACCCAGTTCCTGATGAATTTCTGGCTCAAAAGAATCACCCCAATAATTTCTAAGTCCTAAAAGCCTAAATTATTGGACAATATTGCATAGCTAGAGAAAAAAAAGAATTCACTCACCCCGTAGGATGACTTAGTTGTCTGGGACAGAAACTGTATAATGGTACCACAAAAAACTGTCACTTGGTGGAGTTCAAATCAAACAGAGAGGAATCCATTTAGCAAATTCCCAAAGTTGCAAACTGTGTGGACCCACCTGGAGTCCCACTGGGACTGGACAGCCCCCAGTGGATTATGTTAGATATGTAGGCATAGAACTTATGCCACATTACCTGACCAGTGGGCAGGTAGTTGTGTTATTGGCACTATTAAACCATCTTTCTTCCTACTGCCCATAAAAACTGGCTAACTCCTGGGTTTCCCTGTCCATGCTTGCCATGAAAAGAGAAGCATAGCCATAGGAAATTAGAAAGATGATGAATGTCCCCCTGAGAGAATCACACAATATTATAGGCCTGCTACTTAGGCACAAGATGGCTCCTGAGGATACCAGACCCGACCCCCATTTACGTGATCAACTGAATCATACGGTTACAAACTTTCTTAGAAATAATCACTAATAAAACCAGCAGAGCCTTGACTATTCTAGCCCGGCAAGAAACTCAGATGAGAAATGCTGTCTATCAAAATAGATTGGCTCTTTACTACTTGCTAGCAGCTGAAGGAGAGGTCTGTAGGAAATTTAACCTTACTAATTGCTGTCTACGTGTAGATAATCAAGAGCAAGTAGTTGAAGACACAGTTAGAGATATGACAAAACTGGAACATGTACCCATGCATGTGTGGCATGGATTTAATCTTGGGATCATGTTTAGAAAATGGTTCCCAGTGCTAGGAGGATTTAAAACTCTTAAAATAGGAGTTATAATAATTATAGGAACCTGCTTACTGCTCCCTTGTTTGCTACCTGTACTTCTTCAAATGATAAATAGCTTCATCACTACCTTAGTTCACCAAAATGCTTCAGTACAAGTGTACTATATGAATTACTATTGATCTGTCTTTCAAGAAGACATAGGTAGTGAAAATGAAAGGGAGAACTCCCACTAATAAAATACGTGAGAGTCTCAAAAGGGGGGAATAAAGGAGGAGACCACCTCTCATATCATCTTATGCCCAATTTCTGCCTCCAAAGAAAGAAGTAAAAACTAAAAAGCAGAAATGAAATACACAGACAGACAGCCCGGCGCCACACCCTGGGCCTGGTAGTTAAAGATCGACCCCTGACCTAATTGGTTATGTTATCTGTAGATTACAGACATTGTATAGAAATGCACTGTAAAAATCCCTGTACTGTTTTGTTCTGATCTAATTACCAGTGCATGCAGCCCCCAGTCACGTACCTGCTGCTTGCTCAATCAATCACGACCCTCTCACAAGCACCCCCTTAGAGTTGTGAGCCCTTAAGAGGAACAGGAATTGCTCACTCAGGGAGCTTGGCTCTTGAGACAGGAGTCTTGCTGATGCCCCCAGCCGAAAAAACCCCTTCCTTTTTTAACTCGGTGTCTGAGGAGTTTTGTCTGCAGCTCATCCTGCTACAAAGCAATCAGTTCTTGCTAAAAATCTAACCTCTCAAACTCTCCAACCTCAATAGACCAGACCCTACTTAGTCATCTATGATACTGCAGCTGCCGTCAGACTGTAAGACCCTCTCCATTGGATTCACGGTTCCAAAATAAAACTGTGTTCATTGGACAGCCAGCCTGTTCTCTCCTCTTCCTCCTAAAAGTCACAAGTACTTGGCCAGGCACGGTGGCTCACACCTGTAATCTCAGCACTTTGGGAGGCAGAGGCGGGTGGATCACAAGCTCAGGAGATTGAGACCATCCTGGCTAACACAGTGAAACCCCAACTCTACCCAAAATACAAAAACTTAGCCCAGTGTGGTGGCAGGCACCTGTAGTACCAGCTACTTGGGAGGCTGAGGCAGGAGAATGGCGTGAACCCAGGAGGCGGAGCTTGCAGTGAGCCGAAATCACACCACTGCACTCCAGCCTGGGTGACAGAGCCAGACTCTATCTCAAAAAAAAAAAAAAAAAAAAAAAAAGAAAGTCACAAGTACTCTTCCCTACTTCCCTTAAACTCCCATTTCTAAAAAGCAATAATAACACTTATAAGCCTAATACATCCCTTCATTCTATTAGGTCTATTCATCTTTACCCTACTTTTTGCAACAGGGCTTTACGCAGCCACCCCCACTACTTAGACTGTGTCCCAAAATCTTGTCATCCCTACTATCTTCTGTCTAGTCATACTCCTATTCATCATTCTCAGCTACTCATAAATGCCCTGCCCTTGTTTACACTGCCAGTTTACTCTTTTCTTCCAAACCATCATAACTAATATCTCCTGGTTTTATCTCAAACTACCACCGTTAAGTCTCTCATAAAATAAATAAAAAATCTTCACTAACAAAACACACTCCAATACTTTCACCCTAATAAAGTCCTATTCTTTTATACTCACTCTTATTCTCATTCTCATTCTTATGCCACCCTCTACCTCTCACCAGCTATCTCCACCACACTATCAATCTCACTCACTCTCTCCTAGCCACTTCTAATCCTTCTTTAACAAACAATTGCTGGCTTTACATTGCTCTTTCCTCCAAAATCACCAAAGCCTCAACTAACTCACTACTACTACCAAAAAAACAAAAAACAAAAAACGAACAACAAAAAAACAAACAAAAAAACCTCTATATTTTTAAATGAAAAATGTTATTTTTCCCTAAATCAATCTAACCTAATACATGACAACATAATAAAACTCAAAAATAAAGCCCCAAAATTTGCCAACCAAATAAATAAGCACACTAAATCCCCTTAAATACTCTCTAATTTAATATCCTGGGTCCCCCCAGTTCTTAGTCCTTTAATACTTGTTTTTCTCCTTGTCTTATTCAAACCTTATGTTTTCCGTTTAGTTTCTCAATTCATACAAAATCGCATCCAGGCCGTTACCGATCATTGTATACAACAAATGCTCCCACTAACAACCCCACAATATCACCCCTTACTCCAAAATCTTTCTTCAGTTTAATCTCTCCCACTCTAGGTTCCCACACCGTCCCTAATCCCCCTCAAAACAGCCCTAAAACCATTGCCCATATGTCTCCCATACCACCCCTCAAAATTTTTGCCACCCCAACACTTCACCACTTTTTTGTTTTGTTTTTCTTATTAATATAAAAAGATAGAACAGTTAATTTTCATATTAAGAAAAAAACTTAAGGAAGTTATACTTTGTGCTTAAATATTTGTCTTTTATGGTCCTCTTTGATTCTTTAGTAGATCTTAGTTTCCAATGGATCAGATTTTCTTTCTGTAAAATAATGCTATTTATTAATTTTGGCAGTGCATTATTGCTAGTGAACAATTTGCTCAGCTTTTGTTCGTTTCAAAAAGTTTTTTCTATGGTGTTCATCAGATGATTAATTAATTTGTGGTTACGAAGACTCAGCCTCCTTGACACAATTTTAGAAAACATTTAATTGCTGTTTCTCCTCCAGATATCCTTGGGCTTATGGGTATAGGAAGATTTGCCTTCTGCCTACGTCACATTTACCTCTTCTTCCCCCTTATGCTATTTCCGTTGCTCTTGTACAGTTTTTCAATCCCAAGGATACTGTGCAATAACTTTCTGCACTCAAATCTCTAACTCAGCTTCTGTTGCCTAAGGAATCCAACTTAAAACAATGAGTTTAAAAGATTGAAAATGCATATGTAGATTTAGTATTCAAATATAGTACTTTTGCAGATTCATATAACAATCATAAACAGCCACAAACACCCACAACTATTTATATTTGTATATTTATATGTGTATGTATGTGTACTTCTGTCTGCCAAAGATTTTTAAGTTATCATACATTTTTGATTGGCATCATGCTTAATTCCAATCGACCTTATCAGAGTAAAGGGATGTAATCTGAAATGCCAACATAAACACTCCTTTATCGACTAAGACCGAACCAAAGGTTAAGGAAACAAAGCTACTTACAGGTCCAGGGTTCAGAGTCTTGCTGACCTGGCAAATCTCTAAATTCTTGTGGCTAAACTCCCAAACAATAGGAGCTATCAGCTCTGATTTATAACACAGTCACTACAACTCTGATGGGACAAAGGACAAGCCTTAGAAAAATTCTCTTCAGATAAGCTACTGCAGACCTTAAGCCAGTTTCAACCAGCTTATATGGGCTACACAGTCTTTGTATCCTATAGTTCACCTTTTGTCCTAGAGTCAAATTCTACTTCATTTTAATGCTGAGACCCTGCCTTGAAATGAACGTGAAATGTATGTTACGTATACGTCTACCCACTATGCCTGGACTCAGCTCCTATCGTAAATATGCATAGCTTTTGTCCCAAATGTGTGTGATACCAGCTTTGTGAGGCATAAAACCTAACCTATCTTTCCCTTCTTCAAAGAGAGAGGTGGAGACTTTTCTTCCCAGCCTGCAAACCAGTTTCAGCAATAAAGCTCTCCTTTCTACTATTTAGCCATTCTGGTGGTCCTTTGGGTGACAGGGGTATTAAGCTTTATGTATAGTTTTATTAAATATCTCTGATAAATCTCACTATTATGAACACTTCAAATTTTGAGGACCATGTTCTTTCCCTAAATCAAATCTCAATTTATCTTTCATTCACAGCTTCCTTTAATTTCTATATTGGCTTTGATGCTCCAACATCTTATAGTCTTCAATTATAAATATCACATTCTGCTAGAATTTCAAGTGTGATAATAGTGAACTCTGTGGCTCCACGATAGTTCTTACAGGGGAGTGGATACACATCCTTAGGAAGCCCAGAGGGAATTTTCAATTGTTACTATGTTAAAGTGTTGAGATGACCACAAACCTATCTCATTTAATTGTCTCTAATAAACTTTACAAATTTAACTTATATGGCCATAAAACTATTTTATTTATTTATACCTAATTTTTTTATAGAAATGCTTAAATTCCATTGATGCACATAACTTTCACAATTCCATATATATTCATTATGTGTGTGTTCATATTTATATATATATAAAATTTTAAATTTAATATAATGAACATAATCAGAATGTCAATTAATCTGACTAAATTGCCATTACATTGTGTTAATGAACACAATTAATGACTAAATTGTGTTCATTAACGATATTATCTTTTGCTCATTTCTAATCTGAATGTCATATTTATGATATGATTATACTAATACTGCTAAATTATAACTTTCATATTAGTTGTAATAAATTTATAATTCATTTGGAGTACTTAAAGTATTTCTCAGAAGAATAAAGAAACTGAAGTCAGAGAAATTAATTAGGAGATGACTTAATTAATCAAGAGGTCAGGGTAAAAGGAATTGATAAGTTTAAGATACCTAAGAGTGCCCTACTTTCTAACATATTTATAGATTTCACAGACTTTTTAAATACAAAATTATACACAGGCTGTTGAATTGGCCATTGCATACCTAAGCATTAAAATAATGATATGCTACCTGGATGTAAAAACTTACCTTAGTAAGTTTTACTGAGGCAACACTGACCTCACAATGAGTGGACCAGGGAAATACAATTAATTATCCACATGGAATCTAGGAAGATATTTCTAAAATGATTAAGATGTTGTGATTTAATAAAGAGACCAACCAAGTTCTTACAGTACCCCACCTTTGCTTAACATTTTTCCTGTTTTATGTGCTGAATCCTTATATATGAATTTATTTGTAGGTAAAATCCTGAAAATGACATTTTAATTTTATTTATTTTTTATTTATTTTGGAAACAAAGTCTGACTCTGTCGCCCAGGCTGGAGTGCAGCGGCGCAATCTCGGCTCAATGCAAGCTCCGCCTCCTGGGTTCACCCCATTCTCCTGCCTCAGCCTCCCGAGTAGCCGGGACTATAGGCAGACACCACCACGCCTGGATAATTTTTATATTTTTAGTAGAGATGGGGTTTCACCATATTGGCCAGTCTTGTCTCGAATTCCTGACCTCAAGTGATTTGCCTACTGCAGGCTCCCAAAGTGCTGGGATTACTGGCGTGAGCCGTGGTGCCCGGCTTTGGAATTTTGATTTTAAAAACCAGTACCTTATTCAAGTGGATCAGCATTAAATAACACCCCCTTCCAGAATATTGCTAATGTCTTTTTAGATTTCTGTTTTATTAAATAGGTATTTGCTTGCCAAGATTTTTCAAAGAATTAAAGAAAACATATTCTGTATAAAACATCTTATGTATTTCTAATTGTGCTAGGCAAGAAGCCTAGGTAGAGAACTTTATATTTATAAGAGAGTATGTCAGTGGAAAAGCACTAAAACCATGCTTTATAGGCAATCTCAATAAAGATTACTAAATCATGACATATGGAAAAACTTTTGTGATATAAAAACACCTAAGCTTTTGGATTACTTATTTAACACATTTTATAAACTAAGATAAAAAGAATGATTAGAAAACTTCAGAGGCCGTAAGTGTCAGGAAAGATGTCACCCACATGGGTGCAATACACATAGCTGGTGAAATCCCAGTGTACACCCTGGTGGCCTAGAGCTTCTGTTTTAATGGGCTGTGTAAATGTAATGCCCACATGAAATAATGATGCTCAATCATATTCTCTCTCAAAAACAGAAAAAATCTTGCCCACAAAGAAAGAAAAGAATGTCTGAATCTTTTCTCTGGATGTAAAAGGAAAATAAAAAAATAAACAAAAATCTGTACCTTGAACATCTGAAATCTGAAGGGACCCCAGCTGACAATTTAATTTCATAAAGTATTGGGTTAAGCATTGGGATAAAATGGATGCTCCAACAGAAAGTCCCAAAATGTCAGGGAGAGGAAATAAGTCTGCAGAGTATCACACAAGAAAAGAAGATGATTTGAATTTTTACTATTCTATATGGCTACATTTTATTGCACTGCAAATATTTGAAAGAACACAAATATTTTAAGTAAATGTTTTCCACTTGTGATTTTTTTAATGTTAAAACAGACCCTGATAAATTGTATCATTTATAGATCTGCACCTTGAATTGTTGCATAGTTTAACTAATATATCAATCACATAAGAAACAAAATCTGAACAAATATTTTTCATTATGCTTGAAGCTATTGACATAAACAGTGAGATTTTCATGTCATTAATCATTTAATACACTGCTGAAAACCAGAATGAGAAAGGAAATACTGGAGTTTTGATTTATATACTTTATAAGGAACAAACAATAAGAGATGTAGCTTATACCCAAGTAAATGTAACTGAAGAAAAAGACAAACTTATTGCAGTAGATCTGTATTATTATAGTTACTAGTTCAGTGACGAAAATCTATAAAATCTTGTTTCAAAAGTCTTCTCATTTATTCATAAATGATATTAATAAACAAATACTGAATACCAAATATTTGCATATTAAAGTCTCAGAGGTAAAATGGCAAAAATCCTTACCTCCAGGATATTTCTCTTATTGAAGAAATAAAATTATATATGCTTACATTGTAGAGCAGAAAGTACTAAGTGACTCTAGAGATGACAAAGTAAAACACCATAGGAAGTAGAGACCAACACTACTTCCTACTAGGAAGTGATTGATGAAAAATATTGTCCTGGGTTTCATAAAATGAAGAGAATTATAATACAAATTATTATAAGAGTTTGTTTTTTTTTTTTTTGCCTAGAAATAGCAAAAAGTACCAAAGTAATTTTAATAATACTCTGCATTTTACAGTGTTTATGATTTAACCAAGCAAGAGATTAAATGCATAAAACAATCTGTCCTGTGCTGTAACAGCAACCTCAGATGGTTACTAAATCTAAAGGCAAATGAATTTTGTATATTTTATTTCACAGAGAGATAAAAAGTATTTATACAAATTTCTATTTTGTATACTGCAGACAATGTGATCTTACCATAAAAAATACACAAATTAGAACAGAAATCATATCATGAATACAATGGCACTTTTTTCTGCATTCAAGAATTCACACAGTGCAGAACTATCTGTAAGATTTTGTCTTCTTTTCAACATGCACCAAGTCTTTATTTTTCTAACTAGTAAACTTTCAAAATTTATTTTCTGGTTATAAACTTGTCATTGGGTATAGTCAGATGATCACATTGTTTAAGTAGCTAATGAGCCCCCCACTACAAGGAACAGTAAAGATCATTCATATGGTTACTAATCAAGTAGAGGATGCCAAGAATATTTGAAATAAATGCCACTCTTAATCAATAGCTGTCATTACAGTGTTTCACAGTGAGATAAAAATAAAGACAGAAAAATTAATTTTGATATGACTGCTGTAGGTGCTGTTTACAAAGTGATACTGTATTTGTTTTTCTTTGGGTAAAATATCAATGCTAGTAAAACAAATTAATGAAATAAAACAAAAATTTAAAATACACTGCTGCTAGGTAGGTAAAGTATTGATTACAGTACCTGAGATCAGGATAGTAACATAGTTAATTTCTTTTTCATTGTAGGGTTGAAGGGTCTCAACCATTATGAAATGAAATGAAAGTCTCACAGCACCCACTCTCAAACTTTGAAGTAGAAACATTTTCAATATATATGTCAAATATATTTTAAAGAAATGAATTATCATTTATATAGCTAAAACCAAGTCTATGAAGATCACCATCTTGAGTTTACTGAGTTTCCACACAAACAAATAGTACTGTATTTTTTTAATTTTTGAAGTGTATATAAATGTTATGTTACCTGCTATTCTCATTAAAATTCTGTTTTCATGATTTTTCACATAAATGCTCATTTAATTAATTCTAATAGTTTTATTATTTTTATGAATAAATAAATAAGAATCATTAAGAATCATTCATATAATTTCTGTTATGATTCTAGTGTCTCTTAATTTATAATATATATATACAAAAGGATGTCCCTATGTATCTTAATTGAATTATAGATCAGGAAAATAAAAAACTCTGTAAGATTTTAATAGAATAATTGAAAAATTCAATGTGCACTGGTATTTTTTTAAAGAATACTGCATCAGTGTTAAATATTTTGAGTGTGATCATTGTATTGGACTTATGTAGGAATGTATTATTATCCACAGGAGAAACCTGTCAAATAGTTCAGAAAAATAATACATAGAGAATTTTTAAAAATTTCACAAAACATTCACAGAGAACATATTCTTTATCTTTTTGACTTCTGTATAGGTATGGAATTTTGCAAAGTAAGTAGAAAATTGGTGTGCACCGGTTTAACTACCATTGAGAAAAAATCTATTTGAGTATAGATGTTTGCATATATGAAAGAGAGGCGAGCTGGAAGAAAGAAGTTATCCTTATCTACAAGAAAAGGACATTGTTTCCAAGAAAGAAAGAATAAGAAGAAATGTAGGTCTGGTCTGAAGCTTTGTATCATTTCTTTGAAGACGGTTCAATATTATGGCTTCAGATAGAGGCCTAGCAACTACCCAAATTGACAATGGGATTAACATTGATGATTTCAGGAAATAGAGTAAAAGCACACATTGACCAGAGAAACATAGTTGGTTCAAAATGATAGCAAAAATTTTAAATTTTTTCATTAATAATTTATAGTAATATAATTCTGACTTATCTATCTAGCTACCTAGTTGCTCAGGTATGGAAAAGCAGGTAAATTTCATCTAGGCTTGAGTTTTGCCAGAGAGATAAAATGAAAAGACAAAAGGCAAATAAGTTTTTGTTATACAATATTATAAAAGACTGGAACATCTACATTGGAAGAACTGTTTTAATAAGAATAATTGAGCAACCAGCTAAAAAGAGAGGATATTATTTCAGAATACAAAGCTGGAAACACTCTGATGTAGGAACATAATAGATCCAAGAAGGCAATATGAACAACCACTGTTTCATCTTATGTAAGCAACCAGTCTCTTTGTTCTAAGAGCTCTATTAATACCGCAAATGAGTCATAGCCTATTAGACATTATATCAGTTTTAGATTTACTTATATTTTTCTAACTTTTCTTCTTCATGTTAAATACACCAATGTGTAATATATTTTCTATTCATAATAATGGAACATTTTTGGACTCATACTTTTAAAATATGATCTTTGAGTGATATCTAACATCTTTAATATAGTTAAATATTAAATATTCAGGTTATATATATTTCTTCAAGAAAATAAATCTGCTTTTTCTGTAATATTTTACTCTTATCTGATATCTCCCCAAAGACCAACCAAAGAGACCAACTTTATAAGAAGTTTGATCGTTTGTCTGTATTAATATCGGGAGTAAGACTGATGAAATTAACAAAAGCATCTTGAAGAGGAGATATTTATAGCGCAGTTTTTTGATACGCACAGCAGTCATATTAGCATATGAAACAATAGGGGAGATGAGTAGAGTATATTAGAAATGAGTTATATTGAAAATTTTTCATTGCATATCAAAATCAGTGAATTTCTTCCTCATCTACTGACCATTCAATGTTGATGTAACTACATGAATTTCTTATGAAAATATTAATTTAATATAGTCTTGCCATTTCAAATTTTAATACCATTCAACTGTATGCACTCTAAAAAATTTGTTCTTCTTGACATAGGGATAATATCAAAAGATAAATTATATAAATATATAAAATATATAAAATAAATCAGATTTTTTAGAAAGCCATTTTTGATTACCTGGTTGCCCAGATATGTATTTGGTACTCTGTGTTTGAAAGAATAATTGTATGAGGTAGTTGATGTTTTGAAAAGCAAAAGGGCTCATTTAGAACACATAATCCCCCATTTTGTGATTCATAGCCTGGAGTCCGAGAAGAATTAAGCCATGAATTGCTTTCTAAGAACCTATGAATACCCTATACAAAGTTTTGTCAGTATGTGCATTTTTTTTTCCTAAAAAAAAGGTACAAAAATAAATCATTCTGAAAAGGTTTCTAGGTCTCTAAATATTTAAAAGTCTGCTGTTCTGAGCATTCTTGATAAATGTAGCTGCGTTCACTTTCAGTGTTCATTTCAGACAGAGGAATTTTGACCTTTTGCTTATGTCGAATTTATCTCATCATTTATTTTTAAATGACTTAAAATAAAGCTTCTATTTGATTTTAGTGAATTTTATTTTTATACAATAAAGTGCCATTATCAAAGAAACTGGTTACAGATAATGACTTAGCTTCATGTCCTGTAAGTCATCTCACTTATTTTTTTTTTTCTTAAAACTCTTTGGCTTTTAAGACAACATGCAATAAAAAATGACTCAATTATGACTAGCATTTGTGCAATGACTTTTTTTTAAGTTTCATTTTTAGGTTCAGGGGTACATGTACAGGTTTGTTATATAGGTCAATTTGTTTCATGGAGTTTGTTGTAGCGATTATTTTGCCACTCAGATATGAAGCCTAGTACCCATGTGTTATTTTTCCTGATCCTCCCCTTCCTCCTACACTCCACCCTCCAATGGGCTCAAGTATCTATTGTTCCCCTCTGTTTTGTTCTCAGCATTTAGCTTCCACTTATAAATAAGAACATGCTATATTTGGTTTTGTGTTCCTGCATTAATTTGCTAAGGATAAATGGCCTCCAGCTCCATCCATGTCCCTTCAAAGGACATGATTTCCTTCCATATTTTATGGATGCATAGTATTCCACGGTGTGTGTGTACCATCTCTATGCATATAGACTACAAAATCTAAAAGAAATAGATGAACTACTGGACACATACCCCTCCTAAGATTACACTAGGAAGAAATTGAATCCTTGAAAAGACCAATAATGAGCTCTGAAATTGGGTCAGTAATAAATAGCCTACCAAAAACAACAAAAAGCCCAGGACCCGATGGATTCACAGCTGACTTTGACTAGATATACGAAAAAGAACTGGTGCCATTCCTGCTGAAACTATTCCAAAAGACTGAGGAGAGACTCCTCCCTAACTCATTCTTCAAGGCCACTGTTTTCTGGATACCAAAACCTGGCAGAGTTACAACAACAAAAAATAAAACTTCGGGCTCATATCCTTGATGAACATCAATGCAAATATCCTCAACAAAATTCTAACAAACTGAATCGGGCAGCAATCAAAAAGCTTATCCACCACCTTATCAAGTAGGCTTCATCTTTGGGATGCAAGTTTGGTTCAATAAACGCGAATCAATAAATGTGGTTCATCACATAAAAGAACTAAAGCAGAAACCACATGATTATCTTAATAGATGCAGAAAAGGCTTTCAATAACGTTCAACATTCTTTATGTTAAAAACTCTCAATAAACTAGGTATTGAAGGAACATACCTCAAAATAATAAGAGCCATTTATGACAAACCCACATCCAACATCACACCGAAGAGGCAAAAGCTGGAAACATTTCCTTTGAAAACTGGTACAAAATAAGGATGCCCTCTCTCACCACTCATATTCAATGTAGTATTGGAAGTCCTGGCCAGGGCTATCAGTCAAGATAATGAAATAAAGGTCATCCAAATAGGAAGAGACGAAGTCAAATTTCCTGTTTGCAGAGGACATCATCCTGTATCTAGAAAACCTCCTATTCTGAGCCCCAAAACTCCTTAAGCTGATAACCAACTTCAGCAAAGTCTCAGGATACAAAATCAATGTGCAAAAATTACTAATGTTCCTATACACCAACAACAGTCAAGCCAAGAGCCAAATTAGGAACACAATCTAACTCACAACTGCCACAAAAAGAATAAAATGCCTAGTAATACAGATGATCAGGAAGGTGAAAGATCTTTACAAGGAGAATTACAAACCACTGCTCAAAGAAATCAGAGCTGACACAAACAAATGAAAAAATATTCCATGCTCATGGATAGGAAAAATCAATATCATAAAAGTGGCCATACTGCTCATTTATTTTTATCGTGTGTATTTGTGTGTATACACGTGCCTGTGGTATTTCAGGCGGCAAACACATGTTCATGAAAGTGTTCCTTGTGTAAAACACTCAGGAACTAAGTAAGGAATATGCAAGAAACAACTGATTTTCTACCAATTATATGAAACATTTCTCTCCCACTTTGTTCTTCATTCAATTATAAAAATTTGTACTACAACCTGGAACTTGGTTATATAAGGTCATTTACAGGCATTAATCATTGGGGCAGTGAAAATACTACAGATATTTACGGGCTGGGAATGGGTGAGCATCGAACAATCAGAACAAATGCCTATCAGAGTGAGCTTACATTCTTACAGTGAAAAGGAGCTACCAGCTGTGTATCAGTCACACTGGGGTAGCTTTTGGAGAGGGGTAGCTTTAGGAGATTGAAGTTAGAATCTTTTACTAAATCCAAATGATGACATTGCTGAAACTGTTTTGAAGTAAGTTACATTACGGTAAATAAAATATTTGAGTATCCAAGTAACCTAGTAAGAGTTTTAATGTTCCCATTTGGTTGTGTTTTCATTTTTCTTTAGATAGTTCAGCTATTTGCTACATAGAAATTAAACCTACCTAAAAACATCATATCATCAACAAATATGCGAGATAATGAGAGAGAAAGGGTAAATGTGGCATAAATCTTTCAAAGAGAAAGAGTATTAGAAAGACACAGAAAAGTACACTGAAGAAAATCCTAGTATAAAAACAATAATTGTATTTAAAAACTGGTATTTAAAAAACATATAAGCCCTAGGCATAAATTGAACACACAAATCCAGGCTGATGCCAGTTTCTAGTCATTTGTGCATTATTAGAAATACCGTTACATGCATTTTATTTACATACTTGAAAGATATTCTCAAATTAAATGATGAAAAGGATAGACTATATTGGTGAAGGGTTTATCTGAAAACAAAAGACATTGTCTCCTTTATGGCAGATTCCATTGGTCTCTGCAGCATTGCTGCGACAGCTCCATTAACCTTTGTTCTTTGCACATTTGTGGACTTTGAATTTACTTGAATTCACATCAATCATAGTTAAAAAATAAAACAAACAAAAAGCTACATTTATTTATAAAAAGGTATCCTTTTAAAGAAAACTATGTTGAGAATAAATCTTGAAATGCATTAACCTTTCCACTAGAGGGACAGGTGTTATCAGAAAATACCTTCATTTTTATATACCAAATTGTCCTTAATAGATAGTATTCGGATGAAAAGCTGAATAGTGTTTACCAAACTACATCTAAAGTCTTGAGTATGTCTGAGCATTTTTACTCGTCTTTATTAACACTCAGTTTTTGAAGCCACCTCTTACATTATAGCTTTTGATTACTCTTCAAAAATCACTCATGTGCTTGAGTTGAGGAGTCAATAAAGAAGGATAACTTGGAGAAGCTTACAAGACAATTCAGATAACAAAGAAAACTGAAGGGAAAAACAAATGCAAAGATACATTTGGTAGGCATTTTTATATAGAAGAAAATGAATAAAGGATGGGAGAATGGTATTATTCAAATAACTGAGACAATTGGGGTAAAGAGGCTTTGAAAAATAAGTGAGTTTATTCACATATAACAAGCCAAATACTTATAGCAGGGTGCTACAGCTAAAGACTGGACAAATTATTCTATTTAGTATTTTTCTAAGTGGCATCACTAAATACCGATTTTTGGCATTTAATAACAGATGCTTAACGCTAAATTATACATATGATATATTAATATATTAATGTAATATGCAAATGTGCATATCCATACACTTGAATATTTCAGATTAATTTCATATAAAATTACCTTTTGATTTATAATTAAAGACAAAGCAATTAATTAAGGTACATTTTTAACACATTGTTTCATTTCTTTGTTTCTCTTCCAAACTCTACCTTGCCTCACTTTATGCTTATTCTTATTAAAAAAATTTGCAACTGTGTGAACATATTTTCTCAAGATACTTTGATTTTTCACTATTAAAATTTCTCAGTTTTGAAGGAAAGGAAAACAAACTGCTTGTTTAGGAAAATACATTTTATAAGTATATATTCCTATATGTATAAAAAAATATATATATATTTCTCCCAAACTCATTATGTCTTTCTCCATTGAGAGGTTTCTGTATCTCATACTTGTGATATTAATTTTATGCAGACTAACTTTTTACTAATTAATTTTAATTTTATTTCTTCTCACCTCCTCTCTGTGACTGCATTTCTAAATCATCATCACCACCACCACCAACAGTACTACCATCACCTACACCATCATCATTGTCATCAACAATAATAGTTAACATTTATAATATTTAAACATGTCTAGGCAGTTTAGTAAGTGATCTAACATGTGATAGCTTATTTAATAATTCCCACAAAATAAGTGGTAGTCAATATATTTATCAGTAGTATATAGATTAGTGTAATGAGTTTACTAAAATTTTGTTCATCTCTTCAGTTAATAGATATTTAGATTGTTTCCTGTTTGGGGATGTTCTATATGACGCTATCATAAATATTTGCATACAGGTCCTGAGTGTTCATTTTCTGGGGTAAACACTAGAGAAAGGGATAGCTGCACTGTTTGGGGTTTATCTAATTATATAGGAAACCGCCAGGGTGTTTTCCAAATGATCTGTTTTACATTCCCTCAAGAAATTTATTAGGATGCTATAAGTTCAAAATTCTTGTTTGTAATTGATATCATAATTGATATTGCCAACCTTCTCAATTTGGCCGTTCCAGTGAGCATAAAGTGGTATGTCATAGGTTTTAAATTTTAACTCAGTGAATGACTAATAGTGTTGAGTGTGGTTTAATGCATGTTTTTTTGACATCTGTCTCTTTGCTTCGGAGAAGTGTTTATTTAAATATTTTCTTTGGTTTTACTTATTTTTTATGGTTGATTTATAAAAGTTGTTTATATAATTATGATACAAGGTCTTCATTAAATATGTGTTTTACAAATATTTCTCCCAGACTTTCTTCACTTTTTAATACTGTCTTAGGAAAAATAAGTGTCTTTCATTTTGCTGAAGCTATACAATGAGTGCTTTATGTATCCTAAAAAATCTGTGCATCTCAAGGTCAAAATTATTTTCTCCCATGTTTCTGCAATCAGACCTTATAGTTTTATCTCTTATATTTAGGTTTGCGATCTATTTTGAATTAAGTTATTCATATGGAATGTATTTCTTCTTTTTTTGCATTACCTTTGAAGGTAATTCCTTTGAATTACCTTCACATGTTTGTGAAAGTCAATTGCCTATATGAAAATTGTCTATATGAAAACTCTGTATCTATCTATCATCTATCTATCTATCATTTATCAGTTCTTTGCCTATCTATAATTACACCAATTCCACATAATCTTGGTTACTGTAGCCATATAATAGGTCTTTAAGTCAATTAGTTTGATTCCTGTATTTTTTTCTTTTTAAAAAATTGCCTTGGCCGGGCGCGGTGGCTCAAGCCTGTAATCCCAGCACTTTGGGAGGCCGAGACGGGTGGATCACGAGGTCAGGAGATCGAGACCATACTGGCTAACACGGTGAAACCCCGTCTCTACTAAAAAACACAAAAAAATCTAGCTGGGCGAGGTGGCGGACACCTGTAGTCCCAGCTACTCGGGAGGCTGAGGCAGGAGAATGGCGTGGACCCGGGAGGCGGAGCTTGCAGGGAGCTGAGATCCGGCCACTGCACTCCAGTCTGGGCGACAGAGCGAGACTCCGTCTCAAAAAAAAAAAAAAAAAAAAAAAAAAAAAAAAATTGCCTTGGCCGTTTTATGCCATCTATGTTTTCATATGCACTTTAGAATCAAGCTTTAATTTCTACGAAATAACATGCTGGACTGGACTTTTTTTGGGGGGGGGGTGGCGCGGGGGGAGGATTGTGTTGAATCTATGTCAGTTTGGGGAAAATTGGTATCTTAATATTGAGTCTTCTTATTAATAACCTATACGCCTCTGTTTCTTTAGGTCTTCTTTTATTTCTTTTCTTTTTTCTTTGAAGCTCTGTGGAGTGCAGTGGCGCGATCTCGGCTCACTGCAACTTCGGCCTCCTGGGTTCAAGAGATTCTCCTGCCTCAGACTCCCTGGTAGCTGGGATTGCAGGTGCCCTCCACCATGCCAGGCTAATTTTTTTATTTTTAGTAAAGACAGGGTTTCATCACGTTGGCCAGGCTGATCTCAAACTCTTGACTTTAGGTGATCCGCCCACCTCGGCCTCCCAAAGTGCTGGGATTACAGGTGTGAGCCACTGTGCTGGGCCTAAACCAGATTCTTTAAAAATAACTAATAATCTTTAGTTTAGAAACTGACCATTTCCTGTTTGATTAAAACAACTTTATGAAAGCTTAGTCAAGGGAGAAGAACACACTTAATTCAACGTGAACAAACATTAGCTGGGGACTTCATGAGGCATTACAAGAAAAATAAAATTATCAAATTTCTCAGTTGTTCATTTTAATGTTCATCAATTCCAATGAAAGGAGCTATATTTTATGTCTAAGTTACATTTCTCATGTCACAATAACTGAAATAGTAATTAACAATTATTGAATAATATCGAACATTCCAAATACTATGTTAAGCAATCAGTATGCAATGTCTTATTAATTCTTTATAACAAGTCTACTCAGTAGGTATTATTTTTATCTTTAGATATATAGAAAGTTTGCCAAAGTGACAAAGCTGATAGGTGACAGAATCAGGCTATAAATCAAGGCAGCAGACTCTTTTGAGAACTCGTGCTGTAAACAATATGCCTAAATCTATTTTTAGAATTTTAGGAAAATGATTTTATTTTTATATAATTCTTTGATTTTAATTCATGACTGAAGAAAATCTGAGTGTTACAAAAGTATGTAGATTAAAAAGGGAAAATGTCTTTCATCCTACCCCAGTTATGATCTACATTAAGAAATAACTACTTTCAATGTGATTTTATTTTATGTTATTTTCTATATTTTCACCTACAAACAAGTGTTTGTATATATTCTTATAGAAATGATTCTTTTCCAGTTTTTTATACAAAATAAAAATGATTTAATAAACATCTTATACATTCTCCTTCATAAATAAATAACTCATGTATGGGTGTTGGGGTGGGGGATACATACATACAGGATACATATCCCAAAGTGAGAAGTGAATTTATTAGTTAATAGGATGCAGAGATGACTACCTACTTAACATTCATTCTCCTCTTGTTTCTTGCTTCCAGAATTCCAGTTGTTTTGGAAGTGGTAATGTAGCCACCTTAAAAAATAAATACATTTCTAATTCAACATGTAAGTAGATTGGAAGTTGTAACTCCATCATCCCAACAAGAAGAAAAGCAAAATAAACTAAAAATCAACAAATCTTAATCCATCAAAGAACTGAGTTCACAGGGCAAATTGCCACCCTGAAAACCAGAGAGAAATGTGAATACAAACAAACAGATTTCTGGAAACAGAATCATCCACTGGAGTCTGGTAGAAATCCATAAAGGATAACAAACATAGAGTAGCTTTAGAAATTAAAGCTCTTGAGGGCCCAGCCTTAGTGGAACCTTCACACTTGCAGGGGTTTCACCTCAGGGAGTCCTACCAGTTCTTAAAATGAAGAACAGGAAAAAATCATCTTGTGCTTCATGTAGGGTAAAGGGGAAAGAAATTTTGAAAAAAGTCAAAAATAATCAACAAAGTCCTGTCCCTAGAAAACTATTTCATCAGAGTCTAACCACTTGGGTTTTAACAGATTCTAACCAACCCAGGGGAAGAGTAATTATCCAGCAGAAAAACACTAACGATATAGTTGAACAGCACAGTCGATCAACTGGATTTAATTGGCATGGATAGAATATTGCCTCTAAAAACACCAAAATACATATTTTTCTCATGCTCATATGCGATACTCACCGAGATTGTTAACATTCTGTAACATAGAGCACACTTTAACTTTTTAAAGGAATAGAAATCATAGAAAGTAGAATTAAACCACATAGAACTAAACAAGAAATAAATAACAGAAAGAAAGATGGGAAATCTTAAGAAAATTTTGAAATTAAGCAACACATTTCTAAATAACACATTGATCAAATAGTTCCAAAACAAACTGATTCTAAAGTTTATACAAAAGGCAAAAGACTAGAAAAGTCAACACAATATTGAAGAAGATAGAAGTATGAGAACTGACACTATGTGAACTCAAGACATCATATAAAGCTTCATTAATCAACACAGTGTGATGTGGATGAAAGACAAATAGATTTATGAAACAAAATAGAGACCAAAGAACTAGACTCATACAAATATGATTATGCATTGCTTACTGACAAGGATACATATGTACTGAGAAATGCATCATTAGGCGATTTTGCTCTTGTGCAAACATCATAGTATATACCTACACAAACCTAGATTCTATAGTTGAATACACACCCAGACTATATGGTATCCTCTATTGTTCCTAAGCTACAAATCTGTACATATTACTCTACTGAATACTGCTGGCAATTGTAAAACAGTGGTAGGTATTTGTGTATCTAAACACATTGAAGAGATACAAGAAAAAGATGATACAAAAGGGAAAACATGATGCATCTTTATAGGGCACTTACCATGAATGGAACTTGCAGAACTAGAAGTTTGTCTGGATGAGTCAGTGTTGAGTGGTGAGTAAATGTGAAGCCCTAGACATTACTGCACATTATTTTAGAATTTATAAACACTGTGCACTTAGGCTGCACTAAATTTATTAACAGTTTTTCTATCTTCAATAATAAATTAAGTGTAGCTTACTCTGTCTTTTTACTTTATAAACTTTCATGTATTTTTTTTAATTTTTTGACTCTTTTGACATAATGCAGTTTAAAACACAAACATATTGTACAGACACACAAAAATATTTTCTCCATGTGTATCCTTATTATATAAGCCTTCTTCCATTTTAAATGTTTTTAAATCTTTTTCACTTTTTAAACTTTTTTTGTTAAAAACTAAACACAAATATATACATTAGCTTAGGCCTATACAGGGTGAATACTGTCAATATCGTTGGCTTTTGCCTTCACTCTTGTCCTGCTGGAAGGATGTCGGGGCAATAAAATGTATGGAGCTGTCATGTCCTGTGATAACAATGCCTTCTTCTGGAATACTACCTGAAGGACATGCCTGAGGCCACTTTATAGTCAATATGTTTTTATGAGTAGAAGGGGCAAACTCTAAAATAGCAATAAATTCTATATTATAGTGTTTTAAATTATATACCATAGTAGGATATGTTTATTATTATTATCAAGTATTATGTACTGTATACAATTATATGTGCTATGCTTTTATATGCCCGGCAACACAGTAGATTTGTTCATATAATTATCATCACAAACAGGTGAGTAATGCCTTTTGTTAAGACATTATAATGGTTACAACATCATCAACAATAGGAATTTGTCACTCCATTATAATCTTAGGGGGCCATCATTGTATATTCCATGTGTTATTCACCAAAACGTTATGTAGCACATGACTGTATAGAGTGATCTTTGGTAGAAGAGCAAAGGTGATTCAATGGAAAAGGATAGTATTTTCAACAAATGGTGCTGGAACAACTGGACATCCACATGCAATAATTTGCTGTATATTTTCAAAAAGCTAGAAGAGAAGATTTTGAATGTTCCCAACATAAAAAAGTGCTAAATGTTTAGGGTGATTGATATGTTAATTATCTTGATTAGAGCATTACACATATATAGTATCAAAATATCATTCTATATCCTATAAATATGTGCAGTTATTATGCCAGCTAAAAATAATATATATTATACAATTATCTTACATTTTTCACAAAAAATTCAAATCACAGACCTAATATAAAATGTAAACCTGTAAATTTCCTTGAAGATAGGAGTTCTAGATGACCTTGAGTTTGGTAATGACTTTTAGATACAATACCATAAGATTAAGAAAAAAACAAATTAGAGTTCTTTCCATTGAAAAACAATCTATTAAAGACATTCTTCAGAGAATGATATGACAAACTGCAGACTTGAAAAAATAATTGCAGACACATTATCTGTTAAAGTACTGATACCTAAAACTCATAACTCCAAACCTTATTGTGTCATTCTCATTATGAGAAAAACATCAAAGAAATCTCAATATAGGGACATTATACAAAACATCTGTTCACTACCCTGAAAACTGTCAAGGTCATAAAATAAGAAAAGTCTGAGAAACTGTCAAAACAAAAAGAATGTAAAAAGACCAGATGATTAAACGTAATGTTATATTCTAGATCGAATCTTACAGAAAAAAAATGCATTAGGTTAAAACTAAAAAAATTAACTTAAAAGTAAGTTAATAAAGTTATAAAATTAATAAAATTTTATTAATTAATAAAGTTAATAGTATGTAATACAACAATATTAAGAAAGTTAGTAATAGTCAATAATAATTGATCCTTATTTTCTCTTTAATCATAACATATATCATACTAATGTAAGATGTTAATAATTGAGGAAACTGGGTATGGAGTATGTGGGAACTCTCTTTACTACTTTCATAAATTTTCTATAGGATCAAATTTTTTTTGAATTTAGAAGTTTATTGAAAAACTCAACTATATAAAATATGCATAGATATTTAGCTATATATGTTGATTTTATTTAAAAGTTATTGATTGAAAGATGTTTAATAAATAGTGCTGGGAATACTGGCTAGCCATATGTAGAAAGCTGAAAATGGATTCCTTCCTTACACCTTATACAAAAATTAATTCAAGATGGATTAGAGACTTAAATGTTAGACTTAAAACCATAAAAACTCTAGAAGAAAACCGAGGCAATACCATTCAGGTCATAGGCATGGACAAGGATTTCATGTATAAAACACCAAAAGCAATGGCAACAAAACCCAAAATTGACAAATGGGATCTGATTAAACTAAAGAGCTTCTGCACAGCAGAAGAAGCTACCATCAGAGTGAACAGGCAACCTACAGAATGGGAGAAAATTTTTGCAATCTACTCATCTGACAAAATATCCAGAATCTACAAAGAACTCAAACAAATTTACAAGAGAAAAACAACCCCATCAAAAAGTGGGCAAAGGATATGAACAGACACTTCTCAAAAGGAGACATTTATGTAGCCAACAGACAAATGAAAAAATGCTCATCATCACTCGCCATCAGAGAAATGTAAATCAAAACCACAATGAGATACCATCACACACCAGTTAGAATAGCAATCATTAAAAACTCAGGAAACAACAGGTGCTGGAGAGGATGTGGAGAAATAGGAACACTTTTACACTGTTGGTGGGACCGTAAAGTAGTTCAACCATTGTGGAAGACAGTGTGGCGATTCCTCAAGGATCTAGAACTAGAAATACCATTTGACCCAGCCATCCCATTACTGGGGATTATAAATCCCAAAGGATTATAAATCATGCTGCTATAAAGACACAAGCACACGTATGTTTATTGCAGCACTATTCACAATAGCAAAGACTTGGAATCAACCCAAATGTCCATCAGTGACAGACTGGATTAAGAAAATGTGGCACATTTGCACCATGGAATACTATGCAGCCATAAAAAAGGATGAGTTCATGTCCTTTGTAGGGACATGGATGCAGCTGGAAACCATCATTCTCAGCAAACCATTGCAAGAACAGAAAAACAAACATCACATGTTTTCACTCATAGGTGGGAATTGAACAAAGAGAACACTTGGACACAGGAAGAGACACATCACACCGGGGCCTGTTATGGGGTGGGGGGAAGGGGGAGGGATAGCATTAGGAGATATACCTAATGTAAATGACGAGTCAATGGGTGCAGCACACCAACATGGCACTTGTATATATATGTAACAAATCTGCACGTTGTGCACATGTACCGTATAACTTAAAGTATAATAAAAAATAAAAAGAAAGATGCTATCATTTATAAAGTGTATCCTATTTCTGAAATATGAGAAAAGTTTTCCATTACTTCTTGACTCATTTTCAATTACTTCTTGACTCTTTTCCATTGCCCTTACAATAAACTCTGGTACTTTCAATTTAGATTAGAAGGCCTTCTTATGTCTATGAGCATCCAACATTATCTGTCAACAAGACCCTTCTTGATTTCCTCCCCCAGGCCAACTTTTATGTTTCACACTTGTCCTCCTAATTCCTCTTATTTTCTGCTCTACTTTAATCTGTTCCACAACCTGTTATATTTTACATTCTTTCAGAGAACAAGGCATTCATACCAAATGGTTTTTTTTCCCCCTTTGAAAATATTTGCAGCAACTTCACTTAGCACACATCCATACAGAACTTAATTAAAATGCTATTTAATCAGAATGTTCTTTTCTTACATTTGTCTTCCAGGCAAGATAAGATCACCTCATCAATCGCCCCCATAGCACTCTCTGCCTCTCCTTTCTTCATATAGTGCAAATTGTAATTTCTTGGTAACAGTCTGGTTACACTGGGACCAACAAACTCCATAAGGCAGAAGCAACTTTTGTGTCTCTTTCTCTCTCTCTCTCCCTCTTTTAGTGACCCTGTTCCTAGAGTCTAGAGCAGATCTAACATAGAGTAAGTGATGAATAAATATTTTTCTTGAACCAGTAAATTAACAAATACAGTAATCCACTGGAAGAATGTGTCATATGAAAAAGACCGACAATATTCACTTCCAGGTGTTAACTTGGAAGATGTCACCAATGAAGACAGGAGTTAACTAGAGTGAGCATATATATCCCAAAATGAGTTATTCATTCAAATCTATGAAGAACCGTTCTGGTAAGAACTCATTTGTAATTATAAGTAAAAGTAGTCCTCTCACATACATGTTGACATTTTAATTTTTTTTTAATTTTCATATGTTATTGGGGAATAGGTGGTGTTTGCTTACATGAGTAAGTTCTTTAATGGTGATTTGTTAGATTTTGGTGCATCCATCACACAAGCAATATACACTGCATTCAATTTGTAGTTTTTTATACCTCACCCAGTTCCCATCCTTTCCCCCTGAGTCCCCAAAGTCCATTGGGTCATTCTTATGCTGTTGCATCCTCACATTTATGAAATCTGTTAAAAGCTTTCAATTATTCTTTAATTGTGCCATGAAGCTATGAATTTCCTTTAAATGAAGCTATAAATACTGCAATGATACATCTTATGAATTAACAAAAATTATGTCAAAATTTTGCCTCAACAAGTAAATACTTTACTTGGAAATATTAGAGGGAATAACATAAACTTATTATGAATATTACATTAATTCAGACAATATAACTGATTTTATATTACTCAAATCTAGAGTATATGAAGTAATCTAAAAGAGTTATATATCACCATTGAAAAATAAAACTCTTCAAAATTAAAAAAATGTTTTAAAGTATTTTGAACAAAATAACCTGAATAAATCTCAGCATCTTCAAACACCTTTCTCATATATAAAAACAGAAATTGAAGTATGTTATTGTTCTTCCCATCCTGGAATTTCAACATTAAGACTATTTCATAATTTAACTACCTTGGAGAGGCAATCTTCTTCATTTCCCCCCCAGTATTTAGTGAGTACCTCTCAAAACAAGCTAAATGATATAGAATATGTGAAAATGTATCTGATAATCTCTTGCCCAGTAAACTTACAGACTGTTAGGACTTCTAAGACCTTTTATGACTGAATACACTTTACCTAATCAAAATTACAATAGGAAAAGTAAAAAGTTTCTCTAGCAAATTAGACAGGAATTATTTATACTTGTGGACAAGAGACAGGTTATAGAAAACACTGGAAGCAAGAATAATGGTTAGTTTACGCTAAATCCTAAGCAGATATAATGACATTACATGGATGAAAACGGAGTAATTAACAAAGTTTGTAAAAGAGAATGGAGTCAAGGAAGAGAAGAGTATGAGCAACAAGACAAATATATTAGCTATCCATATAGACATAATCATACATATACTTAGAAAGAGATGTGGAGATATCTACGTACATATTTTTTGATGTTTTAGGTCACTTACTATATCCAGATATTGTACATATTTAAATCTTTAACAATAACATGAACCAAATGTGACAATTTATATGCTAAGTTTCTGCGCTATTTCTTCCTAATACACAGTGAATGTTCATCCATCTATGTAGTCTTTACCAGGCTTCCCTTAGGAAATATATTGTTGATGGTATTACATGAGATAAAAACTTCAGCAGATCAGTTAAAACTCATGAATTAATGTCTAAAACTTTATGACTTGCCTCTAAATCACTCTGCTGACGTTTTGCATCAGACTTTAAATTTTCATCCTATAAAATAGTGATCATAAAATGTACATTAAATGGAATTTTGACCTGTGTCTAAAATATTTTATTTCATGGTGTACTGGAAATGGAATGAAATCAACACTGGTAAGATGTCAAAGGAATTTTGGGATGTAGGATTATTTAGCCAGGGATGCAGCTTTTGGGAGGCTAAAAGCCCTGGAGCAACTTCCTGGATAAACTGTGTAAGGTTTATTCTGAGGCAATGTAAGAAATCAGGACATAGTTCCCTTAATCGCTAGGAATGCAGTAAAGTGGTCTCTCTGTCTTGTGGATTCTACTTATCCCTTTAAAATCAATGTTTTCATCTCAATCGCTACAAGCTCTTCCTACTCTACACATCTACATCCATATCAGGGTTTATTAAAATCATTTTAATTATTTCAGGCACTTGACAACAAAAAGGGGATAGATTTGTTCTCACCTCTTTATTCATTATTACATGAAATCCTATTGTAGACAGCAAAAAGGAAACACTGAACTCTGCACATTTCTTGAGATTTAGAAGATAACAGAGAAAATCTCAAAAACATTCCATCCTGTAATCCTAATCTAGAGGAATTTACCATTGTATGAAAACAGGTTTTAATATTTACTAAATTCTCATAATTTTATGAATAAAAATGATTGCATTACTAGAGTTTCTGATAACTTTTCAATAATATCTTTTAAAATATGTGTCACTTAATACTTGGAAAAGTTGTATTTTTTCTTTTTAGATACACAAACACGTAGTTAAAATTTAGTTATTGTTTAGAAAAAATGCAGTGTTACCAGTGCTTATCAAAGTTCTCGTGTTATTTATGGTCATTAGGTACTGGATTTCTTAATTTTTGTCATAAATTTTTGTAATGCATTACAGATATTTTAGCTTTACCATATTGGTTAAACCTATATAATAATGGGTGATAGGTTTACAATAAACTGTATTATTTCTTTTTCTAATATTTCAGACACGTATGCATTGAAATTCAAGTGAATCATCTTACTAAACAAGCTGTAAACATTATTCCTAATTTCTTTTTGTAAATGTGAATTTAATAATATATTGATCTATTTTATATTAATTAGATACTGTGAAGGCTGTTAGATACTGCTGAACATATGTGATAGCAAAAGGGATTTTTTAAAATGTTGTAATTATTCATTATCTTGGCCGTGGAGCTATGTACAAGAACCTGAAAAAATAATAAAATTTATGAAGCTTAAATCACACACACACACACACACACACACACACACACACACCCCAACATTAGTAAAACTGAGGAAATCTGAATACTGAATTTACCTACTGATAGGTAATCTGATCATAGTATTTATATCATATATGAAAGAGTATTATGACACAAACACATTATTTCCCACACACAAACACACATTTACATACACAAATATACTAAAGTACACACAAATGAAGACACTAAAGAAAGAAATCTTAGAAAGGATTGATATTTACAATTATAATCATTTTGATTTCAAATGTGTTGGCAAATATATGTACAAGTATTTTTAAAGAACTCTTAATAAAATGAGTCCAATACATAAAACCAAATGTCAGAGATCAGTAGGAAATAATCCAACTGTGAGAATTCAAATCATACCTATTTTCCAACTAAGTTTCTAAGCCTCTTCAGCATTGCTCTCAAATCCCCCTTATTTTCTTTAAAGGGTATTGTAAATCCCACCATATTAATCCGGTAACATATAGTTCAATCAATTGCTTTGGCCAACTATTCAATTAAATGTACAAAACATATCGAACACATAATAACCAAAACCATTATGTTTTCTAATGTGAAGAATTCAGGAAATTCAAAAAGAGATTAACATGTGTTAGAGGATACTGTAGATTTTGTTGATTTATAATTGATTAAATGTCCAAAGAGTCTTGCCCAATGTATTAAAATCTGTACTGAATCTTTGGCTAGTGAACACCCTGTTTTTAATTCGGGCCTATCATAATTTTTTAAAACTAACTTTACGACAACTTTTATGTTATGTCGATCAACTTTAGAAATAACCCAGAAATAGGGTGATTCTAAACATGTTGAATGATTAGAAAATATGTAGTTAAACTTAACATATGAACAAAATCACATCCAGAGAACATTAACAGTAATATAAAGTGTTGAATTTAGGTTAAACATGCAATTATGTAAACAGAAGTTGGAGAAACACGGTTAAAGAAATGTTTGCATTTAAGAATTTGGATAAATTTACTGCCATCAAATCTCAACGAAAGTTGGTCTAGATGAGGAAAACAGTTTCTATAGCCAGGGTATTCACTGATAATCTTTCTGTATTTTATTTCTGCTGAACTTTCTGATGCTTGGACACTAACTGAAGGAATATATTTAATTTTAGAACCCGAGAATTAAAAGAGGTATTCACAAATTATAACACAGAAACAACGATGTGGTCAGAATGATGACTATGTAGTCAGTATTCAAATTCATCTTATTTAAAAACCAGTGGAAAGGACTGGAGTTGGTGAGTCCAACTGGAAGGGCCCAGGGGAAACTAGAATAGATTGTTTAAAATGTATGGCATGCTTCTGGCAAAAAGATAAATTACGCATAATCAAAAGCAGGGTTGTACAGTATATTCTAGTGATTATGGAAAATTTCTATATCTGTACTATCCAATATGAGAGGCACAAGTCACATGTGGTTATTTAGGGCGTCCAATTTGGCTACTGTGACCAAGGAACCTGTATCTTTGTATTCCCCAAAGATCTACTGTAGTTGACGTTTAAATTAAATAAGAAGAGCAAAACCAATTTATTAAACAATAAAGTTATATACACATGTAGATTTTTACCATTAAAGAAACTTTATATAAAATATTATTGATACTTTAGCTTTCATGAACTTGACTTGTACACAGTGTGCATACATTTTCTTATTTATTTCAAATAGAGATTCATTGCAAATTGTAATTCTTTCTTTAGACTCTAAATATTAAATAATTTTAGAACAGTATTTGCTGTGAAATAGTTTTTGTTCCCAAATTGCTTCACTTAAAATATTTTTTTATATACAAATGAGTGATATACATTATTATCCTTTTGGAAACTAAATGAGTATTAAAATATACATTGTATTCGACTCCAATTTTAATACACTTGCATAGGCTCATACTTCTTAATATGTTATATTGTCAATAGAGTTAAAATATTAGAACATATTAAACAAATTTTCTTGACAATGGCATTCCATAAGTAGTAACACACTATTCATAGGAATTTTCAAAATTCTCACATACTAGGTTAATTTTCTTTTTACTTGCTATGCTTCTGAGCTTCTAAAAGATCTCCTGTCAAAAGTGGCATCAGCAAGACAGTCGAGTAGTAGCTCCTAGCACTCTTCCCTGCCACACACACACACACAACAACAACAACAACAAATAAACAATCATATTTAAACTAAATTAACTAATAAAAAGCATCAAGGAACAGCAAAGAAGCAGAAATTCTGCAGAGCACAGAAACCAAGCACAGCCTCATATAGAAGGGAAAATTTAAAAAAAAAGACACCTGGCCTCTGCCACCCTATTCCCCCTAGTTGGGATCAACTTGAAACCAGGAGAGACTTCTCCCTAAAGGGAAGAGGGAGACAAGAAGAACCCAGAAGCCTCCATTATCGGTGTGGACCCTTTCAGTCTTTGCTACTGGAGTCCCCTACTGTCCTCAAAGGTTCTTAGCCCATCTGAAGGAACTCTCCAAAGTCAAAACACTGAGCCATCCCCAAAAAGAGGCCAATGCTATGCCCCACTCACCTTCATATGTCCTCCTACAGCCTGTGCTGTCACTTATCTGTGCCATTTTGGAACTTAAACCACTGCTAAGAGTGTGTCCTGCTCTGGAGGTAAGTAGTTATCACATTCCTCAGTCTCTGAGGCTCACTGTTGCTTCATCATGCCTGTGAATTAGCATGCCATCTCCAAGCGTAGCTGTTGTTATGCCTTAGGCCAAGCTGCTGCATAGATGTTTCATCCACTCCATCCTAGTCACTGCTGCACCCTCTTCTCAGGGGTGAGCTGACGTTTTGTGCATGTCTGGGAACCCAGAGCCTCATCACAAACTACCAGAACAGTCCATCCTTGGACCTAGAGCAGATATGGTACCCTGCCTCATTGTGATGTCAAGTCCCCTGCACACTGGAGGAGATTCATCTCCCAGCACCACAGCTAATGTAGTGCCCTACCTCTCAGGGATCCAGAGACTCCACTGACCTGTGGAGTTGTACCTTCTGGGGCCAAGTAGATGCAATGCCTTGTGTCCCTGGGGATCAGAGCTTTGGTGGAACTATGCTACCCCGACCTCCAGGCTGAACAGCAACAATGCCTCACCTACCTAGAACTGGATTAACCCCCAGTCTGAACTGCTGAGGCACTCTGCCTTTCTGGGTAATAGTCATTGCTGTACTCTTCCTCAAAACCCATGGCCTAAGGCACAGCAGCATCTGGCCTTTCCTGGGTCTTTGGTGCTGCTACACCTGGCCTCACAGAGTCTGAGCTACTACTAGGTCACAACAGACTAAGGTCCAGAGTCACCGCCACATGGTCTGTCATCCCTTGTAGCCTGAGCTGCTATTGTGCCCTGTTGGTTCTAGGTTCTAAATTGCATCTGTGGCCAGCTCCCTGGAGACTAAGTCTTCAGTCACTTCTGAGCCCAAGCTGCCAAAGTATGCCCCAGAAAAACAGATCCCAGAATAGTGAAAAAAGAAACGCAATCACTTGTGCTTGGGATAGTGAACCTAAACCTCAAGTCCCAAGTGCTGCAGTAGTTCCATTAAAACTTTGCTCTACAGCTGCTTCGTGCACCAATGCCCTGGATCCCAATGCAGCTTATACTGCCTATGAGCCATCTTAGCCCCAATATCAAAAGATATCTCTTCAGTTAAGACTCTCCACTGTGAGGAAGGCAAGATCAAGAGAATTCACAAAGCCCTGGCCCTAATAACTTATGCAGTCACTGTCACTGCCACAAAATTCTGCAACCTAGACCAGCCACAATTGCCATTAATGTTGATAGTAACTAAATAAGCTGCACAAAGACTACATCGCTGAACTCACACAGAGCAAAAGCTGCTGCACCCTGTCAAACCTGCTTGCTCAGGCCTAACTTCAAGTGAAAGTCTTCCTGTACAAAAGCCACACTAAAGTTTGGAAGAGGTGATTGTTCCAACAGATCCACAGTAATTAACACAGGAATACATGAAACTTGAAAAAGCAAGGAAATATGACACCACCGAAGGACCTCAAAATTCTCCAGTAACTGACCTCAATGAAAAAGCAATTTACAAATTGCCTGAAAAGAAATTTAAAATAATGATCCAAATGAAACTCAGCAAGTTACAAAAGAATATAAATAGACACCTCAGGGAAATTGGGAAAAAAATTCATGATGTGAATGATAAATTTAACAAAGAGATAGATAACATAAAATAAAGAAACACAAAACTTGGAGCTAAAGGATTCAATCAAGGAAATTAAAAATACATAAATAACAGAGAGCTTCAACAGCAATCTAGATTAAACAGAAGAAAGAGTCTATAAACATGAAGATAGGCCTTTGGAAATAATTTAGAAGAAAGAAAACAGAAAAATTTAATGAAAAAGCATGGAGACTGACTGTGGGTCTTATGAAACATCATTAAGCAAACCAATGTTATTTTTATGAGAAGTAAGGATACAGAGAAAGGGACAGAAAGTTTACTTACAATAAAAACTTCTTAAGTCTTGGGAAAGATATGAACATCCAAATCCACGAAGCTTAAAAGTTTCTAAATATATTCAAACAGACCAGGTCCTTTCCAAGGGATATTATAATTAAACTCTCAAAAAGCAGTCACATGTAGAGAATTTTAAAAACAGCAAGAGAAAACAAGCCACATATAATATCCATTAGACTATCAATGCATTTCTCAGCAGAAATCTTATGGTCTAGGAAAAACAGGATATATTCGAAGTACTGCAAGAAAAAACAATAGCATTCAGCCAAGAATACTATATCTAGTAAAGGTTTCCTTCAAAAATAAGAAGAAATAAAGTCTTTCACACAGAAACAAAAGTCAAGAAAATATATTATCATTAGATCTGACTTACAAGAAAAGCTTAAGGGAGTCCTCCAAACAAAAATAAACAATGTTAATTATTACCATGAAGACATAAGAAAGTATAAGACTAACTGGCAGAAGTAAATAAGGAGTCAAGAACTGAGTATTTCAACACTATAATAATGGTATGTGAATCTTATATGTCTCTAGTATAAAGGGAAAATGTCAAAATGATCAAAAATAACTAAAGCTCTAATAAGTTTTAACAAAAGCATAATAAATAATATGTAAACAGTGTTATTAAAAACATACATTGTGAGGAGGAGGGTAAACTTCTAAAGTCTTTGTATATGACAGAATTTGTTAACGATGGAAAAAAGCAGAATACAACTATAAGATGCTTTATATAAGCTCATGGTAACCATAAAACGAGAAAACTGCAGTAAATATACAAACAATAAAGAGACAGAAATAAAAGCTACGAACTACAAAATATCTAATCACAAAGGTAGACTAGCAAAGAATAAAGATATAAAGAAGAAAAAAGCAACAAAAACTAGGAAACAAACTACAAAATATCTAGCAGCATGTTTTTAACTATCAATAATACAATAGTATCTTGAATATAAATAGAATGAATTCTCCAATCAAAACATGTAAATTAGTTTAACCATTGTGAAAGACGGTGTGGTGATTCCTCATATATATATAAATAAATAAATATATATATATAAATAAATACATATATAAATATATATATATATATGATTGAACTATATTCTGCTTACCAGAAACTCACTTAAACTTTAAAGACACATATAGGTTGAAAGTTAAAATGGGAAGATAATCCATGCAAATGCTAACCAAAAGAGAGCAAAGGTGGCTATACTTACAAGTGATTAAATAGACTTCAAGTCAAAAGCTGTTGCAAAAACAAAGAAGGTCATTATTTAATTATATAGGGGTGAATTGATAAAGAGGACATAACCAATTATGTCCCAAATTGAAGCATCTAAATACATAACGAAAATATTAATGGACATAAACAAAGAAGGAGATAGCAAGACAATAATATGAGAAGACTTCAGGACTCCACTTTCAACAAGGAATACATCAACAGACAGAAAAGTAATAAGGAAATATTGAACTTTAATTGCATTTTTAATCAAATGAACGTAATAAATATATACAGAACTTTCCATCTAAGAGTAGCAGAATATATATATTTTTTCCAGTGTAAATAACATCTTTCAATTTGGACCATGTTAGGTAACAGAAAAAGTATTAACAAATTTAAGATTACAATTATATCTAGTATTATTTCAGACACAATGCAATAAAACTAGAAATTAATAACAGCTGGAGTCTTGAAAAATTAACAAATATGTAGAAATTAAACAGCATGCTTCTGAAAAACCAATGGGTCAAAAAATATATCTAAAGAAAAATTAAACAGTATATTGAGACAAATGACAATAGAAGCAAAACATACCAAAACCTATGAAATGCAGTAAAAGCATTTCTAAGAGGGAAGTTTATAGCAACAAATATCTATATTAAAAAAAAAGAAAAATTCTAAATATATAATCTAACATTATATATTAAGGAACTAGAAAAACAACAAAACTAAAAAACGAAACTCAAAATTAACAGACAGAAGTAAATAATAGAAGTCAGAACAGAAATAAATAGAAAACAGAATAACATGTGAAAAAAAAAACCTCAGCATCACTGATAATTAGAGAAATGCAAATCAAAAGCACAATGAGATACCATCGCATGCCAGTCAAAATGGGAATGATTAGGCCAGGCGCAATGGCTCACACCTGTAATCCCAGCACTTTGGTAGGCCTGTAATCCCAGCACTTTGGGTGGATCACCTGAAGTCAGGAGTTCGAGATCAGTCTGGGCAACATGGTGAAACCCCATCTCTACAAAAGATATGAAAATCAGCTGGGCATGGCGGCACCTGATTGTAATCCCAGCTACTCAGGAGCTCAGGAGGCTGGGACAGGAGAATCGCCTGAACCCAGGAGGTAGAGGTTGCAGATCATGCTACTGCATTCCAGCCTGGGTGACAGGGTGAGATTCTGTCTAAAAAAAAAAAAAAAAAAAAAAAATTGGAAATGATTAAAAAGTCAAGAAACAACAGATGATGGCAAGATTGTGGAAAAATAGAAATGCTTTTACACTGTTGATGGAAATGTAAATTAGTTCAACCATTGTGGAAGACAGTGTGGCAATTCCTCAGGGATTTAGAATCAGAAATACCACGGACCCAACAGTCTCATCACTGAGTATATACCCAAAGGAATATAAATCATTCTATTACGAAGATACATGCATGCGTATGTTCATTGCAGCACTATTCACAATAGTAAAGACATGAAATCAACCCAAATGCCCTTCAAAAATAGACTGGATAAAGAAAGTATGGTCCATATACACCATGGAACACTATGCAGTTGTAAAAAGGGATGAGATTATCTCCTTTGCAGGAATATGGATGGAGCTGGAAGCCATTATCCTCAGCAAACTAATGTAGGAACAGAAAACCAAATGCCACAGGTTCTCATTTATAAGTGATAGCTGAACAATGAGAACACATGGACCCAGGGAGAGAAACAACACACACTGGGGCCTGTCAGGGGGTGGGGTGTGGGGGAGGGAAAGCATTAGGAAAAATAGCTGATGCATGCAGGGCTTAATACCTAGGTGATGGATGGATAGGTGCAGTAAACCATCATGATACATGTCAACCTATGTAACAAACCTGCACATCCTGCACATGTACCCAGGAACTTAAAATAAAAATAATTAATAAAAGGAAAAGAAAACCATAGAAATAATCAATAAGATTAAGAGTCGGCTTTTTGAAAGTAAACAAAATGGACGGAACTTTAGATAGTTTAAGAAAAAAGGAGCAAAGACTCCAACAAATAACATAAAAAATGAAAATGCCAAAATTGCTGTAGATACCTAAGAAATGTAAAAAGTAGGCCGGGCGCGGTGGCTCAAGCCTGTAATCCCAGCACTTTGGGAGGCCGAGACGGGCGGATCACGAAGTCAGGAGATCGAGACCATCCTGGCTAACACAGTGAAACCCCGTCTCTACTAAAAAATACAAAAAAACTAGCCGGGCGAGGTGGTGGGCGCCTGTAGTCCCAGCTACTCGGGAGGCTGAGGCAGGAGAATGGCGTAAACTCGGGAGGCGGAGCTTGCAGTGAGCTGAGATCCGGCCACTGCACTCCAGCCTGGGCGACAGAGCAAGACTCCGTCTCCAAAAAAAAAAAAAAAAAAGTATATAAAGAACTATTATGAACAATTAGATGCCAACTAATTGAATAAACTAGAGAAAGTAGATCAATATCGAGAAAAATACAACCTACCAAAATGTAATCAGAACGAAATAGTAAGCCAGAAAAGATATAAAGAGATGAAAAAGTAATGAGAACCACTCCTCCCACCAATTAAAAAAAAGTCCAAGACCAGATATCTTTACAGTAGAATGCTACAAAAAATTCAAAAATTAATTACTGACAATAGTTTTTAAAACTTTTCCAAAAAATAGAGCTAGAAAAAATACTTTCAAATACATTTTGAGGTCAGCATCACCTTGATACCTCAGTCAGCCGAAGACATCACAGAAAACATAAGTACCAATAAATTTCTCCAATGAACATAGCTGTAAAAATCCTCAAGTAAACATTAGCAAGCTGAACCCAATAACACATCAAAAGTATTACACATCATGATCAAGTGGGATTTATCATTGGCATGCAAGACTGGTTTGACATATGCAAATCATTCATTATGAAAAAACACATTAGCAGAATTAATGATAAACACATATAATCATCTTAATTCATACAGAAATAGTATTAAATTCTAAGATCCTTTCTTGACAAAAACTCTCAACAGTTATTATATAAGAGAAAAGCTGCTCAACACAAAGGCCATTAAAAAAAAAAAAAAAACAGAGGTAACATTATAATCAGTGGAAAAATACTGAAAACTTTTCCATAAAAAACTAGTACAAAGCAAGGATGCCCACTATTGACACTTCTGGTCAACATAGTACTGAAGCAGTAGCACTTGCAGTCAGGCAATTAAAATATATAAAAGTGACCAAATTAGAAAAGATAAAGTAAAATTATGTTTTTGTAAAGGACATGATCCTATATGTAAAAAAATCCACAAAGACTCTATATAAAAACGGTTAGAATTAACAAAAGAATTCAGTAAAGTTGCAAGATACAGAATCATCATAAAAATAAGTAGTATTTTCATACTCAAAAGATGATCTAATTGAAATATAAATTTTTAAAATACCATTTACAGTAACATCCAAAATATAAAATAAAATATCAAGAAATAAATTTATCCAGTGAGTCAAAAGATCTATATACTAAAAATTTCAGAAAATTGATTCAAGAAATTGAAAAAGACAAAAATAAATGGAATAATATCTCATGTTCTTAGATGGGAAGAATTAATATTGTTAAAATGTCCATACTACCCAAAGCAATGTACAGATTTAATTCAATCTCTATCAAAATATCAATGGCATTTCTCACAGAAATTGAAAAAAAAATCCTACAATTTTTGTGAAACCTTAAAGACCTCAAAGGGCCAAAACAATTGTGGGAAAGAGAAACAAATTTGGTGGCATAGAACTTCCAGATTTAAAATTGTATTTTAAAGTTACATTCATCAAAACAGTATGGTACTCACATAAAAACAGAAACATAGACTAGTGGAATAGAATAGAGAACCCAGAAAGAAATTCAAATGTATATAGTCAACTAATTTTTGACAAACACCTTAAGATAATACAATGGGAACATGATAGTCTCTTCAATAAATGGCACCTGTAAAACTGAATTTCCACAGGCAGAAGAATGAAATTGGACCCTTTATTACACTAGTCACAAATATCAATTTAAAACAGATAAAAGGCCTAAACATAAGACCAGAAATTATAATACTTCTGAAAGAAAACACAGAGGAAAAGCTCCTGGACATTGGCCTTGGCAATGATTTTTTGGATATTACAACAAAACAAAAGGGCCAGAACAGCAAAAGTACATGAATGGTACAACATCAAGCTAAAAAGCTTCTGCGTAGCAAAGAAAATAATTAGCAAAATGAAATGGCAGCATAAGGTTGGAAACATATTTGCAAACCATATATCTGATAAGGAATTTATATCCAAAATGTACACAGAACTCATGGAACTCAATACTAGAAATACAAACAACATGATTATAAAATGAATAAAAGACCTGAATAGATATTTCTTCAAAGAAGACATTAAAATGGGTAACAGGTATATGAAAAGCCATTCAACATCATTCATCATCTAGGAAATGCAAAGCAAAACCACTATGAGATAACAACCTCACATCTGTTAGGATGCCTATTATCAAAAAGTCAAAAGATAAATGATGGCAAGGGTGTGGAGAAGAGATAATGAGAGAACTCTTGTGTACTGTTGGCAAGAAGTAGATTGGTACAGCTATTATGGAAAATAGTGTGGAGGTTTCCAAAGTAATTAAAAGTAGATCTACCATAGACACAGTAATCCCTTTTCTGAAAATACACCCGAAACAAATGAAATCACCACCTAGTAAACATCTATACTTCCATATTGATTGTGTCTTTATTTACAATAGTCAAGGTACAGATACAACACAAATGTTCAATCAAAAACGAACTGATAAACTGTGGTGCTGGTATATTTGCATTCTATTTATCAATGTAGTCACAAAGTCCTGCCTAGGTTCAAGGAGGAGGAAAATATTTTCTACTACTTGACAATGAGTGGCAAGGTTGTGAAAGAGCATTTGAGACTGGAAACATTGCTGTACCCATTTTTAGAAAACATGGTCTGTCACAACAATAAAATGAGACATAACTATAGATAAAATAGACATGTATTAGGTTGGTGCAACCTACTTAATATATTAGGTTTTTACTTTTAATAATGAAAATCACAATTACTTTTGCATCAACCTAATAGGAAACCAAAGAAAATGCTAAAGTACAATGTCATTAAGTTTGAAAACTAAGATGAAGTAGATAATTTTCTATAATATTATTTACCAAAATTGATTTAAATTATAAAACAGAGTAACCAGTAACCATTAAATAAATTAAATCTGAAATCAAATTTTTCCCTTTGAGAAATACTGAGCCAGAATTTCGTGTTATTGTTTTACACTTTAGCATAAATATGATTTTTATTTAGATTTTTTCTTTGAAAAACACAGGGAAAAATATAAAAAGAAACTAAAAATTACCTATAATACCATCATTTATTAAGGTACTTATAATAAAATTGAAAACCCTACTGAGCTACATTTACTCACCAAATCCCATCCCTTAGAAGAACCACCATGAACACTGTGAATCACTGACTTACCTTCTTCCAAAGTTCCTATTAGCTTATCTTTGAAATCATCAAGTTTGTCAGTTTTTTTCGGCTACAAACAATTTTGTTCTCTTGGATGAGAGTCATAGTTGTCAGATGATTTGAGATAATAAAATTAAAATTGTAACATTACATAGTAAGTGTAATATTACATGTTAAATGCATGATCCCCAAAACTGTGTTTCTGTCAGCCAGAATCTTATAGTTAATTTGTACCAAACTTTAGGTAATCCCTACTTTACTCAAGTGAATTCAGAGGACAGAAAAATACTCAATCCTTTCAAAAGGCTACTCTAACCTCTATGTCAAAGACAAAAATAACTATACCATATGATAAAATTACTGACAATAATTAATAAAATATTATCAAATTGAATTTTGTGGGATTCATCCTTGGAATCCAAGGATGGTATTGAAAAAAATGCCACCATGGTTGAGATATCAATAAAAAAGAAAAAAAAAAAAAAGAGAAAACTGTGATACATTTTATGTAATAAAATATTATTCCCTAAAAAAGAATAAGATTTTGACACTTACTACAACATGGTCGGCCTGATGAATATTATGCTAAGTGAAATAAGCCAGAGACAGAAAAAAATATCTTACATGATCTCACTTATATGTGGAATCTAAAAAAAAGTTAAATATACAGAGAAAACAAAACAGTGGTCGGGGAGGGATGGAAATGGAGAGATGTAGGTCAGAGGATACAAAGTAGCAGATATATAGGAAGAACAAGTTTGGTGCTCTAATATATAACATGATAACTTTAGGTAATAAAATTGTACTGTGTAAGGGACTTATGCTAAAGGAATAGGTTTTAGCTGCTCTTTCCACAAAAGCAAAAACAAAATGAGTAACTCTGAGGGGATGGATATGTTAATTAGCTTCACTCTATTAACCTTCTTACTATCCATATGTATCCCATAACATCATGTTGTATACCTTAAATATATGCAGTAAAATTTATTGAAAAAAAATTATGATTTTTCTCAAACAGCGAAGAAAGAGTAATTTATACACATTCGATTATAATACTGTTTATTACTATTATTGGTTTTAAATCTGGAACTGAACTGTGATAATTATGGACTAATCAAAGGATCTTCTTTAGTGATCAGGCCAAGTACCAAAGAGTTTATATATTTTAATGGTTACTGATTAAGACATACATTTGTATGTATGGTGAAAATTCAAAATTATGACTTTAGATTTTTTTGGCCACTGTGCCTTTTCAGTCTTGTATGAATACACAGTATAGCTATTGGTATATAATCTAATTAATCCATCTCATACCTCAATATCAATGTCACATACACACAAACACACATCATGCAAATAGCAGAGATTTATTTATTGAACATTTCAGGTGTTCTCACATTGGAATAAATTAGCCTTTTTAGGAGGAAATATGGGTTTCAATGGTATTTTATAATATTTAAACACTGTCAAAAGAGTCAAGTCTCTCTAGTTTTAAAAGACTCAAATCTCTCTTAAATTTTGAATTGATGAGAATCAAGAATAAATATGTACTTTTATTCCTCCATATATGTACTCTACACTGCCTCTGCACAAAACTCCCAATTCAGACTTTGCAAACAACCAGTTGTTGAACTTAATACAATGAGGAAAAGTGTACAAATTTATATTAAAGGCTATGTGTGAGTAAAGGAGTGTAAAGAAGGATATGAACAAGAAATCAGTAGCCATTTGCCAGAAAGTAGACCTTAAGTCAATGCACCTAAAACCTTTAGTGTGGTTTCTATGCAACTGATATGTAAAGAAGAGGGAATAGGAAGAGAGCACAATGCTTCTACTCCAACTGTGGGCTCACCAATATTACAGATTAAGTCCAACTTCTCTTTTCTCCTCAGAGACAGACTTAAGAGAGAGTCAGCAGAGGTATTCAAAAGGGCTGAAGTTTCTATTTCGGCCCGCAAAATCTGCAAAATCTATACAACGAACTGCTTCTTTTGTGTTGTATTTAAATGCCACCTCAAAAATTCCTTTGTGATTTTGATCCCATTAGAATCTGTGTTTATTTTCTTGAAATAAAGTAAATAAAATTTACATCAAATGGAATATCAGAATATTATTAATTTCACTGAATCAATCAACAAATTGATAATTTAATTTATTCCAATGTTACATGTCCTAGAGAAATTTTTAAAGGTCAAACTTACCACATTATAAATTATTTCTATGATACCTAGTAAGAATAAGAGACATGTTTAAAGATCACTAGAGCTCAGGTTGTTAGATGTTTACTCTTGCAATATTTCTTTTTTTAATTATTATTATACTTTAAGTTCTGGGGTGCATGTGCACAATGTGCAGGTTTGTTACATAGGTTTATGGGTGCAGCAAATCAATATTCTTGCAATATTTCGAATGCACTATACTTTCTTACAGAATGAATGTTTAATTTCATAACTTGTTTATTTCACACCATTATTCAACCAAATCATGTAAGACAAAGAAAAAACATTTAGATTTGGCAAAAGGGATCTCTAGCAAAGCCAAGAATGAATTTACTCTACTGCTACATCATTACTTAGTAATAAAACTGATCGGTTTTCACTTATTTTAGGGTTTTCCAGTATCTTGTTATGGAACACACATGGGCCTCTTCTGTTATGCCAAAATGTTAATGATAATTATTTTTTCTCAGCATCTTAAAATTACTTGCCAGCAAACTTCATTTATTATCTCCTTCTAACCCTCACTAAATGTTTGGCCATGGAGAAAAATGCAACACAGCTGACAGATTGACAATGTAGTTGTAGAAGCATATGAAGATTTACATCTGGGAACTTTATGATTGTCAATAATTTCTTCCTCTAATCAACGTATATTTAACTTTCCACTAATGACATAATTACTGACTAAGTCTATTTGGGATATACAATAATTTAAGTCAGGCTGCTAGACTTCTAGAAGCCTTCATTTTAGAAAATGACGTCGAGCCATGTTTTTGAATTAGTACAAAAAAAGACAATTGAAGTTTTATGTTATCTGGCTGATAACAAGAGATATTTCAGAAATTTAGAGCTATTTTGGGGTTATCTTTTTCACTTCAGAAGAATAAAAGAGACATTGAAAATGCAGGGATGAAAGTTTTTCTACATATGTATGATTGTATTAAGTAAAGGTGAATACAGAAGACATTTTAGAAACATAATAAGATAACTGCTAAGTGCAAGATCAGCAGGGTATGTTAGGATACTCCAAACAGTACACTAGGGCCAGATGAGAGTATAAGTTTTGAAGAATAGAAAAAAAATAGAGTGAATACAGATTGCTTTCTTAGGTAGCATTAAGGAATGATTATGAAATGCCTTTGAGCAGAGAAATCGTAAAGACACTGATGCTCTACTAAGTAAAGTACTTACTAGCAAAATGACATGAAGTAGAGACATGTCTTGAGAGTAAAAATGATCATTATTAGGAAAAATAAACGTTATGTTTGATTTAGTATTTACCTTGCCCTTAATTATTTATTTATTAAAGGAAAATTATGATGAAATACAAATATAAAGCTTCTATGAACTTTTTCTAAATTTGAAATTGAGTCATGCACATGAATTAATTGAAAGCCCTTAAGTTTATCTCCCAGTGGTTATTACCCAGATTTTCTTGTTTATAGGTGTACATATTGATATAATTTTCTTCCTTGCTGAAAATAGATGGCCACTACCTTCCAAACATGTGCTCTTTATTATTTTGACTTAAGAAGTTATAATACATTATACCTTGTTTTGTAATCATTTTATTACACATCAGATGTATAAATTCTCTTTCAAAATCTAATATCTAAAGATGGTAAAAAATAACAAAAAATGAGTTATTTGCTTGTTGTATATTTTTAACCATTGAAAACATGATTTTTCAAACATTAATCATATTCTAAGATCATACTTTCAAAACATGTTATTCCAGAATAAAATCCAAAGTTAATTACAAATAAACATATTGTGATCAAATGCATTCTATTACTTTATTACTTCCAAGACATAGATGAGGAAATATAAAATATGTTGTATGTGGTTTCTTATCTAAGTTTTATAGACAATTTGAAGCTAAAAAATCATGTTTGAGAATAAACATGGAGACGTTTTCAATAACTCCAAAGGTGAGCAGCAGTTCAAATTTAAAAAGGACCTGGGGCTTTTAATTGTCTAGGACCTTTAGACAATAGAAAACCTAGTCCATATAAATTGGATTATAACAGGTTTGTAGCAAAACAAAACAAAAGTCAAGAGCGATGTTTTCAAGATAGAGCTTATCCTTTAGGCTTTTGTTGTACGTGACTTCCCAGCATAACTTTTTGTGCCTCATTGAAGTTTTAATTTGCCTAAAGTAATATCAAAAAGTGTATTACTTTTATTACTACCTTCCTTTTTATGGTGATCAAGATGTTTTTGATGACTCCTTGATTTAGTAATTGGAAGCATAATTTCATGTGAAATGTAAATTGCTACTCTGCCATAAATATACATATATCAGATTTATCCAGGATTCATATCACTTCAGAGAAGAAAGAGACAGCACAGGGTAAACGAATGAGGAGAAATGGTAATTTACCATTTGTAAATTAATTAATTTGGCCACATTTTTTTCATACTTATGTGAGCCCCATTTTATTCCATAAATAGCTTGTCAGTAATGCATTTTCTTAATTCATTTTTGCAATGCAATATAACATAATTCCATTGTGGAAAATTTGGAAATCAAAAATAAGCTCAAGGAAAAAAATAAAAATAATCCACAATGTTAACATTTAGGTATATCCACTATTAAAATTGGTTTCTTGCCAACTCACATATGTATGTATATTTTGAAAATAACTCCATCAGTGTAAGGAGAAGAAAATAAAATCCCAAGATCTTTGGTGTCATGTGGTTGCACACACATCAGAACAGGAAGAAGCTCTGTTTCACAAGAAAGGAAAAGAATTGGGAACTTTACATGCCATGTGGAGGAAGGAGTGGTAAGTAAGTTCAGAGAGGGAAAGAAGAAAGAGAATTTCTTGGTGATATTTTAATGTTAATCTTATTGAAAATGAAAAGCAGGCTGACATTCAAAATAATGTCAACATGAAGCCAAACAACATCAGGAGAAGGGAATCCTAGAGTCTGAGGCGGCCCTAAAACTGCATGCCCTTTGATAATGACCGACATTGTAGAGGGGGTACTTTCCACATGCCCATAGGTACATATTTAGTACTTCAGGTATATCCATCAATTATGTTTTCCCAGTCTACCATATTACTGACCTGAGATTATAAATATTGCAAAATTTTCTTTAATATGGTTTTACATCATTCGTTGTGGAGAATTTTCCCTTTGCTTTACCACGCCCCCATCTAATATTGAGTATTCTCCAATGTAGTATTTCAGGGACATTCTGGAGCAAGTCTACTTTAGCCTGTCTTGTTGCCCAAGTCTTTGCTCTTCTGTTGATAACTTCTGTCCTACAACTTCTCAGATGGCTACTTTGAGACAGAGTTTTTTCCCGGTAAAGACCCTACTCTAGCCTCAGGTAGGGCACTCTCCTGTCAGAATTACAGAGAGCATGACTAAAAATGATAGTGATTGTTAACAAGATTGAGAGTGTAGTACTAAGGGAAAGAAAATGCTCAAAGGAATTTAAAACAGTTACCTACACTGAGAGGCCTTGAAACCTACTAGGACTTCAGGGTACTTCTGAAATTAGGGTACTTCACCATTCTGAGTGCTTATCGCAACCCTCACAGATTGAATTCTCTTGGCAGTATAATACCTCAGAATCTAGGCCCAATCAAAATGTCCTGGAAAGAAATCTGTACGCTTATGTGTTCCAGAGTACTAGCCAATACAAATACATGTTCCCCTGAGGGGCAACGTCCATCAGCATTGTTTTATCTCCCTGGATTAGAAGAAATATTTTTTTCTTAATAGTCTGAAACAGATTGATGTACAAGACATGGTCAATTTAGTTAGTCCAGACAACACTGGATATGCCAATCTAGTGCCTCACTATATTTACTCCAATGTGACAAGTAGAAAAATGCCAGCCCCATATATCCCTCTTATTCTAGGACAGTCTCAGCTTCAGAACTTCTGTAAAGACACATTTTGATGAGAATATTAACACAATAACACACACATAAGTTCACATCACACACACACAGTCTTCTAAGAATGAAGGAGAATTTATAGGCAAAATCTATGGAATGGAAGCACAGAATGGGTGATAAAATTCTAAGTTTGTAAAGTCACAATTCTGCGTATATATACTTATATAATGTGTTTTATTAAAGACATGATACAAAACATACATTCTACATTTGTAGTTTTCCCCACACAATTGAATTCACACAGATGTGTGTGGAAGAATTGACATTATATTTTCCTGATCAAAGAGGTTCAATTTCAAGGTGGGCCATCTCTAAGCATAGAAAAAGTGATGCGACTTCTCATAAATTAATTATTTTTTTTTTCACTGTCGTGCATCACAATGCAAAAATTCCTTCACCATTAAGTATTTAACCTTCAAAAATATTTTATTATCATGTATTTAATGAATGTAGAGCACATGGGTCCTTTTATTCAGCATTTTCTTTGCTTTTTCCATCCAGTTTAAACATTGTGAACAACTTCTTAATTTGTCCCAGTGATGCAAAAATCAATTCTAAGTTAAGTCCCTAGCTTTAAATTTGTTCTTTGTCAAATGATCAAGAAGGAATTAAGTGCTTTGGCTGAAGCTATCTTGCTGGTAGTGGAGCTTTATGTGTTGCAGTGGGAGCTTTACAATGCCTGAGCCTTCATTTTTCTCCTGAATTGATAATTTCCTTTGGAGGGTAAGTCAACATCCAAGGTAAATGTCAATGGATGAACTGAATACAAATGATGCCATTGAGATAAAAATTACCCACTCAAATTTGGGCACGCATAAGACCTAGTAATCAGAATTTGACTCTTGATAGTCATGCCCTGAAGCAATATGCTGGTATATTGTTCACAGATTGTGAATCTCATTGCAATATAAAAACTTGTAAAATGTTATACATTCATTTTTATCTTTTAAGAAATAAACATCACATTATTCTGTAATTTAAATATGATCCATATAATATCTTTAGGATCTTTAAACCTTTATGAAAAAACAAATCTTTATTAAAATTTTAAACATTTAATTCAGCATTCTGTGTTATAAGAAAAAATAGAGCTCCTAATTTAACCTATAATCTAACATATATAGTTTATCTCTCACATTTACATAAATTTCATCTGTTATTTGTTATGCTTATTTTATGTAACATGCTAGGCTATCAGCTTAACATAATTCATTTTTTACTATGTTTCCTTACCCAAAATACTTGTGCTGCTTGTAATACTGGACCAATCATTCTCTAACATGTCTGAGTTAATCAGTAGACAGACTGTAATTCAATTTTAATTTGAGATCTGGACAGTAATTTATCATCTGATATGCATCATTTATACTTCATTACCTAATCATTATATCCTATAAATGTGGCATTCTTCCCCTTCTTATATACCTGAAATACCATAATAAAAGATATATTTCTTGCAAATGGATGCCAGTTACACAATATAAGTGCCTGTGCATGAGAAAGGCCTACTAAGTAAATTAATATAAAAAGGTAATTTATCTAATCTTTTTTAACCATTTTAATTTACTTTCTTAAAATGAAAGACATTATATTGTAAACATATACACACACATACATATAACATACTCATACAACTACGGTACAACTCAGTCCTAATATTAAAGAAATTATAGCTGTCATTATCGTAAACTCAATAAACTGGTTATTATTGTGTAGGCAACTTCCAGTTCTGTGGAGAATTTCTACATGCATTGAGCAAGGAAGTAGATAAGAATTATACTTTTAGAAATAAGTTTTTGTCCTATGAGGCTGGCATATAAACAACTAAAGAGGGATAATTAAGAAATTATCACTGAGTAGAACTGTAGGAGGAAAGGTGGGGTCTGCTAGCAACTTAATGATAGAAAAAAAGAGCTATGAACTGTTATCCTTGCTATTTCTCCTCTTGCAGCTCAAGCTAATGATTGTAAAGGAAGCCGTGTAGAATGTTGGTTAAGTCAGTGGAGTCAATTTGCTGAGATAAAAAAGTTGGCTTCACTTTTTGTGATACAAGTGAATTTGAGACCTTTCCTTAATTTCTATTAGTCCAACTCTATGTCTTCCACTTTAAAAGTGGAGATTAAACAGTTATTTACTCCTAGGACGACTAAGATGACTATATAAATGCCTATTATTATACGTAAATAGCGCAGCAACAGACGACAAAGCAGAAATTCCACTGGTCAAAATAAATAGGGAAGTAAGATTTTGTTAAAATCTATTGCAATAGGGGAGAAAGGGTGGAATGGAGTCTGAACTTAACTCCACTGAAACAAATAGTGGAGTATATTTAAGAGCCTGAATCAGAAGGGTCATAGGCCATCTGTATTTGCTAATTGGCTTTACCCATAGGAAAAGTAAACTTTCTTTTATCATTGTAACTGGATGTAGTTTGTACATCTTGAAGGAAGGAATCTACTGAAGTTTGGCACTTACCCTCCCATGGAGACTGGGAAACAGGAGTACTAGCTTTCTTAATGGTTACATTTCAAAAGGATCATTCACAGGTCCTTGAGAAAGACAGGTCTGAGTTGTAACATTAGCAAGAAGCATTTAAAAAGATTTATATCTCAAAGGAGCAGAGAAACAATTTACAAGTTGGTTAGACCAGCTATAAAAACAGAGGTGAAAGAGAGGTCAGGGCAGGAGAAGCCTGTCTAAATCTTTAACATTTTTCTTAGCTAAGAGAATTGTTAAAGCTCTCTTCTTCACAAGTAATTAGTAGGCACCTGATAATTGTAGATTGTTATTATTGTTACTGTTGTTAATACTAGGTGTTGATGATATTAATACTGGTATCAATAATGAGAAAATGAGGCTTTTATGTGGCATTTTTTTTCTGGAATATAAATTGATTTATCAGATTTGTTTCCATCTACACACCTGGATCTTTTGCAAGAAGGTCTCTTCTATCAGTCAAAGTTCTAAATTGTATTAACCCTTGAAAATGAAGCTTAACTACTACCATGTAGTGGACTGCATTCCTTCAAAATTCACATGTTGAACCGAAGGCTCCCAGTGTGATGTATTTAGTGATGTGCCACTTTGGGAGGTAATCTGGTATAAATGAAAACACGGGATTGGAAATCTTTTCACATGGGATTACTACTCTTAAAAGAAGAGAAAGCAAACACATTGCTCACTTCATCTCTCTATGCCATATGAGTACATAGCAAGGAGGTGACAGTCTCCAGGCCAGGAAGAGGAAACATACCAAAAAGAGATCATGCTGGCATCCTGATCTCTAATTTCCAGGCTTCAAAACAGTAATACAATAAATTTATGCTGTTTATGCCATACAGTCTGGTGTATTTTGTTATGGCCACTGAAGCAAACTCATACAACTACCAATTCTTGCAAAGCCTTTTCCAATCTTCTCAAATATAAACCAAATACCATTTAATGCTGTTAATGGTATTGTTATAAGAATCAGTAAAAACAATGGTAAAGACTAGCACTTACTAAGTACTTACTATGTCCATACCAGGCACTGTTTTAAGCACTCTGTAGGCACACCTTATTTAATCCTTACAATAACTCCCAGCTCTATGTGATGAGTATTCTTATTATATCCAAACTACAATTTAGAAGCAGAGGTACAAAGTAGTTTAGCAATATACTATGTGGAATGTTTTTATCCCTAAGAATTTCCAGATGTTGATTGCCTTGTATTATTACTGCTATGGACATATGTTTGCTACCCAAACAGACTTTAAGCTACCAGAGGCTTATTTCCAGATATAATTTATTTTGAATATTTTCAATGGTTGTCAATAGTATGGCAAGAAAACATAAATATGCATATCAAAATATTTGGAGATGATTTAGAGAATCTTAATGGAGGAGATTTAGGATTCAGAGAGCTGTCACCAAAGGACATACAGAGTAATGAAAAAACATCACCTAGTCAGTGTTGTTGCTCTTGATAAGGTTGACAAATTTTTCATGTTATATCTCCAGTTATTTGAAATTTTCTTGAGGCTATTAGAATAACAGAGAGAACCATAGTCCCATTCAAAGCAGTGAAAAATATGCAAATTATTTAAAGGCATTTTGTAACTATTTTATTTTCAGATATGGCATTAAAGTATAAACACTCAGAAACAATCAAATGAAAATAGCACATTATTCAGTCAATACGTAATAAAAATATGAAAAAATGAAATTTAAAATATCCCTGAGAAAGACAAGAGAGGTGAATCTATTTACACAATAAACAGGCAGAATTTCTCAAAAATTATTAAAAGAAGGTAAAATAATAATTATTATTCATTTAAGAAGAAAGCGAACAATGGTGCTTAAATATCAGTGTGACTGAAAGGCACGCAGAAAACAATTTAACTATATAATACAATATGCATTACCCAGAAGAATGACTAAAATGAAACAAATAGGCAATACTTGTCAAACAAAAACATTGATGTGGAGAAATTGGGTCTTTCATATTGCTAGTAGATATGTAAATTTGAAGGAACACTATGGAAAGCATTTAGCATAATCTACTGAAGCTGAGTTAAAACATATTCTATAAGGGGTATATACATACATTTACTTAAAACATGTATGATAATATTCTTATCAAATATTTATACTGGCCCCTAGTAAGAAACAATCTAAAAACTTAGTAGTAAAATAGATCTTCTGACACATTCATACAAATGAAATTTGACAAGTCTGTTTTCAAATATTGTAGTCATTACATGTAGACACTTAAATTTAAAATATTTAAAATTAAAGAGAATTAAAACCTAAGTCAGCCAGTATGACTAGCCACATTTCCAGGGCTCAATAGATATGAGAGGCTAGTGGCTAATATATTGGACAGTGTCACATAAAAAATGTGTATTATTGCAAAACAGTTTATTGAATAGTGATGCTATACAGCACAGAAAATGAAAGCATTAATATGTTCTTTCAAAAAATCTCACAAAAATAATGAGCTAAAACAGTCAAACTTAAAAAATGTATACTGTGTGATTATATTTATATTTAGAATACATAAAATAGGATTCTGTTAAAAAAAGAGAGAATAAACTAGATTTGGTGGTACATTACTGTAGTCCCAACATCTTGGGAAGCTGAGGTTAGATGATTGCTTGAGCCCAGGAGTTTTGGTCCAGCCTGGGCAATATAGCAAGACTTCATCTTTAAAGAGAAAAAACAAACAAGTAAAAATTGTTATAAGTGAGGATAGGACTTATTTATATTTTAGGTTAGTTTTTGTCCAGAAGGGATATGAAAATACTATGATTATTTCACATATAACAATCACTATCTCTTTACAAAAAGAAGGAAATAAAATTATTTTGGTAAAAAGTACAAAAATGTGGTTCTTAAACTTATTAGTGTTTTAAAATGTTTGGAAATGTCCTGGGGAGATTACACTAAAAATATATATATTGACCATGTATTCAAATGAACATACATTAATATTGATTAAATATGCAAAACTTGTATGTCCCTATGTTACACAGATGTAAGTGTTGACTAATATTTACATCAGTTACTTTTCTGAGAAGCAGGGACAATTTCTTATGTATCAGTTTTTTGTAGTAAGACACAATTTTAAAACATTTTGGTTATTATTTGTGTTCATATAAGACAAATTAAATCTATATTCAAGGATTTTTTTTGGCAAAAAGCATCAACATTGAAAATAGGCTATGGCTATTAAATGAATCATACTTTCACAAGAGCAGAAAAGACAGTTTAAAATTTGTTTTACAAACACAGCTGGGTTGTCTTTTCTTTTACCAAAGTTATAGATCATACCAGAGTTAAAAATAAATTGTTTCCTAGTTTGCTATAGATTTTCAAAGACCATAAATAATGCCCTGAATCTTAATGATCTCCAAATTTGGCATATCTGTATATATAAAGAACAAACTATGTTTTCCTTTTTGATCATGTCTTTCTTTGTAAAGGTAACATCCATATGATACACTGGTATTAAAATTTTAAGAAAAAATAAAAATTATCATTTTATTGTTACATCAGAGAACAGTGATGATATGTTTTGGCTCTGTGTCCCCACCCAAATCTCATTTTGAATATTCCCATAATTTCCACGTGTTGTGAGACGGACCCAATGGGAGATAAGTTGAATCATGAGGGCAGTTTTCCTCATACTGTTCTCATGATAGTGAATAAGTCTCACGAGATCTCATGGGTTCATCAGGGTTTTCCACTTTTGCTTCCTCCTCATTTTTCTCTTGCTGCCACCATGTAAGAAGTGCCTTTCACCACCAGTCATGATTCTGAGACCTTCCCAGCCATGTGGAAACCTAAGTCCAATTAAACCTTTTTTTCTTCTCAGTCTTGGGTGTGTCTTTTATCAGCATAATGAAAACAGACAAATGCAAGTGATATTTCCATTATATATATATTTCAAAAACCTACCAGCCAAACATCACAAATCTCACTTATTTCACTTTTCCAATGCTATGTATTGAAGAACAGGAAGTTATAGGAAAACCTAAAATGGAATCATGATAAAAATACCAAGGAAGTATAAAATGTAAATACTTAGCTAATTTATTTGTTAATTATTTACTAGGATCTCTCTGGTAATCTGAATATATCTAAAAACTATATTGAATACTCAAATGTTTATAATGATATTGTCATTGTTACAGCCTGTCAATTTTGTGTACAATTATTTTGGCAAATTTAACATTCAACCACTTTTGTTAGCTTAGTACCAGAATTCTCATGGGCATTCAATAAATTATCATTCTGTTCAGGAAAAACATCAAAACACAAACAACCTTATTAGAGAAATGAATGAGTGTAACAAGTGGAGAAATAGTTTCTCTGGAGTCACATGTTCTAAATCTTTATCTTAGATACTTAAAATATAGCTTTGTCCAGTGGCAAATTTGTGTTTTCAAGAATAGAATGAATAGGAACTTGACAGGAATAATTATAGCCTATATAAGAAACGAGAGAAAATACCAAAAATGCTAACTACAGGCACAGTAATTATTGCTAGAATATATTTTGTACTGATGTCTTATATTCTAGACAAGTTTAAGGCATTCTTAAGATGGCCGAATAGGAACAGCTCCAGTCTCCAACTCCCAGCGCGAGCGACACAGAAGACCGGTGATTTCTGCATTTTCAACTGAGGTACTGGGTTCATCTCACTGGGGAGTGCCGGACGATCGGTGCTGGTCAGCTGCTGCAGCCCGACCAGCGAGAGCTGAAGCAGGGCGAGGCATTGCCTCACCTGGGAAGCGCAAGGGGGAAGGGAATCCCTTTTCCTAGCCAGGGGAACTGAGACACACAACACCTGGAAAATCGGGTAACTCCCACCCCTATACTGCGCTTTAAGCAAACAGGCACACCAGGAGATCATATCCCACACCTGGCCGGGAGGGTCCCATACCCACGGAGCCTCCCTCATTGCTAGCACAGCAGTCTGTGATCTACCGGCAAGGCAGCAACGAGGCTGGGGGAGGGGCGCCCGCCATTGCTGAGGCTTAAGTAGGTAAACAAAGCTGCTGGGAAGGCATTCTTATATTTTCAAAGATTATACTTTAAGTTCTGACTATTAAATCTAAGAATAAAAATAAATTGGAAGTTAATATTTTCAACAATAACTTAGTTTAGAAAACAATTTAGAAACCATATAGTTAAAATGTGTTTAAAAAGCTTTTGGACCAGTGCTACCAACACATAATTAAAATCATAAAAACACTCTCATAGTTATTTTCAAATGTATAAAAAATTTTTAGTCATGGTGAGTCTGGAACTGGTGGATTCTTAATTTCGTTGACTTCAAGAACGTAGCCGTGGACCCTTGTAGTAAGTGCTACAGCTCTTTAAAGATGGTGTGTTGGCAGTTTGTCCCTGCAGATGTTCAGACGTGTCCAGTGTTTCTTCCTTCTGGTGGATTCGTGGTCTCACAGGCTTCAAGAGTGAAGCTGCAAACATTTGTCCAGTATTGCAGCTCCCAAGAGTGGCTTAGACCCAAAGAGCAAACAGCAAAAAGGACAACGCTTCCACATGCTGCAAGGTGAACTCACCAGATTGCCACTGCTAGCTTGAGCAGCCTGCTTTTATTCCCTTATCTGGCCCCACCCACATCCTGCTGATTGGTCCATTTTTCAGAGAGCTGATTGGTCCGTTTTACAGAGAGCTGATTGCTGCATGTTGACAGGGTGCTAATTGGTGCGTTTTCAATCCCTCAGCTAGACACAGAGTGCTGATTGGTGCATTTACAATCTTCCAGGTAGACATAAAAGTTCTCCAAGTCCCCACCAGATTAGCTAGACACAGAGCACTGATTGGTGTGTTTACAAACCTTGAGCTAGACACAAAGTGCTGATTGGACATAAAAGTTCTCAAAGGCCCCACCCGACCCCAGAGCCAGCTGGCTTGCCCTAGTAGATGCTGCTGGGACCAGGGGCAGATCTGTCAGTCGGTCCCTTGTTGCATGCCCCCATTCCTCAGCCCTTGGGCCATAGATGGGAGCGGCACCGTGGAGCAGGGGGTGGCGCCCATCAGGGAGGCTCTGGCTGTTGGGGAGCCCAAGGGGCCAGGGGGCTTGGGCATGGGAGGCTGCTGAGGCCCTGCAAGAATTCGATTGTGATGCTGGCGGGCTGGCAGTGCTGGGGGACCTGGTGCACCCTCCACAGCTGCTGGCCTGGGTGCTAAGCTCCTCACTGCCTGGGGCCAGGGGTGCTGGCTGGCTGCTCCGGCACCAGTGTGGGGTCCGCCTAGTGTGCCGAGTGTGGGGCCCTCCGAGCCCATGCCCACCTGAAACTTGCTCTGGCCCATGAGCACAGCGCACAGCCCGGGTTCTCGCTGGTGCCTCTCCCTTCACACCTCCCTGCAAGGAGAGGGAGTTGGCTCCGGCCCGGCCAGCCCAGAGAGGGACTCCCACAGTGCAGTGGCAAGCTGAAGGGCTCCTCAAGTGCCGCCAGAGTGGACACTGAGGCCAAGGAGGCGCAGAGAGCGAGGGTTGCTAGCATGTTGTCACCTCTCAATGGTATAGAAATACTCCGACATTTGACTGAATCAACCATTGAGAAGGTTTAGATTCACAGCAAATTTGAACTGAAAATACAGAGAGTTCCCATGTGTGACCCCTTTCCGTCACACACACACACAGCCCCATCCACTATCAACATTCTGAATCACAGTGGAACATTGGTTATAATCTGTGAAGTTGTAGAGAAACATCGTAATTATTGAAAATTCAGTTTACATGAGAGTTCTCTCTTGCTATTTTAGAGTTCACGAGTTTTGACAAGTGTGTAATGGCATGTATGCCCCATTATAGTATCATATAATTGTTTCATTGCCTTAAAAATCCTGTGTATTCTTCCTATTTATTACTCCCTGACCTCAGCCCCTGGCAATCACTGATCTTTTTACTTTCTCCACTGTGTTGCCTTATCCATAATGCCATGTAGACAAAAATCATACAGCACATAGCCATTTCAAATTAGCTTTTTAAATGCAGTTCTGGTTTCTCCGTGTCTTTACATGGCTTAGTGATGATACAGGAATTTTGCTCCTGAGTTCAGTTAGGTCCAAGTCTTTGTCTCACAGTCAGAAAGAATTAGGCGCGTGGATATCAAAGAGTGAGTAGAGTAGAATTTATTGGTTTATTTTATTTTGTTTCTTGGTTTTTTGAGACAGAGTCTCACTCTGTTACCCAGGCTGGAGTGCAGTGGCACGATCTCGGCTCACTGCAAGCTCCACCTCCTGAGTTCACACCATTCTCCTGCCTCAGCCTCCCAAGTAGCTGAGACTACAGGTACCTGCCACCACGCCCAGCTAATTTTTTTTTTTTTTTTTTTGTATTGTTTAGTAGAGATGGGGTTTCACCATGTTAGCCAGGATGGTCTTGATCTCCTGACCTCATGATCCACCTGCCTCGGGCTCCCAAAGTGCTGGAATTATAGGTATGAGCCACCACACCCGGCCTGAGTAGAGTAGAATTTATTAAGCAAAAGGAAAGCTCTCAGCAAAAAGAGGGGTCCTGAAAGCAGGTTTCCAGTTGCCCCTTTCACAGTTGAATACCAGGACTTCTATGTAAAAGTCAATGAGGCTGGGTTTCTTATTTGTATATGGTGTGAATTCCTGGCAGCTCCACCCCCGTCCTTCCAGTGTGCATGCGGACCCTTAGTCTGAACTCCATATTGATTGATTTCACTTACTGCATATGTGTTAAGGAACGGAATTTCCCACGGTGCTCATGTTTAGCCACTGTGCAAGTTCCTTTGCCGAAAACATCTGGGGTAAGCACATTGTGGGGTAGGTTGGAGGTTCTCTGGGGACGTTTCTTAGTCTACCTAAAGCAAACTGGCAAAGTCCTTTCAGTAGCTCATTTCAAGTTCTGCATGATATCCCATTAGATGCATATATACCACAGTTTATTCACCTGCTGAACATGTTGGTTACTTCCAAGTTTTGGCAATTATAAAAAAAAAGTTGCTATAATCATTCATGTGCAGATTTTTCTATGAACCTATTTATAACTCACTTCAATAAATACGAAAAAGCACAGCTGCTATATCAGATAAAGGAAGTTTAGTTTTGTAAAAAGCTTCCAAACTGTCTTACAAAGTGGTTATATAATTTTGCATTCCTACCAGAAATGAAAGATAGGTTTTTTATTCCACATCCTTAATGCTTTCAATATTTTGGATTTGGGCATTTGAATAGGTATTGTGTGACTTCCTTTTCAAATACATTATAGATAAATTTATATAATTGAGTAGAGAAGCAAATAATGCTGAGTATCTTGGATGGCATCTGAATTATTTGTGCCCATAATATAGCATGGAAACACTTCAGCAAATTTTTCCTGTCTCTCTCTCTTTAATTTCTGTGTAATCTAAGAAGTGGGTATTTATTATTGTTTTTTAGAACCGATTACCTGAAAAATGCAGATTCTAAGGGTCTAGATCCACAATAATTTGCTTTGGTAGTTGTAGACCTTGACTTCTAATAAACATCCCCAATGACCCAGAATAGGTGACCTATCTGTAGCTTTCATATATCTACATCATTCACTCTGTAGGTGTGGCCTACAAATCTGGGAGGAAGTACAGTGAAAAGAGCTCCTGGACAGTGAGGAAGTTTTAGGATTAGATTAGTAAGTTTACAAATACTTTCTACTTCAGACATTTCAATTTGGGAAGAAAAAAACAAATCTTTCTGGCTTCTTCTAAACTGCCCAATTCCAAGCAAACAGACTGAATTTAAGACAGGCACTCAACATTAATGTTCTTTGTAGTAATAATTGTATAACTGTCAACAAAAAAAGTCAAACTCTGTAAAATATTTGGAGATATATTATGAGCCAAATATGAGGCCCCTGACACAGCTTTCAGGAGATCCTGAGAACATGTGTCCAATGAAGTCAGGCTAAAACTTGGTTTTATACATTTTAGGGAGATATAAGACATCAATCAATACATGTAAGATGTACATTAGTTTGAGCTAGAAAGCTGAGACACTGAAAGTAGGGGCTTCCTGGTCATAGGTAGATTAAAACATTTTCTGATTGGCAGTTGGCTGAAAGAGTTATTGTCGAAACACTCAGAATCAATAGAAAGGAATGTCTGGGTTAAGATAAGAGGTTGTGAAGACCAACGATTTATCATGCAGATGAAGCCTCCAGGCAGCAAGCTTCAGGGAACATAAAACAGAACTGGTTGGTAAGAGGACATTTTTTACTAGTCTTGATTGGAGAGATTTTCAAGAGAAATTGTGTGTTTTATAATTAGGTGAACACTGTTGACACCACAAATTTAGAATAATAAAATTTTATAAACCAACAATAACTATGATATGATGAGTAAATTTTATGCTAGTAAATAGTATATGAAGACACTGAGTTTTGTTTCCAACTAAGGCATTTTCTTCTTTGGAGAGTGTTTACTCTGTCCCTGGTTTTAAAAGACACATAAAGCAAGTATTCTTATGTTATTAAACCTTTAATTGAAATTTCTCCAACACTGATTCATGTAAGTGTAATGTCTTTGAAAGTCACCTGTTGGCCAATTTATCAAGCACTGTGTCCACATACTAAATTGTTATCAGGCAAGAAGTCCATCATTAAAGTAATTTTGGAAACTATTATGCTGCTTCTTCTCCTCCTTCTTCTTCATTTTAGCTTTAACAAAGAGAAAGCTGAACGAAAGTAAAAATGTATGTTGAAGGGAATTCATGTGAGGGACAACTGCAAAATAAAACAAAAATTTTTTGGATTTGGAATATATCACAAGCAAGGAAGAAACCATTTAAAAAGTTTGAAAAGTATTTAAAGTCAGGAAGACCTATAAATTGATGCACTCCTTTTTCTACAATTTTTTTATGTTTAGAAGCAATAATTTTCATAAGCTAAAAGAAATAGCATACAATTAAGAATGTTTTCTTTGTAATCCAAACAGAGGTTTTGAAAAACAATGAAAACTAGAACGTTTAATTTAACAATGAAAACTTCCTGGTTTTCATTTTATTTATTTAACAATGAAATTGAAATGTATTTATATGCATTGAGTTTCTTGAGTTGAACAGAAATCTATTTAACTTATCAACAGATGTCAGACATACATAGACACTAAATGTAGCTACACGTGAATTATGGCTTTTTATTCAATGCTGCTTTAATGTACTGGTGTCCGGAATTGTATCATGAGGTAGCTGAAAAATGTGTTCCTGGTGTAATTACATTTAGATATGCAGTGACAAAACCATTTCCTGAGAATTTCCCAATAATTTCCTAGATTATCCTGTATATTTAACGTACAAAAGTTGCTGTTTTTATTGAAGGGGAAAATGAATCCATAGTTTCAAATTTGTAAAAGCAGTTTAGCAAACACATTTTTGTCATTACTTTTCTGAGCTTTTATTTATTTAACACTAAAAAATCTCCAGTTTTGAAGAGAAATTTTGTATTTTGTAATTAGATCCACTCCGTTGACACCACAAATTTTGAATAATAAAATTTTATAAGCCAGCAATAACTTTGATGTGATGAGTAAATTTTATGCTAGTAAATTGCATATGAAGACATCATTTTTTATTTCTAACTAATGCATTTTCTGCTTCGGAGAGGTGCCTACTCTGTCTCTGGTTTCAAAAGACACACAAAGACATTATTTTTATGTTATTAAACCTTTAATTGAAATTTTATTGTTAAATAAATCTAATAAAAACTAGAAAGTTTTCATTGTTAAACTTTCTAATTTTCATTGTTTTCAAAAGCTCTCTTTGGATTACAAAGAAAACATTCTTAATTGTATGCTATTTCTTTGAACTTATGAAACTGATTGCTTCTAAATAAGGAAAATTTATAGAAGAAGGAGAGCATAAATTTTGAAAATCCTAAGTATTGTAGCATTACCACTTATCAGGTCTGTGATGCAAGACAATCCAATTTTGTGAGCAAAAATTATCTCACATGCAACTATGAAGGTTTTAGTTTCTGTCTTGCTAGCATCAACCTTTTGCTGTTGGTATCAACAGAGATGTGAAACTTTAAGTGCAATCCACATATCCACTAATAAAGAGGGATGATTATGATGAACATGAAAATTGGTCAATTTGAATTGTACTGTCCAGCTGAAATGTTCAGGTAGTTTTATACCAGAAACACCATCTAGCTACCAAACAGATAAATCATATTAGAGTATTTTATGTAGCCAAGTTTTTAAAGGTTAAATTGTAGGCTAGCATTTATATCTCGCTATGTTTATTACTAAATAGTCTCAGGATATAAATATACATGAATTTTGAGCTCTGCCAGTAGCTAAGGTTTGGATATTAGCTATGTCAAAATCAGGATTATTTCTTAAACTCTTTTTATTAGTTCAGAATGGATTCACTTGGATTTATGTGAGCAAATGGTAATTATGTATCTTTTGAAATTAATCCAAAGGATTATGTTTAAGTAAAAACATTTACATAAAAACTGGATTTGTATTGTTATAATGAATGAAATCAAATACATTTAGCTCTGAGAACTTCAAATGCTTTTTCCCATTACAATTGTATTTCATATTAATGTCAATTATATCAATAGTTTTCCTTATCCCTGGTTATTTTGGTCCCACCATTGTATCATCACAAAGGCCTTTGTAATGTACTTTTCAGTTGAATCTACTACCTGGGACAGATTGAATTTTTTACATCTAGCTTTATTAAAATGTGAACATTCCACAGGATTGTGATTAATGTTATTAATGTGTATCTTTCAAGAATATGTTGCTAGACCTCTTATACATTGATAGCTTGTTATTTGTTTTTATAGGTTAGTATAGATGGAGCTGCCAGTCCAATTTAATTATTAGGTCAATTGGTGTTAAATTAGTTTAAGAAAAAAGTTTTTCAGTTGTAATATGTCTCTATAGGATTTCTCTGAAGTATATTATATTATAATAAAATATTTAATACATAATTCAAGATGTACTTATAGATTATGTGTAGTATTGATTGTTAAAGAAAAACGAATGTTGCTAGGTATTACCTTGCTACAGTATGCTTTGTTAAAGTTTCAAATTAATAACCAGTGATAAATTAGATGGAAAAATAATGAAAGAATTTTGATGATTATGTGTTATGTAATTGGTCAATGACTATTATGTTTGGAAAATTCACATTAGTTATTTGGAACATATAAAGCATATTAACTTATATTTAAAAGTAATAGTTAAAAAAATACTAAATAAATATTTAGTGAAGTAGCTGTCAATGTGTCTGCCATTAACTTTTAGTGTGGTGGATTTTATTCTTTTTTGGAGGGGGCGCCATAACTCAAAGGAACAAATATATTTTATTTCTGTCTAGATGTATTCATGATACCAAGCTGAAAACCTTTCACTACACTATATTTAGCTGTCTCGTGTGCTGTATGCCATGTTTCATTTTGATTTTTAAATTTTATTATAGTTCATGATTTTTAAAAATACTATTTGGACTCACAGTCTTAGTTCATTTATGCTATTATAACAGAATACAACAGACTGGGTTATTTATAAAATACAGAAATGTATTTCTCACAGCTCTGATGGCTGAGAAGTCCAAGATTAAGATGCCAGCAGTATCAGTTGTCTGTTAAGGGCTGCATCATCTAGAGGGGAGGAATGTCTTGTCCTCATACGGCAGAAGAGCAGAAGACAGCAAATTCACATCTGCAAGCCCTTTTAATAACATCATCAATCCATTCATGAGGTCTGTGCCTCACCTCCCAACACTGTTGCACTGGAGATTAAATTTCCAACCAGAAATTTGGAGGGACACATTCAGACTATAGCACTCACTCAATTAATTAATTAATTAATGTATTTATTTATTTTTGAGACAGAGTTTCCCTCTGTCACCCATGCTGGCGCTGTCTCCACTCACTGCCACCTCCATGTCGCTGCCTCAAGTGATTCTCATGCCTTAGCCTCCCGAGTAGCTAGGATTACAGGTATGCACCACCATGGCTTGCTAATATTTGTATTTTTAGTATAGAATGGTTTCTGCAAAGTTGGCCATGCTGGTCTCAAACTCCTGGCCTTAAGTGATCTGCTAGCCTTGGCCTCCCAAAATACTAGGATTACAGGTGTGAGTCACCTTGCCTGGCCCAGACTATAGCGTTCACTAAATTTAATTTTCAGCTCACAAAAGATCTTATGACATGCAATTCAAAATGCATTAAATTGGTAGCTTTTAGAATAAGTGTGAGAAGTATTTTTTTTTAATGAAAGGATACACTACAATGAAATTGAGATAAAAATAAAACAGTTATAAGAATGGGTTATGCATAATTAGGATAAATATTGTTTTGTGAATTTTTGTTTTGGGGTGTGTATGTGTGTGTGTGTGTGTGTGTGTGTGTGTGTGTGTGTATGTTAGCATAAGCCATATTACATTTGGTTGTGGTTAGAAATGTGATTAATGTTGTAACTGGAGAAAATAAAGAATCTTTAAAGAAGTGCCCCATTGCCTTTCAAATGGCAATTTCCAGAAGTTTTTCAGTTTTGGTTCTGGTTATGTAAGTAATAGTGGGCAAGTTACATTACTGTTCTGGACCTAGATGTATTCACAAGCATAAATTTAAAGGGATGAATAGTGAAGATATTTCCTGATATAATTTATAAATATTTACATTGCAATCCCCTTTACAGGATTAAGGGGGGTTTATATAATTATAAATTATAGAATTGAGTGTATATGTGTGTGTGTGTGTGTGCGTATGATTGCATAAATATATTCAATCATGTATGTAAGTTAAGGGTTATATAGTAAAAGATATCCTAGAATTTTAATCATTGAACTTCAGTGACTGCAGTTGAATAAAACTGTAAATGATGGAGTTTAATTGGCAAGTTACTCATACAATACTACTTATACTTTAAGAGTAGTTAAAAAAATAAATTTATATAGTGATACACAATAATGTTGACATCTACAAGTACAGTTTAAAATACTTTGTAGAAACAGAGGTATCTTATTGTGAATTAGGTAGTATGATCACAAAAGTATTAGAAAAGAGTCAGGAAATGGTTAGCCCTTAGTCCAAGCCAAAAAGTCCTTAAAATTTAAATTTGTTGTTATGAAATGTTTTATTATAATAGTTAAAGTTTACAGGGTAATTTATAATACCTCTAAAATTTGTTCTACTCTATAATATTGTGATTCCAAATAATTAAAGTTTAGTTTAATTTTAACTATAAATGGTATAGTAAAAGTATTTGATTATTTATAAACGTATGTCCAAATTAAGCATTAATTAAATACGTACATTGTATAAAAATATTTTTAATCTGAAATATGTACATGGATTTAATTTACATCATGTGCATTTTTATTCCTAACAAAACTAATTCCTTTTAAATATCTTGTATAATATTTACATAGTGGCCAAATATTTTATTTAAAAATCCAGAATATAATATGAAGAAATTAATTTTGGGATGAAACAAAATGGTAGCACAACAGCTTTTTAAGGTTATCATCCCTTCATACAGGTTATCAGGAGAGTTAACTGAAATGATGGTTTTGTTTCTCACCTCCTTCTATGTGTAGGGGGAAAACATAAATCTCACAGCACCCATCCAGGCTTCTGTCTAACCTTCATACAGACAACTCTGGTAATAAATATCTGACAACCTAAAAAGAGGGAGATGTTGCAGGACCCTGTCCTACCTGGAATAGAAGCACAGCTTTATCAGAATACCTTTTCTTAAGTCTCAGTCTTTTTGTTTGTTTGTTTGTTTGTTTGTTTTTGAGACGAAGTCGGAGTCTCGCTCTGTCCCCCAGGCTGGAGTGCAGTGGCACGATCTCAGATCTCAGCTCACTGCAAGCTCCGCCTCCCAGGTTCATGCCATTCTGCTGCTTCAGCCTCCCTGGTAGCTGGGACAGGTGCCTGCCACCATGCCTGGCTAATTTTTTGTATTTTTAGTAGAGATGCGGTTTCACCATGATAGGCAGATGGTCTCAATCTCCTGACCTCGTGATCCGCCTGCCTTGGCCTCCCACAGTGCTGGGATTATATGCCTGAGCCACCACCCCTGGCCAAGTTTCAGACAGTTTTAGTTTAACTTTATTGAAGCATTCTATAAAAGTTGACATGCAAAAGCAAATTGATTTGCTATGTCTGCTAACTGCTTTACTAATATCACGCGAAAGCCCCAATATTTATTCAATTTTGCCTTCCATATTTCTTGTCACACTTTAATGATTTATTGTCACATCAGCCTGTACTTAATAGTGCCATTTACATGCTCCCAATAAAATATTTTCTAGATTCGTTTGTTCCATACAAAAATGTAGTTGAAAGGTGTAGACTGAAAGTCTTATAACTTAAATTTGAACTCTTGCTTCCTAAATTTCTTGTAACCCTCCTTAATGAAGGGAAGCTATAATGAAGTAATAGCTTCATGAGTGCATTTATTTAACTAATACCTAGTCAGTGTCTCTTTTGCCACAATGATGTTTTTAGGGGATACAACGATGAACAAAGTTCTAGACCTCATGAACTTACAGCTGACCCTTAAAGCAGATTTGAAGGTCCACTTATTCTTCTTACACAGATTTTCTTTTGCTTTTTCCAGTCCTGAGACACTAAGACCAAACCCTCCTTTTCCCTGTCCTCTTCAGACTCAATGTGAAGATGAGGAGGATAAAGACCACTATTATGACCCATTTCCATTTAATAAATAGTAAATATATTTTCTCTTCCTCATGATTTTCTTAATACAATTTTCTTTTTAAATTCATTATTAACTTTTTTTTTCAACTTTTATTTTAGAATCAGTGCATACATGTGCAGGTTTGCTGCAAAGGTATATTGTGTGATGCTGAAGTTTGGAATACAAATGAATCCATCACCCAGATAGTAAGCATAACAGTAGGTAGTTTATTCAACCCTTACTCCCGTCTCCCACTTCTTGTATTCCCTAGTGTCTACTGTTCCCATTTTTATGACCATGTGTACTCAATATTTAGCTTGCACTTATAAGTGAGAACATGCAGTATTTGGTTTTCTGTTTCTGCATTAGTTTGCTTAGGTTGTTTCCAGCTATATACATGTTCCTATAGAGAACATGATTTTATTATTTTTTTATGGCTGTGTAAGTATTTCATGGTGTATGTATACTATACTTTCTTTATCCAGTTCACTGCTGATGAGCACCTGTGTTGATTCCATGCCTCTGCCATTGTGAATAGTGCTGCAAAATCAATCTAAGAAAATCAGTAGCATTTATATACACCAATAATGTTCAATTTAGGAGCCATCAAGAGTGCAACACCATTTACAGTAGTCACAAAAAGAATAAATACCTAAGAATATAGATAACCAAAAAGGTTAAAGATGTCTACAATGATAATTACAAAATACTACTGAAAGAAATGAGATGATGCAAATGAATGGAAAAATACACATGCTCATGGATTGGAAGAATTAACATCAGTCAAATAGCCATACTTCCCAAAGCAATTTAGAGATTCAGTGCTATTCCTATCAAACTGCTAATGTCATTGTCCACAAAATTAGAAAAAAATTTCTAAAATTCAGTGGAACCAAAAAAGAGCCTAAATGGCCAAAGCAATCCTAAACAAAAAGCAATCCTAAACAAAGTTATCTAACTTCACAAAATACTACACGACTACTGCATCCAAAACCGCATGGTACTGATACAAAAGCAGACACATAGATCAATGAAACAGAATAGAGAAGCCAGAAATTCATAGTATTTTCTTTCTTTTTTTTTTTTTTTTAAGATGGAATCTCACACTGTCGACCAGGCTGAAGTGCAGTGGTGGGATCTCAGCTCACTGCAACCTCTGCTTCCCTGGTTCAAGCGATTTTATCTGGGATTACAGGTGCCCACCACCACTCCCAGTTAGTTTTTGTATTTTTAGTAGAGACGGCTTTTCACCGTGTTGGCCAGGCTGCTCTCGAAATCCTGACCTTGTGATTAGCTCACGTCGGCCACCCAAAGTGCTGGGATTACAGGCGTGAACCACCGTTCCCGGCCAATATTTTATTTTCTCTAGCTTACTTTATTATAAGACTATAATGTATAATATATATAACATACAAAATATGTGGTAATTGATTTTTTGTTATTAGTGAGGATTCTGGTCTCTTGCAGGTTATTATTAGTTAAGCTTTTAGAGAGTCAAAAGTCACATGCATATTTTTGACTATGTGTGGGGTGGGAGCCCCAACCCTCATGTTGTTCAAGGGTCAACTACGTATTTTAGAAAATGAAACAACAATCAACAAGCAATTAATTGATACTATAACAGCTGGTGGCATTTTTTCCCTTTGGAAAAAAGTATAGTAAAATGATGGAGAAGAAGAATCTGAAGTTGTTGTAAATTGTATGAACCCTTCTAACATAGAATCAAAGTCAAATATATTTACATCTCTCTTTTTCTTATGTTTCCTAACTCATATAGAAAGGGATTGTATTCATTTGATCTGTTAGGGTATAGATTTCTGTACTGTGCTCTGTCTGTATTTATTCCAGCTTAGGTGAGCTCTGATACTTACTGCTCTAAGCTTTAGAGTTTGTTGCAAGAAAAAGTTTACCTGGATTAGTGATCTTTAAAAATTATCTACTATCTATCAATTGCTGAAAGATTCTGTTTTTTCTAGCATTCTTTTCTAAATGGCTTCTCACGTTTGAAAGGGTGTTAACTAAACTGATGTTGATTCTTAGCATACAGATTATTTTCCCATTTGAAAGTGAAGAAAAACCAAGATGCAAAAAAGAATAACAGTTAATAAGTGTAGGAACTCAAATTTGATTCACAATTTGTGTAAATCCAAAGCTTACTACAAATACACCACTTCACTACATAATCCTGCAGAATCATTCTTCTTAGAGTCCACGGAATAGGTTTTTTAAAAATTGCTTATATATATTGTCTTGTAAATAATCATAGTTCATATTTCTAATATGTTTGTGTGAAGGTTGTTGTAAAATAAATAATATCCAGGCACAGGTGACCTTTCAAAAGCAGTATTTTGAACTCTGTTTTTATATACGTGTGCTTCAATGGTTTTTATATAAACCACTTGAGTGTAGTGGTTTATATAAAACCACTATTTTTATATTTTTCCAAATGTTTGAAAAACATCTGAAACTCCAGTTCAACCAGTACTTCAATAAACTATCATACGTACCATTCACTAAGTCAACAAGCCTCAGTTACAGATCTCACTTTGACATTACCTGTCCTTCTACCTTATTCCTTAAAACATGTTTTCCCTTACATTTATCTTTTTCATGAGAGTAAAGGGATTGAAATTTTAAAAGTGTGTATGCATATACACATTTAACACAAAAATGCTTGGTTATCAATACATCTTTTAAAAATGATTTTATTTTCTTGACTAGGTTTTATTGAAGAGAAATGTAGAGGTGAGGAATATTTTTGTCTGCTAAAAGAACAGAGAGCACTGGCATAGGACCCATTGACATAATCTGGTTGTTCAACTTGGGTGAAAACACTGAATTCAATCATTCAACATTCTCTATGACCTCCATTATCTGGTTTACTAGAGCATTGTAACTATCTCCATTCAGCAATATATTGTAAAAAGTCTGGGAGGAATAAGTTAAAGAAAAATTCATACAAATAAATGGAAACTTTTATGTTATAAACTCAGTTTAGAAAAAGGGATTATTTTACATTTTCAAATTAAATGGACACAAATCAGAAATAAATTCTTAAGAATTATTTCAAGGATTAAGACAACTTTCTGCTCATATGAAGCAGAGAGAGAGCTGAACCATTGAGAGGACTCCCTAGTTCCTTTTTTCCCTGCGTTTGACATGTGCTTGCTGGCCAAGAATAAAAGATAAATCTGTAAGTGAAGCTGTAGGGTTATTACCTCACAGGCCAAGCGATACATTTAAGCTCTGAGGCATCTCAATTTTTTCAGCCCCAGAGACTTGTAGAACTTACTTGACATTCTTCAGGGAGGAATGCCTCATAGATCCATGGATTCTTAGTTTATTTACTGTAAATAATCCTTAGCCAGGGATATAGTGATAGGGGGATTTTATAGATAAATGTTCTTCCTGCTAAGAAATATCATTAATATGTTTACCTAGAGGACCATTTGGCAAGAGGATTGGAACAGTTCCTATCTCATTTTCTTTCCCCTAAGACATCCTCCCAGTAAAGCCAGTGAATAAGTAACAAGCCAGTCACTTTAATTCTCTCTATTCCATGTATAATGAAGGAGAAAGATGTATAAGATTATTGACCCACATTTTTAAAAACAATATTCAAAGTTTTCTTTATTTAGTATTTGTTTGTTGACTGAACAGCTAGGGTACTGGGAAAATACATAAAACAATTATCATAAAGCATTAGACTGTAGGAAGCATAGGACTGTGGTTTTTTAAGCAAAGAGAAACACATGGTACGGGTTTTATGACCATCCCAGGTAGCTTCCTGGAGGCACATCAGGATAATAAAAAAAGGAGAGGAATACCAAGAAGAGCACAGTGGTCTGTCTGGGTTAAGAAGAAAAATTAAATTCCATGAGGCTTATGGTTAAGTCTTAATCGATTTGAAGTTGTTTAGTATGTAGTGTGAGATAAGGTCCAATGTTATTCTTCTGAATGGGAATATCCATTTTTAGCAATATGATTTATTGAAGAGACTGCCCTTTCCCCATGTAAAGAAAAAAAGTTTTGAGATTTCTATTCTCTTCTATGTCTGTGTCTATCTATTCTATCTCTATTCTATTCTGTTCTATCTGGCATTCTGTTCTATTAGCCTGCATGTCTGGTTGTATACCAATACCATGTTGTTTTGACAACAATAGCTTTGTCATATACTCTTAAACCAGGTAGTGTGATGTCTTCAGCTTTGTCCCTTTTGCTTCAGATTACTATGATTATTCAAGTCTTTTTGTGATTCTATATAAATTTTAGAAATACTTTAACCAATTTCTGTTAAAATTGTTAGTGGAATATGATAGAGGTTACATATGATCTAACACTGTAAAACTGCTAAAAGAAAACTAGGAGAAAAACTTCATGATATTGGTTTGGGCAATTGATATTTTGAATTTGACCTTGTGAGGGTCAAGGTTCTTGTACCCCTAAAGGTTTATTGAAAAATGTTGATATGAGGGAAATTGATTAATAGGAGAAAGGGATATAAATTTAGTTAATGTGTACATACAGGAACCATCTTTTTAATGAGTTATAGAAATTTGTACGTCATTTTGAGATTACAGAAAGAATGGGGGCTTGGATCCTAAGAAACATGTTATGGGAGGAGGTAGAAGAGGAATTTTATTGAGGGGCAATAAATGGTTACTATGGAGAATGAATGGATGCATGGCCCTGAAAACAGACATTAACTTGTTAATAGTTTTCTTTGGAGTTTAAATTATCCTTGGAGATATTCATTGTATTTGTAAAAAGTCTGTTTAGGTGTGAGGGTCACATCTTTGTCTTCTTCCCGTCCCCTCCAAGAAGATAAAACAATTTTTCTTTTTGGTACATATGGATCTTAGAGAGATAAAGGAATTTTAACTTCTATGGGAGAAAAGATGGGGGATGTCAGAAATACTCTGAAGTATTTTTAGTTCAGTATGTCAAAGTGCCATATTTGGGAGTATTGACTTCCAAACCCCAACAACCTCAAAATACAAGCAACAAAGAGAAGGTAGACAAATAGGTTTACATCAAACCAAAAATCTTGCACAGTAAAGGAAACAATTCTGTTGGTATGTAGGTCTGCAGAAAAAAACAACCTGTGGAAAAAGAAAATATTTGCAAACCTTAATCTGATAAGAAATTAAAATCCAAAATATATAAGGAACTTAGGCAACTCAATAGCAAGAAAACAAACAATTAAAAAATTGATCAAGAATTTGAATAATCATTTCTCAAAATAAGACATACAAATGACCTGGAAGTATATTAAAAACTGCTGAATTTCACTAATCATCAGGAAAATGCAAACTAAAACCATATATCACATCCCACTTGTTAGAATGGTTATTATCAAATAGATGAATGATAACAAAAGTTGCAAGGATGTGTAGAAAAGGGATCACTTATACATTCTTGATAAGAATATAAATTATTGCAGCCATTATAGGAAACAGTGGATTCCTCAAAATATCAAAAATAGAGCAACTATATGATACAAGAATCACACTTCTGTCTATATAATCAAAGGAAATGAAATCAGTATGTCAAAGAAATATTTGTAATCCTATTGCTGACCACGAGTTCTTAGGCTCTCAATGTAATAGAAATTGACATGAGACCAAAAGAATTTACCCAGACAAGGCTTTATTGGACCTTATACCTGGACCGGACAGCAGGTAGCACAAGGGAGAATTTTCTGGCTGGCTCCGAGAGGTATTCAGGAGAGTAATTTTTAAGGGACTAAAGAGGAAAGGGAATGACTTTTAAGCATGCAGAGGTGGGGAACTTCTGGTAACTGCACAATTTGGTTCCATGGGTTTAAATATGTCACATTTCTGGTCAGCATGTTAAATCTCCACCCTCAAATGTGATTCGAGTATTATAATGAAGTTGAAGTGAAGGATTGATCATTCTTCTGATCTTGTATGCATGTGGGAGATAAGGTTGTCTCCCTTGAGTAAGATTTATAGTGAGAGTTGTTTATTTTAGCTTCCTCAAGGTCTTGCAGTCAGTGGGTATGATGGCTTGAGCAAGATTTGCAGTGCAAGATCTAGATGGTCTGGTTGAGGACCCCCACAGGGCTCTCCTCTCCACGAGCTTGCAGTAGAGGGGAGGGGGTGTGAGTCCTATCCCTACTCTGTCTCACTCCCATATATTTTGAAGCATTATTCACAGTAACCAAGATACGGAATTAACTTAGGTGTCCATTGACAAATGAATAGAGAAAACATGATGTATATATGCAATGCAATACCATTTAGACATAAAAAATAAAATCATGCTATTTACGACACCATGGATGAACCTGGAGGACATTATGTTAAGGAAATAAACCAGACACATAAATACAAATACCACATGATTTCACTTATATGTAGAATCTAAAGGACTTGAACTAATAGAAGCAGGGCGTAGTATGGTGAATACCAGGAGCTGGCAGCAGGTAGAGATTGGGGAGATGTTGGTCAAAGAATGCAAAGTTTCAGTTAGACAGGAAAAATAAGTTCAAGAGATCCATTGTACAATATAGTGACCATAGTCACTAACTATTTTTTGTATTGAGGACTAAATTTTGATTTTTTATCTTGCCCAAATTCTTATCTAAGTGGTCTGAGGAGTCATGCCCTGCAAACCATAAATTCTCATCAGATGGGTTTTATGTAACCCTCTATACCATGACTTAACTTTCCAACCTGACTCTGGCATAACATTATGAGACAAGGAAGAAAATCTAAATATTTTATCCCAATAGCATCACATTTTGAAATGTCCCTGCAAGCTGACCTTTATAGGGGGAAATTCACATCTGTAAAGGATCCCTATTAACATAGCTAGACCTTTTCCTTTCAGGCCCCTTCAATTCTGAATAAATTAACTGAGAGTCTAGCACCTTATAAAGGGTCTGAATAGGAAACATTTGTCATCTATTGTTTCTAAGGGCAGCCACTATGAGGCTTCAAAAGAACCTTGGTCTTTTATCTTAACCTGAACATTTCCTTTCTATTGATCCCAGGTCCTTAGTCAAAACTCAACCGTGAACCAGAAAATGTTTAAATTTACCTATAGCCTGGAAGCCCCTGCTTCAAGTTGTTCTGCCTTTCAGGAACAAACCAATGTATGGTAAATGTATTTGATTGATGTCTCATGTCTCCCTAAAAGGTATAAAACTGAGCTGCACCCAAACCACCTTGGGCATATGTTTTCAGGACCTCCTGAGGGATATGTCACAGGTCATGGTCACTGCTAATTGGTTCAGAATAAATTTCTTTAATATTTTACAGAGTTTACATCTTTTCATCAACAGTGTACTTGAAAATTGCTGAGAGTAGATTTTAAGTGTTCCCACTCCAAAAAATAAGTACGTGAAATAATGAATATGTTATTGAGTTGATTTAGCCATTCCACAATATATGCATATTTCAAAACAACATGCTGTACACAATAAGTATGTATAAATGTTGTTTTCTGTTTAAAAATTTTAAAAATAAAAGTAAATAAATGAATCAATGATTGTAAGAACTGTAAGAGTTACAGAAAGAGGAAAGAAACACAAAAAGTGACTTAACAGCCAAAGACAGTCTTACTTTGGAGAATAAACCTGAGAGCGGCTTCTGGCTGATTTCAGTCAGGAGCACTCCCTCTTACAGACTAAGATTATTTAAGGATTCAGAAAGAGAGAGCTTATCACAGGCTTGGAATGTTTCTGTGTGGAGGAGAAGTTTATTGTGGGGTTGGGATGTTTCTGGTAGGAAAGGAGGTTATCTTGGGGCTGACATCTTTCTGGCCAGAGGGGAGGTTATCTTGGAGTTGGCATGTTTATGGTCAGGGAGAGGTTTATCTTAGGGTCGGAATGTTTCTGTTCAGAGATGTCATTTGTGGTTTATGGTCATGTTGACATTAGCCATTAGGCTGATGCCCTTTGGTTTGGATTTAGGCAGCTTTTGATCAAAGGAAATTTTAAAATTGTGGTGCTTGTCCAAGATGGCAATGCTCTCGCTCTGTCAAGAACAAAAATCAATGAAATGAAAAGCAAAAAAATAAAAAAATATATAATTTTGTATGTATAACATGTTTTAAAATATGAATTATTTTATATATGAATTATTTTATATGAATTTTATATATGAATTATTTTGTATATATAACATGTTTTTATATATGAATTATTTTATATGAATTTTATATATGAATTATTTTGTATATATAACATGTTTTTATATATGAATTATTTATATATATGTGTGTGTGTGTGTGTACACACACACACATATAAATTCAGTGAGGCTGATGGGGCTGGAATTGTAGGTCACACCTGGAGATAAGGTCATATGCACTAAAATATTCTAAATGTCGGCATAGGAGTCACCTTGAATTTTTTCTGAATTTCTAATCCATGCATGCACTCTAAGCTAATAGTAAGCTGTGTGTGCATAGGTTGTAACTCCACGATGCTGGGCAAAAAAGCAACTGGGGAGTTAAAAGTATTTGTGTGGATATATATTCTCATTTATCCTAGGTAGACAGTTGGAGTACAATTACAGCAATATAGGGAAAGTGCTTGTTTACCCATCTCATAGAGGCTGATACCATTTAGAATGTCTCCAACAACCAGTATCTCACATTCCATCAATATTTGTGTTTCTTTTTAACTTTAGACCTTTGAATGGATGCTAAGTGCTTTTACATTGTGGTTTTAATTTACTATTTCCCTGTACTGATGAATAACGTTGAGCATCTTCTCATATATTTAATGGTCATTCACATATCTTCTTTGGGAAATATCTTTGAAACCGTTGTCAACTTTCTACTATTAATGTGTTTTATGTCTTTTTATTAAGTGAATTGTAAGAGCTCTTATATGCTGAATGTAAGTACACACAAATAAGAGAGAGATAGAAAGTATTTTCTCTATATACATTGCCTTAATTTTTTTGTATCTGTGTCTTTCATAAAGCAATAGTGTTTTTTAATTTTTGAAGATATCAATTTATTATTTTTCATTTTACATTTTGTGTTTTCTTTTCTTCTTATCTGTAATAGTCCACAGTCCAAAAGAATCCTTCTTTTACTTTTCTATAGCATTTTATTGTTTTATGTTATAGATTTAGGCCTATAATTCATTTCAAGTTAATCCATCACACTGAATGAGGTAATTCTTGAACATTAGTTCATCCATGTGGATATACAAATGTTCCAGCATAATTCAATGTAATGATTATCATCTTTCCACTAAATTACTTTAGTATATTTGTTGAAAACCAATTGACAAAATTCACAGAAATTCAATATTTGGAAAGGTAGAGTAATATGAATACTAGTTTCAGTTCCAGACTTAAATAGATTTGTGCCATTGCGGTTATATTTTAAATTATTTGTTCTGTTTGTGTGTTTGTTTTATTGAAAATTTTTATGATACATATCATTGTTACAGAATGAAGCAGGTACTTCATGTGAAAACATCTTACTTATTAAACTTGGTGTATTTTAGGTTCCCAACAAATATCTCAAACATCATCCAGTTTTGTACATGAAAGCACAAACTTAAGATATTGACAGAGGCTTTTTATCAGTAATTGTATTCATGTTAAATCCACTCTTTTGCTGGAGACTGAATATATATGCTTTGTTTTTCATCTGTCAACTCCTGAATATTTCTGAAGCTCATTTCAGATTTCAAGATCCTCTCAATATAGTTTCTCCCGCAATTTACTCTTACTCCAAACCTATATAGAATTTTTACTGGAAAATAATAAAGTCTTAGGTATCTTGAGGCTACTCTAACAAAGTACCATAGACTGAGTGGCTTGTAAAGAACAAAAACTTATTTCTGACAGATATCAGGGTGCCAATATGGTTGAGTTCCGGTAAGATCCCTCTTCCAGGTTGCAGACTGCTGTTTTCTTCTATGTTCTCATATGATGGAATAAGAATAAGAGAGCTCTCTTCATAAGGACACTAATTTCATTCATGAGGGCTTCATCTTCAAGATTTAATTACCTCCCCAAAGCTTCCTCTACTATAACATTGAAAGTTAAGAGTTTAACATACACATTTTGGTGGGACACAAAAATCTAGTTCATTGCAATTAGAACCCCAAACTACTATACATCTCCCCACCTTTCATTATTCTTTATTTGTATTACACTACCTAAAGTGCTTCCTTGCATCGCCAAATCCAGTACATTTTGTACCTTTCGTTTTTCAAGAAGAAGCTCCAGTAACTTGTTCCCAATTGCAGTAACTCAGTGACTTTTCCTTCTTCTGAATACCTGTCATATTTTCTACCACACACTTCTTTAACCCAGGTCAGAACTGAGCTTTAGATGAAACATTGCTTTTCCTCAATTATGACAATTTTTTGTTTCCATTCTAACTCTGTAAGCTTGTTTAAGTTAAGCCTTCAACTTATGGACACTAGAAAGTGGATGCCAATTTATTGGGGTGCAGTGATTCATATAGGAATCAGTTTAGTCATTTTTTTTCTTCCCTATTTTATTCATTGCTACTACAAATGGTGTCCAACCACTAAATAAGCCCCTTAATTTTTTTTTTTTTTTTTAAATCTAGTCCCATTACAGATTCTAATACTGAAATCTACTTATGGGACTAACTGGGTCTTATTAAGTCAATAATTTACTTTACTTTTCTGAGCATCATCTCCTTCATCTATACAATGAGAAAGCATTACCTATTTCTAGTAGTGTTTCTTTCATCAAAATAAAAGCTGAATCATTTTAAACTTTTAAAATATTGAGTATATTCAATATATAAATCAATATGGGTCAGGAATCACTGAAAATATTATATATATAATTATATATATAAAAGATATTATATATCTATCTTTTTTATTACTATACTTTAAGTTCTGGGATACATGTACAGAACGTGCAGGTTTGTTACCAAGGTATACATGTGCCATGGTGGTTTGCTGCACCCATCATCCCATCATCTGCATTAGTTATTTCTCTTAATGCTGTCCCTCCCTAGCCCTCCATCCCCTGACAGGCTTCAGTGTGTGATGTTCCCCTCCCTGTGTCCATGTGTTCTCACTGGTAAACTCCCACTTATGACTGAGAACATGTGGTTTTGGTTTCCTGTTCCTGTGTTAGTTTGTTGACAATTTTGGGATCCAGCTTCATCCATGTCCCTGCAAAGGACATGAACTCATCCTTTTTTATGGCTCCATAGTATTCCATGGTATATATGTGTCACATTTTCTTTATCTAGTCTATCATTGATGAGCATTTGGGTTGGCTCCAAGTCTTTGCTATTGTGAATAGTGCTGGAATAAACATATGTGTGCATGTGTCTTTATAGTAGAATGTTTTATAATCCTGTGGGTATATACCCAGGCATTCTTTAAAGTAAAAAAGGTATCCTATTTTAAAAAATGGACTAGTTTAAGTCACTACAATTGCATACCTCTCCTGAAGGCAATAATCAGACTTCAGAGTACCACAGAAATGCTTTCTGCATAATACTTCCAATTATGTCATAAGAATATTAAAACTACTGGTATCTGAGGGTTGTCATTTAATAAAAGTAAAATGCTTTATCACTTGACTAATGACTTTCTTTTTTTTTTTTTTTTTTTTTGAGACGGAGTCTCACGCTGTTGCCCAGGCTGGAGTGCAGTGGCGCGATCTCGGCTCACTGCAAGCTCCGCCTTCCCGGGTTCCCGCCATTCTCCTGCCTCAGCCTCCTGAGTAGCTGGGACTACAGGCGCCCGCCACCGCGCCCGGCTAATTTTTTTTTTGTATTTTTAGTAGAGACGGGGTTTCACTGTGGTCTCGATCTCCTGACCTTGTGATCCGCCCGCCTCGGCCTCCCAAAGTGCTGGGATTACAGGCTTGAGCCACCGCGCCCGGCCGACTAATGACTTTCTTAAGTAAAACTGAATAGTCTATCAAGTATATTTAGTGAACATTTACTGCTAGTGCAGATTGGTGTGACTGTACTGATTTTTGCTAAGGCTGTGGTGGTTTATCTAATATTGTTTTACACCATAAGTGAAAATGTCAACCAAAAAAAGGTGATAAGCATCTTCATATTATTTTTAAAATGGTTTTAATCGTTAAGACACCAAGAAAGGGTCTCAGGGATCCTCAAGGGTTGATATAGCCCACTTTGAAAACTGCAGCAGTAAATTATGAGGGATATCCAAAAGGATTATTACATGGCCCTCAAATTAGAACTTCTGTTGTCTCCCTAGGGTATAGACATTGCGTGGTATTATCTGTTTGAAATAAAGAAAAAAATGCCAAAATTATAGCTGAAAATCAAGTTGTGATTAGCTCACATAAATGAAACATATCTTGAAATGCATCTGCCATTAATGTCACCACTCTTAGTCATTTTCCAAGTCTCACCTAACTTCTGCCTAAATTAAACAAGTGAAATGGTATGCATTAAGACTCCTTTAATCTACATTTTCCAAATCTTTGGTAGTAGACCTAATCTCACTGATTCCACAGGGATGGTGTATCTTTTGGTTTATAATTTTAATATTTAGGAAACAATCTAAGGCCCACCTTTGACTTTTTCTTCAATTTTAGTTCTGAATGCACAGATTTTTTTTTTTTTTTTTTTTTTTTTTTTTTTTTTTTTTTTGCCAATGTTAGGATTTTGCTCCAAGTGTGCATTCAAAATCAGGAGAAACAGTAGCAGGCTGAAAGTCCTTTTCAGTTAATAATATTAAATGAGATATTAGCATGCTCCCCATCTACTTAAGTCCTAAACAATGTCATGAACAACTAGATGCTTCTAAAGATTTTTGTGGATCAAATTATAGGATTATTTATTTGACACTGTTACCTACTATGGTGATGACACTCACCTTGTCTCTTGGGGCTAAGTGTTGCTACCGCTCCTGAATCCAGTCATCTCCATGGCACCCAGAAACCTATTTCAGTAGCAGAATCTCCTGACTTCATTCATAATGGACATAGGACATCTATTACTGTGTTTCTTTCAAGGGTGCCAGAATTCCCTTCATTGATATCTTTCCCAGTGGTTTGGTGAAGGGACACTAGCCATAGTTAAAAGACAGGTATAATAAACTAGTTCCAAACTCCAGATATTCAATCCAAGGAATATGTTCTACAGCCAGGGCAGAGTTGTTATAATTTCCGACCGTATGCAGTTGAGGACTAGCCTCTCAGAGAAAGGGGCTTAGACAGAAGAAATCTCTGAAAGACCTCATGATGTGGAAATGTTTAGGAGCCTTCTCTCTTCATCTCCTCATTACCTGAGAAAGAAAGAAACTAACTTGTTTGATCTTTTTTATTTTTATGTATTTGAGGGTATAAAGTTTAAGACTCAGACCTGACAGTATAATGAAAGGATACTGATAAAGTTTGATTACTCTTTGGCCTCAATAAATATTTATACTTTCTGTGATTCATGCTTATTTTCAAAGTTCATGTGCTTAAGTGTTTGAACAGTGTAAACTATGTTTCTCATAGAGCAAAGCTCTACTCGGTGGGTTCTAGTTATTTAGCCCTATTTTGAAAGGACCAATATTCTTGCCATTCCACTGCTCTAAATAATTGAAATAAATCATGGCACAATTGATTTCCCCTTAGCAAAAGGTTTTAAAGACTACAATTGATCACGAAGACAGCCAAATCATCTGCGTAGTTATGCTGCAACATGTTTGGTGGTTGCATGGAGATAGTGGTCATCAATTTCAAGTACAGACATAAAAATTATTGGCACTTTGAAAACTGATGCCATGTTGAAATTTCTTTTGCATCCTCTCCTAAAAGTTCTAAATGTTTTCTAAATAGAATATGTTTTGTGTAACATGGTACATATAGCTTAAGATCACTAACCTGTTGTTCTATTGAAATATATATATATATAAAACATTTTCTTTTTTACTCCCATATTCATAATTCTGCTTACATTACCCATTCATTTATTCACTTAGAAAATATGTATTGTATTACTACAGTCAGTCTGTCATTTCATGATACTCTTGGAGACATTATATTTAGTAAGATACATACTAGAAATGCTATATTCAAACATGTATGACTAGATAAAACCATCTCTGATGATAGAAATCCTGATTTTCTCTCCACCAATTCCTTAAAGTTCATTTTATGGTATAATAAGAAGCAATAAGCTACAGTGATAACAACATAAGAGGAAAAAACAAAACAAAAACAAAGAAAGAAACAAACAAAAAACCTTGGGTTAATATGATACCTACTACGTAAAACCATTGACTGGAACTAGAATTATTATTTAAACCTTGTGATATTTGGTTTCCTATTGGTCAAATAAGGATGATGATACTTAGATTATAAAGTTGTTCTACGGATTTAAATACAACACTTCTGATTCCTGCAACCATCTAACTACTGCTCTGCTGTAAATTCTCACCACATATTTTAGCAGGTTTATTATCTTCTACTCACCCAGAGAGAAGCACATACGAATTTGGGTAACTAAAGTAACAAAGTATATGTTACCTTTACCTACTTTTGTTCTTACTGTTTTTTTTTAATTTTTTACCATAAGTGGGCATTAAGCAGGTTAGTCCACATGGCTATGGTGTAATACCTTCTCTGTCTTCAAGTCTATACAAATGCACCCTGTACACTATACATAGCTGATTATTTACTTATTTATGACTTTCTATTTTTTTCCTATTCAGTTTTGCTATCTTTTCAACAAACTCCAAGCAATTCCAAATAAAATAACATATTTTTTACTTTTGTAGTATTCCCTTGATACGGTTTGGCTCTTTATCCCCACCCAAATCCTATCTCAAATTGTAATCCCCACGTGTGGAGCGAAGAACCTGTAATCTCCACCTGTCGAGGGAGGGAGGTGATTGGATCATGAGGGTGGTTTCCCCCATGCTGTTCTCATGATAGTGAGTGCATTCTTACAAGATCTGATAGTTTTATAAATGGTAGTTTTCCCTGCAATGACACACAGACTCTCCCTCACCTGCCACCATGTAAGACATGCCTGCTTCTGCTTCCGCCATGATTGTAAGTTGTTTGAGGCTTTCCCAGCCGTTTGGTACTGTGAGTCAATTAAATTTCTTTCCTTTATAAATTACCCAGTCTCAGGTATTTCTTTATAGCCATGTGAAAACAGACTAATATGCTATATATGAAAAGCAAAGTGATTTTATCTATATAGCATTTGCTCAATAATTATCTTGCAATATATCCTGGCAGGCATAATCTCTTGAAAGTAACTGAGTTGCAAGAAAAATAATACCCCTGTATTTTTCCATGTTCTTTTGGTTATGATGTATTGAGGGCTGTGTTTAATTCTTCTTTTTAAAGAATACAAATCTTTTTAGAAAACCAAATAAAGTTATGCTTTTAAGTAATGGTAGTTACTCTTATTTATTAAAAGACACACTATCTGTAACTTTTGATAATTTACTGTAAATCATACATTCATTTTGACATTTCAAAAATAATCTAGATAATTTAATGTCTTAAGGTATCAAAATATTGAAATTGAAAATCCCTGCAACATATAAAACAGTTTTGGTAATTTTATTCTTTCTTTTTCTTAATTTGAAAGTTCCATTTAAATAATATATTTTAGTGCAAAATATGAACACATATAATTTTTTTTCACATATACTTTTTATTCAGGGCTCCACTGTATTGACTTAACTGATATATAATTAGCAGGACTCTTTTCTATAAGAGAAGCTCCTATTGATAGTAAGGTTAATATGAGAGATGCAAAATCAAACCAAAAAAAGTGTTTTCACAACCCATTTAGTTAGCAAGAGGTCAAGTAGATCCATTGTCTTGTAAACATTTAAAAATTTATTTACTTTTATCATCTAAAATTTAAATGCATAGTTTATAATATTTAGGATATTGATGATTAAAAGTCCTTGTGGATTTTAATTCTCAAAATCTCTGTAATCCTTCTTATAGTAAGAACTTTATTGGACATAATTAGTATTCTGCTTAGAATACAGAAAACGTGCTAATCTCTTTAAGCCAGGTATGCTAGAACAATGTACAATTATATTTGAAGTTATCTCTGAGTAAAGACTCTAAATAATTTTCAACCAAATAGATGGTGAGTAATATGAATCAGTAGCTCATAATAAATGGTCAACTTTCAAGGTAAATATATATTTCTTGAGTGCCTGCTTTGTGCAAAGTTGCATTTTAGATTACAAAGCTGTTTCTACTAAAATGAAATAGAATATATCTATAATGCTAAATCAAAAGGGGGATTCAAACAAAAATGAACCAATGTGGTTATGCAAATATATGTGTTATGTTCGAAGACTGAACTAATTGTTGAGGAAGCAGTATTTGTGTCTATGTTTTTACTGTGAGAGTCAGAGTAACTTATACAAATAAGATACTTTTAACTTGGGATTCCAAAAATAAAAAAGGCATTCACAGATAGAAAAGATAAAGTGTATGTTTTCTAACAGTAAAAATAGCAAGTGGAAAGTTGTAGAGCTAGAACAATGAGTGGTGTGTTGAAAGAACAGAATCATGTGACTGTGTCATAGGCTATGAAATACGAAAATTATGGGAATGGAAGATGACTATAGCAAAATTATGAAAGATTGTGGATGTGAAGATAAGAGATACAAATTTTATTTGAGGAGATTCAGCTTTTTTTTTTTTTTAAGATGATTATATAATCTTAATTGAATTGTAGGAAGTTTGCATTACTGCTTGCAACGATGATACCCTGAAGACAAGGTGTGAGATGTCAAGAAACTAAACCGGAAAAAGTGATGTGGAATTGAACATAATTTTTCTTTGGAAAGTAAGTCAAAAAGTGAACTGTGTAGTGGAATATGTAATGAAAGACTTTTTTTGTTCCACTTTACTGGTTTTCAAGTTTATTTTAGGTTCAGGAGTACATATGCAGGTTTGTTACATAGATAAATCGCATGTCACTGAGGTTTGGTGTATGAATGATTCCATCACCCACGTAGTGAGCATAGTGCTTAATAGGTAGCTTTTCAATCCTTACCTTCTTTCCATCCTCTCCCGTCTGGTAGTCCCCAGTGTCTATTGTTCCCATTGTAATGTCCATGTGAACTCAATGTTTAGCTCCCACTTACAAGTGAGAATATGTGGAATGGGGTTTCTATTCTTGTGTTAATTCACTTGGGATAATAGCCTCTAGCTACATCCATTTTGCTGCAATGAATATGATTTTGTATGGCTGCATAGTATTCCATGGTGTATGTGTAGCACATTTTCTTCATCCACTTCACTATTGATAGGGATCTAGGTTGATTCCACATCTTTGCTATAACAAATAGTGCTGCGATGAACATTTGAATGCATGCATTATTTTTACAATGATTTATTTTCTTTTGGCTATATAAACAGTAGTGGGATTGCTGGGTCAAATGGTAATTCTGTTTTAAGTTATTTGAGAAGTATCCAAACTGCTTTCCACAGTGGTCAATTACTTTACATTCCCAACGACAGTGTATAAGCATTCCCTTTTCTCTGCAATCTTGCCAACATCTGTTATTCCTTGCCATTTTAAAAATAGCCATTCTGACTGTTGTGAGATGCTATTGCATTGCGGTTATAATTTTCATTTCTCTAATGATCAGTGGTGTTGACCATTTTTTTTTCATATATTTGGTGGCTGCATGTATATTTTCTTTAGAGCAGTGTTTGTTCATGTCCTTTATCCATTTTAAAATGTGATTTTTTTTTTTGTCGAATTGTTTAACTTATAGATTCTGGATATTAAACGTTTGTCAGTGTAGAGGTCACAGATACTTTCTCTCATTCCGAAGGTTGTCTGTTTACTTCATTGATAATTTCTTTTGCTGTGCAGAAGCTCTTTAGTTCCACTTATCAATTTTTGATTTTGTTGCAATTATTTTTGGGGATTTAGTCATAAGTTATTTGCCAAGACTGATGTCCAGAATGATATTTTCTAGGTTTATTTTTACAGTTTAGGTCTGAAATTTACATCTTTAACCCATCTTGAGTAAATTTTTGTATATCCTGTAATGTAGGAGTCTAGGTTCAATATCTGCATAAGGCAAGCTAATTATCTCAGCACTATTTATTGAATACAGAGTCATTTGCCAATTGCTTATTTTTGCTGAATTTGTTGAAGGTCAAGTGGTCATAGCTGTGCAGCTTTACTTCTGGATTCTGTATTTTATTCCATTGGTATGTATCTGTTTTTGTACCAATACCATGCTGTTTAGGTACTGTACCCTTGAAGTATACTTTGAGGTCAGACAATGAGACACCGCTAGCTTTGTTCTTTTGCTTAGAATTGCTTTGGCTATTTAAACTCCTTTTTATTGGCTTATGCATTTAAAAATGACTTTTTTTCTAATTCAGTGAAAAATGACATTGATAGTTTGAAAGGAATAACATTAAATTTGCAGATTGCTTTGGGCTATATGGCCATTTTAGTGATATTCATTCTTCCAGTCAATGAGCATGGAATAATTTTCCATTCATATGTATCATATATGATTTCTTTCAGCAAATAGAGATATTTCACCTCCTTGATTAGCTGTATTCCAAGTTATTTGTGTGTCTGTGTGTGGCTATTGTATTAGGTTAGTGCAAAATTGCAGTTATTGTATTAGGTTAGTTCAAAAATTACTTTAAATGGCAAAAACTGCAATTACTTTTGCACCAACCTAATAAATGTGATTGCATTCTTGACATAACTCTCAGCTCGAATGTTATTGGTATACAATAATTCTACTGATTTTTGACATTGATTTTGTAACCTGAAACTTTACTGTAGTCCTTTATCAGCTCTAGGAGCCTTTTCACAGAGACTTTAGGCTTTCCTAGGAATAGAATCATACCTAGAAAATCAGTGAAGAGATATAATTTAACTTCTTTTCCTGTTTAAGTGCCTTTTATTTATTTATCTTGCCTGCACTCTCTGACTAGGACTTCCAGTACAATGCTGAATAGGAGTGGTGAGACTAGGCATCCTTGTCTTGCTCCGGTTCTTAAGGGCAAAGATTCCAGTTGATGCCCATTTTGTGTAACATTGACTATGGGTTTGAAATAGATGGCTTTTTTGTTATTTTGAGGTATGTTCCTTTGATGCATATTTTGCTAAAGCTTTTTATCTTGAAGGAATGCTGGATTTTATCAAGAGCCTTTTCTTCATCTATTGAGATGATTATGTGGATTTTGTTTTTAGTACTGTTTACGTGGTGAAACCTTTGCCAGATTTTGGTATCAGAGTGATGCTTGCTTTGTACAATGAATTAGGGAGGAATTCTTCTACCTCTGTTTTTTGGAATAGTTTCAGTAGGGTTGGTACCAGATCTTCTTTATACATCTGGTAACATTCAGCTGTGAATCATTCTGGTCCCAGACTCTTTTTGGTAGGTTTTTAAAAAAATTTTTTGGATTTAATTTCAGAACTCAATATTGGTCTGTTCAGGGTTTTGATTTTTTCCTGACTCAGTCTTTGGAGGTGGTGTGTTTCCAGGAATTTATCAGTTTTCTCTAGATTTTCTAGTTTGTGTGCATAGAGATGTTCATAGTAGTCTCTGAGAATCTTTTGAATTTCCTTTAAATCAGTTGTAAGATCACCTTTGTCATTTCTGATTGTGCTCATTTGGATCTTCTCTCTTTTTTTTATTTGTTAATCTAGATGTGGCCTATCAATCCCCTTGTTTCCTTCAAAGAATCAGCTTTTTATTTTGTTGATCCTTTGTATCGATTTTTGGGTCTTAATATCATTCAGTTCTTCTCTGATTTTGGTTATTTCTTTGCTTCTGCTAGTGATATGGTTTGGCTGTGTCCCCAACAAAATCTTGTCTTGAATTCTCATGTGTTGTGGGAGGGACCTGGTGGGAGGTAATTGAATCATGGGGAAGGTCTTTCCCATGCTGTTTTCATAATAGTGAATAACTTTCACAAGACCTGGTAACCACTTATAAGAAGGAGTTTCCCTATACAAGCTTTCTTTTTGCCTGCTGCCATCCATTTAACATGCGAATTGCTCCTCCTTGCCATCTTCCATGATTGTGAGGCCTCCCCAGCCATGTGAAATTGTGAGTCCTTTAAACCTCTTTTTCTTCCCAGTCTCAGGTACGTCTTTATCAGCAGGATGAAAACAGACTACAGCTAGCTTTGGGGTTAGTTTGCTCTTTTTCCTCTGGGTGCAATATTATATTGTTAAATTAAGGTCTTTATAATGTCTTAATTTAGATATTTAGCGTTATAAACTTTCCTCTTAACAGTGATTTAGCTGTATCCCATATTTTAGTATGTTGTGTCTCTATTTTCATTTATTTCAAAGATCTTTTAAAATTTCTGCCTTAATTTTATTGTTTACCCCAGAATCATTCAGGAGTAAGTTTGTTAATTTCTATGTAATTGTGTGGCTTTCAGAGAGCTTCTTAGTATTTATTTCTATTTTTCTTCCACTCTGTACTGAGACTATGGTTAGTATGATTTTTACTGTTTTAAATTTATTTGGACTTGTTTTATGGCCAAACATGTGGTTGAACTTAGATACGTTTCATTTGCAGATGAGAAAAACATGTATTCTGTGGTCGATGGATGGAGAGTCCTGTAAGAATCTATTAGGTCCAATTGGTAAAGTGCCAAATTTAAGTTCAGGACTTCTTTGTTAGTTTTCTGCCTCAATAATGTGGCTAGCATTGCCAGTGGAGTGCTGAAGTCCCTCACTCTTATTGTATGTCTATCTAAGTCTTTTTTGTAGATCTAGAAGTACATGCTTTATGCATCTTGGTGCTTCCATATTAGGCACATACATAATTAGGATAGTTAAGTCATTTTGTTGGATTGAACCATTTACCATTATGTAGTGCTGTTCTTGTCCGTTTCTACTGTTGTTGATTTGTAGTCTATTTTATCTGATATAAGAATAGTGATCCCTGCTTTTTTTTTTTTTTTTCTTTTTCCTGTTTGTATGACATATCTCTCTCTAATCCTTTACTGTGAGTTTGTGGTTGTTATTATGTGAGAGATGGGTCTCTTGAAGACAACAAATAGTTATTTTTTTAAATCCAATTTGCCACTCTGTACCTGTTAAGTGAGGTGTTAAAATCATTTATATTCAATGTTAATATTGATGTGTGAGGTTCTGTTCTATCATGAAGTCATTAGCTGGTTGTTTTGTAGTTCCTGTTGTGTAGTTGCTTTAAAGGGTCTGTGGGTGATGTACTAGGGCATGGTTTTGTGGTACTCTTGTTTCATCTCTATGTTTATAATTCCCTTCAGGATCTCTTGTATGCTTTGTCTAGTGGTAATAAATTTCCTTCACAATTCTTTGTGTGAAAAAGTTTTTATTTTTCCCTTCCTTGTGAAGCTTAGTTTGGTGGGGTGTAAAATTCTTGGTTGGAGCTTATTATCTGAGAATGCGAAACATAAACCCACAATCTCTTCTGGATGTAGGGTTTCTTCTGATAAGTATACTGTTAGATCACTTTGTAAGTGATCTGAGCTTTTAAGATTTTTTCTTTAGCCTTGACCTTAGTCTAGTGACTATATGACTTGGTGATGTTCATTTTGTGTTGTATTTACAGGTGTTTCTGGATTTCTTATATCTGAATGTCTACCTCTCGAGGAAGATTAGGAAAATTTTCTTGAACTATTCCTACAAATATGTTTTCCAGATTGTTTATATTTTTCCTTCTCCCTCAAGAATGCTAATAATTTATAGGTTTGATTACTTTACATAATCCTATATTTCTAGCAGATTTGTTCATTTTTGTAATTCTCTTTTGAAATTTTGTCTGAATGGCTTAGTTCAACAGACTGATCACCTAGTTCTGAAATTTGTTTTCTGCTTGGTCTAGTCTAAAGCTTTTAATTGCATTTTGAAATTCTGTAAGTGAGTTTTTCAGTTCCAGTAGCTCTAACTGATTTCTTTTAAAATGTTTACGTTTTCATTTATTTCTTGGATTGCTTTACAGGTTTCTTTGTCTTAATTTTCAACCTTATCTTGGAGCTCATTGAGTTCTATGATCCATGTTTTGAATTCTCCATATGTTATCTCTGTACCTATATTTTGGCTTCGCACCATTGCCAGAAAGTTTTCAGTTGTCACACATTCTGATTTTTTATAATGGCAGAAATCTTAATGCTGTTTCTTTCTCATCTGGAGAGTGTTGCATTGGGTGGGACATTTTGGCTTTGCTTCTATAGTCCTCTGCACTTCTAGCAGCGAGTTTTGTATTGGGGTGTGTGGTTCAACCTACAGGCCAGTAGGTGATATTTGCAATAAGAGCCAACTGCTGCATAAGTAGGTGTGTATGAATTTGATCATTGTTTACTGTGAGGTAATTTCTGTAGTTTCAGGTGAAGGACTGAACAGTAGGGTTTCCAATATCCTGTACTGTTGAGGTGGTAGGACACAGCTAGGCAGAGATGGAGCTCCTCACTTGCCCATTATATCTACACCCAGTGGTGAGTGTAGGCACTTGCCATGATGAGGGTGGCTGGGTGAAATTCCTGGTGAAGTGCACTGAGGACACTGCCGCAGCTCCCTGTCCTAAAAAGGCAGGAATGAAATCTGTTTCCCTATTGCACCTCTGCTCCAGGTCCCTTGACTCGTGGTTCAGATGCATACCAGAGTCTATCTCTGGGCTATAATATCGTTGAAACCAACAGGGAATGCCTGTTTTGTGACTGTCTATAGGAGTGATTTCATGGCATAACCTCATTACTCAACCCGATATAGACACCTTTAAAGCTTGCCTGTTCTTCGATGTGGCAAGATCACCACTTCTTGTAAAGGGAAGGAGGGCTCCATCTTTGCACTCATGTGAGCTTGCCAGTGAGTCCTGGTTGTCATGGTGTCAGCAGAGTGGGTTGACCCAACCTCAGACCCTGAGGGAACAGGACAGGTGCTAACAGAGTTGGAATGGAGTAGGTTGTTCTCCAGTTCCCAGGCTTCTAAATGGCCTGCTGGACAGTGTGTATGAGTCCTGAGGCTGCTGAACCTGGGTCGGGTTAGTGCAGACTTCAGGTGTTGGCTGTGGCGAAGTTAGGAGGGGTGGAATGTTCCCTGGGTCACCAGTCAACCTCTCAGGCAGGGACTGGTAGAACACTTAGGCAGTGGGATCCCAATTATCATAGTCCTGTGGGGGCCGGGTTTTCAGAAGGGCCCTGGGCTACAGGTGAAATGTCCAGGCGAGGGCAGGATGGCTGTGCTGTGAGCCTTTCATTGGAGAAGGTGGGATCCCTGAGCTGGGGAAGTGGAGACTGTTGGCTGTGGGTGCCTGGTACACTCACACTGGTCTTTCACTCAAATGATGCCCAGCTTTACTGTTGAGGGCATGCAAAAATGCCAAGCATTGTGTTACCTCTGAGAGTTTTGTTCCGTGGAAACACAGACACATTACCCACTGTGGTGTTCAGGTGGGGTGGGGTCATTGTGCTTGAAGCGCAAGCCATGGAGCCTTACTGGCTGGGAGCAGTGGGGCTGTTGGGGCGTTGGCAGTCACAGTCTGCAGGCTGGGCATTCTCTGGGGCAATGGATGGCTGTGCCTGCCAGCACAGTTCAGGCAGGGGGAGGATCACTGTGGTGCTAGAAGCCCCAGCTGGCTAGCCTTGCATGGCTCAGAGCAGAAATTCATATGGTTTACTATCTGGGAAGTTTCCTAAGAAATGCCAAGTTGTACCCACTGGCAGAGTTCAAGCAGGAATGGGGTCACTGCGCTGGACTCCCAAGCCGAGCTTCCTGGCAAGGAGAAGCACAGCAGTCTGTCTACTCCCCAGCACAATTGTGGCCTTTATCAGAGCTATGGCAGCTGGCACCTGGCACCTGGCTGCTCGGGAATCCAGGACCTGTGAGGATCCACTTGGGGGACTCTCACTCACTTACCCTCTCCCTGCTTTCAGGAGTTTCACCAGGCTCCATGTTGGTTACGGGTAGGTGGCTGCTACCTGTACAGCCAAGAGTCTCCACTTCCCCAGCTCAGGGATCCCGTCTTCTCCAATGAAAGGCTCACAGCACAACCATCCTGCCCTCGCCTGGACATTTCACCTGTAGCCCAGGGCCCTTCTGAAAACCCAGCCCCCACAGGACTATGATAATTGGGATCCCACTGCCTAAGTGTTCTACCAGTCCCTGCCTGAGAGGTTGACTGGTGACCCAGGGAACATTCCACCCCTCCTAACTTCACCACAGCCAACACCTGAAGTCTGCACTAACCCGACCCAGGTTCAGCAGCCTCAGGACTCATACACACTGTCCAGCAGGCCATTTAGAAGCCTCGGGAACTGGAGAACAACCTACTCCATATTAGCACCTGTCCTGTTCTCTCAGGGTCTGAGGTTGGGCCAACCCACTCAGCTGACACCATGACAACCAGCACTCACTGGCAAGCTCACCTGAGTGCTCACCTGAGTGCAAAGATGGAGCCCTCCTTCCCTTTACAAGAAGTGATGATCCTGCCACATTGAAGAACAGGCAAGCTTTAAAGGTATCTATATCAGGTTGAGTGATGAAGTTATGCCATGAAACCACTCCCATAGACAGTCACAAAACAGGCATTCCCTGTTGGTTTCAACCATATTATAGCCCAGAGATAGACTCTGGTATGCATCTGAACCACGAGTCAAAGGACCTGGAACAGGGGTAGGTGGCTACTGGTGACAGTAGCAAAGTGGCTAACATGACAGTAGCTAACCCAACCCAGGTCCAGCCCCCTCAGGACTCATACACACTGTCCAGTGAATTGAGATTCACATTGGGTGAATCCCAATGTGCTCTCTTAGACAAAACACTTGAAGAATTACTATTTACTCTCCACTTTGTTTTCTCTCTGCAAGAGTGTTGCACACTAGCTGCTGCTAGTCAGCCATCTTGAATTTTGTTCCCCCTTATATCAAAGCAAGATCAAAAAGAAATGCCTTACTTATCTTCTGTCCTTTCCTACTCTGTCACCTGAAAAACACATTTTTTCTCTTCTTTATCAAACATGTGTATACTGACAGTATAAGTAGCTCCAAATGTTCTTTCCCATTGATCCACCTGCCTGATTTCCATCAGGTAGCTTAGTACCAAGGAACACAATGTATGGCACCTTTAACCTGGGTGAGTCATTCTCAGTGTGATTCAGCATAGGTGACTAATCTTAAGTCTGGACCACTGGAAATGTCCTGAAATAATAAACATTGACATAGCATCTGTCTATGTCAAATCCAACTGGATATTTCTGCTTCTGCTGTTTCGTGAGTTAGCACATATTAGTAACACATATTAATTTCAATTAAATCTTATTAATATCTAGCATATGTACAACTACAAGTAATGATAATTTTATTTTCAAATAAAATTTGGAGAAAGGAGATAATCTAATGACCAGTAGAATGTAGTTCTAATACTGTTTAATCCTAGGGACAAATGCCATTCGCAGAAATCTTTTTTACTATTACAGTTTGATTACATTATTACCTTATTTGATCATTATCAAGAAAAGATAATTACAGTAAATATTATTCAGGAATAATTATGTAACAACACTGAGTTAATAAACTATAATTATACTCATTTTGCAGTTAAATAACTTGAAATGTGTAGAGATGTAATTATTACAAGAAATCACATTTCAGGAAAGTGGGAGAGTCATTCAGGAACCCTGTCCTTTCTCATACTGAATTCCAGACTTAGAGGCATTCTTTGATAGTGCATTTTAAATATTTTATTATTTCCATACTAATTTGTAAACCTCACAACGCTTTTCATTGCACTGTTCAGGCTGGTTTTACTAGCTGCTTTTCCATAAAAATAATGTTAAATATTATCTCTATCTTGTGTTATCCCATTGTCAAAGGAATTCTGAAATCAAATATACCCAGTTTTAGTAATAAAGATACTGACAATGTTAAAAGTAAAAGTTAACTTTTACTGGTCAGTTAAGACATGCTGAGGTCTATCTCAAATTGATTCCAATACAATTCAGATCAGTTAAAATATATAGAGGCAGAAAGATGAATGGCTGTGTAAGAATATGAAGAATTTCTCTCTGCCTGGAACAAATTCTTTCACAACACCTGCAATGTGATTACATTCTTCAAGTTTCAACTTAGAATTTACTGCCCCAAGTAGACTTTCAGGTTCCCACATCAATTCCTGACAACGCATGGCTATGTACCCCTACCTATGTGTTCCCTTTTTTCCTTTATCATAACATAACACTATGAACTATGCAAGTATAGGAACTTGTTCATCATCATATCTTATTTTTAGCAATAATGCTGTTTAAATTGAATAATAAATGAACTAATTATTGGAACTGAATTTCTCCCACAACCACATTCTTTTGCATTTGAACTAGAAGGAATCTCTAGTTTAATCTTGGCAGGTGTTTTTGGTGACTGAAGAAAACATTCTCTGTGTCTATGATTTTCAGGCCAAAAGTGGTAGACAGTTCTTACTTCCATTGACAAAGTCCTACCTAAACATAATGTGTTTGCATTTCTACTTTTTGGACCCTACACTTTCTCTAAAGTCTTAAAAATGATCAGTTCATGTAAAAGGAAATCATGGAAATAAGGGAGAGTTAACTCCCATCAGAGCAACTATCAATTTAAACAGTAAGAATCTTCAGTTACTATCTCGGCTTCCAGCCTGTTCCATAGACAATTTCTGGCAGGCTGTCTGTAAGCATCTCTGAAGTCCTGGGATAATTTTGCTTAATTCTAAATCAGCGCCTTTTATAAAATACCTTGATATTGGCTTTCTCTCCATTGTATTTCACATCCCATGCTTCTTCATTCTTATTCTTTAGAAGCAAATCCAAATTACCTACAGTCAATTCCTTGCTTCAAACTGAGGATCACTAGATTTCTAGACTCATTAAGGTTTTTCCTCCAAAGACAACTTTTCCTCACTCCTCTCTGAACTTGAATCATTACCCTGCTTTCTACTTTTAGATTGCTATGACATATAGCATGACAAGATGTAATACTAATATAGCAATGATAGATTCCATTTCTGTGTCTGCTCTTCCCAGTCTTTCTGCAGTTTCTCTAATTTTAAGTTTACACAATGACTACCTCTTCACATCCAATCTCTTTGTAATGCTGTAGGTCTCAACTTACTCATTATACCACAGCCCTTATTCTAGATACTGAGATGAAATACCTAGAGACCAAGGAAAAGTTGAGTTGGAATAGATTTGAATTGCAATGAATCTTAATTCAGAAGTATATTACTATTGTTATTTAAAAAACATCTCTTACCTATTAATTTATATGTTCTTTTTCTTCTAATGCATCAAATATGTGTGTGTGTATATATATATTCTGATATATATATGTATATATATTCACATTCTGTATGTGTATATATGTTCATATTGTATATGGGGATAAATATATATCCTCATTTCTTACCCTATTTTCAATTACTTATATCCCCATTATTATATGTAATACCTCCCTTCATCTCAAGGGTATGGAATCTTTGGCTTTAAATTAGGAGAGTTTGGAAAAATACTATCTTCTTATTTGGGATAGTAAAAAGACGGAGAAAAAAATAAGCTTACAAAAATACATAATAAACATAAGAAAGGCAGAACAACTCATCTCTAAAGAACTGGGGGGATAGAAAATGAATAACTATGAATTCATCCAAGATGATTATTGCATTCAGGGGCTTCCTCTATGAGAAAGTATCAATTCCAGTAGCTTCTTATGCCCTGGGATGTCGCATTTCATTAACTATTTTTCAGCTTGTGTAAAAAATATTGTTTTTTTCCTCTGTTTATGTACTGAATTGCAGTGACTGAATTTCAAAGAATAAATCATTTGCTAAACTGGAATCAACCAATTTGATCATAATGCATTATGTTTTTAAAAATATATTTGAGTTGCTAAAATTTTTGTTTTGATGTGTTCCTTCTATGGTCAAGACAATTAGTCTTCTTCCCTTTTTACTCTTAATATTTTAGTCAAATTACACTGTCTGCATAAACTCCGTTGAAAAGCGTTGGTGATTTTTTAATAATGTAGAAGATTTATGGAAAAATTGGTATTGATTTCACCTTAAATGGTGGAAGAATTTATGAGAAAAGATTAAAGTGATAAAACATTTCTTTGTGGGAACTTTTTAAAATTCCCATTCTCTTTATAATAACTTTGCATGAGTAGTATTAAAAAGTTTTGTTTTGTTTTTTAAATATAGGAATTAGTCTTGATCCTCTGGGAAGTTACTTAATAGTACATATTTAATAATATAGGCATATACACAAGATAATCTATATCTCTAGCACACATCTGGTCAGTGTATCCTTTGTCAAAGTCTGGTGATATATTTATACACAGATTTTGTTCTTACAATTTTTTCTAAGCTTATTTAGCTTTTTATTTGTTGTCCTCTTTTGGACATAGAAATCTCTTCTCAAGAACTCATTCTAAAACTTTTTCTTTCTGTTTATCCGTAACAAATACATCCATAAATTAACTGTCATTATGCCTACCACAAACAGGGTATCAATATTACCTGTCCACAATTTATCATAGCAAAGCTAAAGTGATACACTTTCTTGAGAGCATACATGAATTATCCTCAGTATTACACAGAATATTTACCCATTCTCACATTAATCTGTGACAGAATTCAATAGGAGAGAATTCTTGGAAAAAAGAGTTTCAGAGACGTAATTAACTTGTCATTGTGACTATGCCAGAAGGCACAAGAGATAATCATATCCTTTGGTCAGCAACTATAAAAGTGTGTGCATGTGTCTGCATGTGTGTGTATGTATATATTTCATTTTTATAGCAACTCATAAGAGTAAAGTGTATACACCTAATTATAAAGACACATGATACATTTTTGTTATTTTTTAACTGAGACCTGTTAAGAGCATTTAGAGTGAAGCAATTACTGGCATGGATTTGTTTGCAACATAAAAAATATGTTTTTTTTAAAAACGGAGAATTTCTCAAGGCTATTTGCAGTAACGTGGAAAAAGTACATATTCACTCACGAATCAATGGATTTAAATGAGCTTTAGTAAAAAAGACTTTGAGAATATATGAAATCTCAATTACAATATAAAAAATAAATGTTTTCTTCAAAAAATGAATTAATTTTAGTTAACTATCATACTTATATTATTACATACTTTAAGGTCATATAATTTAGAATTCAAAATTTCAGACAGATCTATTTTGAAATGGTGAGAGAAGTCACTACCTTCAGTGAAAACTAGAGGAGGACAACTTTCTCTGAGTGCTGTGCTTTCTCTTCCTTCCCCCTTCAAAACCAGAATCAGTTTAATAATATTTAAACTGAGTAAATCTTCCAGGAATGCTTTTCTTATTTATACATCTCTCCTATCAATTAGCTGACAAAAAGCAATACTGCTTCTGGAAGTTCACAAGGGTAATACTATAAAACAAAATAGCCAGCCTGAGGGAAACATTGGCTATTTCCTTTTCCCTTGTAATTTTACTTTTTCATTTATAATGTTTCCCATTTGATAACTTATGGAGTCTGTAAAATGGACTTGCATGTAAATCTTGGTGTTTCCTACTTGCCACAAGCTTTCTTCTTGAATGTAGTGTTTGTCTCTGTTTAAAAGCATTTTAAATCATATTTTTCTGGCAAAATAAACCTGCACACGTAGGGAAACAGATATAATTTTCATATTACCAGTTAGTGAACTGGGGAAATTGGTCCAGCTCAAGGTCATACTAATTTCAATAAAAGCACACACATAAAACAAGTTGATTTTGAGAGACTAATAAAGAATATATATAATATTTTGTAAACTGCAAGACACGTTAAAAATTTAAATATTCTTATTATAATACTCATATTAAGAAACATTCTCAAATATAAATCATATATGAATTGTTTGAAATAAAATGTAAGTTTATGCCTCCATTTTATTTTAGTGTTATTTTTATTTGTGCAAATAAAGAACTATGTTTACATTCCTTTTGCTTATGTACTTAAACAATTATAAGTTAGAGACAAATTTATAAATTAATCACAAACAAAATAACCAAAGCAGTAAAATTATACCTAATTAACAATCTTAATTGAGTATACTGGATTGCTTATAATACTGAGCTGGAAATAAATCACTGATTTTGTTTTTAAATTAGAAATATAATGTGCAGGGTTTTGTTCTATAATTAATGTTTTTTCCTCTTTTACTTCAATACTACTTATGTAAAGTTCACTGATTTACAAACCATGCTACACAATATGTACCTGAAAATATTAAGGCTTTGTTTTCCTATTATAGATAATTAGACCTCATATTTATCTAACACTCAACTAATGAGAATTGTCACTTTAAAGGTGTGCCATTTATTATAATGCCATCTTATTCCCTTAAATATAAGATTAACCTTGCAGTTTAATGAATTCTGAATTGAATAAATATGTAATCCAATAATTGTTAGAACAGAAAAAATACTCCTGGCATATTTATTAAAACTTGTGAAGAGAATATTTCAGGTAGTAATGTGCAAATAGGTGATTCAAATACATGGAGCTATCTGTTGAAAATGTGGCTATAACACTATCTCTTGCTTTGAATTCTGCTGCCTACAGTAGAGTATACTGTGTGAAAACCTAGTTCCCCTGACTTTTTGTACTATTTAAATTACTGAAAGTCTTAGTTTGCAAAAAGCACTAGGTCATTTGGCTTTAACTTTACAAACATATGATTGCTAATACAGAAATATTAGTCATAAAAATAGCAATCTTCAGTTGCACAACATAGTACAGAACATGTTTTTTGGTGTTTATTAAATTACGAAATTGAACACCACAAATTCAACAATCTTAGAGAGAATCAAGAGTCACAGGAGCATTTTCAAATGTGCTGATGGTCCTTGAGTTGAAAAATTTTCCCATTCTATCTTATAGCAGAAGAAATGGTTTATGAAACAATTTTGAGGAAAATAATCAATAGCCCTTTCTCGTTTTCATCACCATCATCATTGTCATCATTATTATGCCCACAATTATTTTGAAATGTACTAACTTGATCTCTGGATATGTATATTGTTCTTGAGAACTCTGATTTTCTAATTTCAGATGATGAAACTTTCTTTTCTTTGAATAATCAATTTTCCCTACTTGAATAAGTTCCCTACTTGAATAAGTTAATTCAAATTATTTACTTCTGAATGTATATATTCTACACAAATATTTTTATCATAATGATAATAATTATACCCACTTAAACAGGGGCAACGAAAATATTACAAACTACTTTCAGAGTGGAAGATTGAAATACCGTAGTTTCTACCTTTTCTTCACAAGGTAGGTGCTTATAGAGGACTGCTTATTTTGATGAATTGGTTCCTGAAATACAATTATTTAGAAATAAATAAATCTACATATTTTATACAGAAAGTGTATCATGCAAATATAATGAAATGAAATGAGTTTTCTAAGGAAAAAAAAACTGGCCATTGCTTTTTAAATCTAGTAAATATTTGTGTCCATTTTTAAAGGAAAAGAAGAATAGCTGTAACTGAATATGAAGTTTACAAGTACAAGTATTTATAAAGGATAACTGTGAATAGACAACTGTTCATACATGTCTACTTGTGCTGTACTTTAAAATTAATTATTACAGGAAAGTGTTTTTTAAGGTGGACATTGTATGCCAGTTCTCCTGAAAAAGGATATAATTTACCAGTGAATAATTGTAATTTAAATGTAATATTGAGGGGAGAATGCTTGAGCATGTCAGAGAACTCACAGAAAGAAGCTGAGGCACAAAAAAGGAGCAAGAGTTAAGCAGAGATTGAACCCTGGTGATATTGAAGTCCCATGAAAGGGGTAGGTGGGGGTGTTTTTGGCTCCCCTCATTCCTGTGGCAGATGGCTGGTTTCTGAAATGTTGGATAGCTGCTTTGCCCTTGTGAGTCCAAGTACTGGTGAAGGTGGTAATTTGGTAACGTCTTTAGGGTATACCAGGCTGCCTGGTCACACAGTGTCCCTCTTCCTCCTACACACAAGTTGATGGCGTGGGCATGATACTTGATTTGCACTCATTTTACACCTCTCTCCTGCCCAGGGAATCTCAGTCCTGTGTCTCCTCATCACTGGATCTTCTGTGAATATTCTCCGGCACATGATTCAACTGCAGTAGTCACAGTGGGCCAGCAGGACCCTGGGGAGCTGTGGGATTCCTTGTGGTCTGACTCTTGAAACAGGCTATTCCTAGTGGAAGGATTTAAAGAAAAGGGGCATTGTTTTTGATTAAGTATTGTTAGAAAGTAGAGTACTTGTATGACTGGGTTGGGAATCTAAATAAATATCTATAAAGAGGGCTGACTAGAGAAAAATTATAGTTGTAAATGGTAAAAAAAAAAAAAAAAAAAAAAAAAAAGGAGTCACTTATTTTAGTCATAAGAGAAGTATGCTTGGTATTTTGTAACTTGGACAATGATCATGTTTGTCTATGTTCAGACATAATTATGGAAGAGTCTTATTTTTATTTTGGTTATTCTTTATCAGAGAATGACTTTGTTTGATATTCATGTTCTGTGACATTATTTATGTTCAATAGAAGAATGCCAAGTCCTGGCTGTGAATCTCATTCTGGTTCACAGTGACACCAAGGCCTGGGCGATAGTGTCAGCCCAGTTCTGAATGTCAAGGGCTGCTTATCTTATAGTATGCTTTACATTGGTTTATGCATTTTCCCTCTAAGATAATACACCTCTTGGATTAAAGGATTATGTATTATCATACCCCAGGAACTCTCTATAGCACCAGGCATGTAATAGGCTCAATGAATATTAGTGGAATTACTGTCTTAATTAACAAAATGTGACTCGTTTTCTAAAAATATACATTTGAAAGGAATACTCTTCTTTACTCAATGTTCATCTATTCCATCATCATTAACTGGTATATGGATATAACCAGTAAACAGTGCATTCCTTATTAGAAAAATATAGGTACAGACTCTAAAATATATTTTTCTTTAAAGAAGAATCATGGTTTAAAATGAATTGCATCACAAAGGATATAAAATTAGTTACAGTTTGAGATTAAAGCTTTTAGGCAGCAGCTTTGTAAAGGAAATTTAAATTATCTCTATTTGATCATTGACATCTTTGTCAATTTTTGATTTCACAATACAATTATAACATTTTCTCTTAGAAAAGTATTGTAATGAGCCTAGGCTTATTCACCTTGGATTCCTGGATACTACTTATGAAAATAATAGTATGGCATCTCATATCTGGGGTCATGTTCCTGAGCACAAACTGGTGACACTGTGATGATACACTGCAATAGTAAATAATTAAACTGACTTCTCTCCTCTCCCTAGTGCTCCACTGACAGATGAGGCTGGGTAGTATATTATCACAGCACCATTGTACTAGTGATGCATTGGAACAGAGTGCCACCAGAGAGTCTTTCTCAAAAGTGAAATATGGATCTGTCACAGGGTTTTAGTGATCTAAGTATGCATTTTCAAATCCACTCCATGGGCCTATTTGAGAAATAAAATCTAAGTTTTTTTTTTATTTTTTTAATCATAATATATCAAATATTGCAATGCAAGTGTGTGATAGCTGGGAGCTCAATCAATTCAAACTCATAAATAATGTATTTTCCTTGTATTGTATATATGTGAAAAGGTTACCTTAGCTTCTATGGAAAAAGCTTACGGTATAAAGGGCAGATACACTAAACAAGTGTCCACAAGAGTGAGTGTTATTATGAACTTTAGGATGTATAGAGGCCATTTATATGAACTGTAAGGAAAATGTTCTCAGAGCTGCCTTGCAAGAAAAAAACTGATAGAATGAAAATATATATATATATTTTTTTTACTTTTAAATAAGTTTTGAAACCTTTTCTCCCAAAGTGTAAAAGCTATAGTTTCAACCCTACATATTTAAGTGATTCCAACTGAACAGAATAAATGAGGTCATGAAGATTCACTCTGCAAGCTGAAAAATAAAAGAGAAATGAAAAGCCTATGAAATCCATTCCAGCTACTTTATGGCAACTTACGTGTATCCTTTTCAGAAAAGCTAGATTAGTCTGACCCAGAATAACCATCCAATGTATCAACGCAGCCAAAGAACCATCAAGCTATGTGAGCATATGGGGAAGTGTGCTAGTACTACCCTGCCCAAAGTGCCTTAATAAAAGCTGTACATAGCAAAGGAGACACAAATAGGACTTGAAATCCATCCATACTCTGTTCACCAAGCCAGCGGTTCTAATGTGGAGGGGTCAACTCAGAGGATGGGAGATTTGAGAAGGTGACATTTATGAATGGTCTGCCCACAGGAACATATTTTTTATAACTAGTACAGAAGGGCCATATGTGCTAACAGAGTACCTGAAAAGGAGGAAAAATGGTCAGACTTTTCTAAGAAGTTACAATAAATCTAGTCTAGCCTTCATTTGGCCAGATACTATAAGGAATAGTAACCATATCAGGACTCAGATTCCTTTAGCAACTGTAAACAAATTGACTGGGTATAGGAAATGACCCCTTTCAATACCCTTCGTTCCTAGCTTTTTGTGAAACCTGGCTCATTTTCTTGATTTTCAACACTTGACTTTTATTCTGTACATTCTCTGCTGAGCTGGTTAAAGCTTTCAGTATACAGACCCGTATTTCTTCCTGAATTATTGCTTCCTGCGTTGATGAAACCATGGATAATATTCACAATCTATAAAAATTGTATGGCATTGTCCTGTCAGAACGATACAGACCTTACAGCTGAAGCTGAGTCTTGGAGTCTCCCAGGTTTGGCCAGAAATTAGTCTTTATTATCTGGATGCTGGACACTTTGTGTTTCTTGGGGGAAATGAAGCACTTTGGGTAGCAAGGAGGCAAATTGACAATCATTAATTTATTCATTCATCAGCCAGTGTGGGTGTATTCAATACTTTAGCAATTGGTGCAGTTGTTTCAAATGTGTGGGATGAACGTAAGTTGTGGGTGGAACTGACCTTGTGCTTCTACCCAAGGCCCTCTTCCCATTTGTATTTTGTAACCAAATCTTGTTGTCATTTTATTAACTGCCATTTGTGGTTCACTGTCAGGTTAGGCTTTGCATCTTTAATCAATAAATCCCCAGTACTTCATTATTAGAAATCACAATTTTCTTTTCTGATTTAGTGTAGTTTAATTTGAAATTTCTTACTTTGCCACTGAAGTAAACTAGTGCATCTAAGTATATCTTCAGTACATTATTTCTTCATATATAATATATATCTTATAATTTATATCTTTAATCTCTGTATATTCATTGATTTCTTCTTTTATACTCACAAAAAGAATCAAGTTTTCCCATCCTAAAGTGGCATTTCTTCTAGCCTGCCTCTCTTGATCAAAAAGGTATTTTAAACACCAAATTTTTTGAAAGTAGAATCCTTACTTTATACTTTCTTTCTTTCTACTTACATGGAGTGGTTTGCTTATATTATTTCAAGCACAAATCTACTATAATCTGAATTTCAATATACCAGATTTTAAATAGGTCTCTGCTAAAACAATTATTGATCTACAAAGAACCTTTTTCAATGGTTTGTTTTCTTCCCTTAAAAATTTGATGCTTTGTGTATCAAAATACACTTAGCAATTATTAAACTCTTCTACTTGTAACAATGTCCTATCCTAACTTTTGTTACAAAACAGATTTTGATTATATTCTATGTCCCTTAGAATTTTTTTTTTTAAGTTCTACAGATAACATTATTTTTCTTCCCCTGCCCTTCATCATTTGGTGGTCTTTCATATGTACCTTTAATTTTTTTTGTTATCTCATTCTATATTCTCTTTCTGAGTAATCTTATCTGTGATATTCATTCTCTGTATTATTATGGTCCTTTCATTAATTACCTAGATTTTTAAGATTAATTTTTTTTAGAATTATTTCCACAGTTTCAACTTCTTGCTAAACACCCGTCCCAGATGCCTAGAGGCATCACATATGTAACAGCCTTCGAACATTTTGTTTTTCATCTTTGAGACAAGATCTTACTCTGTTGCCCAGGCTGGAGTGCAGTGGTATGATCACAGCTCACTGAAGCCTTGACATTGCAGGCTTAAGTGATCTTCCCATCTCAGTGTCCCAAGAAACTGGGCCTACAGGTGTGGGCCGCCATGCCTGGCTAAGCTTTTATTTTTATTTTCAAAGATGGGGGTCTCATCATGTTGCCCATGCTGGTCTTGAATTCTTGGGTGCAAATGATTCTCCGACCTTGGCCTACCGAAGTACGGGGATTACAGACATGAGCCACTGTGCCTGGACAAACCTAAAGTTTAATCACCCTTCAAAGCAACTGTTCTACTTCTACCCTCCAAAACTGGTTTTAGGTAACTTCTATCTACTCGGAATAACCTTCTGTCCATTCATGTATTATACTCATTTTGCAAAACATGACTTTGCTTCATAAATCCTTTGGCTTAACATATCATCCCCACAGTTCCTGCTGACATTGTACAGTGTATTTTTAAATGTGCAAAGACTTTCCACTCCAGAGTTTGCTACCTTTAACTGATTACACATCATTTATACTGTAAATTGCATCACATCAATTTCCTCCCTAAACATTTTTTTAATTCTTGTTCAAATGTGATCATCTTAAAGATATTTTTATTTTTATATCCTCTTAAAAATAATTGCTAGCTTATAAGTGTTTTATATTGTTTTGTCTCTACCCCAATTTCTTGAGACTCACCAAACTACCTTTTATACTATTGTCTCATCACCTAATCTAGGTTTTTGCAGAGTAGGGCGCTGTGTTAGTCTGTTTTCATTGATTTAAATACATACTTGAGACTGGGTAATTAATAAAGAAAAGAGATTTATTTGGCTCATGGTTCTGCAGGCTGTACATTAAGCAGAGTGCTGGCATCTGCTGCTGTGGAGGGCCTACGGAGGCTTTCACTCATGGCAGAAGGTAAGGGGGAGCCAGTGTGTCATATAACAAGAAAGGGAACAAGAGAGCAAGGGAGGAGTTGCAAGCCTCTTTTAAACATCCAAATCTTGAATGAACTCACAGAGTGAAAACTCACTCATTACTGCAAGGACAGCAAAAAGCAATTCATGAGAGCTCCTCATATTGCAAAATACAATCACTCCTTCCCAATTGTCCCCAAAAGTCTTAACTCATTCCAGCATCACTCAAAAGTCAAATGTCCAAAATCTCATCAGAGACTCAAGGCAAGCTCCTTCCAATTATGAACCTGTAAAATCAAAGCCAGGTGATTTACTTCCAAGATACAATGATGGAATAGGCATTGGGTAAACATACCCATTCCTAAAGGAATCCACCAAAAGAAAGGTCAACAGTCTCCAGGCAAGCCTGAAACCCATAAGGGCAGACATTGAACCTTAAAGCTCTAAAATAATCCTTGACCCCATGTCCCACATCCAGGGCACACTGGTGAAACGGGTAGGCTCTCAAACGCTTGGGTAGTTCTGCCCTTGTGGCTTTGCAGGGAGCAGCCCACATGGTTGCTCCTATGGGTTGGACTTAAGTACCTAGAGTCTCCCCCTCCCCCCCCACTGAGAGTGCAAACTGCTGGTGACTATACTGTTCTGGAGTCTGGAGGGCATTGGCCTCCTTCCAACAGCTCCACTAGGCAGAGCCCTGGTAGGGACTAGTCTCACATTTCCCCTCAGCACTACCCTAGTAGAGTATCTCTCTGAGTACTTCACCACAGCAGCAAGCTTTACTTGGACACTGAGGCTTTCCCATACATCCTCTGCAATCTAGGTAGAAGCTGCCAAACCTCCTCCACTTATGTATTCTGTGTGCCTGCAGAGTAAACATCACATGGAAATTGTCAAGTCTTAACAGTGTGTGCTTTCTGGAGTAGCAGTCTGAGCTGCACGCAGGACTTTGAACCGTGGTTGAAGCTGGAGCTGCAGGGATACAGGAAGCAGTGTGCCAAGGCTGTGCAGGGCACTGGGACCCTGTATCTGGCCCTTGAACCCATTGTTTACTCCTAGGCCTCTGGGCCTGTGATAAGAAGGGCTGCCTTGGAGATTTCTGAAATGTCTTCTACAACCTTTTCCCCATTATCTTGGCTCCCTTTTAGTCACACAAAACTCTCTGGCAAGTGGCTTCTCTGCAACCCACTTGTATCTCTCTCCTGAAAATGTTTTATCCCTCTTTACCACATGGCCACATTGTGAAATTTCTAAATTTTTACACTCTGTTTCCCTTTTAATGATAAAGTCCAACTTTAAGTCATTCCTTTGCTGCTATATTTGATCACAGTCTGTTAGAAACTGCCATGCAACTTCTTGAATGTATTTCTGCTTAGAAATTTCTTCCAGCTGGTACTGTAAGTCATCAGTCTTAAGTTTAGACTTCCACAGATCCCTAGGACATTAACAAAAAGAAGCCAAATTTGTTGTTAAGTCATAACAAGAATGACCTTTGCTGCAATTCCAATAAATTATTTGTTTCTCTCTGAGACCTCATCAACCTGGCCTTCACTGTCCACATCACTATCAGCATTTTGGTCACAACCACTTAACAAGTCTCAAAAGAAATTCCAAACTTTTCTTCTCTTCCTGTCTTCTTCTGAGCCCTCCAAACTCTTCCAACTTCTGTTTGTTATCCAGGTCCAAAGTTGCTTCCAAATTTTCAGGTATCTTTTTTTTTTTTTTTTTAATTAACCTGTCATATTTATTTATTTATTTTTAAATTTTAATTTAAATTCCAGGATACATGTGCAAAATGTGCAGGTTTGTTACATAGGGATGTATGTGCAATGGTGGTTTGCTGTAACTACCAACCAGTCATCTAGGTTTTAAGCATGGCATGCATTTGCTATTTGTCCTAACTCCATCCTGCTCCTTGTCCCCCAACCCAGAACAGGCTCTGGTGTGTGCTGTTCCTCTCCTTGGGTCCATGTGTTCTCATTGTTCAACTCCTACTTATGAGTGAGAACATGTGGGGTTTGGTTTTTGGTACCTGTGTTTGCTGAGGATGATGGTTTCCAGCTTCATCCATGTCTTTGCAAAGGCATGATCTCATTCTTTTTTAAGGCTGCAAAGTATTCCATGATATATATGTGCCACATTTTCTTTATCCAGTCTATCAATTATGGGCATTTGGGTGGGTTCCAAGTCTTTGCTAATGTAAATAGTGCTGCAATAAACGTACATATGCATGGGTCTTTATAGTAGAATGATTTATAATCTTTGGGTATGTACCCAATGATGGGATTGCTGGGTCTAATGGTATTTCTTGTTCTAGATCCTTGAGGAAGAGCCACACTGTCTTCCACAATGGTTGAACTAAGTTACACTCCCACCAACAGTATAAAAGCATTCCTACTTCTCCACAGCCTCACCAGCATCTATTGTTTTCTGACATTTTAATAATCGCCATTCTGATTGGCATGAGATGATATCTCATTGCAGTTTTGATTTGCATTTCTATAATGATCAGTAACGATGAGCTTTTTTTTCAAATGTTTGTTGGTCGTATGAATGCTTTCTTTTGAGAAGTATCTGTTCATATCCTTTGCCCACTTTTTGATGGGGTTATCTGTTTTTGTTTTGTTTTTTCTTGTAAATTTGAGTTCCTGTGGATTCTGGATACTAGACGTTTGTCAGATGAATATATTGTAAAAATTTTCTGTCATTCTGTAGGTTGCCTGTTTACTCTGATGCTAGTTCCCTTTGCTGTGCAGAAGCTCTTCAGTTTAATTAGATCCCATTTGTCAATTTTGGCTTTTGTTGCAATTGCTTTTGGTGTTTTTGTTATGAAATCTTTGCCATGCCTATGTCCTAAATGGTATTGCATAGGATTTTTTCTAGGGTTTTTATGGGTTGGGGTTTTACATTTCAGTCTTTAATCCATCTTGAGTTATTTTTTATATAAGGTGTAAGGACAGGGCCCAGTTTCAGTTTTCTACATAGGGCTACTCAGTTTTCCCAGTACTATTTATTAAATAGGGAATCCCTTCCCCATTGCTTGTTTTCATCAAGTTCGTTGAAGATCAGATGGCTAGATGGCTATAAATGTGTGGTGTTATTTCTGAGGACTCAGTTCTGTTCCATTCGTCTATATATCTGTTTTGGTACCAGTACCATGCTGTTTTGGTTATTGTAGACTTGTAGTATTGCTTAAAGTCAGGTAGAGTAATTTCTCCAGTTTTGTTCTTTTTGCTTAGGATTGTCTTAACTATAAGGCTTTTTTTGTTTTTGTTCCATATGAAATTTCAAGTAGCTTTTTTCTAATTCTGAGAAGAACGTCAGTGGTAACTTGATGGGAATAACATTGAATCTATAAATTACTTTGGGCAGTATGGCCATTTTCATGATATTAATTCTTCCTATCCACAAGCATGGAAATTTTTTTTCCATTTGTTTGTGTCCTCTCTTATTTCCATGAGCAGTTGTTTGTAGTTCTCCTTGAAGAGGTCCTTCACATTGCTTGTAAGTTGTATTCCCAGGTGTTTCATTCTCTTTGTAGCACTTGTGAATGGGAGTTCATTCGTGATTAGGCTCTCTCCTCATCTATTGTTGATGTACAGTAACAGTTGTGATTTTTGCACAATGGTTTTGTATCCTGAAAGTTTGCTGAAGTTGCCTATCAGCATAAGGAGTTTTTGGGCTGAGATGATGGAGTTTTCTAAATATAGAATCATGTCATTTGCAAACAAGGATGATTTGACATCCTCTCTTCCTATTTGAATACACTTTATTTCTTTCTCTTGCCTGACTGCCCTGGCCAGAACTTCTAATACTATATTGAATAGGAGTGGTGAGAGAGGCCATCATTGTCTTGTGCTGGTTTTCAAAGGGAATCCTTCCAGATTTTGCCCATTCAGCATGATATTGGTTCTGGGTTGTCATAAATAGCTCTTATTATTTTCAGATATGTTCCATTAATATCTACTTTATTGAGAGTTTTTAAAGTGAAGGGATGTTGCATTTTATCAAGGACCTTTTCTGCATCTATTGAGATAATCATTTGGTTCTTGTCATTGGTTGTTTTTATGGGATGGATTACATTTATTGATTTTCCTATGTTGAGACAGTCTTGCATCCCAGGGATGATGCTGACTTGATTGTTGTGGATAAGCTTTTTGATGTGTTCCTGGATTCAGTTTGCCAGTATTTTATTGAGGATTTTCACATCGAAGTTCATCAAAATTTCATTGGCCTGAATTTGTGTGTGTGTGTGTGTGTGTGTGTGTGTGTGTGTGTGTGTGTGTGTGTCTGTCAGGTTTTGGTATCAGGATGATGTTGACCTCATAAAATGAGTTAGGAAGGAGTCCCTTTTGGCTCTTTGTAATAGTTTCAGAAGGAATGCTACCAGCTGCTCTTTGTACCCGTGGTAGAATTCAGTTGTGAATCTGTCTGATCCTGGGCTTTTACAGGTTGGTAGGCTATTAATTACTACCTCAATTTCAGAACTTGTTATTGGTCTATTCAGGGATTCAAATTCTTCCTGGTTTAGTCTTGGGAGGGTGTATGTGTCCATGAATTTATACATTTCTTCTAGATTGTCTAGTTTATTTGCATAGAGGTGTTAATGTATTCTCTGATGGTAGTTTGTATTTCTGTGGGGTCAGTGGTGATATCTCCTTTATCATTTTTATTGTGTCTATTTGATCCTTCTTTCTTTTCTTCTTTGTTAGTCTAGCTAGTGGTCTATTTTCTTAATGTTTTCAAAAAACTAGGTCCTGGATTCACTGCAGTTTTGAAGGATTTTTCAGTGTCTCTATCTCTTTCAGTTCTGCTCTGATCTTAATTTATTTCTTGTATTTTGCTATCTTTCGAATTTGTTTACTTTTCTTCTCTAGTTCTTTTAATTGTGAAGTTAGAGTGTCGATTTCATTCTTTTGCATTTACTGAGGAGTGCTTTACTTTCAATTATGTGGTAGATTTTAGAATAAGTGCCATCTGGCGCTGAGAAGAATGTATATTCTGTTGATTTGGGGTGAAGAGTCCTATAGATGTCTCTTAGATCCACTTGATCTAGAGCTGAGTTCAAGTCCTGAATATCCTTGTTAATTTTCTGTCTCATTGATCTGTCTAATATTGAGAGTGGAATGTTAAAGTCTCCTGCTATTATTGTATGGGAGTCTAAATCTCTTTATAGGTCTCTAAGAACTTGTTTTATAAATCTGGTGTTCCTGTATTGGGTGCATATGTATTTAGGATAGTTAGCTCTTCTTATTGCATTGATCTCTTTAGCATTACGTAATGTCTTTCTTTGTCTTTTTCGATCTTTGTTGGTTTAAAGTCTGTTTTTTCAGAGACTAAGATTACAACCCTTGCTTTTTTCTTGCTTTCCATTTGATTGGTAAATATTCCTCCATCCTTTTATTTTGAGCCTATGTGTGTCTTTGCACATGAGATGGGTCTCCTGAATACAGCACACAGATGGGTCTTGACTGTTTACTCAATTTGCCAGTATATGTCTTTTAATTGGGCATTTAGCCCATTTATATTTAAGGTTAATATTGTCCTGTGTGAATTTGATCCTGTCATTATGATGCTAGCTGGTTATTTTGCACAGTAGTTTATGCAATTTCTTCATTGGTCTTTATATTTTGGTGTGTTTTTGCAATGGCTGGCACAGGTTTTTCCTTTCCATATTTAGTGCTTCCTTTGGGACCTCTTGTAAAGAAGGCCTGGTGGTAACGAAATCCCTCAGGCTTTGCTTGCCTAGAAAGGATTTTATTTCTCCTTTGCTTATTACTCTTACTTTGGCTGGATATGAAATTCTGGATTGAAAAATATTTTCCTTAATAATGTTGAATGTTGGCCCCCAATCTTTTCTGGCTAGTGCAGTTTCTGCAGAGAGAACTGCTGTTATTCTGATGGACTTCCCTTTGTAGGTGACCTGACCTTTCTCTCTGGCTGCCCTTAACATTTTTTTCTCCATTTCAACATTGCAGAATCTGATGTTTATATGTCTCGGTGTTGATCTCCTTGTGGAGTGTCTTAGTGGTGTTCTCTGTATTTCCTGAATTTGAATGTTGGTCTGTTTTGCTGGGTTGGTGAAGTTTTCCTGGATAATATCTTGAAGTGTGTTTTCCAACTTGGATTCATTCTCCCGATCACTTTATGGTACGCCAGTCTATCGTAGGTTTGGTCTTTTCACATAGTCCCATATTTCTTGGAGGTGCTGTTAGTTCCTTTTTATTCTTTTTTCTCTAATCTTGTCTGCATCCCTTATGTCAGCAAGGTGGTGTCCAATCTCTGTTATCTTTTCTGCCACTTAATCAATTCAGCTATTGATATTTGTGTATGCTTCATGAATTTCTCATGCTGTGTTTCTCAACTCCATCAGATAATTTATGTTCCTCTCTACACTGGTTATTCTATCTAGTTAGCAGTTCCTGTAACCTTTTATCAAGGTTCTTGGCTTGTTTGCATTGGGTTAGAACATGGTCCTTTAGCTCAGAGGAATTTTATTAGTTACCTTCTGAAGCCTACTTGTGTCAAGTTGTCAATCTGATTCTCAGTCCAGTTTTGCCCCCTTGCTGGAGAGGTGTTGCCAACATTTGGAGGAGAAAAGGCATTCTGGCTTTTGGAATTTACAGCATTTTTGTGCTTGTTTTTCCCCTTCTTTGTGGATTTATCTACCTTTGATCTTTGAGACTGATGACTTTTGGATGGGTTTTTTGTGAGGGGTTCTTTTGTTGCTGTTGTTGCTTTCTATTTGTTAGTTCTTCTTCTAACAGTCAGGCTTCTCTTCTGCAGGTCTGCAGTTTGCTGGAGGTTCACTCCAGACCCTGTTCACACTGGTATCACCAGTGGAGGCTACAGAACAGCAAACATTGCGGCCTGCTCCTTCCTCTGGAAGCTTCATCCCAGAGGGGCACCTGCCTGATGCCAGATGGAGCTCTCATGTATGAGGTGTCTGTTGACCCCTTTGGGATGTCTCTTCCAGTCAGGAGGCATGGGATTCCGAGTCCTACTTGAGGAGGCAGTTTGTTCCTTAGCAGAGCTGGTTCGCTGTGCTGGGAAAATCCCCATTGTCAGAATCAGCTGCTCTCTTCAGAGCCAGCAAGCAGGAAAGATTAAATCCCCTGAAGCTGTTCAGGCAGCCGCCCCTTCCCACAGGTGCTCTGTCCAAGGGAGATGAGACTTTTATTTTTAAGCCCCTGACTGGGGCTGCTGCATTTCCTTCAGAGATGCCCTGCCCAGTGAGGAGTAATCTAGAGAAGCAGTCTGGCTACAACCACTTTGCTGTGCTGTAGTGATTTCTGCCCAGTCCAAACCTCCCAGTCTCCTTAGCACCGTGAGGGGAAAATCCTCTACTAAAGCCTCATTAATGGTGGATGCCCCTCCCCCACCAAGGACGATTGTCCCAGGTCAACTCCAGACTGCTGTGCTGGCAGTGAGAATTTAAGCCCGTGGTTCTTAGCTTGCTGTGCTCTGCAGGAGTGGGACCCGCTGGGTGAAACCACTGTTTCCCTGGCTTCAGTCCCTTTGCAAGGGAGTGGATAGTTCTCCTCTCTTGTTGGGGTTCCAGGCACTGCTGGGGTATGAAAAAAGCTCCTGCAGGTAGTTCAGTGCCTGCCCAAACAGCCGCCCAGTTTTGTGCTTGAAACCCAGGGCACTGGTGGTGTAGGCTCATGAGGGAATCTCCTGATTCACAGATTGCAAAAGTCCATGGAAGAGTGTAGTACCCAGGGTGGGTAGCACAGTCCCTCACCACTTCCCTTGGCTGGGAGAGGCAGGTCCTCCTGGCAGTCCTTGCACTTCCCAGGTGAAGCCATACCCTACCCTCCTTCTGCTTGCTCTCCATGGGTTGCACCCACTGTCTAACCAGTTCCAATTAAATGAACTGTATACCTCAGTTGGAAATGCAGAAATCACCTGCCTTCTACATTGATCTCACTAGGAGCTGCAGACAGGAACTCTTTCTATTAGGTCATCTTAGTCCCCGCTACTTTCAGGTATCTTTATAGCATCATCCCACTCCTAGGTACCAATCTTCCGTGTTAGTCCATTTGCGTGGCTATAAGGGAATGCCTTAGACTGGGTAATTTATAAAGAAAAAAATGTTTACTTGACTGATAATTCTGTAGGTTGTGCATGAAGCATAGTGCCAGCATGTGCTTCTGCTGAGGGCCTAAGACAGCTTACAATCATGGTGCAAAGTGCAGGGGAGCCAGTGTGTCACATTCCAAGAGAGGCAGCAAGAGAGTGAGGGAGGAGGTGCAAGGCTTTCTTAAAGAAGCAGATCACAAGTGAACTCACACAGCACTAAGACATTCATGAAGAATTTGACCCTATGACCAAACACCTCCCACTAGGCCCAACTCCAGCACTGCAGAACACATTTCAACATGAGATTTGGAGGCAACAAAATATCCAAACCATGTCAGGCAAATCTAATCGAGTGGGATCACATGCTCATCATTGTCTACTACCCTTGCAAGCAATATAGAATATCTTCTCAGCCACTGGTTTAAAAAATCTCAGAACCTCCGTATATTTTCTGCTTGAGATTGAACCTTTATCCTCTACTACCTTTCATCCTTTCTTTGAAATGGTCAAAAATGTATCAGAAAATGGGAAAATCATATATAGCATACTTAAAATTGATAGGAAATATTTTTTGAAAATATTAAACTTATTTTCAAAACACAAAAATAAAATGATGGCAGATGTATGGTTGTTATTTCAGAAAAGGCACATTAGAGGGAAAATAATAAGATAAGATCTCATATCAGACTTACTTTTTAAATTTTCATTTCAAATAAGTAAATTGACCCAGAATAAACAGAATTAGACTTACAAGGTTCTTGTTGTTTGAAACTGTATTGCATCATTTCACAGGAAAACAAGCTGCTAAAAATTTATCACATAATTTATTATTCCCACTTATATTTATATTTGGAGTCTTGGCCACCTGTTAGTATCTTATAATCTCTAAGAGTCAGAACATATGATATTATTCATCTTTGTTTATGTATTCATTGAAATGAGGGCAAAAAATTCATAAAAATTCCTTCATGCTCTGACTTAATGCCAACTTAAGGAGTCACTCGGAGATCAGGAAAAAAAAAATCACCACTTGTCAGATAATTATTTTGGTAGTACACACAAAAGAATTCCCAAATTATTGAAGACTTAGATGTTTTAATAGATCCTATTTGTGTTTTCAATGGTCCCATCAGTTCACACACTGCTTCCAACAACCCTTCTCTCTAATGAAGCAAAGTGGTGTTTCTGAACAAAATTTGTTTGATGAATTGAACACAACTGACAGGTGACTGGTTGGTATCCAGTCAGTTTGAGTTGTAATGTACTTCAGTAGAAAAAAAAGATCACCAAGCTGTCACCCAATCATTACCTGCCTATAAAATGCAAACGTCTTACCTACCTTAAAAGTAGCTACTAAAAGTTGATGTATTGACAAAGATTTAACTCCTTGATATTATTAAAAGAAATAACCATATGGATTTTTTTTCCACATCATTCAAAAATCTCCTAGCTGTGTATTTGTTCTTTTTTTTTGAAACAAAGTCTCACTCTGTCAGTCCAGGCTGGAGTGCAGTGGTGCAATCATAGCTCACTGCCTCACACTTTCGGATTCAAGCAATCCTCCTTCCTCAGCCTTCTGAGCAGCTAGAACTACAAGCACACACTCTGCCCCTGGCAAATTATTATTATTATTATTTGTAGAGACGGGGCCTTACTGTGTTGCCCAGGCTATTCTCAAACTCCTGGCCTCAGGCAATCCTCTAGCCTCTGCCTCTAAAAGTGTTGTGATTATAGGCATGAGCCACTGTGCCTGGTCGCCAGCTGTGTAATTTTATGAAGTTCAAGTCACTGGGCAGTTGCTTAATATTTAGCTTCCTTGAACATGGAAGTTTCTAGACATAAGCTTTAAATTGGAAGTCAATTCATCTTGTATGTCCATGTGTTAATTAGCCTACTTCCACATTGTCATTGTTGTTTATTTTAAAATATTATTTATTCCTTCTCTAAATATACCTTCAGTGCTTGCTATATAGCAGGAAATACCCTTAGGTACTAGTAAAAGAACAAAGAATAAATGATCAAAATGGCCTGCCTTAATGTTCTCCTCACCTTAGACAGATTTTTTCCTGAATATGGGTTCTTGTTCTATTTACTTTAGAAAACTTGTAAATATACAGTCTTTCTATGGCCCTTTGAAATATAAATATTTTTAAAAGTCTCTTGCCAATTTTACAACTGAGGGATCATTAAGATTGGGCCTCTATCTCCCATTTATGTGGGCGGGTGAGCCTAACTTCGAAAGTGCCAATTTGCTAACAGATGGCCTAATCACATTGATCAACATCCTCTCTATTGTCCTCCTATACTTCTTCACTAGCTCCATCCAATGTTTAAAACATTTCCTGCCTTTTTTCTCCAGGAGCGTTTATCAGTCTCTTTCCCTTATTGCAACAGTCTTGAGTAATGTCTTCTTTACCTGCTTAACTCCACAATGTATGATTTTTCTTTAACAAAAGGCAGAAAAAGTCCCTGTTTTTGTGGGCAGAGACCCAGCAAAAAGTAAACCAATAAATATGATAACTTTATATTTTCATTACATTGTGAAGAACATAAAGTGTGACATTAGAAGTCTGGTATCAAACCCAAAATTGTATAGCTCACTCATATGATAAATTGAAGCAAATGCAATTTATAAAAAAAATTTCAAAGCTTTGTAGAAGGGAACCGCAATTGCTCATGCAGAACCTGGAGTTACTAGCAGCTGTGGCAGTAGCAACCTCTAGCCCCAAAATGGTAAAAGTGGAAGTAGTAATTAGAATCCAAGAGAGAGCAAAGGAGAAATTTCTGTAGCGTTGGTGATCTTTGTAGAGTAGAAATCCATTGAAGGACATAGTCAACCTTCTTGTAAAGAGACAACTAGGAAGTAAATATCCAGATTTCACCCTCCTACTTGTCTCCCATCTCCTACAGGTGATTTTTGTGGGCCAAACGAAACAGAAAGCCAGAGGTCATTAAAGTCTTGATGAAGATATACTTCATGCAGTTAAGCTTCCAAAGTTTCTTTTGTATAATTTGTATAGCTCGATTTACACCATTAAAATCTTTGTATTCCTTTCAAGAATACATTTAATTTGCTCTCATATTTCTGAAGCTATGTACTTGATATGAAAAGTAAATGCTGAGACATCCATTTACTTATTAAATGGAAGGCAATGTCTTAACATAGAAAATAAACATTAATTACCAGAAACACATAAACATGGATAAAATTCTCACATCAGCTAAGAACGTTATCATGTGGATATCAGATTAGGCTCTTGAATACCTGATCCATGGAAGAAAAACTTTGTGATTTGGAGAGACTGTGAAATTCCTGAAAGAAAAGATCCTATTTTATGTCCTCTTTCCTTGCATAAAAGAGGAATTGGATTATTAAATGAGGAAAATTAATGCTTTGAAAATACCCACAGTGAAGAAGCACTGAATTACTTCTGCCAAAGGCAGAGGGCTTTGGATTACTAGGCTACAAACTTCAAGTTGATTCCATAGATGGAGGGGAGTTAGCAAAATATTTTGAAAAACACAATAGATCGTGTATGTGTGTGTGTGTGTGTGTGTGTGTGTATTCACATGTATTTACACATCTAGAAGCAGCACCCAGGGTGAACTTGAAAATAGATAAACGAGGAAGGAGATTATAATTATAGTCCACATGAGAATCAATGGCATTTTGTTATTATGAACTGTTAGTGAACACTTAAATCAGCCTTGCATTTTCTGTGTTCTGTACCAGTTCTTAGAGTAAAATTTTCCCTATGACTTTACGTATCACCTGCAACTTACATATGTGTGTGTGTATATGAGTTCTAAATTCTCATAGCTGCTAACTTAAACACAAAACTGCTTATTTTAAGTCTTCTTAGCTGTTTTGTAAGAATTTCCAACTTAATATATGCAAATGATTCTCTTAATCCCTATGATTGCCCCCATTCCCACATCAAATCTTCCCACATCATATTATTTTATATCTCCCCCCACCAAAAAAAAAAAAAAATGAATATAACATTCTTTGCTTGGAATGTGTTCTCACTTCTCTATTGAATCAATATTTTGAAGACTTGGGTCAAATATCACCTCCTCCATGAGTTTACTCAAAGATTCTGCAACAGCATTAAGTACTTTATTCTTCGTATTATACATTTTCTACTTGCTTAATTATTATTTGTTTCAAGGAACATCATAATCAGATAGCTTAAAGACAGAGATGAAGGAAAATCTTAAAAGCAGGCAGAGAAAATAATATTTTACACAGAGGGGCAAAGAATAACAGATCTCATCAGAAACCATATAAGCTAAAAAATGTGTAAGATATATTATTTCATTTCATTTTTCTTTATTTTATTTTCAATCGATGCCTATGAAGTTTCCTCATCTTGTGTCTGATTAGTATGAAATTCACCTCAATTCAAGGTGTCAGCAACATTCGTTAGGCCAATCTCCCTAATTTATGTGAAAAAAGCTTCATCAACAAGAGGAAGAGATTCATTCATCAGGCTCCCTTCTTCTGATAGGGACCTAGAAGTAACCCATAGAGATAATTCCCAGGATTCCTCAAGGAATTCAACCAACTCTACACAAAAGAGAATTGGAAAGCATCCCAAATGGCAGAAATGGGATTGAATCTCATGCAGTTCCCTGGCCAGGTCCTGGTGCTCTTCAACAGAGGGCTCTACCGGCCCGCACTGGGTTCAGTTGCTAAAGATGGCCTTGGAAAATGTTCGGTAAGGAATATAAATGATAAGGGTACTTGCTAGAACAAAATAATCTTCCTGTTTACTTTTATTTGAGGTGGTAAGACTGTGTAACATGACTATTATCAAACCAATTTGTATCATTGACTTATCTATATGTTTACATGTTTGTAACCATGCTATAATGTATTAAAATTATATTTGAATCAATTCAAATGTAATTTCAAAATATTTGAATATAATCAATTCACCTACTTTAAATGAAATACTGACCTACTATATTCATATTTTACATTCCTTGGTGGGCCATTACAGCCTATATACATATATATACACAGACACACATATATATAACACATATATACATGTAACGATAAAAACAGTGAGTAATAGAGTTGATGTTTTAAAATTTAAAAATAAAAAATATTTTCCATACATTACTAATACCAACTCTTCTTTTCATACTTACAACTAGATAATTGTTGACACATTATGGAGTTTTATGGTGTTTTAAAAACATTTTGTCAAGGTAAAAAGAAAAAATGTCAAACCCACAATTTTAATATGCTATAGGAAAAAAGCGGCAAAGCTGCGAAAATAAATATAAACTCTGAATATTCATTTATTTTAGTAATTAAACTATTTAATTTTTTACACAGAGAATAGTTTTTCTCTGATTATTTGAGACACTTAATCAAGAAAACATATTTAAAATTATCTACCTTGCTAACCTCTTGAGGACATCGAAAAGCTTAGATTTTAAGATGATTCATAGAATAAATATCTAAGACCTAAAGAAACAAGTATATATGACAGAGAACCAATTCAGCTCAGCAGTAATTTTCATCAAAAAGCTTGTCACACGTTCAAGACTTCTGTTCAGCTGTATTGAAATGATGGTTCAATTCCCAAAGTCCTGATTATGATTCAGGTCATTATATTCAGCCAAGCCTACTTTTCGGATATAAACACTCTCTACCCTGGTCAAAAAGAAGAAAAGAATAAGAAATGACATGTTTGTTGTCTTAGAAAACATCGGCTTAAAAGCTGAAACAAGTAGTGATCTCTTTCTTTCAGACTACCCAGAATAATCACTGCTTCTGCTAATCACTGTTTTTCTAACAGTATGTACTACTGATGGTATGAATATTTTAATACATGTCTTGCATTATTATTTGATCATTTGGGAGTATGTGCTGGAGGATTCTATTGTCTTTTTCAAAATGTTATGTGTTCTCTGGAGAAATGTTTTGATCCCTCTCTCCCCCAAAAAAACATAGACATAAATATTTTTTCCTTATAGATATATACTCCTACATGACTTTGAAGTTAGGCCAAATGGAAATGGGGAAAAATGGGAAAAGTAATTGCAGTGAGTTCCTCTGTTTAGTAGCTCTTGTATCAATGTCCTAAATTCAAAACTACTTATCATATTTTACAGTACCCTAAATTTCAATTTGAAAAAGATAAATTCAACACTATGTTTCCTCTCAATACAATAAAGTTCCTATTTGTATTTATTAGATGGTAGTAAAACAAATTAATGATGACAGGAGCAAAACATACAAAATATATTTGTCATGCAAGGAAGTTATTAGAAACTTGAATCAAGTAAAATAAAATGGAGGTGTATCCTCAGTTTCGTGGTAACAAAATAATTTGGCTTATTGTAAATAGGATACTTTTTAGCTCACATAAAAATTTAAAGATGGTTTTGTTCAAGAAGCACAAACTTCTATATAATGATTCTCACAATAAGTTTTTAGAGAAGTATTAGTGTGCGTATTCCATAATTTTCTCATTGTAAGATTTTATGGGTTAGGGGAAATATGATTTGTGAAAGAGACTAAAAACTACAAAAATCAATGATGTGAGTTTACTTTACAAACAGTGGCACTACTTGATTTTTATATCAGCTCTTCTTTTCTCTTTCAGTGTAAAAGTGAATCATCAATCTGTGCTATATAGTTCTCTCCCACACTAACATTTATAAAGTATATGAAAGACAAACATCTGTCTTCTTTAAAAACATATTTACATAGTGGCATATTCCCTTCTTCACTTAATAGAGCTGTTTAGGCAAATATAGAAAAATTCCAGTGGCATAGATCACTTGAGAAAAATATTTAAGCACACAAATTTATATGGATACACAAACAGATTTGTGTGTGTATATATATACACACACACATATATATATAACCTAATACATTATCCTAATTTTGTTCTTTGTAACTGTTAATCTGATGCCAGTATATTTACTTATAATATTTATCATTTAAAGCAAAGATTTAAAGTAGGATTAATTCAGAATTTATCTGATTTTTAAGAGCTTTTCTCATATAGAAAACCTAGAATCCCCTTAATTATCTCCCACCTGACTTTCTTTGTTTGTCTCTATAGCTTTCCCATCGCAAAGTTCTATTTTGTGGTGATCTTTTTATTAATTTCCTCGTGACTAAAACCACCATGAAAAACTCATATGAGGAGCAAACTTCACTAAAAACATTAATGTTTCCTGGGGAGGGGAGGAAAACTTAAAATTCAACACTATTTGTGCTCACAATCCCAATACGATAAAGTTTCTAATTGTATTTATTAGATATGAGTAAAAAATTATGATAACAAGAGCAAAACATAAGTAATAGATTTGTTACTCAGAGAAGTTATTAATTTCTACTGGCTAGGGAAATAACTGTCAATGAAACTGTAGTAGATATTTTTAAATAACCAATGATCAAGATTTTTTATGTCTGGTATTCTATCGAGTATTGTCCACGTTATTACAGAATGTGTAAATCTGTGGAGACATAGAAAACGTTTAATTTCTAAACAACTAACACATACCAGAATCATAACAAATTTTACAATATTTGGGAAGCAATGTAAGTTTTCATTAATTATCTCGTAAAGAACTTTTTGCCAGTGAGGTTGATGCCTTGTAATGACAGTCCACCTTGTCTTTAGAAAGTTGTCACTAGTATGTGAAATGATGAAAGCTTAGTAAACCTAGCATATAGTTTAGTTTTTGAACTGACTAAATATAGTCATATATAAAATCCAATTTGCCATTCATAAATTTGTTCACATACTTCCAGCATAAGTACAGAAAATACATTATTCCACTTTATGTTGAGAATCCAATGTTATAGCCACCTAGGGAAGACAAAATAACAATTTATGTTAAAAGAGGTGTTTTTAGCCCATAATAAGAGATGGTTTCTATCTAAAATAAACTGTTCCTAGTAATTGTCATATTTTTATCCTATTCTCAGCTACCTTTACATGGTTAAAAAAACCTCTTTCGTCCTGTGAGGTTTTCTACTGTTTATTAAAAGCACCTCTTCTATGGAAGCTTGCTGCAGAGAACGTTTTCTCCTCAAAATCATTTTTTACATGTGAATGTAGAATCTGGAAAAAATATTAAAGCCATCACAGTAAAGTTAATGTTCTTACAAATGCACATACTTTTTATTTGTGTTGTACGAATTTTAGGTTGCTTTTTTATTTTTGATTTTTATTTATTTATTTATTTTTTGAGACAGAGCCTCACTTTGTCACCCAGGCTGGAGTGCAGTGGCATGATCTCGGCTCACTGAAACCTATGTCTCCATGTTAAAACGATTCTCCTGCCTCAGCCTCCCAAGTAGCTGGGATTACAGTTGTGCGCCACCATGCCTGGCTAATTTTTGTATTTTTAGTAGAGATGGGGTTTTGCCATGTTGGCCAGACTGGTCTCAAACTCCTGACTTCAAGTGATCTGCCCTCTTTGGCCTCCCAAACCGCTGAGGTTATAGGCATGAGTCACTGCACCTGGCCTGCTTTTTTAAATTCAAGATTTTGTCATCAAAACCAAGCAAACTTAGGTACACAAAACTACTTACATGGTAGATGATTGCTAAACATAGAAAAAAAAAAATACCAGACACATAAGCTTATCAGCGTGTGATTTCCCCAATCTCACTATCAGATACTGATATAGAGTGAATATCTGCTTGAGGTAGCTTATTTTTCACTATATTGGCTTTTTTTGGTATAACTTTCACCACTGCAATTAGCTCAGTTCAGAAACGACATTATTTTAGGTAATACAAAACGAGTTGTGATTCCCTGTCACCATAACCATACAGAAATCCTTGGTTGTATATTTTAATGAGACACTTGAAATACTTCCTTGGGGACTTTAATTGACATAACCATACTGCCATATATTCATATTTAAGGCAGCTGACTTTATGGCCAAGTAGGTATTTCAATTGCAAATCATTATTTTATTGGTAGATCAGATGATTATGACCTTATTTCATAGGGAAGATCCACTACATAAAATAAGGCTGTTGAGGTGCAATAAAATTACTATTTTTATTGTTCCAATTACCATCTTCTCACTTCTTTTAATTGTCTCATTCATTGTAGATCAGAAATGGAAGTAGCCTGTTTTCCCTGAAATCAGTATGTTCCTGAATTCTCTGAGTATTTTTCCACTTCATGTAAAAAGTTAATTTTTATAGGAGGTGGAATTTGACAAATCAAGAAAGTTAATCTTTATCATAACAAAGAATAAGTTCTGGATGAGTACATTGCCTTACATTAAATAATTATGCTCTCTTAGTATTTTCTTTTTGTAAATCATGGCTGACATATTAAATAGCTTAAATTTTGTTGTAATCCCCAAATCTGTAGTTATATGACACCCTTAATTTTAAATATTTTAAAGGATGGCTTTCTGATTGTCTCATTGCTTTCTATGTAATGTATCAAGTAATTTACTCTCTGGTAAATTAAACCAAGTTAAATGAGTTCTAGAAAACATTTAAAATATGCCATATGCTGCCGACTTAGGGTACACTAATTAAAGTAAATCATTATATATTTCATCTATATATGAATTGTTATCTTCTGCCTTTGCATAATACACAATAGGGGCATAATATATATCTGGATAATCCATCATGTATGAAAATGACATTTTTACCCCACAATGTGTATTGAGTAATGTTTATTTCTTATACATGATACAGTTGAAATTACTAGTCACATCTCTTCACCTACTCCCTCCTAACAATGATGGTAATTATTTTATTTATTTTATTTTATCTATTTTTTATTTTTTAATTTTTTTGGCCATAGTCTTCTTTATCAGCCAGGCTGGAGTGCAGTTGGTACAAGGTTCACATCAACCTAGACTTCCCTGGCTCAGGAGATCCTCCCATCTCACCCTCTTAAGCAGCTGGGACTATAGGTGCACACATACACACTACCATCCCCGGGTAATTTTTTGTTTTTGTAACATGGGGTTTTGCTATGTTGAGCAGGTGGGTCTCCAACTCCTGGGCTCAAGCGAGCCTCCTGCCTCAGCCTCTCAAAGTGCTGGGATTACAGGCCTCAGCCATAGCACTCGACCAATGATGGCAGTATTTTAATAATAGTCTGGTGTTTTCAAATGTATCTAAGAATATGCGGTAAAAGGAAACATGTATAATCATGTCTAAAGAGATATTTTAAGGTATAAAACATTTTGGGAAGACTTTGGAAGAAAGAAAAATAACTTTGAATTTTAGATCTCATTTTATATTGATAGTTGTTTAATATTACCATCACTGAAGTTTGATTTTGCTTTAGATCATCTAATATTAAGAGTTCTTGGGCTGGGGCAGTGGCTCGTGCCTGTAATCCTAGTCTTTTGGGAGGCCGAGGCAGGCGGATTATGAGGTCAGCAGATCGAGACCATCCTGGTCAACATGGTGAAACTCCATCTATACTAAAAATACAAAAATTAGCCGGGTGTGGTAGCATGTGCCTGTAGTCCCAGCTACTCAGGAGGCTGAGGCAGGAGAATTGCTTGAACCCAGGAGGTGGAGGTTGCAGTGAGCAGAGACCGCGCCACTGCACTCCAGCATGGTGACAGAGAGAGACTCCATCTCAAAATAAATAAATAAATAAATAAATATATAAATAAATAAATAAATAAAAGAGTTATTTCCTCCTTTATTTCTGATGTCAGATTCTCCCCTTTCCTCCCATCCAAGCTTTCTACCTGTTGTGTTGTCCTCTTTGTTCCAAGGCTTATCTTCACTTTAAGCATTGGGTTATTCCCATATTGAATGATTTCCATGCTAGTTAACTATTTTTCCCTCCTTCTCTCTTTATTCCAATAAAATCTCTAAACATTTATTATTAGGGTGATTACCTTTCCTCCTTGATCTGAAGACGGAAGTTATATCTGCTTTGAAAGTGGATAGGAGTCTCAGCACCTAATAAAAACGCCTTGTGAAGTTTTTGCACCACATGTAACTTCATCCTTAAGAATATTTCCATTGTAGCATAATTGGAAAGTGTGTTGTAGACATGGAAATCAAGGTCAGAGAAAAAGAAGCAAAGAATTATTTGTAGTAGATATGGACATATCTACTACATGGAAATGGATAAGCAGATGGATACTGTGTTTATCCATATCTACTATAAATAATACAACAAATATAAAAAATATAATTTCTAGGCTTTTAATCTATTGATAAAGTAAAATTTGAAAGTAATTTTTTGAAAGTAAAATTTTTTGAAGGTAAAATTTGAAAGTAATTTTTTGGGTATATTCTCAATTACATCTGATATGACGTTGAAAATTGTATACCTTAAAATAAATTTTTTGAACTTTTATTTTAAGTTCAGGGATACATGGGTAGGCTTGTTACATAGCTAAATTGTGTGTGAAGGGGGTTTGGTGTACAGATTATTTCATCACCGGATAGGTGGTTTGATGATCCTCACCCTTCTCCCAGCCTCCACCCTCAAGGAGACCCCGGTGTCTATTGTTTCCTTCTTTGTGTCCTTATGTACTCAATGTTTAGCTCTGATATGGTTTGTATTTGTGTCCCCACCCAAAAATCTCATGTCAAATTGTAATCCTCAATATTGGAGGTTGGTCCTTGTTGGGGGTGATTGGATTATGGTGGCTGATTTCTGACTTTGGTATTATCTTGGAATAGCTTTCTCAGGAGATCTGGTTGTTTAGAAGTGTGTGGTACCTCCCCACCCCTTTCTTCCTCCTGCTCCAGCCATAAAGACATGCCTGCTTTCCCTTTGCCTTCTCCTATGATTGCAAGTTTCCTGAGGCCTCCCCTGCCATGCTTCCTGAACACACTGTAGAATGGTGAGTCAATTGAACCTCTTTTCTTTCTAAATTATCCAGTTTTGGGTATTTCTTTATAGCAATGTGAGAATTAATACATCTCCCACTTACAAGTGAGAACATGTCATATTTGGTTTTCTATTTCTGTGTTAGTTCCCTTAGGATAATGGCCTCCAGATTCTTCCATATTGCTCATTCTTTTTTAAGGCTGCATAGCATTCCATGGTGTGTATTACCACATTTTCTTTACTCACTCAACTGTTGATGGGCATTTAGATTGATTCCTTGCCTTTACTATTGTGAATAGTGCTGCAATGAACATACACGTGCATGTGTTCTTGTTGTACAACAGTTTATATTCCTTTGGGTGGATACTCAATGATGGGATTGCTGGGTTTAATGGTAGCTCTGTTTTAAGTTCTTTGAGAAATCACCACATTGCTTTTTCACATGACTGAACTAATTTACATTCTCACCAGCAATGTGTGTTTCCTGTTCTCTGTAACTTGGCCAACATCTGTTATTTTTTGACTTTTTAATGATAGCTATTCTCACTGGTGTGAGATAGTATCTCATTGTGGTTTTAATTTGTTTTTTTTACAATGATTAGTGATGTTGAGTATTTTTTAACTTTTTGTGGCCGTGTGTATGGAAAAGTTTCTGTTCATTTACTTTGCCCACTTTGTAATGGAGTTGTTTTTCTTCTTGTTAATTTAAGTTCCTTATAGGGTCTGAATATTAGACCTTTGTTAAATGCATAGTTTGCAAATATATTCTCTCATTCTGTAGGTTGTCTGTTTACTCTGTTCGTATGTTTGAATAATTAAGTGAATGTTCGTTTTAGCCATCTTTTCATCTGTGACAACTTAGCATAAAAAATCTGCCAAAAATCAATTTATCATCACCAGCATGCTTCTGCAAGCTGTGCTGTGGTCAAGTTGAAATGAGAACTTAACAATTTCAGTCAGTTCGATTCAACAAACATTTTATGAAACATCTGTTATGTGTTAGGAATTTTTCTAGCTGTGGGGTGAAACTCAATAAGAAGTCACACATAGCCTCTGCTCTAAGGGATTTTGCTATCTAATAATGGTAACATAAAAGTTCATGTAATTACCTGCAACATAGAAGAGTACTTAATAGATCTTAATAGATGTAAAGACAAGAGCAATTGCATCAGACTCAGAGGAGTAATAATGAAAGAGATGCTTGAGCTATATCTTGTAAGTTAGATAATATTTCAACAGGTAGAGATAGAGAATTCAAATCTAGGGAAATAGTAAATAGAGCCTAAAGGCAGTAAATTGCATTTGTCTATCTAAAAGGACTGACTGCAAGTAATGAGGAGATGGACCAATAAAACTAATACAGGCTCAGATCGAGAAAATCTAGGATATTTGTTTAATAACTGGGAGTTTGCAGTTTAAGTCATTTGCGAGTAATACATTTATCCTTTATGTGTTTGTTAATTTGTAAAAATCTTGCTTTTGTACATTGACCTTTTCCTGTATGAGAACCAGTTTATTAAAAAGCAAATAAAATATCTACAGATATATTTTTTCCACTCAAGAATTTTTAAAAAATAAACAGCTTTTTAAAAAAGTACATTACATTTTTTCCAATTTTATTAAATGTATAAAAAATAAAATTATATTGTTTCTTAACCCTAATCAGGGCATTGTCACATTTTTGCCATCGTTTTGTCTGTTTAAAAACTAGACAACTTGCTATTCAAAGGGATCTTCAGATTCAATGCAATACCCACCAGAATAAAAATAGCATTCTTCACAAAAATATGAAAAACAATCATAACATTTACTAAAAAAACAAAAAGGACCCTGAAAAGCCAAAACAATCCTGAGCAAAAATAAACAAAACAAAACAACAACAAAAATGCTAGAGACTCCATACTACCTCACTTTAAAATATACTACAAAGCTATCCAAAATAGCAAGGTGCTGTGATAAAAATAGATACGTATACCAATGGAAGATAATGGAGAATTCAGAAGTAAATCTATGTATTCACAACCAACTCACTTTCAACAAGGGCACCAAAAACATACATTGGAGAAAGTAAAGTATCTTGAATAAATGGGGCTGAAAAACTGGATATTCACATGCAACAGAATGAAACTAGATTCCTATCTTTTACCATATAAAAATCAACTCAAAATAGATTAAAAATTTAAATGTAACACCCCAAACTATAAAACTACCAGAATAAAACATAGGGGAAATGCTTCAGGCTATTAGTCCAGGCAACGATTATTTGGGTAAGACCTCGAAAGCACAGGCACCAAAAGCAAAAACAGGCAAATTAAACTCTGTCAACTAAAACATATCTGCACAGCAATGGCCACAACCAACAGAGTGAAGATGCAACCTATAGAATTGGAGAATGTAATTGCAATGTTTCCATCAACAAGGAATTAACATTCAGGATATACAAAGAGCTAAAAGAATTCAATAGTTTTTAAAAATTTCATTAAAAAGTGTGCAAAGGACGTGAAGAGGAATTTCTTCAAAGAAGACATACAAATGGCCAACAGGTATATTAAAAAATGCTAAACATCACTAACCATCAGGGAAATGCAAATCAAAACCACAATGAGATATCACCTCACACCTCTTAGAATGGCTATTACCTAAAGAACAAAAGGTAAGTATAAGCAAGCATGCAGAAAAAGTAAACTCTTATACACTGTTGGTGAAAATGTAAATTATTATAGCCATTATGGAAAAACATATGACTGTTCTTCAACAAACTAAAAACAGAAATATCATGTGATCCAGTAATCTCATTACCAAATATATTTTCTGAAAGAAAGGAAATGAAGACGTTGAAGTGATAATTGAATGAAATCTTGCCATTTGTGGAGGACATTGCATTTAATATAAGCCAGGTACAGAAAGATAAATACTGCATGTTCTCACTCATATGTGGCAGCTAAAAAGTTGATGTCATAAAAGTATATATTAGAATAGTGGTTACCAGAGGGAGGGAAGGATAGGTGGGAAGGGGAGATAGGGAGAGGTTGTTTAATGGGTAGAAAATTACAGTTAGATAACAAAATAACTTTCTAGTGTTCTATAGCATAGTACAGTTGACTAATAACAGTTTATTATATTTTTGAAAATAGCTAGCAGAGAGGAATTCGAATATTCCCAGCATAAAGAAATTATGAATATTTAAGAGGTGATGCATATACCAATAAGCTAAATTTGATCACTATATATTATATACATGTAATGAAGTATGTGTTTTATAAAAATGTAAAATTATGTATCAATTACAATTTTAAAAATTATACTAAGAAAAGTTTAAATCCACCCATCACCATTCATTTAAAAAATATATCAGTGATTTTATATCTATCAGCAAAAATATTGACGACTATTAAATAAAGAAATACATTTTCAATGTGAATTATTCAAGTGACATACAAAGGTATGGAATAAACTATGGCAATATTTTTTCAAATTCACCTCACTTCTTTCATGCATTGAAGTAAAACCTTGATATCCATATAATGTGTTCATTATATGAACTATTCATTGTAACTATATATATATACACACACATTTATATATATATATATACATATCTTGTTTTTGTAAATAGGGTCCTCATATATGCATCGTTGTGACTACTATTTATTTCTTATTAACAATGACTCCCAGATGTTTGTCACTCTTTATTCTATTTCTCCAGAAAAAATGCAGCTATGAAACATTTGCTCATTTATTTTTCTCTACATGTGTAAACATTTGCTTTATAAATTAAAGCACTTTAAAATACAAAAACTTGAAAGACTTTAATCAAGAATATCAAACTTTAATCTAATGATTAGAGTTTTAACAAATGATCATTGTTTATGTTGTAAAATCATACATGCCACTAGCTCTTTTTGATGTACACTATTTTCTTCATTTCTGGTTGTGTTTCTTGTCCTCTCACACTTCTCCAAGTAACTCACGTTTAAAACCTCCTAATAAAACTCCATATGTTCATTCATGTATATATAAAAAAAGCTATATATTTATATGTAAATACATACAGAAATATATGTGTGTATGGGTATTTATTTGTTCCTATATAGTTGTTTCTCACTATTCATAGATTCCATATTTCAGAATTCCCCTATATATTAAATGTATTTCTACCTTCAAAGTCAATACTAATAGCCTTATTGCAGTCAGTATTGACATACGCAGAGCAGTGAAAAATTTGAATCATCCAGCTCACATTTTCTGAGCTGAAGTAGAATAAAGTGGTGTTCTTTCTTCTTGTTTCAGTTCTAATACTATAAACATGTACTCTTTTTGTAGTCTATTAAGTCCCATGTTTTTTGCATTTTTGTGCTATTTTTGTTGACTTTGTAATTCCCTCTAAACATACGACTGAGTGTTGTCTGCTGTTCACACATACAAGAAGGCAGAGAAAATACGTATATTAAATAAGCTTTGTTTAGGCAACGAGTTATAGTACTGCTGGCTATGAGTTCAATGTTATAGAATTAACAATGTATATTAAATAATGTATTTTAAAATAGAAACACACATAAAACCAGTTATGTGTTGATTGGTTGACAAAAATGTTTTGGATTGATGCTCACTGGAACCTAACCCTATTTCTTCAAAGTGAAATTATCCAATATTGCTAATTCAATGTTTGCGGCAACTATACATAACATTTATTACAAGTAATAAGACTGTCTGTCTATCTATCTATCTATCTATCTATCTATCTATCTATCTATCTGTCATCTATGTATGTATGTTTTGAGGCCAACACTACCTAAAGTAATAAACAGATTCAGGGCAATTGCCATGAAAATCCCAACAGCTGTTTTTGCAGATATATAAAAAACTATCTTCAAATTCATAATGGAACTACAAGGGACCCAGAATAACCCTAACAGTATTGAAAAATAACTGAGTTGGAGGAGTCACACTCCCTAATTCTATTTTATTATTTATTTATTTATGACAGAGTCTCACTCTGTCACCCAGGCTGGAGTGCAGTGGCGCTATGTCGACTCACTACAACCTCTGCCTCCCGGGTTCAAGCAATTTTTGTACCTCAGCCTCCTGAGTAGCGAGCAGTTGGGATAACAGGCCTAGGCCACCACGTCTGGCCACTCCCTAATTTTAAACCTTACTACAAAGCTACAGTAATCAAAATAATATGGTGCTGATGATATGGGAGAGGGGCAGGGAAGTGCTGGGTAGAGAAAGGCGGGTCCCTGGCTAGGGCTCCAACCCCATGGACCTAGGTGAGGACTGGCACACCCGCTTTCGCGTCTTTTCCAAGACCACCCTGGCCTGCCACGCTCCCATCCAGGGCCTGTAGAAACCCAAGACCCGAGCAAGGCAGAGACAGAAGCGGCTGGACGTCAAGAGGAGCGGATTGGCAGAAGAAGACGCAGCAGCTGGAAGGCAAGAGGGCGTCAAGGGGAGCGTGCCAGCAGAAGAGCACACTGACAGATGCCGGCACGCCAGCAGGCCATCCATTGGAGGCTAGAGGTGGAGTTTGGGTGCAGTTGTAGGAGAGCCGGGGCTGTTGAGTGGCCCAACTCTAGGGGAAGACCATCTCCCTTCTGGCTCCCTCATGGGCTGAGAGCTACTTCCATTCAATAAAACTATACACTCTTTCTCCAAGTCCACGTGTAACCCGCTTCTTCCAGTACACCAAGGCAAGAACCCAGGATACAGAAAGTCCTTTCTCCTTGCGACAAGGTAGAGGGTCTAGTTTATGGGCTACATATATCAGAGTCGCATGAGGTGCTTATTAACTACGAAATTGCCAAGCTGTAAAACAGACCTACTGAATCAGAAACGTGGCATTGGTAAACCAGAATAATACACTGTCTTCAAGTGATTCCCTTGCTTGCTAAAGTATGCGAAACAAAAGATACAATGTTATTCTTGAAGTTACAGACACAGTTTGTTTCTTTTTTTCTTTGTTTTTTTTTTTTTTTTTTCTTCTTCTTTGAAAGGGATTCTTGCTCTGTTGCCTGGGCTGGAGTGCAGCGAGATCTAGGCCCACTGCAACCTCCGCCTCCCGGGTTCAAGTGATTCTCCAGCCTCAGCTTGCCAAGTAGCTGGGATTACAAGCACACACCACCACACCGGGTTAATTCTTGTAGTTTTAGTAGAGGTAGGGTTTCATCATGTTGGCCAGGCTGGTCTCGAACTCCTGACCGCAGGTGATCTGTCTGCCTCGGCCTCCCAAAGTGCTGCGATTACAGGCATAAGCTACCACACTTGGCCCTCTTTGTTTCCTTTTATTCTGAAAACACATATTATATCTCTGTTGTATATCAGAAATCAGTTTGGGATAGATCAAATAGCCTAAGAAGGTGTGCACTGGAAGAAGACATTATAATTATTCCAAACCCATGTTTGTATGGCTATATAAATAACTTAACCATGCAATATGTAGTTATAGGAATGTATATTTTGAATAAACAGACCTTTTCTATAATCAGTAGTTTAACTTTCCTGTGAAAAAGCAAATCACATATTCTCAATTCAGGTTTTGCCATCTCCAAATGAATGGGATTTTTTAAAATGGGTTAACAAATGACGATTTTTTTAAATACCAAATCACGTATAATTATAACTGCTCAGACAAATTAGGACAAGGAGCAATGGAATAAAGTCTAGCTTCTGAAAACAATTAATTTTCATACACATAAGGGTATATGTCATAAATTTAGAAGCTGTAAAGTCACCATGAGGTAACTCTTTAATATCTTATAAAACAGAAACTGAATAAAGTAACTATTTGGAGTTGTCAGTAATATCAAGTTTCCTGAGATTTCTGCATATCTTGTATACAAAAAGAGCAAGAATGTTTAGATAAATGTGACTGGCAAAAGACAATCTACATACGGTCCGTGCTGTGCTTACTTACTTCTACCTCAGGTTATATAACAAGATAAAAAGTTGCAACCTCAGTGAACAAAATACATATCACAAATTCATTCACACTCACGGACACATGTCCTGCATATATTGGAGCCATTCTACTCCAAACTCATTAATAAAGAAAGTTCTAGTGATTGAATATCAGAAAATAAATGCCATTCTATAGAATATATTTGAATAAAAATTCATAGTATTGTAAATTGAATCATACACAATGCAAAATACTGACATTGAAAATGTTAAATATTTTAATGTATTATTGTTTAGAAAACAAAAGCATACATACACATATAAAATTATTAAATGAGATGGACTTATGTTTTACTTAGACACCCCTCAAATTTTCTTAAATATTTATTTCTTTCATTTGGTAGAGATGGGGTCTCATTATGTTGCTCAGACTGGCCTCAAATTTCTGGCTTCAGGCAATCTTCCCACTTCATTTTCTCAAAGTATTGGGATTACAGGCATGCAGGCATGACCCACCTTGCCCAGCCAAATTTTCTTAAATATTTATTTTATTTCCTTCTTTTTCTTTTCTTTCTTTCTTTCTTCTTCTTCTTCTTTTTTTTTTTTTTTTTTTTTTTTTTTTTTTTTTTTAAAAGATGGGGCCTCACTATTTTGGCCTGATTCTGATCTAGAACTCCTAGACTCAAGTAACCTTCCCACTTTAGCCTCTCAAATTGTCAGGATTACAGGTATGAGCCACCATGTCTGGCCGCCAAATTTTCTTAAAAATGTCTAATTTAACATAATTTTGTTTTCCAGAACTTTCTATCTTTGCAAGTGATAGTTTTTATTTCTGTTTTTTTTTTTTTTTTTTTACTAATTCATTCAGATCAGATGTTAAATCAATTGACAATTAAACACCTGTGCTACATAACTTTGTGCTGATTCAATGTGAAAATTTCCAGATTGGCCACACATGCTCATTAAAACTAACAAGAGCTCCATTGTTAATTCCCTGTGTGCCTGAATGATTATTTCTCCCTAGCATTCAATAGCCCTTAATTTTTTCTCGTTTTTTACCTGTTGTGCCAGCTGCTAATAACTGGATTATGCCATCTGCTTCTTTCACAGAAATATCTGAAGAGAAAAGAAAGGAAGTAGTTTCTCTTACATGGGATTTAACCATGATATAATTACATTTTCTGTACAAGATACTCATATATACAGAACTGTGTTAATGTTCTTGTCTGGTGTTAATTTTTGAACTGTCATTAACATTAACAGTCAATTCTTAAAAAATCTCTATTCCAATTCCAAAAATCTATTAGACATAAAAATTCTTATGTCTCAAATTTTTCCTGAGAGAAAAATAAAATGTATCTGATGGATGAAGCACAATGAGGTTAACAAAATGGCTAAATATACTAAAACTAGGAAAATGCTTTCCAGGGCAGACTATGCACTTTTATTTTCATGAAACATTTGTCTTGTAGTTGACTTGGTTACGTCTTTGTCTTTCAAAGTAGGAAAGCTTCATGAAGGTCAAAATATAATCTCTTAAAATGATTATCTCACCCTCATTGCAGGACTCACTGTTAGATATAGAATAAAGCACTTGGATTTTCTTTCAGCTTTCCTAGGAAACTTCTGATACAACAGTGTTTAAGAGGAAATAAATTTCAAAGAGGCAAGAAGCTTTCAGAGAAGGGCTGAGAATCTACATTTGACCTGGAAGTCACAACCCCATTCTTGGCACTGGCTTAGTATCAAGGTTTTTCCTTCAGATCCTTTAAAGAATTATGAAAATTGAGTAATATTGGAAGTTAAAGAATTAAGCCAAAGCCGTAGAAAAACAAAGTGGTATGCTTCAAAGCCACTAGAATTGAGCATGGAAGAATACCAAATAAGATTCCAAAGCCCAAGAGGGAGGGTAAATTGAAACTTTTCTGTCCGGTCACTTACCAATCTGGACACAATAAGTATGAAGTTCTATATTATTGCAGTTTAATTTGCAATTCTATCATGAAAATGATGCTCATCTGTTTTTCATGTGCTTTTGCATGTCAATTTTTATATAATTATTTTTTATAAAGTGTCAGCTCAAGTTTTTGCCTACTGATAATATAATTATTATGTTTGTGTTACAGTTTTTAATTTATAAAATGAGATAGATTCAGTATAACAAAATAAATATATGACAAAGATTGCAAAAGTTACAAATTACAACACAATATTTTTATGAATACAGATGAAAAATCCTATCCTGCATGAAATGTAAAAAATTGATTCTACTTACATATAAATATAACAAATCCCAATCAAGTAAGTTTTATTATACAGTTTGTTTAACATTGGAAAATTAAATTAAAATTAAAGAAGGATACCTGTCAATATTATACCAGAAAAAAATAAACAGTTAAAGATAATGTTATTTATATTAGCATTCAAACAATCATATATTGAAATAAATTGAAGAAATCTCACAGTTCTTCATGGTTGGGGAGGCCTCAGGAAACTTACAATTATGGCAGAAGGGGAAGCAAACACGTCCTTCTTCACATGGCAGCAGCAAGGAGAAGTGCTGATCAAAAGGGAGAAAAGTCCTTCATAAAACCATCAAACCTCGTGAGAACGAACTCACTATCACAAGAACAGCATAAGAGTAATCACCTCCATGATTAAATTACGTCTCACTGAGTTCCTCCCATGACACAGGGGGATCATGGTAATTACAATTCAAGATGAGATTTGGGTGGGGACACAGCAAAACCATATGAGTATGTGAATATCTATGTATGAAAATATATAAGTTATTTCTAAATTTTCATAAAAAATAATTTGTGAAAAAAATAAAGTTGTTTTAACATTGAACAATATATGATTGATGTAGGGATAGAAAAATAATAGACAACTTATAAATGAACCCACATATGTTCAGTCACATGACTTATGGTAAAATGATCATTACAGTGAAAACTATGATCTTTGTAACAAATGATATTGGATTAACCAGACATCAACATAAGTTCTCACATTCATTAATTAACAGGAATATGCAAAATTAAGCTACAACCCAATAGAACTACCTGTAAAATAGAGTGTCTAAAGTAAAGAAAATACTAAATATCAAGTTTGGGCAACAATGTGCAGCACCTCAAAACTCGTTGATGTTGCAGACAAAATTTTTAATGGATAAAATTGCATCATTAAACTGCTAGTAACTTAAAAAGTGAACATATACAAATCCCATGACATACAATTTCACTCCTAGGTATATAACCCACTATAATGCTTACATATATTTAAAATACATGGACAAACATTTATTGTAAATGTTTGTATTAGCATTGTTCATAAGAGTTCAAACTGTAAACTTGCCAAATGCCTATTAACAGGAAAATTTATTAAATGTGTTAGGTTTATTCACGAAGTGAGTAATGAAAACAAGTGAATATAGCAATGAAAACAAGTGACTAGTAACTCTCAGCGACAGTATTAATGGTTGTAACAGGCAAAAAATTTTCAGTGAATCAGACACAGAGGAATATGTATTGTACGATGCTAATCACAAGAAGTTTTAGCACAGACAAAACAGATTAAGGCTGTTAAATGTTAGAAAAATGTTTATTTTTGTGTGGATAGTGACTTGAAGGTGACCAGAGTGGAGCTTCTGTGATTTCCTCAATATGGCATTACACAGTTTATATTGTTTTTCTATCATGTGTTCAGATTGCCTAATATATCGGTAGATTATATCTTTATATTGTCAATTAGTATCACATTACATCGATGTACCAAAGTTCGCGCATCCATTATCCTATTTAGAGTCATCTAAGCTATCTGTAGTTTAGAACTATTTTGCCGTTTATTTGAATTGTTTACTGTATTAACATTTAATTGAAAGATTCATGTGGTTAGATTTAGGTTTACCATCTCTTATGTCTTTTCTATTTTACTCCTCAAATTTTTATTTTCCTCTTCCTTCTTTCCTGTCTTCTTTTGGTTGACATGCAAAATTTTGGAATTTAATTACTATTTGTTGTTTATGTTTACCAATAACATATTAAATTATTTTTAATAATAGCTACTCTATGGATTGAAAAGTGTCATTTTTCTTTTATAGTAATGAAGGCTGCTTATGATTACTATTTACCACTTTATGTAAAATACAAGTAATTTCAATGATCTATTCAGATATTACATTACCATATGTATAACATTTACATGCCATACACTTGATAAGAAACTATTGTGTCTATTTGTAGTCATGTGTATACTAAATAAATTAAGATGGCATGACATTTTTTTCCATTTGTACAAATGAGTATCTTTTTAAATGCTCCCAATTCCTTCATAGAGTCATAAATTTTGTTTGTTTTTCCCAGTGTAATTTTCTCTCAACTGAAGGAGTTTCCATTAGATGGTGATACATTTTGTTCATTTTATATTAAAAAGGATTTCCCCTTCATTCCTGCAAGATATTTCCAGGATATTGAATATAATGTTTTTGGTTAGGAGTTTTTTGGATCACTACATTAAAGATACTGGTACACTGATTTTTTCCTTTTAATTTGTGATGGGAAGTAAACAGTTACTTGAATCATTATTTCCCTGTATGTAACATTACTTACTTTCTGATTGTTTTCAATATTTTTAAATTTGGATTTCGGAAGTTTGACTCTGATGCACTAGACATTGCTTTGTATTTATGATCTTTGACCTCAAGAATGTTCTGCTTCTGTAATATGTAAATTTACATCTGTTACCAGTGTTAGGAAATTATTTTTAATTTCAACTTTTATTTTAGATACAAGGGTTACACGTGTAGGTTTGTAATCCCATTACCCAGTAGTGAACATAGTACCCAGTAGGCAATTTTTTTTACCCCCCACACTCTCTAATAGTCCATAGTGCCTGTTGTTCCCATATTTATTACCATGTGTGCTTAATGTTTAGCTCTCACCTGTAAGTGAGAATGTACAGTATGTGACATTTTGTTCAATGGCACAGTTGTATATTGAGTTAGAGAGTAATCATATAAGTCAAAAATTTTTAGTTAAATATAGTCTGACAATCAGTAATACAAAGATTATTTGTTTCAAAAATGAAATAAAAAGACCAAAGCAAAATATTTTTATTTTACATAAGTATTTTTGTAATGAAACAATATACTTTTGATTCACATATTCAATTTAAAAGTTGACCACGTGTTAACATTTTTTAATTATTTCTAACTCCAAATAATGTGAAAATTGTCTTCTGCAGGTTCACATGCTTGTACAGTCCAAACTTTCTGCATTGAGGATGTTAATAAAATATTTTCAATGCAGTCATATTTAAGCACATTAAATAGTATATTAATTTTAAAGTGTGGCTTACAATTATTTAAGTGAATCATCAGCAATCATAAATTGAATAAGTAATGAGAAAAATATGTATGTGCAGTTTATTTGAGCATGTAAATGTTGGTGTTAACATATTTCAATTTTTTTACAAAAAATACTTAATGAACCATTTTCTTTTAAAGGCCTCTTTATAAGAGAACTTTATTATTACTTAAAATTAGGTTCCTCTTCATAATTGATATTTTAGACTACAGTTTTAATATATTCCTAATTCCATTGTTGGTGATATAAAAACATAAAGTGATTATTTTTATTTTATTAAAGTAGCTAATATGTAGATGTCATTTTAAAAATAAATAGGTAAAGTCACTATTTCTTATTTTCTGCAGTATCACCATTTTGATTTCAAAAGAGTTTCAAACATTTAAGTGATTAATTGATTATAAATGAATTATTTTAGTACAAAAAAATACTAGAAAAAAGTTAGCACACAATCACAATATTAAACCTAAGGGTGGTATAGCGTTCTAACTTGGGATGTTACAATACGAAAAATTTAACTACAGTGAACAAAACTCTTTGGGTTTTTGCATATAAAATATTTGTGTCACCTACTAAGCTTCTAGTATTGATCTCCAGGAGAGAATTTCAACCAATCACCATAGCTTCATGTTAGTAAAGCTAGGGTTCAATACTTCCTTGCATATAGATGAGGTTTCATTCAGTGCAACATAATGATGCCTCCTACTGGTCTGAAACACAAATAGGTAATTGCCTACTGAACAATTTGTCTCTAAGACATAATGAAAGAAAACTAGCATTATTGAACACTAACTTTGAGAATGAAAGTTTCTTTTGAACTAAGACAATTTTTAAAATGAAATTGGGAAGGATATGTTGAATAGTAAAGTATTTTGAGCGTGTTAAGATCTTAAGCAGAGGCAGGAAACATACAATTTGAAAACAGTGATACCATGTTTATGATTTTTCAATAGCCAGGTTGTACCTGATTTTCTCAACCATTAATTTTTCTAAGTTGACAACCCCAAGAAATGTCTGCTTCATTAAAATAAAACACTGCAGATGCATGTCAAATGTTAGTATCCAAAAATTAAAAATTTTAATTCTAGCATAAAGGTCCTTTTCAGAATAAACTTGTGTGTGTGTGTGTGTGTGTGTGTGTGTGTGTGTATTAGTGAAAAGAAATACAAGTTGTTTTCTTTTTTCTTGAGAAAGACACAAGTGTACTTCCATGTCTTTTTGGACATGGGGATTGTTCTCTGACTGAGAATAGTATTTGCTTAGCTTAGAAAAGGGGTAAAATCTGGATCTTACTCCAATAGCCAGAGACAGAATGGTAATTTAAACAGAGCTGGGGGGGGGGGGGGGGAAGTTTCAGATCTACAGAGTAACACGATTTATGGTTTTTATTATAATTATTGATGAGAGGAAATTAGTAACCCAGGTAGCACTAACAGCAACAAGAGTATGACAGCATGGTATACATGTTATGCAGAGGTAGCTGAAGAAATGAAATTTGGCCATGTAGGGGTACATTTTAGAAACCCAATCCTGGACCTAGGGAATATTCAAGATTAAAAATGATCTATCTAATGAGCTGTTTCATTTATAACCATGATTAAAATTTTTAAAATAAAAATTAAATATGCAGAAAATGTAAAGTTTTTATAGTAGCTAAAATTTATTGAATGCCAAATATACAGCCATCCATATTTTAAAAGTTTTTATATTTCCTCTTTATAACAGCTCAGTGAAATAGGTAATACAATTATCTCTATTTTAAAGTTAAGAATTCTTAGAAGAAAATGAAATAAGGGCTTGTATAATGATCAAAATTTTCTGGGTGGCAGAATTAAATCTGAAACCATGATTACCATGATTATTTCAAAGTGATTGTTCTTACAACTTGGCTATAAAGCACTTTCAGGAAGGCACATACTGTTCCCTATTTCTCTTAGTAAATATAACAAACAGTGCTGAACATTATTTACAAAACTTAAGAAGACTGTGAAAGATGGAGAGAAGTTGGACTTTCTGGGGCCGTCAATACTCAAGGAAGGGCACAGTGGTGAGTTCCCTGGGTATTCTTTTTTATTCATATTTTACAGAACTGGAACTGAAGAAACAAGCAACCCAGAAATCCCAATGGGCACAGACAGAAAAGGCCCCATCAAAGGAGTAGGAAGGAAGCAGCATCACAATATCAAAACTTTGAGAAAATGATGGCTCCAATCCAGGCAAGCACCAGAGTAAAACCTGCTCTACCCTCACCTACACCAACAAAGGCTAAGTGGGGAGTCTATATTTCACATTCACTAGGGTGTAAGGACTTACCCATCACATAAACCTTGTTGCTATCAGAGATAGACAGGCAGAGAGTCAAGAAATTCCCCACAAGAAACAAAACAAAACAAAACAAAAAAACACACTTTGAAGATGGCATGAATTCCATTAGTTTGTATCCCTAAATGAATGGATATTCTTGTAACACCATAAATTGTAAGATGCACTATTTTTAAAGTACATTATCAAAGAAAAATAGCTGTCAATTTCAATGACAAACTAGCACTTATATGATGCAACTCAATTTCAGATATATTAAATATATGAAAATTAAGGTGCTGCTTAGAATTTGTAAATTACAGCCTACAGTAGGCAGTTTACAAAGCATTTTCATAAGCATTAAAATATTCATCATTAGTACTATCAATTGACTTATGGAAATATGATGTCCAAGAACTGAAACTATTTGCTAAAATTCTCAAGGCAATTGTGTGGCTAAGCCTGGACCACAGCCAAATTTTCTGACTTCAGCACTCTATGGATTTATATATATATTTTTGTAAATTCTGTATGGTTCTACATTTATATAGTCCTTGATTAGGTGGTAATAATGGTTGTCAGATAAAACCATGTTAGAGGTTTAATACGGTTTCAGCTTGCAATTTCACTGCATCTGCATTTCTTGTCAATCACCTATGTGTGCTATTGCTAACTGTAAATATAACCCCTTTTACGAGATTAACATAGTGATCTTTTATTATGGCCCTTTTATAACTTTATGTCGGATACATGTGAATATTCACAATTTTTCCCTATGGTGATTTTAATTCAACAAGGAATAAGGACTTGCTATTGGCACTAAATAATTTCATTGCATATATGATTTAAGTTGTTCAATACATTATTTGACTTCTTTAAATATTTATGGATTCAGGATTACTCTTTTTCTCTAGTGTGTCTTCTATTACTTACCACAATCTTAGGCACACCATGTGGTATTATCTACTCATCATCATAGTTTTATTGAGATCTTACTGTAAGTTATCATCCCATGTCCTGAAACAGTTTATATTTCAGAAGGAGATTTGCATTGGTGAGGATAGAAATAGAAAATTAAAACAAATCGAGGATGTGTATGATGTAATCTTTATCTTAATAAATTCTAGTTCTATTGTCCTATTGCCACCTTTCAGTAAATTCTTCCTACCTCTTCTCTCTCCTTTTTTTCTAACACTTCTTAAGCTGGAAAATTAGAACTAAACATAAAAATAGATTTGCATTTAAACTATGTGTGCATAAGAAGGCAGACATTTATTTCTCTTCAATTTTATATCTGAGTACATCCACTACTTTCATTTCATCTTCCTCTGTTTTGTTTGTTTGTTTTTGAGACAGAGTCTTGCCTTGTTGCCTAGGCTGGAGTGCCGTGTCACAATCTTGGCTCACTGTAACCTCCGCCTCCCAGGTTCAGGTGATTCTCCTGCCTCTGCCTCCCAAGTAGCTGGGATTACAGGTGTCTGCCATCACGCCGGCTAATTTTTTGTATTTTCAGTAGAGACGGGGTTTCACCATGTTGGCCAGGCTGGTCTCGAACTCCTGACCTCAGGTGATCCACCTGCCTTGGCCTCCCAAAATTCTGGGATTAGAAACATGAGCCACCACGCCTGGCCCATCTTCCTCTGTTTTATAATATGTATTAGAATCCTTGTTGCTCTTCCTTCAGGTGTTTTTAAGTGGTTATGTACTTTCTGATTTTTTGAGAACAGAGAGAAATGCTTTCTAGTTTTTTTTTTTTCCTGAAAACTATCACATTTTAAAATAATACCTCTTAGGGTGTATGTTTTTCATGTAGTTATTTCCTTCTATTCCATTCTCTTTTACCTCTTAACATTTATGTTTAAGTCCCACTCACGTTTCTTTCTGACTGATACTCAGTTTTAAATGGGATCAGTTGTTTACATGGGTGTGTATGTATGTGCAGATATAAGATGGTGTGAGAGGAGTGAGCACTGAAGTTGATGATTTGGATTATTTTGCTTAAAATCCTTATCCCAACAGTTTATTATTTGCTTTATCTTGGGTTAATATATTTGTTCAGTTTTATTTCTGAAAACATGAGTTCGGGATAAATTTTGTGGAACCAGTTTTTCTGCGTAATAATGTAGTAACTACGACTTTCCTTGTAATTTTTTAAAATGTATTGATTGGATTATGACAACTCCTAAACAATCTTCTTGTTAAGCAACCTTTCAGTTAAGGTGGTTGTGAACATTTCACTCAATAATCTGATGTGGCACTTACGTAAATGCTCAATTTTAATCGGTCGTATAAACATGGAAGAGTAAGCTGAAATTTTCAGTAGTAAATACTACAGATTTTGACAGTAAGTGCCTCATCAACAGGAGGTAAACAGTTTCTTTTTCTTTAGGCGTAAGATTCAGTGGATGTGTTTAAAAGAGAATAATACAATTTCAAGATATTTATGATATATTTATATACCTGTGTTTGAAAGAGAGATTTCTCCTTGGCCATCGTTTTAAAAGTCACATCCAGCCATTCAAGCAGTGCCCAATTACATATATCCCCCACTGCCGTCAGTGAAATGGCCACTTTATTTTCTGGCATCATTTGATAACAATTAGACAATTACAAAACCAAACTTCCAGGGAAGCTTCAAAAAATGAGAAGGCGAAAAAAAAAAAAGGCACATTTTGAACACAGTATTAATTTTAATGAGTCACTTGGGTAACAGGAGATTACTGCCTCAGTTAGCCTGAGCCACACACTTGTGATGAGAAACAGTTAATGCAATTTCCCTATTGAAATAAAATTAACACTGGTATTTACTGTTCTTCAAGAATTTTTTGGCATATTTCTAGTTGTCAGTAACAATCTTGGACTCACATTTTCACACTTGTTTTAGCAAGTCATGCAATAGTAGTATCTTTAGATGCTGATTATCTGCTACCCTCATTGTGACATAGTTTTCACCCTCAGCAAAGCTGGAAAATGCATGTTAGAGACCAAAGATTTTGCAGGCAAATGTAGTATGGTTGAAAACACATCCCAAGATTTAAGTAAGGCAAGAACAGCATCCCCATTTTGCTCACCTGTCGCTGCACAGTTCCTGGCATTCCTCTTCAGAAAGTTATTAGTAATCAATACACATTAAACCAAATTTGCCAAGTAAGGTTGGTCCATGTGGGGACATAACTATTTCCTACACACTCTTGTATGCATTGCAAATTATTATATTGTCTTCTAGTGATGTAGCAAGATTTTTGGCACCAGGAGCAGATAATTTTTTAAAAACCCTTTCTTATTGAATAAAAACATTTTTAATAATAATTATATAATAATTCAGTAATAGTAGTTTCTTGATTCCTATAGTTTTAAACAATTAATAACTTTAAAATGATAAATTTCAATTAAAAAATATTATTCAGATTCTGTAAAACATTGTATGTATAATTCAAAATTTTCCCCTTAAGAAAGATATTACATCTTGTGGTTTATATTATGTTTTAATATTTAAAATTTGAAACACAAAAGATCTAAATAGTTACAAAGAATGAGTGGATTGAAATAATTCAGATTCTATTTCTCCATCTTTACAACCATTGTAACCATTATGCTGTCTTTATTGATTTTCAAACCTACTATTTAAATGATAAGTGGGAGCTAGCACAGGAGTAGACACAAAGCGCATCTGGTATTAGCTCCCAATTACAAAAATACTCTATTCATTAAAGATTAGTGTCCCAAAGCCCACATTTTGCGTTATTTTGATTAACTGTTAGTTATTCTAATTAACATCCATAAAAACCACAAAGTTTCTTAATAGGTAACTAATAAAACATTCCTATGTTAAACATGTATATTTATTAATATAAAAACATAGATGAATAAAAGTATTTTACAGCCATGAGGTGTAAAATTTAGAACACAAAAATATTATATTTCAGGGAAGAATATTACATAATTGACCTTTTTTAGGCTTGCCTGCACATCAAGATCAGAAAAAAAGCAGACTATTAGTCAATTTTATTATTATTTTAAGGTTTCTAGGCAATTTACCTCTACTAAGACTTACAACTCCTTACATCCAACCATTGGTATGGCTAATCTCAAGTACTTTATAATTGTGTTTTGACCCTGTGTGTGTTTCTATGTACGTGTGTGTGCATGTGAATGCTTGACCTTATCTTCCACATTAGAAGGTAAAATTCTTGCATGTAAACTCAGAAATTGATAAAGCTCTGGAATAGATGTGAATAGCAATCAATACAATCAAACGTCTAATTTGAGTATCCTAAATTATCTTACTTTTGTATTAATACATATTTTGGATTAATTGATAAACACCAAGGCCACACCAGCAAGAGTATTCACAACTTGAATCATTTGTGGAAATAACAATGTTTAACCTCCATCTTAAATATTTAAAAACAGATGATATTTTGGTTACCAGTTACAAATATCATCCCCAAAATTGAAACACAAACTATAAACACTAATGCTAAATGTGTGCATGCACATAGACACACAAACACACACATAGATGCATGCACAATTCTGATGCTACAAATTTAATGCAAAAATGAATAGACATTTAAGAACAGGTTTTGTTACCTTTGACTTTAAGGTGATAATTTATCTTTAAAAGTGCAACTATTCCCAGGTAAAATGAAAAGTAGAGAACACATGTGTGTATGTAAATATCCCTTTTCTGTTTTACATAATTACTTGTGCTGTTTTTTTTAACTATGTACTGTGATTTTTTTGTAATTGTATACTCATGTGCAGTTTGATGATTACTTTTTTTAAAAAAAATTTCCATCTAAACAATTAGTTGTCCTAATGCTTTCTATTGGTATATCCATGATTTTCTCACTCTTTAAAAAGTTATTTCAAGTGATCAATCCCATTATTATGCTGTGCAATAAACTAAATTAAGCATTTTAATATATTTCTGGACTTTCTATTTACGGGCTAGTGCTATGTTTCTTTTCATTGGTGCAATTCTTTGGTATCTGGCATGTCATGCCTCCTTTTATTAGTCTTCTTTTCCAAAATTTACCAGTTATTATAGCTAAGAATCTGGAAATGATATATCCATTATGTTTATCTATAGGTTTTTAATTAATAAATTTTGATGCCAATATTATTTTCTCCAAATAATTATACTAGTGTTTTTCTTCATTTCTCTATTCTATGGATTCGCTTAAATGATATTCATATGACTTTTAGTACATTAGGAAAAATTTCTGTATAAAATTCCCTGGGATTGATGCTTTATATATGAGTAGAAATCTGATGTTTTTCTTTCATTCTATTGTGGTAATTGATCTACTTTCCATAATTTCCATTTCTCCTGGAATTTATTGTTAAGTTCCTGTTTAATAGAAATATTTATCTTTTATAGAAATAATCTTATAAATATTCTGCAATTACAGTTTTATTTAGTTTGTGAGTCAATAATTATAAATATTATCTTATTTGTTCTTTTATTTTTTAATTCCCATGTTTGTGATGCTTTATTTTGTTATTTTAATGGTTTGCCCTAATGTGCTTGATCAGAAACTGGTTTTATAGTATATCTACTCTTTGGAAATTATTGATGCCTTATTTGTGGCCTATTAATAGTTCATTTCTACAATAGGATTTCAGTGTTTCAGATCAGGATGGTCCTTTGGTGTCCCTTTGTGTCTACTGAACTTATATCCCATAGTTCACATGAAGTCATTTTTCAGTTCCAACAGATTAAGAGGTTTTAATAGGATTTTCTATGCACAACATGCTTTTTACAAATAACAATTGTTTTACCTTTTAATTTTTTTCCCCAATCTGGATACTTTTCATTTCTTTTCCTTGCTTATTTACTCTATCTAGAATTCCTAGTAAAATATTGACTAGAAGTGGTGTGAGCAGATATCTGTTTTGTTCATGATCCTAAGGAAGTTTTCATCATTATGATGTTAACTGTGGGTTTTTCATAGATACTCTTTATCTGATAGAAGAGAGTTCCTTCTATCCCTAGTTTGTTGAGTGTTGTTATGAAAGTATGTTGCATTTCGTCAAATGTTTCTGTTGAGTCTATTTAAATGATCAGATGCTTCTTGTGTTTATTCTATTAAGACAGTGGGCATTGGTTAATTAGAGTTCAGTCAGATATGCAGAGCTATGAAGAGATTTATACTATGATATTTATTAGAAGAAATGTATTAAAAGAAATAAGTATACACAATTTGTGAAAACTGGCTAAGAATGTCCGAAATTGGTAAGATACGCTATAAGAAAGGATAGCCTGAAGCTCTAGAATAAGAGCTGAAACTGTGATCCACAAGCAGAATTTATTCTTCTTCAGGGAGGGCTTAACTCTGCTTCTAAAACCTTTCAACTGATTGAAACAGATCCTCCCAGATTATCAAGAAATATCCCCTTGTCTTAAAGTCACCTGATTATGGACTTTAATGATATCTGCAAAATACCCTCACAACCCCTAAATATGTGTTTTATTGACTAACTGCCTATTCAAGTTGACACATCAAAAGATTATCATATGCTGTATTACACTGATTTGATTTTCACATGTTAAACCAATGTTACAAATTGGCAATAAATCTTGCTTGTTTGAGTCTAGAGTTAATATTTGCATTTCATAGATAAACAGACTCAGAGATAATCTTGTAAATATCATAGATCTTAGAAGTGATGGATCTTAAATTGGAATGCAGATCCTGTGACTCTGCCATGTTGTCAGTCTAATTCTCAGTTAAAAAAAAGATTCTAAACTTCTAAGATTTCAAAGCTTAAAATGATTTTTGTAAACAATGCAGTGATTTTCCAACTATTCAATTTCAGATACTCAATAAAATAAGGGGTCCAAAAAATTGATACTAGTTTTTATTTTTTTCCCAAACAATGTCAAACAAATAAACACTACAACAATATAAATATTATAAGCATCTTCATATTTTCATAAAGCAGATTTTGACTCTAAGAAATTGGCAGGGTTTAATCTTAAAGTTATACAAAATTTGTCCTAAGAAGGACAGATGTTGGCCTGCAATTGGCAAGTAAATATAGGCTACATTGGAATTATAAATTTTTCCTCATGTGATTATAGAGAGATAAAAATTTCTGAAACTTTCCTTTGGAAACTACTGATTTATAGGTAATAATACTGAAAGAGGAGAAAGAGGAAGAAGAGAAGCATGTGTGTGTGTGTGCATGTGTGTGTGTGTGTGTAGAGTTAAGCTTCATAAGTGAAGGAGTAATAAAATCCTTTACAGAGAAGCAAATGCTGAGAGATTTTGTCACCACCAGGCCTGCCCTACAAGAGTTCCTGAAGGAAGCACTAAACATGGAAAGGAAAAACCAGTACCAGCCACTGCAAAAACATGCCAAATTCTAAAGACCATCTATGCTAGAAGGAAACTGCATCAACTAACAAGCAAAATAACCACCTAACATCATAATGACAGGATCAAATTCACAGATAACAATATTAACTTTAAATGTAAATGGGCTAAATGCTCTAATTAAAAGACACAGACTGACAAACTGGATAAAGAGTCAAGACCCATCAGTGTGCTGTATTCTGGAGTCCCATCTCATGTGCAGAGATACATATAGGCTAAAATAAAGGGATGGAGGAAGATCTACCAAGCAAATGGAAAACAAAAAAAAGGCAGGGGTTGTGATCCTAGTCTCTGATAAAACAGACTTTAAACCAACAAAGATCAAAAGAGACAAAGAAGGTCATTACATAATGGTAAAGGGATCAATTCAACAAGAAGAGCTAATTATCCTAAATATATATGCACCCAATACAGGACCAACCAGATTCATAAAGTCCTTAGAGACTTACAAAGAGATTTAGACTCCCACACAATAATAATGGGAGACTTTAACACCCCACTGTCAACATTAGAGAGATCAATGAGACAGAAAGTTAAAAAGCATATCCAGGAATTGAACTTAGCTCTGCACCAAGTGGACCTAATAGACGTCTACAGAACTCTCCACCCCAAATCAACATACATTCTTCTCAGCACCACATCACACTTATTCCAAAATTAACCACATAGTTGGAAGTAAAGCACTCCTCAGCAAATGTAAAAGAACAGAAATTATAACAAACTGTCTCTCAGACCACAGTGCAATCAAACTAGAACTCAGGATTAAGAAACTCATTCAAAACTGCTCAACTACATGGAAACTCAACAATTTACTCCTGAATGACTACTGGGTACATAATAAAATGAAGGCAAAAATAAAGATGTTCTTTGAAACCAGTGAGAACAAAGACACAACATACCAGAATCTCTGGGACACATTTAAAGCAGTGTGTAGAGGGAAATTTACAGCACTAAATCCCCACAAGAGAAATCTGGAAAGATCTAAAATTGACACCCTAACATCACGATTAAAAGAACTAGAGAAGCAAGAGCAAACATATTCAAAAGCTAGCAGAAGACAAGAAATAACTAAGATCAGAGCAGAACTGAAGGAGACAGAGATACAAAAAACCCTTCAAAAAATCAATGAATCCAGGAACTGGTTTTTTGAAAAGATCAACAGAACTGATGGACTGCTAGCAACACTAATAAAGAAGAAAAGATAAAAGAATCAAATAGATGCAATAAAAAATGATAAAGGGGATATCAATAAGGGATATCACCACTGATCCTACAGAAATACAAACTACCATCAGAGAATACTATAAACACCTATACGCAAATAAACTGGAAAACCTAGAAGAAATGGATAAATTCCTGGACACACACAACCTCCCAAGACTACACCAGGAAGAAGTTGAATCCCTGAATAGACCAAGAGCAGGCTCTGAAATTGAGGCAATAAATAATAGCCTACCAACCAAAAAAACTCCAGGACCAGAAGGATTCACAGTCGAATTCTACCAGAGGTACAAGGAGGAGTTGGTACCATTCCTTCTGAAACTATTCCAATCAATAGAAAAAAAGGGAATCCTCCCTAACTCATGTTATGAGTCCAGCATCATCCTGATACCAAAGACTGGCAGAGACACAACAAAAAAAGAGAATTTTAGACCAATATCCCTGATGAATATCGATGCAAAAATCCTCAATAAAATACTGGCAAACTGAATCCAGTAGCACATCAAAAATCTTATCCACCATGATCAAGTAGGCTTCATCCCTGGGATGCAAGGCTGGTTCAACATATGCAAATCAATAAATGTAATCCAGCATATAAACAGAACCACCAAAGACAAAAACCACATGATTATCTCCATAGATGCAGAAAAGACCTTTGACAAAATTCAACAACGCTTCATGATAAAAACTCTCAATAAACTAGGTATTGATGGGATGTATCTCAAAATAATAAGAGCTATTTATAACAAACCAAACCCACAGCCAATATCATACTGAATGGGCAAAAACTGGAAGCGTTCTCTTTGAAAACTGGCACAAGACAGGGATGCCCTCTCTCACCACTCCTATTCAACATAGTGTTGGAAGTTCTGGCCAGGGCAATCAGGCAGGAGAAAGAAGTGAAGGGTATTCAATTAGGAAAAGAGGAAGTCAAATTGTGCCAGTTTGCAGACGACATGATTCTATGTTTAGAAATCCCCATTGTCTCAGCCCAAAATCTCCTTAAGCTGATAAGCAACTTCAGCAATGTCTCAGGATACAAAATCAATGTGCAAAAGTCACATGCATTCTTATACACCAATAACAGACAGAGAGCCAAATCATGAGTGAACTCCCATTCAAAATTGCTTCAAAGAGAATAAAATACCTAGGAATCCAACTTACAAGGGATGTGAAGGACCTCTTCAAGGAGAATTATAAACCACTGCTCAATGAAATAAAAGAGTTCAACCATTGCAGAAGACAGTGTGGCAATTCCTCAAGGATCTAGAACTAGAAATACCATATGACCCAGCCATCCCATTACTGGGTATATACCCAAAGGATTATAAATCATGCTGCTATAAAGACACATGCACACTTATGTTTACTGCAGCACTATTCCAAATAGCAAAGACTTGGAACCAACCTGAATGTCCATCGATGATACACTGGATTAAGAAAATGTGGCGTATATATACCATGGAATACTATGCAGCCATAAAAAAGGATGAGTTCACCTCCTTTGTAGGGACATGGATGAAGCTGGAAACCATCATTCTAAGCCAACTATTGCAAGGACAAAAAACCAAACACCACATGTTCTCACTCACAGGTGGGAATTGAGCAATGAGAACACTTGGACACAGGGAGGGGAACATCACACACCAGGGCCTATTGTGGGGTGGGGGGAGGAAGGAGGGATAGCATTAGGAGATTTACCTAATGTAAATGACCAGTTAAAGGGTGCAGCACACCAACGTGGCACATGTATACATATGTAACAAACTGGCACTTTGTGCACATGTACCATAAAACTTAAAGTATAATAAAAAATAAAAAAGAAAAATGCTTGGGTGTGGTGCATAGGGCAGGAAGTACCAAAGGAATTGTAGAGGCCTTATTAACATGGAAAATGTAACAAGCTGACAGTTGAATTTCATCTTTAATCTAACTTAAATGTTTTCACAGCAATCCTAGAAAAAGACTATTTTTTGAAGTTTTAAAATAGTACTGAATTTCAAATTTATATTTGTATTAATATATTTATATTTTAATGTGTGTATATATAGTTCTGTACTTTCTTTCTCCAAATTACAGTAGTTGAATTTACAATCTAAAACTTCATTGGGAAGACAGTTGCCAGTGTCAGCATAATTAAATATGCTCTCTGAACCAAAACAGTTAGCAATCAAATAAGTAATGAAATACCTGTATTAATCTATATATGTCTCTACATTACAAAAGCAATGTTGTATTTCTTAGACACTTGTCTTGAGATTGAAAAATGTTCACACAAATCCCTTGAGTTTGATGAGAAGCCAGAAATTTTTAATTGTAAACCCTGAAGACATACTAGAAAGTGGAAATGGACAGGACTAGAAGAAGATATCATATTTAATATTTAGATTACTGTGTAGCTAAGTGGCACCCTGACTGCTTAATTACCACGGTAACAACTGGTTTTAGCGCTCAGCAATACAAGTTGTGGTTGAACATCCTCCACTGCACATAACATTCAAACATCAGCATCACAATATCACCAGTTGTTACCAGAAAATGTTTGCCATTCAATCTAGACAAGTACCAGGAAGGCAGATTGTTGCAATAAAATCTAATTATTGTGATGAGATTGTTGAAGGTCATGATTTAAGGTTTAAGTTTCAGAAAAAATGTAGGCAATTTGTTAGCAAACCGTATGGTTTTATATTTAGAATCCTCATTAGTAAACATTACATTGTATTGTAAAAATGCTAATAATTAATTGGATCTTAAACTAAACCTTAGACTGTCCTACATTTGCTTTGTATAATTTAGTATAATAATAAGGAACAGTGACTCCCTCAATAATATGTCCTGTAATTTTGAAAGGAAAAAAGAAACACTATTTTTAGATGTTAAAATATAATACATTGTCATTTAAGATAAAAACTTTTTAAACTAAAGGTTAAAAGCATGCTTTTATTCTTGTAAAATGTCAGCAGAATAATCATGGTAATCTGTAACATCTTCTAAAAATTATGGAGTAGAAAAACGTTTGGTTAGTTTTAAAAGCATTAAGATTAGACTCTGACCACAGGAGTTTTAATCTGGGCCATCAATATATCTCTCTGAAGCTTGGTAGCCTCATTTGTCATAGGAAGGGTTTTATCTGTGCTCTCTGAGAAGCTGCCCAGAAAATGTCCACATTTTACCTTCAAGAGAGGGAAATTACACATTTCTAATAGAAAATAAGTTAAGTAATAACTTATTACCTATCAATTAATTTAATAAAATTAAAACTTTAGATTTTACATAGCAAACTTTAGTCAAAAATTGTGTTGGTTTGCCAGTATGGATTGATGATTGTTACAGAGTGAGTGCTGCGTCCAAAAGTATGGACAGTGAGGTAGTAAATATCCTGATTTTTGAGAAAATTATAGTAGAGGAGTCACACATATAAACTAACCTTTTAAGGTGGTCATAATGAGTCTATCATAGACTGTGAAATGTGAAAATATAAAGATAAATTGGTATACTGAATTTTGCTCTACATTCTTCAATACTAGGGCTATTTTAAGCAGTAAAATTCTAAGCTCAATATAATTTAAAAATTTGTATGTAAATTTCTTTTGTGGCTCTTATAAGCATGGGTAAAATCTGTGGAATCTTAAGCTTTGCTCTCTTGTCTCCAAAATTTCAACAGACTTCCTTCAACTGTAGGGCTTTGTGTTTCTAGTCTGCTGTAGGTATTTGCAATGGTTAATTTTATGGTCAGCTTCACTTAGGCACACAATTCCCAGATATTTGTTCAGAGATTATTCTGGATATTTCTGTGAGGGTGTTATGGGATGCAATTAATATTTATATCCATAGACTTTGAATAAAGCAGATTGCCTCCAGAATATGGGTCGTGAAATTAACCAAAGGCTTGAGTAAAACAGAAAGAGTAGCCACCTCTAAGCAAGAAAATTCTCCAGCCTTGAGACTTTGCCTGCAACATCGGGTCTTCCTCATTCTACATGAAATTACATATATATATATTTAAAAATATATATGCATACACATATATATGTATGAAATTATATATATGTTACATATTAATACATAATTTAATAATACATTATGATTTATGTTTTTACATATATAAATATAATTTCCTATTGTTTCTATTTCTCTGGAAAACCTGGGTTAATAGATATAGATTCCGGTATTGAGAAGTATTCTAGAGGTATAGAATCTTAAGGATAAATTTTCTGAATTGGTTCTTGGACTAGTGAGTTCAGGGATCTGGATTTCTAGCTTAAGCAGTGCCTTAGATGACCTGAAAGCTTCTTTGTGGTTTCTAAAAGAAACCCTTATCTCCTGTATCTATCTGTAGGCCTGAGATTGTTAAAAAACAAATCTAGACTCTCATTCTGAAAATGACTGAATTACAAGGCAACTTGAATTTGGGCTCTTAGGATGTCTATTGTTAAAACGAGGGCATTGATTTAGTAGGAAAGGGATCCGGAAAGTTGGAAAAGGCAAGAGTGAGAAGAAGTGCATATATTGAGCCCTGAAATTCTGATGACTCTTCTTCCCTAGTAGAATCACCCTCAGGAGAAGAAACCGCTCCACAGCCATCCTAGAGGATTAATCTTGCATTGCCTAAGGAAACTGTAATGGCTTCCCTTGAGGAAGTTGCCTTGTAAGACCATTCTGATTGCTCAAGCAATGAAAGCACATCTAGTACAGTATTGTGCAAAAGGCAAAGCTTTAATTTTGGGATTTATAGAGTACAAACAGTATTGAATAAAAGACATTTTAACTGTAACTAGTACAGACAGTCTGTTAGCTTGCTTTAAAAAGTATCTCCCCCCTTGCTTTCTTTCTTATTACACGTTTATCTCTATCTGTTTGCTTAGGAATTTCAAAGGCTAATCTTGAAACAATCCAAGCATGAAGTGGCAATGACATTGCTATTTTCCCTCCTCCAAGAAGTCAACATGTAGTTAATCCATAACCTGACTCCATTGCATTGATGTCCACTAGACCCCCAGATGGTCTCTTACTAAAGAGAGATGTCAGAAAATGACAAGCAGACCTGCACCCTGCACCCGTCCTGCACATAGCATCCATGCCACCTTCCCATTTAAGTTCTTTGTAGCCAGCCTAAAATTTGAGATTTTTTTTTAAAGACTTGAGTTAGGCCGTATCCTCAGGCTGCTAGCGTTGAAATAAACCTGTTTTCCTTACGCCAACACTTGCTTCTCATATCTTGCTATTTGAGTGATGAGCAGCCAAATCTGAGTTTGGTTATAATTATGTAGCACCTAATGTGGAGCTATATGCCCCAAGTGGTCTAGCCTGCTGCTTCCAACAGATGGAGAAATTGGTCAATGGCAGGGCCTTAGGGCTTACCTGGCACACCACTGAACAGAGAAACAACCACTTGTGAGTGCCAGCTGTTCGCAGCTAGCTGCCTCCACGGCTGGGATTCTGAGGATGTCCCAGCAGCTACCGAGACCTCTTTTTCTTAGGAATTCTCTCTCCTCTCCTCACCATGGCGTCAGCTGCTTGCAACATTTTGTTGGTGCAGAAAAAAATGTGATTGTGAAGTTAATGGGCTTCAGGACTGAACAGGTGTGTATGCCAGAAATCCCATCTCTGCTGGAAAGTCTATTTCCTTACCATTTGTACCTAATATAAGACATCTGTGGTACCAGTTGGTTTGAGACAAGATTTGTTAGCTTTCCAGTCTCTGTCTATGGGAATCCCAAAGATTAATCTAATTCCAAAGGCTAATTGGTTTGGGGGTACTCCGTTTGTTCATTTTAATATCTGTGTGTCTGTGATCCTTTACTTTCTTTTCTGCACATGGGCAGCTCAGTTTCCAGACCACCCACAAGCCCTTTGGGGCCACATCTTGGGTGACTGGAAAAGTTACAGTTATGAACTCATGACTAAAAAGATTTTATTTTATTGAAACCCTGCTTGGCTTATGTCATGTTAGATGATAAATGGTGGCCTTTGAATGATTCCCTCCAGGATTACACTATATTACAATTGAAGTCATTCTATCGAAGGTCTGAAAAATTGGATGATATATCACATATCACATGTCTAGGCATTTATGCTATTACACAATAACGACAGCCCATGAAGAATCTAGGTTAATTGTACAGAGGAACAGGGAGAAAGCCTCTCCCTTTCCAGAAAGTAAAACTCAAGAGGAAAATGATAATTGTGATATTGACGTCATAAATGCCTGGAATCCCCCTCCACCAGTGGCACCAGCCCCTTTGGTACAGATGAATGAGGCCTTGTGCTAGGAATGCTGGCCTCATCTCAATATGGCAAGAGAATAAGAATGGTCTCCCCTTCTAAGACATAGCAGGACACCCAATTTGGTCAGGATATGACCGTGACTGAAGCAGGGCAATATCCACTAAGACAGTATCCTATCAGTGGATTAAACAATAAGGGTAGCCTGCCAAATAGTATTGGCCTACAGCCCATTCTCAATGTCTGACTTGTTATTTGGAAAAGTTCCAATCTGCCTTTTAGGGAGAATCTACACAGAATGGCTGATCTTTTCACCTCCACTTTTATTACCTACCAACCTACATGTGAAGATGTACAGGCTTTATTGAGCATCATTCAAATGCAGACAAGAAGAGGCTAGTATTATGTAATAGGTAAAGCCAATGAAGAGGCTTGACGCCTCCGCCAAGAAAATCCAAATAGAACTCCTGACCTTGAGGGAGCTGTTCCACCCGTGGATTCTAATTAAGGCCATAATCATGGGAAAATGCCCTGGATGGACCATAACAAAAAATGCATCTTGGCAGAACTAAAGAAAGGAATACCAAAACACAAAAGTTTAAATAAAGTCCAGGCACTGGTTCAGAAAGCAGATACAGGCCAGGCGCGGTGGCTCGGCCTTTGGGAGGCCGAGATGGGCGGATCACGAGGTCAGGCAATCCAGACCATCCTGGCTATCACGGTGAAACCCCGTCTTTACTAAAAATACAAAAAAACTAGCTGGGCGAGGTGGCGGGCGCCTGTAGTCCCAGCTACTCAGGAGGCTGAGGCAGGAGAATGGCGTAAACCCGGGAGGCGGAGCTTGCAGTGAGCTGAGATCCGGCCACTGCACTCCAGCCTGGGCGACAGAGAGAGACTCTGTCTCAAAATAAATAAATAAATAAAAATAAAAAAATAACAGAAAGCAGATAAAGACCCTTCTGGAGTTTTAGAACATATTTACCAGGCTTACTGCAGTTTTATATACACCTGTGCTGCAAATACACCTGTGCTGATCTATAGGCTCCTGAAAATATGAGAATGATAAACACGACTTTCATCCAACGGAATGAGCCCAATATTAAAAGGAAACTACAAAACAAGAGGGAGCATTTGGGATGAACTCTCAATTGGTGAATATTGCCTTTAGTGTATGTAATGCCAGGGGGCTAGAAAGCTAAAACAGGTCATGATGTACAAGGAAATGGTGGGAAAGAATTTACTCCAAAGAGAAAAAAATATCAAAGGCAAGTGTCAGTCAGAGCAAAGTTCTAGGTTATGACCAATATGCCTACTGTTAAGAAAAAGTCACTGGAAATCTGACTGCCCCTAATTGAAGAAAAAACAGAAAGATCAGGAAAAAAGACAGAAAACAATAGGGAAAGGCACATCTACAGATGGGGAACAGAACTATGATTCCAATAATGAATAAGAAAGCCCACTGGGTTTCTTTCCACCTAATTTCCACCTAAATCTTTCAGAGTGGATCATAATTTCCCCCTGTAGTGCCTGGTACAACTGGTAGTGTAGATCAAATTGACTGACTTTCTAATTGATATTGACTGGTGCAATTTAATTCTAAACATTAGAGACAAGAAGTACTAAAATGATGGAACCTGTAACAGAGGTCACTGGTAACATAAAAGCAGTAAAAGGCTTTCCTCCCGCCTCTGGAATGTGGGCTAGGAGATTTGAAGCTGAGACACAGCTTCCTTTATATGCTGGAATATCGAAATCCTCTGTTGGGGCTGAAGCTGCCCAGGGGACCTTCTCTTTGGAGAAGCAGAAGCTTCACCTACAGGTCCTGATGGAACAGGTCCTGCACATGTTGATCACTCACTCCAAGGAGGAAAGAGAAACTCTTCCCTCTGGAGAACTATAAATAAGTGAGTAAAAGTGTCTAGGTAGATGAGACTCCAGGCAAGGCCAAGAATACACAGATTGTGCACACAAAAATGAAAGAGGGACCTAAGTTACCTAAAAAAAAATTACAAATGAAAAAAATAAAAAGGAAGGCCTTAGAAGAAATACAACGTGTATCAGAAAAATTTCTGAAGAATGATCTAATTTGTCCCTGCAGGTCCCCCATATAATACCCCATCCTACCTGTGAAAAAAGCACACTGAAATGAATATCAGTTTGTACAAGATTTAGGAGTTGTCAATCATATTGTCCAAAACATTCAGTCATCTGTGCCCAACTCCTACTTCTATACTTGGAAATTGTGGATGGTTCTGAGTACTAGATCTAAATGATACTTTATTCTGTGTTTCAATTGAAGAAAGAGTCCAAATGATGTATGCCTTTTAATGACAAGACCCAGAAACAAAGATGACCTTCCAATGCTGTCAGATGGTGTTACCGCAAGGGTTCAAAAACTCACCCACTATTTTTGGTAAGATATTGGCAAAATACCTAAGGAATTTGCAATTGGATGATAGGGACTTACTAAAATACAACTTCTTGTGTCTGGTTTTTCCAGCAGCAAGCAGCCAAACCTAAGTTTGGTTATATAACCTCAAATAAAGTTGGGAAATAATGCATTATAAGGTATTTTTTAATGTGCTTAAAGGAATTTTTAATTCCTTACTATAATTGTTATTTATTAATGCACAACAAATACAAAGTATCCTCAAAATCAGCAGCTTGAAACAATAAATACTTATTATCTCATAGTTTCTGCGGGTCAGAAACAGAACACAGTGTAGTTGGGTACCTATGTCTCAGGAATCTTTCACAAGTTTGCAGTAAAAGTGTTGGCCAGGGCTACAGTTTTATATGCAGTCTTCACCAGGGAAGATCTATTTCCAAGATCACTCACATGATTGTTGCAAAATTCAGTTTTTCTTGAATTAAGGCCTCAGTTCCTCAGGAGCTGTGGCTGAATGTCTCTTTCAGTTTCTTGACTCATAGTCCTATCTGAAGACTATCTCAAAACATGACAGATAGCTTCTTGAATGGAAGAGTGCAAGGTAGAATGCCAATAAAACTGAAAGTGAGTTGAAGTATTAGGAATGCCACAATCTTTTGTATCCTGAACATGAAAGTGTTATATTCTCAATATAATGAGGCTATAAGTGGCTAAGTATAGTCCAAATACAAAGTGAAGAGAATGACATAAAGGTAAAATACCAGCAGGTAAGGATCACGAGAGATGATTTTTGAAATTTGCCCACTCACTACATGGACAGCTTCAAATTTCTGTACTTTCTATTATTGTACTATCCTATTCTACTCTGCATGTTCTATTAGTCTTTGTTATAAACTTAAAACCAGTTATTTCAAATGATTTAAAAGTTTAACATCTCCCTTACAGCATGGTCAATAGTGGCAGAAGAAATTATTTACTATGGAAACACATTATTTAAATTACATAATTTGCAAGGTATTGAAAAGATGTGCTTGCGTACAGGGTTGTCCTTGTGCTAGGATTATAGGAGTGAGCCACCGCGCCTGGCCGGTTCACATCAGATTTTTAAGCTACACATTAGATCTTTAGACTTATTCATTTATCATAATAGCAAATTAGGTGACCTACTTCACCCAATTTCTTCCACCTCATGATGCTGGTAACCACACGGTGGCTCATGCCTGTAATCCCAGCACTTTGGGAGGCTGAGGAGGGCGGATCCTGAGGTCAGGAGATCAAGACCATCCTGGCTAACATGGTGAAACCCCACCTCTACTAAAAATACAACAATTAGCCGGGTTTGGTGGCAGGCACCTGTATTCCCATCTATTCGGGAAGCTGAGGCAGGAGAATGGCGTGAACCTGGGAGGCGGAGCTTGCAGTGAGCCGAAATAGTGCCACTGCACTCCAGCCTGGGCAACAGAGTGAGACTCTGTCTCAAAAATAAGTAAGTAAGTAAGTAAGTAAATAAATAAATAAATGTTAAAATGCGTGTGAAGTGATATAGTGTTTTTCTATTTGTATTTTCCTCCTGATTTGTAATGTTGAGCACCTTTTCATACACTTGTTGGCTATTTGTGTGTCGTCTTTAGAAAAGTGTCAGTTGAATTTTTTTCCCATTTTTAAATGTTGTTTGATTTTGTTGTTGTTATTGAGTTGTGTGAAGTTCTTATGTATTTTAGATATTAATCCCTTATCAAATATATGGTGTGAATTTATCGTCTCCAAATCTTTAGGCTGCCTTTTCATGTTGTTGATTGTGGTGCAGTAGCTTTTTTTGTTTGATGTAATCCCACTTGTTTATTTTTGTGTTTGTCATCGGTTTTTGGTGTAGTATCTAAAAATTATTGCTACCTTTAATATGAAGGAGCTTTTCTCTAATGTTTCTTTGTATAAGCATTATGGTATAAAGTGATGGAATTAGGTCTTTTATTTATTTTGAGTTGATTTTTGTGTATGGTATAAGTAAGGGTCCAATTTCATTATTTTTCATACAGATATAGTATTCCCAACATCACATCTTGAAGAAATTATTATTTTCCCATTGCATCTTCTTGGTGGCTTTGTTGAAAATTAGTTAACTGTATAGGTTTGGGTTCATTTCTGGGCTCTCTATTCTGATTCACTGGTCTCTGTGTCTGGTTTTGTGTCACTATACTTATTTGATTACTATAGCTTTGAAATATAATTTAAAATCTGGAAGTGTGACACCCCCCACTTTTTTTCATTGTCAAGATTGTTTTGGCTGTTCAGGGTCTTTTGAGTTCCATGCACATTTTAAGATTGCTTTTTCTATTTCTGTAAAAAAATGAAAATTGGGATTTTCATAGGGATTGCATTTAATCTTTATGTCATTTTATGTAGTACAGACATTTTATCAATGCTTAGTTTTCTAATTCATGAATGCAAGATATCATTCCATTTATTTGTGTCTTTCTCGATTTCCTTCATCAGTGTTTTATAGTTTTCATCACACAGATCTGATACTTACCTGGTTAAACTCATGTTAAGGATTTTAATTTGATGCTTTCATAAATGAGATTTTTAAAATTTCGTTTTGCATAGATTGTTTTTGGTGCAAAGAAATGCCGCTAATTTTTGTATGTTGATTTTGTATCTTGCAACTTTACTGAGTAAGTTTTACCTCTATTTTTTTATGGAGTTTAGAGTTTTTGATATATAGGATTATGTCATCTGCAAACAGGAATATTTGTACTTCTTCCTTTCTGATATAGATTTGATTTTGTTGTTTTACTTGTCTAGTTGCTCTTGCTGGTACTCTCAATAGCATGTTATGTAGAAGTGAGAATGGGCATTTTTTGCCTATTTTTATATCTTAGGGAAATAGCATTTATAGTTCTTCATTGATTATGATGTTAGCTGTGGAATTTTCATAAATGGTCATTATTTTGTGAGGAAAATTTTCTTTTAATCTATTTATTGAAAGTTTTTATCATGAACGATGGTTTAACTTTTTCAATGCTTTTTCTATATCTGTTGAGATAAGTATGTGCTTTCATCACCTTTCATTCTGTTAGTGTGGTGTATCGTGTTGATTGCTTTGTGTATGTTAAACCAGTCTCACCTCCCTGGAAAAATTTCCAGTTGGTCATGGTGTGTAATCTTTTAGATGTGATGTTGAATTTGGTTCTGTGCTATTTTATTGAGGAGATTTGCATGTGTGTTCATGTTGACCTGTAGCTTGCTATCTTGTATCTTTGTTTGGCTTTGGTATCAGGGTGATGCAGGCTTATACAATGAGTTTGAAAATGTTTCCTCTGATTTTGTTTTCTGGATGAGTTTTTTAAAAGTTAGTATTAATTCTTTGAATGTTTGGTAGAATTTAATCAGGAAGTTATCTGTTCTTGGACTTTTTCTTTGTTGGGAGATTATTTTTTATTACTACTTAAATCTCTTCATTATTGTTCCATTAAAGTATTTATTTTTAATTCAGTATTGGTAGGTTTTTGTTTCTAAAAATGTATTTGTTTCCTCTAGATTATCCAATTTGTTGGATTATAATTATTCATAATTATCCCATGAAATCCTTTTTTTTAAATTTCTGAAACACCTGTTGTAATATCTTCTCCCACATTTCTGATTCTATTCGAATTTTCTGTCTTTTATAATCAGCTAGTTGAGCCAAAGTTTGTCTATTTTATTCTTTGAAAAAACAAAACTAGAAGAAATGGATAAATTTCTTGACACATATACCCTCCCAAGACTAAGCCAAGAAGTTTGATCCCTGAATAGATCATTAACAAGTTCTGAAATTGAGGCAGTAATCAGTAGCCTACCAACAACAGCAACAACAACAACAACAGCCCAGGACTAGACAGTTTCACAGCCAAATTCTACCAGAGGTAAAAGGAGGAGCTGGTACCATTCTTTCTGGAACTGTTCCAAACAATTGAAAAGGAGGAACTCCTCCCTAACTCATCTAGCATCACCCTCATACCAAAACCTGTCAGAGACACAACAACAACAACAACAACAACAACAACAACAACAGCAAAATTCAGGCCAACATCCCTGATGAAATTCAATGCAAAAATCCTCAATAAAATACTGTCAAGTCAAATCCAGCAGCACATCAAAAAGCTTATCCACCATGATCAAGTCGGCTTCATCCCTGGGATGCAAGGCTGGTTCAGCATATACAAATCAATGAACATAGTCCATCACATAAACAGAACCAATAACAAAAACCACATGATTTTCTTAATAGCTGTAGAAAAGGCCGTTGATAAAATTCAACATCCTTTTAATGTTAAAAACTGTCAATAAACTAGGTATTGATGGAACATATCACAAAATAATAAGAGCTATTTATGACAATTCTACAGCCAGTATCACACTGAATGGGCAAAACCTGGAAGCATTCCCTGTGAAAACTGGCACAAGACAAAGACACCCTGTCTCACCACTCCTATTCAACATAGTATTAGAAGTTCTACAGGGAAATCAGGCAAGAGAAAGAAATAAAGAGTATTCAAATAGGATGAAAGGAAGTCAAATTGTCTCCTTTTGCAGATGGCATGATTCTATATTTAGAAAACCCCATCGTCTCAGCCCAAAAACTCCTTAAGCTCATAAGCAACTTCAGCAAAGTCTCAGCATAAAAAAAATTAATGTGCAAAAATCACAAGCATTCCTATACACAAACAATAGACAAGCAGAGAGCCAAATCATGAACAAACTCTCATTCACAAATGATACAAAGAGAACAAAATACCTAGGAATGCAGCTAATAAGTGATGTGAAGGACCTCTTCAAGGATATCTACAAATCACCATTCAAGCAAATAAGAGAGGACACAAACAAATGGAAAACATTCCATACTCATGGATACGAAGAATCTATATTATGAAAATGGCCATACTGCCCAAAGTAATTTATAGATTCAATGCTATTCCCATCAAACTACCATTGACATTCTTTACAGAATTAGATAACACAACTTTAAATTTCATATGGAACCAACAAAGAGCCCATATTCCCAAGACAATCCTAAGCAATAAGAACAAAGCTGGAGGCATAATGCTACCTAACTTCAAACTATGCTACAAGGCTACAGTAACCAAAGCAGCATTGTACTGGTCCCAAAACAGACATATAGACAAATGAAACAGAACAGAGATCTCAGAAATAACACTACACATTTACAACCATCTGATCTTTGGCAAACCTGACAAAAACAGGCAATGGGGAAAAGATTCCCTATTGAATAAATGGTGCTGGGAAAACTGGCTAGCAGTATCCCAAAAACTGAAACTGAACGCCTTTTACAAAAATTAACTGAAGATGTGTTAAAGATTTAAATGTAAAACCTAAAACCATATAAACTCTAAAAGAAAACTCAGGCAATACCATTCAGGTCACAGACATGGGCAAAGACTTTATGATGGAAATACCAATAGCAATGACAACAAAAGCCAATATTGACAAATGTGATCTAATTAAACTAAAGAGCTCTCCACAGCAAAAGAAACTATCATCAGAGTGAACAAGCAACCTACACAATGGGAGAAAATTTTTTCAATTTACTCATTTGGCAAAGGTCTAATATCCAGAATCTACAAGGAACTTAAATTTACAAGCAAAAAACAAACAACCCCTTCAAAAAGTGAGCAAAAGATATGAACAGAGACTTCTCAAAAGAAGACATTTATGCAGCTAACAAACATGAAAAAAAACTCAACATCACTGACAATTAGAGAAATGCAAATCAAAACCGCAATGAGATACCATCTCATGCAAGTTAGAATGGTGATTATTAAAAAGTCAAGAAACAATAGATGCTGATGAAGCTCTGGAGAAATAGGAATGCTTCTACAATATTGGTGGGAATGTAAATTAGTTCAACTATGTGGAAAATGATGTGGCAATTTCTCAAGGATCTAAAACCAGAAATACCATTTGACAAAACAATCCCATTACTGAGTATATACCCAAAGGAATATAAATTATTCTACTATAAAGACACATACACACGTATGTTTATTGCAGCACTATTTACAATGGCAAAGACATGGAACCAATCCAAAGCCCATAAATGGTAGACTGGATAAAGAAAGTGTGGTACATATACATCACGGAATACTATCCAGTCATAAAAGGAATGAGATCATGTCCTTTACAAGGACATGGATGAGGCTGGAAACAATCATCCTCAGCAAACAAATACAGGAACAGAAACCAAACACGGCATGTTTTTACTCATAAGTGGGAGTGGAACAATAAGAACACATAGACCCAGGGAGGAGAACAACACACACCAGGGCCAATCAGGAGGTGGGGGTGAGGGAAGGGAGAGCATTAGGACAAATAGCTAATGCATGTGGAGCTTAAAACCTAGATGTCAGGATGAGAGCTGCAGCAAACCACCATGGCACATGTATACCGATGCAACAAACCTACACTTTCTGCACTTGTATCCTGGAACTTAAAATAAAATAAAAAGAAAAAACAATTCAGTTTTGTTGATATTTTCTATAGCTTCTCTATTCTCTATTTTATTATCTTCTCTGATCTTTATTGTTTCCTTCTGTTATTTTTTTTTTTTTTTTCTAATTCCTTGAGTTGTAAAGTTAAGTTGTTTATTTGAGATATATCTTTTATAGTATAGGTATTAAGACAGCCAAATGCAAAGAAGTCCTCAGGGAAACTCCAACCGACCTGCACACCAGGAGGAGTATGCACTGGGGTGGAGCTTCAGGAAGTCAGTATCATTTGCAGGGGGGAGGAGCCTGGCCTCTCTTGTTCTAGGTGGAACCTGGAACTCGATCTGTAGGGTGGGAAGCCTATACTAGCAAGACTTTCACTCTGCGAAGAGTCCCTGTTACTCCTTTTTTCTCTTTTGCCAAATAAATTAAATTTTTCTTACCTCTCAAAATGTCTTTGAGCCTAATGTTTCATGGTTGTGTGACAAGGATCCTGTTTTTAGCTGAACTAAAGGGAAAGTCCTCCAACAGTACTAGCATTATAAAATTTCCTTTCATCATTATGTTTGCTACATTCCATTAGTTTGAATATGTTTTGTTTTCATCCTGTGATATTTATAAATCCTCCTTAGAGTTTCTCTTTGACCCAGTGCTCGTTCAAGGGCATGTTATTAATTTATACATATTGTCTCACTGTTAGTGATTTCCAGTTTTAATCAATTGCAGTTTGAAAAGATATTTGATATTATTTTGTCTTCTTAAATTTTTAAGACTTGTTTTTTGACCTAATATATGATCTATCCTCAAGATTATCTCTCATGCACTTAAAAAGAATGTGTACTCTTCTGTTGTTGGATAAAAAGTATGTATATGCCTGGAAAGTTTATTTGGTCTACAATGTTATTCAAACCTGCTGTTTCCTTATTGATTTTCTATCTGGAGGCTCTATGTATTATTAAAGGTAGAATAAAATTATATTTTTTACTATTCATTTCATGTGGCTTGGCTTTTTATTTCAAAGGAAACTAAATAAAACTTGTAAACAAACTCTATTAAGTGATTCTTTTCTGAATTATATTTTTCAGAAGAGTATTAAATACATAGTCGGCACTTAATATATACGTGTGTGATACTTCCAGAAATCACTTTCAAGCTAAGAATGTAAAAACTAATGAATCTACTTGTTATTCTTTATCATTAACATGTGCTCTTTTCTAACTTATCCCATAAGAATCTCTTATGTGTGGGTGTGTATGGGTGTGTGTGGGTGTGGGTGGGTATGTGTGGGTGTGTGTGGGTTTGTGTGTGCATCTGAATGTCAGAGAGATGGTCATTATTCAATTTTAAAAGTTATTTGTTTATTCATACAAAAGTGCATTCTTCTCTATTTATTTCACATTCTTAGCTTTTATCTCTCTAAATAGACTAGGCACTACTTCTATATGTATACTGTTTTGTTATTGTTATCTAAACTATACACTCCAGAATAACATTAAGTTTATCATAATCAACTGTAAATAGCTGTGATTTGTCACAAAAATCACATTGAATCTAAAACTGGATGATTGATAAATCTGATAACAGTGCTTCTGCTTCTTAGATTTTCTTATTAATGCATGTTAATATCTAACAATTTTACAGGAGAAAAAGGGTATGCATATGGGTGTGTGTGTGTTTGCATGTCTGTATGTGTGTCCATTTGGACTCAAGATGCTTACTAAAGAAGCAAAAAATGATAGAAACAAAGTAACGAGTTGAATGTTTGAACTTTAAGTTGTTTTGTTAAACTTTATACTAAATGGATATGAACAGTAAGATCTAAAGGTACAAGATTCGTGATATTTCAGTTCTAAACAACAGTGCCTTTCATGTAGTTGTTATTCTAAATACATTTTTAAATAATATAATGTAATGCACATTCTGAAAAAAATCCCAAAAGACAATCCTCTTTTTTTTTTTTCTTTCTTTTTTTTTTTTTTTTTTGAGATGGAATCTCTCTCTGTCACCCAGGCTGGAGTACGGGGGCGCGATCACAGCTCACCGCAACCTCCACCTCCTGGATTCAAATGATTCCCCTGCCTCAGTCTCCCGAGTAGCTGGGACTACAGGCACGTGTCACCACGCGCAGCTACTTTTTTGTGTTTTTAGTGGTGATGGAGTTTCACCGTGTTATCCAGGATGGCCTCCATCTCCTGACTTCGTGATCCGCCCACCTCGGCCTCTCAAAGTGCTGGGATTACAGGCCTGAGCCACCACACCTAGTCCGACAATCCTCTTATATTGTTGCTTTTCTAAAAATTTTCAGGTATCGTTATTAAAAATAGAAGAGTGAATTAATTTAAGAAAAAATATAGTGTTGTTATAAATAACAGTAAGTGGATCTTTTATTTCAAAGCCAGTTACACTATAGAATGGGTTTTCTCCATAACTTATTATTGTTCCTATGGCAATGATTTATCTTTTTATGTTTGTGTATATAACATCTGAGAATCTAGTAATTAGTTCATCTTTTTGCCATATTTTTTCTGTGAAGATTTTCATATGTTTAGAAAAGATTAAAGAGGCAAATATATTTGTCAGCTACTCAAATATAAATCAAGATTCCTTTTAAGGTCATCAGCACTCACAAATGATCTAATAGTCCCAAATAAATACAACTCTTGCTCTGATTAAACAAATAAGCAACGATCAAATAATATATTTCTTGTTGTTAAGAAAGGCACACACTTCATTGTATTTGAAGAGTGTTGCTATCTTTTGAATAAGAATGATTATATATATATAAGTAAAATAAAATATCGTGTTCAGAAATACCATTTTTACTTGGAAAGACAGTGGAGTGGTGTTGCCAAGGTTTTCAACGAGAACTGTCAAATTAGGCATTTCACATGCAAACTTCTCATAATTTAACATTTGTATCTTGAAAGTATACAGGACCACAGAATGCTAAATGTAGAGGTTCACTAGAATGACTCCAATCTAAAGCCTTTAAATGATTTAAAAGCTCTTTTATAAAGGGTGATTGAATAATATGCCCAAGGCTTCCTATATCCTGGGAACTTTAATATCTATGAGGTATTTAAAAAAGTAATATTTACTTCTCACAACTGCAAATCACTCATGTAGAAGTCTTAGAGAAAACAGAACAATAATGAAAATTGTATGCTGAATATAGTCTCTGAACTATGGGAATCTTATTGAAAATAAATGGAAATTCAGAAGTACCCATACCCTATGTCTCCATAAATTATACTTACAAACCGAGATGGAACCATGTTGCATGCAACCCTGTTTGTTCTCTAATTATGATCTCATTGTACCAATGTCAATTCACCTGTTATGAAGTGATACAGTTATATATGATATTACCACTGCAAAAATAAAAATGAAGGGTACAAAGGACATCTCTGTGCTATTGTTGAAACTTCTTGTGAATATTTAACTATTATAAAATAAAAATAGTTTTTATAAAACCAAAAATGACAGCAGCAGCAGCAAAGCTATTACATTAATTAATGGAAAGAGTTTTATAATCATAGAGTAAAAGCAAGGTTCAAAATAATTTATAATATTTAAATATTTCTCTGGAATTTTTCTCCCTCTAAACTCAAATGTCAGCTTATCTGGAGCATCATCTACAAATGGGCAGATCTATGAATCTCAGCATTTAGGACTAGGTGTTTAGGATTAGGATGTGAATGCTATTTGTAAATTAGAAAATATTTCCAAATAATGTTTTCTGTTATTATTATTAATGGTATTGATAGGCACACAGACCTGAAGTTTGTGTAGTGGTTTGTTACATAGACTTGGAGTAAAATAAAATTTCAGGCAGTGGAGGCAGACCCTATAACAGTAGAGGTGTAAGAGAACTGGGGATACACTATGAATCTTAAATATCTCTGTACTGTGCAAGTCAGAACGGGCACAGACAAAATTGTGAAAGGAGGAAGTATCGGCTGCAGTGAGTGAGGGTTCGGCTGTGTGTGAGTGAGTGAGGGAACAAAAGCTGTCAGTATTTTAACATACCTCAGCTCATTTAAGAGTTAACATAGTCTGTTAATCCATTTACAATTTGCAAGTCATTTTCAACACTCTCAAACTGCTAGGAGAAATGTAAATTGATGCAGATAAAAATGTAAATTTTTAAGTTAACTGGGAAATGAATTAAAGACCGTGGTATTTTTAATAATCTACATTGAATAGTTATGCTCCTAAAGATTTATCCTGAAAGCAAAGCAAAGCAAATAATTTTTTGAAGTTATCTAAAAAAGCAGAAAATGTATATTAATCCATATATGAAATGCAGAGTTAGTTATAACAAGAAAAAATAAAAACACATGTCAAAAATAGAGTTTAGGTTGTAAGCTAAATAATGGCCCCAAAGATGTCAATGTCCTAAGCCTCAAAACTGTTAACATGATATCTTGTATGGTAAAATAAATTTTGCAGAAATTAAATTAGGAATCCTGAAATGGGGAAAGTGTCTTGTATCATCCTATTTGGTTGGCCTAATGTATTGAAAAGGGTCCTTATGAGAGAGAAGGCAGGAGATCACAGGGAATTGAAAATGCACCCCTGCTGACTTTGAAGATTAAAAGATCATGAGCTAAGCAACACAAGCTCTCCCTGGAAATTGGAAATGCAATGAAACAGACTCCTCTAAAGCCTCCAGAAGGAATGCCACTCTGCAGCCCCCATTGTAATCCTTTGACCTCCATAACTGCAAGATAATATATTAATATTTATATTGCTTTAAGTCACTAAGGTTTCTTTGTAATTGGTTATTGGTTATGTGAGTTTGTGATCATGATACATAGTTAATAGAACCTTCTTTAATTATATGACACTATGTTTATAATACAAAGCCAAGTGAAAAAATAAATCTAAATGTCGATTACAGCAATGTTAATAGAAAACATCACAGATAGAAATCAGGAAACTTACTACAATATTGTATTTGTAATTGAGTAGTAGAATAATGAGCATTTAAAGTTTATTCTTTATTTTTCTCTAATAAATAATTATTTATATTAAATAATACAGTAACTCTTGTATAGGTCTTTATGGCACTTAAGAGACTAAAGCTATTTAGTTGTTCTGTTTTTGAATTGATTATTTTCAATTGAGCCTTTCCGACTCCTTTCTAATGAGATGATTTAGGTACCTGCTATGGCTGGGATGTTTGTCTCCTCCAAACCTCAGGTTGAAATTTGATCACCAGTGTTGGAAGTGGGGCCTGCTGGGAGGTGTTTTGGGTAAATTCCTCATAAATAGATCAATGCCCTCCCTCAGAAGTAAGTTAGTTCTTTATTGGTTTCTTCAAGAGCTGGTTGTTTAAAGGAGACTGGCATATCACCTCTCTCTTTTCTCCTCCTTCACTGTGTGATTTCTGCACAACATGACTCCCCCTCAGCTTCTGTCATAAAAATAACCAGCCTTGTCCCTACAAAGGACATGAACTCATCCTTTTTTATAGCTGCATAGTATTCCATGGTGTATGCCAGAAACCATCATTCTCAGCAAACTATCGCAAGAACAGAAAACCAAACACCGCTTGTTCTCACTCATAGGTGGAATTGAACAATGAGATCACTTGGACACAGGAAGGGGAACATCACACACTGGGGCATATTGTGGGGTGGGGGAAGGGGGGAGGGATAGCATTAGGAGATATACCTAATGTAAATGATGAGTTAATGGGTGCAGCACACCAACATGGCACATGCATACATAGTAACAAACCTGCACATTGCACACATAAAGTACAATAATAAAAAAAAAACAGCCTAATAAGGCTTTCACGAGATGCAAGTGCCCAACCTTGAACTCACCAACCATTATAATCATGATCCAAATAAAGCTTTTCTTCTTTATAAATTGTCCAGTCTCAGATATAAAGCAAGACAAAACAGACCAAGACTGTACCTGACCACTTCAATTGAAAAAAGTCTAGCCTTACTTGTAGGGAATGAGGTACTAAATATATTAAAGTTTATTTGATCTTCTTTGGCGTGTGATTTTTTAAACTTTACCATCAGTGTATTTCCAGGCCTAGCCAAAATGACATTTCTACTGTAATTACATATTACTTATTTTCCCAGAGGTGACAGATTTCTACCAAATAAATAACCTACTTCTTACAATATACATTTAATTATTTTTCAGAAATTAAAACTAGAAATTGTGGCATTCTGAAACTTGAAAAAAAAATAAATGAGGATGCTGAGACTTAAGAGGTTAATTTACTTGGCCCAGAATTCTTGTTCTTTTTTGTTTTGGTTTGTTTTTTGGGGACAGAGTCTTACTGTGTTGTCTGGACTGGAGTGCAGTGGCATGATCTCAGCTTACTGCAACCTCCGCCTCCTGGATTTAAGCAATTCTCCTGCCTCAGCCTTCCAAGTAGCTGGGATTACAGCTGCCAGTCACTATGCCCAGCTAATTTTTTGTAGTTTTAGTAGAGACGGGGGTTTCTCTATGTTGGTCTGGCAGGTCTCGAACTTTTGACCTCGTGATTTGCCCGCCTTGGCCTCCCAAAGTCCTGGGATTATAGGTGTGAGCCACCGCGAAGCTCTTCTACTAAATATTATAAGATGGTCTGACTCTTGCAACACCAGCTAGTGATAAGAAGTAGGGAAGGAAGTAAGCGGTGTGACTGAAATCTAGGCTGGGCTAAAACAACAGGATTATGAACTTTAACTTAAACAAGGCTTAACTTAAAGAAGGAGCGCATTTAGCAGAATTTGGTTATATTCGCTGTCGTATGATTTACTCATTTTAAGTGGATGCCATGACATTGGCAAATTCACTGAGTGGCAAAGTTTTGCTAATGGGGATTCCAGGCCATCTCATCTTTACCTTAATTGACTAGAAATTTCTGCCAAAGCATTTGGACACATTATGCTCCTAGGCAAAATCACTAAATATTGTATTCCACCTTTCCACTGAATGAGATTTTTGAATAAATGAATCAAAGGGGAATAAATAACAAGTTTTAGTTATGTTTGGGAAAGATTTTGCTTCTTAAACAATTATAATGTTTTGCATAATTTATTATTTTAATTTCTATAGGTTAGTTTAATTGTTTAAATATTGGAATTTTATGATAATGCTTTTTGTTTTCCAATTCTGTTCCTAGTAACTGAATACTAAATAAATTTTACAACTCTTTGAGGAAGCTAAAAATAAATATTTTTCTAATGCAATTCAGCTTCTTTTTTACTTTCATCAAAGTAAAATATAATGAAGTATTTATAGTTAAAACGGGTAACTAAATTTTGCCATTATTACTGCCATGACACACATATATTTTGGTCAGACATGTTTTGTTTGACTATTATTCATGTTTTATAAAAATTAGTCCAGTATTAAAAATCAGGATATTTCACACAGTATATTCATACAGTTCACATAATATAGATTTCAGTTTTTCTTAGTTAAAATTCCTCGCAACATATGGCTCACAATGAAGGATGGCCACAATCAGAAGAATTTGAAGAAAGTTTTATTTTAAAAAAGCATATGTATGCATGCGCACAGAAATTTCCCTGAAAGCCCATCAATTATACAACACATGCAGACACATGCATGCACAATTTTTTATCTGCTATATCCTTGTATGTTATGGACCTTATAATTGTTTATATTTGACATCTTTAGGGGTTCACAGTAAATAGAGATTGAAAATAAAGGGAGATTTGCAAAGGGGATTTGTAAAGTTTTCAAATAAAAACTCACCTTTTTTCACAATTTTGTAAGTATCATTCTTCATTTGTCAGGAAGCATCAGACATGGACTGGTATTTGCAGAGAACTGACACTGTCTCTCAAAAGGGCTTAGAAACGTTCTGTCAACAAGGAGTTAGACTATTATTGTATCTTTATTTATTCTTTTTAGTTTGACTGAGTGTTGACATTGCCTTCAGGCTCTGACCTTTCAATTTGCCAAATAGAGAAGCAGGAGGTTAACTGCAGGGCTTTCTTGGGCTTTCCATTAGAAATGGCCATTTATGGTACACAGTATTAAAGTAGTTGGCAAAAATGATATGGCTTTTCTCAATTGTATGTTTAATAACACTTAGCCAGCACACGATAGCCAATAATTTACTGGAAAAAAAGCTATAAAAATCTATAAAGGTGACAATTTCTTAACTACAAAGTAAAGTTCACTAAATGTACACTGCAAAAGGCAGAAGTGTCCAGGCATTTGGAGAAACAGATGATATACTTTTATTTTATAGTAAAGGGGAATGCCATTTGACAGCGGCTCCAAGGTGGCAGCTGTATTGCTGCAGAGTGGAGTTTGCTATAAGAGCTTCACTGATTGGAATTAAGTGATAATTTTATTATAAGAAAATGTATAATATACACCATCAACACTAACAAAAATGGTTTATTTCATAAAATAAATATATTTAAGAAGAAAATCAGCCTGACATCTGCATTTTTAGTTAATTTACATAGCATTTTCACTTATAATTTCCCATTTCATGTAATTCTCAGAAGCCTTTAAAAGAAAAAGAGAAATTTTTACTTTGGAAATGTACTTTCCAAAAACAAAACCATTAGAAAAATTATTCAAAATGTGCAAAAAGAGAACAACAAATTACTGGGTGTTCTTTCAGTGAGATGCTGGGAGACTTTGTGTTATATATTGCATATTACAGTTCTTTAGGATCAGAAACTCTGAGATTTTCCCTCAGTAGAGATTCGGATAATTTCTGTCCAGTGGAACAGACAATTCCACTGATAATAGTTTATGGTATTTTGAATATTAACCAGTTTTGTATCCAACCAAGAATGGTATCCTAACGTTACCCATAAACACTTCATTTCAAAACTTTTCTTTGGAATAATTTGAACATCTTAGGGATTCATTAATTAATATGTTGCATAAAGTCTTTAGTATATGTTGTCTTACATGTGCATGATTTTACCTTTTAGAAAATTATACGTTAAAAGTTTGTATTTACATAGGACTAGTAGTATGTCAATTTGTAATACTAAAATCTTTAGGACTCTGGTGATTTCTGGCCTTTATAAACTTTGAGAAATATATTCACTTCCAGCATTCTTGCTTTCTAAATTGTGAAATAAGATGGATGATATCATAAACATATATAGACAGCATTTTCCTCTGAAAAATGTTATGATACTGTGATTCTAAGTGCTCTATTTGAATTAGGTTGCTCTCACTAAGCCATGGTGAAGCAAGTAAAAACCCAAATAATCGTTCTTAATCATGGAAAGGAAACATCTAAGATTTACATTTATGCTGCTCTTCGAATTTCTCTTATGTAATCCATGGAGCTACAGTTTACACTGAAAAAATAATAGCTACACAAAACTGACAAAAGATACAGTTGACGTGGCTGAATCTTTCCAGCCCCATTTTTGGTAAATCATAGAATCAATGTCCCTTTTATATTGCTCTTTGTTATTCAGTGTTACCACTTGTTCGAGATTCTCAGATAGTTAAAGCATGATGGCAAAGTTATTATGTTATTATTTCTTGTATCTCTTTTCTTTTTTTCTATATTTTATTATTTTATTCTATTTTATTTTTGAGACAGAATTTCGCTCTTGTTGCCCAGGCTGGAGTGCAATGGTGTGATCTTGGCTCACCTCAACCTCCGCCTCCCGGGTTCAAGTGATTCTCCTGCCTCAGCCTCCCAAGTAGCTGGGATTACAGCATGCGCCACCACGACTGGCTAATTTTGTATTTTTAGTAGAGACGGGGTTTCTCCATGTTGGTCAGGCTGGTCTTGAACTCGCGACCTCAGGTGATCTGCCTGCCTAGGCCTCCCAAGTGCTGGGATTACAGGCGTGAGCCACCACGCCTGGCAAGTTTCATTTCTTAAAGCTTTCTTTTAAAATTCAGAATATTACCAAAGGATGACGAGTTAGAGATTAGCCTAAATTCTACAGGTTAACTTTCTGTGATGTTCACCAGTTTAGCTTGGTAATCATTTTACTTAACAGTTTTTCTGATCCTGAGATTTAAGTCTGACAACATTTAAAGCCAAAAGTTCAAGTATAAATTTAGAGATATATGAAGAGAGACAGAGAGAGAGACAGAAAGCACTTGCTATCCAGAGCTTGAATTACAGGTTAAGGAGAAGTCTGTTTACAGGCTACTAGGCTACTTAGCTGGTACAGTATGATTTTCCTCTCATTGACTATCCCTAAGAAACTGCATTCTTTGATATTGAAATAACTTTAAGAAAAAATAAATCTTCAGGATTTATTTTTAAATAAATTTAAAGAATTTAAATTTAAATTTAAAACTACAAAGTAGTTTTCTTTAAAATGAGTAGTTTAAATATTGCACCTTTTAAGTTTTCTAACTATAAATGGATTAATATGGTAAATTGAGGATTAAATGAGGGGATATGTGGAAAGCATTTAACCAGTTAGTACAATAAATAATACAATCTATGCATTCAAAGATGGTAGTGATGGTGGTGATGGTTGCTGCTGCTGCTATTATTAAATTTTACTAGGTTGTAGTCTCTGTGTTGCTTTACTTGCATTTTCTTATTTCATTCTATAAATAACTCTGTAGGGAGGTACTTTCACCATCCTCATTTCATGAGTGCAAAATTGAAATGAAGAGAAGTGAAAAGAGTTAAAGTAATTTACCTGAAGTCACACAGCTGGTGACTGGCAGTGCCAGAATTAATAGGCTTTTGGAATCAGATTTTATGAGTTCGAAATTTTGACCTGAATGACAGTGGTAGGCAGCCTCCAGATGTCCCTCAAAGATTCTTATTTTGTGATATTCGCCCTTTGTGTAGTCACTTTGCTCACTGAATAAGACTAACCTGTGTAACCACCAGTATAGCATATAAAGAAACCTGTGTAACCACCAGTATACCATATAAAGAAACCTGTGTAACCACCAGTATAGCATATAAAGAAACCTGTGTAACCACCAGTATACCATATAAAGAAACCTGTGTAACCACCAGTATAGCATATAAAGAACAGGATGCGACTTCTGAAGCTAGCTCACACAAATGCTTTTGGTGTTGAGTCTAAAAACTTATTACCTACAAGTCACATAGACTTGCTCCTATGTTTAGTTCTCAACATTTTATACTTTTACATTCTACATTTAGGTCTATGATCTGTACTGAGTTGATTTTTGTGAAAGATGCAAGCTTAGTGGTGTCTAGGTTCATTTTTTTGGCATAGGAATTTGGAAGATTTCCCTCAGATTTTATTTTCTGGAAGTTATTGTGGATAATTATTTGGTATCATTTTTTTAACTTAAACTTTAAAATTGAATTCAGTAGTGAAACCAACTAGGCCCAGTGATTTTTGTGGGGAAAGGTTATTATTTATTGATTCAATTTCATGAGTAGGTATAGACTTATTCATACTACTTATATCCCTTTGTGTGAGTTACAGTAATTGACTTTGAGGAATTGGTCCATTTCATCAAAATTATGAAAATTCTCACAAAGAGTTGTTCAGAATATTCTTTCATTGTTATTTTAATGCCCATGGTATCAGTAGTAATGGCCTCGATTTCATTTCTGACATTAATAACTTACATGTTGATGCTTTTTTTTTGTTTAACTTGATTAGAAGCTTATCAACTTTACTTAATTTTACATAAAAACAGCTTTGGGATTTCTCAATTTTCTCTGATTTTCTGTTTTCAATTTCATTGATTTCTGTTATTTATATATTTTTATTATGTTTACTTTAGGCTTACCTTGCTCTTTTTTCTCTAGTTTCCAAAAAGAACATAACACTGATTTTATGTTTTTTTAAAAATGTCTTTAATGATATAAATTTCCTTTTAAGCACTACTTTTGCTGCATCCCACAAATTCTGAAAACTTGTGTTTCATGTCTGTATAGTTTAAAACATTTAAAAAATTTATTTTGGGGCTTTTTATTTAAGAAAAATCTGCATGTTATTTAAAATGTGTTGTTTGATTTCCAAGTATCTGGGGGATGTTCTAGCTATATTTTTCTGATATTTATTTCTATTTTAATTCCATTGTGATTTCATAAACTACTTTGTTTTGTTTTTATTATTTTAGTAACTTCAAGTAGTATTTATTTACATACAGTGTGATCTACCATAGTGAATGTCCATTCTGTCTTTCTTCTACTCTTGCAAGTCAGTTATCTATGTTTCTGTTTTGAAAATTTTGTAGTTTTTGGATGTGCTGTTCTGGTTCAGTTTTCATTCTTCTTTTTTTTTGCTTTACATTTTCACTTGTGAAGTTTCTACTGACCTATTTTTAAACTCATTAATTCTTTCCTCAACTATGTCCAGTCCACTGATGAACACATTAAAGACATTCTTCATTTGTTTTCTTTTTTTCTAGCATTTTCTTTGATACTTTCTTAAAGTTTTCATCTCTTTTCTTATATTACCTGTCTGTTACTGAGTGTTGTCTACATTTCTATTGCAGCCCCTAATATGTTAATCTTAGCTATATTAAATCCCCTTAATGGTAAATCTAACATCTCTCTTACATCTAACTCTGCTTCTGATGTTTGCTTTTTCTCTCTTATTTATTTATTTATTTATTTATTTATTTATTTATTATTATACTTTGAGTTCTAGGGTACATGTGCACAACGTGCAGGTTTGTTACATATGTATATATGTGCCATGTTGGTGTGCTGCACCTGGTAACTCATCATTTACATTAGGTATATCTCCTAATGCTATCCCTCCTCCTTCCCCCGACCCCCCACCCCCCAACAGACCCCGGTGTGTGGTGTTTCCCTTCCTGTGTCCAAGAGAGCTCATTGTTCAATTCCCACTTTTTTCTTGCCTTTTCTTGCATCTTAACGGTTTTTATTGAAATCGAGACTTGGTGTATTGTGTAATAGGAACTAAGGTAAATAGGTCCTTAGTGTGAGACTTCATGATAATTTGGCTCAGAGTTGGCCTGTGTTTAACGTTTGCTGTAGCTATAAGTGACAGATTCTTCTAGTGTCCTTGTTTTTGCCTCTTCTATTAGCTTTTGGCTTCCCTAAGTACTCATGCCCAAAGATAAGCTGTGTCTTGCAATTCTTTTGGCTGTAATCTACTGTTAATTACACTGGAGTGCTGTTATGATGGTAAGGTTTGGAGGAGGGGAAATTCTATAATCTTAAAATTTTATGTCAATGTTTTAGTGAGCTTGTGCCATATACACTGTGACTTTCATCAGTGTTTTTTAGCCTCTCCATCCCTGTGTAAACACAGGAAGTTTACAGGGGTCTGGAGAGGCAGAAACACATTATCCCAGGAGGAATAAGACTGGACAATTTCTTTCCTCAGTTGAGTGGGCATTTGTTTTAGAGTGTGCTCTGGGCATATTTCATTCTTGTTTTTGTTTTTTTAATTTTTTAATCTGTACATGAATTCTGATAATAGCTTTATTTGTAATAGCAAAAACCTGTAAACAATCTGAATGTCTTTCAAAGGGTGAATGCTTAAGAAAACTCTGGCATACCCAAACAATGGAATACTACTCGACCATATAAAGGAATGAGCTATAGATACATGCAGCAACCTGAATGAATCTTAAGGACGGTAGGCTGAAAACAGTCAATCTCCAAAGGTTACATATTGTATGATTCCATTTATGTAGCATCCTGGAAATGATAAAAGTATGGAGATGAAGAACAGATTAGTGGTTGCCAGGGGTATAGTGTCAGTCTAAGTCTGAAGGCTTGAGAACCAGGAGATCCATTGGTATAACATCTACACTAAGTCCATGTATAGAGACAGATTTATGTTCCAAATCAAAGACAATCAAACAGAAAAAGAGTGAATTCTCCATTTCTCTACTATTATTCTATTCAGGCCTTCAATTGACTGGATGAGGCCCATTCACATTGGAGAGAGCTATCTTCTTCCTCATTCTGCCAATTAAAGGGTTAATCCCATCCAGAAACACCCTCATAGACACCACAGACACTGAGGATGATGTTTAAAATATCTGGGTTCCTTGTGATACAGTCAAGATGACACACGAAATTAACCACCACATACTATAAAATTAACCATCACATATGTATAAGACTATCACTGATCTTAATCAGTTCCCAATTTCTACCTACCATTCTTTGAGCTATTGCTATCATTGATTTATTTTTATATGCTGAAAACACACAATGCCTTACTACTATTCTTGCTGTAGACAGTTAATTACCTTTATGGTAATAAAAGTAAAAAAAAAAAGTTACCTTCATGTGTTACATTTTGAATTATCTTTATTAGTTGATAGAAAAATACATGACTCCTATAATATTCTTTCTGAGTGAATAACTTCCTTTAATGTGCTTGGCATGATTAGTCTTCCAGAAAATAATTCTCCTTTTTTCTAATATTGTATAATCTTGCCTTCAGCTTTTAGTATGTTTTTATGCTATGCTTCAAAAAGGAATTTTCTCCATATTCTCTATGTCTCAGAAATACCCCACCAAAATGTGTTATGTGACGCTTATTAGTGGTGGTGGGACACATTTACTAATTTATTATGTTTTAATTTATTGTTGTTGTTTTGTGGTTTGTTCCTTATTAAGCCTCATTCTTACACAGAAGCTCTTTTTCTGTGTCTCAGCGAGGTGTTCTTCACATTTCACCTTGTTCTCCTCAGCTGTGGTTCTGAACTCAGCATGTATTTCTGCCTCTCCCTGGGGGTCAGAGTTAATTTTTATGTTCCCTTTTATCAAGGTGACAGTATGTATTGTTCTTCTCAATAGAGTTTAAGGCCTTTGTTTTCTAGAGACATAAGGGAGAGGGAATTGGATGCATTTCATTTATTTCCCATACTAGCCTTAGGCCTGTACTATAAGACTCAACAATCACTTTTGAACAGCTGGTGAACTCCATGGAAAAGAGCCAGCAAAGAGCATGTGAAGTTCCCCTGTAACTGTGGCCCTATGAATTCTATACTCACTTGCTAACCCATGTTTGGCCCGTGTCAAATCATTAACTGAATAGTGGAATTCTTTCTAGTGTCCAACTGCAACCACCCTTGGTCAGCAAGTGCTTATATTCTAACTCCTCTTGTAGGCACAAGTGATTTTTCGATTTTTAAGTAGTTGATTGCCTTGTGACATTAGCTCTCTAATCTCTAGAAAAGTTGTCATAGAATATTGACAATAAGGCTTTTTATTGTTGACATTGCATGTGGGAGCTAGCTTCATTCCAGATTTCTAAATTCCCAAGCATAATCCAAAAATGTAATTTTTATTTTTTTTAACAGTGCATGTGTGTGTGTGAGAGAGATAAAAGGTTTTTTGGTTTTTTTTTTTTTTTGAGTCAGAGTCTCACTGTCACCCAGACTGACGTGCAGTGTCACAATCTTGACTCACTGTAGCCTCTGTCTCCTAGGTTCAATTGATTCTCCTGCCTCAGCCTCCTGAGCATCTGGGATTACAGGTGTGTGCACCACCATGACCGGCTGAGTTTCGTATTTTTAGTAGAGACAGGGGCTCACCATTTTGGACAGGCTGGTCTCGAACTGCTGACCTCAAATGATCTGCCGGCCTCACCCTCCCAAAGTGTTGGGATTACAGGCATTAGCTATGGCACCCAGCCCAAGGATATGTTTTCTAAATCATTGCCAATGATAACTTTGATAAAAATGGGAAATAGATACTGCCATTACAAACAAGGAACAACTGACACTTAAGGGGGCAACTGCAAAACACACACTTACACCTGACTTGATGGCTTCTGTGAACATATAAGGTGATGGTTAGCAATCTTATCCCTCAGGAAACTGAAGATGCAACAGTAATACAAGAGTTGGATAACTGATATTAATAATGAAGATTATGAGTCAATTTCTTTACTTTTTGTAGTCATCTTTAGTATCTGTCATGGTAACACATATTCACAAAGATGATGAAAGAACAATCTGTGTCTTCATGAGATTACAGTTAAACATAGAAGATGTTCACATAAACATTTCAAGTATAATATGGTGCCTCATAGAGTTTTTACATGAATTGAAACAAATTGAGAAAGGAAGACCTTAATCTACAGTGCCCATATGGGTCAAAGTGCCCAGGAAAATCGCACTTTACAAGTGGTGCCCCAATATCATTATTAATTACTCCCTTTCATTCTTTGCATAGCTTAATTTAGATGATATTATACTGTCACTTTACTTTATTCAACATGAGACCTTGGCTGTTCTTGAAAAATGTATAAGATTTGTGTAATTGAAGGAAAACCCATGGTATAGTTAGGAAAGGATGTAGTCATAAGAGAAGCATGGAACATCATGGTTATGCTTTATTTCATCAATGGAGTCCAAAATGATATGATGACATTAAGGAAGATCAAGTTTGTGAAATAAAGAAATGGGAGATTTTTAAGGATCTTTTATATTGGACTAGTTATGATTTTTCTATATATTACATATAAATAGTTTAAAAATGAAATTAGAGAGACACATGGCCACATTAATATTATGAATCAACCATTTTACAGGTATATAGAAGTTAGGTTTAAATTATTTTGCATAATATATAAGGATAGAAAATGAACTCAAAACTCAAGTACAGAAACAACCATCATAGAAACCCATTAAAGTATAAAACTCACAGAAACAACAAATACACAAATGAGAAAGATTAAAAAAAAACATTATCACTACAGAAACACTACAAATTGTAAGAGTAAACAATAAAAGATAAAGAAAAGAACAAAAGGTATACAAAACAATCAGAAAATATTTAGAAAATAACAGTAAATCCTATTATCAATAACATTATTGAATGTAAATAGTCTAAATTCCCCAATTAAAATAATAGACTGACTACATGGGATTTTTTAAACTCAACTATATGCTGCCTGTAAGAAACCTACTTTACCCATCAGGACACATATAGATTGAAAGTGAAGAGATGGCAAATATACTCTACATAAAAATAAATCAAAAGCATGCAGGAGTAGCTATAGTTATAGCAGAAAGAAAACAGACTTTATGTCAAAAACATAAAAAGAGACAAAGAAGATCATTATATTGACAAAGAAGTTGATTCTTAAAGAGGATATAATAATTACAAATATACATGCATTCAACACCACAGCATCTAGACTTAAATAGCTAATATTATTAGCGCTAAAGGCAGATGTAGACCTCAGTAGGATAATAGCTGGGGACTTCAACACCCCACTTTCACCATTGGACAAATCACAGAAAATAAACAAAGAAACATCAGATTTAATCTGTGCTGTAGACAAAATAGACCTAATAGAAATTTAAAGAACATTGTGTTCAACACCTACAGAATGTACATTTTTTTCATCAGTACATAAACATCCTCCAGAATTATATTAGTCCATTCTCAGGCTACTAATAATGATATACCTGAGACTGAGTAATTTATAAAGGAAAGAGGTTTAACTGACTCACAATTCCACATAGCTGGGGAGGCCTCACAATCATGGAAGAAGGAACAAAGTCACTTCTTACATGGCAGCAGGCAAGAGAGCTTGTGCAGGGGAACTCCCATTTATAAAACCATCAGATCCCATGAGACTTATTCATTACTAAGAGAACAGTATGAAGCAAAACCACCCTCGTGATTCAATTATCTCCACCTGGCCGCACCTCGACTTGTGAGGATTATTATAATTTAAGGTGAGATTTGGATGGGGACATAGCCAAACCATATCATTCTACCCCTGGCTCCCCCCAAATCTCATGTCCTCACATTTCAAAACCAATCATGTCTTCCCAACAGTCCCTCAGAGTCTTAACTCATTTTAGCATTAAGTCAAAAGTCCACAGTACCTAGTCACGTCTGAGACAAAGCAAGTCCCTTCTGCCTATGAGTTTATAAAATCAAACACAAGTTAGTTACTTCCTAGATACAATGCGGGCACAGGAAGTGGGTAAATACACCCATTCCAAATGGGAGAAATTGGCCAAAACAAAGGGGCTACAGGCTCATGCAAGCCTGACATCCAGTGGGGAAGTCAAGTCTTAAAACTCCAAAACGATCTCCTTTGACTGTTGGTGGATCTACAATTCTAGGGTCTGGAGGATGATCACCCTCTTCTCACAGCTCCATTAGGCAGTACCCCCGTGAGGACTCTGTGTGGGGGCTCTGACCCCACATTTCCTTTCTGCACTGCCCTAGCAAAGTTCTCAATGAGGGCTGTACTCATGCAGCAAACTTTTACCTGAACATCCAGGCATTTCCATACATCCTCTGAAATCTAGGCAGAGGTTCCCAAACCTCAGTTCTTGACTTCTGTGCACCTGCAGGCTCAACATCACATGGAAGCTGCCAAGGCTTGGGTCTTTCAACCTCTGAAGCAACAGTCTGAGTCCTACGTTGGCCCTTTTAGCCATTGCTGGGACACAGGGCACCAAGTCCCAAGACTACACAAAGCAGCAAGGCCTTGGATTTATTACAGGCATGCAAAGATAGTTCAATGTAACCAATTAATAAATGTGATACATCACATCACACAGAATGAAGGATAAATATCATATGATTATCTCAAAAGATTCAGAAAAATATTTGATAAAATTCAACATCCCTTCATGATAAAAACTCTGAACAAATTAGGCATAAGAAAAACATACTCCACCATAATAAAGCCCATATGACAAACTATAACTAACATGATATTGAATGGGGAAATCTGAAAACCTTTCTCTTAGCACTGGAATAAGAAAAGTATGCTCACTTTCAACACTCTTATTCAACATAGTGCTGGCAGTTCCAGCCAGAGCATTCAAGGAAGAAAAAGAAATAAAGGACATCCAAAGTGAAAAACAGAAAGCCAAATTGTCTCTTTGCAGATGACATGAATTTAGATTTTTTTTAAAAACTCTAAAGTTTCCAGAAAAATATGCTTTTATTTGATAAACAAATTGAGTAAATTTGCAGGATATAAAATCAACATTTTAAAATCAGGAGCAATTCTGTACAATAATAACAAAGTAGTGGAAAAAGAAATCAAGAAAGCAATTCTATTTACTCTAGCTACAAAAACAATCTAGGATTAAATTTAACTAATTGGGTGAATAATCTATAAGAAAAACTACACAACTGATTAAATTAAAATGGAAGAGGACACAAACAAGTGGAAAACATCTCATGCTAATACACTGGAAGAATTGTGTAGTAAAAAGTGACCATGCCACCCAAAGCAATCTGTAGATCCAACAGAATTGCTATCAAAATAGCAATGACAATCTCCATACAAATAGAAAAACAATCCTGAAATTTGTATGGTGCTTGTATCACACAAATCCCAAGCCCAGGCAGCAGAACTTGCAGCTTCAAAAAAGATTCCTTACTTATACTTGAGGTGCAGAGAGTCGAGAGTGAAGAGGACTTGGCTTTGCAACTTGGATAACAGCTGCCCCACAGTAGAACAGGGCACCAAGCAGAGTCCTGAGGTCTCCATTCCAAGACCTAGCTCCTGGGTAACATTTCTAGACATATCCTGGCCAGAAGGGAATCTACTGTCTTGAAAAGATATACCCAGTTCGGCAGGATGACCTGCTGACTAAAGAGTTCTTGGCCCTTGTATAAACATCAACAATACTTAGGCAGTACTCACTGCAAGCCTTGGGTGTGACCCAGTGCTGTACTGGCTTCAAGTGTGACTCAGCATATTCCTAGCTGTGGTGGCCATGGGGAGAGGACCCTTTCTGCTTGAGAAAAGAATAGAAAAGAGTAAAGGAGACTTTGTCTTGCAGTTTGGGCACCAGCTCAGTCACAGTAGGGTAGAGCACCAAATAGGCTCCTGGATCCCGAATTCTAAGCCTTGGTTCTTGGAAGGCAATTATAGACCCATCCAGGGTCCAAAGGGAGCCCATTGCCCCTATAGGAAGAAAGTCAGGCTGGTTAACAGTTACCAAAAACTGAATGAAAAGTCCTTGGGCCTTGAGTGGACATCAGTGACAGCCAGGCAGTGGTCACTGTGGGCTATAAAACCAACACACAAAAATTAGAAATATTTCTATATATTAACAGCAAACAATCTGAAAAAAAAATCAAGAAAGTAATCCCACTTACAATAGCTACAAAAAAAAAAAAAAAGTACCTGGGAATAAACATAATCAAAGAAGTAAAAGGTCTCTATAATAAAAGCTGTGAAACATTGACGCAAGAAATTGAAGAGGACACAACAAATGGAAGGATATTCCATATTCATGAGTTGGAAGCATCAATAGTGTTAATATGTCCATACTACCCAAAGCAATCTACAGATTCATTGCAATCTCTATCAAAAAGACAATGACGTTCTTTAGAGAAATAGAAAAGAAAAATCCTAAAATTAATATGGAATCACAAAAGACCTGGAATACCCATAGTCATTCTGAGCAAAAAGAACAAAACTGGAGGAATCACATTACCTGACTTCAAATTATACTACAGAGCTATAATAACCAAAACAGCACAGCTCTGGCATAAAAACAGACACATAGACTAATGGAATAAGTATAGAGAGTCAAGAAATAAATCCATACACCAACACTGAATTGACAAAAGTGCCAAGAACATAAATTGGGGAAAAGGGCACTCTCTTCAATAAATGATGTAGGAAAGCTGGATATCTGTATGCAGAAGAATGAACTAGATCCCTATTTCTCACCAGATAAAAAAATCAAATCAAAATGGACTGGATATCTAAACCTAAGAGCTCAAACTATGAAACTGCTGAAGTAAAACATTGAGGAAACTTTCCAGGACATTGGTCTGAGCAAAGATTTCATGAGTAATATCCTATAAGCACAGGCAAACCAAAGTGAAAATGGGCAAATGGGGTCACATCAAGTTGCAAAGCTTCTGCCCAGAAAAGAAGGCAATGACAATCAACAAAGTGAATAGACAACTCACAGAATGGGAGAAAATATTTGCAGACTACCTATGTGACAAGGGATTAACGAGCAGAGCAGAATATAAAAGGAGTTCAAACAACTCTACAGAAAAAAAAAAAAAATCTAATAATCTGATGAATAGATGGGCAAAATATCTGAATAGACATTTCTCAAAAGCAGATATACACATGGAAAACAGGTTTATAAAAAGATGCTCAGCATGATTAATTATCAGATAAATTCAAATCAAAGCTACAATGAGATAGGTCACCCGTGTTAAATGGCTTTTATCCAAAAGACAGGCAATAATGAATGCTGATGCAAGCAAATTAGTACAGCCACTATGACGAACAGTATGTAGGTTCCTCTAGAAACTAAAGATAGAACTACCATACGTTCCAGCAATCCTATTGTTAGGTACATATCCAAAAGAAAGGAAATCAGTATGTCAAAGGGATATGTGCACTCCCATGTTTATTGCAGCGCTATTCACAATAGCCGATATTTGGAAGTAACCTAAGTGTCTATCAACAGACAAATGAATAAAGCAAATGTGATACCTATACAGAATGGAGTAATAACCAGCCATAAAAAAAGAACGAGATCCTGCCATTTGCAAAAACATGGATGGAACTGGAGGGCATTATGTTAAGTGAAATAAGCCATGCACAGAAAGATAAACTTCACATGTTCTCACTTATTTGTGGGATCTAAAAATAAAAACAATTAAGCTCATGGTCATAGAAAGTGGAAGATTAGCTTTTCAAACGAAGAAAATAATGTTAACAAGCAAGAGATTCATGCCAATACTGAATAAGAATTTGGTAAAATAGCCTATTATGATAAATATTAAGAAATTATGTAGATTGTAGTGTCACATTATTTTTCTTTTATCTTTCAAAGCTTAATATAATGGACATTTAAAGCAGGCTTGCTCTCAAAGGAAATACTCAGGTGTATTTTCTATTCCATTTCTGCGAGTTATAATGATAAAATATAAAGGAAGGAAACTTGTAACAACATTGAGATTTGGAGGGGAAAATGAGTTGCCATACAACTCTAAATTCTTAAAATAACCTTCCTTGGAGTATTTTAAATCCCAATGAGATACATAATAAAACACTTATTCTGTAATTTGAACACTGAAAAACGAAACACTAGCTAATATTTTTTGCTTAGTTCAGAATATTCATTTAAAAGTTAAAACAACCCAGTCTCCTGTGGCAGGGCTGTCATCCTGGATTGCTTTATCTTTCATAAAAAGCCTCCTTATCAAAAATATTATTTTAACTTGCTATTACCTTTCTTTTTATCATTTGCTCTTGAAATGAAGACTTATCTAGAGGAAGAAGATATAAGAAAAACCCCAAACTGAGTCTAAGAAATAGAGCAAAAATTGTCACCAAAGTTGAAAATATTATTTATCCTCTCAATATTCTCTATTCATTTCAAGAGATGTTCAGATTCCATAGGCCAGCATGAACTGTCATCCTTAGGATAATAAATTATTAGTGTATAGAGTCTTGATCAGATATCAAAAATATAAAATGCTACTGAGTTATTACAAATACCAAGGAGCAGCCTAAATGGAGAAAAGAAAATCCAGAAATGAGATTCTTGGTTAGAGTTTAAAGTGAGTGAAGAAGTAGAATTAACAACGGTGACTAAAATTAAAATTAGTTTTGTCTTCAAAGCATCAGAAATTCATATACCAGTATTATTTGACATTGTTAATCCCAGTTATCTAAATAAGATGTCAAAATGTTTGCTCTGAAGGGCTAGACATTAAATATTTTAAGCTTTTTTGGCTATATGGTCTCCGTCATAATAGCTCAGTTTTGCCATTGATTTTTTAAACTCCATAGCTGATCTCTTTCTGGGACTTCAAGTACACACCTATCAGATCACTTATTATTGCCCTGCAGGTCAATGAGACTGCAAATTCGTTCATAATTTTTTTCTTCCTGTGCTTTAAGATAATCTTTGTTACTATGTCTTCAAACACTCTAACCTTTTCTTCCACAGTGTCTAATATGCTGGTATTTTCATCCAGTAAACTACATTTCAGATATTGTACATTTTTTCTGTAAAACTTCTATTTAGTTTTTAAAATATATATTCCATTTGTCTCCTTATCATAAGCATGTTTTTTAAGCCAAGTCATAATAGGTGGATTACTTTAACTTTTATTTTAGGTTCAGGGGTACATGTGCAGATTTGTTATTGGTAAAATAGATAAATTGCGTGTCGTGGCAGTTTGGTGTACAGATGATTTCATCACCCAGGTAGTAAGCATAGTACTCAATAGACATTTTCAATCCTCACCCTCCTCCCACCTCCCACCCTAAAGTAGGTTCCAATATCTGTTGTTCCCTTCCTTGTATCCATGTATTCTCAATGTTTACCTTCCACTTACAAGTGACAGCATGCAGTATTTGTTTTTCTGTTTGCTTAGGATTATGGCCTCTAGATCCATCTATGTTGCTGCAAGAAACATGACCTTATTCTTTTATGTCTACAAATTATTGCATGGTATATGTATACCACATTTTCTTTATCCAATCTAGTGTGGATGGGCATTGAGATTGATTCCATGACTTTTCTATCATGAATAGTGCTGTGGTTAACAGATATGTGCATGTGACTTTATGGTACGACTTCTATTCCTTTGAATATATACCCAATAATGGGATTTCTCAGTCAAACGGTAATTCTGTTTTAATTTTGAGAAATTGCCAAACTGCTTTCTATAATGGCTGGATTAATTTACATTCCAACCAGCAGTGTATAAGCAATCTTTTCTTATTCCTGCAATCATATCAGTATTTGTTATTTCTGACTTTTTTAGAATAGTCATTCTGGCTGGTGTGAGATGGTATTTCCTTTTGTTTTTTTATTTGCATTTCACTAATGATTAGTGATGTTGAGGATTTTATCATATGCTTGTTGGCTATGAGTAGGTCTTCTTTTGAAAATTGTCTATTCATGTCCTTTGTGTACTTTTTCATGGGGTTGTTTTTTGTATGTTAATTTGTTTAAGTTCCTTACAAATTCTGAAATTTAATTTTAAACTAAATGGCAAAAACGATTAATGGGGAAAGGACTCCATATTCAATAAATTGCACTGGGATAATTGGCTAGCCATACGCAGAAGATTGAAGCTGAACCCTTTTCTTACACTATGTACAAAAATCAATTCAAGATGGATTAAAGACTTAAATGTAAAACTTAAAAGTATAAAAACCCTGGAAGATAACCTAGGAAATATAATTCTGGACATAGTCTCTGGCAAAGATTTCATGACAAAGATATGAAAAGCAATTGCAACAACAACAAAAATTGACAAATGGAACCGAATTAAACTAAAAAGCTTCTGTACAGCAAAAGAAACTATCAACAGAGTAAATATAAGAGCTGTCTTCTAAAGTCCTTATTGAGTAATGCTTCAATTTCTATCACTTCTGGGCTTGTTTCTATTGATGAATTATCTTCTAAATTTGTGTCAAATTTTCATTCTTTTTATATGCTTAGTAATTTTTGATTTGATATTGGAAATTCTAGTTTTATAATGTTGACCACTTCTATTGTGTTGCCTTCCTTTAATCAGTGTTGGTCTTCATTTCATTAGGTGCTTCAGTTTTGTGTCATGTACTTGGACCTTTCTAAGAAAGTATTTTATCTATCTTTTGTCGCATCTTCACCATTCTATTCTTTAGCGTGTGATTAGACCCACTACTAAGTCTTTCTGTGGTCTCCACCAAAGGCCCTAGTTATCAGTAATGATTCTCCACTCTGGCTGGATAGAATTCACATGTCTGTATGATTTCTGATTAGCATTCTGTATTAGTCAGGCTTCTCTAGAGGGACAGAAATAATAGGATAGATGTGTATATAAAAGGGAGTTTATTTAAGGAGTATTAACTCACACAATTGCCATGTCCCACAATAGGCCATCTGCAAGATGAGGACCGAGGAGGCCAGTTTGAGTCCCAAAGCTGAAGAACTTTGAGTCCAATGTGTGAGGGCAGAAAGCACTCAGCATGGGAGACAGATGTAGGCTGAGAGATTAAGTCAGTCTAGTCTTTTCTCAACCTTCTGCATGATGTTTATTCTGGCCATGCTGGCAGCTGATTAGCTTGTGACCACCTAGATTAAGGGTCAGTCTGCTGTTTCCAGCGCACTGACTCAAATATTAATCTCTTCTGGCAACACCCTCACAGACACACCCAGAAAGAATACTCTGCATCCTTAAATCCAATCAAATTGACACTCAGTATTAACCATCACACATTCATACTCAGGTTTTAGCTCCCCTTTCACTCTTTGCTAGGTTTCATGCAGTTTTACCCTATACATAAGTAGCTTAGTATTTAGAGAAACTCAGTGGTACCTCTATGAAGATTTTTGGAATTATTTTTCTGCATAGTAGAATTCTATTCTACAACTTCCAGTCTCCTAGGACTCTTGAACTTCTATTATTGTTTCCTTGTTTTACTGTCTCTAATTTCCTCACTGTCATGTGTTCTGCAATGTTTCTCCAGTCAAAAATCTGCAGTATTATAGGTTTTACCATTTGTTTCCTTTATTTCTGGAATCCCAGTGTTACACTTCTGGTGTGAAATTGTTTGTTCATATATTTTTACAGATTGTCGTTCTGCTTGTTTACAGTGGAAGGATCACTCTTGTCTCTGTCATGCCATTATAGCCATAAAGAGGTTTCATTTAAATCAAAAACAATTTTATTTTTATAATTTTTACTTTTATTGTTTTCTAATGTTTTTATTTCCATAGGTTATTGGAGAAAAGATGGTGTTTTGTTACATGAGTAAGTTCTTTAGTGGTGATTTATGAGATTTTGGTGCACCTATCACCTGAGCACTCAATTTGTAATTTTTATCCCACAATCCCTTCCCAACCTTTCCCCCTGAGTGTGCAAAGTCCACTGTGTCATTCTTATGCATTTGATTCCTCATAGCTTATCTCCCACTTATGAGTTATAACGTAAAATATTTGGTTTTCTATTCCTGAGTTACTTCACTTAGAATAATAGTCTCCAATCTCATGCAGGTTGCTGCAAATGCCATTACTTCATTCATTTTTATGGCTGAGTAGTATTCCATTATACATACATGTCACAGTTTCTTCATTCACTCATGGATTGATGGGCATTTGGGTTGGTTCCACATTTCTGCAGTTGTGAATTATGCTGCTATAAACATGCATGTGCAATATCTTTTTTGTATAATGACTTATTTTCCTCTGGGTAGGTACCCAGTAGTGGGAGTGCTGGATCAAATTGCAGTTCTACTTTTAGTTCTTTAAGAAATCTCCATACTGTTTTCTATAGTGGTTGTACTAGTTTACATTCCTGCCAGCAGTGTAGAAGTGTTCCCTGTTCACCACATCCATGACAACATCTATTATATTTGATTTTTTGATTATGAGTATTCTTAAAGGAGTAAAGCAGTATTGCATTGTGGTTTTGATTTGCATTTCCCTGATTATTAGTGATGTTGAGCATTTTTTCATATGTTTGTTGGCCGTTTGTATATCTTCTTTTGAGAATTTTCTATTTATGTCCTTAGCCCACTTTTTGATGGGATTGTTTTTTTCTTGCTAATTTGTTTCAGTTTCTTGTAGATTCTGAATAATAGTCCCAACAGTGATCACGGCAAATACACAACCCCATAGAGTGGGAGAAAATTGCCATAAAGTGTTTTAAAGTAGGTTTATGTTGGTATTACTAGTTACAGGGTAAGGACAATAAGGAAACATCTTTCTATCTGTTTATTGATTCATACTACTTGTAATATGTCTTACAATTCTGTAATTCATTCTATTTTGAATATTTTATTGATTTGCAAATTTTAAAATGTGATAAGAAAAAAACAGCTTTAAGTCCAAATGTATGGTTCTCAATCTTATCATTTGTATTGCTTGGGTTAAAATACAAAGGTAAAATTGTGATTTATCTTAAATTGATCTCTGATCTCTCCTATTTAAAAGCAAAAGTAATAAGAGGTTACTGATACTTTTATTTTTCTTTTTGTCTTATTTTTGGATAGCCAAACCTTTGGCACAATCAACCTTTATGATCATACTGGGAGGTAAGTTTTGCTTCATTCCTGCCAGCCCACTTTGGTGAAAAACCAAATATCTCAAAAACTAGAATTCAAATAGCTTTCATCATTGGAAGGTTAATTATAATCTGGATTTTCCTTGTGAATATGGTTGTCCGTTTCTTCCGTGTTCCTTCCTCCTTTAATTATTCAGAGCTGGCCCTTCTGAGTTACCCAGTGATAAATACCACTCTATAAAGTGCTTTATGTCACCACAGAAACCTAGTTTTTGAATGCCATCCATTGCATTCTGCTCAAGCTAACATCAGTGATCCAACTCCTGTATATATATATATATATATATAAAATATATATATTATATATATATATTATATATATATATAATATGTGTGTGTGTGTGTGTGTGTGTGTGTGTGTGTATTCTGGCTTATTCTGACTGGCAGTTGTTCATGACCTAGCACTAAGTCATTTGATTTGATCAACATATTAAATAACTCATTTTAGGTTTTAGAAACACAATAGTTTTATTGTCTTCTTTTTGAGTTTCTCAATGCAAAAATTTATAAAATGAGATCGTTAAAGACTGGGGGGTGTCCCCGTAGCAATTGGTGTGTTTGTCTATGGATAAGTGAAATGCAAGAATTTCATATATATGGCATTTTTGTTACTGAATTTTAATAATGAAAACCAGAATGTAATTTGAAAATATAGCTTAGATTTTGGAATGATTTAATTATTACAAATCTCAGATCAAAACTATTCTAGGCCAAAGCAATTAAATGAAAGAATATGTCAATATATTTTTCTTTCTCTTCAAGTATAAAGATAGCCAGATTCAGCAAGTAAAACTGAGAGACACCCAATTCAATTTGAATTTAACAACAAATATTTTTAGTGTAAGCATGCACCATAGAGTATTTGAAATATGCTTTTACTGAAAAAAAATTCATCATTTCTCTGAAATTCTACTTCAACTGGAATGTTACCAGTTAAACCATGCCAAAGTCAACATATTTTCTATGCTATTTTCTGCATAGTTTGAACAATTAATACAGCATGCAAATTATGCTTCTTTTTCTCCATTGCTCAAATGCAAACAACAACAACAAAACTCCTTTCATTTGCCTAGTTTGTGGATGTTTTAAGGGGTGTCAATTGTGATATGTCTTGTACTGAATTCCTTTCTTATTTCCAAGCTGCCTCCCTTCCTAGGATCATGATTTTGGTGAATTCTAGGCAGTAAGCAAGGCCAGCAACATTGGAAATATTCTCATAGGAGATAGCTTCTTCTCATTAAATATACAATACTCATTCTCTCATTATAAACCTTGCTGCCTCCACTATGAATGCTCTCTTCATAATTTACCCCTACCATAAAAAATGTTTCCCTTGTGTGATGGTTAATACTGAGTATCAACTTGATTGGATTGAAGATGCAAAGTATTGTCTCTGTGTGTGTATGTTAGGGTGTTGCCAAAAGAGATTCACATTTGAGTCAGTGGACTGGGAAAGGCAGACCCACCCTTAATCTAGGTGGGCACCATCTAATCAGCTGCCCATGTGGCCAGAATGAAAAGCAGGTAGAAGGTTGAAAAGACTAGATTGGCTTAGCCTCCCAGCCTACATCTTTCTCCCATGCTGGATGCTTCCTGTCCTAAAATATTAGACTCCAAGTTGTTCAAATTTTGCACTCTTGGATTTACACCAGTGGTATTCCAGGGGATCTTGGAATTTCAGCCACAGACTGAAGACTGCACTGTCTGCTTCCCTACTTTTGAGGGTTTTGGACTCAAACTGGCTTCCTTGCTCTTCAACTTGAAGACAGCCTATTGTAGGACTTCATCTTGTGATCTTGTATGTCAGTACTCCTTAATAAACTCCCCTTTATATATATATGTCCATCCTATTCTGTCCCTCTGGAGAACCCTGACTAATACACCTTGGCACTCATGTCATTGCCTCTGCTAGGCCATTTTTTCTATCCTAGTTCTCATCTTCTCATGTTGTAATACATTAATATCATAAATTTTCTCTTCATACCATTTCATACACAAAATTTTGTTAATCCTCATCACTTCTTTCCTTTTCTCTTCTGTCCCTGATTTAGAAAGAAAAAAAAAATGGAAACAGCTTCAAAAGCATCATATGGAGCAGAAGAAATCTGGTATCACAGCTATTATAGGAAAGATATAGTATCCAAATGCAGAGTATTGGAGGCCAGGAAAAGTAAGGACATCCAGGGGAGGGTGGGCCAGTATGAATAATTAATTTCTGAGGGAGAAAGGAAGAGGAAATGTGGAGGTTAAGAAGACATGGAGTAACACGACCTGTTTCCGCAAGGTAGGGTGACCTGGCACAGGAGTCAGAACCTGGTCAGTGGGAGGAAGGGATGCATGTAAGGGGGAGGTGGAGCGTTAGATACAGAACAAGGAGGACCAGTCCTTAAGTCTACAGAGGAGAGAACCAGTGTGAGGTCTCAGAGCCTGAGCAGGATGAGTAAAACATACACATGGAGGGGCAATCTAAGGCAAGTGTCAGAGCCTAAGCAAGGTGAACAGGCTGTTTACACCACAGAGGCATAGCAGCACAGATGTCAGAGACTGAATGTGGAGAAGGAGAGCATCTGTGTCAGAGTCAGGGCAGTGAGAACTCCAGGATTTGTTTATATACAGGATGGGTTATCAGATAGAACAGAACAACCAGTTAAATTCGGAGTGTAACACCAAGGTGAACTCTAATGTGAACTATGGAGTTTGGGTGATAAGGATGTGCCAATGTACGTTCAACAAATTGTAACAAATGTACCATTCTTGTGGGAGATGCTAACAATGGAAGAAACTATAAATTCCTGGGTGCAGAATGTATATGGGAAATCTCTGTACCTTCCACTCAATTGCTTTATGAATCTAAAACTCATCTACAAAACAATGTCTATTAAATTTGGATTTCAGATAAAAAAGAGTGAATCTGGAAGCTCCAATACAGAAAATGGCTCTAAGTAAATATACTGGTGATAATGTGAGTAATAAAAGTTGGGTTTTTGGGTGCAGAAGAGATATACAAATTTACAGATGTACAGAAATT